>NC_068928.1:28547500-30947500 GCF_023091745.1 Budorcas taxicolor | reverse complement strand
AGATACATTATAAAATAAACCACTAACATTGTGGAAAAAAGAAAACTAAACCTTGTCTCCTAAACCATGCACTCTCATATATAAAAGTATAAATACTTTTATATTTCAGCATAAATACTGAAATATAAAAATGAAGTATAAACATGTTAGAAAACAGAATAGGTTAATAACTCCATTCTTGAGCTAAGAAGTGTTTTCAGTAAGCAATAACATTTGGAAACTCAAAGAAAAAGATTAAGAGATTGAACTATACAGAAATGAAAAACTGCTACAGGTAAAACGCACTACACAGAAAATCAAAAGACAAAGGACAGAAACAAAACAAACAAAAAAGGTAATGGACATGTTGATAAAAGGATACATAATATTTGTGACAGATAGAGGATCAGCTTTTTAAAGATACATTTTGTATATATATATATTTTGGGGGGGGGGGGGCGCTTCCCTGGTAGCTCAGACAGTAAAGAATCTGTTTGCAATGTAGGAGTCCTGGGTTCGATCCATGGGTTGGGAAGATCCCCTGGAGAAGGAAATGGCTATCCACTCCAGTATTCTTGTCTGGACAATTCCCTGGACAGAGGAGCCTGGCGGGCTACAGTCCATGGGGTCGCAAAGAGTCAGACACAATTGAGTAACTAACAGTTTTCAACCCACAGAGCACAAACTGGGCTTAGCGCCCAGTTCTTCCCACTCGGGTCCAGAGCTCTTTCTGTTCTGCCAGTCTCCAACCTTTTAAAAGAGGGAACCAAGGGGCATCACGACTCCAGAGTAATGGATTCCCATTGGGGAGACGTTCTGACCTGCTTGACCAGAACCACCCTGGTCTATGTCAACCCGACGTTGGAGGGGGGTGGCTGGGAATTTCTTCCTTGTTCCTGGGATTTCTGGGAACATTTTGGGACAGTAACCCCTGGATAGACTCTTGTTTAGTGAGACGCCTTCACCCCCAGGACCCCAGCACTTCAGAGCCACGGCTGCCTCCAGACCCCAGCACGGAGGAAGCCTGCCATTGGTGCTAACTACCTTTAATGGCCTCCTTCACAGCGGAGTCCACAGGGAGTATGTTCTTCTCCACCAGCTCCAGCGGCCCCGGCCGGAGAGCAATCTTTTCGTTGAGGTCATCTGCGAGACGGGCTCTTTTCAGCTTCATCTGGGCAGTCGGAACCGATCTTTCTGCAGTGGAAGCTGAGGGGTTAAAATCAAGAGGACTGGCTCTAGAATTTGATGTCATTTTTGTGGTTTTATTTTTATTCTGTTTCTTGCTTCTGTAACCCACACACTCTGACACATTGTATGCCACCATCCTAATAAATTTTCGATGCAATCATCCTCATTTCACATGGATTAGCAGCAAAGACCAGACAGTTCCAAATAAAGGCAAATTGAAGAGCATAGAAGTGTTAGAGAAACTGGCTTTGTGAGGATTTTGGGAGAAAAATGTGCAATCTGTCAATTCTGGAAGCAAACAGTCCACAGGGCCTGCCTCGTTTACTGACTTTAAATGACACTATTTGCATGCCCATCCAGTCTGTATGTGCATCCCTCGTGGCTCAGCTGGTAAAGAATCTGCCCGAAATGCAGGAGACCTGGGTACTACCTGGCCCATGATGAGCTGGCAGTAAATATTATCTACTGTTATAATTGGGGCTTCCCTAGTGGCTCAGCGGTAAAAAATTTGCCTGCAATATAGGAGCTGCGGGAGACGAAGGTTTGATCCCTGGGTCGGGAGGCCCCTGGGGAAGGAAATGGCAACCCATTCCAGTATTCTTGCCTGGGAAATGCCATGGATGGAAAGCCTGGCAGGCTATAGTCCACGGGGTTGCGAAAGAGTCAGACACGACTGAAGGGACTAAACAATCCAACCCAGTTCTAACAACTGCGGTAGCATGACTTCTCAAGGGTTTCAGACCTGTTGAGGTTGTGATACTAACTGATTCAAATGTCCTGATCTGGTTGTAAAAGAGAAACAGTTTTGGAGGGAAATGGTTGTTTAATTAAACAGGGATTTAAGAAACTGAATATATCCAACAAAACGGTTATTTAATAAAACAGGGATTTAAAAAAGAATATATTAGCTTCTCATCACTGGGAGGGTGAGAAAGATCACTGACAAGCTGTAAATCACTCTTTATTCCTCTCTGGGCGAGGCCATGACTTATTTCTGTGCAAGAACATGGAAGAGAGTCTTGAAAGCCAGTTGTTGCAATAAGGCAGAACTGGAAGTTAGGGTTCCATGAGAGTTTGCCGCTTTCTGCTCAACTCTGAAAATTTAGAAGGCGAGCTCTTTCCAGACCTCATAGTACCACTGTTCCATGAATGTGTGTGTGTGCTCAGTTGCTCAGTTGTGCCCAATTCTTGGGGTTCATAGCCTGATATTTTAATTCAAGATGGTAAAGATGAAACAGATAACGTTCCTTTTTTGATTACGTATTCTTATACATTGCTGTAAGTGTAGAAAATGTTAAAAAAATTACGCAAAAGAAATGAAAGCATTGGGAAACCTCTTCCACTTAGAATCTACTGTTTTTAATTATTGGGTGTATTTCTAAATTATTTACACAGTATTTATTGTTAGGTCTTTATCTTTTCATCATAGAATCTGACTATAAATACAATTTATGTATATACTTTGCTTTCCTGAATTTGACTGTGAATATAGTTTTGTTTTCTGGTCTCCTCAGTAGACATCATTTTGTAAGCCTTGCATGCTCAGTTGCTTCAGTCGTGTCCAACTCTTTTGTGACCCTATGGACTGTAGCCTGCCAGCCTCCTCTGTCCATGGGATTCTCCAGGCATGAATACTGGAGTGGGTTGCCATGCCCTCCTCCAGGGGATCTTCCCAACCCAGGGATCGAACCTGAGACTCCTGCTTTGCAGGCAGATTCTTTACTGCTGAGCCACCAGGGAAACCTTTTCAAAACTAAACATCTATTACTGGTGTGAAGGATGGACATTTTAAAGGAAGTTGATATATGTTGGACATGCCCTGTGTGTTCAGAGAAAGCTGAGCAGTGGTGCAGCTCAGATTGGACCCCAAGTGTGATACCTTCTGGGCCACCATATGGCTTCTCGATTTGACCATCAACACGGCCTTGAATGACTAGATGACAGCTCAAAAACCACTTTGGGATGGAAGTAGCTCCTTTCTAAGAGGACTCAGCCACTGAGCAGAGACAAAGAACCTTGAACAATGGTCCCTGTTCCCTTCTCACTGACTGGTACTGGTTTAATGATTTTGGGCAGCCCTACCTTGGAGTATGTGCATTTTCACCACGGCTGCACGGTCGGATCTGCTTCTTGCCTTGCGCTTCAGGGTGTCTTCAGGCTGTTGGACACAAACATGGAATAAATTCCACTCAGTATCATACAGTTGAATCATCTAATTTTAACTTTAAAAGAAACCCCTTTTCTCTCAAAAGGAAAAAGCGTTCCTTTCTTACAAATGAAACATGCAAATATCCGTGTTCTACATTTTGATGAAGGAGGACTCATCTAGCAAAACCTCTCTAGTAATTTCAGGATGGAGAAATAAGATAAAGAGGTCAAAAGCTTTGGTCCATCTCAGCGCTCCAAACTTAAAGGGCAGACAGGTACCTATTCATAAAATACTAATAAAACTGATATCATCATGCTGCTTATATTATAGCCAATCTTATTTTGTAAAGGAGTCACAAACTAACTAGAGTCAGGGATTAAAGGTAACCTCATCCCATGCAGTATAACATGACAACACATGTCCTCCTCCTGTTTTTCCCTTGAGTTTTCTCTCAGGATGTGAAAATGAGAATCCTGCAGATTGAGACCCACATTGACGCTGCAAGGACACTTACAGACGTAGTATTTATTGAGTCTTAAAGTTTTCTTGATGATGGAGTTGTCTGCAGAGATGGCGTGGGCTGTGGCAGAGCAATAACTGGACTTCAGGGCCCTCATTTCTGGGTTCTGATCTCACTGTATTGGCCCCCTGAAGAGGGGTCTGGGGCTCACTCCAGTTCGGATGAAAGGCAGTTATTCTTCAGGCAGCAGGAAGCACAGCCTCCCATGAGCAGCCCTAGGGAGTCCTGGAGCTCCGCCGCTCTTCCCCGCTCCCCTACCCTCTTGCTAGCTGCTAGGCTAGGATTCTCTAGCAGTGGCCTCCCAGGAGAAGGGCCTGCTGGCCTTCCTTCTAGGTGCACTGCTGATGCTCCCTAACTAGCACTTACAGTCTCGATAAATTCAAGTTGCAGAGACTTGCTCTGAATGTATAGAATACTTGCTAATCCCCCCCACCTCAAATGCTAAAAGAGAGATAAACAGACTTCCTTCAGCCTTCCATTGTTGTTTAGTCACTCAGTCATGTCCGACTTATTGGACCCCACGGACTGTAGCCCGCCAGGCTCCTCTGACCGTGGGATTCTCCAGGAAAGAATACTGGAGTGGGTTGCCATTTCCTTCTCCAGGGGATCTTCCCAACCCAAGGACTGAGCCAGCATCTCCTGCACTGGCAGGCGGATTCTTTATCACTGAGTCACCAGGGAAACCTTTTCGCCTTTAAATAGCCTCGAATAAGCCCCGTATCCGCAGGCCTTACCCTACCACTGAGTTGGATTTAAAATCATCTGCTCATCACTGAGAAATGCCTGTCATGAAAGAGAGGCCAGCTTGCCAACCCACCTCACCTACCTCATTTCATGTCTCTCTGAAAACCCCTTGCAGGGATGCCCCTACCGATATCAGAAAGACTGGGGACATTTTTTTTTAAAAAGCTCACCAATAGCAGTTTCGAAGCCAACATCATTGATCCTATTTCCACAGTTTTCAGAGCCTAGGAGGAAGATTCCACACAGTGTGGGGGGAGGGGACCAGCCAATTGTAGGAGAAATTTACCCAAACTTAGCACCTGGAGATCCACAGCCTGGAGTCTGAGATAAAAAAGATGGGAGGTTTGCAGAAAGTTACCTTGGCACTATCCAAACGTTTTCTTTGTTCATGGAATTCAGGTGGGCTTTTCAGGGCTGAAACAGAAAGATACAGACGTGAGCAGGGGCCTTGGGGCCCGGAGCAGCCTGGCGATGTTTGCCGGTGTGCTTGCTGAGCTGTGCATGGGGGTGGGGAGGTGATCGCCTTCTTCAGGCCACAAGCAGTTGAAGAAGAAAGACCTGGAGGTCACCAGCTTCCCCGAGGCCGGAGGGCACAGAGAAAGGTGGACGTCAGCCTCAAACAAGAGGAGCAGCAGGGGCAGAATATGCGATAGGAAAAGGAGTGGCAGAGACGGGGCATTCCAAGATTCCGAAGAGGGGCAGGCCCAGGGCGTGGACAGGTGATGCTCTAGTTTTAGGAAGATGGGGAGGCTGGGGTGACCACCACTCTCTTTGACTTTGCCTTGCCCTTGAGCGCAGAAGTCTGGATGGAGGTCAAGGTCAGTGGAAGGGCTGTGATCCATGTTGTGGGAGGCAACTTATCCTTTTGGGTCAGGGAGGTGGCTGGTCGGGCAAGAACATGCAACCAAAGGGTGTTGAGAGAGAAGCATGGAATGAGACTTTGAGGGCTGGAAGGGACCTTGGAGATGGTAAAATAATGGGGAAACTTAAGGCCTCTGGAATGGGATTGACTTGCCCAGGGTCACACAGGTAGGGCTAGGAGCCTAGGTCCTCTGACCATCTAACTTCTCTTCAGCTGTGATGCTCAAAACACTGGTGACTGATAGACATGGGCACTGGTCCATCACAGTCCACAGCAGCCAGAACCAACCTGGACCGGACGCCAGCCGCCTTCTCTCCACGACCCCACTGCTTCTCCTCCTACCAGCTCCCAGCAATGCCTCACGGGGATGAACTTTTGACTTTGCTTTTGCAAAAATCTGCCTTTTCCTTGCCTTTCCTGATCCCCTGGAACAATCACAATGCAGAGTCATAAATAGTAACTTCTCATCAGAAATGATGAGGTTGATCAGTGGTTGCAGAATTGCATTGAATATTCTCCTGGACTGGAGGTCTGGACAAGTGGGTGGATTATGTGATCCAGAATTCTAATATTACTGCAACAGATGTCAACTCACAAGCTGCAGGCAAAGAAACAGTCTTCCAAACTTTGGCTGGCATAAAAAAAAAAAAAAAATTGGATATCTAACCAGATGGGCACTTGGGGCTGTGTGTGCGAATGTGTGAGCATGTGCATGCGTGTGAGTGTGTGTGTCTCATTCAGCCTCAAAACCATGCCTCATGTGAGCCCAGCTCTTGGACGGGCTTGTTGGAGAGAAGGGAGATTCCACTCTGGGCAGTTGGTCAAGCCCATTACCGCTGGATATTGCTTGGGGAGCTACTGAGGCATCTCTCTCTAGACTTTCCTGTCTCACCCAAATGACTGCAGAGTTGACCAAAGGAACAGGCAGATTGGTCCCAGCTGGCTGGACAAGTCCTTTTCTCCTCAATTTGACCAGAGACTAAGGGGCTTCCTTTTTATAGGAGAAAAAAAAAATTGTTGCTCGATCACCACATCTCCCATCGATCTAACACCTCCAGCTTCTCTTTGCTGCCTTTCACTCTGCCAACTCTGCCCTTCCCGATGGCCTCGTTGCCCTCCCTGTCCCCTGACTCAGTGGCTCTGGGAAATGTGCGGATCTGCTGCATTGCCCAGACATTTTCCCTGGCTTGGGTCTGACCCCCATCCTGAGTCAGGAGGCTTGCCTTTATTTGCCTTTGATCACAGCTGCAATTTACGCTGATGGAGTTCTGAGACCATTTCCCATTTCCCCAGGCAACCAGATCCTACAAATCTGCCGGAGGGCCGCTGGGTCCTGGTGAGTCTGTGCCATCTGAACCCATAAGTCTTCACCTCTGTCCAACAGTCTCGTGGGCACCTAGGTATTACATACTGATGTGGCTTAATCCCTTCCACAATCCAGAAAAGGAGTTGATTTTAGCGTGGCCTTCCTTACTAAGTCATTAAAAAGAGTGACATAACTTTTTCCTTAAGAAGCAACCCTAAGGGGACAGCATGAATCTATCTTGAGATGGCTCTTACATTCCAAACTCAATTGGTTTTAATCGGGTTCAGGGTTTAGGGGGAATTTATCTGCTTCTCTTATCCCTGAGGCTTTTCAGTTCTTATTAGTGGAGCTTATTAACTCTTCCACGAAATGCTGCATTTCCTGTATCTTAGCCTGTAGAGTTACAATTCATCACTCTTCGGTGGTAACAGTTCCCCTGTGAAACGACTGAACAGTCCAGTTCTCTGATGCCAGGCGCACAATGGTCTTCTGGAACCTTCTGCCACAGGGTGGGAGAGGCTATGACCATTCAGCAAGGACTTGGGAAGGAAGCTAAAAAGATTCACACACTGGGTTGTACCCCACGCTTTTCTTTCTAGGACTTAAAGGATGTTACATGGGGCACTGGGTTGGCCTGCCATGGCCTCTGTGATTGACATGTATCTTTTCTGGGATTCCAGAAAAAAGAGTTTCAGCCCCTCCCTCCAAGGGCCAAGGAAAGTGAAACTGCATCCCGGAGCACCACATTGACTTTTTGGAAAATCCTCCTCTGCTGACAGCCCTGGGAGTATCAAATGGCAACATTTTGTATTTAAGGGACATTGACATTTAGGATTGAAACAGGAATTTGGATTGCTAAATTAAAAAAAAAATAAGTCAGTGTGATTCCAAATTAAAATACAGTTGTAAATTCAGTCAGCCACACGTCTCACTCATCCCCTGGGAGGAAGATGAATCGCTTCTCACAGGGGAATTCTTGTTCTCGATGAGGAGTTTAGTCACGGGCTATTCCTATTTCTGTCCGCGCAGCTCCAGCTAATTTGGGTCAGCAGTGTGTATAAACATTTGCTTACTTAGAGCTCAGGAAAAGATCCCAAGATAAGAACAGACCTCCTGCGGTGGCCCCCTGCTTCTAACCTCCTGCCTCCAACAGGGACCCGGAAAAAAGAGAAAACAGGCTGGAGGGCCCTTAACAATCTGTTAGGGAGAGAAGCCTGGGGCTGGGGGCAGTTCTGGTGGCACAGGCGGGGCCTGCCTTCTTCCCTCCGGCTTGGAGGGGAGAACCCACCTCTTCCTCTGGTGTTCGGGTCAGGACCAAGAGGCTGCATCCAAGAGCTGGTATTCTGGGGCAGCAGCTGGGGCAGTGGTTCCCAAAGTGTGGCCCTGGACCAGCATCTTTGGCATCATCTGGAAACCTGCCAACAGTACCGATTTTCAGGCCCCACCCAGACCTACAGAATCCAAAGCTTGGGTGAAAGGCAGAGGGACAGAGGGTCTGTGTTCGGACAAGCCCCCCAGGGGGGTTCTGGTTCTCTGGCATTTCCATGGCAAGTAGGTCCTGATCTGTAGATGGGAATCTACAGATGTACTTGGGAATCAGAGACTTCCAAAAGGGGTGCCTGATGTCTACGACTGATTTCTCAGTATTTCAAAGAGCTGAAGAAAAATGGTGTGTTTGCTCAGAGAAAGGCTGCTTAGTTTCATAAACTGCCACTTTTCCTAGTTGCTGCCTAGAAGCAGAACAACTTGGTTTAGAACTGCTTGTTCTCATCAAAAAGCACTGGCTGGCAAGTTTATATGCCATTAATTAATCAAAGACAGATATATGGATAATAATTCATATATATAGGGGTTTGGGGGGAGGAAGACAAAACTGATTTTAATACAAGCTCTACAGTGAGGTGAAGTGAAGTCACATCTGACAGGGGAATCTTCCTGACCCAGGGATCGAACCCAGGTCTCCCGCATTGCAGGCAGACGCTTTAACCTCTGAGCCACCAGGGAAGCTCTATAGTTGTTGTGGGTATAATTGAAGTCTTGGGTGACTAAAGTTTTGGGAGCCATCCCTCCGGGTTCTGTCCTTGCTTTGCCATCTATTTCTGGTGCAGCCTTGAACAAGTCTAAGAGCCTTCCCATGTTCTCAGTTTCCCACTTACAAACAGGTTTAGCAATGCTTGTCCTCTTGACTTTGCTTTTTTTTTTTTTTGGTCATGCTGTATGGCATGGGGGATCTTAGCTCACCAACCAGGGATCGAATCCGCACCCTCCTGCAATGGAAGTGCAAAGTCTTAACCACTGGACCACCAGGGAAGTCCATTGGCTTTGCTTTTAAAGACAAATTGGACCAGGAGTATTTTTCTTCCAAACAAATGGGATCCATGCTATGCACGTGTGGTTAATACTTTGGAAACTGTCTCATCTCTTTAGGGTGGCAACAGATGGCCCATTCAGGACCCAAAGGATAGTCGCAGGGGGCCTGAAAATTGCCTTTTCCCAATGGAGCTTTGTAATATTACAGCCTGGCTTGCATGCTTAGGGAATTCAATGCCTTCTACACAAATACTCTGGAATTTCTCAGAAGGGTCCACAGATACATTCACGTGATGCCTGCATCACTAGCGCACTAATTTCTAAGGAGCAAGGAACTAGAGATGAAGGAAAGAGTTGGGGGAAATAGAGAAGTTAGGATTTTGGATCCAAATGGGCTTGGTATGAAAACCGAGGAGGCTTTTTTCCCACTCCACATTTGAGATGTTAGGAGGGAGGGAAGGAGGACAGATGAAACCCTTGTGCCGTGTTCTGCTCAAACAGCCAACAGTGGGGGTGGGGGTGGTGCTGTGGGGAGAAGCCAAGTCAGATGAAGGCATTGAGGAAAGGAAGGAAGACTCTGCCCCGCCAGCTTCTCAAAACTATCAAGACGCTGCGTGTGCTGTGGGTGCAGGGACCGGCCCGTGACGCCTCTCGCTATTCAGGAGGAGGAGCACAGAATCCAGGGATTTACCAAGGCTTTGCCGTAAGTATGTGGCTGCGGAGGCCTGGATTAGTCTGCAAAACAAATAAAGGCAGCACCATTCACACACAGCTCATCGTATCTTTCCATTCATTGACATCCATCAGACCACGGAACCAAGCTGCCCAGATGCTTCTTTCTGGCCAGCGGGCTTTCTTTGAGTCTCGGCGGAGAAGTCACAGCCTTTTGGGTGCCCCCTGGGCTTCTGTAATCGACTTCAGTTTTCTAATGCCATTTTCTGGATTCCAGGACAATCAACTCAATGTTCCTGCTTCTCTCCCCTGGATTCATAGAAATCAGCCCCAGTGTACTAGCAGAAGGAGAGAGAAAGTCATTTCTTTCCTTCAGGTCTCCCAGAAAGCTACTCCATGTAGTGGTAAGACGTTGTCCGATATTATTAACAGGCATAATTAAGCAGGAGAATTGAGAGAACATTCTAGACGGTAAGCTCTTTGAAACAGAATTCACGTCTAACTCTTTGGTGTTCCATGGGGCTTTTCTCCCAACAGATGGTCAAAACATCTACTGAACTGCTCTATGACTTTTTTTTTTTCCATTGAAAACTCAGAGCTGAGTCTCTTTCTGCGCTAAGAATTCTGAAGGGGTTGGAATAAAACAGTATTTAAGATTGAACTCAGGAGGAATGTGTTAGTCACTCAGGCATGTCCAACTCTTTTGTGACCCCATGGACTGTAGCCCGCCACACTCCTCTGTCCATGGGATTCTCCAGGCAAGAATACTGGAGTGGGTTGCCATTTCCTTCTCCAGGGGATCTTTCCTGCCCAGGGATCGAACCACGACTCCTGCTTTGCAGGCAGATTCTTTACCATCTGAGCCACAGCATTTACCCTCCAACCCAGGAGATTGGTGCCCAATGAGAAGAATGTAGTGGAGAAAACCTGCATGAGAAATGATGACCACACCTGAGCCTGCCCACAGGTGTCCAGGAAGGACAGGAGGTTGGGCTGTGTTCCAAAACAAGAAAAAATGAGAACCCTGATGTCCTCTTGCAGCCTTGAGCCTGATGGGGACGGTGGCAGAGCCATGCTTCTGAATTCCAGTTGACGGTGACAAGTAGGCAATTTGAAACTTTCCTCTTGAGATTCAGAGGTGGGATTCTGGAAGGGAGTCTGAACCATAAATTCTTAAAGTAATATTTCTACACTAACGTCGAGAGGCTAGTTCACTCAGGTTTACCAACTCTTTTGAAAATGTGAATTCCACCACTGATATTATAAATGTGAAAGCAATCTTAGAAGCCAGCCTGGGGGTGTACTTATGGCTGAGAGCACTTTTGTATTGTTTAAAGGGGCTCTGTGCTGGCTGCTACTCCAGGATCAAGAGATGCAGGTTTTGACCTCAGCTGCTGCAACAGGAGGGGACTTCAATTTCTTCTTTTTGCAATAGGCAACGGCCTTGGGTCAATCTAATGTACAACTTAAGACTAATTCTGTCCAAGGAGAGCAGGTGTTTCTGTGAATAAACTAAACCAGCAGGGCTACCTGGTAGTAACAGAAGGACAATGAACAATTCACCTGGCCAGCAGCTCTCCACTAGAGCAATTTATAACAAGTTTGAAAATTCAGGGGGAGTACTGCAGTTATTTCCGGTGTTATGGACAATGTGAGGCTGTGTTATCATTTTACTGTGCGTGCGTTTAAAGTCTCACGGTTCAAGTTTGTAAATAGGATCGCTTTGGGCTTTGGCTTTGGGATGTTTGACGCATCTCTGAGGCCTCTCCAATCTCAGTTTCATGAAGGTTAGAGACAGTGAGACATGGACTAGAGCAGGGTTTTCAAACTCTGTTTGAAGAGGACCCTGGGGAAGAGAAACAGGGTTATCTAAGGGGGTGAGGGGGGGCGAGTGAGTGGGGCAGAGGCCCCTGACCCTGTTCCAGCCAGTATGTGTGTGTGTGTGTACACACATAGCACACAATATATTTAACTATCAAAAAACACCAAAAATCATCAAATTAGGTGATCTCCAATGACTGTCGGCTTTCCTTCCCTCCGGTCTACTCACTTTCTTCCTCCTTTCCTCTTTTCTTCTGCTTCAGAAAATTCAAATGATAGAAGGAAGACATAAAAAGCCCTCTTGGGAAATATAACCGGTCCCACCTTCTGTGTTTCTTGTCACCTTTCCCCCTAAAATCTTGAGCCTCTACAAAGTACAGTTGTGCTCACGGTGGTCCCCACAGCGCCCAGCATACCAGCCTGCACAGAGTCTGGGTCCTCATGAAATATGTTGAATCTGATTGAGTAGAAAAGACCCAGAGACTGTGAGTTCCTGCTTCCTTCTCTAGAGCAACTGCCTTTACACACGCGTGCCTGGTGGTGGTGGGTGGCTGAGTAAGGGGACTAGTGTTTAAGCTCTGGGTCAGTGGGGTTAGCATCTGGGCTCCCCATCTCAGCAGGTACAGAGGCTTGTCTGGATCTGGCTTCCCCAGAAGTGCTAAGTCCCTGAGATCTAGGGGCTGGGCCTGCACGGGGCTGGGTGCACCTGCTGTAGCTCTGACAATTTTCTACAGCAGAAGTGACACCTTTGGAGAGGAGGTGGCTGAAGACTATGGGAAACTGATGCTGCTTCATCTACCTTTCTCACTTTGCTGAATTAAAAAGGAAACGTCACTGCATGACTCATAGGACTTTCCCCCAGCAACTGTCTTCAAGACACAATGGGCTATGGGTGCAAAATTTCTGTTAAGCAGTATTTCATTAATATATACACTGTCTGATTCTGGAAATCCTGGACAAAATGAAAAAAAGGGAAAGTGTTAGTCACTTAGTCGTGTCCAACTCTACGATCCCATGGACTGTAGCCCATCAGGCTCCTCTGTCCATGGGGATTCTCCAGGCAAGAATACTGGAGTGAGTTGCCATTCCCTTCTCCAGGGGATGTTCCTGACCCAGGGATTGAACCTGTGTCCCCTGATCTGCAGGTAGGTTCTCTACCATTTGAACCACTGGGGAAGCCCCACACTATCTGATTCTGGAAATCCTGGATAACAACATATTCTATTTTCTTTGGACCCTGTTCTGCAAATGGACATTAAATTTGCATACCTTACAGAGGGGTGTTATGTAAAAATGTACCATTGGATTCATTCCTGTTTTTATTAGGTGTCTTATTTCTGAAATTTAACTCCAGAAACTTAAAAAAATTTTTTTATTCTCCTCCAAGTGGCAGCTGCAAGACCCAGGTTTGGATTATTTAAACATGTAGGTTAAACTTTAAATCAGTTGTGAACAGCTTGAGCAGATGTAAAGGTATTGGGTCTCTCTACTTCAACTTCCTTTCCAGAATTAAGGAAAGCGATGCCCATGAACGATTGCTGTTGTTATTGTTTAGTTGCCAAGTTGTGTCCAACTCTGTGGGACCC
This sequence comes from Budorcas taxicolor, assembly GCF_023091745.1. Taxonomy (NCBI): domain Eukaryota; kingdom Metazoa; phylum Chordata; class Mammalia; order Artiodactyla; family Bovidae; genus Budorcas; species Budorcas taxicolor. The sequence goes on along the minus strand of NC_068928.1, from coordinate 30,934,363 downwards.
CATGGACTGTAGCTAGCCAGGCTTCTCTGTCCTTGGGGTCTCCTAGGCAAGAACACTGGAGAGGCTTGCCATTTCCTTTCCAGAGGATCTTCCTGACCCGGGGATCAAACCCAAGTCTCCTTCATTGGTAGGTGGGTTCTTTACCTCTACGCCACCAGGGAAGCCCCTGTGAAAGAACTGATTATTTTAATCCCACTGAAACTGACGTATTCATCTTATATTTGAGGGCATGTGGTAGAGACTGTGGTCTGCTGAGAGGATCCTGGTGGATCTACACTTGTCTACATTTCACTGTTAGTGAATCGTTCTTCTAGATGGTGGTTAAACAAATTCAATTCTACACATTTGCAACAGGATTCAGAAATAAGACTGGCCTGGTCGGCTTTGAGTGCCAATGTATTTATCTGACTTGAAGCCTGTAGACTCTGGGTCTCTCCTGTGTTTGAACACCTGCCTTGCTGGGCTGGCTAAGATGAAACAGGCCACACAGCCTTGTGCCTTTGGTTTCTCATTCTAACTGTACATTTGATTGAAGCAGCCTTCCAGTTGCAGGGTGAGATCTTTCTTTTGTGCTTAGCAAATTGCTAAAAAAAGTTGTTCTGCCATAGGTCACCTGCTGTTTATTCTTTGCAGGGCTGAGCCATGAACAAAGAACTTCATCTGAACTCCCAAAGGAAAGAGTTTGAAATATTCTTAGTTCTTTTCTGGTTCTGAAGCACTGACTATACTTAAAATGTTTAGACTTTGGATCACAGGGCACAAAGGTTACTAATTGTAGGGCATTCAATCAAGGGCAAATGCTTGCTTGTTGCATGCTTAACTATGAAGTCACAGTCTGGATTTCTGCAGGAGTCATTATGGATTTTGACTTTTAAAATTTTAATTAAAAAATTAAAAAATTTAACTTCTGCGGGAAGAAGTTAGAAAGTGTGACCTAAAGAAGCTTACATGGTGATTCCATTTATTTGGTACTTTTCCTGTTTTTATAGCTAACCAGAAGATAGCTTCAACTGCTAAACTTGAAGTTTTCAAGTTTCAAGGTAGGAAATTTCAAATATACCTTCCAAAAGATAGGATAATTCTTCTTTGACCCAAATGATGGCCAGTAATTCAATGTTATACCATTTATACTAGAATGGTATTGCTGCTCATTATTCCAGAAAGGAAGCAATTGACAATATTCAATTAACTGGGGACTCAAGTACTCAAATAGTTTGAAACCAAGGAGGTGAGAGAAAGATGATACAATTGATGCTTCCAGGAAGAATAGTGATTATGTCCAATTCTAAAAATAGAGGGGGATGGAGGCCCATAGAATTGTGTTTGTCTTGTAATCAAACCCACTGCATTAGAATTTTAGGTACAACCTCTATGAGTAAAGGGAAGCCCTGGCAGGTGAGTAGCATTTGGGACAAAGCCTCTAAGGTCTGGGATTCCTGCTGACCCAGAGTCCATGAGGATCTGGGGAGACTGATCCATGAAATTAGATTATGACCTCTGAGGTGCTTTCCAGCTCCCAAATTGCACGCCCCCCTGCCACCCCCATACAGACCAGTCCATAAGAAGCAGAGCTACTCACATGGTACGATGCCTTGGTTAGCCAGCTGTTCTTGGGTCCTTCTCTGCTGGAGTCGTAACTGTAAAACTTAGAAAAAGAAGTGTTAGTATGTGAGCTAGGCTAAGGCTGATTGCGGCCACTTCTATTTGCCTCGTATCTTTTTTTGCCTGATCGCTCTTCTCATATTATTTCTAGAACAGTTCTGAAAGTCTGAAGTGTGTGAAGGACATTTGCATTTTGTTGTAGACATGGATGAGAAAGGATGAGAGAAGCTGAGGGGTTGCAGGGTTTTCCGGCAAGTGAGTGGCCACCAGAGACTGGAAGTCCAGTCTCCTCCTCTCAGTGTGACACTGTCTCCCCCGCTATGCTACCTGGGAGATGAATGCCATCAAATGCTGCCATGAGTTCAAAACAGGAGACAGAGTAAAGAAAGTTTGGTCTCAGAAGTGTCACCTGGGTTCCAATCCCACCTGGGACTGCCCTTTCCTGGGTGGATAACTCTGGGCAAGTTGTTCAACCTCTGGCCCTCAGCTTTTTCATTTGTAAATGGAAACAATGCCCTGTGGGATTGCTATACTTTGATTAAAACACGTATGCAGGTTGCTTAGCAGAGTGCCTGGTACCATAAGTCATCAATAAATGGTAGTATTGGGGCTTCCCTGGAAGCCCAGTGGCTAAGACTCCATGCTTCCAATGCTGGCGGCCCAGGTTTGATCCCTGCTCAGGGAACTAGATCCCTCAGGCTGCAACTAAGAGTTTGTATGCCACAACGAAGCTGCAAGATCCAGTGTGCTACAACTAAGACCTGGCACAGCCAAATAAATGAATGAAATAAACATTAAAATAATAAATGGTACTATCATGAGAGTCTGGAATTCACCTGGGAATTCAGAGAAGGGCCAATGGAGTCATGCTTTGGTTAGAAAATGTAAAACACTATAAACTGTACAAACTATAAATTATGGAGCTTTCTGTTACTATCTGTAGCACAAGCAGATTACATATATATCACATATATTTATGTGTGTAAGTAAGTAACATATATGATATATATTATGAGTGTAATATTTTTATGATTTCCTTCTTCTCTTCTCTTCTCACTTTTAGGGGTTAACCCTAAAAGAATCTATCTTTGGACACATACATTTTCTCAGGGAGATTCAGAGTTTGCTGTCTTGATTCCTGGGTTTAAGATGCTCAGGATGAGCATAGAAAGAGCAGAAATTTTCAAAAAGAGGGACTGGTTTGATCACCTTATAATGAAAAGAGAGAACAAGCATTGCTTTTATGAAGAGAAAGTTCGAGTGGAGAGAAGAAAAATGAAAAGGCTATACAGCTGTCTTTCAAGTTCATTTACTATTCCACAGTGAGGCTTCAGAGCAAATGCAGTCATAAGATATACTGAGACGAGCTTCTCTGGCGGCTCAGTGGTAAAGAACCCACCTGCCAATGCAGGAGACATGGGTTCGATCTCTGATCTGGGAAGATCCCATATGCTGTGGAGCAACTAACCCCGTGCCACATGCCGCAGAGCCCGGGAGTTGCAGCTACTGAGCCCTAGAGCCCGTGTTCCTCAACAAGAGAAGCCACTGCAATGAGGAGCCTGCACACCACAAGGAATGGTAGTTCCCGCTTGCCACAGCTGGAGAAAAAGTCCGTGTAATACGGAAGACCCAGCACAAAAATATGTAAATAAATAAACATAAAAAACCAAGATATTCTGAAAGGGTAATGAAGACAGGTAATTTTTAAAGGTGTTGCTATGGGCTTTGAACTGGCTTCTCGCCAACCTTCATGGGAGAGACCAATGTTGCTCAATTGCTATCAATTCCTTTTGGAGGCTAGACTGTGCTTCGCTGAACAGTCTCATGTGACTCCATCTTAGGACTGAACACACAAAACAGAATCAAATGAAAATACAAGATTTACAGTAGAATATCTGAAGTAAAAAAAAAAAAAAAATTCACCAAAAGGCCTAACAAAAGAATGAGTATCAAGTCAGGACACTTGAACACAGAGCAACCTGAAGAAGAGAGAGAAAATGATGAAAAAAGTGGTCAGACCCTCAGGTTCCTGCACCCCAGTATCAAAAAGTCTGTTAATAACATCATCTCATTCAGTTTAGTTCAGTTCAGTTCAGTTGCTCAGTTGTGTCCGACTCTTTGCGACCAAATGGACTGCAGCATGCCAGGGTTCCCTGTCCATCACCAACTGCCAGAGCTTGCTCAAACTCATGTCTGTCGAGTCAGTGATGCCATCCAACCATCTCATCTTCTGTCATCTCCTTCTCCTCCTGCCTTCAATCTTTCCCAGCATCAGGGTCTTTTCCAATGAGTCAGCTCTTTATATCAGGTGGCCAAAGTACTGGAGCTTCAGCTTCAGCATCAGTCCTTCCAATGAATATTCAGGACTGATTTCCTTTAGGATTGACTGATTTGATCTCCTTGCAGTCCAAGGGACTCTCAAGAGTCTTCTCCGACACCACAGTTCAAAGGCATCAATTAGATCATTAGATCTACTTGATGTATATATAATAATTGGCTCACTAGAGCCCCAGAAAGAGAGCAGAAAAATAAATAATTGCCACAGCTCCCCAAATTTGGTGAAAAACAGAAATTTACAGATTCAGAAAGTTCAACAAATCCCAAACCAGATATAGTCACAGAAAAACCACACTTAGATTCATCATAATCCAATGGCTGAAAACCAAAGAGAAGGAGAAAATCGTGAAAGTAGCCAGGAAAAACAAAACATTACATAAAGGAAAACATTGATTTAAATAACCACAGACTTCTCAGCAGAAATCAAAGTTCAGAAAATAAAACAAAATGAAAACCAAACAAAAACTATCAACCCAGAACACAGAATATCCTCTAGGAATGAAGGTGAAATAAAGGTAGTTCAGGTAGAGGAGAAAATCAGATAATTTGTTTGCTAGCAGACTTGACTACAGTAAATACTTAGGGAAATTCTTCAGGCTGAACGGAAATGATATCAGAAGGAAATCAGGGTATTCAAGAGTGACTAGAGTATATCAGAAATGATAACTAGCTGGGTAAACTGTAAAGATTCTGTTCTTCTCACTAGCTAAGTGAAGCATGGCTGGTCACCCAGCGCCCTTGGCATTGCCCCTCTTGTCACCTGGGAGCTTCTGTAGTCCTTCCCTCCAGTGAAGGACTGGTGGGCAGGCTGTCAGTTCAGCGCTCCAAGCCTAGAGGGAAAGGCCAGACGGCCAAGGGCAGGATGATCCTGGCAGTGGCATCTGTCCCTGGGAAGCTTCTGCGGGTCTGGCAAAGCTCCAAGGCTAGAGGTGGAGATTGAATGACCACACCCCTTTCTGCGCCTGCTTCCTGCTGCACCTGGGAGAGTCCTGACACTGGGCCAAGACCGTACCACCAGTGGCCTGCACCTGTGGGCGCAGCTGTCCTCAGCTACTGCCTGCCCTCCACTCCTGATGGTCTCTTCGTGCTTTACTTCCCTCCCTGCTTTCAGCTTGCTGTGGTCATCTGTGTCCCCAGAGCCCTTGGCAAACCTCCACCGCTCCACTGTAGCTAAAAATACTCTGAGCAGAGGGTTGCTTTCCAGTCCAAGCCTAACCCCTGCTCCCCGGTCCAACCAGCTACACACTACAGGTATCCATGAAGCTCTCTCTTCACTTCATTTGAGGCCATATGGTTTTCTTTGGGAGGTGAAAGGGAGGGAGTTCTTGATATCTTTCCCACATCATCGCAACGTGTTCTCATATGGTTCTGGCATTCAAGTGTCAATCTGTTTTAGCTTTCAGAAACAAAGCAATTTTCCCCCCTCTAGTTTTGCATTCTTCTAGTCATCGTTATCAGAATTGAGAGTCCTGTGTTTATACTCAGGTTGCTTCTTTTTTTTAAGTAAGTTTCTTTATTAAAAAAATAAAAATCTCTACAATGTTATATTTAAGGACAAAACAAGATAATAAAAAACAATGTGATATGTCCCCTGAATGTTAAAATAAAGCATGGTGATTACTGTGACCAATTTGAGTTAGGCAACATTTATGTCATTCTAGAAATTTCCATAAATTGCCTAGGAACCAGTAAGTAGATCTGAGAAGATATTAAGTTTAGAACAAGACGGAATCCTCAGTACATGCTGTTCTTTTCTACACAATACTGAGATTAGTGATTTTATCTAATCATAAAAATATCAGCTCTACTATATTAAATTCTCTTCAAGACTGATATTAGTCCAACTTAGTTTTCTTGGTGGCGAAGGAAATGGCAACCCACTCCAGTATTCTTGCCTAGAGAATCCTGTGGACAGGGGAGCCTGGTGGGCTGCTGTCCATGGGGTCGCACAGAGTCGGACACGACTGAAGCAACTTAGCAGCAGCAGCAGCGGTGTTCTTGGTACAAACACAGATGTTTATACTAATCAAGGGTTGCTTCTTTATTCAGAAGTTCTGGGCTCTCAATTCTGATTTTCTCATTTTTTCTGGCTTTTCCTGTCCCGGTTCTACACTGTTTGAATTATTCTAGACTTAAGCATAGATGTTCATGCCTGGTAGTGAGGATCTTCTATCAACCTTCTTTTATAAACGTGTCTTGACTACTCTAGCCTGCTTTCCCACCCGCCCCCTCAAATGAATTTTAGGATGTGAGTAGCAAGTTCTGCCATCACCTCAAGAACCTACCTCTCTGGAAGCAGAGGGGATACATTCCTTTAATATTCTATAATTATAAGTGTGAACCCTAACCAGCCAGGGAAGCATTATTCTGTTTAAGATTATTAAAGAATATATAGAAACTTCAGGGTCAAGGATAGTGCAAGACCAGGAATAGGTTCTCTGAATGTAGCTGGGACTGAGACTGGATACCCAACTCAAGAATGGGAGCTAGAAGTACTATTCACAGTAGCCGAGATATGGAGATAACCTAAACGACCATCTACAGATGAATGCATAAATAAATCTGTGGTATACACACACAATGGAATATTACTAAGCCATGAAAAAGAATGAAAGACTGCTATTTGCAGCAACATGGGTGGACCTCGAGATTATCACACTAAGAGAAGTAAGTCAGAAAGAGGCAAATAGCACATGATCTCACTTATATGTGGAATCCAAAATACAACACAAGTGAGCACATCTGTGTGTTGGGCAAACACGTAGGAAACAGACTCCCAAACATGGAGGACAGTTGCCAAAATGTGTTGAGGAAAGGGATGGATTGGGAGTTTAGGCTTGTAAGATGCAAACTAGTATAGAAAGAATGGATAAACAACAAGGTCCTACTGTACAGCACAGGGAACTATATTCAACATCCTGTGATAAACCATTGTGGGAAACAGTATGAAAAAGAAGATTTTATATATATATATATATATATATATATATATATATATACCTGAATCAACTTCACTGGAGAGCAGAAATCAACACATTGTAAATCAACTCTACCTCAATAAAATACATTTTTTAAAGATGGTAGCTAGAATATGCGGAGAAGGCGATGGCATCCCGCTCCAGTACTCTTGCCTGGAAAATCCCATGGACAGAGGAGCCTGGTGGGCTGCAGTCCATGGGGTCACTAAGAGTTGGACACGACTAAGTGACTTCGCTTTCACTTTTCACTTTCACGCATTGGAGAAGGAAACAGCAACCCACTCCAGTGTTCTTGCCTGGAGAATCTCAGGGACAGGGGAGCCTGGTGGGCTGCCGCCTATGGGGTCTCACAGAGTCAGACACGACTGAAGCGATTTAGCAGCAGCAGCAGCAGCAGCTAGAATATGTCTACACACCACTGGTTTGCAACCAGAACATGACAGTGGCCTGTGCCCAGCAGAGCAGAGCCAGCCAGGATGGGAAGGACCAGGTCTAGCTGGGCACGTCTCTCAAGAGTTTCAGGTAGAAGAGGAAGGAAATATAGGGATTGATGGATATAGTAACATTCCTCTTGCCACATAGACTTTGGACTCTAAAGTTAAGCCTCATGGGTGCAAATTTCAAATGAAACAATTTGGATGATAAAATGGTAACTTCTGCCACACTAAACCCTATGTTTTAATGTATTTCTTCCATTGGAAGGTATCCTTTCAAATGAAGAATCAGAAGCCACTAAAACATGAAGCATGTTTCATTTTCACTGCTTCCTTGGTAACTAAGCACAAGGGACCTTCAGCTCAGTATCACTGTCCATAGTGTCTCCATAGCAACAGTCATGTAGGGTACCATTCTCACCAACACAGGTGAATGGCTCAGCCGTGTCTCTGGTTAGGATGAGGCTCCTGAATGATCCCAGGCTCTGACGAGCATCACACAGAGTTGTTGCCATGGTTTTGGTGAGAAGTATTGCTTTTCTGAGGATTACAAAACACTTTATGTTCCAACCCCATGCTGGCTCATTCCTGACAGAGTGGAAAATGTGTCTCCTTGGCTGAAATGTTCCTCTTGAGTCCAGCCCAAAGATGACATTTTTAGGAAAGTTTGAGAAGAATCCTGAGGCTGTTACTGAGTCACGATAGAGTAGAAATGGATCTTTTCTATTTAAAGAGTTTTGTGCTACTGTTTGAAAATGTCACATTGCTAGGGAACAGTGGAAATGGAAAACTTTCCATTTGCCATCAACAAAGGAAGCTCGTTACTGAATGTGAAGCAGAGGAGCTGAAGAGAAGTTCTGTTACCTGTCTGACCAAAATAGAAGGAGGCTGATGGGAATTTGATTTAATAATATTGGTCTGAACAAGCTTGAAGCTCTAAAACGGGATCACTCATCTGGAATGTAGCACACATAATTTTAACTCCCACCCCCATCCCCCACTCCTACGATGCTGTAGTTTAGACTGGTTCCAGAATCTCTCTGGATCGCAGTTTAATACAAAGCAAAAGAAGAGATTAGCTTAGTTTAGATCAGGATTTCCCCAATTTATCTTATATCAAGAGTCACCTGGGACCTGGGGGGAAAAAAAACCAAAACAGTATCTCTTTGGTACCTTTCCTGGAGACTATGGTCCAATAGTCCTGTGCTATATTGGAAATATATTTTAACAAACATTCTAGGAAATTCTGAGGAAAAAAAGTAGGTTTGAGATATAGATATAAGCAAATATACTATGTGAAAAAATGAGACCCCATTTTTATACTGTTTTGTGACTTTCTTTTTCATTGGTAATATACCGTCATTTTGGGGATCAGGGGTATATATGTACATCATCTTTTTTAATGACTACAGAGTATCTGGTCATGCACCAATAACTGTTTAACAAATCTCCTTTTATTTTACATTCAATTTTTCTTCCTGCATAAGTGATGTATTTATACTCCTACTGGGACTATTGGAGGGTTTCCCTTTCACTACATCCTTATTATCAATGCTATTAAAGAAGAAAAAAGCCTTACTAATTTGCTTGGTATCCATTATACTTTCTAATAAGTTAGACACATTTTCATAGATTTGTTGATTATTAGTATCTTTTCTTTTGTGAATGACTTGATAACAGTCTTTGCAAAGTTTTCCACTGGCATTACATTTTCTTATAGGTTTTGGGAGAGCTATTTTTATCTGAAGCACATTAAACATAGTCATATGTTGTAAATTCCCCCTGGGTTTTAGTTTCCACTCAGTTTTGAGTGCAATGGTTTTTGGCATTTAACATTTCTATATGCAATCTTTTTAAAAGCTCTTTTATGATTTCTATCTTTGGTATATACTTTGGAAAATCCTTTTCATCTCCAGATTATATACTCATTTAAATGTTCTTATATCTTTAAGATCTGGGGTTTTGTATCTGACTTTGTAATGCATCTGAAGTTAAATTTGGTATATAGTATTAAAAAAGGTTTTCATCATTTTTACAAATTGTTAACTAATTATTCTAACATAATTTCTAATCAAATGGATTTTAGATATCAATTTTGTTATACACTACATATATAACCCTTGAATCTGTTTCTACTCTTTCTTTATATTCTGACCTCAATATTTTGTTTTGTTTGCTTACAGGCTGGATTTATTCCTGACTTAAATATACATTTTGTATGGCATGGGAGTCTGATTTGGGAAAGCCTCAGCTCCCCAGTTGCATAATACTTGTGTAGATGACCCAATCCAAGCCTTCAGAATGATTCCCAAGTAATTACAAGGGTCCAGAGTTTCAAACAATGAAATTATCTTCTAAAAGTATACATTTTCTAGACTTTCAGCAGTAATACTAGATGCCAAAATACATGGAACTGTATCAAAGTTTTGCATGAACACAAATTAGAAATCTAGCATTCTGATCATACTAAGTCAAACAGGTAGAATCTAGCTAGTGGAATTTAGCTAGACAAAAATTCATAAAATTTCTGTATATTAATACTATATATATAGTATTAATATATACAAAAGCTTCTCTTCACAGGGCTTTTCAGGTCTATTATATTCTTCTGGGCTTCCCATGTGGTGTTAGTGGTGAAGAATCCACCTGCCAATGCAGGAGACGTCAGAAATGTGGGTTCAATCCCTGGGTTGGGAAGATTCCCCTGGAGGAGGGCATGGCAACCCACTCCAGTATTCTTGCCTGGACAATCCCATGGACAGAGGAGCCTGGTGGGCTACAGTCCATGGTGTCACAAAGAGCTGAACACTACTATGCAAGCATTTGCACACATATCCTTCTACTTCTCGGTATATTCATTTATTAATTTTTGAGAGTTTGATATTGAAATTCCACCTAAAAATCTCATTTTATCTACTTATAAATAATTGTAATATATAGTGAAACTATATATAACCTTGTTCTGTATTTTCTAAGTCTCCTGTAAATGTGTCTTCATGATTTCATAATTTAAAAAAATAAAAATTGAAAAATAAAGCAGCAGCTTCTATCAGCAGCAGAGGTGACATATCAAGTCAAGACAGTGCCATGTACTCATGGGCATGTTGATGTATGGCAGGCAGGGAAAGCTTGATCCAGTGAAATCTGAGTCTGAATCAGTCCTGAACTACTCATTTTATCAGAAAAAGGAGAAGACAAAAGAAGAGAAAGCAAAGATGGGCTAACGGTACAAAGAGGAAGTAAAGAAGAAAGAGAGTAGGACAGAGGTTTTATTTTTTATTCTAAGAAGAGTGTCTGTGTTTGTATGAGTACTCCAGTGATGGCTCTCAGTTCGTATGTATTTAACAGAATGTAAAAGATGGGTCAGATTAGGGGCATTGAGGTCCTGCTCCAGGAAGGGAGCAAGAGATGGGCCCAGTGTCTTAGTGTTTCCCAACTCTTTGGCAATTGTGAATTCTTGTTTATTACTTTCTGTCTAGAATGTGACATGGGCCCATGCAGTTGTATCACACAAAGAATCCCAAAGAAATTGCTGGGATCTGTGCATTACATTTTTATTTGGTCCATCTAAAAAAATTATTACAAAGAGCATCATCTTTATCCTAACCCACCACTCCTCCCATGCTGCCATGGAAACAATGGCTTCCTAAGACCATCATATTATTGGTATTTGATTGATTTTCTGTTCCACCCTTCTGCCACTCAGCTTTTTTTTCTTTCCCTACCAAATTCTCCATTTTTCTTAAGTGAATCTCTCTTAGCCTCACCTCACCCATGGTCTCTGTGCAGATAACTTGCCATCACCTCTACAGCCTCTAAGAATGGTCATATTTTCTAAAAGAACCCCAGAATGCATGGACTAGCAAGATTTTTTTCCCCAAACTTTAAATTAATTTGTATTGAAACATAACAAACATCATAACCTGACTTGTATTTATTTTACATTTAGTAAGTCATTTTTGGGTGGGAGGAGAAATAAATTTAAAAAAAAAACCTCAAAGAAGGTGAATGATAAACAGAAGACATGTACTCACTAAACCAATCATATATTCATCATCCATATGAATATATATATATTCATATGGAGATATATATATGAATATATATATATATGGTGAATCATATATTCATCATCATCTTTCTTCTAATGTTCCACAAAATCCAGCCCAACAATGCCATTGCCATGACTACCAGGGAAGGTGAAAGCAATTCCCTAATTTTGCTGAGTGAACCCAAGAGTCTTCTTCCAATAACATTTCAAAATAATAATACAAGGAGGGCCTCTCTGGGCCCCAGTCTTCCTTCCCATGAAGGACAGGACAGACAAAGTCAGCAATAAGTGCTCTTAAACTTAAAAAAAAAAATCACTGAAAACTTTTTTTTTTTCCAAGCTGAAATCCTACATGGAAGGAAAAGCACAAACAAAACGAAACCCAGGACCAGGGTGCACAATAAGAGCAGAACCTCTTGTGAAATGTCAGAGTTCTATGAATCAGAGTTTGAAAAATCATTGGATTGGATCGTCTCTAAATCTCTTCTAACTTAAATATGTTACTTTTGTGATTTTGATCTAAAAAAGTCTCAACCCTCCAAGGAGACATTGCTTAGGAACAGATGGGTTGACTTTATCCACAGAGTGAGGGCTGAGGGGTGGATTACGATGCCACCTTTCCTCGGCAGAACCCTGCTTCTCCAGCCCTTCTCAGTCCTTTGAATGTCCTTGTGTGCTCAGTAGCTTCAGTCGTGTCTGGCTCTTTGCGACCCCATGGACTGTAGCCCACCAGGCTCCTCTGTCCACGGGATTCTCCAGGCAAGAATACTGGAGTGGGTTGCCATTTCCTTCTCCACTGAACCTCCTTGCAGGGGTATAAAGCCTCACGAGATGCAGGAAAGCTTCAGATTCAGAGGACCACACCCAGGTTCCTTAGCAACAACAGCAGAGGGAAGCCTTTCTCACCAGCAGATGGTGGTGGGCTGTTGCTCTGTTTCTGCATCACCTTCTTACAATGGGCTCTTGGCTCCCAGTAGAATCCTCTGAAGCCTACTTAGCAACCAGCATCCCTTGGTAACCCTGAGAGCCATCTTTCCATCAGACCTATAGCGCTGCTTTTTACTCTCGTTGCTCTATACTTTTTTCAAGTCCTGCGTACGTAACATGCCCTCTGTCTAAATACGAAGTCTTTTAATCATCTGAATATTGGATAATGGGGGTCAAAGTCCAGAATCCCAGAGAAAACCAAACTGAACTGCATTCAAAAATTGACCTGCATCTATACAGAATTCCTACTTTGTACACAGGCAAAATACTTATGGTTGCAGTTAGAAGATTACCAGAACTCTGTCGCTGAAATATATCAGTGGATGTCCCCTGCAAGTCACACGAGAGTTCAGGGGACCAGGCCCTGCTCTTCCCATGAAATAGCTGTGTGACCTTGGTCAAAGATACGTCACCTCTCCACAACTCGGCTCCTTCGTACTAAAACAAGAAGGATGAGCTGGTGATCCCAGAGGTCCCTTGGAGTGTGAATATTTCATGACCCTTGGCTTCATCTTTGACCAGGGTCTTTCTTTGTATGTCTCCAAATTCAAGCTGCTGAGATGTTTCTTAATCTCAGAGTTTTCCCCATGAGATGATGCGACATGGCTTGGAATAGTTCTAAGCGTTATGTTCAAACTGTAGGAAAAAGGCTGCAAGATAGAAAGCCTTCCCTCACCGATGGTTCTAAGAAGTCAGATGTGAAAGGCTGGGTCTTGAAATGAACCTCCAAAAGGAAACGTGACCCCAAATGCTATCACTTGTACAAAGACTCCAGAAATCTTTAGGGGTCAAATGGACCCCAGGCCAATTTGATGATCACGCAATCTTGCATGAATCTACCAACTCAGTCTCTCAAAAAGGATTCAGTCGTTCCTTGCTATTGGCTGAGGCATCTCCAGACACTGACCACGATACACAGTAATTTAAGGTGTGAATAATCTAGTGAGGAAGAAAAGACTCCCACACATGAGTCAGAGAAATAAAGTGTTAGGCAACACATGATTAAAGCATCCATATTCATAGGAGGCTACCAAGGATAAAAGAACAGAACCTTTACTTTTTCAAGGGAGAATCTTATTAGAAAGAGGGCTGATAAAGGGAATTGCTGACCAAGAGAAGAAGCACGCATTACAAACTAGAATATGGAATCAACATGGTACCTCCTGTCCAGGGCCAGCTTTGTGAGCATATCACCTGCCACCAGCATCCCATGAAGGGCCCTGTGCTTAGTCTAACACTGTGTTGCCACCACCTGAAATTGTAACCATTTACAGGGCCTCACATTATAATTCTGCATCGGGCCCCACCCACTATGGAGTGTACCCCAGAATATCACCTTGTTCCAGGAGAGGGCTCCTACTGTGGGGTGGTAAGAGATGGGACTAGAAAAGGAAGGGGGGTTCATGGACAGAGGGCCTTGAATTCTATGCTGTACTGCTCAGACTTTATCCTGTAGAAAGAAGGTTATTTTTTCAAATTTTAAACTCTTTTAAAAGTTTAAATTTTAAATATTTTTGTATTGGGGTACAGCTGATTAACAATGGTGTGGTAGTTTCAGGTGAACAGCTAGGGGTCTCAGCCATATCTGTACATGTATCCATTCTCCCCCAAACCGTCCTCCCATCCAGGCTAACATGACACTGAGTAAAGTTCCATGTGCTACACAGTAGCACTTTGTTGATTATTCATTTTAAATGGAGCAGTGTATACATGACCTTCCCAAACTCCCTAACTATTCCTTCTCCTCCCCACTAGGCAGCCATACGTCTGTGAGTCTCTTTCTGTTTTGTAAGTTAAGTTCATTTTGTATCATTTCTTTTTAGATTCTACATATGAGGGATGTCATACCATAGTCCTAGAAGGTATTTTTTGAGCAGCAGAGTTATATGGTAACATTGAGATTTTAGGACATCTTGTGATGTCCTCATGTTATCTTGTGATAACATGAATGGGGGAGACAGCGCTGGTGTGAAGACCCTTATCGATCCATCAGCAAAGTAAGAAAGTTCACTTAGACGTGGTGAGAGCAGAGAGAAGAGCTCAAATTTGAGAAACAAATGGAAAAGAGGAATCTCTGTGTCTTGGTAACAAATTGAAGATGGAGGGACAGAGACAGTTGAATCAAATTTACATGACAATTTCTTTCCCCAGGCTTTTGCAAAAAAAAAGATAAAAATGAAATGACAAGAACTAAAGCACTGTGACTATAATTATCGGTGGAAAAATTGGTAGGGCTGTCAGGGGCCTCTGAGGCAAGGCTTTCATTCGAGAACTTGGCAGTAAGATGAGTGGGTTAACATTGTTCAATCCTTCATTTTATCCACTCAATATTTACTGATCTCTTCCTAAAGGTCTAGATACCACTTTAGATATTAAAGACCTGGCTGCAAATCAAGCAGTCACAGGCTCTGCCTATGAAAATTTTACAGCCTCGGAGGGAAAAGATGTTAAACAATTACAATTGTCGGTATATGGTGAAAGGGAAGTGGCACACCATTTTGAATCAGACAGTCTTTTCTGGTCTTTTCTCCCAGGAAACTTAAACAAATAAATAAATGGAATTGTTAAGCCCATGACACTTAATTTGCTACCTTTCAATTTCACTAAACTACAGCCTACTTTGTGTGTGTGTGTGTGTGTGTGCGTGTGTATGTCTGCATGTGAGCAAGGGTAATTTCCATTTCCAAAAGACTTGGCTTCCCTGATGAGAAGGGGAGATTTTGACAGAGTGAAAGATAAAAAAGAGAACGTGAGAAGCAAGTGATACTTGCCTTTTGTTCCCTTCTGAATGGTTTTCCACTGAATTACAAGGCAATGCTCTTTTGACCTGCTACAGAGGTGGGTTTCGTGTAGCCTAGATGTTCCCACTGGATGGCCTCTCACCCAGCCAGGCTGGCCTTTTCCCTAAACATTTTGGAAATAGGACTGGGAGACAGATGTCTATTTTGGAGCTGTGAGGAGTGGCCACTTTCAACCACATGAACTGGACAGATGGTGAACCTGGCTGACAGGAATGCAGAGAGCCAGTGAGAGTGCGGCTGGAGGGTGTTCCAGTCTCCAATTCCAGCCCATCCTCCTCTATGGATCAATCACGTTCCTGTTGCTGAGTTCCATGAGACATCCCAGTATGCTTATAAGCTTTTCTGTTTAAGCTTGTTCAAGAATTCTATTTAATTCTCTACTGTTTGCAAACCAAGATGCTCCCTAATGATTAGCATTGAAGAGGGACAGCCGGTGGCAGTGGAAAGTTACCAGGACAAGCAAGCAAAGCTCTGAGACCTATTTTTAAATCCTGGTTCACTAATCAAAATCCCTAAGGTATGGACCCAGGGTTTGTAAAGGTGGCCAACACACATACTGCAAAGCGTGACATTGGCAGAGCCTGGAAGCCAGGATAGGCATGTTGCAGGCAACATCTCTGAGTGGTTGTTAATGTTGCATCTTCTCTCTGTGGGGCCAGGTAAGGACCATAAGCCCTAGACAGAGCAGAGCATCAGCCAGCCCCAGGTTCTTCCCTCAGCAGGGGCAGTCGTATCTGTCCATAACGTAGGCCTTGAACTTCTTTTGTTGACCTCCACCCTGGGTTTTGGGCTTCCTGGGTGGCTCAGCAGTAAAGAATCCACCCACAATGCAGGGGACATGAGTTCGATCCCTGGGTCAGGAAGATCTGCTGGAGGGGAAATGGCTTCCCCCTCCAGTATTCTTGCCTGGGAAATCCCATGGACAGAGGAGCCTAGGGGGCTACAGTCCGTGGGGTTTAAACGAGTCAGACATGACTGAGCAACTAAAACACAACCACGCCCTGGGTTTAGCTGAACCGACCTTCGGGTACAACCCCTGACTTTGACATCACTGTCTTCAAGGATACAGGCCAGTGGAGGGTTTTGTGAAAAGTAACAAGCAAGGGACTTCTCTAGTGGTCCAGTGGCTAAGATTCCAGGCTCCCAATGCAGGGAGCCTAGGTTCGATCTCTGGGCAGGGAACTAGATAGCACCTGCCTCAGTTAAGAATGAGCATACTGCAACTAAAGATTCCCACATGCTGCAACTAAGACGTGGCTCAGTCAAATAAATACATATTTAATTAAAAAAAAAAAAAGATGTTTGAAAAAAGGAAAGAAAGTAACAAGCAAGACCACCCCGGGAAGTTTCAGTAATGTTCAGGGCTGGAAGCTGATACTCTTGGACACAGACTGTTGAAATAACTGCTCTCTTCTTGTCCAACGGGAGGCCTGCCACAGAATCCTTTCCTATACCTGCCACTTCATGGCAAATAGATGGGAAAACAATGAAAACAGTGGCAGAATTTATTTATTTATTTTTTGAGCGGCAAAATCACTGCAGATGGTGACTGCAGCCATAAAATTAAGAGACACTTGCTACTTGGAAGAAAAGTTATGACCAACCTAGAAGGCATATTAAAAAGCAGAGACATTATTTTGCCAACAAAGGTCCATCTAGTCAAAGCTATGGTTTTCCGGTAATCATGTATGGATTGACAGTTGGACTGTAAAGAAAACTGAGCACCGAAGAATAGATGCTTTGAACTGTCATGTTGGAGAAGACTCTTGAGAGTCCCTTGGACAGCAAGGAGATCCAACCAGTCCATCCTAAAGGAAATCAGTTCTGAATATTTATTGGAAGGACTAATGCTGAAGTTGAAGCTCTAATACTTTGGCCACCTGATGTGAAGAACTGACTCATTGGAAAAGACTCTGATGCTAGGAAAGATTGAAGGCAGGAAGAGAAGGGGACAACAGAGGACGAGATGGTTGGATGACATCACTGAGTCAACAGACATGAGTTTGAGTAAGCTCTGGCAGTTGGTGACGGACAGGAAAGCCTGGGGTGCTGCAGTCCATAGGGTTGCAAAGAGTCGGACACCAGTGAGCGACTGAACTGACTGACCTGGTATTTTCCAACTCTGGGACAAACAGCCCTCCCAGGAGCAGCCTGCATCACTCATGGGTCTGATATTGTCTCGGTTGGGGTACACAGGCATCAGCCCACCTGTTACAGAGGAGACAAGCCGATGAGAGCTGAGAGAAGGTGGCCTTTTAGGCCAGGCTGTCTACATTGTTCCTGCCCCAATCCTGGCCGTGTTTCTCAAACAAGGCTGAAAGCCAGGGATTATTTTCGTGTGTCCTGTTGACATCTGAGCACATCCTGCTCCTCACCTTCCGAGTCCAGGTACCAATAATAACTGTTCCCTTGGCCACTGTTACCCTGTGCACTGACATGCAGCCAAGGGGTCACAGTGACCAAGAAGGACAGAAGTGGACCGTCCACCCATCCATGTCTGGGGACATCCAGAAAGAGGAGGAGAAAATGACCATTGGGTGACGGAAGTAACCTTTGGTGGTCAGAGAAGGGGAGCCTGGGGGCTGCTGGACTGGCCTGAGCGGTCCTCACGGATGAGCACAGGAAAGAGGCTGGGACCAGGCACCACAGTTCTTTCTTTACCTCACAGGGCATCCTGACTCTGCTTCCTTTGAGACACACGAAGGAGACACATGAATTCAGGCCAGCTTCCAGCGCTGGACACATGTCGGGTAGAAAACCACGGGCATGTTCACATGCCAAGAGCCCCAGCTCGGGCTGACCACGCGGTTGTTTCGGTGATTAAGCCTCACGCACAGAGTCGAGTTGTTTGAGAACGACATCTGCTCATACAAACACTGCAAAGCGACCCTTTCCCTAAGCACCATGCTCTCAGTTTGTCAAAACATTTGAAGAAGACTAATTCAGGCCTCAAAAGGAATTCTCTCTCACGCAGCCAGCTGCCAGGTCTGTGAGCCGAAGGCTTTATGTTACAATATTTCAAGACACTAGAGACAGGAGGAACGCGGGCCTCGAGCGGACGTCCCGTGGGGCTGAGAATGTCAATAAGGGGACAGAAGGCGCTCTTCACCTGCTCTCTGGCAGAGGGGATGGGATGAGGAGGCCAGCTCTGGCCAGTCTAGATGCCTGTGAAGAGCAGTACAGGGCAGGAGCCACAGACACGGGCTCTGAAGCCGGGGTGGGTGCGTGCAAGCCCCAGCTTTTCCGTTTACTACCCGTGGAGTTTTATGAGATGTCCTCTGGGGCTACGTGCTCCAATTTCTCCATCTGTGAATGTGGGGGGACAGACAGGGGGCCAAGGTACCACCCCCTAGGACTGTTGTGAGGAGTCAGTTAGTGTGACATACGTGTGATGTACTAATAGCCATACCCAGTAAGCAGTGAGCACGCGATCACTCATGGGGTGCTCTACAGGACTGTGGTGCGTGTCCCCAAAGTCCTCCCTGTGTGGGGAGGGCCAGCCAGCCTCAGGCCATGCTGTCATAGACCTGCCCGCTGAGCCCTGCCTGCTCAGCTGTGGGGAAATTTTTTCCTCCATCGCAAACAGGTCCCTGGAGCGCAGAACAGCAACTCAGCAACTGACATAAACAATTTCAAACAATCATTTCAGAAGACAAATGGCTCCATTTGGGCATCAAGATTCCTCCCAGAGGCTTTCCCTGCCTGTTTATGTGTTCCGCGGCCTCCAGCCACAAGTGAATTAGGCGGATAGCGCGCTCACGCCCGGGGAGGCCGGAGGAGCCTGTGCGGACCAGCACCTGCTGTATGACCTGCTTTCCTTGAAAGCTGATGCTGGGGGTGGGGGTGGGGGTTCTGGAGGAAAGAAACTCCCATTTCCACCTGCCAGTGCCCACCCGTCATGGGAAACATTGTGAGATACAGGGAAAATAGAATATGTAGGTATATTACATTTTTTTTGCACATTAGGAAATAATCTTGGCCCTGCTCTTTTTTTTTTTTAACAAGGTTTTGAAACTATCAAACATAATGTTTCAGGACTTCCCTGGTGGCACAAGTGGTTAAAGAAGATGCCTGCCAATGCAGGAGATGTAAGAGAGGCAGGTTCCATCCCTGGGTTGGGAGGATCCCCTGGGGGAGGAAATGGCAACCCACGCCAGTATTCTAGCTGGAACATTTCCTGTCTCTGGGACGTTCCATGGTGCTGGGTTCTAGTCTATGCGCTAAGACCAGGAACTTCTGCAGAGGGTGGTGCTTTACTGAAGCCAAGGCTCCTTTGTTTCTATGCCTATTCAGTTCTCCTCTCAGTAGAACTTGCTGAATTCCACCTCTCCTAATTCAGTCCTTTCTATCTTGAAGCCAGAGGAGATGGCTGCTTTGTGCTAAAACAGCTCTAAGCAGAGGGACCATTTATTTTGTTGAGAGTGACTGGCTTACCCATCTCGGCACCATCAGTGCTTCCCCGTGGCTGTGTGTTCCTCAGAGGATCACGTGGCCAACTTGGTTCTGGGAGCCCAGAGCCCAGGGTCTGGTTCTAAATCTACTGATTGACCTTGGGCAAATTTCTTAACATCCCTGACCCTCAGGTCTCCTCATCTGCACGACCAGTTTTGCAATCTCACAGAGTTGTTATGAAAATATAAGCACAATGACTTGAGAGTTTAATTCACCATAAAAATAAAAGGTGTTATAATTTAGCAGACTGCTGTCTGAATCCCAGGCACTGCTCCCTGTAGTCAGAGCTCCCCACCTTGGTTTCAGCTTTAGACAGAATGACATTTTCAGTTGTCAAGGTGGAGGATCTGGGATATCAGGGGAGCTGGAAGAACAGCCATGAGCCATGCTCATCGTTAGAGCTGACTGGTAACCTTGCAAGATCCTGCTCTCACCGGAAACACATTAAGACTGAGCTGAACAACCACCACCTCTGTCTGGAGAATGAAAATGATAACAATGTCTTCCTTTTTTTTTTGAAAGAGAGGAAATAAGTAATAGTATGTATATAAAACATTTATAGAATATATTGTAAATGCTACAATGATAATGATTATCTGTATTACTTGCAAACACCACCTGGGGTTGAAAAGAAATGAGGGACTTCCTTGGCCGTCCAGTGGTTAAGACTTCGTTTTCCAATGCAGAGGGTGCAGGTTCGATTCCCAGCTGGGGGGCAGGGCTTAGATTCCACATGACTCATGGCCAAAAAACCAAAACATAAGACAGAAACAATATTGTAACAAATTCAGTAAAGATATTAAAATGGTCCAAGGACTCCCTTGTTGATCCAGGGGCAAAAACTCCACATTCCCAATATGGGGGCCTGGGTTCAATCCCTGGTCAGGGAACTAGATCCCTCATGCTGTAACTAAGACACGGCACAGACAAATAAATAAACAAATAAAAATGAATATTTTAAAAATATTCATATCCATGTTAAAAGATATCTTCAAAAAAGAAAGCAATGAGGAGAGTTAGCAGCAAATCCTATGACATAATCATCAGAGGCTAGTGGTTGGTAATTTACAAACAATATGATATTTTATAATAATATTAAAGGTATTTAAAAATACTGTACAACAGCCTATAGTATATAGATGTAGGTAAGGATAAAATCATGAATATTAATCTGTGAATAAAATTGCTAGCTTTGTTGAAGTCTATAGACACATGAAGGCAAACAGAGAAGGGGCAGCAGAAGAAGAGATGGTTGAATGGCATCACCGATTCAATGGACATGAGTCTGACAAACTCTGGGAGAGAGTGAAGGGTAGGAGAGCCTGGAGTGCTGCAGTCCATGGGGTCGCAGAGTCAGACACAACTTAGCAACTGAACAACAACAACAACAAGGACATCCCTGTACTAGATCAAATACTTTTTATTTGCCTTTTCACTAAAGCCCCACAAAATTTCCACGGAGCAGGCATTTTTTGGTACCATGTTCTCGGATGGATAAGAGGAGAGCTTGAAGAATACGCTCAAGTTCATAGGAATGGAGGAGCCAGAATCTGAACCCAGGTCAGCGAGACAGCAGGGTCTGTATCACAACATACATATTGGAATTTTCCAACATAAATTAACCAGAGGTGTTGTCAGTGTTCAGTCTCAGCTGGGGACCAGGTTTTCTCTGTTGTAGTTTGAATGTGAGCATGCTCTTGGATTGGTAGGAATTTATAACAACTTCAACCTCCCAGGTATCAGCCAACTTGGCTCAGCAGCTCCTCCCATCAGGAAACTTTACCTCCTGTGACTCCATGGCTTAAACATAAACATGCAAGCAAAGCCCACTGCTAATTTATGAATCACCCAAGTTATCCTCGATGACTACAGAAGATGCAGGAGACACTGAATAGACCATCGAAATAAGGAATATAGGAATATAAGAGAGAGTAGAAGAAAGATTAAAGATTACTTATTGTCTAGATACCCGGAGATCATCACTGAGAATGGGTCTTTTTAGACTTTGTTCTATGCTTGAACGCTTCTGGTAGTTTCTGGTATGTTTTGATCCCTAATTTGCTAAGTTTAAAAATTCAACTTTCAAAGTAGTTTCTGTTTAAAGGGAACCCTCATGCACTATTGCTGAGAATATAAATTGGTGCCTCCACTGCGGAAAATAGTACGGAAGTTCTTTAAAACACTAGAAATATAACAACCAGGCGATTCAGCAATTCCATTCTTGGGTTTATCTTTAAAAAACACCAAAATGTTAATTTGAAAAGATACACACACCCCAACATTCACAATGCTGCTGCTGCTGCTAAGTCACTTCAGTTGTGTCTGCCTCTGTGCAACCCCAGAGACAGCAGCCCACCAGGCTCCCCCGTCCCTGGGATTCTCCAGGCAAGAACACTGGGATGGGCTGCCATTACCTTCTCCAATGCATGAAAGTGAAAAGTGAAAGGGAAGTCGCTCAGTCGTGTCTGACTCTTTGCGACCCCATGGACTGCAGCCTGCCAGGCTCCTCCATCCATGGGATTTTCCAGGCAAGAGTACTGGACAATATTATCATCTATAAATGCCAAGATACAGAAATAACCAGAGTGTCCATCAACACCTGGATAAAGATAAATAGATAAAGAAGACATGGTATTTACACACAGTGGAATATTACTCAACCATAAAGAAGAATGAAAATTTGTCACTTGCAGCAACGTGGATGGACTCAGAGGGCATTATGCTAAGTGAAATGAGTCGTATGAAAAAAGATAAATACTGTATGATACCACTGATATGCGGGATCTAAAAAATACAACAAGCTATAACACATACATATAACAAAAAAAGAAGCAGACTCACACATATAGAGAACAGATTAGTGGCTGCCAGTGGAGAAGATGGGGAGGACCAACACAGGTGTAGGGGATTAAGAGGTACAAACTTCTGGGTATAAAATAGGCTCAAGGATGTGTTATACAACATGAGGAATATAGTCAACATTTTGTAATAACTATAAATGGAAAGTAACTTAAACATCATACAAAAATTCTAAAAATACAAAAAAAAAGAATGCTTTTTAATTGCCATTTGATCAAGATATGAGATAATACGTAACATTTACTGACATTTCTCTGTGTCTTTGGGGAGGGCACTAAATTTAAAACTATCTTCTAGGGAGGTGGGAAGAAGGTTGAAGAGAGAGGGGACATAATATACCTATGGCTGATTCATGTTGATATTCGGCAGAAACCAACACGATTCTATAAAGCAGTTATCCTTCATTTTAAAAAATGAATAAATTTAAAGAAAATCATCTTCTAACATTTTATGCCTTATCAGTTACTCACTGTAAAACTGAGAATTGAAAAGTTCCATGTGGAACTTTACCTTGGATACGAAGCCAGACTAACCAGTCATGAGGACAACAAAATTGAACGACTTCCTGAAAGGAGAGTTCCTGGAAATAGGAAAGTGAAAAACTGCTTATGGGGTATTTTCCAGTCCTTATCTGTGGACCAGGGACATTCCTGGGGGCTACTGGACTATATTTAATAAGAAAGAACTGATGCCTTTGTAGCATTGAAGAATCTAAGGGGAAAGAGACCCAGATTGAGGGCTGGATAACTTATTTGAGAGGTAGTTCAGATGGAGATGTTAGGCAAGACATACTGAGAATTTGAGAGGCTGTAATCACTGACCATTGCTACACATACCCAGTGATGACTGAGGTTCTAGATGGGGGACCCAATAAATACATTTTACAATATTACAGTGGCTTAAGCCACTGCTTCAACTGCTCGAATCCTACTGCTTTCTCTAAAGATCTAAGGTATTTGAATACAGCAAACATCAACTGCAGTGGCTGAAATGTAAGAGAAGTATTCTAGTAGCATCTATAGGGGATTAGGAGAATTTATCTTCCTTCAACTAACAGGAGAAAAAAAGAAATGATTCTTTCCTCAGTGGTTCCAGGGAGCACTTTGCTACGCTCTGTAAAAATTGAAGTCGGGAATCAGCCTTATTTATTCTAAATTTGTGGGAATAAATGATACATCTTATTGTAACAAATTTGGAGACCCTTGTTTTTTACCTAAAAATATTAATTCAGAGAATTCCCTGGTGGTCAAGCAGTCAGGATTCTGCACTCTCACTGAAGGAAGTGTGGGTTCAATTCCTGGTCAAGGAAGGAAGATCCCACAAGCCATGTAGTGTGACAGGAAAAAAAGAAATTTTTTTTTTTTTTTAAGCAATTCAAATCTAGTTAAGTAAAGCTTGACTTACCAGCTATTCTGGATGATGTCAGGATGGAAATGACTGCAAATCGCTGATTTAAACAAATGCTGTCTGCTCAATAAAGCTGAAAATCTGAGTACTAAAATCATAAGACTGAAAAAATCTGTTATTTGGCTAATGGTTGTTGCTGATATCTTAAAAATCATATTTAGGACTTCCCTGGTGGTCCAGTGGTTAAGAATCCACCTGCTAATGCTGGGGACATGGGTTCAATCCTTGGTCCAGGAAGATTCCACATGCCATGGCATAGCTAAGACCATGCACGGCAACTGCTGAGCCTCGCTCTAGAGCCTGTTCTCCACAACAAGAGAAGCCCCCACAAAGAGAAGCCCATCCCCACAACTTGAGAGCAGCCTCCATTCACTGCAACGAGAGAAAGCCTGTGCATAGCAACAAAGACCCAGTGCAGCCCAACATTACCTAATGAAAAAAAATCTTATTTAGGTCTATCGAACTCACCATTCCATGCCTCTCTCTAGTGCAATTCACAAGCCACCAGACCAAGTAATCCCTTTGCACGTGGGGAATGTAGAGAAAGCCTCAGTAATTCTACAAAGGTCTTTCCCTCACAAACGGCAGGAACCATTTTGCCAGCATGGAAACAGGTACCCAGCGAGCTGAGCTGACTTTCCCAGGATTGTGAGTCAGAGAGGGTGTGTGGGCTCCTGCATAGTTCTAAGTTCTACCCACTGGAGAGCAGGCATGAGACTTCAAAGGCTGGTACCTGGGAAATACACTTGCTGACTTCACCTTCCTGATCTAGGTAGAGATGCAAGACCATCCGATAGAAGACCAGTGAGCTTGTGCTAGGCACATGAGAATGAAGAAGATGAAAGACCACATTATGCGCCAACATCTCCTATTTATGTTCGGCTTTTCTGAGGTACGTAAAACCCTATGCCTTCAGTTGAGCACTTGGACATCTGCCGTGCAATCCTGTTAATTCTCCAGTTCAACTCAATTCGATCAGAAACCATTAAATTTGGTTCAATCCAATTTGACAAAATCTTACTGTGTCTATCATGCACTGTAGCAGATAAAAGAGGAAGGCTACTCTTTATGGTCTTAAAAAACTTACATTTTCATTTTTCCAAAGATGCCAGGTACATTAAATTGGATTCATTATTATCCTTAGGACAGGTCACATTGTCATCACTGACCCATGAATGCTGTTGTTCAGCCACTAAGTTGTGTTTGATTCTTTTTGACTCCATGGACTGCAGCATGCCAGGCTCCTCTGTCCTTCACTATCTCCCGGAGTTTGCTCGGATTTATGTCCACTGAGTCAGTGATGCTATCTTCCCATCGCATCCTCTGCACTCCTCTTCTCCTTTTGCCTCCAGTCCTTCCCAGCATCAGGGTCTTTTCCAGTGAGCTGGCTCTTCGCATCAGGTGGCCAAAGTATGGAGCTTCAGCTTTAGCATCAGTCCTTCCAGTGAATATTCAAGGTTGATGTCCTTTACTATTGACTGGTTTGATCTCCTTGCAGTCCAAGGGACTCTCAAGAGTCTTTTCCAGCACCACAATTTGAAAGCACCAATTCCTCAGCACTCAGCCTTCTTTATGGACTAACTCTCACATTTGTACATGACTACTGGAAAAACCATAGCTTTGAGTATATGGACATGTGTTGGCAAAGTGATGTCTCTGCTTTTTAATATGCTGTCTAGGTTTATCATAGCTTTTCTTCCAAGAAGCAAGCATCTTTCAATTTAATTCATTTGCTTAATAATCAGCGTGCATGTCACCACCAATCAAGCTAAAACCAGCATCATGATAACTTTCTCTCACCTTGGACCACATCCGTATCTAGTCTCCCTGCGTCTCCCACTCCAGAGGAAACTACTTTTCAGAATTCTGTATTTATATCCACTCATTCTTTTTTGTTGTTGTTGTTATAGTTTTAAGCCCCTACCCTTGACACCAATATGCCTAAAAATATATAGAAACATACCCTGTTTACTTTTATTGTTTCTAAATAGTCTTTGGTGGGAAAATAAAATGTACTCATTCAAGGCATTTTTAACAGTGCCTAATCTATGCCCATCACTGTTTTAGGTGCCAGGGAAGAAAGCAGTGAAAATGAAGGAACAAACAAAAATTCCTGCCCTCGTGGACAAATGAACAAATAACCAAGTAAAACTAAGTTTAGTGTCTGCTGTAGTGGTTAGAGCTATGGATAATAATAAGGATGGTTAGGTGTGGAGGGGAATTTGGGGGTGTTGCCATGGTAATGAAGATGCTAGGGAAGCCAACCACCCCCCCCCCCCCCCCCAGTATATGAGGTGAAAGTAATGGTCTCAGGCAGGTGGCCTGACTGAACATTCCTCTAGCTTAAAAAAAAATCTATTTTTAAATTTATATTTGGCTGCATCGCACCAGCTTCACTCTGGTTGTGGTGCCCTGTAGCATGTGGGATCTTAGTTCCCTGACTTGGGATTGAACCTACATTCCCCTGCATTGGAAGGCAAATTCTTAACCACTGGATTATCAGGGAAGTCCTCCTCCTCTAGTTTTTATAAAAGATTTTAAATACCTACTTAGGCCTTGAAATACACTCATCTTCTAGGATCCAGCTAACTGTGTTGTCACATGGGCTTTTAGACAGCGCAGCTTAAAGGAATCGCACACAGAGAATTAGAGGGTTGGCTCTAACATCCTATGTGAGGACATGGGCTAGGTCTGTTTCGCTCCCCAAACAGACCCCCAGCTCCTAACACAGCCTCCCTTACAAGGGCAACAGCAAAGAGATATTCACGCATGTCTGTTGAATGAATGCATAAATATGTAACTCTCATATAGCATTTTTCAGCACTTTCCAGGTGGCCTGTGAGCTCCTTGGGGACAGGGATTATATATAAGCCTCTGCTGGATATTCCTGGGATGGGGCACTGGTGACAATAAATAACAGAGGTTTGAGGAGTGAGGTGAGGGAAGGAAAAGCATCAGAGTCTACACCTGGCTGGTGCGGAGGGCCTGTCAGTGACCTACATGTAGAGATTAACCCCATTAGAGAAATCACGCTCGGAAACTGTGAGGCTCTGTGTCCAGAAAAATTTTTCCATGATGTGTCTATCCAGCTAAACTTGCCCTCTGAGGTGCTGCGTGAATAAAGGTGAAACATGGCTGGGAATCACTGCCTTTTAGAAGCTCATAACTGACATTAGAAATAGTAAAGTCTTCAGAAATTCTGCAATTAAAAATACAATTTAAATTTTCACTATACTCTCTTCCCTCTTTCCATTTTTTTGTTTTGATGTGAGCTATTTTTTTTAGAGGACTTTATTGAGTTTGTTACCATATTGCTTCTATCTTATGTTTTTGTTTTTGTTTTTTTCCCTAAGAGGCATGTGGGATCGTAGTTCCCCAACCAGGGATCGAACCCGAATCCCCTGCATTAGAAGGTGAAGTCTTAATGCCTGGACCACTAAGGAAGTCCTTGTATCCCACAAATTTCCTGCTGAACAACTTTAACATACTATGAAATGAGTCTTCTGGGGACCACCCTGTGGACGACAATGGGATTAAGGCTGGATAATCCATATGCAGGGAAAAGGGCTGAAGAACACAGTCTGTAGGAGAGAGGCATGTGGAGGGGTTACAGTGAGGAATGGCATAGTGGCTGCTACTCTCATAGGCAGAATAATGTCTCTTTCCCCAAAGATGTCCACACCCTAACCCATGGCACCTGAGTATGTGATCTTAGCTGTTCTTATGGACTGAACTGTGCCCCCCACCCACCCACCACATACTAAATTCACATGCTGAAGCCCTAACCTCTGTATGTGATAGTTTTTTTTTTTTACAGACTTGGTTTATTTATTTTACTTATTTGGCTGGCTGGGTTTCAGTTGCAGCATGCAGGATCTAGTTTCCCGACAAGGGATCAAACCAGAATCCTCTGCACTGGGAGATTGGCGTCTTAACCACTGGACCATCCAGAATGTCCTTGGAGATGAAGGACTTTGGGAATAACTAGGTTTGAAGCCTTTGGGAATAATTAGGTGTAGACGAGGACTCCATAGTGAGGCCCTCGTGATGAGATCAGGGTCCTTGTGAGAAGAGATCAGAGAGCTCACTGTCTATCTGCCTGTCTTTCCCTCTGCCATGTGAGGACACAGTGAAAAAGCGACCGTCTGCAAGCCAGGGAGAGAACTCTGACCAGAAAATTACCATGATGGTAATGCTGGACTTCCACCCCCAGAGAAAATAAATGTCTGTTGTTTTGCTACCCAGGCTATGGTGTTTTGTTCTCGCAAAATACCAAATTATGAAAAGAACACTGAACATATGAAGCAACTGAAAAGACTGCCTTCAGAATAATCTTAGAATAATAATGGGCTAATCATAAAGTCAGGGCTTCCCTGGTGGCTCAGTGGTAAAGAACCCGCCTGCCAAAGCAGGAGATGTGGGTTCTATTCCTGAGTTGGGAAGATCCCCTGGAGAAGGAAATAGCAACCTACTCCAGTATTCTTGCCTGAGAAATCCCATAGACAGAGAAGCCTGGCGGGCTACAGCCCGTGGGCTCACAAAAGAGTCAGACACGATTTAGTGACTGAATGAAACCAACAAATTATAAAGATGGCAGGTATGAATTATTCATCAATCCACGCAAGAAAAAGTTACTGAACATCTACTCTATGTCCAGTTCCCCAAGGATATGACAGTTAAAAAATGACATAGTGATGCTTTGATGAAGCTTATAGTCACCAAAACTTTACAGAAGTACTCGGGCTATTCATTCGGGAAAATTTAAAAACTAACTGCAAAGATGAATCACTCAGATCCTCTATTTTGTAGATGAAAAAAAAAAAAAGAGATCTGAAGAGACCAATTAAATTTGGTGAATATACATAGTTTTATAGCCCAGCTACCACAGAAAATGCAGAACGTCCAGTGTAGGTGAAAGTATGCTCCTAATATTGCAACAGGCTAAAAACTAATCATTGCTTATCTCAAATTCAACTAGGCATCTTGCATTTTGATTTGCTAAAGCTTGACAACCCTAAATTTCTGGGAGATAGAGTCAAGGTCATGGCAGAAACCAGAGTCCACCTTTGTACGAGCTGTTTGAATGGGAAGAAGAGAAAAAGAGAACAAAGCAAAAGAAACACAACAGTTCTTTAAAAGGGAAACCCACTAATAGACCTATCTCTCTCCTTTTTGATCCTTTGTGCATGGCGTGTGTGTGTGTGTGTGTGTGTGCGTGTGTGCACACATACGGGTCCTTGTGTCTTACTGGCACAGGATTATGGTAATGAAGAAAATTATCAACAGTGATACTGACTACAGATATTGACAGAACTAGAAGACAAAATACAATAAAATGTGGTTAATTCAAAAACAACACTAAAATGACTGCACTTAAGTAGACTGTCTATGATGTATGTACAACTGACACACAGCCCGATCACAATTTTACTTATTCCCAATCTTTGCATTTTCACAGAACCATAAAATGTTTCCCAAGGGTGGGAGAAATCACCGAGCCCAACCTAGACATTTACAGATGAAGCAACCAAGAGTCACAGGGAAGAAATGACAAGCCTAGGACCACCCTGTGAATGAATATGAATAATAGAACAGTATTTTTTTTGATGGGTTACTAAGTGCCAGGCATTTTTAAAAAATGCTCTACTTGTATTTCCACATTTGTCACAACAACCCTATGATTCTTGTCATTATTCAAACTAAACAAATTGGGGCAGAGAAAATTATGTAATTTATCGAAGGTTTCAGGTTATACAGCTGATAAGAACAGGTACCTGCTAAAAACCCAGGGAGTCTGGCATTCTAGTAGGATGAATTTAGATCACTAAACATGTCTGTCCATGTAAACTTTCATATTTATCGCTTTGGTAGCAGACTTTGTAGTTCAATAACAAGGCCACTCAAATACAGTTTATAGAAAGTCAGTTGGAAACGGTTACCATAATGTTAGTTTCAGAGTGGAAACAGTTATCTGCTCCCTTATAAAGCAGTCCTACCATCTTACTATGATCAGAGAACAATTTTGTTTCCTGCTTTTTGAAACATTTTAAATGAAGTACACCAGAATCCACTATCAAAGCAAACATTAGCAGTGAGGTACAGTTTTATGAGTTTACATTTTGAGCAGTTTGTGAAAGAAAAGGAGAAGAAAAAAAAAAAAGAAAGAAAACAAGAGAGAAAGAGAGAGAGAGAAATCAAAACAGAGAAGAGGCTTCTTGATCCATTGTTAGCCATAAAGTAAACCAAGGACTCTTGAAGAGGCCCTCGGGCTCTCCTGCTGCCAGCCAGATTTCTGTGTTCCTGCAGCTACAGCAGCAATGATCTCCAGGAAGAATAATCACATAAGAAAAATGATGTCTACTTAGTTTTACATTCAGTGTGTCTTCTCTATCTTTCAAGACATCATCAACTCCTAACATCTCAGATGACCAAACCACTTTGTCCATTTTCAGACCCTCTGTTTCTCTGTTTATCGAAGGTAGAAGATTAAGCACGCCTTTGTCTGCTTTGACAGCACGTTTTCCCAAAGCAACACTTTCTGTGACACAAAAGCATGTCCAAGTTAAAACAAACAAACAAACAAACCAAGAACAGCAAAAGTGAGGCTGCCATTGGAATTCTCAGAAGCTCCAGGGTGCAGGTCTGCAAGGCCTGCCTGGGACACACAGGACTCCACCAACCCACCAAGGCAGGAATTAGGACAACCGTCCGACTCTCCTCTGCACTGCAGCTGAGGGAAGCATCGCTTGACAAGCCTGTTCCGAAATTCCACTATCAAGTACATCCCCAGATCCGTCCAGAGACAAACCAGGCCCTCCCCCGGCCCTACAGGGAACTGGTGAGGGTGTATCTGAAATGTGTGGAGCTTCTCACAAAACAAACTCACATCCTCTGCTCTTCAGAAAGGTGGCAGTGTTGCCCTGCGGTCCCGACCAAATTGCGAAGCGATGGCCGTGTCTCTGCGTCTCTAGTGGATTAACGGACCAAGCACCTCACCTCAGCACGGGAAGGATGGATTGATTAATCCACTGCAGAACCTAGTGCCTCGCAGACTCGCCCCGCATCTTCAGGGCGCTGAGTCTTGTTTCAGGGCGCTTTGTCTTGAGCCTAAGTTCTCAAGTTTTTATCTCGCTTTGACAGTACAGAGCCATAGAAAATCTCCATGGGATCCCACAGACATCTAAAAGCCAGGCGCACCTAAGGAGGTCCCAGAGGGCCCTACTTTACAGCATCCACTCTTCTCATTTTTTGTAACCTCCTTCCAAGTGACATGCTGAGTGGTCCCATGTAGAAAGGCTATGGAAAACTTAGCAAACTATGCCAGCATCCTTATAACACCTGTTATGGGAAATGTCCACATCACAGTTTAAAGTAACTCACAGCAACTTCTGGGCTTCCCAGGTGGCAGCTGTGGTAAAGAACCCGGGCCTCCCAATGCAGGAGGTGCGGGTTCCATCCCTGGGTCAGGAAGATTCAACCCTCTCCAGTATTCTTCCCTGGAGAATCCCATGGACAGAGGAGCCTGGCGCGATACAGTCCACAGGGTCGCAAAGAGTCAGTCATGACTGAAGCGACTGAGCATGCAGACATGGCATCTTCTAGGTAGAAGCTGTACCACTTATTGAGTTTTTCATCACTTTCCTAAAACCAATATTCTACACAGAGCTGCTGAGAAAGAACTGAAGAACTGACCCTGTCTCAGTGTGCAGACCCGCACACCAATATCTTCCAGGGGTGAGTACACACACTAGCCTGTTTGCGGGGCAGTTAAAGGCCCTGTCTCCTCCCCCACTCACCTTCCCTCAGTGTCCGCGGAGAAGTTTCTCTATCGGAACAGAAATTTGGGGGGAAAGTCTCCATTTATAAATATCAGATGGTTTGGGAAAAAATATTTGTGGCACTAGACTTTTTTTTTTCCTACAGTGATGTCATTTTGAATACTTGGTGAGCTCCAAATTTGCTATTTTTACTTTCCCCAAGTGACTTTTTTTGGGAAATACATTTGTTTGGATTAGCTACATTTGAAGTGGCTCCTGTATGTAATGTCCAGCGCCAGGTTCATCTTCTCACAGTTCTCAGCTCTCCAACCTGAAATCCCCATGAGCTCATTTTCAAGGTTATTCCTTTTATGATGCACACCCCTCCCCCCCCCCCAATTTTTTTTTTTCTAGTCACAGATTCAGAGACAAAAATAAAAGGATTGGCCTTCTCACAAACCAAACCACCTCTGCGGCTCAAAGCATTGACAACAGAAGACATGAAAGCCACCCCCCACCCCTCCCAGGCTCATACAATTCTTGACTTCCCAAATGTGCTTCTGGGGGACAGAGGTGCAGGAGCCAAGGTGGGCTCTGAAACGTGCACTGGAAAGCAGTGTGCAGCTGAGGCGTGGAAGAGCAGGAAGAGCTGAAGCAGGAACGCTCAGTGTCTTCGCCCTACCTGATCTGAACTTGGTCCTAATCAGCAAAGAGTGCTCAGACCCCAGGAGTGTCATGTTGAGTTGAGTCTCAGAGAGCCGCTGGTCCCTTAGCCAGACGCCCCCTGATGTCCACCAGGAACGGGCTCCCGGGAGCTCAGCTGACCGAAGTGAACAACCCAGAATTCATCCAACTCTCCGCGAGCTCCCCTGGGTAGGAAGGAGTACAGCGGCAGCCAGGACCGAAACCTGTGTCCCCTGAAAAAGCGGCGGCCTCCCCGCTCGCCGCAGCGGGGCTACTGCGCTCTCGGCCGGCGGGACCCTGCGCCTCCTCGGGGTCTGGCCGGGCGCCGCGGGCATCCCAGGCGTGCGCGGCTGATGTCATAGGCTGCCCGCTCCTCGAGCATCCCCACCACGCCTTTATGAAGGTCCCCAGTTTGCTATCTGATCCTTTTTTACTACTGACAGGAGCTCAACCAATCAGGAGGAGCGAGCGGCGCCCGGGACTCGCAGCCGCCGGAGTCCCGGGAGCCGGTCTGGACTCGGGCTGCGCTGGGGTGGGAGGCAGGGATGCGGGGGCGCGGGCGGGGGGCGGAGCCGGGGAGGAGGGGAGCGGAGGGGCGCGGCGCTGGGCGCGTAGGTGGGCGGGCCAGGTGGGAGGGTGGGGAACCCCGGGGAGGGGGCTTTCCTTCCCCGCAGCCTGGGAGACGGCGGGAGGGGCTGTAGGCGGTGTGTGTGTCCCACCCCAGGAGGACACTTGCGCTCCCGCGCTGCCGGGGCGCACGGAGCTCTGACAAATAACCTAGGAGCCCAGCGTTCCCAGGGTCCGCACGTTCTCTCCCCGTCTGCAGAGGCAGAGACCGAACAAACATCCCGCAGTTCCCTTATCAAACCTGGACACACGTCCACGGAGAAAACAAAACGCCTTTGATTTTTCTGGGAGTCAGAATGGCTGCAGATCCAGCCGGGGCTCAATGCTCTCCCTCCAGGGGGAGGGGCAAGAGTTGGAAGCCCTTTGAAGAGCGTCCTTCCCTTGGGCGGGGCTCGAGGAGGGAGAGTCTCAGGAGCAGAGGGATGTCGGAGCTGGGCTTGGGCTCAGGTTGGAAAGAGTGACTTTTCCTAGGAGGGAGTCCCTCCTTCCTTAGGGGCAAATCCATCTCGAATCCGACCCCAAGGGACTGCACACCCAGAATGGGCCAGGTGTGCTAGGCGCCTCTGTAAATGAAACCTGCTCTCAAGACCTGAAGAGGTTTGCTTAATTGCTAGCAGCACATAAAAACTAAACTATATACGCATACAGCGTTGGGCTGAATTTATCTGCCATGTTCTATGCATGGGGGCCTCGAAGTAGCATCTGTTACTTACATACATGCCTGCTTATTGTCTTAGAGCACAAAACCCTTCCAAGATAGGTGGGTGACAGATGAAGACCTGATCTGACCATACCTCCTGCGACAACCTGTAATGCTCTGAGTTTGGGCCTTGCCCAAATGCTTGGGTCCTTGGGATCTGGCCAGCAGTTGGCATAACTGAGGTCTTCTGGAATAGACCATCTGACTTCTGACACATCAGAGGGGCAGAGCAGTCGGGTCCTTGTTCCTCTTGGAGATAGGATCCTGTCCCTGGAGGAGCAGCTCATGAGCAGCTCAGGTTCTGTGCCACACGCTCCTGCAGAAGACCTCAGTCTCCTAGTCTTGCTGGAATAAATTATACCTTGAGTAATTTCATATAACACAGATTTATTATCTTGCAGTTCTGGTGGTGACAAGTCCACAGTGGGTCTCACCCAGCTAACCTTCCAGTCTTATCAGGACCACCTTCCATTGTGGAAGATTTAGGGGAGAACTGTTTCCTTGCCCTTTCCAGCTTCTAGAGGGCGCCCATGTTTTATGTCTCGTGGCTTCTTCAGGTTCAAAGTCGTCTTGATGGGCCCAGTTATTCTCACAGGAGATGGCTCTGCCCTCTCCCGTTTGTCCCCCTTGTCCATGTTTAAGGACCTTGTGATTATATTAGGCCCACCTTGGATAAACCCTGTGATCAGCTGATTATCAATCTTAATTCCACCTGCATCTTTTTTTATATAATATTAAAAAAATTTTAGGTTATTGTAGTGCACTAGATTTGAGCTTTCTGCATCATACAGTGCATTTCCACTGGCTATCTAATTTTACCTAGAGGGTTGGGATGGGGTAGGAGGTGGCAGGCAGGTTTAGGAGGGAGGGGACATATGTATACCTATGGCTGATTCATGTTGATGTATGTTGGAAGCCAACATAATATTGTAAAGCAATCATCCTTCAATTAAAAATATTTTTTTGAGAAAAGAAAAAATAGGTAAAGAGCATGCAAATATAATTCATTTTAAAAGGAAATAAATATGGAAGCAAACAAAAAATTTATTTTTCATTTTTCGGCCATGCCATGTGGCATGTGGGAACTTAGTTCTCCAAGCAGGGACCAAACCCATACCCCCTGCATTGGAAGCACAGAGTCTTAACCGCTGGCCTGCAAGGGAGGTCCCCACATGCATTCTTTAACTCTTCTTTGCCAAGTGATGGAAAATACAGATTCCTGGGGTTAAGATGTGAACATAGAGGGTAGTGGCATTATGTTATTTGGGACACAAAGTGACCACTTTCCCTACCAGCATGTTCTTGTCCTTGGTTGAACCCCAGGTTCCGAATCTTCAGTGAAAAGAGGTCAAGGGGAGGGAGATTTGGGAGTAGAGATGTCCTGGGGCCTGGAAGAACCCTGGCCAGCTTTGAGATGCCTGTGACAGGGAGGTACTCGACAGGGGAGTGATTGGTGGAAGAAGGAACGTTGCTAAATGATCTGAGTAGAGAAAAAAACTATTCTGAGCCACATTTAAAAAAAAAAAAAAAGCCAAACAGATTTTTATCCTGAGGGTTGTGGAGCTGAAGAGAGATACATGGCAACTTGGCAGAGAACTCTTCTTGCAGTGAAAGTTGGGATAAGGGTCTGCCTGACCCAGATGAGTTGGACAGGAGTAGATTGTTTTTGCTCTGCAGGCCTGACCGAGGGAGAGAGAGACGGAGAGAAAGAGAGAGGAAAAAAAGAGAGAGAGAGAGTGTGTGTGTGAGTGTGTGTGTGTGTGTGTGTCTGGGAGCGTAGTTTCTTTTTTGAGCACGTTTAAGAAATACTAGTAACTGTGGCCTTCCTTACGTTTCCCATCTGAGCATGGAGCTGCAGACATCCGCTCTCTTGGATTTATACTGCCTATGGCATGGAATATCTATGGATATAAATATGCTCATATAGAAGCTCATCCATCCCCCTCTCTATGCAAGCAATTTTTCTGAAAAAAAAAAAAAAAAAAAGAGAGAGGATATCCCGAGGGAAGCTGATCTTCCAGGCTGCTGTGTTTTGAGAGCAGCGGGCTAACACAGCACCACAGGCCCCCAAGGCTCTTTCTTGCAATTTGATCACAGCCGCTGCACTTCTCAGGGGACTTGCTCTCCCCCTGAGGCCTGGAGTGAGCCTGGGATGGGATGTGATGTAAGGGAGAGACAGGAGCTGCCAGGGAGATCTCCATTTGAATCTAAGCTACCCTTGTGACCTGGAGTGATTCAAGTCTTCTGAGATGCGTGGTCAACTGACCAGAAATGGAAACACAGAAATATTTCCCAGTTACAACCTGGCTTCCCTTTCCCACCTGGAACTCCGGAGAATTCCCAGCTCCTCCAGGTACCCATACTGCCAGTGCAAGTTGGGGGACCCCCACTGTCTTCCCAGTAAATCCACCTCTGGGGCTGGTGAAACATGTGTGAGCTCAGGGAGACTCATGGTTCTGCTTGGTGACCCCTGTGATGACATCTGTGCTCTGATTTCCAAGGGTCTCTATCTAGATTCCAGAAGGGAGGGGTGAATCTGGACTGCCAATGACCCATTGAAGGAATTCAGCCTCTGCCTATCAATTTCTCAATTTCCTATCAGTTTCAATTCCAGAAATGTGTATAAAGCACAGAGTCTGTTCTAGAACTCTAGGGGTTATAAAGATGAAGCAGACATGATCCTGGATCTCTAAGGACTAGAATAGAGTGGCAGGACCCCCCAAAACTCCCAATAAACCAGAAATCCCATGTCATTATTAGACCAGTAATGAAATCTCAGATGGAACTCATATGAACCACCCTATTAACGTAGCCTGTTTTCTCTCATGAATGTGAATACAAAAGGACTTTGGCCTGATTTAAACAAAGACTTTAAGTTAAACAATTGGAGAAGGACATGGCAACCCACTCCAGTATTCTTGCCTGGAAAATCCCATGGATGGAGGAACCTGGCAGCCTACAGTCCGTGGGGTCGCAAAGAGTCGGACACGACTGAACGACTTCACTCTTAAGTTAAACAAATATGAAGAAAGTAGTTTCAGTTGAGACTTTCGGTCAAAGCTCCTTCTTCTTCCTCTGCCTGCCAGCAATGCCTCCCACCTTTCCTTCTCTGTCTCAACCCTGTCTCAAGGGAATCTAATTTGATAACTCAGAGTTAGAGCCACTGGGTTGGGCACTTTTGCAGAATAGGGTCACTGTGTTGAAAAGTCATGCATATGCATTTTGCCTACTTTTCTGCTTCTTCCTTGATGCTCTCACTTTAAGAGGTGGGGAGGAGTGTAGATCTGAAATAAAGAAAGTGCACCTGGCCCCTATGGGCTTCCCTGGTGGCAGACAGTGAAGAATCAGCCTGCAATACAGGAAACGCAGGCTTGACCCCTGAGTTGGGAAGATCCCCTGGAGAAGGGAATGACAACCCACTCCAGTATTCTTGCTTGGGAACTGCCATGGGCAGAGGGGCCTGGTGGGCTACAGTGTATGGGGTCGCAAAGAGGTGGACACAAGTGAGTGACTAACATCATCTCATCATCATCATCTTCCCCTGTGATCATAGCAGCAGGAGTTCCAAGAGCAAGGACATGGAGACAACATAAATGTCCATTGACAGATGAGTGGATTAAGAAGATGTGGTGCACATACACAGTGGAATATTACACAGCCACAGAAAGAACATAGTAATGCCATTTGCAACAGCATGGATGCAACTAGACGTGATCACACTAAGTGAAGTAAGTCAGACACAGAAAGACTAATCCCATATGATATCATTTATACGCGGAATCTAAAAAGGGACATATATGGATGCATCTATATGTGAACCGTGAACTCCCTGATGTTCAAGCTGGTTTTAGAAAAGGCAGAGGAACCAGAGATCAAATTGCCAACATCCGCTGGATCATGGAAAAAGCAAGAGAGTTCCAGAAAAACATCTATTTCTGCTTTATTGACTAGGCCAAAGCCTTTGACTGTGTGGACCACAATGAACTGTGGAAAATTCTGAACGAGATGGGAATACCAGACCACCTGACCTGCCTCTTGAGAAACCTATATGCAGGTCAGGAAGCAACAGTTAGAACTGGACATGGAACAACAGACTGGTTCCAAATAGGAAAAGGAGTACGTCAAGGCTGTATATTGTCACCTGCTTATTTAACTTATATGCAGAGTACATCATGAGAAACGCTGGACTGGAAGAAGCACAAGCTGGAATCAAGATTGCCGGGAGAAATATCAATCACCTCAGATATGCAGATAACACCACCTTTATGGCAGAAAGTGAAGAGGAACTAAAAAGCCTCTTGATGAAAGTGAAAGTGGAGAGTGAAAAATTTGGCTTAAAGCTCAACATTCAGAAAACTAAGATCATGGCATCCGGTCCCATCACTTCATGGGAAATAGATGGGGAAACAGTGGAAACACTGTCAGACTTTATTCTTTTGGGCTCCAAAATCACTGCAGATGGTGACTGCAGCCATGAAATTAAGAGACGCTTACTCCTTGGAAGAAAAGTTATGACCAACCTAGATAGCATATTCAAAAGCAGAGACATTACTTTGCCAACTAAGGTCCATCTAGTCAAGGCTATGGTTTTTCCTGTGGTCATGTATGGATGTGAGAGTTGGATTGTGAAGAAAGCTGAGCGCCTAAGAATTGATGCTTTTGAACTGTGGTGTTGGAGAAGACTCTTGAGAGTCCCATGGACTGCAATGAGATCCAACCAGTCCATTCTGAAGGAGATCAGCCCTGGGATTTCTTTGGAAGGAATGATGTGAAAGCTGAAACTCCAGTACTTTGGCCACCTCATGCGAAGAGTTGACTCATTGGAAAAGACTGTGATGCTGGGAGGGATTGGGGGCAGGAGGAGAAGGGGACGACAGAGGATGAGATGGCTGGATGGCATCACTGACTCAATGGATGTGAGTCTGAGTGAACTCCGGGAGTTGGTGATGGACAGGGAGGCCTGGCGTGCTGCGATGCATGGGGTCGCAAAGAGTTGGACATGACTGAGCAACTGAAGTGAACTGAACTGAACTGATGAAGTAGAAACAGACTCACAGAGAATAGACTTGTGGGTGCCAAGGGGGAGGGGGTTGTGCTTAGCAGATGTTAAGTTATTATATACGGAATGGATAAACAACAAGGTTCTATTGTATAGCATGGGGAGCTATATTCAATATCCTATGATAAACCATAATGAAAAAATAAATAAAAAGAATGTATATATACGTGTATATATATATATCTGAGTATATATATGTATATGCTGCTGCTGCTGCTGCTAAGTCACTTCAGTCGTGTCCGACTATGTTTGACCCCATAGACGTCAGCCCACCAGGCTCCCCTCGTCCCTGGGATTCTCCAGGCAAGAATACTGGAGTGGGTTGCCATTTCCTTCTCCAATGAATAAAAGTGAAAAGTGAAAGTGAAGTCGCTTAGTCGCGTCCGACTCTTCACGACCCCATGGACTGCAGCCCACCAGGCTCCTCCATCCATGGGATTTTCCAGGCAAGAGTACTGGAGTGGGGTGCCATCACCTTCTCCGTATATGTATACGTATATGTATATGTATATGTATATGTATATGTATATATCTGAATCACTTTGTTGTACAGTAGAAATTAACACAACTCTGTAAATCAACTGTGCTGTGCTTAGTTGCTCAGTCGTGTCCAACTCTTTGCCATGCTATGGACTGTACAGCCTGCCAGGCTCCTCTGTCCATGGGGATTCTCCAGGCAAGAACACTGGAGAAGGTTGTCATTTCCTCCTCCAGGGGATCTTCCCAACCCAGAGATCAAACCCATGTGTCCTGCATTGCAGGCGGACTCTTTACCATCTGAGTCACCAGGGAAGCCCAGGAATACTTGAGTGGGTAGCCTATCCCTTCTCCAGGGGAATCTTCCTGACCCAGGAATTGAATCGGGATCTCTAGCATTGCAGGTGGATTCTTTACCAGCTCACCTAACAGGGAAGCCAACAACTGCACCTCAAGTCTAAAAAAAACCAAAACTGTACACCTAACAGCGTTTGACTCAAACTGCTCCAGTCAATCTCAGCTCCATTAGGCTGGCTGGTGCTGAATTTAAGCCATGATGGTGTCCCCGGCCCAGGGTATATGCAAGAGCCTGTCGCACTGCTGTGACTTGCTTGCCATGGAGGGTATGGAAGATGGAAGCTCACTGCCCACAGCTGGACTCAGGGCTGTCATTCAGTCTTGGGTGGGTGCCATTGATATGGTCCAAACTCCTCAATTCCCCTTTGCATTGTCTGTTCTGCAGGGGCACCAAGATGACAGGTAATGACCTACTTGTTCAATAGATACTTGTCAGTTTTTGTCTCTCTAGATTCTCTCGGGGATCAAGCATTGTTGGTCCTTTCTCATATACTCAAATGCCTTCTCCACTGGGGTTTCTTTGAGAATAAGAGGTACAAAACCTATCTTGTACTCCCTCTTGCCAAGTTTCCCTATGAAACTATTCCTTTCCCAGCAGTTCCTGTCAAGTGAAGGGGAGATCCACCCCTGAATTTCTGGCTTGGGTGATGGCTCACCATCCACACCCCTGTGTTTTCCCCATCCCCAATCTTTCACCATGCTTTTTCCATTCTCTTCCTAAATACCTCCTAACCTACCCCTTAATTTACTCCTAATGTCTCTTCCTTACTTCAAGCCTCCACCCCTTTTTTTTTTTTCTGGTATATTTCAAGTGTCTTTTGAGTGGCCCCCCTCCTCTTTCCCTGCTCCAATTCATCTCCATGTTGTCATCAAGGTGATATTTCTAAGTCATAAGCAGGATCAGTCTGCTTCCTGCCTACAACCTTCTTTGGCTCCCTAGTGCCAAAGGATAATGTCCACACCCTTAAGTATGACATGGAAAACCCCACATAATCTGTCCCCATTAACTCTTACTTTATTTCCTGCCTTTCTTCCTACTTCGTTCTCTGTATACTCACAGTAACAAAGGATTTTAAAAACACTGAGTCTTTTGCCTCTTTCTTCCTTTCCTGTTTCTATTACCTAGAATGCCTAGAATCCTTTGTCTAGAGACATCCTACATACCACTCAGCCATAAAAAGGAATGAAATTGGGTCATTTGTAGTGATGTGGATTGACCTAGAGTCTGTCATACAGAGTGAAAGGGAAAAACAAATACCGTATATTAACGCATATATGAGGACTCTAGAACAATGGTACTGACGAGTCTATCCGCAGGGCAAGAATAGAGACGCAGATGTAGAGAATGGACTCGTGGGCCAGGCAGGGGGAAGGAGCGGGATGGACGAATCAGGAGAGTGGCATTGACTACCACTGCCACGTGTGAGAGAGAGCTGGAGGGAAGCTGCTGTCTGCCACAGAACGCTCATCCGTGTGCTCTGTGATGCCCTAGCGGGCTGGGCTGGGGGCGGGTGGGAGGGAGACTTAAGAGGGAGGGAATATATGTATACATTCAGCTGATTCACCTTGTTGCATAGCAGAAACTAATATAGTATGGTCAGGCAATTATACTCCAATGAAATAAATTCAGCAGACCTCTGACAGTCCCAGGCAGAATTAACCACACCCTCTTTGCTTTGCTCTTTTCGTAGCTTGCTTATAGCTCTGTTTTGCTTTTGTCAAGGAGTATTGTCCATTATTTTTTTACATGAAAATCTCTTCACTGGTTTCTCAGCTATTGGGAGTCAGAAATGTCATTTTCATTTATCTGTAACTCATTGTCTAATATTTTTCCTTTTGTTCTATTTTACTATTTTCTTGTATTACTCCTGTCGTCATAAACTGCCCTTTGACATACTCTGTGTTCGAATTATTGTCTATAGAGTAGTGTTTCTGGTTTTTGATCATCTCTTCTGTAACTATATTATGAATTTCTTGAGGGCTCTGGGTACATCTGAGAGGCTTCATCTCTGCCAAGGCATCTTAAATGATGGTTTTCAAATAGTCATTGTAACAGCGGTTGGTGTAGGGACTGTTTGGTTCTGATTCACTCCATTCAGAGCCTGATACAACCTTACACACTTTCCAGAGATGATGAAACCGCTTCTGGTTCACAAAGTGTGATCTGATGTGGGAGTCTGCTTTCTCTTCCAAATCTTTCGTTTTTTTTTTTTGCAACTGGTCACATTCTGTTTCCCAACTCCTCCCGTGGCCTGCCATCTCCCCCGCTCCCCAGAAAACAGAATGGAGGTCCATAAATCCCTGACCTGCTTCAGATGACCTTACGAATCATGCATGTCTACGCTCATTAACCCTGGACGCCTATTATGGCCAAGGAACGGAGACGCACCACCTGGGCAGGGCAGGGTGGGCAGGCCAGCGTGGACTTCTGGACCCCAGTCAGTCAAGAGCTTTCCAAACCTCATCTCTGTCTCACCCCGGTTTCCAGGGCTGTGAATCAGGGAGGGGGAGCTTTTTGTTTTCGGGGATGTAGTCTAGGGAGGACATTTCTCTTGCTTTGGAAATATTACTCGGGGAGTTGGAAGAGGTGAACTGACATCTGACTGTTATAATCACTAGGCTCCAAGTGAGAGTGTCTGAAACGGGGGAAACCCAAGTGCTATTGGAGAAGGCAATGGCAACCCACTCCAGTACTCTTGCCCGGCAAATCCCAAGGACGGAGGAACCTGGTGGGCTGCCGTCTCTGGGGTCGCACAGAGTCGGGCATGACTGAGGCGACTTAGCAGCAGCAGCAAGTGCTGTTGCAACCAGTGATGACAACAGGCAAGACCATTCATGGTGGGAGGCCCATTAACCCATAATATCTTCATCTCCTCTCAGTAAAAGGAAATTTAAAAAAGAAATTGAATCATTTCAGCAAATAGCCAAGGGATTTTCAAATCCACTAAATGCTTTTACCACAAAATTCCTCTTTATGAAGATGATTTTTTAAATGTTTATTTCTGGCTGTGCTGGCTCTTCAGGGCTGTGCGAGCTTCTCTCTGGCTGTGGTCTGGGGCTTCTCCTTGCAGTGGCTTCTCTTGTTGCAGAGCGCGGGCTCTAGGGCAGGGGGCTTCAGTAGTTGAGGCTCCTGGGCTCTAGGGCAAAGGCTCAGTAGAGGAGGTGCACAGGCTTAGTTTCTCCAAGGCATGTGGTATCTTCCTGAACCAGGGATTGAACCTGTGTCTTCTGCTTGGCAGATGGATTCTTATCCACTGAGCCACCAGGGAAGGCCTATGAATATGATTGGAATAGGCATACTAGCTTGATAGAAATGGATTCCTGAAACTCTCAGACGAAAACTTACACAATGTTCAGGCAGGGGCTGCGATCATCAGTGGTCTTCTTTTTGCAAGATTTGTTTTTATTAAGACTTTTTGGAGCAGTTTGAGTTTCACAGTAAAATCGAGAGGATGGCACCGAGATTTCCTGTAAGCAACTTGCTCCTACATGTGCATGGCGTTCCCCCCCCACCCCAACCCCCCCCGCCCTACCGAACATTCCACTACAGTGATGCATTTGTTACAGTTTGTTACTGATGACCTTCCACTGAATCACCGTTATAACCCAGAGTCTACAGGTCACATTAAGGCTCAGCCTTGGTGTTGTACATTCTCGGGGTTTGGATAAGCCCCAGATGACACAGTTCTAAAGGAAATGACACATCCTAAAGGAAAGCAACCCTAAATATGCATTGGAAGGACTGATGCTGAAGTTGAAGCTCCAATACTTTGGCCACCTGATGCAAAGAGTCGACTCA
This sequence comes from Budorcas taxicolor, assembly GCF_023091745.1. Lineage (NCBI taxonomy): Eukaryota > Metazoa > Chordata > Mammalia > Artiodactyla > Bovidae > Budorcas > Budorcas taxicolor. The sequence continues at coordinate 30,890,995 of NC_068928.1, read as the reverse complement.
TTGGAAAAGACCCTGATGCTGAGAAAGACTGAAGGTGGGAGGAGAGGGAGTGACAGAGGATGAGACAGTTGGATAACATCACCGACTCAATGGACATGAATTTGAGCAAACTTCAGGTGGTAGTGAAGCGCAGGGAAGCCTGTTGTGATGCAGTTCATGGGGTCGCAAAGAGTCAGACACAACTTAGCAACTGAACAACCACATAATGGCACAGACCCATCATTATAGCATCATACAGAGTAGTTTCATTGCCATAAAAAATCCTCTGTGTTCCACTTCTTCATCCCTCTCCTGCCATAAGATTTTCCTGTCTTATAATTGCACAATTTTCATGCTTCTTTCCCTCTAAGGACACATATACTTTTCACTTTTTAAGGCCCTTGAGTTTAGACAGTCTGGGAGTCATTTGAGACACTTTGTGACAGCTGAAATAATTGATGCAGAAGAGAGGGTCTCTGGTCCATGAGAAGTTGTTCCTCTAGGTAGAGGCAAGACAAGGGCTTAGGGCTCAAGGCTTCTTCATGTCTGTTCTCAATGGCTGATGCAGCCTTTAATTAAAAAAAAATCTTTTATTTTGCAATGGGGTATAGCCCCTTGTGGCTGGATGGCATCACTGACTCGATGGACGTGAGTCTCAGTGAACTCCGGGAGTTGGTGATGGACAGGGAGGCCTGGTGTGCTGTGATTCATGGGGTGCAAAGAGTCAGACACGACTGAGCAACTGAACTGAACTGAACTGAACTGATCGCCCCTTAACAAACAATGTTGTGATAGTTTCACAGTGAACAGTGAAGGGACTCAGCCATACATATACATGTATCCATTCTCCCCTAAACTCCCCGCCCATCCAGGCTGTCACATAATAACATTGATCAGAGTTCCCTGTGCTCTACGGTAGGTCCTTGTTGGTTGGCTGTCCATTTAAATACGGTGGCAGTGTGTACACAGCCATCCCAAACTCCCTAACTGCCTCTTCGCCTCACCCCACTCCACACCTCCCTCAGCAACCGTAAGGTCATTCTCTAAGTCGTGTGCCTCTTTTCTCTTTCACATAGCCTCTGGTTTGACAGGTGACTCAGAAGCCTGCTCCAGTTTCAGTCTCTGGGTATACACGTGCCCGGGGCTTCAACAGGTGTTTTCTTTATTCCCCTGGGTGGTCAGTATTCATGTCAGGGAAAATTTAAACATCTCTTCATTGCTTCCTGGCTCATGCAGTATTTTCTTACAGTACGTTGCCAATTTCTGCTTTTCTTCTGGAAAATTCTTTATTACGAACTGACCTTGGTACTGACCCATTTCAAAAAAAAAAAATCCATAAAACCCAGGATTTTGTTACGTTAGCTTTTAAAGCTAAAGGAGGGTAACTGTGTGTTGAAGCCTTTCGTGACATGAGGCTGGGGTATCTTCCAGTGTGTTTGAAATGAAATTTATTAAAAATGACCAAAGGTGAATCCCAGAAGAGTCAGTAAAAGTTACACGTCTGCCGAGGTTTAGGTTTGGAAAGGTTATGGAAACATGGAGCTTTTGGTGGTGTTTCCTTGTGTTCAGGGGTGGTAGTGGTTTGAGGGCTAGTTATGGAGAAGGCAATGGCACCCCACTCCAGTACTCTTGCCTGGAAAATCCCAGGTGGGCTGCAGTCCATGGGGTTGCCTAAGAGTCAGACACGACTGAGCGACTTCACTTTCACTTTTCACTTTCATGCATTGGAGAAGGAAATGGCAACCCACTCCAGTGTTCTTGCCTGGAGAATCCCAGGGATGGGGGAGCCTGGTGGGCTGCCGTCTGTGGGGTCGCACAGAGTTGGACACGACTGAAGTGACTTAGCAGCATGGCAAAAGATGTGGGTTCTGAAGTAGGATACCTAAGTGTCATTCCTTGGCCCCACATTTTGCGAGCTGTGTGATTTCGAGCAAGTTACTTAACCTCTCTGTTCTCTGTGCCTCAGTGTCCACATCTGTAAGACAGGAAGATTCAGTTTGAAAAGTTATGGAGAGGGTCTGATCGGTAAATAATAGATACATATAAAGCACTCAGGTAGCTTCCCTGGTGGTTCAGATAATAAAGAATCCACCTGCAATGCAGGAGACCTGGGTTCCATCCCTGGGTTGGGAAGACCCCCTGGAGGAGGGAATGGCTACTCACTCCAGTATTCTTGCCTGGAGAATCCCATGGACAGAGGAGTCTGGTGGCTATGATCACAGGGTCTAAAAGAGTTGGATATGACTGAGCAACTAACACACACACAGAAAACACTTAGTACAGAGCCTGGCGAGTGGCAGTTTCCCACTCGAGAGTGGGAAAAAAGAGAGTCCCCCCATCCCACAGATGGCTGTGAAGGTGGTGGTGATGGCTGCACTGACGATCATGTATTCCTCATTGACCAACCCATTCACAGGCAAAACTAAGGTACAGAGAAGCGCCTCACACCCGCCACCGTGGTCTACAAAGGCTGCCTGTTAGAGTCTGTGAACTGTGGTCACTCTGGAATAACCGTTTTCTGTGGAAAAACTAGCCAGAGCTATTCCCAACTAGTGAAAAAGTCAGCATCCTTTAAACCCTGGTTTCATTAGACCAAGCTGTCCACAGCTGATTGTGGTCCTGCAGGTGGGGACCCGTGGCCAGGGATGCTGCTGTCAGACCCCTGAGTTGCAGGTTTGTCTTGGCCAGCATCTGAGTTTTTTTTTTTCCTAAAGATTCCACTGGAAATACAAATGTGGAATGACCAATGCTTAAGTGAACTCTAATAATTGGAACTATTCAGTTTTGAGGCATTCAGACTTAGGAAGATTTCTTCTTACCCTATTTGAGAAGGAAAAAAAAAACCACCCTGCAAATTAATATCTGCTTGGGTGGAAATTTGTGAAGCTAGAACTAACAACTCTAAGAGTTTTGAGTCCCCCTTATTGTTGCTGTTGCTCTGTGGGGTTTGTTGACTGGTGGTCTGAAGCTGAACACACACTGCACCTGCCAGAGAATAGAGTCAAGTGCTAATGATCAACTGCCATCAGAAAGTTTTCTGAATCTAGAGTACAACATACATACTTCCGTGTACAAAGTCATGTGTATGTACGTGTGTGTGTGTGAGAGAGAGAGAGAAAGAGTCACTCAGTTGTGTCCAACTCTGACCCCATGGACTGTAGCCTGCCAGGCTCCTCTGTCCAGGAAATTCTCCAGGCAAGAATAATGGAGTGGGTTATCATTCCCTTCTCTAAAGGATCTTCTTGACCCAGGGATCTAACCCAGGTACCAGCAGTCCTGCTCAGAGGTGAAGTGATTTGACTAAGACCATCCAGTTACTTAGAGGCAGGCTGTGATTTGACCTCAGTTGTGTCTTGAAGTGCTTCACACACTCTTTATTCTTAAAGCTACTAGAATATATACATTTTGCAAAAGACTCAAAAAAGATCAGTTCCCTCGACTGTCCTAAGTCATTTGTTCTAAGTTATTTGCAGAATGAGCCAAAAACTTCTCCACGGTTTTATTTGATCTGTGAGCACCTCCATGCTAGGCCTGTCTTCCATAAGAAGATAAATTTAATAGTCTACCTAGGACTATTTATGGAACATCAGAACTTCCTGAGGAGTGAATAATGGTTTGGGATTGGTATTACGTTGGCCAAAAACTTTGTTCGGGTTTTTGTAACATCTTTTGGGAAAAACCCAAACAAACTTTTTGGCCAATACAGTATTATGACATCAGCCTTTAAGCTGCTCATCACTGATACAGCCTGTGATTGAAGCGATGTTGATGGGTTTTTAGAGACATTGATGGATTTTAGTTCTTTAGCTGGAAATGATACCCCATCTGGGAACACAGTGAAAGCATTTCTGATATCTGACAAAACTATCAAAGAGAGAGAGAAAGAGGGGAAAAAAATTCTACAAACATTCATGACTGTGGAATTTAAAAATTACTGACGTTATTTGTTTAGTAAAGATTATAACTCACTTCAACATCACAAAGAATGAAATCCCTTTGACCAGATAATAAGCACAGCATGTTCTTTACGACAATGCCAACAATAAACCAGAAGACTTTACAATTTGTTATTTATCAGGTCCACCAGACACATCATTTTTCTACATGCCAGGCTTGGGAAATTCTTTATTTTCTCTCTCCTTCTTATAAATAAAGACAGCACAGAGCTGGCACATTTCTCTCCATGCACTTTGCACTATAAAAGCCATATGGCTTGGCACTAGTGCTAAGGTCCTAGAGTTTGCAGCTCTGAGGGTGTACGTATGTTATTTCCCATCAGGGTTGGAGAAGGGTCTCCTTTATCTCATGGCAATGGCAGAACTTACCTTTAAAATTTTTTTTTTGCAACATATTTCCTGAACCTATTTATTTTTCTTTATCTTCAGCCACCACGCTAGACGACCCCAACATAAATTTTTATTTTGATGGTGTAATAACCTCATAAATATCCTCCCAACTTCTAGTCTTGCCCATGGAAAGTTGATTCCCCTCACAGAAGCTGGATTAATCTTTTTAATATAAATCAGTTCAAAGCATCCCCTTACTGAGACTTCCCTGGCGGTCCAGTGGTCAAAACTTCACTTCCAATACAAGGGGTGTGGGTTCGATCCCTAGTCAGGGAGCTAAGATTCCACATGACTCAAGACCGCAGAACCAAAACATAAAACAGAAGCAATATTGTAACACATTCAGTAAGGATTTTAAAAATGGTCCACACCAAAAAAAAAAAAAAATTACAAAAAAATTAGTATGCCCTTACTTAAAACTCCCCAGTGGCTTTCTAATGTCCACAGAATTAAACCACACACCTTATCATGGCCATTCTGGGTATATCTTCTACCATCTTGTTTTTCATCTCTGATCTTCCTCCTGCCTTCTCTGTCCAACCTCCCACTCTGGGGTGGGGTACAGTGGGGAGGCAGTGTCCAGGAGGTGGACCAACAGGGTTGGCATTAATAGATTTCCTTTGCCCTCTGACCTCTGGGTGTGTCCGGCCAATGTGGAGCTCTAGCATGGATTCCAGGGAGGTGGGAGAGAGGGGTTATTGTGTTTGTTTTCCAGGGTCTCGTGACCTCAGCAGCATCCCTGTGAAGACTGCAGCTCTCAACAGGCAGTCTTGTCTATTAAGATCCCTTCCTGTGGGCCCTGCTGACCATTCCATCCTTCTGCTTCAGTGCGAGGAGTGCCTGAGGTGTCTTTCTGGCTGGAACATCCTTCCCCAGGTCTCCAAGTGCCTGGACTCCACTCACACAGGAATCAGCTTCACACAAAGTCCTTCTCTGACCTTCTTCCCCTAGGTAGCCTGCTTGTCTCAGCGTCTTTCTATCAGTTTCTCTGCTTTGCTTTTTTCCAGTCCCTCACCATTAACTGAAATGGTCATATTTAGTTACCTGGTTGTCCGTTAGTGCATTTGTCTCTGCTACCAACACCCAAGAAGGAATCGTGTCTTTCTGGTGCCACTTTGCCACCCCGGTGCCTAGAACTGCACCTTGCACACAGTTGGTGCTCAGTATGACTGACTGGCTAAGACTGATGCTTGCTCAGTCGTGTCTGATGCTTTGCGACTCCATGGCCTGTAGCCCACCAGGCTCCTCTGTCCATGGGATTCTCCAGGCAAGAATACTGGAGTGGGCTGCCATGCCCTCCTTCAGGGGATCTTCCTAACCTAGGGATCAAACCTGCATCTCCTGTCTCCTGCATTGGCAGGCGGATTCTTTATCACTGAGCCACTTGGGAAGCCCCCAAGCTAAATGTCTGTTGAATGAATGCAATGGGACCATCTCATTTTACAGTCAAGGAAGCTGAGATCTGTGGAAACAGACCCTGTCCAGTGCCTCACGTGGGAATGGAACCAAGATTTCTGTGACCCAGGCTGCCTTTTCTGTTCTCAAGTTCCTGAGCCTTTTTTTTTTTTTTTTAATTTTTGATGTGAAACATTTTTAAGCCTTTATTGAATTTGTTACAACATTGTTTCTGTTTTATGTTTTGGTTTTTTAGGCTGCAAGTGGGATCTTACCTCCCTGTTCAGTTCAGTTCAGTTCAGTCACTCAGTCGTGTCCGACTCTTTACGACCCCATGAACCACAGCACGCCAGGCCTCCCTGTCCATCACCAACTCCTGGAGTTCACTCAAACTCACGTCCATCGAGTCAGTGATGCCATCCAGCCATCTCATCCTCTGTCGTCCCCTTCTCCTCCTGCCCCCAATCCCTCCCAGCATCACAGTCTTTTCCAATGAGTCAACTCTTTGCATGAGGTGGCCAAAGTACTGGAGCTTCAGCTTTCGCATCATTCCTTCCAAAGAACACCCAGGGCTGATCTCCTTCAGAATGGACTGGTTGGATCTCCTTGCAGTCCAAGGGACTCTCAAGAGTCTTCTCCAACACCACAGTTCAAAAGCATTAATTCTTAGGCCCTCAGCGTTCTTCACAGTCCAACTCTCACATCCATACATGACCACAGGAAAAACCATAGCCTTGACTAGACAGACCTTTGTTGGCAAAGTAAAGTCTCTGCTTTACAATATACTATCTAGGTTGGTCATAACTTTCCTTCCAAGGAGTAAGCATCTTTTAATTTCATGGCTGCAATCACCATCTGCAGTGATTTTGGAGCCCCCCAAAATAAAGTCTGACACTGTTTCTACTGTTTCCCCATCTACTTCCCATGAAGTGATGGGACCAGATGATTACTTAAGGCTGATTCATGTTGAGACATAGCAGACACCAACATAGTATTGCAAAGCAATTATCCTCCAGTTAAAAATAAAGTGAAAGTGAAAGTGTTAATCGCTCAGTCTTGTCTGACACTTTGCAACCTCATGAAGTGTAGCTGACCAGGCTCCTCTGTCCATGGAAATCTCCAGGCAAGAATACTCGAGTGGGTAGCCATTCGCTTCTCCAGGGGATCCTATTGACCCAGCGATTGAACCCTGGTCTCCTGCATTGCAGGCAGATTCTTTACTGTCTGAGCCACCAGGGATGCCCAATTAAAAGTACATTTAAATTTAAAAAGATACTTTATTTTTTAAAAAAAAGAAAGGGGCCTCGCTTTGCCATCTCTTTACTGACTATGATTTTTTAAATAAAATGAGTAATTTCCCCTACAGGATGGATGCTCTAACCTGCATCTCCTCCCATCTTTCTTTATTCTCTTCTTTCTTTCCTATGTCCCGACTCTATTCCTTATTGTAGCTAGGAGCCACCGATTAAGAGTTGATGTTTAGAACCTTAGAAAAAAGCCATGCGAGGACTGGGGAGCAACTAGGGGAATCAAGACCTGGGAGATTTTGGCGGCAGTCAGAGCCTCTGTCCCTCACACAGTGATAGTAATATAGTTACCGATACTTAATTGATGAGCGCCCAGTCTGGACCAAACATAGCATGAGGCACTTTACGTATAATCCATGTAAGTTCTTACATATTTCTAATGGCAATGCACCTTCTTTTAGAGACAGAAGTCAAAATTCAAGGTTAGGAGATGGGTGAAGACATGGGTCTGCCTCACTAAACCCTGTTTACTACTTTCTCCAAGTCTAATGAGGTTCCTGGTAAGTCAGGATGGGGAGCTGCAGGTAACCCTTCAAAGAGAGGGATGAGACAGAAGTAAGATGCTGATTGGGAGGTTAGCCAGAGCTTGGAAAAGTCAGATATTAGAGGAGGAATGAAGCCCACGGAATAGAGAGCATACGCAGCCAGTTTCAAGCAAAAAGTTCAACATTAGATCTTTAAAAAAAAATTTTTTTTTTAAATTTGGCTGTACGAGTCTTTGTTGCAGCATGCGGGATTGCTAATTGCAGCATGGGGGATCTAGTTCCCTGACCAGGGATCAAACCCAGACGCCCTGCATTGGAAGCAAGGAGTCTTAGCCACTGGGCCACCAGGGAAGTCCCTTGAAATTAGATCTTAAGCCTAAAGTGAGACATGGGGATCCGAGTCTCATCCCAGAGACCATGTTTCCTGGCCCTTTGATTCTCTGGTGCCTTCTTTGCATCTGTAAGACTATTTTTTTGGAAAGGACACTGATATTCAAGGAGGGCCTTTCTCTCTAACCCAGTAATGAGGAAATACTGGCTAGACTCTCTCTAGGGCAGAGAGAAGTTGCCCCTGAAGCAAGGTGACCAACTTTCAGGCCTAATAAAGCATCACCAAGGACAGAGTTAGGGAGAAGAACTCAGAAGTTAGGAGTATCTGCAAAAAAAGAGGACCAAGCTGAGGGCTGTGCGTCCTTCAGCTGCCAAACAAGGTTTCGGATTATCGAGTGTCAGCTCTTACTTGCAGCCCCAGGTTCCATATCCAGTGTATTTCGTTGATTGAAGTCACCGGCAAATGGCCTCTCCCTGACCCAGAAGACTTTCTCTGCATTTTACAAAAGGAGCGAGTGGACAGAAAGGATGGTGAGGCTGCTCCATCACGGAGGCAGGGTCTGGCCATGAAACATTAATCTCCATTCTTCAAGCATCCCAAAGAAATGTCTTAATTTATTGCCATGCAGAGGCTGTTGTGCAATTGACACTGACACAAAATACTTCTGCACTTTCCTAAGTCTACTTTTGAGCCGCCCCATGTTTTCATCATAATATTTACTTCTGGGTAAATAGGCTAAATTCTCCGATTCTGATACAAAACAGAAAGATCAGAGAATGAAAATAAATAGATGACATGGCTGTTTAAAGATCATGGAAAATGTTTTTGAGCAGCATAAATATTTGATTGTAAAACTTTCAATATGTTGTGTCTATTAACTAGCAATGTACAATATTTAAATAATTCAGCCAGTCGAAATGGGCCAGGGTCATTGCGGGAGGACAGAGCGAAGGCCCAACGTGGCAAGAGGCCAACCTGCAGTCTTAACATAACCCCAAGACTGGCCCCAGACACTGTCCATGCCATCTGGAGCTCTTTGGTCAGGCCGAGCCACAGATGAGAGCAGAGAGTTTGAATGAAACACTCAGGGACATTGACTATTTCCCAGTCACTGTCCATCACTAACGTGGTTTGCACAGACCCTTCCTTGTGTCATTGCCACTTGGACCTCCAGATGCTCAGTTCAGTTGGCATTCTTTGGTTTGACCCTCTGATTTTGTGTTTGGAGGTTGCGGGGTGGGGGTGATGTTTCTAGAATGCCATCCAGGACTTCTGTGGGATTACTCTGAAATTCCATCCATTTTCTCTGATATCCCTGGCATGATAATCTGGCAGAAAGCATTTGATTTACAGTCAAGAGGCTTGAGTTTGGGAAGCCTCTGTAGCCGTCTGGGTTCGGGCAGTTCTCTGAATGTCTCTGGGCCTCACCTTCCTTATCTGTGAAATGGGACTGAGATGTTCCCTGGCCGTTACACTGTGTGGTTATGAGGGTTCCTCCAAGTGAGGAACTTCCTTGGTGGTCCAGCAGTTAAAAATGCACCTATCAATGGAGGGGACATGGGTTCAGTCCCTAGCCCAGAAAGGTCCCACATGCTGTGGGGCAAGAAAGCCGCTGCACTGAAACTACTGAGCCCGCACACCTGAGCCTGTGCAACAAGAGGAGCCACTGCAATGAGCAGCCCTCTCGCCAGAGCTAGAGAGAGCCCTGTGCCCGCCGCAGCTAGAGAGAGCCCTGTGCCCGCCACAGCTAGAGAGAGCCCTGTGGAGAGAAACACGTGGACACACATATTAAACTAAAAAATATAAATTCAAAGAAAAAGCATTAAAAGCAGCAAGGGAGAAGTACCAAATAATATACAAGGGAAACCTCATTAGTTTATCAGCTGATGTTTCAGCAGAAACTCTGCAGTCCAGAAGAGAGTAGCAGCATACATTTAAAGTGGTGAAAAGGAAAAAACTACAACCAGGATTATCCTACCCAGAAAGCCCTGTGCCCGCCACAGCTAGAGAGTAGCCCTGTGCTCGCCACAGCTAGAGAAAGCCCGCACCGAGCAGTGAAGACCCAGCACAGCCAAAAACAACACGTGAAAGTGAAAGCCGCTCAGTCGTGTCTGACTCTTTGTGACCCCATACATTTCATGGAATTCTCCAGGCCCAGAATACTGGAGTGGGTAGCCTTTCCCTTCTCCAGGAGATCTTCCCAACCCAGGGATCAGACCCAGGTCTCCCGCATGGAAGGCAGATTCTTTACCAGCTAAACAACATAAATCAATTTAAAAAATGAAAAGTACGACAGTTCTCTGAAGGGCGGTCCTCGTTTAAGGAAGCATTGCAGTCACATGAGAGTGTATTCATCACTGTATGAGCTCTGCTACCTAAGAACAAGGCACACCACAAACCTCATTACAAGTTTGTTGATCGAATAAATGAGCATTGCTGGCAGCCTACGCCATCCTCTCCTTGCTCAGTGCTGCAAGGACTGTGCTCAGAACTCCCAAGAATGAGGATCCCCAGCTGATCAAGATTGCAGTGGGCCCTTGTTGTTCTCAAGGGGTGTATCTTGCAAACCCAAGAACCCTCAGGTTCCTGAAGAAACTTAAAGAGGAGAAGGACAGAGCTGTAATGAGAGGCTGAGATGCTGGGGGACAGTCTGCACCCACCCCTGGCTTGGTGACTGCCCAGGTGACTGAATCCCCAGGACAAAGGCAAATTTCTAGACATAGTGGACCCTGCTGCTGCTGCTGCTGCTAAGTTGCTTCAGTTGTGTCCGACTCTGTGCGACCCCATAGACGGCAACCCACCAGGCTCCGCCACCCCTGGGATTCTCCAGGCAAGAACACTGGAGTGGGTTGCCATTTCCTTCTCCAATGCATGAAAGTGAAACGTGAAAGTGAAGTTGCTCAGTCATGTCCGACTCTTCGCGACCCCATGGACTGCAGCCTACCAGGCTCCTCTGTCCATGGGATTTGCCAGGCAAGAGTACTGGAGTGGGGTGCCATTGACCCTAGGGTGGCTCATAAACAATGAAAACCAGAAATCTGAAATTAACAAATGACAATAGCTGATTTGTTATTGTAAATAACTGGGGAGAAAGTAATTTCATAAAGCAGTGTGAATGATGCATTGATTCTAATTTTCTGGTGTTCCTCTGCCCCCTCTCCCCTGCCCCCTGTGAATTCTTGAGACACCTCCTGGGCACATCAACACAACAAAATTGCTTCACCCAGTTTTTGAATCTTTCCTTCCTGACTGATGAAGTCCTGTAAAGATGCACATTGAGAGACCTATAAGCTAATTAGCTTTAACAGACTGTGTATTTTCTTGTGTCTGAATTTAGAACAGACCTCATTACATTATGTACATCTCTTTTTACTCCTTGTTGTTGTTCAGTCACTAAGTCCTGTCCGACTCTTTGTGACCCCATGGACTGCAGCCAGACTTCCTTGTCCTCCACTGTCCCATTTTTACTCATTCAGTTCAGTTCAGTTCAGTTCATTTCAGTCACTCAGTCGTGTCCGACTCTTTGCGACCCCATGAATCGCAGCACACCTGGCCTCCCTGTCCATCACCAACTCCCGGAGTTCACTCAAACTCATGTCCATCGAGTCAGTGATGCCATCCAGCCATCTCATCCTCGGTCGTCCCCTTCCCCTGCCCCCAATCCCTCCCAGCATCAGAGTCTTTTCCAATGAGTCAACTCTTTGCATGAGGTGGCCAAAGTACTGGAGTTTCAGCTTTCACATCATTCCTTCCAAAGAAATCCCAGGGCTGATCTCCTTCAGAATGGACTGATTGGATCTCCTTGCAGTCCAAGTGACTCTCAAGAGTCTTCTCCAACACCACAGTTCAAAAGCAGCAATTCTTAGGCGCTCAGCGTTCTTCACAGTCCAACTCTCACATCCATACATGACCACAGGAAAAACCATAGCCTTGACTAGACGGACCTTTGTTGGCAAAGTGAAGTCTCTGCTTTTGAATATGCTATCTAGGTTGGTCATAACTTTTCTTCCAAGGAGTAAGCGTCCTTTAATTTCATGGCTGCAGTCACCATCTGCAGTGATTTTGGAGCCCAAAAGAATAAAGTCTGACAGTGTTTCCACTGTTTCCCCATCTATTTCCCATGAAGTGATGGGACCGGATGCCATGATCTTAGTTTTCTGAATGTTGAGCTTTAAGCCAACTTTTTCACTCTCCTCTTTCACTTTTTACTCGTTACCTCACTTTAAATATTTAGAGTGCCTACTATGTGCAAAATTATGTGATATACTACCTACCAGGGGACATAAATTGCAATCCATTACTTTCTACCTTTAGAACCTTACCGTCCTTCCTAGCGGGTAAAGGCCGTAAAAAGGATCGGTACAACAAAGTATGAGCTTGAATGTAGGTGCCTTGTCTGTATTGGCCGTGGACGTCCTTGGTACAGTGCTGAGCACATGGTAGGTTACATTTACTGAGTAAACTTGCTCAGGAAATATGTACTGAGTGAATGAACGTGTGTATGAATCTCCCACTATATTTCACTAAATCCAAGATGCACATTTTTCTATCTTTTGTTGTTGTTGTTGTTGTTATTCAGTCGCATCCAACTCTTTTCGACCCTATAGGCTACAGCATGCCAGGCTCCCCTGTCCCTCACTATCTCCCTGAGTTTGCTGGTTCATGTCTATTGAATCAGTGATACTATCTAACCATCTCATCCTCTGCTGCCTCCTCCTCCTTTTGCCTTCAATCATTCCCAGCATCAGGGTCTTTTCCAATAAGTCGGCTCTTTGCATGAGGTGGCCAAAGTGTTGGAGCTTCAGCTTCACATCACCCCAAAAATAACACCTCTTAAAGAATCAGTGACATTCAGGGACTTCCCTAGTGGTCCAGTGGTTAAGAATCTGCCTTCCAGTGCAGGGGATGCGGGTTCGATCTCTGGTTGGGAAACTAAGATCCCACATGCCTCAAGGCAACCACTGAGCCCACACACCATCACTAGAGAGAAGCTAGTGCCACAACAAAGGCCTGACACAGCCATAAATAAATAAATAAACAAATATTAGAAAAATCAATGGCATGCAAAGTGGAAAGGGGGAGGTGTAAGTGAAGAGCTTGCAATTAACATATACACACTCTGCTACCATACCTAAAACAAACAACCAACAAGGACGTGCTGTATAGCGCAGGGAAAGGAAAAGCACAAGTCGCTCAGTCATGTCTGACTCTTTGTGACCCCATGTACTGTACAGTCCAGGGAATTCTCCAGGCCCAGAATACTGGAGTGGGTAGCCTTTCCCTTCTCCAGGGGATCTTCCCAACCCAGGGATGGAACCCAGGTCTCCTGCATTACAGGCAGATTCTTAACCAGCTGAGGATCAGGGATGCTCTGATAGCACAGGGAACTGTGCTCAGGATTTTGTAATAACCTTGAAGGAAAAGAATCTGAAAAGGAATATCTGTATCTCTATCTGAATCACTCTGCTGAACATCTGAAACCAACACAACGCTTGTAAATCAACCGCACTTCAACCAAGAAAAGAAAAAAACAACTAATGAAATGTCACACTGTACTTCGAAGGTTTTTCTCTTTCTTAGTGGTTCATACAATATTTTCCCTTACAATCAATACTTTTGAATTTGATGATGTACAGTAATGACACAAGGTAGGATCTACTTAAGTATTAGAATACAGCACTTAATTCCTTGGACATTCTAAGAGGAATGTTTCTTTGTAGAAGGAGCTAGACTGCATTCGAGGAGGAGAAAGGAAGGTCTAGCTGGGATGGAGGGGTGGAAGCAGGGACAGCTGACATGGAAACAGGTTACACATGTGGACAAAGAAAGTCACACAGAAAGAAGTGATTCAAGTACATTTCAGGGCTATAGAAAACACAGACACTCCTGGGGTGGAGAGTTCATATAGGGAAGCAGTACAGCATAAGCCTGTAAATAAAGGTGGGATCACAGAAGATTTTAAAGGGCTTTGAATAACAAGCTGGAAAGTTTGGAGTTCATCTTGTATATAAATTTTGAGCCAAAATGTGGCATACTAAAAACAGTGTTCTAAGAGGATTAATCTGTGCAGGGTGGATTGAAGTTTGTAAAACTGGAGACAAGGAGAGCAGATAATGGATTATTTTTAAAATCCATCAGAAATTTAAGGAGAGATTATGCTAGGGTCATAGAAATGGGACTGGAGAACAAAGGTGAGATATGAGAGAAATTTTGAACTAATTGGTCAATGATGTCTCTTGTTTTACATAATCATTATTCATTTAACTCTTTTTATGAACCAGGTAGCATTATACTGCTGCTGCTGCTAAATCACTTCAGTCGTGTCCGACTCTGTGCGACCCCTTAGACGGCAGCCCACCAGGCTCCCCCATCCCTGGGATTCTCCAGGCAAGAACACTGGAGTGGGTTGCCATTTCCTTCTCCAATGCATGAAAGTGAAAAGTGAAAGTGAAGTCGCTCAGTTGTGTCTGACTCTTAGCGACCCCATGGACTGCAGCCTACCAGGCTCCTCCGTCCATAAGATTTTCCAGGCAAGAGTACTGGAGTGGGGTGCCATTTACTAACTGAGATCAAACCAGTCAGTCCTAAAGGAAATCAGTCCTGAATATTCATTGGAAGGACTGATGCTGAAGCTGAAGCTCCAATACTTTGGCCACCTGATGCAAAGAACTGACTCACTGGAAAAGACCCTGATGCTGGGAAAGACCGAAGGAAGGAGGAGAAGGGGACGACAGACAGTGAGATACTTGAATGGTAACACCGACTTGATGGGCACGAGTTTGAGCAAGCTGTGGGAGTTGATGATGGACAGGGAAGCCTGGCGTGCTGTAGTCCATGGGGTCGCAGAGTCGGACACGACTGAACGACTGAACTGAGCATTGCACTAAATACTTTCAAGCATCATCTCAGTATTCCAATAGAACTTATTATTTTCTCCATTATTTTCTAAGTATCACTTATTATTTCCTCTGTTTTATAGCTGAGGGAACAGTAAACGGTACATAATCTGTGTCACTAAAAACTTCTTACCTTGGATTTGTCTTTATTTGTTGGTAGTATTACTAACTCTGTTTGTTTTCATCTGCAACTGATATCTTTCTATATATTTTAATTTTAACCCTTTAATGTCATTTGAGTTTAGGTGTTTCTTGGTGTTCATATCCCAAATCATAGGGAAACTTCTTGATTTTGTACTATAATTAAATTATGCAGTTTTTATACAGGTTCCATTTGACATGTTCTGCCTTTATTAATTTTAAGTATCTGTCATTTTTCAATTGCTAATAAGTATTTTCTGATGTCAGTCTGCTTCCTTTTCAGGACCAGCTTCAAAGTATAAAATCTTCCCAAAGAATGTTGAAAATGCATATTAGAGATTAGGTGATCTATAATTACTTCAATGACTGTTATTGAAGGGGGGTGCATTTTTTCTGACTTAACAAATCAGTTCCCTTTTGGAGACTGTGGAATAATTTTATACATCTGCTTTTCCTTCCTGATGATTTAGGCAATTTGTCCAGTACAGAGAACTGAAATCAGTTCTATCAAGGATTTTGTATATTGGTATTAAAATATCTGGGGTCCAGGTGAAAGGGAAAGGAAAACGTTTGATTCATAGATCTTCAGTTTGCCAGATTAGAGAACCAAGAGGTTGTAGGGAGTGAGGAGGGACTTCAAACCCGAGGTAACTGTGGAAGAGGGAATCTGGCCCCATTGAGACGACACCCCTACACCACCCCAGTCTCTGCAGGTGTGCTGGAGGCAGCTCGGCATGTTCCTGATGTTTGCGTGCACGCATCTCTTCCCAGCTCCAGCTTCAGTGACATCACGGTGTTAACTGAAATAGATGGTAGTAGGAGTATTTACACCACAGACATTGTCAAATACTACCAATCATGTCACCACAATGACAGATGGTGGTTAAACATTTACCAGCATATGGCTGCTTTTTAGAAAACATATTTAGCTTTCCATTTTCCTGGGTCCAATGTCTAACTCTGCCTTGAAAAAATTTGTAATGAAAATGAAGCTTGATTTTGGCGTTTTTACATATTCTTCTGTTATGAGCTGAATGGTAGCCTCTCAAAATTCATATGTTGAAGCCTTTAACAATCCACACACCAGAATGTGATTATCTCCAGAGACGGGGTCTTTGAAGAGGTGATTAAGTTAAAATGAGGCTGTTGTCTGTTGTTGTTGATCAGTTGCTAAGTTGTGTCCAACTTTTTGCGACCCCGTGGACTGCAGCATGCCAATCTCCTCTGTCCTTCACCGTCTCCTGGAGTTTACTCATACTCATATCCATTGAGTCGGTGACACTATCTAACCATCTCATCTTCAGCCGCCCCCTTCTCCTTCAATCTTTCCCAGTATTAGGGTCTTTTCCAATGAGTTGTCTCTTTGGATCAGGCGGCCAAGGTATTAGAGCTTCAGCTTCAGCATCAGTCCTTCCAATGAATATTCAGGGTTGATTTCCTTTAGGATTGACCAGCTTCAGCATCAGTCCTTCCAATGAATATTCAGGGTTGATTTCCTTTAGGATTGATCAGCTTCAGCATCAGGCCTTCCAATGAATACTCAGGGTTGATTTCCTTTAGGATTGACTGGTTTGATCTCCTTGCAGGCCAAGGGACTGTCAAGAGTTTTCTCTAGGACCACAATTCAAAAGCATAAATTCTTTGGTGCTCAGTCTTCTTTATAGTCCGACTCTCACATTTGTACATGACTACTGGAAAAACCATAGCTTTGACTAGACAGACCTTTGTTGGCAAAGTGATGTCTCTGGTTTGAGGTTGTTGTAGGGAGCCCTAATCTAGTCTGAGTCCTTATAAGAGTCAGCAAATAGAACGCAGAGAGATACCAGGCAGGTGCTTGCACAGGAGAAAGACTAAGTGAAGACACAGCAAAAAGATAGCCACCTCCAAGCCAAGAAGAGAGGCCTCAAAAGAAACCAACCCCACTGACACCTTGACCTTCAGAACTGTGAGGACATGAAGTTCTGTTGAGCCAGCCCGTCTGTGGACTCTGTCATGGCAGCCTGAGATCACTCATACATTCCCTCTCATGAGCCCAAACCATCTCATATTCCCTCCCCACCTTTACCACATGAGAATGTCAATCAGGCCCTTCTGGTTTTTATGTAAACAGCAGAGACTCATGGAATGAAACTGCTTCCTACTTGTCAGCTTACTTGTTTAATAAAGCGTGTTAAAGATTCCTGCCCAAGGATCAGCTTAGCTCTCTATTATGTGAAGGTGCTGACCTCTCCCTTCCCCTTATCACCTCGCACTTCCCCCTAGAGTTTCTGTCTATATAGAGTCAGACAGGGGAGTGAAGGGGACAGAAAGAAGCTGGCACACGGGTGAGAGCACAACCAAAGCTCAAGGTGATGAGCTCACAGACGACTGGCAGTTATCTTGATGTGAGAAACACAACTTCTTTCATGGCTGAAAAGAACTTCCTTCTTCCAAAATACACTACCTTAGAGGGCTATGAAGTGGGGAACTATTCACAGATGAAATTCTGAAACTGGCATCTTCAGTTCCAAAGATGTGCCCAGCTGACCCACTTCTCATCTTTCAGTTCAGTTCAGTCGCTCAGTCGTGTCCGACTCTTTGCGACCCCATGAATCCCAGCACACCAGGCCTCCCTGTCCATCACCATCTCCCGGAGTTCACTCAGACTCATGTCCTTCGAGTCAGTGATGCCATCCAGCCATCTCATCCTCTGTCGTCCCCTTCTCCTCCTGCCCCCAATCTCTCCCAGCATCAGAGTCTTTTCCAATGAGTCAATTCTTCACATGAGGTGGCCAAAGTACTGGAGTTTCAGCTTTAGCATCATTCCTTCCAAAGAAATCCCAGGGCTGATCTCCTTCAGAATGGACTGGTTGGATCTCCTTGCAGTCCAAGGGACTCTCAAGAGTCTTCTCCAACACCACAGTTCAAAAGCATCAATTCTTCAGTGCTCAGCGTTCTTCACAGTCCAACTCTCACATCCATACATGACCACAGGAAAAACCATAGCCTTGACTAGACGGACCTTAGTCAGCAAAGTAATGTCTCTGCTTTTGAATATGCTATCTAGGTTGGTCATAACTTTTCTTCCAAGGAGTAAGTGTCTTTTATTTTTTTTATTTTTATTTTTAAAAAATTTTTATTTTTACTTTATTTTACTTTACAATACTGTATTGGTTTTGCCATACATTGACATGAATCCACCACAGGTGTACATGCATTCCCAAACTTGAACCCCCCTCCCACCTCCCTCCCCATAACATCTCTCTGGGTCATCACCATGCACCAGCCCCAAGCATCCTGTATCCTGCGTCGGACATAGACTGGCGATTCGATTCTTACATGATAGTATACCTGTTACAATGCCATTCTCCCAAATCATCCCACCCTCTCCCTCTCCCTCTGAGTCCAAAAGTCCATTATACACATCTGCGTCTTTTTTGCTGTCTTGCATACAGGGTCGTCATTGCCATCTTTCTAAATTCCATATATATGTGTTAGTATACTGTATTGGTGTTTTTCTTTCTGGCTTACTTCACTCTGTATAATCGGCTCCAGTTTCATCCATCTCATCAGAACTGAATCAAATGAATTCTTTTTAACGGCTGAGTAATACTCCATTGTGTATATGTACCACAGCTTTCTTGTCCATTCATCTGCTGATGGACATCTAGGTTGTTTCCATGTCCTGGCTATTATAAACAGTGCTGCAATGAACATTGGGGTACATGTGTCTCTTTCAATTCTGGTTTCCTCGGCGTGTATGCCCAGCAGTGGGATTGCTGGGTCATAAGGGAGTTCTATTTGCAATTTTTTAAGGAATCTCCACACTGTTCTCCATAGTGGCTGTACTAGTTTGCATTCCCACCAACAGTGTAGGAGGGTTCCCTTTTCTCCACACCCTCTCCAGCATTTATTGCTTGCAGATTTTTGGATCGCAGCCATTCTGACTGGTGTGAAGTGGTACCTCATTGTGGTTTTGATTTGCATTTCTCTAATAATGAGTGATGTTGAGCATCTTTTCATGTGTTTGTTAGCCATCCATACATCTTCTTTGGAGAAATGTCTATTTAGTTCTTTGGCCCATTTTTTGATTGGGTCGTTTATTTTTCTGGAATTGAGCTGCATAAGTTGCTTGTATATTTTTGAGATTAGTTGTTTGTCAGTTGCTTCATTTGCTATTATTTTCTCCCATTCAGAAGGCTGTCTTTTCACCTTGCTGATATTTTCCTTTGTTGTGCAGAAGCTTTTAATTTTAATTAGATCCCATTTGTTTATTTTTGCTTTTATTTCCAGAATTCTGGGAGGTGGATCATAGAGGATCCTGCTGTGATTTATGTCGGAGAGTGTTTTGCCTATGTTCTCCTCAAGGAGTTTTATAGTTTCTGGTCTTACATTTAGATCTTTAATCCATTTTGAGTTTATTTTTGTGTGCGGTGTTAGAAAGTGATCTAGTTTCCTTCTTTTACAAGTGGTTGACCAGTTTTCCCAGCACCACTTGTTAAAGAGAGTGTCTTTACTCCATTGTATATTCTTGCCTCCTTTGTCAAAGATAAGGTGTCCATAGGTGTGTGGATTTATCTCTGGGCTTTCTATTTTGTTCCATTGATCTATATTTCTGTCTTTGTGCCAGTACCATACTGTCTTGATGACTGTGGCTTTGTAGTAGAGCCTGAAGTCAGGCAAGCTGATTCCTCCAGTTCCATTCTTCTTTCTCAAGATTGCTTTGGCAATTCGAGGTTTTTTGTATTTCCATACAAATCTTGAAATTATTTGTTCTAGTTCTGTGAAAAATATGGCTGGTAGCTTGATAGGGATTGCATTGAATTTGTAAATTGCTTTGGGTAGTGTACTCATCTTCACTATATTGATTCTTCTGATCCGTGAACATGGTATATTTCTCCATCAGTAAGTGTCTTTTAATTTCATGGCTGCAATCACCATCTGCAGTGATTTTGGAGCCCCCAAAAATAAAGTCTGACAGTGTTTCCACTGTTTCCCCATCTATTTCCCATGAAGTGATGGGACCGGATGCCATGATCTTTGTTTTCTGAATGTTGAGCTTTAAGCCAACTTTTTCATTCTCCTCTTTCACTTTCATCAAGAGGTTTTTTAGCTCCTCTTCACTTTCTGCCATAAGGGTAGTGTCATCTGCATATCTGAGGTTATTGATATTTCTCCAGGTAATCTTGATTCCAGCTTGTGTTTCTTCCAGTCCAGCGTTTCTCATGATGTACTCTGCATAGAAGTTAAATAAGCAGGGTGACAATATACAGCCTTGACGTACTCCTTTTCCTATTTGGAACCAGTCTGTTGTTCCATGTCCAGTTCTAACTGTTGCTTCCTGACATGTATACAGATTTCTCAAGAGGCAGGTTAGGTGTTCTGGTATTCCCATCTCTTTCAGAATTTTCCACAGTTTCTTGTGATCCACACAGTCAAAGGCTTTGGCATAGTCAATAAAGCAGAAATAGATGTTTTTCTGGAATTCTCTTGCTTTTTCCACGATCCAGCAGATGTTGGCAATTTGATCTCTGGTTCCTCTGCCTTTTCTAAAACCAGCTTGAACATCAGGGAGTTCACGGTTCACGTATTGCTGAAGCCTGGCTTGGACAATTTTGAGCATTACTTTACTAGCATGTGAGATGAGTGCAATTGTGTGGTAGTTTGAGCATTCTTTGGCATTGCCTTTCTTTGGAATTGGAATGAACACTGACCTTTTCCAGTCCTGTGGCCACTGCTGAGCTTTCCAAATTTGCTGGCATATTGAGTGCAGCACTTTCACACCATCAGCTTTCAGGATTTGAAACAGCTCAACTGGAATTCCATCACCTCCACTAGCTTTGTTCATAGTGATGCTTTCTAAGGCCCACTTGACTTCACATTCCAAAATGCCTTGCTCTAGATTAGTGATCACATCATCATGATTATCTGGGTCGTGAAGATCTTTTTTGTACAGTTCTTCTGTGTATTCTTGCCACCTCTTCTTAATATCTTCTGCTTCTGTTAGGTCCATACCATTTCTGTCCTTTGTCGAGCCCATCTTTGCATGAAATGTTCCCTTGGTATCTCTAATTTTCTTAAAGAGATCTCTAGTCTTTCCCATTTTGTTGTTTTCCTCTATTTCTTTGCATTGATTGCTGAAGAAGGCTTTCTTATCTCTTCTTGCTATTCTTTGGAACTCTGCATTCAGATGCTTATATCTTTCCTTTTCTCCTTTGCTTTTCGCCTCTCTTCTTTTCACAGCTATTTGTAAGGCCTCCCCAAGACAGCCATTTTGCTTTTTTGCATTTCTTTTCCATGGGGATGGTCTTGATCCCTGTCTCCTGTACAATGTCATGAACCTCAGTCCATAGTTCATCAGGCACTCTATCTATCAGATCTAGTCCCTTAAATCTATTTCTCACTTCCACTATATAATCATAAGGGATTTGATTTAGGTCATACCTGAATGGTCTAGCAGTTTCCCCTATTTTCTTCAATTTGAGTCTGAATTTGGTAATAAGGAGTTCATGATCTGAGCCACAGTCAGCTCCTGTTCTTGTTTTTGTTGACTGTATAGAGTTTCTCCATCTTTGGCTGCAAAGAATATAATCAATCTGATTTCGGTGTTGGCCATCTGGTGATGTCCATGTGTAGAGTCTTCACTTGTGTTGTTGGAAGAGGGTGTTTGCTATGACCAGTGTATTTTCTTGGCAAAACTCTATTAGTCTTTGCCCTGCTTCATTCCGCATTCCACGGCCAAATTTGCCTGTTACTCCAGGTGTTTCTTGACTTCCTACTTTTGCATTCCAGTCCCCTATAATGAAAAGGACATCTTTTGGGGGTGTTAGTTCTAAAAGGTCTTGTAGGTCTTCATAAAACCGTTCAACTTCAGTTTCTTCAGTGTTACTGGTTGGGGCATAGACTTGGATAACTGTGATATTGAATGGTTTACCTTGGAGACGAACAGAGATCATTCTGTCATTTTTGAGACTGCATCCATTGTCCTTAAGCCAAAAAAGATCCCTGGGGGTGGTGTTACTTCAATATCTCACAATGAATTTTGGACCTCGAGATTGTCATGCTGAGGGAAGTGAGTCAGATAGAGAAAAAAAAAAAAGATATTGCCTTTGTGTGAAATCTTACAGTACGGTACAGATGAGCCTGTTTACAAAACAGAAACAGAATCACCGATGTAGACAACAAACTATGGCTGCCAAGGGGGAAAGAAGGGAGGGATAAACTAGGGGATTGGGATTGACATACACACACTACTATATATAAAATAAATAACTAATAAGAATCTACTGTATAGCACAGGGAACTCTACTCATTACTCTGTAATGGCCTATATGGGAAAAGAATCTAAGAAAGTATGGCTATATGTATGTGTATAACTGATTCACTATGCTGCACAGCAGAAACTAATACTAATACAACAGTGTAAATCAACTATACTCCAATACAAATTAATTAAAATAAAAAGAATTATAATTCAGTCTTCTTAATTATATTCAGAAAGAAAATGATTTTGAAATGATTGATGAATTATGATTGTGTAGAGACATTTGTACTAAAAGATTCTTTAATATAGCTAAATAAATATTTGTCTTACTAATGATGAGAAGGCATGGTGATTCAGGACAATGGACTTCTTCAAATACACGCATAGTAGGCTACAGTCCATGGGGCTACAGAGTCAGACATGACTGAGAGACAGTCCACGGGGGCACGCACACACACGCACGCACACACACACACACACACAGAGGATAATATATTGGAAAGCCATCCCTTCAACAAATCCTTACTAAAGCTGTATCATCTGCTTGACACAATGATGAATAAGATACACAGCCTCTGTCCTCACGCAAGTACAAGGCATATGAATACACCCTTTTAATACAGTAGATTCTCAGAGAGGCGCTATCATTACATGCTGTGTGTGCTTGGAAAAGTCATTTGATTCCCCTGAATCTCAAATTTTCTTATCTGTAAAATGGGATCACCGAGTCCTGTTGGACCATTGCTGAGTTATTTCTGAGCGTTAGTTAGGATAAAGTAAGCGAGAAGGGAATGGCAACCCACTCCAATATTCTTGCCTGAAGAATTCCATGGACAGGGGAGCCTGGAGGGCTACTACTACGTGAGAATTAGGGGCTTCTTAAGGCTGTACGTCTTCCCCTAAGGCTATATTAGGGACTTCCCTGGTGGTCCAGTGGCTAAGACTCCATGCTCCCAATGGGGGCCCAGGTTTCACCCCTGCTCAGGGAACTAGATCCTGTATGCCACAACCACAGTGCCCACATGCTGCAACTAAGACCTGGTGCAGCCAAATACATAAAATTTAAAAATAAGATTATGTTAATGGTAAATGCCAGGACTTCTCAGATCTCATCGTAAAGACGGAAACATGGTGCTCATTGGTTTGGCTCCTACAGGCAGAATGGCTGTCTCGCGTGCACTGGACAATTTCAGTTACCTCGGGCTGTGGAGCCTGCGCTCACAGAAGCAGACGGTCTGGGGCCGCCTCACTTCTAGCCTCTGTGCTTCCCTGTGTTCTCTGCCCGGTTGGTCATCACTTTTGCCTCGACATCTCACAATGGGACAGAAGAGCATGGGTTTTGAGTTTGAAAGGCATGGAAGATAGATCTCACTTTTCTTTGCATGGCAGTTTATTAATTTCTCTTTCAGCTATCGCAGATACTTGGAAGAAAGAAAAGAGACCCACCAGTCCATCACTAAATCAGTAACTTAAACAATGAATCTTAAAGCCAGATTCATCCACAAGGACTATAGTAGGAGGGTCCCTCCACCTTCAAGGAGACCACTTGTTTAATCAATTCTTCCCTACGTGCTGGCTGCCTTTGTGAGTTCCCACTGTAAATGAATTTTGCATTTGAGGAAAAGCCAATGGAAGTTAAATGAGGTGTCCCAAATCACAGAGGTCTGCCTGATTCCAAACTTCAGCCCTGTTCCCTCAACTCAAATTGCCTCACTATTGTCTCCAAGATCCTCGTTAATTTTCAGAAGTAGCATATTCATGGAAACTCAGAATAGAACACTGCCCACCACTGCTTTCTGTCCCTCCTGTTTTGGGTACACACCTTGACCCATAGGCAAATATCTCATTATCTCAATTCCTGACTCTGGAATTCTGATCAGGAGGAGGGTTAATATTTAAACTAAAGGGCTCTGGATGACTAAATCCTATTCTCTCCTGACTTGCCTTGCTGCTGCTGCTGCTGCTAAGTCGCTTCAGTTGTATCCAACTCTGTGCAACCCCATAGACGGCAGCCCACCAGGCTCCCCCATCCCCGGGATTCTCCAGGCAAGAACACTGGAGTGGGTTGCCATTTCCTTCTCCAATGCATGAAAGTGAAAAGTGAAAGTGAAGCCGCTCAGTTGTGTCTGACTCTTCGCGACCCCATGGACTGCAGCCTACCAGGCTCCTCCGCCCATGGGATTTTCCAGGCAAGAGTACTGGAGTGGGGTACCATCGCCTTCTCTGGGCTTGCCTTGGGGCTGCGGCTAAGACACTTGCTAATCGGATCAAAACAAGAAATGTGTTGAAGAAACGAGAAGGGTTGAGTTGGGTTTTAAGTTCAAGAGCGGCACAGACTCAGCCCAAGCCCAGGTGGCCCACGTCCACCCAGTGTCCCTCCACTGACAGTTCTGTGTCCTGGACACAGTCCTCCTGCTGGTAGGCAGGAGGAGAAAGGTCGGGCTGGCACGCTCCTCGGTCCTCTTTTGCCTGTTAGTTGGCAGATCCTCATAGAATAAAAGCGCCTTTTCGTGTAATTCTAATCAAAACACACTTTGAAAGGGGTGTCTCCTGCCAAAACGTTATATTTATCCCAAGAAAAATGAGAACCTATTTTTGGATTATCTGCCCATGGCTCACCCGCCTTACTGCAGATAAACTGGAATTACTTGCATGCAGACCCTGTGTTGTTCAGGACATGTGTCGTGCTCCCTCCCAGGACTCTGCCTGTGAAGGAGGCTCTATGCTGCTGCTCTTCCTGGTTACCTCCAAGCTGGGGTTAGATGATGGATGTGGGGACCCACAGAGCAAGGTCTGAGTTCTGGCTTGGCTACTTCCCAGCTCTGTAGCTTCAAGCAAGTTTTTTTAAACATCTCCGAGTCTCAGTTTTTTCATCTATAAAATGGGGACATTGTTGTTCCGTCACTCAGATGTGTCCGACTCTTTGTGATCCCATGGACTGCAGCATGCCAGGCTCCCCTGTCCTTCACTATCTCCCGGAGTTTGCTCGGATTTATGTCCACTGAGTCAGTGATGCCTTCCAACCATCTCATCCTCTGTATCCCCCTTCTCCTCCTGCTTTCAGTCTTTCCCAGTATCAGTGTCTTTTCCAATGAGTCAGCTCTTTGCATCAGGTGGCCAAAGTATTGGAGTTTCAGTTTTAGCATCAGTCCTCCCAATGACTATTCAGGGTTTATTTCCTTTAATACTGACTGGTCTGATCTCCTTGCAGTCAAAGGGACTCTCAAGAGTCTTCTCCAGCACCACAGTTTGAAAGCATCAGTTCTTCAGTGCTCAGCTTTCTTTATGGTCCAACGCTCTCATCTGTATATGACTACTAGAAAAACCATAGCTTTGACTGTACTGACCTTTGTTGTCAAAGTGATGTCTCTGAAGAACACCTGATTTGAAGATGGCTGTGGGAGTTAAATGCAATAAAGCCTTGTTATATTGGAAGTGGGGCCCAGGGGACTCAGTAACTGCTTTGCCTCTTCTCTTTCCAGATCTGTATTTGGCCCTGGAAAAAGAAATCTTAACCTACCTTGAAGAAAATGGCAGAGAAACTAGGGGAACCACACACTTGCCTTTATCTTCCACGTGTTTTGGCCAGGAAGACCTAGCTCCCAAGAGGGAAGCAGTCATGAACAGGCTGCTGTAGAGCAGGAGATAAACTCGAATGGCCTTAGGAGCCAGGCAGATACCAGAGATGCACAGAGAAGACCGGAAGTGACGGGAACTGCAGCTCAGGGGGGATACATGTAGTAACCACAGGCCTTCAGATCTGAAGATTTCACAGGACCAAGCATGCCGCTCAGCAAACACATGGATGGGTTGAATGGGCCCTTGGGGCTCCAATTTGTAACTCTTACTCTGGAGGGGCATATTGTCTCATTCCTTCAATAACTGTCTCACAAAGCCCACCTCCCCTGGAAATCTGTTCTTCCTTCCTTTGTTTGTGGCCCTTGGTCTTTTCTAGCCCAGCCACTCATTTGCAAATATTGCTGCTGCTGCTGCTAAGTCACTTCAGTCATGTCCGACTCTGTGTGACCCCATAGACGGCAGCCCACCAGGCTCTCCTGTCCCTGGGATTCTCCAGGCAAGAACACGGGAGTGGGCTGCCATTTCCTTCTCCAATGCATGAAGGTGAGAAGAGAAAGTGAAGTCGCTCAGTCGTGTCTGGCTCTTAGCGACCCCATGGACTACAGCCCACCAGGCTCCTCCATCCATGGGATTTTCCAGGCAAGAGTACTGGAGTGGGGTGCCATTACCTTCTGAGCACCCATTTTGCACAAGACCCTGTGGAAGAGACCAAAAAAAAAAAAAAAAAAAAAAAAAAAGCCAGAGTGGATGCAGCCATCCAAACTTAAAGAAAAGCATCTAGAAAAGAGAGGAGTGTTTCAGTGAGCTGTTACATACATGTTGTTGTGATAATGTTGCAATTTGCTAGGGAAATAGTAAAGAAATTGCTTCTGTCTAGGCAGGAGGCAGCAGGCACAGGAGAGAGGGATGTCTAATTGTGGAGGTGTCACTTGAGTCCTGATGGGTTCTGACAAGGAGGGTGGCTGGCAGGGAGGTGAGTGCAGACCACCACAGGCCCATGGTTTGGGAGTTTGCTTATCTCTCACATGTATGTTTATTCCCTCTTTCCTGTTGGAATTTTGGAAGCTCCTTGAAGGAGGTGACTGTGTCCCCTATGTGGTTTTCCCAATTTCCTTGACATTCTGTAACACCTATCTTAGTTTTTCTTGCTCTTGAAGAATCTTTTTCTGGTTGTTGAGAAAAGGAGATGCCAGATTTTGTATCAGTGGGAAGCAGACAGTCAGAGGCATTTTCGGAACACAGATAAAGGTAGCAAGATTGGTGCTGGGTCTGAACAAGCCGAGGATTCCTGAGACTGCAGCTGACAGATGATGTCTTGCCCCTGATAATAGTCCATCAGGACTTCCTCCTCAGCTGAAAGGAGAGGACAGGCAGGCACATTGGTCCCTAATTGTCCCTAATCACAGATGTTCAGAGACAACCCAGAGAGAAGACCTCCCGCATTATGGATCCTACCAGGAAGCAGTGGATCAGGTTATCAGCAGCCTGAGGATAAGAGGTGTTGATTTAGCCGTAGGAGCTTGGACCCAGGCTGATTTCACAAAACCAATGACACAAGGGCTCATCCCTTTAACTGAGGCTCCCAGTCTTGTCTGTTTCAGGAAAGGTGGAGATGAAATGGGGAAAAGATAAGAACGTTTCCCGAACATCTGCCCTTTGTTGGACTAAATTCTTTACCTACATGAGCTCATCCACTCTTCACAGTGACCCACGATCAAATCAAAAACAGACATAGTTTTAAATTTTACTTTGGAGGAAAACTAAGCTACCAGGATGCATTGCCCACCCAGCATTAAGCTTTGAGAAAGTTGCAGGGCTGAGCTTCAGTCCCAAGCTTGCTCATCATAGAAGCTGCTATACCCTGCTGTCTCCATGTCCTGGGGCAGCATCCTCAGGAAACAGACTCTGACAGTGTTAGGTTTGGGCATAGAGGGCATGTGTGTGTGTGTGCGTGTTTGCTCATTTGTGTCCGACTCTTTGAGGCCCCATGGACTGTAGCCCGCCAGACTCCTCTGTATGTGGGACTTCCCAGGCAAGAATATTGGGATGGGTTGCCATTTCCTTCTCCAGGAGTGTGTGTGTTAGTTGCTCAGATGTGTCTGACTCTTTGTGACCCCATGGACTGTAGCCTGACAGGTTCTTCTGTCCATGGGATTCTCCAGGCAAGAATACTGGAGCGGGTTGCCATTTCCTTCTCCAGGGAATCTTCCCCAGCCAGGGACTGAACCCATATCAGCTGCATTGGCAGGAGGGGTTCTTTACAACTGAGCCACTTGGGATGCCCATGAAGAGGATGTGACCTCAAGTTATTCTCTTTGGCTGAGACCAAATCTCTGAGTGGGGTTCAGGTAAAGGGCATTAGCCCCCACCACTCTAAGTATCCGGGGGCTTTGGGATCACACTACTATGTCCACTACCCTACCCCCAAACCCCCACCCCAGAGCAACTTACCTGGAATCCAGGGCTTTCCCTACTGTGCCTCTGAATTAGAAGGAAAGCCTATTATTAGACTAGAAATCTTAGGAGAGGAAAGTTAGTTAGAGAGGATTATCTACAAAATAAAAATTTTCAATATAGTATGGTCTTGTCCAGGAAGATGTTCAGGGCTGGGAATATTCAGTCTATTCAAGGAGGTATCGTGTGCTGCCGTGTCCAACTGCAATGATCAATACTGCTAAGACTAGGACATTCACTCTGCAGAGTTTACTGGTGTAGCCAAAACCTTGAGCTTTCGACAGCCACAAGATCAGAAGTGTCCATGCCATTCAGCATCCACGTCCAACCCCACCATCGACATCCACACTGATAACTAACTCAATTGCATTAGATTTTCCTCAGGTTCCTGCAAAGGTTAGGTTTCTATTGGACCCCGGGGTCCTCAGCTCAGAGATCAGACACACTCATCTTGCTACATTCTTTCTGGGATTCCATTAGGTACTACACTTGATCTTAGCCAAAAGGCTGAGAAGCAATGGGATGCCATCAGTTGACAAAAATGGGGAGCTGAGCTGCTCACGCCAGGCTTGCTCTGAGTAGGAGGCATGGGCAGCGGGATGGAGAATTCTGTGGCCTCAGCAGGGGGATGAGGGCACGTGGGGACAGGATACAAGGTCACATAGGTCAGGAGACTTAGGCGGGGCTCATTGTTGGTGAGGGGTGATCAGCTGACGTGGACAATCAGAAAAGGGTTATCAAGAGACCTCAGTGTGAGAAGAGGGTGGAGAGTGCACAGTAGGGATGCGGGCGGCTGGACTCTGAATGGATTTGGGATGGATTCCATGGTGTCTCAGTCGGTTTCTGCTGCTGTAACAGGTCACCACAGACCAGGTGGTTTACAAACAACAGAAATTTATTTCTCCCAGTTCCGGAGGCTGGGAAGTCCAGGATGAATGTGTCAGAAGATTGTATATTTGGTGAGAGGCCACTTTCTGGTTCATGAACCACTGTTCTCATGTGCGGAGTGGGGTCTCTTTTTACCAGGGCACTAATCCCATTTGCGAGGGCTCCATCCTCATGACCTCATCACCCCCAAGGCCCCTCCTCCAAAGACCATCACACTGGGTGTGAGGTTTTAGTACGTGAATGTTGTGGGGATGTAAACAGTCAGCCTGGGGCCAGGAGAGCTCAGCTTTCCCAGTTCCTCAGCCACACAGGCAGTCACATCTTCATCAAGGCACAGACCGTGGAGTCTGACTGCTCAAGTTCAAATCTCAGCTGCTCTTCCTGCCAGCAATGTTGAGTGGATGAGTTACTCAACCTCCCTGTGCATCACTTCTTCACAGAGAATAATAACATGGGCCTTGAGGATTTAGGATTAAAACAACCAATATGAGTGAAGCACCTAGAACATGGAACAAAGGAAGCGCTGGTTCTTCGGTCCAGAAATTCCTTCTCTCTCCTTTATCTTCTCTTCTCTGTTTGGGGGCTTCCCTTGTAGCTCAGATGGTTGAGAATCCACCTACAGGGCAGGAGACCCTGGTTCCATCCCCAGATTGGGAAGATCCCCTGGAGAAGGGCATGGCAACCCACTCCAGTATTCTTGCCTGGAGAATTCCATGAACAGAGGAGCCTGCCCGGCCACAGTCCATGGGGTCGTAAAGAGTTGGACACAACTGAGCGACTTTCACTTTTCTGCTTTCCACCCTTCTTTCTGTTTATCCTTCCTTTTCTTTCTCTTTTCCTTAGCTGACTCTCATGTGGAGCTGACATAATATGCTTTGATTTATGACTCAAAATGTGGTCTCCTTTGTGGTTCATTTAAAATCAGGTAAGGGAAAGGTCCCATATTGGAACAGCCCTTTCAGTTGTTTCTGTTTTTTGTCATTGTTAATTTTATTTTTTAATTAATTTTTACTGGAGTATGACTGCTTTACAATATATTTGTTTCTACTGAACAGCTAACTGAATCAGCTATACATATACATATATTCCCTATTTCTTTTGCATTTAGGTCACCATGGAGCACTGAGAAGTTTCCTAAGCTATACAGTAGGTTCTCATCAGTTATCTATTTTATACATAGAAGTGTGTATATGTTAATCCCAACCTCCAAGTTCATCCCCCTCCTTGGTATCCATACATTAGCTTCCTACCTCTGTGTGTCTATTCTGCTTTGCAAATAAGATCATCTAAACAATTTTTATCTATACCACATAGGTGAATTAATATACAGTATTTTTTTTTCTCTTTCTGACTCACTTCACTCCTTTGTTTCTTTTTGGTAGTTTATGGTCTCAAGTGAGATTTTCCCATGATCATGTAGTTCCAAATAGAAGACCTGCTTCCCCACACCCCCATCCCGCCCCTGACCTCCATTTTCATTACCTCATCATTAAGCTTCTATTAGCCTTTTCTGGACCCTGATGTTGCTGAGATCAGGCTTTAATGTGGCATGGCCAAGTATGCAAGGACCCACTCTGGATGTGATAAAGGATTTTCCGTTTCATAGGAAATCTTGAATTCATTCTGAGATGACTTCAGGAGGGTACAGAGATGTTTTTTTTAAAAAAAGCTATTTTTGCCCATGGAACACACCATTTCCACAAGTAAGGAGCCTCATCCAAACACCATGCTAGACAGGGAAGCTCCCAGCTTGGGAGATGGTAACTCTTTCCTTTCCTAATTCTTCACTCTTTCATGGCTTATCAACATGGAAGGGAAAGTCCACCAACTCTTGGGAGAAAGCTTAGACTTAAGCAAATCTGCAACCTGCAAGCCAGCACTGCAAAGCTTAAAAGTGAACAAAACCTCAGGATGAAGACAGACAGTTTTTAAAATCCAGTTATGATGGGGCATCAACAGTTGATGGAGAGCCATGTAAAATAGCCAAGACAAAAACATTTTGTGAAAAATGGTGCTAGATTCAAGTAAGCCTGAGACTGGAAGTTGTTTTCTTTCTCCAAAAAGGCAGAAGGATGAAACAGCCCCAATCAAAGAGAATAACAGCACCCTTCCATTTGTTATTCAGGAACCAAATGAGGCTCATTTATAATACATAGTTACAGCTCTAGAATTTGTCCAGAGGAAACAGAAATCCAAGTTTGATTAGTCAGGGTTGTTTATTTTAAAGCCTGAACATTCAGCAATATTAAGCACTGCAATTAATGTTAGCCCTGAGTTAATGAAATGGCAGATCTGTTAGGGTTAGGAAATGTGAATAATGCAAATTTAGCAATAAAAGGAGAGACTCACTCCATCCATCCATCTATCCACTCATCCATTCATTCAGCCAGCTGCCCATCCCTTCCTCCCTCCACCCACCAATTTATCCATTCCTCCATCCATTCATTTGCCCATATGCCCACCCACCCATTCACCATTCATCCAACCACCCACGTGCCCACCCACTGGGACCTGACTGGAACGTGCTGGTTGTCCTACTAGCTGATACAGACATGAAAAGTCAATCTGAGCCTCAG
The DNA here is from genome assembly GCF_023091745.1 of Budorcas taxicolor. Lineage (NCBI taxonomy): Eukaryota > Metazoa > Chordata > Mammalia > Artiodactyla > Bovidae > Budorcas > Budorcas taxicolor. The sequence goes on along the minus strand of NC_068928.1, from coordinate 30,859,375 downwards.
AGAATTTACAGACAAATAGGAAGAAGAAACACACAAGTAATTACAATACGACATGATGAAATAAGGTGCAGGAAGCACAGCATAACAACCACCCCCACCACCAAAAAATCTGCCTAGAGGCGTCAGAAAGTTCTGCAGAGAAGACAAGTTTTGTTCTGAAATATTAAGGCTGAGCAGGAGTCCACCAGGTAGATAGCGCTGCTTTCTCTATCTGGAATAGCTCCTCTTCCTGTCCCTGGCAGACCTGGAGACAGGAGACAGTCCTGCATGGTTAGCCTTGCAGGAAGTCTGCCCTGTTTACCAGGGACCTCTCTGAGAATCCGATGTGTACCCTGCTCCCAATGCAAACACACAAATACACACAACTGGACACAATTTCACTGGGTCCCTGAACCTATTCATGGGCACCAGATCTCTAGGCAGAGGAGTGAGAAGCAGGCAGAAAAGAACAAGATGGAGAGCCTTTCCCATCAATTACATCAAAAATCTATCTGCCAGAGGGTCAATATAAGGATCCTGAAAACATAAGACAAAAAACTTGAACCCAGAAACAAAGCAGAAAAGTGGTTGCCAGGGGCTGGCGGATGGGGGAAATAGGGGGAAGATGGTAAAAGGTACAAACATTTAGTTACAAGATGAATAGAGTCTGAGGACCTGATGTATAACATGGTGACTGCAGTTGATAGCACTGGACTGAGTAACTGAAATTTGCTAAGAGTAGAATGAAGGAACGTCCCTGGTGGTCCAGTGGTTAAGAATCCACCTGCCAACGCAGGGGACACAGGGTCGATCCCTGGTCCAGGAAAGATCCCACATTCCGTGGGCAGCCAAGCCCATGCACACAGCTATGATTCTGTGTTCTAAAGCCTGTGCTCTGGAACAAGAGGCCACCAGGACGAGGAGCTGGAGCACTACAATGGAGAGTAGCCTCTGGTCTCCACAACTAGAGAATGCCCGAACAGCAACAAAGACCCAGTGCACCCAAAAATCAAACAAACAATAAACAAAATCTTTAACAAAATAGAACTTAAATGTAATCCCCCCACTACCACCAAAAAAAGATAAATATGTAAACCTGATGAATGGGTTAATTTACTCAATGAAGTGGATCCTTTCACAATGCATACATTGTGAATTGTAAATGATCACATTTACACTTTGAATGTCTTACAATCTTGTCAGTCATATCTCAATAGAAATGGGAAAATACATTTTAAAAACCCCAATCAGGGTCAAGTTACTGGAGTTTATTGTAGATAATATTATCAGTCAATAGTTTCAAGACCAACATGAAATTTTTTCCTTCTATAGTGTATAAATAATGGACACAGTTATTCTCAGATAAGTCCTTGATGTTTATTATTACATATTTTGGTGTGAAAGAACCCTTGTATGTATCACATGTTAAAATGGAAAGAAATATTAAAGCCAAAAGACCCACTGAGTATTTTCAATCAAGAGTCAGAACCTAGAGCAGACATCCAGGGAAGAAATTACTCTTGCAAAGGTGTCTGAATACAGCCTGCCTCCGGTGGTGGCACCTGCCATGTAGACATTTGTTATGTAGGAACTCTGAAAAAGCTTCCAAGGCAAGACTGCCTCCAAAATGCCTTGCCATTGGAGTGGGGAAGACGCAGCTTAAAATCAATAGCCTTTGCGCAAATTAGGGGCATCGTGCTTGCTAATGAAAATCACCCTCAGGACAGGCTTTACTATCTCTGTTTCCCCTTTCACTTCCACCCAGACTGGCACCCCTTCAGCCATCCTGGGTAGAATCGCGCAGACCTGGGTATCCGGGGATGAATGCTGCAAGCACAAAGGCTGCTTCTCTACAAGCCAGTGGTTTTCTCATTTTCCTTCAAAAGTGAATTTTGGACACCCCATCTCTGTTAGACTACAGCGCAGGCTATCTTTTCATATTCATTTCTGGAGGAAGCCCAGGAGATACTTCTTGCCTACTATTTTAAGGATTAAATATTTACCATGTATTATAGGTCATGGAAAATGGCTTTCTTTTCAAATTTCTGGATTATTTTTTCACGTCCAAGGGTGAGTCAACATTCATAAAGGCCTTCTGTAATCTACAATACTGAGTTTAGGCCAGTTGGTGCCCCTGGAAGATATGAGCGCACTCACCCCAGTTTCTATTTATGGAAGGGACTACAAGGTAGAAACTCCTTTGTGGCTCTTAAAGGCCATGTGACCAAACCGGCCAAGGATACACAATGGAAGCATCGCATGGGACTCCTGGAACATCTCCTAAACGAGAAGGGATCACACTTCCCCCCAACCCTTTCCTCTCTCCTATGTGGAATGCAGTCATGATGGATAGTGACCTGGCAGCCTCTGGGACCATGAGGTAAACTGGAGAATGGAAGCCATGTGCTCAACATGGCAGAGGAAACAGTTAAGAGCATGGGACCCTGATGACACCGATACGTATGTGTGTGTGTGTTAGTCGCTCAGTCGTGTCTGACTCTTTGCGACCCCATGGATTGTAGCCTGCCAGGCTTCTCTGCCCATGGACTTCTCCAGGCAAGAATACTGGAGTGAGTTGCCATTCACTTCTCCAGGGGATCTTCCCAGCCCAGGGACGGAACCTAGGTCTCCTGCACTGCAGGCAGATTCTTTACCATCTGAGAAGGGAAGATGACACTGGGGTCCCACCATATTAGCCCTAAACCTCCTCTTTGAGACTTTTTATTATTAGATCACAATTATAAAGTATTTTTGTTTGTTTGTTTGTTTGTAGCAGCAAAATCCAATTTTCACTGAGATGCCATTCATCTTGCTTTGCTAGCAGAGGTCTGTCTCCATGCCTAGGAGAACAATCATCTCAGCTCTCAGTTTTGCTGAATTATCCATGGCTGATCTTCCTGACTGGCAGCTGTCCAAGTGTATCAGCCATTCCATAGGGCGATGGCATCAGAAGATTGTGGGTCATCAGCCTGATGGAAAGTTACAGCTGGCATGGTTGAGCAATGGTTCTGACGCTGGTCATCAAACATCTAAGAGATTCTCCAAAGCCCTGCCTTTGATCCACTGTTTGTCAAAATCTTCTCTTTCTACCTGGTCTACTGAATAATGGGTCCCGACAGGCTTGACTCCTCCCTCTGTTGTAAATAACCTAGATATGAGAGGCACAACCCATTTTTCTTTCAATTATTATCTGACTCTTAGGGCTATTTGACGTTCCTGTGTCAAAAAACAAACATCGAACATGAGGATGAAGCCAGGACTGCCCAAATGCGAGAAAAAATAATCTTTCTTTCTCTTCCCCTGAATGTTTTTCTAGTGACTCCTTTTGGAATGTTATTTTGAACTTACAAAGGTTCTTTTTTTTTTTTTTCTTAAAAAAAAAAAACCTTGTGTATTTCTTTTAAGCATCCCTTGAGAAAGTCAGATTTAAACTTAGCCAACGCGTTGGCTTTTTAAAAGCACTTGCTTAAAATAGACAATGTAAATCTTGGTGGGAAATCTTTAGGTGCCCCGAACGGACAGAAATAGAAATGTTAATGGAAATGCCATTTGTAAAGACACTGGTGGCGGCTCCATTCAGATGTACCCAATCAGAAAAGACTGGAGTTTTGCAGACTATTCCAGTGTGAGTCTGAGTCTGACTTTTGGAGCTCAGGGAGGGCGTGTGGGGGTGGATACGAAGCCAGAGGAAGAAAGTAAAAGCACAGGCCATAACAACATTGTCGGGACCAGAGGGACTCCTGACTTGGTTCTTTTCTAACTCCTTTAAGGAGCAACCCTTCTTTCAAAGACCGCATCTTTCAAAGATTACAAACGGTAAATGAGTCACCCTGGTAGGTCTGCAGGGCTTGGCGTGATATCAGCTGGGTTGCTGCAGGTCAATACAGAGTGAAGTCACAGAGGTCTGCGCTATATGGGAACCCAGGGGCAAAGGCCTCTGGGCTGGGCTTCACAGGTGTGGACTTGACCTCCAGCTGTTCAGAAAGATGCTTAGTCCTATGGTTACTCCTTAGCAGACCCAGACAGTGCCAGCTCGGGGGTGTGGCCTGAGGATGGCACAGTGTGATGACAATAATGGGGGGGAGCTTTATCTCCCCCAGTTCTATTCCAGACATCCCCCAAAGCTCTCCAGATGAAAGAAAATGGTACAATCTGAAACTTTCTTAGTCCTATTTTACGAATGTTTCAAGGTCTCTTTGGAAATGCAGTTTTGAAACGTGCCTCCCTCCAGCCTTGTTTCCTCTTAATCATCTCTGTTCCTCAAACCTGAGGACTCCCCTTAAACCATAAGCCCTGCAAAGTGTTCTGTATCCAGTAATTTCCCAGCCATGGGGCTATACACATTGTTATATTTATTGCTATGTTCACTAAGGTCCTCAGGCTTTAATATAACCAGGCGGACTTTTAGCCCATTCATTAATTGGTGGCTCAGACGGTAAAGAATCCGCCTGCAATGCAGGAGACCTGGGTTCAATCTCTGGGTCAGGATGATCCCTTGGGGAAGGGAACGGCAACCGCTCCAGTATTCTTGCCTGGAGAATTCTGTGGACAGAGGAGCCTGGTGGGCTACAGTCCATGCAGTTGCCAAGAGTCAGACACGACTGAGGGACTAACACTTTCACTTTTCAGTTTCACTATATAGGTCAAAGCTCCTCTCCCAATTACTCCATCCTCTCCTTCCCCCACTCTGTCCATTCCCTATATCTGCATCTCCACTCCTGCCCAGCAAATGGGTTCATCGTACAACTTTTCTAGATCCCGTGTATATATGTGTTAATATACAATATTTGTTTTTCTCATTCTGCCTTTACTCTGTATGAGAGACTCTAGGTCCATCCACATGACTATAAATGACCCAATTTTGTTCCTTTTTCTGGCTGAGTCATATTCCATTGTATGTATGCACCACAACTTCTGTCCATTTACCTGTTGATGGACACTTGGGTTGTGTCCACATGTTGGTTATTGTGAATAGTGCTGTTACGAACACTGGAGTGTAGCTCTCTCTTTGAGAGGATGATTTTATTTCCTTTGGACATATGCCCAGAGGTGGGGTTGTTGGGTCATATGGTAGTTCTAGTTTTCATTGTTTGAGAAACCTCCATTCTGGTCTCCATAGAGGCTGCACCAGTTTCTATTCCCACTGGCAGTGTCCCCAGGCTCCCCTTTTCTCCACATCCACGCCAACACTTGTTATCGCTGGTCTTCTTAATGAGAGCCACTCTAACAAGAGTGAGGCCACACCTCATTTAGTTTCGATTTTCCTTTCCCTGACGATTAGTGATATTGAGCTTCTTTTCACTGTTTTTCAACTTTTAATTAATAATAATTACTAAATGGGGGCAATTTTGATAGAAGAAAAAAAAAACCTTTCAACCAATCACCCCCAGAAAATGTAGTTTTGCTATCTTAAACCCTTCCATCTTTCTAATGCATTTCAGCAATACTGTGCAGACACTCAGGCATCTTGCTTTGTGCACAGGGATAAGGAAGTGCGGATAGAGTCTGTTCCCTGACTTTGCTCCTAAACCCTGTGTGCGCCCTGCCCTGGGGCATGGGCCCCACTTGAGAGGCCTTTCAGCTCTTGGTGTTTTGGTTCCTCTAGACTTCTTGTCCCTGGTTGAGATTATTCAGCAGCTTGTGCACCTCTGTCTAACTTGCCTAAGAAAAAGCAGAGATAAGAAGGGCTTTCATCCATTGGCTCAGATGCTCTGAGTGGATGGACCATGAATAGCGCTGTTTGGAAACCTACTTCTGATTATCACTGTCGAAGGTGTCAGCTGTCCAGAAAACTGCTGAGAGCAAAGAACACTGAGATTAGCTAAATGCAGAGGGCCACTGGGAACTCTTCTCAAGGACAGTGGCAGGCTGAGAGCAAGCAGCACCTCGCTGCCAGGTGTGACCAGAAAGTTCATTCTTTGGATTCCTCTTTAGTGGCACATGCTGCAAAGCCAGAGGGAGACGACTGACTCCATCCTGAGACCAGATACAGGGCCTTGGACTCCATTCACTTCCTTCTCATCATGCAGATGAATCTCATGTTTTGTTCTAATGAAATGCAGAAAGGGAAAACAATGCCTATTTCAGGAACTCTGTGCCCCAAGCACCAAAGAGGTATTGCACCATGATGGCATTCTTAGAACAAGTAGACGCCCAAGGTCGTGCCCTTGGAGGTTATACCTGTGTTAGGATTTACGGTTCGATTTTCAGGACCTTTGCAATTTTTATTCCTCTTTTCCTGGAACGCTGTTCTGTCTCATCTCGGCAGACTCACTTTCCCATTCTTTTCATGTCTTTGCCTGAGTGTCATCACCACACAAGATCTTCCTGCCTTCTCTATCTGAAACAGCCTCCCTGCCCCACCAGCCACCTGGTAACTTCCTCTGCTTTGCTGTCCCAGGTGGTGATCAGGAGACACATGGCTGCTGGGCACTGGATATGCGACTTTGTGTTTAGTCACTAAGTCCTGTTCTACTTTGTGTGACCCCATGGACTGCAGCACACCAGGCTTCCCCCTCCTTCACTATCTCCTGGAGCTTGCTCAAACCCAAGTCCACTGAGTCGGTGGTACCATCCAACCATCTCATCCTCTGTCGTCCCCTTCTCCTCCTGCCTTCAGTCTTTCCTGGCATCAGGGTCTTTTCCAGTGAGTTGGCTCTTTTCAGCAGGTGGCCAAAGTATTGCAGCTTCAGCTTCTAGTGCCACTGAATTTTTAATTGTCTTTAACTTAAATTTTAAAACTGATGGTGTATAAATCATTTTCCTGTTAAACAACTTTATTATTTGGTAGAACTATCAATTTCACTTTAACCGTTGAACATTTAGCACCCGCACTGAATTATGCTGAAAGTGTCAAATATACTTGCGTTTCAAAGAACTTTTTTAACGGCTTTATGATTTCATACGAGAAAACAATCATGTAAAATATCTTAACATGTTGGCCATATTTTGGATATATTTGGTCTTCTAAAATGAATTATCAAAACTAATTCCACAACTTTTCTCTTACTTTTTAAATATGGCTAGTAGAAATAAAAAAAAACTTCTATTGGAGAGCATTGCTTTCAATTTTTACCTTTTTACTACCTGACTTCATATGTTTTAATGCACTTAATAAAATTAATGAATAATAAATTATATATTCTATAGTATAAATATTGGGGCTTCCCTGGTGGCTCAGATGGTAAAGAATCTGTCTGCAATGCCGGAGACCTGGGTTCAATCCCCGGGTCAGGAAGACCCCCTGGAAAGGGGAATGGCTACTCACTCCAGCATTCGTGGGGCTCCTAAATTCTATATATAACATAAATTAGGTATTATTTAACTGTCTGTTTCCTTTTCTGGAAGCCTTACTAGAGTCTTATATTTTCAGAAGTACTGATATTGAAGTACTGGTGTCACCGACTCAATGGACATGAGTCTGAGCAAACTCTGGGAGATAGTGAAGGACAGGGAGGCCTGGTGTGCTGTAGTCTATGGGGTCACAGTGAATCAGACACTACGTAGAGACTGAACAACAACAATAAATTAGTGCAAGGATGAACAAACAAAAGGCTCTCAAGAAGCAGAAATGAGGATGGTGAATCAAAACCCTCTCAGATTCTCCAAATATTTCTCAGCCTGGAACACACAGCTCTGGGCCGAAAACTCACCGAGATAAGCATCTCAAAAGTCCTGATGCCAACCTGGACTGCAAAAGAGCCTGGTTTCTCTAAGAAAACAGAATGAAACATTCCAAGGAAGTGTGTCTTTCACCTGAACTGAGCCAGCTTCAAGCCCTCAGGTGCCCTTAGTACACAATGGGACTCAGAAGCTTGATGTTGTTTTTTTTTTCCTAAGAAGCAGAATATTATTTTTTCCCCTTGCAAAATCTTGTGCAAAATCCAAATTATAAAGCAGATAAAAGTGCTGCAGTTCTCCCCTACACTGTCGGTGGTAATGTAAGTTTGTACAGCCACTGCGGGGAACAGTATAGAGGTTCTTCAGAAAACTGGAAATAGAACTACCATGTGATCCAGGAATCCTGCTCCTGGGCATAAATCTGGACAAAACTGTTAAAAAACATACATGCACCCCTATGTTCATAGCAGCACCATTCAAAATAGCCGAGACAGGGAAGCAACCTAAATGTCCATCAAAGATGAATGGCTAAAGAAAATGTGGTCCATATACACAATGGAATGTTACTCAGCCATAGAAAAGAATGAAACAATTCCATTAGCAGCAACACAGATGCCACTAGGGATCATCATATTGGGACTTTCCTGACGGTCCAGTGGTTAAGACTACATGATTCCAATGTATGGGGTGTGGGTTCTATCCCTGATGGGGGAACTATGATCCCACATGCCATGTGGTGTAGCAAAGCAAAACAAACCAAAAGCCAAGGATTAGAGATCACCATGCTATGGGAAGTAAGTCAGAAAAAGAAAGACACATATCATATGACATCATTTACATGTGGAATCTAAAGTAGGATGCAGACGAACTTATCTATGAAACAGAAAGAGAATCAGGACTTAGAGAACAGGCTGGTGGTTGTCAAGGGAGAAGGGGTTGGGAGAGGGGAGAAGAGAAATTTTGGGGTTAGCAGATGGAAACTAGAATATAGAGAAAAGATAAACAACAAGGCCCTGCTCTACAGCACAGGGAACCATCTTCAATATCCTCTGATAAACCATTAATGGAAAAGAATATTCTGTTTAACTGAATCACTTGGCTGTATAGCAGAAATTAACACAACAAGGTAAATCAACTATACTTCCTTTTTTAAAAAAAAAAGTGGTGTGGTTCTACGCTGTGGGGTCCCTCAGTTTCCCCTGCCCTTCCCCATCCTGGGAAATGTCCCTGGAGCTCGAAGACCATCAGGATGCATTTGGAGAACACAGTTAGGAGGTGAGGGAGGAGGGAATGATACAGAGGCTTTAGCTTGGCACAAGTGATTTGAATTAGCATCAGGGGGCTAGAGTGCAAGCGGAGGCATCGTGGTGGACACTGGTGGAGACAGAGTGGGGTGTCAGTCCCTGCCCTTGACCTGCTCTGAACTTTCAGAGACTAAGCTGGGGCAGGGGGCCAAAGCCCTCCCAGGAGCCTGAAGTAGGTTTATTAACAGGATAAACAAGAGTGCAGGTTAGGAACTGAGTTTTCATACAATGAAATGGCAGAAGGTGGTCTTTTATTTAGATGTCGCCTGCCTTTCTCTTTTCACTTTCTAAAACCTCATGGAAGTTTCTATATTAACTTACGATTTATAAAGCCCACACTCGTTCACTGTCTTTTGCTTTTGCAGATTTGTATATATTAACTTTACGTGGCCCTGGATCATTTATACTGAATGTGAAATTTAATTCATCCTACTTCTAAATAATTATATTTCTTTATAGAATACACGAAATGATTTTTTTAATGCCTGAAGAAAAAGCCACCCCTGGGTTTCTGCTATTCTCTCTCTCTCTCTCTTTTTTAAAGGATAAAACCTTTTGGTTATGGGCAACTTCAAATATATACAAAAGCTGAGAGAATAGTGTAATGAACCCTCTTACACCCATCAGACATCTTCAGTGAGTTCCTCAGAGATAACCTGTTTCATTTATATTACTACTTCTGGTCTTCTGGATGATCTTGAGGCAAATTTCAGACACATATCAGTTAATCTGCATTGACAGCTGACTCTTGTCATTCGTGGTACTGATGTTTTTTAAAGTCTAGTGAATGCCCAAATAGCAAATACTGAACCGTGGCTCTTGGAAATGTACAGGGTTAGGTTCCTGAAAGCCTGTGGCTGCTAACATTTTGTCAAACAATTAGTATATTCCCTTGTTTTACGTGTGTGTCTGTTTAAAGACGCATTATCGAATATATATCATGGGTTCATTAACATTGAACTTGTGGCCAACAGAGCCTAACTCATGCCTGAAGGAAACTTATCTTACTTCTTCCTGTAATGCACATCACAGCTTTCCTGTGCTTAGGGACACCAGACGGCACTTCAGCATATGCTTGGGGACCATTTTAAGCAATGAAGTCACAAGCAAAAGGCACACAAATGCCAAACATGTGGCACTGTTGACAGAACAAGCTGACAGAGGAGGACAGGGTGGACATTGCCCTGCTGACCTCATGCGAACATGCCTGTCAGGTGACATCTCACATCTGCTCACATCCTCCAATGAATATAAGAGAACCTGAGTCTTGATTTGGGGAGGGGGGTGCAAATAAACTTTAGCTCCAAGGCAAATTCGTAAAGATGGGATCACCAATAATGAGGGTCAACGCCACCTCAGTATGTCGGCGCTACATTTAATAGAAAGCCCTCAGAGATATTTTTTTTCCCTTCATGCAGTTGATGTCCTTCTGTATATGCTTGTTTTTTTGCTAATTTTTCTTTATGGGAGAATGGCAGTTCTATGATATTTGGATGGGGAGAGGGACATATACACAATGGAATATTACTCAGCCATAGAACGAACAAAATAATGCCATCTGCGGCAATGTGGATGGACCTAGAAATCATCAAACTCAGTGAAGTAAGCCAGACAAAGACAAGTATCATATGATATTGCTTATATGTGAAATCTAAAAAAAATGATATCGATCAACTTATTTACAAAACAGAAATAAACTCACAGACATAGGAAACAAACATGGTTACCAAAGGAGAAGAGGGGGATGGATAAATTAGGAGTTCGGGATTACAATGTACATACTATTATATATCGGAGAAGGCAATGGCACCCCATCCCAGTACTCTTGCCTGGAAAATCCCAGGGACGGAGGAGCCTGGTAGGCTGCAGTCCATGGGGTCACTAAGAGTCGGACATGACTGGGCGACTTCACTTTCACTTTTCACTTTCATGCATTGGAGAAGGAAATGGCAACCCACTCCAGTGTTCTTGCCTAATAAGGACCTACTGTATAGCACAGGGGACTATACTCAATATCTTCTAATAAGCGATAATGGAAAAGAATGTATTAAAATGTCATATACGATAGTATATATGCTGAAATGCTTTAATGTGCTACTCAAAATGCAATTTTTAAATACAGAGTTCTTCTAATCTTTTAGACTCTGAGCTACTGGAATGTAGGAAAAATATACCTGAAATTAAATGATCATTTCTATCTGCTTGTCATATAATAAATACTTGGGAACAATGAAAAAAAAAATCACAGAGGAATGACTGGTTCATGTTGACATTTGGTAGAAACCAACACAATTCTGTAAAGCAATTATCCTTCAATTAAAAAATAAACAAATTTAAAAAAAAAAAGAAAAGAATGCGTGTGTGTGTGTGTGTGTGTGTGTGTGTGTGTGTGTGTGTGTGAGTATTCCCTAGTGGCTCAGATGATAAAGAATTTGCTTTTTCCAGTTCAGGAAGATCCCCTGGAGAAGAGAATGGCTACTTTTCTTGTCTGGAGAATCCCATGGACAGAGGAGCCTGGCAGGCTACAGTCCTTGGGGTCACAAAGCGTTGGTCACCACTGAGGCGACTGAGAACACAACATAATATATATTCGTGTGTTTGTGTGTATAACTGAATCATTTTGCTCTACAGCTGAAACTAACTCAACACTGTGAATCAACTATATTTCAATAAAAGTATATATATAATTTAATTAAATTTTAAAAAGCAACCTAGAAAAAAACCAGAACAAAACATGTGCTTAACCAATCATTCTAAAGTAGAAAGATTTAGTTTTAAAAGACCACAATGCTCTTCATTTCACAACCAGTAAATAAGCTTATACATTTAAAACAGACAGAAGACGGATACGCCACATAGAGGAACGCTCAGTCCTCTCATCTCTAGATGCCATTGAAAATTCACTCATTAAAAACGTTTTTTGCCCAAAGATTTCTTAAGCATATATGCCAAGCTCTACTTCAGATGCCAGAGTTAGAAAGAGAAATAAGCATAGTCCCTGTTCTCATTCTCAACTCTGTCTATGCAACAAGACAGTCACACCCATGACTTTTGAGGACCTGTGAGATCTCTGCTGGGCCCACGATGGGAGCAGAGGATTCTGGGAGTAGATGAAGGTGATTCATTCTGCCTAGGGCTCTCATGTCTGGAAAGCATCACCAATGAGATGGTATTGAGGGTAAATGAATGGACAGTAGGAAGAAAGCAAATGAGGCACTTGGCCACCAGTGGGTAAGCTGGTGCTTCTAGATCGTAAAGACATGAGACTAAAAAAGTAAGTTGGTGTGTGATAAGGAGTCTTTAATGTGAAGACTTTGAGTTTTCCCTCTAAGGCAGTAGAAACTCCTGGGTATTCTTAAAAACAGTATCATGGCACGATTAGAAGTCTGATGAAATAAGAAACAGCAAGTAACTGAATCATTCTTATATGATCATGAAAACACTAGATTCCAAGGAACTTCAAATCTAACCAAAATTTAAAACTATTTCACATACGAAACTGATAGTATATAAGATGTAAGAAATCTGATTTTTTGAAGATAGAAAAAAAGAGTGCACAAATGATTTTCATTCAAGTTCAGTCTTAAGTCTAACTTCTTATTTGGTGATTTAACAGAGAAAAAGCAGGGGAACCAAATATAAACCTGACTTTGCAAGTTACTAGGGCACAAAGTTTTGAAATTTCAGGTCTGAAATTCAATGCTGAACATGACAATTTGCTAGCAGTTGTGGACATCTGAGTAAATTCAGCTGCTCACAACAGGTTTTACAATCATGTTACAACCATTTACAACCATGTTACCTGTTATGGTAGTAAAAAGCCATGTAAAACAGGGGTGACAAACAGTTGACACCAATCTCGTTTTATTTTAAATTGGTAATAATTGGTAAGGTTCATCCATCTTGTGAAGGCAGCCTAGAATTAAATCCATGCTTAATACAAGGGAAATTGTTGCCCTGTAGCTGTTGATTTTCACCTTACAGTTCTAAGTGGAAAGGGTAATGAGATTTCGCTCCATCTATGAGAGGTTATAGGAAAAGTCAACTAGCTAGTGTGTGACATGAACCAACAGCATCATCTGGGAATGTAAAATTTTAGGTCCCACTTCAGACCTCCTGAATCAGAATCTGCATTTTAACCATACCCCCCAGATGATTTGTAGGCACATTATAGTTGAGAAGCACAAACATTCTGGCTTGATGATTTGCAGAAGAAGAATTTGTCCGCTAAGAATGCGCCTTTCACGGTCAGCTTTGTCCTTCTCATAACTGATTTGTAGGAACTAGATGCAGAAGCTCCATGCAGTCAATAAAACCATCTGGCTGTTTTTCAGGCAGCTTATCTCTGTTATAGCATGAGAAAACAAAGCAGTTGTACACTGGGAGTTAGCACACCCATCTATAGAGATATGCTTCCTAGAATTAATTTCAGTTTGTGAATTTTTTTTCTCCCTCTTGACTTGGTATAAATTTTTTAGATCTCTTATAGCTCTATAACCAAAGACTTCCTGCTGTTCAACTGCTAAACTGTGTATGACTTAGATATCAGCACTGACTCAATGGATATGAATTTGAGCAAATTAGGGGAGGTAGTGGAGAACAGTGGATGCCTGGCGTGCTATGCTGGAGAAGGCAATGGCAACCCACTCCAGTGTTCTTGCCTGGAGAATCCCAGGGACGGGGGAGCCTGGTGGGCTGCCGTCTCTGGAGTTGCACAGAGTCAGACACGACTGACATGACTTAGCAGCAGCAGCAGCAGCAGCAGCAGCAGCAGCGGAGAACAGTGGATGCCTGGCGTGCTATAGTCCATAGATTTCCTCATGCTTTCAGACTGGATTTTACAACTTGCTTAGGGATTGTTGACTTCTCAGCCATGGCTGACTGGTTCCCATCCTTTCTGCCAAAAGACTAAATCTTCCTGCTTTCCTATAATCTCCTGCATATGAATTTTTTGCTCTTGATGGAGTTACTAAGCTGATCAAATTGTCATCTTAAGTCAAATATCAACATCAAGGATTATTTCATGTTACAAGTATTCTTTTCCCAAAAGCAAGATGATCTTATCCCAGGTTCCCAGAAGGATTTGAATATGTGTTTACTTATCTCATGTTGTCCAACTGTTTCTGGGCCTCACCAGCCCGGGGTTGATTATAGGGGTTTTGAAGCTGGACAAGATTGAGGGCAGAAGGAGAAGAGGGCATCAGAGAATGAGATGGCTAGATGGCATCACTGATGCAATGGACAACTTTGGGAGCTGGTGAGAGATAGGGAGTCCTGCCGTGCTGCAGCCCATGGGGTCTCAAAGAGTCGGACATGACTAGGCAACTGAACAACAACAACCTGTGCTCAAATTCCAATCCTTGGAGCTCAAGCAAGAACAACGCCTCCTCTGCTTTGTTCATCAGTTACTTTCAAGTGGTCCCCAAGAGGTTCCTCAAAACCTCATTCCTTGGTGTGTCAAAACCAAGCAGCCTGCTGTGGTTGCTGTGCAACCTCTTCTTCTTTGCCTGTCCTGTTGCAAAGCCTAACTATTAACTCCATCTTCCCTGACAAGTAAGGCTTCCCAGGTGGCTCAGTGGTAAAGATGCTGCCTGCCAATGCAGGGGTACAGAAGACTCAGGTTCAACCCCTGAGTTGGGAAGATCCCCTGGAGGAGGAAATGGCAACCCACTCCAGTACTCTTGCCTGGGAAATCCCAAGGACAGAGGAGTTTGGTGGGCTACAACCCACGTGGTCACAAAAGAGTTGGACATGACTTAGCAACTGAGCATGTATGCCTTCCCAGTAAGTAGACAAAGGCATTGAGGCTTATTAGTGAATAAGATATCTAAGAAGTGTGTGACAACTGGCACTATTTGAGCTTCAGCTCAGATGTTGCCAAATGCAGAGTACCACCCTCGGAGAGTTTATGGTTGGGCCTTGATTATGTGCAACAATAAAGGGGAAGGGACAGTGAGTGGGCTTGTTTCCATCTTTTCCAGATCTACATGTGTTCCTGAAGCAAATTCAGCCACGCTTTCAACAAAGACAGTCTTGTTCTTCCATGCTGTCAGGAGAATTACACTTCTAGGGGTCCCTGCAACAGACCAAGCATCTTGACTGTTCTGAGAAGGGAGAACCATATGATGGTTTCTATGGACCAACAGAAGCTTAGCACGATATAGGACAGACACTGTAGGTACCTAGCAATTGCCGGTGAGTAGGGAAATCCTGAATATTCATCGGAAGGACTGATGCTGAAGCTGAAACTCCAATACTTTGGCCACCTTATGCGAAGAACTGACTCATTGGAAAAGACCCTGATGCTGGGAAAGATTGAAGGCGAGAGGAGAAGGGGATGACAGAGGATGAGATGATTGGATGGCATCACCAACTTGATGGACATGAGTTTGAGAAAGCTCCGGGAGTTGGTGATGGACAGGGAAGCCTGGCGTGCTGCAGTCCATGGGGTCACAAAGAGCCAGACTCAACTGAGCGACTGAACTGAAGGGAAGTCCAGGTCCTCTGGTGGACTCAGCATCCCAAGCCTCCAGGAGATGGGTGTGAGACACTGACTGGCTTGGAACCAGGGGGTGGTCAGCAGAGGGGAAGGAAACCGTGACACCACTTACCTTGTTTTGCCCCCTCATTCCTGTAATGAGCTTAGGAGTCTGGATGATAAAAATTGTGTTTATTTTTCTATTAGGCTGCTCTCCCTTTAAAAAAAAAAAAAAAACTTTTTATTTTATATTGGATTATAGCCGATTATCAGTGTTGTGAGTTTTCAGGTGAACAGTGAAGTGCCTCAGCTGTACATAAACATGTATCCATTCTCAGCCCTCGCCCTCCATCTAGGCTGCCACACAACATTGAGCATCGTTCCCTGTCCTATACAGTAGGACCTCATCGGTTATCCCTTTTAAAGACATCTCTTATGCTCTTTCCTTATTTTACACAAGATGCCTTCTCTTCCTACCAACCCCTGTTGTTTAAAATAGTGATTTTTCAATCACGACATGTGTGAAAGTTCTACATCTTCACACAACCAATTCCTTACTGAAAAGTTCCACATGGACAACCTTTCTTTGGTTTGTCAAACTCGAAGCCAAAGCAGACTCCATCATCCTCTCCAATCCAGTTCTTCCTTCTTGGTTTCATATGTGGTCGGCAGGTGTACCCACCTACTCACCCAATTGCCCAATACCGAAAACATCTTTACCCTTTATCCTTTCTCTCACTGGTAGCATCCAAGCAATTTTCAAAAACCACTGAGTCTAGGACTTCCCTGGTGGTCCAGTGGTGAAGACTGTGCTTCTAAAGCAGGGGGCCCAGGTTTGATCCCTGGTTGGGGAAGTTCTGCACGCCATGTGGTCAAAAAAATCACTGAGTCTAGTCTCTAAATGTGTCTCAAATCTATTCATTTCTTTCCATTTCTTGACCTGTCTACTGGCACCAGGGCTGCCTCGTATAGGGGTGGCTTGTCTGTAACCCCAGGCATACATGAGCCACTGTGTTCCTGAGGAAGGCCCTTGAAAACCATAAAGTCTCAGAGATGCACAGAAATTAATTTTGAAGCACAGCCCGGGCGAGTGGGAGGCCCTGCGGGCAGGAGGCGGGCCGATGGGTCTCTGGGCTTCTGAACACACTTTCATCTGCTGTCGCCTGATTTCCATGAACTTGAAAGCTACTGGGAACTCAGTTGTCATGGGGTATTTACATTCTTTTGAGTCCAAATGACAGCTTGGAAACCCTCCAGCTAATTCATTTCTGGGTAAGGCAAGCATCTAAAAAGATTGCAGGATATGGATCCGTGTCCAAAATATTATAATAAATTATCAGTCACATTTGCATTCAAATGTTAGGCTATTTATTCCAAATATGGCAGGGCTGTGATTTTGTGATCAACATGAAGTAGGCTAAATGGTTATTTATGTTTTTTTGTCTTCAGTTTTCCAATAACAGTGTTTGAGCATAGTGATCTTGTTTTTTTCTCTCTCATTCAGCTGGTTGTCATCTTTTCTGAAAAATCATATAAATAACCAACCCAGAAGGAAACAATGTTTCCTGCTTTTTCTTTTTCTTTTTCCTTACATCACAACTCACAGTTTACCCTTCCATCTTGTTTTTGTTTTGGCCACATGACTTGGGGGTATCTTAGCTCCATGACCATGGATGGAACCCAGGCCCCCGGTTGTGGAAGCACAGAGTCCCAACCACTAGACTGCCAGGGAGGTCCCTACCCTTCTGTCTTGAATGGCCTGCCTTAAGCAAAGGTAAGATATGTTAGGTCATAGTTAGAATAATGGAATATTTACTTAAATATATCACCAGAGGAGACAAACTTTCTGTGGCCCGAAAGTTACAAGGAGCAGGTGCATGGCCAGAAAACCCCAGATCCCAACTCATGAGACCAGAGGCTTGAGAACTGCACCTGCCCCATGATCACCTTCAGGAATGTTTTAAACTTTATTGTGTATCCTATACATAATGCATATTTTTGTAATTAGAAAATAAGAGTTAAGCAAAAACAAACCGCCAATGTAAAAACCATTTCAATAGAATTACGCTGTATTATTTGTTATTTTTTCACATTATTCCATGTTCACAAATAAATTTCTATAATATCACTTTATTTATAAATGTGATCATTCTTTGTTATACAATATTGATGTGTGTTAAGTCTCTCATTCATGTCCATGGACTGCAGACACCAGGCTCCTCTGTCCATGGGATTTCCCAGGCAAGAATACTGGAGTGGGTTGCCATTCCCTTCTCCAGGGGATCTTCCCGATCCAGCATTGAACCCTGGTCTCCTGTATTGCAGACTTTTTAAAAAATTTTTTAATTTTTGGGCAGATTCTTTACCATCTGAGCCACCAGGGATCCCATGACTGCAGTACGTTTGTCAAAATCAAGAACCTGATGTTGATATATTACGCTTAGCTAAACTCCAAGCTCTGGGTTTCATACGTTTTCCACTGATGTCCTCTTCCAGTTCCAGGAACCAGCCCAGCGTGTAGTGTAGTAGCTGTGTAGTTGTCATGTCTCCCAGGCACCCCTCGTCTGTGACACCTTCTTGTTTTTCATGATTATGACAATCCTGAGGAGAATGAGTCTTGTGGGGAGAGGTTTTTTTTTTTTCACTTTAAACTTTTTATTTTATATTGGGGTATAGCTGATTAACAAACAATATTGTGATAGATTCAGTGAACCACGAAGGGACTCAGCCATACATAAACATGTATGCATTCTTCCCCAAACTCCACTCCCGTCCAAGCTACCACATAACGAGCAGCGTTCCCTGTGCTCTACAGTAGGTCTCTGTTGGTTGTCCACTTAAAATACAGCAGCAGTGTGTACATGTCCACCCCAAACTATCCCTTCCCGACATCGTTCCCCCACGGCAATCATAACTTTGTTCTCTTAAGTCTGTGAGTCTCTTTCTGTTTTTTAAGTAAGTTCATTTGTATCATTACTTCTTAGATTCCATACCCTCATGGAATTCATCAATTTGATCATTCATCAATATCCTTCCACTATGTGTGTTAATGTGCTAAAAATAGCAAGATAAAGAATTTTGACATATATATATATATGACATACTATACTTCTGTTTTATAATTTTTAAATTGGGGCATCATCCTTAATCATCACTAAAACAAACAAACAAAAAAAACAGTTTCAGAATATTCCACTGTGAAAACTAAATCTTAATTTTTAGCCAACCTTAGATGACAGATAGCTCCTTAACTTTTTATACTACAATTCACAACTCTGCTGCAATGCACATCCTTGATCTAAATTTCCAGGTGTGTCCGTGATCATTTTCTAAGGATAAATATTAAAAGTTGCCAAAGACTTTTCTCTAAAAAAAAAAAGATCTAATTGGCCCACCAGGTCTCCAAACAGTTTTTATTTACCCTGCCAGCATCCATGCGTACACTTGCATGTCATCAAGTGATGCTTTCATCAACAACACAGAGTGCTGTAGCCCTGAAGCTTAGACAACTTGACAGAAGAAAAGCAGCTGATTACATGTGCGGCTGAGTTATCTTCATGTCTATTAGCCATAAGGCTTTCTTCTTTTTAGAGCTGTTGGACTTCCCTGGTGGCTCAGATGGCAAATAATCTGCCTGCAATGCAGGAGACCCAGGTTTGATCTCTGGGTCAGGAAGATCCCCTGGAGAAGTGCATGACAACCCACTCCAGTATTCTTGTCCGGAGAATCCCAAGGACAGAGGAGCCTAGTGAGCTGCAGTCCCCTGGGTCCCAGAGTAGGACACGACCGAAGCGACTGAGCGCTCATTTTCAGGTAGGAGGAGAAGGAGACAGGTCATCTCTTCCTAATTCATTTATAAAAGATTTATTCTGTACTGAGAGATTCTATATTGATGATATCTTGAAGTTATTTCTTCCTCAGTTACAGTTGTCCTTATTTTGCCTGTATTTTTTTAGAAAGGGATATTACAAATATATTATGCACTCAACAATCATGTTTCCCGTGACAATTTCTGCTAAGTATTATAGTCATAAGGCCTTTTCCCATAATATTGTTCTGTTGCTATTCACCTGTATTTTCTTCTGATATTTTCATGTCTCTTTATTTCTAAATATTTAACCCACTTGGGGTTTATTTTGGTTTGAGATCAGGTTCTAACTTTGTTTTTCCAAATGGTTCGCCAGCTGTCTCAATACTGTTTAATGAACAACCCCGCCTTTCCCCCACTGATTTGAAAGTCTATTTTAACACCTCATATTTGGGGTCTGGCAGTAGACCACCTGTTAAGCACCCAGGAGAGGATTCCAACAAGGAAAACAGGAATAGATGAGAGATGGAAACTCTTCCAATTTTGTTTCTATGGCCATTTCCAGTTAAATTGTCAGCGTCTGCCAAAAGATAGCGTTTAAGCCAAATCCAAAAGGACATTTCTATTTCTGCTCTTTCCAGAGCAAATCTCTCTCTTGTTCTCTGCCTTCTCCCCAGAGGTAGAGATATCTGCTTTTGGGAGCAGCTCAGGATTTTAAGGCTTTCCCAGTGCTTCAGATGGTAAAAAGTCTGCCTGCAATGCAAGTGTCCCAGGTTCAGTCCCTTGGTCAGGAAGATCCCTTGGAGAAGGGCATGGCAACCCACTCCAATATTTTTGCCTGGAAAATCCCATGGACAGAGGAGCCTGGCAGGCTACAGTCCATGGGGTCGCAAAGAGTCAGACATGATTGAACGACTAACACTTTTAGGACTTTAGGTACCTACTGTTTACAAAACTGCACATGTGCTCTGGAATGAATTTTATTAAAAGCTTCCTCAAACTTTATGGTAAACTACTTTATGGCCTGCTTCTGCCATTTCCATACCTTTCTGCCGAGAAGAAACTCTATTCCCCTAATTGAGTAGCCCATCACAAGTAGTTACTAACTACATAACCGTTTATAAGCTTAGTTGCAAATTCATTGCTTTGAAGAATTAAAATCTACCTGATAATAACTATCTAGAGACCAGGCATTAGACTAAAATTTTTCAATTTTCCCCAGTGGGTGGGGGTGCCATTATTGTTCCCCATTGTACAGGTGAGAACCAGAGGCACAGAGAGGTTTTAAGTAACATTCTGAATGTCACGCAGTTCTAAGCAGTGGAGGAAGAATTCCAACTCTATCATAGCCTATACTGATGGCCACCACATTTATTCAAAACTGAAGGTTGATATGTTCCCATAGGGACAATGTTGGGTTCCTTGTATGGCCTCTGATTTCAAGAATGAAAGATTTTAGTAACTACCAGTAATAACTTCCTGATCATCACTTGTTTCACTTTTGGAGTGGTTTTTTTTGTTTGTTTTTTGTTTTTTCTAGTTTGTGAAATGAAATCTGCAGGGACTCCAAGTCTTGAGTTAGAGTGTGGTTTCCACAGATTGCACTACTAAGCCATTTCTTCAATGGCACAAAAATAACATCGGTAGAGTTTTATTGAGTTCTGAGGCTTTATACCTGCTCTGTTTCCCCTGTGGATTGTACGATGTAGCAGAGCCAATGACTCCTCATATTTCTTTCTCCAGACCTCTCTGTTTCCTCCTGTCTGCTCACAATGAGAAGCTTTATGTGATTCAGTACCTTTGTAGTTATTCATTTTCAGAGGATATCAATTAGAATAGGATCTAGTCATTTCCTATCTTCTACAGTTCTGTGTATTCTTGCCACCCCTTCTTAATCTTTTCTGTTTAAATTAGGTCTTTACTGTTTCTGTCATGTACAGATGTGAGAGTTGGACCATAAAGAAGGCTGAGAGCTGAAGAATTGATGCTTTTGAACTGTGGTGCTGGAGAAGACTCTTGAGAGTCCCTAGGACTGCAAGGAGATCAAATCAGTCAATCCTAAGGGAAATCAACCCTGAATACTTAATGGAAGGACTGATGCTGAAGCTGAAACTCCAATACTTTGGCCACCTGATACAAAGAGCTAATGCATTGGAAAAGACCCCGATGCTGGGAAGGATTGATGGCAAAAGCAGAAGAGGGCAGCAGAATATGAGGTGGCAGAATATGATATCATCACCAACTCAATGGACATAAATTTGAGCAAATTCCAGGAGACAGTGGCAAAGAGGAGAGCCTGGCGCACTACAGTCCATGGGATCACAAAGAGTTGGACATGACTTAGCGACTGAAAACCAACAGTCATTTCGTGCTCAAAGTGCTTAAGGAGACTTTTCCATCCACCCTCTGATCTTACAGATTCAGAGGCTGAAGTTGGTCAGAGTAAATGATGTGTCCAAGGGACCTCAGCTGTACAGCAACAGAGGGTGATGGATCCCTCAGATCTCCTGACCTCCAGACTTTCCTCTTTGTCTGACAGCTGGCTGCCTTCAGCCGTATGACCAATCCTGCTTTTCGATGACTTTTTTTTTTTTGCAGTCACTGGATGGCTGACTCAGGTTTCATGTAACCAAACACAGCTTGAAAGCTCTCTTCCCTGCCGTTTACAACCAAGTGGCCGTGGAAGAGTTTATGGTGCAGACGTATGTGCTTGACATCAACCTTCTCATCTTTTCTTAGTAAAAAGACGCACAGTATACAGTGCCGCACCAACCCCCCCAACCCCACTCCACAGAGGGATCAGAATCTGGATAATTTGTAAGTATATCTCCTCACTCCCTTTAATGGTCCAACGTCACAAATGCTCTTTCCAAGGCCTGCAAAACACAGTTCTTACATTTGGTTGTCACTGCATTCGATCAGTGCACTCTGCAAAACATGCTTTCAATTTTCTACACAAAATACTGTGTAGAATAACTGCAGTTGGCTCACTTGGCATCCATTACCAGCCTCTTCGTTCTTGCCATCATCCACTCTGCAGTCTGGAAAATTGAACACTTTCTCCTCGGCATCCTTTGTTGGCATGTGGGATGGAAACAAGTCTGTTGAGGGGGTTACTGGGAAACAGTCCTGATGAGGAGGAAGTCGAGAGGCAGAAGGTGGGCTCTCTTCCTCTTTCTCTCTACCAGGAGTGTTAGTGTGATGCCCGGAGGTACGACAGCCATCTTGTAGTGATGAAGAAACATACATGAAAATCAAAATTAAAAAGCTATGGAAAGCAGTATCAAAAGTTAAGAAAGGCTGGTGTCTCAGATGACGTCACTAAGCATCTCAAAGAACTAGAGATCGCTAACATATATTGATTGTTTTAAGTACAAAAGGATGGTATTAAAAATATATTTTGAAAATAGGAAAATATATAAAGAGCTGGTGAATTAAAATCATAGTTGCAGTACCTAATTTCAAAATGCTGATTTTTATATATTTTCTCAATATGGCATTTCTCTGAACATTTTTAACCTATTAAAATAGCATTAGTGTCTAAACTACTTTGTAACTGACTTTTTGTTTTTTATTTCATGATGAATTATGAACGTTTTCCCATGGCATTAAGTATTCTTATATAACATGGCTTTTAATAGCCCCAATGTACTCTATTCTGTGAATATACCAGTATTTCTTTAACCAAAATTTCATCATTGGATTCTCTAGATTTTCACTACATCCTACCATTATTAATATTCACATTATAAGCACTCTTATTCACTCATCTTTATGTTAATCTTCTTTTCTTTGGGTCCCCATAGTGGAATCATTCGGTCAAAAGGAATGACCTTTGTTACTTTTGATACTTACTGTCAATGTTTCTGCAAAAAAGTGTATTAAGCTGGATCCTACCATGCCTGTATTTGGAAGTTAGTACCTAGCATAGAGCACTCATCTAAAGGTTTGCCACTTTCATCTTATTTAAAGGACTAATTATGAGGGCTCCCTTTGTTCCACATCCTTGCTAACATTTGTTATTTGTAGACTTCTTGATGATCACCATTCTGAGTAGTGTGAGGTGATATCTCACTGTTGTTTTGATTTGCATTTTTCTAATAATTAGTGAAATAATTAGACTTAACAGAAGCAGAAGATATTAAGAAGAGGTGGCAAGAATATACAGAACTATACAAAAAAGATCTTCATGACCCAGATAACCACGATGGTGTGATCATTCACCTAGAGCCAGACATCCTGGAATGCAAAGTCAAGTGGGCCTTAACTAAGCTAGTGGAAGTGATGGAATTCCAGTTGAGCTATCGAATCCTAAAAGATGATGCTGTGAAAGTGCTGCACTCAATATGCCAGCAAAATTGGAAAACTCAGCAGTGGCCACAGGACTGAAAAGGCCAGTTTTCATTCCAATCCCAAAGAAAGGCAATGCCAAAGAATGTTCAAACACAATTGCACTCATCTCACACGCTAGCAAAGTAATGCTCAAAATTCTCCAAGCCAGGCTTCAATAGTATGTGAACCGTGAACTTCCAGATGTTCAAGCTGGATTTAGAAAAGGCAGAAGGAACATAGATTAAATTGCCAACATCTGTTGGATCATTGAGAAAGCAAGAGAGTTCCAGAAAAATATGTACTTTTGCTTTATTGACTACACCAAAGCCTTTAACTGCGTGGATCACAACAAACTGTGGAAAATTCTTAAAGATATGGGAGTACCAGACCACCTGACCTGCCTCCTGAGAAACCTGTATGCAGGTCAGGAAGCAACAGTTAGAACTGGACATGGAACAACAGATTGGTTCCAAATCAGGAAAGGAGTACATCAAGGCTGTATATTGTCACCCTGTTTATTTAACTTATATGCAGAGTACATCATGAGAAATACTGGACTGGAAGAAGCACAAGCTGGAATCAAGATCACTGGGAGAAATATTAATAACCTCAGATATGCAGATGACACCACCCTTATGGGAGAAAGCAAAGAACTAAAGAGCCACTTGATGAAAGTGAAAGACGAGAGTGAAAAAGTTGGCTTAAAACTCAACATTCAGAAAACTAAGATCATGGCATCTGGTCCCATCATTTCATGTCAAACAGATGGAGAAAGAAAGGAAACAGTGAGAGACTTTATTTTCTTGGGCTCCAAAATCACTGCAGATGGTGACTGCAGCCATGAAATTAAAAGATGCTTGCTCCTTGGAAGAAAAGCTATGACCAACCTAGACAGTATATTAAAAAGCAGAGACATTATTTTGCAGACAAAGGTTTGCCTAGTCAAAGCTATAGTTTTTCCAGTAGTCATGTATGGATAAGACAGCTGGACTGTAAAGAAAGCTGAGTGCTGAAGAATTGATGCTTTTGAATTGTGGTTGGAGAAGACTCTTGAGAGTCCCTTGGACAGCAAGGAGATCCAACCAGTCAATCCTCAAGGAAATCAGTCCTGAATATTCATTGGAAGGACTGATGCTGAAGCTGAAACTCCGATACTTTGGCCACCTGATGTGAAGATCTGACTCACTTGAAAAGACCCTGATGCTGGGCAAGATTGAAGGCAGGAGGAGAAGGGGATGACAGAGGATGAGATGGTTGGATGACATCACCAACTCAATGGACATGAGTTTGAGTAAGCTCCAGGAGTTGGTGATAGACAGGGAAGCCTGGCGTGCTGCAGTCCATGGGGTCGCAAAGAGTGGGACATGACTGAGCAACTGAACTGAACTGAATAATTAGCAAGGTTGAGTATCTTTTAATCTGTGTGTCTTCTTTGTTATTGATGTTTAGTTGCTAAGTCATGCCCAACTCTTTTGTGAGACCATGGACTGTAGCTCACCAGGCTCCTCTGTCACTGGGATTTCCTAGACAAGAATATTGGAGTGGGTTGTCATTCCCTTCACCAAGGGATCTTTCCGACCCAGGGATTGAACTCACTTCTCCTGCAGTGGCAGGTAGATTCTTTACTACTGAGTCAACAGGGAAGTCCTATGTCTTCTTTGGAAAAGTGTCTATTCAAGTCTTCTGCCCATTTTTTTGATTGGATTGCTTATTTTCCTGACATAGAGCTGTACAAGCTGTTTGTATATTCTGGATATTACCCCCTTCTTGGTTTGAGAAGAGTATTTTTTCATATTTGGTAGCTACTTGTATCCTTTAAACAAATCATCTCTTTGGGACTTTAATTATTTTTTATTTACAGTATTTGTGTTTTTCTTAGTGATTTATAAGAATCACTTATATTTTAAAGACAGCCATCATTTGTGTATAAATGTTACACATTTATTCATATCCTCATTATAATGTGCTTTTATTCTCTCTTATATATGACTTTGGTTTATAATTAATTAGTTAACTATATAGTTAATCTATCTGGATTTCATTTGGGAATATTATATCTGAAGACACCTAATTCTGCTTTTACCAGTTAGTTAAGTAATTATTCAACATTTGTTTAAGAAGTCTTATTGATTTCTGAAAATGGTTTTTCTCTACTTGACTATTCTGTGATGTCAAACACTTTCACATTTTACACTTGTAAACTATTAAAGCCTGGACATCTACTTTGAGGAAGATGGAATAGACGTACATTTTCCTATTCCCCCTGCCAAATACAATGATAAGACCTGGAGATTTTATACAAAAAAATCAGAAGAAGGGCTCTCAAAGATGAGAGAAGGTAAACTGGCTGGGACCTGAAGATCCAAGGAAAAACACAGTGCTAAATCCTCTGGGTTTTTCTTTTTACCTTATATACACCATACTTAGAATTTAAAAAAAAAATAGTAACTAAGAAACACCAACAGGTGCATACAAGAAAACCCAAACAGAAACACAAATCAAAGCCACAACGAGATGTCATCTCATACCTGCCATCATCAAAAAGAACACATACTGGTAAGGATGTGGAGAAAAGGGAACCCTCATACACTATTGATGGGAATGTACATTGGTGTAGCCACTGTGGAATACAGTATGGAGGTGTCTCAAAAAACTAAAAATATAGCAACCATATGACCCAGGAATTCCATTCCCAGGTATAAATTTAAAAAAACAAAGGCACTAATTTGAAAAGATACAACTACCCCCACATTCATAGCAGCACTACTTACAATTGCCAAGATGCAAAAGCAAAGTAAGGTCCATATAATGGATAAAGAAGCTGTGGTATACATACACAATGGAGTATTACTCAACCATACAAAGAATGAAATTTTACCACTTGCAACGACAGGGATGGACTTGGAAGGTATTGTGCTTAGTGAAATAAGTCAGACAGAGAAAGACAAATACTACATGACACTGCTTATATATGGAATCTAAAATACACAACAAACTAGGGACTATAACAAAAAAGCAGCAGACTCACAGACTTAGAGAACAAACTTGTGGTTGCCAAGGAGGACGTAATATAGCGGTGCGGAGTAAGAGGTACAAACTACTGGGTGTAAGCGAGGCTCAAATGCATCATGCAACACAAAGAACAGCCCTTTCTTATATCTGAGAAGTTGTAGAAATACGTTGCTGTAGAGATTTTGAACCCTGGTATTTTTTTTTTTCCACACCAATAGGTAGCTTCTTAAAAATGTGTGTTTTATTTGCTTATTTATTTTCAGAGTGGGTTGGAGAGCTGTATGGATGAGGATCTGGATGTTATAGGACACTGTAACGAAAAAGGCACAGCAAATTTAATAGGCGTGTTTCGGTTGATTATCCTACACCAATTCTTCTTGAACACAGGGCACCCTTTCCATCATAAGACATGTAATGACCTTTGTTTTATAGAATGTTCCTCTCTTGCATATTTGAATATTTTAAATCTATTTCATTTGTTTAGTTTCCTTTTGGGGATTCACCCGTCATGTGCTTGTTTATCCCCCATGTCTCATTTTCTCTGTCACTCTTCACATATTTTGTTCATTTCCTTTTCCTAAGCCTGTCTTTCATGTCTCTCATACTCAGCAATATTTATTTTTATTTCTGAAGATTCTGGGTTTTTGAACTGATTTTTCAAAAAGGTTTTTGGAGTGATTTTTTTTTCTCATCCACGTTTTCCCTGGCACTTTCTCAGCTCACATTATTTCTTTCTGTTGCCTCATCACATCTCCTTTGATTCTGTATCTCTTCTTTGAGTTCTGAGTTTCACAGATGCCATCAAAAATTCTTTGACTCTGAGGATAA
The DNA here is from genome assembly GCF_023091745.1 of Budorcas taxicolor. Lineage (NCBI taxonomy): Eukaryota > Metazoa > Chordata > Mammalia > Artiodactyla > Bovidae > Budorcas > Budorcas taxicolor. The sequence goes on along the minus strand of NC_068928.1, from coordinate 30,832,014 downwards.
ATGTTTGTTTGTACTGTTGTTTGCAAAGTAATTCTTCTGATGTATACTCTCCATCTGGCTTTTGTTCGGCATGTGTCTTTCTTCCTTCTCTCTAGTTATATCCACGCCATGGCTCTTTTCTGATTCTGACTTGTCTCTATACGGGGCTTCCCTAGTGGCACCATGGTAAAGAATTCGCCTGCCAATGCAGGAAATGCAAGAGAGGCGAGTTCAGTCCCTGGGTTGTGAAGATCCCCTGGAGAAGGAAAGGGTAACCCACTCCAGTAATCTTGCCTGGAGAATTCCATGGACAGAGGAGCCTGGTGGGCTATAGTCTATGGGGTCGCAAAGAGTCGGACACGACTTAGCACGCACACACGGAGAGGTGAAAAAACAGGGAACTGGGGAAACATGTTTTGCTTTTTACCCCTTGGGTGCGGGCTATCTTTGTGTAGGAAACAGAAATAAATACAGCAGAGAACACTTTCTGCTAATTCCATTCAATTTTTGGAAGTGTCTCGACAATACAGACATTTGTCAAATTTGAGGATAGTTTTTGGGTTCAGGCACCAATGCTCAGTTTTAATTAAACCTGTCCTTTCTAGATAAGCAGTGACATAACTGCCATAAATAACATCATATCTCTTTTCAAATGCAATTGCTGGTTTTTGTTGTTGTTGTTCGAAGGGAGCCTGCCCATTTAAAAAAATAAAACAAATGATTGTTGGCCTCTGTCGCACCATTGCTGTAAAGCACAGCTGATAACGCTAATGTGGTTTAGATAATAGTTGCCATTTATTGTTTCAGTATGTACTATTTGAACATAACTATATTCATAAGATTGGAAAGAAGCGTGGAAACCAAGGAATATTCAGCAGGAGCCTGAAATCACGTTGAGAAGACAAGATAAAGTAGTGATTAATTAATTGGTTAATTAATCAATTCTTGTATTTAGTCACTGAGTGTTTGCTGCCAGATATCATGGTAAATAATGCAAAAATAGACCCCATCTTTGAAGCCTTCGGTCTGATGCTGGAGACAGGAATCAAATGACCGTAGATACGGACATAAAATTAAACTGTGAAGCAGCCAAAAATTAAAAGTAAATAAATAAAATAAAATCATGAAAAAGTAGTAAACTGTGAGAAGTGGCTTGCCATGTGTGATGAGAATACAAATTTTCAATGACTGCCTCATATTTGCATGCAGTGCTAAGTCACTGCAGTCACGTCCGATTCTTTGGGACCCCATGATCTGTATCCTGCCAGGCTCTTTTGTCACAGGATTCTCCAGACAAGAATACTGGCGTGGGTTGCCACGCCCTCCTCCAGGGGATCTTCCTGACCCAGGGATTGATCCTGTGTCTCTTTCGTCACCTGCACTTGCAGGCGGCTTCTTTACCATGAGTGCTACCTGTGAAGATAATACTATTTGCGTGAGGGTTTGTCAGGCGTTATGAGAGTAGTGTTTTAGCAGTTTCAGAGGTGTCCAGATTAAGACGTGGTGAGTTGATTCCTTCAATAAACAAACACTACTTAAAAAATACATACGAAATGAGAAGTCTGAGAAGTCGTTAGAAAAGCGGGGGTTGGCATTTAGGACAAAGATTTGGAAGTGAGGGGTCAGCATGCAGTTGAGAATCAGTCACAAAACAAGAGGACAAAAGCTGCAAAGTGTTTTACAGAAGAGGAGAAAGAATTTATGCTGGCAGAGTCAGACTATCTGGAACTTTTGAGTGCCAAGCTCAAAGCTTTGTGCACAAACTCTAAAGGTTAAGTTTCCCCAAACTTGTTGCTCTCATATCACCTAGATAATTTTCTTTGAAAAAAAAAAAGATACAGCTGTTCAGGTGTCAAGTCAACCCAATCATTCTCACCTTGGGGCAATTTTGCACCAGAAGACATTTGGGAAGTGCTTTAAATTTAGTGCATTCATAGCAGATTTGAGGTACAAGATGGCCAAGAGATCAGAAAACAATGTCTGTAAAAGATAGTTTATTACACACAGTTCCCAAGAGGAGGGGGCACACCATGGTGGGAGTCAACCGGGAAAGCACCAGAGTCAATCAGGGGACAAAAGGAGAAGGGGAACCATGGAGTCGAGCCTTTACTGGGGTTTCCATGGGAAGGAACGAGAGGCAGGGTAAGCAGGTTTAGAATTGGATTTAGCGTGAATCATTTCACCAGGCTCTGGGGGCATAGGGGTGTCCCTAATTGTCTGATACCTGGTCCTGTAATGAGCAGAGCAGGTGGATAGTGGTCTGAAGTGTGGGAATTCCATACAAAAGGTAGCTGGAGTGTGGGCTCAGGTTTGGTGGATTTGTAATTGAAAAGTATGCCTGTGGGTGACCTATTTATTATTTCTAAGAATTAGCTAACCAGTATTTGGAGGAACATTTCCAGAGTTAGCAAGACCCTGGATGTCAAAGCATCAGAACGACAGAAAATAGAAGATATGGTGAATACAGCAAGGTCTGGAAGTGGTTGTGGTTGTGATGGGGTGCATGCTACTGGCATCTAGTGAGAGGAGGCCGGCATTGTCACTAGACATTCCACAATGTCTAGTAGGAGGACTGTCCTCCTACAAACAGCTGTGCAGCCTCAAGGGTCAATGCTTCCCAGGCCAAGACACCTTAGAAAATTGAAAAGTCTTCAAGGGCAATCCTGGAATTTTTTCATGTAATTCTGAAACTCCCAAGGGGATTCAGGGAATTGTGAAATCCATCAGAAGTTGATGTTTCTCTATATCCTGGTGTAAGAGATGGCAGTGAGCTGTCTGTGACATTTTACACATAGGTGTTTATCATGATGGAATTAACCCTCCATCCTTTCATCACACCCCACTGAGAGAGACCTCTTTACCAGCATCACTCTTCTCATGAGATGTAACGTACGAAAAGTGTCTCGTCAATGTTTACACGAGTCAAAGGTGGCACTTCTGGTTTTACTTTCACGATGCACATAGCAGCTCTAACTGTGGCTGGAATTTCATGCAGTTTGAAGGATGACTTCATCCGTGTTTGCCTGCTGGAGTATAAGCTGCCTGAGGTCAGGACAAGAACATTTTGCTCACAGTAGCGTTCAGAGTACTTATCACAGTACCTGAACACGTGAGAGAAACTAAAGTGAGCAAACAAGGAGAGACCAAGGGGAGTATAAAAAATAGAAAGATGTCAAGAATCGTGCCTAAAGAGGGCTTCCCTGGTGGATCAGTGGTAAAGAGCCCTTCTGCCAATGCAAGAGACACAGTTCCAGTCCCTGGTCTGGGAAGATCCCACATGCCGCAGAGCAACTAAGCCTGTGCGCCACAGCTTCTGAGCCTGAGCCCTGGAGCCCAGGAGCTGCAGCCACTGAAGCCCACGCACCCTCAAAGCCTGTGCTTTGCAGCAAGAGAAGCCACGAGGGTGAGAAGCCCTCGTACCGACACGAGAGAGCAGCCCCAGCTCTCTGCAACTAGAGAAAAGCCCGCCCAGCAACAAAGACCTAGCACAGCCAAAAAAACAAATAAATACAATTATAAGAAAGCTACAGACTTACTCTTTTGAAAAGTGCCTAAATAAACCATGTGACCATAAAATCAAATAGGCCATCCTCTTTGATTACAATTTTTAAATTAGCATTTTGTTTGAAAAATTCAGTGTATGCTGTTGAGTGCTAGCATTTCCTATGTGCCAAATACTACACTAGTTTTAATTGTATTATCTCACTGAACCCTTAAAACTGCTATAAGAAGTAGGTATTATTAGTCCGTTTCCTTAAAGACATCACATTTTAAGTGAAATTACTCAGAACAGCTAAAAGTAAAGCTGAGAAAGATTCATCCACACTGATAAAGACAGATAATTACAAATATTTATACTGAAGTAAAATGAAAGATGCGATACTTTACACAGAAGAAAAGGAATAGTGTTAGGTCCCATTATATTTCAAGAAGAACACTTCGCCATGAAAATATAACATACACACAATTGAAAACATCAAATTAAAGCATATAAAGAACATCAATTAAAAATACAAGGAGAAAGGAATAGAAACACAATAATATACTATTCTTGGTCATTTACAGATGAAGGAAGTCACAAATAATTAAGATTATAATGAATTTAAGTACTAAAACTAATGATACTATAAGCATACCAAATCTCAGCACTAAAGATGGGAATCCTCTTTATTTTAACATGCTCATGACATATTAATAGATGATACACTTATTTAGCCAACCTTAGTATATTTCTTCCCCAAAGTGGAAATTTTAGGATAACATCACCTAAACATACGATCGGAGAAGGCAATGGCAACCCACTCCGGCACTCTTGCCTGGAAAATCCCATGGATGGAGGAGCCTGGTGGGCTGCAGTCCATGGGGTCGCTACGAGTCAGACACGACTGAGCGACTTCACTTTCACTTTTCACTTTCATGCATTGGAGAAGGAAATGGCAACCCACTCCAGTGTTCTTGCCTGGAGAATCCCAGGGACAGGGGAGCCTGGTGGGCTGCCGTCTATGGGGTCGCACAGAGTTGGACACGACTGACGTGACTTAGCAGCAGCAGCAGCAGCCGCAAGCATACTATGGGACTTTCCTGGTGGTCCTCAGTCTTAATGCAGGGGGGCCGGTCCAATCTCTGGTCAGGGAACTAGATCCCATATCCCACAGCTAAAGATCCTCCAGGCCACACCTAAGACTGGCACAGCCAAATAAATAAATATTTTAAAAAGCCATACTATGCTTTAAAAAAAAACCAACCATGTAAATTAGTAATGCCAGTTAAAATAACACAAACTCAATCTCATAAAATTAAGATAAGATATTGGATAAATAGCTGTTGTACTTTTGAGGGGAAAAACTGTAATTCTGAACAACAGCCATCCCTTGGTACTGGATCCAGGTCCTTCTGTGGAGACCAAAATCCACAGATGCTCAAATCACCTCGTCAGTATCTGTACCCAGGGTTCTAATACTTGGACCTTATTAGTATTGTAACTGGACCAATAACATGAACAAACTCAACACAGCTAATTAAAACAAGAGAGAAAAAATAAATGTACAAAATCAGTCACGAGGGAATGATGCTGTGGACGAAAGTTTAAAAGCATTGTAAGAGAACATTAGGTTACTGCTCTATGCTAATCAATTTGAAAATCTCAATGAAATCGATGATTTTCTAGGAAAACAGAAATGACCAAAAGGGACTCAGGATAAAAGCAGATGACCTGAATAGAAAAAAAAAAAACAGGGAAGAAATTGAAAGTGTCAAAGGCTCACCTCCAAAAAAGGCTCCTGACTCACATGTTTTTATGAACAATTTTTTCCAACTTTTAAGAACAGATAATTCTCGGACTCTGTAAACTGTTTGAAAGGGGAGAAGATCTGAAGCTTCCTAGTTAGTAAAGCTATCTTAACCCTGGTTCTAAAACTTGACAACCACAGCATGAGAGAAGAAAAACACAAACTCTGTTCCCATTATACAGAGAGAAAACATTAGGAATGTGAGTCTGATATGACATCGAAAAATAATATTCGAGGCCAAGAATGAAAGGGTGTGTTAAAGCTACTATTAAAATATATTACATTAACAGGCCAGGGGGCAGAAATCTTCCAAGTATCATAAGAAAAAAAGTATTAGATAGAATCAAATACCAGTATTAGCAAATCAAAAAAAAATTTTGATGTAAGGAAAAAGGATATGTTTGAACCCAGTGGAGATTACATGTGATGGTGAAGCACCTGAGGAGTTTTCACTAGAATCAGGTACATCTGCCATCACCACAATTACACACTAATTTTTGGAAGTTCTACCCAGTCCATTCTGAAGGCAATCAGCCCTGGGATTTCTTTGGAGAGAATATTGCTGAAGCTGAAACTCCAGTACTTTGGCCACCTCAAAGAGTTTACTCATTGGAAAAGACTCTGATGCTGGGAGGGATTAGGGGCAGGAGGAGAAGGGGATGACAGAGGATGAGATGGCTGATGGCGTCACTGACTCAGTGGAGGTGAGTTTGAGTGAACTCCGGGAGCTGGCGATGGACAGGGAGGCCTGGTGTGCTGCAATTCATGGGGTCGCAAAGAGTCGGACATGACTGAGCAACTGAACTGACTGACTGACTGACCCAGAGCAATAAAGCCAATGACTGAAAAGAGAGTGAGCTTTAGTGGCAACAGGACCAACTTGTCATTTCCAGGTGATGAAAGATTTTTCTCCTTGGAAAATCAAAAGAATCTACTAAAAATCTACTTGGACTAAAAAGTTACATAGAACGTTGGGTGAAAAAAAATAAGCACAAAGTGAAAGTCGCTCAGTCATGTCCAACTCTTTGCGACTCCATGGACTACACAGTCCATGGAATTCTCCAGGCCAAAATACTGGAGTGGGTAACCTTTCCCTTCTCCAGGGGATCTTCACAACCCAGAGATCAAACCCAGGTCTCCCACAATGCAGGCAGATTCTTACCAGCTGAGCCACAAGGGAAGCCCAAACTAAGTCTCCACAAAACTTTTAAAATTTCAAAGTCAAGTAGCATTTTTTAAAAGACATTTATTCAAAGGAATAAAAAATACTCAGAATAGCTAGGAATGAACTGTAAGAGAAACACTAAGGGACTCTGTTAGAAAATACATTTACAATGGAGTAAAGAAAGTAGTAAAGTAAAATAGTAGAAAGTAAAGTAAATTTTATCCCTAGAAGGAAAGATATTATTTTATAAATGTAATTCTTCCCTCTAATATTAGGTAACTTGAAGGCTTTTCTAATAGATTTCAGAATGACATTATTTTATAACTTGGAAATGTGATTCTGAAGATTATCCGGAAATACAAAAGAAAAATGCAGGCAATTTTACTTAAAAGAGGAGCAATGCAGAGACATGGCTAAACTGTTTACAAGATTACACTCATCAGAAAAAACCTGGTAATATCACAGGATAAAGAGCACCACAGGAGAGAACAGAAAGCCACAAAAAAGCATATGATGGAAGAAAATTTTCAAGAAACTAGAGAAATGATGCATTAATTAGTAAACGTTACTGGAAAACTTGGTTATTACATACTCAAAGAATATTTAAAGACATGAACAATGCCTACAATAAAATATTTTGCAAAAAGGTAGATAAAAATTATATATGAAGTATGAGTTTTATTTTCTAAATATGGACACATGTCCTTATATGTGTATATACTTACCAGAAATACTATAAGCATAGAATTAAATATTAATTATGGTTATCTCTAGGTTGTGAGGCTATGAATGAATTCAATCGCTATTTCTCTGTAGTGTTTTGTTTCAGTTCTCCAATACACAAAAATGATTTTTATAATCTGGGGAGGGGAGCTACACTGCCACTTAATCACTAATCCTCTATCATGAACGTCCCCCACACCTCTGCTCTGATAATGTTCAGATTTCATGTTGCTGCCATGTCTGGTTCCAACCCTGGACTCCTCCCTGAGAACAGCCAGGAGCAGACCCTTCAGGGAGCTGCATTATCTTTGCAATCTTGTTTTTAGCCACCTTTCCCATCAGCTGCTCTGCTCAAAAGGCCACCTAAACATCATTTAATCATTATACCCAATTCAACACAGTTCACCTACTCATAGCCCGGGCATTAGGGACTGTGGGTTACAATTCCAAAGGACATAGCTCCTGTCTCCAGGAGTGACACACACATAGGGAAAGACCTGCCCAAAGTTCTATTCAATGTCACATCAACGCTGACAAAGGTCACCCCATTATCTACCTCGCAACCGATAACCTCAACTTCTGGAGTGCCAGGGTGGCCAAATTTAGCAAACATTGCGTGGGGCACCCTTAAACGATTATTCAAATTTATTCGAAATTCAAGTTTAACAGGGCCTCCTGTATTTTATCTGGCAACTTGCTCCATTCTCATATCTAATCAGCAAAGTCTAAATTCGAACCTAATCTCTTGCTTTTAGTCTAATTGCCCTCGGAACTGCTGCATCTGGGGTCTCGTTTGGTTTTGCAATTGTGTGTGTGTGTGAACATTTCAACGGGCTTGGCGCAGCTAAATTCTTGTTTTGCTTCTGCAGTGGCGTCAGGCGTCACCTCTGGTTAATGGCCCTCCATGAATTAGCTGAGTAACCTCAGGGGCCCTGAGAGCACTCAGATGGGAACTCAGGTCAGGGAGAGCTCTGTGGGGTCCTGGGCCCTGTAGGTGGGCAGCATGCCTTCCTGAGTCTCCTGGAGAGCTCTTCACCCCCACCGCCGGGCTGTGACTCCCACTGAGAGCAGTGCTTTACCTGCAGACACCTTGTGGTCCACGTCCAGCTCTGTGGGGTCCAGTCTGACAAGATGCTCAATGCTGCCAGGAGCAGCAGCCCCCATGTGCTACCTGCACCCTCTGCCTAAAGTCCAGGAGTGGAATGAATAAAGAAACGCTTCCTATGGCATCCATGTGGCTGCAAACGGCATTATTTCATCCCCTCACCTTTTTTAAATAGCTGAGTAGTATTCCACTGGGCTTCCCTGGTGCCTGGGTGGTAAAGAATCTGCCTGCAACGCAGGAGACCCTGGGTTCAATCCCTGGGTGGGGAAGGTCTCCTCGAGAAGGAAATGGCAACCCACCCCAGTATTCTTGTCTGGAGAATTCCATGGACAGAGAAGCCTGATGGGCTACAGTCCTTGGGGTCGCAAAAGAGTCTAACAGTGACTAAACAAAAAGTATTCCATGGCATATCCGTACGACATGTTTTTTGTGTTTTTTTTTAATGGAGTATAAAGCAGTGCTTTATGCTGCTGTGTCAGTTTGTGCTGTACAGCAAAGTGAATCAGCCACATGTACACATATATCCCCTCTCGTTTGGATTTGCTTCCTATTTAATCATACAAAGTGAAGTACATCAGAAAGAGAAAGACAGACACCTTTTGATAACATGCATATGTAGAATCTAAATGAACGTATCTACAAAACAGAAACAGACTCACAGAGAACAGCCTCATGGCTGCCAAGGGAGTAGGGGGAAGGGAGAGGGCTGGACTGGGAGTCTGGGATTAACAGATGCAAACTATTGCATATGGGATGGATAAACAGCAAGGTCCTAGTGTATAGCAAAAGGAACTATATTCAATATCCTGTGATAAAACATAATAGAAAAAAAATATTTTTTTTAAAAAAAGAATGTATTTAAAAAAAATAAGAAATGCTTCCTATTGAGCAGGGATCTTGTTCCTGTGCTGGGCTTTGCCTCCCAGCATTCTCCTTTGTTCTCTGAGAGGCGGACCCTTATCCCAGTGATCTAAGATGAACTGCTTCAGGATGGGGGCCCTGAAGAGGCAGTTGGGGGGTCACTGTCTGGGAAGCCGCCACTTGAGTGGAGGACTCGATTCTGAGGAATGGCATTTCAGGTGTCTGTTGAATCTACAGCGCTGGTGGATCCCATTCCAGGCAGCAGGATAGAAACCGGGGAGTCCATGCAGCTCCCGGCCCCACCCGGCCTGTGGCCAGCAGGAGCATCACTGTAAACCCCCAGATTTAACTGCTCCTGGGAGTGTGGCTTGCTTACTGGCAGAAATCATTCGCTCCCTTCCTAACGCTCAGGAAGCATGAGATCCCTTACGTATCAGGTGACCTCAATATTCAGAGAGGTCCGGAGGGCATGAAGGAAAAGCCACACCTCTTAAATTGTGCTGACTTTGTGCCCAGAGGAGGGACACACAGGGCACCGAGGTGGCAGAGGCTGTTTCATCATTCTCATCCATTTCTCATCATCTGTCTCATGAACAGGAACCTGCCAGAAAGGGGCCAGCCCTCCCCTGTCTGTTGTTCTCTATAATGTCTGGTGTAGGGCACAGGTGGTGTAGGACGGATACAGGTATCTCTGAGCCTAGCAGGTGGGAGTCCAAAGGTGTTGTTTGTGCTTTTTCAAGTCCTTTGCCAGGGACAGCCTTGGCATCAGTTTGCTGGCTGCCTGGCTGGCATGCCGAGATTCTTGGCTGGGAAAGTAGCATTTCAGGGTCAACCAAGAGGACAGAGTGTAGAGATGGTGGCCTGGTGCCAACCTGGCATGCAGGTTGAGTGCCTGGTCACCTGGAGCAATGCTCAGCCACCTGCCCATCAGTCTCTCTGTCCCCACCCCCTTCTTCCGGCAGTAGAGGGGTGCTTAAGCGTCTGTTACACCTCAGTAGACAGGGGGTGGGCGGGCCTCAGACCCTGCTCTGTCTCAAAGCTGTTATCACTTCAGCATTCAAGTTCTATCAGGTAGGCACTGAGCCTGAGACGTGTGTGCTGTTTCCAGGACATGGGCGCCGGGGGACAAAGCAAGTGTGAGAGGCAGTGACGCTTCTGGTCAGCCCGGCTCCTCTGTCTGTCTGTCTGTCTGTCTGAAGTCAGGGCTGGTGAGCGGCAAGCTGAAGGGGTGTCCAGGCTAGGGAGGGTGGTGGGCAGGGTCTCGCTAGAATTTCATAAGCTGAGCTTTGAGAGAGATTCAGAAAACAGCCGAATAAAACCCCTAAACCTGTGGCAAGCCTTGTGTTCATTAAAAGAGGGTTGATTCTGCTCCTACAAAAACAAACAACTCCTCCAGGCTCGGGCTCTTTCGTGTTATTGTTAAATGCCAGGATACTGTGACTTTTTGAGAAAAGAATTATTTTAAGGCCAGCCCCAGGAGGTGTGGCTGACTTTAGCTGCAAACATAAATTTAAAATGACAGAGTCCTTAGATTTATGGTTTGGCTTTTTGCAGTTCTTTAAGATGTTGCATTTAATAAAAGTACTGGGGTCAGATTGGAGTTGTATGTACCTTGAAGCTGAGTTCAACTCCTCTGACTTGATCTTACACTGAACAAACAGTAACACCCCTCTATTGTGTGGCTCAAAAAAACGCTCGCTATTTGAGGTTGACAACTCTTATCTTTATCTCTCTCATTCTCCGATTTAATGAGCATCTTCCTGTGTTGAAATCAGCCTTGCTGTCAGTCAGTCCTAGAGAAGCTTGTGAAGGGAGACAGATTCAAACAACTATGAGAAATGAAGTATTAAAAATGCAAGGCTGGAACCATGATTGGGGAACAATGGCAATTCTGGTCATTTACTGGTCTAAACAGTATTTTTACTCTCTTCTTTAAAATTATCAAGAAGAAGAATTATTTTATAAGTGATTACTGCCTCCCACTCAGCTAGCATATGTCTGGGTAGCTGGTAATGAATTATGGATAAGGGCTCCATGAAAGTCTCTGTTGGTAAAGTCTCAGCAAATTGTCTTCTGATGATGATGGTGGTGATGAGGATGCTGCTGCTGCTGATACAGTTTATTGAAATCTCAGCATGTACCAGGGGTTTGTTCCAAGTGATTTATGACAATCAAACCATGAGAGAGAGAGAGAGAGAGAGAGAGAGAGAGAGAGAGAGTGTGTGTGTGTGTGTGTGTGTGCACCTGGCTGTGTCCAACTCTTTGTGACCCCATGGACAGGCACCCACCAGGCTCCTCTGTCTATGGGATTTCCCAGGCAAGAATACTGGAGTGAGTAGCCATTTCCTGCTCCATGGGATCTTCCCAACCCAAGGACTGAACCCACATCTCCTTCATGGGCAGGTGGATTCTTTACCAGTAGTGCCACCTGGGGTAACATAAACCATGAGTAACTATTATTGTTTCCATTTTGCAGTTAAGGCAACTAATCAGAGGTCACATAACTACCCCAAGGTCACATAACTGGGAAGTGATAGATTTGCTGTTTCATTCAAGACTATTTGACTCCAGAGGATTCACTGTTGCCTACTACACTGTTAAAGAGGATGTTGACGGAAGAGGAGAATAAAAGAGGTAAATCATTTTCTCAGAGTTTCAAAAGTGGAATATGGCAGGTTTCTACACGATAAAGACAGTCTAAAGGTCACTGGGATTAAAAAGTCTCATTGAAGAGAACATGAGTAAACACTGCTTGTTTTCAATTAGTATCACGTAGTGTAGAAATGAAGGGTTAAGGCTTCTTGTCATGGAAAAGGTGCTTACTTGTATCTAGGAACTTGTACTTTTATACCTCGCTCTAAATCTTCTAAAATGGAATGCCATGGTAACAGGAGTATTATGTTTTGCTGTTCAAATAAACTGCAAAGTTCTATTTTTGACAGAGAAAACAATTATTGAGAGCAAAATCAGGCTTATCTCTCTTTCTCACTGAAACACTCTTAGGGGATGTTCAGCCTTTGGCACCCAAAGCTGTTGACTGTCGTGGTTAAGACTTGCTCTCGTTTTAGTTGGGATTCTGGCTCCAGTCATGGTGGTGCGACCTTGGCTAAGCTACTGAACCTCCTTGTGTTTTAGTTTCAGAGGCTGTGAAATATGGAAAAGAATAATGAGACCTGCTGCACAGGTTGTTAGAAGACCTAATAGGTGAGGTGCCTAGAATGGGGCTTGGCAAGAAGGAAGGAGAGATGTTAAGTATCATTAACTTTCACTATTATTTACCACCTGGCGACAAATAATCTGACTTGAAGATACTTTCTGTCAGGGAAAAGCAATCACAATATTAAAAAATCACACTTTGAAAACCCGTACTTCTTAATGTGATGGTAAATACGCCTCGGGTCACGTTTTTTCGCCCAGGAACTTATGCCTGAGTGCTGCAGAGGAGGCAGATTTAGGAACAGGGAGAAATGAGGATGAGAATACACATTTGGAGAGAAGCCAGACATGGTCTGCAAGCTGAAGACAGAACTTTTTCTGCCTGAAAACCACAACCTCCCAGTTCTGTTGCTTTTCTTCTAAGGTGGGAAACAGCTAATAATGCAGATTCCAGGGCACCGATGGGCCACCTTCACTGGGAACCAGCAGTTCAGGACCTTCATGAACTAGTTTTCTTTGTCCTCGTCCACATATTGCTCTACGCTTTCCCTTTGTGAACCCCCTCTTTTCTCTGCTGCCTAGAGAGACTGGACCACTAGGTTTGGGGGACAAGTACTTGCTCTCTGTAACAGACTGGCTAGGTGTGTTCACCTTTTCTCTTTCCTTCTGGGCACACAGAGAGGTGACTCATTTATAATTCTGGCTTGCCCTGCGGCTGGGTTCTTGAAGGTGGGTTTCTTGCGACCTATATTCTTCTCAAACTAGAAACTGCTCAGTGATCTTTCTTTTCCTCCAGGGCTTCCAGCAGCACTCCCCCTCATATGAGTGCACTGTAGATGGCCTAAGTGGCTTATACTGTGCAAGACATCTTTATGCTGTGCTAAGTCACTTCAGTCGTGTCCGACTCCATAGACAGCAGCCCACTAGGCTCCCCCATCCCTGGGATTCTCCAGGCAAGAACATTGGAGTGGGGTGCCATTTCCTTCTCCAATGCATCAAAGTGAAAAGTGAAAGTGAAGTCACCCAATTGTGTCCGACTCTCAGGATCCCATGGACTGCAGCCTTCCAGGCTCCTCCGTCCATGGGATTTTCCAGGCAAGAGTACTGGAGTGTGGTGCCATTGCCTTCTTCGGCAAGACATCTTTACCGTCTCCAAAAGATACACTTGAGAAAAGCAAGACATCTTAATGCTAGAGGTCAGTTAGAATTCTGTTATTTAAGATAGTCTTTAAAAAAAAACCCAAAAAACCAAAAACCAAACATTGCACAGAGCTCCATGGAAGTAAGTAGCTTAAGGGCTAGTAGCGGAGTTTGGTGGGAAGAAAGATACACATCAAACTGAGAACCAAAACAGTTCTGCTTTCATCTGTTTAAATAATGAGGGGAAGGGTTTAGATAATTGCTTGAAAATTCTTAAAATCTTTTTTTTAAATTTTTTGACCTCGTCAATAGGCCTCTAGCATTCTAGTTCCCCGACCAGGGATTGAATCCATGCTCCCTGCATTTGAAGCTAAAAGTCTTAACTACTGGATCACCAGGGAAGTCCCTAGATAACTGTTTTAAAAGTTTTTTTTTTTTCTTTTAAGAATTTGAGCCATTGCTTAAAAGAAAGAAAATCTTTCACAGGGGAGGGACCTACTGTGTGTCAGCTACTTTATATCCATTATTTTCAATAACTATTACCACACCCTTACCAGCAACAAGGGCTTCCCTGGTGGCTCAGGAGTAAAGAATCTGCCTGCCAACACAAGAGACACAGGTTCGATCCCTGGGTGATCCCCCTGGAGAAGGAAATGTCAACCCACTGCAGTGTTCTTGCCTGGGAAATCCCATAGACAGAGGAGCCTGGTGGGCTCCAGTCCACAGGGTCACAAAGAGTCAGATGCCACTGAGTGACTAAACAACAGCAACCAGTGATAACCATCTAGTTTACAGATGAAGAAACTGAGGTGTAGAGATTAAACATTTTGAAGGTCAGAACACCTTATCAGGTAGAGCCAGAATCAGAATCCCTGGTTTATGTATTCTTGAATCCAAAACTTAAGGACCGAGTCTATTGATTCTTTCTTGTATGTATAATAAGCTTGTTTGTTTAAATGAATCACCCTGTGATGATGGTAACAATGATGAAAATGGTACCGTAAAAATAACTACTCTTTACTGACTTTCTGGTATTGTAACAGCATCATTTCCCCAATTTCCTTGGATATAAGAATTTCTGTGCTTGGCAAATACACAGATTCTCAGGTTCCAACCCACGTCTGCACTATCAAAATTCTCAGGCGGGGGAGTCTGGGAAGTTTGGGAGTCACTGCACTAGGCTGGCTACATGCTATGTGCTCTCCATCCATTATCATATTTGATCTTGTAACAATTGCACAAGGCTTGTTATTTAGCCATTTAGCCCATCAAACAGACGAGAAACCTAAGGCAGAGAGAAGTTAAGTGCATCGCTCCCGCTGGTAGCTGTGAAAGTGAGTGAAAGTCGCTTGGTCGTGTCTGATTCTTTGCAACCCCATGGACTGTAGCCTGCCTGGCTCAAGCTCTGGCTATGAAATTCCCCAGGCAAGAATACTGGAGTAGGTAGTCATTCCCACTCTGCAGGGGATCTTCTCAACCCAGGGATCAAACCTGGGTCTCCTGCATTGCAGGCTGGTTCCTTACCATCTGAGCTACCAGGGAAGCTGAAGCTGTAGCAAGAGCCATCTGGGGTGTATTCTAGGTCTGAGGTTACACCCCAATAAACGGGGTTAACTGGCTTCCAGGGGAACTGACATGAGATTCCCTACTGCTTGGAGCCTGTACAGGACAGAGAACATTCCAGCTTGGCCCTCTGCCCCATCCTTCCTGGTTCCTGAAGGATCCATTCCTAAGCTGCTGCTTCTTCTCCAGCATCTCAAGTTTCTCTCTCTCCACTGGCTTCTTCCTCTTGAGTCATAAGACCAAGATTTAAAGAGCTTGCCCTTTAGGAGGAGAGAAGTGACTTGTAAATACAAGATTGTCTTAAGTGCCACTGAAGGTGAACAAATAGGCTTGGCAGCACTAGTGCTAAAGAACCGGCTGCCAGTGAAGGAGACGTAAGAGATGCAGATTCAATCCCTGGGTCAGGAAGATCTCCTGGAGTAGGAAATGGCAACCCACTCCAGTATGCTTGCCTGGAGAATCCCATGGACAGAGGAGCCTGGAGGGCTACAGTCCACAGGGTCTCAAAGAGCCAGACACGACTGAAGCAACATAGCACACATGCACGAAGGTGAGCAAAGACAAAAGGGACCATGAGACTCTGGAAGAGAGACATAAGTCCTACTTTGGAATATTCGAGATGGTGTGGTATGGACCCATTCCCACGGGCCAGTTCTAGGATATGGGTAGGTTTTCTACCACTGGCAGCAGTGGGCTGAGGTCACCAAGAAAATATTCTGCCCTCTTCTTTGCAAGCTGGGTCTCTGGAACTTAGACCGAGGAAGGGAAATAAATCTCAACCCTAGAGATGGGCTAGATGTCTCTGTCATCTGTTTCAAAATAGGACAGAATTACAATCAGCTGGTCGTGACTTTCCATCCTGACCTCTGCAGGAGGGAGTGCGAATCCACTAGAAGGTCCACTGCTTGTTCAGGGCACCAGCCTGCATCTCCCTCTTGGGGTGACGTGGTCGTTGTGGGGCTTTCTGCTTTTATTTTTAATTTTGTTAGTAACCGCAAGCCTCACTGTTCCAGTATTTTGAATACAACATTTTGTAAGTTGAAAATAGAAGGAGAGGACAGAATGTGCAACATTTTCTAGTTCATTGTTCCATGTCCATTAAAAAAAAAAAACAAACTCCAAAAAGGAAAATTCTACACTCTCCAAGGTGGCAGCTTTAATGGCACTGTTCTCTCTGTAATTTACAATGAAGGGTAAAAAATGAAGCTCCCTTAGGCCTCTCATATCGACACACACCAGGGTAGCCTTGCCCATCCTCACCACTGCTGACATTCTAACAGTTCACAGCTCTTAGATACAATGGACCACCACCGTGTGCTGGCCACTACTCGCTGAGGGCCGAGTGGTTTGCCACATCCCCACACTTCAAAAAAGACACGTTGAGCTGCTAACCCCCAGTAGCTGGGGACATGATTTTATTCAGAAATAGGGTCTTTGCAGATTTCATCAAGTCCAGAAGAGGCTGTCCAGAGTGGGTCCTGATCTAACAGGAAGATGGCCTTTTGATACCACAGAGACACAAGGAAAAGCCACGTGGAGATGGAGGCAGAGACTGGAGTCAAGCATTTACAAGGACACCAAGAACCACTGGCGTCACTGGGGGCTAGGAGAAAGGCCTGGACCAGACTCTTCCCCAGGCCCCCAGAGGGAATCAATGCTGCCGATGCTCTGATTTTGGACTCCTGGCCTCCAGAACCCTGAGAATAATTTTCTTTTATTTTAAGTCACTCAGTTTGTGGTCCTTTGTAACAGCCACACTCCAGGACATAATACGCCATCTCAACTGAGAACTATCCACAAAACAATTCTGTGTAATGTTACATATAAAAACAAAAACGCTGAACCTGACAACTGTTCTAAGTATGAAAATGATGATCGTGTGAGAATGTGTGACCTTATAGAGTGGTTGCTATGCCACCTGGATGGAGAAAAATAAGGTTTATCAGAGAGAAGTTTTTTCATCTTCAGAAGGAACCTCAGAGATAGATGGTCAAATCCATGAGAGGGGGAACTATGTCCTTCAGGGCAGAATCAGCTCAAGGTCCATCACTGCACAGAATGGTTTGTATAGTTTTAAATCACTCTTAATGTGGGTCCATCTCTCTTTCCTTTCCATCCAGCAGAGGCCGGCTGATGGATGGGGAACCACCAGATGGAAGGAGTTTTGGTCCCCAAAAGACTTTGTGGTGTATGGCCCCTGATCCTCAACTCACATTTTACTGGGACATCGCAGTGCTAAGTCACTTTCAGTTGTGTCCGAGTCTTTGTGACCCCGTGGACTGTATCCCACCGGGCTCCTCTGTTCATGGGATTCTCCAGGCAAGAATACTGGAGTGGGTTGCCATCTCCTTCTCCAGGGGATCTTCCCAACCCAGAGAGCGAAGCTGTGTCTCTTACAACTCCTGCATTCAGGCAGTTTCTTCACTGCTAGCAACCCTGAGAAATACCTCCTAACTGTGTTCAGCCACTGAGATGCTCTGTGTTGTGACTGTTGCCCAATCCCAACAAATACTTTTATTCTCCATGTGAGTCTGACCCTACTTTTACTCTAACCCTAATAAAAGCATTAACTTTTATTCTTTTATTAACTCTAATAAAATGCAATGGAGACCACATGTGGCCCAGGAAGCTTAAGCTACTTCTATCCTGCTCTTTACAGCAAGCTTGCCAATCCTTGATCTAGTCCAGTGATTTATAGTATCATCACTGTTTTTTAGTGTGGAGCATTTACGTTTATTAAAAATAAAACATAGACACAAAGAGGCTATGAATGAAGCAGGCACACCAACTTGAGCTCTCCCACCACTGAGCTGATGGGGCCTAAGTGTGAAAGTGAAAGTGTTAGTTGCTCAGTTGTGTCCGACTCTTTGCGACTCCATAGAGAGTAGCCTGTCAGTCTCCTCTGTCCTTGGAATTCTCCAGGTAACAATACAGATTGGGTTGCCATTCCCTTCTCCAGGGGATCTTCCCAAGACAGGGATCAAACCTGGGTCTCCTGCGTTGCAGATGGATTCTTTACTGGCTTAGCCACCAGGGAAGCTCAGGGAAGCCCTGAAGGAACCCATGGTTCCTCTACATGATCACTACACTGATACAGGCAACGAACAATCAAGCCCTCAGTGTCTCAGCAGTCTTGAACCCAACACTTCACACACATTCTTGAATTTAATTTTCCAAATAATCACAGAAGTGCATTATCAATATCCCCATTGTTATGAATGAGGCAACTGAAGCTTTGAAAAACTAAATACATTAACTGTGCTATATTTAGAGTTACAAGAATACTGGAATGGGTAGTCACTCCCTTCTTTGGGGGATCTTCCCTACACAGGATCAAACCCATCTGGATCTCCTGCATTACAGGCAGAGTCTTTACTATCTGAGCCACCAGGGAAGCCCATATTTACATCTAGTGAAGAAGGCTGAGTCCCGAAGAACTGATGCTTTTGAACTGTGGTGTTGGAGAAGACTCTTGAGAGTCCCTTGGACTACAAGGAGATCAAACCAGTCCATCCTAAAGGAAATCAACCCTGAATATTCATTGGAAGGCCTGATGCTGAAGCTGAAGCTCTGATACTTTGGCCACCTGATGCGAAGAGTAGACTCATTGGAAAAGACCCTGATGCTGGGAAAGACTGAAAGCAGGAAGAGAAGGGGATAACAGAGGATGAGAAGGCTGGATAGCATCACTGATTCGATGGACGTGAGTCTGAGTGAACTCTGGGAGATGGTGATGGACAGGGAGGCCTGGCGTCCTCGATTCATGGGGTCGCAAAGAGTCGGACACGACTGAGCGACTGAACTGAACTGAACTGAATGACAAAGGCAGGATTCACATTAACACCCTTCTGGCTCCAAACCTCCCCACTTTTAACAGTGTTGCATTGCTCTCCCCAAGTGCAGCTGCTGTCTAGGGCTCTCCCACCTTCTGGGGGTGGTGGGGTGGGCGGCCGTACCCAGGTCTAGAGAGGTGAAGGGTGTGTCCATGGCCAGAGGCTCACTGGCCACGTGACTGGATCTCCAGTCCAGGTCTCCTGACTTCTGACTTGCAGTCCTGTCGTCCTGACCTGACTGGCCCAGGGATGCAGGGATGGGCAGGTGGGAGGGTCGAGGTCCCCACCTTCTCGTTCTCATCAGTTTGGTGGGCTGCAGAACAAGATCATGTAGAAGGTGCTTGCCAGACCGTTGTCTCTTCCTCGGTTTCCTGTCTGGTTCTGGCTCACACAAGTAGCACCTCCCTCAGCAAAGCCCTCGCATAACTCACATCTCCGGGGGTGGGGGCGAGGTTGGGGGATGGGGCACAGGGCAAGTTCTGATCACCAGCAGCTGCCAGTAAGGTCAGCAGAGCAGCACCACCACCGCCCTCCCCGGCACGGACTTGGCCAGCCTTCCTCCAACTTCGTGCCTCCCCCTCCCCCTCTGTCTCTTTCATGTCCCCTGCCCTGAAAGCACAGATCTGTCTTCTGATATCAACTCTTGCTCCCTGAGAATCTGCCTCTCCACGCCAGCACCTCAGCACAGGCTTGACTGACATCAGCAGAGTCCTTCTGAACCCAGCCCGGAGGACTGCCCAGGTTTTACCCCAAGGCTAAGTTTCCCAGACTCTCGCCACCCCCACCCACCTCCGGGGAGCAGCAGCCCCTTCCTCCCCTGTGAACGGGGACTTGGATTGATGGTGTTGACTCCAATGGCTTTAAGAGACAAGGAGTCAGTAACAGTGTAGCAATAACAGAATTAGTTCATGAGTGAGGCATACACAGAGTCCCGTGTGAGGCAGGTGCTATTATAATCTCTGTTTTGTAGACGCGGTAATGTGCTCATGGACAGAGAGCCAGGAAACCATGGAGTCAGACTCTGACCTCCACAGCTTGTGTTCTTATCGCTTCTCTAATGTACCTGGAGTTAAGACAGCAGTCACCTTTGTGGATGCCAGGCCTGCCTCTCGGTGCCTTGTCCTTGTGCTGGGGAATCACCGAGAGGCGTGTGCTCACATATTTTCCATGGCATTCCCTGCGTTTTCTCCCCACTGGGCAGTTAGGCCATCTGTCTTCACTGCTCCAGGGAAGGGAAAACCAGCAACATAGAGATAACATAAGAGTCATATTTTTAGCTTTTGAGTCTCAAATCCCAGGCTTTCAGTATAAACCAGATTGGGAAATTTACATGGATAGCTGGGAAACTCTTAATCTGGGCCTGATAAGACTTTTAAGATTTGGGAGCTGGAGGAGCTGGGAAGCTGATCTGATGGTGGGGTCTCTGGGAAGGAGTCCCGGGGGCCTCCCACCACTCTGCAGCCCAGCATTCCCCAGGAAGGGTGAGATGTAGCAGTCAGACAGTCTTGGAGACGGCAAATCAGAAGCCTGGCCTCCCTTGGATCTGTCTGAGGGCACCCTCATTTTACTGAGGTTGCCTCTTCATGACTAAGAAATATTGGGGCTCAGAAGAGAAATTAAGTACATTTATAAAAACAAAGAACAATAAGGACCATTGCACTTGTTACACAGCTGAACCTGGGGCTGCGTGGACCCACCATGGGTTCAAGATCTTGCTCTAGGGACTTCTCTGGTGGTCCAGCAGTTCAGCTGCCACACTGCCAATGCAGGGAGTGCAGGTGTGATCCCTGCTTGGGAATTAAGACCCCACACACCACATGTGCAACCAAAACAACAAAAAAGAAAAAGATCTCCCTCTTCTGCACTGATGCTACAGAATTCATCTTTATTCTCCCCACAGGATAGGTTCTTCCCTAGTGCCTCAGATGGTAAAGAGTCTGCCTGTGATGCAGGGGACCCAGGTTCAACCCCTGAGTTGGGAAGATCACCTGGAGGGGGGCATGGCAACCCACTCCAGGATTCTTGCCTGAAGAATCCCATGGACCGAGGAGCCCGGGGGGCTATAGTCCATGGGGTCGCAAAGAGTTGGAGATGACTGAGCAATTACCACTTTCATAGTATAGCATTTGATTACAGAGTACAAACATTACTTCCCTGGGGAGCCACAGATAATAAGTAGAGGAAAAAAACAGAGCAGGAAAAAAGTGGAAAATAAACCATGAAGGAAAAAGAAAATCTAAGGAACAGTTAGAGGCAGATAGAGACTGCCTAGCAGAGTCTCAAAGGTACAACCATCCCAGAAAGAGCATTCGCCTTCATCCCCCAGTCCGAGTGAGTGCTCCGTCAGAATATACTTACATTTTATTTGGCGGACTAGTCATTCCCTCTGTCCTTTTCCCCGAAGCTGTAGCTTGGGGCCGGACATTGTAAAAACGGAGCCAGCCTCCACGAAGGAGGTATTTCAGCTGTGTCGTTTCGGTGGAAAAAAAAAAAATGGCATGTAGATCAGAGTTCTATCTTGGAAATTATGCTTTGTGACAAATATGTTACGAATGACTCCCCCCGTAACCCGCGCCAGTGTGTAGGCTAACACGGCATTCAATTATTTTAACCTGCCATGAACTCGCCTGTGATAAATCATGGGAAACTGCAGAGAAGGCTTCGGTCACTGCACTGCTTCACTCGCTCGAGTCATTCACGGCTCTAAAAATACAGTTTCTATCATCAGATTCCTGGGATTCCTGCAGTGCTTACATTCTGATTTAAGTGGCATTAAAGCCGGGGTGATTAAGCAGAGAAGTCCAAGGCTACCAACCAACACAGCATCCCCTGGGCATCAGCTGTGTATCGGTGGAGCGCACGGTTCAGCCGACATGCAGCTGGAGGGCAGTCAGAGCCTGGCCTGTGGGTTTGGGAAGAGGCTGGGGGTTCTCAGTCTGAAAATGGACCTGTTGGTGAAAGTGTGGACAAGGCTTTTGGTGGAACCAGTCTAGAGTGTAAGGGGATCAGATCATGGCAAGTCCAATTTGGAACATGTTTGGAAGTGATGGGGGGTTGACCATTCACACTTAAGCCTGGACTCAAGCATAACCTAGGGCTGCTTTGTTCAAACAGGCAAGGATTCTAATAATGGACTAATGATGCAGACTAAGGCTGCATCTACTTCGACTTTAAGACTCACCTCTCCACGCTCCATCTGGGGAGACAGATGGGTCCTTTCGCCACTCTTCCTTGTGGTCCTGACAGATCCACCCTGATTCTATGACCCCTCTATCTCCTGGAGGATTCTGGGGGAGGCTTGCGTGGCTGCTGCTAACTCAATTTATAGCATGTCTATTTGCAAGAGGGTTTCCCTGGTGGCTCAGTGGTAAAGAATCGGCCTGCCAACGCAGGAGACGTGGATTCAATCCCTGGGTTGGGAAGATCCCCTCAAGAGGGAAATGGCAATGCACAGTATTCTTGCCTGGGAAATCCCAGACAGAGGAGCCTGGTGGGTTGCAGTCCATAGGGCTGGACACATCTTAGTAACTAAACAACAACTATTTGCAGGAAAAGAAAGAGAGGATGGGGAGAGATTTGGGTCTGTTGCTTTTATAAATAAAGGGTTATGAGATTTGGGACATGGAGTTCAGTAGTGTTACAGCAAGAGAACCACCACTGTACTAGAAATCCACTATTTGGGGCGGTAACTCCTCCAGGCTCAACTTCCTCTCCCAGTAAAATTAGTTAGCCAGTTAGTTCTCAACCTGAGCTCTGTATTAAAATCCCAGGGAGAATTTTAAAAGCATGCCAATGTTTTAGCCCATCTCCAGATCTTATTTAATTACTCTGGGGTGGGGGTGGGGGGGTTTCTAAGTAGTTCTGATGTCAAGTCTGAGGTCTCTGTCAGCTTTTATGCCAAAGCCTCTGTGATGGTCTGAGCTTTCAAGGGAAAGGAGCAAAAGTAACCTATGACCGATGGCACTGGCCTGTTAACAGCTGGAACCATTCTGATACAGTATTTTTCTAGGATGCTTTGCAGAAGTTTTCTACCCCTTCACGTGGTTGAGGACAAAACAGTAGTAAAATATATGATTTTGATACATTCCCTCCTAGGAATACAGAGGGTATGGCTCTGGATATGACAGGGGTTAAGTCTTAAGCACTTATCCGCAGAGCTGACATTCCCAACATTGTGATGTGATTATATATATATATATATAGAGAGAGAGAGAGAGGCAGACAGACAGACAGACAGACAGAGCTCTTCCCAGAATTCCAGTTCAATGCTCTGCATTGAGCAGGGTCTGATTTTGAAGAGCACATGAGTTATTCCAGGTCTGAAACTTACCCCACCATTGTTAGACATCTCGTATACTGCTATAGGATGCTGTCTGTGACGTAAGCGCTGTGAGAAATGGTTGTGGACGTAAAAACGCTATTAATGAGAAAAATCCTTGTCACCAGCCATCCTCTGGGGGTTTCTGGATTTGATTACCACTTTTCAATGCTTGACAATCTGACTGGTATTTAATGCTTTCTCATTTTTCCTGATAGGGACCGCTAAGCACATTATGTTCTCCCAGTTGGCAACTCCACAAAGGCCAGCAATAAAAACCCCCGCTTGTGTAATAAACCATTGTACAATCTACTGCTTATGAACAAGGTCCCTGAAAGTGTGCAACCTTTCTGCACGTTAAACAAAAAACAGATGGAGGGTTGAAAATAACTTTCCTCTTCAGGGGAGGGGGAAAGCCGAAGGACAGAGGGCCAGACTCACGGTTGGAGTCCTCAGTTACTAAGCTGGAGGCTGAACTCTGTTTCCAGGCTGTCAGGGGCAGGTGCATCCTTTCAAGGATGCTCCAGACCTCGGGGGGCCCGCTGGGTGGGGGGAGGGGCAGCAGGAATTCAAGGAAACGCGTGTGCAGAGGTGGGGCGGGGCCTCATGCACCACTTGCTAGCCAGATAACCTGGGCAACTAACTCACTGATGCCTCAGAGCCTGTCTAGTCAACTTCCTGCATCAAATGATGATCTTGAACTTTATTCCCCAAGCATATCAGAAAATGGAGTAGCTGGAAATAGAAATAATCATATTTTGTTGCTATTGCTGTCTATTTGCTTTTGTTTGTGTGTGTACACACACACACACACACACACACACACACAGATATAATATATAAGGGCTTCCCTCGTGGCTCAGACGATAAAGGAGACCACAGTTCAATCCCCGGGTCAGGAAGATCCTCTCGAGAAGGGAATGGCAACCCAGTCCTGTATTCTTGCCTGGAGAATCCCATGGACAGAGTAATCTGGTGGGCTGCAGTCCATGGGGTTGCAAAGAGTCAGACATAACTAGCACACACATACATACATTTATGAGTTTTACATAAAACTCATGAGACAGGAGAAAGGATGGAGCCAAGAATTTATAAATGATTATTTACATATGCATGCATGTATGTATTAATCAAGATCTATTTTCTGCCATGTTTTAGGGGAAAACAGTGGCTGTTTATAATACACATTTATCATATACTGTTTTATAGTTTATGGTATTATTTGTGGACATGATTGAGATTGAGTTATTAAAGAGAACTGAAAATTCACTTCAGGGTAACCAAATAGCCACCTTCCATTTGTACCCTGCTCCCAAAGACAGAAAAATTGCTGACCCCATCGTAAAGTGTCGGGTCTGAATCGCAGGCATTAAGTGTTTTATTGACACATAAACATTATTGACACTATGCATAAAACAGATAACTAATGAGAACCTACTGTGTCACACAGGGAACTCTACTCAGTTCTCCATGGTGACCTAAATGGGAAGGAAATCCAAAAAAGAGGGGACATATGTGTATGTAGAGCTTATTTATTTTGCTGACTAACAAAACATTGTTTTGCAAAAACTAACACACCATTGTAAAGCAGATATACTTCAATAAAAAATAATTAAAAGCAAAACATAATAATGAAACTTACAGAAAACTTTCCTTAAAATATAGAATCTTTTGAAGTGCTGAAGAGGCATTTGCTAAAGGAATGAGATTGGGGGGAAAGGGGGGGCTTTCAACTAGTTTTACTTGTCAGGATCCAGTCAGGAAATCAGAGCTCACAGGAGGAATTTCAAAGGATGGGATTTTTAAGAGAAATCGATCACTCAGTTGGGGAGGCAGCTTCCACACCTGAGCCTAATGCAGCCAAAGGAAGAAGACGCAGGCTGGTGAAGCAAAGATGCTCAGGTCCCTGGGGCAGGGGCATGGCCAGGGCCGATGGCTCTCCTCCGACAGCAGGAGATTCTGTCAGAGCAGCTTTGAGGAAGGGAAGCCGGAAGCTCCCTTCCCACCTCGGGAATTCATTCTCTCTCTAGCACCACCTATCGGCAGCGTTAACAAGAGACCAACTCCCCAGGAAAGCGGGCTGCTTGGGGGTATGGGTTGGAAGCTGAGATACAAGAAGGGGACAATCCATTAGTTCATGAGGCCAGCGGTTCGTTAGAGATTCCCAGCAGGTAGAATGGTGGGCAAAGAATCATTGACACAGGAGGGAAAAGAAGAGAATTAATAAGCTCCGTGGTCAGATTCCCCCAGCAGAGAAAAGAGCCTGCAAGTAGCTAGATGGAATCCAGGCAAAGAGATCACATCGATTCCCAAGTCCCAGAGAGATCTGGTGGGGCTTCCCTGGTGGCTCAGATGGTAAAGAATATGCCTGCAATGTGGGAGACCTGGGTTCGATCCCTGGGTTACGAAGATCCACTGGGGAAGGGAATGGCTACCCACTCCAGGATTCTGGCCTGGAGAATTCCAGGGACAGAGGAGTCTGGTGGGCTACAGTCCATGGGGCTGCCAAAGAGCTGGAGGACTGCGTGAATGAGCAACAAAGAGATCTCATCCTTGTTCTCTCATCCCCATCCGGTTCTCTGACCGTTGGTCAGTAAGTGGGAGAGATCTGCTCTCTGCAGCCACTGGCTTCCTCCTGTGAACCGGCTCCTCCTAGAGCCAGTGACTGTACTTCGTGTATACGATCCCCCTTCATGGATCACAGCCTTGCTGTGGTGGGAGGGGCTTGTGTAACTCAATGAGCCACGTGGTGCAGACCCATCTAAGATGGACAGGTCATAGTAGAGAGTTCTGACAAAACCTGGTCCACTGGAAGAGGGAATGGCAAACCACTCCAGTATTCTTGCCTCGAGAGCTCCGTGAACGTATATATTAAACATGCGTTATTTTTTTTAAAGTTATTATTTTATTTAATCCTCCTGTAATTCATTAGAGGTAAATCAGACCATTTTTGTTTATTTTTTTAATTGAAGTATAGTTGCTATTGGAGAAGGAAATGGTAACCCACTCCAGTATTCTTGCTTGGAGAATCTCATGGATGGAGGAGCCTGGCAGGCTACAGTCCATGGGGTCACAAGAGCCGGACAGGACTTAGTGACTAAACCCCATATTTGCTATGCAATATTATATGTTACAGGGTGCACAATATAGTGACCAGCCTGAAAGGCAGGCTGTGCATGAGTCCATTCATACAACATTCTGGAAAAGGTAAAACTACACTGATGGAAAATCCTCTATCAGTGGGTGCCTGGACCATGGGGGAAAGAGGCAGCAGCTGATTACAAAGGGGACACCCAGGGGAATATTTAATTATATCATTATGTATGGCTCTGCAGTGGTGACCAAATGACACTATATATCTGTGTCAATGGGAATTTGCTGTATTGCTCAGGGAACTCAAACAGGGGCTCTGTGACAGGTTGAAGGGTGGGATGGGGAGGGAGACGGGAGGGAGGTCCTGGAGCGGGGGGGACATGGGTGTACCTATGGCTGATTCTTGTTGATGTTTGACAGAAAATCACAAAATTCTGTAAAGCAATTATCCTTCAATTAAAATTTTTTCTAAAAATAAAAAAAAAAAAAACCCCACACAACACCCATCAAATTTGATGATACAAAAAGTGAACTTTAATGTATGAAAATCAAAAATAAAAATTTTTAAGAGACATATCAAATAGGAGTCAGAGAATCAATGTGTAGCCTAACCTCACTGAAGGGGCTGGGGAAAAAGGGTGGACATAAGTAACCTTGGAAAACAGTCTTCTTTTTTGTTTTTTACATTAAAAAAAATTGAAGTATAATTGCTTTAGAATGTTGTGTCGGTCTCTGCTGTACAATGAGGTGGATCAGCCATAAGTATAGATATATCCCCTCCCTGTTGAACACCCCCCATCCCAGCCCTCCAGGTCATCACAGCACCCAGCTGAGCTCCCTGTGCCAGACAGCAGGTCCCCACTAGCTGTCTGTTTCACGCAGGGCAGTGGATATACGTCCATGCTACTCTCCCAGTCCACTTCACCCTCCCCTTCCCCCGCTGTCTCCACATGCCCATTCTCTACGTCTGCATCTTCATTCCTGCCCTGCAAAAAGGAAACAGTCTTCTGCCTGAAAACTGGGAGGTTAAGACAAAAACAACTGCACACAAGCACCGCACTTCAGCTGGGGACGTGGCTTCTCTTGGTTAATACTGGCTACCAACGCTGAAATCGTGTTCCATGTCTACTGGGCTGGACAAGTAAGTCAGTGGATGGTGGCTGGCTGGAGCCCATTTGCCCACTGTCAGCGAGGGAATGTCTAAAAAGGCAAGGGAACCAAGCTAGAATGAAGCCAGCTGTGCTGCATGGGAGTTGGTGACACTGCTACGGACTCAGCTGAGCTCGAGATAGATGTGGATGGATGCATTCAGAATTGATTCTAGATCTGTGTGTCTCCAGAGTGCTTTTTTTCTTTTTTTTTTGCTGTTTTGCTGTTAGTAGTTTTTATTTCCACTGCTTTTAAGATATCAAACCTAGGAGTAAACTAACCTAACTGAGAAAAGACATATTTGGGACCTCTAAATACTATTTCAACTTGAAAATACTGTTTTATCACATTTGTTATTGATAACATTTCTTAAGTGTCTACCTCCACCTTAAACCTAGAACTCAGAACAAATGCAGAATAGATGATTTTAACCTTCAGCTTTAAATATCATTTGGTTTTCTTCTGTTTTCCTACTTGAACACTTTCTGTAAAGTGAGGGCCTTGTCACTGCATTTTAAATATGCCTTACACTGTGCAAAAACATTACCATAAAAATATTTTCTAAAAAAGAAAATAAACAATCCATATCTTATATCCTGTGAAAACTCAGTCTTGGCATTGCCATGGTAACAAGACTTTTAAAGGGAGTTAACTGAAATTTAACTGCATGTGTTATTTCTTTGTGATTCATACTTTATAAAAATGCAAATACAACACTAACACATGTTTTACCTTAATGTTTTATATCACCCTTTAGTCCTACATGGAATTTCTTATTTTAAAATGACTGAATGCATTTTTAAAAATTGAAGTACAGTTGATTACGAAGTTGTATGAGTTTCAGACATATAGCTCAGTTATACATACATTAGTGTTCTTGGCACAGGAAACTACTCATTATTTTGTAATAACCTATGAAAGTGAAAGTGAAGTCACTCAGTCGTGTCCGACTCTTTGCGACCCCATGGACTGTAGCCTACCAGTCTCCTCTGTCCATGGGATTTTCCAGGCAATAGTCCTAGAGTGGATTGCCATTTCCTTCCCCAGGGGATCTTCCCAATCCAGAGATCGAACCTGGGTCTCCTGCATTGTAGACAGATGCTTAACCATCTGAGCCACCAGGGAAATCTCTGAAAAAGATTACAGGTATTTCTTAGTTCTGTCCACTGAGAGATCCTAGAGGCTGTTAACACCAGAGTAGCCATGGGCACGCAAAGTACCCAGTTATTCTTCTCCAGTAAAGGAACCAAGGCTCCTTGGGGGGAAAATAGCAGATCCCAGGGCATCTTGTAGGGCCAGAAAATACTTAAAAAAAAAAAAGAAAACAACAAAGGACAAGGACACAGGAGCCATATTGAAAGAGCTCCCAATGGCCAAAGCTGGAACAATTTGATAACAAAATAATGTGATGATTTGACTATAACCCTCCAACTAAAATAATGATCCATGAGTCCACACTGGTCTTAATAAGTGAATAAACAAACAAATAAATGAGAAGAGACATCTCTTTTTGCAGAAGACTCACAATAGTTTATGCAGATACTGCCTCCTCAAAGGGGTAACGTGCTTTTACATGCAGAGGCAGGTAACTTGGTGGAGGAACCTGGCAGGGGCTTCTTTGGCCAGATGATCAAATCTGACATCACCAGCGAAGTCTCACTGGTAATACGTGGCTTTGACATGTGATGAGAAGAGTGCTTTACCTCTGTAGCACCCTTTCCAAAAGCCCACTGTTGTTGATTAGTCAGGTTCAGCTCTTGGCAACCCCATGGACTGTAGCCCACCCAGGCTTCTCTGTCCTTGGGATTCTCCAGACAACAATACTGGTGTGGGTTGTCATTTCCTCCTCCAGGGGATCTTCCCAGCCCAGCGATCGAACTAGAGTCTCCTGCCTTTGCAGGTGGCTTCTTTATCACTGAGCCACCTTGGAAGGCCCCCAAAGCCTATAATCCCAGTCTAACAGTGAGGAAAACAAACAAACATAAAACAGACACACCCCAGTTGAGGAAAATCCAGCTAAATACCTGACCAATACTCTTTAAAACTATCATGGTCACAGGAAATAAAGAAAGACTAAGAAATTTTTGAAGATGAAAAGAAATTGAAGAGACATCTGTAAGTAGACGTTACATGGTAACCCAGAGCAGAAAAAGGCTGTTTGTGGAAAAATGGATGAAATCTGAATCAAGTCTGAGTTTAGTTCACAATAATGTCCCAATGTTGGTTTCTTCATTGTGACAAATGGTAAGACGTTAACAGTAGGGGAAAGTGGGTCAAGGGCATAGGGAATTTGTACCTTCTTTGTGACTTTTCTATACATCTGAAACTATTCTAAATAAAAGAATGGGTTAAAATATCATTTTCAAAATATCCCCAAAGGTACAATGTCTAGAGATAAGTTTAATACAAGATGCGAGAGATTGCTACCCAGAAAACTATAAAACACTGTTAAGCAGGAAATTACATTCAATATCCTGAGATAAACCACAATGGAAAAGAATATTAAAAAGAATGTATATATACATACATGTATATATATGTGTGTATACACACACACACACACACACACACATATATATATATATATATATATATACACACACACACATATGGGCTTCTCTGGTGGCTCAGATGGTAAAGAATCTGCCTCTAATGCAGGAGACCCAGGTTGATTCCTGGATCAGGAAGATCCCCTGGAGGAGAAAATGGCAACCCACTCCAGTATTCTTGCCTGGAGAATCCCATAGACACAGAAGCCTGGCAGGCTATAGTACATGGGGTCACAAAGAGCTGGACATGACTGAGCTATTAAAATAAAATAAAATTTAAAAATATATAAAACCGAATCACTTTGCTTTACAGCAGAAATTTAAAAATTAAGACATTATAAATCATCTGTACTTCAATAAAATAATATAAAATATTGCTAAGAAGCATTAAACAATCTAAGTAACTAGAAAGATATTGTATGCTTGGATCAGAAGGCTCAATATTGGTAACATGGCAATTCTCCCAAACATAGCCTGTATATCTGAAAACACTTTTTTAAAAAAGAAATTTTTGTAGAAATTAAGGCAACTCTAAAATTTCTATGTGTGTGTGTATGTTCTCAGTAGTGTTGGACTCTTTGTGGCCCCATGGGCTACAACCCTCCAGGTTCCTCTGTCTGTGGGATTTCCCAGGCAAGAATATTGGAGTGGGTTGCCATTTCCTTCTCCAGGGGATCTTCCCAACCCAGGGATCAAACCTGCATCTCTTGTATCTCCTGCATTGGCAGGTGGATTCTTTACCATAAGCACCACCTGGGAAGCCCCCAAATTTTTCTGGACATGCCAAATTATCCAAAACAATTATATAAAAAAAAGGAGAGTTGCAGCACTTATTCCCCTCTTCAAGATTCTACTCTTGATGACAATCAAGACAGCACCGTTTTATTAAAAGGATTGACAGATGAAGCAGAACCAATAGCCCACAAATAGGTCCATGTACATAGTCAAACAGTTTTTGACAAAAAGGCCAAAGCAATTCAATGGAAAAAGGAAAGTCTCCTCAACAAATGAGGCTGGAGCAAGCAGACTTTTGTGTCATAAAAAAGTACCATAATTCCTATCTCACAACATATCACAAATTAATATAAGATGGATCACAGATCTGAAGGTAAAAACTGGAACTCTGAAGCTTCTTTAAAAAAAAAAAAAAGGAAAAAAAAATCTCCTCAACCTAGAGATAGAAAGATTTCTTAGAGAGAACACAGAAAACACTAACCATTAAAGAATGATAAATTGGACTTCACCAAAATTTAAACCTTAGACTCATCACAGAAACAATTAAGAAAATTAATGGTCAAGCCACAGATTGGAAGAAAATATTCACAACACATATATTTCACTGAGGGTCTGTATCCACAATATATAAAAGCTTTTACAGCTCAATAATAAAACACAAATGACCTCATAAAAATGGGCAGAAGATTCGAACAGATACTGAAAAAAATAAGACAAGAGAATGGAAAAAGGTGCATGAAAAAGTTCTCTCAAGACTGTTAGTAATTTGGAAAATGCTAACGAAAACCACAACAAGATGGTACCACACAACCAGTAAAATGGCTAAAACTGAAATAATTGATCACACCCACTCCAGTACTCTTGCCTGGAAAATCCCATGGATGGAGGAGCCTGGAAGACTGCAGTCCATGGGGTTGCTGAGGGTCAGACACGACTGAGCGACTTCACTTTCACTTTTCACTTTCATGCATTGGAGAAGGAAATGGCAACCCAGTCCAGTGTTCTTGCCTGGAAAATCCCAGGGACGGGGGAGCCTGGTGGGCTGCCGTCTACGGGGTTGCACAGAGTCGGACACGACTGAAGCGACTTAACAGTAGCACCAGCAGTGCTGAAGAGGATGCAGAGCAGGTGGGATTCTCCTACATTGCTGGTGGGAGAGTCAAATCACACAGTCACTAAAAATGGTATGGGAGTTTCTTAGAAACATACCCCTACCTTATGAGCTAAAAAATCTCATTTGAAAACATATGCCCACAGAAAGCCTCATACAAGGATATTCAAAGCAACTTTATTCCCAGTAGCCCTAGACTTAACTGCTCACCATCATCAATCAAAGGATGGGTTATTAGTATTATTATTTCCATACAATGGAATATTAGTAGTATGACGGAATGAACTATTGATGATACATGCGTATGAATCTTAAAAACATTATGCTGAGTGGAAAGCCAGATGAGTGGTTCTTTCCCAGTCATTCATGAGAGGATGAATGACTGGGAAGGGGCAGTGGGCTCCTCTGGAATAAAACAAACGACATCTTGGGAGGAGTAAGGGTCACTCAGCGGTATACATTTGTCAAAAGAGACGGAGATTATATGTACTTTATGCGGATTATACTTCATTTTTAAAAACTGACACAAATTAGGTATTGTTGGTCCAGTGGCTGAGACTCCGTGCTGCCAATGCAGGGGCTCTGGGTTCAACCCCTGGTCAGGGAACTAGATCCCACGTGCTAGAGCTAAGAGTGCACGCCACAACTAAGGCCTGGCACAGCCAAATCCATGGGAGGTGAGGCTCCCATGAGTGAGATTAATGGCCTTTGGAATGAGACTCTAGAGAGCTCCCCAGCCCCTGACTCCCGGTAAGGATACAACAAGACATCCACAGCTTAGATGCAGTCCGTCACTTAACCCAGCTGGCACCCCATCTCAGACTTCCAGCCTCCAGGACTATGAGAAGTTTCTCATGTTCACAAGCTGCCAAGTCGGAGGTATTTTGTGACAGTGGCCTGAATGGACTAAGGCATTGGACGAGCCATTTTCTTTTTCATCTTCAATGGAAGATCACTTGCTTACACTTCTCATGAGGTTATTATGAATAGCAGCGTGTGTAAACACTCGTTAGAACTAGCACAAGTTCTCCTTCAGTGTAATTCAACAAATTCCACAGCTGGTTTACCTTGGCGAACAAACACTCTTCATCATAGCCTGATACCATTTCTTAGTAGCACGCCTGAGCCTCACAGATGCTTCTGGAGGGATAGGTCATAAAATAATGTAGCAACCCCAAGCGGAGAAACAAAACGTGGCATTGCTCTGCCTATTCCGTGTCACACTGAAAAGGGATCTGGTAGGAGCAGAGGAAATGTCTTGCTCAATTTCTTCCAACTACCCTCCTTTGTTGCTGTTTAGTCACTAAGCCATGTCTGACTCTTTGTGACCTCATGGACTGCAGCACGCCAGGCTTCCCTGTTCTTCACTATCTCCTGGAGTTTGCTCAAACTCATGTCCATGGTGCCATCCAACCATCTCATCCTCTGTTGCCCCCTTCTCCCCCTGCCCTCAATCTTTCCCAGGGTCAGGGTCTTTTCCAATGGATCGGCTCTCCATATCAGGTGACCGAGGTATTGGAGCTTTAGCTTCAGCATCAGTCCATCCAATGAATATTCAAATTAGATCAGGTGACCAAAGTTTTGGAGCTTCAGCTTCAGCATCAGTCCTTCCAATGAATATTCAGGGTTGATTTTCTTTAGGATTGACTGGTTTGATCTCGATGCTGCCCAAGGTAAGAGTCTTCTCCAGCACCATAATTAGAAAGCATCAGTTTTAGTTTCTTTAGCATTCATTTTTCATTGCTGCAAAACAATGACCACACCCTCAATGGTACATTTATTTCATGGTTTCTGTCAGGTAGGAATCTGGGCACATCTAGCTCTGAACTTTGCTCAGGCTTACAAGGTAATAATCAAGGTATCTGTCAGCCAGCATTCTCATCTGGCAGCTTAACTGGGAAGAATCTGCTTTTGAATTCACTCTGAGTGTTGGCAGAATTTTGTGGGCTGGTGAAGACTCTCTCAAATGATAAATCACTTCCTATCTTTTTGTGCCTCTCATGTTCCATGTATTCAGTTCAGTTCAGTCACTCGGTCCTGTCTGACTCTGCAACCCCACGGACTGCAGCACGCCAGGCTTCCCTGTCCATCACCAACTCCCAGACCTTGCTCAAACGTGTCCCTCAAATCAGTGATGTCATCCAATCATCTCATCCTCTGCCATCCCGTTCTCCTGCCTTCAATCTTTCCCAGCATCAGGGTCTCTTCTAATGGGTCAGTTCTTTGCATCAGGTGGCCAAAATACTGGAGTTTTAGCTTCAGCATCAGTCCTTCCAATGAATATTCAGGACTGATTTCCTTGAGGATTGACTGATTGGACCTCCTTGCAGTCCAAGGGACTCTCAAGAGTCTTCTCCAACACCACAGTTCAAAAGCATCAATTCTTCGGCACTCAGCTTTCTTTATAGTCCAACTTTCACATCCATACGCGACTACCAGAAAAACCATATCTTTGACTAGATGGACCTTTGTTGGCAAAGTAATGTCTCTGCTTTTTAATATGCTGTCTAGGTTGGTCATAGCTTTTCTTCCAAGGAGCATCTTTCAATTTCATGGCTGCAGTCACCATCTGCAGTGATTTTGGAGCCCAAGAAAATAAAGTCTCTCACTGTTTCCATTATTTCCCCATCTATTTGCCGTGAAGTGATGGGACCAGTTGCCATAATCTTAGTTTTCTGAATGTTGAGTTTTAAGCCAGCTTTTTCACTCTCCTTGTTCACGTTCAATAAGAGGCTCTTAACTTCTTCGCTTTCTGCCATAAGGGTGGCATCATCTGCATATCTGAACTTATTGATATTTCTCCCAGCAATCTTGATTGCAGCTTGTGCTTCATCCAGTCTGGCAGTTCACATGATGTACTCTGCATATAAGTTAAATAAACGGGATGACAATATACACCCTTGACGTACTCCTTACCCAATTTGGATCCAGTCTGATGTTCCATTGTCCAGTTCTAACTGTTGCTTCTTGACCTGCATACAGATTTCTCAGGAGGCAGGTAAGGTGGTCTGGTATTCTCATCTCTTGAAGAATTTTCCACAGTTTATTGTGATCCACACAGTCAAAGGCTTTGGCATAGTCAATAATGCAGAAATAGATGTTTTTCTGGAACTCTCTTGCTTTCTTGAAGATCCAATGGATGTCAGCAATTTAATCTATGGTTCCTCTGCCTTTTCTAAATCCAGCTTGAACATCTGGAAGTTCACAGTTCACATACTGTTGAAGCCTGGCTTGGAGAATGTTGAGCATTACTTTGGTAGCGTGTGAGATGAGTGCAATTGTGCAGTAGTTTGAACATTCTTTGGCATCACCTTTTTTGGTATTGGAATAAAAACTGACCTTTTCCAGTCCTGTGGCCACTGCTCAGTTTTCCAAATTTGCTGGAATATTGAATGCAGCACTTTCACAGCATCATCTTTCAGGATTTGAAATAGCTCAACTGGAATTCCATCACCTCCACTAGCTTTGTTCGTAGTGATGCTTTCTAAGGCCCACTTGACTTCACATTCCAGAATGTCTGGTTCTAGGTGAGTGATCACACCATCATGATTATCTGGGTCATGAAGATCTTTTTCGTAGAGTTCTTCTGTGTATTCTTGCCACCTCTTCTTAATATCTCCTGCTTCTATTAGGTCCAGACCATTTCTGTCCTTTATCAAGCCCATCTTTGCATGAAATGTTCTCTTGGTATCTCTAATTTTCTTGAAGAGACTCTAGTCTTTCCCATTCTTTTGTTTTCCTCTATTTTTTGCATTGATCACTGAGGAAGCCTTTCTTATCTCTCCTTACTATTCTTTGGAATTCTGCATTCAAATGGGTATATCTTTCCTTCTCTCCTTTGCCTTTAGCTTTTCTTCTTTTTTCAGTTATTAGTAAGGCCTTCTCAGACAACCATTTTGCTTTTTTGCATCTCTTTCTCTTGAGGATGGGCTTGATCCCTGCCTCCTGTTCAATGTCAGGAACCTCTGTCCATAGTTCTTCAGGCACTCTGTCTATCAGCTCTAATCCCTTGAATCTATTTCTCACTTCCACTGTATAATCATAAGGGTTTTGATTTAGGTCATACCTGAATGGTCTACTGATTTTCCCTACTTTCTTCAATTTCAGTCTGAATTTGGCAATAAGGAGTTCATGATCTGAGCCACAGTCAGCTCCTGGTCTTATTTTTGCTGACTGTATAGAGCTTCTCCATCTTTGGCTGCAAAGAATATAATCAATCTGATTTTGGTGTTGACCATCTGGTGATGTCCATGTGTAGAGTCTTCTCTTATGTTGTTGGAAGAGGGTGTTTGCTACGACCAGTGTGTTCTGTTGGCAAAACTCGGTTAGCCTTTGCCCTGCTTCATTTTGTACTCTAAGGCCAAACTTGCCTGTAACTCCAGGTATCTCTTGAGTTCCTACTTTTGCATTCCAGTCCCCTATGATGAAAAGGACATCTTTTTTTGTGTGTTTGTTAGTTCTAGAAGGTGTTGTATGTCTTCATAGAATCATTCAACTTCAGCTTCTTCAGCATTACTGGTTAGGGCATAGACTTGGATTACTGTGATATTGAATGGTTTACCTTGGAAATGAACAGAGATCAGTCTGTCATTTTTGAGATCGCATCCAAGCACTGCATTTCAAACTCTTTCGTTGACTATGAGGGTTACTCTCTTTCTTCTAAGGGATTCTTGTCCACAATAGTAGATATAATGGTCATCTGAGTTAAATTCACCCATTCCAGTCCATTTTAGTTCACTGATTTCTAAAATGTTGATGTTCATTCTTGTCACCTTCTGTTTGGCCACTTCCAATTTACCTTGATTCATGGACCTAACACTGCAGATTCCTATGTGATATTGTTCTTTACAGCATCGGACTTTATTTCCATCACCAGTCACATCCACAACTGGGTGTTGTTTTTGCCTTGGCTCTGTCTCTTCATTTTTTCTGGAGTTACTTCTCTACTCTTCTCCAGTAGCATATTGGGCATCTACTGACCTGGGGAGTTCATCTTTCAGGGTCATATCTCTTTGCCTTTTCATACTGTTCATGGGGTTCTCAAGGCAAGAATACTGAAGTGGTTTGCCATCCCCTTCTCCAGTGGACCACATTTTGTGACCGGTCCATCTTGGGTAGCCCTACACAGCATGGCTCATAGTTTCATTGAATTAGACAAAGCTGTGGTCCATGTGATCAGTTTGATTCATTTTCTATGATGGTTATTTTCATTCTGTCCACCCTGTCCATTTCATTCTGTCCATTCCATGTATTAGGTGCTCAATTAAAATGGAATGAATGATCAAACAAATGTTTCCCCCCTCATCAAGACTTCCATCTTTACTGGGCATGAAGGAGAGAATTAAGCCTCTCTGTCTCTTCTTTGGGATTCCCAGGTAGTGCTAGTTAAGAATCTGCCTACGAATGAAGGAGACACAAGAGACAGGGGCTTGATCCCTGGTTCAGGAAAATCTCCTGGAGTAGGAAATGACAACCCACTCCCATATCCTCACCCGGAGAATCCCATGGACAGAGGAGCCTGGTGGGCTACAGTGCATGGGGCCGCAGAGAGTCTTACACGACTGAGTACACAAGCAGTGTCTCTTCCTCTCAACGCCCCTGTCACCTCTATGCATGATAATATTAAGGACCAGAAAACAAAGAGTGAAAACATATCCAGACTCTGGGAAATGAATCAAGTGCAAGGAAGGGTGTAAGGAGAAACATTCGCATAATTCATCAAACAGAATGAGGAAGAACACAAGTACTACATAAAGTGATTTGGGTGAGAAATACGTTTACAGTTATTTTAGCATTTCACAGATATTTCACCCTCTGCGTGCACTTTCATCTCTCTCTTTTTTTCTTATTTAACTATGCAAGCATCTGCATTAACCCTAGGTGTAAACTCAATTCTGCTGGGAGAGCCCAGCTACTGGTTAGCATACCTTGGCCGGTGTAAAGACAATGAAAAGTAATGAGTCTGGTCCCCAGAGATCTGCAGACAAGGACCCAACCACTATCCTCTGTAACTTCCAGGAATCCCCTCCCCGCTTTTGGCAGGGCCCCAGAGCCAGCCAGGGAGCTGTTCTAAAGGACTGTACCAAATTCCAAGGATGGAAAGGAAATCACAAATATCAGAATTGAGCTCCTCAATTAGCTGCCTCTCCATCACCTTTTGATCCTAGGATCCTGACACTGCCTGCAGCCCCGCCAGAGCCCCAGCATCTGGCTTAGCAGTACTCCACTCCTCCCTTCCCAGCCTCTGACTGACAACATTTTCATTACAGTACTTTTAACGCTCTAGCAAATTCCACAGTTGCGGTTAGGACACCAGACTATTTAGACAGAGTCCACAAACTGTTTGGACTGTGGGGGAGGTTCTGGCATTTGCCTTTTCAAATGGGTTCAGATGGCAGAGGACCTAATGTTTGCAGGAGGGCTACAAATGGGCTTTGCTAATTAAAACATCATCTACAAGGCAATCTGGAAAATCAAGATGCTCAAAAAGCATGGATGGTGTTAGTGCTCCAGCAGAGGTTTTTAAATAAAATCACATCATACATCATCTGATTTTTGCCACAGGGAGGGAAAAGAAAAAAGCTGACTCATAGATGTGCTGTGGCAACAAGGGAATTATCAGGAACTTCAGGCAATCAGTACACTCTGTGGCTTCCCTGGTAGCTCAGTTGGTAAAGAATCTGCCTGCAATGCAGGAGACCCTGGTTCAATTCCTGGGTGGATAAGATCCCCTGGAGAAGGGAATGGCTACCCACTCCAGTATTCTTGGGCTTCCCTTGTGGCTTAGCTGGTTAAGAATCTGCTTGCAATGTGGGAGACCTGGGTTTGATCCATGGGTTGGGAAGATACCCTGGAGAAGGGAAAGGCTACCCACTCTAATATTCTGGCTTGGAGAATTCCTTGGACTATTCCATGGGGTTGCAAAGAGATGGACACGACTGAATGGCTTTCACTTTCTTTCTTTTTCTTGGTACACTCTGTTGATCCCAGACCCAAGAAGGCTAACATTGTTTGTAGGTTTGTCTCATTAGTCTTGTTTGGTTAAGAGGATTTTAGATGCTCCAAAGACTGCCCAGGCCTGGACTGAGGCTGTTGAGTACTTGAAATATGCCTGGTAGGGAAAGAAGAGTTTAATTTTTTGTGTTATTAAATGTTAATTTAAGTGCAAAAAAACTGTATTCAATTCAGTTCTTGGAAAATCCTTAAATACATTTTGATAAAACTTGAGTATGTGAATATACTTTTTCAACTGCAAATTTTATAAACATAAAATCAAGTATTTCTGGTGAAATTTAATAATCAGTTTGAGATGTGTAATGCTTCCCTGGTGGCTCAGATGGTAAAGAATCTGCCTATGCAGGAGATGCAGGTTCGATCCTTGGGTCGGGAAGGCCCCCTGGAGAAGGGACTGGCAACCCATTCCAGTACTCTTGCCTGAAGAATTCCATGGACAGAGGAGCCTGGCAGGCTATACAGTCCATGGGACTGCAAAGAGTCAAACATGACTGAGTGACTAACACTTTTTTTTTCCTTTGAGATGTGTGATAAATATATAATATACTCCAGATTTTGAAGATTCCATATGAAAAATACATATAATATTTCGAGATTTCTTTTTGACAATAAAGAAATGACATTGCAATGATAATATTTTGGATAAAGTGAGTTAAAGGAAATACATAATTAAAATGGATTCCATCTATTTCTTTCTCACTTTTTAAAAGTGGTTACTAGGAAAATTTAAATTATAAGTGAGGCCCACACTACATTCCTATTGGACCAAATTGCACTAAAACATTGCTACTCCCGTTGGCTTAAAAGGATAGGTGGTGCGTACAGCACCATTTCTGTATCAGATATCTATAGGCATCTTTAGATCATAGGAGCTGGGTCCTCTAATGCTCTTGGCAATTTCAAGCCTGTTGCCTAGAGTGATATGAAGACATCCTGTTAAACTGAATTAATACATTAAGCAGAACATCAGAAACATGTCCTTGATTTCCCAGATGGACTACTGTGCACCCTCACATACCTTTTTCATGACCAATCCCGCCCTTTTAAACGTCTGCTGAATGTGAGCAGGTGGCAGCACTCAAGTGCCTGCAGAATGTTGCATTTCACTCAGACCGTTGAGCTGACTGCTTTATCTCATTTATGTGATTCTTTCCTTGAATGCGTCATATTCGAGACTGTCTGGGCATTTCAAAGAAACTCTCCAGAATCCAAAAAGAATATCAGTTTAGTTTAGAATTTTAGAATTTAATTTTTAATTAGGATGCATGACATGCTGGCGAGTAGGATCATCTTCAAACTAAATCCCACAATTCCAGATGAAAGCATCCTATGTGCCTGAGTTTCTGAGTCATCCTCATCACTACTTTGGTGGCCCATTGTCACACCATGTTGTCAGACTACAGGCTTTTATATTTTGGTTCAGGAATGCCCACAGTGACTAGGCTGTAAATTCAAAGGGATTACAAAACACTGTTAAAGATTTTAAAGTCACACTCTTCTTCATCCATTTACCCCAAAGGAACATAAAACTTGGGTTTGTAGCTATTTGAGTATAAATACAGAAACCTTTTTTAAACATAAAAAGCGTATAAATATGTGGGCACATTTATATGAATTTTTACTCTATAAATCAATAGTGATAATGTCTCAGTAAGCTTATTTATTTGGCTTTGCCAGGTCTTAGCTGTGGCACGTGGGATCTTTAGTTGTGATGTGTGGACTTTTAGTTGCAGCATGTGGGATCTAGTTCCCTGACCAGGGATGGAACCTAAGCCCCCTGCATTAGGAGTGAGGAGTCTTAGCCACTGGTCCACCAGGGGAGTCCCTTAGGGAGTTTTATTTTTTTAATATTTATTTATTTTTTATTTGGCTGTACTGGGTCTTAGTTGCAGCATATGCAATCTAGTTCCCTGACCAGGGATCAAACCCTGGCTCCCTACGTTGGGAGCTCAAAGTCTTATCCACTGGACCACCAGGGAAGTCCCTTAGGGAGTTTTATTTTTTAATATTTATTTATTTTTTATTTGGCTATACTGGGTCTTAGTTGCAGCATATGCAATCTAGTTCCCTGACCAGGGATCAAACCCTGGCTCCCTACGTTGGGAGCTCAAAGTCTTATCCACTGGACCACCAGGGAAGTCCCTTAGTGAGTTTTAAAACATAGAAAGAATCGAGATGGAATGGAATCAACAATAGATAAGGAGTCAAGTACGCAGAGTGTCCTATGGGTTTTGCTTTTCTCAGTAGGAGGGTGAAAATATCAACTAATATTGGGTATTTGATACATTATAAATATGTGATATATTTTCATATCCTTCATATTCTTGTATCATATATATATGATATATTTCTCATATCTCATAACCTCTGACTTTTATCTCCGAGGTAAGGATGAAAGTGAAATAATGAAAAGTAACCTGAAAGAAGGCAAGAAGAAAGGAAAAAAAAAAAGCAAACAGATAGGAGGAATAGAAAGCACATAGAATAGAAAGTAAGATGGGAAGGTTTTTCAATTGAAGTGTATTTGGCATATAACACTGTATCAAGTTTAAGATGTACATGTGACCTGATACATTTACATACTGCAGTATAGTGGCCACTGTAGCGCTAGCTAACACCTCTACACATACGATGATCATTTCTTTTCATGGTGGGGGGAGTTAAGATCTGGTCTCTCCGCAGTGATGTTTATAACACTGTCGTCTATAACCACTCCACTGTCCGTTAGAGCTCTAGAACTCATTCCTCTGCCAGTTGCTAGGTTGTCGCCTCAGTGTCTCTCCCATCCACCCACCCACAACCCCTGGTAACCACAAATGCACTCTGTTTTTACAAGTCTGGCATTTTTAGACTTCACATGTAAGTGATATCAAACAACATTTGTCTTTTTCTGCCTGACTTATCTCACTTAGCATACTGTTTTCAAGGTCCATCCGTGTTGTTGCCAATGGCCGGCTTTCCTTCCTTCTCACAGCTGAGTAAGACTCCACTGTGCTTGTAGGCCACGTCTTCTAAACCCATTAATCGACAGGCTCTTAGATGGTCTCCATACCTTTGCTATTGTGAATAATGTTGCAATAAATATGGGAGTGCATTGCTATCTTTTTAATATATATTTTTATTGAGGTATAGTTAATGTACAATATTATATAAGTTTCAGGTGTACAACTTAGTGATTCACGATTTTTGAAGGTTATAGTCCAATCGCAGTTATTACAAAATCTTGTCTATCTTCCCTGTGTTGCACTATACATTCTTGTAACTTATTTACTTTTAAAATGTATTTTTAATTGGAAGATAATTGCTTGACAATGGTGTGTCGGTTTCTGTTGTGCAAGAACATGAATCAGCTGCAAGTATACATGTATCTCCTCCCTGTTGAGCATCCTCCCATCCCTCTAGGTTGTCACCGGTCACTAAGCTGAGCTCCCTCTGCTATACAGCAGTTCCCCACCAGCTAGCTATTTTTTACAAGGTAGTGTACACATGTCAGCGCTACTATCTCAACTCACCCTACCCTCTTTCTCCCACTGTGCCCATAAGCCCATTCTCTACATCTGTGACTCTATTTCAGGAGTGCAGATGTCTCTTTATATGGAGAAATGGAAATGCTAGATGATATAGAAGTTCCATTTTTATTTTGGGTGGGAACCTCCATACTGTTTTCCATAGTAGCTGAGCCAACTTCAATGATGCCTAGACAGGAAAGGGTGTGAAATCCAGAATTGACTGATTTATGCTGAAATGAATTTCCTGAGAATTGACTAAGTTCTGTTTCCCGCCAGCAGAAGAGAGAAGGCATTGATATAGCAACTAAGTTATACAATAAATAAAGTTGCCCATCTCCAGTGGAGCTTCTTGGATGTCCAGCTTTAGGAATCTAGACTCAGAGGGAAGAAGCATAGATGGGGTAGTCCAAGGTCATGGCTACATTGTAACGATCAGGATAAGGGGAGGAGTAGTGCAGGGTTAGTCCTAGCTCAGTCCTGTCAGACTCTTTTTGTGATGCCAGGCTCCTCTAGTTCATGGGATTCTCCAGGCAAGAATACTGGAATGGGTAGCCCATTCCCTTCTCCAGGGGATCTTCCTGACCCAGGGATCAGACCCCAGTCTCCTGCATTGCAGGTGGATTCTTTACCATTTGAGCCACTAGGGAAGCCTCTGACATTGCAAGGTCATGGCTATGCTGTAACAGGATGTGCATGTGTGTTAGTCGCTCAGTGGTGTCCAACTCCTTGAGAACCCATGGACTGGAGTCCACCAGGTTCCTCTGTCCATGGGATTTTCCAGGCAAGAATACTGGAGTGGGTTTCCATTCCCTTCTCCAGGGGATCTTTCCAACTCAGGGATCCAACCTCGGTCTCGTGCATTGCAGGCAGATTCTTTACCATCTGAGTCACCAAGGAAGCCAGGATAAGGACCCAGAAATGGCACTTTGAGAAACACAGGCTGGGGTCATGGTCCTCTAAGTGTGGTCCTGGAACTGTGTCTTGAAGGTTTACTCCTTCCCTACACATCTTGTTGAGCTTGCCTCTGATTTCCACTCAGGACATCCTTCAGCTTACCATGCACAAGTGATCTTCATTGTCATTATTCCTTTCTAATTACTCTTTGATTCCACAATTTTCTTGGCTCTTACCTCATTTTCTTCCCCAAAGAAGATATTTAAGTTCCCCCTAAATCTCATTGTAGTTTTTTTGAAATTGCTTTGGACTTACAGATTACTGAGGCAAAAACAGATGTCTTCTAAGAGGAGAGTGGAAAAAGTTGGCTTAAAACTCAACATTCAGAAAACTAAGATCATGGCATCTGGTCCCATCACTTCATGGCAAATAGATGGGGAAACAGTGGAAACAGTGACAGACTTTATTTTGTTTGGGCTCCAAAATCACTG
This sequence comes from Budorcas taxicolor, assembly GCF_023091745.1. Classification (NCBI taxonomy): domain Eukaryota; kingdom Metazoa; phylum Chordata; class Mammalia; order Artiodactyla; family Bovidae; genus Budorcas; species Budorcas taxicolor. Next base: position 30,788,338 of record NC_068928.1, on the reverse strand, counting down.
CAGATGGTGACTGCAGCCATGAAATTAAAAGATGCTTGCTCCTTGGAAGGAAAGTTATGACAAACTAGACAGCATATTAAAGAGCAGACATTACTTTGCCAACAAAGGTCCATCTAGTCAAAGGTATGGTTTTTCCAGTAGTCTTGTATGGATGTGAGAGTTGAACTATAAAGAAAGCTGAGCACTGAAGAATTGATGCTTTTGAACTGTGGTGTCGGAGAAGACTCTTGAGAGTCCCTTGGACAGCAAGGAGATCCAACAGTCCATCCTAAAGAAAATCAATCCTGAATCTTCTTTGGAAGGACTGATGTTGAAGCTGAAACTCCAATACTTTGGCCACCTGATGCAAAGAACTGACTCATTAAAAGAGCATTAAAAAAAAATAAAAATTAAAAAAAAAAGAACTGACTCATTAGAAAAGACCCTGTTTCTTGAGGTATGCCTGTATTGCTATGAACTTTCCCCTTAGCACTGCTTTTACAGTGTCCCACAGGTTTTGGGTTGTTGTGTTTTCATTTTCATTCGTTTCTATGCATATTTTGATTTCTTTGATTTGTTTTGTGATTTGTTGGTTATTCAGCAGCATGTTGTTCAGCCTCCATATGTTGGAATTTTTAATAGTTTTTTCTTCTGTAATTGAGATCTAATCTTACTGCATTGTGGTCAGAAAAGATGCTTAGAATGATTTCAATTTTTTGAATTTACCAAGGCTAGATTTATGGCCCAGGATGTGATCTATCCTGGAGAAGGTTCTCTGTGCACTTGAGAAAAAGGTGAAATTCATTGTTTGGGGTGAAATGTCCTATAGATATCAATTAGGTCTAACTGGTCTATTGTATTGTTTAAAGTTTGTGTTTCCTTGTTAATTTTCTGTTTAGTTGCTATATCCATAGGTGTGAGTGGGGTATTAAAGTCTCCCCCTATTATTGTGTTATTGTTAATTTCTATTATTGTGTTATTGTTAATTTCCCCTTTCATACTTGTTAGCATTTGTCTTACATATTGCGGTGCTCCTATGTTGGGTGCATATATATTTATAATTGTTATATCTGCTTCTTGGATTGATCCTTTGATCATTATGCAGTGTCCTTCTTTGTCTCTTTTCACAGCCTTTGTTTTAAAGTCTATTTTATCTGATATGAGTATTGCTACTCCTGCTTTCTTTTGGTCTCTATTTGCGTGGAATATCTTTTTCCAGCCCTTCACTTTCAGTCTGTATGTGTCCCTTGTTTTGAGGTGGGTCTCTTGTTGACAACATATATAGGGGTCTTGTTTTTATATCCATTCAGCCAGTCTTTGTCTTTTGTTTGGAGCATTCAACCCATTTACATTTAAGATAATTATTGATAAGTATGATCCCATTGCCATTTACTTTATTGTTTTGGGTTCGAGTTTATATACCCTTTTTGTATTTCCTGTCTAGAGAATATCCTTTAGCATTTGTTGGAGAGCTGGTGTGGTGGTGCTGAATTCTCTCAGCTTTTGCTTGTCTGTAAAGCTTTTGATTTCTCCTTCGTATTTGAATGAGATCCTTGCTGGGTACAGTAATGTGGGCTGTAGGTTATTTTCTTTCATCCCTTTAAGTATGTCTTGCCATTCCCTCCTGGCGTGAAGAGTTTCTGTTGAAAGATCAGCTGTTATCCTTACGCGAATCCCCTTCTGTGTTATTTGTTGTTTTTCCCTTGCTGCTTTTAATATTTGTTCTTTATGTTTGATCTTTGTTAATTTGATTAATATGTGTCTTGGGGTGTTTCACCTTGGGTTTATTCTGTTTGGGACTCTGTGGGTTTCTTGGACTTGGGTGATTATTTCCTTCCCCATTTTAAGGAAGTTTTCAACTACCATCTCCTCAAGTATTTTCTCATGGTCTTTCTTTTTGTCTTCTTCTGGGCCAAAGAACTAAATAGACATTTCTCCAAAGAAGACATACGGATGGCTAACAAACACATGAAAAGATGCTCAACATCATTCATTATCAAAGAAATGCAAATCAAAACCACAATGAGGTACCATTTCATGCCAGTCGGAATGGCTGCGATCCAAAAGTCTACAAGCAATAAATGCTGGAGAGGGTGTGGAGAAAAGGGAATCCTCTTACACTGTTGGTGGGAATGCAAACTAGTACAGCCACTATGGAGAACAGTGTGGAGATTCCTTAAAAAACTGGAAATAGAACTGCCTTATGACCCAGCAATCCTACTGCTGGGCATACACACTGAGGAAACCAGAATTGAAAGAGACACATGTACCCCAATGTCCATCGCAACACTGTTTATAATAGCCAGGGCATGGAAGCAACCTAGTTGTCCACCAGCAGATGAATGGATAAGAAAGCTGTGGTACATATACACAATGGAGTATTACTCAGCCATTAAAAAGAATACATTTGAATCAGTTCCAATGAGGTGGATGAAACTGGAGCCTATTATACAGAGTGAAGTAAGCCAGAAAGAAAAACACCTATACAGTATACTAACGCATATATATGGAATTTAGAAAGATGGTGACGATAACCCTGTATGCGAGACAGCGAAAGAGACACAGATATATAGAACAGTCTTTTGGACTCTGTGGGAAAGGGCAAGGGTGGGATGATTTGGGAGAATGGCATTGAAACATGTATAATATCATATATGAAACGAATCGCCAGTCCAGGTTGGATGCATGATACTGGATGCTTGGGGCTGGTGCACTGGGACAACCCAGAGGGATGGTACGGGGAGGGAGGAGGGAGGCGGGTTCAGGATGGGGAACACGTGTATACCTGTGGTGGATCCATGTTGATGTATAGCAAAACCAATACAATATTGTAAAGTAATCAACCTCCAATTAAAATAAATAAATTTATATTAAAAAAAAAAGAAAAGACCCTGATCCTGGGAATGATTGAAGGTGGGAGGAGAAATGGATGACAGAGGATGAGAAGGTTGGATGGCATCACCGACTCAATGGACATGAGTTTCAGTTAGCTCCAGGAGTTGGTGACGGATAGGGAAGCCTGGTGTGCTACAGTCCATGGGGTTGCAAAGAGTCAGACACGACTGAGTGACTGAATTAAACTGATCCTCCAAACAGGATCTGATTCTCAATATACTTAAATCCCATCCTAAATTCTTCAGTGAACTTTTATGGGTTTTCTTCATCTGTACTTTTATTTTGGAGCATATTCCCAGGCAGTTTATATTTGAGGATTGTTTTAGTGATTAGGATCTTTTCCCACTGTACTTTCTAAATGCTTCTTAGTGATAAATTGGGAAAGCTATTGCCTTTTTTTCCTCTATATTTATTTTATTTCTCTGTTTTGATACTGAGATTTTATTTGTGGCTTAATACATAATACTTAAAGTTCCATGTTCCCTGGAAAAGTGCATAATCTCTGTTTGTAGAAATATAGTTCAAAATGTACCTTTTAAATAAACTTACTTATTTTATTAATTTTTTCTACATCATCATTTAGTCTTTAACTACTTTGAGATAGGTATATTTCTATAAATTTCCCCATGTATTTTTAAGAGTGTGAGTTTCACATTATTTGATCTACTGATTTTGGAACATAAAGGTTAATTGGTGCTCTATTATCTTTTAGTTTTTAACAATAAAAATGATGGTCTTTGTTCATAGTCCCATTTGATGCTATATTAAATTCTATATAGCCTATTAATATTATAACTCTTTTTTTTCTTTTTATGTTTGTTATACTTTTTACCTGGATTCATTTTAGGTATGTCTTTAGTCAACAGTAGATAACTGGGCTTGGTTTCATTACATATCAATTTCAGGATCTCTTTAATAACTGAATTTATCTCATTTACAATCACTCTTCCAAGTACTATATTTGGTTTGTGTCCACTTTCCTTTTTCTGTTTTTGCTTCTTGAGCTCTCCTTTTTTTACTTTCTTTTTTTCCTAACCAAATCAGCATTTTTTTTTCCACTTTGCTTTTCTCTGATGAATTACTTTTGAGTTTTCAAATATTTTCTTTAAACTACAATTTGAAATTATTAGAATTAAGAAATGTAATTTGTTGGCCACTCTATAATACACTTTCCATTTCTTTTCCTCCATTCAGACTATGGCCCCTGTTAATGTAATTTCATAGATGGAGATTATTCATATCACTCTATATTAAAGTATTTTATCTTCTTTTGTGTGGAAAGTTCTCATTTATAACACTTTTAGGACAAGTTTACAACTAACTATTGGGCTTTCCTGGTGACTCAGCAATAAAGAGTTCACCTGTAGTGTAGGTAACATGGGTTTGAGACGCCAGTTTGACCCCTGGGTTGGGAAGATCCCCTGGAGAAGCAAACGGCAACCAACTCCAATATTCTTGCCTGGGAAATCCCATGGGCAGAGAAGGCTGGCAGGCTACTTACGGTCCAGGGGGTCACAAGAGTTGGACATGACTTAGCAACTAAACCACTACCACCATTACGATTATTTGGATCCCTCTTAATTTTACTTCAGTGCAGATTGCCGATCCTTCTTTATTATTTTCCCAGCTTCAAACATTGAATTCTGACTTTCTATTGATGGTAATTATTTCTTCAAGGGACATTTTCCCATGAAGCTTACATGACTGATATTTTCTAAGTTCTCCTATTTGAGGATGCATTTTTGTTACCTTCACATACAAAAGGCAGATTGACAAGGTATAAAATTCCTGATTCACAACCTTTTCTCTCAAAATTGTTATGAGGTCTCCACCACCTTTTGGCATTTAGTGTTGCCCTAAAGTTTGACACCAGCCTAATTCTTTCTTGTTTATTCATGGGTTACTTTTTCCTTATTATTTCCTTATATAGAAACTTGATAAATTTTCTTCGTTTAGGTAGTCAAACAGTTTTCTAGAGTATGTCTCAATGTGAATTTAGGTAGGACACAGTGAACTTTATGCTACAGAGACAACTCTTTCTTGGACTCAAGAAATATCCTATATGTCATTTTCTATGTCTTTTGGGTGCAGGCTAGATGAGGACAAACACACAAAACAAAATCTTTATTTTCATGGAGCTAATCATTATTAACAGTCCTGTAAGCAAGAACCTTAATAGAGGAGGAAACCTCCACCATACCTGTATTAGTGTTATTACTACCTAATGTGTATTCAACACTTGCTACGTACTGAGTTTTGTGTTAAGTTCTACATATGGTCCGTTTAATTCTCATGACAACATGAAAAGACGATTCTGTTATCAATCAGATTTACAGATGGGGAGACTGGGCTGGGATTTGAAGCCAGCCAAGTGAAGACTAAGGCAGCTTTCAGTCTGGCCAGAAGAAACAGATGTCTCAGAAAGCAAAGAGGTGGGTGAATTTGAGAAAAAGAAAACAAAACCTGTGGCTGAAGAAGTGAGGGGTGAGTGGTAAAAAGTGAGCCTACAGAGGAAGGTAGGCGTCAGATCATGCCCTTTCTGGGAAATGCACAAACTTGGCTGCCATGCCATTGTTTTGTTTTTCCTGCCTTTGAGGCTAATTTTAATTCTACTACCATGTCTTTAATTCCTTGCAGACCTTCTACATCCCAGTTTCAACATCCTGAAAGCAATTCCATCTTCTCTTTCTTGAATTTCATTGCTCAGGCCCAAGTCCCCTTTTATCTCAGGCTCTCCTCTCTTTATGATACTATGTAGAGATTATGGCATCTTTAAGCAAGTTGAGAAATCCAAACAGTTGTCTGAATTTTTCACATGGATTCAACATGAGATAATCTTCAGACTTCTCCCACTTCGTCATCTGAATGCTGTCCTTGTATGTTGTCCCAGAGTATTTTTTTAAACCACCCTAGTTTCAGACTTTGGGAGGAGATGTTTCTCTCTTCATATCCTTGAACAAGATGAAACCTACCCAGATTCCATTCTCATCTGAAGATTAGAGGAGTGTTAAGGATGCAGGGTCTCCTTATCTACCCACCGTGTGATGATGATTCCAGTTTGACAACTAGAGCGGGTAGGATACTTTGATATTGTAGCCTAATCCTGCTTCTCATCACACATTATTTTCTGTTCTTTAAGGTGGGGGTTGAGGGGAGCATCTTTTACCATTCCGTTTGGTTCTTGGATTTTTTTAAGCTGATGCAGGATTTGCAAAAAAAAAAAAAATCCCCCAATGTATAGTCCCTGAGAGTTCTTCCTGTTTTCATCTTCACTCGGATCAATTTCCTTTTAAAGATGGCACCTCTGGAGTCCCTTGGACAGCAAAGAGATCAAACCAGTCAATCCTAAAGGAAATCAACCCTGAATATTCATTGGAAGGACTGATACTGAAGTTGAAGCTCCAATACTTTGGCCACCTGATTCAGAGAGCCAACTCAATGGAAAAGGCTTGATGCTGGGCAAGATTGAGGACAGGGGAGAAGGGGACGACAGAGGTTGAGATAGTTGGATGGCATCACTGACTCAATGGACATGAGTTTGAGCAAGCTCCAGGAGTTGGTGAAGGATAAAGAAACCTGGTGTGCTGCAGTCCAAGGGTTGCAAAGAGTCAGACATGACTTGGCGACTGAACAAAAACTGGTAACAGACAAGGCCACCCCCAGACTTCCCTGTGCAGCCCAGATACTTTTCTAGATTAAAAAAAACACAAATCTTTACAGGGACACAGGTTGATGGGTGTGAAATTAGAATAATTTTCTTGCCCTGTAGAAGCACACTTAAAGGTGTGGGAGAGGCTCCTGCTCTGCTTTTTCATTAGTATCGATCAACAACTTGTTCTTGAGACAAGAGGCAGATGTAGGAAAAGGGGAATAAAGGCATCTTCTTAGTTTTTTGTTAAGGATACAACATTATAACTTTGGCTTGCCATAAACTGAAGCCTGAATGGGGTTTTACTCAGCCTGGCTCCCTATGCTTTATAATTAGGTCAGTTGCTATCAGAATCTGACATCTTTTCCTCTTGCTGATTTTAATTCTCAGTGTGACTCTGAATTATTCCCTTTATACAAGTATTCAGAGAAGCCTGCTGACCTTCTGCCATTTTTTCAAATATTTTATTTTCGGCCACCCTGGATGCAGTGCAAGCTCTCATTGTGGTGGCTTCTCTCGATTCAGAGCATGGGCCCTAGGGCTCTCGGGCGCTTAGTTGTCCCTCGGCATGTGAGATCCTAGTTCTTGGACCAGGGGCCGAACCCGTTTCCCCCACATTGGTAAGTGGATTCTTAACCACTGGACCATTAGAGAAGTCCCCTTCTACCATTTTTCATTTGTGCCTTATTTTAGTAAAAATTTGAATTTGACGAAAGCACAAAGAAAGTTTTCTGGAGGGTCATACCTAACTTCTAATCCTTTGTATTATTAAAAGGACCACCCCTCTCAAAAAAAAGGCAAAAGAAACCTTTCAGGTTTCAAGTCTCAATCAATGTGACTTGAATTGGGAGCCTTTCTTGATGATTATCTGATCAAAGGCAAAATTGACAGAGTATTTTTCCAGCCTACAAAACTGTTTGAAAAAATGTAGAAATGGAATTTCTTAATCTTTGCAAATGTGGTTTATTCCTCCATTCTTTACTGCTAACTTTTGGAGTCAAATACTCAATTTGGAGGGACACATCTCATTTTGTCTTTTCAGCCAGTGATGATCTCTAAAATCTGATCAGTATTATTGAATCTCTTACTTTACATATAAGATTTTTTTAAATAACATTTTCTATGTAACATGGGCTTCCCTTGTGGCTCAGCTGGTAAAGAATCTGACTGCAACTCGGGAGGCCTGGATTTGATCCCTGGGTTGGGAAGATCCCCTGGAGAAGGGATAGACTACCCACTCCAGTATTCTGGCCTGGAGAATTTCGTGGACTGTACAGTCCATGGGGTTGCAAAGAGTCGGACACAACTAAGTGACTTTCATTTCATTTCAGGTAACATTGCTTTTCTAACACCTTCACTTTTTTGCCTTAAGCTTCCTTCTTCACCTACCCCATTCTGGCTCCCTGGTTTATTTGCTTTTTTGATCCTGGGCTTTCTCTAAGACTTTTCTGTTGAAATGCGAAAGAATTAAGCAAGTGAGTCAGAAATCACTTCTTGTCAAGCACAGTGCCAGAAAACTAGTGGTTCTGTGTTCAGTGGGAAAGCATTTACCCTTTCTTCACTTCTTGCCACTTGAAAGGAAATCCATCTCTTTCTCCTCTTTGAATTTAATTCCCCAATCTCTACTCCAGAATAGAAAAAGATCAGGAAGAACATAGAAATGCTGGATATCCAGTCTCAGCCACATATCATATTTATCACCTTTAATGTCCCCTTAACGTCTCTGTGTCTTGCCTTCCTAACTGAGCTATGACTCTGCTAGTAAAAATTATGTGACTCATGTCCAAGTCCACATTTAGAAAAATTTCTAAAGCTTTGTTAGTGTGCAAGGCAATGAATATGAAATGAGGTCTGTGTTCTTTATTTGGATTAAGTTTAAAGCTTTTCAAATAACACCATCTGAAAATGTCAGTATGACAGAGCCGCCATCCCTATGCGGGGCGGTGGGGGGAGCATACCCACGGGGTGCAGGACCGAGGAGGGAGATCCACTGTTTATCTTACTATCTTACAGCGCTCTTGTATTCGCTGCCACACTGCATTTTATGTATGAATGAAGTAAGGTTACAGATAAACATCAGGGGAAATTTTCAGATGGAGAACAATCTGGTTTAGTCGTTAAGTTGTGTCCAACTCTGGCAGTCCCAAGGACTGTAGCCCGCCAGGCTCCTCTGTCCATGGGATTCTCCAGGCAAGAATACTAGGGTGGGTTGAACAATCTAGAGGAGGCACAAATGATAGTAATTAGTATGAGACAGTGTGGGTCAGGGGCCAAAAAATTCTGGCCCAAGGGTCAAGTTGGGCCTATTTTTGTAAATAAAGCTTCACTGGAACACAGCCATGTTTATTCATTTACATATTGTTTTCTGGCCGCTTCCCTATTACAATGGCAGGGTTGAGTAGTGGTGACAGAGACTGTGTGACCCACACTGCCGAAAGTATTTACCATGTATCTATTCAAAGAAAAAGCTTACCAACCCTGGTGTAGAAGATTGTAGGTTTCTACCCAGAGTCTATTATTCTCTCTTTTTTTCCCAACAGGGTGTTGATTTATCTATGTCCTCCTCTTCCCCCATGCAGCTCAAGTGTTCCAAGGGATGCACACCCTCCTTCAACTCTGACTGGTTCACAGGTGGGTCTATCAAGTTTGCCGATTCCAGGAGAAAGAGAGCCAGTCAGTGCATGGAAATCTCCCAACCACAGAGATGGTTTCAAAAATGGGTATAGAATCCAACTGGAATTATGTGAGGAGAAGACAGCATTGTCCCAGATATTATGCAGTGCTGCAGCCATTTTGCTACCATGAAGAAAGCCAGGAGGAACTGAAGACAGTTACCGAGGAGGGTGCAGCTGAGAGAAATGCAGAGAAAGAGAGCTGGAAGCCACAGATTCAGAGATCTTTTGTGACTGCCTTATTTCTGTACTTCCAATTACTTGAGCCAATTTTTTAAAGTCATTTTGTGTACTAGGTTTTTCTGTTATCTGCAACACAAAGACTTTGAACCAATAGAAATATTCCATTTATCTTATAAGAGTATCTCAGGAGTTTGAGTTCACCTTATTATTTTTTTTTGTTTGTAATGGGCTTCCCTGGTGGTGCAGTCATAACGAATCCACTTCCAATGCAGGAGATGCAGGAGACATGGGTTCAATCCCTGGGTCAGGAAGATCTCCTGGAGAAGAAAATGGCAACCTACTCCAGTATTCTTGCCTGGAAAGTCCCATGGACAGAGGAGCCTGGTGGGCTACAGTCCATGGGGTTGCAAAGAGTTGGACAGGACTGAGCTCACGTATTTCTTTGTAGCCCAAACCATGTTTCTCTATTTGGACAGAACCTCCACCTACTCTTTTCTATTAGTATCTCCTGGCAGCTGCCCTTTTGAGTGATTATTCAGCAATATGCTTAATGGAGGAGACCTTGGCCTGACTCTTCAAAACTCAGGATCCAAAGTGGTCACTCTGTGGTATCCCTTTAGGTCTCATAACTTGTCCACACAACTCCTTGACTGCAGATCAGGGTACCTGTGTGTAATGCCCCAGGTTTGCATCTTCCACTAGTTTCCTAGCTGTTGCTCTCAGAAGTCCAACAGTCTTGATATGGTTCACAGGATCCTCTGTGTTCTGTCCACCGCCCTAGCCTCATCCTGAAGCCATTTCCCTCTTCCAATCTACTTTCCAGTTACCCTGTTTTTCTAGTACTTTCTCAAAGGAGCCACACTCTTGGGTCTCCAAACATTTAAGCATTACTGTCCTATTTGCCCAGCATTCTCTTCTTTCCAATTTTCACCTACTTTGTTTCATCCTTCCAATTTCAGCCCAATGGTTGCTTCCTCAGAGATGACTGATGTGACATCAGGACCAGTGTAGCTCTGTGACCAGCTCCCATCCACTGCATCCTTCCATCTTCATAACATCCTCATCTTTGTGGTTCCTAACTCAAAATCCATATCCACGAGCATGCTGGAAGCCCCAGAAAGGCGCTGTTCCCTATCAGGCCCTGGCTCTCGGCACAGTATCTGGCATAGAGGTGACCCTCAATATATATGGCTCATGACCAAATGAATAGCTTTGACTATTTTAAAATGGAAGTTATGGACCTGATCCATGTTTAAAGGCAGAGTACATTTCTGATGACTCATGTCTAGTGACTTGAAGAGAATGCTGAGAGTAATAAATATTCCCTGACTCCCTGTTTTCTAGAAAACATGCACAGCATCAGCATTATGACAACCATTTATATCTTAATTATAAGATATCAGGCTCTCAACCAGTCCTTCAGCACCCATGAGTTCCAATTTCTAAAGTTCCTCAAAGTACGTTGTATTCATCTTGCTCTCTGATGAGAAAACTGAGACGTAAAGAGAAGTAACTTAACTTGCTAGTTATGCACAAATCTTTTCACTGCCACAGACCATCATGTTGATTTTCAAACCTAGAAAACAATTTTGCTTGAGTCTAGTAAGTGAAGAGTCTGTGGTTGCTTGGGTTACCTTGCATCCAGGTCTGGACTCATGGGTATGTGTCTGCACAAGCTTCCATTATTATATCCTCTCAAAATTGTATTGACTGTATTATATCCTCTCAAAATTCCTATGCTGAAACTCTCTCAATGCATTAGCATTTGTGATTTTTTAAATAATTTTTATTGGAGTATAGTTGATTTACAATGTTGTGTTAGTTTCCGGTGTACAGCAAGGTGAATAAGTTATACATAGATGTATATTTTTAGATTCTTCTCCCATACAGGCCATTACAGAGTGTTGAGTAGAGTTCCCTGTGTTCATAATACAGTTGAAAATACATAGAGCTTAAAAATTTCATTGATCAGAGGTATAGACTGTCTCAGTTTCAGCCTCAGCTTTATGGCCTCCCAAGGTTCATGTGTGATAGAACACTCTCTTGCGGGCCAACCAGATGTCAACTTGCCTGTGGAAAGGTAGAGCCCCTTGAGTGAGTTCATTCTAAGATAAAGAAAACCCAGGGATATGAGATTTTTTGAATAAGCTTCTGAAAGTTTCAAGTCAATATAGAAGCAGGACCATTCTGAGTTTTTTAGACTCTTGTACTCTGCTGAACCAAATGGACCATTTGCCCCCTGTCTGAGTCCTTTGTTAAAGAGAGGACAATAAATGAAAACAGAATGAGCCAGTCCAATAAAACCTTTTCAGAGAATACAGCACAAATGATATTAAATCACGTTGATTCCAACTGACTATTATAATACACTGGAGAAGGCAATGGTACCCCACTCCAGCACTCTCGCTTGGAAAATCCCACAGATGGAGAAGCCTGCTAGGCTACAGTCCATGGGGTCGCACAGAGTCCGACACGACTGAAGTGACTTAGTAGCAGCAGCAGCTTTATAATACACAGTCTACTTCATCACACATCCTAGGAAGTGCTGGCACCTTGACAATGGAGAAAGTGATGCTTAGCAAGAGATGCTTGTGCATGGTAGGATGGCAAGTACTGAGGTGTGCTCAGGAGAAATAAAGGTGTTCAGCAGACGATGGGCAGAAGACAAAGGAACCCAATGGGAGACAGAAGTACCTGGTAGCCAGGACAGGCAGAAATGGGACTAGAAAGGAGAACGGGAAGAAAAAGCAAGCTGAAGATGGTGCCTAACAAGACGGTTGACTTATTTATGGAAATACGTGAGCCACACCACCATAACATGCTTGGGGTGGATTTTCTGGGGTCTGCAGTCTGTGTGGATAGAGGGAAAGCAGCAAGACTTAGATATCAGCTAAAGAAACTCATTTTAGTCAGGTTCCTGAAGAAGTAGTTTACATAGTGATGGGAGGTCCAGGGGAAGAGATACAAAAAGCAGGTGTGGAGCACTGGAAAATTTCTTAATTCTCTTTAAAAATTAAGCACTTACTCAGAATATTGATATCAATAAAATAAAATAACTTTAATAATGGAATTATTTTTAAAATAGAATAGCTAATAACAGATTCTGAGGAATCTGGACTTCTAAGTGGAAGAGGAAGGGAAAAGAATAAAATCAAAAGGACAGACCAGAGGGAAATTCAAGAGAACCTGAGCTTCCAGGAAGAAGCACGGAAAGGAGCCCAGAAGTTGGGGGTGGGTAGATGATGCCTGCCCTGTAATCACTGTCAAGGTAACCATGGCAACCAACGTGGAGCAGGCATGCCTTCCCTTGGGTGGATTCAAAAGAAAGGAGTTTTAGAGACACGTCCAGTATAATTTGGTTGCCTAAATATTCTATGAAGTATTAGGAACGTTGAACTCTGTTCAACATTCCTGGGGAATTTTCATTCACATAATAAAAAAATACAAGCTGCGACGTGGGTGATGTGGCAACCCCGGAAAGCCCATTGGATCCAAGCGTCCAGACTTCACTGCAGCGGAGGATAATCTTTGAAAAATTAGTCCGGGATTTGGTGATGCACAAATTCAGCTAAAGTGACAGATTTATGTGGCCCGGGATGATCCTGGTTTTGAAATGTAACATGAAATGCCAGACAGTGAGTGTTCCGAGACCACCAGCATCGGAGAGACCTCTCCACTGGGCTGACGCATTATTTACGTTCAGCCCGCTTTGCACATCGAGCAGTTTCATTTTCAAAGTGAAGACCGGGGTCCTTGACTTCTAAACGGGAATTCTAGGCTGACCTTGGAGACATGTGCTTTCCTAACACACCCAGTTGGCACTGGTTCTGGGGTTGAGTTTGGGCAGAAGACACACCACACACTGTTTGCTTGTCATTGTTTGACTTTATTTACAAATTGTAAGCACGGCTGGGCCGCTGAGCACATCTCTCACTAAGGTTCTTGCCAGCCCAGAACAGATGGAGACATAAGTCAGGCCCAGCTCTCTTCCTCTGTACCGTCCCATGGGAGGGTCCCAGGTTCCCTTGCACCATGTGAGTAGTTACTCTCTCCCCATGCACGCCCAGGGCCGACCCCACTTTGGGGCTGGAAGGAGAACAAGGGCTGCCAACTTGAGAGAGTGTTAAAAAGATGTGGATGCTTTACATGTATTGTTTATTAAAAAAAAAAAAGGTCACACTTAAAAAAAAACAAACCCTAAATATCTGAGGGGAAAATAGAATGGATAAGATTTATTCAGTCTTTCAAAAGAAGAAAAGAAATGCAATCAATTAAAAAGTATGGAATAAAATGGCAGAAATAAACTCAGGCTTATCAATAATCACAATAAGTATAATTGAGTAAAAATCCTCATTTAAAAATGGAGTTAAAAATATCAAAAAAAAATTTTTTTTTGCTTTTAGAAGAAAAACATGAACACCAAAAAGAAACATATTGAAAGATAAAGATAGAAAAAGAGGCAGGGGTTTTCTATTCCCTCTTGTATATAGAAGAAAAATGTAATTTGATAATTCACAGAGGAGATAAACCAGAAGGCCATGAAACAATGGGGAAAATAGTTCAGGTCTACTAACTCTCCTAACAATTAGCCAAACACTAGTCAAATTAGAGAGAGGAAAGAGAGGAGGGAGAAGGGATGGTGAGGAGAATAGAGAAAGAGCAAAGGCAGGGAGAGGAGGTGGTGCAAGGGGGTGATGGCACATGTTAGCACAGTTTCATTTCAAGGCAGTTAAAGTTCAGCAGTTGATTCTACTTTAAATAAAATTACAACTTTCTCAATGAAAACTCAACAGGAAATATACATAACGTGGTTACATACGTTAACTGTGGTGAAATGACCAAGCAGAGCTAGAACTCCATCACTAGAACCCATGTGGTCTGAGATTTAGCTCCATGCTTCTCCTGCACCACAGGCCTCCCAGATGCCACAGGTGGTAAAGAATCCACGCGCCGATGCAGGAGATGCAAGAGACACAGGTTTGATCCCTGGGTCAGGAAGATCCCCTGGAGTAGGAAGTGACAACCCACTCCAGTATTCTTGCCTGAAAAAATCCCATGGACAGAGGAGCCTAGTGGGCCACAGTCCATAGGGTCACAAGGAGTGGGACACAGCTGAGCACCCCTTTCTTCCTTCTCCTGCGTTACAGTAGTTCCAAAACTTAGCGAGAGAGAATAGTCAGGAACCTTCATTGAAATTCCCAGTTACATGACCTGTTCTTTTTCAGATGTTTAAACCACAGATGTGAAATGCTCACTCATTTTTGAAATCTGTCCAGTTCTACCAAGATACCTAACATCTATTTTTAAAGAGATGGCTGGGGAGCCCTTTACAGTGGGTGATAGAGAGCCAAAAGATTAAATATTTATCTTCCAAAAGGTTCCGACTTCAGGTATTGGCTAAACAATGAGATTCCTGAACTGGAAGGCTGGGACAAGGTCTTGCAATATGGAAAATTTGCTCCCTTCCACCTGGTAAACCCTGCCAGGCTGGCAGTGGCATCTGGGTGAATAGATCCAGAAACCAGCTTCCAATAAACAGGGACTCTTGAGCCACGGAACTCTAGGTAAAGGGATGGCTATTAAGAGATGGTCTGGAGTCATGTCTCCCCACCATGGGTTTAGAGGAAACTTTCAAGTAATTTCCATGTATTTGGTCTAAGTGAAAAGTGAAGTCGCTCAGTCGTGTCCGACTCTTTGCAACCGCATGGACTGTAGCCTGTCAGGCTCCTCTGTCCATGGGATTTTCCAGGCAAGAGTGCTGGAGTGGATTGCCATTTCCTTCTCCAGGGGACCTTCCCGACCCAGGAATCGAACTCAAGTCTCCCGCATTGCAGGCAGACGCTTTACCATGGGAGCCTTCAAGGAGAGTATTTATTAAAAGGAAGCTGCATGCTGTCACCCAAGTGGAGATGTGGTTTCTGAAGATATCAAGAGGGCAAGGACTGAGATGAGTATTTCATAATTTCTCAAGCTTTAAACTAAAATGTGAATAAAATGGTGAGTTGATCAGCCTTGTTTATCAAATCAGAAAGCATCGTGAAACAGAATTAATGAGTTTATTACAGTGCTTTCTCTCTAATCATGGGATGATCAAAATACCAAGGAAATTTCAAATTCTCAGATACAGAAACGAGGATTTGATTATAAAGGAAGCAATTATATTTGAAAGGACTCACTGACCCTGTAAGCCACATCAATAAAAACGGACACTCAAGTAACCCTGAATCCACACTGACAACCAGAGATGCAAAGGTGCTTTGCTTCAAAATGCAGTGATTTTCCTGAGTGTTTATTTCACGGTGAGTCTCAGGGAATCCTTGACATGGGCAATTTAACTGCCTAACCTATCTAACTGGGGCAGCTTTAAATAAAATACGATACACTGTCGACAATTTTAGAAAAGTACAACGCTGGAAAGAATATGAAAAAGAATAGCAATATATATGTATAGGCTTCCCTCGTGGCTCAGACAGTAAAGAATCCGCCCACAGTGCAGGAGACCCAGCACATTCACTGACCGACCGCACTCTGCTTCAGTCACAGCAAATTAAGACAATAACAGGAGGCTCTGTGCTTAGGACAAAGCAGGCCCCTTAGATAGTTAGATGCGTATTTTAGTAACCATTTTAATGAACTCAAGTTCTTGCATATTCCCATACATCGCTGTTTTTGTTCAGTCACTAAGTTGTGTCCGACTCTTTGCGACCCCATGGACTATAGCCAGGCTCCTCTATCCTTTGCTGTTTCCCGGAGTTTGCTCAAATTCATGTCCATTGCATCAGAGATGCTATCTAAACATCTCATGCTCTGCTGCCCCCTTCTTCTCCTGCCCTCAGTCTTTCCGACCATCAGGGTCTTTTCCAATGAGTCGGCTCTTCACATCAGGTGGCCAAAGTATTGGAGCTTGAGCATCAGTCTTTCCAGTGAATATTCAGGGTTGATTTCCTTTAGTATTGACTGCTTTGATCTCCTTGCTGTCCAAGAGACTCTCAAGAGTGAGCTCCAGCACCGCAATTCCAAAGCATTAATTTTTCGGTGCTCAGCCTTCCTTATGGTCCCTTACATAGAAAAGCACTTAAAGTGCTGAGATGTCAGTTCTTTGTGACCAGCATTAATCTTTAGCCGTGACATATCCCTAGCCCTGTCCCCCCGCCAAAAAAAATCACATATAAACTGGCTTCTCCCTCTACCTCTTTGCAACAGTTCCCTCAAGCTACTGAGAGGCTATCTTCCAGGCTATGGTTCTCAGTAAGGTCCCAAAGGGGCTTCCCTGGTGGCTCAGATGGTAAAGAACCCACTGTCAATGCAGGAACCATGGGTTCGATCCCTGGGTTGGGAAGATCCCCTGGACAAGAAAATGGCAACCCACTCCAGGATTCCTGCCTGGGAAGTCCTATGGGCACAGCAGCCTGGTGGGCTGCAGTCCATGGGGTCACAAAAGAGTCAGACATGACTCAGAGACTAAAACAACAACAAAGGCCCCGACTAAGACAAACTCACAGCTCTGACACTGTGCACTTCTCTTTCAGCTGACAGTACAATATTGAAACCAGGAAACTGACACTGGTATAACACTGTTAACTGGACTACAGGTGTTATTCAGTTATCGCCAGCTTTTACCTGCACTCATACGTGTGTGTCTATGCAGTGGGATCCCATGTGTAGATCTGTGTGATCACCATCGTAATCAGTGCACAGGACAGTTCGGTCACCACAAAGGAACTGCCTCACGTTGCCCCTTGCTGGCCCCACCCAGTCCCTGCTCAGTTTCTTTGAAATCACATGTATTCTCTGTTTTTACAGTTTTGTCCTTTAGAGAATGCTTCATAAACGAAATGTATGCCACCTTTTAAGACTGGCATTTCTCAGTAAGCACGAGCTCATTGAGGTGCATCTAAAATGCTCCCTTTCTCCTCTTAAAAACTATTTACTTGGCTGCTCCGGGTCTTCGTTGCAGCACTCTGGATCTTCAGTCTTCATCGTGGCATGTGGGCTCTAGTCCCCTGCCTAGGGATTGAACCTGGGGCCCTTGCATTAGGAGTGCAGAGTCTCAGCCACCAGACCACCAGGGACGTCCCTGTTTCTCTTCTTTCTATCACTGACTAGTATTCCATTATTTAAATGTACCAGTTTCTTTAACCATTCCCTTGTTGAAGGACATTTTTGGATTTTATGAATAAAGCTGCTATGAACATTAGTGTACAGGTCCTCGAGTGAAGCTTTTATTCCTCTGGGATGAATGTCCAGGAGTAAGATGGCTGGGCTGCATGCGAAGTGTATGTTTACTCTGGTGAGAGCCGGCCAGATTGTCCAGCAGCTGTCACCTCTTACATTCCCACCAGCGACGAGGACGAGATCCAGATTCTCCACGTGCTCACCAGCATTTTGTGTTATCACTGCTTGTTCTTTGAGCTGTTGTAACAGGTGGTGTTGTTTCATCATGGTTTTAGCCCACGTTTCCCTAGTGGCTAGTCATGTGGACACCTTTTCATACGCTTTGCTGCTTTCCATATGCTCTTTGTTGAAATGCCTCTTGTCTGTATGCGTTTGCTAGGGGTACCGTAACAAAATACCAGAGACTGGATAGCTTCAGCAATCAATTTTTCTGCAATTATGGAGACTAGAAGCCTCAGATCAAGGTGTTGGCGGGTTCGGTTTCTCCTGGGGCCCCTCTCCTTGGCCTGCAGGATGCTGCCTTCTCACTGTCCTCACGTAGGCTTTCCTCTGTGTCCAGCTCTCCTCGTCTTACGAGGGCACCCCAGTCAGGTCAGAGCAGGACCCACCCTAATGGCTTCAGTTTAACCTCACCCGCCTCTTTAAAGGCCCTACTTCCAATTACAGTCACATTCGGAGGTCCTGGCTGTCAGGGTTTCTTCAGCTTCTATCAATTTCTGGCTGCTCATTTGCTCAGTCATGTCTAACTCTTTGCAATCCCATGGACTGTAGCACACCAGGCTCCTCTGTTCTCAGCTATCTTCTGGAGTTTGCTCAAATTCATGTCGAATGAGTCAGTGATGCTGTCTAACCATCTCATTCTCTGCCACCTCCTTATCCTTTTGCCTTCAATCTTTCCCAGCATCAGGATCTTTTCCAATGAGTAGGCTTTTCACATCAGGTGGCCAAAGTATTGGAGCTTCAGCTTCAGCATCAGTCCTTTCAATGAATATTCGGGTTGATGGCCTTTAGGATTGACTGGTTTTATTTCCTTGCAGTCCAACGGACTCTCAAGAGTCTTCTCCAGCACCGTTCAAAAACATCAGTTCTTCAGTGCTCAGCCTTCTTTATGGTCCAACACTCATATCTGTGCATGACAACTGGAAAAATCTTAGCTTTGATTATATCAACCTCTGTTGGCAAAATGATGTCTCTGCTTTTTTAGAATAGGACTTTTAGAATAGGACTCCTCAAACTCAAATGTCTACATGAACCAACTGGGATCTTTTAAAAATGAAAATTCTCTTCCAGTAGGTCTTGGGGCCTTGATATTTTTCATTTCTAACAATCTCCCCACTGATGCCATTGCTGCTGGTCCAAGAACCACATTTTGAGCAACAGAGTTTTAGAATTCAATGTTCCTCTGATATCCAGTAATAGCAACCAAGTAACAAATTATGGCTTCTTTTTTTTATCAGCGAAAAGAACACCTAAATTCAAAGTATCACTAGAACACACGGGTTAACTTATGTTTGGCATCTTTGTGTCCTTATTTCCATGGTTCTAATTTTCTATTTTTATTTCTAGTCTTTATTTCTGTACATGTATTCTTGTGAATTTTCTCAAAACCTTTCTAGAACAAGGTGAACTATAAATAAAAATACGTGATTAAATGTTTAAAAAGGTTTGCCCTGTGTACCCAGGAAGAATTCCATCCATTTTTCCCTTCAACTTTCAAAATCAATGTTTCTTGGCTTATATTATAAATGAAGAAATATATCATTTTGTACATTATTAGGGATTTTGAGTACACACTGGCTATTTTTCCAAAATTATTCATGACTTCCATATTGGCAATTACTTTCTCCTTGTTAAAAGAGGTTCTGGTGTGCTAGGCAATGCTTAGGACAGAATCATCAGTATGCTATTGCTTAATATGTCTTTGTAAGATTAACTACTTGCTACAAACTTTGTATCCTTATTGTTCGCAACTCAGTTCAAAATGCTTTCCGTGGGAGCCCTTGTGGGACTCCCCTGGTGGCTCAGCTCGTAAAGAACCCACCTGCCAGAGCAGGAGATGCAAGAGACGCAGGTTCGATCCCTGGGTCGGGAAGATCCCCTGGAGAAGGGAATGGCAACCCCCTCCAGTATTCTTGCCTGGAGAATCCCGTGGACAGAGGAGCCTGGTGGGCTGCAGTCGATGGGGTCGCAGATGAGTCCAACACGACTGAGCGCAGATGCCCACGTGGAGCCCTTGTGCACCACTGGGAGGGATGTAAGATGGCACAGCCACTGTGGAAAACATTATGGTAGTTCCCCCTCAAATTAAAAACTGGATTGACAGTGTTATTTAGAAATTCCTCTTCTGGGTATAAATGCAAGCAAAACTGAAAGCAGGTTCTCAGAGATATCTGGACACCGATATTCATAGCAGCCTCATTCACAATAGCTAAAACATGGCAACAACCCAAGTGTCCGCTGATGGATGGATAAAGAACAGTGTGGTCTGTACATACAATGGAGTGTTATTCAGCCTTAAAAAAGGAAAGAAATTCTGACATCTATTACTGCTACTATGGATGAACCCTGAAGACAATATTCTCAGTGAAATAGGCCAGTCACAAAAGACAAATGGTATTATTCCACTTAGATACAATACTTTAACTATTCAAATTCCTAGAGACAGAACATAGGATGGTGGTTCCCAGGGATTTAGGAGAAAAGGGAATGGAGAGTTATTATTTAAAGGAGACAGAATTTGTTTTGCAAGATGAAAGGAGTTCTGGAGATGGTCACAAAAACAGGAATCTTTAATACCACTGAAGTGTACAGTTCAACATAACTATAGTGATACATCTCATGTATGTGCGTCTTTGTGCTCAGTAGCTGAGTTGTGTCCAACTCTTTGTGACCCTTTGGACCGTAGCCCACCAAGCTCTCTGTCCATGGGATTTTCCAGGCAAGAATACTGGAGTGGGTTGCCATTCCCTCCTTCAGGGGATCTTCCCAACCCAGGGATTGAACCCACTTCTCCTGTGTCTTCTGCATTTCAGGCAGATTCTTTACCATTGAGCCACCAGGGAAACCCCATCTTACATATACTTTGTCACAACTAAAAATGGGGGGAAATGTATTAGGTATTCAGTGTTTTTAAACGAAATCTAATGTTCATCAGCTGCACGAAGAGATGCTTCAATCATGATAATACTTGGCGTCTGTGCCCATTTTTAAATTGTATTTGTACCGCCTTGGTGTAGCCATGCAATTCACAATGTATTTCAACGACAATTTTACTTCTTTCTTTATTCTTTTGCCAGATGACTTCCCATTAGAATGCTCTGCCTATGAAAATCTCTTCCATTTGCTTTTTGTTTAGTGGTAAAAGCTAATTTTAAAAATTATTTTTTTTAACTGAAGTATAGTTGATTTATAATGTGTTAATTATTGCTGTACAGCTAAGTGATTCCGTTACATATGTATATATGCACTCTTTTTAAAAATATTCTTTTCCACTATGGTTTATCACAGGATATTGAATATAGTTCCCTGTGCTCTACAGTAGGACCTTAAAAAAAATTAGCTTCAACTAATCCTTCAAGATAATTGCTTTATAAAGTTGTGTTAATTTCTGCTATACAACAGCATGAATCCACTATAAGTATACATACACCCCTCCCTCTTGAGCATCCATCCCACTCCCCGCATCCCACCCCTCTCGCTTGTCCCAGAGCGCCGAGCTGCGCTTCCTGTGCTGTTCAGCAGCTTCCCACTAGCTGTCCACTTTACACATGGTACTGCATACAGCTCAGCCCTAATCTCCCAGCGTGTCCCAGCCTCCCCTGGGCCACCATGCCCACAAGTCTGCTCTCTCCATCTGTCTCTTCCCATAAACAAGTTCATCAGTATCATGTTGTTTATCCATTCCATATATAAAAGCTCACATCTGTTAACCCCAACCTCTCACCCCCTTGACTGCTGCAAATCTCTTCTCTACATCCATGATTCTATTTCTGTTTCCTAGATAGGTTCACTTTGTGCCCTATTTTAGACTCCACATATAAGTGATTTCATACGGTCTTTGTCAATTTCTGACACACTGCACTTAGTGTGATAATGTCCAGTTGCACTGATGTTGCTGCAAACAGCATGATTTCATTCTTTTTTATGGCTGAATAGTATTCCATTGCTAATCCTAGCATTTGGCAAAGTGAGTTGAGCTTAGTTGCTGCTTAATAATGTTTAAATAAGCAAGTGAATAACTATGCCTTTTAAAACCAAAGAATGAAACTTTCTGCCCTTCTATTTGACCCAATTCTTATAAAAAGCTTTATACTTTCAAATGGAATGTCTTATCACAAATTTGAAAATGTCTTTCATAGTCTCTTCAACGAATGGTGCTGGGAAAATGGGACAGCCACATGTAAAAAAACAAAATTAGATCATTCATTAACTCCATACAGAAAAATAAGCTCAAAATGGATTAAAGAGCTAAATGTGGGCCCGGACACTATAAAACTCCTAGAGGAAAAGATAGGCTGAGCACTCTCTGACATAAATCACAGTAGCATCTCTTCCCATCCATCTCCCAGAATAATGGTAACAAAAGCAAAAATAAACAAAAAGGTCTTTCAGATTATAAATACGTGCCTGTGACGTATGTCTGAATTTGCTGGGC
Source organism: Budorcas taxicolor (assembly GCF_023091745.1). Taxonomy (NCBI): domain Eukaryota; kingdom Metazoa; phylum Chordata; class Mammalia; order Artiodactyla; family Bovidae; genus Budorcas; species Budorcas taxicolor. The sequence goes on along the minus strand of NC_068928.1, from coordinate 30,766,131 downwards.
TGTATTGTTTTCTCACACTCTTTGCCTTGGGATACACAGATCTCTGAGACCACAGATTCTTCCTCATGTTAAGAGTCATGAGCAGCATGTTCTGTGCAAACTTTGTCCTACTGTCACCCTAAGTACTAAGTCTGCATTTTTATACGAGTTTTTTCTTTTTCTTTTTTTTGTACAGAAAGCCCAGTGTTGAGTGATTAGTAAGTGGTCTACGGATAGGCCTTTGAAATCACTGTGAATGCTGGAGGAGACTCCTTTTCATTGACTGAGACCACTTTACAGCTTTTTAAATGTTCAAAGGGGTTAGCGGCACATCACTTATGCATATTGAAAGCATCATGACTGCGTGGAGAGCTTCCCATTGGTCAACCTGTTCAAAGGGGTTAGCGGCATGTCACTTCTGCATATTGAAAGCATCATGACTGTGTGGAGAGCTTCCCATTGGTCTACCTTGAAGGCCATCTTAGCAACACGTGTCCTTTGGCTTCCTTTCAGATGAGGCATTTATTCATTCACTTCTGATCCTGCAGCCACAACGGAGGGACGGGTGAGGCTTTGCACATCACGTTCTTCTTATTAAAAAACACAGGCCCCTTCTCAACCTAGGCAGAGGACCCTCACACAGCTCTCCTGAAGCAGACACCTCTGATCCACCATGACTCTTCCCTCAGGTACAGGGACAAATTTCCTTCTCTGTAGGTGATCCATAGAGTTCCTTAATTTTCTGTTGGACTAGAGTTGGTGTACAATGTTGCGTTTCTTCTGCGCTGCAAAGTGAATCAGTTATACATATACCCACTCATTGTTATGTTCTTCTTCCACGCAGCTCATCACAGAGCATTGAGTAGAGTTCCCTGTGCTATAGAGCAGGTTCTTGGCCATCTATTTTATGTAGAGTAGTGTGTACATGTCAGTCCCAATCTCTCACGTTATCCCTCCCTCATCCCCTCCCCATAATCTTGTCTGTTTGCCACATCAGTGACTATTTCTGTTTTGTAATAACTTCATTTTGTATATGACTCACAGAGCACACATTGGTGTCTATTTTTCCCAGGTCCTAGAAATGTGAACGATGGGCAGAGCCCCTTACATAGCCTATAGCTTCAAGGACATGAGCCTCTTTTCAATGTGTCCCAAGCCAGTTTTTTTTTTTTTAAAACATCAGTGTCCTTGTACAAACACAGAACATTTCTTTTAGTCCAAGTACTTTCTCTTTCAGACCAAGTAAGTGGGATTAACTAATGTTGATCTTCAGGGGTATGACAAACGTTTTCTTTCCCCATAATAGCTGCCAGGTTTCCCCAGAGTTCCACTTAGTTTGAATCTCCAAATGGGCAATAGATTTCATGATCAGGCCCCCCCCTCCTTCTGGGAGCCCTAGATTGAATGAACCAAGATCTCTTGGCCATAAAGGGCACCAATGACCAAGGATGTCTGTCTGATTCTGGTCTAATATGAAGCCCCTTTGGAACCAGTCACCTTGGCAATGACATCAAGGCTTTGGGAGCGAAGACTGGATTATACCCAATAAATTAAAAGAAACCAGAATCTTGGGAACTTACACATGGAAAGAAAAAAAAAACATTTCAGCTGGTTAGCAATATAAACTAGCAAGTTATCATTCTAAAGGGGATTGTGGTTGTTCAGTCACTAAGTCGTGTCCAACTCCACAAACCCATCTCTGCAGCATGCCACGCTTCCCTGTTATCTACTATCTCCTGGAGTTTGCTCAAACTTGTGTCCATTGAGTCGGTGATGTCACTCAACCATCTTATCCTTTGTCACCCCCTTCTCCTCCTGCCCTCAATCTTTCCCAGCATTAGGGTCTTTTTCAATGAGTTGGCTCTTTGCATCAGGTGGTCAAAGTATGAGACTCATCAAATTAGGCAAGACCAGTTTCCAATGGAGTTTCTCTAGTAGGATGACACAACAGTCAGAAAATTCTAGAGTTCTCCATGCCTCTCACTGAGAAGCAGAAGTTACCCCTTTGGACTGAGACTCTCATACAGTTCAAACATGAAGGGGACATTACACTGGAGAGTCTCATGAGGGGGTGCAAGTTCTTAATTTACCTATGGATCAAGTTGACGAGCCCACATGTAATGATTCATATTGAAAATTTTATATTAATACAGTTTACAAACAATGTTATACAAATAACATGAATACTAAGTGTGTGTGCTTAGTAGCTCTGTTGTGTCTGACTCCTTGTGACCCCCATGGACTGTAGCCCATGAGGCTCCTCTGTCCGTGAGATTTTCCAGGCAAGAATACTGGAGTGGGCCGTTCATTTCCTCCTCCAACAAGAATGCTAAGTAAGCATCAAAGTAATAAAACCCCGTCAGATGACTTGCAGTTCTAAGGTAGTTTCTATGTAAGGAACTCAGACAGACAGTCCTAGGTCATAGTACTAGAAAGGTCAAAGTCAATTTAGAAGGTAATTCTAGATGGATTCCAACTACCCATACTTATCTCTAAGCATTGACTCAAGTGGAAAAAACCCACAAAACTATGTGTAAAATTAAAATACTCGATAAAGATATAGATGGTTCAAGTGCAGATACAGATGATCTCATGTGCCTGGGAAGGGATTTCTTGTTTCTCGTAAATCAGAGGAAAGGCTGAGGGAACCAACATCTGGACCTTGGGACTCAAACTCTGAAGGGCCAGGAAAGAGAGGGACTCTGGCCGAGTGCATAGATCTGGGGCCAGAGTTCCCGTTCAGCAGCTGGCCCTGTTACTTAGCAACCGTGTGACTCTGGACAGTTACTGAACCTTTACGTGCCCAGTTTCTTCATCTTTAAAATTTTTATGGGATGGCTGGGGATTCCCTGGCAGTTCAGTGATTAGAACTCAGGGCTTTCGATGCCCTTGAGCATGGGTTTGATTCCTGGTCAGGGAACTAAGATCCTGAAAATTGTGCAGCATGGCCAAAAATAAATAAAAGGAGGATGGGTAACATCAGCAGTTACCTCAAGGGTTACTAGCAAGCATTAAATGTTTGCACAGGAAGGAGTTCCAATATTATTAATGATGTCTCTTTTTCTCACAATTGCTTTTTTCCCACAGGTTGACCTCATTCTCTCCTGCAGTGAAGGTTCTCTACCTGACAGGCTTCTGAGTAGCTCCCAAGTCAGAATTCCCCGAAGGGAAAAGGCGCCTTTCACTCACAGTTAACATGTGGGTCTGAGAGGACTCAGATTGGCTGTGCCTGAGTCACGTGCTCAACTCTTGAGCCAATCCCAGCTGCTAGAATCTGCCTGAAAGGCAGGAGATCCCAGTTCGATTCCCGGGTCGGGAAGATCCCCTGGAGAAGGGACAGGCTACCTACTCCAGAATTCTTGGGCTTCCCTGGTGACTCAGTCAGTAAAGAATCCACCTGCAATGTGGGAACCTGGGTTCAGTCCCTGGGATGGGAAGATCCCCTGGAGGAGGGCAAGGCAACTCACTCCAGTATTGCTGCCTGGAGGATCCCCATGGACAGAGAAGCCTGGCAGGCTGCAGTCCATAGGGTCACAAAGAGTCAGACATGACTGAGCAACTAAGCACAGGGGCTAGAAGGAAGGAATATTGGACCACATCACATGGCAAAGGTGGGGACAGACTATTATTGGAAGAGAAATGGAAACTTACTGGACACACAGAGTAATAGCTATCACAAGTCTTCAAAGGTCCCTTCAGGGCTATGCACCCCTCCCTGCAGATGATAATCACCAAATAATGACTATGTTGCTACAAGTCACTGTATTTAGCTAATGCAGCTGAATATTTACAAAATGCAAGATGTTACATTCTTTTGTTTTTTTTTAATTGAAGTATAGTTGATTTATAATGTTAATGTGCTACATTCTTTGCTTTGTTCTTTTTTCTGATATTTTTAAAATCAGAGTATAATTGCATTCCTATCCAATGCCGACAACATCACTAGGAAGGAAACATTATTATTCACACTTAACTCGTGCAGAAGCAAATGCCTAGAGAATTGAAAAACTCTATGAGATTTTGTTGAATTGCCCACCTTCCCCATGGAATTTAAGATCTAGGAGAGCAGGTATTTTGTTTTGCAAATCTCTGTATCATGGTGGCTGGGACAGAAACTCACAGGTAGTTCATGCTCAAAACTTTGTGGTGGAGTAAATGAACAAATGAATGAAACTGCCTCGGATCCTGGAGCTAGTGAGCTGTGCTGGAGAGACTGGCCAAAGGCACAACTCTCAGGTCTTGGGTCACGATTTTAACCATGGTTGAGGTAGAGGTTGGCATGTGGTATGGCTCAAGGGAATTAAGATTGAAAAATGGTTCACCTGTTCTCTATGGAAAACCAGACACTCCTCACCTGGGAGGGTAACACACCGAACACCTTAATAGCCTTTGTCCATAGAGCACCATACCTGGTTCCACATGCAGGGATGGGACCCAGGGTAGAGATGCTGAAATGGGGAGATGAGTGGGCGGGGGCGGGGAGGGGAGGGAAGGGTTCTTACGAAAGATTGGCGAATTCTTACACACACAGAGGAGTCTGCCGAGAGCTAGGATGAGGGCAGGTGCAGGAGGAGAAAGATCCTGAAAAGCTAGATGAGACAGAAAGGGAGGGCACGGGACGAGGAGGAAAGCAGGGGCCCCCAGCACTCCCCTCAGTTCAGAAGAGGCCCCCGGAGCCGAGCTCAGCTGTCCTTCTTTGCATGCCCTTGGCCAGGCCCCAGCCTGTCCCTCCGCGCCTGAAACAGTGATGAAAGAACTTGATGATCTTGTTTGGCAGCACGTCTTGAGGACGGTTTAGCTGGAAGGAGGCATCTGCTTTATGCCAAGTAACACGTTCTCTGGGCTTAGAGGGAGTTGTCCTACAAGGGTGCCACAGGGGAGGGGCAAGCCAGGCTGCCCGGCCAGCTCTCTGCTGTGGATTAAGGCCCTGGAAGGATTGGGGGATCACAGGCAGTTTACAAGTTACACAATGAGCAGATTAACTGTACACGAGATGACTATCCTAAACTTTTTCTACACCACCCGCTGGAGAAATGTGAACCCAGGATTCATGACCAAAATGGTGATTATGTCAAGCTGGTATTAAATTCTTATTCAGAGGGAAAATGTATATATATTCTCATTTACACAAGAGTGTATTATATGCATTACATATATATACATATTATCTCTACACGTTCTCTCCACGTATATATTCTTTCTCTACATATATATATAAACACATGTTAGAATGTATATATTTATTCTCATTATATATAATGAAAATGTGTATACATTCCCCCTGCATGAGTTTTTAATGATAAATACATTTATAATTTATAAACACTATGTTTATATTATATAATAATTTATATATTTAATATGTATTGTTTTTATTAAACAGTAAGTGTACATAGGCATTTACTCCCATTACATAAACATCTTATCTAGAGACGCACACACACTTTCTCATTATGAGTCGAAACATTCCTGCTTCCTTCTCTGCCCATTTCACAGGTGCACTCCCTCCAAATAGAGCTTTCAGTTTTCAGAAAGAGGCAGGAGGGCAGGAAGAGGGGAATGAAGAAAGAAAAGTAGAGAAAAGCAATGTGGCCGAGGAGAGAGGGAGAAGATGGGCAGGCAGACCTTCCGCTGCTCAGCACATCTTCAAGCTCAACTTGGAGGTCAGCAGCAGAATTTTGAGATGAAGGTCATTCTGAGATTTCCTCTGAGAACATCTGTGAGGAAACCACTTTGAACATCACATCGTTAAATAACTGTTCTGCCTGCTTAAACAGCTTTGAACTAGCCAGAGAGGATAAGCATTAAGCATTTTTGAGAAGCCCAGAGACCACGGTTCTACGTAAAAGGAAGCAATAAAGCCGAATGGAGATGTGGTTCTTTGCCACCTGCCCAACTATTAACTTCTCTGTCTTTAGAACTCACTTTCCGTGTGAATGAAACATTTATCGCTGGGGTCCAAGAACTGAAAATAAAGGGGATTAAACATGGAGACAACCACAGGGTACTTTTCCTGCACATCAGAGCCCCGTGGGTCCCGGAGGAGAGGAGAGGAGCGGGAGCAGTAGAGAGCCCAGTGCTTGGGACGCGTGCACCTTTCCTCCTAAGAAGGAGATTGACTCTCCAACAAGTGAGAAAGGAAGCCCGGGTTCCTTCCAAGCCCCTTGCATGTTTGAGATGGAAAGACCCCGAGGTTCAGGGGAGGAGGAGCCTGACCTGAAGCTTCCCTCCACTCCTGTATCCTCAGCTGCTCTGCCCTGGACCATGGATGGCTAAGCTGGCAACATCCATGCCCACCCTAATGCCTGTCACTTGGGTTAGTTGTCCAGTCGTGTCTCACTCATTGTGACCCCATAGACTGTAGCCCACCAGGCTCCTCTGTCCATGGAATTCTCCAGGCAAGAATACTCGAGTGGGTAGCCATTCCCTTCTCCAGGGGATCTTCCTGACCCAGGGATCAAACCTGGCTCTCTTGCACTGCAGGCAGATTCTTTACCATCTGAGCCACCAGGAAGGCACCACTGATTTACAGGCCAGTGAATTTATTTATTTACCAATTTTATTTACCAATAAATAAAATTGAAAACCCACTGGCAATAAGGTGATGGTGTTTGATATCTCCACGGGAGTCATGAAGGACATAATAAGCCACCAGCCTCACAGGGCTTGGAAACATTTCACCTATCGTGGAGGACTTGGTAATTTCTCCTGCCTTCAGCTGCATTGTTTATCTTACAAGAGGCATCATCTACTCCATGTTCTTTCCTAAGGTTCCACAAAGCCTGACTGCTGTTTTGTGAGAAAAGATGGAATGGTACCCATTTCTCTGACCATAAGCATCTGCTTCTCTAATACCCAATGTATGTATGCCCCAACTGCTGTGCCTTTGGTCCTATAAAAAACTTCGTTTCAAAGCCAAATCATAATGTGGTCTTTCTGAAGATATTTTTAAAAATCATTAAATTAGACATGGGTAACATCAGCAAACATGCCGTTAACTCAGCTGGATGGATGACAGCACAGGAGTTTTGGCCAAGTTTGTACATGCAGGCTATGAGAGAGGCTTCTCTCACAGCTCAGTTGGTAAAGAATCTACCTGCAATGCAGGGGACCTGGGTTCGATTTCTGGGTCCCAAATATCCCCTGGAGAAGGAAATGGCAACCTATTCCAGTATTCTTGCCTGGAAAATCCCATGTACAGAGGAGCCTGGTGGGCTACAGTCCATGAGGTCTCCAGAGTCTGACTTAACGACTAAAACCACCACCACCAGACTGTGAGAGCTGTGTCATGACCTGGGTCTGACAGCAGTGATGTGATGTTGTCTATTGTAACATACATTCCAATTTCAGAGATGTTAAAATGGAAAACACCTTCCTATGAAACACTATTACTCCCAGACATAGGACACAGTTTTGGAAGGTGTCTGAACATATACCAACAGAGAGTTCAGTATACTGAGTCTTCTGGCTTTAGAAGATATCTAAGTAACACCCTCTTCTGCATTTTTTATCAGATTCTCACTAAAATTAAAAGAGAAAACCTCACAGTAATGTGGACACAGAAAGAAGCTGTAGAATTTAATGCCAGTGTACAGGAAGAGTTGGGTTTACTGTAAGACAGATGGAGCAAGGTTGAGAAAAACTTGTGCAGGACTCATTGTGTGGTGTGATTTAGCTTTGCTTTATAAAACCAAGTCTACCTGAAATGATTTGGACTCAGACATCCCACACATGTGGCCTTGGACTCAGAGAGGAAAGAACTTGGCCATTGACACTGGGGCAGATTTAGGCTTTCTGGGGGGCTTGAACCTGTATAACGTTTTCAGCTTCTTTAGGTAAAAGAAGACAAAACTAGACACAATTGAGAGCATGCACGCATGCACGCATGAGATTCTGTTTAGAATGAGAAAATAACCAAATTATAAATTTAAAAAATGAGAATAAATATCACGAAGAGACAAAAAATTGCATAGTATTGTAAGAATTGCTCAACGTGATTCTGTAATACTTTCACTACATTTCCTGTTGGTACCTTCTTTGACCACCTCAATTAATGACAACTGAAAGCTGCTTTCAGTTTCCCAGGAACACTTGGGAATATCATGTAAACTGTTAGGATTATTGTGAATTTGGGAAATCTTTATTTATTTATTTGTACACTTTAAGATAGACCAGCTTTGGTTGCATACATCTATATCTTTTCATTCTAGGTGACATGTCCTGGTATGAGGTGATCTACTACTACTGTCTCCTTCAAGAGTAGTTGGCACAGTCACCCACAGGGGTCCCCTAGAAGCCATTCCTATAGCTGGACAGCTAAGCAGTGACCTAACTCATGCCAAACACAGAAACACAGGCTGTGAAGTTAAAATGAAATGAACTCCCCCCTTAGACTTCCAAATCCCTATGGCCATGCTCTTGTCATTCTATAGGAGGTGAAGTATGATGGAAGAACAGGTGTAGAAAGAGATCGTTTGTTGTAAGTAATTGTCATTGAAATATTGTACAGATGCAAGTTTTATAAATACATATAAGAATGTGAACACTCGTCCAGGGCCTCCTCCAGGACGGCAGAAAGGGCGACTGTAAGTAGAGGCCTTGCAATGTAAGCTTCATGAGTTAAACTTGACTTTGCAGCTGGGACTGATACCCCTGCCACCAATATGCCATCTCCCCAGCTTCAAATGCAATGAGGACACCAAGCTTCTATGTATGTAATGAGATCAACAGCCAATAGGAGAAAAGAGGCTGAGGTGAAAACAGGAAAACAATAGAGGAAAAATGATGCAGAATTAAAGAGGCAACTGTACAAAAAGAAGAGGGGAAAGACACAGCCAGGAAGATAGAATTAAAATCTTTCACCTCAAATAGCATCCTCCTGTTTTCAGGTAAGGGCCTTAAGTGGGTGACGTAGGAAAGCACAGGTGGGTCTAGTGATCAGCAACACAGGTGATTAAATTACAATCATGTCGCCTACAGGCACTAAGAAGCATGTCTCATCTACACAGCTGTCCAAATGGCCTTGTTTTGCTCTGAGGATGAGAACAGGCTTGATTTAGGAGCCATGTCTTGGATTTCGTGTTTCTCAATCTCACGCTCTGCCTGATAGCTCCGGGTCAAGATCTCCGGGCCAGAGCGGCAGTTCCCCCGGGCAGTGGACACTGGGAGATGGTCTCGGAGAAGAAAGCCCGCCTCCCATGCTCACACCTCACCTTCCTGACTTGGAAAACACCTCCAGTTAATGAGCAAACCTGGCGTCTGTCAGCTTTCTGTAAGCAAGCATTTCACAAGGTTTACAGAAAAGTAAAGTAAACAAAGTTCTGAGTAACAAAAGAGTGGCGTTTATGCATTCTTTGATTCACTTTAAAGGATGGTATAAACTGACTTTTTAACCAAGCATTAGGCAAGATCTGGGCCCAAGCCATTCTATAATAAACAGTGACATGGCTATATTAAAATATTTACTTAGTGTGTTAAAGTGACTTATAGGAAGAGTGGCTACTACATAGAAGGCCTAAGTATTAAGGCGTCAGGTGCCACGGGCGGCATAAATATTCCATGCACACTTGTTTATAGGAAAACCCCATCTGGATTTGGCTAAAACAGCAGGCACCCCGGTGACCCCAGTTTTGCTATTGGAAAATATAACACAAGTGTTCACTCATCTAGAATAACTGCAGTGCTAAGTGCCAAATGACAGATGGGAGGGGATTGGCTTTTCTCAATAAACTGCAGGCACTCCATTGTGAAGGGCTTCATTGTCAGGGCTCCTTGGCATTTATAGACTCTTGGAATCGATGGGGCAAGGTGCTGGGTCAGGCTGACCACAACCTGCCTAGTTGGGATCACTGGGCCTAGATGCATCCATGCAAGCTGGACAGGCTTTGGAAGACTTGGCTTGGGCGAGCCCATGAACATGAATGCCATCAATGTCTTACCCTACTCCCACTCTCCCCTCAACTCAGTTATGTTAATCATGCAGCCCAGTGGGATCAAAAGAGCACAGCGTCTTGAGACAGAAAATCTGGATGTGGAGCATGGCTCTCCCACTTACATGAGTATAGCTTTCACGGTTAAAAATGGAGGAGAAAAGAAGGCAGTGCATGTTGACAGGGATATTGGAGGCTTTTCTTTGACAGGGATATTGGAGGATATTGGAGGTTACCTCATTGATATCCTTATGTTCATACTATGGCTTGGGGATGACTTCCCCCTTTTACAGATTCACTTAAAGCTGAGGATGATTTTCAGGGAATGAAAGGTCTTCCTGGGCTGGGCCTCAGTCGTCCGTTTAGATGAACCCATCAACCTTCTTGGAAGGTTAACTTGAGGGTAGTGGGAGTAGTGAAAACACAGGAGGAGTGGAGCCGTCCTCTGGGATGGACAGTTGACCGGGGAGAAATCAAAGGTCCGTGCGTGACAACATGCCTATCCAACAGCACAGAACTCAGGAAGACAAAATCTCAAACTGAACCCCAGTTGTTAACTGAAACCTACAGTCTCTGTGTGACTGGATCAAGGAGATCCCTCCTCCCCACTTTCACCTACGGCAAACTGTCCCCAGTCGAGCTTGATTAACAGACTTCTTTCACTCATCTGCTCACTCAACAAGGTCATAATGAGCACCAATCATGCCCAGAGTTCTTTATACACAGTGAGAACACAGTGATAAGCAAAGTCCCTGATTCCTCGCAGCTGACCTCCTAGTGGAGGAACAGATAAATGTGCAATTGCATAAACATTTAACAGGATAGGAGGCAGTGATAAGGAAAGAAACGCTGAGCAGGAAATAGAAATGAGGACTGACTAAGTGTCATTTTATGTAGGGTGGTTAGGTAAACCAAAGCGATTAGCTTAAAAGGCATAGAAACTGGGGTGGGGGTGGGGGGAATGGGAGAGAATTAATCTAATTAACCATCTTTGGCATCATAGCTCAAAGTTTAAACTATTCACATGCATCATAACACACAGGAATCCATGCTGAGAACGATGTAAGACTCTGGTCTAAGCTTTAACATGAAACTATTACATAGTCTCAGAAAGTGGTATCAGTTCATTGATGGGGAAATGGAGACCTGGAAAGGTAAGGTGCTGTGTTCATGGCAGCGAAATTGGTATGAGTCCTGAAGGTTTCTTTCTGCTCTGTATTTCTATAATTGTGTAGTGCAACACGGAAGCCATAAGCTTCCACTGCTGCTGCTGCTGCTGCTAAGTCGCTTCAGTCGTGTCCGACTCTGTGCGACCCCATAGACGGCAGCCCACCAGGCTGCCCCGTCCTTGGGATTCTCCAGGCAAGAACACTGGAGTGGGTTGCCATTTCCTTCTCCAATGCATGAAAGTGAAAAGTGAAAGTGAAGTCGCTCAGTCGTGTCCGACCCCTCGAGACCCCATGGACTGCAGCCCACCAGGCTCCCACGCCCATGGGACTCTCCAGGCAAGAGTACTGGAGTGGGGTGCCATTGCCTTCTCCTAGCCACGTGTAAATATTTACATTCGAAGTGACTCGAAACAATTCAAATTCAGTTCCTTGTTGCCGAAGGAGGCTGGTGGCTGCCATGCTGGATAGTGCAGACAATAAACACTCCTGCCCCTCCTGAGAGCCCTACTGGAGAGTCCCGTTCTGGAGTCCTATGGGTTCTTGAGTTCTTGAGAAGAAAACACAAGTATTTGCTTATTCATTTTCTATTTCTATTAGATGATTTGGCATCTGAGAGATAAATCATCTTGGGTGGTTTTAAACCAAGAATTTTATGCCCAGTTGTCTTTTACATGTGGAAGTGACAAAAAGCTTAAAAACTCATATCATCTATAAAACCTTGAGGGGGGAAAAGTTGACCATGTAGTCTAACTGAATGACAAAGAGTGAGCCCAAGCATGGGAAATGAGAGTACAAAAGACTGGATGGTATGCACCGAAAGCAATTAATACAAAGATTCATATAAATAAATGTGATTGCAAATTAAATACAACCTCCTCTGGAGCGCTCAAATAAAACGCAAAGATGATTTAACATAAAGTTGGGATTTTAAAATGAGAAAAATTAATAACATTTCATGATGACACTTGAGGTTGACCTTGACAGTGAAGGGGTTACACTGACATAGTTGTGGTAAGAGAGCATACAGGTGTAACTCTTTAATATGTACTAATAACCTTGAAAATTGTTCAATTCTTCCCACTTCATTATTCCACTTATAGGAAACAATCCTGAGACCCAAATAAATTGTACCACACACACACACACACACACACAAAATCTGCCTATTAAGATTTTCAAGGCAACATAAAGTACAGAACTCACAAAAATTGAAAAGATATTCAGTAAGAGAGGAATAACTAAATTTAGTATACCCACAGAATATAATTTCATGCAGCCATTAAAATCATGATGGAGAATAAATTTAGTAACATGGAAAATGTGTATGATACGAGGGGAATAGTGATAACAGCTAACATTTATTATTATAAGTGTCCAGCAAGTGTCGGGTACTTCTCGAAAGGCCTTAGGTCTTTGCATCATTTACTCCTCAAAAGACCTGAAAGCAGTTGTATGAGTATCATCCCCAATGAAGTACTGAGGAAACAAAGTCTTAGAGCTGATTTGCCCTGTGTCCCACAAATCATTAAGTGATGTGCTAAGGCATGACCGTCAGCCCACCTGATGCAAAGTCTGTGCTCCTGAGAGCTCTCCTGCCTGGAGACTCTCAGAACACCATGCTCTCAGCTATGTTAAAAAAAAAAAAAAAAAAAGTATATGCACATTTAGAAAAAATCCTGGCTGGACATACCCTGAAACCTGAACAGTGATTGCCTCTGAGTGATGAAGTTATAGATCACTTTCACTTTCTTCTTCAAATCAGTCTTTAATTTTAAATCATCCTGGCAGTGAACATTAGTCAATAATCAAGAAGAAAAATTTTCATGAAGTGGAGAGGCCATTTCCATACACAGATTTGTACACCCAGGGGGAAAAAAATAATAACTCAAAAGGCAGAGCTAAAAATGGAATTCCAAAGTGTTGCCTGGAAATTAGTGGGAGTTCAAAGGAGTTAAATAAAAGATGGAAAATTGGAGAAGGGCCATTGCTAAATCTTTAAGCTCTTCCAAAAGGTTTCTGTGTGCGGTTGTTGGTTTCTATCTCTCAGCCCTCAGCTTAACTGATGAGCATTTACGCAGTTGCTGAGAACTAAAGAGCCACTCTGAGGCTCCAAACGTAGGAGTCTGGTGGTTGCTGTTGTTATTTTGTTTTAATGGATTTGTTTATTGGCCTGACAAATGAATTCACTATCAGCGGGCCCTTTTTCCCTTTTCAGTTTTATTATCTTTTTTTTTTTTTTTTTAAATCAGGCAACACTTTGTTGAACAATCCTGACCCTGAAGAATGCTTGCTGGCACGTTGTCCAAGAAATCTAGCAGAAGTTTGTATGATTATCTTTATGAGTGAGTACAGTTTAGTCTAGTGCCTTTTTTGTTGAATAACACCATCACCCAGAGCCCCTCAACAAATAGAAGAGTTGGTCTTACCTTTGATTGGTAGTTCACCACCCATCATGGTCCAGAGAGGTCCTGGAAGAGAACTTGACACGGTACAGTAAAACCACCATCAAGTTTGTATTTGTCAGTCTCGATCACGCTTCAGCTTCTCTGTGACATCTGGAGGTCTGTTCCAATGCTGTCACCCATGTTCAGCATTCAGATCCAGGGAGGCAAACTCAAGCATCAAAACAATGCCATGTTAGCCTCCTTGCTTTTTAGACTCAACTGAACAACTCATGTCGGGGGGAAGAATGGGTCATGCAAAGAGCTCAGGAATTAGAGTCACCCAGTCTTGAGTTTAATTCCTACTCCATCATTTACTAGGCAAAACCTTTAACAAAGGGTTGAACTGCTTTGGGGCTCCTGGTTTTTTTTTTGTTTGTTTTGTTTTGTTTTTTCAGAAGTGAGAGTTTTAGCATTGAGACACAAGAGCTAACACACATATATATAAAGTTGAGTGTGAGCCTGGCATATAGTATATGTTTAATAAACATGCTGTCTCTACCCATTGTCTTCCTCTCAGTAATGCACCTGCCCTACAATAAGCTTCTTGGAACCTGAAGCACAGGAGGGGTGGATTCAAGCCATGGTTCTCTGTTTTCCACTTCATTGAACTTGTAAGAGCCTCTTTGAGATGATAAGCATTCCATCCTAAAGCTGGAAGAATGTAGAAATTCTGCTGCTCTTTCCTCTTGGCTCCAGTTTATTTCCATGCAACATCATTTCCTAAACAGTGAGACTGTAGACCATGCATAGAAATCATTATTATCCATACAATGAAATGGCCCACCAGCACCAAGAGACAGTGCCCCGGAGGACTCTGGTCCCTCTCTTTTTCCTCCCACTCCTCATCCTGTGTCAGGAGTGGGAGATGCTGCAGATCCTAAGTCATTGTGGGTCCACTCAACACGGGCCACCTTGGAACTCAGTCTCACTCCTTCCTTTCACAGCAGGTAAGATCCTTTAAAGTTATCCTATCTTTCTGAATTTTGTAGACAACTGGATGGGTTGGGTCATTGTGGTTGCTGTTGTTGTTGAGTCACCAAGTCATGTCCGACTGTTTCACAACTCCATGGACTGTAGCCCACCAGGCTCCTCTGTCCATGGAGTTTTCCAGGCAAGAATATTGGAGCAGATTGTCATTCCCTTCTCCAGGGCATCTTGCCAACCCAGGGATCAAACCCATGTCACCTGAATTGGTAGGTGGATTCTTCACCTGAGCCACCAGGGAAGCCCTGTTGGGTTATGTTGAAGTAACAAACATCCTGAAATTCTCAGTGGTCTAAAGAGACAAGAGTTGACATCTTGGCTGTGTGATGTGTCCACTGCAGATGGCCTAGAGGCTCTGTTTGAGTCTCTCTCATTCCAGGATCCAGGCTAATGCAACATCCACTCTATGGGACATTGCTAATATCTGTGACAGAAAGAAAAGAGCAAGTCAGCTTGGTCCTTGCAAGGTATACCTGGAAGACAACACATCATCTTTTAGTGATGAAAATAAGACATAGAACCATGCTGGACGTTGAGAGAGCAGAAACACCCACCCTCACCATGTGTCTTAAGGAAAAAATAAAACAAAACACTGTTACACTATACTTGTCACACACCTATAAGAAAAGTTAATCAGGAGATAATAGCCCCATTTAAAAATATATGCCCCTGAAAGAAAGAATTGGTAAGCTTCACTTCATTAAAATTAAAAATTTCAGCTATGCAAAAGACATTGTTAGGAGAATGAAAAGGCAAGCCATAGACTAGGAGAAAATATTTGCAAAAGATGTATCTGAAAAAAAGACTGTTGCCCGAAATATACAAACAACTCTTAAAACTCAACAATAAGAAAATAAACATGATTTTAAAACAGGCAAAAGACTATAATAGCCACCTCACAAAAGATGATATACAGATGGCAAATAAGCATATGAAAAGATGCTTGGCTTTACATGTCATTAGGGAACTGCAAATTAAAACAACAATGAGATACCATTGCACACCTATTCAGTTCAGTTCAGTCACTCAGTCTTGTCCGACCCTTCACGATCCCATGGACTGCAACACGCCAGGCTTCCCTGTCCTTTACCATCTCCCAGAGCTTGCTGAAACTCATGACCATCGAATCAATGATGCCATCCAACCATTGCATCCTCTGTCATCTCCTTCTCCTCCTGCCTTCAATCTTTCCCATTATCAGGGTCTTTTCTAATGAGTCGACCCTTCGCATCAGGTGGACAAAATATTGAAGCCTCAGTTTCACCATCAGTCCTTCTACTGAACAGTCAGGATTGATTTCCTTTAGGATTGACTGGTTGGATCTCCTTGCACTCCAAGGGACTCTGAAGAGTCTTCTCCAAATTCACAGTTCAAAAGCATCAATTCTTCGGCTCTCAGCACACCTATTGCTGCTAAGTCACTTCAGTCATGTCCGACTCTGTGCGACCCCATAGATGGCAGCCCACCAGGGTCCCCCGTCCCTGGGATTCTCCAGGCAAGAAGACTGGAGTGGGTTGCCATTTCCTCCTCCAATGCATGAAAGTTAAAAGTGAAAGTGAAGTCACTCAGTTGTATCCGACTCTTAGTGACCCCATGGACTGCAGCCACCAGGCTCCTCAATCCATGGGATTTTCCAGGCAAGAGCACTGGAGTGGGGTGCCATTGCCTCCTCCACAGTATACCTATTCAGTTCAGTTCAGTTCAGATGCTCAGTCGTGTCCGACTCTTTGCGACCCCATGAATCACAGCATGCCAGGCCTCCCTGTCCATCACCATCTCCCGGAGTTCACTCAGATGTTCCCATCCATCGAGTCAGTGATGCCATCCAGCCATCTCATCCTGGGTCGTCCCTTTCTCCTCCTGCCCCCAATCTCTCCCAGCATCAGAGTCTCTTCCAATGAGTCAACTCTTCACATGAGGTGGCCAAAGTGCTGGAGCTTCAGCTTTAGCATCATTCCTTCCAAATAAATCCCAGGGTTGATCTCCTTCAGAATGGACTGGTTGGATCTCCTTGCAGTCCAAGGGACTCTCAAGAGTCTTCCCAACACCACAGTTCAAACGCATCAATTCTTCGGCGCTCAGCCTTCTTCACAGTCCAACTCTCACATCCATACCTGACCACGGGAAAAACCATAGCCTTGACTAGACGGACCTTAGTCAGCAAAGTAATGTCTCTGCTTTTGAATATGCTGTCTAGGTTGGTCATAACTTTCCTTCCAAGGAGTAAGCGTCTTTTAATTTCATGGATGCAGTCACCATCTGCAGTGATTTTGGAACCCCCCAAAATAAAGTCTGACACTGTTTCTACTGTTTCCCCATCTATTTCCCATGAAGTGATGGGACCAGATGCCATGATCTTAGTTTTCTGAATGTTGAGCTTTAAGCCAACTTTTTCACTCTCCTCTTTCACTTTCATCAAGAGGCTTTTTAGCTCCTCTTCACTTTCTGCTAGAAGGGTGGTGTCATCTGCATATCTGAGGTTATTGATATTTCTCCCAGCAATCTTGATTCCAGCTTGTGTTTCTTCCAGTCCAGCGTTTTTCATGATGTGCTCTGCATATAAGTTAAATAAGCAGGGTGACAATATACAGCCTTGACGTACTCCTTTTGCTATTTGGAATCAGTCTGTTGTTCCATGTCCAGTTCTAACTGTTGCTTCCTGACCTGCATACAGATTTTGGGTGGCCAAAATTCAAAACACTGACAACTCATATGCTGGTGAGGGTGCAGAGCAACAGGAATTCTTACTCATTGCTGGTGGGAGTGCAAAATGGAAGTCACTTTGTGAGGCAGTTTCTTAACATATAGTCCAAAAATCACTCTCCCTGGTGTTTACCCAAATGAATTGCAAACTCACGTGGACACCAAAACCTGCACACAGATGTGTATAGCAGCTTTATTCATAATTGCCAAAACTTGGAAGCAACTTGGGAGAATGAATAAACTGTGGTACATTCTGACAATGGAATATTAGTCAGTGTTAAAAAGAATTGAGCTATTAAGCTATGAAAAGACATGGAGGAACCTTAAATGCATACTACTAAGTGAAAGAAGTCAGTATGAAAAGGCTCATGTTGTATGATTTCAACCATATGACATTCTGGAAAAAGCAAAATTACGGAGACAGTTAAAAAACCAAGTCAGTGGTTGCCAGGGTAGAGAAGGATGCAGAGAGGAATTTTGGAGCAGTGAAACTACTCTGTGAGATATTATAATGAGGGACACATGCCATTACAAAAGTTTCCAAATCCATGGAATGTACATCCCTAAAATAAACTGCGGACTTTGGGTGTAATGACATGTCACTATAGGTTCATCAACTCTTTTAATAAATATATCACTCTGGAGGGGATGTTGATAATGGGGGAGGCTGGGCATGAGTGTATGGGTGGGGGTTGTAGAGGAAATCTCTATATCTTCCACTTACTTTTGTTGTAAACCTAAAGCTCCTCTTAAAAGAAAAAAATCAAGCCTATTAAAAAAAAAAATGTACATGTCATAGAGGTTAAGTGGCATGAGTAAGGTCATGCAAAAGAATGCCTTGCATACAGGAGATAATAAATATTTGTTGAACCAGTGAGCGCATGCACGTGTGAACAAATGAGAAAGTAAAATGATGAAAGCCAGGGTGCAAATCCAGGTGACCTGATTCTTGATACAGGACTCTCTGTTTCCAGCCTATGATTACCCAGCTCCTCCCCAATCCCTGCCCCCAGCCAAGCTACTAGCAACTAAATTCCACCCACAGAAAGTTTCTGAGTTTTGTTTCTTCGCGTTTGTAAAAATAACTAGGATTTCCTGAGTTGTAGAATAGGAAATAGTAAGCAATTACCCTTGTAATAAGAAACAAGCACGTGGACATACATCCATAGACACCACAAAATCATCAAGTTATCATGAGAGTCACAAGGGCATAGGGTACAGGAGAGATTAACCCACACAATTCGGGCTGAAACCTGTTACCAAGGACGAGGCTGCAACAGAGATGCTGGAGTCCCCAGGTTATTACTGGGAATTTGGCTTCGCTTGGGCAGTGACACCAAGTTTCCAGAAGTGGTATAAGTCTTGAAGATATAACTGTGGTGCCCAGGGTTAAACTGAGAACAGAAGACTACAGAAATGAAAGAGACAGAGTGTTCAAATGAAAACGCCTCCAGAACCGGGCAGAACAGAGACGACAGACGATTCCCCATCTCTCAGAGTCAAAGACGGCCTGTGAGCCAAACGCATCTGCTGGATGTTGAAAGTGACAAAAGAGCTCGGAGAGAGAATGCACTGAATCATTCACAAAAATTCCTAAGAGACTTCACAAGTACATCGAGACACTGCTCAACCATGCGCTTCTATGGCTCATGGAAATGTCCTGGGGAAGGGACTCCAAAGGTCTGTAAGATACAGCCTCTTTGCTTGGATGATTCCCTGGTCGAGGAGGTGGCAGAAAGTTAAAGTACTAGTAATCGGCAGTTTCATGGGATGAGGTAGAACCCTGTAGGCTGTGCCCACTGAGGCACCTAGTCATTCAGGTAAATAGCATGCAAGGCAGATGGATGAAAGAAAGAAAGGTGGATTATCTCCTTTTGAATTTTCAATCTATTTTTAATAGATAAATGTTATGATCCCCAATTTTTGAAGCACAAAGCAGGGCACAGTGAAAAGTTTCCCTGCAACTCCCATCCCAGTCTCTCACCCTCCTTCTCAAAACCAAGGACCAATCCCTAGTATGTTCTTCCACACATATTTCTATGCAAATGCAAACAAATCAGTGTTTTACGTTTTCCTTCTTTTAATTCAAATACTGACAAGATTGAAGGCAGGAGGAGAAGGGGATGACAGAGGATGAGATGGTCGGATGGCATCACCAACTCAATGGACATGAGTTTGAGCAAGCTCTGGGAGTTGGTGATGGACAGGGAAGCCTGGCGTGCTGTAGTCCATGGGGTTGCAAAAAGTCAGACACGACTGAGTGGCTGAACTGAACTGAACTGAACCAACTGTTATCACCTAAAATAGAGCTTGGAAGTGAGTCTTAAAATTAAACACATATAAAAGAACCAATAAAATGACTGCCTCAGATTGCTATCATGTCAGTACAGAGAAAGAAGAAGGAATTTCACTAACTTATAAACCCAATATATTCTGACTCTATACACTTACAGACATATGTATTAAAGATCTGAAAAACTGTAAATAAATCTGAATTTTACTTATTTATTTGTTGTTTGGTAATGGTACAGAGTAGTTATTCTAAAATGATTTTGAGTATATTGTGGAATAGAGAAAAATAAACAAATTGATGTAACTGATAATTACAGGTTCTCATGTGAGAGAGGGATTCCCTGGTAGCTCAGCTGGTAAAGAATCCACCTGCAATGCAGGAGACCCCAGTTTGATTCCTGGGTCAGGAAGATCCCCTGGAGAAGGGATAAGTTACCTACTCCAGTATTCTTGGGCTTCCCTGGTAAAGAATCCACCTGCAATGTGGCAGACCTGGTTTTGATCCCTGGATTGGGAAGATCCCCTGGAAAGGGAATGGTTAACCATTCCAGATTTCTGGCCTGGAGAATTCCATGGACTGTACAGCCACTTAATGTGAGAGAGGGAAATACAGATAAGAGAAAAGTGAGAAAGAAAACCCTGTGCCACAGCATTAAAATGATATTATGGACTGAACTTCCATGTCTCCACCCCCCATTTAGAAGTTAAAGCCCTAGCATCAATGTGATGGTGTTTGCAGCTGGGACCTTTGGGAGGTGAGCAGGTTTTAATGAGGTTACAAGGGTGGGGCCTTGGTCATGAGATTAGTGTCCTTGTAGGAGGAATAAAGACCTGAGCTTGTCGTTTCTCCAGGATGTGAAGACAGTGAGAAGGTAGCCTTCACAAAGCCTTTGCTGGGGGGACTGAACAGGCCAGCTCCTTGCTCTTGGACATTCCAACCTTCAGAATTTTGAGAAGTAAGTGTCTGCTATTTAAGACAGTTGACTATGGTGTTTTGTTATGGGAGCCTGAGCAGATGAAGACAAATGAGAGCTATTAATATAAACTAATTCCATTCACTGAAAACCATCGAAACTGTGGTCACTCCACAAGCAATGAGTACCTCTTGGGTACTCTTGGGTGTGCCCAGATCTTGGTTTCAAATAAAACCTTGGAAACTTTGGAGATGACTCTTTCTGGGTCAGGAGCATAGAAAATTTAAAGACATTCTGGAACATTTTATCACCGTGTCAGAAAATAAGGAAGTGTCCAGAGACTCCTGCAGAAATGTCAACGTACACACAAGCCAGCATGAAGGGGCTTCTGATGGTCAGGTTTGCAGTAATCCAAGCATTAAAAATGTTAGCAGTGGATGATAACATACCGAATTGTAAAAACCAATTAATGTATAGTACAGTAAAAGAAAATAATAAAAAGAAGGTGGTACCCTCCTCTCATAAGAACATCAGACAATAAAATTAGATTAGTGGATTTAGAAAATGACTATTTTGCCACCTCCAGTATACTCATTGGTTCAGATAAGAATCCGTAGAGACTGGAGTTACTCGAGTCCAGTGGCTTGTTCGAATCTAAGATCACATGACCCAGGTTTGGACAAGTTTCTGTGACGAGTAACCAGAACCCACTGAGTGAAGTGTTGTGGGCTTATTCACATGTCCAAGGAGTGCCCCTCAGATGCTGTATTCCTTTGCTCAGGCTGCCATAACTGAGCACCAGAGACAGGGTAGTGGGAGGGGTCCTTCAACAACTGAAAAGTATTTTCTCACAGTTCTGGAGGCTGGAAGTCCAAGGGCTTCCCTCTGTGCCCAGAGGACCCTGGTATCTCTCAGTATGTTTCAATTTCTTTTTCTTAAAAGGATACCAGTCATATTGGATTAAAGCCTGCCCATACAACCTCATTTAATTTTGATTACCTTTTTAAAAGACCCTAACTACAAGTATGCTCACATTCTTGGGAATTTTTTGGGTGGGGGATACAATTCAGTCTATTTCAGATGTGTTAAATGCACAGGGAATTACAATGAAGTCTGGGAGCCACTAGCTTAACCGAATGAGGAAACTTATAATTAAGAGTATCTCTAGTCTTCTTGACAAAAATGTTTCTGTGGAATGTAATTGTGAGAAAACAATCAGATAAATCCAGATTATGAAAGTTTCTATAAGACAGTGGGCTGGTATTCTCCAAAAAGATCACTGTTATGAAATACAAAAGGTAGGTAGGCTAGATAAACAGAAGCTAAAGAAACCTGACAACCAAATTCAACAAAAAAAGAAAAAGCCATCAGATCTAAAAAAAAAAAAAAAAAAAAAAAAAAAAGCTGTAATATTTTGTGAGTGATAACCAAGAAGATGTGAATAAATTTCTTAGGTTTGTGGTGGTGTGGCTTTGTATTTTGGTTAGGTTTGACAACAAACCATGAATGTTACGGTTTCTACAGTTTGAAAATAAACTGCTTCCCCAAAGATGTCTGCAATTAGTAATTAGTGCATCTACAGACATAGAGAACAGACTTGTTGCCAAGGTGAGGTGGGTAGTGGGGGAGGGAAGTATTGAGAGTTCGGGATTAGCAGATGCAAACTATAATACATAGAACTGATAAACAAGGTCCTACTATATAGCACAGGGAACTATATTCAATATCCTGCAATAAACCATAATGGGAAAGAATATGAAAAAGAATATACATGTATAACTGAATCACTTTTACATACAGCAGAAATTACACAGAGTTGTAAGTCAACTATGTTATCAAAACTAAACAATTAGTGAGTATACTTGAAAAGTATATAGTTATCTGATTATACTGATAACATTTCTATTTTATTTCAAAATATAAAGTTAGAGGGGATGATGGATAGATAGATAATACCTATGTCACTGGAGGTAATTCCCTATCATTTATAAAGAAAATACTGGCTCTGTTTCATATCTATATTTTTCCCATGTATATCCATTAATTAACCAGTTCTCTATTACCGAATATTAAGATTATCTTTAATCTTTTTTATTAAAAACAATGGTGTGAAAATAATCTTGTACATACATGTTTTTGGACATGTGTAAGTATATCTTTAGGATAAATTCCTAGGAAAGGAATTGCTTAAGTTTGTTTCTTGAAAACTGTGAGCAGGCACTAAATTTCTAGGCAAAAATTATTTTTTTCAGTTTGCTGGTGTTCAGAAATGAAGTCAAACAAGTGGTTTAAAAAGCAAGCCTCCTTAATTCACAGGGAAGGACCGATCTCTTCACCTTAATGGTTTATTTAAAGGCTTGAATTATTCAGCTTTAAATGCAAAACATCTAACACAGTGTGTTGTACAGAATGGATATGGGCATTCATCAAATGTATTTGAATGAATGAGTGAATGAATGAATGGAAGTTCTAGACACCAGAAGCATTAACTGTGGAATTATAAAATAAACACGTCCTCCCTCCCCACATTCCAGAGAGGCTGCGAGAATCTTAATGGCATCTCACTGTAACACACACACACAAATTAGATGTCAAGGCACATCTCCTATGGACCTCATCCAAGTCACCAAAATGACTTCCTTATAATGGACTCCCAAGACAGAATTATAGTGTAGCGGTTGGGAATTTAAAAGTTTATAAAACACTGTGAATTCTCTAGCTCCTCGTCTAACTGCCTGCTGCTGCTTTTCTCCCTGCTGGTCTGATTTTTCCATCACTGCTCCATATTGAGGCTATTCAGAGGGAATGGCAAATTTAGAGCTCACTGTTGCCCAAGCCCATGAAGGATGGAGGATTAAGGGACTGTGAGCCAAGTCACTTGATCCCTCAAGGGTTCTATTTTATCATCTATAAAACAAAGGGGTTGAAGCACTGAGATTTTTTCCCACATCCTGTAGCTCTTGGCAGAAACCATTTATTATCCAAATCTTAAAAAGTTAGATCATAAAGAAGGCTGAGCACCGAAGAACTGATGCTTTCAAACTGTGATGTTGGAGAAGACTCTTGAGAATCCCTTGGACAGCAAGGAGATCAAACCAGTCAAACCTAAAGGAAATCAACCCTGAGTATTCATCGGAAGGACTGATGCTGAAGCTCCAATACTTTGGCCACATGATGGAAAGAGCTGACTCACTGGAAAAGACCCTGATGCTGGGAAAGATGGAGGGCAGAAGGAGCATGGGGTGACAGAGGATGAGATGATTGAATGACATCACTGACTCAATGGACATGAGTTTGAGTGAACAAACTCTGGGAGAGTTTGAGTGAACTATCTCTGGGAGATAGTGAAGGACAGGGAAGTCTGGTGTGCTGCAGTCCATGGGGTGGCAGAGAGTCGGACACGACTTAGCAACTGAACAACAACAACACTTGAGATTACCTCCTCAGGCCAAGACAGGTTAGCTCAAGGAATCAAATATGATTGTTTTCATATTTTAAAAGAACAGTTAAAAGTGGTTTCTAGAGTAGAAGAACCAAAATAGTAAAGAAGATGGGAAGCCATGTCTTCTCAGGAATATCTCAAGGTACTGACATAATTAACCCAGAAAAGAGAAAGACTGAAGAAGGAAACAAGATAGTTGATTCAGTTCAGTTCAGTTCAGTCGCTCAGTCGTGTCTGACTCTTTACCACCCCATGAATCGCAGCACGCCAGGCCTCCCTGTCCATCACCATCTCCCAGAGTTCACTCAGACTCACGTCCATCAAGTCAGTGATGCCATCCAGCCATCTCATCCTCTGTTGTCCCCTTCTCCTCCTGCCCCCAATCCCTCCCAGCATCAGAGTCTTTTCCAATGAGTCAACTCTTTGCATGAGGTGGCCAAAGTACTGGAGTTTCAGCTTTAGTTGATTACAAATATACAAAGAGCTAACAGGTGGGAAATACACAAAGGCTGTTTCTTTATGGATCTGGAGCACAGAATTTTGAGAGGTGAAATTTTAAGAGTGGTGGATCTTGATTCAGTTTGATGAAGGACTTTCTAAAAAGTAGAGATTTTCAACCATGGAATATATTTTCTTTGACTTACTGAGTTCTGAAGAATGTGTAGAATTCCAGATAATGTTTGATAGTAATTCTCAGGTGGGGAGGAGGATGGGAGATGAAGCCAGTAAATTTTAACATATATCAAATAGTACAGCACAAGTAATATTTGACATTTATCTTCCATGAAGTAATAATCAGATGTCAGTAATATTTTCCATCTTCACAAAAGAGAAAAATAGAATTTATTATAAGATTGTTCAGATTATGAAAAAGAAAGCAAAATGTAATGATCCAAGTAGAGAATTAAAAGTAATAAAATATGACTGCAAAATTCATGGCCAAACAGAAGCATAATCCTGAAAGCAAAGTGGGAGGGTACATTGTGGATTACAAAGATCCAGAACTTGCAAAACAAGAAATATAAATCTTTCATACTGAAAAAGTATGACTCATTGAAAACTGAAGGGTAGTTTTTCCATGAATTAAAAATAATACATTTTATTACTGAAGATTTAAAACTAATGCAAATCAAACATGAACAAAACAACATGAACAAAATTAAAAGGAAAGCATTAATACAATGAGATAAGAAAAGGAAATAAGATGAACACAGATTGGGGAGGAAGAAATAAAACTGTCTTTGTTCACTGATGACATAATTGTCTATGTAGAAAATCCAAAAATATTGACAAGAACTAATAAGAATTTCTTAAAAAGGTGTAAAATTGAGTTTAATGCATAAAAGTAAAGTCAGTCACTTTTCTATATACCGGCAATGAATACATGAAACTGAAATTTAAAAACACAATACCATTTACATTAGCACCCCCAAAGATGAATACTCAGTTACAACTCTAACAAAATAAGTATAAAATCTATATGAGGAACACTACAAAATTGATGGAAAAAAAAATCAAAGAACTAAACAAATGGACAAACGTTCCATGTTCATGGATAGGAAAAATCAATATTATTAACATTACAGTTCTGCACAACTTAATCCGTTAAACACATTTCCAATCAAAATCCTGAAAATTATTTTATGGATATCAACAATCTAATTCCAAAGTTTATATGGAGTGATAGAAGACCCAGAGCAGCCAATACAACATGGACGGAAATGAACCAAGTCAGAGGACTGACATTAATTTGACTTAAGACCTGCTGGAAAGCAACAAAAATCAGGACAGATGTGGTACTGGCAAAAGTAGAGACAAATAGATCAGTGGAACAGAATGGAGAGGCCAGAAACAGAGCCACATAAATATAGCTAGCAGACCTCTGAAAAAGATGAAAGATAATCTTTTCAACAAATGATACTGAAATAACTAGACCTCTACAGGCAAAATAAAAGAAGTCTGGATACAGATCTTATACCTTTCATAAAAATAAATTAAAAATGGAGCACAGATCTAAATGTTAAATGCAAAACTTGAAGGTTCCTAAAAAATAACTTAAGAAAAAATCTGAATGAACTTGGCTCTGGTAATGACTTTTTAGCTACAACACCAAAGGCAGGATCCATGAAAGAAAGGAATGATTAGCTGAACCTCATTAAAAGAACTTTGGCACATAGGAAGCACGTCCTAAATGCCAGTTGTTCATGTTCTTATCATTATTAGTAACAATTGTGCATCTTCTGAAAAGCTACCAGAACTATCAAGGAAAGCCTTTGATTTGGATATAACCAAATTCTTCTTTTTATTTTTTTAATATAAATTTATTTATTTTAATTGGAGGTTAATTACTTTACAATATTGTATTGGTTTTGCCATACATCAACATGAGTCCACCATGGGTGTACAGGTGTTCCCCATCCTGAACCCGCCTCCCTCCTTCCTCCCTGTACCATCCCTTTGGGTCGTCCCAGTGCACCAGCCCCAAGCATCCAGTATCGTGCATCGAACCTGGACTGGCCATTCATTTCATATATGATATTATACATGTTTCAATGTCATTCTCCCAAATCATCCCACCCTCGCCCTCTCCCACAGAGTCCAAAAGACTGTTCTATACATCTGTGTCTCTTCTGCTGTCTCACATATAGGGTTATCATTACCATCTTTCTAAATTCCATATATATGCATTAGTATACTGTATTGGTGTTTTTCTTTCTGGCTTACTTCACTCTGTATAATCAGCTCCAGTTTCATCCACCTCATTAGAACTGATTCAAATGTATTCTTTTTAATGGCTGAGTAATACTCCATTGTGTATATGTACCACAGCTTTCTTATCCATTCATCTGCTGGTGGACATCTAGGTTGCTTCCATGCCCTGGCTATTATAAACAGTGCTGCGATGGACATTGGGGTACACGTGTCTCTTTCAATTCTGGTTTCCTTGGTGTGTATGCCCAGCAGTAGGATTGCTGGGTCATAAGGCAGTTCTATTTCCAGTTTTGTAAGGAGTCTCCACACTGTTCTCCATAGTGGCTGTACTAATTTGCATTCCCTCCAACAGTGTAAGAGGGTTCCGTTTTCTCCACACCCTCTCCAGCATTTATTGCTTGTAGACTTTTGGATTGCAGTGATTCTGACTGGCATGAAATGGTACCTCATTGTGGTTTTGATTTACATTTCTCTGATGCGTGATGTTGAGCATCTTTTCATGTGTTTGTTAGCCATCCATATGTCTTCTTTGGAGAAATGTCTATTTAGTTCTTTGGCCCATTTTTTTGATTGGGTCGTTTATTTTTCTGGAATTGAGCTGCAGAAGTTGCTTGTATATTTTTAAGATTAGTTGTTTGTCAGTTGCTTCATTTGCTATTATTTTCTCCCACTCTGAAGGCTGTCTTTTCACCTTGCTTATAGTTTCCTTTGTTGTGCAGAAACTTTTAATTTTAATTAGGTCCCATTTGTTTATTTTTGCTTTTATTTCCAATATTCTGGGAGGTGGGTCATAGAGGATGCTCCTGTGATTTATGTCAGAGAGTGTTTTGCCTATGTTCTCCTCTAAGAGTTTTATAGTTTCTGGTCTTACATTTAGACCTTTAATCCCTTTTGAGTTTATTTTTGTGTATGGTGTTAGAAAGTGTTCTAGTTTCATTCTTTTACAAGTGGTTGACCAGTTTTCCCAGCACCACTTGTTAAAGTGATTGTCTTTTTTTTTTTTTTTTTTTGATTGCTTGAACTTTGTTTTTTTTTTTTTAATTTTAAAATCTTTAATTCTTACATGTGTTCCCAAACATGAACGCCCCTCCCACCTCCCTCCCCATAACATCTCTGTGGGTCATCCCCATGCACCAGCCCCAAGCATGCTGTATCCTGCGTCAGACATAGACTAGCGATTCAATTCTTACATGATAGTATACATGATAGAATGCCATTCTCCCATATCATCCCACCCTCTCCCTCTCCCTCTGAGTCCAAAAGTCCGTTATACACAGCTGCGTCTTTTTTGCTGTCTTGCATACAGGGTCGTCATTGACATCTTTCTAAATTCCATATATATGTGTTAGTATACTGTATTGGTGTTTTTCTTTCTGGCTTACTTCACTCTGTATAATTGGCTCCAGTTTCATCCATCTCATCAGAACTGATTCAAATGAATTCTTTTTAACGGCTGAGTAATACTCCATTGTGTATATGTACCACAGCTTTCTTATCCATTCATCTGCTGATGGACATCTAGGTTGTTTCCATGTCCTGGCTATTATAAACAGTGCTGCGATGAACATTGGGGTACATGTGTCTCTTTCAATTCTGGTTTCCTCGGTGTGTATGCCCAGCAGTGGGATTGCTGGGTCATAAGGGAGTTCTATTTGCAATTTTTTAGGAATCTCCACACTGTTCTCCATAGTGGCTGTACTAGTTTGCATTCCCATCAACAGTGTAGGAGGGTTCCCTTTTCTCCACACCCTCTCCAGCATTTATTGCTTGCAGATTTTTGGATCGCAGCCATTCTGACTGGTGTGAAGTGGTACCTCATTGTGGTTTTGATTTGCACTTCTCTGATAATGAGTGATGTTGAGCATCTTTTCATGTGTTTGTTAGCCATCCATATGTCTTCTTTGGAGAAATGTCTATTTAGTTCTTTGGCCCATTTTTTGATTGGGTCGTTTATTTTTCTGGAATTGAGCTGCATAAGTTGCTTGTATATTTTTGAGATTAGTTGTTTGTCAGTTGCTTCATTTGCTATTATTTTCTCCCATTCAGAAGGCTGTCTTTTCACCTTGCTGATATTTTCCTTTGTTGTGCAGAAGCTTTTAATTTTAATTAGATCCCATTTGTTTATTTTTGCTTTTATTTCCAGAATTCTGGGAGGTGGATCATAGAGGATCCTGTTCATGGATCGGAAGAATCAATATAGTGAAAATGAGTATACTACCCAAAGCAATTTACAAATTCAATGCAATCCCTATCAAGCTACCAGCCATATTTTTCACAGAACTAGAACAAATAATTTCAAGATTTGTATGGAAATACAAAAAACCTCGAATTGCCAAAGCAATCTTGAGAAAGAAGAATGGAACTGGAGGAATCAACTTGCCTGACTTCAGGCTCTACTACAAAGCCACAGTCATCAAAACAGTATGGTACTGGCACAAAGACAGACATATAGATCAATGGAACAAAACAGAAAGTGATTGTCTTTAATCCATAGTATATTCTTGCCTCCTTTGTCAAATATAAGGTGTCCATAGGTGCGTAGATTTATCTCTGGGCTTTCTATTTTGTTCCACTGATCTATATGTCTGTCTTTGTGCCAGTACCATACCGTCTTGATGACTGTGGCTTTGTAGTAGAGCCTGAAGTCAGGCAGGTTGATTCCTCCAGTTCCATTCTTCTTTCTCAAGATTGCTTTGGCTATTCGAGGGTTTTTGTATTTCCAAACAAAATTTGAAATTATTTGTTCTAGCTCTGTGAAAAGTACTGTTGGTAGCTTGATAGGGATTGCATTGAATTTGTAAATTGCTTTGGGTAGTGTACTCATTTTCACTATATTGATTATTCCGATCCATGAACATGGTATATTCCTCCATCTATTAGTGTCCTCTTTGATTTCTTTCACCAGTGTTTTATAGTTTTCTATATATAGGTCTTTAGTTTCTTTAGGTAGATATAATCCAGAGTATTTTATTCTTTTCATTGCAATGGTGAATGGAATTGTTTATTTTTAATAGGTTTTGTGTTGATTCTCAAGTATTTCCCAAGTATCCAATTTTCAAACAGCAGTTCTATTTGCTTTTAACTGTCCCACCATTTTATTTTCTTGTTTAAATTGTACTGCCTGAAGTTTATGGTGAAATGTTCAGTAAAGGAAGTAAGAATGAAAAATCTCAGGTTTTTGACCTCAAACTTCGTGAAAACGGACATAGGTCTCCAACTTCCCTATTAAGCCGATGGCTGGATTTCAGGGTGTGTGTGAGCGTGCAGGCACGCATGTGTATAAAATAGTGGTAAGAAAGTACCCCCCTACTGTTATTTTACTAACAAGTTTTCAATACAAATGCATGCTGGTCTTATCCAACACACTTTAGGCATTAATCGCTCTGATAATACACTTTTTCCCCCTTTGACCAGTTAAAATGCTAACTCAATGATTTTTCCTAGAACAAAATGCATTTAGTTGTAATGTTGTATTAGATTAATTTATTGTAGAATTGCACTTAATATGCTAACATTTTTTGCCTCAATATAATTGATTTTGTTCTGAGTTTTGGGCTGGTGTGTGTGTGTACCACATTACCATAGCTTTGAAGAAGTAATCTGGCACCTTCCATTTCCTGTGTTCAGGGATGTTCTGTAACAATGGCTCTTTTTACTCACTGAAAGTTACAAAGAATTTCCTTGTGAAACTGAGTTTGACACAACCTCTTTAATTTTTGAAAACTTGCAAATCCTGTCCATGATTATAGATTCTGTTTGGGTTTTCTCTCTTTTCTGGGGTCAATTTGGGCCATTTACATTTCTCAAGGGAAAAAAAAAATCATTCTATCAGGTTTTCAAATTTTGCCTGAAGTTTTAAACACATCCTCTTCTATTTTCTTAACATTGTCTTTATCTGCTTTCCCTTCACTCATTTCTAAATTTGACTATTTATGCTTTCTCCCTTTTCCCCTAAATAATTAATATAGATTTATCTGTTTTTTTTAATTTAAACTTGCCACAGATTGATTTTATTTATTAGATCTAGGTTTTCTTTCCTCAACCCCACAATTCAAATGCCCAATTTGTTTATTTTCATTTTACTTTTTTGTGACATATGCAGACTGTGAGTGTTGTTTTTTTCCCACAAGAATATTCTCTTCCCAGTGTTGTTTGTTGTTGTTTTATTTAAGAAATGAGCAATTCTGCTTTGAATTTGCTCATTGAATTAAAAGTAACCTATGAGTTTTTCTTTTCTTTTTTATTACCAAGTACTTGGGATTTTTGTTTGTTGGACTCTATTTTTGCTATTCCATGCTTTATTGCAACGTAGTTGAGAGAAAGAGGCCTGCATTATTTCTACTTATTAGAATTTGTTGAGTTGTTTTTTAATGTCCTAATATATCATGACACTTGGGGGAAAATGTCTATTTTTTGCTTCACCAGGATCTGGAGTTTGTTCTACATTTATTAGATGGTCCTCGTTACGCTGGTCAGACTCACTACACACTTACTTCTTTGTGTCCAAAGCTGTGTTGTGTGTTGAAAGGGTGAGGCAAGCTGCATGTCACTCTGTGTTTCTGTCTGCCACTCCCTGTCTTCAGTTGTCACCTTGTACATGGGGAATCTGTTGGGTTTGGATTTATGACAGTTATTGTTATAAAGCACCACTCTCTTCTTTTATGTTTTTTACCTTACATTCAGTCTTGATTCTAAAGCTTCCTTGATTTTTTTTTAATGAAGTGTCTTCTGCTTTATGATCCTCATTTTTTTTTTGTTAAAGAAGAAAGAAGAAAATCTTCTTTTCTGATAATTTCTAACATTTATACTCTTTTTCCATTCCTATAGTGGTTATAACTTTAGACATGACATGTACCTGCAGTGTTTCCCTTAAATGTACTGTATTAGACATGGTCTTAAAAGAGGGGAAAATCAATATTATTTTAAATAGAGAGGGTGAGGGACTTTCCTTGTGGTCCAGTGGCTAAGACTCCCCACTCCCAATGCAGGATGCTAGGGTTCAGTCCTAATCAGAGAACTAGATTCCACATGTCACAACTGAGAGTTTGCATGCCACAACTAAGAACTGGAAAAGACAAATAAGTAAGCAAATAAAAAAGTTGTTTTTTTTTTTTTTTTAAATAGGGAAGGTCATTTCCCCTGTCTCTTATTCAGTGATCACATGACCCAGAAGGAGAACACGATGAACTACTGTTCCCATTATACTGGAACAGTATTTCAGGTGGACATTCTTTACATAATATGGCACCTAAAAGTAGGCATACGATCCTGGACCTAGAGAATATTATACTTAGTGACATAAGTCAGACAGAGAAAGACAAATGCTGTTTGACATCACTCATATATGGAGCCTAAAACATAATATGAATGAACCTACATACAAAACAGAAACAGACTCACTGGCATAGAAAACAAATCGTAGTTACCAAAGGGAAAAGGGGTAGGAGTAGGTGTAGGGACAAATTATGAGTATGGGATTAGCAGATACAAACAGATACATGAAATAGACAAGCAATAAGGTTTTACTATATAGCCCAGGGAATTATAACTAATATCTTATAATAACCTATCATGCATATAATCTGCAAAATACAAACAAAAAAAACAACTGAATTGCTATGCTGTACACCTGAAACTAAAGCAATAATGTAAATCAACTATACTTCAATTAAATTTTTAATTAACAAAAGAAAAAGAACATATTTTAAGACTAGTGAGAAATTTCACTATGATGAACTTATCAAGAGATAAGAGATTGATTTCTAACAATCCACCTTGCTTACAGATTTTCAGAACAACATTGATTAGGTTTTTAGATCTTGATTGTATTTTAGGATCAGTATGTCCCACTTTTTAAAATACAAGATGATGCGAGGGATTGGGGGCAGGAGGAGAAGGGGACGACAGAGGATGAGATGGCTGGATGGCATCACTGACTCGATAGACTTGAGTCTGAGTGAACTCCGGGAGTTGGTGATGGACAGGGAGGCCTGGCGTGCTGCGATTCATGGGGTCACAAAGAGTCGGACACGACTGAGTGACTGAACTGTACTGAACTGATGTTCCAAATAATATGTGGGACATACTGATCCTAAAATATTATTCCATATTTATCTAAAATTCAAATTTCATGGAACATCCTATATTTTACCTGTAGTTTACCTGGAAACCTTATCTTGTATGAACCATGTTCTGAGTTCTTGATTATGTGGACATGCTAGGTAACTGCCTTTCAAATCTAAATGACAACTTAGCTGGGCTTAAAAATTCTAGGGCCATTTTTTCCCCATTTAGAATCCTATATGTATGACTCCACTATCTCTTGACAGTGACCTTTTTAACAGAGAGTATAAGGCTGTACATTTTTTTTCTTTCATACAGTGAACTTGCTTTTTGCAGCTGGACACTTACTTAAAGAATTCTTTCTCTATCCTTGAAACTCAGAGAATTCTTTGGCTATGTCTCATTTGTGATTGTTCTAATTTCCCTAGAACATAGTACGCCTTTTCATTTGCAGATTAAATTCTTTTATTTCATTTCTCCCTATACCTATGAATATTTTCCTGTTACATTTTTCCATTCTCCATTTGTTAAATCATCACCATGTATTTATTAACTAGTCTTTGAATCCATTTATCTCTTTGCTTTTTTTCCCCTTCACTTTGGTGCTACTGTCTCAAGCCTTTTCTCCATCTTACCAACCTGTTTTCAGCTGGATCTATTTTTTGTTTGTTTGTAACATTTCCCTATTTTCTAATCATCCTCTTTCTCTAATGCCCCAGTCATTCAGTCATGTCTGACTCTTTGAGACCCCATGGACTCTGGCCCACCATGCTCCTCTGTCCATGGGATTCTCCAGGCAAGAACACTGGAGTGGGTTGCCATTTCTTAGTTTTTCAGTTTCTCCTTTTCATCTCATTTTGTCTGGTTGTATATCCCTTACATCAAAGGTTTCTTGTCTACTCAAATTCTTGGAGAGAAGAAAGAATTTGTTGCAGAATTTTTGGTCATATTTCCTGGGGTAAATTGGAATGGATTCTTCATCGGCCTTTTGTAGACTACATTCATTTTGTGGGTATAAGAGCAGGGGATCTCCATGGCTGCCACTGAGATTCATATTCATCTCTCTCATTTTTGACATAGGAAGTTCTGTGGGCACTTTCTAGAGTAGAGCGTGCCTTATTTCTTTGTTGGAAGGGCTCAGCAGTGAGAGGAGCAGACTGGGGCTCACCTGGTGCCATCAACAGTTACAATAGTGACTTCAGTTCCTGTTACTTTCCATTATGAATTTGTATCAATTCCTATGCTTGAAACTGAGCAGGAAGCTTTTTTAGGGCCAAATGCGATAATACGGGCAGAAAGTTTTAGCATGGTTCCTGGCCTGGACAAACAGTGCTCATAGATGTCAGCTATTTAATATCTTCATTCCAATTATGTCTTTGTAAAATCAAAAGGAACAGGCAAGTGGTACCAATGGTGCCACTTCTGTTCTTTTATCCTGAAATATTTGTTCAGGTTCCCCCATGTGTGTACAGTATTCCTGCGACAACCGGATTTTAAGACTGTGTTTAATTCTCCCTCTAACTGGCCTAGTACAGGGCCTTATGTTTAAATAGAAAGGATGTGCCTTGATTTCACCTACTAAATCAATAAACAAATGGATTTAGGCTCACAAGACACAAGGACTGTGTGAGCAGGCATTGAGCTAGGACTGGATGGATGAAACTGCTTTGACATATGATTCTGCCACCAGACAGAAATGAACATTCCCTTGGGCTCTGATGGGAGAGAGATTGGGGCACTTGA
The DNA here is from genome assembly GCF_023091745.1 of Budorcas taxicolor. Taxonomy (NCBI): domain Eukaryota; kingdom Metazoa; phylum Chordata; class Mammalia; order Artiodactyla; family Bovidae; genus Budorcas; species Budorcas taxicolor. Next base: position 30,731,757 of record NC_068928.1, on the reverse strand, counting down.
AGCAGTTGAACAGTTTAGACATGAACTTCAGCCGCGGTCAGACCTCCCTCAGGACAATTAGACTGTTGATGACCAACATGCAGGAGTTTACAAACAGTCCCCATAAAACCAGGCGTTCTGATACAGCGTCCAGAGTTGGGAGGGGTTGGTGGGGAAGGGTAAGCAAGAAAAGTTAACATGATTCCTGGAAAATAGGGCAAGGTGGAGGGGCGCACATTAAAGAAACCAGCATAATTAGAGTAAAAACAAATGTCACTTGTGGTTGCCAAGAGGTGGGGGGTGGGGAGGATGGGGGGGTTGGGGGGTGGCGGGGAGCAGGAGGAAGAGAGGAGAGGACTGGGAGTTCAGGATTAACAGAGGCAAACTAGTATATATAGGATGGATGAACAACCAGGTCCTACTGTATAGCACAGAGAACTATATTCAATGCCCTGTGAAACACCATAATGGAGAAGAATACAAAAAAGAATATATATATATATATATACACACACTATTTATATATTACTAAGTCTTTTTGCTGTACAGCAGAAATTAACACAGCATTGTAAATCAACTATGCTTCAATAGAATTTAAAAAATACTATTAGCACAACAGAAATAACAATAGAAATTATTTACATAGCATTTACTATATACTAGATCCTGTTCTAAGATATGCATAGAGATAAATATAGATAAATATTCATTTAATCCTACAAAAATTCTACCACAAAGGTCAAAATACATAGAGATGAGGTAACTAAGACACAGGAAGAGTTCAGTGCCTAATAAACATGGGCTTATGCTAGCTCTCTGTGGGAGCAGCTTTATTATTCAAGGCTTATACTGTAACACAGGGGAGACAAGAGGCGGCAGGTGGTCCAGGATGACTTTGGGGGAAAAACAACTTTCTAATGAGGATTTCATTTATGCCTCATAGACAGAACTGACTCATTGGAAAAGACCCTGATGGTGGGAAAGATTGAAGGCAGGAGGAGAAGGGTGTGACAGAGGAAGAGATGGCTGGATGGCATCACTGACTTGGTGAGCACGAGTTTGAGCAAGCTCCGGGAGTTGGTGACGGACAGGGAAGCCTGGCATGCTGCAGTCCATGGGGTCACAAAGAGTCAGACAAGACTGAGAGACTGAGCTGAACTGAAGAAACAAAGGAGTCTTCCAGCCGTAAGTTCTGCTTCCTGGAGAAATGATCATCTTGAAAGCCAGTCCTTGTTGAGAAATAAAAAGAATTATCAACTGCCAAGATTTCCTCTGACCTATTAAAAGCAGAGTCTAGAGATTCCATTTCAAGTTTCGCTGCCTGCCATTTGTAAGCAGATAAAACCCAAAATCGTGTGAGAGAGGTTTCCCCTCTGCCCAGAGAGGACATGGGGAATGAACCTGGGTGCAGGTGGAAGAGCTGTGAAGGGGATGAGAGCAACAGGAAGTCAGGAGCATGAGTCTTGATCATCCCCTTTGAGTTCAAAATCCTCCTAAGGGCCTTCATAGGAAAAAAAAAAAAAAAAAGATGAATGATAGGGCTTATTCCACGGCAGGTCTCACTTCTCTTCTCTAGCCACACAGTGGGCACTCTTTAAGCATCCTTCCCAGTGCTTTATGTTTCATGGAGCCCATGAGCTGAGGCAGACATCTATGCAAATGGGTTACAGGTAGACTCTGGGTTGTCCATGCTTGTATATGGTGTGGAGGGTATTAGAGGTCCTGTAAGTTCCAAAGGTGGGTGGCAGTACAGAAAGGCTGAAAATTCCAGTAGATTGGTGGAGGGATCAGAAGAGAATGTAGAAACCTTATGATCAAAGGTCAGGACCAGGACATGAAGAGTAAATGCAGCAAGATGTTCTAATGGATGGGACTGGACCTATGTGATCAGTCACTGGTAGTATGTGGGTGCCCCAGGGCCAGGTCAATCAACTGGAGACAGAGACCAGTGAGGACCCAGAGACTATCATGGACCGAGGTGTCTTGAAGCATGGCCATAAGGACACACAAACTTTCCATTATCATCATATGCAAGCATCTTGATCAGAGGAGAGAGATGAGGGTGCTTGTAAGGAGGTGGGGAGGGAAAGCCTGAAAGGCTGAGCATTTCTCCAGGAAGTTCAGTTCAGTCGCTCAGTCACGTCCAACTCTTTGTGACCCGATGGACTGCAGCACACCAGGCTTCCTTGTCCATCACCAACTCCCAGAGCATAATCAAACTCATGTCCATTGAGTCAGTGATGCCATCCAACCATCTCTTCCTCTGTTGTCCCCTTCTCCTCCCACCATCAATCTTTCCCAGCATTAGGGTCTTTCCCAAGGGGTCAGTGCTTCGCATCAGGTGGCCATAGTATGGGAGCTTCAGCTTCAGCATCAGTCCTTCCAATGAATATTCAGGACTGATTTCCTTTAGGATGGACTGGTTTGATCTTCTTGGAGGTGGCAAAACAAATTACTCATCACCATCAATGATAACAGGAACTCAAGAAATACCATAGATAAACAGCACGAGTATGAAAACATAAAATATATGAATGTTTGACCTTATTATGAAAATCAAGACAGTGATTTGATGATTACAAGTCAGTCTGGAAGCAGGAAAAAGAAAAAAAAATAAGGCACAGTTTCCTTTCACTATGAATAGGTGATAATAAGCAACCTGCAAAAAAAAAAAAAATGCTTAAAAGATGGAAAGAAATTCTTGCACATTTCTTTGTTCTTAATGATATGAGCACACTTCATCCATCCTCCACACTGTCGGTGTAGTATCATGATACCAAATTAAGATGAGCACCCAGACACTCTTGACCAGAAGTTAAAGGTGAAGGGGGCAACTCTGCACATTGCCTGTGTCACTACAGGAAACACCTGGGTCAGTTAGCAGGATTAAGGGGAGAAGAAGGTGAGTAGTCATCCAGGGGCTGGGATGGTGGGAAACTCTTTTCAGTTCAGTTCAGTCGCTCAGTCGTGTCTGACTCTTTGTGACCCCATGGACTGCAGCATGCCAGGCTTCCCTGTACATCACCATCTCCTGGGGTTTGCTCAAACTCATGTTCATTGAGTTGGTGATGCCATCCAACCATCTCATCCTCTGTCGCACTCTTCTCCTCCTGCCCTCAATCCTTCCCAGCATCAGGGTCTTTTCCAATGCGCAGACCTTCGCATCAGTTGGCCAAAGTATTGGAGCATCAGCATCAGTCCTTCCAATGAATGTTTAGGGTTGATTTCCTTCAGGATTGGCTAGTTTGATCTCCTTTCTGTCCTAGGAATTCTCAAGAATCTTCTCCAGCACCAGTTTGAAAGCATCAATTCTTCAGCACTCAGCCTTCTTTATGGTGCAACACTCACATCTATACATGACTCCTAGAAAAACCATAGCTTTAACTATACAGACTTTTGTTGACAAAGTGATGTCTCTGCTTTCTAATATGCTACCTAAATTTGTCATAGCTTTTCTTCCAAGCTTTTACCTTGGCCAAAAACGGACAGTGGGGTGGGGCGAGGGGACTATGTAGGGAGTCTGGACAGGGCTGGAGGCCTGGCAGAGGAGAAGAACAGTCCCTGACCTTTCTCTTCTCCTGCCTGCCAGTTTCCTGTTGTGGTCTCTGCTGGCCAAATCCAACCCAAAGTCCAAGGTAAGGGGAGCCCGGGCCACACAGGCTCCAAGGGCACAGAGGGAAGCAGAGAAAGACAGAGAAAGAACTGGGGGCGGGGCCAGGTTTGGAGGGAGGTACGCAGAAAACACCCAGCATGGTCTGATACCCATGATCCTTAGACATGGCCAACACCTTTTGCATCTCTGTGTGATTTTCTAAAACCAAAGAATAGCAGCCCAAGAGCTACACTTGGGTGGCCAATCGAACACCTGAGAGGAATCTGCTTTTTTCAGTTTTCCAAAGAAATGGAGAAATTTCCATCATCTCCCCCAAGGCTGTGATGTCAGACTGTTTTAGTGTCAGCTCAGCTACTTCAAACACTGTCACGTATTTCTGTAAACTTGAGTCATGGGAGTTCTGTGTTCACAGTTTCAATACACAGTCCAGACGCAAAGGCTGTGTTGACGTGTCACAGGCATCCTGGTCACAGGATACACTGCCACCCAGCCTGGACGACGAGCCCGCAGGCTCTGCCAGGCCCGGCTGGCCCTGTTCTACAGTGCTGGCCTGGGGGGGATTTTATTTTAAAACCTGAGTATTTATACAGTTTGCATTCTTCGGGAGGTGAGAGATTCTATGAACCTTCAAGAGCTCTCTCGTTTGCTTTATCTTCTTGCTAAGAGAGGCCAGGCAGCCTGGCGGAGGGGACCTAGCTGACTTGGCTTGGCTGAGCCATACCTGTTGTTATTAAACACAGAACAGGATTATTTGAAGTTCAATTTCTACGTTAAACATAATAATTTTGCTCTGTTTGGATTCCTGAGGGTTCTTTGGACACTGTAATTTATTTCATTGTTCTGATGCCGTGCCTCCCCCCACCCCATCTTGAATTCCACCCTCTTCCCTAAGGGGGTTGTGGGGAAGGGGTGAGGGAAGGGGTAGGGAAGGGACAGCTGCAGTGGGAGATGGAATGGAAAGAAGATTCAAGAACAGTCACCGAGATCCCTGGCCTTTCTTGAAAGGGCTGAAGGTCACAGCCTTCATTAGTTTGTAGAAGCGGGAGAGCAAAATTCAGGCAAGTGGCACGTTGTCCTGACTTCTTATCTCTTCCCATGGATAATTCATTTGAAATCTGGCAGCTCTGGCATAGCTGCTTCCACAGCCTTTCTCACTGTTGCTAAACTGGAAGTGCTGGAGTTATCCTGACCTGAAGGGCAGATCTCAGGTCTTACCGTCTACAGGACCACAGGCAGATGGCTGACTTCCTCTGACCCTTGTGCGCATCTTGTTGCTACACAGAGTGCTGCTGATGCAGAAGAATGAAAACCCTGGTCTTCCCCCAGAGACAGTTTGAGGAGCAGGGTAAGGATGACAGCCTCCACACCTCTCAGATAACACATGGGAGGCCTGGCCAGTGTCTGACATGCTGTAGGAGTTCAAGAAAGGGCAGTTCCTTCCTTCTCTCTGTCCCCAAAAAGACTTATGAGGACCTTGCAGTCAATACCTGAGACCTACGAGCCCTGACCTTGCTCAGAAAAGGCGGGGAGAAAGCTTGCCTGAATGCATGGTTAGAAGCCTTTGTTGGGGAGGGAAAATGTGCTTGCAAATCCCTGTTCCCAAATTCCTTGAGAACATAGCAGGGTCTCCCTATCTGGGAAGAAGCCCCCCTCGGGGCCCACAGACAGTTTCAAATCAAGCTTCAGTTTCTATAACTCCATCTTTTCTCAGGAGTGAGAATTTTCCCCAACGGAGCCCTATGTTCTCATCATAGGTGGTCCCTTTATTTGCACTGAACAATCTCTTCTAGGCTTCCTTTAAAAAAAGAAACTGAGTAGCAAAGAGAAAACAAAGGTTCAGACACAACCACCAAAGTCCACTTTTATCATAGTAGTAACCCTAGTATACCTATTTTTCTAGAAGATTTTACTTTCTTAGAGAATGTTTGGGACACAGCAGAAATCAGCAAAAGGCACAGACTTTCCCTGTGACTCCCTGGCCCACACTTGCAGGGCACTTTACAAACCTTTGGTCTTTCCTTCCTTCCCACTCTGATACAGCTCAGTTATGAGATGTCAAAGCTACAGGCAAACTGCCTACTCAACACAGCACAATGCAGGCCCCAGACTGTGTCTAATCTTGTGCAGAACGTAAGTGTCTAAAGCTGATAACAAACTTGCCGATGGAGGGGAAGCTTGTCTTCAACCTGGTGGGTTCACGGGCTGTGTCAGTGTTGCCTCATACGTACCACACAGCCACCATGAATGCTGGGCGGACCTGGAAACCTTTGAGAAGCTCAGCAAGGCGCTGGCCGGGGCATCTGAGATTCCCCACTTTCCAATGACTGCTCGTGTTCACCACTTCAGAGGGAAATAATGAGCATGAAATTCAATTATTCAGGCACCCGCTTAGCCATCTCAACCAGAACTGTGTCCCTAATCTTTTATTTGGAAGATAAAGTGAAAAATCTAAAGCTACTCTCCTTAGGATGGCATTTTCTTCCCTTTGTGCCTCGGCCAAGAGAATTCCCTTCAACCTATGGCTCTCGACTTCAAAGTCAGTGCCCCTCTGCTGCTTGCCTGCGCTTGAACCTGCCGTCATGGTCTCTGTCTGCTTAGAGGAGGAGCTCAAGCTGACCGAGCCCAGAGGGGCAGGAGCTGTTGCCCAGGGCTGGGACATGCCAGCCGGGCCTCAGAGAGGGGACTGGGCCTCATGCTCTGCTTGTGTAGCTGCCATGCTGGGACAGAGGGGGTCAGGCCCTTGTTCCTGTGGGCTCTGGAAGGCACTGGCCCAGCCATGATGCACCCCAGGCTGAGACTGAGGCTGGCGGTCCAGAGCACCTGAAAAGGTGCTGCCCTGAGGACCCTATCTGGCCTACTTTCACAGCCATTTTTTCCTGCTCTGCCCTGTGTCATTCTCCATGCTCAAGTCCTGCCCACAGGGCTCACCTTTCACATCACCTGCCAGTGGGGGACCCCATTTCATCTGCCTCCATGGGTGAGTCCCCACCAAGCACAAGGTCCAGCCCCAGAGCCACACCTTGAACTGCTTGAGGGGTGCAGACTTCCCTGGGGGCGCAGTGGATTGGAATCCGCCTGCCAAAGCAGAGGATGTGAGTTTGATCCCTGGTCCAGGAAGATCCTACATGCAACGAGCAACTAAGGCCATGTGCCACAATTGCTGAGCCTGTTTGCCTAGAACCTGGGCTAGGCAAGAGAAGACAAGAGAAGCCACCGTAGTGAGAAGCCAGCACCACACAGCACAACTTGAGTAGCCTCTGCTCACCGCAAGTAGAGAAAGCCCGTGTACAGCGATGAAGAGTCACTGCAGCCAGAAATAAATTAATATCTAAAACAAAATATTTGCGGGATGCAAGTTGCACAGCCAAGCTTTCAGAACAGCGCCCCACCCCAACCCCGCCCCAGAGCATGAGAAGTAAATTTCCATGCTCTTTGGTACTGTGTTATGGTAGCCCAAGCTAATACAGGTGACTAGTATACTAGGCACTTGATTAAGAGTCTGAATTCTCTTCAGTGAACAAGTAATGGAGTCAGGGGACCATGGCCCATGCCCCCTGGGTCCTGCATGACTTGCCCCCCACCCTGCCTCAGAAGGACCTAGAACCCTCCACTCAAAGCTTCAGCAGATGTTTTCCGGAGATCCTGAGGGAGCTTCCTGCAAACCGCATAAAGTCATGGTACACTCTTCCACTCCAGGCCTGCAGCCTGGCCAAGCAGCTTTCAAAACTGGGCCACACCTCTGTCCCCATAGGTAAGACCCAGGTGTGCACACCGAGGGTGACAGCCACCCTCTGGTTGCCAAGCCCCCTGAGTGCCAGCCGGAGGCCAAACTCCCTGCAGCCCCCCTGAGGCATGAGGCAGGCCTGCGGAGAACCACAGGTTCCAACTGCACCCTTCTCACCTGGCCAGGCACTTCTCCTTGTGCGTCTGCTGAATTCCCCTGGAAAATAGCTGCTTCCATCTCTGCCTGAGTTTCAGCCTGGTCCCCACTGAGTTCTCCAGCCCACAGAGACTGTGTCCACCAGCCCATCAGGTTATGTCTGGAGGCAGTACCTGTAGGTACCCAGTCACCCCTCACCAACTTGTCAACCATGTCCAATGTGACTGACTCCCACAGTCAAGCTACATGTTGAATAAGAGACTTAACATCTCTGGGTTCTTGGACTCTGTTCAGGTCTAGCCAAAAACTCCAGCAGGCTCTCTGGTACATGGGAAAAACAATGAACAAACCGACTCTTCCTGCAGGAAAAAGTGTATATGTCTTGTGTGTGTGTGTGTCTGTACGTATACGTGCTCTGTATCTGTGCATCCATGCTCTCTGGGGCTAGAATCAGGATCTATGTCCTCGGCAAGCTGTTGCCAGTAGACGTTTGACTCGCACCCCTACACATGACATTTGTTTGCTCAGACGTCACACAATTCATAGTCCAAGAGGGAGCATGGTGGGGCTGTGACACTGAGCAGCTGAGGACTCTGAGCCTGGCGGCCTCCCGGGCGTGCTGCACCGTGGCTGGCAGCCAGAGCCTGCACGGCAGAGTGTGGGTCCCCACACACGTGCACACCCCACACGTGCATGCACACACACACATACACACATACAAGCAGGTGAGAGGCACCCTGCCCTCCGCAGACGCTGTGCTTCTTCTGTGTAATTTACACCCCCCACACCATGCTTTGCCCAGTCTTGTCCTGGGGACTTGATTTCTTTCATGTGGTTCTCTGTGCTAACGAGATTAAATCAGCTCCAATAGGTACCGGTTTAATGGAGATGATAAACTTTTATTGAACTTGAGCACATTAAAATGAAATGTAAGCAGTAGGTGATCTTGGCATTCTCCTGGGGTCTCTTCCAATTTGAATGAAGCCAGCATGCTTCTCTGGAAAATAACAGCTCGCTTTATGCGCTTAATTAAAAGCTATTTTTGTGGTATAAAAAAGGAGCTCAGCTCTTCCATGGAAGTCTAAAGAAACCATGTCTCCAACTGTGAAAACGGAGATGGACGGGCCCTTTCCTAAAAACTGTAAAAGCAGATCTTTACACTGCAAGCAAAGCGCAGGTAAGGCGCTGTTTTACAGCGGCCTGTCTGCTGATCTGTGATGTTTTGTCTGTGAATGGGATTATCATGGTGTTTTATTGAGAAGGAGCCAAAAACTACGTTAAGTAAACTGTTTACACAAAGCCACCAGGCTGAAAAAGCCAAACTCAGACTCATTTCAGGTTCTAACCAAAATAAACTTTACTATCATTTTCAACTGGACAGTTAAACCTTTCGGGCTCTGTTCAACTTGCTGAAATGTGTAGAACCCCAGCCCACGGCTCACCATGAAGACGATGAGATTGTAAATGTTGCGGTTCTCCACTGAAGGTTGACCTTCTCTGCAGCACCCTGCGAGGCTCTCCCTCAGGCCAGGCCATCACTGCCCCTGCCAGTCTGGCAGATCAAGAGAGGAAGGCTTGGAGCTCCCGCTCAGCTAGGGAGTCAATGCCAAGCTGTCAATAACCCTTCACAGGACAGCTTTATGTCTCTGGAGGGCTGGCAAGGATGCACCTGGCCTCTTCCAACCCTCATGATGGCCCCCCGGTTCACCAGGGTCAAAGTGATTTCTTTTTTTTTTTTAAATGAATGTCAACTCTTGACCTTTTCACATCTTAAATTCTAATCTGGGGGCAGAACATTTCACAAGATAGACTTTGATCTGCTTGAAAACAGAGAAAGACACAGAAGAATAGAAACATCCACTGACGAAGCCTGAGGTGAACATGTTTTGTCTCCTTAGGGTTCTGTAACAGGCAGCCAGGGGGTTCCCATCTGTGTTCACATCCATGAAGGAATGAGAGAGCTCGCTTCTCCAGGCCTTGTGGTTCCTTGATGAGGATATGGGCTCACAGCAATGTTCCTGGACCATTTCATTTTCCTGACCTGTCTGATTTTCCCCAGAACTGTCTTCTGGAGCCCCTTGGACTCTGCAAAGGCTGTATCCCTTTGTCTCCATGCCAATCATCTCCTAACCTCCTCCATTCATTCATCTGAAAGATCCACTGAAAGATTCCTTCATTTGAATAATTCATTCATTTCAGTGGGCCATCTTTCCATTTACTCATTTAAAGAATTCATTTGAAAGATGCTAGACACTGAGTTTGAAGTCAGTGACACAAATTAAGACAGCGCCCCTGACCTCTGGGGCTCATGGTCCAGTTGAGTGACAGGTGGCTCTATAGAAACTGCAATATGGAATTATAGTTAAATGAAAGTACTAAATATCATAGGAAAACAGGTGCTGCTTCATCTCCATCTCAGCTCCTCCTCTTTCCTGGCCTCTAGACTCCTTCAGATTCAGTCCCGGATCTTCCTTTCTCCTTTATCTACACTCTTCCCCTAGGTTGATCTTATAAGGTTCTCGAGCTTTGAACAATTGTATGTTGATGAGTATTTTTCTGTCTCCAGCCCTAACCCATCTCCAGAGCTCCCCATGCTTACTGCCCTCTGCCTGTGTGACCAGCTCCACTTGAATGATTAAAGAGGCAAGTCTCTGTACAATAGAAAGTCTTGACGCCTGTCTTCCCACTATGGCCCTCCCAGGGCTTTCCCTACTGGCACAGTTGTTCTAGGAAAACACTCAGGAGGCAGCTTTGACTCTTCCCTTCCCTTTCCTCTTTCCCTTTCCTCTCCATATCCAAGTCCAGTGGATTCTGTCTCCAAAGGCACCTGGACCTGCTCTCTATTTGCACATTCCCTGAAAAAACTGTGGCTTCAAGACCCATCACAGTTTCCATCTGTTTTCTACATTGCAGTCAGTATGATCTTTTTAAAAACTTCAACTGGTATGACATGATTCCTCTACTTAGAACCCTTCAAAGAAATGAGCCTTTCATTTCTGATAGAGATGGAATAACTAAACGTATCCTCCCATATGAAATAACGAAAAAGCGATACAAAATAAGACATGGAAGCTACCTTAGTGTTCATTGGCAGATGACTGTGGTACATGGAATGCTGTGTGTGGTCAGTTGTGTCTGACTCTTTGCGACCCTATGGGCTGTAGCCCACCAGGCTCCTCTGTCCATGGAATTTTCCAGGCAAGAAGACTGGAGTCAGGCTCCATTTCCTACTCCAGGAGACCTTCCTGACCCAGGGATCGAACACATGTCTCTTGCTTGCTCTGCACTGGCAGATGGATTCTTTACCACTATCACCACCTGGGAAGCCCACATGTAACATCAGTCAGCCATAAAAAAGAAAAGAATGAAATAATATCATTTGAAGAAAAATGGATGGACCTAGATTATTGTATTTATGGCAAATAGAGGGGGAAACAATGGAAACAGTAACAGACTTTATTTTCTTGAGCTCCAAAATCACTGCAGATGGTGACTGCAGCCATGAAATTGAAAGATGCTTGCTCCTTGGAAGAAAAGCTATGACAAACATAGACAGCATATTAAAAAGCAGAGACATTACTTTACTGACAAAGGTTCATCTAGTCAAAGCTATGGTTTTTCCAGTAGTCATGTGTGGATGTGAGAGTTGGACTATAAAGAAAGCTGAGTGCCGGAGAATTGATGCTTTTGAACTGTGGTGTTGGAGAAGACTCTTGAGAGTCCCTTGGACTGCAAGGAGATCAAACCAGTCAGTCCTAAAGGAAACCAATCCTGAATATTCATTGGAAGCACTGATGCTGACGCCAGTGACTGATACTTTGGCCACCTGATGAGAAGAACTGACTTATTTGCAAAGATCCTGATGCTGGGAAAGATTGAAGGCAGGAGGAGAAGGGGACAACAGAGGATGAGAGGGTTGGATGGCATCACTGATTTGATGGATATAAGTTTGACCAAGCTCCAGGAGTTGGTGATGGACAGGGAAGCCTGGCGCGCTGCAGTCCATGGGTCGCAAAGGGTCAGACACAACTGAGCAACTGAACTGAACTGAGATTATCATAAGTTAAATAAGCCAGACAGAGAAAAACAAATATATGGTATCATTTATATGTGGAATCTAAAAAAAAAAAAAATGACACAAATGAACGAAACAGAAACAGACTCAGAGACAGAAAAACAAACTTATGGTCACCAAAGGGGAAAGGGAAGGAGAGATAAACTAGGGATTTATCAGAAAAGAAACAGAATACATAAATAATAAGATAAGAGCAAAATCATTAAATATAAAACAAAACACAAAAAATAAAAATTAATGAGATCAAAACCTGGTTAATTATGAATAATTTTACTGAATCAATAAATTCGGTAAACTGACTCATAGGGGTGGGGTGATATTAACACTATCAGGAATGAGAGGCATGACATTACTACAGATGTTAAAAAGGATTATTTCTTATGTACAACTTTATGCCAATACATTTGACAACTTAGAAGAAATGTATAAATTCCTTAAAAGGCATAGACCGAAACTTGCTCAAGAAGCAAGAGATAACCTGAAAAGATACCCCTTTATCTATTTTTAAAAATTGAATTTGTAATTTAAAGCCTTCTAACAAAAGAAGCTCCAGATACAGATGGCTCTGCTAGTCAGTTATACTGAACATTAGGAAGAAATAACATCCATTTGAACAAATTCTTTAAGAATACTGAAGAGACAAAAGGCTTCCCAAACCATGCTAAAAACTCAGCATTACTCTGATAGCAAATGCAAAAACAAAGATTACAGGAAAAGAAAATTACCTAGGTACAGATTTTCTAAACGCAATCTTAGCAAATTTAAGCCAATAATATATAAAAAGGATAATACATAATAGTCAAGTAAGGATTATTTCAGGAATGTATTTTTGGCTTAACAATCAAAACAACCAATTAAAAGCCTTAAAAAAAGAGATGACTGTCTCAAAAGATTGAGAACAAACATCTGACAAAACACAGCACCCATTCCTGATAAAAACCTGCAGTAAAGAATAGAAGGAGACTTCCTTAACCAGATAAAAGGTATCTGTAAAAAGTCTACAAGTAACACACACACACACATACACACGTGCACAAAAGTACACGTTAGAGACCCAAGTAATCAACCCTATTTACACAAAATGCTAAAAAAATACAAAGTTATTTACAGTAACAGGAAGGAAATCAGAGGTTGTCTGAGGCTGTGGTTAGGGAATATTCTGAGTGGGGGGTTACAAAGCACCATGACGAAACTGTGGGAGATGATGGGTATGCTTACTGTCTTGAGTGTGATGATAATTTCATGACTGTACATGTGTGTTTAAACTTGTCAAATTGTGCCCTTCACATATTTTTGGTTTCAGTTCAGTTCAGTTGCTCAGTCGTGTCCGACTCCTTGCAACCACATGAACTGCAGCACACCAGGCCTCCCTGTCCATCACCAACTCCCAAAGTTCACTCAAACTCACGACCATTGAGTCAAGTGTATGTTAATGATATATCCACAAAGCCCTTCTAAAAAATCCTTCAAACTCTTGCATTGCTTTCAGAAAAAAATCCAAAGTGACCTCAGAGTTCGACATAATCTGGTACCAATCTACCTTTTCAATCTCATCTGTTACCACTTCAGTCAAAGTATTCCCCTAACATACCAAGCTCTTTCCTGTCCCAGGACCTTTGCACACACTTCTCCCTGTGTGTGAAGTGTTCATCCTCCAAGATGTATTTTAGCTCTGTCTCATTTTCTCAGGAGCCTTTTCCGATTCTCTGACTTTTAAGTAGGCTCCTTGTAGATACTATCACCTGCAACTACCTTACCTGTCACTGCCACAGAGTTTGCTGCTAAATCGCTTCAGTCGTGTCCGACTCTGTGCCACCCCATAGATGGCAGCCTAACAGGCTCCCCTGTCCCTGGGATTCTCTAGGTAAGAACACTGGAGTAGGTTGCCATTTCCTTCTCCAATGCATGAAAGTGAAAAGTGAAAGTGAAGTCACTCAGTCGTGTCCAACTCCTAGTGACTCCATGGACTGCAGCCCACCAGGCTCCTCCATCCATGGGATTTTCCAGGCAAGAGTACTGGAGTGGGGTGCCATTGCCTTCTCCGGCTACAGAGTTTACCCCACTAGTTTTCTTGGCTATTTGTTTAATGGTATATTATCCATCTCCCCACAAGAATGGAAGCTCCTCGAGGCCAAGAATGTGTTCTGTCTTATTCCTGCTCTTGGACCAAGCATTGTACCTAGCATAAAGCACCTTCTCACTAAATACTCATACATCAATATATATAAAAAAGAGAATGAGAGCGAAGAATTAGGAGCAAGTGGAAAGAGATTTCATGAAAAACTGACACGTGAGCTCAGTTGTGGAGACTTTTTTTATTAATTCTGTATTTTCAGACAGGACTATCTAAACCATCTATCTTCTTATATATAAAACATGGCTGCAAGTAAAGGTTTTAAAGCCTATTGAGAGACATGAACTAATCACACATACACACACACACACACACACACACACACACACACACTCCAGGCATACTCCAGTGCTCAGAGTACAATAGCAGCTCAACAAACCAGTTTCCCTTTTCCTTCCCCAACTCCAACCATGGAGAAGGCAGCTACCCCAGGGGGCATGCCATGATCCCATCAAAGGACAAAGCATATCTGGAGGATTGGGACAACACAGAAAAGTTTAGGAGCATCATGGGGAGAAATCAAAGTCAAAAGTGAAACCGTACTTTAGTGCCAGGTTGTACAGGGACTTAGTGATATGCTTACCCGTTCTGGATTTCCATTTGTGAATAACAGGAGGCAGCAAAGGAGCATGGGGAGGGGTAGGGTGGGGGAATCAGGCTTGGGAGATTTAGAATTGACAAGGGTAAACCTAGTAACAGAGTGAATAGAGAAGTGAAAGGGGGTACAGTCAACGGAAGAGGAGAAGCACAGAGAACTGCAATTTTTTTTAACTCCCTAGATTCCAGGGCTGGTGATGAAGAGAGTATAGATTCTAACTCACACCCTAGGCCTTCACCTCCAAGTATGTGTTCTGCTTCTGCCACCTCCCTTTCTTAGGAGATCCCCCACTGCCTCCCCCAAACCCACAGCATCAAAACCAAGACTGTGCATTAGCATGGAGGGAGCTCTTTACAGCTGCTTGAAGACAAAATCAGAAAAGGAGACGGGGAAGGCATTTGAATGGTTGTGACCTTTTGATATAATTATGCATACCCAGAGGTTGCTGACGAGAGCCATGCAGAACGTCAATTCCTTGATTAAGGAGGAAGAGAAAGGGGTGAAGTGTTTAAAATCCCCAAGGCTACCAAGACACAAAACAAGAGAATTGGCAGCAGAGACCCAAGCAGTCAGGCCTCATACAGAACAAGGAGATCAGCAGGGGAAGAAGGGACTTAGTGTCAGACATTGAAACCGGGGGCCTTGAAGGTCATGACTTGCACTTCCTTAGCAGCCCTGTGAAATGGGAACGTTCCCTAATGACAGATTCAACAGGGACTTAGTTGGTGAGCCTGGAGGTGGCTCCACCTCTCATGAGGAGAACTAATGAAAGAGAAACCCTCGTGACAAATAAAAACAATGTTTTGTTGGGATTTACTCCCAGTAGAGCTACAGGGGAGACTAGAGTTTCCTAAGTCCAAATTTACAAGACATGCCCGTCGGGGGCTGTTTATATCCCTGGAGGTGGCACTGGCATTTCTGATGACCTGTTACCAGGAGCCCTGTGAACCTAGTTATGGACAAGAACCACGGGTGAAGCTTGAGAAAAGTGCTGATGGCCTGGCCACTGACTTAGCACGTCGGGAACAGATCCTGATGTTCGGCTGTTAAATAAGTCCCTCAGGTTCTAGTGATGTGCTTCCTGGTTTGAGAATCACTAATTTTTTAAAAAAAGATGTTTTTTGATGCAGACCATTTTTAAAGTCTTTATTAAATCTGCTATAATATTGCTTCTGTTTTATGCCTTGGTGTTTTGGCTACAAGGCATGTGGGATCTTAGCTTCCTGACTGGGGATCAAACCTGCACCCCCTGTATTGGAAGGTGACGTCTTAAAGACTGGACCGCCAGGGAAGTCCCCGAGAATCACTCATTTAGATCATGGTCTTGTTCAAACAGAGAGATTTTGCACAAGTATAGACAACTGCCTTAGAAAGTGTATAGCCTGATTTTCCCTTAGGATACTTTGGTAAGAAGAAATGCAATTCCTAATTATACTACATAATTTATAGAGTAGTATAATTTCAAGGAAAAGTATGGGTATCCTAAAATCAGTCAAGAATTCTCAGTTTAAAATTTTTTTTCTATTTCTAATTGGGCTGCCCTGGTAGCTCAGACGGTAAAGAATCTGCCTGCAATGCAGGGAACCTAGGTTGGGAAGATCCCCTGGAGAAGGAAATGACTACCCATTCCAGTATTCTTGCCTGGAGAATCCCACAGACAGAGGAGCCTGGGGGACTAGAGTCCATGGGGTCGCAAAGAGTTGGATGTGTCTGAGTGACTCATTGGTTGGTTGATTTTTAATTAGAGGATAAAATTACTTTACCATATTGTGATGGTTTCTGCCATACATCAACATGAATCGGCCATAGATACATACATATGTCCCCTTCCTCTTGAACTCTCCCCCAACATCCCTTCCCATCCCACCCCTCTAGGTTGTCTCAGAGTTCTCACTTTTGAGACATGAAAATGGAAGTTCTGACTATAAGACTTGGGGAGATAAAGAATTCAGAGGAAATTCGAGAGCGCGCATTTCCAGAGCTCCATTGCAAAGAGAAAGGGAAGATTTCCAGGGAAAAAATGCTGCTGGGCTAGATTCCACTGACCACAGATTGGGCGGGGATAGGTGCTGCTTCGTCTAACCCTGAGCCTGGTGGGGATGGCTGGAATGAGACCACTCAGAGCTTTCCAGATGAGCTTCCTGTCACTGGAAGGAATGTGCGAGAAGGCAGAGCAGCCTGTGTGTCTGGGAGCTGATCTCCTCTTCCCAGTGGAAGGGGATCAGACCTAAATCCTAAAAAGGCATGCTGTCCTGAAGCTACTTTAAATCCTGTATATGAGGATGGCTTGAGTCCTACAAGATAGGTATTGGATTTTCTGAGTGGGCACTGCAAGCCCTTCAAAGAAGCCATTTGGGCAGGATTGTTGTTGTCCGTTGTTCAGTCATTAAGTCATGTCTGACTCTTTGCAACCCCATGGACTGCAGCATGCCAGGCTTCCCTGTCCTTCACTACCTCTCGGAGTTTGCTCGAACTCGTGTTCATTGAGTGGAGAATGCCATCCAACCATCTCATCCTCTGTCTTCTTCTCCTCCTGTCCTCAATCTTTCCCAGCATCAGGGTCTTTTCCAATGAGTTGGCTCTTTGCCTCAGGTGGCCAAAGTATTGGAGTTTCATCTTCAGCATCAGTCTTCCAATGAATATTTAGAACTGATTTCCTTTAGGATTGACTGGTTTGATCTCCCTGCAGGTTCAAGGGACTCTCAAGAGTTTTCTCCAGCACTACAATGCAAAAGCATCAATTCTTCAGCAGGTCGGGGCAAAAGAGATAAAGAAGAAATCTGTTGCTGAAGAAACAGTATCAGATGGTGCAGAATACTCTGCACTCATCATATGAGAGACAAAAAGGAAAGCAAGCAAGCAGTGTGACTTCAGTAAGATGGTAGATAAGACAGAAGTTATTGTACTGTGTGAGATTTGTTTTTGTTTTAATGGACAAGAGAAATAAATATGCTAGTAGACAGGACAGAGGAGACTAAGGCGGGGAGAGAGAGATCTAAGAGATTGGCCTGCATTCCTGAGGAACTTGGACCAGCCTTGGCTTCTGACAGCACGGAAGTGGACATTAGGGCTCCCACCAAGACGATGCATTTATCTGAGCTCACGTGGCTATCACGGGGCCAGTGGAGATTGCGGTCAGCTGGCCCGTGTGCAAGGCAGTAATGCTAGAGGGCTCTCATCTGGGGCTTATCCTTGTCTGTGTCTGATTTCCTGAATTCTGGGTACAGAAGGCTCAATAGATTAGACAAAAGAGCTCTATATTCCTCTGATGTGGGAAGGGTGCATTAGTGTCGTGATCCTTTTTTTTTTTTCCATGTTGAGAATATGTTTATGGAGGTGAAGCCTTTAGTAACCACACTCTGAATACAACTCAACCAACCTTTGTTTAGAGCAATGATAAGTTGGCAAAATCACAGGGGTTTGATGAAGAGAGCCTCTTCAAGAATGTCAACCCTAACAGGCCCTTAGATGTCAGAAAGAAAGAAAATGTTAGCTGCTCAGTCATGTCTAACTCTGTGACCCCAGGGACTGCAGCCCACCAGGCTCCTCTGTCTCTGGGATTTCCCAGACAAGAACGCTGGATAGGGTTGCCATTTACTTCTCCAGGGGATCTTCTCAACTCAGGGATCAAACCCAGGTCTCTTGCATCGCAGGCAAATTCTTTACCATCTGAGCCACCAGGGAAGCCCAGGCTGAGTGCTTATCCTCAGAGCCAGCTTGTGCTTAATCAATACACCCTCCTCCCTCCTCAGACTGCTTCCTCTCTTTCATACCTTGCTGCAAATACATAAAAGCACCTCTCGACAGACACGGAAACTTACCCATTATAGGGAAAGAAAAGAAAACAAAAAAACAAATGTCAACCTGTTTTGTTCACTCCTATAAAGATCACCATCTCCATTTCATCAAGAAACCACATCAAGACCACAAAGACAATAAGGAATTTCCTTTCAAATATGTTTTTAAAATTCACCAAGCGTTTTCCAATGTTATTTCATTTAAATCTCTCTGAGTCTGGTCATGAGTCCCATGATCGCTATTTTACAGAGAAGTCAGGTTGGGAGAGTTCTGTGTAAGAAGGTACAGAAACCTATCTGTGAGAAGGGCTGGAGCATGGTAGAACATGAGGATAAACGTGATGCAGATGCTAACTGACAGGACTGGAGGAGGAAATCTCCAGAAATGCCCTTCGCCCAGGGGTGTCCCGAGACAAGAGTTAACGTGAAAAGCGACAGCACATGAGCTTCGTGAGCTTGATTTCTAATGGGGAATTCAGGCTGGAGCACGACTCTGGAGCCAGCTTGCACGGAGTGGGCAAGGAGAGAAGAGCCAGAGAGAGTGGTGGCGAGTCACTCTGTTTGCCACTAACGAACAGGGTGAGCCTGGCTTTGTCTCTAGATAGCCCCCCAGCTTGTTGGGCATGTGAGTGATGAGAAGGCAGACAGAGAGGCCTTCACATTCTGCACGTACTCCTGCCGCTGCCTGGTAGGACATGATACACACACACACACACACACACACACACACACAACCAACATACACGCACAGACCCACAAATCTACACACACATTCACATGTATGCATATACAAACATGCATACATTTGTGTGCACACATACATGCACAGACCTACAAACATACATACGTACACAAACACGCATGCATATTCTCTCACCTGCAGACTGGGTCTTTTTACACATGGCCCCTAACACCTGTTTTGATCCCTGTGTTGTGAAGATTCCCTGGAGGAGGACATGGCAACCCAATCCAGGATGCTTGGCCTGGGAAATCCCATGGACAGAGGAGCCTGGCAGGCTACAGTCCATGGGGTCGCAAAGAGTGAGACGCGACTGCGCAACTAAGCACAGCACAGCACCTAACACTTGGCATCTGACATGGTCAGATTCAAACTGCCGTGCTCCCGGAAGGACCTAGGGGGGCCTGGAAGGAGTGTTTCTCTCCTTCCCTCCATTAGAACTCAGACAAAAAGCCAGGACCTCTGACTCAGATCCTGGGCTTTTTCTACCAGGAAGACAAAAACAAGTGTAATGAGGACCTCTGCCATCATCCTAACGATCATGGGAGGAAACGATCCAATAAAAGGGGAGCCGGAGAGAAGGGGTCCAAGTCAGTAACACAAACCAGCGGTTTAGGAGGAGTGCACACTTGGGCTGCATCTCCACAACGGGCACCCCCACGGCAGAGGTGGGGCTCCTTTTAAGTCTCAAAGCAACAGTTTCCACTGACCCAGAAAGGCCCTCGTGGCGGCACAGAATGGTTGCGGCAGCCATGGCCGGCCTCCCGCTCCGGCTGCCGCAGCCTCTCTGGAGCTTCGGGCCAGAGCATCTCCTTCTCAGGGAGCCGAGCGCGCACAGCAAGAGCATCTGAACTTGGAAGGACCTTTAATCCGGGAGAAAGCAAACCATGACAGAGTCTGGCACAGAGCTGGGCTGAAGCTCCAGACGTCCAGAGCCCTAATTGTCCACAGACGTTTCAGGACCCATCCCAGGACAGCGGAGGGTTCTCAGGAAAGAGGGGGAGGGCCGCTCTCCTCCCCAGGGCCCCTCGCCCCACTCCAATGCGCCCTGACTAATCGTCTTTAGTAGGTGTTGGGTCGGAGTCAGCAAGGGGTTTGCCGAAGGTCACTGACTTGCTTTGTTTACACGGCTAATTTTATCGCTGCTTGGAAGGCTAATGGTATTATTTATACTTTAACTGTGATAAATGTCCAGTTAAAGCAGAGTTGGGGCAAGTGAAAGACCAAGGCAACAAATCCCGAACTTCTTCGCACAGGAAATATTCCCATTTGTGAGCTCCCCAATCTTTGCCGAGCCTTGTGTTCAAGTGGGAGGGGCAGTGCTTCTAGCCCAGAGCGTCTCAGACTCTGGTCTCAGAGCAGCCGGCATCAGAGCCCCTGGGAGTGGTGGCGGGCATGTCGTGAGAACCTGCCCTTGTCTGTGAGACCCTCTGAGACCCCATCTCCATGGAGGATGTGGGGAGATGCTGGAAAAAGGCAGGGTCCAGGCCATGACTCAAAACCCAGTTGTGAAGCTGTTATTTCAGAGCCATCTGTTCTTGTTTAAGACTTCAGGGGAGGTTTAGACTTTTAATCGTCTGTGCGATAGACCAGTGCTTGTCAGCATTTAATGTGCTTGCAAGTCACCTGGGAAAATACAGATTCTGTTTGGAGAGGTCTGGGGTGGGGCCTCAGTTCAGTTCAGTCACTCAGTCATGTCTGACTCTTTGCAACCCCATGAACTGCAGCATGCCAGGCCTCCCTCTCCCTCCCTCCAGGCCACCAACTCCCTGAGTCCACCCAAATCCATGTCCATTGAGTCGGTGATGCCATCCAACCATCTCATCCTCTGTTGTCCCCTTCTCCTCCTGCCCTCAATATTTCCCAGCATCAGGGTCTTTTCAAATGAGTCAGCTCTTCGCATCAGGTGGTGTAAGTATTGGAGTTTCAGCTCCAACATCAGTACTTCCAATGAACATCTAGGACTGATCTCCTTTAGGATGGACTGGTTGTATCTCCTTGCAGTCCAAGGGACTCTCAAGAGTCTTCTCCAGCACTACACTTCAAAAGCATCAATTCTTTGGCGCTCAGCTTTCTTCACAGTCCAACTCTCACATCCATACCTGACCACTGGAAAAACCATAGCCTTGACTAGATGGACCTTTGTTGGCAAAGTAATGTCCCTGCTTTTTAATATGCTATCTAGGTTGGTCATAACTTTCCTTCCAAGGAGTAAGCGTCTTTTAATTTCATAGCTGCAGTCACTATCTGCAGTGATTTTGGAGCCCCCCAAAATAAAGTCAGCCACTGTTTCCCCATCTATTTGCCATGAAGTGATGAGACCAGATGCCATGATCTTAATTTTCTGAATGCTGAGCCTTAAGCCAACTTTTTCACTCTCCTCTTTCACCTTCATCAAGAGGCTCTTTAGTTCTTCTTCACTTTCTACCATAAGGGTGGTATCATGTGCATATCAGAGGTGATCGATATTTCTCCCAGCAGTCTTGATTCCAGTTTGTGCTTCCTCCAGCCCAGCATTTCTCATGATGTACTCTGCATATAAGTTAAATAAGCAGGGTGACAATATACAGCCTTGACATACTCCTTTTCCTATTTGGAACCAGTCTGTTGTTCCATGTCCAGTTCTAACTGTTGCTTCCTGACCTGCATATAGGTTTCTCAAGAGGCAGATCAGGTGGTCTGGGCCTGAGATTATATATTTTAACAAACTCCCAAGGGAGGTGATGCTGCTGGTCCATGGACCATACCTGGATTCTCAGGTCACAGGAGGACACTCGGGGATGGAGACATCATTCCAGACATTACTATGTGTTGGCCTCCTGAGCCTCCCCAGCTGTCCCTCAGCCGCCTGCCCACAGCTCTCCCCACCCTACCACAGTCCACACCTTTCAACAAAATGGACTTCTTAATGCTGAGCAAACCACGTGATTCCATCTCTACAAACTGACCTCTCATAGCATTCTTCTTTTCTAGACTAGTCTCCTCCTGGCCAATTCAAATACAAGAACATCCATTCAATCTCAGAGACCTAGCTTGAATGCTTCTTGCCACATGATGACCTGGGTCCCACCATGGGTGAGCTTCTTGCTTGTTTTCGTTTTTTTTTTTTCCTCTTTTAACAGGAAGTTGGTACCTTTTGGCCACCATTCATTCAGTTTTCCCCAGCCCACTCCGCCTCCGCTAACCATTCATCTGATCTCTTCCTATGAGTCTGTTTGTTCGTTTACTTTTTGATTTCACATGTGAGATCATATAGGTTTTGTCTTCCTTGCAGCCATGAAATTAAAAGATGCTTACTCCTTGGAAGAAAAGTTATGACCAACCTAGATAGCATATTCAAAAGCAGAGACATTACTTTGCCAACAAAGGTCCATCTAGTCAAGGCTTTGGTTTTTTCAGTAGTCATGTATGGATGTGAGAGTTGGACTGTGAAGAAAGCTGAGCGCCAAAGAATTGATGCTTTTGAAGTGTAGTGTTGGCGAAGACTCTTGAAAGTCCCTTGGACTGCAAGGAGATCCAACCAGTCCATTCTGAAGGAGATCAGCCCTGGGATTTCTTTGGAAGGAATGATGCTGAAGCTGAAACTCCAGTACTTTGACCACCCCATGCAATGAGTTGACTCATTGGAAAAGACTCTGATGCTGGGAGGGATTGGGGCAGGAGGAGAAGGGGATGACAGAGGATGAGATGGCTGGATGGCATCACGGACTCGATGGACGTGAGTCTGAGTGAACTCCAGGAGTTGGTGACGGACAGGGAGGCCTGGCGTGCTGGGATTCACGGGGACGCAAAGAGTCGGACACGACTGAGCAACTGAACTGAACTGAACATTTCACTTAGCATGATACCCACAAGATCCATCTGCATTGTCATAAATGCAAGATTTAGTTATTTGTTATGGTTAAATAATATTCTATTGCATGTATGTGTGTGTGTGTACATCAAAGCTCCTTCAGTCATTCATCTGTCAGTGGACACTCAGGTTGTTTCCCGGTCTTGGGTATTGTGGTTGTTCAGTCACTAAGTCGCGTCTGACTGTTTGGGATCCCATGGACTGCAGCATGTCAGGCTTCCCTGTCCTTCACTGTCTCTGGGAGTCTGCTTAAACTCATGTCATTGTTATCTTGGCTATTATATCTCTACTCTTTTTACTGATGGCCATTCTAACAGGCAGGAGGTGACACCTAGAGTGGTTTCCATCTCCCTTTCTGAGTGCTGTTGAGAAGGTGAGGTGTATAACTTGCCCCCTACCACCTGCTGGGTCACAGCTGAGGAAACAAGCATGGCAGAGCCAGGTTCCTATTTACTAAGGGACTAGATTTCAAAACAACTTTACATTAAAGCAGGATGAGCCACTGGCTGAGTGAGTTGTGCAGACCATGGGTGCGAAGGTGCTCTGGGTGTCAAGAATTGTTCCCGATGACCAGTGAAAGAGAGCAGGGAAGGGCGAATGGAGGTGCCTGAGCTCTGATGCCAGGCCTGGGTGCTGGCACCCACAGCAAACAGGAACCGGATTGCTGCTTTATTAGTGGTTGGGCAGGTCTCCCAATCTCCCTCACATTCTACCTGCCCCCAAGTATAAGCCAAAGCAGGACACTCTGCCTGTGGTGTAGCTCCTCAGCTGACCTGCTTACGCACCAGGGGGAGCACATCTTTTGTAACCTGGAGCCCAGGTCACGAAATCCTTCTTGGGGCAAGAGAAGACACACATTCAGGCCTACAACCCTTCCTGAAGGAGGCCTGGCACTGGGACCGTGGGATGCTGGAGAGGAAGTCTGCTGAGATGGAAAGGCTTGTGGCCTGACTCCCCTTTCCCAGGTGACCAGGTGGGGCAAGACAGAGTCCCCAGCCCCTCTGGTGGGGCTGCCCTCCTTCACCTTCTACCCTCACTTCCTCCAGGCTCTCTGCCCAGCATCCGCCCTGGGAGCCCCACCTTCTTAAATTCCAGGGGAGGGGGCCACACTCTCCCAGCAGAGGTGAATATTTGTGGCAGGGGGAGGGTGGGCTGGGGCTGGAGTGTGGGGGTGTCTCCCAGCCTCTCCTAAGGCAGCGGCCCAGTTCCCAACCCTAGGATCTGGCTGTCCAAGCCAGCTGTGACCTCCTGGTCTGCCCCTCACCAGCTCACTTCCCCTGGACCTCAATGACCATTCCCTCCACCCCTAGGACACCATCATCTGGGGCCTTCACCGCTCATGCAGCCCTCAGCATGCTTTTCCTGGATGTGTTTTGTGAATCAGGATTGCACAGCGAAGACTATAAACCTCTCTGTCACAGAAATCACGTCTTAGGGTTTTGCCCCTTTAGCTCCCAGTCCTCTTTCCTGGACGCCGATGGTACTCAATAAATACTTTTGGGGGCAAAGAAAGCATCTTTGGAGGATCTGGAGAATAACATCCAGTGTAAGAACTACCAGCCTGGGGATCATACAAACTGAGAAAAGACAGAAAAAAATCCACGTCTGAAAGATAAGGAGGAGATGGATCAAGATGGGATGGGGCCACATTCCAGTGGATGGTATGTATATGAAATTCATCATAGCCTGTTCTGCAGAATTGGCCACCTCAGGGCCCTCATCCCCGTGCATGGTAGGGTACAGTTCTGGCCTGGGGGTGTTGTATTAAAAATCCCATGTCCTTACTTGGCTCACTTACTTTGGAAGCTGTGTCACAGGACCAAATTCTGGGGTAGAAGGGTATTTCCAATTCCCACTAGATGATAAAGCAGCCGCTAAATGGGAACTCTTAGGAAGCAGCTGGAGTCTGGCACTCACTGATGTCATGGCTTTTGGTTTTGTTTTGTTTTGTTCTTTTTAGGAACACAGATCCCTGGGAATGGACACCCACCCTCATCTCAGAGATGTGTTGTGTCTAATCACATGTCCTCTGCCACTGCCCCAAATGCCAGACCAGTGGTGGAGATGGTTGTTTGCTCCGGCCTCTTGGGAGGTCCCCTTGGGCCTCCTTAGTGACCTAATCCTGAGAATCCTCATGTATTTAATTTATATGAGTCACCATTTGAGCAAAAGAGGCGATCTCTTTTGTGTGGGGTTGTCTCCCAGCCTCTCTTAAGGCAGTGTATTTGTTCATCAGAGTTTGGTAGAAAACTAAACTTACTACAAATGAGAGAACTGTATGAAAGGAGATATTCCCCTTCACTGAGAATCACAGAAATTATCCTGACCAAGACTTTCATAGGAATCAAAGTGCAAAGGCAAATTCCACAGAAACATCACAAATTCAGCATCACACTGCCCACGTACTTCATGCTTTCCAGAATGAAATCATGTCATCGTGCCTCTAATCCTAAATCACCATCTTTCTGTTTATTCAAGTTTTCTTTTGTGTCCCTCAGTACATCAGTGCACCCTGGACCACTGCCTAGCCATCTTGTTTTCCGAGGACTCACGTGAATGGGACTTGTTACATCTTCCAAAGACAACTGCTCTATTATAATGGCGTCAAGATTTCATAAATTTATTTTATAATTGATCACATTACTGGGGTTTCTTGGAGAAGGAAGTGGCAACCCACTCCAGTATCCTTGCCTGGGAAATCTCAAGGATGGAGGAGTCTGGCGGGCTACAGTCCATGGGGTTGCAAAGAGTTGGAGATAACTCAGCAACTAAACAACAACTATAGTTTCTGACCAAGTCTAGCTTTTTTTTTTTTTTTTTTTTTGTAAGTGTATTTTAAAAAAGATAAGTGTATCTTATCCCATGGACAGAGGAGCCTGGTGGGCTGCAGTCCATAGGGTCACACAGAGTCGGGCATGACTGAAGCGACTTATCACACATGCACGCGTGATTCCTTAGTCAGGTATATTTATTGTTATTATTTTGATTCCAATAGTTAAGAAACTGAGGTTCAGAGAGATTGTTTTTCCAATATTCAATGTACAATCAGGAAGTGATAGAATGTGGAAGAGTTTTTACCTGATGGGGGTTATCTGTCCCTTGAGAGTTTGAAAGGATAAACCTATCTAGAGTTGACACATTTATTGGTGGTAATACCTTGACTTTTTTCAATTTTTCTCTTAAGTATTTATTTCAGATTTCTTGTTAAGTAAACTTTTATAATTTATATCTTTCTAATATTTTCACATTTATTAACTTCAGACTTTATACTGTTTAGACTTTATACTGTTATTCTCATAGTATTTTATCTACTTAACCTCTGATTATACATATTTTCTAGTGCTTAAAGTTACTTTTTAGAGTGTGTTTCCTTTTTTACTTGACAAACTAAACGTTACCGTTTACTGTTGTATTATTTCTAAATTCAAATTTATTGATTTCTGCTTTTATGTTTTGTAATTATTCATCTTTCATTTTTTTCTGTATTCTTTGGTTTATTTCTTGTTTTAGCTCCTTGTTTTTCTTCTTCCAATTTCTTGAGTTAGTCTATTTTTTATTCCATTTTGGGTATTAAAGTATTTATGATTACGAATTTTTCTCTGAACAATGCTCTGCTTGCCATTTCCCATAAACTTTTAATTTGTTGTGTTCACAGCACTATTGCTTTCTAAATATACTTTAATTGAAGATCCATGTTTCCCTTTCTTCCGAGAGCTACTTAGGACAGTGCATTAAAATTTCCAGATGATTGAGATTATTCTATTATTATGTTTTGGTTATTTCTAGCTTTGCAGATTCATAATTAGAATGCAGAGTCCACAGAATTTCTGTTTAATAGATACCATGCTGATTAAAACCACATTATTATTCATTTCATATAAATTCTCTTTCTATCCTTTCCCTCCTGTTTCTTTTTGTTTAACAATGACTAAAAGAGCTTTGCTAATGTTTCCACCAACTGTTCCTTCAACACTTTTTATCTGTCTTAATGGTGTTTGGGAGGCACAAATACTCATAATTTTATATTTCCCTTGTGGACTACAAGCTTCAATTTAAAATAATATTTGTCCTATGTAATTTTTTTTTGCCTTGAATTCTACTTTTGTATTAATATTACAATGTTTTCCCTTGGCTTGTATTCACGTAATTTATATTACCATCTCCTTTATTTTTAAACAAAGTATTCTATTCCAATCATGTTAAAAGTTAACTAATGCTAAAAGGCATTTAGGAAGACAAACAAACAAACAAAAAACCCCACAGATAGTGAAGAATCATATATATGGAGGGCTGACGGTAAGTTACACTCAGATTTTCATTGTGCACTTATAATTTGCATAATATTATACATCAATATAACTTCAATAAAAAGTAAGTTGGACTCAGATTTTCAAGTATGAGGGTCAATACCCCAACCCTTTATTGTTCAAAGGTCAACTGTGTGTATATACACATACACACATACACATTACATACATTGGGTGTGTGTGTATAAAAGTACAGATTTGTGAACTGGGTTGCTGATAATGCTGATAAAAATTGTTGATAATGTTCTTCTGAGGAGGAAGGATGAGCATAGGTATTTTAGTATTTCAGGCATGACCAGGGCCATGTACCAGCAGGAAAAAAGAAGAAGTGATTATAAAGACAGGTGTCCCAGTGGAGCAGTGGTAAAGGACCCAACTGCCAATGCAGGAGTCACAGGAGTTGCAGGTTCGATCGATCCCTGGGTCAGTTAAGATCCCCTGGAGTAGGAACTGGCAACCCACCTCAGTATTCTTCCCTGGAAAACCCCATGGGCAGTGGAACCTGGCAGACTATAGTCCATGGGGTCGCAAAGAGTTGAACATTACCGAGTACACATGCATGAATATGAAGACTATGCAAAAGGATGAACTTACAGGCCCTGATGCTATTCCACACTCTCGTATGCACATATGTATCGAGAAAGCAACATTTCTGGCTTAGGGACTGAGAGAGATCAGTGGAATGCCTTTTACTGATACTAGAAATTTGGGAACAGACACCAATTTTTGGAAAAATGATCAAGAATATAGATATGCTTAAATTTGAATTACATGACTCAGGCCATCAACAGATCTACTGAGCACCAGAGTATACTCAGCACCTTGCATAATGCTAGACACATGGCAACTTTTCAAGAATTATTAACTTATGTCCAGGGTCACACAGTCCTGTGCTGCTGGCTGGGCATGGAGAAGTGAACCAGCCAGGCTTGGAGCCATCTTCATGGAACTTTGGAGACTAGAGGATAAAAGCAGACCCAAGAATGCACACGGAGGGCTGCTTTTTAAAACAATGGACCTCCAAGGTTGCCATCAAGGCCAATAACGGGGAGGTGACCTAGCATAGGGAGGACTCAGCAGAGGCACCAGTGTGGAAGAGGCCTTTCAGGAGAGGTTGAAGGAGACCCAGTCTGTCCCACCTTGGGCAGAGGCTCCATGAGAGAGACTGAGATCTCAGGCCAGGTGAAGCAGGTGAGAGGAATGGGCACCAGGTAGAGGGGACTCCTGCACAGAGACCCTGAAGCACAAGATGGCAGGCAGGTCCCTGGACTTCAGAAGCGAGGGCTGAAACAGAGCAGTGATAGAGGACAGGGACAGAAGGAGCTGCCTCATCCACCTGGGCCAAGCCTTAGCCCAGTGCGTGCCAGACTCGGGAAGGGGAGGCTCCCAGCCAGAGGCAGCGACACTTGAATGTCTGGGTGGTGATTTATGGGACAAAGACTCAGCCTCCTGAGGTCAGAGTAACGCAATGTTTGTCCCGCTGTGCGAATGCTGCACTCGGGCTGTTCTGAAGCTGTCAGTGCCTCATCAGGAAGATGGGAGAGGGAGGGAGCAGAGGAGGAGAAACAGCTGGATTCACTTACACTTAAGATACATATAGTTTAGAAATAAATGACCTGTCAAAGTGTGTCTCGTTTCTTGCTTATTCCAACATGTTTGAAAAGGTTTAAATTGTTTGGTTGAGGCCAGAATTCTCTAAGGATCAGGCTTTCACTTTGCTTCGTGTCTCTGTTAACACTTAGGGTCCTTTTCTGCTTGGCCTTGTGTGATCCGAATCAAATAAAAATGATTTCTAATCAACCCTCTGACTGGACGGAGCCTAGATCTCCAAAATAGACTGTAAAAAACTGTCATAAGAACAGCAAGGAGATCAAATCAGTCAGTCCTAAAGGAAATCAACCCTGAATATTCATTGGAAGGACTGATGCTGAAGCTCCAATACTTTGGCCACCTGATGCAAAGAGCCAACTCACTGGAAAAGACCCTGAGGCTGGGAAGGATTGAGGGCAGGAGGAGACGGGGGTGACAGGATGAGATGGCATCACCAACTCAATGAACATGAGTGTGAGCAAGCTCCAGGAGATAGTGAAAGACGGGGAAAACGGGTGTGCTGCAGTCCATGGGGTTGCAAAGGGTCAGACATGAATGAGCGACCAAATAACAACATGAACCCAACAGCAAATACTGATGGCCCTACCTTCAGAGACAAGGCGTACTCCTCCAATTTCCCATCAGCTCCCTGCCACCTCTTGCCTGGGTAACTACAATGTTTTCTCAAGTAGTCTCCTTGCTTTTACCCTTGACTCCTCTGTAGTCTAAGTTTAGGATGGCAACCAGCAATGTAATCCAAGAGTTAACCAGACTTTAATCCTTTCTCTGCTTATATTCCTCCTGTATTATGGTTCTTCTGAGAAAGGGCTTCCCTGATACCTTGGCTGGTAAAGAATCTGCCTGCAATGCAGGAGATCCTGGTTTGATTCCTGGATCAGGAAGATCCACTAGAGAAGGGATAGGCTACCCACTCTAGTATTCTTGAGCTTCCCTTGTGGCTCAGCTGGTAAAGAATCCACCTGCAATGCAAGAGACCTGGGTTTGATCCCTGGGTTGGGAAGATCCCCTGGAGAAAGAGTCAGACACAACTGAGCAACTTTCAGTTTCATTTCTGAGAAAAAGTACAAGTAGAACGTGTATATATAGAGGGATGTAAGGGATTGGCTCATGAATTTCTGGAGGCTGACAAGACCAACATCTGCAGGGTGGGCCGGCAGGCTAGAAAGTCGGGGACAGTCAATGGTGCATTACAAGCCCAAAAGTCATCTGCTGGCAGAATCCCCTCTTGCTCTGGAGAGGGGTCAGTCTTTTGTTCCATTCAGGCCTTCAACTGATGGGATGAGGCCCACCCACATTATGGAAAGCAATCTGTTTTACTCAAAGTCTGCCAATTGAAATATAAATCTCCTCCAAAACACCCTCATGGAGACATCCAGGATAATGTGTGGTTACCTGTCTGGGCACTGTGGTCCAGTTGGGTTGCCAGACATAATGAACCATCACATCTCCTAACAATGGCCCTCAGGCTCCTCACTGCTAGTTCTCAGCCATGGCTGCACAATGGAATCACCAGGAGGACTTTGGAAACCACTGGCCACTGGGGTCTCCACCCCACAGAGTTGAATCAGAAGTATGAGCTGGACATGAAGATTTTTAAAAGGTCTTGGGTGGTCTTCATGTACAGGAAAGTTTGAGAGCAATCATCAGACACAACTGGCCCCTCCTATCACTATGACCTGCCTCTCTACTCCTCAGTGGATTCCCTGCAGCCATGCTGGGCTTTCTTTGACCACTCTAAACACACATACACACACATACACACACACACACACACACACACACACACACACACACACACCTGCCAGGGATGCATGTCTCACTTCCTTCAGAGCCCTCCTCCAGCACCCTACTCCAATGCCATCATATCTGTGAAACCTTTCTTGATCACCCCAAGCAACACAGCAGTCTCACTTCTCACCCTGGCTTGTTTTTCTCCATTACACTATCAACACCTGAAACACTCGTATTTCTAGTTATTCACTGTTCTTATATCTGTCCATCTTCCACTAGAATATAAACACCATGAGGATAGAGACCATGTTTGTCTTACTCACTGCTGAGTTCCCATGGCCTAGAACAATGCCTGGTATTGTGCAGGAGCTTAGTAGATATTTGTTGAATGAACAAATGAATGATAAGTGATATGATTTTTTTTCCTTCAACAATTCAACTCTTATATACTGTGGGACACCTCGCTGTGACACATTTGAACCCATTTCTGTTATGTGAGAATTCTCACATAGGGTCATATGCAAACATGGAGGTGCTTTGGACAAGCCAACTATTTGGTGCTTTAGAGATGCCACATCTTCGCAGAGATTAGAAGGGTGGTTACCAGAGACAAGATGCAGTGGGAAATGGGGACGAATTCTCCAAAAGTGTAGAAAGTCTCAGTTAAACAAGAAGAGTAAGTTATGGAGACCTGATGTATAACACAATGATGTTAGTGAACAAGACTGTATTGGATACTTGAAATTTACTAAGAAGGTAAAACATAAGTGGAGAAAGAGAGAGAAGGCATGGGAGGGATGAAGTGAGGGAAAGAAGGAAGGAGAGATGGAAAGAAGGAAGGGAGCAAGGGAGGGATATCTGAGATGATGGTGGTATTAATTAGCTTCACCATGGAGATCATTTCACAGTGTATATGTATATCAAGACATCAAGTTGTACACCTTAATAATACAAGTTCTATTTGTCAAGTATACCTTAATAAAACTGAAAAAAAAATTAAAAAAAGAAGAAGAAAAAGATGCTTGACTTTCTAACTGGAATCTTGAGTTACTTTGCTGACACTCATTTTAGCAGAGGCAGGGGCTGGACAGGGGAGAAGTGCATTTTTTATTTCTATTCTAGATTGCTGTCTCCTTCAGCCCAAGAGGCGCACATTCCCATTATGTACAAAAGCACATGTGAAACCCTGAGTTAACCAGCGATCCTATTTCCACTTTACACCAGCATTGGTTGGCGTCCTCTTGGCTGGGCATGGCGGCTTTGCTGACTCAAGACTCAAACTTGTTATCACAGCTGGGAATCTCCCAGAAGAAGTTCTGCAACTTTATCTCCCTGTTCTTAGCCTGGAAGGCTCTCGCTGGGCATTTGTTAAATTGATGTTACACCACTTAGTTGTGCCAAACAGTCTCAGGAAAGCTTTTGAAGGAACTCGTGTAAGGCCACCACTAGACAAAACCAGAACCAGAACTCAGACAGAATGCTCTTGACTCTGTCAGTTTCTCTCTCTGCCTCTTCACAACACAAAGGAAACTTCTGGGTTCAGAGAAGCCCAGAATCTCCTCCCCTCTTTTCAGTTTATCCTGGGAGCATGTTCCTAATAATAAAAAACTTGCATGGCATCCTTGACTCAGGTCTTCTGGGGGATCTGAACCAAAAATACCCAGCACCAAATATTGAATAGTTGCTCAGTATGCATTTTCTATATGAAGGAACAAATGAATCATTGATACTTCTTCCTTAAAACACAGTCTCGGTGTCACTGTGTGATCAAATTCCTCTACTAGGATCACTGGCATGTGTAATAACACACATGTAATTGAGGGAAAGATACTTTTCACAAGCCACACATGATGACATGCAATTTTCTTAGAAATTAAGCTTCTCTTTTTACCCTTGTTCTTTCTTTTGATTCACTGGGAAGGTACTGCAAGGTCTATCCAACTGTCTATTCATTTGCATCAGAGAATTATCCATTCTGACCTCAGTGAACATAATACCAGCTTCTGAAAAGCTGGATCCATGGGAAGCTGCAGAGTAAGGTGCACTGAAGACACCTGCCTTCCAACACTTGCCCCGTCCCCCTTGCTTCTCTGATGCCCGTTGGTCCTGCAACGTAAGGGAACCATCTTGGATCTCTCTTCCACTCGGCTCGATGTCTTCAGCAGCAACACTTTGGCTCATCAAGTCAGACAAGCCCATGGAGGAGCCAGAGTCCATCTCTGTGTGAACATGCGTATAGGTTCGGGGTGACACAACAATACTAACAATGCAGAAGAAAGACGGTTTAACTTTCAGAGATGATGTGATGGGAGAGAAGGAGAAAAAGAGGTGAACTTTGGACTGGAGTCTTGAAAGAGAAGATAAAGTAGATAAATACAAAAGGAGGGAGAGATCAGTCATTAAAAAAAAAGGAAGAATGAAATAATGCTATCTGCAGCAACATGGATGGACCTAGAGGTGATCATACTGAATGAAGGAAGTCAGACAGAGAAAGAAAAGTATACAGGATATTGCTCATATGCGTAATCTAAAAAAAAAAAGAGAGATACAAATGAACTTATCCACAAAATAGAAGCAGACTCACAGACATAGAAAATCAACTTATAGCTGCCAAAGGAGAAAGGTGAGGGGGGGTGGGTAGAGGGATAAATTAGGAATTTGGGATTAACCAATACACACTACTACATAAAAAAATAAACAACACAGGGAAGTATACTCAACATTTTATAATAACCTATATAGGAAAAGAATCTGAAAAACAGCTCACTACCTATACACACACATATAACAGAATCACTTTACTATATACCTGAAGCTAACACAATACTGTAAATCAACTATACTTCAATTTTAGAAAGTAAAAATGATGAAAAAATATAGGGGTAGGTAATTTTCAAAAATAGCA
The DNA here is from genome assembly GCF_023091745.1 of Budorcas taxicolor. Lineage (NCBI taxonomy): Eukaryota > Metazoa > Chordata > Mammalia > Artiodactyla > Bovidae > Budorcas > Budorcas taxicolor. The sequence continues at coordinate 30,698,535 of NC_068928.1, read as the reverse complement.
ACCCTATATGCAAGGATCTGGGCTGTGTAAGAGTGAAAGGGAAATTGGGTTGGAATAAAACATGAAATAACTAGATTGATCTCATAATTTATTTCTTCTCTAGCATTTCATTCTGCCTCACCCCGAATCCATATCAGCTACCCAGCTCCACCTTCAATTCCTATCTCCCTACCCCCAATTCCACTGCAGGTATGATGCGGTCCAGGTCACACCTGTTTGATGCTCAGCACAAGCCAGTGACAAGATGGAGACAAACCCTTACAGTGAGCGGAGATGGTGAGGGGAGAGGGTGTGGACCCATGAAGGGAAGAAGGGGACCACCAGAAGTCTGTCACTGTTGTAGGGCCAGACGTCCACTAGAGATGTAGAAAAGAGAGGCAGGAAGAGAAAACACTGGCATCTGAGATTGTAGAAGGCTTTGAAGTTATACTGGAATAACCACTTTGGGAAAGTAGAAAAGGACATGACCCCAGTATAAATTTGCATGGGGCCAGGAAAATTAGGAGGGACTAGAAATAAGAGAAGTGGGATTGTGGGCACTAACATTCCCTCTGGTGGGAATTGTCTGGAGAGGAAACAGTGATGGAGAGAAAGAAGTGCCATGCACATCAGGGGACAGTGGGACGGCACCTAGGGGTCCCACTATTTACTACCACACGACAAGGTAATCCCAACTCAGGGGCTGAAGACTATAATCAGCCCATTTATTTGCTCATGATTCTACAGTGAGAGCTGAGCTCAATGTGGAAAGTCTCTAATGAGTTAAATAGTGCCCCTCCCAGAAAATAGGTTGAGGTCCTAACCCCCAGGACCAAGGAATGCGTCCTAATTAGGAAATTGGGGCTTTGCAGATGCAATGTAGTTAAGGCGAGCTCCTTAGGGTGGGCTCGACTCCAATGACAGTTTCCTTACACGAATACAAAACTTTGGGCACAGACGCAGAAGGGAGACAGCCACGTGAAGCCTGGAGTGGCGTGAGGCTGCCAAACGCCGAGGAATACTTGGGGCTACCAGAAGTTGGAAGAGGCAGAGAGGGAACCTCCCCCAGAGCCCTGGGAGCGAGCAGGGCCCTGCCAACTTCTTGATTCCAGACTTCTAGCCTCCAGAACTGTAAGAGAAGAAACGTATGTTGTTTTAAGTCTCTTAGTTTGTGGTTCTTTATTTTAGCTACTTTAGGAGGCTAACATGCAGCTCATCAGCATTCCACGTGGCATCAACTGAGAAGGCTCTAGTGGGGCAAGAGGATTCATGTCGGAGATGGCGCTCCTCCCATGGCTGAGTTGGCAGTGCCAGGTACCAGCCATGAAGTAGCTAGACCTGCCAGATGGGAACCTCAGTTATCCTCCACATAGACGCTCAGCGTGGCTGGCTTGGGCTTCTCACAGTGTTAACGTCTTGGGGTCTGAGGACTTCTTACAAGGTGGATGGCTTTCCCCATCTTTTAGGCCTGCTAAAGATACAGCTGAAGAGCTGGACCAGCTTCATTTCTCACCCATGCCACTAATCAAAGCAGGTCACAGAGGAGCCCAGGTTTAACTAGCAAGGATACTCTAGAACTTGCGAAGACCAGGAGCCAAAACAGCCCAGATTCAAAATATTAAAGAGGTAAGTGGTAGAAATGGAGAATGTAGTGAGAAACAACTGAGGGAGGAGAGAGGAAGCGGCCAATGGAGCAGATGGATAATAATCATTATTCCTTCTATCCATGTGGCATTTTAACAGCTTACAAAAATCTGAGCAAATCCAATCCCCACTCAAGTTCTACCACATGCACGTATAAACATGGTGAGTAGATGGGCTACTAATGACCATCTTTCAACAGGCTTGACCCAATACATACGTGTGTGTGAGAGACAGGTACAAACACAAGCTATTCTTTTTTGCTTTCCTAGATTCTAAACGGAAAAGTGTGTTGGGGTTGGCATATCACGTGAGGATGAAGTGTGGGAAAATGGCAAAACACTAGCTTCTTTTGTTTTGTATCCTTCAAATTCCAATAAGGAAGAAGGCCTAGCAGAGTTGGCTGAGACAACGATGATGAAAAGAGGTCTCTCCCACCCTGGGCATTTTTGAATTGCTGCCGTGTGACAGAGTCTGGGTCATGGAATGAGAAGCCATGAGAGGTTCCCCATATATGAGACCCCACATCTCAGGTCGAGAGTTCCACCGCTCGATACAGCTCGGGTGCCCGTGTGAACTGCCACGGCCTGTTCTCTGGACTGAGGCGAAAGTTTCCCAACAGAGATGAGACACCTCCTAGACAGCTCTTCCTGCATCCACAAGATAGCCCAGCCCCAGCACATCGGCTCCCCCACTCTGTTCCTGCCGTCATCCCACTGCAGCTTCTGAATCCCTTTCAATTTCAAAGGAGAAACTCTCCTTCGGAAATTCCCAGGATACTAAAGGAAATGTCTTCAAAGGTTTCAACCTATTAAATTCAACAAATGTCAGCGACCACCAGCTTGGTGTCAGGCACTGGTACATCATCCTTGGCCAAAATAAACACATAAGTTGTGTCTGTGACGGCAGCTCCAGAGAGAAAAGTCCATAAAAATTTATGCTTTTCTATGGGGTGATCACCTTCCACGCATCCATAAAAGCCCATTTAACATATTATATGTTAATGTTCTTCAAGACAAACTTACGATTAAATGTTTGGCAGAAGTCAGGTTTTGCCAGTCCTCAGAAGAGGCTGGGCCAGACACCTCCGAGAACCTTCCTCTCCCTTTCCAGCTCAGCAGAAACAACCTCAAGCTCCAGAAATGACTGTTCTCTGAGATTCTGACAACATAGTGCAGTGTGTTCTCAAAACATGGGACAGACTCCAGAAAGGGTTTTCCAGAGGCACATGGACAAATGTTTTCCATTTTGATGGTTATGTACTTATTTTAATATGCATTTACAAATGATTACTAGTAAATTAAGTCAATTTTATCTTCCATGTTATTACTTAGAATCAGGACAAGAAAGTCCTTGCCTTTCTACAAACAGTCTATTTAAATGACAAAAATTAAGTCATCTTAAAGATGGCACAGATGTTAAAAATCACAAAGGTGGTCCATGGATGTAATTATTTTGTCAAAAGTTTCAGCATAGAGACTTCCCTGGTGGTCCAATGGTAAAGACTCTGTGCTTCCAATGCAAGGTGAGCAGGTTTGATCCCAGGCTGGGGAACTAAGATACTACATGCCACATGGCCTAACCAGAAAAAAAAAAAAAAAAGCTGTTGCATAGTCTTGGCATCTCTCAAGTGGTCCTGAGTCTTTTAAAAAGCATGGAAATACCTACATTTCAGACCACCTGACCTGCCTCTTGAGAAATCTGTGTGCAGATCAGGAAGCAACAGTTACAGCTGGACATGGAACAACAGACTGGTTCCAAATAGGGAAAGGAGTACATCAAGGCTGTATATTGTCACCCTGCTTATTTAACTTATATGCAGAGTACATCATGAGAAACTCTGGGCTGGAGGAAGCACAAGCTGGAATCAAGATTGCCGGGAGAAATATCAATCACCTCAGATATGCAGATGACACCACCCTTATGGCAGAAAGCGAAGAAGAACTAAAGAGCCTCTTGATGAAAGTGAAAGAGGAGAGTGAAAACGTTGGCTTAAAACTCAACATTCAGAAAACTAAGATCATGGCATCTGGTCCCATCACTTCATGGCAAATAGATGGGGAAACAGTGGAAACAGTGTCAGACTTTATTTTTGTGGGCTCCAAAATCACTGCAGATGGTGACTGCAGCCATGAAATTAAAAGACGCTTACTCCTTGGAAGGAAAGTTATGACCAACCTAGACAGCATGTTAAAAAGCAGAGACATTACTTTTCCAACAAAAGTCCATCTAGTCAAGGCTATGCTTTTTCCAGTAGTCAGGTATGGATGTGAGAGTTGGACTATAAGGAAAGCTGAGTATCAAAGAATTGATGCTTTTGAACTGTGGTGTTGGAGAAGACCCTTGAGAGTCCCTTGGACTGCAAGGAGATCCAACCAGTCCATCTTAAAGGAGATCAGTACTGAGTGTTCATTGAAAGGACTGATGTTGAAGCTGAAACTTCAATCTTTGGCCACCTGATGCAAAGAGCTGACTCATCTGAAAAGACCCTGATGATGGGAAAGATTGAGGGCAGGAGAAGGGGACGACAGAGGATGAGATGGCTGGATGGCATCACCAACTCAATAGACATGAGTTTGGGTGGACGCCGAGAGTTCGTGATGGACAGGGAGGCCTAGCATGCAGTGGTCCATGGGGTTGCAGAGTCGGACACGACTAAGTGACTGAACTGAACTGAAGTGGGATTATTTTACAGAAGAGCCCCTGGAGAAGGAAATGGCAGTCCACTCCAGCACTCTTGCGTGGAAAATCCCATGGACGGAGGAGCCTAACAGGCTATAGTCTATGGGGTCGCAAAGAGTCAGACACGACTTCACTTTCACTTTCACTTTATGGTGATTATATAGGTCACATTTTTTTAAATTTCTTGATTTTCAAAAATTCAGTGCATTGTCCCCATAAATCACTTTAGTGTCCTGTAAATTTAGACATTTCAGCATCTAAACTATTGTTATGAGACTGTGTACTGGAGTCGGTAGTATACTGAATACTGGAGTGGGTAGCCATTCCCTTCTCCAGGGGATCTTCCCAACCCAGGGATCGAACCCAAGTCTCCCACATTGCAGGTGGGTTCTTTACCAGTTGAGCCACTAGGGAAGCCCAAGTTCTGAGACAGGTCATATAGAACATACATCCTCAAAAGACCCTGTGCCCTGAGTCTTGGAAACACAGACACACCCATTGACATCTTGAGATATTCGCTAACCAGGGCTGGAATCCAAGCTCCCATGGATTGTATATGCAGCAAAGTTATACCAAGCTATTCCACCCATCTGCCCCAGGAGTCCCCCACTCTTCTTACACTGAAGATTAAAGACACTTTAAAACATTTTTCTTCAAATTAGGAGGACCATCTGCTTTATCCCATTACAAAAGCAAATAATAGTCAGTACAGAAAAATAAGATAACCAATATGAACAAAAAGAAACGTACACCACCTATAATCCTCATCCCAAATTACCTGCCTAAAGATCTCGATGATTATCTCTTGCTGTTGTTCAGTTTCTAAGTCATGTTTGATTCACTGTGGAACTCCTTGGACTGCACCACATCAGGCTTCCCTGTCTTTCACTATTTCCTGGAGTTTGCTTAAACTCAAGTCCATTGAGTCGATGATGTCATCCAGCTATCTCATCCTCTGTTGCCCCCTTCTCCTTCTGCCCTCAATCTTTCCCAGCATCAGGGTCTTTTCCAGTAAGTCAGCTCTTCACATCAGGTGGCCAGAGAACTGCAGCTGCAGCTTCAGCATCAGTCCTTCCATTCAGTATTTAGGGTTGATTTCCTCTAGGATTGATGGGTTTGATCTCCTTGCTGCCCAAGGGACTCTCAAGACCCTTCTTATGATGTGTGTATCATAAGATCTCTTATGAGATGTGTATTTCATACACATATATTCACAGAGATCATTTTAATGATTCTCTTGAACTCACTGCTTTGTATTCAGGGTTGATTTCCTCTAGGATTGACGGGTTTGATCTCCTTGATGCCCAAGGGACTCTCAAGACCCTTCTTATGATGTGTGTATCATAAGATCTCTTATGAGATGTGTATTTCATACACATATATTCACAGAGATCATTTTAATGATTCTCTTGAACTCTCTGCTTTGTAATTGGCATTTTTCACTTAGTAAAATATTTCCTCCTCCTCTGACTCTGTTATCTTTGTCCCACCTGTGGACTTTCTCTCATCCCCAACTTACACACGTTAGAAAGCCCAGGGCTCAGTCCTGGTAGCAATTCTCTTCTACCTCTGCATCCCTCTCCAGTGAGCTCACTGGGTCTCATAGCTTCTGAGTAAATCGGCATGCTAAAAATTCCCACAATCATACCTCTAAATTCCAGTCTTGGGTCCAACTTCCTCCATGACATTTCTTATGTCTAATATTCACTTTAAACTTCACCAGCTGAGCCACAAGGGAAGCCCAAGAATACTGGAGTGGGTAGCCTATCCTTTCTCCAGTGGATCTTCCTGACCCAGGAATCGAACGGGGGTCTGCATCATTGCAGGCGGATTCTTTACCAACTGAGCTATCAGCGAAGCCCCTCACTTTTAAACTAAAAGTGTCCGAAACCAAACTCCTGATCTTCCTCATTAAATCCATTCTACTGCCCTTCACATCTCACTTAATAGTAACTCTTTTATTCTAGTTTCTGAGGTCTAATTACTCAGGATCCTCCATTATCTCTTGCTGTCATAACTCACATCCAATCTACCAGGAAATCCCATATGCTCTGGCTTCAAAGTGTGTCCTGAGTCCTTCCATTTCTTGGACCACTCTGGTCCCACCCATCCTCATCATCCCTCTTAACAGTGACTATTATCTCAGCAGCCAGAGGGATTTTTTTTTTTAATCTTCATCATTTTATTTTTATTGAAGTATGGTTGATGTACAGTATAAATTACAGGTTTACCATATTGGCTGTACACCTGCAACTAACACAACGTTGTTAATCAACTATACTCCAATATAAAATAGAAATGAAATAATCAAAAATGAATAGTGTAAGGGCTTCCTTGGTGGCTTAGTGGTAAAGAATCCGCCTGCAGTGCTGGAGCTGCAGGAGACTTAGTTTCTACCCCTGGAGTGAGAAGCTCCCTTGCAGAAGGAAATGGCAACCCACTCCAGTGTTCTTGCCTGGAGAATCCCATGGACAGAGGAGCCTGGTGGGCTATAGTACATGGGGGTCCCAAAGAATTGGACATGACTGAAGTGACTTAGCATGCACAGTACAAGGTAAGCTACAAGGATGTATTATACATCACAGGAAATAGAGTCAATATTTTATAATAACTATAAATGGAGTGTAACCTGTAAGAACTGAGTCACTATGGTGTACAAAGTTTAAATGTAAGTTAAGTGAGGTCACCCCTCTGTTTACGGCCCTCCTGTGACTCATGGCCAAAGTACAAACCCTTACAGTCATCCACGAGCCCGGTGGGGTCTGGTCCCTATGACCTCAACCTCATCTTTTAACTCCTCTCACCCAAGCTCTCTCCCCTTCCAGGCCTCCTCCACGACTCTGCCTGAGCCTGACATCCTCACCCGCTGGGACCTTGGACGCTCTTTCTATCTTGATAGCCACTTGGCTCACCCTCAACCTTTTGAAAGTCTTCGCTTAAATATCACTTACATGGTGAGGCCAGCACTGAGCCTCCCACTTTAAATTTCAGCCCCGCGGCCATCACTCAGGGTCACCAGGCCGACGCCGGGCACCCACTTGACCTCGGCATACTTTGGAAGCGCTTCCAGGGTCCCCTGCCAAGCGCGTGCCCTGGTACCTCCTCTGTGTCACTGCCCTAGAGCCACAGAGCACCCCTCCTTCTCAAGCAGAACCTGGAAGTTCAGAGGAGTTATGTTTCCACAGGAGCAGCCCTGAACCAGTGAAGGGTAAAAGCCCTGAGCCCCCCATCTTGCCACAGGCCAAGTCTGGTCGCATTCTACGTGGCTTCTTTCTTTCTTAGTTGAGAGAAGCAGTTGGGGTCAACTGGTTTTTTAACGAGGCCTTTCTTGGCCTTTTTTCTTACCATGGGTCACTTTCCCTACTCCCTCGTGTGTGTCCTGGGATCACCTCGCAAATAAACTACCCACTTTCGAGCCCTTGCCACAGACTCTGCTGGGGGGAACTCAAACTTCCACAACATTGCTGAACCCCATGCCTAGATCTGCCTCTCTCTCACAGCCCTCAGCCACTTCTGCCTACCACGCAGCTCACTGTTTAGTGTCATCCCACTGCACTAGAATACAAGCTCCGTAAAGACAGGGAGATTTGGCTGCTTGTTCTGTTGATCCATCCTCAACATCTAGGTCCTTGCACGTATCAAGAGTAGGTCCTCCATAAATATTTGATGCCTAATAAGCTGCCTTGCCCATTCTTTAAAGGCAAAGACAACACCTTCTGAGATTAGACAAACATCCATTTAAATCTCAGACCTATCACTGATCAGTGGGGTGATCTTAAACAAATGAACCTCTGAGATGGTATCTTCCTGAGTAGAGGAGGGTGAAGATATTTATTTTGCTACTGTTGTTGTTAAGTCACCCAGTAGTGTCTGACTCTTTGTGACTCCATGAACTGCAGCACGCCAGGCTTCCCTGTCCATCACCATCTCCCAGAGCTTGCTCAAACTCATGTCCTTTGAGTCAGTGATGCCATCCAACCATCTCATCCTCTGTCATCCTCTTCTCCTCCTGCCTTCAATCTTTCCCAGCATCAGGGTCTTCTCCAGTGAGTCAGTTCTTGGCATCAGGTGACCAAAGTATTGGAGTTTCAGCTTTGGCATCAGTCCTTCCAAAGAATATTCAGGGTTGATGCCCTTTAGGATGGACTAGTTTGATCTCCTTGTAGTCCAAGGGACTCTCAAGAGTCTTTGCCAACACCACAGTTGGAAAGCATCAATTCTTTGACACTTAGCCTCTTTTATGGCTCAACTTTCACATCCATACGTGACTATTGAAAAAAACATAGCTTTGACTGTACAAACCTTTGTCGCCAAAGTAATGTTTTACCATAAATGCCTTCATTTGGAGAAAACATCTAGGAAAGTCCTGGCCCAATAACTGAGTTCCCTTTTCCTCTCTACCTGCTCCCTGTGATCAATGAGTTGTGGTTGAAGGGAGCTAAATCCATGACTCAGCATCTTCTCCTTCTGGAGGATCCTGACCATGTGAGGATTCTTCTGAAACATCTCCTGACATCCAGCAAAGGTCAGAAAGCCAGGCTTCTTTCAATCCCCCAGTGAAATGCCAATTAGAAGGACATTACTAGCAGGAAGAGCTACTGGGGAAAATCACACACTTGTTCCAAAACAAAGATCACTCTGCATGTCATAAAAGCCCAGAAATGTCTTCCAGATGTTGCCTAGTGGGCCTGCACAGATGTTTCCGATGTCAAACCATAAATGTGGGAAACGTAGAACACTTGTGCCCCACAGATGCAGAGATTTCATTATACAGTGCATGAGATCAACCTCTGGGTAATAAAAAAGACCACAACCTGGCCATGTTATATTTTTAAAACATGGTCCTCCCCCTACACGGGAGTCCTACTGAGATACTTCAAGATTTTTATTTTTTGTTGTTAAACTGGGGCAATTTACGGGGGGAAAGTCGGAATATGTGACGATATCTATTAACAGCAATTCTGGATCTTTCTGGTTTGATGTCTACAGGGTCTATGACAGCTAAGAAGCAACATTGTGACTGATGACAGGTCACTCCAGGGCTTCCCCACCTCTATGAGTGTCCCTCCGTGAGTTCCGTGACTGTGCAACTGAACACTCTGAGTGCGCTGGGGATGGATTTCACCATGAACTCAATACTACACCTTCTAATTCTGTCAAAGCCACTCTGTTTCTGACATCTAGAAAAATTCAGATCTTTCATCACCTCCAAGTGCACAAATATGTGTGTGTACCTATGAGAAGCAAGGGCTTCCCTGGTAGCTCAGCTGGTAAAGAATTCACCTGCAATGTAGGAGACCCTAGTTCCATTCCTGGGTTGGGAAGATCCCCTGGAGAAGGGATAAGCTACCCACTGTAGTATTCTTGGGCTTCCCTTGTGGCTCACAGGGTGAAAAATCCACCTGCAATGTGAGAGACCTGGGTTTGACCCCTGGGTTGGGAAGATCCCCTGGAGGAGGGCATGGCAACCCACCACAGTATTCTTGCCTGGAGAATCCCCATGGACAGAGGAGCCCAGTGGGCTACAGTTCATGGGGTCGCAAAGAGTCAGACATGACTGAGCAACTCAGCACAGCACAGCACAGCACATGAAAAGTAAAGAGGAAAAAATGTACATGCAGGGTTTATACCCACACATGCACACACACTCCACACAGACACAAAACAGCCAAAGAAATGTTCCCACCACAGACCCAGGAGGGTAAGGCTAATATATTAGTAGCAGAAAAAGATAACCTTAACCCTAAGTCCCATATCTGCCCTGAAAAAGGTTAAACAATAGGGGTTAATATACAAATATACAGAGAATTCATACAATTAAGAGAACAACCTGGTTTTAAAAATGGGCAGAAGAACTGAATAGACGTTTTCCAAGGAAGACTTACAGATGGTCAACAGACACATGAAAAGACAAATCAACAGGACTAATTAGAGAAATTCAATTCAAAACCACAGTGAGATCTCACCTCACACCCGTCAGAACGGCTATTATCAAGAAGACAACACATGTCAAATGCTGAGGAGGGCTTGGAAGAAAGGGAATCCTCCTAAATTGTTGGTGGGAATGTAAATTGGTGTAGCCCCTATGGAAACACTATGGAGGTTCCTCAAAAAATTAAAAATAGAACTACCATGTGATTAGCAGTGCCACTCCTGGATATTATCTGAAGAAAACAAAGACACTTATTAGAAAAAATATATGCACCCTTACATTCATTGTGGCATTATTTAAGATATGGAAACAAGTGCTCAAATAGATGAATGGATAAAGACGATGTCACACACACACACACACACACACACACACACACGTGGAATATTTCTCAGCCATAAAAAAGAATGATATCTTGCCATTTGTGACAACACGGATCTAGAGAGTATAATGCTAAGTGAAATAAGTTCGACAGATACATAATTTCACCTACATGTGGAACCTGCAAAAGGCAAACGAACAGACTTAACAGAACAGAAAGAGCCATAGTACAGAGAGCAAGCAGGTTGCTGTCAGAAATGAAGAGACTAGGGGGAAGAGAGAAACAGATGAGAGACAGTAGAAGGTACAGACTTCCAGCTGCCAAATAAATGAGTCACCAGTGTGAAATGCACAGTGTGGAGAATACAGCTGATAACTGTGTAGTATCTTTGCATAGTGATATAATGTAACCAGACTTGTACCTTGGTGATCAGTTTGAAGTGTGCAGAAATGTCAAATCACTATGTTGTGTAAAAGGAACTAACAGCGTTATAGGTCAGTCATACCTCCACATCAAAGAAACCCAGAAAAAGAGACCAGATTTGTAGTTACCAGAGATGGGCGTAGGCAGGATCCTTTAAAGGTGATTAGAAGGTACAAACTTTCAGTTATAAGATAAATAAGCACTAGGGGTGTAACGTACAATATGATAAACATAATTAACTCTGCTGTATGTTATATATGAAAGCTAAAAGAGTTCTTGCCACAAGAAAAAAATTTTTTCTATTTAATTTTATATCTATAGGAGATGATGAATGTCCATTAAACGAACTGTGGTAGCCATATCATGGTATGTGTAGTTCAAATCATTATGCTGTGCACCTTAAACATACACAGTGCTGAATGTCAACGATATCTCGATAAAGGTGGAAGAAAAAAGTTTTTGCAAAAATTAAAATCAGTATACATCACAAGCAAAAAAAGTTAAACTATAAAAGGAAGCATGGAAAGTATTATAAAAACAATCGTATAGCTGGGAAACATTGGTTAAACTTGATCTCTACCACGAGATTTATCTAAAATTTTTCTGTATTAGATTAAAAAATGGGAATTTGTGCATATATGTGTATATATATATATATATGTGTATATATATATGAGGTATAACTGACAAAATCATGTCAGTTATAAATCATATGATATTTAAAGTATACACTGTGATGATTTGAGATATATACACACACACAGTGAAAAGACTCCCCCTTCACTGAGTTAATTAATATACCTTTCACCTCACATATTTACTTTGTTTTTTTCATTTAAAACATGTAAGTTTTTCTATCTTAGCAAATTTCAATTATACAAGTTTTTCTAGTAGTCATATATGGATTTGAGAGTTTGACCGTAAAGAAGGCTGAGCGTCAAAGAATTGATGCTTTTGAACTGTGGTGCTGGAGAAGACTCTTGAGAATCCCTTGGAGAGCAAGGAGATCAAACCAGTCAATCCTAAAAGAAATCAACCCTGAATATTCATTGGAAGGACTGATGCTGAAGCTCCAATACTTTGGCCACCTGATGCAAAGAGATGACTCACTGGAAAAGACCCTGAGGCTGGGAAAAACTGAGGGAAAAGGAGAAGGGGACGACAGAGGATGAGATGGTTAAATGACATCACTGACTCAAAGGACAGGAGTTTGAGCAAACTCAGGGAGATAGTTAAGGACAGGGAAGCCTGGGTGTGCTGCAGTCCATGGAGTCGCAAAGTGTCAGACATGACTTAGTGACTGAACAACAACATTATCAACTATAGTCAGCATATTATACATTAGATAAAAAAGATATGTGTGTATATCACAATGTAATATTATGCAGCCAAGAGAAAGAAGAAAATCCTGTCATTTGCAACAGCATGGATGGAACTTGAGGGCATTATGCTAAGTGAGGTAAGTCAGGCATTGAAAGCCAAATATTGCATGATGTCACTTATATGTGGAATCTTAAAAAAAAAGTCAAACATAATTTTAAAATCAAGAACAAGATGCAGATTTGACCCCTGTTTGGGGAAATAAGGTCCCTTATGCCACCTGGCACAGCCAAGAAGTAAAGAAAAAATAAAATCAAGTACGGAAAAAATTCCACTTCGAGAAATTCTCTTAAAACACTGATGATTCTCTTGTTCTTTATTATTCAGCCCCATGGAAGGAAAAGAGAAATGGAGAGATGGCAGGTGCAGGATATAGAAGCACAAGAAACCCTTGGTGACACTCATTCAGATGTGGGTTCTAGGAGGCCCAACGGTAAGCAAGTTACAGAGCTTTCCTCATTTCGATTTAAAGCAAGAGAAATAATTTTACAGATGACAAAACTGGGGCACATTAAATGATAAAGACACTAAATAATTTTCCTTCAGTCACCCAGCTAAAATGTGAAATGACAGCGACACAGACAGCCCTTCCTGGAGAGCATCCTCATACTGTCACCTTTTAAAACAGTACAGTTATGGACATTCAGCATTTCTGAACAATCAGACTTACCAATGTATGTTGATCGCCCTCCCCCAGCCCCGAGATTGTGACCTTGACCAGGACATTTACAGTCTTGTTCCCGCTGCCAACAACTTCCCGCCCACGCTATTCGCTGTACATATTAGTCACTTGGTAAATATTTATTGAGCAAACAAAACACTCTGTTAACCTCTTCTTAATACTCTTTCAGTAGCTGTTGAACCAACTCTGCCAATTCCTCCTTCAGCGTGGCTCAACTCAGTGGATCATTTTTTTTTCTGTTTCCCAATGCCACCACTGTCCCAGAAAGCAGCAGTCCAAGGAGAAAGCACTTACCAGTTGTAAAAATGGTAAGCCCAAGGGCTCTGTTAGCCAGTAATCCAAAGACGACAGTTTGGTGACAGTAAAATTCTTGACTTAATAGTCATTGTTTCTTTTTTAGGTTTTGTCATGGCTGGGAAAGACCAATCAAATAAATCTGAATAAAACAAAACCCAGGACAGATACAGCCACTTAAAGTGATGTCAGCTCTGCAGAACCTTCCCTGTAACTCCTGAATGATTCCTTTTTTCCAGCACCAGTTCACATATGTCAAGACAGACATTTACAGTCTGAAATATATACATTAGGAAAGAATAAAGGCTAAAAACAAATTAGAGGTCCATCACAAAAGACTAGGAAGAAGAATAACTAAATTCACAGAAAATAGAAGACTGGAAGTAGTTTAGATAAAGGCAGAAGAAGACAAACAGGTTAAAAGGACAATACAAAAATGCTATGAAAACCTCATGTCAACACGTATGAAAATTTAGATAAAAGTGAGACATTCCTAGTGAAATCAAAACCTTTCAAGAGTCATAAACTATATTAAAAATATGAATGGTTATATATCTTCTAAAGAAATTGAGTCTATAACTAAAAATCTTCTAGCAGAGAAACCTGAAGAAACCAGACAGTTTCAGCATTTCATATTTTCAAATATATGGAGATAAAATAGATCTTACAAATTCTTGCAGATAATTCATAATATGTGAAACTTCAAAAATCCTGTTATAATACCAGCATAAACTTGATAGTGATAAGAACAGGCTCAGAAAGGAAGATTACAGATCAGTATGTCTCATCAACAAAAATACAGAATCCTAGATAAAACATTAGAAAAACAATGATACAGAAAAAGAATAATGCATTATGGCCAAGTTGAGATTATTTCAGAACTGCAAAATTTGTTTAACATTCAAAACTCCACCCTTGTATATCATAAAATTAGCATAATAGAGGAGAAACTTATGTGATCATCTCAAGAGAAGCAGAAAAAAATTGAATAAAATTAAACACTCTTTCATGATTAAAAAAAGTCACCAACACTTGGCAAAGTATGCACAGAAGGGAACTTTCTTAATATAATAGAGGGTATTTATCAGAGCCCACAGCAAACATCATACTTAATGGTGAAACAGTAAAAACTTTCATCCAGAAATCCCAACAAGAGAAGCTTGCCTGGCAATATTGTGATGGAGTTCATCCAGCTCCATAAGGAAAGAAAACAAAAACAACACAGGTTAGAAAGAATCACAGACAATGTAATTTTTGTTCTTATACAATCTCAAGAAATCTACAGGTACACTACCAGAATCAAATTGATTTCAGCAAAATTTCTGGATACAGGGTTAACTTATCAATATCAAAAGCATTCTATATTATCAAGAAAGAATCAGAAAATAATTTTAAATATTCAACAGCATTAAAGACAAAAAAATGAAATAAATAGGAATTCAGTTCAGTTCAGTTGCTCAGTCGTGTCTGACTCTTGGCAACCCCATGAATTGCAGCACACCAGGCTTCCCTGTCCATCACCAACTCCTGGAGTTCAGTCAAACTCATGTCCATTGAGTCAGTGATGCCATCCAGCCGTCTCATCCTTTGTCATCCCCTTCTTCTCCTGCCCCCAATCCCTCCCAGCATCAGAGTCTTTTCCAATGAGTCAACTCTTCTCATGAGGTGGTCAAAGTATTGGAGTTTCAGCTTTAGCATCAGTCCTTCCAATGAACACCCAGGACTGATCTCCTTTAGGATGGAATGGCTGGATCTCCTTGCAGTCCAAGTGACTCTCAAGAGTCTTCTCCAACACCACAGTTCAAAAGCATCAATTCTTTGGCACTTAGCTTTCTTCACAGTCCAACTCTCACATCCATACATGACCACTAGAAAAACCATAGCCTTGACTAGAAGGAACTTTGTTGGCAAAATAATATCTCTGCTTTTTAATATGCTATCTAGGTTTATGTTTTACAAAAAGCTGGTCAAGATCTCTGCACTAAAAGGCTATAGAACATTGAGGTCTAAATAAACTTAAGGAATAAATGGATATACCATGTTCATGAATTAGAAGACTCAGGTGTAAATAGATTTCAACTTCCCCAAAGTGATGAACAGATTTATTGTTCACTCCAAATATGAACAAGTTTTTGTGGAAATTAACAAACATATTCTAAACTTTCTAAGAGAACAGAAAAGGCCAAATATAGCCAAGAAAAGCTATGGCAAACCTAGACAGTGTATTAAAAAGTGGAGACATTACTTTGCCAACAAAAGTCCAGGTAGTCAAAGCTATCATTTTATAGTAGTCATGTATGGATGTGAGAGTTGGACCATAAAGAAGGCTGAACAATGAAGAAATGATGCTTTTGAACTGTAGTGTTGGAGTAGACTCTTGAGAGTCCCCTGGACAGCAAGATCAAACCAGTCATTCCTAAAGGAAATCAATCCTGAATATTCTTAGAAGGACTGATGCAGAAGCTGAAGTTCCAATACTTTGGCCACCTGATGTGAAGAGTAAACTCATTAGAAAAGACCGTGATGCTGGGAAAGATTGAAGGCAGGAGGAAAAGGGGATGACAGAGGATAAGATGGTTGGATGCAATCATTGATTCAATGAACATGAGTCCGAGCAAGCTCCAGGAGATGGTGACGGAAAAGGAAGCCTGGCGTGCTGCAGTCCATGGGGTCCAAAGAGTCAGACATGACTGAGTGACTGAATGATGATGATAGCCAAGGCAATCACAAAGAAGAACAAAGTTGGAAGATGAATGCTATCAGGTATGGGGCTCATTATAAAGCTACAATAATAAAACAGTGAAATATTGAGAAAGAATAGGAAAGCAGACCTATGCAAAACAAAATGGAGGATTCCAAAAGAAATCCATGTATATAGACACTTGGCTTGTAACGACGGTGCTGAGTGAAATGGACATCAACATAGAAAAGAAAATACCAGGTCTTTCTTCATATTTTACTCCAAACTCAAAGCTAGCAAGCAATCACCTGTGTAGTTTCATCCCCACCACCTAGCTATGTTCTTCAGAAGTCAATAGTTTGTTCCCAAATACATTTTGTCAGTTTCACTTGTTAAGGTACTTATCTAATTCATTTAAATAAAAACACACACTCCACACACACACACCAACAAGGCCACGAATGTAAACAACACTATGTATAATAGCCAAAACCTAAAAACAACTCAAATGTCTATCAAACATAAAATAGATGAAAGAATTACAGAATATTTACACAGTTCAGTTCAGTTCAGTCACTCAGTAGTGTCCAACTCTTTGCAACCCCATGAATCGCAGCATGCCAGGCCTCCCTGTCCATCACCAACTCCCAGAGCTTACTCAGATTTGCGACCATCGAGTCAGTGATGCCATCCAGCCATCTCATCCTCGGTCGTCCCCTTCTCCTCCTGCCCCTGATCCCTCCCAGCATCAGAGTCTTTTCCAATGAGTCAATTCTTCACGTGAGGTGGCCAAAGTACTGGAGTTTCAGCTTTAGCATCATTCCTTCCAAAGAAATCCCAGGGCTGATCTCCTTCAGAAAGGACTGGTTGGATCTCCTTGCAGTCCAAGGGACTTTCAAGAGTCTTCTCCAACACCACAGTTCAAAAGCATCAATTCTTCGGCACTCAGCTTTCTTCACAGTCCAACTCTCACATCCATACATGACTACTAGAAAAACCATAGCCTTGACTAGATGGACATTTGTTGGCAAAGTAATGTCCCTGCTTTTTAATATGCTATCTAGGTTGGTCATAACTTTTCTTCCAAGGAGTAAGCATCTTTTAATTTCATGGCTGCAGTCATCATCTGCAGTGACTTTGGAGCCCCCAAAAATAAAGTCTGACACTGTTTCCCATGAAGTGATGGGACCAGATGCCATGATCTCAGTTTTCTGAATGTTGAGCTTTAAGCCAACTTTTTCACTCTCCTCTTTCACTTTCATCAAGAGGCTTTTTAGTTCCTCTTCACTTTCTGCCATAAGGGTGGTGTCAACTGCATATCTGAGGTTATTGATATTTCTCCCAGAAATCTTGATTCCAGCCTGTGCTTCTTCCAGCCCAGCATTTCTCACAATGTACTCTGCATATAAGTTAAATAAGCAGGGTGACAATATACAGCCTTGACATACTCCTTTTCCTATTTGAAACCAGTCTGTTGTTCCATGTCCAGTTCTAACTGTTGCTTCCTAACCTGCATATAGGTTTCTCAAGAAGCAGGTCAGGTGGTCTGGTATTCCCATCTCTTTCAGAATTTTCCATAGTTTATTGTGATCCACACAGTCAAAGGCTTTGGCATAGTCAATAAAGCAGAAATAGATGTTTTTCTGGAATTCTCTTGCTTTTTCCATGATTCAGTGGATGTTGGCAATTTGATCTCTGGTTCCTCTGCCTTTTCTAAAACCAGCTTGAACATCTGGAAGTTCACGGTTCACATATTGCTGAAGCATGGCTTGGACAATTTTGAGCATTACTTTACTAGCATGTGAGATGAGTGCAATTGTGCGGTAGTTTGAGCATTCTTTGGCATTGCCTTTCTTTGGGATTGGAATGAAAACTGATCTTTTCCAGTCCTGTGGCCACTGCTGAGCTTTCCAAATTTGCTGGCATATTGAGTGCAGCACTTTCATAGCATCATCTTCCAGGATTTGAAATAGCTCAACTGGAATTCCATCACCTCCACTAGCTTTGTTCGTAGGGATGCTTTCTAAGGCCCACTTGACTTCACATTCCAGGATGTCTGGCTCTAGATGAGTGATCACACCATCGTGATTATCTTGGTCATGAAGATCTTTTTTGTACAGTTCTTCTGTGTATTCTTGTCACCTCTTCTTAATATCTTCTGCCTCTGTTAGGTCCATTCCATCTCTGTCCTTTATCAAGCCCGTCTTTGCATGAAATGTTCCCTTGGTATCTCTAATTTTCTTGAAGAGATCCCTAGTCTTTCCCATTCTGTTGTTTTCCTCTATTTCTTTGCATTGATCGCTGAGGAAGGCTTTCTTATCTCTTCTTGCTATTCTTTGGAACTCTACATTCAGATGCTTGTATCTTTCCTTTTCTCCTTTGCTTTTCACTTCTCTTCTTTCCACAGCTATTTGTAAGGCCTCCTCAGACAACCATTTTGCTTTTTTGCATTTCTTCTCCATGGGGATGGTCTTGATCCCTGTCTCCTGTACAATGTCACAGACCTCATTCCATAGTTCATCAGACACTCTATCAGATCTAGTCCCTTAAATCTATTTCTCACTTCCACTGTATAATCATAAGGGATTTGATTTAGGTCATACCTGAATGGTCTAGTGGTTTTCCCTACTTTCTTCAATTTAAGTCTGAATTTGGTAATAAGGCATTCATGATCTGAGCCACAGTCAGCTCCTGGTCTTGTTTTTGTTGACTGTATAGAGCTTCTCCATCTTTGGCTGCATAGAATGTAATCAATCTGATTTCAGTGTTGACCATCTGGTGATGTCCATGTGTAGAGTCTTCTCTTGTGTTGTTGGAAGAGGGTGTTTGCTATGACCAGTGCATTTTCTTGGCAAAACTCTATTAGTCTTTGCCCTGCTTCATTCCACATTCCAAGGCCAAATTTGCCTGTTACTCCAGGTGTTTCTTGACTTCCTACTTTTGCATTCCAGTCCTCTATAATGAAAAGGACATCATTTTTGCGTGTTAGTTCTAAAAGGTCTTGTAGGTCTTCATAGAACTGTTCAACTTCAGCTTCTTCAGCGTTACTGGTTGGGGTATAGACTTGGATTATCGTGATATTGAATGGTTTGCCTTGGAAATGAACAGAGATCATTCTGTCGTTTTTGAGATTGCATCCAAGTACTGCATTTTGGACTCTTTTGTTGACCATGATGGCTACTCCATTTCTTCTGAGGGATTCCTGCCTGCAGTAGTAGATATAATGGTCATCTGAGTTAAATTAGCCCATTCCAGTCCATTTTAGTTTGCTGATTCCTAGAATGTCGATGTTCACTCTTGCCATCTCCTGTTTGACCACTTCCAATTTGCCTTGATTCATGGACCTGACATTCCAGGTTCCTATGCAATATTGCTCTTTATAGCATCGGCCCTTGCTTCTATCACCAGTCACATCCACAACTGGGTATTGTTTTTGCTTTGGCTCCATCCCTTCATTCTTTCTAGAGTTATTTCTCCCCTGATCTCCAGTAGGGGAGTTCCTCTTTCAGTATCCTATCATTTTGCCTTTTCATACTGTTCATGGGGTTCTCAAGGCAAGAATACTGAAGTGGTTTGCCATTCCCTTCTCCAGTGGACCACATGTGTCAGACGTCTCCACCATGCCCACCTGTCTTGGGTGGCCCCACAAGGCATGGCTTAGTTTCATTGAGTTAGACAAGGCTGTGGTCCTAGTGTGATTAGACTAGTTTTCTGTGATTACGGTTTTAGTGTGTCTGCCCTCTTGCAACACCTACCGTCTTACTTGGGTTTCTCTTACCTTGGACGTGGGGTATCTCTTCACAGCTGCTCCAGCAAAGTGCAGCTGCTGCTCTTTACCTTGGACGAGGGGTATCTCCTCACCACCGCCCCTCCTGACCTTGAACATGGAATAGCTCCTCTCGGCCCTCCGGCGCCTGCGCAGCCACCGCTCCAGATATTATACTGCAGTGGAAATGAACTACTATATGTAACTATGGGTAAATTTCACAATCCCTGAGCAATAAAAGAAAAAAACAAAAAACCAGACAGGAAAGAATTAAGGTTCATGTGTTAAACCAAATGTGAGCAGGATGAATTAGCCCATTAAATCACAGAGACTGTCATGTTGAGTTAAAAAACAAAACCCAGATATATGTTGTTTATAAGAAACATTTTTTAAAATGGAAAAGAAATGTTGAAAATCAAGGGATGAGCAAAGAGATGTCAAGCAAATGCAAACAAAATGAAAGCAGGGATGACAATATTAATATCAGATGGGGTAGAACTTAAGGTTAAAAGCCCAAAACAAGGAGGAACATTGTATAATAATAAAAGCCAATTTATGAAGAAGAAACAATGATGGTAAACCTGCCTGTTAGATAAAAACATAGCACCTAAGTATATACTATTGATGATTAGAGATTCCAAGAAACATTGATTAAAAGAAAAAACAACAATAACCCTCCTAGAAATTTTTAATGTCTCTCTTCCAAAATCAGATAGCTCTGAAGTACAGAAAGCAAGGATTTTCTTTTTTTTAACACAATTGAATAGTACATAAAGATTATATATTAATATATAATATGTTAATATAATATACAATATATTATATATATATATTCCCCCCCACATCCGTGGACCATTCACAGAAATCAATTACATACTTGGCCACAAAGAAAGCACAACAAATTCAAAGAAGCAGAAAGTTTTCAAGTTATAGTCTCTCATCATAATCCAATACAACTGGAAATTTAAAAATATGACTAACCCTCACTGCTTAGAAATGAAGAAAGATTCTCCTAAATAACTCTTGACCAAAGAAATAAGATATCAAAATTGAAGCTGCAAGTTAGAGAAAAGAGCAAACTACATCATACCAAAATATGTATAGCAGTGGAAGCTATGCTCCAAGGAAAATGAATACCCCTAAATGCTTTTATTATTGCAGATAAAAATTAGCATTTATTTTAAAATACAAATAGAAGAAAAGCAATAAACAAATCAACATGCTTAATCTTGGAGGAATATAAACAAAAAAAAATAGGCAAATTTCCAACAAGTTTAATCAGGAAAAATGAAGACTAAAAAAAGTGAAATTAGAATCAAGAAATGGGAGAACACAGCAACAAATACAGAATATAAGTAAATACCACAATCCAATCAATTCATTAGGCTTCTAAATCCGCTGAAATTTACAATCATATGGAAAAAGTAAAATTACTAACGAACTCCCTCCCTACAAACCAAAAAGACCAAAAGGATTGAAAAAGCTTTCAAAGAATTTACCATCTAAAAAGGACTGGGGTTGAAAGTGAAGCAAGGCCTGCCAGGCTCCTCTGTCCATAGGATTCTCCAGGCTAGTAAACTGGAGAGGGTTGCCACGCTGTTCTCCAGGGGATCTTCCCAACCCAGGGATTGAACACAGGTCTCCTGCATTACAGGCAGATTCTTTACTGTCTGAGGTATCAGGGAAGCCCCAAAACTTGTAAGAATATATAAACTCTTCAAGGTTCTGATCCATTGTTTGGGGAAAAAAATACTTGAGCAGAAAAGAAAAATTATAGGTTGATATAATACAGAAGGTAAAGTGAATAAAACATTCAAAAATTCTTCAGAATGTTAAGAGAACACACTTCCTGAATGAAGTGTGATTTAGCTAAAGGATACATAACAATTAAGAAATCTAACAACCAAACACATCGCATACTTCTTTTCAGCAGTGGTAAGACCACTATTGAAATTAACATCCATAACTAGTAAGAATTAGGGGTCACGGGGAGAATCATTCTTAATGTGACAAACTGCAGAAAACATTCTGTAAGGACCCCTGCCCTCATCATTTAGGGGAATTCTCTGCACGTGGGGTGGGTCCCTAACAAATGCTTGCTCAAGGAACTGAACACTATGGCCAGGCGAACGTCTGGCGGTGAACGTGATATGGTTTCCAAGCAGAGAGACTCACAGAGTCCACACTGCTCAGGGGTGGTGGGTGGTCAGATTTAAGACATTTAGAGAGGAAAGAGGAGAGAGGCATCAGGGACCGAGGGCTCAGAGTAGCAGGATGAAGGAACAGCTAGGAGACTGGTCTCTCTCCCATGGGCACCAGTGAGGGGTGTGGGATGTGTGTCTGAAAGGAGAGTGGACTCGAAACACAGAGCCTGCAGCAAGAGGAGCAGCTACAGTCTTGTGTAATAGCTCAGCTCCAGGTCCCTGGTCAGAAGGAGCAGGATGAGGAAGGGGAGGGGACAGAAGGAGAGAGAGGACAGTGGGGACCCAGAGCTGAATGGATCCTGTCCTCTGGAGGCTGCAGCCCCCTCACCCCTCCTTGAGGTCGGGTCAGATACACTCCTTCCCCTGGTTCTCAGAGCCCATCCGTTACCAACCTTCCTGACGTTACCCCAAAATCTCTCTCGGATGCCTGAGGTCCACATCTCTTTCCTGCCGTGACTTCACCCTCTCCTCCTAGATGTCCTCGTCTGGCTGCCTGGATTAACGTTCCAGGTGCTTTTCCACATCTATGGTCCCTTCAAATCTGCTCTTCGAAGCAAGCTTGCACCATTTTTTACTGAAAATATACTATTTCCTCTGTCTCATTCTTTTTGTCTCTCTCTCACACACACACACACACCACAGCCCGTATCTGTTGAGTTCCTAATAAGCTCAGCATAATTCCAGACAATGAAAACAGCCTTCAGTCTTCCTCCCCTCACAGAAGTTCTACCCAGTAGAGCTGACAGAAATGAAACAAGGAAGCTGTCAGCTCTTCTGTCCTTAAAACAGGGAAAATTGAGGGCTATACCACATCTGCCTTTGCCTTCTGAGATCCTTGCTTTCTCAAGGGGTTTACCCGATTTTTGAAAGATTTTAAAGCCTGCAGCTCGATTTCAATCACTCCAAGAGCACTTGTGCTCCAAGCACTGAGAAGGTAATAAAATTCTTCTTGGGATCAAGTGATCAGGTTTGCCTCGCTAATTTTAGAATGTTAAAAAATGTTGGACCACAAGAATAGGAACTCTATTGGAAGCTACATTCTCAAGTAGGCTCTTTTTTAGGTAAATAAAAGCCACTTGGCTCTTGGTGACTGTATTACACATACTTTCCTCAGATTCGTCTAGGACTGAATCCTTGGAAATATATATAACTGGCTTAGAAAAACAAAATGTGGCTCTCTTTCTGTCTATCCCTTTGTTGTTGTTGGTTTTTCCACTTCTAGAAGCTTTTATAAACAACTCTCAGGGCAACTCAAATGAAGTTCAAAAAGTCTCCAGTCTTTAGACTGACCTCAGCTTTCAGTTTAATTCTAGAAACCTCGTCATGATCTAAATGAGAAAATTAACTAGGATTCCCTGTCCTCTATTAAAACCAAACTTTGCCTACAGGTACATAAAGGAAATGGGCTTCCCAGGTGGCTCAGTAGTAAATAGTCTGCCTGCCAAGGTAAGGAGACACAGGAGACATGGGTTTGATTACTGGCTTGGCAAGATTTCCTGGAGGAGGAGAGGGCAGTATTCTTGCCTGCGGAGACCCATGGAGAGAGGAGCCTGGAGAGCTACAGTCCATGGGGTCACAAAGTATCCAACACGAATGAAGCAGCTGAGCAAGGGGGAGGTAGGCGCTGAATGAGTCTTTGCATCTCACTTTGTCTGTATCTTGCCTACTTCTTCCCTGAGCACCTCTTCTCCACTGTCCACTATTACTCTGCAGAAATTTCTCTTCCGAGTTGTCAGTGTTGTCCTGGTTGATCTTAATGTCTCTTAATATTGAATTATGGATGTGCTACCTATTATTCATCTTTTGAAGTTCTTATTCCCCAACTAGATGTGAAAATCTCATGAATTTGTTTTGTTGCTGCTGTTATTTTCTTGTTGTCACTGTTTTGTTTTAATTAAACTATATGGGCTTATTTTTCTTCTGGGCAACAGTAGATTCTGAGTGTGTGTGTTTCAGAAAAACTCAATTCAGAATGATGCCATATTAAACATCTCAGAGTTTTTTTTTTGTTTTTTTTTTTTTTTATTCCACAAGCAGGTTATGTCATTTGGGGAGTTCAATCAGGAAAACTAAGACAGGTCATTTTCTTGATTTAAAAGATGTCAGAATTATTTCTGCGTCTCAAATACTTGCAAGGAACCATGAATATTTGAGCTCGGGCCACATGAAACTCACTTTGCATCATACTCAATTCCTTAGACAGGATTCCTCCCCTTAAATAGGATTATTCTTTTAAAAACCAGAGTTCAAGCTTAGAAAACAATTTGCACCAGAAGGAGAGTGCTTGCTGGGTCAAAGGACTCGGTGTCAGAGACATCTATGGTAGTGAACTTGTGTCATAAATCCTTCCCATGCAAATGAAGTCACTGGACTTACTGGAAAATGTAGCTAAAAACCCCTATTTTATAAGATTATGGTAGTTTTGTTGGAAGGGGAATGAGAGGCTTTCCTCCCTTTTCTTCCCTCCCACCTCCCTCCAGAACAAACTGGCCCCAGGAGAAACCCTCCCTCCCCAAAGGTCCATCATTTCATTAAGGCTTTTTTCTTTCTTTTTTTCAGGCATGAGCTCACTGCTTTCAGTTAAATGGTAATAAGTGATTTGTAGGGAGCAACTGACATCAGTGCCTTATAAATAACCACCATCTGACTTCCTTGAAATGTTGACTCAGACGCTGGACGCACACACGGGTACCAGCTCTGCAATCTCCCAGTCAGAAGAAGCCCGTAGAGGGAGCCTGCCAAAGGGCTGGGTGGCGTGGAATGCCACAGATGTATGGCCATTTCAGATGGTGTCACCATGCCCTGGGAGGAACGACAAAACCCCAGTGGCCCACCTTCCTGGGGTCAGGCAGTCCCCACGGACTTTCCCTAGCGAGTCTGCTTGTGAGGAAGTGGCAAGAACCTCCTTTCTCACCACCAGAGCCCTTCATATGGGGCAGCCCTCTCAGGCTGCTCTCAAGCGTCCTCAGGGGAAAGGGGTGGAGTTTGCTGATGTCAGTCACACAGGTGACAGTGCTTAGCATTGTGCACCAAGCAGGGACCTCTGCTGCTGGCACGTGAGGAAGTGCGCTTGTACTTATTTGCATGCAGGTCTAGAATTGGAGGGTTTGGACGGGGCAGAATAGGGCTTCTCAGCTTAATCCTTTCATCCACTTGTTAGGGTACTGCTGACCGAAACTGCCCGCCTTGGCCAGACATGGTAATAACTGCTTGCCTGAGTTGTCTCACACCAGGAGTTTCCAATGAAGAGCACAGTGCTGCCACTGAAAACTAACTGGGAGAATTCGGGAGAGGCCAAAAGGAAGGAGGAGCTGCCAGCCCATAATACGTCTTGCCAACCTCCCAGAATCCTCACACTGGAATCCATCTTGGCCGGGAGATGTGAACCTCCAGGAAGAACCTATGGGCCAGACTATGGGCCAAGCAAGCTAACTGGCCAGAGACAATGCAGAAACTAACCTCATCACCATAAAAACCAAGGCTGTGAGCCACGTGGCAGAGCAGATCTCCTGGGTTCCCTTACCCTGCTGCTCTCCACCCGGGAGCCCCTTTCCCAATAGAGTCATTTGCTTTTGTCACTACATGTGTCTCCTTGGACAAGTTGTTTCTGAGTGCTAGATAAGAGTCCACTCTTGGGGATCCCCTTCTAGGAACACGATGACCCCCAAACTTTCATCAAAAGGAATTTTTTTTTTTTTTTGAAAGCGTGTAAAGGCTGGAGCCTTAGAGTGAAAAGACCTGAGCTTGAAGGCCATGTATTCTTTATGAATCAAGGCTTTGAGTGGGTTGCTCTCCAAGGTTAAGATGTGTAGGCTCCTGACACTGTTTCCTCAACATCGACAGGGATGGCCTAAGACACCTCTCCTACCATCTCAGATGAGGGTGCAAACGTACCTTGAAAATCTGTTAGGTAGATTGACCGTAAACGCACCTAGAGCCTAAAGCCACTTCCAACACATGGGCAGAGAGCCCCTGCCCCTGGAACCCAGTCTTCCATCATGGGAGCTGCATTATTGAATTCCTAAAAATCAGCTCCCTATGAGTCCTCCAATGCACAGCAAGCACACAATACAATGAATGAGTATGGAGATGCAGTTATTAAAATTGTGCTTTGAATGGATATGAGATAAGTTGGCCAGGTGTCCATGATCTACGCAGAGAGAAAGCAGATTACAGGACAGGACCAATCCACTTGGGGGGAACTTTCAGTGTGTGCACACAGAGGGAGAGACACAGGACAGGTAAAAGTGGTTCCTGCTTGGAGCTACAAAAGCACATCTCGTTTATTTTGCTCTTTTCTCTTCATTTGATTTTTTCAACTTTTCCAAAAATTATGTATTTGTACTATTGAGAAAAAAAGTTAAGGAAAACACTAGGCACTTCAAAGAGTTACAGCTTCATCTTTGGCTCTGCTCCTCCCCCAAGGACCCCAGAAGCAGGGAAATTTTTTTGATCACCTGCCTGCACCCCCTGCCAGACCAGGCCCTTCTCCCAAGTTCAAGGCTCCATTCTCCTCCACCCACAGCCAGCTGTAAGGACGTGCTCAGTAGTGCCTGACTCTGTGATCGCATGGACTGTAACCCGCCAGGCTCCTCTGTCCATGGGATTTTCCAAGCAAGAGTACTGGAAGCAGTTGCCATTTCCTACTCCAGGGAATCTTCTCAACTCAGGGGTCAAAACTCATCTCCTGAATTGGCAGGTGGGTTCTTTAGCACTTGAACCACCACGGAAGCCCCTTGTGGTCCTTGATGGGATTGAACACGTTCAGAAATGGAGAGAGGCCTTCTCTCACGAGAGGGGAAAGGAGGAGCCACTGTCAGGGAATCAAGCTGGAACCCTGTCTTTTAAGGTAGTTGTGCGTGCAGTGTGTATACAGCATTAATTCAGTGTCTCCGAGAATTTCTAACCTTGGCTTTGTTTCTGGGTTACTGGACCCCTAACAAAGTGGAGACAATGTGTAAAGGCTCAGCTTCACTGTGTAAAGAAACACAATCTCCAGGCATTTATGGGATCTGGTCACCATTCATTGGGAAAAGCTTCCCAACACAGCAACAATTACCCATATTGTTCAATGCGTTGCTGTTGCCAGATTAACTCTGTTGTAAATTTTAATTAATTGCAACACAAAACTGTTGGCAGGGGCTCAGGCATCATCCGTGAAGCACTATCGACTGCTCTCCACTTTGAGAAACTTCAGAGAACCTCGGCCACAATGGCAAGAAGGGTCCAGAGACTTAAGCCCACTTTGTGTCTTCTTGTGTGATTATAGCTATGGCAGGAATCTAACCCATTTCCCCCGATTTTAAACAGCAGAATTGTGGCACTCTTCTGAAGCTAAAATGCATTTCTGATTGTTTTCAACACGTCTCTCCATTACTTATTGTTCGACCATTTTGCACCAACTACCAACCAGATGGCTTATATTCATCTTATTTACACTATTTTTTTCAGCCAAACAGTATTAATCCAATCATATAAACTGATCCATGTAAACTTCTTGCTGCCCCAGACCTACAGCAGCCTCTTCTCTTCCTTCTTGCCCCGGTTGGGTCACCTTGTGGTCCTCTGTCCATCTGTCCCAGCTCTGCATCCTCAGGACCGTTTCATCACTCTCCAGCGCCTCCTCTCCTTCCCCCTGGAGCCTCAGTGGGTGGTCCAGGGAGTCCAGGCTTGGCACCCTCTCTATTTCCGAGCATTTCCTTGCCTTGGTGTGGCTGTTGAAAAGACTCTTGGCTGAAGCAAAATTACCCATGAGGATGAAGTTCTGACCCAGCAGATGGAGGATAGCTGGAATTTAAAATGTCTCTTTGTCCTTCTTTACACATTTCCTGTCCCTGATATTGTAGAGCTTAATCAATTAATCAGTGCATATTTACCAAGCAGCTAAGAGGAACCCAATGTTTAGCGTGGGTTCTAGGGGAATATTAAGAAGCACAGACTCCCAACTAGAAAACTTTGTATTCATCTATTTAGTTGGGAAAGGGGAACTTGCGGGGAGGGGTAGAAATAAACCTGCAAGAAACTAAGAGGAAAAACCAACCCCTCCCCCCCCCCCCCCCCCCCACACACTCAGTCAGACTGGTCATGTAAGATACAGTGAAGTACGATGGGGTGATGAGAGAGAAGCAAGCTGGAGAAAGATGGATCTGACAGGACCCTGAAAGATGGAGAAGATATAAACATGGACTTGAGAGAAGTCTGATCTTCAGTTCAGTTCAGTTGCTTAGTCGTGTCCGATTCTGCGACTCCATGGACTGCAGCATGCCAGGCTTCCCTGTCCATCACCAACTCCCAAAGCTTGCTCAAACTCATGTCCATTGAGTCGGGGATGCCATCCAACCATCTCATCCTCTGTTGTCCCTTTCTCCTCCTGCCTTCAATCTTCCCCAGCATCAGAGTCTTTTTCAGTGAGTCAGTTTTTCACATCAGGTAGCTAAAGTATTGGAGTTTCAGCTTCAGCATCAGTCCTTCCAATGAATATGCAGGACTAATTTTCTTGGGATTGATGGGTTTGATATCCTTGCAGTCCAAGGGACTCTCAAGAGTCTTCTCCAGCACCACAGTTCAAAAGCATTAATTCTTCAGCACTCAGGTTTCTTTATAGTCCAACTCTCACATCCATATATGACTACTGGAAAAACCTAGCTTTGACTAGATGAACCTCTGCTAGCAAAGTAATGTCTCTGCTTTTAAATATGCTGTCTAGGTTGGTCATAGCTTTTCTTTCAAGGAGCAAGCATCTCTTAATTTCATGGCTGCAGTCACCATCTGCAGTGATTTTGGAGCCCCCAAAAGCAAAGTCTGACACTGTTTCCATTGTTTCTCTGTCTATTTGTCAAGAAGTGATGGGGCTAGATGCCATGATCTTAGTTTTCTGAATGTTGAGTTTTAAGCCAACTTTTTCACTCTCCTCTTTCACTTTCATCAAGATGTTCTTTAGTCCCTCTTTGCTTTCTGCCATAAGGATAGTGTCATCTGCATATCTGATGTTACTGATATTTCTCCCAGCAATCTTGATTCCAGCTTGTGCTCACTCCAGCCTGGCATTTCACATGATATACTCTGCATATAAGTTAAGTAAGCATAACAACCCAGTGAACAATATGAAAGGCAAAAAGATACGACAGTGAAAGATAAACTCCCCAGGTCGGTAGATGCCCAATATGTTACTGGAGATCAGTGGGGAAATAACACCAGAAAGAATGAAGAGATGGAGCCAAAGTGAAAACAACACCCAGCTGTAGATGTGACTGGCGATGGAAGTCTGATGCTGTAAAGAACAACATTGCATAGGAACCCGGAATGTTAGGCCCATGAATCAAGGTAAATTGGAAGTGGTCAAACAAGAAATGGCAAGAGTGAACATTGACATTCTAGGAATCAGTGAAATAAAATGGCCTGGAATGGGCTAATTTAACTAAGATGACCATTATATCTACTACTGTGGGCAAGAATCCCTTAGAAGAAATGGAGTAGCCATCACAGTCAACAAAAGAACCCAAAATGCAGTACTTGGATGCAGTCTCAAAAATGACAGAATGGTCCCTTCATTTCCAAGGCAAACTTTTCAATATCATGTAATCCAAGTCTATGCTCCAACCAGTAATGCTGAAGAAGCTGAAGTTGAATGGTTCTATGAAGACCTACGAGACCTTCTAGAACTAACACCCAAAAAAGATGCCCTTTGCATTACAGAGGACTGGAAGGCAAAAGTAGAAGTCAAGAGATAACCTGAAGTAACAGGCAAATTTGGTCTTAGAGTACAAAATGAAGCAGGGCAAAGGCTAACAGAGTTTTGCCAAGAGAGTGCACTGGTCATAGCAAACACCTTCTTTCAACAACACAAGAGAAGACATGGACACCACCAGACGGTCAACACCGAAATCAGATTGATTATATTCTTTGCAGCCAAAGATGGAGAAGCTCTACACAGATAGCAAAAACAAGCCTGGGAGCTGACTATAGCTCAGATCATGAACTCCTTATTGCCAAATTCAGACTGAAATTGAAGAAAGAAGGGAAAACCTAGACCATTCAGGTATGACCTAAATCAAATTCCTTACAATTATACAGTAGAAGTGACAAATAGATTCAAGAGATTAGATCTGACAGACAGTGCCTGAAGAACTATGGATGCAGGTTTGTGACACTGTACAAGAGGCAGTGATCAAGACCATCCCCAAGAAAAAGAAATGCAAAGAGGTAAAATGGTTGTCTGAGGAGGCCTTACAAATAGCTGAGAAAAGAAGAGAAGCTAAAGGCAAAGGAGAAAAGGAAAGATATACCTATTTGAATGCAGAGTTCCAAAGAATAACATGGAGAGATAAGAAAGCCTTCCTCAGTGATCAGTGCAAAGAAATAGAGGAAAACAGTAGAATGGGAAAAACTAGAGATCTCTTCAAGAAAATAAGTGATACCAAGGGAACATTTTATGCAAAGATGGGCACAATAAAGGACAGAAATGATATGGACCTAACAGAAGCAGAAGATATTAAAAAGAGGTGGCAAGAATACACAGAACTATACAAAAAAGACCTTTATGACCCAGATAACCATGAATGTGTGATCACTCACCTAGAGCCAGACATTCTGGAAGGGGGCCTTAGGAAGCATTACTACGAACAACGTTAGTCGAGGTGATGGAATTCCAGCTGAGCTATTTCTAATCCTAAAAGATAATGCTGTGAAAGTGCTGCGCTCAGTATGCCAGCAAATTTGGAAAACTCAGCATTGGCCACAGGACTGGAAAAGGTCAGTTTTCATTCCAATCCCAAAGAAAGGCAATGCCAAAGAATGTTCAAACTACCACACAATTGCACTCATCTCACACACTAGCAAAGTTAATGCTCAAAATTCTCCAAGCCAGGCTTCAGCAGTACATGAAGCGTGAACTTCTAGATGTTCAAGCTGGATTTCAAAAAGGCAGAGGAACCAGAGATCAAATTGCCAACATCTGCTGGACCATCAAAAAATCAAGAGAGTTCCAGAAAAACATCTGCTTTATTGACTATGTCAAAGCCTTTGACTGTATGGATCACAACGAACTGTAGAAAATTACTCAAGAGATGAGAATACCAGACCACCTGACCTGCCTCCTGAAAAATCTGTTTGCAAGTCAAGAAGCAACAGTTAGAACTGGACATGGAACAACAGACTGGTTCCAAATTGGGAAAAGAGTACGTCAAGGTTGTATATTGTCAGTGTGATCTTAGAAGAGCTGAAACAGACCCCAGAGAATCTCCAGTCGAGGACTGTTGGCGTGCTGCAAGTTCTGTCTTGAGAAAACCCCTCCTGGTTTTTGTCCACATGTAACAATGGAAGTTGAGGCATTGGCGAAGCCAGTTTAGACACACCCTTGCTAGGAAACCCCCGCAGCCCCTCTGTCCTACCCATTCAAACCCTGTCCCTGAGCATCCACACCTGATAGAAAGGGGGCTTGGTTTTAGGTCTGAGATTGAAGCAACTGGATTTGGGTTTTTACACAACATCATCAGACCATAGGGCTTAGGTCTTAAAAAAAGACAAGACAACCAAGTAACTTATTCTTCTCATTCTACAGAAAGAGAGATGTGCAAAGAACTTAATAAATTCACCCAAAATGTCTTGAGGCCTGGGACCCAGTAGTCTGCATCCTCAATAATCCTGAAGTTAGTATGTGAATGAACCTCAGGTTCAGTAGGGGAATACATCTGCAAGAAAGATTCCTTACATGAATTCTCCTTATATGACTTGTTATATGAATTTTCTTAATTGAAGAAACATCTTAAGTCCCTCAAGCAAATGGATTTCAGGGCCATCACAGAACAGGTGTTCCAGGGACCCAGTGATGCTTTCAGTTGAGATAACCACACACAGACCTAAACTCAAGTGTTACTTTCTGACATGAAGAGCAGAGGATAGGAGAAACACTTTCAAAAACACAGACCACCAAGGAACATCTCAGCAAAAAGAAAAACAGAAACAAAATATAGGAACACCTTGAAGGACCAGATGAAATATTGATCAAGGTGGTGACATGTCTCTGAAAAAAGTGCCAAGAAGTAGGATCTTTGTCTTCTTAGGTGCTCATCCTGGAGTCAGAGGATATCCTCAAATGGTTAGGAATTCTAGACACCCAGACAACAAGTTCTTTCTGTTCACAAGTTGTTGTCCAGCCGCTCAGTCATGTCTGACTCTTTGAGACCCCAAGGACAGCATCACAGCACACTCCTATGTCCTTCACTATCTCCCAGTTTGCTCAGATTCATATCCATTGAGAGTTGGTGATGCCATCTAACCATCTCATCTTCTGCTACCCCCTTCTCCTTTTGCCCTCAATCTTTCCCAGCACCAGGATGTTTTCCAGTGAGTCAGCTCTTCACATCAGGCAGCCAAAGTATTGGAGTTTCAGCATCAGTCCTTCTAATGAATATTCAGGGTTGCTCTCCTTTAGGATTGACTGGTTTGATCTCCTTGCTGTCCAGGGGACTCTCAGGAGTCCTCTAGCACAACAGTTTGAAGGCTTCAATTCTTCATCGCTCAGCTTTCTTTATGGTCACAAGGGTTCTCCACCATCTGGCTGTCTTATCTCCCCGTCCACATGTCCCCTAAATCCCCAACTGCTGCTGCCTCTGTTTCTGACCCAAACCAGGTTTCACCTGTGCTACCAAACCTACTTACATTTCCAGGGCTTTGTCCTCCTCTTCCCAAATGTTTACTCCTTCCACTGTATTTAAAACTCCTCAGAGTCCAACTGAAGTCCAACCTTCTCAGGAAGTTATTCCAGTCAACAGTGGCTAAAGCACCTTGCCATCCTGCATTGCTCCCTGGGTTCTATTCTCCCATCCTTCCAGCTCAGCTTATCAGCTCTTTCAAGGCAGGGAGAGCTGCGAAATCATTTTCCAAATACCCCACTGTTAAGGAGCCTGGTGTCAGCCTTCTAATTCATTTCAGACCCAGACTCGTGCATAAATCCCTCCAGACATCATCGAGTAGGTATTTTGTAAACAGAAAGAAATGAAACTTGAACAGCCTTTAGTCTGCTGGGTTTCCAAATCTTACACACAATTTATGCAAAACAAGTCATTCTGCTGGACCCTGTTAAACCTGCTTCGAATCTATGTAACTACATTTAGCTCCTTGTTTTTGGACTCGGAGAAGTAGCCAAATTATAATGTCCTCCCCCTCAGCACCCGCCCCACAAGAAAATCAGCAAACAGAAAGAAGCTGGAGTTGGTATTTGTTGAACAAAGCCTGAGAGGATGGTGTTTCCTAAGTATGTATTTCTGATGGCCAGGGCAAGGAGGGAGAACTTGATGCCAAGTCAAAGACAACGGGGCCGTGAGCAGTACGGGGGTGCTGCAGGGTGCTGAGACACAACCCAACTGACTGCTCAAAGGTCAGCTTGAAAACACTTGGGAAATGGATCAGACACGGAGGACAATTTCCCCAGCTCTTTAGCCAGGGCCTGGGGAGAGAGAGAGAGAAGCTTGATAAAGAAGGGCCAGTCAAGAGAGGGAGAGGCCTTATGTCAATATTTAGACTACCCCAGAGAGACAGATGAGACCTGGAAGAGAGGGGCCGATTTGTGGTCCAGAAAGAACGAACAAAGCCACCCAGGGCCCGGCACAAGAGGAAGCAAGCTCCTCAGTTGGTCTGAGGCTGACCGAAGGATGGAACGGCCAAGACCCACACTCATGCCTGATACGGCCCTCAACAGGCTCAAGGAACAGCATAGCGGGGCTCATTTAGACCTCCTGGGCTTCCTCCAACTCTAAGATGCTTATTTCTGGCCTCTTAGCCAGCAAACTTCAGTGTCTTTGCAGAAGACCTGTGGATGGCAGAACATAAGCTCTTGCAACCGGGGGTTTCCCAGAAGCCCCTTTCTCCTGGAAGCGTTTGCACAGAGTGTCATTGGCATCAGTGGTCTCTCCCCATGGCTGTTGCTGCTAAGTCGCTTCAGTCGTGTCCGACTCTGTGTGACCCCATAGACAGCAGCCCACCAGGCTCCTCTCCCTGGGATTCTCCAGGCAAGAATACTGGAGTGGGCTGCCATTTCCTTCTCCAGTGCATGCACGCATGCTAAGTCGCTTCAGTCTTGTCCAAATCTGTGTGACCCTATGGACAGCAGCCCACCAGGCTCCTCTGTCCATGGGATTCTCTAGGCAAGAATACTGGAGTGGGTTGCCATTGCCTTATCCCCTCCCCATGGCTAGTAATGCTCTAAGCGTTGCTTTGGCATCTTTAGCGACGGCACGAGCACCAGAGACGACTCCAGGCTGCTGTGAGGAGCACGTGCCCGAGTGTCCTCAGACGGGCTGGCTGCCGTCCGGAGAGGGGCCGGGCCTGCGGGGCCGGCCACACTGCAGGCTTTGGCAGCGCGGGCTGGCCACCCGGGACCGAGCCCCAAAGGAATGAGCCGGGGATGAAGCCACCATCAATCTCTGTTTCAAAATCCTTGTTAAGTTTTTGGTTTGGTTTTGTTTTGTTTAAATGTTGTTTAAACATCTCGGGTTCTGGGAGAGACGCGAGCTAAGTCCCTCACTTCTAAGGAACTCCCTGACTGCGGCCGAGTGTGTCTGATGAAGTATGACGATCTTGATAAAGAGGACATTAAACAGAAACTAAGTGTTTAATGTAAAAACCTGGCAGCTGTGTGTTCATTTCACTTAGTAATCTACCTGTCGGGGGATGGAGGTTTTCCCTTTGTTTTGATTGAAAATTCCTCTCTTTTGATTGGAAAAACACTGTCACTGAGGTTCATTCCCCAGCCCCCGCTTCCCTCCGCCCCATAGAGAGGTACATCTCTGTAAATGTTAGGTGTCCTGTTTGTATACCTCACAGAAAATACACAGGATTTCCTAGGGAACACAGGAGGGCAATTAAAGGCCAGTTAATATCTGCTCTGACTTATTTTTGCCAGTGTAATGGGCAAAGGTCCCCACAGTTAAGGGGGAGGGAGGGAAACAGAGGCGGCTCTGAGGATGCGACCAAAACAATGTAAACTCTTTTGATGCCAACGTGAGCTTGAAGGTCGAGGCTCACAAGTCTGCGCTGAAACAGCGTCTGGTATACAGTCAGCGCTCAATGAATGCTTGCTGGGTGAGGGGGAGGTTGAGACTTGAAAATAAAATAAGGGATGGCCTATTAAGCCATGACTGCTGCTGGGAAAGGATACAGAATTGTCATCTAATTGTGAGATTAGCAACGCGTGAGGTTTTTAAAAAACCACTCTACGCATGTCTTTACATAGAGAAATGCTTCCGCGTCAAGGCTCACACAGGTGGCACCACCACCCTGGGTTAAAATGAGATGTAATTCATGCAGACAAAGGCAGCTTGCCCCCACACTGCAGCCACAGTGGGCCTCACCCATCACCCCAAGAGCTAAGGAGATATATCCTGCCGGAATCTGAAGCCTCTGGGGAGCACCGCTGTCGGCTTCGTTTCTCTGCTTTTCACGTTGACAGGGGTTCTCTTTTAAGGATACGAATCACGGTTATCCCAGTGCCAGAAGCCCCATCACCATGTAATGAGGGCCTCTGCTCATTACCAACTATCTCAGAGGAAGTGAATTATCCTGAAACTAAATCTAAAAATGTAACGGCCTGAGAATTATTTAACCCCCGCCTCCAGCACCCCATTTGTTGTCCGTAACATTTTTATGAAGAAGAACCTGAGGCTGTTTCTGCCTCTGACTTTGTAAACCATTCTTTCTATCCCAAGTCTGAGTTCTAGGGGTGGGGGCTCAGGCCCTGATCGGCTCACACCCAATGAGTATCAACTGTGACGAAGCTGCGGACCAAGTACCAGTTTCCTCCTCTGCCTCATGACACGGCCAGTGCTCACTGCCCTGTAGCCCTCCTGCCATTAACATGCCTGAGTTTGGCTCTCACTGATGCCAAGGGCTGATAACCATGTGACTGCATAAGGGACAAAGGAACTGAAATAGCTATGCCTCCTCTGTTCTCCTCCCCTTAAAGGCAGGCTGGAGGGAGATTACAGGACAGAAGGAACCTGGGGCCCTGAATCACCAGCTGGAGGAGAGCTGACCATTGCCTGGGAGCAGTTGCCTCCAACTGTCAAGGGAGGGAGAGAGAAGCTTTCACTGCCTTTGAGCTATGGAACAATTTGGAGCCTATTGGTTACAGCAGCTAGATTGACCCTAACATGACTCCATCAGTCTGCAAAGCCCCACTCTGAGTCACTAAGTAATTCATGGCTACCTGGGCCTCTGCATTGCAGTATTTCAGCCAATTCTACAATATTTCCTGGACTCAAGAGCTAACTGATGAGATCGACGCCAAAGGGTGACCCCCCGCAAAGTTGCCTCTCCATTACTTGGTCCAGAACTGAACTCCCAGCTCTGGGGTCTGGGGCCACACAGCTTTATCCCAGGCTCATTCAAATGAGTAGAATCTCCCATCTGCTTTATTGGCTGACACCATAAAATGTCCTGACCTCAAATGAATTTTATGTATTTCTACAAACATAACATTTCTTGCCATTGTTTAATTTGAGATGTCTTGGGGATTTATTAATAGTTTCATAAAGATATTTTCTGTTTTATCTGACTGAAGTATTTGCCTGGGATAAAAAATAGTCTTTTTTCCATGCATTTTTTTTTTTTAAATTCTCTCTTTGCTCTCGACGTTTGGGGGCCATTAACCCTACATTTGACCAAGCCTCAGGTAGGACACTCATTCCTGGGAAGGTGAAGCAATCAGGTCAGAATCCCGGAAGAAAGGAAGAGAACAGAGAAAAAGCATTGTTTTCTCATAGAAACATGATGAAAACGACAATCACTTAAAAACAAGTTGAGAAGAGGTATCAGAATCGTCTAAAACCGTCTCTACTCAAAGTGGGCCAGCACGCCATGGCTGGTTGGACATGCAGACCTCCTAAGTCAGAATCTGCATTCTAACAATCTCTCCATGTGATGCGTGTGTACTTTCTATTGTGAGAAGTTCTGGTCCAACCATCACAAAGATCTGGGGGTATAATTATTCCCTTTAAATCTTTTCCTGTCTGGTGTCATTAATCTGAATTAAAAAAAAACAACCAAGGGCCACTCTTTACATGCATGGATGCTCACTCGCTCAGTTGTGTATGACTCTCGGTGACTCCACTGACTGTAGCCCACCAGGCTCCTCTCTCCATGGGATTTCCCAGGCGAAAATACTGGAGAGAGTGGCCATTTCCTTCCCCAGGGGATCTTCCCAACAGGGATCGAACCAGCATCTCCCAAGTCACCTGTACTGCAGGTGGATTCTTCCACCACTGAGCCTCCTGGAAAGCCCCCCTCTCTACACAGCCTGACTAATTTGACTGAAGTTGAACTCTTCTCTGGATGCACAGAACCTAACCAACCTCCCTCTAAGTATCTTAGATCCTGAATCTGTGCCTTAAAATTATTTCCCCCAAAATGACTAAAAAGCTGGAGGAATGATAAAAGCTGGAGGAATCTCTCAGTCCCCATTTTCCTGTTGTCCATATGAACTTGAGGTGACTCTGGATCAGCGCTGGTGGAGGGGAGACAAACCAGTCTTGAAGGGAGGAAAGAAGGAAATATTGTAAGCATGGTGGTATAAGTCCTACTAGTGGTTTTTTTTTTTTTTGTACTTTTAAATGGCAAAGATACACATATATGATCTTTTTACTTAATATAAAACTAAAAATTCCCCATATAAATAAATATAACATTTTTTAAAGGCAGTATGGTACCCCATTCTAAGGACCTGCTATGATTTCTGAATCTACATCCTAAAAGGCTGGAGTTAGTTACTAATTTTTCTCTCTGGAAGCACCGCTCTTTCGCAGAAACTTCAACCTGGAAGCTCTTGGAACCCCATCCTTTTAGGTTTTTACGAAGGCTTTGTTACACAGGCACTGTTGACATGATCATTGCCGGTTGGCAATGGATTCAACCTCCAGCTCCTCTCCCTGCTCCCCCTAGAGGTTGGGGGTGGGGCTGAATCTTCCAGCCTCCAGTCACTGCCCAGTTCTCCTGGCCACCACCCCCATCCTCATTGACATCCAAAAGTCACCTCATTAACAAATACATCTTTGGAGCACCCATCGACTAAGAAATTCCAAGGGTTTTAGGTGCTCTGTGCCAGAAACAGGATGAAGACCAAATATATATCTCTTATTATAAATCACAATATCACACTGTTCATAGTTTTTAAACAGAATAAATGGCATGTTGAGTATTCGTTCTCTTAATTGTATACATGTATGTGCATATTTATTTATATCATATATTAAGCTCCAATACTTTGGCTGCTGCTGCTAAGTCGCTTCAGTCATGTCCGACTCTGTGCAACCCCATAGACAGCAGCCCACCAGGCTCCCACGTCCCTGGGATTCTCCAGGCAAGAACACTGGAGTAGGTTGCCATTTCCTTCTCCAATGCATGAAAAGTGAAAGTGAAGTCGCTTAGTCATGTCCGACTCTTAGTGACGCCATGGACTGCAGCCCACCAGGCTTCTCCGTCCATGGGATTTTCCAGGCAAGAGTACTGGAGTGGGGTGCCATTGCCTTCTCCGATGCTTTGGCTACCTGATGCAAACAGACAGCTCATTGGAAAAGACCCTGATGCTGGGCAAGATTGAAGGCAAAATGAGAAGAGAACAGCAGAGGATGAGATGGTTGGATGGCATCACTGACTGGGGACAGAAATATGAGCAAACTCTGGGAGATGGTGAGGGACAGGGAGGCCTGGTGTGCCACAGTCTATGGGATCCAAAAGAGTCAAATACGACTTGGTGACTGAACAATTAAACATATGTCCTCATGTTTTTGTAAAACAACTCTACTTTTACAACCCCTGACTTTTTTCCAGAGGTCTGACTCTTAATAGAAAAGAGTTTTTCACTTTACAGAAGCTTCTGGTCTATGAGAGCAAGTACACCATGGTAATAATCTCTATGGCATTTAAATAACTGCCTGTGCTCTAACCATTCAACTCAGAGCAACCTTCTCCTATCCCAAAGTTAACAGTTCCCAAACTTCCTAGGAAAGAGGCTCTTCACTGCTGACTAGTTTAAGCGGGGAAAAAAAAAAAAAAAAAAGCCTGCTTTAAAGCACATTAGCAGAGGGAATGGACAGTAGAGAACAGACTGCCGGGTGATGGAGGTGAGCCACCTGGTGATGAACCACAGCAGGAGGCCGGGACAAGCTCTGGCTAGACAGGCCGAGGACGCAGTGGTGGAGCGGGCACCTGAGGGCCCTGGAGGACCTGCCTGTCCAGAGAGCCAGAGCCTGGAGCTGGGAGGAAGGTGCAGCCCTGGAGGGCAGCCCCTCCACGAGGGGCAGCAAACAGGCCAAGGCCGATGACCAGGAAGGGATCCAAGGGCAGACAGACCTCATGCTGGCCCAGGGCCTTAGCAAGAGCAAGCAGACTGCTTTGTGTTTCTGGCTTTCAGAACTGAAGGAAGGGGTTCAGTAGACATTAAATCAATTTTTGGTCCATCGGCCTTAAAAGTCAATCTTGCAGTTAAGTCATCTTTGCTTTTTAGATAATTTTATTTTTATTTAATTTTGGCTATGCTGGGTCTTCATTGCTTCGCTCCAGCTTTCTCCAGCTGTGGCAAGTGGAGGCTACTCTTGGCTGCGGTGTGTGGGCTTCTCATTGCAGTGGCTTCTCTTCATGCAGAGCACAGGCTCTAGGGTGCTCAGACTTCAATAGTTGCAGCCCGAGGGCTCAGCAGTTGCGGCTCACAGGCCCCAGAGCATGGGCTCAGTAGTTGTGGCACACGGGCTTACTCTGAGGCAGGTGGAAGCTTCCCGGACTAGGGATTGAACCTGTGTCCCCTGCACCAGCAGGTAGATTCTTATCCACTGCACCACCAGGGAAATCCATCTTTGCTCTTTATAGCTGACATGGTACCAAGTAGACTCACCAGGAAACTCAAGTTTGGGGACCATCACCCACAGAGGTGCCTTCCACGTCCTAGCTGGGAATGTGGCCATGTGTACACACCACTGCTGTTTTATTAAAAATACACTGCGACTACTGTTTTCCACTCTGACCCCCTGCCATCATACTTATCCTGGTGCTGGGTCACCCTGGGTGGCATCTTTTAAATTAAACTAAAAGATAGGTTTAGCTAGAGAGGCATTCCACTTTTATTTAGTGGGATTTATTTATGGGGTCTACGGTCACTTCCATAAATAGCTGAATTGTTGCTTGCCATGCTGGTACAGGAATGGTTTTCAGGAATACGCCTACGGTCCACTGTGCTGACTCGTCCAGCATTGTGAAATGAACTTGAGGGACCAGGGGTTGCATTACAATGTATGTGTCCTGCAACACTTGATACCAGAACTATGTGAGGAGTGAAGACAGGTGAGGTTTGAAATGCCACACAGGATATCTGCCAACCATCTTACATGCAAAATCCTGAACATCTGATCCCAGCTGAAGTCCCCTCTTTTCTGAAGTGTATTTAATAATGCACCATATATATTTTTAACTTCTTTGATAGGAATAGTGTGAAGTGTCACTTGCCAGAATTCCTGTGTATGGAGGGGCCAGGCCTGCAGAAGGCGGCAGTGGTGACAGTCAAGGAAAAGGAGCTCGAGTAACTTCACGAGCTGGGGACACAGAGGTGGCAGGAAGCGATGGCAGGAGCAGCTGCCCTGGGTTGAGGAGCAACTGAGGGGACACAGGATGTTGTGTTAGAGAACCCTGAAGGGAGAAACCCCATAATCACAAAGTCAGGGGCGTGCAGGATCAAGGGGTGAGGTTATTTTCTTTTAATAGAAAAAGGGTGACTTAAGACTATCTTTATTTGGTGGTTAAGAGAAGGTAGAGATGGAGTGGCTGGGGACACAGGTGAGAACTGGGGGCCTCAGTAGCGTCCGTTTCCTGTGTGAACTGGAGAAAGTCACACTTTCTCTGAGTTGATCTGGAAAGCTGAGGCCAGGCTAGCTGTCTCATCTTCCTCCCAGCATTGTTGTGAGAATCAGATGGTATATTTTAATAGCACATGCATTGTAAATGATAAAGTACCTTATAATGCTAACAAACACAGGTTGAGCAAGACCTCCTCAGATCAATGATAAAAACTAACGGTTCAAACCAGATAATTCATAGAGGCAGAGTTCTGCACAGTCTCCCAGAATCATAGCTCTCATGTCCTGATTGAGTTTCTGAGTTAGGTAGAAAATAAGGATGTTAGTGGCAAGTTTGGGCAGTCCCCACTCCAAACTTATCTGCTTGAAAGTGTGCCCTGACTTAGGGACTCAACTTACCCAGGTTTGGGAAGAAGAATTTACCTGTCACAGGGAAGCATCACAACACCTTATCTTGCTTCCATTAAATTCTCCAGTAACTGCCCACAGCCAAAGAAACCACTGGCTACAATTTGGCTTCTCCTGAAATTCTGCACATGAAGAAAGCACATGCTAACCATGTTGACTTGAGATGCTCTTGCCCATGTTACAGCAGTCACCTTCTATGAACTTCTATCACCACTCTCTGTCCTATGCACTAGAAATACAGTATATGCTACACAACTCTGAGGGCATCGTTTATACCACAGTCTGTGTAAAAATGTACCTCCTGCAACAAAACTACAATGGCAGGGACTGCTGATCAAAATCCAAGTTTTTGATCTCCTTTGCTAGCACATACTGGAAAACAAGCCTGCCTTGCACTAACTAATAAGAACACAGGTGACATGCTTTCATGCTTTACTCCTCAAACTTCCTACATGTTCTTCGGTTTTTCTCCCTTTCTCTTTGGGAGGATAAGACAATTTTCAGGAGACCCTGAAAACTACATCTGCAGTTAGAGCCACAGTTGTCCTGGGTCTCTGAATGACTCTGTGGAGCAGGGTCTGATCTGTCTACCTGCCCCTCATTTATTACATGAGCCAAAAATTTTGACCTTCTAGTGTGCTTTGAGCCACTCTACATTGTTTTGGTTTATTTCCTACAGAATTATCCTAAGAAAGTAGCATCTTGAGTCATGAACCCAAGACCGAAATAACGAGAAGGAACCATCTGTGTGAAGACTGCTGGGCAGGAGGGGAAACGGGGCAGTGTGTCAGGCAGATATAACTGCAAGTAGCAAGGTGAGGATGGCCTTGGGGTACTGTCTCTCGTTCATACCTACAGACGTCAGTCCAGTTTTATCTATCGATCTCAGGAAGTTTTGTTAATGTGAATCGGCCCCTAAGAAAGATCATTACGTATGTCAACAAAACTAGGATTCTGAGGCCAGATTCGATGACTCCATGTGTGATTCACTTAGATGGATCCAACTTCATAAAGCCATTTTTGAGACCGCGGACACTGCGCCTGCGCTCTGTTTGATCTTCAGTTAGGGTCAGGAACGCAGACATGCTCGGTGTTGCACTGCTGCCTACAAACACCTCTGGGACTCGTTGAGCACACCATAGATGGGAACTGGTGAGTCGCATCTTTCCTGTTGTTCTCATCTGGTACTGGGGGCATCTCCACCCTCTAATCTGGGCCACTGCAAGCCCACAATTGGTCTTATATTTCGCATGGTCCAGCGATCTCAGCACCACAGTTCTCAATCCAAAAAGGCATGGCAGTGCAAGAGGAGTGACACAAACAGATACAATTTTTTCCATATGGCCACGATCAGCCTCTCCTACAGCACCACAGAGACTGTGGCTCACACATGGGGCCCGTGGACAGAGCCAAGATTTTTACATATAATCTCTTTGGAGATCTCATCGTACTCTCATTTGAAGGAACTCAAGGGGAATTTTCCCAGTTTTCTATCTCCCTCGCCCCTGCCTCTCTACAAAGATAAATCTGATGGAACGCACACCCAGACCACAAGCTGAGCTCCCAGGAATGACAGCACAGAGCCAGCCGCACTCAGGGCTGCAGGCAAGCTGTAGGGGCCAGCGCTCCCTGGAGAGAAGGGGGCTCCTGGGGAGTGGGCAGGTCGCCAGGCCTGAAGGGTGGCCTCAGCCAGGGTCAAGAGTTTCCCATCAATCGCATCTCTTCTTTCACTATAAAATGAAAGCCAGCGTGGACAGACCACCAGCCTTATGGTCTCCTAGGGTTATGCCATCCTACAAAGCTATTTCAAATGTCATTTCCTCCATAAAGCTTTCTCGAATCCTACCTGTTAGACTGAATCTCTTCTTCTTCTGTGATTCTCTACCAATTATTTAGGTTTATGGCATCTAATAGTTGTACATATGTCATCAGTGGTGGGCGGTTTCTCCAACACTGGATTGGGAGTTTCTTGAAGAAAGGAATTGTGTTCTACGGCTCTCAGTCCTGGTCAAATTCACTTCTTTTACAGTAGGCATGTGAAAAAAATATTTATTCGATGAAATAAAAATAATGTTCAAAAGTTTGGTCCTAGGGAACTACCTAAGTCCGTTAAAAGTCAGGAATTCTTAACCAACTTAAATACCGTTGATAGCTTATGGTGAACGATGTCAGACTCGATATCCAAAGAAGATTTAGCTCTGGGACCAGGGACCAGGCTTAATCACTCAAGAGCTTTTGTGTATCAGAGGTTTATTAAAGTGAGGGAGGACAGAGAA
Source organism: Budorcas taxicolor (assembly GCF_023091745.1). Classification (NCBI taxonomy): domain Eukaryota; kingdom Metazoa; phylum Chordata; class Mammalia; order Artiodactyla; family Bovidae; genus Budorcas; species Budorcas taxicolor. The sequence goes on along the minus strand of NC_068928.1, from coordinate 30,655,030 downwards.
AGCTTCTGACATAGACATCAGAAAGGGGACAGACAGTGTCCCCACTCACCAGCGTTATCAAGGCCTTATATACTTTCCCCAGACCCACTCCCACTACAGACATCTTAAATTAGTAAGATTAGAAATAACAATAGAAAGATCTTACCAGACTGTGGTCATGTATGGATGTGAGAGTTGGACTGTGAAGAAGACTGAGTGCCGAAGAATTGATGTGTTTGAACTGTGGTGTTGGAGAAGACTCTTGAGAGTCCCTTGGACTGCAAGGAGATCCAACCAGTCCATTCTGCAGGAGATCAGCCCTGGGATTTCTTTGGAAGGAATGATGCTAAAGCTGAAACTCCAGTACTTTGGCCACCTCATGCGACGAGTTGACTCATTGGAAAAGACTCTGATGCTCAGAGGGATTGGGGGCAGGAGGAGTAGGGGACGACCGAGGATGAGATGGCTGGATGGCATCACTGACTCGATGGACGTGAGTCTGAGTGAACTCCGGGAGTTGGTGATGGACAGGGAGGCCTGGCGTGCTGCGATTCATGGGATCGCAAAGAGTCGGACACGACTGAGCGACTGAACTGAACTGAACTGAACCAGACCCACTCCCAGTCTTAAGATTAGTCAGAAGGTTCTTGTTAAGGAGAAACATGTCCTCAAGCAAGATACATTGTTATACTGACTAAGATACAGCAATGTAGAAAAAAACATTGTCCTTTTCTCCTCCTTGAGAACCCCAGACCCCTTTCTCCTCCTCAAGGGCCCTGGACTCCTTATCAACCTACCTAAGAATTAATTCTTACACCATCACAAAGTTGTTACCTAATTACTGGGCAAAATCTTCTGTAATTTGGGTATTTGGTTCTAAAATGTTGGCTTTTGAATACAGTGCTTCAAAAAATAACTGTTTAGTATTTTTATCTTTGTGAACCACCTTAATCATTTCTACAAGTGAAATACCTGGATCAAAGGATATTCAAAATACTCAGGCTTTACATTTATATTGCCAAATCGCTTTCAGGAAAGTTGTAATCATATACAGCACCATTAAAAATGATTGGGATTGTAAGTTTTCTGGCAATGACACTGAAAATCATTACTTTGGTCAAGACTGTCAGTTTCACATGCAAGAAAACAGTATCTTTTGGTTTAATTTGCACTTCTTGATGAACAATGAGGTTTTTCTTTCCCATGCACTAGTTTTATATACCACCTCTTTTATGAATTGCTTGATCATGTTCTTTGCCCATCTCTCTATCAATATGATGGGCAGAAAGGCTGTCTGACTTGAGATTACTAGGAGAATCAAAAGATTTTTCATTCAACAAGATATCTTGCTCTTGATATCCTAAAATGTCCAGCTGTAAGGAAAGGGGATCTATCAGTTACAATTCTTTTGATGGCAAAAGTCAGAAATCTAGTTCAAACTACTCAAGACAGAAAGAACCACCCCACCCCACCCCCCTAAAAAAAAGGAATTCTTCGGTTTTGTAACAGATATTAAAAAAAACTCTTTCAGCTTCAGGTAGGGGTTGATTAAGAGTCTCAAACAATGCCCTAAGACTCAAGGGTTCCCTCCTCGAGGTGCTGCTGTCTGCAGATTCCATGAGGACTCGAGACAGCATCCACTCTAAAGAGCTGTGATACCCCTACAGTCCCATCACAGTTCTCTTTGCATCTCATTGTCTCTAGTTTGCGTGTACCCATCTCTGGATCAACCTCGCTGTAGCCAGGCTGTACGGCTATGTTTATGTGTGATGTCCACCCCTGCAGCTGAGATGGAGTCAACTCCACTGCACAGTATGTTGGCCTGACAGTTTCCCAAATGAAACTACAGCAGACGAGTCCTGGGCCATCCACACCCAGCAAATATCCATTATAAAGCCTGCTGTGAGTGAGCTGGAGAGGCTCAAGTCTGGGGATTAGTAAAGAAGAAATGAAAAATATTCAGGGAAGGAGACTCAACAGACCAGCAGGAAGAGCACACTGGCTTCCCATGGAAAGAAAGCACGTTAATCACAAAGGGTGTGTTCAATTAAGACCATCAGGTGAAACTGGGGAACTAGTGAAAAAACTATCTTAAGAAGAAAGAAGAGATACAATGGACTTCAACAAGGGGAAGAGGCTCTAATGGTCAGAAAAGACATGTACAGTGCCTACATTGTTTAAACATCTAGAATGATGACTGACACAGTATCAGAAGTTCCTGAGAAAGACGGCACAAAAGAAGACTACGCCAGAACATGAATCACTGGGCACAGTTATTCTGACCTTGGAGGAAGCACCACCAAGGATGCTAACGGAGTCAGCTGAAAGGGTGACAGATTTCCAAGGAGGCCAGAACTTGGAGGAGCCGTGGTAGAGCAGTGTTTTGAAAATGTCAGGAGTAAAGTTTAAGAAGATAGTTGTTCTTTTTTTTTTCCTGCTGAAGGAAGGGACTAAATCAATGGAATGGAATGAGTAACTAGAAATCACAAGAAAAATGAAGAGAATCAGAAATTGTAAATAAAGTTAATGTGACAAACTCTATAAATATATTCCTGATTTTTTTCTCCCCATTTCTTTAAAAAATAAAATTTTATAAAGTACCAATTACAATGATGCATCATTGAGTTTGTAACATAGACATGATCAATAATGACACTAAAAAGGAAGAGGATAGACACACAGTCAAGTTTCTGCATCTGCCTGAAATTGAGGGAGTGAAGTCGCTCAGTTGTATCCGACTCTTTGCGACCCCGTGGACTGTAGCCCACCAGGCTCCTCTGTCCATGGGATTCTCCAGGCAAGAATACTGGAGTGGGTTGCCATTTCCTTCTCCAGGGGATCTTCCCAACCCAGGGATCGAACCCAGGTCTCCCACATTGCAGGCAGACGCCTTAACCTCTGAGCCACCAGTTAGTGTAAATCGGAAGGAGATTCTGATGACTTAAGCTGCATATTGTGAACTCTAGAGCAACCACTGGGCTTCCCTGGTGGTTCAGACAGTAAAGAATCTTCCTGCAATATGGAAGTTTGATCCCTAGTTTGGGGAGATCTCCTGGAGGAGGGCATGGCCACCCACTCCAATATTCTTGCCTGGAGAATCCCCATGAACAGAGGAGCCTGGCAGACTACAGTCCATGGGGTCACAAAGAGTCAGACACGACTGAGTGACTTAGCACAGCACAGAACAACCATTAAGAAAATAACTAAAAATATACAGTTAAAAAAGCATTAAAGAAATTAGAACGCTACACTAGGAAAATAGCAACTATAAAAGAGCCAGAATGGCTATATTAATATCAGACAACATTGAGTTTAAAATTTTTAAATGTTACTAGAGGCTGCGGTCCATGGGGCCGCTAAGAGTCGGACACGACCGAGCAATTTCTCTTTCGCTTTTCACTTTCATGCACTGGAGAAGGAAATGGCAACCCACTCCAGTGTTCTTCCCTGGAGACTCCCAGGGATGGGGTCGCACAGAGTAAGACACAATTGAAGTGACTTAGCAGCAGCAGCAGCAGAGATAAAGAGGGATATTTTATAATGATAAAGGAGGCAATCTGTTAGGAAGATACAACAATTATAAGAATATATGCACCACACCAGTGAACCCCAAAATACATGAAGCAAAAACTGACAGAATTGCAGGGAGAAATAACAACTCCACAATAATGGTTGGAAACTTCAATATTCCCCTATGATAATGGACAGAACAACTAGACAAGAGATCGAGATATAGACAAACTGAGCACCATAAGTGCACCAGGCCTGACGGGCACCTACAGATCACCCCACACACCAGCAGAGGTATACAACATACTCTCCAGGGCACACAGAACAGGCCCCATGCTAAACCACGAAACAAACCTCACTGCATTTGAAAAGATTTAAACCCTACATTTTCTGACCACAGTGGAAATAAATTAGGGATGGACTGAAATGGAACAGAGTTCAATTCAGGGCTCCTATCAAGAAGGATGAAATGGAGAGTGGTGTGTACCTCAAAGAGAAAACAATTCAGTGAGAGGACAGAAGCAGCTTTGATATAAGAGGCTGAGCACACAGGGCAGGATCCCTCGAACTGTGATCCACAGTCCTGTGACCCACAAGAGGAATGTGCTTTAGGGAGAGAAGCTTCAGGAGTACTAATCTGCTAAAATTGCCTATAGTAAGTGGAGGTCACCTTCTGGGGTGACGGGTGGGGTTCCACAATTTTATGAGATCTTTTTCAAAGGGACCCTATGATCCAAAAGAGGTTAAAAATCCCTGATGTGCTTCCACAAGCCACAGAAGGAGCAGAAACGGGCCCCTAGAAGGGAGGGAAGGGAGAGCGAGCTGGGCCCGGATTCGGCATCAGGGTGGGGAGCAGAGGGAATCTCTGTCCCCAGATGTGGGGTGTGAATCACAGCACTGGAGGCCAGGGCGGACAAAGCATAGGATGATTTTGTTATGAACAAACTTTCTGACTGCCGAACACACATTCACACGGGTCCTTGTCGTGTGCTTTGCAAGACACTGCATCCCAAGCATTCAGTGACCACCACAGGATATCATCAGCGGGCCCTCAGTCCCTGGTCCAGAGAGAGGTTCCATGTGCCCCTCCCTCACCCCCCGCCAATAACAAGCTATTATCTCAAATGTCCTTTTTTATCTTGACATATAGAAGGTGAAGAAAGGTTTAAACTATTTACAAAATGTCACTGGTAATATCTGAAGCGCACAAATGAGGACATGGAAATTATTTCCAGCCTTTTCATCTTCCAGCCAAATTTATTTTTTAAACATTCCAATATATAAAACTTGGAAGTCGGTTAACGTCTTGGAGCCGTGAAATCTGTAGGACTGTGCAGGCCCTCCATGTAAACATGTGTCCAGCAGATCCCAGAGCCCAATTTTCCAAGCCTTCTGTCCAAGAAGAGGCTTAAGGCAGTTTGGGGCCCGCGGCTCCCTGCAGGGTGCTGGGCTTTGCGGAGAGAAGCCTGGCCAAGGCGGCTCCCCAAACAATGCCCAGTGCCCGGCAGTTGTGGCTCTTTTTTATCAGAAGGGCTTATCCACTGGGATCTAATCAGAAAACAAACCCTCTGGAAGGTTTACAACAGAGAGGCTTTCGGGGAGGAGACTGGTTTTCCAGGTAACAAATGAGCTGAGAGGATGAGGGTGCAACTCCAAGACCAGCAAGAGCAAGAAGTTCCTATGGCCCCAAGCTGGAAGGTCCCAAGCTGGGTAGGAGGCAAGAGATGGGAGCCCAGGGGCTGGAGTCACCTCCAGAAGTTTAGAATCACGGGGGGCCTGTCTGATGGCAACTGGGGCCACAGAGGATATGCAAGGGCTACTGGAGAAACCTTCAGAAATGGTTAGGTGGGGAGACACACCCCAGCCTGCCCCTCCTACCCCCACACTTTGCCTCCTTGTGGGGAGGCACTCTCTCAGTGACCCAGGCCGGAAGTCAGCCAAGCCAGGACTCTGGCAACCCTGGGGTTGAGATTGGCTCCTGTGACAAGGAATGGATCTGAGGTTAGATAGACAGTCTTGGCAACACACACACACACCTTCAGGACCTGTGTGTATTGACCCATCCTGCCAGGTGTTACCATGCCTTCTCGTTTGCATGGAGGATTCAGAACATAAACTCAGTCCAACCATTCCGGTCTGGAAATCACATGCTCACCACCAGCCATGGAGACATTTGTTTGGCCTCAGGGAGCTCACAGGAAACCATGAAGCTGCTGGCCAGACACCTAAGTTCTTTCCCGCCCTGCTCTTTTATTTCCGGTCCAGTGTGTTTCCTGAAGAACTGCACCTTGCCCTCTTTTCATCTGCCAAGTCCTTAAGGCCTGGGGACACACATCACTGATCCTGCCTTCAGTGTCCCTGAAAGAGCTTGCCAAATACCCTGAGATTCCTTAAGGGTGCAGCTCTCCCAAGAGGGCTGAGGGGGCCCCAGAGCAGGTCCGGCCGAGCATCTCTGAGGCCGCACCTTCATTGTCCTGCATAAGAAACGTGTCCTCCCTCAGCGCATTGTGAAGTCGCTTTGAGGTGTTGTAGCTCTTCCCCTCCCCTTCATTCCTTCATAAAGATCTCCTTGTAAAAGGTTTGTCTTATCTATTTCAACAATAAGATTATGCAAATGAAAGAACAGCATAAACTGTTGGGATACCACACAAAGATAAGCTGTCATTTTTATAGTCACTGGTATTATTCTATGATTTGGATGCAAGCGGAAGGGATCCTGGTTCCTTCCATGGCCCTTAGAGCAAGTTGGCGGGGGGTGAGGGGCAAAGAGGGGTAACTAGAATGCCCAGCTTTACCAGCAGAGAAGCAGTGGGATGAAAGGGAGTTTTAGAAAAGCTAAAACCTCATAAGGGAACACAGGAGGGGAAGGATAGCAGCTGAGGATGCAGACTGTCCCCCCAGGCTGCTCCCCCATCCCTTTTTCGTGAGAATATTTGATTCACATAAAAGGCATTCTCCCATCTTCCCCCCACCTCACCCCCGTGTGTCTCTTCCGGACCATCACTCCTTCCCCACCACAGGCTCCTCCAACCAGAGCTTGTCTGAGCCTTCAGAGGGCCTTTGGTCCCTCGCATCCACCACACTTATTCAATTTAAACTCGACTTCCTATTTCCAGCCTTGAGGAACGAGCAGCCCAAAAGAAGAGCCACAGGATGTGTAATGAAGACATGGTGGGAAAGCACAGGGCACGAGGGGGAATTGGGGCTGGGAAAGGACTCCCGATTCCCAGCCGCCCCAGCACCCCCGGGAACCCCCTGCTCCTTCCCTCACCCTCAACGCCCATCCACGTATTCAAGGATCTGATGGCATCCGTTTCAAGTTTCCAAGACTGCGAGCTGGTCTCCCCGGAATAACTGGAGGCCACAAGGGAAGACCTCCTCAGAAGAAAGAAGTAAGTCAATTTCAAGAAGGTGGAAAACACAGGACCTTCAGGAGATGGTAAGTGAAAGAGGCAACAGAGGCAGTTTCCTTGACAACTGGAGAAGCCATCCATTCGGAATACAAAACCTTCAGCCTGGGACTTTAGATGTGCAAACAAGAACTCAAAGTAAGGGGAAGATCACTGTGGGATCAAGTCCATCGCAGGGGAGGGAGGATCCACACTGAGCCTTGTCACGGACTGAATTCTGTCCCCTCACCTTCCAGGCCTCGGAGCTTGACACTACGGAGGCTGCATCTCTACAGAGATCAAGTTAAAATAAGATCATGACCACGGGCCTGAACACAATAGGACAGCTGTCCTTCACAAGGGAAATTTGGTTTTAGAGACAGATGCGCAGGGAGGGAAGATGATGTGAAGACACAGGGAGGCCCAGGTCAGCTCAGGATGGCCCAGACCTGACTCCCATGAAGCTGACCCCACATGCAGAACAGGAAGGTGATTCCCACCCCTGGGTCAGATTCTCTTGTATCTTGCAAATTCTTTGTGCTTTCATTTTGCATTAATTCTTTCATCAGTCCGGAGTTGGTTTCATATGTGGTTTGAAGTATAGACTAACCTGGTTTTGTCTGAAATGGCTTACTGAAGGTCTCCCTACAGATGTCAAATGCAATATTCCAAACTCTGGTCTTACTCTTCATCTAGTCAGTCCATTTTTGTACCAGTTTCAAACCTTTTTTTTTTACTGTATCCCTATAAACCATTTTAAAGTTTGGCAGTGTGCGTGCCCCATCATTTTTTTCTGAATCTTCATGGTCAGCTTGCCTTTTATTGCCCCTGTCAAACTTTAAAACCACTTTGTCAGGTTTAAAAAAATAATAAATCCTTCCTGTTTTAAGTAGACTTGCATTAACTTTAGCAATTAATCTAGGAGGAATAAACATCTTTGCAATTGTCTTAGGTTCATTTACTTTCAAAGAATAGGGCTCATTAAAATTGCCTTAAGCTATAGCCTAACAACCCCACTCCAGTATTCTTGCCGGGAGAATCCCATGGACAGAGGATCCCGGTGGGCTACAAGTCCATGGGGTCACAGAGACTCAGGCACAACTGATCATCTGAGTACATAGCAAGTGTAAGTATCCAAAGAGAAATGAAAAGAAAGAAAAATTTCTCTGGAATCCAGACAGCGCTCATGTCAGACTTGGTGGGAAGTGAAATGTCAACTGGACTCTGGGCTTTGGAAGGGGCTTCCAGACCGATATTTAGTTTCTGTAACACACCATATATACCCCATCACTGAGGTGACTTGGCTCCTATCAAACACTGCTTCTTTCACTCCCAATGTCACATCACTTATCGATGGCCTCACCGTGTTCTCGCAGCTCACTACGGTTTTCTCTTACTTGAGGTTTCCTGTTCCCCAATTTCTGCTCACTTTCTGCTCACTCTTGGCTCCTTATCAGCCCTTGCTGTTTGATGGCTCAGAATTTAATAACATAGTTTTATGGCAATGATACTTCTTTTTAAGGTGACCTTCTATTTATGGCAAGTGATAATACTAGCCTTCCATTTATGGCAATAAACTGAAAACTCCTTGGAAATCAACATTTTTAAGTTTAAAACATGATGGATTTAAACAGAAAATATTATATAAACCAAGGCATGAGTATACACAGACGAGCTTTTTTTCTTTTAATTGTGGAAGAAGGTAATAAATGGTTACAGTTTGAAAATCACTGTCTGGTCTAGTAGAAATTTATGGAATGAGATTAAGAAATTTTTAGATCCTTCCCTCGCTTTACCACCACCAAGCTATACAGCTCCACCCACATCATTCTGGCTCTCCAGTGACCTTTTTTCCCTCGCCATCCATCCAAACTGATCTGACTATTCTGCCTACCCCACCTTCCTGTAGGAGAGGAGTCAGTGAGACAGAAATGACCGACAGCACCTTGGAGAGCCCTGGACACGTGCAAGGACTGCTGGCACGGGATGGAGGCTGTTGGCATGGCAACAGGATGGTTTCCTACTGCTCCATATCAAGGGGACTCAAACGATGCATCGTTCATCAGGCCTGTCCCATTCCTGCCCTCTATATGCAGAAAGACTAACCCCAGCAGAATACTTTTTTGTAAGAATAACGCAGAGCCATTATGATGTCCCTGACAAATTAGTAAAGTGAAATACCAGAAATTTACAGAATGATCTCTGAGAAAGGATTGTGGAGTCAAGTTAAGACACAAACCACCACTTGCCACTGTACTGCACTAGGCATGGCCTGTCTAAAGTTCAGCCATATGACCTTGGCTCTCAAGAGGGTCTAACTCAGTAAAGATAAAATATGTATTTTAAACTATATTGACAGTAAAGTATCTGCCTGCAGTGCAGGAGACTTGAGTTCGATCCCTGGGTCAGGAAGATCCCCTGGAGGTGGGGATGGCAACCCACTCCAGTATTCTTACCTGGAGAATCCCATGGACAGAGGAGCCTGGTGGACTACAGTCCATGGAGTCGCAAAAGAGTCAAACACGACTGAGCAACTAACACTTTCACTTTTCACTGAGAAAAATGTGATGTGACCTGATGAAAGAACAGATTAAGTGCTGGAGGAAGAGAGAAGAGGAAGACGATGCTTCTGGGTAAGGAAGGTAATATCTCAACTACATCGTGAAGGCTGAGTAGCATTTATATGTAAGGAGAGGAAGGAAAGGTGTTTCTGTGGTGGGGGGAAGCGGGCACTGAGGACAATGGTACAGAGGTAAGGCATCCCTGAGCACAAGCAGGCAAGAGTTCACAGTCTCAGGTAGCACTGGGCACTGAAATCAGGGAGGAATCAGGTCCCCCTTGAAAAAAACCTTGGGCACAGGGCTGCAAAGATACTGAGCTCCAGTTAAAAATCTCATTAGAATGATGTCATGATCAAATTGCTTATTTCAATAAGACTGACAATAATGGCATATCAGATGAATGATGGGTACAAGAAGTTAACATGACTGGAGATAAGGCAGTTTAGGAAGTGGTGGTGACGACAAGCAGCCGATGGGAGAGGAAGGGAGGAAGTCAGTCTTAGGGTCTTTAACTTTTCAAGCTCTGTCTCACAACTTCTGCAGTAGGCCCTCTCCTACCTGTATGCAGCAGGAAAGGATAAAAGCAACTCGCATAAAGAGGGCTGAAGTTCTGCCAAAAATCACACCACCACCCGGTGCTCGGATAGAAACTAGGTTTAGTGCTAGGATTAAAAGCTGACGGTAACTTACCTTAGTGCCTAATTTGTCATCTCCCTTGCCAAAAATTGAGCCAAAACATTGTCAAAGGACCCACAGTTTTATGTTGTGTTTCCCAGAGAAAGTGGACTTGCATTCCCAGCGTTGCCTTAGATATGATCAAAATTATCAGGCTAGACTCCTTCCCAATAGCTTCCATCCAGACCCCCGCTCCTTCACCAGCATGATGACGAGATTTGTACAGGGGCAGCAGGTTCTACATGAGCTCTCCAGCCACCAACATGCCACCTTCCAGAGGGAGCCTGGCTTCGATTATTTGGGGACAAAAATAAGCTCAGCTTAAAGAGAGATCCCCATGTTCTAAATAACAGACACCAAAATATCCAGCACTCTAAACAGAGGAACTTGAGCCCTTCTCCTTCGGGGAGAGGCAACGGATGGATGTCACCGGGAGCTTTGATGCCAAGAACGCGTGATGTTTCCCAGATGCCCAGATTGACACACTGCGCAAACTATTTATGAAATTTCTCTGGAAGAGTCAAGGAACATAACAGCCTGCCCACTGCCCCCACCATCACCACCCAAGTTCACTGGGGAAACTCTGCTCAGAATGACAGAGATGGCCAGCTCTGGGGAGGTTTGCTGTCTGTTAGCGTCTGATTTCTCTCCCCGATAACGCCAACTGTTCTTTTTTTCCCTTTAATTCCAATACATCTTTAGTAGTCGGCTACATCACCATTGCCAAATTGGATGCCCAGTTCCCTCTGACTTTTGTCACTATCATCTCCAACAGCCACAAGGAGCTGTTATTCTGTGCCAGAATTAAGGGGGCTAAATAGAGGGGCATACTTCCCCCATTTCCAGCCACACACACACACATACTACCAGTGATAAACATTTAGCAACTCATAGATGTTGTGATCTCATAAGGGAAGACTTCATCAAAGCGTGTTTTAAGACACTGATTGATTACATAATTAAATAACCACTATCTCCCTTGCCCTCAGGGCTGACTCATCGCAACTGCTTTTTCCTCTTATGGCTGCTCTCAAATAAGGGAACAGGCATGATCCCGTATGATTTGCCTTTGGAATTCATCCTTGGAGGAGAGGTTTGTCTGGACTCAGGGTTGCTCAGGATCATTCCAAGCCCCACATGCCAGGTACCACCAGAAAGCCACACTCCCAGGTGAATTCAAAGTCAGAGGATATCTATTCTCAGGCAAAGGGATTTCCCCCGGGGTGTTACTGCCAATACTGCCTTCTGTCCATCCCCTATGCTTAATTCCCAAGTGAAGACAGAGGAGTTGTGAGCATTTGGTTTGGCTGACTGCTTAGTTTCTATAGAAACGTTTCCCCTAAGGGCTTAACGTCAGAACAGCAACAACAACAAACACCCCACACAAACAAGAAAAGCGTTTCTTAGCATAACAACAGAGTGAAAAGGAAAGAAATTTATCTTCTCCTCTGGGGCTGTGTTGTCCAACACTTCCTCACCGCATCATGCCCCCGCCCCACCCCAACATCGCCCCACCACCCTGCTTCTCCCAAGCACAGCATCAAACCTGTGGTTTTTGTCTTTTTTAAGTGTGAATTTCCTTTGAACTGGGAAGAAAGCTAAGGGTTGGCAGAGTTCACATTCTCTTGAAAAATGCTGCCTTCATTCCTGTCTTGGAGAACAACAATGTGTAGTGTAAAGACACACTCTCGTCTAAGAAGTAAGCCAGTAAATAAACCTGGGTGTTTAACTTTGCTCTTTCACCCAGGAACCCTCCCCTATCACTGCATATCCCACAGTTTTGCTATTTAACATATTAAGTATGCTAACCACGCGACTTCCCTGGTGGGTCAGACGGTAAAGAGTCTGCCTACAATGCGAGAGACCTGGGTTCTATCCCTGGGCTGGGAAGATTCCCTGGAGAGGAAATGGCAACTCACTCCAGTATTCTTGCTTGGAGAATCCTGGGCATAGAGGAACCTGATGGGCTACAGTCCATGGGGTTGCAAAGAGCTGGACACGACTGAGTGACTAAACACAGCACAGCACATGCTAACCATACTGACAGCACCTACAAAATACTTTGGGAAGCAGTGCTCTAGTAATTTGGAAGCAAAAAATCTAAAGTTAATCACTATTTAGGGAAATGCAATCCTAACACTCATTCTGCAGAAAAGGCAGCCAGTCCCTTTCAGACACTAGGAGGGGAAGGTGTGTGCAGACTTAGCTCTGAACTGCCACCAGAAATGATATCTTCAACTTCAAAAACTCTCAACTAATAACTATGATTCTATACAAGGAGAATCCATCTTCATGCACAGACGCATGTAAAGAATGTGAGATCCCAAACAGCCCTCCAAACAAACCAAACTCAAACCTGAAAAAGGAATTCTCCTTCACTGTCGGTGGGAATGTAAATTACTACAGCCACTATGGAGAACAGCATGGAGGTTCCTCAAAAAACAAAAACAGAGTTGCCATATGATCCTGCAGTCCCACTCTTGGGCGTGTATCTGGACAAAACTCTAATTTGAAAAGATATATGCACCCCAATATCCACAGAAGCACTTTCACAATAACCAAAACACGGAAGCAACCTAAATGTCCATTGACAGGAATGGATAAAGAAGATGTAATATTATTAATGGACTATTACTCAGCCACAAAAAAGAATGGCATTTGCAGCAACATGGATGGACCTAGAGATTATCATACTGAGCGAAGTCAGTCAGAGAAAGAGAAATACCATATGATATCACTTAAATGTGGAATCTGAAAAATGATGCCAGCAACTTATTTACAAACAGAAACAGACTCACAGACATAGGAGAACTATCTGGTGGTCACTGCTGTTTTAGTAGCTAAGTCGTGTCTAACTCTCTCGTGACCCCATGGACTGCAGCCTGCCAGCCTCCTCTGTCCATGGGATTTCCCAGGCAAGAATACTGCAGTGGGTTGCCATTTCCTTCTCCAGGGGATCTTCCTGACCCAGGAATCAAACCCAGTCTCCTGCACTGGCATGTAGATTCTTTACCACTGAGCCACCTGGGAAGCTTAACCAAAGGGTAAAAGTGGGAGGGATAAATTAGGAGTTTGGGATTAATAGACACACACTACTATATATAAAATAAACAACAAGAGCCTACTATACAGTACATGGAACTATACTCAACATCTTATAATAACTTATAATGGAAAAGATATGAAAAAGAATATATGTATGTAATGCATAATTCAATCATTTTGCTTTATGCCTAAAATGATGCTATATATATAAAGCTGAAACTCCAGTACTTTGGCCACCTCATGCGAAGAGTTGACTCATTGGAAAAGACTCTGATGCTGGGAGGGATTGGGGTCAGGAGGAGAAGGGGATGACAGAGGATGAGATGGCTGGATGGCATCACAGACTTGATGGACGTGAGTCTGAGTGAACTCCGGGAGTTGGTGATGGACAGGGAGGCCTGGCGTGCTGCGATTCATGGGGTCACAAAGAGTCGGACACGACTGAGTGACTGAACTGAACTGAACTGAACACACTGCAAATCAACTACAATTAAAAAAAATAAGTCAAACCCAAACAGGACATGATAGAGGCCAAGACTGAGTTTCAGAAACACATTCTCTGGTCTCACAGTTCTACATAAGTCTGTGACAGCTCTTCTCCCATCAACCTGTTATTTCTCACTTCATGGAATATTGAGAAAGCCATTATTTGTCTCCATTAATAGAAACCACAAGATCCATATCTCTAATATAAAATGTTGAAAAAAAAACTAAAGAGAAATTTGGAAAATGTAAATACTTCTACTGTGATAGAAGACTGAAAAACACATCCTTTCAAGAACTCGATGTTGGTGAATTCTGCTTCACAATTATAGGAAGGGCTGACATCCAAGGATCAAAAAGCAACATAACTATGAACACTTGGCCACCACAATCCAGATATCCCTGTGGTAACTTTTCTGACATCTCCTGCTTAAAACCCCAAAGGTCAACTATGGCTGATTCATGTTGATGTTTGGTAGAAATCAACACAATACTATAAGGCAATTATCCTTCAATTAAAAATAAATAAATTTTTTAAAAAAGAACTCAATGTTGAGAGACTCATCCAACAGGAATATATATTTTAAATTATTGTGCTGATGACTGTGCTGATACACTGCAGGAATCAAGAAAAGAAAAATCAAAACCCCCAATCAAATGGGAGATTTGAATACATTTCTTTTGGTAACTGATAAAACAGGCAAACAGAATGTGAGGTAAAATATAGAAGATTTGCACAAATCTAACCTGATTGATTAAAAGATTTTGCAGAATACATATTTCCAGTTCACATGGAACATTATAAAGTTAATCCATGTAATATAAACTACCTTATAAAGTTTCAGTAAGTTCCAAAAATCTGAAGCCACGCAGAATATATTCTCTGAGTTCATAGAAATTACACTAGAAATCAATTTACAAGGCACAAAATATCCTCAAATCCTTAGAAATTAGGCAACACTAATAGCTAATGGGTCAAAGAAGGAATAAGAGGGGAAATTGTAAAGTATATTTAGTAGATGATTGTGAAAACACAGCATATTAAAACTTTAGGCTACTAATGGGGTTTCCCTGGTAGTTCAGATGGTAAAGAATGCCCACAGTGTGGGAGATCTGGTTTCAATCCTTGGGTCAGAAAGATCCCTTGAAAAGGGAATGGTTATCCATTCCAGTAATCTTGCCTAGAGAATTTTATGGACAGAGGAGCCTGGCAAGCTACAGTCCCTGGGGTCACAAAGAGTGGATACGACCAAGCAACTAACACTTTCAGTTTTACCATACTTGCAGGGAAGTTGTACCTTTAAATACATGTATTAGGAGAGAAAAAGGCTAAAACCTTGGTGTAAGTATCAGTCTCAAGGGTATAGGGATGAAAAGCAGATCAAACCCAAGAGAATAAAAAGAAAAAAATTATGATCAGAAGTAAATGTGATAAAATCAAAGTCAAAAACTGTCCCTTTGAAAAACCTGAAACAACTGACAAATATGCAGGTTCACAAGTACAACTGAATAAGAAAAGAAAAGGTATGAATTCCCAGTATTGGGCCTCAAAAGGGAGGTATTACTACAGATCCTACAGATAATAACGAAACAGCAAGAGTATATGTTTGAACTTTATATAAATACACGTGAAAGTTCAGGCAAGACACATTCCTAGAAAAACACAATCTGTACACTGGCATAATCCAAATAAATTTATATTTTTTAAAGCTGAATTCACAATTTAAAATCTCTCCCCCAAGAAAACTTCAATCTCAAAGAGCTTCAGTGTCGAGGTCTACTGAATGCATAAGGAAGAACTAACAATTTTAAACATAACTTCTTGAGGCTAGGAAAAAGAAAAGGGAACACTTCCCAACTTATTTTATGAGGCCAATATAATCTTATTACCAAAACTTGGCAAGGAAATTACAAGTAAGGAAATTGTAGGCCAAGAACTCTCATGAGCAAAATTGCACAAGTTCTAAACAAAGGGTAGCACGTCAAATTCAGCAATATAAAAATAGTCCATCACAGTCAAATTGGGCTTGCTCCAGGAACAGAGAATAAGTTTAACATTTCAAAATCCAACCAACAGAATTTTCAAAAAACATTTGATCATCTGAAGACATACCAAAAAAGCATGTAATAAGCCTCAATATCCAGTCACTGATAAAACATAGTAAACTGGGAATCAGTTCAGTTCAGTTCAGTCGCTCAGTCGTGTCCGACTCTTTGCGACCCCATGAATCGCAGCACGCCAGGCCTCCCTGTCCATCACCATCTCCCGGAGTTCACTCAGACTCATGTCCATCGAGTCCGTGATGCCATCCAGCCATCTCATCCTCTTTCGTCCCCTTCTCCTCCTGCTCCCAATCCCTCTGAGCATCAGAGTCTTTTCCAATGAGTCAACTCTTCACATGAGGTGGCCAAAGTACTGGAGTTTCAGCTTTAGCATCATTCCTTCCAAAGAAATCCCAGGGTTGATCTCCTTCAGAATGGACTGCTTGGATCTCCTTGCAGTCCAAGGGACTCTCAAGAGTTTTCTCCAACACCACAGTTCAAAAGCATCAATTCTTCGGCACTCAGCCTTCTTCACAGTCCAACTCTCACATCCATACATGACCACAGGAAAAACCATAGCATTGACTAGACGGACCTTAGTCGGCAAAGTAATGTCTCTGCTTTTGAATATGCTATCTAGGTTGGTCATAACTTTTCTTCCAAGGAGTAAGCGTCTTTTAATTTCATGGCTGCAGTCACCATCTGCAGTGATTTTGGAGCCCACAAAAATAAAGTCTGACACTGTCTCCACTGTTTCCCCATCTATTTCCCATGAAGTGATGGGACCGGATGCCATGATCTTCATTTTCTGAATGTTGAGCTTTAAGCCAACTTTTTCACTCTCCTCTTTCACTTTCAAGAGGCTTTTTAGCTCCTCTTCATTTTCTGCCATAAGGGTGGTGTCATCTGCATATCTGAGGTAACTGATATTTCTCCCAGCAATCTTGATTCCAGCTTGTGTTTCTTCCAGTCCAGCATTTCTCATGATGTACTCTGCATATAAGTTAAATAAGCAGGGTGACAATATACAGCCTTGACATACTCCTTTTCCTATTTGGAACCACTCTGTTGTTCCATGTCCAGTTCTAACTGTTGCTTCCTGACCTGCATACAGATTTCTCCAGAGGCAGGTTAGGTGGTCTGGTATTCCCATCTCTTTCAGAATTTTCCACAGTTTATTGTGATCCACACAGTCAAAGGCTTTGGCATAGTCAATAAAGCAGAAATAGATGTTTTTCTGGAACTCTCTTGCTTTTTCCATGATCCAGTGGATGTTGGCAATTTGATCTCTGGTTCCTCTGCCTTTTCTATAACCAGCTTGAACATCAGGGAGTTCATGGTTCATGTATTGCTGAAGCCTGGCTTGGACAATTTTGAGCATTACTTTACTAGCATGTGAGATCAGTGCAATTGCACGGTAGTTTGAGCATTCTTTGGCATTGCCTTTCTTTGGGATTGGAATGAAAACTGACCTTTTCCAGTCCTGTGGCCACTGCTGAGTTTTCCAAATTTGCTGGCATATTGAGTGCAGCACTTTCACAGCATCATCTTTCAGGATTTGAAACAGCTCAACTGGAATTCCATCACCTCCACTAGCTTTGTTCGTAGTGATGCTTTCTAAGGCCCACTTGACTTCACTTTCCAAGATGTCTGGCTCTAGATTAGTGATCACATCATCATGATTATCTGGGTCATGAAGATCTTTTTGTACAGTTCTTCTGTGTATTCTTGCCACCTCTTCTTAATATCTTCTGCTTCTGTTAGGTCCATACCATTTCTGTCCTTTATCGAGCCCATCTTTGAATGAAATGTTCCCTTGGTATCTCTAATTTTCTTGAAGAGATCTCTAGTCTTTCCCATTCTGTTGTTTTCCTCTATTTCTTTGCATTGATAGCTGAAGAAGGCTTTCTTATCTCTTGCTATTCTTTGGAACTCTGCATTCAGATACTTATATCTTTCCTTTTCTCCTTTGCTTTTCACCTCTCTTCTTTTCACAGCTATTTGTAAGGCCTCCCCAGACAGCCATTTTGCTGTTTTGCATTTCCCTGATGAGCCACCCCGAGCCCGAGGCCAGGGTGGCAGCTAGGAGGAGCATCCTGAGGAGCAGTGGAGGAGGGCCTAGAGGAGCTATCCCATGTTGAAAGTCAGGAATGGTGGCAGTAAGGAGATACCCCTCGTCCAAGGTAAGGAGCAGCGGCTGTGCTTTCCTGGAGCAGCCATGAAGAGATACCCCACACCCAAGGTAAGAGAAACCCAAGTATGATGGTAGGTCTTGCAAGAGGGCATCAGAGGGCAGACACACTGAAACCATACTCACAGAAAACTAGTCAATCTAATCACACTACGACCACAACCTTGTCTAACTCAATGAAACCAAGCCATGCCTGCGGGGCAACCCAAGATGGGCGGGTCATGGTGGAGAGGTCTGACAGAATGTGGTCCACTGGAGAAGGGAATGGCAAGCCACTTCAGTATTCTTGCCTTGAGAACCCCATGAACAGTATGAAAAGGCAAAATGATAGGATACTGAAAGAGGAACTCCCCAGGTCATTAGGTGCCCAATATGCTACTGGAGATCAGTGGAGAAATAACTCTAGAAAGAATGAAGGGATGGAGCCAAAGCAAAAACAATACCCAGCTGTGGATGTGACTGGTGATAGAAGCAAGGGCCGATGCTGTAAAGAGCAGTATTGCATAGGAACCTGGAATGTCAGGTCCATGAATCAAGGCAAATTGGAAGTGGTCAAACAAGAGATGGCAAGGGTGAACGTCGACATTCTAGGAATCAGCGAACTAAAATGCACTGGAATGGGTGAATTTAACTCAGATGACCATTATATCTACTACTGCAGGCAGGAATCCCTCAGAAGAAATGGAGTAGCCATCATGGTCAACAATAAAGTCCGAAATGCAGTACTTGGATGCAATCTCAAAAACGACAGAATGATCTCTGTTCATTTCCAAGGCAAACCATTCAATATCACGGTAATCCAAGTCTGTGCCCCAACCAGTAACACTGAAGAAGCTGAAGTTGAATGGTTTTATGAAGACCTACAAGACCTTTTAGAGCTAACACCCCAAAAAGATGTCCTTTTCTTTATAGGGGACTGGAATGCAAAAGTAGGAAGTCAAGAAACACCTGGAGTAACAGGCAAATTTGGCCTTGGAATGTGGAATGAAGCAGGGCAAAGACTAATAGAGTTTTGCCAAGAAAATGCACTGGTCATAGCAAACACCCTCTTCCAACAACACAAGAGAAGACTCTACACATGGACATCACCAGATGGTCAACACCGAAATCAGATTGATTACATTCTATGCAGCCAAAGATGGAGAAGCTCTATACAGTCAACAAAAACAAGACCAGGAGCTGACTGTGGTTCAGATCATGAACTCCTTATTACCAAATTCAGACTTAAATTGAAGAAAGTAGGGAAAACTGCTAGACCATTCAGGTATGACCTAAATCAAATCCCTTATGATTATACAGTGGAAGTGAGAAATAGATTTAAGGGACTATATCTGATAGATAGAGTGCCTGATGAACTATGGAATGAGGTTCGTGACATTGTACAGGAGACAGGGATCAAGACCATCCCCATGGAAAAGAAATGCAAAACAAAAACAAAAACAAAAACTGGGAATAGATGTAATTTTTCTTAATTCTGCCAAAGGTACCTACAGAAGAATCTACATCAATCATAATACTTAATATTTAAAGCTTTTCCCCTTTTATCAGGAACAAAACAATGATGCCCACACTAACCATTTCTATTCAACACTATGCTAAAGATACTAGCCAGTATAGCAAAACAAAATAACATTATGAAGATTTAAAGGGAAGGAATACTGTCATAATCGACAGCTGGCAGTATTGTATGTAGAGAAAATCCCCCAAAATCTCTAGCTACATCATTAAAATCAGTAAGTGAACTTAGCAAGGTCACTGGATACAAATTCAGTATTTAAAGTTACACTGCATTTCTATTCACTGGCAATAAAAATGAGAAAAGTAAACATTAAACATGGTTTTAATATAATAGTACCAAAAATATATCCAACGCCTGAGGATAAACCAAATAAAAGATGCAAAAAACTACCCAGAAAACTAAAACATTGAGATAAATTAAAGACAGTCTATATAGTAAAATTCATGTTTGTGAATTTAAAGGCCCAATATTAGAGATTAAATCTGTATAGTCTCTCCAGAATGAGCTAAAGATTCAATAGTTTGTTCAACATCCTAGCAGGGGAGTGTGGGTGGGTGTATGGGTGTGTGTGTGTGTGTAAATAAACGGAGTGATTCTAATGCTAAAGACCATGACAATCTTGAAGAAGAACAGAGCTGGAAGACTTACACTCTCAGAGGTCAATGTATGTTATAAAGCTACAGTAATTAAAACAATATGGTCTTGGCGCAAAAGAACACCAAGATGGCTGGCAAAACCATCAGCTAAGAAAAAGGTGTGGAACAGACCCTCTTCTAGAGCTTTTATGAGTACGGTCTTGTTGATGTCTTGATTTCAGGCTTCTGACTTCCAGAATTGTGAGATGTGGTGCATACTAAGTCACTTCAGTCATGTCTGACTCTGTGTGACCCTGTGGACTATAGCCTGCCAGGCTCCTGTGTCCATGGAGTCCTCCAGGCAAGAATACTGCAGTGGGTTTCCCTGCTCTCCTCCAGGGATCCCAACTCAGGGATCGAACCTGTGTCTCTAACATCTCCAGCACTGGCAGGCGGGTTCTTCACCACTAATGCCTAAGAAGCCCAACTGTGAGATGATCCATTCTTACTGTTTTAGGCCACCCATTTCCAGGTGGTATAGTGGTAAAGAAGCCACCTACCAGTGCAGGAGACGCAAGAGCACGGACAAGGTCAGAGGGTCATAAAGAGACAATAGAGGGTGATGTAAGACTTACGTATCATGACACCGAGAACTCAAAGGCTCTTTTCCCACTCCACATTCTTTCATCCTGGGCCTAACATGCCACCATCAGCCACTCCTCTGGGTTACCAAATTATAGGCCCTGGTACAATGCAGGAAAAAGCATGTCATCACATGACCCCAGAGAGGAATTTTTCAGTGGGGTGGGACTGCTTTTGGCAAGCCTGGGACTGGAGACCCTGGGAAGACAGGAGAAAGGAGAGAGCCTGTGAGTGGTGAGCAGCCTTGTGGGGTGGAGAGAATGATTTCTCCAAAGGAATTCAGAGACTCAATCTGGGCAGCGATCTTGAGGCAGATTAAGTTGCAGAACTTGACCCCCAGGTGAAAGAAAGGATCAGTGAGGCCCATTTTTCTAAAATTTGCCAAATACGTTAGGATGGGGTGAAGGAGCTTCAATTTAACTCGAAATGTAATTGTTGAGCTCCTTTTAAACCCAAGATTCTATACTGAGGTTTAGCTTCCAGAGGATGAGCAGCTAAAGCCATGGTCTTAGAGATGACCTCCATGCAGAGGGGCAGCATGGGTCAAGTTTCTAAGGCAGAGTGGGAGGCCGAGGGTGAGGGACAGACAAGGGATGCTCACACTGAGTGCTCCTCAGGTTCCGGGCCTGAGTCTAAGCAGTTTTAGTTCTCTTTATGCCTGTTCATTCCTTTTACACTCATCTCAATCCTCTCATGTTATTACGGTCCTCATTTCACAATCGAGACCAGAGATGTCAAGTTACCTGCCCAGAGAACACAGCCAGCAGGTGCCCGGCAGAGACTCGAGCACCTGCAGTCCATCTCCCTAGCCCAGGTGCTGAGCCCTGAGCTGACCCCTGCACAATGTTGCTTCTGGCTGGCCTTGGGTGGGGGTTGTGGGGAGGGAGATGGGGCAGTTCTAATGACACAGAATGTCCTTTGAGGGGTCCTCTGAGGCCACAGAAGGTAACACAGCCCCCAGCTCTGCCAACAACATGTGTGAGGAAGGCCCCTGCCACGCCCCGACACACATACAACTGGAATCCTAATCAATCATGTGACATTCAAACACACAGTCTGCCTTACAGGAAACCAATGGATAAACGATCAATTGCCAAAGTCCCTTCTATGTCCAAGACCATACACCTATGAAGCCTGGAATGCCAAAGCCCTCGGGCTGTAAGGGAGTCTGGTGTCCCTTTTCTGAGAGGCAGAAGGTTGAGAGGTGGATACAAACCCTGGATTTTGAGCTGGTGAGAGTTACCATAGGGGTGAATTTGAAGAACAAGTCATCCAAGCTGCGAACCAATTTTGACTTCAAGTAACATAGAAGCAGAAAATGGCCACTTTCACGTCCCTCGGGCTCTTTTCCCAATGTTCATCTTTCCCAGTAAACGTTACATTGAGACACTTTCTATCTGAGAGGATTCTATTGGGTGTGAGCCATCCATGAATGCAACAACGGCTGATTTTAAAAGTGAGGGTCTGATTTTTGGACCAAAGGCACCAGCAAGGGCAGCCTAAAGAAACAGAGAACCAGAGGATGGGACTCCCCACCCCACCCCTCTGGAGCCATTCAGTCTAAGACCAGCTCAGTTTGAGAAGGGGAAGGGAACTCTGAGCCCCTCATTTTCCTACTGGGTTGAGGGCCCAGTACCACCATGGGGGTGACATTCACTCCAGTTCTTTATTTAGTAAAACGAAAACTTCATGAACGTTCTGGCACTAAGAGGCCCGAGTTGGCTCCTTCAAATGAGACCTCTGCTATTTAGGGACTTCACAAAACAGAAAAATGTGTATTACCAAATAACTATTTAGAGAAAATATTGAAAAAAAAAAAAAGATCCAGAGAGAACTGTTTGTTTTAATAGGGTCTGTTTACAATGCATTATTACTGGACGGCAGAATGTGTGCTAAGGGAACAAAAATGTATGTGCATTTTTCCAGGGTCAAAATAGCCATGTTCAGACAGCCCACAGTGATCCCTCTTACAGTTATTTTTCTCCTCTCTCTCTTTCTGGCATTTGATAGAGTCTCCAAGTTCATCTAACTTGACCTTTGGCTAAACTGCCCTCATTGCTATGAAAATATATTCTCCCTCCAACCAGGCCTCTTTCTCAGAAGGAGTCCGTTTCTTTAAGCCAGTGGTTCCCAAACTTTAATCGGCACCAAAACCGGAGGGTTTGTTAGTCCCATCCCTAGATTTTCTTCTTTAGGACGTCTGGGGAGGGGCCTCAGAATTTTCTTTCCCACTAGTCCCCAGGTGGGTGCTGCTGGCCCTGGGGACACCTTTGATACCCTCTGTTCTCCATGCCATGCAGGACACAGTGTATAGCCATGGATATGCCAAGATGATTTCCAGGGAAGGGAGTGAGTGGGCTAGCTGAGCGTCCTGGGGTCTGGGTGGACACTGGCTGACCTGAACCAGCCAATGAATCACAGCTCCTGACCCCTGGGATTGCTGTGAAGACACCACGTGACCCTGACTCAGTTCAGTGATCCAGGCTCTAAGCTTTTGCTTCACTGTTTGGTGAGAAAGCTCTTTCTTTTCCTCCCAGACCATCAAACTCAAAGAATGCGATAACATGATCAGAGAGGACACTTTTCCCCTAGGACAATGTAGGAGGAAAATGAAGCAAGTGAGACGAAGAGACACCGAGTCTACTGACAACACTGGCACCTCCACTGCACCTGGACTGATCAACTCTGTGAGTCAATGCGTTCGCTTTTCACTAAAGCAGTTTGGGTTGGGTCAGCTGTCATCTTTACTTTTTCTCAGCACTTAACCCAACTCAGGAACTTTCAATACACACGCTCATACTGCCCAACCGCAAACTTCATTTTTCTAGCGCTAGTAATAGACACGTTCCTTCACTTCTCTGTTTCATTCCCCAGGTTCCATATGCTCTGAAGCTTAACGCTATGCAGACACAAAAACAGGAACACTGCACATCACCATATTCCAATAAAGCTGAAGGGTCCTGACTGCTGTACTTTCAGTTCTTGGTTCCATCTATTTAGTCAAAAGCACCAGTAAGGTTCACTTTTGAGTATTTCTGATGTTTCTAAAATTGCCAAGGTTTTGTGATGAATCCAGAGACTCCTTTAGCCAGACTTGATAGCTAAGAGCATCCTGGCACGCTTTACAGCTGGCTATCCAGCTATCCCATGGCTATCCCAGCAAACACGCTGCATCTATAGTCACCCACGATTGTGTAAGGTACCAATCAAGGTCAGCTACACCCCGTGGATAATACACATGGAATTACACTGATTTCCATTTAATCATTACAAAAGCATGTCCTTCATGCCTACAAGATACAGAGTTCTCTATCCACAGTAGCATAAAAAACACTGTCCTTATCTTAAGGAAAAACATAACTTGAGAACAAAGATCAAAATACTAATAACTGAAAAGTGAATAAAGGCACGGCTATTAGTTCTTTAACAACAGAGCATATATGAGCAAATTGAGGCATTCTTCAAATGTCCTAAAAAGGCTGCCACTGTATATTGTATAACTATTTTTGCACCTTTCCTCACAGATCGCCTACCACCATTCATGTGTGTGGCAGACACAGTTGGTGGCCTTCCCGTGAGCATTTTGTCCCTGTCATCAGAACCTCTATTTTGCTTCAGAAACTCCTATCTGGGTTATGGGTGACGATGGTCTGAGCTGATCATGGCACGCCTGTCCCCTGCTCTCCCAGGGCTCCTGCTGATGGGACGGCAGTGCAAACAAGTTCTGACCAGTGACCTCAGAGCAATGATTGGTTTTCCCGATCAGTGAGTAAGACCCAAGCATGGCTCTTGCGTTTTCCCTTGTTTTCAGTGTTGCACATAGACGTGGGCTCTAAAGCTGCACTGGCCACCTTGTAACCCTGGGCAGCAGTCAGGAGAGACTAACCGAAACAGTCAGGGCAATGCCGGTCCTGAACAGGGAGCAACCGAAATCCAGGCCAGCAGCCAGGGACTTTTCAATGCATCATAGACAACAGGTCATTAGTTTCAGCCACCATACCTACTTTTTATATTCCTCAAGGTTAAATATACTATTATAAGTGATACAACATGACAGTCTTTTTTTTGTTGTTAAATTAATCCAGCAGATCCAACAAATGTATTCCCCAAACTTTAATCCAAATTTCTTTAGATGACTGCCAAAAATTACATCCTCCCTCAAAGTGTACTGAGAATGGTTAAAAAAAAAAAAAAGGCGTATATTTTCAGCCCTGAAGACAATTTTACAAGACAACTTTGACAGATGTTTTAAACGATGATAAGTTTATGACAATGAGTGACAGCATTATATGAAACAAGCCTCACTTTGTTATAACACTTGGTCAAAAGAGAGTGATTTATTTTAGTCCATCTCAGAGCTAAGGAAAACCAAATGCTGATTAAACCCATAATAGGATGATCTATGAGTATAATCATTAATTAGCTCCTTAGTTTCAGTTCGGTTGTCAAAAAAATATTTAATTAGCTTAAAACCATATGTGAGGGTTGCTGGGCTGAATTTGGACTCTGATTTATTTTCACTCTATTTCAGTAAAGGTTGAGATCATTTCTAGATGAATTTCCAATGTACAACCCATGTTTAAAATTTTCAGCAGAAAATTTCTAAATTTTACTAGATGAATCTAGTATAATGTTTTCTTTAATCTGTCCTACAGTGTTGCCATAACCTGGTTATTCTTTATTTTTCTTAATGCAGAAATTGGTTTAGTCATAGATGGTTTGGAAAATATAAAATGAAAAAATTCAAGCATATATCACTTCACATTACCATCAGAGCTACCTCTAAGAAAGTGTTTCTCAAGTAATAAAACAAAATAGAAAATGTAGAGTTCTAAAATCAAGAAATATCCTAAATAAATTCCAGAAAAGGTAGAGTCATGTGTAAACCTTAAAGCAACCAGAAAAAAAGACCATTCATCTGATCTCAAATGGGGGAAGACAGGGCAGAAAATTAAAAGAAGAAATTTTGAAATACAGTAATAAATATGACATTATAAAAATATTTAAACTTTTTCTGTGTATCACAAGTTACAAAACATAAACTAGGAAAATAATTTTAACAAATGTAATAGATGGAATAATGTACTCTAATAAACAGAAAGAACTGGGCAAGGTCATGAATATGACTCTTGGCTGAGAAAAAAATACAGGTTACCAATAAGCAATTATTTAGCAAATGCCAGACTTGAGGACAGAGCAGTGAAAACAGAACTCTACCACCTGTAGCTGATAAGCAACAATTAAGGTTTAACAAAATATATTTAAATTATACAGGTAACTTTTGGAAGAACTAAGAAAAATAATATAATCAGCTACAATGGAGTGTTAGAGGAAATGAAAGGAAAATAGGATGAAGGGAACATATATCAATTATCACTGCAAACACCATCATCATAAGCAGGAGTCAAAAGCTTCTGACTAAAGGAAGAATGAATTAAACATATAAGGTTAAGTTCTAAATGCAAAAATGTGAATGTGAATTTTCAGAAGGAACACATACAAACATGTACAAAAATTTTTAGAAAGCAAGATAGTATTCTGAAAGAAGTACACTCTCCCAAGGAGTTTCTCTCTCTCTCTCTCTCTCTCTCTCTCTCTGTTATGGAAACTCATCACTATTCCTCTCCCATTTTATACCTCTTTGACTATCAGTCAACTAGAATACATCAGGTATAATACAACAGGCTCCTGTCTTTTCAATTTATAATCATAAAGTCCACTGTTAGGCACAGATCAGCAATCAATCTGAGCTTTCAGAACATGCCTGAGTCAATGTTTCAGTTAATGCAAGAAATGTGGCTGCCTAGCCTTTACATTAAGTCTATGGAAAAATCCTGTGAAAGGTCTTCTTTATGTCCCCAAACACTGTTCACTTGCAAAAATTTAATGATGACAGCTGTGGTCCTCTTTCTATAAAATTGAAAAGGAAAGTAACAAATTTTAATGCCCCAATCTCATTGGCTACATGGGTATGTATGAAGGTGCATATCTGTGTCTGCTTCTTCATAATGTAAGTACAACACAGCCTCATACAGTATCTATTCTGCAGTTCAAATACAACAGAGATTTGGAAGCATGATCCAGGTCTGTATCAAGAGTTTTTGAAGGAATATTTTTACTCCAATCATCCAACTACACAGGAAAGAGAAGAAATTTAAAAAAAAAATACTGAGGAAAGAGCAAATTCAGTTCTATTCTCTACTGTATACAAGAATCAGACTTAGAAGAAAATGATTAAGAATGGTTGAAAATAAAAGATGGGCAAATGCTATCAAGCAACATACACAAAATAATTTTCAAATGAAGTCAGCTTGAATTTTGGACAAAAAGTATTAAACAAGGTAAGTAAGGTCACATTTATAAAAGATATACCCAATAGGCTCTTCCAGTAATTAATAACTATGCATCAAATAAGAGAGCATCAAAATCATAAAGCAGAACTGCCAGGAGTAAAGGAAAACCACATTAGTAAAAGGAAATTCTACTTTACCTCTGTCAGTTCAGGAAATATTAGGTGAAATGAAAATTACTGTGGATGTGGGTAATATAACAATAAGGACAAAAAGCTAAGATAGACCTAATTTACATATATCCAATTTCATTATCTACAAACAACTGATTTGTAAGTTCTCATAAACACTCACCATAGAATAGCCCACACTGAAATGAAATCTGAGAGATCAAGCCCCTTATATAAAATGGTGTGGTGTTTTCATAGATCCCATGCACATCCCTCTGTATATGTTAAGTCATCTCTAGACTACTTACAAACCCAGTATTGTGTAACTACAATGCAAATGATTATAGCATGGGGCAAGTTCAAATGTTGCTTTGGGGAATTATTTTTTCTGGATATTTAAAAAATATCTTAAATCCCTGTATAGCATGGTGATGGAGCCCTTGCGAGGGTATCAGTGCCCTTACAAAGAGAGACACCAAGAGCTTGCCTCTCCATCCCCCCGACAAGAGGTCATGTGAATTCACTGTGAGAGGACAGCTGCCTACAAGCCAAGAGGAGAGGGCTCCGAATGAAAACCACCTTCCTAGCATCTTGACCTTGGACTTCCCAGCCTCTAGTGGGTGAGATGCACACTTCTGTAGTTTAGGTCACCCAGTGTATGGTCCTGTGTTATGGCAGTCTCTGAGCTGACAAATACAAGCATTTTCACTAGTTCAGCCACCTAACTGTCTCAGGGGCCAGGACATCTTAAAAATAGTTAATCTGGAGATGAATGGTGGTGATGGTTGCACAATAATGTAAATGAACTTAAAGCCACGGACCTGTAACCTTAACAATGGTTAAAATGGCAAATGTTATATCTTTTTTTTTTAAACCACACACACGAAAAGCTAACTCATTTTCTCATTTTAGGCTCAGTTACTCCACTGCATTCCCTTTCCCACTTGCCATGTCAGCCTCCATGGAATAGGATACTATAGGGAAAGACGTTCATCACATAGTTATTTAATGTTTGAAAACAGAACCATGAAAAAGAAATGTGTAGGCACGAGGGTTGCAGGGTAAGTGAACCGTCACACTGTAAGTTAATAACCCCCAGGAATCCTGAGAAGCTATTTTAAAACATGGCATAGGAGCCCTGGAAGAATCTGTGATGAAGATCAAAAAATACAAGACTCTTGGAAAACAAAGCCCCGATTGCTAGCCATCAAAGGCAAAGAAATTAGAACAGCAGGCCTCAGAAACATAAGGAGCAGGGGAACAGGATGCTTCCAAATGGAGAAGTTTCAGTAGAAATGAGAAGAGTGGGCAGGTCATAAAATAAGAGCCTTAAGAACTGCCTCCTGGAGTCTCACAGCACCATCACAGTATTTACTCGTCAGAGTCCCCTTGAAATTAACTACTAGTCTTTGAGGAGATGCCTTGATCTTGTAGGTAAATTACTGCACCCATTCATATTTTTAATCTGTATGTTTTCCTGCACTTTATGGCATTTATATGGTTCCCCTGGGATAGGATGTCAGTGGATCCTAGCTCTTGGTGGAAATTTCCAACCAGCAGTGAATCCTTCTCCGTTTCATTACTTTGGCAAGGTAGAGTGGAGAGGTATGGAATTCAGAGAGAGAAGCTGGAGGTCTGTTCATGGCCTCTGGTCCCTGGCAGGCTGTGACTAGTGTGTCATTGGTACCGGTGGAAATCAGAGTGCAAGTAAGTATTGGCGGTGTTCTATCTGGCAGGGCATCCAGCTTTGCTGAACCTCAGCCACCCTAGTTGTGAAAAGTGGATAATACGGGATATGCTGGGAAGGAGGAGGGAGAGGTCAACAGGAAGCTTTGTGAAACTGCACTTCGCAAAATACAGAAAGAAAAGTTTTGCAGTGCAAATCTTTTAACTTTTCACCAATTAAAATGGATGCCAAAGACCACCAAGTCTATAATACCAGAAGACTGAGAAAAGTTGAGCTGTTAGCAAGAGGCTTAGAAAACAATGCATCAAGCCATTTCATCCTGTTATGTAGATGACGGGATGGCTAGAAGATATTTGCAAGATGTTTACCTCGAACTTATGCAGAATTTAAACATTAAGCCAGTTTCTTTGAAGGTTCTATTCTTGCCACATTTATAGCTATTCTGTGTCTTGTCATCATAAAATTCAGTAGTTTGTTTACAAAAAGCCGTCCTGTGAAACTCTACGTTAACTGCAATGGTTACTTGTTACATTTCTATTATCCCATAATATTTATTTACCTGTTTGAGATAGAAAAGTACACTGAAGTTACGATTCATCTATCCAGTATAGTTTTTAAAAAGTGGTCAGATTCTACTAGCAGGGAGAAATCTATAAATCTTGTAAGAATTGAAATCGTATTTCAATTATGATGGAAGTATTTTTAAACAATGCAGAATCTCATTATTTTCATCAGGGAAATACATGTAAATATTATTTATCTTAAAGTCAGGAAGTCATCTATAATACTTTCATAAGTTAAGTCCATGTAGTGTACCTTCCATCAGCATGAAACTTTACTGGTTATGGGGCAAAAAAAGAAAACTTCTATAAGTTAAGTTCTGACCTGATACTTAAGGGAGGTGAGGGGCAAAAGAACAAAGTTGAAAAGAAATTAGCAAAGTGCGAGCAAAGAATGGAGGAGATGAGTAAAGAGAAACACCTAAGCTGGTCTGGCATCCCATTGATGTCAGATCCTTGTGGTTGGAGATGGACAAGATAATCTTCCTGCTGTGTCGATTAGTAACTTGCTACCAGTTCTAACCACATCAGAGACCAAATTCAAGAAGTTCCTTAATAAGCAGCATAAATGGCAATGCAAGCCATCTGGGGATGGGGAGAGGCAGTCGGTGGTACCCCCACCAGCCCTTGGCAGGACACACTTCCTTGCAAGAGGATGGAAGGGTGTCTGGGGGTCCTATGGGCAGCTGAGCCAGGGGGACCCCTGGCCCCTTGAAAGAGGAGGGGTGTGGCTGGTAGGCTCCAGCACAGACTTCGGGGTTGGTTGGTTTCTTCTACCTTCTTCATGCAAGGTTGGTGGACTATTGCACTGTTTCTTGTTGACTGTATAGCTTCAACATCACTGATTTCATCAATCTTAAAATTACCTCTAACTGTTCACAAACCAAGAATTGATTCTGGTTATATTACAGGCTAATTAACCGGAACTACTGGGTTGAATAACTTGCTCTTATCTATCACAAGAGTCACGCTAAAGTATTTCAGTAGGACAGTACTAATAATAGGATTTAGCCACTGCTTTAGATCCAGCGGAGGGGTGAGGGGCCACAATAATGGCTGGAAAGCTAACATTTATTAAACACTACCCATGTGCTAAGCACTACACTACAGATTGGCTTTCTTACTTAATTACAGAAACAACCCTGTAACATGTACAGGATTATCCCCATTTTACAAGCGAGAAAACTGAGGCTCAGAGAGATTAAGTAACTCACTCAAAGTCATTTAATTAACTAGTCTTAAAGCCACAGTTCAAATCCAGGCTTGCTTAACACCAGAAAAGACAGAAAACACACTGTTAAACTGAATCATTTGAATTTAGACCCCAGACCAAACTGTCCACAGAAGAAACACATTTTTCCACCTGAAGTAGACAAACGGGCAGAAATCTGCTCCAGTTATCTGGAGTTTTGAAAGATTGAGACTCAGGTTTTCACAGTTAAAAGTTCCCTCATTTTACAGCAAACCGAAGAAAGGGAAAGGAAATGATGTAGAAGAAACTGATGAAGCTTCTTGATCAGCCAGGTAAGCCGGTTTATGGAGCCCACTGTCTCTGGCAACAGGATGCTCGCTACACTGTAGCAATGTGGGGACACTGCTCTTCTCCCCTGCCCACAGAGGACGGAGATGAAGCCTGGTTCTTTGTTACATGTCCCATAAGACAAATACCAGGAGCCCAGCAAACCAATAAATGCCGAATAAATGACTGCGTTTATTTAATTAAGCACTAAGTAGCATTTAGCCCAGGGAGACGGGGAAGGAGTTTACTGTCTATGCGGCAGCGTATTAAGTGCCCTGACAGATGCCAGCACCCAGCACATGGAAGGACACAGGAAAAGCACTTAAGGGATTCTGAGGGTGGAGCTGGCAGCTGGGGAGAGATGGCTCCGGGTGAGGGTGATCCAGGTGGAGCAAAGTCCACCTGCGAAAGAAACAGATGCTAGGACTTGGGAGGAGATAGTGGGCAAAGCCCGGCTGCTGACATGCTTACTTAGGTGCACATTTAAGGGACTTGAACTCATCTTGTAAGCTATGGGGAGCGGGGGAGCAGGGGAGTGGTCCATGAAAGACTTCATGCTAACAACCTTATCCCTTCTGTAAGTCTGACTATCTTGGAAGCAAGAAGTCCTGCTCTATAATTTGAGGGGATTCAGTGCTAACGATTAACACCCCACTGAGGACTTCTCTTGAGGGTCCTAGACGAATTGAGGGCATCAGAAAGGGGGAGTTTTAGAACCGTCTGCTGTGCTGATGGCTCAGCAGTTAAAAAAATGAAATAAAATCCACCTGTCAATGCAGGAGACATTGGTTTGATCCCTGGGTTGGGAAGATCCACTGGAGAAGAAAATGGCAACCCACTCCAGTAATCTTGCCTGGGAAATCCCGTGGACAGAGGAGGCTGGCGGGCTGCAGTTCACGGGGTCACAAAGAGTCGACAGGACTTAGCAACTGAACAACAATAACAGAGCTGCGCTGAAGCCTGAAGCAAAGGCTGGCGAATCTGCAGGGGT
Source organism: Budorcas taxicolor (assembly GCF_023091745.1). Lineage (NCBI taxonomy): Eukaryota > Metazoa > Chordata > Mammalia > Artiodactyla > Bovidae > Budorcas > Budorcas taxicolor. The sequence continues at coordinate 30,623,201 of NC_068928.1, read as the reverse complement.
ATTTATTTAAGAGAATCTCTCCTACAGAAAGCAGGAGCCTTTCAGGGTCTGATGCTCATGTCAGGAGAGCCAGCCCGTGTTGCATCTGAGTGCAATGTAAGTGTCTCTATGCCCAAATTATAAATCTCAGAAGTTGGGAGCCGTTTTCCTCCAACTCACCCATTACTGCCACAGCACCCTAACCCCATGAAATGAGCCCCAGGCCCACCGTTTGGGACATCCAGCTGCCCAACAGGAGTTACAAGTCACCAGTCAGTATATCTAGCTGCATTCAAAGCTAAGGTTTCTTCTTTGTTTTTAATCCTCTGCTAACTGCCCGCAGGAACAGATGTTGTTATTCTCAGCCTGGCATGTTACTGGAGTGACTTAACCGCCTCTCCCGCTGCCAGCTCGTTGTGTTTAGGGTTGGAAGGCACTGCGTTGTTTCCTTTTCTCCTTTTGAGTAAAACAATGTGCCAGAAGCCGTATGGAAATCAGAGACCGCAAGCCTTCCCAGGCAGTCTTTGCGGGCGCAGAGAAGTCTCTCCCGAGAGCAGGGCTTGCTCTCCTGGGTGTAGCCTGACCCGCCGTGTCTAAATGACAGTGACTCGGGCTCACAACAGCTGGAAGAGACAGTTTTCTGCTCTGCGCCAGCCTGAGGGCTAGATCCCAGCCTCTGGATGTCAGGTATCGCTTTCAACTGAGCTTCCCTGCACAGGTGGAGCACCACGAAGCTCTCTCCCTGGGTCTCTCTCCATATAATCTCTGCCATTTCCCTCGAATCACACAGTCCTCTTCATCCACCTTCTGTACTCCCACTTTTCACAAACACACGGGCAGTGTGTTTTTCTAACAACAGGAGACACCAACCATGCTGGCTCAGTGACAACTGGCCACTAACAACTCAGCCGACTTTAGGGACTGGGGAGCACTGTAGTGCACTGATGAGTTTTCCATCTCAGGTGGGCAACCACCACCCAGCGTGGGCCCACCATGGCTTTGTGGAACTGGTGTGCAGACATGGTTTTACTGTTTTTAGAGAGATGCTAACAATCCATGTTTTTAGGAAAACCATACTGGTTTTTCCCTGTTGTTAAATGTTTAAGGAAAGGTCCAGATGAGATGTTAGGGGGTAATCTAGGTACACATTACCATTTTGCAGATGAGAAAATGGAGGTCTAGAGAAGTGAGTTGACCACCTGGAGCAGAGTCTTGGTTCCCCTTCAAGAGATATGCGTAACAGTATCTCTGAGCTCTTCTGCAGAATGAAGCCCCAACCAATGGAAGATGTGAACTGCCAGATGAAGCACGCTTCATTCCAGAGAGAGGTTGGATAACCTTGAGAACCACAGTTCATCAGGAGATGGCATGAGGCCAGATTAAAGGATGCAGGGCCTGCATCTACCCTGATCCTCATCATAACCGTGCCATTGAGCCACTGCTAGAAATCAATCACAAATCCCCCCAGGTGAGGACACACAGCTTTGAGGAGGATGTGCTCAGCAGCAGGGAAGAATAGCTGTATTGCTTTGCCAGGCAAAGGGGACACAGCAGGCTCATCCCCCTCAAAGCTGTGTGTCCTCACCTGGGGGGATTTGCGATTGATTTCTAGCAGTGGCTCAATGGCACAGTTATGATGAGGATCAGGGTAGATGCAGGGCCTGCATTCTTCCTTACTCCACCTAAAACTCTGTCTCCAAGATTCACTTCAGCACCGGTGCACAGAGACCAAGTTTTCGGCATCAAATTCCCAGATGGAAAAATGTGACATACGCATAAAATTAAGGGGCCCAGGGGGAGCCTGGTGGGCTGCCGTCTGTGGGGTCGCACAGAGTCGGACACGGCTGAAGCGACTTGGCTTGGCTTAGTGGGCTGCCGTCTGTGGGGTCGCACAGAGTCGGACACGGCTGAAGCGACTTAGCTTGTATACAGTCTGGCTCCTTCTCCACAATTCTGATCGCCAGTTCCACTGTCTACATCACGCAGTTCTTCAACACCAGCTGGGTGTGCTAATGCAGCTCGATGCTGACTCGATCTACTTGGATGGAGATAACTCAGATTCTACAGATGCAGGACTCAGTCCCACAAAACTGCCCACGTGCCCACTTCAGATGCCAACTGCAAGTCCTGGCTGTCACCTGTGCTTCTGAGTACCTCTACTCTCTGGACCATTGTTTGAACTGCACGTTTGGGCTGAAAATTCTCAAGAGTTTCAAAAGTGCCTAGTGAACAACCAGGAAATCTCCCTCAAGGCTGCTTGCATGACAACTAATGGATAAAATTGGAGAAAGTCAGAATGTGCGCTAAACATGAAGATTCAAGTTCCAAAACGCCATACTCCTCAGCTGCTCGAAGACAGAGGAGAGCAGAGAGGTGAATGTCATTCTCTGTTATGCAACTTTGGCTGAGGCAACCATTCCATAAACTATCAACCTTCAGAAGATGAGAGAGTTATGAGCAACAGAGGAGGCTGGGGAATTCCCCAGGAAATCATTTGCTAGCTCTCTCTCCCCAAGAATTAAAGTTAGCCAGTGCTCAAGAGGCACAGGAGCAGTTCACACCCAACGAAGGCTCGTGGTATTTGCTGAGAACAGAACGTGGCCGGGAACATCCTCGGCTGGCACAGGGTGCCTGGAGAGGTCTCTGGATGGGCGTGCATCGGGGCCTGGGGACACTGGCAGAACTGTTGTGCCTGATGGTGCCCGCAACATCTTCACAAAAGCATTATCAGATTTCCCGCATACCATTCAACACAGGGTGGCAAACTTTGTCTTTACAGGAGGCAGATGGTAAATGTTTTAGGCTTCATGGGCCAAGGGATTGCACACGCTTCCTATCTCAGCCGCTGGGCTCTGCAGCTGGAGGTTAAGGTGGCCTTGGCTGAGTCATCAATGAGTTGGCCCTCAGGCTGTGGTCTGTGGACCCCGGGGCTACCGGCAGGAATGATTTCAAGGTTCTTGGCTTGGCCAGTGAAGACTCCCCACCTTCAGCCTTAGTCTGCGTTCACAGTCTTACAGACCGTCACTCCTTTCAGAGGGCTGCATGGCCCCTATTGTGCTTGGTGCCAAGCAGTGCGGATGCCCAGGGAACACATCAAAGTCACCAACCTTAGAGTTGCTGTTGCTTCCTGGATCAGAGTTAAGAGCTACCGAATAATTCAGTGATCCCATGCCTGGCATATATCCAGAAAAGACAAAAGCAAACTCAAAAGATACATGTACCCCGATGTTCATAACAACATTATTTACAACAGTCAAAACCTAAATGTTTGAGAAGTGGATAAAGAAGATGTCGTGTATATACACACAATGGAATATTGCTCAGCCATTAGGAAGAGTGAAATAATGGCATTTGAAGCAACATACATGAACCCAGAGATAATAAGTGAAGTCAGGCAGAAGGAGAAAGACAATTATGTGATATCACTTATATGTGGAATCTAAAAAAGGGATACAAATAAGCTTGTTTATAAATCACTTCAGTTATGTCCAACTCTTTGCCACCACGTAGACTGTAGCCTGCCAGACTCCTCTGCCCATAGGATTCTCCAGGCAAGAACACTGGAGTGGGTTGCCATGCCCTCCTCCAGGGGATCTTTCCGACCCAGAGAACGAACATGCGTCTTTTACATCTTCTGCATTAGTAAGTGGGTACTTTACCACCTGGGAAGCCCTAAACTTAATTTACAAAACACAAAAAGACTCACAGAAAATGAATTTACCATTACCAAAAGGAAAAGTTCAGTTCAGTTCAGTCACACAGTCATGTCCGACTCTTCGTGACCCCACGGACTGCAGATTGCCAGGCCTCCCTGACCATCACCAACTCCCAGAGTTTACTCAAACTCATGTCCACTGAGTCAGTGATGCCATCCAACCATCTCATCCTCTGTCATCCCCTTCTCCTCCTGCCTTCAATCTTTCCCAGCATCAGGGTCTTTTCCAATGAGTCAGTTCTTCGCGTCAGGTGGCCAAAATATTGGAGTTTCAGCTTCAGCATCAGTCCTTCCAATGAATATTCAGGACTGATTTCCTTTAGGATGGACTGGTTGGATGTCCTTGCAGTCCAAGGGACTCTCAAGAGTCTTCTCTAACACCACACTTCAAAAGCATCAATTCTTCGGGGCTCAGCTTTCTTTATAGTCCAACTCTCACATCCATACATGACTACTGGAAAAACCATAGCTTTGACTAGACAGACCTATGTTGGGAAAATAATGTCTGCTTTTTAATATGCTGTCTAGGTTGGTCATAACTTTTCTTCCAAGGAACAAGTGTCTTTTAATTTCATGGCTGCAGTCACCATCTGCAGTGATTTTGGAGCTCAAGAATACAATAAAGGCTCTCACTGTTTCCACTGTTTTCCCATCTATTTCCCATGAAGTGATGGGACCAGACGCCATGATCTTAGTTTTCTGAATGTTGAGTTTTAAGCCAACTTTTTCACTCTCCTCTTTCACTTTCATCAAGAGGCTCTTTAGTTCTTCTTCACTTTCTGCCATAAGGGTGGTGTCATCTGCATTTCTGAGGTTATTGATATGTCTCGTGGCAATCTTGATTCCAGCTTGTGCTTCATCCAGCCTGGTATTTCGCATAATGTACTCTGCATATAAGTTAAATAAGCAGGGTGACAATATACAGCCTTGACATACTCCTTTTCCTATTTGGAATCAGTCTGTTGTTCCATGTCCAGTTCTAACTGTTGCTTCCTGACCTGCATATAGGTTTCTCAAGAGGCAGGTCAGGTGGTCTGGTATTCCCATCTCTTTCAGAATTTTCCACAGTTTGTTGTGATGCACACAGTCAAAGGCTTTGGCATGGTCAATAAAACAGAAGCAGGTGTTTTTCTGGAACTCACTTGCTTTTTCAATGATCCAGCAGATGTTGGCAATTTGATCTCTGGTTCCTCTGCCTTTTTGAAATCCAGCTTGAACATCTGGAAGTTCACAGTTCACATACTGTTGAAGCCTGGCTTGGAGAATTTTGAGCATTACTTTACTAGCGTGTGAGATGAGTGCAATTGTGCAGTACTTTGAGCATTCTTTGGCATTGCCTTTCTTTGGGATTGGAATGAAAACTGACCTTTTCCAGTCCTGTGGCCACTGCTGAACTTTCCAAATTTGCTGGCATACTGAGTGCAGCACTTTCACAGCATCATCTTTTAGGATTTGAAGTAGCTCAACTGGAATTCCATCACCTCCACTAGCTTTGTTCATAGTGATGCTTCCTAAGCCCATTTGACTTCACATTCCAGGATGTCTGGCTCTAGGTGAGTGATCACAGCATTGTGGTTATCTGGGTCATGAAGATCTTTTTTGTATAGTTCTTCTCTGTATTCTTGCCACCTGCTCTTAATATCTTCTGCTTCTGTTAGGTCCATACCATTTCTGTCCTTTATTGTGCCCATCTTTGCATAAAATATCCCCTTGATATCTCTAATTTTCTTGAAGGAAAAGGGAGAGGGATGAATTAGGAGTTTGGGATTAACAGATACACACTAGTATATATAAAGGGCTTCCCTGATGGCTCAGATGGTCAAGAATCTGCCTGCAATGCCGGAGACCTGGGTTTGATCCCTGGATTGGGAAGATCTCTTGGAGAAAGGAATGACTACCCACTCCAGTAGTCTTGCCTGGAGAATCACATGGACAGAGGTACCTGATGGGCTACAGTCCAGGGGTCACAAAGAGTCAGACAGGACTAAGTGACTAACACACACACACTATATATATAAAACAGGTAGACAATGACCTACTGTATAGCACAGAGAACTACATTCAGTACCTTGTAATAACCTTAATGGAAAAGAACCTGAAAAAGAGCACACAGATAATTGAATCACTTTGCTGTACACCTGAAACTAACACCACATTGTAAATCAATTATATTTCAATTAAAAAAGATTAAGCAAGTCATGTATGATACCCTAACAGTGATACATGTCCAAATGCATAATTTGTCTGCTCTGCTCTGTTTCATTGTGAACTTAACACTTCTCTAAAAATAAAGTCTATTATAAGTTAATTAAACCAACTGTTGGGCTTCCCAGGTGGCTCAGTGAGTAAAGAATCTGCCTGCCAATGCAGGAGACACAGGAGATGCAGATTTGATCCCTGGGTTGGGGATATCCCCTGGAGGAGGAAATGGCACCCCACTCCAGTATTCTTGCCTGGAAAATTCCATGGACAGAGGAGCCTGGTGGGCTACAGTCCATGGGGTCACAAACAATCAGACACAGCTGAGCACACACACAGCAGTCATTAGTTCATCTCACTGATAGTGAATGCTTTGAATATATATGCTAGGTTATCCCCTTACGCGGAGAAGGCAATGGCACCCCACTCCAGTACTCTTGCCTGGAAAATTTCATGGACAGAGGAGCCTGGTAGGCTGAAGTCCATGGGGTCGCTAAGAGTTGGAGACGACTGAGCGACTTCACTTTCACTTTTCACTTTCATGCATTGGAGAAGGAAATGGCAACCCACTCCAGTGTTCTTGCCTGGAGAATCCCAGGGATGGGGGAGCCTGGTGGGCTGTAGTCCATGGGGTCACACAGAGTCGGACACGACTGAAGTGACTTAGCAGTAGTAGTAGTATCCCCTTACAAATGAGCCTACCTGCCAAGAAACCACTGTCTCTTCCCCTATTTATTCCACTCCTACCCCCTTCTTCAAATCTCAGCAAAAGCCCCATTTCCTACCCAAGATCATCCTCATTTCTTTCCAAGTTCAGTTCAGGCACCTGTGGTTGATGCTGAGAGCAGCTCCCTGGCCTCATGAGGCTTCCTGTCTGGTCCTGAAGGACCCTCCTCCTGACTAACTCAAGTCAGTACTGACAGTACATACTATTCACTGCCCATGTGATACCAACATATATTTGATGCCAAGCTCCTCTCTTCCCAAATAAACTGTAAGGGACAGGTTATAACACATGGTGCCTGTTGCTCAGTGCCCAAAAGAGAAAAGAAAATCCCAGGGAATAGCAAGCAGCAGCTTCTAATATTCAAAAGAACCATCTCAGATCCATGTTTAAAAAAATTAAGTAAAGAGATGACAAACCTGGGTGTCAGAAAAACAGATGGAGGGTGAGCGAATTTTTTAAGTGGCTAAAGGGAGACAGAGATATCCAGACCAGGGGTGTGCAGACTTTTCCTGTAAAGGGTCAGATAGTAAATAGTTGAGACTGTGCAGACCATGCACGGGTCTCTGTCACACAGCCTTTTCTTCTTCTTCTTCTTTAAACAGCCCTTTAAAAATGTGAAAACCATTCCTAGGCCAGCAAGAGCCGGCCGTGGAGGCAAGACTTTCCCAGCCCCTGATCTGCACAGCCGGGCAGTAAATGGAAAGCTGGCAGTTCCTCCCCTCAGTTGAACCTGGGAAGGCTCTGGGGAGGAGGTGGCAGTACTCTGAGGTCTCCAGTGAGAGCTGAGAGCTGGTCGGGCTGCGGGGCAGCAGGGAGCAGGGTGACCTTGTGGAAGGGAGCCGGGGAGAGTGGGACCTAAACTGCGGTCCTGGCTCCTCCACTATCCGTGTGGCAACAGCCAAGTCGCCCCTGCGCCTCCAGTAACTTCTGTGAGTTATCGCCGTGAAAAAATGACCAGAAAAGCCACTTATTGTGAGAAGATGAGATCATAGAGGGGCACTCTGGAAACCGACGAGCATCCCAGAAGACCCTGATACAATTAGTCAAAGCCAAAAATGCAGGCTGAACTGAAAGAGTCCAAATCTGAAATGTCACATTATTTAGCCAGCAAGCGGGGAGGCGAAGTGAGAGTCAAATATGATTACTGGATGGCTGGGGCCAAAAGAGCTGCTTTACAAGCTGCAACACTCCAGAAGACAATGGGGCTGTGAGCATGAGAGACAGCCGGGGACCTGCAGAAGCCACACAGTGACACCCGAGTGTGCAGGAAAGCTCTGGAAACCCACAGTGGTCTCCCACGAAAGTCTCTGCCTCCGCGCTGTGTGTGATGGATACTCTCCCTGGGCTATTCCCTGCCTCATCCGATCCCTGAGGCAGAGGTGCTGTCAGACGTGTGGTCTGCTGTGACCACCAGCTTGTCCTCAGACCAGGCAGAAAAATAGAACCTGGACACAGGACGACGTCCCATGAACAACTTCTGGCTTCTAACCTAGCAGGGCCTGAAGTAGCCCCTCTCCTCATTCCAGAAAAATACTGTTAAAGACAAAAAAAAAAAAGATACCAGAGCCCCAGATTCCCCCAAAATTTCATCTTAGGAAGACTGGACAGACTGTGAACTGAATTTGAAGACGCTACTTACTAAGATGGCTGATGGAGGGGATTAAGAAAGACCACCAGTGGCCTCCCTGCTCGCGCTTGCTGTGTGGCATGGATGGCGTCCGTCCCCATGACATAGGGAAACCCTCTCATTCTACTTCCATGGGCAGCCTTACTCACTGTTTTGGGTTGAACTGTGTTTCCCCAAAGGGCATGTTGGAGTCTATACCCACAGTGAGGACTGAGAATGTGGCCTGAGGTGGACACGGGGCCTTTCTAGAGGTAACTGTATTAACACTAGGTCATTAGGAGGGCCCCACCTGCTGTCAGTTACCCCAAATGGAAAGAGAGGTGTCTTGCAGCACCAACAAGAAGGTGCTTCTACTTCCATTTTCTTGCCCAGCAAATGGAAAACACAGAAGCTCAGTCAATGAGACACCGTTGCCACTCTGAACTCTTACTTTCCTCCAATGACCTTTAATTTAGAAAAGCCTATCCTTCCCCCTTTCTCTATAAAAGCAGCCTCCCCTCCCTTATTTGCTGATGGTCCGCCATCGCTTGCCTTTCCTGAATTGCAATTACTCTGGTTATTTCCAGACAAACTCATTTTTCTGGTAAGGTAACTGGCCGTTTTATTTTTGAAGTTGAAAGTACTTAGAAGGAAATTTTCACTCCAAGCAAACTCAATTCTAGAGGCAGAATTCAACTGAAGATCTAGTCTGAGCAGGTGAGGGAACCATCCCACCCCCCATCATGTGATGGACCCAGGTCTGAACCCAGTCCTCATCTGAAGAAGTCCCTGCAGAGTTGACTTAAGAAGTACCAAACCTGATCTGAAATCTGAGCCCTTTGATTGAAGAAGTTATTCAAGCATTATCTCCTCAAGAGAAGCTCACTCAGTCTTATATCAAGTCAGCTAAAACTGTCAAGGAACAGATAATCCCTATGCAATGTAAACTATTCCTGAATAATAATAAATAAATAAATAAAATTTAAATTGTCTACTGCAAGTAAGAATCATCTTGATACCAAAACTTCAAAAAGATAGCACCCATAAAAGAGAACTAAGCTTCACAAAGATAGCACCCACAAAAGACGAACAATAAACCAAATCAATTACGAATACAAATTCCAAAATGCTTAATAAAATAGCAGCCAGTTGGGGACTTCCCTGGAAGTACAGTGGTTAAGACTGCTCTTCCACAGCAGAGGGTATAGGTTTGATCCCTGCTTGGGGAACTAAGATCCCGCATGCCTCATGGCCAAAAAAGAGAGAAAAAGAAAGAAAATTTCTTGAACTGAATAAAAGTGAAAACACAACATACCAACTTAAAAAAAAATTTTTTTAATAGCAGCCAGTTGAATGAAGGTGTATTAAAAGATCACCCATCATGACCAACTGGGTTGTCAAGGAATGCTGAAGTATTTTAATATTAGGAAAACAATTAACAAAGATAGAAATGCAATCATCTCAGTAGACACTACAAAGGCACTTACAAAAATGCAACATGTGGTTAGAAAAAAAATGCAAAGAAAACAAGAAACAGAAAATGATCTTCTCAACAAGGCACTCAAACAGGTAAGTCATCTCCAAAGAGTCAAATGCTGGACACTTTCCCACTAGAATAAAAAACAAAAGCCAAAACGTTTGCTGCTGCTGCTAAGTCGCTTCAGTCGTGTCCGACTCTTTGCGACCCCATAGATGGCAGCCCACCAGGCTCCCCCATCCCTGGGATTCTCCAGGCAAGAACATTGGAGTGGGTTGCCATTTCCTTCTCCAATGCATAGTGAAAAGTGAAAATGAAGGTGCTCAGTCGTGTCTGACTCTTAGCGACCCCATGGACCCTTAGCGACCTACCAGGCTCCTCCGTCCATGGAATTTTCCAGGCAAGAGTACTGGAGTGGGTTGCCACTGCCTTCTCTGAAAACGTTTGCTACCACCATTATTACTTAACATTTTTATGAAAACCTGGCCAATTAAATGAGCTATAAATATAAATAAGTTGTAATCATTGCAAAAAAGCAAATTTATTATTAGAAATATGATTATATACCTAGAAACTTCAATGAAAAGCTATGTAACTGCTTGAATATGAAAGCTTAATAAAATGCTTGGATAATCCAATACTTTGGCCACCTGATGCGAAGAACTGACTCACTGGAAAAGACCCTGATGCTGGGAAAGATTGAAGGCAGGAGGAGAAGGGGATGACAAAGGATGAGATGGCTGGATGGCATCACTGACTCAATGGACATGAATTGGAGCAAGCTCTGGGAGTTGGTGATGGACAGGGAAGCCTGGCATGCTATAATCCATGGGGTTGCAAAGAATTGGAAAGGACTGAGCGACTGAACTGAACTGACTACATATAGATACAAAATCTGTAGACTGCCCACACACCACATGGTGCTCAGACAATACAACGGGAAAGGTTACATCCACAGGAAAAAGATGCAGAGAACTTTGGAAAACCCTAACAAGAAATGCACAGATTCTATCTGAAGAAAACAATCAAATATTGCTGAGACCTATATAAATGTAGTTAGTAACACTTCTTACAGACATTTTCAACTTCCCAAGAAGCTGCAAAGGGGGTCACAAGAGAAGGAGCTTCATCCATTTCAGACCTTTGACCTCGAAGGATAAAACAGGTCCTGACGCACAGAGTACACAGCAGTCAGGCATCACTATGTCTGCTGTGTTAACAAACAAATCCAGAGTCTCGAGGGCGACAACACAAAGGTGGGTTTCCCACTCCCACTCCCCCTTCGTGTGAGTGCGCTGGGATGCTCCCTGCCGACCCCATTCTAGGACTCTGAGTGAGCCCACACCCCCATCTGCACCTGCAGAGAACAGAACAACGTCACCTTAAGCAGTGGCCCTTAGTCAGAAACACAAACAGCTCAATCAAAAAATAGGCAAAAGATCTAAACAGACACTTCTCCAAAGAAGACATACAGATGGCCAATAAGCACATGAAAAGATGCCCAACATCACTAATTAGCAGAGAAATGCAAATCAAAACTACAGTGAGGTATCACCTCATATCAGTCTGACCAGCATCAAAAAAAAATCTACAAACAATAAATAAATGGAAAGGATGTGGAGAAGAGGGAACCCTTTCACACTGTTGGTGGGAATGTTAATTGATACAGACACTGTGGAGAACAGTATGGAGACTCCTTAAAAAACTAGGAGTAAAACTACCATATGACCCAACAATCCCACTACTGGGCATATACCTTGAGAACCCCAGTGTTCATAGCAGCACTATTTGCAGTAGCAAGGACATGGAAGAAACCTGGATGTCCATCAACAGATGAATGGATAATGATGTGGTACACAAACACAATGAGATATTACTTAGCCATAAAAAAGAGTGAATTTGAGTCAGTTCTAGTGAGGTGGATGAATATAGAGTCTGTTTACAGAGTGAAGTCAGAAAGAGGAAAACAAATATAGTATATTGACACATATGTATGAAACCTAGAGAAATGGTATAGATGAACCTATCTGCAGGGAAGGAATGGAGACACAGACATACACAGTGGACTTGTGGACACAGCAAGGGGAGGAGAGGGCGGGAAGAATGGAGAAAGTAGCATCGACACATATACACCGCCATGTGCAAAACAGATAGCTGGTGAGAAGCTGCTGTAGAACACAGGGAGCCCAGTCTGGCACTCTGTGATGACCAAGAGGGATAAGGTGGGGGGAGGGGAGGGATGCTCAAGATGGAGGTGATATATGTATAATTACGGCTGATTTGCATTCTTGTACAGAAGAAACCAACATTGTAAAGCAGTCTTCCTCCCATTACAAAACAGATTTTTAAAAAATCACACACACACACACACACACACACACACACACACACACACACACACACACACAAGCAGTGACCTTTAAAGCGTGATGCTTTGATGTGGTGTACATCACTCCAGATCACCGTCATGGGACAAAGCAAGTCACAGGGCAGAGCGTGATTTCTTTGGGGTGGGACAGAAGAATCCACTCACAGGGAGGGTTGTACATAGTTTTAGATGAATGGAGATACACAGAAGATGTCTGAGTGGATGTATGCTGAAGGATTAAAGAAGCAAAAATGTAGGAAGACATTAAAATTCACATAATGATGACGACCAGCTCCAGTGTTGGAATATGGTCTAAATTTCCCCTATTATAATACCAGTCCAACCAGACTTAATAAAAATTAAGCTATGCTTTGTTTTGTAACATACCTGTTCTTTGCAGCACCCTATAGAACACAGCTAAAGAAATGTTGGAAGACACCTGATTCTACTAATGAAATAGACCAAAAATGGTTGGAAACCCAAGGAGACGCTGACAAAACCAAAGTTACAGGGAGAGCCATTAATATATGCGTTCAGACTGTCAGGCCTAGTAGACCAGATGCATGCACACATATGTGGGGGGAGGAAAGGGTAAACACATGCTACATCACATGTTTGATTTAATACATATACACAAGCCTCAGAAATATTCAGATCACACGTATTCTTTCCAAATGGGCATGGAACGCTAACAAAAATTGACCATATATTAGGCCACAAAGAAAATCCTGCTAGTTCTCAAGAAGTGGAAATACTGCAGACTGCATTCTCACATTCTCCAACCACACTGTAATCAACCCAGAAATTCATAACATGGGAATTTAAAAAAAAAAGAACACTAGGAATGTTAGACTCTCTTAAATAACTCAAGACAAAGAAAAAACCAAAGCTACAAGTACAGAGTATTTTTTTTAAGTGATTACAAAAAGAGCAGAACATGTAAAATGTCAGGGCTATGGCCAAAGATATACTGGGGAAAACTAATGGCGTTATAATAAACAAGACTGACTATATGAACTGAGTATCTGATTCATTAACCTGAAAGAGATCAAGAAAATCAATCTTTTAAAATGTAGGTCAGAGAAATAGATAAATATAAAATTATTTTAAAAAATTTATTTAGAAAACATTTAAATTGATAAAGAACTTTGTTTCTTTAAAAAAAAATGAAGCAGAACAAGTTCTGGACAAGGTTAAGGCATGAAAAGAAACTCATCCAAGCCCTCTTATTAAACAGGCATATATTACTTCTAGATCAGAAAGGAGCAGAAATTGCAAAAAGAGCAAAAACACAAACACAAAAAGCATCAAGAGTATAAAAAGCAATATAACCATAATTACAAAAGACTGTAATTTATAAGAAATATTTTATTGTTAGATTTGAACGGTAACGATTTTCTCAAAAAATATTTTCAGTATAAAAATTTCCCAATAAGAGGCCAAAAACAGACTCATAGTGATGGAAGAGAGTTGAGTGCGTGCGTGCGTGCGTGTGTGTGTGTGTGTGTAACAACTATTCCCTAAATGACACCAGGTACAAATAGGCTTTATGGATGATGTTTTTCAAACTTTCAAGGAATAAGTATTTCACACAGGTTACACTTTGCCAAAATATTAAAAAATAAAACACAGCATGCCTTCGGTTTTTCTTAATGGAGCTGGCATAACCATGGATACCACATCTGAAGAGTTAGAAAAATCACATATGGGGACACACCCACAGAGTACTGTGCAGCAGAAACAATGAGGGTGCGTCCTGAATACACAGGGCTTAGTCTAAACAGTGTGAGATCTACAAAATAATAACAATGCGTCCTCTATGACTATAAGACACACTGTTAAAAGACCCAGTCACATAAACAAATGCACATTTAAAATGTTAAAACAGTTGTGTACGTGGGCGGGGTGGGAGAGCTGGAAGGGAGGAGGGGATGACAGTGGGGCACGGGGCTAGATGGGAATAAATAAGCAAACAAACAAATACATGGTGGGGTCTGGCACAGAAGAGTGACAAAAACGTGCCATAAATGAGAGAGTCTGAGTAAACCCTGTACTCTGGAGTTGTTTTAAAAAAAGGAAAAAAGAAAATGGAAAACCAAGAAAGCTATAGACTAAACCTCCCTTATGAATAAAGATAACAGATGTTACTTGTACCTATGGCTGATTCATGTTGATACATGGCAGAAACCAATACAATCCTGTAAAGCAATTATCCTCCAATTAAAAACAAATACATTTTAATTAAAAAAAGATACAGATGTTAAACATTCACTAATATGACACCCAAAAGCAAAGTCAAGTTTATAGAGAAATTAAAGCTTGGCCAAAGGCTTAAAAATCTACTTAACAAGTTAGAAACAAAGAAACCATAGTAAGTCCTTGAGAGATGCAAAGGCATATTAAACAATTTTTCAACATTTAATCCTAATTAAAACTCTTGAAAAAACTGGTGTATCTCATTAACAAGACAGAAAATCACCTACCTCAGACCAATAGCCATCATTGGGAATAATTAAACACCTAAGGCATTTTTATTAAAGTCAGATACAATATTAAAAATACACTCAACACTCAATTAATACACAATTGGAAAACTAGAGCAAACCATGGGGGAAATGTATATTTATGCAAATAATAATAAAATGTAAATAATTATTACAATTATTCATTACAATATCAAAAATCAAGTATTGATATTATTAATATAAGTTATTTCACATTTATTACACATTTAATGCAAGGCTGAAGAATGGTGATAGGATGGGAGGAACTCATTTTGAAGATCACATAGAAAAACAGAAAGACAAGATTAGATTAAAAATAATAAAGTTCCAGATATCAAAAGAAACTTTAATTCATCGCTATTAAAATAACATGCTGCAAAATAGGTCAGTCCAAGAGGATAGAAAGCTCAGGAATGGCTAAATAAGCAGGACAGTTTGATACCACATTTCTTGATTGTGGTTCTTAAAAATTTTGATAATTCTTAATATTTCTGGTATCAGGATGTGACTCAAGAATTTTAAATGGCTATGGTTTCTAAGTCAAAGTTGAATCTTACAATCAATCGCATCTGAGAACCAAGAAAATTACATTCTGAAATTCCTAATGAGTTGAGAAAGAATGGATAGAGGGCAGATGATTCTGGGACAATATGTGAAAATTTTAGGGGAAAAATGTTAAGGTTCAATTCCGTCCTTATGCCATTCATCAAAATTAATTCCATAGGATCTATGGAAATAAACTGGAAAGAAAAGATAAACCCAAGTGTCTTCATTATTTTCTTGAAACTAAATCATTCATCTGAAGAGTCAATGGTAAGTATTTGGCAATTTGGGGCCACCTAGCAAACATCACTTCCACTGAGAGGATGCTGATATTATCTGACAAAGGAGCAGAGTCCCTCCCTCCCCACACTGCAGACCCCAAGAAGTGCCCAGTGACGCTGAAATTGTGAAATAAACTGGTAACTCAGTTGGTAAAGAATCTGCCTGCAAAGTGGGAGACCTGGGTTCAATCCCTGGGTTGGGAAGATCCCCTGAAGAAGAGAAAGGCTACGCACTCCAGTTTTCTGGCCTGGAGAACTCCATGGACTGTATGGTCCACAGGGTCACAAAGAGTCGGACACAACTGAGCCCCTTTCACTTTCATGCCCATAAAGTGAACCCTGTACACAACAACAAATCAGGTTTTAGAAAACAGAGGTAAAATGTAAGAAAATGTTCATAATATAATGCTTGGCTAAAAAATGGCACGTGGTCACATTTCTGCCCCCAGCCTGCCTCCTCCCCAAGCCTGCCTGCGTTCACATCCACTCATCCCAGACCAGCAGCTTCTGCACAAATTTGTAAAATAAATCCTTTCTCAAACCAATATTGCAAAGCAATCATCCTTCAATTTAAAATAAGTATAAAAAAAGGAAGAATGTGCACAGGCGTACACATGCCCATGCACGTGACACATAAAAATGACTGAAAGGGAACAATTCATGAGAACATTAACAGTGCTTATCAGAGAGTAACAGAGCAGCAGGATGCGGCGTGATGCTCACTGTCTTCCCTATTACTTCCTAGATGTTACCCGAATCTCGTCTAGCCACACCTGACCAGAGCGGAGAGGTAACCAACCCAGCTGTCCAGCAATTTATGGCAGAGCCCAGGTGCCCAGCTGTGCTCGACAGAGATAAGAGTCACTAATGGAATAAATCAGCTTCTCTCTGACGAGTCTGAGCTGGAAAATGTCACACAAATGGTATGTGAGCAGTTGAGGCCAGGAGGTAGAAGGGGGCCGCGTGTGAGCCAAAACATAAGAAATGAGAAACCATGTGTGAGAAGAGCCGGAAGTAAAATTGAGAAGGGGAAAACTGAGATTGCTAGTTAGTTGCGGGAAGAAAAGTGAAAAGGCAGAAACGGGAACCAAGTGTGGAGAAGGAACAGCCGTGAACTTCAGCTGCTGTTGGTCCTACAAATGCTGTGGACCTCATTCCAGACCTGGAGACCCCCCAGAACACAGCTACTGGTCTTTAGGTGATCATGAAACATCTTTTTCTCCTTTTGACAGTGCACAACATCTGAAAATAGTATATTTTACACACACAAAAAACAAAAGTCTATTAACCCACCCAAAAGACAGGAAACGTGCAAATGTTTAATGTTAACATTGGTTATCTCTAAGTAGTGGAATTATAAGTAATTTATCTTTTCTTCTTTATACTTTTGGCATTTTTCAAGTTTTCCACCACAAACATATAGTACTTTTATAATCACTTATAAAACAAACGCTGTTTTAAATGGCATGTGTGTGACTATGTTCTGTTGACCTCACTCTGATAAAAACCTTCATAAATTTCACCACAAGTTTCCTTGCTAAACAAAGACCAAGACCTTCACTGATATGCATCTATTTCCCACATTTTTTACAACCAAACTAAATAGCCAAGTGGAGCTGATCTGGGCCAGAGTTTGGGTCCAAGGTCAATAGACTTCCCCTGCAGTGGCTGTGTGGACCCAACATACTTAGAATGGTCACCCATTGACTCATCTAATAAACACGAGTGTTCTTGAGAAGGAAACGTGTGTCCATCTGAGCACTGCAGTCATCAGCCCGTTCCTCCTGAGTCCTCTTTCATGCTCCTCTTCTCAAGAGGAGAAACAATCCCAAGCA
Source organism: Budorcas taxicolor (assembly GCF_023091745.1). NCBI lineage: Eukaryota > Metazoa > Chordata > Mammalia > Artiodactyla > Bovidae > Budorcas > Budorcas taxicolor. The sequence goes on along the minus strand of NC_068928.1, from coordinate 30,605,967 downwards.
GACAATTTCAAAGGGACAAACTCAAAGAGGGCACTCGCTGTGGAAGTAAGCGTGCAACCTCCTTCTTCACCCTCCAGAGACTGTCACCACCCCCCCCACTCAGTCCCATCTCTGAGTCTTTGAAGAGTGACCCTGCTGTGTGTTGTGCTCAGTTGCTCAGTTGAGTCCGACTCTTTGCGACCCCATGGACTGTGGCCCCCCAGGCTCCTCTGTCCATGGGATTTCCCAGGTAAGAATACTGGAGTGGGTTGCCATTTCCTTCTCCAGGAGATCTTCCCGACCCAGGAATTGAACCCAAGTCCCCTGCATCTCCTGCACTGGCAGGTGGATTCTTTACCACTGAGCCACCTAGGAAGCCCAGAGTGACCTTGACTGCCATCAAATATTCTTCTCCTTGGAATAAAATAGATGAGGTGAAAGCTTGTAGAAGTTCTAAAACAAAAGCGTGTGAAATCTTGAATAAGACACTGAACCTTTTGGAACTTCCATTTTTAGCTACAAGATGACAGAGTGGAACTAGTCCCGGAGGTGATCTGGAATGTTCCAGCAGCTCAAAGATCTATGCTTTGAGAAGCTATAAAAAGGAGCAGGGCAACCCCGGTGGACAGAGATGCCATGATGCTTCCCGGGCCTCTCTGGGACCATTTTGAGCCCCCCAGATGCTGCCCCTAGACACACAGATGCCCCCTTCTCCACTACCCATTCAAGCTTCGGCATCCTTGCTTACAGGTGTGCTGTTGCAGATACACTGCTGAGAGCTGGGCACTTGCTATGTTCACATGACCCGCCAAACTCTGGGTTTTGCTCTTAAGAAAATTTCTGATATGTGTTTAAGACACAGCTAGCAAAATAACTAGCTGGTTCTCAAAGTCTTGAACTTTTAAAAGGCTTCTCAAGTACCAACTCAGGCTCCAAAGATAAATTTGAAAGGAGTGGAGTTGAAATGAATCATAAACATGTGGATTAAATTTCCCACAAGGACCCAACCTTTTGAAAATGGAGAGAAATATGCTTGGGGAGAAAAAAAAAAATAGTCTTAATTCTACAAAAATCAAAATCTTCTCTAAAAAGAATGAGATGTTTGCCAAATGCTTGAGTTAAGGGGGAAATACGTCAGTGTAATATCTCCTTTGATCTGATCTGCAGATAATCCGAACGGCTGCTCGCTGTGTTTAGCAGAGCCCCATGGGTGCTTGCCAGCCTCGGGCGTGACCTCAGGGTCCCTAGGTGATGTGCGAGCTCCACCGGGGAACCCACCTTGGCCTTCCAATCTGCTTATCAACACTGGCCTTCCAAACTGGTCATCAACCCTTAGAACTTGGGTCAAGTTCTAAGCCCCACATGGTTAGTGATGACATCAGATGAAACCACACCTTCAGGTTTTTTTATTTTAGGAAACATCGCCCATCAATCACATGGACGAAAAACTTGTTCAGGATCCTAGGACCCATGCTCGGGGGGTCCAGATAGCCCGAACCCTTCACAACTGCTGCTTTCCTCGTCCCCTCAGAGCATCCCCTGCAGACTGCTTCCCCACACACACTACCTCCAGAGCTTTTCTTTTCCTACTAGCAAACTACTCATCAGAATTTCCCATAGGCTGTCTCTGCATGCACATCAATCACTCCTTGCCAAACCCCTGAAATTGGGCTCCTACCCCAATGTTTTCCATCATTCCTGTCCTCTCGGAAGCACTGGTCACCCTGAGCCATGGTCCACTTTTGAATCTTTTCTCCCTTGAATTCTGGGAGAGGATGAGTTTCTGGTCACCCTCTTGTTCTTGCTGTTGCCATCTCACCCACCCCTGCCCCAGGAAAAGCCCTGGTGGCCAGCACTGCCCCTAACCAAGCCACACTGCCCACTCCAGCCTTCAGGGGGCTGTCACCGAGCCGCGCTTGACCCTCTGACTTTCCTTCTTTTGCTTTCCCTATTGTCCTTTCCTCTCTGACTCATCGATGTCCTAGTGTTTGCTTTTCATACCAAGATTCCCCGGTCCAGTACGTCTACTCTTAGCTACCATGCCAACAGAGCAAAAGTCCTCCCCATTCACCCAGACTGCCCTTAAATACCAACTGTTGATACTTAATAACAATCACCAGTTTGCTTTCCAATTCCCCACCCCCCAAAAAGGGCTGATTTCCTTCTAAATACACAAACCCCCACAGGATGCATCTTCTTTATGGCTTTCATCCTTCTTGTGGTTGTTCAGTTGCTCAGTTGTATCTGATTCTTTGTGACCCCATGGACTGCAGCACACCAGGCTTCCCTGTCTTTGACCCTCTCCCTGAGTTTCTTCAACTTAGGTCCACTGAACTGGTGATGCCATCCAACCATCTCATCCTCTGTCGCCCCCTTCTCCTCCTGCCCTCAATCTTTCCCAGCATCAGGGTCTTTTCTAGTAAGCCGGCTCTTCACATCAGGTGTTCAGAATATTGGAGCTTCAGCTTCAGCATCAGTCTTTCCAGTGAATACTCAGGGTTGACTGCCTTTAGGATTGAGAGAAGGCAGTGGCGCCCCACTCCAGTACTCTTACCTGGAAACTCCCATGGACAGAGGAGCCTGGTGGGCTGCAGTCCATGGGGTTGCTAAGAGTCGGACACGACTGAGCAACTTCACTTTCACTTTTCACTTTCTGGTATTGGAGAAGGAAATGGCAATCCACTCCAGTGTTCTTGCCTGGAGAATCCCAGGGACGGGGGAGTCCGGTGGGCTGCCGTCTACGGGGTCGCACAGAGTCGGACACGACTGAAGCGACTTAGCAGCAGCAGCAGCAGTTTCATACTAGTTATTTGTATACTTGTGTCATTGCCTTTATCAGAAACACTCCCTGAGGACGAGGACACTGGCCCCTGTGTTTCTGTATCCCACAGAGGGCCCAGCATCGTGCTCTGTATGTAGTGATGTTTGTGTAAAGGAGAGAGCCCTCTCTGGGTGTCAGCCTCCTCACCTATTAGAATTGGCAGGCTTGGCAGGACAAGCATCAGAGGCACTACCAGTACAGGACTCCTGGTTCACTCCAGCTCTCCCGGCCTTCATGGAGGCTGGAAAACCAAGTGGGAATCCTTGCAGACTGGAAATGGCGGGTGGGGCAGGGTAGGAACATCAGCTCTGAGCTTTGAGACCCACTAATGAGCTTTTCACAGAGGCTCCCTTGCCCTTTGGCAGTGACACCGTAAAGCAGGCCTCTGAGCGTGTCGAGAGCCCCAGATGAACAGTCCTGTTTTGCTGAATGAACTGGATGGGGCCAGACGAGGTGACAGAACATCATTCCCCACATAAGCCACTTCTGTAAATAACCTCCTATCGATTTTCTAAGAATGAACCTATAAAAGTTGTTTTCTAAGCTTTGCAGATAGACTCTGTCTATTTTATAAACACTTTCTCAGATTTATGTCTGGCCTATAAAAACCAGGCCTGGCCTTTGCTTGAGGGCAGGAGAATCCTCTTTGGCTCTGATGCCCTGGAGCTCCCCTCTCATGCTAGTGGCTGAGTCGATGCCGGGGCCTTCCTCGAGGTGAATCTTCCTTATAAGGAGGTCTTTTTTTTTTTTTCTCTCTCTCTTTTAATACTTCAGTAACCATCTCCGCTTTGGACAGCCTCCAAGGCAGACTGCCCATATACCTAGCTGTGAAGCCAAGACAGCTCCAGCACAGTCCCAGCTTATTTAGACGAAGCTTTGATAGCCAGAGTCCACTCTCCTGTCTCGGCCCAAGGCTTGCAGTGCAGCCAGAAGTCTGCCGGGAGGAGAGGCATGTGGAAGGCGGTGAGCCTACTGTCACCTGTAAAACGGCACAGGCATGTTCTGCCTCAGTCATCTGCGTTACAGGAACAGACTTTTGATCAAAGGCAGTGGTATGTGTGCAGACTCCTCCTGAGGCCACAGTGAACGCATTAGGTTTTCAGGAAAAAATAAGCCTGTTCTGCAGGTTTCTTTGGGGATGAAGCACAGAGTACTTGAGGGTGGCGGGGGGGATGGGGAGTGGGCAGGGGACAAACAGAACACAATGTCTTTGATCTCCCTTCATTAGAGGTTTCTTGTATCCTGGCCTGCCTTGTTCATTTTAGAAGGCTTTTGTTGGTTACTGTGAACCCTGGAAAGACTTGCCTTTTAAAGGAGCTAAGCAAAGAGTTGACTCATTGGAGAAGACTTTGATGCTGGGAGGGATTGGGGGCAGGACGAGAAGGGGACGACCGAGGATGAGATGGCTGGATGGCATCACTGACTCGATGGACGCGACTCTGAGTGAATTCTGGGAGTTGGTGATGGACAGCGAGGCCTAGCGTGCTGCGATTCATGGGGTCGCAAAGAGTCGGACACTACTGAGTGACTGAACTGAACTGAACTGAAGCAGAGAGAACTTGAACCCCATCGCCACTGGAAAATAAAGTCAAAATGGAAGCTCCGTCTAGATCTAGACAGCACACCAGGCTCAGGCTGCAACTTTTTCCTCGCACCCCTAAGCCTGGAGTCAGCAGAAGAAGGTAGTTCATAGTAAAGCTGAAAAAACTGCTGCCCTCAGTAGGCCAGAAATTAGAAGACGACACTGACAGAAGACGTCAATAATGCGATGGCAGAAGTAGTCAGGGGCTGCCTCCGCCTCCCCCAACCCCTTCCCCACAAGCCCCCTCACCATCTTGTTAAGTTTAAAGACCACAACTCAAACTGACCACTCACCAGCTCTCTGCCAGACCACACAACAGAAACAGTCTGGTCATGCCAACCTGCCTGGGGAGCAGTCCCTTCCAGGTGGCCACGTCAGAAGAAGCCAGCATCATTAGAACTTGGCTCCCACTTTACCACCCAGCCCCCTGTTCCACAACCCTCTCAACATTACCTCTGCAGCTCCAGGTTTTTCACCCAGAAGCTCTCACATGTCCCCAATCTCCTCTCGGAAAACCTTGGCCTCTTCCTTGCACAACAGAGTCCTTAACAATAGCTATCACCACCACTGTCTCAAGTTGGCATTTTGCTCCTAAATCCATTTGTATCAAAACCCCAAAACAGAAAGCTTACTTTCTCTCCATCACCACTTCCAAACATTTCCCTGCTCCGAAAACCCAAACTTTCTGTAAGTAAAACACAGCCCTGGCATGGGTTCCATCACTTCATAAAAAAACTGGAAAGATCTGCACCAAAATATTAACAGAGAGCATCTGTGCATAATGAGATGGGTGGGTGACTTAGTTTCTTCTTTGTGTTGTTCTCTTTTACTGAATGTGCATTGCTTTTTTTCACCTTCTTACTTTTTGTCATCTATTTCTTCTACATATAATTTCTTTTTCTGGTTTTCTCTTGCTAACCTTATGACTTGAATAATTCATTCACTCACTTTTCAATCTTTTGTTTTTTCTATTATATAAATCTGATCCTCACCTTTTGGCACATATTGCAATGATTATGAAGAGGTTCTAATTATTTCACAATTTCCAATACAATTTCATCTTTAACTACTTCTTGTAAGTATATTTATTTCACTTCCAAAGAACAGGAGATTTTCATCTTTACTTTAAAAATGTACATTGTGATCAAGGAATATATTCTTGTATTTATTTTTTAATTGGGGGATGATTGCTTTACAATATTGTGTTGGTTTCTGCTACACATCAACATGAATCAGCCACAGGTATACACACACATTTCCTTCCTCTTGAATCTCCCTCCCAAGGAATATATTTTATATGATATCAATTATGTGGTGTTTATAGTCAGTAAATATGTACTTTTAAAAAAGTGGCGGGAGGTTTGTATCCAAGAATATGTACTTTGACATTAAGTCATCTTTGTTAATCATGACTGAAGCATTAAGTCACCTTTGTTAATCATGTTGCTCATATCTAGTACAGCCTGACTAATATTTTGTCTTCCTTCATTAGTTTCTGGTACAGATACGTTAACATCTCTTACCATCATTGCAAATTTGTTAATTTTTCTTTGAAGTTCTGTCCATTGTTTCCTTATATATTTGAGTCTAGGTTATTAGACTAGCTTTGTTGTACCTTACCTGTGAATTTTTTCACTTATCACTCATATAATCTTCATCTACACCAACACTATTCGCTTTCAAATTAATTTTATCTGATAAGAACACCACTAATCAAATTTCCTCTCTTTTGCTTTCCTGGTTCATGTTTTTTTTCTCAATTTTTGACCATTTTTCTCCTTGTCTGAATTCTATTAAATGGGTAATGTTTTCTTCATTCTCCTCTGCCCCTTTGCCAGCTTGAAAATTATACATTTTAATCTATGCTTATGCATACTTGACACCTTAAAAAAAGAAAAGTCAATCAAAGTCTCTCACCGCCAGGCCTTAGAGCCACTCAATTCTGGTCTCCCTTCCCCCATCTGCCACTTCATTGTTTTAGTATTTTAATTTCTCCCTGTTTGTAATCCTCTCCTCTTGTTTGTAAGTCAATGTTTAGCGCTATAAGAACATTCAACTTGTTTCATATCACTGTAACTCCAACCCCTTTTCAAACCTCTGTATTCAATTTTCTCCTTTCTGATGTACATACTTCAGTAGTTATTTCAGCAAAGCTTCTTTGCTAAAGAGCTGAAAATGCTCTTTATTTCCCCCACCCCACTGTTGAATGATACTTTTAGCTGGGTATAGAATTCTAGGATAATGGTTGTTTCCATTAGCTGACTGACAGCATATTTACACTGTATCCTGACAAATAGTATTACTTATGAAGAACCTGCTGTCAGCCTCACAGTTGTGAGCACTCTTTTATTCTGTCGCTATATTTGAAATTTTTCCCTTCCCAATATCTTATAGTTTTACCTCAGTGTGTCTAGATATAGATTACAGTCCTGCTTGGGACTCTATTATTTTAGTCTAAAGGGTTATGCTGCTGCTGCTGCTGCTAAGTCACTTCAGTCGTGTCCGACTCTTAGCAACCCCATGGACTGCAGCTGACCAGGCTCCTCCGTCCATGGGATTCTCCAGGTAAGAACACTGGAGTGGGTTGCCATTTCCTTCTCCAATGCATGAAAGTGAAAAGTGAAAGTGAAGTCTCTCAGTTGTGTCTGACTCTTAGCAACCCCATGGACTGCAGCCTACCAGGCTCCTCCGTCCATGGGATTTTCCAGGCAAGAGTACTGGAGTGGGTTGCCATTGCCTTCTCGCTAAAGGTTTATGTTTTGTTTCAAATCTGGAGAATTTTCTGCCATGGTCTTTTTAATTATCTCCTCTCCCGCACTGTCACTGCTTTCTTCTGGTGAAACTTCTACTCAGTACCTATACCAGACCTTCTCATTCCAGGTTTCAATTTCTTTTTTCATGATTTTAATCTCATCCTATCTCTGTGCCCCATTCTGAGTGGATTCCTCAGATCTGTCTTCTAACTCTAATTCCTTATGGTCTTTTTACATTTTAGTTGCTATTGTTATCATTTCTGGAAGTGATATTCAATTCTTTTTCAAGTCTGAGTGATTTAAACAGTACCTTTTTTCGTGCTTCTCGTTTCACTTTTAATAATTCTTAAAGTACTTTAGGATCTTTTAGATTTTCCTCTTTTGCAAACAGTATGATATTACTTTCTGTTTATAGTGTTTACTTTTTCAAAAAATATTTGAGGGCCTATAGACATATTTTGGAGACACTGTGTTTGGTTCTAGATCAGCACAATAAGGTGCATACTACAATGAAATACATGAATTTTTTTGGTTTCCCAGTGCATATAAAAGTGATGTTTACACTATACTGTACACTCTTGCCTGGAAAATCCCATGGACAGAGGAGCCTGGTAGTCTGAAGTCCATGTGGTCGCGAAGAGTCAGACACAACTGAGCGACTTCACTTTCACTTTTCATTTTCATGCATTGGAGAAGGAAATGGCAACCCACTCCAGTGTTCTTGCCTGAAGAATCCCAGGGACGGGGGAGCCTGGTGGGCTGCCATCTATGGGGTTGCACAGAGTTGGACACGACTGAAGCAACTTAGCAGCAGCAGCAGCAGTAGTCAAATAAGTGTGCAATAAAGTAGCATTACGTCCAGAAAAACAATGAGTATACCTTAATTGTAAGATACTGCTAAAAAAGGCTAACCATCATCTGAATCTTCAGCAAGTCATAGTGCTAATACTAAAGATCACTGATCACAGATCACCATAACAGATATAATAATGAAAATGCTTGAAACATGGCAAGGATTACCAAAAGATGACACAGAGATCAAAGTGTGCAAATGGTGTTGGAAAAATAGCAATGACAGACTTGCTCCACACAGGATTGCCACAGACCTTAAATATGTAAAATATGAGGTCACCTGCAAAGCACAATAAAGCTATAGCAGGAACCAGGCACTGCTCTTGGGACTTGAAATACATCAGTGCACAGAAGATACAAAGCTCCCAGGGGCTTGCCTTCTAGTGGAGGGAGAGACACAAGATACACAGTATCTGAAGTACAACATCAGAGGGTGATAAAGCTAAGGAAAAAAAAAAAAAAAGCAGGAAAGGTGGAGGGCAGGGATAGAGGCTACAATTTTAAATAGAATTGTCCTCAAGGAGACTTGTATAATGTAGAACAAGAAAAAAGACCCTGCGGTTATCAAAAAGAACATGATTCCTGGCAGAGGGGACCATGAGTATAAAGCCTAAGACAGAATTGCTCCTTCACTGTTGGGAGTAAAAATAACGGTACCAGTGCGGCTAGAGGAAAGAGAGCCAGAGGGAAGGCACAAGGTGAGATCAGAGGAAGGACAAGTGACAGATATCAGAACCCCTGAAAGGACTGTGGCTTTTGTCTTCAGTGAGATTGGAAGCCTTCAGAGAGATTTAATCAGCGGAATGACATAATCTGATCTATATTGTTAAGATAACTCTGGATGCTTTATAGTGAATGTACAAATTGGAGAAGGTCAGAATTAGAGGAACCAGCAGGAGCTGTGCCATAATCCAGTCAAGAAAGGATAGTGGCTTAGAGTCTAAGCCATTAGACCACAATAGGACCTGCAGAGGTGGTGTGTAGTCAGAGTATGCATACAGTTTAAAGACAGAGTCAACAGGGATTCAGTGTAAAACTGGATGTGGGGTTTGAGAAACACAGGGAAGACTCCATCTCATCACTCAAAGATGATGCCAGTATTTCTGGTCTGAGCTTTTTTGAAAGGACAGGATTACCATTAACAGCTGCTGCTGCTGCTGCTGCTAAGTCACTTCAGTCGTGTCCGACTCTGTGCGATCCCATAGACAGCAGCCCACCAGGCTCCCCCGTCCCTGGGATTCTCCAGGCAAGAACACTGGCGTGGGTTGCCATTTCCTTCTCCAATACATGAAAGTGAAAAGTGAAAGTGAAGTCGCTCAGTCGTGTCCAACCCTCAGCAACCCCATGGACTGCAGCCCTCCAGGCTCCTCCGTCCATGGGACTCTCCAGGCAAGAGTACTGGAGTGGGGTGCCATTGCCTTCTCCACCATTAACAGCAACAGGAAAAAACGCAGGAGGAATTCTGGGGAAGATTGGGAGTTTGTTTTGGATGCACTGTATCTATTTTCCATTGCTGTGTAACAAATGACCCAGAAACTTTGTAGATTAAACAGCCCAACTTCACTATCTCAGTGTCTGATCCCCACTAACTTGGGTGGTTCTGATCAGGGTCGTTCACAGGGCCAAGTGAGAGGGGCAGGAGCTTGGATCCTTAAGGCCATCTTGGAGGCTAGCTGCCCCATGAGTCATATTTGAGATTCTCACTACATACCTCAGTAAAGCTATCTGGAAGGAAATCAGGAGTTGAGAGCCATCCAGAGTGAAGAGGGGCTTCTCAGGTGTCATGGTGGTAAAGAATCTGCCTGCCAAGGCAGGAGACAGAAGAGATACGGGTTCAATCCCTAGGTCAGGAAGATCCCCTGGAATAGGAAGTGACAACTCACTCCAAAATTCTTGCCTGGGAAATCCCATGGACAGGGGAGCCTGGCAGGCTACAGTCCACAGGGTCACAAAGGATGGGACACAACTGAGTACACACAGATGTACACACGTACACACATGTACACACGTACACACATGTACACATGCATACACACATATACACACACACACGTACGCACACACACTGAAGAGGAGTGATCCAGGCTGGAGATAGAAATGGAGAAGTCAGAAGTATAAAGGGAGTATGTAGTAATACCCTGAGATGTCATCCAGGGAGTGAGCATAGACTTTTGAAGAAATGGACAGATGCTCCCTCGTGGTGCTCCACTGTTCACTTCCCCTGTGGAAATGTTGTGTGCCCTGAGTCATGAGACCACCCCCACACAGAGCAGTACTGAGCATTTATGCTGTGACCCCAGAGGCTTCATTCCTTCTATAGTAGTTTTTTCTTGGCTGAGTTTCCTCACATCAAATGACCCTCTATTGTTTACATTTTTGATCCTGGGTCAGGAAGATCCCCTGGAGGAGGAAATGGCTACACACTCCAGAATTCTTGCCTATAAAATCCCATGGAAAGAGGAGGCTGGCAGGCTACAGTCTATGGGGTTGCAAAGAGTTAGGCACAACTGAGTGACTGAATGCACACACACACACACAAACACACACACACACATAGCTGATTCACTTTGCTGTACAGTAAAAACTAATACAATGTAAAGCAATGATACTCCAATAAAAATTTTTTAAAAGTAAATCTAAACATTGTCTATAAAAGGCTCAATAAAGTGCTTCCTATTTCCATCTCTCTACTCAGATTGTGCTCATTACTCCCTCCATTTAACTCCCAGTGTGTTAGTCGCTCAGTCATGTCTGATTCTTTGCAATGTAGTGGTGACCCCATGGACTGTAGCCTTCCAGGCTCCTCCGTCCATGGCATTTTCCAGGCAAGAATACTAGAGTGGGTAGCCATTCCCTTCTCCAAGGGATCTTCCCAACCCAGGGGTCGAACCCAGGTCTCCCACATTGCAGGCAGATTCTTTACCATCTGAGCCACCAGGGAAGCCCTTAGTTCCTAGATATCACCCTAAACGGCCTATTTCATAAATGATCTTCTCAGAATCTCTTTCCTGTGTTAGTATAACATTAAGTAGTGGCTCTCTACCCTGAAATCACTTCAGAAAAAAGAAGAAAAACCCAAGAAGAGATATTTCAGCCCTTCTATGGAGCAGACTTTGGTTCTTGCGTTTTTTTCTGTTCGGATCACATATGTGTGTTGAAACTGCTTTCATAAACTATATTTACTGAACCCAAAGCCCTACCTTTTTAAATCACTATAAATGGTAAAAACCAAAGTTTCTTCTATCAAAGATTTGAAGACAAAACATGATGAATAGCAGTTTAACCTTTTTTTCAGTTGAGAAAACATTCTTTTGTTTATCATTAGGGAGAAGTGATCTTTTATCTTCCAATCGTGAAACCAAATGTGAATCTATTTGGACAATTAGAATCTATTTAGAGAACGAACAGAATCTGGAGGTCTGTTCACTAAGGACAATAACTAAACCTCAAACGTGATGTTTCAGGCCTGCGAGCCCACCTCTCGATCCAGCCAACTGTTACTTTCAACAACCGTCTCATTTTAAAGCAACTTCCAAAAAGGAGACTGCTCCGTGTCTTATCTACTGGACTTGAGAACGTGATGGCAACCCCCTTTTGTGGCCCTAACACAGCCAGGAAGGAGGGTCCCAGAGTTCAAGCTATAACATTGTCCCTCCAGGCTGCAAAGTACCAGAAGCAGAGTGAAGACGGGGGCCCAGGGACTACCCCCTCCCCGGGGCTCCTGGCAAAGGCCAGCCCAACATGGCCCCATGTTGTTCCAATGGCCTTACTCCCCCTATCAGCCTTGGAAGGCACCATGGCCCATCTCCTGGCTGAAATTGGGCACCACGGGAAGCCAGGGTTCTCCGGCCCCTACTCCTCACACTTCTGTTCTGGACATCACCTGGTACAGCCCCACCTACCTACCCTCATCCAACACTGTATACTGTAAGCAAAACCTGGCTTCCCCTGAGGACACAGCTCTCCCTTGAGACCTCTGGGTGTTTAGCACCTTCTCCTTCACACACCTCAGGCCAAGGACCTGCAGATGGGGTCTGTGCTTCCTGCTCTTCACAGCTGGTCCCTCTCTGCCCCCTTCCCCAGCACCCTCAATCTCACCACTGGGCAGCCCTCTATGTCTCAGCTGTCAGCAGACTTCTAGAAGACTTCCCTTAGCTCCCTGAAGACTTAGTTCTTAATCCTCTTCATTAACACTCCTGCATCGTTCTTGGTTATCATCCACATGTGGATGATCTTGGGTGATCCGGTTCTTCCTTTAACTGTGCCCACCAGCCTCCAGCCCTAATTGCTTCTTCCTAATGAGTCGGTCATGACTGCCACCTGCTGTCCCAAGCTCATTCCTTGTAGCTGTCTGGACACTAACAATCCTGCAACCCCTCCAGGACCTCCATCCATCCATCCAACAAGCTCCCTCCATCCTCATTCTTCTCATCCTCACTTCCCCTTCTCACTAAGTTTAGAACCCAGGGTCCATCATGACCACTTCCTCACCTGTTACCTCGACTCCTCTCCTCTCCCTCCTTTAGTGCCCTCGTCCCCCCGAGCCTTAACCTGTGCATCTGAACACGGCCAGAGGAAAACATCTGACCGTGAGGACCAGTCACTATAAATGAATGGCCACAAGAGGGAGGGGATACCTGTGCACTGATGGCTGATTCACACTCTTGAACAGCAGAAACCAACACAACATTGTAAAGCAACTCTACTCCAATTAAAATTAAAAAACAAAACAAACGAATGGCCACCCATCCCAAGTGGGTGCACTCGGCCATCTGCCACGCTGCCCTAATCCCTTCATTCTGGGCAACATCATCACCTCTGCCTTCAAGTTGTTCACATCCCCTCTGCTAGTGCCCTTGCTTCTACTTTTTCTGACAACATAGAAGAAACCAAAACCAAAAACAGAAGACAAACCCTTCTGTGCATTCTTATTGCCCCACTTACCAAGCTAATGGGTATATCTGTGCCCATTCAAACCTTTCCTGGCACCTTCCTATTTTTATGGATTAATTATCTATCCTCCTGGATAAAAGCTCATTCTTCCATTTGACCCTGCATCCCACAAGTTCTTACCTGTTCAGAGCTTTCACTTCAACAACCCTGCCATCACTCCCCATCATCCATTTTTCCATCCCTCTTGCATAGTCTCTATCAGGATATACAATGCTACATTATCTCCCACCTTGAAAAGAGGATCCCTTCTTTGACCTCAACTTCATGCAGGAGACTCCGGCTTGACTCCTGGGTTGGGAAGATCCCCTGGAGAAGGGAAAGGCTACCCATTCCAGTATTCTGGCCTGGAGGATACAGCCTGTAGAGCCCATGGGGTCCCAAAGAGCTGGACACGACTGAGCCACTTTCGCATTCCCTGTCACTTTCATGTTTGGTTACTGGAATTTTCCTGCTTTCCTTTAAAAGGTAAATTCCTGAAGGAGTCGGGGACATCAATTTGGACAGTTGCTCTCCCAGGCCCTCTTGAACCCATGGCCACCTGGTTCTGATCCCTGGTTCATACTTCTCCAATGAAGGTCATGCGCCAATGAAAGTCACATCCCATGATCAGTTCTCTGTACTTGACACAGATCCCCCCACCCCATCCCCACTCTCTCTACTTCTCATGTCCTCCTACCCCACTGGCCATGCCCTTTGACCTCCTCCTTTGGTTCTGTTTCACTCTTCCAGCCTCTAAATGCTGGAGGACCCAAGGCCCCATCCTGAAAACTCTTCTCTGGCTGGCTGATTAAATCCCAAATCATGGCTTCCTAAACCATCTGCAGCTGACACTCTATTCCTGAACTTAGACTCCTGCCTCTCCACCTGGACACCAAAGATCCTCTCCAGCTTAACATGTCTTAAATCAAACTCTCATTTCTATGCTGTCAAAACCTATTCTTCTCCACTTCAACAAGCAGCGGCTCCATCCTCTCAGCACCAGAAGCCTAAAGAGCATCCTCCCAGCACCCTCTGCACTCAGGGCCTGTGTCCACTCTACCCATGATCCCACTGGCTCTTCAAAGGAAACTAATACTGAGCCCCTCCCCAGATTTATTTCTTTTTCTCTAGACCACACAGCAATCTGATATTTTTGTTTGTTTATTGACTGCCTTCATCAAGAATTATTTCTTTAGAGAAGGGGCTATATTTTCTGATATATACATGAATGCATGCCAAGTCACTTCAGTCATGTCCGACTCTTTCCGACCCCATGGACTGTAGCCCACCAGGCTCCTCTGTCTGTGGGATTCTCCAGGCAAGAATACTGGAGTGGGCAGCCACTGCCTTCTCCAGGGGATCTTCCCAACCCATAGATTGAACCCACGTCTCTTAAGTCTCCTGCATGAACAGGCAGTTTCCTTTCCACTAGCGCCACCTGGGAAGCCCAATATATACATATACATATATATTCACCACTATGTCCCCAGAGTCTGGAGAAGTGCCTACTACCTAGGGTGTGCTCAATGCTATTTGAATGAATGAAAGAATAAGGAGATGAATACATCTCTTCAACGAGATTTGACACTCTCCTCTGCATGAAGAGCTGAGCTGAGACTGCTGCTTTGTTGTGATAAGAGAAATGTGTTTAGTGACAGAAGCTTTCTTGTACTTTACCATCCACCCCAGTCTCAACTTCTTATAATTAACCTGAGGATTCTTCCCCAAGCTGTCAGGCCTCAACTGTTTTTGGCTTTCAGACTAGACCAACCATTTCCTTGTTGTACGAAAGAATACGGCTCAAGAGTGCTCTTATTTTGATGGCCCAGGTCATCCTGCGAGCATCCTTCACATTCCTGTTGAATCTTTACCTGACCAAACTGCCGTCCACTGCCCACCCATTAACATCTTTTTCTCACTCCTGTCCTGCTTTTCATAAAAGTTTAGTTCTGCCGGCAAACTCTCTGGTCACATCTTTGCTGGAGCACCAGTGCTTTAGTTTCTCAAATTCCCTCAAGATTACAGGATTAAGGGTCAAAGATGGGGATCTGGGGAAAAGAAAATGCTTTGATATAAACCTGACAGAGAAAAGGAGAAACGTGTAAGCCTTTTTTCCACACCTGTTTCTTTTCAACTGTACTGCAAGCCTGTGGCTCAGTTCCTACTCTGAAAACTCTGGAAAAATCAAATCTTAAAACTGAAAGGATTCAGTGACTTCCCTGGTGGTCCAGTGGCTAAGACTCCACACTCCCCATGCAAGCGGCCCAGGTTCCATCCCTGGTCAGGGAATGAGATCCCATATGCTGCAACTAAGACCTGGTGTAGCCAAATAAATAAAATAAATGTTTTTTTAATAAAACTAAAAGACCTGAGAAAGTCTCAAACTTTCATGTCAAGACAACAAATATCAACGGCCAAATCCCAGTTGTACCAGCAGTTAGTTTGTGGAATCAACCATCTTTTTTTTTCTTTCCCTAGCTGAGAAATCCAAGTGTCCCTAATGAGGAAATATACCAGTATGGATTCAGAGAGGCATTCCAAGGAACCCAACCAAAATGTGCTCCCTCCTCCAAGCAGCTCTCTAAGATTGCATCTGAGACTAAAGACTTCTCCCCGTGAGGTGTACTGAGGTCACTGATTTCGAGTATCTTGGACTCAATCCCGTCTGCTTTGGTCACCATTTTCCTCTGCACCACCTTGGTCTTTCTAAACAATGGGATCTGTGAGCTATGAAATCTCTGCATGTTTAAATATCTGCCTTCTGCAGTACAGAATAGATCCTTAACAAGGCTATGATAAGTGAACACAAGAACAGAAAAGGTAAGAGGGAACAGATCACCTGACCATCTCAAAAAAAGCAAATTATATTCTGACTTTGGGATTCCCTCGGGGGAGGGGGCATGTTTTGACGACTGCTGTCTCCTGTACTTGTCTCAGAATCCATCTTTCTGCTTCTCATAGTTTATCACTGATGTTCAGCTCCACCACAAATCCCAGAGCAGCCTCCAGATGCATCTCTTGTACTAGAATTTTGTTCCAAAGTCCTGTGTCACTTCAAGTGCTTTAACAAGCAGCCTCTAGTCCCAAAGGGATGTGACTGAGTCTCACTCCTCTGCAGTGGGAAAAACAGTAGCCCAGGACTGAGGACAGTCCGGGCATCTGCACTCATCATGAGGAGGGTGAAGGGTCCCAGGGAGGGAGGACCCAGTCCCTGGCCCCTGGAGAGAAGCCATCCCTCCCTCTTCA
The DNA here is from genome assembly GCF_023091745.1 of Budorcas taxicolor. Lineage (NCBI taxonomy): Eukaryota > Metazoa > Chordata > Mammalia > Artiodactyla > Bovidae > Budorcas > Budorcas taxicolor. Next base: position 30,589,802 of record NC_068928.1, on the reverse strand, counting down.
TGTCTTAAGCTCCAATCCCATATCCTCGGCTGCCTGATGCTGCCTCCAGGAGAAGACGTCCAACAAGGCAGAAACAAGTTGGTTCTACAGCAGCGTTAGTTATAATAGCCCAGAACTGGAAGCAACTCAAGTGTAGCTATCAGCAGATGAACAGAGAAACAAGGTATTGTGGATCCATACTATGGAATATTCAGCTCAGTTCAGTTGCTCAGTCGCTCAGTCGTGTCTGACCCTTTGTTACTGCATGGACTGCAGGTCTCCCTGTTCACCACCAACCTGCGGAGTTGACCCAAACTCATGTCCACTGAGTCGGTGACGCGATCCAACCATCTCATCCTCTGTTTTCCCCTTCTTCTCCTGCCTTCAATCTTTCCCAGCATCAGGGTCTTTTCCAGTGAGTCAGCTCTTCGCATCAGTTGGCCAAATATTGGAGTTTCAGCTTCAACATCAGTTCTTCCAATGAACACATAGGATCCCCTTTAGGATGGACTGGTTGGATCTCCTTGCAGTCCAAGGGACTCTCAAGAGTCTTCTTCAACACCACAGTTCAAAAGCATCCATTTTTTGGCGCTCAGCTTTCTTTATAGTCCAACTCTCACATCCATACATGACTACAGGAAAAAGCATAGCCTTGACTAGATGGACCTTTGTTGGCAAAGTAATGTCTCTGCTTTTTAATATGCCATCTAGGTTGGTCATAATTTACCTGCCAAGGAATAAGCATCTTTTAATTTCATGGCTGCAGTCACCATCTGCAGTGATTTTGGAACTCCCCAAAATAAAGTCTGCCACTGTTTCCACTGTTTCCCCATCTATTTCCCATGAAGTGATGGGACTGGATGCAATTATCTTAGTCTTCTAAATGTTGAGCTTTAAACCAACTTTTTCACTCTCCTCTTTCACTGTGATCAAAAGGCTCATTAGTTCTTCTATACTTTCTGCCATAAGAGTGGTGTCATCTGCATACCTGAGGTTATTGATATTTCTCCAGGCAATCTTGATTCCAGTTTGTGCTTCATCCAGCCCAGCATTTCTCATGATGTACTCTGCAAATAAGTTAAATAAGCAGGGTGACAATATACAGCCTTGACGTACTCCTTTTCCTATTTGGAATCAGTCTGTTGTTTCATGCCCAGTTCTAACTGTTGCTTCCTGACCTGTATACAGATTTCTCAGGAGGCAGGTCAGGTGCTCTGGTATTCCCATCTCTTTAAGAATTTTCCATAGTTTATTGTGATCCACACAATCAAAGGCTTTGACGTAGTCAATAAAGCAGAAATAAATGTTTCTCTGGTACTCTCTTGCTTATTTGATGATCCATTGGACGTTGGCAATTTGATCTCTGGTTCCTCTGCCTTTTTGAAATCCAGCTTGAACATCTGGAAGTTCACAGTTCACATACTGTTGAAGCCTGGCTTGGAGAATTTTGAGCATTACTTTACTAGCGTGTGAGATGATTGCAATTGTGCAGTACTTTGAGCATTCTTTGGCACTGTCTTTCTTTGGGATTGGAATGAAAACTGACCTTTTCCAGTCCTGTGGCCACTGCTGAGCTTTCCAAACTTGCTGGCATACTGAGTGCAGCACATTCACAGCATCATCTTTCAGGATTTGAAGTAGCTCAACTGGAAGTCCATCACCTCTGCTAGCTTTGTTCATAGTGATGCTTCCTAAGGCCCACTTGACTTCACATTCCAGGATGTCTGGCTCTAGGTGAGTGATCACACCATTGTGATTATCTGGGTCATGAAGATCTTTTTCATACAGTTCTTCTCTGTATTCTTGCCACCTCTTCTTAATATCTTCTGCTTCTGTTAGATCCATTCCATTTCTGTCCTTTATTGAGCCCATCTTTGCATGAAATATTCCCTTGGTATCTCTAATTTTCTTGAAGAGATCTCAGTCTTTCCCATTCTATTGTTTTCCTCTATTTCTTTGCACTGATCACTGAGGAAGGCTTTCTTATCTCTCCGTGCTATTCTTTGGATCTCTGAATTCAAATCGGTATATCTTTCCTTTTCTCCTTTGCCTTTTACTTCTCTTCTTTTCACAGCTATTTGTAAGGCCTCCTCAGACAACCATTTTGCTTTTTTGCATTTGTTTTTCTTGGGGATGGTCTTGATCCCTGCCTCCTATACAATGTCACAAACCTCTGTCCATAGTTCATCAGGCACTCCGTCTATCAGATCTAGTCCCTTAAATCTATTTCTCACTCCCACTGTATAATCGTAAGGGATTTGATTTAGGTCATGCCTGAATGGTCTAGTGGTTTTCCCTTCTTTCTTCAATTTAAGTCTGAGTTTGGCAATAAGGAGTTCATGATCTGAGCCACAGTCAGCTCCTGGTCTTGTTTTTGCTGACTTTATAGAGCTTCTCCATCTTTGCCTGCAAAGAATATAATCAATCTGATTTCGGTGTTGACCATCTGGTGATGTCCATGTGTAGTCTTCTCTTGTGTTGTTTGAGTAGGGTGTTTGCTATGACCAGTGCATTCTCTTAGCAAAACTCTATTAGCCTTTGCCCTTCTTCATTCTGTACTCCAAGGTCAAATTTGCCTGTTACTCCAGGTATTTCTTGACTTCCTACTTTTGCATTCCGGTCCCCTACAATGAAAAGGACATCTTTTGGGGGGTGTTAGTTCTAAAAGGTCTTGTAGGTCTTCATAGAACCGTTCAACTTCAGCTTCTTCAGCATTACTGGTTAGGGCATTGAGTTGGATTACTGTGATAGTGAATGGTTTGCCTTGGAAACGAACAGAGATCATTCTGTCATTTCTGAGATTGCACCCAAGTACTACATTTCAGACTCTTTTGTTGACTACGATGGCCACTCCATTTTTTCTAAGGGATTCTTGCCCACAGTAGTATATATAATGGTCATCTGAGTTAAACGGAATATTATTCACCATTAAAAAGGAGACACTCTGACATGGCCACAACACTAATGAATCTGAGTGAAATAAGCCAGTCCCTGAAAGATAAGTACTGTATGGTGCCACTTATGAGGTATAATCAGTCAAATTCACAGAGACAGAAAGCAGCATGGTGGGAGACAGGGGTGGGGAGGGGGCAGAGGGAATCGGGAGCTATTTAGCATGGACAGAGTTTCAGTTTTGCAAAATGAAGAGAGTTCTGAAGTTGAGGGGTGGTCAGTGCCACTTACATGCACATTTTAAAATAGTTTAAGTTTAAATTTTATGTTCTGTGTGTTTTGCCATGATTTTTTTCAATTGAAAAAACTGGGTTCAGAAAAAAAAATCATTTTGGATCAGTAAGAGCAGAAAAGGCCACAGGGGAGCATACACTTGGGTATCTTGACTTGATGTCCAGGGTCAGGGGAGGTGCAGCAGGTGAAAGGTGAGGGAGAAGCACATTCCGGGAAGGAAGAAAAGTACAAGAGAGGGCAGCATGACTAGGGGCCTGGGGAAGCCTGGGTAGCATATGGGGATGGCCAGCACGGAGGGAAGACAGGTGGAAAGAATGGGGGAAAAGGCACCCGGGGAGAGTGTGGAAGGCTGTTCACATCAGGAGCCTGCCCCTTCCTCACTCAAGGAGAAGATTCCCACCCAGGTCCCCAAGGCCTCCAGGGCTCCCTCCATCCCTTGAGGGAGTCAGGCCTCACTTTTTCCCAAGACTGAATCGGGACATCACATAGATCAGAAACTAGGATTTGAGACCCAGTTCTACATGCAACTAACTGTCTGAACTTAATTAACCAAGTTGTTTACCTTCTGAGACTTGAATTATTCGTCTTTACAACAGAGATTGTCATCGTTGTTACATACAGGTGTTGGAAGGTTTAAGTGAAAGGACTGTGTAATACGACCCTAAGAGTCTGGTCATACCACCAGAGGCTCCCTAAAGGCTGTAGTTTGTGTTGTCTGTTGTTCCATTTCTCAACGCCAGATGCATTAGCCAGGAGGATTCAAACTCCGAACAACATGAAACTCCAATCTGGTCTCGTAGGCACTACAGCACGGTCTGAGGAAATGTTATCTTCACAAGATCCCAACTTTGCCCACATAAGGGTAGCCTCCTAATTAGGAATAAATTTTCAATAAAATATAGTATATATAATATATTTAAATTATATAAAATTGTAAGTAAGTCTGAATCATAAAGCCATCCAGAGTGTTTCTTGAGAGCTCATCCAAGTAGCGTGCAGTCATGTCCCCTCCTTCTTTGTCCCTGGCAAAGAAGCCAGGTCCTAGGTAACCCTGCACAACTGAGATGACCACTGCTCCCCGTGTCCCCACTAACTCTGGCTTGGAAATGAGCTTTGCAATGAAAGGTGCAGAGCAGCGCTCTGCCTCCCTCCGCAGCAGCACGTGTCCACTGGGGACGTGATTCATGCACTCTGCCCAGGGGCCCAGTGTGTCCTCCAAGCCTGCTTCATTCCCAGGGCCACTGGTCTTCCTGACTCTCAGTATCTCCAACACTCCCTTCAGATGCAAAACACAGCTTCATCTTTGCCGGTTACAAACTTAGGTACATGACTATGGCAGCACATACAAGGATGAAAAATCACCCCTTTTCCTCCCACATCCTACCAAACTGCCCCTCCAGAGGACACCCTCAGTTGATGTCCTGTGGGTTTAGATTTTCCCAGAGACAGAAGTACCCCCTGGTTCCTTTCAGAATTGTTTTGGAATTACTTTCTCGGCAAACAGAAAATTTTACATGGGCCTCCTCCCTGATTTATAAAATCTATACGTAAGGAAGAGGTCTATCACTCTAGTCACATACAAACACTTTATCTTAAATATTTAAAACATTCTTAATGAAACTTAATTTTTACAATGAAAATAATAATAATAACACCAGTCATTAATTTCCTGGCTTTTCTTCACAAGATCTTTACATCTGTATTCTCTAGCCATAAATAAAGGAAAATTAAGACGTATTCATCAGGGGAACAGTGACATTCCCAAGGAGGGTGACTTTAGAAAGCATTTAAGTATACGGTGCTGTACCAGAAGCTCTGTCACTAAAATAGAATCCAGATATGGGTTGTTACTGTCACTTCATAACTTCTGGCTTGTAGTTTTAGCACTTATCAGAGCCCAGTATTCTCTTTGACAAGGTCTTGTCATTGGGGTACACTGCCACCAAGTGGTGGTAAATGCCTTCCTTATGTTAAAATTAACCCAATCTGTGCCTGAGATTCATGGGCCACCTCTTCAACAAACATACAAGCCAAGGATTGTCTACTTCTGAATAGTAAAAAATTTAAGTCGTTATCAATATAGTTTAAGATTATAGATATCATTTTCAAGGTAATATCAAACAATTTCAGAAAGAGAAAAGTGTGATAATCAGTATCATTTAATTCCAACAGCCAGACAATAGTCTGAGTACAAACTTACCTCAGGTAGAATTCCTCAGGATTGATTTCTGAAAGACACTAAGCCCTGAACAGAACCGCACACTTTAAGTGACTTCTTTACGTAGATTGAGACCATAACCATGACTGAAAAATGGCAATAGACAGGTCATCACAAAGCTGACAGTTTAAGGAAGTGGAGAAGACCACTGCTCTTGCTGGCCCATCCATGACTGCCTTTCCTTCCCAGCAGATGCCAACTGCTGACAACCGGGCGTGCTCCCCAGAAGGAGGCAAGGGTGGAGCCTCTGAGGCAAAGACAACAGGCAGACCAGACAGAGCCTGGAGGCCCCTCTGCCTATGATTCCCACAGCAGCAGCGCTGCCACCACAGGCTCTGGCAAAAGCCAGAAAACTCCATCTTGCTTCCTGGGAGTCCACCAGCGGGAGAACGTAAGCAAGGTTGTTTCAGGTAACAGGAAAGTCTCGGATCCAAAGGCCCTCCACCCACCTTCTCCCCGGTGACCTCCAGGGGCCAGAGCAGCTGGAACCCAGTGGGCACACCCCACATGAGCTCTGCCCTGTAGGAGCCCACCGAGCTCTTCACTGAGGAAGGTGGGGGTCATAACCAGGCTCCCTGACCCTGGCTCCAGGCCTCCTGGCAGAGGAGGAAGTGCCAGAGGATGTGAGTCGCTCGAGGGGCTCCAGAAGGCAGGGCTTCTGGGAGGGGACCATCTGGGATCAGACCGTCTGGAGCTCGGGTCCGCTGTCCCCCATGAGCCAAGCCCATCCCTGAGGACTGCTGGCCCCTGTCTCCTCACCTGTGAGGCCGGGGGCAGGGATGCCACAGCTCTGCAGAGCATCGAGGACCAAGCTCTGTGAGACCCCAGCCAGCACCCTCTGGGGACTCATGACACTTAAGTGCTGTCTCCCTGGAGGTAGATGGGGGTCAGGGGCTCCACCTGCACAGCTTCGCTGCCTGCCGAGGGACAGGCTGTGAAGGGACCACCTGGGGCTGGGGGTGCCTCTTTGACACACGTCATCGACTTTTCCATCAAGTAGACAACCCGGGAGGGAGGACACACAGGTTGAGTGTGCCACCTAGCTCCAGGGGATACAGTCAAGTGCAGCCAGCTATGCCTGCCGGGGCCACCTTCTCTCCTCTCAGTGAGGGGACACCACACACAGGGTCGGCACCTCCACCCCCAGGTCACACCCAGACAGGCTGCCTCACTAGGGCACTGGCGACACCGGGCGACCCAGTGGCCACTGCTTTCCCCGGCAACCACGTGAGGCAGGAGATGCCCTGAATTCCCTGAAGGAGGAGGAGAAGGCGTGATGGCGATGCTCGTAAGTCCTCCGGCCCACCTCCTCAACAGGTCTGGGTCACTTCCTCTCCCCATCCATGAATCCCCCTGGCCCACAACTGCTCTGCCCAGGAAATGACATGAAGGTCATGCCACTGCAGCAGGGCCCCTGTGCCCTGAGCCATCTGCTGGCAAGAACCCCCAGAGAAGCCAATACACGGCCAGCCCGGAGCACCCAGCCTCCCTGCCAGTGTGCCAGGTGTGCGGAGAAGCCACCCTGGACCAGGGAAGCGTTGGGTCAATGCCCGTGAGGTGCTGGATAGACACAGGCCACTAGGAGCACAGAGCAGCACAGCCATGCCCTGCCTGCCTGACCTCTTGACCCAAAAAACCAAGAGAATCAATACAACAGGTGTGTCAGGACACGAACGTGAGGGACAGGCTGTCAGGTGCCAAAGGTTGTCAAACCAACCTCTCCTCACCATCCTCCTTATTCCACTTCACACTGACAGCAAAGCGATGTCATTTATGCTGTGCCTTGGTTGCAAAGAGCTGGACACAACTGAGCAGGCAAGCATACATGCTTGTGATTTTAAGTCACTGGGGTTTATTTCATAACCACAGCCCTGGTAGACACCCACCCCCACACACATCCCGACCATGACGACGCGGGGCGGGGGGATTAATACAAGGACCACGCTCTGCACTCAGAACCACCCCCCACTCCCCAGAGCCGGGCATCTCTTCAGACAACAGAGTGAGTGCCTGAGCCTCTGCTCATCAGGGTCAGTGTTCTCAGAGGCTCTCAGCCCCTCACGCCAAGGCTCCCACCCCAGCAGAGCACACAGCTCAGGGTGAAGCTAGAAGTCTGCTACATGCACCACTCCACCTGTGAGCAGGGGAGAAAAAGGATGCCCAAGGCTCCTCCGGACCCAGGGGGACTCCGTTACCCCCACCTCCAGGTCTCCTGCAGGAGAAAAGAGGCATCTCAGGCTCCCAAAACAGGCCTGGGTTTCAGGATTTGAAAGGGCGCTGCTGGCATGGTGCAGGTGGAGAGTTTGCAATAGCTTCTGGCACATCAGCCGGACACGTCGGAAGACTGTCTGCAGGGACCCTGGAGCCGCTGAGGGCTGAGCACGGGGCGGCAGTGGGTCAGATAAGATCTGTCTGGCATGCATCCCACAGGCAGAGAGCCCTCTGGAGTCAGTTTCTGTCCATCTTGAGAAACATACAAGGTCCTTCACAGGAGAGTCAGGGGGACAGGTGTCCACGATCGTATCACGGACTCAACTCCACTGGGGGATGCAGGGCCTAAACACGTATTAGATTAGAGCATGCGGGCACATCCCCAGGACTTGTGAAGGTTTTATGCTTCACTGCCACCCGGGCAAGCGTCTTCATAAGGAGGTCCTTGACACACGGAGACCGAGACCCACCACCTACAGGGCCGTGGAGACGTGGAACAGAAGGCGGGACCTAGCTTGTCCTCATGCCACACAATAACGTGGGGGCTTGTCATGTTTGTAGCACTTTCAATGACTTGTTGCCACCCTCTACAGCTGAGAACACAGCAGTCTATAGAAACCATGACCAAAATATCAGAGATAGACTCAAAGATGGCTCTTCTGAAGTCACATCTGTGTTCTTCGCACTCCCCTGTCTCCCTGTGGTGAACGGGTTTTGTTTTTGGCCTGTCTGTCAAGGCAGAAGTCACAACCTCTTGTTTTAGAGCCAAGAGTCCCGGGAACCACCCCCTTCTCCTCCATGGGGCAGGCTTGTGATGTCAAAGTCCCGCAGCCTCTGGCGGGGATTCCCCTCATTAGAATCTGACTCCTGGATGCAGAGGACACTGGTGCAGGCCTGTGCCTGTTCAGAAGCCCTTCCTCCTGCACAAGTCCCTCCGTATCCTCCTTTCTGTCTCAATCAGGCACTCAGGGTTTGGTGCTAGGGACCAAGGAATGTAGACACAGAGCCCCCGTCACACGTGGAGTTCATTTCAGCCTACGCTGCTTTAATTTCCAATTCATTTCTAAGAGGGATGTTAGATAATCATAAGCAACAACTACTTGACGTAGCAGGATGTTAGGTTATTTCCTGTTGCCTCAGAATTGGTAGCCAGGACCCAGAGCTGGGATCAACAAGGACTGAAGTACCATACATTCTAAGAAGCACTGAAAATAACCAGAAACCTCCTGCAGAGCTTACTAGGAAACAGCTGGTATTTCTGCTGTGTTAACCAGGTCCTTCATTCTCTGTGTTCTGACACTTTGACAGCGGTGGGCTCTTGCTGACCTTGAAGGGACTTAGCTCCTAGAGATGGTGGAATCGCTGGTCCCTGAGAAAACCATTCAAATGCAAACCAGCCAACCCAGAGGCCTCACTGGCAACTGCTTCTTCTACATTCACACTCTGGACTACTGTCCACCTGCCCTAATCACCCAGGGCTGGGTAGCAGACAACTGGGACAGCCCCTGCACCCCACAATCTACTGGAATCACACAAATCAGCAAGACGTAAGCTGGTTTGGCCCGCCCTGCCTGTTCCTTCCTGCAGAAACCCCAGGAAAGGCTCTTGCCCACCGCACACCTACCCTTCCTCCTCTGCGTGACCTCCCCTGGCTGACCCTGGTGCCCCCCATGTGGCCCTGTCTTCTGAGCCTCCTGTTTCTAGGGAGCTGAGAGGATAATAAACACTTGACTTCTGGACGGGCATGTCTGTGTCTGCATGTCTCAGCACGTGGGATTAAAACAAATCTAGATACCTTTAAAACCCTGGCTGTGCTCCCCAGACACCCCATACCACACTCCCTTCAGAGGAGAAGAGAGCAGAGCTGTAGCTATGGGCTGCCACCAGCCTTGTGCTGAGCAAGTCGCTTTTCCTGTCTTCCTCTCCAGAGTCCAGCGAGGGGAGAGGACCCTGATAAACTCTCACGGGAAGCAGACTGGCCCTCCTTCTCCAGTGGGAGATCTCTATCCTTAACAAACTCGTGTCTATGTGAATGGGAGAAGAGAGAACAGGGGCTCATGCAAGAGGGGATTGGCTGCCGTGGGCCTGACCAGGACCCACGAGTTTCCCATGGGCCCAGCGGACACTGGAATGCAGCTGGGCTCGAGCCATCTTTCCGGTACCCCACCAAGAGGGCTGCCTGCCAGCCGGGCAGGCCTTGCTAATGGGCCTGACAGAGAATGGACAGCGGGCCGGAGCCAGGATGCCCATGTCAGGGAATCGGGCACTGGGGAGGCCCCACAGGGTGTTCCAAAGAATTCCAGCGGCACCCCAAGAGCGCCAGCCTCTGGGCCTCTGCCAGCCACCCGGAGCCTATAACTGCCACTCAGAGCTGGCCCGAGAAGCGGCAGCAGCCGCCTGCGGAGAAAACTGGAGTGTCCAGGTGAGGGGACGAGGGGTCACCGGGGCTGGGGTGGGGCACGGGAGGGGTTTAATGACTGGAGGCAACAACAACAACAACAGAGCCTTAGCGAGCCATTTCTTGATCTGGTTTACCCGAGTGCTTAGTGAAAATTCAGTAAACCCACTATGATTTGCCCACATTTCTATGGAGATGCTATATTCCAATTTAAAAAGAAAAAAAGAATTAACCTTTGAAAGCACCCCCAGGACAACATACTTCCTCTCCAGGCCCTGGTTTTGCTGCTCCTCCCTTAACATCTCCACCTGGCATCTCCCCAACACAGGCACTGACCGTGTCCTTAATCCTTAGAGGGGGTTCCTTCTCCAACTCAGGGGAGGGACATTTCTTCACACGTGGGAAATGTTCAGCCCCCACTCGAGAGCCAAGCAGACCCACTGGAACCTTCTCTCTGTGCAGCTCTGTCCTCTCTTGTGCATGAGCCCTGTGATACGCACCCAGGGTGTCTTGCCCTCCCCTCTCTGACTCCCCAGCCCCTGGTCGCCCACCCTGGGCTGCACCTACGCCTCAGGCACTCCTCAGGGCAGTCACGGGGCTCACCTCCTGTTTCCCCTTCATGGCCCCTGACCTCCAACTTGTAGGGACTTCCCCTGGTGGTCCAGTGGCTAAGACTCCATGCTCCCAATGCAGGGGGCCCAGGCTCTACCCCTAGTCAGAGAATTAGATCTCACAAGCCACAACTAGAAAAGATCCCACATGCTGTAACTAAGACCCAGTGCAGCCCAATAAATAAAAACAGTGATCTAGTATTGTTTAGAAAAATTAGCAAAACCTTAATGTACCAGTTATCATCAGGTAAAAAGGGAAAGTAGCCCCCCCACTCCAGACTGATGGTGGGAAGATAAATCTATACCCCTTGTAGGCAACACAGTTATGGGTATTAGGATTTTTACATACATTTTCGTCCATTGACCCCACTTCCAGGAATTTATCTTAAGGAAATAATAAAGATAACATGCAAACAGCACAGTGACTGTCATTATGGGACCACAGGATTCCCAGTGACAGCCAAGCATGGGAACAACCTAGGTCTCCAACAGTAGGGCACTCATTAAATAAGTTACAGTTTATCTGTAGGATGGAATGATATTTACCCATTATGATATTACGGTAGAAAAAAAAGAAAAAGTTTACAATAAAGCATGTAAAAATATGACTTTAAAGAGACTATTTTAAGTGATCCCATTTCATAAATTTCATGGGTATATGTGTGTGTCTATATGTACACACACACACTCTAGTATTATTAAAAATATTCAAATCCGGATGGGGAATTCATGGGTGGCTATCTTTTAAAATTTTATTCTTTCTAAAAATTCTAAATTATTAACTTTAAAAAAAAAAAAAAAAAGCTTTTCTGAGAAAATAAAGTTGAAACATAAGTAAAACAGATAGCCAGTCGGAGTCTGTTGTTACGATGCAGGGAACCCAAAGCCGGTGCTCTATGACAACCTGGAGGGTGAGAGGGAGACTGAAGAAGGAGGGGACATATGTATGCCTATGGCCGACCCACGCTGATTACGGCAGAAAGCATCTCACACACGCACACACACACACACACACACACACACACACACACACACATACACACACACCTTAGACTGCAGAAGGAGGGGACATATGTATGCCTATGGCCGACCCACGCTGATTACGGCAGAAAGCATCTCACACACACACACACCTTAGACTGCAGAAGGAGGGGACATATGTATGCCTATGGCCGACCCATGCTGATTATGGCAGAAACCATCACACACACACACACACACACACACACACACACAAACCTTAGGCCAAAGTTAATTCAAAATAAATGACAAAAAAAGAAAAGGCTACCTTTATTACTCTTCTCTGAGGTCTCTCTCATAGCTGCATTTTTAAATTAGAATGACAGATGTGACAGAATTCTGAATACAGAGTAAGGATCTAGTTCACCTCAGTTTGGAAGATTTTATACGTGGCTCGGTCTTTTATCTGCAAACTCATAAAGAGATAAAGGACTTGATAGCAGCGTGAAAATGTGTCTCTGAAGATTTGAACTTACACTTAATGAGCAGCACAAAAATATATGCCTATAGATAAGAGGTTATCACAGTCAGGGAAAAAAAGAACTTTTATGACCTTGACATTTTTTTTTCTGTTTACATATCGGTTGAATAAGCCAGCCACTGGATAAGGTCCCCTGGTATGGAAACATCCTCAGAGCTCGGCTGACTCTAAGCCTGAGAAAAACACTCACTTCTCTGACTTTTACTGTCGTCTCTACCTGCCCTGCCCCACCGTCTTGCTCATGTCTTTTGGAAGCCACTGAAGTCACATGGTCTGATCTGGTACATGGAGCTGCTGGGCATAGGAGGAGGGTGGTATTTAGAGCGCATTTGATTGGTACAGCTTGTCTGACACACCAAAGATGTGTCAGGGGGAGCATTGGCTTAAGTCACCTGTGCTTCCCTTACCCCATTAGAGTCTGCACACATGTCCCTAGAGAACTTGGATTAATTTCATGCAGTGTAGCCTCTGCCCACAACTTGCTCACCCAGGGCCCCAGCAATGAATCCCGTCAGTCAGTTCGTCTCAGCCAGGGCTAGAAAAGGATGTGGGGACATCACTTAAGAAAGCCAGAGGATCACTGGGAATAGATTTTACAGAGCACACATTCACAAGGTGTGTCTTTCTAACCTTTGTAAGTTTCCTCTGGGTGTGCATCTGTATTGACCGAATGCTTCCCTGGAGGCAGACAGTTTACCTGCCTCGTGAACAGACATTTAAGATGACCCCACATGGGCCATCAGGAATCAAAGCCACTGGTGCTGTAAGGAAAAGCCAGATCTGGTTTGGGCTTCATGCCAGGAACCCAGAACTTGGTGTAAGATCTGTTACACTACCACGTGACTTCACAGACAGCTGGAATGTGGTAAGAACAAATCAACAAGCTCCAGGTCCTAGAGGTCAGGGAGGGAACAGACGATCTTCCCTGTACTCAACTCTTGTCATCCCAGGCCAGCTGTTTGTGCATTTCCCACAGGAAGCCTTCTTGTGAACAGTGACTTCAGATGGGCACCGCACAGACCACTGACCCATAGGCGGCTCTGGATGTGTTCTGCACAAATAGAGGGGAGGGAACTTTCAGAGCTGGGCATCGGCCTACTGGACTCCATCATCCTCTGAGGTGGAGCCAAACACACCCTCCAACACTTGGCTTCTGCCCCGTCAGAGCCTGTTCCCCAGGAGAGCAGACAGATACAAGCAGAGAGGTCCTGGATCCGAGAACGGCCCTTTTCCACCAACGTCAAACACGACTCCCTGCTGACCTGCCAGGAATGTGGATCCCGCTTCAAGATACACAGCCTAAGCCGGCAGCCGAAAGAGGGAATCTCCACGCAGCCCGAGTTCTGGTGTCTCCCCTGTGGATGGACAGCGTGTATACAGACTGGCAAGGAGCCCAGCCTCGGGCTCAAGCTAGAAGTTCAGGATTACTTGAGAAGTAGATGGGAGAGATAAAGCAGCACCTCCAAATATGCTTTTATTTTCCAGGGGAGATTTGCAAAGTGCAGATCCAAAGGGGGAGTCTCAGGCCACCGTCCTGATGACACTCTGACCAGGACAGGTCCCGCAATGACCACACAGCCACCATGAAGAGTGCAGACAGTCCTGGCCATGCAAACCCCCCCTGCCCAGAATTAGCACAGCTAACTTCTGACTATCTGAATAGCCTCTAGGTCTGCTTGGTCCAAAGTCAGTCGGGGAGAGGGGAGGGGATGGGGTTCCTGAAAGATCACTCTACCTAAAGGAAAGAAATGTGAACTCAGAGCCCTGGTGTCATCGCTGATTGTCTCTATGCTTCGGAAATTTGTCTTGCCAGCTTCACCTCCATTTTCACAGCCTTGAAACGAGGAGACGGTGAACCAGCTTTGAGCTGAGGTCCCATGCAGACTGTACTGTTCGAGTTCACAAGGGGCTCATACTGCTACTGCTAAGTCGCTTCAGTCATGTCCGACTCTGTGCGACCCCATAGACGGCAGCCCACCAGGCTCCCCCAACCCCGGGATTCTCCAGGCAAGAACACTGGAGTGGGTTGCCATTTCCTCCTCCAATGCATGAGAGTGAAAAGTGAAAGTGAAAGTGAAGTTGCGTCCGACTCTTCGCGACCCCATGGACTGCAGCCAACCAGGCTCCTCCATCCATGGGATTTTCCAGGCAAGAGTACTAGAGTGGGGTGCCATCGCCTTCTCTGCAAGGGGCTCATAGCGGTATAGTTAAAATAGGACCCATTGTGGTGACCTGACAAACAAGGGATGAAGTCACAGTTGCCACATTGCCCTAGTGAGCATCCTGTTTTTCCTTAAGGCAATATCCTGTTTTTCCCTGCTGGTGCCAGTTTCTCAGGACTACGTGACCACCTGACCGTGAGACCCCTTCGACTACGTGACCACAAGACCGCAGCTATGGGGTAAAGATAAACTAAGGCCCCCTCTCTTCAGGGCACAATTTCCCATCAATAGGCTATAAGAAGGGTTGGTTGTAAAGGGAGGGCACTCGTTTTTCTCCAAAGCCAGTCACTTTCTTTCTTTCTTCCTATAATAAATCTTTCTCTGCCTGACTGCCCAGCTTGCTCTCTTTTTCTCTGCACTCGCCTTACATGTACAGTCTGTGATTTCTCCTGCCCCAAATATCCCCACATCCCCATTCCCAACAGGGTGGTCGGGCAGAAGGGCGCTGGTTCTCAAGCTGGCAAGAGGCCCCTCGTGGATGGCATGACCAGGCCCCATGTGATGGTTAGGGGGAAACACAGGGAGGGGGTAGAAAGCATCTTCTGCTCTCTCCCCAGAGCGCTGTGCTCCTTTCTCCTCCCTCAACTAGAATCTCTGCCCAGAAGAGGGCTAAGAGGAGCGAGGACAAATGTAGTCTTGGGCGCTCGTGGCTCACCGTCATCTCAGACCTCCCCTGACGGCCCAACAAGGCTCTTTCCCTGGGCTCCAGTGGAGTCTCTAGCTCGCTATTTCAAGAAACAAATTTTACGAATTCTCATTCCTGGGCTTTCCCGTGTTGGGAGTTACAAATCCAAAGTGCCCTACCATTTCCTTTGTAAATTAAGCAACATAAATAGCATGCCAACTCGGGGAAAGAAAATGCACGTCTGTATTAGTCAGAAGGAAAGGTATCAAGTTTACAAAAGGAGAGGACGCTAGACAAAACAGTGTCCAGTGAAGTTTAAGATCACAATGCAATGGCTAGTTTTACTTTAATCACCAAAAAAAAAATCTGACATTAGAAAATGTAGAAGACCTCAATAGACTCAGAACCAAGGACATCTTGACTGAAAGTCTTTACATTTTATCTCCAAGCAGACGAAGCCCAGGAAGTGTTATAAGTGGATATTTTAGAACTTTCACAGAAGAAAAAAAAGGATTGTCTAATCCGCACCAGAGAATGGAGACAGAAGTGAGAACTCAGTTAGTGATTTAATTACAAAGAAGAGAAGTGAAAAGGAAAAACAGCAACGGTACAGCTGAGTAACCAGCAAACACACCTCAAGCAAGAGATGCAATTTCACACCACCAGCTATGCTGCGTGCCCTTCACACGGTGTGCCCACGAGAAGGGCGCAGAAAAACCCGCAAGCCCACTCAAATCGAGAGAATACCAGACAAACCCTCACTGGCGGGAACTGTATAGGATGCTCAGCCTGTGCTGTCCAGGAACTGTCAAGGTCGTTACGCACTAGGAATGACAAGCCAAAGCGATCAGAGACCACAGGAACCTGACAACTGAATGCAACATGGTACCCTGCGTTGGCTCCTACGATCGAAAGAACTTGAATGGAAGAAAAGAGTTGAAATCAAAAGAAAGTCTGGAGTTTAGTGAATAGTAATGCTTCTGGGTTTTGACCGATTTGCCATAGTAATGCCAGACACTGCATGAGGGGCACACAGGAACTCTGTTATACAAACCTGAAATTCCCAGATTAAAAGTGTAAATAAAAAGCCACCGAGGAAAATGTTTTATGACAATATGGGTAGACAAGAGAGATTTAGAGCAAAGACATTTTCTGCAGGCTGTGACTTCGCTGGTCATGAGACGGGAGGTGTGTCTCTGCTCTGAGAAACTCTGACCCGTGACTTAAAAGGTGGAAATGGGGGAGTGACGCTCTAGACACCTCGAGAGGGCAAGAGGGTGTCAGCAGTCCGAGGGTCCCCCTGTTAAAAGATGAAAACTTGGGGAACTCGGACGCAAATCAGGCTCCAATTTAGGAACCAAACAGCCAATCACCTCTGTAGAGGGTTTTCTTTTTCCTTCCTTCACAGATTTTCATCAACACACAGCCCAAGCAGCTCGCTCTATGAAAGAACAGGATTTCTGGCACTCTCCTATCAAAACTGACATCTTACTTGGCCCAAGACCAGGGACTGCGGCGCTCTAGCTCCTCTACTATCCCCCAAACGCTCCTCACACTATTCCCCAGGTATCATCAGCCTGGGGCTTCCTCACACACACCTGATGCCACAAGCCCTTTCGCTTAACCCACTTTCTCCTCTCTGCCAGTCATCTGATCCCTTTTATTATAACCAGTGCTTTTTCTTTTTTTCACCACGTCTTCAGGCATCAGGAATTACCTAGCTGCTCAATTCCTGCCTGAAGCTCACATTTTGACTCAGCACAGATATTTAGCCATCAGGAAAAAAATGTTAGAAGGCTTAGAAATGAGCAAAAATGTTTCATGAAAGTCTTTTCCATTAAACGCTAAGTACACCCTTCCAGGAGCTTCCCAGATGGCTCGGTGGTAAAGAATCCACCTGCCAATTCAGGAGACGTGGCTTTCATCCCTGGACTGGGAAGATCTCCTGGAGAAGGAAATGGCAACCCACTCCAGTATTCTTGCCTGGAGAATCCCATGGACAGAGGAGCCTGGTGGGCTACAGTCCATGGGGTCACAAAGAGTCAGACACATCTGAGTGTGCACACAGTCTTCTGGGTGACTGGATTCTACAAGAATCTCTGATCTATGTTACCACTCTGTAAGCTGAGGAGAGTAATGTGGAGGATTCTTGAACTTAGAAATACAAATTAATTTTGCCTGCTAAAGATACACTTGATCGGGATTTCCTTGGTGGTCCAGTGGTTAAGACTTTGCCTTCCAGTTCAGGAGATACCAGTTTGATCCCTGGTCGGGGAACTAAGATCTCACATTCCTCTTGGCCAGAAAACCAAGCATAAAGCTGAAGCAAAATTGTAATAAATTCAATAAAGACTTTAAAAATTGTCCTCAAAAAATATCTTACAAAAAATTTTTAAAAGTGATGTACTTGATTAATTGCCCTGTGGATAATGACCAGTTTTGTATCTATTAGAAAACTTTAGTATTTCTGATTGCCTACTTACACATAATGTTCTTTGACTTCTCCTCTGAACTGATTTTTTTCCTCTTACTAGATACTTCACTAATTAACAAGTTACATAAAAATGGACAGCTACTTATTTTATGTTTGTGTTAGTTGTGAATTTTTCCCTTTTAAGAAAAAAAAAATTTTTTTAACACAGCTTATTATCCTTAGACCAATAATTAGAAGCAGTACATAACCTGAGTATTTGAAGCAACGCAACCTTACTATAAATGACTCAGTTGTACAGTTTGGGGAAATCATATACACTAAAGTGCCAGTTTCAGATTTTCACATCAAAAAGCAGGCAAAACCTTCAAACATCGAGGGGCCACATAAATTTTTGCAACAAGTGCCTTAAAACAGGAGTGGACCAAAATCCAGAGAGACCTTGCAGCTCTCTTGCCCTATGCAACGCCTTTGAAGGCATTAGAAGGCCCTGAGGCCTGGTCAGGAGACCTCAGTGCTATCTGATATCGAATTTCCAGCCACAGAGAAAGGAGGCCCTTGGGTAATTGTAATCTGAATAGAGAGAACCAGCATTCATCTGCTCCACTGTCCCTTGGGAAGAAAAAGGAGTAGATTCCACGCTACTGTTGAATTTACAGATTCTGAAGGGCTGGAATCTTCTCAGCCTGACTTTGGGTCAGAAGCCCCAACCCCACCTTGCTTTGTTCTCCGACCATATATACATATATAAAACACTCTGGATCGTCTTTCCATCCAGTTTTCTTTAAGGGGTAACGAAAAATCTTCACCCTGCCTGGAAGGTGTATGTTTCAGATGAAGCTGCTCGCTGTATTAACAGAACCGTTCAGGATCCTTTGCCAGGAAGGTCCCCGTAGTGAACAGTACCCATCCCTCCCCTCCAAACCCACAAGCCATTTCCCTATCTTCTCTCTCATTAAACAATCCCCCACTGACTCTAAACGTTTCAGAGATTATTTGAATGTCAAATTCGATATTCAACAGTACTTGGAGATGTAATTTACATTCACTTGCAAAAAGCTTAAGTGCCAGTTAGACCTTTTTATTGTTTGAGAAAATGCTCGTAAATGTTATGCAACGTCCCTTTGGGATCTGTGCCTTTCCCGCCAGTTGTTTGTTTGTTTCAGGAAGGTTACACGGGTTTTCTTAGAGGGTCCACACAGCCTGGCTCTCTGTTCACTCCACATGGGCCCCAGGTCACTTCGCAAACTCACAGCTGAAGCCCAGTGCTGCCCCAGAAAGAGCAGGATGGTGGAGGCAGGGGATTTTTCTATGCGATGTTCTCTTTAATCCCTGGGGAAGCATCCAGACTATGAAGTGGCTGTCACATGCCCTGGAGACTCTGTCCTAGTTTTCGGCAGTTTCGTGTAAAAACAGAGAAGCAGCACAGTGTAGTGAAGATCACAGGTTCTGTCGCATGGATTTAACAGCCCTGTGATGCACCCTAACCTGTGATTCCAAACCTCTTTGAGCCTCAGCTTCCTCATCTGTTAAATGGGGCTAGTATCAACCTTATCAGACTTTCTCAGAATCGACTTAATTTGGCTCAGATGGTAAAGGATCTGCCTGCAATGCAGAAGACCTGGGTTTGATCCCTGGGTCTGGAAGATCCCCTCAAAAAGGGAATGGTTACCCACTCCAGAATTTTTGCCTGGAGGAGTCCACAGAGGAGCCTGGAGGGCCATGGTTCATGGGATTACAAACAGTCAGACAAGACTTTAGGACTAACACACGTAAAGCTCCAAATCAGTGCAGGACACTTAACTCTTTAAGACTTAAAAACTCTTACACAAACTGTCGCACTGCCTAACTTTTCCATTTGAGTTGATTCGCTTTTTCTAGAGACAGGCCAATGTATCGAGGCAACATCAAGCTCTTGCAATGTAGCGAGGCAACATCCAACATCAAAACGAGCATGGAGCTCATCTCTAAGACACAGAAACCACTTCCTGGTTGAGTGAGAAAAATCAGTGGTGTAGCTAAGACAATACCCCAGCGAGGCTTACACTTTTCAGTTATTTGCAGCAGAAACTTGATAAGAACTTATTACAAGACAGCAAACTGGAGCCCCAGACTGACTCAGATACTTCAAGTGGCCCATTACGCCTCTAAAGATTTTTGAAGATTCTTTTTTCCATTACTGCAAATCTCTTGGCTGCTTGATACTTTAGTCAATGCTATGCCCACATCTGGCAAATGACTCTTCCCCCATCTTCGTGTTCCTGTTTCAGGGACTCAGGGGTCTTCCTGGTACCGGGCAGGCCAGTTCTGAACCCCATGCCACACGCAAAGCTGTCGCTCCATCAGCCGCTCCGCTCTCTCCCAACTCCTGCTCGTGTCTGCTCTCTGGCCAGTTTCTTCATGCACACCTGTCTCCAGGAGGCTTTCTGTGAGGTCCTCAGTCTCCCGCCTGTCCCTTTCCTCTCTCGCCATCATTTTGTCCTCCACCTTTAACTCAAGCCAACACACATAGCTCTCCTAGCAAGGGCAACAAGCGAAAAAACAACAATCCCCCAAACTTGTATTTCATTTTCTCTTCTCACAACACTTGTGACAGCAAATGCATGGGGATTTTCCCCAACCGAACCCACCCCCCAACCCAAGTGTCCAGACACCAATTGTTGATCGTTAATTCAACTCTGACCCTAACTCCCCAGGGTCAGCACAGACCCCACAGGTTAAGGGCTCGGTCCCCTGAGACTGCCCCCATTTCAGAGGTTAGATGCAAGGCCCAGGCTGGCAACTGTACTTAGGTGGGGACTTCTCCTTTCTCTAGAAAGGTGTCTTGAGAACCAGGTGATGGTGAGAGGTCCATGCCCTGGCATCAAGAGTCTACCTTACAAGGTCAGAACTCTTTATAACCCAAAAAGACGCCCCCATCACCCATGAGCTCTTCCTCTCCTGTGCGCACAAAGCACTTTGCTAGTTTGTTTCATCATGCATGCTTTTTCCCTTTGTTTGGCTATGACTTCACTGAAGAAAGAGACTGCATGTCTTAATTTGGCTGTATCAATGAAAAAAAATCCATTTAGCTACAAGTGGTAATTTAGTAACAGTGGCTTTGAAAAACACATGTTAATTTTTCTCATTTGGTAAGAAGTTTGGGGGTAGGTAATCTGGTGGAGTTACTTAAATGTACCCTTAAAAAACTGGGTTCTTAAAAAAAAAATCACCTTTAGCAAAACAGCCTTTGTCTTCATTCTGTGACCTCAGAGTCATAAAATGGCTGCTATACCTCCAAGCATCATAAATGTGTTCCAGGCCAAAAGGTCTTCTGGTTTTTGTTGTTTGGTTTTAAATCAGGAAAGCAAGATTTTCCAGGAGTGTCAGCAAGAAGGTACCCATTTGTATCTCTTTGGCAAGAACTCTGTATCAGGGCCATTCCTAGACCACCGGCCAGCCAAAGAGAATGAGGTGATCATGACTAGTTATGAGACCCAGGACAAGTCTCTTATATCATGACTCAGAACAAGGCTCTGCCAAGCAAGAACTCTGAATCTTACCTCTACAGACAAGAGCCTGCCCTTTCAGAGATCCAAGTGTCTGTACAGCAGCTATGTGTCTGCTGTAACAGCTAACATTGTTAAGTACTTACTAAATGTCAGACATCGTCCTTAAGCAGGTCCATGAATTCTCGTTTAATCCTCACAACGACCGCATGCTGTTAATCCTATTTTACAGAAGAAATGGAGCCCACTAACCTTCCACAGGTATACAACTAATGAGTGGGTCACAGAGCTAAGGGGATCCAGGCAGACCCACCACAGAGGCCATGTCTCCAGCTTCTGCATCCCACCGCTGCCCTGTACAGGGGGCAGTGAAGTTGGTTGAATGAACAGTTGAAACAATGAATGCCTTTTTCCCAGAAGAAGCTCTAACCTGCTCGGGGCTTCCCGTGCTGTTTGAAATCACTGTTCTCATCCATCTTCTTACTGGGGTCAGAGTGTTAGCACACGGACAGGATTTATGTCAGTTCATTGTGCTCTGAGGGAGAACAAAAAAAAAACAAACATGATTTTCTTTCTGGGCTTCCTACATCACAGAGACTAAGTAGAAGTCTGGAGAAGCCTGAGCTTTATCAGCAGACTGAAGTAAAACAACTGTACGTACATGGGAGTCCAGGGCCAAGAAACGAACAAAATGCAAAGCACGTCCAGACTTCGGCTGCATCCTTGAAGAATCTGGTAGCGTGTCCCAGGTCTGGTGGGAGAGGATCAGGGGGAGCAGGGGCCTCACAGATCAGAGAACTGAGTGGAAGACACTGTGCCAGCACAGGGCGAGCTGGAAACCTGTGGCCGTGAGATGCCAGGCTTCCAGGGGACAGCTGGGCGGCCCTGCCAAACATCTCAGTATTTTGTCTACCAGCTGTGAACATCAGGACTGTGGACAAGTGACTGAAACGCTCTGGTCTCACATGGAGGTTTGGCACTGCTCCAGATGTAGCCGTGGTCCTAAGAACTCCCAGAAAAGACGCAGACTCTGCCTCTAAGTGCAGACTCAGGACAGGGCTGCGCAGCCATAATTCAGTCTGATAAACATTTTCAATGTGAATTTCTTCTTTGGTGGGGTTGCCAGATTTAGCTAAATGTAAGTGTAGGACATGCCATTCCACTGGAATTTCGGATAAGCAGTAAATGCTTAGCATCAAAAAAGGTGAAAATTGTTAGTCTCTCGGTCTGACTCTTTGTGACTCCACGTACTATAGCCCACCAGGCTCCTCTGTCTATGGGATTCTCCAGGCAAGAATACTGGAGTGAGTGGCCATTACCCTCTCCAGGGGATCTTTCCGATCCAGGGATCAAACCCAGGTCTCCTACATTGCAAGTGGATTCTTTACTGTCTGAGCCACCAAGGAAACCCAAAAGTCTATCTTAAACACATACTGGGGATATACTTACACCAAACATTCATTCAACAATGATGTGAAATGCAAGTTAAACTTTCTGTACTTTACCTGGAAGCCCTACTTTGGGACACAGAAACCCTGTTGTATTTCTGTCACTATGCTCTATCCTGGCTTTAAAATGGGACAGACACTTGTCTCCTTGTGTTCTTGGTCAAATAGAAGCCAGAAAAGCACCCCAAATGGCCAGCAGGAAACCAGGACCTCTGTCCCAGTCCTGCCTGCTGCCAACTGTCTGAGCTGGGACCAGCGGCGGGTGGAAGCCCACATCCTGAGAGCACATGACTCTTCCATCATGCTCCTCTGACCATGTTCTGGGCTCACCACTACTGGGAACGGCCACCCTGAATCTTCAGAAGCAGCCCTGGCACAGTTTGCACCTTTGAAGGGTGTAGAGCCTGGAAGGTCACTGAGGTCCCAGCATCCACTCTCTTTTTCTGGACACAAAAATCCAGATATGCATACAGCTAAGACAGAGTTGCTTCCACTACTGCGGAAATGATGTTCTATGTGAAGAGAGGAGGAAGACGGTTAGGAGAGGAGGCTACGTTCCCTCTGAGTGCCCTCGAGCCTCACAGGCGGCCTGCTCTGGGCAGGGAGGGGAGGAGCCCAGGGCCAGACCACACAGCAGGCACTCCGCCTGCCAACGCTGGGAGGACGGAGCAGGATCTCCACCACCGCCTCCCATCCTCTTCCACCAGCTCAAGCCTGTGCTTCTGCAGGCTTCCCTTCTCTTCCTGGCGGCTCGAAGCTGCTAGAACAAAGTGTTAGGAACATTCTCTCACTGCCTCCTCGGCTGCCAGGAACACCTAGTATTCTGAGTACAACTCAGATTTAGATTCTCACAACTGTTTCGATGCAGTTGCGAGGTTGGCCAGGTCCTCTCTCCACATCCAAGATGTGGAAAGGAGAAGTTTAGAATGTAGCAAAGCCACAACACCCGCCCCAGCTGTTCAGATTCTAGTGCTGGGCTTCACACCGCCACCCCTCCCCCTGCATCTCTGCTAACCCCCTGCTGGATGAGCTGTGTCTGGAGGACAGGACACACAGAGACTGACATCTACCAGGCAAGTGACCACACAGGGCAACAAGCCAGCCAACCCGAGTGGTAGACAAGGCGGCAGGTACCATGAGCAAGCGAGGGGGCAGGTGGCCTGGGGGGCATCTGACCAGGGTTCCTGGGGAACCCCACGGGCTGGGGTTGGGTGGCTTTCACATCCAGACCAAGTGAGAAGCAGCCACACTGGGTCCTGATACTAGTGATGCCAGAAGGTCACAGAAGAGTTGAGCAAGATCCTACCACCCAGGAGCTGAAGTGCCCGCACCCACCAGGGGACTTTCCTGTTCATGGGCGTATGTTTATAAAATGCCAGGAGATCTCACAAATGAAACAGGATTAGAGAAAGACCCCTCCCAGAACAAACATCACTGAACTGGGAACCAAAGTCACAAGGGCAAGGCACCCCCTCCAGATAACGCCCATCATGAATCAGAGGATGGGTTATTACATGGAAAAGAGTGAATGGAATGGATGAACCAGGATGAAGAGTCAAAAACGCCACAGTGCGTGAGGAGAGGCAGGGCGTATCCACATGGGCTTCTAGGATCTGAATTTGAAGTGTGACCAGGCCTGTTCCCGTAACACCGGTGAGCACGTGAAGCCAATGGCATGCCCGTCGCTCGAGTTGTACAAGAACCCAGGAAGAACAGAGCCAGGGGGACACAGGGTATGAATGGGAGAGCCACAGGTGCCCATGGAGGCAACACTGAGTAGCAACGCCCAGACCCTGGCCTCAGCACACTGACCACCAGCAACCAGAAGGTGGATGGTCATTAGAGTCCACCTACCTCCTGGCGCCACTCCTCTTGGTCTCCTTGTGCTCTGTGACCAAGTCGGGGGAGACCTCCCTCCCGATGGCCTTCGGTCCCCACGCAGCAATCAGATTCTCAGGGCAGCTGTCCATCTGATGGTTTGACAGAAGGAACAGTCACCCACAGTGAGATGCAGGTGGAAGGAGCAGCTGGTTAATAAGAATAAGCCTATGGAGTAGAAGGGCCTGCAGAGGCTGCTCGGGCCGAAAGCAGGGCCCCTGCGGCCTGGCTGCTGCCACTGCCCTGGTCAGGATGGCGAGTCGGTGGCCCCCTTGAAACAGCACCGGCTTCAACTGGTTTTGTCTCCTTCAACAGCTTGTTGCTGTAATTAAGACTCGGGTTATTAGACGTTACAGAGACAGTACCGCTCCTGTACGAGACAGAAACCCACATCTCCAGGATGCCACAGAGCCAAGAACCCTCCATCTCTAGAACAGAAGCAAGCAGAAGCATTGCCACCACTGCCTTTTGTGAAGTGAGGAATCCTTCGAGATGGAAATTCAGCTTCCAGCAGCTCAAGTAGTGTCTGTGGACTGATTCCAGGCCAGTCCATTAGCTTCTGAACCAGGTTCGCTCTCCTAACATGCAACAAACCTAATGCTGAGACACCCATGTGTGCAGCAAAGAGCGTTTTATTTACAAAGCAGCCCAGCACATGGACAGAACAACAGACTTGAAATTGACCTTCTAGAACACCAGGGACAGTTCATTCAGTTCAGTTCAGTTACTCAGTCATGTCCAACTCTTTGAGACCCCATGGACTGCAGCATCCCAGGCTCCCTGTTCATCACCAACTCCCAGAATTTACTCAAACTAATTTCTAATGAGTCGTTGATACTATCCAACCATCTAATCCTCTGTCATCCCCTTTTCCTCCCGCCTTCAATGTTCCCCAGCATCAGGGTCTTTTCAAATGAGTCAGTTCTTCGTATCAGGTGGCCAAAGTATTGGAGTTTCAGCTTCAGCATCAGTCCTTCCAATGAATTGGGATGAAATGGAATTTCAATGAAATCAGGATTGGTTTCCTTTAGGATAGACTGGTTAGATCTCCTTGCAGGCCAAGGGACTCTCAAGAGTCTTCTCTAACACCACAGTTCAAATGCATCAATTCTTCAGTGCTCAGCTTTCTTTATAGTCCAACTCTCACATCCATACATGACTACTGGAAAAAGCACAGCCTTGACTAGATGGACCTTTGTTGTCAAAGTAATGTCTCTGCTTTTCAATATGCTGTCTAGGTTGGTCATAGCTTTTCTTTCAAAGAGCAAGCATCTTTTAATTTCATGGCAGCAGTCACCATCTGCAGTGATTTTGGAGCCCAAAAAATAAAGTCTGTCACTGTTTCCATTGTTTCCCCATATATTTGCCATGAAGCAATGGGACCGGATGCCACGATCTTAGTTTTCTGAATGGTGAGTTTTAAGCCAGCTTTTTCACTCTCCTCTTTCACTTTCATCAAGAGGTTCTTTAGTTCTTCTTTGCTATCTGCCATAAAGGTGGTGTCATCTGCATATCTGAGGTTATTGATATTTCTCCCGGCAATCTTGATTCCAGCTTGTGTTCCATCCAGCCCAGCGTCTCTCATGATGTACTCTGCATACAAGTTAAATAAGCAGGATGACAATATACAGCCTTGACGTACTCTTTTCCCAATTTGGAACCAGTCTGTTGTTCCATGTCCAGTTCTAACTGTTGCTTCTTGACTTGCATACACATTTCTCAGGAGGCAGATCAGGTGGTCTAATATTCCCATCTCTTTAAGAATTTCCCACAGTTTGTTGTGATCCATACAGTCAAAGGCATTGGCATATTCAATAAAGCAGAAGTAGACTTTTTTTCCCTGGAAATCTCTTGCTTTTTGATGATCCAACAGATGTTGGCAATTTGATCTCTGGTTCCTCTGCCTTTTCAAAATCCAGTTTGAATATATGGAATTTCATGGTTCACATACTGTTGAAGCCTGACTTGGAGAATTTTGAGCATTACTTTGTGAGCATGTAAGATGAGTGAAATTGTGCAGTAGTTTGAACATTCTTTGGCACTGCCTTTCTTTGGGATTGGAATGAAAACTGACCTTTTCCAGTCCTGTGGCCACTGCTGAGCTTTCCAAACTTGCTGGCATACTGAGTGCAGCACATTCACAGCATCATCTTTCAGGATTTGAAACAGCTCAACTGGAAGTCCATCACCTCTGCTAGCTTTGTTCATAGTGATGCTTCCTAAGGCCCACTTTTCACATTCCAGGATGTCTGGCTCTAGGTGAGTGATCATACCATTGTGATTATCTGGGTCGTGAAGATCTTTTTCGTACAGTTCTGTGTATTCTTGCCACCTCTTCTTAATATCTTTTGCTTCTGTTAGGTCCATTCCATTTCTGTCCTTTATTGAGCCCATTTATGCATGAAATATTCCCTTGGTATCTCTAATTTTCTTGAAGATATCTCTAGTCTTTCCCATTCTATTGTTTTCCTCTATTTCTCTGCACTGATCACTGAGGAAGGCTTTCTTATCTCTCTGTGCTATTCTTTGAAACTCTGCATTCAAATGGGTATATCTTTCCTTTTCTCCTTTGCCTTTTACTTCTCTTCTTTTCACAGCTATTTATAAAGCCTCCTCAGACAACCATTTTGCCTTTCTGCATTTGTTTTTCTTGGGGATGGTCTTGATCTCTGCCTCTTGTACAATGTCATGAACCTCCATCCATAGTTCTTCAGGCACTCTGTCTATCAGATCTAATCTCTTGAATCTATTCATCACTTCCACTGTATAGCTGTAAGGGATTTGATTTAGGTCATGCCTGAATGGTCTAGTGGTTTTCCCTACTTTCTTCAATTTAAGTCTGAATTTGGCAATAAGGAGTTGATGATCTGAGCCACAGTCAGCTCCCAGTCTTATTTTTGCTGACTGTATAGAGCTTCTCCATCTTTGGCTGCAAAGAATATAATCAATCTGATTTTGGTATTGACCATCTGGTGATGTCCATGTGTAGAGTCATCTCTTGTGTTGTTGGAAGAGGGTTTTTGCTATGACCAATGTGTTCTCTTAGCAAAACTCTATTAGCCTTTGCCCTGCTTCATTCTGTACTCCAAGGTCAAATTTGCCTGTTACTCCAGGTATTTCTTGACTTCCTACTTTCACATTCCAGTACCTTATAATGAAAAGGACATTTTTGGGGGGTTTAGTTCTAGAAGGTCTTGTAGGTCTTCATAGAACCATTCAACTTCAGCTTCTTCAGCATTACTGGTCAGGGCATAGCCTTAGATTACTGTGATATTGAATGGTTTCCCTTGGAAACAGAGATCAGTCTGTCATTTTTGAGATTGCATCCAAGTACTGCATTTTGGACTCTTTTGTTGACTATGATGACTACTCGATTCCTTCTAAGAGATTCTTGCCCAGAGTAGTAGATATAATGGTCATCTGAGTTAAATTCACCCATTCCAGTCCATTTTAATTCACTGATTCCTAAAATACCGAAGCTCACTCTTGCCATCTCCTGTTTGACCACTTTCAATTTGCACTGATCATGGACCTAACATTCCAGATTCCTATGCGATATTGCTCTTTACAGCATCAGACTTTACTTCCATCACCAGTCACATGCACAACTGGCTGTTGTTTTTGCTTTGGCTCCATCTCTTCATTCTTTCTGGAGTTATTTCTCCACTGATCTCCAGTAGCATATTGGGCACATACCAACCTGGGGAGTTCATCTTTCATTGTCCTATCTTTTTGCCTTTTCATACTGTTCATGGGGTTCTCTAGGCAAGAATACTGAAGTGGTTTGCCATTCCCTTCTCCAGTAGACCATGTTTTATCAGAACTCTTCACCATGACCAGTCCATCTTGGGTGGCCCTACCCAGCATGGCTCATAGTTTCATTGAGTCAGACAAGGCTGTGGTCCATGTGATCAGATTGGTTAGTTTTCTGTGATTGTGGTTTTCAGTCTGTCTGCCCTCTGATGGAGAATAAGAGGCTTACAGAAGCTTCCCGATGGGGAAACTGGGTCTTGTTCTAATGGGTGAGGCCATGCTCAGTAAATCTTTATGCCAGGGATAGCAGTATTTAAGGGGGCAGATCCCTGGGAGGCATGGGGAAAGCTGATTGTCTGTAGGGGTGAGACTCCTCCTGCACAGGCACCAGACACTTGCGCGTGGCCAGTGGAAAGGCCAGTGGTCCTATCCAGTCCTAACTGGTTCAGCCCAAATTAGACCGAGCTGATTCCAGTCTTCCTGACTAGGCTGCTTAGGGACCCACTTCCCAGGTGGCTCTACAATAATCTGTCTACAATGCAGGAGATGCGGGTTCCATCCTGGAGGAGGGCATGCCAACCCACTCCAGTGTTCTTACCTGGAGGATCCCACGGGCAGAGGAGCCTGGAGGATTACAATCCACGCAGTCACAAAAGAGTTGGCCATGACTGAGTGTACAGACACACACACACCCCTTGGAGAACATGCAAGTCTTAAAGCAACCTTGATTAGTGATGCCAGGTGAAATGATTCTAACGCATGACTTCACTTCCAAGTTTGAAATTTTCCCCAATCCCTTAGATTTCATCCCAAACCCTGGATCTGGAGATGGATTCAAGCCCTGCTTCCTGACTCCTTGCCTACAGTTGACCTTCAATAAAGCGCTTTCCTCAGGAGCTGGTGCCCTAGTCAGGATCGGGCAGTGGGCTCTCTGCGGTAACAGCCTGGGTACTGCATCCCAGCTCACCTCCCACACCTTCTCTGTTTGGTCCTCTCTCGCTCCCATCCTTCACTCTCAGCTTACCCGCTCACACTGACACCTGTCTCAGCTGTGCTATCCAGGAACGCAGGCTGAGACAGGGAAGCAGAAGATGGCCTGGCTGTCTTCGGGCTCAGCACCCTCCCGCTCCCATCACCGCAATGTTCTATACCCGTGTCCTCCCCACCTTAGGCACCCAGGACAGAGCAGCCTCCAGTGCCCAGCCCTCCCCCCTCACAAGCCCGCTCCTTGTCTCCGGTTCCGTCTATCTTCCCTCTCTTGCTTCTCTTCTTAAGCAATTTTTTTTTTCCATTTTGTTTTCTTACATCAATCCATCATGGTTCCTCTCTTTGTATGAGTTTCCTCTGGCTGCTGTAACAAATTATTACTCACTAAGTGGCTTAAGACAGCCAAGAAGTATTATCTTACATACATTTGGAGGTCAGCAGTCCAGAATGGGTTTTCCTGGGCCAAGAGAAGGGTCAGGGGATCACACTGCCTCCAGCAGCTGTAAGGGAGAATCTATCTGCTTGTCCTTTCCAGGTCCAGGGACTCCTGAGTCCTCAGCTTATGCCCCTTCCAGCAGTTACACCCCTCCAACCTCTGTTTCCATCCTCGCGTCTCCTTTTCTGACCCTCCTGGCACTCTCTTCTGTCTTTTAAGGACCTCTGCGATTATACCAGGTCCATCTGAGTGACCCAGGACAAACCTCTCATCTGAGACTCCTCTGCAGAATCTCTTTGTGTGCATATGTTCACACACTCACTTCAGTCATGTTTGACTGTTTAGGACCCCATGGACTGTAGCCTCTGTGCATAAGATTCTCCAGGCAAGAATACTGGAATGGGTTGCCATGCCCTCCTCCAGGAGATCTTCCCAATCTAGGGATCAAACCTGAGACTCTTACGTCTCCTGCATTGGCAGGCAGTTTCTTTACCATCAGCGCCACCTGGGAAGCCCTACAGAATCTCTTTAGCCACCTGAAATATTCACACACCCCTGGGATTAGGACTTGGACATCTTGTGGGTCATTAACTCTTTCCCACACCCTTTAAACTCATTGTTTTAGTAAAAGAAAGAAACTCTAATGCTCCCCAATCTTCATCTTTGCTCATCTCAGCATCACAAACCCCACTTGCCCAGCTTGGAGGACACCCCCTATTAAGAGGGATTCACAGCTTCAATGCTTTTAAAATGTACAGCAAATATGTTAAGAGAAGTCATCTCAGACCTCCCTGTTACTGTGCAAGAAATTTTTTTATGAACTTAGGACACTATATTTACATTTTAGCATATTAACCTCCAGACAATTCAAATTCACACTTTTAGGGAGTGGATTCTTGGGATTATTCCATCCCAGAAAAATAACAAGGTATCGTTTTCTGATATATTTCTGGGAATTGGGATTTAAAAACTCCATTTTCTTCCACTATTGCAACAACTCTCAAGGTCAAGAAATTTGGCCTGCGGTCTCATTTTTTTTTTCTTTCTTCTGTTGCAATGGAGTCAGGAACACAGCCACCACCTTGTACATTAATATTTTTCATACATGTGGACATTAGTCCCAGGATCACAGAGTTTGGGGCTGAAAACCACTGTGTGGATGACAGTTTATCCGCTTCATTTTCCAGATAAGCAAACAGAAAACAGACAAGGTCTCTCAGTCTGGCAACTATGGGAGTTGTCTCCTTTTCTGCTCCTCTTCTCCAGGAGAAATAGTCTTGATTCTTTTCATATTTCTCTCACCATCCTTTCCTTCATCCATCACTTTTCTCTAGGGTTCCTTGACCTTCTTGAGAAGACCAGGCCTTGTGCATGTTGTGACGACAGCAGGTGGGGTGGGGCCACTATAGCGTCACCGCTCCCCCCAGCCCCGCACACAGTGGAAAGTCTGCCATCCAGACCACATTCCTTGGCAGGCCTGCGAGCAGAAGCTATGAGACGGATGTGTCTTTCCCTCTTTTCCAGCTCACACCATCTAAGTGTGAGGCAGGGGCCTTTCTGTCTTTAGTGCAATGCTCCTCTGTGGTAAACTGCGAAAGCTGAAAAGTCTGTCCACAGACAGGAACAAGACACCACGCAGGATTTTGGGACTCGAGACCAGGAGGGCTGTGAGGGATCAGACAGGTCCTCAGGTCACAATCAAGAAGTTGGCCTGTACCTATTTGATGCTGAAGTCTGCTGCAAAGGCACATGGGAAATTCCCCCAACAGCATGAAATGCCTCTTGTTTAGCTCCAAGCCTTCATGGCAGGCCTGTGGTACAGGCTTCTCTGCCCATCCAGTCACAGCCATGGTCCACCATCAGCCTGGTCACCACCATTGCATGAGCCTGGTTAATTTATTTGCGTGCATCTGCGTTGATTTGTTTATGTTTACTGTCTGTTCCTCTCTACTCGCACTCCCCCGACAGGATCCCCTGCATTTATTTTTTTCATTTTTGCCCAGATCAACTTTATCCTCAGATGTATTTCTGTCCTAATGGTAAAGTGGCTGCTGGCAGCAGGAACAGGGGCTCTGTGCTTCCTCATTCACAGCCACAGATGAGAACTGCATCCCATAAAGGGACTGATTTTCATACCCCCTGAGCCCTGGGTACCAGTCCCCGTGGACATAGGAGCACTGTGGGCCAAGCTGAAGCAAGGAAGATGGGGTGTCCTGGACTGGCTTACTCCACACAGGGCTAGCCCTGGAGCTCCAAACAAAATGTGGGGTAGACAGGCCATGCAGGTGGGAGGCTTCCCAGAGAGACATCTGGCTGCCATTGGGGGGAAGAGGGAGACAGATGGATGCTAAATGCCCAAGCAACAAACCCCTGCAGAACCAGTCAATCCCACCTTCCCAGCTACCAATCTGCCCCTGAATCCACACTGGCCGTAAGTTTCAAGCCAAAACATTAGTCGAGGCACACACATGTGCTCTGCCGTGCTGTGCTTAGTTGCTCAGCTGTGTCTGACGCTGTGACCCCATGGACTGTAGCCCACCAGGCTCCTCTGTCCATGGGATTCTCCAGGCAAGAATACTAGAGTGGGTTGCCATGCCCTTCTCCAAGGCACACATATATTGTCTCATACTGTATAATTTGTTTCAAGCAAAGACTCAGTTTTCCAGGAGATTTCTGTTACAGACTGAAATATTGTTACAAAACTCTACTTTGAATGGCCCTATCTGGAAGTCCCCGGGCTTCCCAGAGGCTCAGCGATAAAGAACCCACCTGCCAATGCAGGAAACATAAGAGGTTTGATCCCTGGGTCAGGGAAGATCCCCTGGAGGAGGGCATGGCAACCCACTCCAGTATTCTTGTCTGGAGAATCCCATGGACAGAGGAGCCTGGTGGGCTACAGTCTGTGGGGTTGCAGAGTCGGACACAACTGATGCGACTTAGCACACACACGTGCATCCGGACGTCCCTACAGTGGTGCAGAATTGTCCAAGAACTTTTCCAAAATTTTAAACCACAGCTTCATTAGGGCAGATGAGAAGGACAGCCTCATGTCTGAATGGCTTTTTTGTAGTATCTAAAAATGGTTCTTTCAACTGTGAATCATTTTTTTTTAAGTTGGTTTTGATTTAGAGAATTGCTTTACAGGGAGGAAGAAGCTGTTGGCTGCATTCCTTCAAGAGAGGGATGGGTCAAGATATATCTGGACAATGTGTTCAGATGAAAAAAAGAAAAATTCAGACTGGCTCACGGGTTTAGGGGAGAAAAACGAAAACATGAATTTTGTGTTTGAACTCTGGTTCTCCACTGAGGTTCATTCACACACAGATTTCCTAACATTGTTTCTCCAGCTCTGTCCTCCCCCTTTAAAAGACCTGGTCCCTGTGTGTTGACAAATGTGCATCGTGCCACACCAGCCCTGGAGGAAAAATGCTGACCGTCTCAAGGTCTACAGTGAGAACTTCCTCACCCGGGATGCTAAGCTCTGAGATGCGGAAGCGGTTCTCCAGCAGATGGCCAGGGCTCGGCATCCAGCAGATGGTTTCATCGGGGAGGTCAGGGAGGAAGGGGACTCTGGGGCAAGGCTTCTGGAGCTGGGAGGCTCACTGTGTGCTGGGAACACAGCCCAAGAGGAAAAGGTCTGCACGCTGCAGGAGGGGAAGGAGGGTCAGGGCTGTGACTGTCTGCATAGCCGGCTGAGCAAGGAAGGTGAGCAGGAACTGGGTAGGGAGACCAGGGGTGTGATGGGGGGCAGGTGAGGGAGGGAAGGCAGTCTGCAGCAATGGGGCACAAGAATCAGGCAGGAGTTGGGAGGGTCAGGAGTTTTTGAAGGAGAAAGTTTACACTGAAACTTCACTGAGTCACTAGGGAACTGGACCAGCTGAGCAGAGGAGAAGCAGCGGTTATGGGAAGCAGAACCAAGATGATGGACCTCTCATCCTTCTTGTGGAATTCTCATCCTCCACCCCCTCTACTTTTCCTCTCTGTGCTATGGGTGGAATTGTGTCTTCAAAAGATATGTTGAAGCCTTAACTCCCAGCATCAGAGGTGACCCTACTTGTAAACAGGGTTGTTGCAGACGTAAGTAGTTTAGTCGAGACCGTACCAGAGTGGGTGGGCCCCTAACCCAACATGACTGGGATCCTTGTACGAAGAGGAAATCTGGACAGACACACACAGAGAGGAGAAAGACATGAAGACACAGACACCACGGAACCTCGAGACAGGGAGGCAGAAGTTGGAGTCCTGTTGCCATAAGTCAAGGAACATTTGGGGCTCCAAGAAGCTGGAAGAAACAAAGAAAATCTGCCTTTAGAGCCTTCAGGGGACATGTGGCTCTACTGACAGCTTGAATTTGGACTTTCAGCCTCCAGAACTATGAAGCAACAAATTTCTGTTGTTTTAAGGTACCAGTTTGTTGTGCTTTTTAATGGAAGCCCCAGAAAACAAATACCGACTGTTTTGATGGTGTTCAATCTCAGCCAATTCAAGGAGAGAGAAACAAAGAGATCTTCAATCAATGTTTACACGGATTAGCCAAAGTCTACCTGGACATCCACTGTCTCCACGGGTGGCCTTTGTTTCGCTCGCCACCGATTTTGATGCAGGATCCTCTCTGGTGTGAACAGAAAATGGAGCCTTCAATATGGATTTTTTTCTAAAGAGCTCTTTGTCATAGAACCCTTTTCTCGCCATCTCTCTGAATCCTTTCCTATTCTTGAAGTAGCTTAAAGAGGACTTCCCTGGTGGCCCAGTGGTTAAGAATCTGCCTGCCAATGCAGGAGACGTGGGTTTGATCCACGGGAAAGAGTCCATGTGCCACAGAGAAGATTCCACGTGCTGTAAGGCAACTAAGCCCATGCGTCACAACTACTAAGCCCGCACTCTGGAGCCCAAGAGCCACAGCTACTGCGTCCATACGCCCTAGAGCCTGTGCGACACGACGAGGGAAACCACCGCCGTGAGAAGCCTGAGCACCACCACTCGAGAGCAGCCCCACTTGCTGCAACTACAGAAAGCCCGCGCACAGCCAAAAATAAAGACATAAAAAAATTTTAAGTAGTTGAAAGAATCTACGTGTTGCAGAACAAGTTCTCAGAAATTCCTGATCAGTACCGGCATCTGGTGATATTTCACCTGTCTGAAAGTTTGTATCTGCTGTATCTTGATGCTGAAGACTTCATTTCAGCAAATGTTGAAAGATTAAAAGATAACAGAGGCTTTCAAACATGATCAAGGAATGAGAACCTATTAAAAAAAAACAACAACGACCAAAGAGATTTGAAAAAAGAACAAAACATAATTTCAAGAAGTCAAATGTAGACTCACTAGAATGAAAAACATGATGGGCATGCACTGGGTAAGGCTCAACAGCCACAGGAAGAGATCTGGCAATAATAATTCAATCCATTAAAAAAGAGGAGGGTGCATTTTGCTCTGATGTCATAGACTGAGTTGAGCATTTCATGTTGGGAGGCAGCTCTGCTCCATGCAGTTATTCAGGGTCACAGGTCCCCTCCATCTTGCTTCTCATCCATCCTCTAAGACATTAACATCATCTGGTCATGGGCACAGATGATAGAATAGTTTCTTCTTCCAATCCTTTTTAAACTATTACTTCTATAAAATACCTCCTCCCCCCAGAAAATGAACGACTTGGAAAATGATTACATGCTTAGGTATTGTGACAAGGCTGAACTGCTATAAAGGGTCAAAATGCTTTTCCCTCCATTTTTAAACTAATCCCATTGTAAGTCATGAGTTTATGGACCGTGGAGCTTTACACACTTTTCATCTTACCAAGAGGAGACAGGCTGTGGAAGAGACATGCCCCTTGTCCACACCACATCCACTGACATCAACTGAATGTAGCTTAATGACCCAGCCACACCAACTCTAACCTGTCTGGGAAATGCCGCAGAGCTGAGGAGGCAGGTGTCCAATCACAGTCCTATTAACACAAAAGAAGGAGAGAATAATTTATTGCATACAGCTAGTGGTCTCCATCGCAAATGGGTTACAAAGCATATTGGATGGAGTACATCAGAATCTCAGTGAGCTGAAGGATGGAACCAAAGACATTATCCAGAAGACCTTCTAAAGACAAAGAAATGGAAACATAAAAGGCATGCTATGAGTCTTGGAAAAGGCCCAGTGGAATGGGGAAGAGACAATATTTAAAATATAGACCAAAAATCTTCTAAAATTGTTGAGAGATTCATGAAGCGCAGTGAATCCCACTGGGTGCTGTTGTAAAGGCTTTATGTATTAACACAGTCAGTGCACACAAGGGAAGTTATTGTTATCACTATTTTACAGAGGGGATGTTCAAGGCTCAGAGAGGTTAAGTGATTTGCTCAACGTCACACAGCTATCCAGAGGTTTCCCAAATGGCGCTAGTGGTTAAGAACCCACACCCCGGTAGGAGATGTAAGAGACCCGGGCTAAATCCCTGGGTCAGGAAGATCCCCTGGAGAAAGAAATGCCAACCCACTCCAGTATTCTTGCCTGGAAAATCCCATGGAAAGAGGAGCCTGGTGGGCTACAGTCCATGAGGTCGCAAAGAGTCAGACACGACTGAAGTGACTTAACACACACAGCTATCAAGGAGCAGAGGTGAGTTTCCAGAGCCTCTAACCACAGAATTCTATTAACTCTTGAAAATTCTGTTTTGTTTTAATAAGAGTAACAAAGGCAATGATTTCAAAAATATGCTGAACATTTTTATTTACGTCTAATTTTTTACTGTAAAACTTACCCTAAGTCAATAGACCTAAATATAACCCCATCTCAAAAACTAAATTCATTCTACTGGGAAATATGGTAAAATTGGTGTCCATTTTCATAAATATTTCCCAGAAATCCACCCCCAAAATAACAATACATTTTCTTTTAAATAAAAAACTGCATTCACAGTGAAATTGGCAGCCAGCTCAGGTCTGACACCACAAACCCTGAAGCCTCAAGAGAAGGCACTGCCTGTGCTCACTCAGTAATTAGATCACAGAGCCAGGTCACTTTTGCACTGTTGTTCTCAGCAAGCACAGAGACACCACTGCCTGTAGCCAGAGAGGTGTTTCAAGAAGATATTTTGCTTTGCATGCCAGAAGAGAGACAGGGACATTTGATCACCTTCCTCCTTCCCACCTTCTCTCTCTTCTCTGGGTTCCTCT
The DNA here is from genome assembly GCF_023091745.1 of Budorcas taxicolor. Lineage (NCBI taxonomy): Eukaryota > Metazoa > Chordata > Mammalia > Artiodactyla > Bovidae > Budorcas > Budorcas taxicolor. The sequence continues at coordinate 30,553,261 of NC_068928.1, read as the reverse complement.
TTCCATGCCAAGCCATGCAACAGGGAGAGGACAGGCCTCCTAGTCCAGACTCCCTTACTAAGAAGCTGTGCAACCCAGGAAAATCACTCTACCTTTCTGGACTTCAGCATCCTCACCTGTAAATGAGAGGCCTGATTTGCATCAGTGGTTTTTAGACCTTCCCGGGATTCTAATCTTTTTCTCCTTACAAAACCTGCTCCCGAAATTGCACACGTGCAAAGGGAACCGGGATCAGGGCACAGGAGCTGAACCAGAGAGGCAGGGGCCTTGCCCACCCAGCCATGCCATCCCATCCCAGAGGCTGAGCATGAAAACCCTCAGAGTCCTCCAAGTGGTTTGGAAATCACCCGACTCTGTGATCTCCGGCATTCTGTCCAGCTGTAATAGCTGCTGGTTCTCTCCGGAGCCAGACAATGGTCTGGGCTCTCTTCTTTGGAGAAGAGCTGTCCAGAGGGGTAGGGAGGGGGAGGAGGGGGGAGGGAAGGGAGAAAGAAAAAGCTCAAGGAGCATTCAAACCAGAGCTCCAAGTTACAACTGCCTCTGCTTAGTGAATAATTAACATGAGGTAACTAAATAAGACATTTATTAACAAGAATTATGCAGCCATATCCCCTTCATGCCCCACGCCATTAAACTGTCTTGCCAAGAAAGGGCCATTTGCGGCCATGGGTCTCACCTGGGGGGCAGGCGGAGGGGAAGCCAAGAAGCCCATCCCTCCTGGGCCCTGGAGACAGCTCTGGCTTAAACCAAACAAATGTGTCAGCATCGTGCTTCTCCACCTAAAAATTTATATCAGCTCCCTGGGTAAGCCAATCTGAAGGATACCAGCAATCTGGAAACATGGAACAGGATCAAAAAGCCTCTTCTGTCCTGAGGGGCCACACGATAAAAAAAGGTTTCTTTGCTTGGGCCATAAGAAAAGGATTCCTTCAAGAGCTCAAGCTGACATTTTCATGAGAAAACAAATTGGGACAGTTGCATTTACTGCTTGCAGTTTCTGCTTGACCTGGAGAGAGAATGCAGCAACGTCTGGTCAGACGGCTCCCCCACCTCCCCAGCCACAGCTGTTAGCTCGCACTTGCCTTTTTCTTTTCCCTATATATCCCTCGGGGGCCTCAAACATTCTTCTGTTTGTTTGGGGTAATTTGGAGAGCGGGAATTGGGTCTATCTGCCATGTGTTTTTTCTCAATGTCGGTAGCAAAGTAATTCTTACACTTCAGTGGCCCCGAGGGCTGTTACGATGGCAGTGCAGTGCCGTTGAGGAGAGGAGCCCAGCGGAGGAGCAGCCCCTTCCTGAGTGACTTCTGCTCCTGCAGGACTCCCAGCCTCCCCCCGTGACCCTGGTGCCCCCACCACTTGTCCCCATCACCCGGGGCTGCTCCACCCTCAGACTTTCACGCTCACTGTGCTCATCGTCCTCCATCAGATCCAAGCTCTCACCGATTCTGGATTCTTTTCCATAACTTTGTTGTTGTTGTTCAGTTGCTCAGTCGTGTTTGACTCTTCACAACCCCACGGACTGCAACATGCCAGGCTCCTCTGTTCTTCACTGTCTCCTGGAGCTTGTCAAATTCATGTCCATTGATTCGGTGATGTTATCTAACCATCTCATTTTCTGTTGCCCCTTTCTCCTTTTACCTTCAGTCTTTCCCAGCATCAGAGTCTTTTCCAATGAGTTGGCTCTTCACATCAGGTGGCCAAAGTATTGGAGCTTCAGCATCAACCCTTCCAATGAATATGTAGGGTTGATTTCTTTTATGATTGACTGGTTTGATCTCCCTGTAGTCCAAGGGACTCTCAAAATGTTGTGGTCTTCTCCAGCACCACAGTTTGAAAGCATCAGTTTTTCAGCGCTCAACCTTCTTTATGGTGCGACTCTCACATCCGTACATGACCACTGGAAAAACCACAGCTTTGACTATATGGACTTCTGTCAGCAAAGTGATGTCTCTGCTTTTCAATGCACTGTCTAGGTTTGTCATAGCTTTCCTTCCAAAGAGCAAGCATCTTTTAATTTCATGGCTGCAGTCACCATCTGCAGTGATTTTAGAGTCCCAAAAAATAAACTCTGTCACTGCTTCCACATTTTCCCCTTGTGTTTGCCACGAAGTGATGAGACCAGATGCCATGATCTTAGTTTTTTGAATGTTGAGCTTTAAGCAAGCTTTTCCACTCTCCTCTTTCACCCCCAAGAGGCTCTTTTTAGTCTCTCTTCACTTTCTGCCATTAGAGTGGCATCATCTGCATATCTGAGGCTGCTGATATTTCTTACGGCAATCTTGATTCAAAGAAATACAAATTTTTGCCTGTGGAATTTTGACGCTATGCCTTCTTATGCCCTCTTTTTGAGAATGGTTGTCATACTTATTATGAGGCATTCTTTTTAAGCTTAGTTACACGTAAGACTGGGTTGTTTTCTTGTGCATAAAAATGAACATCCATGCTCTATTAATTGATGGTGGTATTTCTACAATCTCCCCATGTTGGGGGGCCAGCTCTTCTGAGTTGCTTTTCAGCTCTGAATCATCGGGAAAATAGATAACAACAAAGATATAATATGGTGTGATGTGATCTATAATAGGTAGTAATGAGTTAAATCAAAGGAGATAAAGCAGGGAGATGGTATCAAATTTAAAAGAGCAGTTGTAGAATGGCTTCAGGAAAGCTTCTCAGAGCAGGTGACATTTGAACTGACCTCTAAGTGAAACAAGGAAGGCTATAAAGGCACCAGATGGAACAGCTTCCCAGGGAGCAGAAGGCAAGGGTCCAGAGATGCAGGATTAGAGGTATCTGAAGGACAAAGGGCTGGAGTGAGAGAAGCACATGGGCAAGGAGAGTGGTCCTGAGCGAGGTGAGGGAGGCAGCCAGAGGATAGATGTGTGTGTGCCCTGAAGCCACTTGAGAAACTCTGGGCCAGTTAAACTGGCCGGTTGTGCTGGCATGTTCTCCAGAGCCCTTTACCTTGATGGTGCTGACTTCCTCAGGGATGGATCTAGAGAGGGTGCCCAAACAGGACCATGAGTGAGCCCCCCACTCTCCTCCCCTGACCTAGTCATATTTCACCTGCATTGCCACCTATCCAAAGCTCCTCTGGGCAGGTGTGTTTGTGCTCTGAGGAACCTTCTCACCATAAACACTGAACAAGAGAGACACGCAGGACAGGATGCTTGCAAGGAAGCTCTTTTCCTTTTCCCAGTCAGTCCTGCCCTGCCCAGTGGGACCCCAGTGCTGGGTGAAACTTCAAGGGGAAGTGACGGACCCTTGTCCTCCGTCTGGATGGGAAAGGGGCAGACACACGAGGTCAGACAGCCCAGGGTCTCTGAGGAGTGTGAAGTCACCTCTGAAGTCAGTCGGCCTCCAAGGCCCCAGCGCAGCCCCTGGGAGTAGATGACGGTATTGCGTCTATATCCAGCCCGGATTGCTTCAAGAGTCTGCTGCGACTTCAGACACAGAGACTGGCCTCATATTTCCACTGAGGGGCCGAGAATGGGGCTGGGGGTGCAGGACCAACTGACACTAAGGTGAGCTCTGCCTTTGGAAGACGCTACCAGGCTTGATCACGGCCTTATGTGTTCTTTCAGTTTTCAAATGATTCCAAACAAACCCAAATTTATATTTCTATATTTAGCAGCCCCCAGTTTGATTCTGATCCTGTCTGGAGGCTGCGTGGCCTTCTGCCAAGGATGAAATTAGTCTGTGGGCTATCTGTTGCTCTGAGCTCACCCGTGGTCGTGGGGTATTTTTAGCAACTGTAATATAATGTTGGTAGGATGGTGCATCTGGGGGACTTTGTGATTTCTAAAAAGTGTAAAAGCTGCATCCTTTATTAACCCCATAAATCCCACAGACCTCTGTGGTAAGAGAGAAATAGACTGGGTTCCTGATTACGGAGACAGGTGAGACCAGAGTGTGTCCATGTAGGAAACCTCCTACAGAGCACATTCTACACTTGATCTTAGCCAAAAGGCCGAGAAGTGATACAGAGCACATTCTCAGGGTGAGTCCAGCAAAGGGCATCTCCTTCCCCACGTCAGAAAAGAGACAAGGAAGAAGTCGGGGATGTGGGTTAGAGCCCTTTGGAAAAAAGCCACACCTGTGTGCCCGGAACAATTGCCTATTGCATGAAAAGCCTCCCCCGTCAGCCTACACCCAGCCCCACTGGGCTCCCCCTTACTCTGAGCTCACCCCGCTCAGGCCCACTTCCTGGCTCTCCACATACCATGCCTTCTCCTGGGGTGCTCCGTCCTCACCCTGCCTGCCGAGGCCCTGCTCATGACCACAGCTTTCTCACCTCAGCTCATCGATTATAACAAATACATCCTACGTAGGTCAGAGGTTACTGGAAGTCACTGGGTGTGGGGTACGTGGGAACCCTCTGCACTGTTTCTGAAGCTTTTCTGTAAATCTGAAACTGCCGTAAAATAAAAGCTTTATTAGACATACTACAGTCCTTGGGGTCGTAAAGAGTCAGACACAACAGAAGCAACTTAGCATTAGACACACACACACGCACACACAACTCTATCAGCCTGCTGCTTCATTGCTACTGAAGAACAGGACAGGCCCGCCACAGTTAGACCTGCTGAACATGAGTTCCGTCGATGGTCAGTGCCAAACACAGCCACCTCAGGAGGGCGCAGAAAACCCCAGAGTCCAGCGGCCAGGCCACCCCTGCGGGCAAACCCTCTCACCCACTCCAATCCCGTGTGTACACATGTTCAGTTGCGTCTGACTCTGTGACCCCATTGACTGTACCCACCAGGCTCCTCTGCCCATGGATTCTCCAGGCAAGAATACTGGAGTGGGCTGGCCATGCCCTCCTACAGGGGATCTTCCTGACCCAGGGATCAAAGCCGCGTCTGGCGTGTTCTTTACCAGCAGCGCCACCTGGGTAGCCCTGTTAGTAGGGTAGGAGAATGTTCATAAGGAACTTGTGAACTATTTTCCAGAGTGGTCAGACAAGTGTGCACTCCCACAGCCTCTAGGGCAAACTGGGAGGAAGATGAGGATGAGAAGGACCCCCGGGCACATGTGATATGGGATGTAGCAAAAGAGTCATCTGTCCTCTTTGACTTCCTTTAGGAAGACAGAGCTGAAGTACAGAGCAAACCAATACCCACTGTCTGAACCCAAACCAAAGGCAGGGCTTCGTGGAGGGTGTGTGTCTCAACACATCTTAAGCGCAAGAGAAGGCCATTTTCTTACTCTCCAAGCTCGCATTCTTCATCCGTGTGCTTACTGTTAGGCGAGCAGAATCACAAATAGTTAGCAAACAAAAGGATGGGGACTATTTTACAAATACTTCCTCATGAGGGAACTGAGTGAATCAATTGAGTATTTGAGTCATTTTTGCCTGATTTATCTAAAATTCATTATACGGGGGATTGAGGGCCCCAAGAAAGCCAACAATTCTGTAAAATGCTGGAGGAAACACAAAGAGGAGTGGAGCGTCCTGCAGAAGTGTCCCCTGCAAGTCCCTCGCTGACTTCATCGGCTGTGGGGCTCCAGACACACAGGGCTGTGATCACACAGGCAGAGGAAAGGAAGTATCGCAGGCCGGATGGGGCTGGGGTGGGGGGATGCGGGCAGGTCTGGAGGCCTGGCTGTTGCTGCTTGTGGTTACAGGTGGTCAGGCTAGATCAGCAGGTGGCTGCAGGATCAGAGTGTAGACAGACCACCAGGGGAGGGGAGGGCCTTTCAGTGTGTGCCCCGCACAGCACCAAGGCCCCCACTGTGGACACAAGGGTCTAGGGGGCTCCTGGCTCTTCTCTCTGCCTTCAACTAAAGCAATACTTGCTTTCTAAAAGCATTTTCTAAAAAAAAAAAAAAGAGAGAGAATTTGAAAATGTGTAGTTTAGAACTAGGTTCCCAAATCAAGCCTCTACAGAGGGAGTCAGGTAACATACATGTGATGTCATGGGACCCTCTGGAGCTGGGAGGACTGTGTGTGTGGAGTGTGTCAGGAACCTTCCACCTTCCTACATGGTGCCTCTGTCTAAATATGAGAAGCTGTAACTCTCAACCCAAAGAGGAAGATGTGTCCACCCACGTTGGGGCAGTGTGTGTGTCTAGGGGAGCACTTAGGCACCGCTTGGGGGGTCTGCCTGGGAAGGCGTGAGGACTCCACTAGAGACGGGGTGTTAGACTTGCACCCCTAAGGGCAGAGGATGAGGTGGTTGGATGGCATCACTGACTCAATGGACATGAGTTGGAACAAACTCTGGGAGATGGTGGAGGACAAGGAAGCCTAGCATGCTGCAGTCCAGGGGCTCACAAAGAGCCAGACAGGAGTTAGCAACTGAACAACAAGAAGCCAACTCCCAGACGGGAGGAGCCGGGGACCAGGAAAAGTCAAAGAGGAAACTTCTTGGAGTTTGGGTAAGAGGGAACTAAATGGTCCTATAACCTAGTTGTGGACTAGAGAAGGAGGCGGCACTTGGAAGCAAAGTCAGGAGTTTTGTTTCGGATGGGTTGGGTTTGAGTTGCTGTCGGCAGGGCATTCTTGGGAAGACGTCTGAGAGGCAGCAAGAAGTTCTGGTCTTGAACCCCAGAGAGGTCAGGCCTGGTGTGAGGGAGGCCCCTTCTCCCAGCTCAATGGCCTCCTCCTGGGAACAACTCCAGCAGGAGGCATTCATCCACCCTTGGAAAATTCTCCCAGTTATCTGTTAGCCCAGCTTAGCGGTAGAGAAAAATGGATCTTCTTCTAACATTTTCATTACGTTCATTCTAAAATTATACTCTCCTGATTTCCAAGGACTTCCAGGGCTCGGAGTTGATACATCGCCACATAACTTCACCCTCTGTATATAATGCGGAATTACTTTCACCTCGTCCAGGGCTCACTCCTGACACGGGATGTCAAACAGAAACAGAACATGCGTCTCCTGCATCTGGGGCTGAAACCTTACAGAGAATGCTGTGGGCTGCCATAAATAACCTCCGATGGCCCTGGAGAGGAGCTGGGTGTGCAGGCAGGGGAGGGTCACTGCAGATTTATGGCAGCAGGTCCGAAGGGCCCGGGGCGGTGGCCGGTGGCCTGCGGGAGGTCCAGGGAGCAGGCCTGTGGGGGGACAGCTGGGCCCAGGACTCTGACACCTGGGCATCTTGAGAGTCCATAACAGATGTTTCCATTTTCTGTTTGTTTTTTTTTTTTTTTTTTCCAACAGTGACTTTCACTGTCAGAAGAACTGGGGGTTTACAGAAATGTGGGTGTGCTTTCTGACAGGCACGTTCAAGCCTGACACCGAGAACACAGAGATACCTTATACTCTCATGGCTGAGACGTCCCCCAGTTGGCCTTAGATGAGCGAGGCCCTCCTGCCCGGGTGACAATTCCCCACATCCCAGCTCTTGGTTCATGTTTGTATTCCCTTTCCTCTCCCTCCCCACCCTCCCCATCATCTCTTAGTGTTCCTACGAGAACCCCCTTCTGGGGGGTATGTTGCCTCTCAAGCCCTTTCTCATCTGCAAGATGAAGGTATCAGACCAAGTGCTTCTCAAACCTGAATGTGCAAATGGTTCCCTGAGGATGCTGTTAACATACAGGTTGTGATTTAGGATCAGGACACTGGGATGGGGTCCCAAGAGCCTATGGGTCTAATAGACGCATAGGTGATTTCAACACTGTCAATTCCCCGGCCTCACGTTAAGCAGGAAAAAGAACCAACGGATCCCACTTGCTGGCAAAGGGCTGCCTGCCAACATCTCAGGCTCCAGTGGCCAAGGCCACTGAGAGAATTGTGCTGGGGGTTCTGAGGAAGAGAAGAGTGTAGAAAAACCACAGAGACTGTCAATGAAACTGAAAGCTGGCCCTCTGAAAGTGTGACAAAACTGACAGACCTTTAACTAGACTGACCAAGCATGAAGAAGAAAAGACTCAAATAAAAATCAGGACTAAAAGCAGCAGCATCACTAATGATGTTACCAAAATTAAAAGGATTCTAAGTGAATACCCTGAGCAACCACAGACCCAAAACTTAAATAATTTAGATGAAATGGGTAAATTCCTGGAAAAATACATGATATACAAAACTGATAGAAGAAATGGTTAATATAAATTGTGTTGTTCAGTCGCTAAGTCGTGTCTGACTCTCTTGCAACCTCATGGACTGTAGCCTGCCAGATTCCTCTGTTCATGCCATTGCCCAGGCAAGAATACCGGAGTCGGTTGCCATTCCCTTCTCCAGGGGATTTTACCAACCCAGCAATCAAACCCAGGTCTCCCGCATTGCAGGCAGATTCTTTACCGTCTGAGCCACCAGGGGGAAATAACAATAGTGGGAGAAGGTATTATAATTATAGATATCAGCTACACTCTCAGGACCAGTGAGGACTATAATTGTTATGAGAACTATCATTGTTATGGAGTGCGTCTTCCTTCAGTTCAGTCGTTCAGTCGCTCAGGCATGTCCCACTCTTTGGGACCCCATGGACTGCAGCATGCCAGGCTTCCCTGTCCATCACCAACTCCTGGAGCTTGCTCAAATTCATGTCAATGATGCCATCCAACCATGTCATCCTCTGTCATCCCCGTCTCCTCCTGGTTCTATCTTTCCCAGCATCAGGGTCTTTTTCAATGAGTCATTTCTTTGCAATGGGTGGCCAAAGTATTGGAGTTTCAGCTTCAGCATCAGTCCTTCCAATGAATATTCAGGACTGATTTCCTTTAGGACTGACTGGTTGGATCTCCTTGCAGTCCAAGGGACCCTGAAGAGTTTTCTCCAACACCACAGTTCAAAAGCATCAATTCTTTGGCACTCAGCTTTCTTTATAGTCCAACTCTCACATCTATCTTCCTTATTGTTATGAATATGTGTATGTATATGTATCAACTATTTGTTCTCTTCTCTCCTTATCATCTACTATAGATATATTAATAACAACTCACTTGGCATTACATTATTTAAGATATAGGACATCAAGAAGAGTGGACATCACCCACAGACTTTGCATCCTGGTCTGCACAAAGGGTAAACACACTTTTTATTGCACACAGGACTGCTGTATCACATAAGCTCGTGTGGGTGCAGAATGGGTCAAGACCTGGGTGGGGTAAAGAGTGATATTATATCAGGGTTATGGTTCAGAAACCACAGGGACAGTGAAGAGGGGCTAGACAATGATTTCAGTGACTGGCCATGGATTTTAAACAGGCTCTAAAGGAAGCAAGAACAGGAAAGGAGTGAGGAACAGTGAGAAGATGGTAAGATCGACGGATGGATGGGTCCGTGGGATCCAAGCACCAGGTTCCACACCATCCTCAGCAAGCCTTGATCCCTCTTCTGCAGCTTATTCCGCCCTTGCCAGAGAACTGTGCTTCCTTCTTCCCCAGAAGCATCACGAGCAGTAAGCTCCTTCCGGTTTCCTTATCTCTACCTTCAAACATTTTCTCTTTCTCCAGCCTGCCAAGATTCCCTCTGGCCTCAGCAACCTAGAGACCTCTCTCCTTGGAAAGAACTGCCTCTCCATCTTGCTCCTTACCTAGCACATTTGATCTTCTCCTCGCTGTCCTGGTTTCTTCCCTCTTGCCTTCAAATAATCACAGATCTCCCCACGTGGACAAGAATCTCTCGAACTTCCGTCCTTTGCTCTTGAACACCCAGAAAGGGACCTCAACCCTGACCCTCCTCACCTAGTGAGTGCTGAGCGTCCATGCTGTGGACTGATGTTGGTGTCCACCCAAGACCCATCTGTTGAAACTCTCATCCCCAGGGGGAGAGAATTTGGAGGTGGCCTTTGGGAATGAGGAGGGTTAATGAGGTTGTGAGGGTGGGGCCCCCCCGGTGGGATTCGTGGAAGAGGAGACGACCCAGATCTCTGTCTGCCACCTGAGGACACAGGGAGAAGGTGGCCATGGCAACGAGTCGGCTTGACCTTGGACTTTCCAGCCTCCAGAACTGTGAGAGAGAGAAGTTTGTGGTTGAAGTTCCCCTGGAGTCACTAAGACAGACCCTGCAATGCTCTTCTTCCTCCACAATTTAGCTTCCTCTCTGGCCTTCCTCTTTCTTCCTTTCTTTGTCTACATATCTTAGTGAATTTTCTCTTTTCCCTTTTCTTTAGTTGCAGCTCTCTACTTCCAAGGCTTTTCCTGCTGCCCCCCTGAGAGTCCACGCCATCACCATCTGAGATTGAAAATCTTTAATGACCTCCTGACTCAGAATCACCTCCCTCTAATCCATCCTGGATAGACGAATCTTTCTAGACCATTTGGGTCTTCTCTTGCTCAAAATCAGTTGTGCCTCACCCACAGAATTTGAGACTCAGGAATTTGGACTTTGACCTGGAGACGAATCTCTGCAAACATGGCCTTGACCTATCTTTTTAGATGTCCTTCCCATCACACCCCTCAAGGACCCTTTTGCCGCTCTCTGACCTGCCTTCCACCATCTCAACACTTCCTGCACAAAGGATCACTGTTTGCTTCGTCACGTCTTACTGTCTCACAGCCAGTGACTTTCCAGCCAGGAAGCACTGCCTCCTGCCTTATAATAACCAGAGGCCCTGCAGGGTCTGAGTGCAGTTCATCAACATTTGCACGGTCTTAACTCATTTCACTGACATTTTAGAACAACAACAAAAAGGACCCTCACACCCTCATATGTAAGATCAAAGACAGAGCAATTGCCCACAGTAAGAGGGATTCAGTAACTTCAGGGATAAGCAGGTAAAAATCACTTTATTCCTATCCTAGCACCCTTTGTCTCCCACAGACTAGTTTCTGAAATCTGTCTTTCATTCCAACAATGCGCTAAGCATTGCTCTGTGCTGGAAATAAACAACAGGAAGCGCTGCCCTCGTGAAGTTACCATTCCCCAGCAGGGAGACAGACCCTGAGCAAAATAAGTGGAATAGGTAGAATCTGGGGGATTACATGTCATGGGAGAAGGAAAGGAAGTGGGGTGGGGTGCTGCAGTTGTGGAAAGAGTGGCAAGGGGTGATGTGGGTACAGACAGGAAGGAAGGAGGTGAGGGAGCTCTGTAGGCATCTGGGGTCAGAGCGTGGCAGGTCAAGGAGACAGAGGCTGAATGAGAGCTTCCTGGAATCGTCAGTGGACAGTAAAGAGGTCCATGCAGCCAAGCTGAGAGGCCAAGTGGGGAACAAGTGGGAGACACAGTCAGAGGCATATGGAGACACCCCGGAAGGGTGGTGAGGTGGGACACAGGGGAGGTTCCTGAGCCGAGGACTGAGCGACACTGCTGAGATCTGCAACAGCAGCCCTCTGCCACTCCGCAGAGAGTAAGCTACAGAACAGACGCGGGGGGCCAGGGAGGAGCCCTGGCGACGGCCAGAGAGGGGATGCTGGTGGCACGAGCCGCGACGGGAGCTGTGGAGGCAGGAAGAGGTGGTCGGATTCTGGGTTTATCCTGAAGAGCACGGCCAACACGCTTGCTGGTGAGTTCAGTGTGGAGAATGAGAGGACAGGTTTAAAGGCAATGGGAAGGCTAGTTGAGCTAACGGAAGAATGCGGTCGCCCTGAATTAAGTCTGTTGGAGGAACAGGACAGGAGGAGATTAGGAGCTCAGTTTTAAACAAGAACACGAGATGCCTCACAGGCTCCCAAGGGGAAATGTTGTGTAAGAAGTTAGATAAATGAGCCTGAAGTCCAGGAGGATGATCGAGGTGGAAATATAAAGTTGAGATTTATCCACTTACAGGGCATACTTAAAGCCTGGAAACTGGGTGAGCTCGCCAAGAGTGTGTGTGTGTGTGTCCTTATTCTTGTGTGTCAGTGTGTTTCTTTTTCATAGTGCCAATTGTCTGTATGCTCTAAGAACTGTGTATATCCGGGCATGAGATGTATTCAACGTCTGGTAACCTACTCCTTTTTAAGCACAGATCTTAATGAAATGAAAAGTACAACATGAATTCATCAGCTGAGAAACTGAGGAGGGTGAGGTGACTTTCTACTCTACACAGACTTCGCCATGCTCAGAACTTAGTAGGCTTGTGACTAACGTTGATTTTTTTCAAGTGATTCGTTAATAAGCTGGTAAGTAAAAAGATTCTCATCTTTAGATTACCAGTTACTTGCACAACAATCATTTCTTTTCTCTGAACCTCTGCTTCCCAAAATGCGAAAATGGGAGCCTGAAATTAGAGGAGCCTCAACTCTAGCTCTGAGTCAGAGACAACCTCTGCTTAACTTGCTGGGAACTTATTTGTTTTCAGCTATCTGGCTCCCCCAAGTGGTCGATGGAATGAATGCAACTTGCATTTTGTTGAGACACTCAGTCGTGTCTGACCCTTTGCGACCTCATGGACTGCAGCTCACCAGGCTTCCCTGTCCTTCACCATCTCCCAGAGCTTGCTCATACTCATGTCCATTGAGTCAGTGATGCCATCCAACCATCTCGTCCTCTGTCATCCCCTTCTCCTGCCTTCAATCTTTCCCAGCATCAGGGTCTTTTCTAATGAGTCAGCTCTTTGCATCAGGTGGCCAAAGTATTGGAGCTTCAGCTTCAGCATCAGTCCTTCCAATGAATATTCAGGATTGATTTCCTTTAGGATTGACTGGTTGGATATCCTTGCAGTCCTAAGGATTCTCAAGAGTCTTCTCCAACAACACAGTTCAAAAGTATCAATTCGTTCAGCCTTCTTTATGGTCCAACTCTCATACCCATACACGACTACTGGAAAAACCATAGCTTTGACTATACAGACCTTTTTTGGCAAAGTAACACTTTAATATGCCATCTGGGTTTGTCATAGCTTTCCTTCCAAGGAGCAAGCTTCTTTTAATTTCATGTCTGCAATCCCCATCTGCAGTGATTTTGGAGCCCCCAAAAATAAAATCCGTCAGTATTTCCATTGTTTCTCCATCTATTTGTCATGAAGTGACAGGACCGGATGTCACGAGCTTCGTTTTATGAATGTACAGTTTTAAGCCAGTTTTTTCAGTCTCCTCTTTCATTTTCATCAAAGGCTCTTTAGTTCCTCTTTGCTTTCTGCCATAAGGGTAGTATCATCTGCATATCTGAGGTTATTGATATTTCTCCCGGCAATCTTGATTCCAGCTTGTGCTTCTTCCAGCCCAGCGTTTCTCATGATGTACTCTGCATAGAAGTTAAATAAGCAGGGTGACAATATACAGCCTTGAAGTATTCCTTTTCCAATTTGGAACCAGTCCACCAGTCAACCACTGTGATTAACCATTTTGGATGCATTTTCTCGTTAAAATTTTCACCAAAACACTGAGGCAGTTATTTCTTGTATTTTTAGCTCACATACTAGGAAACCAAGACACAAGACTCAAGGTGGCAACAGTAAGTGATGATCCAGGATCCAAACCCAGGCAGTCTGAGGAAAGAGAGGGAAAACTTCCCAATTCATTCTATCAGACAACCATAACTCAATGAAGAAGAAAGACGAGGAGGAGGGGGGAGGGGAGGGGGAAGAGGAAATAGCAGCAGCAGAGGGAAAAATCTTGGAAGAAAGTTGAAGACTACAGGTTTGTATCACTCTGGATTATGGATGTGAAAATTTTACACACAACTGTGGTTATTCTTATAATTAAATAATTGTTTAAAGGGTGGTTCAATTAAATAATTGATCTTCCCTGGTTTGGGAAGATCCCCTGGAGAAGGGGAAGATTACCTACTCCAGTATTCTGGCCTAGAGAATTCCATGGACTGTACTGTCCATGGGGTCGCAAAGAGTCAGACATGACTGAGTGACTTTCACTTAAAGGGTGGTTGAATATTAGAAAAATCCATAAGTAATTCACCACAGTGATAGACTAAATAAGAAAAATCATATCCTCTGAAACAACCATAACATTGTTAATTGGCTATACCCCAATATAAAATTAAAAGTTTACAGCTAGAGGAAAAAAGAAAAATCAATACTGATCTCAGCAAATGCATACACATCATTTGATAAACTTTAAGCTCATTTACTAACCAAAATAAATTCTTCATAATTCTAGATAAAAGGCAACTTTCTCACTTGGTGAAAGAATATCTACCAAAACAACAAACAAAACGGGGCAAAGGTCATGCTAAATGGGGAAATGTTAGCTCCACTCTCATTACAATAAGGAATAAGACAAACATGCCCGCTAGCCCCATTCTGTTTACTGTGGGATTAGAGGTTATAACCAGTATAATAAAATAATAAAAATGAAATTAAGGTTTAAGGAAAAAAAGAAGAGAGTGAGACATTCATTATCAGGAGATGTTATAACCAGTTAAACAGAAAACTCAAAACAAACTATAGGCCAATGATCAGAGGGAAAAGTGGGGGGAGCTCAGCAATGTGATGGGTGTAGGATTAATACATCAAAATTCAATTAATTTCTGTGCTCAGTCATGTCCATGAGACCCCATGGACTGTAGCCTGCCAGGCTTCCCTCTCCATGGAATTCTCCAGGCAAGAATATGGGAGTGGGTTGCCATTTCCTTCTCCAGGGGATCTTCCTGACCCAGGGATTGAACCCACATCTTCTGTATTGGCAGACAGGTTCTTTACCACTAAGCCACCTGTAAAGCCCATACATAATTAATTTCTATATACAAATAAAAATATAATTAAACAGTAGATCCCATTATAATCATACCAGATTACTACCTAGTAGTAATCTAAAACTACCTAGCAGTAATCTAAAATGTGCTAGACTTCTAGAAAACATGATTTTATTGACACATTAAAGATTTAAACAAATGGAAAGACATATCATGTTTATGATGAAAGTAAAAGTCGCTCAGTTGTGTCCGATTCTTTGTGACCCCGTGGACTATACAGTCCATGGAATTCTCCAGGCCAGAACACTGTAGTGGGAAGCATTTCCCTTCTCCAGGGGATCTTCCCAACACAGGGATTGAAACCAGGTCTTCCACATTGCAGGCGATTCTTTACCAGCTGAGCCACAAGAGAAGCCCGAGAATACTGGAGTGGGCAGTCTATCCCTTCTCCAGGGCATCTTCCCGACCCAGGAAAGCTATCAGCTGAGAAATGGAGAAGGGTGGGGTGATTTTCAACTCTGCACAGACTTAGCCACGCTCAGAATTTAGTAGGCTTGTGACTAAAGTTGTTTTTTTTCAAATGATTTGTTAATGAGCTGGTAAGTAAACAGACTCTCATCTTTAGTTACCACTTACTTGCACAACAGTGAGCAAATCATTTTTTCTGAGCCTCTGTTTCCCGAAATGTGAAAATAAGAGCCTGAAATTAGAGGAGCCTCAACTCTTGCTCTCAGAGAGGAGAACCTCTGCTTAACTTGCTGGTAACTTGCTTGTTTTCAGCTATCTGGCTCCCTCAGGCGGTCGATGGTACGAATGCAACTTGCTTTTTGTCGTTCAGTCACTGGAGAAGGAAATGGCAACCCACTCCAGTGTTCTTGCCTGGAGAATCCCAGGGACGGGGAAGCTTGGTGGGCTGCTGTCTATGGGGTCGCACAGAGTTGGACACAACTGAAGCGACTTAGCAGCAGCAGCAGCAACACCGACTTAAAGTGACTGAGGACTAATGTATGCTTTCACTGCAATTCTAAGAATGCAAACAGAAGTTTCAAAGAACTTGATGAAATTATTCTAAAATCAGAGAAGAGATCAACACCTGGCATAACATCAAGAGGGGCTCCAATGACCCCTCCCTAACAAAACTAGTGAAAATTATTTTTTTTCTATCTTGCTGCTGCTGCTGCTAAGTCGCTTCAGTCGTGTCCAACTCTGTGCGACCCCACAGACAGCAGCCCACCAGGCTCCCCTGTCCCTGGGATTCTCCAGGCAAGAACACTGGAGTGGGTTGCCATTTCCTTCTCCAATGCACGAAAATGAAAAGTGAAAGTGAAGTCGCTCAGTCGTGTCCAACTCTTAGCGACTCCATGGACTGCAGCCCACCAGGCTCCTCCATCCATGGGATTTTCCAGGCAAGAGTACTGGAGCGGGGTCCCATTGCCTTCTCCACTTTTCTATCTTAAGCCTCTGCAAATAGTCTTAAAGGCAAAGAACACACAAACATCTAATCACGAAAACCTACAAAAATTCAGCAAGAAAAGTGAGTCAGTGGTATTTCAACCAAAACCTGTTCACTACCCCCTCCCCCAACACAGTTCAACAAAGGAGAGACTCCACCGCACAATGCTGCAGCCAGCGCCACACGGTCCCTCTTCCCTGGTCCCCAGTTAGATGGCTTTCTTCTCCAAAGAGTAGGACTTGAATGAATTTCCCATGCTGCCCACAGCCACCTGGGTCAAGTCCCAGGTGAGTGTGATCAAGACAGGTGGGCTCCCCTCCTGCAACATGAACCCTGATGGCTAGGATCCCCTCCCAGCTGAAAAGGCCACATTCATCACAAGGAAAAGGTGAAATTATATTTCTACCCCACACCATTTACAAAAATCAATTCCGAATGAGTTCAGAACTTGAATGTGTGAAGTAAAACTTCAAAACCCTTAGCATAAGATGCAGAGTTAACAGTTTTAAACCCTGTGATTAAAATCTTAGTCTTTCAAATAAGATGCAAAAACCATGAATTATAAAATACTGATGTCCGTCTGAGTAACTGATGTTCATAACATTTGTTCATCAAGATACCTTTTAAAAAGTGAAAAAATAAGTTACCAAGAGAAGGTATTTTCAGTATATACACCCAGGAGCAATTTGGATCAATAGTATAGAAATGACAATAACTAAAAATAAGACAGAAGTAACCCAATGAGAAAACGAGCGCAGACATGAATGAGGAAAGACATCTGGCCAATAAATGTGTCTACAGGCACCTCATCATGAGTGATTAAGTCCTATCAAGGTCACCTTTTAAACTTCTTCAATTGGAAAAAAAACTAAAGTCTGAAACATCAAATGCTGAAGAAGATGTAGAGAGTTAATTAGTGCAGTTACTTGGAAAAGTTTGGTATTATCTCTCAAAATTGAACATTCAACGCATGCTTTACGATCTAGCAATGTGACTCCAGGATGGGTCCAAAGGAAATTCCGGCCCTTGTGAAGCAGGACACAAGAACAAGAATATTCACAGTGGTACTGTTCACCTGAGAAAAATGGAAATAACCAAAATGCCCACGAATGGGAAAATGGTTTTTTTTTTAATGCAATGGAATATTACAGCAATCAAAGAGCAATACAGATATTAGGAGGAAAAATTGCCAAACAGTATAAACAGCATGAATTTTTGATATAAGACATAAACTCAGAAATATGCTCTATCTATCTATGGAAGGAAGGGAAGAAGGGGAAGGAAAGTAGGTGAGGGAAGCAGGGAAGACAAAGGAAAGAAAGCAAGTGAACAACCAACATGAAACTTCAAGAGAAGGATTATGTTGTCAGGGCAGGCAGGGAAATATGATAGTAACTGTGAGGTTCAGTTCAGTTCCGTTCAGTTCAGTTGCTCAGTTGTGCCCGACTCTTTGTGACCCCATGAATCACAGCACGCCAGGCCTCCCTGTCCATCACCAACTCCCGGAGTTCACTCAGACTCCCGTCCATCGAGTCGGTGATGCCATCCAGCCATCTCATCCTCTGTCGTCCCCTTTTCCTCCTGCCCCCATCCCTCCCAGCATCAGAGTCTTTTCCAATGAGTCAACTCTTCGGCATGAGGTGGCCAAAGTACTGGAGCTTCAGCTTTAGCATCATTCCCTCCAAAGAACACCTAGGGCTGATCTCCTTCAGAATGGACTGGTTGGATCTCCTTGCAGTCCAAGGGACTCACAGGAGTCTTCTCCAACACCACAGTTCAAAAGCATCAATTCTTCAACACTCAGCTTTCTTCACAGTCCAACTCTCACATCCATACATGACCACTGGAAAAACCATAGCCTTGACTTAGACGGACCTTAGTCGGCAAAGTAATGTCTCTGCTTTTGAATATGCTATCTAGGTTGGTCCTAACTTTTCTTCCAAGGTGAGGTTAGATACAGGTTATTGCTAGTTATGAGCTTTATTTTCTCAAGTTTTCATTATATTCCTGTTAGTTAACAGCCAATTATCTGGGGCCTTCCTTGGTGGTCCAGTGGCTAAGACTCCACCTCCCACTGCAGGTGGCTTGAGTTCAATCCCTGGTTGGGGAACTAAGATCCCACATGCCACAAGGTGTGACCCAAAAAACAGCAATAGCCAATCATCTAAATAAAGTAAGGAGGAAAATACTCACTAGCTAGGCACCACATGCCCAGTAAAACTCATGTTTTTAGGGCTAAAAGGAAGGAAAGGAGAAGAGATTCTGGGTGTGGGCTTGGGGAGGATGAAGAGCAGTCTCCACCGTACCGCTTGCTGTTAGCTCAGTCTCTGTATTGAGGATGAGATGGTTGGATGGCAGCACCACTCAAGGGACATGAGTTTGAGCAAGCTCCAGGAGTTGGTGATGGACAGGGAAGCCTGGCATGCTGCAGTCTGTGGGGTCACAAAGAGTGGGATGCAACTTAGCAGCTGACGGACGATGACTATATTGTTCAGTTCAACAAGTTTTATTTGATCCTTTTTTACTTAATAGCACTGATAGTCTCTTATTTCCAGACTCATATGTTCATTCTTCCCACTTGATTTCTTTAACATGTTAAACATTTATTTTATATTCTTTATTTGATAAACTCAAGAAGTTCACACTGCTTATGGTCTCTGATGGTTCTCATTTAGTATGTTGCTTGTGTTTGTGATTTACTTCACTTGTTATATAGGTCTGTTGAGACGTTAAGCTTTTTTATATTGGAGTATAGCTGATTAACAATGCTGTGATAGCTTCAGGTGGAGAGCAAGGGGATTCAGCCACACGTATACAAGTATCCATTCTCCCCAAACTCCCCTCCCATCCATCAGCCATACAGTTTTGACTGTGAGCTAGTCATTTTCCTTTTAGCCTTACCTGTGGTAATTCTTTGAACCTGAATTGAAGACTTCCACCAGAGACAATTACTTTTGGCTTCTGCCAATCACCTGGGGATGATACTAACCCAGGTCTGTTTAATTTAAACGCTCTGCTTGGGGTTCTGGGACCACAGTGGGAATTCAGACCATGAACCCACATGGAAGTTGACTTGTGGTTATGGCTTCTTGGAGATCTTGACAATTTTCCTGCATCCAGTGCCAGGATGAAGACAACTATGTTTCCATTTCTTTTCCCACCACTTGGCAGATCTTTGTCCGCCTTAGACTTCCTACAAAGCCCTTCAAGGTCTCAGCCTTGTTGGAGCACTGGTGCCACGCCTTACTTCCTGAGCCTTGAACCCCGCATAATTTTAAATACAAAAGCTCAAGCTCAAGGCTCAAAACTCAGCAAAAACGACTTACCTGTCCTCACATCGTTCTGCAGCTTCCAAAGAAAGGCATACTCTCAGGAACAAAAGTTGCTCCTGGCAAGTTCTTAACACTTTCTGTTCTCAAGTGAAGCAACTCTTCATTCTTTGAAAATGGATTTACTTTCTAGAAACAGAAAAAAGGTTGGAATCAAGAGTTCCTGCTGCTTCTATTTATGGGGGCTGGGGGTGAGGGTGCTTCAGAGATTCCTTACTTTTGTGTCAACTTGGGGGAAAGCATTTGAAAATAAACAGTTTTATTTTGTGATTACCAGTGTAGTTACTCCAGTTAGGAGTACTGTTTGTTAACAGCACCCAAGCTAATGTCCTGTCAGAGACAGAAGTCACCAGTACTTTGTTAATGACAGTTGACTACTTCTATTTACACAGGACCTAAAATTGGGTTCCTAACTATTGAGTGTGTGGTTCCACAACCACATTCCGTGTTCACCTCCTTGCTTTTAGCAGAAATGCCCAATGGTTATGTAAATCCAATTTATTTGGCATGGTTCTGGGAAAACAATCAATTACGCTCAACAGGATGAGATGCTGCCGTCAGGTGTGAAAATGTCAGGCCTACAAGTCCTTTTTAACTGAAAAGGACTGTCACTGTGGGACCACTATACTGACTCTACCACTGGGCCACCAAGATGTCTGAGACCAACTCAAACAACTCACAAACAAGGAAGGAGAGAGACAATTCACCAAACACAATTAACTGCTGTATAGGGCTGTGTTTAAAAAGAAAAGTGATTAGAACTCAGAGGACAGAATTGGGAAAAGCTTCCCAGAGGGTGTGACATTTAACCCAGGTCTTAAAGAATGAGCAGGTGTTTTCAAAAGACAAGAAAGGAATTCCACATGGAAGAGGCCAGTTTAGACACCAAGAAGGCGGCATGACAGAGCAGAACAGGTTCAGCAAACCATGAAAGGCTGTGAATATGGCACACAGATTCTGTACAGCAACCCGAATCTCTCAAGCCAGAAGACAACTTTCATCCAGGACCCCCACATGCTTCTTCCCCTCATCAGGAACCAGTCAGCTCATCCCACCGAAGCTCACTCTTAAATCCACTCCATTCCACTACTTCACCTCCCCCCAATTTTTGTGCAGAATAGTCCAAGTTTCTCGACTGGCCTTCCAGCCTACCCAGTCACTGAGATGATTTTTGGAAAGGACCAATCAGATCAGGCCACTTCCCCACTTAAAATCACTTAAGAGATAAAAGTCCATCTTCTGAACACAGAACTCAGTGCATTCTTATTTATATAAAAATGTCAAATGTGTTCTTGGTGTTATGAGAATTGCCACCAAGACTTCAAAATCGGGTCTTAAGAGACAAGCATCATGGAACCTACTTGCTAACTGGGTAACTGACAGATAAAGATTTCTATTTTCAATTTTACATAGCCATGCCCCAACTTCAGGGCTTTGCTAGTGCCTCACAGATAAAGAACCCACCTGCTTTGCAGGAGCTCCAGAGATACAAGTTCCATCCCTGGGTCAGGAAGATGCCCTGGAGGAGAGAATGGAAACCCACTCCAGTATTCTTGCCTGGAGAATCCCGTGAACAGAGGAGCCTGGTGGGCTACAGTCCATGGTGTTGCAAAGAGTTGGACACCACTGAAGTGACTTAGCATGCACGCATGCACCCACACTGTATCTTTTATAAAGTAAGCTTGAAATAAATTTTTCACGTACCAAAAAAAAAAAGTCTATCTGTGGCATGATGTACAATTCCCTATATAATTATGACTTTAAGCAAATTATCTAACTATTTCAGACTGGTGTCCGGTGAGTAGGACTGAAGCAACTTTCTACCTCAGAGAGTTGTCTTCACATTAAATCTGTGGGTAGTGCTGTGAAAAACTAGAGGTCCTCTTTCATGGTTCTTCAGCAAAATGTGTAGGTAGAGAGAAATTTCAAATGCAGATAGAAATCTGACTCACTGTGCACTGGGATGACTCAATTTTAACTTTATACTTTATGCTATACATGGGTTGACAATTTTAAGAGAGCAAGATCACATTTTACATTCAAGAAATATGAACATACTCTGGCATAGCACCAGGAAAGAAATTTGTTACTGAGAATATTGAACTACTGACCTATATAATGATTCCAAGGTTTGAGATGAGAATTCCTGGATATCCATTTACCTGGAAGACAGGGAAGACCAAACAATACACCACTTTAGCCTTCAGCAAATCCCTAGGAGGTAATGGAAACTGATGCTTCAGACTAGAACTCCTGACACCACACTGTCCAACACCAACTGTTCAGGACACCTCACAAGGACCCTCAGAAGGGCATCACCACCAACTGCATTTGCCCTCAAGCCACTTACCGAGGTATTTAAGGGAGACAAGTTCAAGACCAATGGTGTTTGGGTTCTCTACCCCTTACCTCTCAGATATCAAGCACCAATGGTATGGATGTAACTGGAGCATAAGAGCTCTGGCCAAGAGTTGGGGACACAAGCCCCATCTGGGCCTCCGAGACCAGCAGCCAGTGTCCGGGTGCTTTCAAGCCTTAATGCACCCCTAAGCTATCCTCCTGCATCTAAGATGGATAGAATTGAGAAACGAAAAGGCATTTTAATACTAAAAGAGCCACATCAAGTCCATTTGCTGCCACAGTGACGGGGCCACATTACATCCTCACAAGGCTTCTCATATGTCATGCTTGAGAATCAGCACTGAGTCCTCTGGTTAGTTCCAAGAAACTCCCTTCTCCACAACTGCCTTCACAGTGCCCACTAAGCCCTACTCAGGCCCCAGAACCTCAGACAGCACAGCAGGCCGTGGGAAAGCTTGTGAGCAGAGCACTCCCCAGGCATGGCTTACTCTCCCAGTGCTCAGCTCAACATTTCCTCAACAGCAGGTTTAATTAATGTAATTTCTCAGGGTAAGTGCTACAGCCTTGGAGATGAATCTCAACTCTCCACCCTCTGTTGTTAGAGCTCTGAGCTTGATTTTCCTCTAACCTCTAAAAAGGGCCTCTGCCACTTGACTCTGGAAGGCTACAGTTACGATCAGATAAGATCAGTAAACACAGCTAGTGTCCACAAAGTGTGGTGTGCATGGTCCCTCTACAATGCTCTGTCTTGCACACAGCTGGTGCTCAGCCAGGAACTGGCAACTCTATGGGGTCTCTGTCCCAGAACCTAAGGCTTGGCTGGAGGGGCAGGATTTCCTAGGTCAGCGCTTGATTACTCATCACAACTACTCCGGTAACGGCATCTCCTGCATCTGAGACCAGGCTGGCAGTGGGCGCAGGAGAAGGGTAAGGTGCTGGCTTAGTCTATGCTGAGTCAGGATGTCAGCAACGAGTGACAGGTGGAAGCAGGACAGGTCAGTCTGGGGTGGGTGCCCCAGGTCCTTCTAGTTCCCAGGCCTCCATGGCTTTCCGCTCACTCCCGTGTCCTCCACCCACAAGCCTCCCAGGTCTGACTTCTGTGGGGCTTCCACCCCCTGATCTCCCTACCCCATCTCTCGGGAAACAGTGAG
Source organism: Budorcas taxicolor (assembly GCF_023091745.1). Taxonomy (NCBI): domain Eukaryota; kingdom Metazoa; phylum Chordata; class Mammalia; order Artiodactyla; family Bovidae; genus Budorcas; species Budorcas taxicolor. The sequence goes on along the minus strand of NC_068928.1, from coordinate 30,530,507 downwards.
TGGCTACATCTGAGCTGACCTCTCACCTCCACCGGGCAGTCACAGCGCCAGGAGCAGACCAAATGCCTGGTGGCCAGACGTCAGGCCAAGGCAGGCCGGCTTCTTACAAGCTGTCCTTCCACCACGACACAGGGTCAAGGACCCTCAGCTGTCAGCAGCAAGAAAGCCGGGGCAGGCCCTCCTGCGCTCAGTCATATCCAACCCTTTGCGACCCCATGGACTGTAGCCTGCCAGGCTCCTCTGTCCATGAGATTTTCCAGGCAAGCATACTGGAATGGGGCTGACATTTCCTCCTTGAGGGGATCTTCCCGGCCCAGGGATCGAACCTGTATCTCCTGTGTCTCCAATATTGCAGGAGGGTTCTTTGCCACTGTGAGGAAGGTCAGGGAGAAATCAGTCTGGAAAGACCCCATCACGCCTGCTCCAACAGAAAGCAAAGCTTTCTTCCAAGAAGAATAAGCAGAGAGAAAGCAACCACGAGAAGCGGGGAGAAAAAGAAAGAAGCCATAAACACTTGTGGAACAAGAGAATTTTTCCCAATGTGAAATGCACAGATAATTTAATGGAATTTACTTGATTTTCCCCTCAGGGTCTGACTTCAGAAAATCGAATTACAAAGTCATCATCACATCCTAGATTTATTACAACTGACCTGCAGGCAAGAAGAGAGAACTATTACATCGACACTTCGATTCCATGGATACATCTTAAATAGAGGGAGAATTCAAACAAGAATACAGGATAAACTATTCCCAAGCTCCAGGAAGCAGTCATGTGACTGAGCTGCACTTTTTACAGACAAATAAGGCAGTAGCCCTTCACATCAGCTTTCCGACAGTTTTTATACATATGCTTCTGTGGTACAGGAGAGAAATAACCAGAGCTCACAATGTACACTTCTTACACTATTGTTACAGTGTGTGAACACTGTACACCCTTTTGTTTTCATAAAGATACACTGTAATAAACTCCTTGCCCTTGAGTTTATAGTTTATAATAATCTATGATTAATACACTAAAATTGCCTTTTTTATGTGGTCGTCCACATGAGAGAACGGTCAGATCAGCTCCTGGACGGTCAGCACTGTGTTCCTCTCCATCTGCATATGGCAAAGTGACCCCACGTGGAGCCAGACAGAAGGGTGACCACGGAGATCCGGAGTCCTCCTGAGTCCCTGGGAGCCCTGGGGATGGGGGGGGGGGGGGGGGGCGCGCAATGGCTTGGCATGGTCAGGGGCAGGTGCTGCAGGGCTTCCCCTCCAAGGCTGGGAAATCTGGGGTTTCAATGCCACGGGGGAGGAAACAGGAAGATCAAGCGAGTGGACCAAAGCGAGAAACCACTGGTGGATTCAGAAGTTGACAGGATGTAACTGTAAACAGCACCATTCTCCCTTTGTTGTTGAGAAGTGTCCGTGACTGTCACCTGGGAGGAGAGACAGCGACACCCATCGCTGTTTAGTTCCGTCACGGCATCTGCCGCGTCTCAGACCTCGGCCGCTTTACGCTCCAGTGGGCGTGAGCTGCTCACGGTGCTGCTGGACAGACTTGACCGTCACACCTACGCAGGGCGTCGGGAGGGGGCTGGAGGGAGACCATGGAGACCCGGCTCGCGGGGAAAGGAGGAAGGACAGCAGAAGATGCAGATTTCAACGGCCTCCTAGAACTATTCTGGGGTTCTTTGGGAGTTTTTTGGCTTTAGGGTTGTTTTTTGCAGAATTCCAATCCTAAGAAACGTGGTGACCTGCTCAAGTCTTACAGATGAGGAACTCATGTAAAAGAAATCCTCCTCTGGTCAAGTGTTACCTCTACAAGAGATGCTCTTTCATAACCCGCCACATCAGCTGGGCCCCACCTTCTCAGCCTTTTAAACTTGAGATCATGGGGTACACTGGGGGCTGTACAGATTCTTGGTAAGGAACATCCCTGGTAGTCATAAAGGTTTCTGTTATAGGGAAAAAGGTGAGATACTGGATCAAGCAAGAGTCACATAGGGGCAACAGCCCACACAGGTGGGGAAAGAGACGCAGAAGCTGCAGACCTGGGCCAGTCATGCCGCACAGCTGAGATCTGGCCTTCCGCTGCCTAAAAGACATCTTTATCTGATCAGTCAAGGCACATTGCTACCAGCCACTTCTCCCCGTTAGTGAGTTACGGTGGCTAGAGCATCAGGCTTGGAACCAGGGGAAATACATAGCTGCTACAAGTTGTTCCAGACAGGGTTCTAGGATTAAAAACATCTGTAAACTTTGCCCTCCGTATTCTTCCCTTCTCAGCCCGGGTGGTTTGTGGCAGGTGGAACATCCAATTGGCAGCACACCGAATTCTGAGAATCAGCACCTTCTCTGATGCGTGGCAGACTCCTGAGTCTCCCCGATGGAGGGCAGAGGGCTGGGGGTGGGAGCGGGGGAGAAAAGAACACGTTCTGTCCCATCTTGGAATTTTCACGTTCTCCTCTCTGAACGCAGCACAGTTTTTGGTAAAGATAAATGCGCTCTAATTTAACGTGATATTTCAAACAGGGAATTTGGCTGAGCACATGGATCCCCAAGCGTGGACAGTGACTGTCAAACAACAGAAGGTCCAATCAGTCAACCTATTGCACTTGGTGAAGAAAGTCTACCCCTCCTCCGTCTCCCAGCTCCGGAAGGCAAGGTGTCTCGCCAGCCGCGCCCGCCGCGCGCTGCAGCCCAGAGCATGCACTCAGACATGGCGCGGCCACCACCACATCCATCCAGCATTCGGAAGCCTGACGAAACACCCTTCCAGCAGCTGCGTCTCCAGGCTTCGAGTCTAGAAATGAGTTTACAATGTGGTCTCATCACAGTCAGCAAGCTGATCGTACTGACATCCACGTTCACGGGAGAGCGGGCGAGGTCTCTGACCGGCGCTGCGCTGGGCGGGTGCTCGGGTCGCACGGGGATGCGCGTTCGGGGTGGCGGGAGTATACAGACGGGATGGAAACAAACACCAGTCGTGGTGTGCATGGTGTCTGGCGAGCAATAAAAACACTGTGGTAGGGGTGAAGGTTCTGTACGTCTTGCTTCCTCTCAGCCCTTTGTCTAGAGTCTGACGTAGCAGCGACATCAATCGACATACATGGGGGAGCTCGGGGTGGCTGGCATTTGATCCAGGATTTTACACACATAGCATGCGACCTCGACGGCGCGCTCCTCATACATCAAAATAAAGGGGTGTTTCTGCAAGAGGATGGAAAACAAGGAAAAGAAAAGACATGTGATCAAGATTCACATCGGAGCTCAGAGGGAACTGTTTCTGCAGAGATCCAGCTCTGCAGGGTCCAGCCAGGTTGAGCTGTGAAGGGCTGCAGTGAGGCAAGCCAGGCTGGGCTCCACGCACGCAGGTTAGTGAGATATCATACATGGTGCTGGGCTCTGGAGGAGCCACCCTGGCTGTGGGGTCTGCAAGCTTATCTGCATATCAGGGCCCCTGTGTTCTTCAGCACAAATCAGAGCTAGAGCCTCTACCGCCCTCCGAGAGCCCAGAAGCACTGCATGAACCCCAGCTGCCATTCCTCCTGGATGCAGGACGTCCCCATGAGCAGCAGAGGGGCCTTAAGGCAAGGTTTCCACCGTGATCTCTGACCCTCCCCCCAACTCTGAAAGAGGCTCAGCAGCAGCTCCTCCCCCCCGTGTGCTTGTGCCTGCACCTTCCAAATGCCACGGCCGCGAATCTGCCTCCCAAGCCCCCTTCTCCGTCCTCCATCCCCAGCGATGTTTTTCTTGCATAGCTTTGCTAGGTACACTGACTCAGTAAGCTTAGTCAGTGCTGGGGTGGACCAGAGTTTTACCTAATATCCTTGGAAAGCTAAAATATTCTCACTTTATTAGGTCACAGTACTTTCTTCGCTCCCAGGGCCAAGGCCAGATCTGGTACTGCTTAAAAAGCCCCAGTTCTACAGAAGGGTAAGAACTTTCAAAGAAGCAGGAATGGTCCATGGGACGTAAATTTGCATGAGAGCTTTTAGTCAAGGCAAAATGAATACAATAAATGGTTACAGATGCGTCTCTCTCACACACACAGGCTGTGGGGTGGGAAATAGCTCCTGAAAGCAAAGGTTAATGTTCCTTGGGGGTAGTTTTTATCACATGCCGAAGCCAAAATTTCCCATCAGAATCCAGCTAGTAAATTAGTAGGAAAATCAGACACAATTTGTGTCTTTCCAAATCTCCTTGTTTTTAAAATATCTTTAAAAACACTCAATAAGGTCAAGCAGCATGGCCAGCGGCTTGCTCAGTGAGCCTGCGTCCTGGAGGGTTCAAGTGTGAGGAAACACCTCCTAGCCCCAAAGTCTCAGACTCACCAGGAGTTCCTTATACTTTGGCCTTTTGGATTCATCCTTCGTAAGGCTAAAACAACACAGAAATTAACATCATTAAAATGGAGACACAGTTACTAGAGTATTTTTATTTTCACAAGCAAAAGCATCACAACAGGTCAGGTTTTTTTTTTCTCCTTCAGATACAAAGTCACAAAGCAGCCAAGCTGCCAAACCAAAGACAGGAAAACTTCAGCAATCTGACCACGAAATGTTAAAGTCTTACAGGACCTAAAAAGAATAGAGAGAAGCAGCATTCCCAGAAAGAAAACACGGAGCAAAAGGAAAGCATTTTCAAGAATGAAAAGAAGGATACACAAAACGCTCTAGCTCTTCGCTCACAAACATATCTTACTTCTAAAGCAAGTCAGATGAACAGAATAATTATCAAAAGCATTCAAATGATAACAAAACAGGTTTTATTTAATATATAGATTGAAATAGTACAAGGCACAACTGTACTCTTGCCACATCAGTATGTATTTATTCTTACGTCCCATACACACACACACCCACACGTTAAAAGATGAACACAAAAACATCAGGCACGGGGTTCAGGCGTTCCTTGGCTTAAGATCTCCCTGAGCCAATGTATGGTTCTACTAGTCGAGCTCTGGGCCTGACCCAACTATGTTACATGTTTATGTCACAGCAGAGACCCACTCCTGAAAGTCTGAGCTGGTAGGATCTTAACTTAGTAAAAGTGTCCACGTGATTCTGGTACAAGTTCACTGGAGAACCACACCAGAGTAAGAGGGTGAGTCTCTCGGAGGCTGTATCTCTTGTACAAGGTACTAGAAATCTGGAGGCAGCAGCTGCTCCACCACCCACATCTGCTCTCCTCTGGCACCTGAGTAGCAGAATAAGAGTGACGCCCCTCCAGGCTTGCTGGGACCTTCCATGTAGCCACAGTGACCAGAGTCCCAGCTCAGAGGACACAGTGATACAAATAAGGGCCCCTTCCCCAGGGCAAAGTACCAACATTGCTAAGAGGAAGTAACTACCTCACTGCCCTCTCACCATATGGTTTTGAGTATTCATAAGTCAAATACTCACCACAAGTTGACAAAGTTGATGAAACTTGGGGAGAACTCCCTTTCCTCAGAGTTACTCAGCTGTGGCGGATCCCCTTTCACAACTTGTGTTAGTTGATCAAATACGCTATTCCACTTTGGATAAGGAAAGCGGCCAGTGGCCAATTCGTACTAAAGAAAACACAGAGGAAAAGGCAAAATACGCTGGGCATTACTTGTTACTTCACATTACAATTCGAAAACTCCTGACACTCCTGAAAAAGGCTTGAATCAAATCAAGGCGAGGTTGAGGGACGAGCTTTCAGAATGTCTACAGCCAAGTGGAAGTGATATTTAGAAATCAGGATGGCAAGTCCTCACCTGCCCCAGGTCATATACATTTGTGAACTGTGTTCTCATTTTCCACTCTGTTCGGAGGGTAATGGAAACCCAGAAATTGTGTGCTTTTCCGAAGAACTAGGTTTAAATCTGGAGAGTGGACTAAATGAACCCCATTTTATGTGCACTGACAGGTGACTGATATGCAGAGATGGCCCCAAGCTCATCAGAGACAGCACGTGAGAGAGTGCGCTATCTGAGAAGCCTGGCTCAGAGCTTCCTTGGCTGAGATCCGATTCTGTCGGTCCAGTCGAATGTCAAAAGTACTAGTTTCCACCATGAAAGCAAGGCGATCAAGCAGACATAAAGCCACCCTTCAACAGGGAGACGGTGAGGAAGGCCTTCTTCCCCAAAAGATGCTCCCCCAGCTGGGTACTGTCTGCTCTACACAGGGCCTCGGGAACCAGGCCAGCGGGCTCACGCACGGGCACACAGAAATCCACTCCTTCACCTGTGGTTTCTTGTTGATGAAAATACAAATGCTTGGGAAGAAGGAAACCTCACTGACCATTCATAGCAATGGGAATAACTTCATCAGATTCATTTCTGAGAACAGGTTTTAATAAGAGAAGGAAAGAGCAGGATGCATGTTGTAAGGTGAAAGACTTCAGATCTCAGAAGTTCATTTCATCTCATCCTTTTTATACAATTATGAGAATAATGTCTATGAAAAGTAAATTATAAAGCAATTATAAGTACTGAATGCCTTGCTTTTAAACAAAGTTTAGCCAGATATATTAAAGGAAACTGCCAAAAAAAAAATTCCTATGTTAAAACTTTTCACAGAACAAAAATTTTACTTTACAGTAAAGTAAAAACTTGCTTTCCAAGCATAACTGGCTTGGACACTGATGAATTTTTCTGAATACTGAATATCCTTATTCTATGCAATGGACAGCTGTTTGCATCCTTCTATGCAAATAGTTGTCTCAGTTGGAAACTACAAGTCTTGCTCCAGTCACCAGACCTAAAAGAGTTCCAAGTTTCGTGTTCTCTCCTGAGTAACTGGGAAGGAATCCCTTTCGTCAGCGGCTTCATGTTGAGAAAAGACTCCTCGAGGTGTCTCCCATGTTTGGTCACAAGGGCAGCCGGATGGAGTCTTCCGCAGAGCTGAGCTGTCAGCCTGCATGTCTCTAGACAGACAGGTCATTAGGTGTGGTGGCATGACTCACCAAGGACAACTCACAGGGTGTGTGGTCCTCAGCAAGAGGATCTTAGTACATACAGTGCTGGTGAGCAAATGGAGACTGTTTAATAAGCTCCAGGAAGAGTCCCCTGCCCAGAACCTGTGGTCTCGGTGCTCTGGGGTCTTAAGAAGATGGGGGGGAAATAGCAGGATAAGTTCTGGGCTGCCTACCAAAAGGATATAGCAACCTCCCTGCCCCGAGTGATAGAAAATTCACATTCCAATGTGGAAGAAGCTGCTCTGTCTGAAGTCAGAAAAATGCCCTTTAGCCCTGGTAAAACAGCACACACAAGAAAATAAATCTGAGACTTCAAAACGAATCTTGGTATAGGGAAATCAGCAAATAAATATATTTTTTAAATAGAACCAAAATTTCAATATAGCCCAGAAGTGAGACAGTTCTTTCTTGGTTGTTCTAAGGCAGAACTTTCATTGGGAATTATCACCTCAGCAGTTCCTGTTCCTCAAACAATGGACTCACTATCAGCACTTGTGACTTTTCTGTTTGGGGAGTGGAAGATTCTAAGTAGTAACTATCTTCACACAGATAAACGTGTGTCCGCAGTATCAGTGGACCTACGACTCCTGCTGGAGACGCGGGAGCCTGCGCACCTGCGCTGACTGCGAGTGAGCCAGCCCCCTGCTCCTGCTCTGAGCGTGGTTCTGACCCGAGTATCTGTGGCCAAGAGAGCCAGAGGGACTGCCTTAAAGAGCCCCAGGCGCTTCACAGAGCCATGAGGGAAACAATCAACTCTAGTTTGATTTTTAAGGTAGAAACTTGTTCTCAACACTTAGAAAATATAGTCTCTGCGACTGCAGCCATGGGGTGAGGGGTGGGGGACAGGAAGAAACAGTGATATAAAAATCAAAGACTGGAAGACATGGGATGTGTTCTTAAGAGTGGTGGAAGGCTGGTTAACTTTTCTTTCATTTCTAGAGTTCTTGTCATACTACCACAACAAGGCAGAGTCACCATGAACTTACCAATGTGATCCCCAGACTCCAGACATCAGAGCGGACATCGTAGCCTTGGCGTGACGCACTTGGGTCTATTCTTTCAGGCTGAAACACAAAGAGAAGCCACGGTCATTCACGACGCACACACCCCAGGTGCACGTAATGGAAGCAGGGCTGGGTAGGCAGCCAGAATGCCAGCACAGTCCTCCAGGAACCCATGCCCAGGGACAGACAGGGAGGAAGAGGACGCCAACATTATCCTGAAACCAAACAACAAGGGAAGACCCAGCTCAATGGCTTCCTCCATAAAGGGGAGACAAGGCTAATTCTTCCCCCTAAGGATTCACAAGGGTTTACAAAACTGAAGCTGAAAACAGACAAAGGGAGAAAGGGGAAGAAAAAGGAAAAAACAAAGAATTACAGTGGGGCCAGATTAGTAGTAAGTAATGGTAAAAAGAAGGGGGGGGGGTGGGAAAGAGTAAGTCTTTGGATCTTATCCCTCTTTGCTTCAGTGAATAAAGACACAGCACAATATATTTGAGACACAAAAGCAAATACAAGCAAATTTATTAGAATTGCTCTACTCACTCTTCATCATAAAGTTAAATTTGTATTCCTATCAAATAAAGATATTTGTCCAACTAGTCTAACTGTTACCCAAATTAAGGCTCTGCCAGTAGTACAGTGTATTATCCTACCATAAAACCAGCAAAAATCATTTTTAGTAATTTCTATGAAGGGAGCATCTTTACATTTTCTTGAAATAAGGGACCATTATCCACAGAGTGTCAGGGATGGAGAAGAGAGAGGGTGTCAGTAGCACAGAGCTGACAATGGAGCCTTAACTAAGACTGACAGCAACTGCTGTTAAAAGAAATGTCCAGAGAAGCACAATAGTCACTGTGTAATGCTCTCTGCCTGTCGGCAACAATTAGTTTGGAAACCTATGCATTCTGTTTTGAACAGGAGTACTATGTCACATAAATATTCATTGGAAGCTTTTCACTTTTACTTTTAGTTGTAAATATATGTATTTACCTGATAACATACATTTTACATAATAATCCCAGACAGTCAATCAAGAAAGAAAATACTCCATCCAACAACAGCAGAATACACATTCTTCTCCTAGTCACATGGAACATTTACTAACATAAACTATGTTAGTTTATGTTAAAACATAAAACACACTTTATGTTAAAAAATGGAAATCATGCAAGGCATGTTCTCAGACCACAAAGTAATTATATTAGAAACCAATAACAGAAAGAAAACCTGAAAAATCCCCAAATATTTGGAGATTAAACAACACACTTCTAAATAACAACACATGGATCACAGAAGTCTCAAGAAAAAAGCTGTAAAATATTTTGAACTATATAAAATAAAATGACAAAGTGAAGTAATCAGTGAAAGTGTACTTGTTTCATTAGGGCCAAGACCCTTAAGTTACAAAATAACCTGCAGATTTTGTTAGGTAGGGATGCACATGTTTCTGTTCAACAACCCCAAAAGTTATTTCACTGAGATAATTAACAATTTTATATTTTGATTAGCCTTTTCATTCCAATATTCTTTCTTTAATGACTGTAAATACTGAATTATGCAAACATTCTTTGAGCCAGTTTCACCAAACTGCCTGTCCAGTTTTCTCATGAATGATTTAAATACATTCTTGACACATGTTTGTTCATTATTTGTATGTGTAATATTTTTAAAATTTTGCAAAGTATTCTTTGGGGGGGGGGAAGACACTTAAGATCCATGAAACAAATTAAAGATCCTGTATCCTAAAACTAAGTAGGAAGTACGAGTTTGAAAAACAAAAAGCTTTTTAAAACTAACACATCTGGGCAAACTCCAGGAGATGGTGAGGGACAGAAAAGCCTGGTGTGCTGCAGTGCATGGGGTCGCAAAGAGGAGGAGATGACTTGGTGACTGAACAACTCAAGAGGAAAATATCAACTTAGAGAACAGGGTCTGTAACACGAAGCAAACAGCAAAAAAGTAACAGATAAAACAATCTTATATCCAAAACATATAAGTTATAATAAATATACAACTCAAGTTACTCTGTATTGAAGTATATAAAATAAAAACCAAGGAGTAAGGAGAAATTGATAATCGCAATGTTATCAAATTTTGAACTCAATTTTTTTTAAAGAGGCAAAACATGCTGAACAAATGTAATTAGTAACACAGAACAGATCTTTTCCAATATTTCCTTTTTTAACTGATCATTTATTATGCTAAAAAAAAGAATTTTAATATGTGCCAAAAGGCAGGAACGTACATGCTAAAAATGCAAGGAATAAGCAAGAAGATTAAAATGAATCACTTTGTACTAGTTAGCTATTTGTGTAACAAAGCACCTAAAAACTTAACAGTTGAAACCAACAGACATTTATTATTTCAGGTTTCTGTGAGTCAGGCATCAGCGGGTATTTGTGATGGGGGTTCTGACTCAGGGTCTCTCTTGAGGCTTCAGTCAAGCAGTCAGTCAGGGCTGTTGGTCTCCCTGGGGCTGGAAGACGCATCACTAAGCTCACACAGTTACCGCGGGGAGTCCCTGATCTTCAGCACATGAGTGTCTCTACTGTAATGCTGCTTGTTTAAAGTCTTTACAACATGGCAGCTGGGCTCCCCCCAAGCAGCTATCCAAGAAGGAAAAGAGAAAAGCAGCCCCCTGCCTCTTTATGACCTGTCCTCAGAGGGATGTGTTCATTGCTGCCACACACGGTTCATGAGAAGTGAGCCACTGAGTTCAGTCCACACTCAACGCTGCACTGAGTCACCGCCTTTCGAAGGGAAGAGTATTTAAAGAGACTGGACAGACTCTAAAACTACCACATACTTGGTACTTAAAACACTTCAGTAAACAGCTCTGAGACTTAAAACAATAAGAAAAGGAAAGTACGCATATGTATACACATGCACACGCACCTACACATATGTGTGATGCTAAGGAAACAGTAAAACTTCAGTTTTCATATAATTATGTATCTTTCCCCAAAGACACCTGGCCAAGATGGACTTCAGCCTCAAAGAACAGAAAACTACACTAGCACAATGGTTCTGAGCTCTGGGGAAAATTTTCTGAGCTCAAGGAGGTCAAAGTTATATCTTTGATCACTAGATGATCAATACTTTAATGTATGAATAAAGAGAAAAGAATTCTCCTAATTTGATTTTTAAAACTAGCATAACCCATCTAACACCTTTACAATGTATACTATAAACCAATCTCAAATGTTTTTGTGTAGCAATCATAAATATTAACATGGCACATGTAAAAACATATTAAGCATATCAACTATGAACCATAAAGCGATTACCTCTGGAATGCCAGCACGGTTCAACCACTGGAAATATATGTTACTATGATGTGTCATGTCAACAGCTGCACCGAAACATTTCATCATATACTGAATGATGCCAAAAAGGCATTTAATAAAATAGCCCTTCCTGATTCATTCTTATCTCTCTCTCTCTCTCATACACACACACACACTCTCTCACTCACAGACAGACACATATACTTAGTAAACCAGAAAAAGACATTTGCCTTCAAGTCAAGCAACAGATGAATCCTACTATCACCACTGTCAATCAACAATGATCTAATTCTAGGCAAAGCAAGAAAAATAAACACAAGAAAAGTAAAAAAATACATATATACATATATATGATTATAGGTAGGTAGATGGATAGATATGGAAAAGATCAATAAATACAAAGAAGGCAAAGGCAAAAATTATTACAGAATGGTATCTTGAGTACCATTTGAAACCTCTTAAGAAAAAAGGTATGAGTATTTTAGCTAGTTATAAAATAAACCTATCAGTGTAAGCAGCTTCCCTATGTATCAGCAGGTACTGTGATGCTCCAGGTTGGGAAACACCTGAGGCCTTCACCCTTGTATGTGTCAGTGAGCTTCCTCCACCCCTATAGACTCTAGAAGACATACTGAGTTCTGGGAGGAACCTGTATTCCCATTCTCCTCTAACTGGAAATAGCACCACTTACATTATCCACGTGTCTACTACAGTATCACCTCCTACAGTCAAGACAACATGGGGGGAGGGCTGGTCTAGAAACACAAAGAGGTCTTTTGAGAACTAACTAGAATATAATGAAAAAACAATAATCAGAAAAGACCATATATGCTAAGCGCCAGGCAAGAGGAACAGAATAAGACCACGAAGCAGGAGTTCACTGGGATAATTTTGACAAGTTTCGTAGCAAAGCTGGAACCGAGTCTGGTCTTCATGGAAGAGGCAAACACTCTAGTGTAGTGGAACTGCGCGACTAAAGCAGACTCCTTGGAAGCACAGCACCAAAGGGCACAGGCTCTCTGTGCAATGACTGTCAGGCAAGAAGGCTTGGACTCGCACTTACTGCCATGTAGGGCCTGCAGCCAGCATCTCTCGTCTTGGCGATCGAGTCCACAAGCTGTCCACTGATGCCAAAGTCACAGAGTTTAATATTTCCACTTCTATCCAGAAGAATATTGGAAGGTTTGATATCTGCAAGACACAGATGTCATTCAACGTTCAAGTAATTAATCAAATTCTAAAGAAGACTTCTAAAGAAGTCCAAGGAAAAATGTTGGAAAAATGTTAGGAAACATAAGTGATCGAGTCTGTAAAATTTAGATAGATAAGAAGATGATAAAATCTTCTGAATGCTTAAAAATGCATTATAAAAAAAATGCCTTATATTAAATTTAGGCATTCTATGAAGTTTTCTTTGTTCTCATCAAGAGACATATTCATTTACTTGTTTCAGATTCATTACTGAACAGTCGTAACATGCACAATGAATTTAATCTGTAAGAGTATACTAAGCTACTTTATAAGTGTGAGTGAGTGAAAGTTGCACAGTCATGTCCGACTCTTTGTGAGCCCCAGGACTATACAGTCCATGGAATTCTCCAGGCCAGAATACTGGAGTGGGTAGCCATTCCCTTCTCCAGGGAATCTTCTCAACCCAGGGATCAAACCCGGGTCTCCTGCATTGCAGGCGGATTCTTTACCATCTGAGCTACCAGGGAAGCCCAAGCTACTTTAAAATACATGTCAAAGATGATACAACTAAATGCAAAGTACACAAATTTTCAACCCACAAATTTGTTTAAGCAGAGCTTTATCTAACTAAGAAGAGTATCCAACCCAGTACATTCATCAGACCACAAGCTCTGGTCAGAAAAGCAAAGGTGTGAGCCCTAGGTCTGATATTCAAAACTCTACCTAGAGCAAGCTTTTGAACTCTCACTTAGCACCCATGATCCTCTCGTCTACAAAATATAAGCAACAATTCCTAACTTACAGGGTTGTGGAAAGGAAAATACCTATTAGAGTGGGTGCACTTTTCCGCACACATGGGAAAGGTAAGTCCTTTTCATTTGCTTCACCAGATTTTACACAATTTGGCCACAATGGCCCCTAGGTTACCACCTGCTCCTCACTGAGGTGAGGTGAGGTGAGGTGAAGTCGCTCAGTCGTGTCCGACTCTTTGCGACCCTGTGGACTATAACCTACTAGGCTTCTCCGTCCATGGGATTCTCCAGGCAAGAATACTGGAGTGGATTGCCATTTCCTTCTCCAGGGGATCTTCCCGACCCAGGGATCGAACCCAGGTCTCCTGCATTGGAGGCAGACGCTTTAACCTCTGAGCCAGTTGGTGCAAACCAGCTAGTTGGCCAATTCTCACCCTCGCTCACTAATTCTCTGTACCTTTCTCAATCTTTCAATCCATTTCATTGTCACTGTCATGGCTCTATGAATAAAAAGTAAGGATAAAAATAAATACAGGGTACAAAAGTATCTGCCTATAACTCAGAAGCTGATCTACCAAAAACTCCAGAGAAGAGCGCTCACTACCATTGACACGGCTGACTGGCTATCAAGCATCCGCTCCTAACCAGGCCGTCCCTACTACGGGGACTTCGGCTTTACTGAGATCTCCAGCCTCCTCAGTGTAGCTCCACCCATACCTCCAAGCACTGGCCTGAGCTTATCAGGGTAGACTAATGCTTCTCACCAGGGACTCATTTAGGTGAGGGCATGAGGCAACTCTGGTGAATGGGACAAGAGAAGATACCAGAGACACATAAGAAAGATTTCTCTGCTCCTAAGACAGCCACACGAGGAGAGAAAGCTTCTTCTTCAAGGAGCCACCACGTCCAGATATGACACAGGACCTGCTTCAGCTGTTACTTCTCTGAGAATGGAGCTGACGCGTTACGGAGAGCAGAGCCAAACGAAGAGAGCTGCAGCCTAACCATTCTGTGCTTGCAGCCACCCTTCCTTTGGACTCACTATGACAGATAAGGAGTTTCTTTGAACTTTAAGCCAGTTAACAGGCTTTTCTGTTACTTGTAATCAAGAGCACTCTAAATCACAGCAAAAAAGCTAACTGACCCTAGTTGGTAGAAAGGCTGCTACAGTCATACCCACCTCTGTGAATGATTTTCAAGTTTTCTTTTAAGTGGTTTAGTGCTTTCACAGTCTAGGGAGAAAAAACAGAGAAAGACAGGACAAGCAATCAGCTTCCTTCTAATCAAACAGCATAGCAGTGGATCATAAAGTTACAGCTCAGGTAGGTCTTGGCATTCTTTTAAACTGAGTATTTTGATATTCTGTTCTATGTTAACCGAAGATGCTAAATTATAATTTTAGATGTGAAAACTTAGCTTTCTTTATATACTCTTCTCTGACAGCTAAAAAACAGGTAACTTACCAATTTTCAAATGAGTCATTAAAAAGCTGTAAAATCTTTCTCATACCATCGAACTTTTCAAGAATAGATATTAATATATTTAATACAGAAGGATCCTATAGTCATGGTTCCAGTTTAGCACGTTTTTCCAAATTCTCAGTTTCTCACACTCACTCACCCTCACTGGATGTGGAGCCTGCAAAATTATGTTTGCAGAGCCAGAATTTATCCTACTGTTCGATCACTGCTCATGATCAGGAAATCAAAGATTTCTCAAGGATTAGAGGAAACAGACTTGAATTAATTTAAATTTCTACAGTCTCAAACTAAAGGAGAAGTGACAAACTGGCCAACCATTAGGAAGGTCAAGTCTCCACTGCCATCAAGCCATCAAGTATTAGAAGAGTGAAGCACAAGCTCAAATGTTTCACACAGCTGGGCTTGTTCAAGGGGTTTTTAATTACCAAGGAGGGATTTAACACAAAGTAATTCTGAATGTTGTGCTTAACATAAAAATGATCACCAGGTCTAGAAACACAGGCAAATACGTAATAAATGATTTATTAGTACATACTACATATATTGTAATATAGGATAAAATCATTTTATGTTTTCCAGTTTCTAGATCATCCTGTTATAGAGTGCTTAACAGCTGGATTCTAGGGTCTGGCTGCCTGGACTTAAAATCATTTACACTTACAAATGTATGAATTTCACAGCAAATTAAGTACTTAAACTCTTCACGCTTTAGACCTGTCATCTGCTAAAAGGGGGTTATACTATTTACCACTGAGAGCTGCTATGAACATAAAATGTCATGAGATCTTGGCCTGACACAAATAAACACTCAATAACCATAAGCTATTATTATTCTACTGTTATTCTATTATAATAATTATGAATAGCAACAAGCTCCAAAATAAGCTTGGTTTGGTATATTGGAGAGATGACTAAATTGAACAGCATAAAACTTCATATACCTGTAGGAATAATGAACAAGTTTCTAGTATAAGGCTGTTTATACTAGACAGCTTTTTATAAAATTATATGAAAGGGTATATATCTTAACATTTAGCTCATAAAACATTTAAATTAAGCATTAATTCAGATAAATAAATTAAAATATTAACATGAGATCTATGAATCTTAATATTATAACTAGATTTAATATGACTTTTTAAAGCCCAATTATATACACACATCTCTTAAAACTAAAAAACAGTTCAGAGACTATCTATATATTGCAACATTAACCTTTAATGATTAAGCAAATAAACTGACAATTAACAGCAGATCATACTGGATGTGGAGGAGGCAAGGAAGAAAGAGGAAATTACAGGAAGCCAGAATACCTAGCTTACAGTTTCCTATGAAGTTTAGTTTACACAGCCACTAACCCAGGTCACCATTAATTCAGATTCTCAGGGGTTTCTAAGAAATCTTATTAATTATACCCTATTAAAAATAATGTGTTACTTTTTATGAAAAAATTGTGAATGACCTTTGTTAGCTAAAAGAACAAGAAAGAAAATGATTGTGAATTCACTTTCAAAACTATAAATACATAAGCTAAACAGTACTTTGTTTCTTTTTTTCAACTATGGTAAAAAGTTATTTTATCAAATTAGTAGTAATGTTGGTTACTGAAATTGCTGGTCAACAATTTTAGTTTAGACAGAACAGCCCAAATCTTAAAGCAAAAGAAAACAGACTTGGGTTAAGAGTTTCACTTAAAGAACTTCAAGGAAACTGCTGCAATTCTAATTAATTTAAGGGGAACTGTAATAATATAACCTATTTAAAAATAGTTAAAGAAACAAAGGAAAGAGAAACAGAAAATTGCTTTTTTCTTGCCTTATTTACAGCACAATCTATTATGGCTCACTAGGATTTTAATGACAAGAACACTGCAGTATTTACTATTGAAATGTATGATTTCAACATGTACTTTTCAACAATGAAAAGTATCTCTAGATTGCTACTTTGAAAATTGTTCTTATGACTTATTTTGTTAATGACCCCGCAGAAGAGATTTTGTCTCTTTTCCTATTACAAATGATTTTCCAGGAAGGTCAATACCATTCTGTGAAGGACATTCAGAACTCCAGCAACATCTTTATGCATGTATACATAGCCCAAACAATTTGAAAACCATGTACTTACTGCTAAAGTGATTTTGCCTAAAATTTCTTCTGGAATAACATCATCTAATACACTATATACATATTTGTAAAACTTATCAAACGAGGTAGACATGAGTTCCATGCAGATCCAACAGTCACCCTACAAAATAACAGACACAAGTCACTCTTACACAGCTTAACATTAAGCACAACTTTCCTTCACTTAAAACAGAAATACAATGGGAGAAGAATTTTTTTTTTAAACTTTAAATGAGTGGTAATTTTTGTTCCTTATTAAAGCCCTGGACTGAATATTCTTATGTTCAAACACAAATTTAGTTGCCCAATTATCTCCACTCTTAATTTTAAGGACAGGCACAGTCTTACATAGAAAACCTTTGGATTTTCATGAAATTTTCAAACTTTGCCAAATTAAATATAAAAATAGAAAATATGTGGGAGACTGTTCTCACTAAGAAAGTAAACAGATTACAGTAATCGAGATATTATATCAGCTTCTCAAATTCATAAAAAAGAAAGAAAAATATACATAAAGCAAACCCAATGCCTAAAGTCCTTGCTCAAACGCTACCTTCTCAGTGGCCAACGCTGAAAATGCCTGATTCCCAGGGCAAGTCATCCTCTTCACATCCCATTACCTGCCCTACTCGTAGAGTGCTCCCCATCTGCTAATATAAAATACCATTCTTCTCAGCTTATGTTTTTCACTCATCTTTCCTATTGGAACACACACTCCACCAGGACAAAGGGCTCAGTAAATACTCCTTAAATGAACAAATGCTGGCTATACTCAAACCAAACCATTCAAAACCTACTGGCAGCACTGTAGGGTGTTTTAAACCAGCCTGAATGCAATTTGACAATAAAACAAGAGAAATAAAAGTGCCTATACTCTTTGATAGGCTCCCTCCCTGACTAGAGATCTAACTTAAATAGTTCACAAATTACAAAAGGAAAAAAGAAACAAAAACAAACTAGAAACCTCTGAACAATCTCACAAGAAAAAGTACATTATTAAAAGGATTAGACACAATTATTTTGAAAACCGTACAGCTCACCAGGCACGCATGAGAAAACACGACTGCAAGCAAACGCCACGTTCACAGCGCTGTCCGCTGCGTGCACATGTAAACAAGGGCTACTCAGCACCCAGAGAATGGAAAGAGATATGGATGATGACAAAAATTACCTGTACAAAATTCTGCGTGTGGTTACTAATTTTTGGATCCAGATGTATCCTCAGAGATTTTTCTCGTACGGACCTCCCACCCCAACACTCGGCCCGGATAATCTGAGAGATCAATGCCTGCTGAAGTAAAGCGGCTTGTTCGGAATGACACTGCTAATCAGTGACAGAGCTGTAGACAGAATCCAGTTGACTTAACTCCGCTCTCCTAACAACACCTACAGTGCAGGACACCTCATTTACATGCAGAGAGTGCACATGCGGTCATGACTGCTGAGATGAATAACCTCACTCTTAAAGCAGAACCAGCTGCTACCATAGTCACACAGCTCCACACCTCTGCAGAATGATGGCTTGTAAAGCAGATCTGACACAGGGAACCTGCACTTATAGTTATTCCAAACTTTCCTCTTAAGGTCTCTTTCTCTTTTCAGTGCTCTTCAGCCTTCACAAGAGACTAACACTATTAACCTAACACACATACCTGAATTTATTTTTAATCTAAAGACACCATTTCAACAGATTTACTAGAATTTCTTAATTACAGAAAAAGTACATTTAACCCACCTACTTACAAAAACAGTGAGGAGGGAGCTTAACTGCAGTAACAGAGTAAAGTGGGAAAATCACTGTTAAGAGTGTGAAGGCCTGATGTACTCATTCAGGCTCTCCCACTTTCTACTTGCATCAGCTTTCAGTTCAGTTCAGTTGCTCAGTCATGTCCAGACTCTTTGCGACCCTATGAATCGCATCAGCTTGGGCCCCGTCAACTCCACATCTATGACATGGGATAGCCCCATCCTCAGTGGACTCTGATGAACATCAAGTGAGTTAACTCATGTAAAGCACAAAGTAAAGTGCCCAGCAGGGGCTAAAAACAAGAGTTAAGAAAATGAGGGGAAAGGGGGAAAGGATGGAAAATATGAAAGCAACCAAAAGACAAAGAGTGATCATGGAATGAGGGAGAAATCCTCGTAGTTTCTAAGGCACATAACTAATGGAAATGTTTTTCTCCTGGCAGTTCCTTTGAGCCATAACTGGGGACAGCAGCAATGAGCTGCGTTTACAAAAAAAAAAGAGGAATAGTCAGAGGTGCCTCAGAAGGCACTGACAGCAACATTACTTCCATGTTCAAGCAAAACACAGGATTACCATACAATTGAAACACAAAAATAAAAATTACTGAATGTGGATTTACTGAACCGGAAGGTGGAGGTTAGCGAAATTTAGCTACTAAGATCAAGATAAGGGTTTCAGAGACTATATCCAGACAAAACCAATAACGTAATTTTTATATACCAAATGGAAGCAAGCACCTAGAAAATGAAATGTTTAAAACGACACCACTCATTTGGAAAGGAAAAAACAGCTGGGAATACATCTAATAAATGAGGCAAAACGTCTCACCAGGTTAATCAGGAAAAAATAAATTAGATACAAGTCATATCAGGAGTGTGAGAGAGAGAGGGAGGTAACATCACTAAAGGTTCCACAGCTGTTACAATGATAGTATAGAGCTGTTATGAATAACTTTATACCAACTAACTTGACAGGTTAGGTAAAAGGCACAGATTTCTGAAAATATAATCAAACAACCAAGGGTCACTCAAGGAGAAACAGATAACCTGAATAGAATTCTTTGAAAGAAACTGAACTGCAAAATATTAGTAATTATGCTGAGTGAAAGACAACAAACAAATGAGTGGTAGATGCTGTATGGTTCCATTTACATAAAACCGTAGAAAATGCAAATCAATTCACACGGCAGAAAACAGGCCTGCGGTTGCCTGAGGACAATGCCGTAGAGAGGAGTGTGTATAGTGCTTCTGGGGCACAAGGAAGCTGAGGAGAGATGGGTACGTTCGTTATCCTGATTATGCTGATAACCCTCCCACAGCGCAGCCAACTGTCAATTTTACTTCCGTAGTTATACTAAACACGTGTGTGTGTGTTGCGGGGAGTGGGGAGATGCAGGGAAGGAAAGGAAAAATATATGACAGAAGTAGGGTCAGAAAGGGAGGAGGTGACTAAATTCAGCCAATGTCACTGCCTCTTATATAACCTGTGCAACATGAAGAAAGCTCCAGATTCATCATCATCTTGCAAACAGAATGACAGTGTATAATGCTTCAGTCCAGGGTACAGCTCTGTGTCTGTACTCTTGACTGTGTGTGCTGGTGTGACTGATATAACACTATGTGAAATGGGGAAGAAAATTAACAAATTCAATAGACCTGGTCATAAAAATGAACACTCAAGTCAAAAGTACAAGGATAGGAGGAGAAGCAGCTAAGGAAGTCTAGAACTACGAAGTGATTAACTAGTGATTCAACAAAGGGATGGCAGTATTATGAAGGAGAACGCTACCAGTTCCTATCATCATCTATCAAGAGTACAGAAAGAGACATAAAAAACCTCAGGACTAGCGAAGAATTAACTGTCGAACCTCTAAGGTCTTCTCTAATTTTAAGAGTTCATATTTCTATTAGTACATACGTCTATTCAGTGTAACATTCAGTTCAGTCTTGCAACATAGTATTTTTTAAGTCAATAACAATAACAAAACCAAGACTATACTCTCTGTGACCCAGTCCCAAAAAGGAGAAGGGGTGGGACACATTTTTTTCTCACCAGTTCATAACAAACCTGCTGGTACTGGCTCATCCTAACATTTTCAAACTGAGAATGAGTATTTAAAATGCTTAAGAGTTCAGCTCAAGTCCCATTCCCCTAAATGAACATCACAGGAGTGTGACAACTGTCCACGACACCACATGTATTCACTGATAGCTCCAGCTCTTCTTCCTGACCTAACTCACTTCCTGCTTTAGGTAGCGGGGTGACCGGAAGCCAGTAAGTATGCTGAGAGCTGGAGGCAGAAGTGATAACCTACATCAGGACACAGAATAGGCAGAGGCCAAAAGAGAAACATGATCCTGAAACCAAAAAATTGAAGCGCTAGTTTCTACATAAAAATCTAGAAAATGGAATAAAATGAAAGGATTTCTACCATAGCTGTTAATGTCTGATGGATTTTACTCAGGATTGTGGGTGGACACGAATAAATGCTTGTGTTAAAGGCAGATGATGGAAATCAATAAAGGTTTAAAAAGGGGGTTGGGGGGTACTGAGGGAGCTCAAGGACAAAAGAGATAGATCTAAAAACAGTAACATATTTAGAAGCCAGCTGATGTGCCAGGTTCTTAAAAAACAGAAAATATTCATAAATGAAGAAGGAAATACGGCATTCACAAATGACAAATTCACCTCCAATCCAAGGAACATGAGCAGCAGAAATTAGGAGTAAATTACCACAGTGATATACTAAAATGTTGAGAAATCAACATATTACTAATGTAAGGCATTTAACTGAAGATGAGAATCAAATGCTGCCATTCTCTTACTTATTCCAAGTAGCTGTTCACTGGTCAGCTAAGACCCACGTGGCCTGTTCCTACCTCTCGGAAGAGCGCGCCATAGAACTGAACAATGTACGGGCAGTCACTGCTCCGCATCACTACATCCAAATCCATGAGGAGCTGCTTCTGCTCTTTCTCATCCACTGTCGACCGGATTCTCTGAAAAAGAAGGACAAAAGACATCACAAAAACACAAAATGACTTTACAAACTAGAGAAAAGCCACTTCTACAAGATTGAAAATTCCCAAGCAAACTTCACAAATACTAAAGAACCACACATAAAAATTATAATCTTTCTTATACTTTATAAGAACAATTTATCACTGAAAACCACAATAGCACTTAGAAAAAAAACCTGCACAGTACAGCCCTTCGGAATGCTTTGAGGGACCCAGGCTTTTAACCACAAGTGCTCACTGATCACGCTGGCAGGAATGCAATCAAGCTGTGGGGCACTGAAAACCAGCCCCACATGCAAATACAAAGAAAGTCCTGAGGAGCCAGCCTTGAGCCAGTTCACAGAAACAATCCTCAGGAGTTCTGAGGACTCTACATGCTGTTAGTCACCATTTCAGAACGGTATGCAAGCAAGGCTTTCAGTGCAAGAATGGCCCCCTTCGCTCCCCCTGCGTCCTTATGCCCAGCCGCCTCCTCCTTCACATGTGGAAAACAGCCCAGAACAGGTAAAAGTGAGAACCAGCCCCCAGACTACAACCCGAGTCTCCAAAACCCTATACTGGCATCCCCCCTTCACCACACTTTCTGTATGTTAGAAACAAAGTTCTACCTGACCCTCCAACCCATGACTCAGCCTGCAGGGCACATACACATGTGGACGCAAACCTGACAGTGAGGAAGCAGAAGGCTGTCTGTCTGCTCCCCAGGTGACGAGTCCCTCTCCATCCCTACAGTGCAGACCTGGGGGACACATCCCCACGCCCCCTCAGTAACATCTCTGCACAACACCAGCAGACGGCCACAGAAGACCAGGACCCCACCTCCCGTCACCCACCCCAGGATCTGTGCTGAACATGGAGATGTTCAGAGGACAGTTCCCACTATGCACAGCAAAGAAACAGGTTCAGAAAGTGTGAAACAGTAACAAAGTTACAGGTTCATGTGGAGGCATGCAAGCAGCTGCTGATCTCATAAAAAAGTTTACAATGTCACACGCGCCACTTACAATACGCGCCACTTACAATACACAGCACATACTTACAAGGCAAGTTAGTATACAAAAATACACAAGGTGGCATTTAGTCTTCCAAAGACTTCAAGGCACGTGTCCTCCATGTTCTTGAAAGGGATGAAGGCAGTTAATTATAATTCTTGAGTGCATTTTACAGAAGAGAAGCCAGAGGCACAGAGTACACAAGATGTATTTCACATGACAGGACAATAAGCAGGTATACAAGGAAAAGAAGTCAGTCTCTCCTTTTTATTTTTCCACACTAAATGAGGAACTCCATATATTCCAAATACAAACAAATTTGATTTTATAACTATACCTATAGCCTGCTTGCTAGCTACAGTACCTCATACCAAATAAAATTTAGGAATTAAAATTCATCTTGTATATACTGATTTTAAACTCTCACACGGAATGTCCTGCCCAGATAAATAAGAAAAAAAGAGGAAGAATGAAAAATAAAAACAAGTAACACTGGTACTTTAAAAATTAAGAACCAGCCCCCCCCCCCCCCCCATTTGTGTATTTTCATAGTCTGGAGAATAATCTTGCTTTTATATCAACATTGGCATAATGTCTGCTCAAAAGATATATTTTTAAAAAGTCAAATTAGTCCAGAAATGTAATTTATATTTGTTCAAAACACTGATAATTTTTATAAACATTTAAACTACATTAACTTCTGTTTTAAAAATATAACTTTTAAAAGTGTGACTTTCCTGGTAGCTCAGGTGGTCTCCTGCAATGCGGGAGATCAGGGTTCGATCCCTGGATGGGAAGATCCCCTGCAGAAGGAAATAGCAACCACTCCAGTATTCTTGTCTGGAAAATCCCATGGACGAAGGAGCCTGGCAGGCGACAGTCCATTGGGTCGCAAAGAGTCAGGACACGACTGAGCAACTAACACTTTACACTTTACTTTAAAAGTATAGCTGTGAAAATACTAATTTGGGAAGGTAATTCTTTTTAAAAACATTTAACAATCCTATGTTTCTAAATTTAAAGGACAAAGAACTAATAATTAGAAACAAATAGGAAAGAAAAAGCAAACGACCCTCTGGTTGGGAAAGTTTTTGATCTACTAAAGAACTGTCACTATTAATAGATGAAAAGATTTTTTTTTCACTTTCACTATTTTTTTTCTATTTTTCTGTATTTACAAGTGTAAATATACTAATACACACACTTACAAAACACTGTTTTAAAACATGCCCTCCTTGCTAGTTTGTTTTTTCTTTCCGTACACTGGTTAGATGGCTTTCTATATTTACAATAAAGCTTAGTAGTTATCATCAATATTTGGCTCCTGAGGATCAATTTCTAAAAACGCTGCTGCTGTTGCAGAAAGGATACATGTTACTACATGAACCACAGGCCTAACTGAAGCCCCAGTATCTGACTGATACACAAGATTATTACTAACCAAACTGGAGACAGAGCGCCTGGCACAGCTGTAGTTTGAGACAGTGAGCATGGGAGGAAAACCTATTCATCTGTAAAATATTCTTGAGTACTACTGCCAGCGCAGAAGAGAACCTGTGGCTTCTGGAGGGCCTGCTGCTCAAACATGAAACAGATTCTGCTCCTGGACACTTGTCATCACCTCTGCACACTTTCTGAACATCTCGTCCAAGTGACGCGCAGAGCAAGGGGAGCGACTGGTATTACATCCCAATTGTTTGAAACTGACCAAGGGCAGCTAGCTCTCAGTTATACTAAAGCTTTAGGGTCGCACTGCAACATTTGTTATATGTAGTAATTAATAAAATAAACTAATTCAAAAGGCCTAAAGGACTCAAAGAGGGGATTAATTATAAGCATACATCTCCTACAACAGCAGTAGATTCAAATTAAGGATTTTAGTTCATAATTCAGTAAGTGATTTGCATTGGAGAACACTTAAATAATCGAGTCATGTGACAGAATACTTAGTAATCAAAGTCCCTACCAGGAAAATTTTTCTAAATGAACATCAAAGCAATGTGTATGGAAAAGATTTCTCCCATTTGAAATAAGTAAGTGGAGCATGTCAGGGAGAACAAACTTCCCTCCCCTTATGAATCTGTCCTTAACGAGGACACTGGAAATGCAAGCAAAGGTGAAGCCAACAATACTACCTAACTTCTCTTATAATCTGAATGTTTAGAAATCAAATGTGCTGATAAATGCCTCAAGTTACAAGAAATTCTCATTTACTGACATCAAAACCTTAAAGTGGACAAGGCGCGACTTCCCTGGTGGCCCAGTGGTTACGGCTCTGCGCTTCCACCGCAGGGTGTGCAGGTTCAGTGCCTGGTCGGGGAACTGAGACCCCACACGGCCACGAGGCACGGGGTCTCGGGCAGACTCCTCTCCACAGAAGCTAAAGAGGGACAGAGGGACGGCTTGACAGCACTTCATTTAAAATCAGACAACAAAGAGGATAAGGACTTCTTAATCAACGTAATTGTAATAAACGTATTTTCAAAGTGTCCACTTCCCACAAACACCAACACTGCTATGCCAGACATGCAACCTTGTTCATGATGCTTTCCCTGCTAAACACTCCTCCCAAGGTTAGTATCTAAGAATAAAACACAAAGGAGACTCCCCTGCCACTCAGTGGCTGACTTCAGATCAACCTCAGTTAGTGAGGTGGGGGCTAGGGGAGCAAGAATCACATTCAGATCCCCAAGGCCCCCTGGATTCTTACAAACACTGGATCCTTACAAAGAAATACGCTGCTTTCCCAGCAGCAACATCTAGCATTCACTTCAGATGCAAAGGCAGAAACCCCAGAAACCACTGCAGAGCATCAGTGGGCTGCCCCCTTCCTCGGAGCTGCAGGAAATCCTAGGCATTCTCAGTTTCCTCATTTCAAAACAAAGATTCTCTGCCCCACAGAGGCAGCAAGAATCTCAGCCTTCGCTGCTAGAGTCTTCTAAACAGATCACACACAAAAACGTCCCTGATACCTCACCATACTGTCACTAATAAGGTCAAAGCAGATGGCAACATTAGCCAAAACAAACCATTGTAAAAAAAGGAAAAAAAAAAAGTATTTGTAATGCTGATCACAAATGTACAATTGCCTTTAATGTCAAAGAATAACAAACTGTGTGTGTTAAATCATTTGTTTTAAAGTATGAAAACACACGCTTTTACTAAGGCAGGAAGAAAGAATACTAATTCTTAATTGCGAAACCATCCAAGTCCTTCCCCGACCTAGGAACTGAACCAGTGTCTCACATCTCCTACATTGCCAAGGGGGTTCTTTACCACTAGCGCCACCGGGGAAGCCCATCCAACTCCTTAGAATCTGCCTAATGAACTTTCAAATGTATCTTGATCAAATTAACAGCAGGACCTCCCCTTCTTCTCACTGAGGATACTGAATTCCTTCTACGTATTTCTGCTGTGCATCATCAGACAACTTGTGAGATCTGTTCCAAAAACACATGCTACCACATCATGGGACGAGCTGCTCTGAGGACAAGCTTGATATGTCTTGACAAGTGTGGCATCATCTTCCCCTTCACTAATGACATCATCCACATGTAAAGAGCACACTGTTAGCCTCAGCACTGAAGTATGTAAGGGCCTGAAGATCATAAATGATGGATCACCACTTTGGGAGCCATGACAATACCGTGAGACAAGAGAGAAATCTGGTAGTTTCAGAGGCATGGCTGTGAGACAACAAAGAATGGCAGAAAATGTGGAGAGGTGTATCAAACATCTCTCTCACTTAAGAGAGAGGTGTGGTGAGACAGGCGCTTCTCCAAATAACTATTATACACAAGCTGGGATACAGTCCTACATCACAAGTCGGGTCAGTCAAGTGAAGACAAAGGCTTTCAGAAACTAGGTATCCAGAGTCCTCAGAAACACTGAATGGCTGATTAGATTCACCTAGAGCGACCATTTCCAAACCACACCACTTGGACAACAAAGGTTGCTCGGAGCTGTCGCCCCAGGAGCTTCTGATACGGACAAGCATCACAACACACACCAACCAGAAGAGCACAAACACAGCACAACTCCGCCCCATCGCGACACCCAGCAGAGCGCTAATGCTGTCTACTGTATTTGCTGGGGTTTACATACAGTTCTGTCAACAGAAAGAACCCACAGTCAGCAAAACACTAGGGGCAACAGCACAAGAAACCTGCACACGAGGAGCTGTAGCCCCACAGCACCAGGGACTCAGGCCCTGCCATTCCTTGGGACCCGCCCTCCCCGGAAGTGCTCCACTGACACGTTTCATTCACAACACTCAAGCAACATTAGCAACACGCAATCATATGAGGCTATTCATTTGGTCTTCCTAATAAGCCCTCTGATCTAGCCAAATGAGAGCTTAAGACACTGCAATGCAGTCTCAATTCAAAAAAAGATAGCCATGGCTTCTACATCCCACAGGTGATCTGGATAATCAAATACTAGCACTGTGGGCCCTTGAGAATCAACAAAACTACCCGAGGTGGCAGGGAAATGAAAGCCAGCCCTGCAGACCCCCACCTCCCCCCACAGCGGCCCGCCCACACAGGAGGCCTGCAAGTGAGCAGATCACGTGGCCCAGGGAGGGCAGGGCTGACACCGCACGTGGAGGCTCTGGCCCTTCCCAGCAGCCATCGGGTTAACCTAGGTCTCAATTCTAGGTCAGGGACACTGGCATCAAGATCCAAATACCAAGGGGAGGCAAGAATGCAGGAATCAAGATCAGGTTACCAGCTCAGGAACAGCAACAATTAAACCAATGCAACAGGAAAGCTGGAAGAGTAGAGAAAAACCCAGGACAGAAGGAGCAAGGCAGGCAGATCACCAAAAATGGAAGACACCTGAAACCCTTCAACGCATGTACGATCACATCACTAACTCGGTGTGGCCTACGCAGCAAATTTCAAAGAGCCGGTCTGTTTTCCCGATCAACCCAGATAACTTCTCAATTAGAAGACTCAAAGCTCATCTTAACAATGACAATCCTTACACCTTCCTACCCCACCCAACGGTCAGATCAGGTCCATTCTCCACTGAGATGAGAATCTGACTCCCCTGTTAACCCCACTGCCTTCCATCTTCACTCTCTTTTATTCCCTCTCCCTTCCATTTTCATTCTTTCCTACTCTCCCTACAAACAAGAACTGGGCAGGCTCCTTCAAAAAGTCAACCTGGACCTACCAACAGGGCAGCAGTGGTCCAGGCCTGCATGAGGTCGCTCCTCCGGCCCTTGGGTGGCAATCCTAGTTAGCCGTCCCTCCCCACTCTAGCCACAGGCAGCTCTTCTTGATTCTTCCCTCCGGTGTCCCTGGATTTGCCTGGATCAGATTCTGATCATCTGGGACTAACTCCGCTAGGGGTTTCTCCCAGATCTGAATTTCTCTAACCCTGACTGCTTCCTCAGTTGTTTGGTCTGAACCGTGGGCTCCTTCCCCATGACAACCAGCCCTGCCAGAGAGCTAAGCAGACACCTACTTCCCTCCCAGAGGACGGTGATTGTGTGTCTCATGTGTTCGTCCAGTGGTTATTCCACCATCATGCAAATTGGGGCATGAAATGTTATTGCAGAGGATGCTGATCCAAGCCCGAAGGGCCAGTGTCAGAGGACGTCCTTCCTGACCTCTAAAAGACCCTGTGGCAATACATTCCCAAAGTGCATCAGACGAGTTACTTCAAGTGGCCATCTCATTTCCCTGACATCAAGGAGGACTCGCAAGAGTGTGAACCGCTATCTCACAGTTCCTTTAAATCTCCATATCTCAGAGCTAAACCCAGCGCTTGATCAGGAATAGAGCCGTCCATGTGAAAAGTCACACTTAAATCCTTAATCACACAATGCCTCTGTGTATCTGTACTTGTCGATCTGGTCTGTGAGCCGAAATGATGAGCAAACAGACTCTCTCGGGTGTGAGGAAAAGCTAAGTACTTTCAAAGAGACCAACAACGACACATCTTAAAATGTGCAGTTATGGCATGTATCAGTCCTCAAACGGGTGCCAACTTTTAATTACATGAAAGCACACTTACTCTTCCATCATTATTCGAATTCACGATTCCAATCGTTACGCCCGATCAATATCCTGAATGGAACGTCACATTATCCAGTTCAGCGAGAACGTGGCCATGTCTCATTTGTTCCTTCTTTTTAAATTGCCCTCCCAGCAGCCCCCATGCTAAATTATCATGCTTGCTCAAGAATTCAACGTGATCAAGAGACAGTATCACTTGCTGAGTGCAGATGTGACAGGCATCCGTCTGCAGGTGCCAAGACCACCTGAGAAGCGTTTCTCAGTCAGATGACGGGCGGCAGACAGTTTCCCAGTTTCTCTCTTAAATTCTTTCAAAACTTGAGTAAGCATTGTAGAGTTGCAAATGTCAGCAAATTAAAATCAAAATCTTCAACATCACAATGAAGGAACTTCTTTGTCTACCTTTAAAACTTATTAACCCTGGCTACAGTCTGTCCGTATTACCAAAACAGATTATGCTGCTGACCGACAGAGTGAAGCGCAGACTGAAAAAAGCGGGACAGAATTATTAAAAGCACCTTCCCTGGCACCTGGGAGAAAAGTCTAGAACTTCAGTTTATAGGACAGTTTCTCTTCCAACCTCTGCCACGTAAAAGTGAGTGTCAGGCACGGACAGTGCGCAAGGACAACGCGAAGCCTGTGCAGAGCAGCCTAGAGAAGACGGCTTCTTTCCACTCACGCTACAGTGCACAACATAAAGAGGAGTTATTTTACATTCCAAGGAAGACAACACTTTCATTCAACAGATAACCCAGAGCAGAGGTTCCAGCCTGTGCATGTTGAGAGGTCTGTGGTTACATGCAAAATGTTGTATATGTAAGCATCTTCCCAAGAAAAAGTCTATAGTTCTCACCACATTGTCAAAGAAATATGGCCAAGAACAGGTTAGGCTCCATAGGGAGAATCCTACAATTTCGTCCCACCATCAATTTTTCATCAGTTTTACACAACCCAGCAAAGAAAACTGCTCAACAGTGAAGGAGGCTAGAAGAGTAACACTTCACTCACAATAAACTTGAATACAGGAAGCGTTTTTACATTTACGTGACACAAATCCACTCCCAAATGTTAAGCAGGAAACAGGCAACTCCTCTCATCAAGTCATTTTGATAACCTTTCAAGTCGGGGGGCTAACAGGAAGATGATGGCGCTTGTCTGTCTGCAAATCCATTCTCAATTCTTACCAACTGGGAAAGTATTTGTTCCCGCAAGAATTTTAAGTTCGATGAGAGTGTGGCCTTATCTCGTGTTTCCCTTTTTCATTTAAAATTGCCCCCGGCCATCATCAATTTTCCTGAAATATCTTACAGAGAGGGAACATTCAGTTAAACATCTGAATGACCAGATGAACAACTACACTGACATGGGGAGTCAGGTGGAAACTCTCGGCTCCTCCCAGGTGCCAACGTCAGCCTGCCAGGTACCGTGTTCGGGCCAAGCTGCACGTGTGGCCCTCACGACAGTCACGGTACTGACAGAGGCGACAGCACCATCGCAGAGCACGCGTGTCAGCACACCCTGGGCGCGGGGCCCTACCGATTGGAGATGAAATACACACAGAGCAGCCGAGCCGGTCAGGACCGAGTAAGGTTGAGGTTAGTGGCAACAGCATGTGCGTGGTTTCCGGGAAACCGTCAGTGAGCCTGCTGTTAGCCCTAGCCCCGCACCCCGCCCAACCCAGAGCGCAGCCTCCTCGTCCGGCTCCCGCCTGGCGCCCCGCAGCACCGCCCAGGTCCCCAGGGTGTGGCCGCCCGACCGGAACTCACCTTGGCAGCGAAGGGCCTGGAGTTCAAAACACGTTAATGCATCATGCCAGGGGTGCAGGGAACATGCACAGGTCACAATTCATGTTTCCAGATGGGAGAAAACATGCCAGCAGTTAAGAACACCGCCCGCAGAAGAACCAGGGGGAAGAGCTGTGTGGCCCCACGGGTAACCACGACAGCAGGGGCAGAGCAGCGGCACCGCCACGCCCAGACACCACGCCTCACGGGTTAAAGTACCCAGAACAACCGCGGGCATCACCTACTTTAACTGCCATTATTTGCCCACTGGGTTTGTGGACCATTTTGTTGACAGAACCGTAAGCTCCTCGTCCAATCTCTCCGAGGTCTTTCAAGTCCTCTGCAGTGAAATCCCAGTGCTGCTCAGGGGAGATCTTCAGTTTTCCTGACGACTCAATGCTGTGTGTTCTCAGTCTCTCTCTGTTAAGATATTAGGAAGCAATTTTTCCACATTTTAAATAGGTTTCGACTTTATTTTTTCTTTTTTAGCTAGCACTGATTAATGTGTGGGAAAATTTCTTTCCTCATTAGTTACTAAAACAGTCTGAGTTTCTGGGGATTTGTTTGTTCATTTGCTTGTGCCATTTTGGTTTTTCACACACCCAGTTAAGAAAGGCCTAAACTTAGGGAGTTGACAAACACAGATTTAATGGGACTCATAAAGCCAAACTTCCATTTGGGGAAGAAACTCCTACTGCACACCAGTTACATTTCCAAATACAAGATCTTTTCCAGACTTTGCAAAACTGCATTATCAAATCCAGAATCCCAGGTGCTACGAACCTTATTTTCAAAAATCTCTTATCCTGCTTGACCCAACATGGATTATTCCAGGTCCTCGGTCTTTAATACAGCTAGATGTTCACAAACTCTGCCATCCATCAGAAGCACCTGGGGATATGTATTAACTCCCAACGCCCAGGCATCATCATATGGCTATCAAATCAGAATATGTGGGCACAGAGGTCAGAAAACAGGGTATTTTAAGACACCCAGGTGATGCCAGCAAAGTTTGGGACTAGCACCTCAGGGTACTGCCCTGCTCCTTGTTAACGCCATGCTGTGGAGGGAGAACAGGTGAACAGCTAGCCAGCTGGCTCCAACAGGAGCACTGCCATGTGAGCCTCTCAGTCCTTGATGAGCAGAGAGCAATGGATGGGGAAAAAAAAGCTTCATGGACAGAAGAACTCACTTGTTACAGATTTTCATTACATAAAAAAAGCACCTCCAAAATGTGAGCTGGAGATCAAATATTAACTTCTAACCATACTTCGTAAAAAACCAAATCCAATGAAAAATGTTACATCAATCACGTTTTTTGGTTTCTCTCTTGCACACACACCCATGTGTAGGAATGAACTGTATCAAACCAAAGACTGCAGCAGACATAAAGAAAAAGACTCCATTGAATATTATCTACAGTTTTTCCATTTCATAGTAAATGATCAGAAACTTTTAAAACTTGATCTCGTGATACAAGCAAGAACATGATCGGTTATCTATTTCTTCTTTCAAAATTTAGAAGTTTTCTCAGATTAGCACGACTGTTTTTTATAGTTACTTTTAAGCTTCTCGTGTACTTAGAATTTTAAAATCACTCTCCCAGAATAATCATTTATACCAGTAATAATAACATCAGAGTCAAGGTTATAGTTAAAAAGTTAATACACTTTGTCTAAATAAAAACTTAGTAAACCAGCATTCCAAATGCCAGATTCTCAAACCATAACTTTGGTAAGTCACAGTGCCAGGTTTCATCCATACAAGTTCTTTTCAGTTTACAAATCACTTTCACCAGTACTATATATACCTAGCATCTTGAGTCACAGGAAGCCCAGAAACCAGTGGCATAAGTGACCATTCAGGTGTAAAGCTTGAACTGCCTAAGATGGAATCAGATCGAAGCAAGTGGGTCTCTACCTACTTTTCCATTGAAGTAGGTAGAGAGATTAAGCCAGGAAATACTCTAACATAAAGAAGTTCCATATATAATGACTACTGTTCTATGACCACCGACAAGAAAATCTCTATGGCTCAGTTTAATCACTGGTGAGATAGTCAGCACTGGCCCAATGCTGAGGGTCATGGCAGACAGGCTGTAAGGTGGTGCCTGTGACCTCCACTTTCCCAGTATCCACATCTCTATGTAAGCACCTCTCTTTGAACACAGAGGGGACCTGTGGCTTGTTTCCAGCCAACAGAATACAGCAAAGGCTATCACTCATGATTACAATGTATCACATAACATTTACCATTAGCATTCCTGAGAAATGAAATGAATATTTCATTGCTACATAGTCACACAAAAACAACAGTTATAATACTGCCACAAAGATCAAATTTTAGAATTATAAATATCTCTGCAAACGGTTCAGCTTACTGTAGACCTGCTGTAGGGCTTCTGGATAAGCTCCTTTTTTTCTTTTTCAAAGTGAACAGATTGACAGATAAGGGATGTGGGTTATCTTCTCGGGCTAATGAAAACATTCACAAATTGAGTAAGGTGATAGGTGTACAACTCTGAATATACTCAAAGTGATAGAATCATACAGCTTAAATGGGTGAGTTGTATGGTGTATGGGTGATACCTCCTCAATAAAGCTGCTGAAAGAAAAAGATGAACAGGAGAACGTGATTTTTACCCAGAGATCCACTTTCTCAGTTAGACAGGAAAAGAGCTGCAAAAATCACAGAATAACATGCTACAGTTATGCCATCCCCAAGGCGAGGGGTGTCAGCACCATAAATTTGTTTTCTATGTGACTCTGTTTCTGTTTTGTAAATAGATTCATTTGTATTATTTCTTTAGATTCCACACATGTATATTTGCCCTTCTCTGTCTGACTTACTTTACCAAGTATACTACTCTCTAGATTCATTCATGGCTCTGCAAATCACAGTCATTTATTCTTTGTCATGGCTGAGTAAGCCAAGCATCTGTTGATGGGCACTTGGGTTGGTTCCATGTCTTGGTTATTATAAACAGTGCTGCTATGAACCTTGGGGTGCACGTTTCTTCTCAAATTAGAGGGTTTTTTCCCCCAGATATATACCCAGGAGTGGGACTGATAGATCATATGGTAGCTTTTTTAGTTTTTTAAGGAATCACCATACTGTTTTCCACGGTGGTGACACTGATTTACATTCCCACTAACACTGTATGAGAATTCTCCTTTCTCCACGCTCTCTTCAGCATTTACTACTTGTATACTTTTTGATGATGGCCATTCTGACAGGTCAGTGATACATCATTATAGTTTGTGTTTCTCTCGTAATTAGTGATATTGAGCATCTTTTCAAGTGCCTATTGGCCATCTGTATGGCTGAGTACTTTCTCTGATAATTGTTCTTTGGGACAGAAATGAGCAACTTGTCCATTAATACCGAATCATCACTACTGTATTTTAATTACTGTTCCTTCTTTGACCCAGACTAATCTATGAGTTTCTGAAATCCTGCTGCTGCTGCTAAGTCGCTTCAGTTGTGTCCAACTCTGTGCGACCCCATAGACGGCAGCCCACCAGGCTCCTCCGTCCCTGGGATTCTCCAGGCAAGAACACTGGAGTGGGCTGCCATTTCCTTCTTCAATGCATGAAAGTGAAAAGCGAAAGTGAAGTCGCTCAGTCATGTCCGACTCGTAGTGACCCCATGGACTGCAGCCTACCAGGCTCCTCTGCCCATGGGGTTTTCCAGGCAAGAGTACTGGAGTGGGTTGCCACTGCCTTCTCCGTCTGAAATCCTACTGATACCTAAAAAGTCAAAGAACTGTGACATAATGTTCTGGAACATAATCAGACTGGGCACGGAGAAAAGTTTTATTTCTATCTAATGCGTGTTAATAACTGCCCGCGGCTTTGTACACAGGACGGTGGGCTTGTTTTTTTAAAGAAATAGAACGGCACAGCCAAAGTGACCAGGGATGGCTCTAGCCCCACCCCCCACCACTGGCACGTCTATTACATACAGGGCTTTGCTGTGCAAATTCAGCAGCAGGACAAGCACCTGAACCCCTTCTTCCAACCGGATTACCCAATCCTAATCTCTCCTGTAGCTACACAGGCAGAAGAGAAATTTAAGAAAGGAAATCAATCATAATGGGAGAAAAGCACTATGAACAATTCAGTGTACACCTTTCGCATTTTCTGATACTATTACACAGTGACCTGTCACACTTTCTGCTTTACAGATGTCGCTGAGTGCACTGTTGACATGAGTGCAACTACACGGGCCACGTGGCTGTATCTCACTGCCTGGGGAGTCTGTCTGCACTGACCGCACAGCACCAGGGCAGGAACCCCCTGGGCCGGGCCCACAGCACCTTTTCTCTGAGGCCAACCTCAACAGTGACTAGATCACTCTTAGGAGGCATTTTTATCTATTACTCTTAGAGTCGGATGTTCTTAACTATTCAGTAAATAACTGTTTCTTCTTTGGTTAACCACCTGAGATAGCATCCCCTTAACCAAAGCGCTCTCATACCGGTGTTTGTTTTGTTGTTGCTGCTTCTGCTATGCTGTACTAAGTCACTTCGGCAGTGTCCAACTCTTTGCAACCCCATGGACTGTAGCCCTCCAGGGTCCTCTGTCCATGGGATTCTGCAGGCAAGAATACTGGAGTGGACTGCCATGCCCTCCTCCAGGGGATTTTCCCGACCCAGGATCAAACCCTCATCTCTTACATCTCCTGCACTGGCAGGTGGGTTCTTTACCACAAGCACCACCTGGGAAGTCCACTGCTTCCACTAAAAAATTCTTTTTCTGTTAACATCCCTATCAACCCTTTGTTCTGTACTACACATATTTCTCCAGGGTGCTGTTTACCTTCCGATTGTATTTAAGAAATTATATATGTAAAAAATGCAGTAATTGGGGCATTTTAGAATCAATCATTCCCACCACATTCTCTGGCCATCCTGCAGTATCATCTAAGTTCACTTCCACATGCAATATGGATTTCACTCCACCACTGCATTTTCAGTTTCCTAGCACCGTCTTTTTTTTTCCTCATCTATCACCCTTTTCAGTAATTCTGTTGCCTATTTATCCAAATTTGTTCTCTCCTCAATACTTTCCAATCCTTTTTAAGAAGTGCCATGATTTCTTCTACTTTATTACAAATGCTAATCATCCATGTGAGACGTGATTGTGAATGCTGTTCAGAGATGCTCTTTCTCAAGCATCAAAGATATGATTCCCTAATTCCCTACCTCTCCTCCCATCTCACGATGAGTGTCTTATGAAACTTGTGTTCAGGGTACTATGGAGCATCAGGAGACAGACTGACAACTAAAAAATCAGACAATATATGGAAAGGTCTTGAAGACCCTGGACAGCAGGCACCAAAGGGCAGTGAGACCCGAGAAGCAGGAAATACACAAGGTGAGCCCTGCAGTACCCCAACTTACTACCTAGAAAAGACTGCACAGACGGCAGCACAGGGCAGGTTCAGGCGGACCCTCACGTGAAGGTGTTGGGTCTGGGAGTCTGGGGAGACTGCGTTCTCAAGGCAGAGTGCTGGATAAGAGAGCTGCACAGAAGAACCCCAGAGACATGCAGGAGGGGTCCCTTGATCAGCACAAGCTTATGAGGAACCTACATAAGCCTGAGGAAAGAGCTACCCAAAAGCATAATAGGGAAGGATACCGAAGCTCATACAACAATCCCTGCCTGCAAAGTAGAAAACTCCATATTCACGGGGAATTCGAGAAAGCACACAGAAGGATCCGGTCTCGCCTACCAAAGCTAAAGAGTGAGACCCAAAAGGATCCAAGTATTTCTGAGTAACTTAACCAAAGAAAAAAGCTCAAAAATACGTAAGATATAAAAATAGCCAGCACTCCATATCTGCCACGCAATATAAAATCAAGTATGCAAAGAAGCAAGATACTAGGAACCATCTCAAGGAGAAAAAGCAATCAACTCAAAGTGACCCAGAGATGACAGAGAGGCAAGAATGAGCAGATAAGCACAATGAAACAGTGCTTATGATTGCATTCCATGTGTTCAAAAAACTAAAGAATGGAGAGAACCACCAAATCAAATGTCTAGATGGAAAAACCATCAGGGGGCAGGAAGAAACTTTGGGGATAATGAACATGTCTGCCTTCTTGCCTGTGGTGATGGCTTCATGGGCACACACAGCAAAACCTAGCAAACGTACACTTTTACATACGTGCAGATTATTCTGTGTCAATTACCCCTTGATAAAACTGTTGAGAGGGAGAGACACAGACTGGCTTCCCTGGACCCCACTCTGTGTGAACGGGGTGTGCCTGTCACATGTCTACAGTTGAAAGCACGCGGTCTGAGGCATCCAGGGCTCAGCGCATCACCAATCAGGACACTGGCTGCTCCCAAGGCAGATGGACCGCGCCCAGCCTCCTTGCTCTCCAGCACTGTGCTCTCGACTGACAGCGGCACGTACAAACTACATCTCTCAGTCCATCTGCTGCTCCAGTCCTCCCCTGCATCCACCTCCAACACATCTCAGAATGACCACGCTAGCCAGCGGAACAGGTCAGCATCCATGTCTCCTCCTCCTACCCCCCTCCCCAGCTACTTTCTGTGGTTACCAAGAGTGGGCAGGACAGAAAAGGGAATGAAGACGCTCTCTGAATTTGAGACCAGAGGCTCAGGGGGGTCCCCTACCACAGGCAGTCTCTGCAGCAATGTTGGAAGAGAAACCCTGGGTACCTTTTTTCTTTACCCTGTACTGTTATTAGTGATCAGACATAGCATTTAGCATTAAGTTGTCTTAATTTTCTATGTTTCATATTTTCACCTGTGTTTCTTAAATGTTTTAGCAGGTGGCTGCTACTCACGTATCATTTTGTACTACAAATATGAAATTACTTTTACAAAATCAGAATTTTAGTTCCTCAAACAAATATGAACCAAGAGGCTGAACCACTTTCATTCCTAACCTATAGCTAATGTTTGACACTATTACTATGTGAACTGTCTTTTAAACATGTTATTATGAGACTATATTCTCAAGCTTTTAATATTTTGGGGGAGCATTTATCCAAATAAGCCAGTGAGAAAAAAGATTTTATAGAAATAAATTAGCAGACACATTTAGTATGTATTTTATATATCTACTAAAACCTAGTATATTTTTGAACCTTGGAGTGTTAAATTGTTAGCTTGTGTAAACTATGATTAACCTATGTGCTTTAAACCTTATCTCACTCTATTTCCTTACGTATACCTAGGTGCCGATAGAAACATTAAAAGTTAAAGTCATTGTAGTGGGTTTGAATTCTTCTCTAAAGCATACAGTTCACCATGGGTGGCACTTAACACACAAAATATCTTGTTAAAGGAAGAAGAGAAGAGAACTCCCATTCCTACTGCTTCCTAACTTCTCAGTTTGGTATTCAAGATCCAGAGTCACAGACTAACAGAATCCCATTAGAAAGAAAATATGAGCTTCATCTAGCCTCATTCTTCAGGAAACTGTGCCTGAGAGCCCAGAATGGGCTGAGTGTTCATCCTCTGTACCCACGTATGGTGAGACCAAGAAACACCTACATAGTAGGCTGGCTTGTATTGCTTATTCTTGGAGAACCCTAGTTTGGATCCACTTCTAACCATCGCTGCTTAATTCTGCTTAATTCTGTGATTATCTCCATCAAGTCTACCCCAGGGGCTTCATTTTCAGGTGCACAGGTGAGGATGCAGGCACTAGGCAGGGGTCCCTGAGATCACAGAGCAAAGGGAGTTTTCTCGGCAGCTCCACCTCTCTCACTAGAATACCCTGTCTACATTTGATTCTTCACTATAGGCAGGTGTCACTGCTGAAACATTTCCAAACAGACCCAAACACACTGACTGAGGCTTCCAAGGGCTGCAGGGACAGAAATCCACCATCACGACCACGACTCATGAATGTGTTCAGAAGGTAAAGGAGACATCACCGGCCTCACCTGCCCAGGCCAACAGTCTATACCCTCTCTTGACAATACAGAGGCTCTCCAACCAGAGTCAAGCCTCCAACTAATGGTTCTGTTCACTCGCTCGTGTATGAAACTTACTTATTTTAAATCATGTACACACTTCCCATTGTCATAATCTAATCTCTCAAAACGCTGGTTCTTATTTTGGTTCCAACCACCTCTCAATACATTTCCAGATTCAGTCTGCTGTTTCCTAGGGGGTGGCAGTTGAGGAGACGGATGGCGATGTTTAACAGCAGACGATGCTCGTGGTTTCCCAGGGATGTTTTAGCACTTCTCCTGAGAATATTCCGGGACCACCTCCGCCCAGCTGCTTCTGTCTGCATCACAGAGGCCGTGTGCTGTGACTGCAACTGCGCCTGTGTGTCCTGTCCTTGAAAAGTTAGTTTAACATCCTTTCCAGCAGGTCAACAAGTCTACTTCAGAGTATTTGCCTCATAGGTTTCCCAAGGAAACTTGCCAGGAACTGGCTTTTCTTAACGCAGCACATGGTCCAAGAAGCCAAAGCTCAGCTCTCCAACACCACGTGCAGTGGGTTCAATCACGGCTCCAACAGAAGACACATCCCCCTGCAACCTCAGAAGGTGACCATATCTTTACATGTGTAAGTAGGAAAATGGTCTCAAGAGAAGACTGTCCTGGAGTAGGGAGGACTCTCAATGTAAGGATGAGTGTCCTTAGAAGAGACAGAAAAGGAGAAAACAGAGACACACAGAGAGGCACAGGGAGGTCTGGAAGGTGGCAACTGGAATTGTGAGACCAAAACCCAAGGGACGTCAGGAGCTCCCAGAGCTGGAAACAGGACGGGGCGCGGGGCAGGGGGGCATTGGGGAGTGGTGGCTCTGGAGCCTTTGGACGAGGCACAGCCTCACCAGCACCGAGACTTCAGATTTTGGCCTCCCGAACCTGAGAGGACACATTCCTGTTGCTTGAAGCCACCAAGTCTGTCGTAATTTGTTCCGGCAGCCCTAGGAATCCCACATGCTGTCTGAATCACAAGCCACCAAACTTCTTCTGTCAAGGGACAGACAATAAATACGTCAGGCTTTGCCATCTACACAAGTGTCTGTGGCAAATATATGACTACATGGGTATGGCCACATCTCAATTAAACCTGATTTTCAAAAACACAGCAGCAGGCCACACCTGGCCCATGGGCTGTAGTCTGCTGACTGCGCAATCTAAATGACATCTAGTCGGCTAAACATCACTCATCATTTAAACGACCTGAGTCCTATCCATTCAGTTCTCACATCGCTTCTCTTTCAAATTTACCATTATGCTCTGGAGGAGAAGAAATTTCAATTATCTACCCAGATCCTATAGTTTTATTTCCAGGAATTAATCTTGAGATACACTTCCGGCTTTTTCTGGAAAAGCCTGCCCAGATGCCCCGGGAGAGACCCCTCTGCGGCTCCCCCCTTTCTCCCTGTGCAGGGCAGTGAGCGCACGAGGCTGCACATGCCACCCGGCCCAGGTGCCCTCACAGTGGCGGGGCCTCCAGCAGCAGCCGTTACCTCAGCAGCGGCCTCCTGCTTGCACGGGAAAGTGTGACTCCCCGAGCCTGCCAAGGCCTGCTCGTTTTCCCTTGATAAATAAGTATCTTCTTGTGTCCACAGCTACCTCTCATAAGACACCTTTCTCATCTAATCAGCTGGAAATGTGTTTTCTCCTTTTATTTCATTATCATGTTCTTCTCCCTCATTTACTGTTATCCTGACTTCCTCCGGATGCTGTCAAACATTTCTTTCTTCCCAAATTATCCCTTCCACCTCCTTCCCAGAGCTTCCTTGATTTTAGCAAGCACACACTAAAATGCCTCAAGCTGTTTCACTCTCTCCTCAGCATATAAATAGATATAACGCGTAAGTGTCCCCAGACAGGAAAACAAACGGAACACATACCCTGCACCGCACTGCAACTGTTCTGTGTCCACGCTCTTAGGATCTCTAGATGAACACTGCTTTATGCATCCTTCTGCAATGCAGCTCTGTTAATTCAGGAAATTTCCACAGTAAACGCAATCTGTCGGTTGCCATGGAAACTGCCTGCTTCCTGGCACTACTAACAAAATGAGTATCTTTGCTAAGATCCAAGATGAGGCAAAAGGAAAAGCTGAAAAAGGAAAAATTTCTAGAAGAGTCGCTCAAACAATCCAAAGATAAACGTTCAAATTCTGATATTCATATTCAGTGAACAGAAAATACTGACTGTACAAGTCTGCAGTATTTTGAAGTAGTAGTGATTTATGAAGTAGAAGTACTTTGTTTTCAGTCACAAAGCGAGACAGTAATAGAATGCAACAGATGTTCACATTTACATCTTGCTGCACATCCCCTAAGCGCTGATCGTTGTCGGCTGCACTTAAGGCTTATTACTGGAATGGCTTTTCTGGGCTCTGCTCCTTACAGGAAAGGTTAGGAAGGCTACCCTAAACCAGCACGTAACAAATTTTCATAAGATCCTTTCCCTATTTGGGCTCCAGTCTCC
Organism: Budorcas taxicolor; assembly: GCF_023091745.1. Taxonomy (NCBI): domain Eukaryota; kingdom Metazoa; phylum Chordata; class Mammalia; order Artiodactyla; family Bovidae; genus Budorcas; species Budorcas taxicolor. The sequence goes on along the minus strand of NC_068928.1, from coordinate 30,489,718 downwards.
ACTGGCAGCTAATACCCCATCCCTCCAAGCAGGGTAAGTTAAAAGTGTGCCTCAGGAGTCTTCGCCAGTAGAAACAGCCTTCCCAGTACCCTCAGAACACTAGGCTCGGCGGAACCCCCACCCTCACTCCCACCCCCACCCCCAGAAATGATGCTCTGTTCCGAGAACATCACACTTTACAGATGTAATTCCTGCCTCTCAAGCATCTTTCCGATCTCAGCCCGTTGCTCCTCCTGTACCCAACCTCTGAATGCCACGTTTCTTCAGGCATTTCTCCAGCCCTGGACCAACGGTCTCATCCACTGGCGACAACGCCCCACTTTCTGCCCCCAACCTGCACTCTTCCCTCTCAGCACCACATTTTCAGTTTCAACACCAGAGTGTGTGCCATGTTCACCACCTTGGGATGTCCACTGGGAGCTTTCGCAGTCAACTCACACTTAACACACCTCAAGCTGAATTCCTGCTTTTCTGGGCTCCCTCATCCCTGAAGCTCCAGACCCAATGGTCCCCATCTCAGTAACAGCCACTGAACCTGTCATTCAAGCCAGAATTCTGGAAGTCACCATGAAAGCCTTCCCCTCTTCACAATCCACGTTCAAATTATCAGTAATTTCATTAATGAATGCTACCTCCCCAATCTCTAGAATCTGTCCATTTCCCTGTACCTCCCCTGCCATCCACCTAACATCATGACCACCCATTACATCTCTGCTACACCAGTGCAGTCTTACTGGGTCTCTCTAAGTCTGTTCTAGCCTCTCTCCAACACACTCCACAGAGCAGCCGGAATCATCAGTGCAGAACGTAAGTCAGATTCTGTCATTCACCTGCTTCTAACCTGCCACAGCCTCCCATGCTGTGGGAACACCAAGAAAGTGTTAGTCACTTAGTCGAGTTCAACTCTTTGTGACCCCTTGGACTGAAGCCCGCCAGGCTCCTCTTGTCCATAGGACTTCCCAGGTAAGAATACTGGAGTAGGTTGCCGTTTCGTTCTCCCAGGGATCAAACTCAGGTCTCTTGCACTGCAGGCAGATTCTTTACCATATGAACCACCAGGGATTTAGTTTAGTTAGTGGGAACACCAAACTAAACACAAAATGAAATTCATTTTCAGGAGACAGGCAAATCAACAGCATTTATCATATTCGTTTCTTTAAATAAATATTCCAGAATTAACATCCAATGCCTCAGCTATAAACGTCTGGCTTAAGATTACACGAGTGACTATCAGGGTGGAGAGAATAGAGGACCCGCTCAGAGGACCCGCGCCTGGCAGCACGACCCTCTAGGCACCACAACCGCCAAGGGAGCCGTGGCTGAGGTGAAGTGGGGGACTGAGGACGAGATCCAAGCCCTCTGAACTGTGAGATGTACCACAACGAACGCTGTGAGAGATTACCTCACACGGTAGGGCTATTCACCACAGTCAAAGTCGGCCACACCAAAATGTATAATGGACACATCAACAGATAACGGATAACAAAATGTTATATATATACATACAATAAAGTATCATTCAGCCCTCAGAGGGAAATTCTGACACGTATCAGAACACAGATGGAGTATAACGACATCATGTCAAGTGAAATAAGCCAGACAGAAAAGAACAAGTATTGTATAATCCCACTCACATGAGGTATCTACAGTGATCAGATTCACAGAGACAGAGAATAAAATTAAAATGGTAACTATCAGAGACCAGAAGAAAGAGGAATGGGGAGTTAGTGTTCAATGGACAGAGAGTTACAGTTTGAGAAAATAAAAGAGTTCTGGAGATGAATGGTAGTGGTGGACACACAACGACATGAATGCAGCTAACACCACTGAAATGCACACTAAGAAATGGTTAGGATGGCCAATTTTATGTTAGCCATATTTTGCTTCAGTAAGAAAAATAAAGTTTGCTGCAGTAAACCTAAGCCAGCCAAAAATAAGTAGAGTAACCCACAGATTCTGACACATTTGGCATTTTTTAATTGGGGGTTTTCTTGCCTGGAAAATTCCATGGACAGAGGAGCCTGCCGGGCTACAGTCTGTGGAGCTACAGAGCACTGGACACGACGAAGCACAGAGGGGCATGGGCTTCCCAGGTGGCGCCAGCGGTAAAGAAGCCACCTGCATACTGTTTACAATAGCTAGGACACAAAAGCAACCTAGATGTCCAGTAGCAGACGAACAGATCAAAAAGTTGTGGTACATCACAGCAATGGAATATTAGCTATTAAAAAAAAACCACACATCTGAATCAGTTCTGGTGAGGTGGATGAAACTGGAGTCTATTATACAGAGTGAATTAAGTCAGAAAGAAAAACACCAATACAGTATGTTAACACATATATATGGAATCTAGAAAGATGGTAATGACGACCCTACATGCAAGACAGCAAAAGACACAGATGTAAAGAACAGACTTTTGGACTCTGTGGCAGAAGGGGAGGGGGAGATGATTTGAGAGAACAGCACTGAAACATGTATATCACCATACGTGAAGCAGACTGCCAGTCCAAGTTCAATGCATGAAGCAGGGCACTCAAAGCTGGTGCACTGGGACAACCCAGAGAGATGGGATTGGGCGGGAGGTTTGGGACGGGTTGGACACTTGCATACCCGTGGCTGATTCATGTCAATGTATGGCAAAAACCACCACAATACTGTAAAGTAATTAGCCTCCAATTAAAATAAATAAAAATAAAAAAAAGAATCCACCTGCAATGCAGGAGATGCAGGTTCAATCCCTAGGTTTGCAAGATCCCCTGGAGAAGGAAATGGCAACTCACTCCGGTATTCCGGCCTGGGAAATCCCATGGATAGAGGAGCCTGGTGGGCTACAGTCCTTGGGGTCACAAAGAGTCAGACACAACTTAGCAACTGAACATGCACTAATTTGTCCCTTAAATATTTATGCCATCATGTAAAAGAGCCCCACCATAGAAACGTAGAGATTCCAAATGACTATGATTACATTACAAACTTCAAATGGAGAAAGCCCCTTCTACGCTTCATGCTGACTGATGTCCTGGGACTACTCTGGGGAATGAAGGTAGACAACACCACAGAACCCTCTCCCACTTCCACAAACAGCCTGTCAGGCTCATGCATGAGATCTTTACTTCAAGAAAGGAACATGAAACTGGCTTGATTCCTATTCATTTTCTCTCCCTGTTCCCTGCCATTCACCATATAAAATAATGTAAGTCATTACCCTAATTCAGTGCCTGAACTGAGATCAGAGTTGAGTGACACGCTGATGCCATGACGATGCTGAGGCAGAAACCAGGATTCCCACATTAATGAAAAGGTTGACCCAAGATAATAAGTTGAGAACATAAAGAATAAATTGAGAAGTAAAAGATAAAGCTCCCACAATTTAACCAGGAATAAGAGCCTACGTCATTTATAACTGCATTCTAAGCTGTAGCTCTACTAAGTAGGCACAGCATGGAATTAACACTAGTGATTAACTAGTGACTTCAAAACTTCTTTTAAAACTACTTCCTAGATGTTCCAGGGCACAAATGAGCCTTTTTCTGTTCCAATGTAACAAAGATAAATGAGATCCTAGAGATCCTCTTGGTCTCAACAGAAAAAGAGCCCCTTAAATTTACAACATATGGTTTCAAAATGTTTAGCTTAAACCCTCAAATGTATCTTTACTCATCATTATTTATTTCCAACATTAGCTTTTGAGTTAGTGTTTCTTCTTTACAATCCTGATATGCTGCGAAGATAAAAGGGCTGTTTTTTTAGAATCACAGTGGTATGCGGTGCGCTCCGAATGATTCAGCACCCTGAGAGCACTCACACGTCACTCAGAGGTGACGCGATGAAAGCACAGGCCACGGCAGTGGAGCACCTGCTTCTGTTCCTGTCAAATCTTATATACAGAACAGGACTTCAGCATACGTCTGCCACATTCGTAAAACCACCCGTGGGGTTTCAGAAAGATGTATGAAGCTGAGTATGATCCAATCCTGATAGAAATGTAAAGGAAGACAGATACACATTTTTTCCTTTCATTTTTCTTTGTACTCTGTAATTTTACAGCTTAATCTTTCATTTAAAGAGCCAAAGGGCAAAATGTTAAAGATTTGTTATATCTAGGTAGTAGGTACAAGAATCTCTACTATGTCATTTTTTTGTGTGTATGTCGGAAATACTGTAATTTTAACCAGTGATAATTAAAAACCAAGGTTTCTTGTTTGGGTGGTCTTATTCTTTTTAAGGACACACATGAAAAGAATGACTTAAAAAAACAAAAGGAAATAAAGAAACAGAGATTTAGGCAAATTTCTGAATACCTCGAAGCACACCGAAATATGTAGACAAACCAAAACTAACAAATTCCAAGGGAAGGGACTCTGCAGTTTCAAAAACTTACCAGCCAAGAGCAGTATAAAACCTTGTTTAGCTCCTGCTTCAAACTACTGGGGAAAAAAAAAAGTGATGAAGTAATCACTTATTTGATATTAAAATGATATTATAATTGTGTTTTTTAAAAGGAGTCCTTATCTCTTAGAAACACATCCTGAAATATTTATAGATGGAATAACATGTCTGAGGTTTGGTTAAAACTAGGGAGGGCAGAGGAATAATAGCAGCCATATTAACTGCTAAAGCTGATTGATAAATACATAATGATTCATCTACCACATTCCAGTTTTGGATATATTTACAGCTTTCCATAATAAGAGTTTAAAAAAAAAATTGAAATATAGAAAATCGCCACCCACAACACATGGTAAGAGAGAAGCACAGAGCAGAGACAAGAGGCAGGTAGTGCTCCCAACAAGACCTCAGAAAGGAACCACAGCTGGGCAGGGAGAAGGCCCAGAAACTCAGGAGCTGATTAAAACTCTTTCTAAAAGAAAGGTTTACCCAGCATCTCCTGTCCCCCAACACTCAACCCCAGATGAAAAGAGAACATGTCTCTAAGGAAAATAAACATACTATCTGGAAAAAACAAAGCCTACCAGGGCAAATGTTGGCCTATTCAGTATGGCATCGAGAATATTCCAGGCCTAACAACCAGTACTCAAACCATTCACAGAAAAGTCAAGGCAAGCCCACCAGCTGACCGTCTATGATCAGAGCCTCCAATAAGCTTTCTAAGTTCCTCATGTTTAACTATCAATGGACAAGCAAGAATTACTAGACATGTGGAAAAAAGCTAACACAAAAGAGAAAGACAAAATAAACAGTGTCCCTTGAGGAAACAGAGTACCTAGAGAACAGAAGAGAATTTTTAAATTTCAGATTTTACATCCATAAATTAAGAATAAAATACCAAGAAAAAAGCCAGAATCAACTGTTAGACATAAAAGTCAATTGCCAAAACAGAACATTCTATAGAAGGGCCAGAAAAAATTTTCTCATCTTCTAGGATATAAAGCAAGAAAACAAAGATTAAAAAAATAGAAAAGTCAAACACTCAGGGAATTCAGAGATATGAATTCAGAATACAAATTCAGAGAAACGAAATAACACACATTCCAGGAGGAGAGAACAGGAGAAACATCAAAGAATCTTCAAAAGAAAAGCAGCAGTAACTCGGAAACAGATAACATGAATCTTCAGACTGAAACCATTCATCCGGTACACGGAAGGGTGACCCAAACCTAAGCACACTCTGATATAACTGTGGAACACTGACAATAAAGACAAAGGTGCGTAAAGCGAGAGAGGAATAGGTCATCTGCAGGTAGCATCTCCACTACAGTGAAATGGACCTAGGATGGCGCCCTCGAGGTGATCGTGCGCGGACACTCACCAGAATGCCCTTCTCCCCCTGTTCTCCACCTGAGCTCCTCCACCGGGCTTTCAAAACCCAGTTCAAACCTTGGTCCTCGGAGACACTTCTCCAGGTTGTTTATCTGGAAGTGCTCTTACCCTTCCTGCACCATTCATTTGACATTTGATCTGTATCACCCCATGCCTTACTTCCTGAAGGGCTGTCTTCTTGAAATTTTATTTAAATTGCTATTTCTCAGAAAGTAAGGACACTTTTTTTTTCTCAATCTTCCACAGAATCCTGCACCCAAACAATGCCAAAAAAGATCTGAAATTAGTGCCTGGGATAAATCTTAATTTCATTAGTTGCCTATGTTTCATCTCATCTTGCTCTAAGTTCATTTTTAAAGTTTTATATTTATATCTACAACTAAAGTTAAAAAACAAAACAAAACTGAATGCAAGGATATTTTAGGAGAAGGAAACATTTTGGCACAAAGATGCTATCCCCTCGGTGGGGAAGATCCCCTGGAGGAGGAAATGGCAACCTACCCAAGTATTCTTGCCTGGAAAATCCCATGAACAGAGGAGCCCAGTGGGCCACAGTCCATGGATCACAAAGAGTCACATACAACTGAGCAACTAAGCATCTTTTTCAAGGCCCTTACACACTGCAAGCTGTATTTTCTAATTGCAAACTTATCCTGAACAGTGATGAGCCACGGATTTTGGTGCCTGAGATGACACAGAAGGAGCCCCACGGAGGTGGGTGGGAGGTAGGAGGTATGCCAGTCCACCAAGCAGGGAAAAATTGTCTTTGACGAGGATCAATTTTAGTAGTTGCCTATTCCCAATCCAGGTAACAGACCAGTGCAATAACAAAACTCAACGGCAGAGTCTAAACCATGCACATACCAGAATCAAATTCCAAAGATTCTACCACAAAGTAAAAATGTCTATTACTGTGTCCTCTCTAACTTTTAACACCTGCTGAGAAGAGATAGGAAAACAAACCTAGCTGGTTACAGGACTACTATGAAGTAGTAGGTTTAAAAAAGAGAAAGGGCCGAGGGAAAGGAGGGGCCTGATTGACTTAAATTTTGGAAGAACGTTTACTTTCATACTGTTTACTGTTTAAAAAAAAAAACTGTCCATGAATTCCCCTAGACATGAAGAAAGTCGTGAGAGAAGAGAGTACAGATATGGGAATGTTTTCCTAAGTTCTAAATGCAAATCAGGTTGTCTTTCTCTTTGTTCAAGGGTGCTTAAAAAAAAAAAAACATGAAAGATTTGTAAAGTTCGGTGATTACTACATATCTTTTCTTTCTCAGATGTCAAACGTGAGATTCAGTTAGCAACCAAGGTAACAGAAATGGCCTTTGTTCAGGAATTTGCTTTGTACTAGCTTTCACTAGAAATTCTAGGAAAAGAGGAAGGAGATTCTTTTGAGTGTTTCCTTGCTGCTGGAGCTTGGACTAATTAGGCAATACTAAGAATTTCCTTCCTCAATATGTTTCAGAGAAGGTAAAAAGGTTGAGCTCTGACAAGAAACCTCATTGGGAACAGCAGTCTAATAAAGTAGCCTAATAAAGCTGACAGACACCATGCCCAGCCAAATAAACTGCTACTCAGTTTTCATTTTAAATACCTTTCATTTCCCTTAAGGTAACAAGTGTAAGCCTAAGAGCATACACACACATATATTGCTTCCTTCTAGGTACTGATGCTTTAAAAATGTTTTCAGCATTCCCACTGCAAGACGCTCTTCTACCAATGTGTGAAGTGAAGTGAAGTGAAGTCGCTCAGTCGTGTCCGACTCTTTGCGACCCCATGGACTGTAGCCCACCAGGCTCCTCTGTCCATGGGATTCTCCAGGCAAGAATACTGGAGTGGGTTGCCATTGTAACTGTGTGCAAATACTGTGCATGCCAAATTTCAAACGAATACAGCAATAAATGAGCCCCTTTAGGAAGAATAAACGTATCTGTAGTCTAATAAAGTCTGAATGCAAACTGTTGAGGAATTATTACAAAGCTATAAAATAATGGATCTGACAGTTTTTTAACTGTGTCTTCCACCACTTGCTTTATAGTTCTCAATACTAGAAATGGGTGGAATTTTTTTCTTTCTGGACATGAGTAGAAGTGTAAACCTGCTGGCTCTGACCCTTCATGTTCCTGCCAGGTTTGAGGAGAAGACACTATTATTTAACACATCACTCCACTTCGATTCAAAGGTTTCTGTAAAATATTATTGTAATAAGATTGTTTTAAATTAACCAACGTATTTTTAACACTTTTCAGTGAAGTGCTATTAATATAATGTCATGTCTATTTTTCAGGTTTTAAAGAGTCACTAACACCTGCACAATGACATGCACAAGCTCCTTCCATTCACTGTGACGCGGAAACCCGACGGGCACTAGGTATGTTCAGAACGGGAGCCGACTTTGCCACCTCGTGAGTGGGGGTGATTTGTGCACATCTCCAGAGGAGCGTTAAGCCTTCTGAATACTACTCACAACTCAACTGGAAATCCAGGAGGAGGGGTATTAACAATACTCTCAGTGTTCAATGAGAGAAATTAAAACACTATAAAAGTATCTCAATCTTCAGCTCTTTTCTTCAAGTAAAACTTTAGAAAGGAAAATTGTGTTTGCCTACTTCAGGCTACAGGATCAACAGCTTTTCTAAGTCCAAATAGCAATATTTCAAATGGCCCATAAAATAAGAGAAATAACAACCCCTCGACTTGCAAAACTTGATAAAATAACAATAACTTTAAAACCTTTGCTTGAGTTGAGCCTTTTATTTGATTACCAGGAATACTCACATGTGTGGGTTTTGAACTCCTGCAGGATTGGGATTCAGAGTAAACCTTGCTGTAGATTTGAAAGGTGGATTTGCAAAATTCAACTTCAGTGCTTTGCGTTTACCTAAGAAATAACAAATAAAAAGTAAAAGTTTCAAGTACTATAAAACAGGTAGGATTCTGAGGGCATAAGAAATTCACACCAAGACGTAGGAAATTTTGCTTTAACATATAGTTAATGTAATATTTTGAGAGGTGGCAAAGAATTTCTCAGAATTAAAAAGTAAATAAAAATGATCCAACGTTGTTACTAACCACAAATTGCTCACTGTCTCCAAAAGAACAGAAAACAGCACTCCATGCTTTCAGTTTATATTGTTCAGAGGTGCTAAGGCTTTTGCATGTAAAAATACCACTATAAAAATCATTCTTCTCGGCAGATATATTGAAAAATACTAAAATATCAGCACCTTTCCAGTGTTACAGTTTAATTCTTTAGTTTAATAAAAATCATTTCCCCTCAAATGTAATATGAACAACTGAGTGAAGAATATAAAGCATTTCACAACCATGATGCTAAAAACATCATGGAACAGTCAATTTCAAGTTAATAACACAGCCAAGCCAAGCCATCACTTCTCTGGGGCAATTTATTTGGCTTGGGAAGGGAGAAATTATTAATGTTTTCTGTTACATTATTTTTTTTTAAAGTCCTTTACAGAAAAGCCAGAAAATTCAGAAAAGATAAACAAAAATATATAATATTATATATACACCTATAAGTATATAGGGTTTTAAAAACTTGTATATACACTTAAAAGTCCAATTATCCCAAAATAATCGTTGTCAATTGCAGACTATTTTCTACACAGAGATTTTTTTTTTCCCTCTACAATCAAAATCAGACCACAGTACTGATTTGCAACCTGCTTTAGTCACAGATCGTGTTTTTGTCTATGTCAATAAATCTTACAAAATCATTAGTGTAGGGGTTTACTATATGGAAATTTTGTAACAGAGTTGGGTTTTTCCTCATTTTAGTACATCTTGGTTGCATGTACATATTAAGGATACATTTTACAACACTCATTTTTCACAATGTATCATACACATATCTACCTATTCCAACAACATCTCTCCCATCCAAACCCCTTCCCGCCTCAGTGGATTCAGAAGAGGGGTTAGAGGGTTCAACCCACTCGGCCCAGGGCTTTGAGGAGACTGGAAGGCTGAGAGCACTGCGCTGGTGGGACAGGACCACAGGGCAGGAGCACGGGGCTCCTATGGGGCTCTAGCAGTGGCTCTCAGGGACGTGCCTAAGGAGCCCATTGTCAGAAGCAGTGTACAATGTGAATTTTCCACAGAAGTTGTCCTATTGGGTGCCTTTTAAAATAATAATAATAATAATTTTTAATTTGATTGCAAGTAGAGAAGGGATATTCAAACTATACATGCAAAAGGTGTTTAAAAAGCAAAAAAAAAACCTTTAAAAAATTAAATAAAAACTTGGAAAATTCTTGCAATATAAAATCAAAAACTAACTATATAAGGACATCACAGAAATCAAGAAAAAATACAAAAAAATGGCAAGGGTACGTAAAGTTACACAAAACTGAGAAAAAATTATGTAAAGTACTTAGTGACACCAAAAACAGTTAAAATTTTTGTTCATGTGAAACTGAAAAAGTTTAGAGGTTTTATTTTTGTACACATATATTTATCCTTTTAATGATAATATGGTGATCAGATGACCAGGTAAAAGAATCACTAGCAAAATACACTGTTGGTAGAAGAAAAACCTTTGGGAAGAGCTTCAGCAGCAAACAAGCAGCAGCTGTAAATGAGTAAGTTCTTTCATGTCCTACAAACCTGTCTTTAAGGAAGGTGTAAAGGTGGAGGACCATTCGCAGGCCCTGCTAGATTCTGAAATTGTTTGGGACTGTTTGCTCACTCCTTTCTGCCTTCAGTTTCCTCCCTTTTTGAATGAAAATCTCCCTAACGGTTATCCACTGCCTAACCTACCACCATAAATTTTTTGGAAGCAGATAATTCATCATCTAGTTACTGGGTTCACAGATGGAGAAGAAATTGGTGTCATGATGGATCGTACTCAAGAGTCTCACCCATACCTGACTGAGATGCTTCCAATGACGAGACCTGGGACTGGTGAGCTGACGATGTCTAAACAAGGTCTGGACTTGAGCTGATTTAGCAATGAGCCAAGACTTCTGGGAAATGTTGAGGAGGGTGAATGTATTTTGCATGTGGGACAGGTGTAATTACATAGGGACCAGAGGCAAATGGTAGTGGGCAGAAAAGGTGGCCCCCAAAATACCGGAATCTATGAATGCTACTTTACAGGGCAAATGAAGAACCTGCGTGATCATAAATTTGAATTAGTTCAATGCTTACAAGCTCCCCAAATCAAAGGCTGAACACCACCTGTCATGTGTGTGTTTGAAACTGACTGGTACATCACCCATATTCTCTGCAGGGTGAAAAAGTGATAAAAGATTAAATGCTAAGGACAATAACAGAACATAGAATCACTGTGAAAACTATCCAGAGAAAGACACTAAAACTGGCCCTCTCTGCAAAAGCCCAATTTGACAGGACAGTAGCTAACCTTTGTAGGCAAATAAAACATGTTACTATAATTAAAACTTACTCAAACTGCACTTTTGAAAATAAATATTTCTATATAACACACACACACACACACAGATTCCTTTTCACACTGCGTTCACATTAAACAAAAATAAATTAGGGTCCTTAAAGGACATTTACTATATAAATGAACACACACAGAAGGAACAGAATGTGACTTAACCTACATAAATGAGATTTTAACACACTATACTTCAGAAACATCTGCAGCTATCTTAAAAACAGTCCAAGTATATATTTTGATCTTTTACTGACAAAATACACTAAAGAGTTCTATAAAAGTTCAAAGTATCTATAAGCAACAATGACTCAGAGTCTGAGATTGAGTTACATGACCCGTTCTCAACAGTGCTCCCCACATTTAAGAGGACAATGAACACCCCAGAAAGGCCATCAAAGGTGAGGTGGATGGTAAGGTAGAAAGAGGCAGCTTCTGTAATACTTTAAGGGCTATTTCTGAATCTCTGTAGGCATGAGCCTTTTTGTTTGCTTGTTTAAGCATCTCTTCCTCTATATTCATTCTCTAAGTAAGAAGCTTTCTTAGTTCTGATCTTTTTTGTCTTTACCTCTCTTTCTCAAAGGCCCCAAAAAACTAAACCCTAAAGGCAACCTGTCACCATGTATTCAGATATTTTGACAAAACTACAAACAAACAGGATATTGGATCAATATGGATTTTTTTTTCTATTGCCTGCAACAGGCAGAGAGTATAAGGATACTATACTATAGATGGCTAGTGGAGATTTTTAGAAGCTAACAGGGATTAAAATAGCTTTACAAGTAATTTACTATCAAGAAAGACTATAAATCTGTGATTATAATTCTCCCTTTGGTAAGACTGTCACCAAGTAATAAATTCCTAGCCAATCAACAGAAATAAACAGACCCTCCCCTTTATCTGCAGTAGGACAGAAACAAGGCAGGTCAAACACCGTATTTATACGGAAGGAGCTTCCCATGGAGAAGACTGTCTTTGTGTACCTGAAACCCAAGTTCAGGGCCTGATATGGAAAACAGGTTCACATGTTTACTGATCTGGGAATAAATCTGACAAAGAAAGAACCAGACAACAAAAAGCGTGGGTTAAATCAGCTGGAATCAGTTTCTGCTGCCTGCACCCAGGAACCCTGACTGATAAGGAAAACAGTATGTGTCCTCGGCCAGCCATATTCCCAGAGCGCTGCTGTGTCCTTTAGGGCAAGGCTGTCTGACTTTTTTCATGCCATAATTTATATGACAATGAGGACATCTGTTCAATGCAGGGAGAAAATGAGAACCACAGCTGGCCCTGAAGCTGGCCGAGGTGGTTCAGCAGCCTCAAGCCCTACTCAAGCCGATCCAAGGACAGAGGGGTCAACCTTTCTGCATCACCCTTGAAATTCTGGTTTCAAAGTTCTGCCTTAAGAGGATGCCAGTGACATTTACACAACCTTTCCAGTATCATCACTCTACAATTTCTTCCTCACAGTTCTCATGGGAGGAGCATTCCCAAGCATGGGATCTTCAAGAATAATCAGAACAGCGATTCTGAAGCAGGAGGACCTGTCCAAGCATGTCCATACTCACTATGGCCCAGGAGTATCTTTTGCTCTAATCTGACCACAGAACAATTGCTCTAAATCGGACCTCAGAATATTGCGGCTGAAAGGAAGACATCTTTCAGCTTTCAGATCTCTGAGGTTTCTGCAGCAGACTGTTACAGAAATAGCCACCAATGAACCGCAGCTCCGTGTCCCTGCCGCTCTGCAACGTGACTCTGCTGCTCCTGCCATCACAGGTGGAATCTGTGTCCCCCTCCTGAATCCAGGCAGGCCTGGGACGTGCCCTTGCCGGTTCCACTCTCACCCTCCTGCAGAGTTCCTGACTCTAAACGGAAAGCGGATCAGTCAAGCTTCCTGGACGATGAAGGAGCACACGGAGCGAGAGGCCTGAAGGCCTGGCCAGTCCAGCTGAGCTGAAGCAGCTCCAGCAGACCAACGAGCTGAACGCAGACATGAGAGTAACAAAGAGAATCATGAAGAATTAAACAGTTGCTGTTTCAAGCCACTACTCACATGCCAGAGGAGTGGGCAGAAATGATGGAAAGGTGATCAGAGCAGTCTCTCTGGAGGAAGCACCCTGCCACCACAGGGGACTCCCCAGAACCAAGGCCAGGAGTGGGCAGGAACTTTAACTGCAACAGACAGAGCACTCCTATTGTACTTCAGGAATCCTAGCGGATGACCCACAGTTGTTCAGAGCGCCCACCAAGGAGGTGGGGAAAGAACTGCCTTACATTCTCATTTCTCCCTTGGCTCTGAGTAACCTCATCTGCAAAACAGAAAGAATATCTAGAGTAATTTTTCAAGTTATCTGTAATCACCGGAAAAGAGGAAGACAATTCCAACTATGCAACCTCAAACAACTTCAGAAATGAGGAAATAAAGTGGCAGACAAGAGTTTACTTTCATCCCCTTTTCTGCCTCCATTTCTACCGTGACAAGTGCTCTCTCTTATATCATGAACAAAAGAGAGTAAGAGAGGAAGGACATTGACTTGGAATCAGGAGAAATGGGCAACGTTGTCCATTCTAGGCTCGAGGTCCCAGGCATTCCAATAATTAAATGAGCCACTATCAGCTAACATTATATTGCTTCCTCCTCCTCCAGAATTTGGTACATAAGGGTAAGTGAAGTCGCTCAGTCGTGTCCCGACTCTTCGCAACCCCATGGACTGTAGCCTATCAGGCTCCTCCGTCCATGGGAGTTTCCAGGCAAGAGTGCTGGAGTGGAGTGCCATTTCCTTCTCCAGGGGACTTTCCCGACCCAGGAAACGAGCCTGGGTCTCCCGCATTGTTTACTGTGGGAGCCATCAGGGAAGCCCACATAAGGAAGGGTAAGCAACATCCAAAAATCAATAAGATCTCACTTAGAACTCTGAGCTCTCATCAGTAAAACAAAACACTGCCACTCACCCATGCATGTAAGCATTCTGGAAACTGGACTGTGCTGAGTTTAAGAAACCAACAGCCCCTTCATCACATTTTAACCCTTGTGCGTGCAAGATGGATTTGGGGGAAGTCCAATGAAAGAAGTTATGGAGCCAGAGGTACAGAAATGTCACACTTATATGCAAGCCAGTCTGCCAGGCAGAGGGGACAAAAGGACAAAGCAGTGACCTACCCACAAAGACTGCTGTCTTTGGTATCCCGCCAAAATTAAAAGGGACTGTGGCGGGAGGAAGTTAAAGGGTAGGGATAGGGAAGAAAAGTACTTTTGCTAGATATTAAGTGAGCACCAATAAAATACTGATGAAAATAAAAAGAGAGTTATTTCTGTGGTCTAGTAATCCACACACCTGTAAAACCAAGACTACAAACTGTCCCTTACGTGTCGGAACTGCTGTGGTAAGGACTAACACAGGCCGGGTGTCAATAACCAGCAAACAAATGTAACTCCTCCAACTAAACTGGCCAAATCCTGATTAGTCCAAACTCCTCAAAAATACCCAGAAAGCCAGCCAATTCAGGAAGGCCCTCCCAGGATCAGCAGTACAGCACACATGTCCAGGCTCTACTAAAACTTACAGGACTTGAGAAGCCTGTCCACACCACTATTCGGACAGAATCTTGGCTTTGGACCTCCACAGACCCAAGTTCTGCTGTGAGGACCCTGGGGTCACCCAGAGGCAAAGAGGGAAGCCCTCGGTCTCAACTGCAGAGCCTCAGTTAAAGCCACTGCCTTCTGCAATGACACACCAGGAGAGAGTATGGTGTAAGTGCCTTCCCAATCAATGACAGCAAATATCCCCATTAGAAAATTCACAAATGGCACGAACAGGTAATTAACAAAAGAAAGAACACAAATAGAATAGAAATAAGCCATTAACATGAAAAAAATTTTTCAAATTCTTCTAGTCATCCAAAAAAATAAAATTCAATTTTTGCCTTAAATACCACACATAAATAGAGAGCCCTAATATCAAAGTTCACGAAGGTATGATACGCAGCGGTCCCCAAGGGACTCTACCACAGCTGTACTTTCACAGCTGCGTGTAGTCAGATGGTGTCCCTTACCCACCTCAGCTCCAGCAATGCAGAAACTACTTCGCATGTGCCTCAGTGGCCTAAGAATTACCCCAGACTCATAAATCCTCCACACCTCTTCAGTCAACAGGCGAACACAGGCAAGCGAAAGGACAAACAGTGCACTGCTGTGCATGAATTACTAACAGGCCCAGTTTCCAGAGCGCGACACCTGGAAAACACCTCAAAATGTCCCGATGGCTAAGCCAGTAACTCCATCCCTGAGCATCCGTCCTTCAGCAGGTTAAGGACTACACAAAGAAACTTATCCAAAGAAAGCTATTTGTGGTAGATGAGTTATAAAAATTATGGCACATCCATATTGGGAATACCACACTACCATCAAGAAAACACACCACAAAAGACTACTAACATTAGAACGAACACTAATAGTTTAAGGGCTTTTTTTTCTCCTTTTAATCAGGCAATATGTAATGTGTCTAATAAACTATCATTTTAGTAAAGCACATGTGTATATAATTTATAATACACGCTCTCCAGAACATCACTGGTAATTAATTCATAGTGCTAAAATCATCAGTGATTTTTTAATTTTTTCTGCTTTTCTGTTTCAGTTTTTCTACACTAAGGGTTTTTTCTTTTCTTTTCGGTTTTAATTATAACCTCCTTGCTCCTGACACCAGAACTTCCTAAAAGCGACCTATCTATTCTCTAAACCTAACCTTGCTGAGGCCGAGAGAACAAGTTAGAAAAAATGGCCTTAAAAATACAAGTATGCAGACTTCCCTGGTGGTCCTATGATTGGGAATCAGCTAAATTAACAATATTTTAATTTCCAAGAGAACAGGAAACACTATCCAAGGCAATCCCCTCCCTCCACAATGCCGCGCTCCGATGGCCATCCCTAACAGTGGGAATTCCAGCTGCACACCTGCCTTGAAAGTGAGTGAAAGTGAAGTCGATCAGTCGTGTCCGACTCTTTGCGACCCGTGGACTGTAGCCCACCAAGCTCCTCCGTCCATGGGATTCTCCAGGCAAGAATACTGGAGTGGGGTGCCATCCAAACGGATGCAGAGCGGCGGCAGCTGTGGCCGTCAGCACACCTCTGCCCCAGCGTGGAGGGAGAGGCAGACGCGCTGAGCACTCTGAGTCCCGCACGTTCTCTCCAGCTTACTGGGCATCTCCTTTATGCCTTCGTCCTTCACGGTCCCCGTACAAAAGGCCTAGCCCACGACACACCTACACTACTTCCCTCCACAGAGAAGCTCGGTGGCCACACGCGCTGCGAACCCTGGTCAGGGAGGGGAATGTTCAAGACACACCAGGCAGTCACAGCTCCCAGCACCTTGTCCAGGCAGCAGAATACTTTAAGCCCACGTAATCCCCCAAACTCAGCCAAATCCACAGGGCATTTTTGCTCTCAAGCCTCAAACGTGTGAACATACCAACAGGGGCCCCATGGAGACAAGTGAGACATAAATGCCATGTTGATCAACTCCAACAAAACTTTCTACGCTGATGGTCAGAGAGCTCCCTTCTCCTGAGATGGGCAGGCCTCCCCATCAGACCCCTCAGGTTTCCCAAAGTCTGAAGTTACTGTCTCAGCATCCACCAACAGCAGTCTGTTAGGATTTCTGGAAAACCATCCACAGTGGTCCTCCTCCTAGTGGGACAAGGCACATAATATGCAAACTTAGGAAAACTGTGCCAAAAAAAGTCACAGGGCTTATTTCAGTTTCCAACACCGTGAGGCCAGGCAGAAGCTTCCACCAGCCTCACTGTGGAGGCAGAGGTGCAGGTGTTCTCACAACGGCATGCCTGAGCTCTAACAGGGAACAAAGTGCCCTCTGGTCTTATATCACACTTACTTTTTTTGCGTGGCAAACCCACAACATCCTACCATCATTTTAACTTCCTACCACCTATAAATGACACAAGCACATTCACCGTATTTTTTAATAATACAGTCAGTAGTTTTCCAATCAGTGCTTCACCCCTTTTGTTACAAGCACCACAGTGCTAAGAAAAGACCAGGTGCATGACACAAAGAAGGCAAAGCAAGGGCCACTGACCTAGAGCTCCAGTGAGTGCTTCCAGGCCACAGGGCTAAGGAGGTGACCATTTCAGCCGACAGCACGACCTCAATGGCAGCTCCTAAAAAACCAGATCTGACTTCTCCTTACAGAGCTTACCTAGAATAATACCATTAGCAGTTCAGTTCAGTTGCTCAGTTGTGTCTGCCTCTTTGCGACCCCATGGACTGCAGCACGCCAGGCTTCCCTGTCCCTCACCAACTCCTGGAGCTTGCTCAAACTCATGTCCATCGAGTTGGTGATGCCATCCAATCATCTCATCCTCTGTCATCCCCTTCTCCTCCTGCCTTCAATCTTTTCCAGCATCAGGGTCTTTTCCAATGAGTCATTTCTTTGCATCAGGTGGCCAAAGTACTGGAGCTTCAGTATCAGTCCTTCCGATGCATATTCGGGACTTATTTTCTTTAGGACTAACTGGTTTGATTTCCTTGCAGTTCAAGGGACTCTCATGCAACATAGCCAGACTTTTGTCAAATGTTAATTTCTTCCTTTATCTAATTTCTTTCCTTATCAACCTAAAATACTAATAAGGATTCCCACACAGTCATAAATAATTAACTCTTCTAAATTAATCCTATAAATTAGCAAGTAGATTAGGATAAAGGAAGCTGTTTCTTTTACAGACAATTTAGCATCACACTGGAGGTACCACTCAGTCCTCAGACAGGACATCTTGATCCTTTTCATAACAGAAAATCCAACTACCCACTGGCCAAAGAAACAGTGCATACCCACTCTTCCTTCCAGGTAACTCCAGATTAGCCTGTCTAGAAACTGTACTGATTCAAAGCTATGCGTCTGCTGTATGCACGTGGTTTTGCTACAGACACTATCTGTGACGTATCAATAATTTTTTTAAAAATGCATGTGATATTTGTCTGAGGCTCCTAGGACAGAGCTCCTACAACCCTTAGAATTTCCTAAGTAATAAACATCTTTTATTATTCATGACAAGCCTCCTTCCACTACATCAGGGTTTATGCTAATTAGGTGGAGGGTGGGGAGGGCGTACAGAACTTCAGGATGGGGGGTGCTGGTGTCCAGAAAAACCAGTCGAGTGATCAGAGGGTTTTCAGCCCCACCCACCAACCACCACAGAAGGGAGAGGGTGTGGAGACTGAGTTCAATCCCCAAAGGTCAACGATTTAATCAGTCATACCTTTGCAATGAAAGTTTCATAAAAACTCCCCAAAATTAGCTCTGAGCTTCCTGGTTGGCAAACACACAGAAGCAATAAAAGGATGATGCACCCAGAGAAGGCAGGGAAGCTATACCCTCCTCTCTCTCTATCCCTTGCCCTATACCTCTGCTATTTGGCTCTTCCTGAGTTACACACGTTTATAATAAGTTGGTGAACGTACGTAAAGTGTTTTCCTGAGTTCTGCGAGCTGTTCTAGCAAACAAGTGAACCCTGGCGGGGTGGGGGGTGGGGGTGTGGTGCTAAGGGAACCCTGTAACATGCAGTCAGCCAGGGAGAAGTGTGAGCAGCCTGGGCACCCCATTTGCAGCTGGATCTGAAGTCAGGGCCACTTTATGGGGCTGAACCCTTTAACCTGTGAGATGTGATGCTAACCCAAGGCAGACAGTGTCAGAACTGAGTTGCACAGTTGATGTTGGAAGACTGTGTAGGGTCAGAAAATACCTCAGTGTCAAAATGTGAAACGGTGAAAAGTGAGGAATATTAAGATTTTCTAAAGGCAAAAGAAGTTAACGTCAAGAAATAAATCTGTCCTTATTTTCATCAATATTTATAAACTGATATTTTTATGTTACCCAAACCTGTCAGCAAGCCTGCAGCCTGTGCCACCTAAAGCAGAAGGGACGCTATAGCTCAAGGATACTTTCTCTAATTCTAAAATATCACCCATAGTTGGGGGGGGCCAAAAGCCCTACAACATATAACGTTAAACTAGTCCTCAAGAGAATACCTCAGTTATTATATAACAACCCCTTGCTTCTTCAGGGACACAGTCAACATCTGAACAAAAGCATTCTCACACTCAGAACCTACATACTCATATGGATGACTTCTGACCACTGGAAATTAGATTTAGCACTCCGGTGACTTTTCATAATAGCACCTGCGTATCACAGGAACTCAAATATTTCTTGAATAAATGAATAATCCGAGCTCAAGTTTTGATTTAACACCCTTAGGGACAAATAGCTTCACTCAAACGTCTCGATTGGGGGTTTCATCAGTACTTCCTGATAGACCTAATATGTTGCTTCTTCGGTTCACATTAATCAAACGAAGCATAGCTAAAAGTTAGGTAGGTTCTCTGAAAAAGTTAGTCAGCAAACTTTAACTAAAGAAATGCACCTAACTGATACAACTTCATGACACAAGCATTAGTCATAATGCTTTAAAAAAACAACTGGCATTTATAACTGCCTTCAGTTGTAAGATTTGTGATCATCTTTTATACACTCAACCACCTTTTTGCATTTCAGTGCTGCATTACCCTAGACGTCTGATGGAAGTTTCTCGGGTTTGTCATTCACAGCTGGGCAAGGTCAAAGCCATATCAGACCACCACCACAGGGAGACATTCGTCCTGTAGTTACAAGATGGGTGACTGAATAGGGACAGTGACAGGTAAAAGCTACTTACGAAACTGTCATTAATGAAAGGTGAATAACGACACGTGTTGAACAAGCATAAACCAGTCACTGAGAAGGTGACTGCCAACTGGAACATAGGGTGTTCATGGCTTTTTGTGTTTTTTTTTGTTGTTTTTTTTTTAATATCTTGGATGAGAACTCCTATTTCCTTCTATTCTCACCAAACTGACTTTCGATGACTAATCCTGGTTCCCAAGTCCTGGGAAGGGAATGCCTGGAGGAGCTGAGCAGTCTAAGTGCTGAATGTCAATTAATGAGCACAGCTGGCATCGGTTCAGGACTGATCTTAATTTGGCACAACTGGTCTCACATGCCCACTGGTTCCTGAACTTCACCAAAAAAAAAAAAGGACAAGAATTATTATTTGACATGGCTTTTTATTACCTATAGAGATTTAGAGATCTTTAAAAAGTTGAAAAGAACCCTGGTTAGGGAACAGATTAACTCATGTTCCAGGGTAAGAAGAAGAGACAGATGTCCAGTTCTAATTCTCTTAGAGTATAGTAAAGTGCAATTAGGGCTTGTGTACACGCGTGTGCATATAGATGCATGCACCTCACATCCAGCAGCACTGGTGCAGTTAAGTAATACATGATCAGTAACATGCATTCGACAATATGCCCCAAACACAAACTATTTGTTGGTTGAAGACAGCAACTATTTGCAGAAAACCACAAATGTTTAGAAACTCAAGTTAACCAGTCCCAAATGAAAGAATTAATCTAGACGAAAACCACTGACGGCGGCCAGAAGCATCAGCTGAAAGGCTGATGGGGAAGTTTACTCCACACGAATCACACTGACAGCACCGAAACCAGCTGATCAGTCCTAAGAAGAGTTGCAACCAGAAATCACGTGCCTCCTGGTGTGATGCAACAAAAAACACACAGCACCACCTATCAAGTGTTCTTGTCCAAAACCTGAAGCTCTGCATGATCAAATCTTCTGTAGCTAACTATCAAGTAACAGGAAATGCAGGGCAACGGGGAACATGTGAAACACTAATTACCAAAGGGATGTAATCAGTCAAGTTCAAAGTGTACAAAATGCTACAAAATACATGACCCAAGTTTTTCAATGAATAAGTGGTGAGGAAAAAGAAGAGAAGATGGAGCTGCTTTAAGGAAATTTAAGAGACATATCAACCAAATGCAGTGTGGACCTTGTTAAGAGCTCAACTTGGAACAAATCAACTGTGAATAAGGCACCTGTAGGACATTTGAGGAAATCTGAACACTGAGTGGCTGTCTGATAATACTGGTTTACTTAACAGTGTGACAAGACATTGAAGTTATAGGAGTCTAACCCTTATCACTTAGAAGACGTGTGACTGACACATCTGTGGATGAACTAACGATAATCAGAACTTGCTTGACAGTGTTTTAGTAGAGGGAAGCACAACAAATGCAGTAAAGGTGGCCATAAGTCTGTAATCAGTGATGCTATGTAATGGGTACATGGGTTTTATTATACTATTCTAAGTTGGAAAACGTCTATCATCAAAAGTTTTTTTAAAAATTAATGTTCTTTCTCCCACCTCTCGTTACAAGAATGTAGGAGGGACATAAATCTTTTGCTAAAAGCATCAACTGGTTTTCGAGAGCCTGTACGCAAGTTTGTCTTCAAGCAGCGCGTGGCTGCACCTATCACCGCCACCGTGGTGGAATAGGTCCAGTCACCTGACCTACTCATCTCTGTCAGCTGTTCTGCAAACAAGTTACCTCACAATCCTACCCAAAGCACTCCATTCTCTGCATCTGTCGAGGTCAGAATTTAGAGTTTTCATTGACCATTTCTTCCCTAGTGGTAGATCCCTTCTGTCCCTTCATTTAGAGCCGCAAGAAGGAATCCCTCCATTTAATGTTTAGTCAGACTTGATCATTTTCAACTGAAGACCCCTCAAAAGCCATCTGATTTAAAGCATCATTCCTATGAGTGCACACTGCTTTCTTTCAAGAGTCAGTCAAATGGTACGGTTCACAGCATGTAACCTGGGACCAGGCCAGCGTCACACAGTCGGCCACTCTGTAGCTGCATGACTTTGGAAAATGCCCTTCACGTTTCTGGGCTTCAGTCTCATCTACGTACCTACTTCATAAGATTGCTGGAAGAAACGGGGTTAATAGCGTAGATAATTGAAAGTGATAGAGAAGACTAGGTAAGAGAAATAAAAATCTAAGGACAGGGTTTTGCAAGCACTAAGTGAGAGCTACCTATTGTTATTTAGCTCCACCACGTGGTCTGCCTCTACATGCGCAATTTCTCAAAGAACATAAGCTTTTTCAGAGTAGGGTCAAGACTTAACCCATCTTTAAAGACAGCGGTGCCTCTCACCGCTAGTGGCATATACATATTTATTAAATGTTATACCGTGCTGCTGTTTATTTAACCTTTTTAAGAGCTTCTCTAAAGAGTAAATATGTATACATTTCATTTTCATTTCTGAGTAATATTCACTGAATTCTACCTAATGAAAGATGAATACCAACATGGCCCCTGCAAATTTCCTCTGGAACATCGTTTCATCTAGACACTTGTGTCTGGATTTTCAGAGCACTCAAAGTCATGCAGTAAGAATTCAAGTATTTACTGAACCTGGTTTAAAAACCATCACTTAAAAATCATCACTTAAATTTATAAGCTAAATTGAAAGTCACTTTGATTAACTGGAGAATCAGTTGGGAATACTTTCTGGAAACTTCTCATAAAAGTCTTGTCGAATATCCTCTCACTGCTCAGAGTAAAGCTGGACTGGAAGATGAAGGGAGCCTTCCTGCAGTGTGACTTCCTGCAGTGTGGGAGAACCACCCATTTTTTTCTCATTCAAAAACACACATTTTTCCAAATGATTTTTAAGGTGCAATAGGTATTTGAAACCTTTCTTCTTCTAGCAACAAAACCATTTTCAGGAAGAATTAATGTTCCCATCACTCCCAAGACCAAAGATAATTAGGTAACAGTCCCCTTGGAATGGTAATTGGTTTAAAGGGAACATGTGAAGTTGACTCTGCCAAGACTACAATTCATGGGATTCAATAACTATAAAAATAGTTTCTAAGCAGAAGGGCTTTCCATTGACAGTTTATCAGGGTCAACAAAGATAGTGATGACTAGAATAGATGTTTAGTCCTAAGGACTTGTGGCAAATACAAACGTCTCATTTTTCAACTAACTTCAGCATATATGTATATTTAAATAACCCATGTTAACCTACAATCGAAGCAAATGTGGTCATTCTGTTTCTTAGGATGGCTGAGTTTAATAAATTTCAAGTAATAAAATTTTAGTCATTGGGTGTAGATTTTTGCTACATAAAGCGAGAAATTAGAAGTTTAATAATCAAGTGATCTAAGCTCTTAGTTCTAAATGCAGGAGGGTTTGACCCTCTCTGCACTGCTCACCTGTTCTCTACACCCCACCTCCGACAAAGTCAAATACTCTCCTGAGGGAAACATCATCTTTCACAGAACTTACCAAGTCAGTAAACTTACAAACGACTTCCTCAAACTTCTGGGAAGACTCACAAAACATCCTTTCTCCTCTTCATTGGCTCATTCTTATTATTACCAATTTTAAAACAATCCAGGGTACTTATTCAAAAGAATAGTTTCACAGTGAAAGGAAAATCTCTCATCAGGATAGCGCCATTTCCCCCCAAATACTGAGCTGTGCAGTGTTATCCAAAGCAATCAATACCTGTAATCTAATTTCTACTATTGACTTCAAGGATAACAGTCAGCTCTGGAACATGAAATTTTCTAAATAAACATCTTGTTGCTATACAAACATTCTCAAGGAAAACAATTTTTAAAGCCACTAAATCTTTTCAGAGCTACGGAAAGTACAAAACGCAAAGGTACAGAAGCTCAACACCCAGAAGTTGTCTTCAGCCATCAAGAATTCTCCAGAAATACACTGCTGAAAATACACTGCAGCAAATACACTGCAGCACATGGTGGGGAAAGGGAGCTAAAGTGCTCTTGTGTGAAATTATTTTCCAGATTCCCAACTGCTCTCACTTTGATTGGCACAGGATTCTATTAGGTGTTTTATGAGGAAAATCCCTATGCCCTCAGGTCTTAAAATTCTCATAGAAATAAAAAAATCAAAATGCGGACACATGGAGGTAAATTTAATACTCACAAAACCATATCTCAAAAACTTTGTTTTGAGCAAATCTCCTGCTCTCCCCCATCCAAAGAAAAACTGGTTTTATAAAGCAAGGCAAATCATATTTTAAAGAACTATGTTTACAAGTTAGCTCATTACAGTCACTGAGATATCAAACTTGCTCATAAATCACATAAACATATTTACAAGTACAAAATCATTATCTCCAAATGATAAATGATGAACTAATCAACCTTCTAAATGTAGGAGCTCTACATCGGAAAGAAGTATTTCCCCTGATGTAGTCTTACATCAGACTTTAGAAAAATTCAATAATCCAACAGTGTTAAAAAGAAATATTAACACTGTTGTCTCAAATAATAACTTTACTTATCTTAAGATAAATAAGATAATATATACTCATATATATTTAAAAAAACAAATAAGAGCAAAAACTATAATTGATCAAAGATCATGAGGTATAACGTGGATTTTTATTGAATTTCTATAAAAATCTAGTTCCAAAATTAAATATGCAATCTCACACGTGTGTGTGTGTTATAAACCTACACACACATCACCAATAAAACTCCACTAACTTTTAACAGGCAATTGTAATAAACTACTGGAATAGTGATATAGCAATAAAAAAAAAAAAAAAAACTATGTGTAAGTCAAACAATGGGGAAAAATTAATCCTTCAGAGCTTCCATTAGTCATCAGAACCATCTTACAATAAGTCTTTCTGATTTGTGATGGAGAATTGAACATTGAAGCAGCATTCACACTTAGTGGACTTTTAACAAAATGTACTTGTGTTCTCCGCACTCCATTCCCTTCTTCAACTACTGTCTGCTATATAATTATTTTTAATGAATTAAATTATAGTTTTTCTGATCATTTGAAACACCTTCAGAATGAAACTGGAGATTCTGGCAATAGAGTATACCCTAATAAGTAAGAAAATGCTGCTTTGGTGATTTCAAGCCCTTCATTTGCAAAGAAATGAGTGGCTACTTTTAACATACAGTTAATGGCTATGTTCCAGAGCAAACTGGAAGACTGATTTTCTGCAAGCATTACCAAACTGCACTTACAAATTTTAAGTTACGCAGATCACAGGACCAGTCCTGGGTAAAAGTGTTAATAGATGTCAACAGCTGAAAACTTACCCTAAAACACAGGTACCAACTGTACAAAAACAAGAGCCGTCAACTTAGAGCTGGCCTCCGCGCCACCAGCCCTGCTCCCACCCTCCCTTTCCTCGAGACACCCTCTGAGGTCCGAGCCCACAGAGACAGCTCTGCCTGATGCCACAACAGGCCAGGCCATCGCAGGACCTCTGAGCCGTGGTCTCCCACCAGGAAGGTAGCTACCAGGGGACTCCACAGAAGCCCCCATGCTGCTTCTCTCTCCTGACAGAACAGTGGAAGCAAAGGTGCCCAGGACACAGCGGCTCCTCTGCACTAAGAGCCCGCCGGGGGCAGGGACCGGTTCTATTCACTGCTGCCCCATTCATCTCCATCGCTGGATGGAGCCTCAGTGTCCAACATGCGCTCTGTGAATGAATGCACAAAACTGTGCTTGCGTGCGTGCTAATGTCATTTCAGCCGTGTCTCACTCTTTGTGACCCCATGGACTACAGCCCACCATGCTCCTCTGTCCATGGGATTTCTTAGGCAGAATACTGGAGTGGGTTGCCATTTCCTTCTCCAGGGGATCTTCCTGATCCAGGGATTGAACCTGAGTCTCCTATGGCTCCCGCACTGCAAGGTGGATTGTTTACCACTGAGCCACTGGGGAATTTCAAAAGCCGGAAAACTGAAAGGAGACCTCCCAAACAGAGATGGAGAAATAAAAAGGGAGAGCGCAGTCAGCGTGAAGAAGTGGTGAAAGCAACCAAAGGTGGGCAGAGACACACTTCCCGGTTGGGTTCTATGGCTACAGTAAAGCGTGCAACACCTCAAACCTCGTATTTCCATAGCAAATAGAAAGAGATAGCACCGCACCGTCTAGACAGTCTGAAGGCATCTTACCTAAAGAGCTTTATAGTCACTATACACACAATTTAAACTTAACACAATCAATATTTCTCATATTGTGGACTATTCCCTATAGTCCACAAAAGGACTAAGAGAAAAAAGCAACAGTGTAAATGCAATTCTGAATTTTTTAAATGGCAACATTTTTCTTAAATTAGATTTTATGTCCATACATAAAAATTTTAAAATTACATCAAATATTAGAAAAATGTTTTATGTTAAAATATAACTGAAAGCTAAAAACTGTCACAGTAAATGTGTAATATACATTTAAAACATAGCATAAATTAGAAGCTGTAACTTCATTACATGGAGGTATGTATCGTATGTGTAGGTTCCCTATAAGCAGGAAATCATGTTCCATTTTTAGTTTAAGGTAAGACAAGGATGACAATATGGACCAATTAAAAAATTTTTATCCTAGGGTCTAGCATACTCTATTACTCATTATGGATTTATATCACGGGGAAACCATTCAAGAAATAAATTTTTGTTAACTACTTTTCCAAGGATGTCATAATGTTCATTCCATTGACTTCTCTGATAGCTCACTTGGTAAAGAATCCACTAGCAATGCAGGAGAACCCAGTTCAATTCCTGGGTTGGGAAGATCCACTGGAGAAGGGTTAGGCTACCCACTCCAGTATTCTTGGGCTTCTCTTGTGACTCAGCTAGTAAAGAATCTGCCCGCAATGTGGGAGACCTGGGTTCAATCCCTGGGTTGGGAAGATCCCCTGGAGAAGGGAAAGGCTACCCACTCCAGTATTCTGGCCTGGAGAATTCCATGGACTGTATGGTCCACAGGGTCACAAAGATTTGGACATGACTGAGTGACTTTCACTCACTCACTTCCAGCAGAAAGTTTTAAAACAGCAGAAATGTTCTCTCCAGGTTAAATTGTTTCGTTTGAACTAACTTAAAAATGATACATATCAGAGGATCTAAAGTGTACAGCATGGTGACTATAGCTAAAACAGAGTATTATATACTTGAAAGCTGTTAAGAGAGTAAATCTTAAAGATTCTCACTCTTTGTTACGAGAGGTGATGGAGGTGTTAACTAACCCTACTGTGGTAATCATTTCACAGTATGTAAGTGCATCAGACCATCATGCATGTACCTTAAACAGTGACATGTATCAATTACACCTCATAAAGTTGGAGGAAAGAGAATAGTGTATCTAAAGAAGCAGTCATGGAGTTCCCTGGTTGCCCAGTGGTTAAGGACTCCACACTTTCACTGCCAGGTCCTGGGTTCAACCCAGGAACTGATTCAATTAGGGAACTGATATCCTGGCAAATGGCATAGCCAAAAAGTAAAAAAAAAAAACACAAATGTTATTCTTCTCCACTCTATGAAACAACAAGCAGAAGATGAACACATTTTATTTGGGGATATATTTGTGGTAACTAAAGAATAGTCTTCTTGAATTGGGACTTTTTTATATTGCATTTTATACAAATGACATTTAAGTTTAAAATATATCTGTTTTAGCTTTAGAAATTTTGCTTTCCTATAGAAAACCTATTCTGTAGTCTATGAAGACTGGTGCTCTACTATACAACCCTGGTCTATTTTGAGGGGAGTGGAAAGGAAAAAGAAAAAAAGCTTTGTTTTTAAAGAAAAAAATTTAAAATTCATTAAATGCATGCTTCAAAATAAGTCAACTTTAAAGCATGAAGTCTCAGAGTACAGTTATACTATATACTTTTTTGCACTGCAATCGTAAAAGTGAACTTTCTTCAACTTGTGATTTAAATTGGCTAAGTCCAAATATCTATATACATCTTTCTATACAACTATATACTATGAACGTATATCTTTCTAAACCTAGTATATCTGTCTATATCTATATATCTCTTTCTACACTCACATACATTTGAATACCTGCATATGTTTCTCCTAGGTCAATCCAAGTGAAAGCAAGAACAATTTACAATCAAAAGTATAACACAGATTTTTTTTTTTTAAATTTGGGAAACTAATGAAAAATGGAAGCTCTTTCAAAGTAAAACTGCTATGGTTGGTTAGTTGAAACAATAGTGGACACATTCCCAATACCAAGATGGATATGAAAAAAGTAAGTAGCATAATATCATAAAACTTGTAGCTTACTTTGTGCCTTTTCACAGAAGTTTATCTGAAAGCCTAAAGTAAAAGAGATAAGTTCCAGTTCATTTACTGTAAATCAAACAAACCAAAATTAGAACATGACATTGCATTTGTATATTACATTCAAGAACAGCTCAAAGCACATAACCTCCACCATCACAGAGATAACTATAACACATGGGCTTTCTTTAAAAACTCAGCTTTCTGATGTAGATGTACTTTTATAATTATATGGAACTGAAATCAAGTTCAAATTATAAGAGTTACATTGGAGTTACATTGCCTTAACCCTTACTTTTCACATCTATTCAATAAAAAGAATAGCTATTAACCCTTAGAAGTTAATAGTAACTTTTAAGACAGTTTTGTCAATTTTTTCAATCTACAAGTTCAGAACATATCACATTTTATTAACTCAAATTACAAACTCGAAACTATTTGATTACTACCCCTGATTCGAAAGCTTTGCTAGTTGATAAAATGCAAAAGCTAAACACACATAGCAACATTCTGCCAATGAGCTAACTTCAAATGATAACACAGTGAACTACTAAAGAGGTGATGAAATTCTCTAAAGTAGGCCTGAAAAAAGACCATGTCCCTAGGACTATAGGAGCTATAGGAAGAAAACCTGTGAATTCTCCTCAGATACATGAACATATTTCCAAATTCAGTTAGGTCTGGTTATACCTTCCACATACATTTATATAGATGTAATTCTGTAAAATGCACCCAGTCAAATAAGCTGTTCAAAACAAAAGCGTTCCAAAATACAAATGAATATGTATTCATTTGCCCTCACAGTCTATTGGGTGAATTTCAAGTTTTCTTAGTGGTCTACCTGTACCTCTTGCTTTTTATTGCTTTGGGGAACAAAATGGAGAAATCAAATTTAGAATGAGTTTTGCTCAAATGTACTTATACAAATTCAATCAAAATTTGTAGGAAAAAAAACCAGGACAAAAAAGGATTCTCTCTCCCATCCAGCTATCAAAATTCTTAGGATTTTAAGTTATAGGACTTCCCTGAGAGCACAGTGGATAGGAGACAGCCTGCCAATGCAGGAGACATGGGTTTGATCCCTGGTCCAGGAAGACCCCACATGCTCTAGAGCAACTGAGCCCACGTACCATAATTACTGAGCCCCGTGTACTTTAGGACCGCATGCCGTAACTACTGAAGCCCACACATCTTAAGAGTCTAGAAACACTCTTCAAGAAGAGGGAGGGGCAGGGAAGGATTCTGTGGGTCTTCTGAACCTAAGCAACTAAAAGCCAGCCAGCATCCCACCAGGCACAAGTCAGGAGGAATAGGAGCTGGCAGCAGGCGTTCTGGAAGCAAGTGGAAAAGGAACAGGGAGGAGCTCAGAGGCCCGTCTCCCACCCTCACCACTGGAAGAGGGAGGGGGAAGTTCACCTGCAGACTGGAGAGGAAGCTGGTAAAACACTGAAACATCCCATAGTTACTATTCTCTTGTTAGCGCTAAATACAGTCAGTAGTTGCTACTAGGTAGCAAAAATAAAAGGGGAGAGAAGAGGTGAACTGAACAGCAATAGGAATGGGCAAAGGAGCAGGAAAAATAAATCTGAAAGGTATGTGAAGAAGAATGAGAAGGATCTGTACGGTTGTATTAAAAATAAGTCACAGGGTAAAAGTATAATGAATAGGAAAAAATTTAAGGCATATGTAACTGGGAATGTTAGAAATGTCACCAATTACTCCCCGAACACATTAGAAGTTAAGCCTTTTAAATGCTAAAAAGTTCTCAAAACGTGGAAGTTCTGTAATCAGTACAGAATCCATGCATGTAACTAACAACAGAGACGGCAGACTTCTTGAAGTAAAACTACAGACTAACCTAGTTATGGATGAAGTGACCAAGTGAACAGACTCTAAGGACTCATACCTACTTCCCTCTCTGCATTATTCTTCATTCAGAAAAGATCTGCTAACTGATCTGGGGTTCAGAGGCAAGCACGGGCTAAAGAAACTGGAACAGAATGACCTGCCTTTTCCTTGAAATTCCATGTCATCTTACCGATGAACTCAGATAAAAAGTTATTAGCTACATCTTTCTAGACCTCTAAGACTACATATACATGACATACATGTATACATATACAACACATATATACACACACACATATGTAGAGAGAATCTATATATAGAGAGATTATTAAAAAAAAACATGGAGAAGAACCCGCCAAGGTCAGAGAACTGGTGCTTACAGTACAGTACAGATGAAGGAAAGTTTACGATGTTCAATGGGCAAGGCGGGGCCAAGGGAGCCGCCATCAACTTTGTAAAAGAGAAAGATGGTGAGAAGGAAATGGGGAGGAAAACTTCCAATATCCTCAACTTAAGCAAATTTGAGACTGTTGTGCTAAGTCACTTCAGTCGTGTCCGACTCTCTGCAACCCCATAGACAGCAGCCCACCAGGCTCCCCTGTCCCTGGGATTCTCCAGGCAAGAACACTGGAGTGGGTTGCCATTTCCTTCTCCAATGCATGAAAGTGAAAGTGAAGTTGCTCAGTCATGTCTGACTCTTCACGACCCCATGGACTGCAGCCCACCAGGCTCCTCCATCCATAGGATTTTCCAGGCAAGAGTACTAGAGTGGGGTGCCATTGCCTTCTCCCACGATTGTTTTAATTATCCTATTAATATTCATTCACATATATTCAATTTTTGAGGTCTCACTTGTCTCACAAATTACGTCTAAATTCTGTCTTTCCATGCACATACTCTGAGCCCTGCATCTCCGAGAGCAGCAGCTGAATCCACTAGCTAGTAACAGGTTAAATTTTCAAATCTTAGGTGCTGCACTCTTTAACTTAGTATCTGTCCCCGGGGCCTTAATTTTACTTGATCTCCTGCTTCAAATTTGAGTCCTTTTCATTTTATCTGGCCCCAACCAAGTTTCTTTTCACCAAATCTCAGACATCCAAGAATAAAACATAGAGATACACAGGGCAGGGTGCTAGTAAGCCCGCAAAAGAAATAAAGGTGCGGGGGTTTCCTCTCCGTTTTCTCACCAGGCTTCTCCTGCATGTTCCCCTCATTCTCACCCTCTAGCCCCAATCCTGAGAGCCCTTAACTGGCCATAACTGGAAACCTACAATTTACTGTACTTACCAGATAAAGTGAGCTTGTCTGCAACACTTTAAAAGGCTGTTTAGGATGTGTGTAAGTGCACAGTAAAACCAAAGGCATAACGGTATTTGAGAAAGTAGAGAACAAAATGAAGAATGTCAGACCCAGGTTCTAGTTCCAACTGTGAAACTCAAACAAGTCATCTCACTTGAGCCCCAGTTTCCTCATTTATATATACGATTAACAATAACATCAAGAGATCTCAGAATTTGAAACAGCACGCCCACGTGTAAAGCTGCTTGTCGAATGGCCCTCGTGGGGCACAGCAACCATCCCCCATTGTCTTCATCTGGGCGAGGGTACAATGGGTGGCAGGGGGCGGGTAGGGCAGGGGTCTAAGTAGTTGCCCACCTCCTCAGGAGCACCTTATGGTTTCCAGACACCCTGGATTCTAGAAATGCTGAAAAGGGATGATGACTACAGTATGAAGCCAACCTGACATAAAGAAAATCACAGCTGCCTGCTTCCCGGGTCAGGCCACAGACCAAGCGCCCAAACCCTCCTTTTACACAGCCGAAGACGCCAGCAGTGGGTCTCCTTGCAACTCCAACCTCAGAATTCTGGTGCATGCCTTCAACTGTCAAGTCACTCACGGTACACCATGGCGGCTGTAACATCTAAGCACCTATCTAAGCCTATCCAGACCTTGTATTTTCAATGTACTTAGACAGAGTTCCACAGATTTCCTGCTGGGTTACTTCCTTGAGTTTTCCTGACTTCACCTTTCTCAAACTGCAAAGGAACCCACCTTAATAGAGTAACTCCAGGTTATCCGCATCATTCAGGACTAGTCACTCACGATTAACATTCAGGATCTTGTCAGTCCCCATATGCCCAGTTCCTTTCCTCCCTGTGGCTGGTGACTACCTTACTGACTCCAGTTTTGTAACTAAGCACTGAAACACCATCTCACCTCATGCTAGGAAGCCTAGGAAATAAGAACAAAGGCTGCCTGTCACCAGGTGGATTAAAACCCACTTTCACCAGGGCAAATCCCTCAGTTTAAATGTCTGTTCCCTTATCTAAAAAAGGGGACCATGCCCACCTACCCTTAAAGAGAGCTTATGGCCATCAACTTAAGACAAGACAGTGGAAAAAGAGGTGTGATAACTACTAGTTTCCCTGCCTGACTTTAAATCTGAATTATACTTCCTCAGATTGTATCACGTGGGCTGTCCAGATCTCCAAGTGATAGAGATCCATCTGAATTATGTGCGATGGAGTTGATCTGATTTCCAGACCCCTAAAAATAAGAAAAACTCTATGGGCCCAAGTCAACTCAAGCTTCTCAAATCAGGTAACAGAAACAGAACAGGAAAAGAGAAATTTACAAAAAAAGAAACATAACTTAAAATACAGGGTTCTCTAATACACCACTTTAAACAAGTGTCAATATACACTCTGATAAGGGACATTAAGGAAAACATGAGAAAATAAGTATCTTGAGAGCATTATGTTTTTCTACTTTCTTAAATTTAATACTAGGGTTACTCTCCTTTTTAAGGAACATAGAGAAACACATCACGTGCTTTGAGGGGGCACCAATTTCCTGAGCTGAGTTTTATTTTTCAGGTCATGTCAAATAAATGGTGAGAGAAGTGTGTTCCAACACACTAGGAAAGGCAAGCCACTCCAAAGTTTGGAACCTTATCCCTGTGCACCATTCAGTTTTTTAAAATTAGGATTAAGGCACACTCCTCTGGTAAATGGGAAAGACAGAAAGACAGTCAAACAGAATCACAATTAGGGCATTTCATACTAATTTTGTATATGCAAATATTACTGGGAGAAAAAAGTATACTGATTCAAATTTTCACTTTTCCTTAACAGATATGTTTCATTATGCTTGTAAGTTTTGTGTGTGTGTTTGTGTTTTCTTTCTGTAAAATTTTTAACGAGGTATAATCGACATAACGTTCTATTAGTTTCAAGTATACAACTTGATTCAATGTTGGTATAAATTGAGAAATGATCACCACACAGTAAGTCAACTTAACATTCATCATCGTACATAAAAAACTTTCCTGTGATGAGAACTTTAAGATCTACTCTGTTAGCAACTTTGAAATATGCAATACAATATTATTAACTATGGTTGCTAGGCTGTGAGTTATTTTGTATATTTTTTAAAAGCAGAATCAATTTTTCTTTTTACTTAAATTGACATTTGTAAAATGTTCAGCTGAGGGTAAATGGGTAAGGAATGGGCTAGTCTGTAAGTTTTCTGTTATACAAACATACAAGTTATGCATGTATTATACACGTTATACATGTTATAAGAGACTCAAAAAAAGAAAAATTGCCTAGATAAGCACATTAACAGAATCAGAGGCACCTAATTTATAACCATTTCCTATAACAAGTACTTTACAGATGTCTCTTTTTCACACACACAGATTCTAACCAATTTTTAAAAACTGACATTTCTCAGCTACCCAAGTAAAGTTTAAGATGTTTTATTTTTCCCTGCTTTAAGTTTTCCATAATAAATTTCTCATGTTTTAAAATCTATTAATTTTTAAGGGACAACTAACTAAAGTATTTAACAAACCATGTTTAATAGCAATCCTTATATACGTATGTGTGGGTGCATGCTGTCACTTCAGTCGTGTCCAACTCTTTGCGATCCTATGGGCCGCCAGCCTCCTCTGTCCATGGGATTCTCCAGGCAAAAATACTGCAGTGGGTTGTCATGCCCTTTTCCAGGGGATCTTCCCGACCCAGGAATAGAACCTGTGTCTCTAAGCCTCCTGCACTGGCAGATGGGTTCTTTACCACTAGCGCCACATGGGAAGGCCCTTTATATACATGTAGAGATTTTATAATTTTCAAAGCACTTTCACAAGCATTAATCTAATAATGTGATTCTCACAACATGTAAGTATTATCCCTACTTTAACAAATGAGAGACAGATGAGTTCAGAAAAGATCAGTAATTTTGCCAAGGTCGCAGAGCTTGTACATGGCAGAGCAGTTAACTGAACTCAGGAAGAATACTCATCAAGAACATTCTGAACAGAAATGCTCAATAATGAAAAATGAAAATAAACAGTTCACAGAAAAGGGTAGAACCCAGTGATAATGAAGCTAAAGAAACTCCATGATGAGGGGTTAGGAACTCATCTGCTAATAATGAAAGAGACAATTAATTAGACCATAATAAGTAACAGCATTGTTGCTATTAAAAATGATAATGCCTAATATGTACTGATCACATACGTAACTGTATGTCAGGCCCACGCTGTATCTGCATTCTAGAAGTTCCTGGAAGTGAAGTGAAGTGAAGTCGCTCAGTCGTGTCCGATTCTTTGCGACCCCATGGACTGTAGCCTGCCAGGCTCCTCCGTCCATGGGATTTTCCAGGCAAGAGTGCTGGAGTGGATTGCCATCTCCTTCTCCAGGGGACTTTCTCGACCCAGGAAACGAACCCGGGTCTCCCGCATTGCGGGCAGACGCTTCACCGTGGGAGCCATCAGGGATGCCTACTTTCCAATGGAGAAACTGACACTGGGAAAGGTTAAGTATCTTGCCCAAGATGACAGAATTCGTAAATCCTGATGAAGAGATTCAAATCCAGGACTCCAGAGCTCTGGCTTAACTCAAGCATTATATTCAAAAAGAGTAATTCTCAACTGAGACCACTCCTGGGTCATAAACCTCAGACCATAAAAGAGTGTGCAGAGTGATCCCGTGTCCAGCACAGTGCTTATCACACAGATCGATCACGAGGTCTGTTAGATGACGTGTATTCCACGTGGCCCCTCAACTGAACCCCATTACTGGAATGAGCACGGTCATTAACAACTCCAGAGAGACAGGACTTTGGGGAGGCAACTGCCCATGTTCAGGGATGGGAGGGGGAGAGAGTGGCATTTACCAAACAACCAAGGATCACAAGTTTGACCTAAAGCCAAAGATCTGGTAGGTCAAGGAGGGGAGGTGAGGCTCTAACATCACAAGACAAATGAAGATTCTACCCAGCTGCTTAAGTCCATGGTTTGTAACCTGGCTTGTACGAGAGAACATCCTGAGAACTTCAAGTGCTTCTCTTCACTCTGAGTAATCGAGATTGGTTCAAGAAGATATAACCAACAGGTTCCTGAATCAATCAAGGCTACACACAGCACTGACAAAAGAAAATTCATCAGGAGTTCAAAGAGAAGTCTTAAAGCCCTCCCTCTCTCTTTCAAACTGGGTTCCGCTTACTAGGGGCTTCCCCAGTGGCTCAGCAGTAAAGCATCTGCCTGCATTGCAGGAGACTCGGGTTCAATCCCTAGGTTGGGAAGATCCCCTGGAGAAGGAAAATGGCAACCCACTCCAAGATCTTGCCTGGGAAATCCCATGGACAGAGAAGCCTGACCGGCTACAGTTGATGGGGTTGCAAAGAGTCAGACACGACTGAATGACTAAACAACAACAAAACTGCATATTAGAAAGGTCGGCTGACTGGGCATAAAAACCCAGGGATTGGGAGGAGGAGGATGGAGAGCATCAGGGCAACCCCTAACCATGACACCTTTCTCTGAGTTTCTAGAATACTTCAAACTCTTTTCCACTTTTTGGAATCTTCACATCTATGGTTCCCTTTGCCTAGAACCCTCTTCTTTATCACAAGAGTCATCTTACCAGACAGGTCCTCTAAGACCACCTTATCAAAGCAGACTGCCCCCTCCCCTATCAAATTCTACGCCAGCCTGTTACTTTCATTACACTTTTCTCAATTAGCAACTTTTCTTATTTATCTGCACACTGTCTTCCCTCCCCAATCCTACCTGAAGAATAAGCTCCATCAAGAATGAGGCTGATTCACTCTTTCCTATGAAGAGCACTATGAGCTGGAGCACCATGCCTGGCACTAAAAACAGATGCTCAATAAATATTTTTTGGAAAATAAATGTCTACAGCTTTTTTAAACTATCAGCCTCCCTACCCTCAGCCCCCCAAAACTTGCATATTTATAAGCCCTATAAGTCACTCGTTTGGGATATGCAATACAATCTTAAATTGTCATTTTACTGTTTCATTTCACCACCACCAACTAGACTGCCCAACGGAAAGATCAGGAAATGCATCCTGTATCCATTTGTATACTGTGCAACACAGTGGTATCTAGGAACTAATTCAATCCCAATTAATCATCTGAGGGCCTGCACACAAAGTGTCCTCTCTGTTCCTTACCTATATCCCAGGAGGAGGGGTAGAGGGAGGTAAAAATGACAAAAATCCCCTTCTCTGCTTCCTGAATCACACTCGCATAAATCCAAAAGACTCAAGAAATGTCAAACCTAACGACACACGGCATAAGACAGATCTCAGAGCCCTTTAGGTAAATGTTCATCAAGGAGTAACCATGGCCACACTGACCATGAAGGGTAACCCTACTGATTCTGTTAGAGTTTGCGAAAGTTGTCAGATTTCCGAGATTCCCTGTTTTCGAAAATAATGCGACTGCTCAAAATTCCCCAGTAAACTCAAGGAAACGGTCCCTGATGGGCTGGGGCCTAGTATTTTTAAACACCACCACCAGTCAAGAGCTACAGAGAGCTCACAGGCGTTCCCGGCGGGGCAAGTCACTGATCAGGAGGGCAGCTCCAGGTGCGCAGCCTCCACACAGACCCACTCTTGACCCCAGCCCTTCGAGGTGCCGGATCTCTCCCTTTAAACCCAATTCCCAGTTTTATTTATTTGGTCCGCATGCAACGCTAGCACAGAAACCCCCGGCCCGAAACAAATCGCCGCTCCCGGGGCCAAGGGCTGTCTCGTTACCTCTCACAGGTAGCACAGGCCGGAGTCACCCCCCGCCCCGCCCGGCGCGCGGAAACCCTGCAAAAGTTTGCAAACCAAGGGTCCAGAGGGCCCGCGCGAAGCGCAGAGGTCAGCGCGGCAGCCGGACTCGGCGGCGCCCGCGGGACCAAGATGGCCCTGCGCGGGCCCCACGGCGGCGGGGAGAGGGCCGGGGCGCCGCCGAGGGGCGCGGGGCCCGGACGCCGCCGCCGCCCTCAGCGGCCGGGACCGCAGGCCAGGCCCGGGCGCCTCCAGCCGCCGCCCGGCCGCGCGTTCCCGGAAAGGCGGGCGGGGCGCGCCAGGTAAGCGGGGCCGCGGCGGGGCGGCTGCGGGGGCGGGTCGGACTCTAGGTGGGCCCGGTGGCCGGTGGCGGGGGGAGCCCCGGGCCGCGCGGGCGCGGGCGGAGGCCGGGGCCCGCCGCCGGGAGCCAGGCCGAGCCCGGGAAGGCAGGGGAGGAGGGAGGCTGGCCGGCGCGGCTGCTTCCTCAGCCGGGTCCGGGGGCGTCCGCGGCGCGGAGACAGGCCGCGACGACGCGGACGGCACCGCCGGGGGGGGCCGGGGTCTCGGCGCCGCCGCCTTCCTTACCCTGCATGCTGCTGACGGCCGGGTGGCCGGGCGCCGGAGACCCCGCGGGGCCCGGGGTGCCGCTGCCGCCCCCGGAGCCGCCGCCGCCGCCGCCGCCGCCGCTGGGGCTCGGAGCCGCCATTGTTGGGAGTGAGGAGCCGAGCGGCGCCGCGGCGGCTGCAATGCAGCAAGCTCGGCCTCTCGCACGACCGAGGGGCGTGGCCAGCACCGCCTTGGTCCCGCCTCCGGGCACGCCCCCGGGCACGCCCCCGCCCGCGCCTGACGCCGAGCCGCACCAGATGCGGAGTCGCGGAGCCGCGGAGCCGCAGAGCCGCTCAGGTTGCCGGTGCCCGGCCTAAGACACCAGCAGAGGTCCTGCTCCGGGGCTGCTGGCCCGTTGAGGGGCCTTCAGCGGTCTGAGAGTGTGTGCATCTGGGGGATAAAAGGGTACATAGTTTTTATCATTCCCACAGAGGTCTGTGACCCCGAAAGTTCAAGAAGCCTCTTGTTGGAATCTCAGAATTTAAAATCAGAATCTGAAAACTGAAACGGGGTCACGGAGGTCGTGCTTCTTGTCCAGTCTCTGACATGGCACTTCCCAGAGGGGAGTTGACTCGAGCTATGGAGCTCCTGTTAGGCCCTGCCTAACACCCCAAACCTCTATACTGCCAAGGGAGATCCTAGAGAATGCTACTGAAAGTACTACCAGTGGACCCACCCCCAAGAAGATCAAATCACAATCTATATTTAAATAATATCCCCAGGTGATCTGCATGCACACGAAGTTTGAAAACAGTATCTTCAGCGCCCAAGCTTTCTGACCTCCCAAAACGTGTGTGTGTGCGCGCGTGCGCGCTCAATCCTGTCTAATTCTTTGTGATCCCAAGGACTGTAGTCTGCCAGGCTCCTCTGTCCATGGGATTTCCCAGGCAAGAATTCTGGAGCAGGTTGCCATTTCCTTCTCCAGGGGATCTTCCCGACCCAGGGATGGAACCCATGTCTCTCAAGTCTGCTGTATTGGCAGGCAGGTTCTTTACCACCAGCACCACTTCATCATCTGTATCACCATCTGGCTTCCCAGGTGGCTCAGTGGTAAAGAATCTGCCTGTCAATGCAGGAGACACAAGAGACAAGAGTTCAGTCCCTGGCTTGGGAATATCGCCTGGAGGAAGAAATGGCAAACTACTCGAGGATTCTTTGCTGGAAAATCCCATGGACAGAGGAGTCTGGTGGGCTCAAGTCCACGGGGTCGCAAAGAATCAGGTACAACTGAGCAACTGAGCTTACACATCACCACATTCCCCTAGATACACACTGGGTTCTCTCCCTCACCTCCTCTACACCTTATAAGACCAGCTATAGAAATATGTAATTTATATATGAATTATATAAGATGGCAACCTCATAGAACAAAATTAGGTTTCTTCCAATGCTTGGCACAGACTGATTTTAGGAAGGAAACAGCTAACAAGAAAGAAAAAAAAAGTCCCTTGTGAGACTAGGGGCTTGTGGACCAACAGAAATGTGATTGTAATGGTAAGGTATGGATCTCTGGGCAAAGGTATGTCTCGCCTATACATAGAACGACCAGCTATACAACATACCAGGTAATCTGAACCATGGAGCCAGATGATTCCTGCCCTTTGGAAGTATTGAGCAATCTGTACCAGGACATCCTTCCAACAGACCTTATCTGTGCTGGAACTTCCTCCTAGCATATTGGTAATCCATCCTCCATCAACAGAAACCTGCCTTCTTGCTCTGAAAACCACCCTCAGCCATCATCCTGATTGCTCACAGTGGGTACAGATAGGGCTTGTGGTTTAGTTATCCAGCCGTCTCCAACTCTTTTGCGACATCATGGACTGTAGCCTGCCAGGCTTCCCTATCAATAGGATTCCCCAGCCAAGAATACTGGAGGGGGGTTGCTATTTCCTCCTCCAGGGGATCTTCCTGACTCAGGGATTGAACCTGCATTTCCTGCACTGTCAGGCAGATTCTTTACCACCAAGCCACCTGGGAAACCCCAGAGATAGGGCTTACGGAAAGTTGCTGCTGCTGCTGCTAAGTTGCTTCAGTTGTGGCCAACTCTGTGCAACCCCATAGACAGCAACCCACCAGGCACCCCCGTCCCTGGGATTCTCCAGGCAAGAACACTGGAGTGGGTTGCCATTTCCTTCTCCAATGCATGAAAGTGAAAAGTGAAAGTGAAGTCGCTCAGTCGTGTCCAACTCTTAGCGACCCCATGGACTGCAGCCTACCAGGCTCCGTGGTCCATGGGATTTTCCAGGCAAGAGTACTAGAGTGGGGTGCCATTGCCTTCTCCGTAGGGAAAGTTAAGTGAAGGCAAATAGAAGTTGAGAGCAGGTGGGTGTGCTTAAGCGAAGAGCCTCGCATTTCTAGCCCTCCAGAACTATCCTCCAAGGGCCTCGCAGACGGAGCAGTATCTCCAATTCCAGGTCATTATAAACATTGCCAAATTCCCGTCTGGGAATCAGTGTACCAGCTTGCTCTTGTTAGTCCTAGGAAATCCTAATCAGAAGCTAGATGGAAAGTCCCCCATCCAGGCTGTTTAGCCCAGAGTGAAGGCTAAATACTCTACTGGCATCCTTGGCATGGTGCTGATGGGAAGAGAAGCAGCAAAGGGCAGAGAAAGGACACGCTGAGGCTCCCTAAACTCTCTTCTTTGGGGGTACAGATTCGAAGATGGCTTTCTTTTCTTTGAGGTTTATATTTTAGTACCCGAAGAGGTTGGTATCAAAAATCAAATGAAATTAATCTCTCAAAACATAAACAAAACTTGCCAGCAATTAGCAAAAAATGCTAATAAAAAAAAAATAGGGATCCCCTCCCACCTCCACCCTTGTGCTAATTTTGCATTTCCATTGACTTGGCCTCTTTAACATACAGGGGAAAGGCATCAACAGCCTCCTAGTTTTCTGGCAAACAATCCAAATGTCATCATCAGACTCCAGATGAAGGGTTACTGACACCAAACAGTTCTATTTGAGCAATTTTCTAACACTTTATTCCAGTACCTGCCAGTAGGTTTCACAATCAGTTCCTGTGGTCTAAATGTCACTGTTGTGTATGTTATTTCATTTTTTCACTTGCAATTCCTTGGGTCTTGGAATGGTACCAAGAAATGGCTTGGAGGACTTCTCATCTACCACAAGCATCTCTCCCCGATTCTTTGCTGTGCACCACTGATAATAGTTACAGTCGTATGTAAAGTGTTACTAGCCCCCTTTTCCAATTATACATATTTCTCTAATAGAAACTTAAGAAAAACATTGACCTCATACAGTTTAATGAACTTGAATAAGAAAAATGTATGTAACAAACCTAGAGAAAAACATTCAAACTAGGAAATTCATTCAAGAAAGTTGAATTAAAAGAGTAAATATATTGTGGAATATAAATTGATAAAAATGAACTTATTTACGAGACAGAAATAGACTCACAGACATAAACATTTATGGTTACCAAAGTGGAAAGGGGGTAGGGGAGCGATCAATTAGCAGATGCAAACTAGTATATACAGAAAGTGAAAGTGAAGTCGCTCAGTCGTGTCCGACTCTTTGTGATCCCATGGCCTGTAGCCTACCAGGCTTCTCGGTCCATGGGATTTTCCAGGCAAGAATACTGGAGTGGGTTACCATTTCCTTCTCCAGGAGATCTTCCCGACCCAGGGATTGAACCCGTGTCTCCCGCATTGTAGGCAGACGCTTTACCGTCTGAGCCACCAGGGAAGTCAGTATATACAGAATGGACAAACAAAAAGGCCCTATGTGCATATAGCGGGGAAGGCAATGGTACCCCACTCTAGTACTCTTGCCTGGAAAATCCTATGGATGGAGGAGCCTGGTAGGCTGCAGTCCATGGGGTCGCTGAGAGTCGGGCAAGACTGAGCGACTTCACTTTCACTTTTCACTTTCATGCATTGGAGAAGGAAATGGCAACCCACTCCAGTGTTCTTGCCTGGAGAATCCCAGGGACAGGGGAGCCTGGTGGGCTGCCGTCTATGGGGTCGCACAGAGTTGGACACGACTGAAGCGACTTAGCAGCAGCAGCGGGTACATATAGACACAAGCTCTCATTAGTTTGAAGAAAGGTTGCTTTACCTGAACTCAGTTCATTTATTGAAAATCATTCTCTCCCTGATCTTGTCTTAGCTCTTAGATAAAGATGGCCACTGATAGCTCATAAAACATGGGTAAATTTTGAGTTGTAAGACTTTCACATAATACTGTGTCAAAATGTGTTATAAAGAGCTAAAATTTCATAAAGAACTAGAATTTTACCCCTTCTTATCTGTTTTATTCATCTTTTCTTTCTCCACATAAGTTGCTGGGCAACAGGATTTGGAGAAAGTATTGATAATAAACCTTTGGTAGCTTATTAATTGTGAATATTATGCATGTAATATCTAAATGAGAAGTATTTAATATGTAGCTAAATTGAGAATGATAGCTGTCCTTTTGTTATTGTAATAAGCATTCTTTTATAAGTAACAAAATATTACTGTGTGTTTATATTCTTATAAGCAGCTTCATTTAAAAATTAATCAGAAACAAATTATGTTTGAAAAGTCTGTCTTATAAAAAGACATGTCTTTTTCCTTACATGTTCTATTTTACTTACACAGAATGTTTCTTTTTTTCACCCTGTTGAACAGAAAACAAATGTACCAAGTTTCTGTTCTCTGCTCAGATGCTACTTGAATAGCAATGAATTTCAAGGTACACAGATGATAAATCCTGTAAAAATTTATTCAGTGAACATTTCTTACTAGATCAATAGAGTAAAATTTTTGATAGAACATCTCTACTTAACAGTCTTTATTGGTTCACTTCAAGTCTGAAAAAAAGGTTTTGTTAAGCTACCCTCCCATTTCTCTCTGGTGATTGTAACCTTTTCTTGACAGGTACTACTCTAGAGCTCACACCCTATTTTTGGTCTTTTATGCCTTATTAAATCCAAGCCACAAGTGCAGTCAAAGAAAAGGGAATATTCTTTCAATCATTTCAATCCTAAAGGGAATCAACCCTCAATGTTCACTGGAAGGACTGACACTGAAGCTAGAGCTCCAAAACTTTGGCCACCTGATGCGAAGAGCTGACTCACTGAAAAGACCCTGATGCTGGGAAAGATTGCAGGCAAAAGGAGAAGGGGACAACAGAGGATGAGATGGTTAGATGCTAAGCATCACCAACTCAATGGACATGAATTTGAGCAAACTCCAGGAAACAGCGGAGGATAGAAGAACCTGGTGTGCTGCAGTCCACAGGGTCTCAAAGAGTTGCACACGACGAGTGAACAACAAACTACTCTCTCCTGATGTTACATATATAAACCATATTTTAGCAAATTGTTTTTCCCTACCATCTCATGAGTCTGTGTGTTAGAATTCAGGAATCTATTTTCAGACAGTTTGGTATATAGTTCAGTGGTTTTCAGGAAGCAAATTAAACGATTTCTTGTTTCTTTCCCTCTCAGACATGCTAGATCAAGGAGACATGATCTTAAAAGCTCAGGAGCGTATGACGACACAGAGATGGGTAGCATCTGGTGATGGACAGGATGCTCCAGGGACCTCGGAGGGACCCACATCATTGCTTCATCAGCTCCAAATGATGCCACTTAGAGTAAAAAAGAATGTAAAAGGCATTTGTATTCAAAATGAGAATTTCAAAACTTGTGCTGGCCAAATGAAATACATGCTTCCAGCTCCTGGTTTGGAGGGTCCATAGCAGCGTTAAAGGCAAGAAGGGACCATGGGTAAGATCCTGCAAGCTTTAATGAATACACTCTACGCCTGATTCTTGGTGACCACGCGTCTTCCCAGATGAGGTTATGCTTTGTGCCTTTGGTTATGTGCTGCTGCTTTTGCACTGCTCCATGGGCAGCCTGAAGCTCTCTTCAGTGGCCCTCCAAGTCTTCCCAAAACTGACCAGTGCTGCCAATTAATTTTCTCTGTGTTCTCCTAACACCACATCATGAACAGACTGCACTCTGGAAAGTAGCTTTTTGTGTGTTTTCTTTTAAACCCCAATGTCTGGTTCATCCCAACCCTTTTCTCTCCATGTGTTCCCTGACGTTCAGACCCCTCGTTCTAATTAGCAGTGACAGATGACTCACCCATCCTGCTGGCTCCCTAGAGGAAGAAACGCTTGCTTCTTTTATTGATCTCGAGCCCTTCAAGAGTCACCACATGCTCCTGGATGCTTCGTTAGAGAGAGGAAAGTTCAATCTGAAAACCCCAGCGCAGACAGAAGCTTGGCTTGGGCAGTGGTCCAGCCTCCCTCGCATGCAACAGCAGGGACAGATGGGCCTCCCACTGCTCCATGATGGTGGGTTTTCAGGAACCCTGGCCATCAAGAAGAGCGAAATGTCACAGATTCAACAAGGGCAGGGACTGGCTGTCCAAAGCCGGCAGGGTCATCAGCTCAGCGAGGGATCAAGCAACCTGAACTGAAGGAGGCCCATCGGGGTCAGAAGTGACCATGTGGAAAGCGGAAGTCAGTAATGAGGGTTAAGGTGACCTAAAAGACCAAGGAAGGAGAGTTCTGGATGGTAGAATATTTGAGGGAGTCTGAGGCCTCTCGGTCAATCTCTCTAAAATTGTTAACCAGATAGAACCCTCCAAGCTTTAAAGGGCCCCTGGTCAGTTAATGGGATAAAGAATCATCTATGCATCATACAAGCAAACTAAGTCAGAAAGAGAACAAATACCTCATGATATCACTAACATGTGGAATCTAAAATACAGCACAAATCAA
This sequence comes from Budorcas taxicolor, assembly GCF_023091745.1. NCBI lineage: Eukaryota > Metazoa > Chordata > Mammalia > Artiodactyla > Bovidae > Budorcas > Budorcas taxicolor. The sequence goes on along the minus strand of NC_068928.1, from coordinate 30,445,221 downwards.
CACATCTATGAAACAGAAACAGACTCCCAGACATAGAGAACAAACTTGTGGTTGCCAAGGGGGAGGAAGGTTGGGGAGGGATGGATTGGGAGTCTGGGATTAGCAGATGCCAACTAGTATATATCGGATGGATAAACGAAGTCCTACTGTTACAGCACAAAGCACTACGTCCAACATCCTGTGATAAACCAGAATGGAAAAGAATATGAGAAAGAATGTATGTGTATGTATAACAATCACTTTTCTGTATAGCAGAAATTAACACAATGTTGTAAATCAACAATATTTCAATAAATTGAAAAAACCCACAAAAAATAATCTATACAGTTCAGGAGCTTTCCCGATCTGTACCTAAAGGCAAGAGTTCTTTTCCTGGCATCAACAAAAGATAGATTGATGTTACAGAGACTCTTGACGACATTGAGACCCTGGCATTCAGTAAAATTTAGGCTGTGTGGTTGAAACCCTATCCAGAACACGAAGATAATTTTCAGTGATGTGTAACATCAAACAGTATCCCACCAGGTACTTTACGGAGTTGCTTAGTAGCCACATTTCATCAAAAATTGCTTAATTCGCAGATGGCATTGAAAAATAAATATGTTCTGCCAATGATGTACTTTTTCTATTTGGAAGGTTTGTAACGTTTCTTTATTTCATTTATGAAAACCATTAAAACTAAGTGCTGGGGGGAAAGAAAAACTAACTAAAGTTAGAACCAGACCTGAAAAAAATCTCTGTGTAACTAGAGTATTAAACCAAGATTTGTTCACATAATGGGGCCTATCAAATCTCATTTTAAATGGGAAATTTATTCAATAAGTAAATATTTTGAAATATTACTTCTTCATTCTTTTATCTGTCTTTCTTAACTGTTATATTCACATGTTTTATTATATAGAATATGTAGGCAAAATAATACATGTATGTTACTTATTAATAAAAACATATACAACTAGTGGCTCTCTAACCTCAAAATAATTTTACTGGTGAAGAGTGCTTGATCTAAAAAGTGTAGTGACCACCATTCTAAACCAGGGTTTCTGAGATGTGGCTACACATCAGACTCATAAACGGGGTATGTAAGCCAGATTTCTTGCCTTCTCTGATCAGATACTCTTGAGAAGTCGGGCCTGGGAATACAATTTTTTAACAAACTGCCAAAATGATGCTTTTGGCAGTGGTCTAAAGAGAAGCACTACAATACACAATTAATAATCAATAATTTAAGCATAATAATAAATGTTTCTTAACTCATACTTCAAGAAACTAACTGACCTAGTTAGCTGCCAAAACTTTGGGCAGGAATGATGATCCTATATCACAAGGAGCAAGATGCCAGTTTATAAAGAAATTATTTAACTGCCAAGTGTCTTTTCCTTATCAAGAGCCATCTACCAAAGTAAGAGTTTTCAACCTGAAATTCATGAGTTCCAAGAATGCACTTCAGGATTCTGTGAACTCCCTGAATTTGTGTGCAAAATTTTCTGTATAGAGATGTATGTGCATTTTCCTTGGGAACGGATTTATAGCTTCCTTCAGATTCAAGAGGGCTCTGTGACTCAACTAAAGCTTCCAAATTACTGTTATGTTCCTTGGATGTTGATCAGCTAAAAACTAACATGTTGAAGACAGAAATCCATCATCCTCCCTTTCCAAATCAGCTCACCTCTTGACTTTCTTAGAAGCAAAGCACCTTGGCATTGGGAATAACACCCTAGGCAAGTGTCACTCTACATGTCTCTGACAAATTGCTACCATGCTCTGCCCAGGAAGTCAAAAAACAGCATTGTTATACAAGTCAACTTCAAAAACTCCCACCTGGGTTAAGCTGAAATAGTTTTCACACAGTGGATTTCGCTCAGGCCCTGGGACCTAGAAAAACACACAGGATGACTGAGTGGTAGAGTGCAGGATGACGTGGAGATGGACAGTTGTTATCCTAGTTAGAAATGACTTGGAAGGAGGTAGGGGTAGAGGGTGGAGAGAGGAAAGGTGTCGGAGAGATGAACAAGGCGGTAAAATCCTAGGACTTGGAGATTACTGTCAAGTGGAAAGGGAAGAAGGGGAGGGACATCATCTTGAAGGAGCGAGAATGGGGGTGGGGTGGGGAGGCGAGGGCAGACAGACAAGAGGAGATGGGAAGAGAACTGCAACACTGAAAGCGGAACAATGAAAGAAGAGAGCCGAGGAAACGCAGAGTCAGTGAGAGCTGGAGAAGCCTGACAGAGAAAGGTCAGGGCAAATCAAACGCCCCTGGAAGTTCTAAGTGAGGTGAGGACCACAAGGAGGAGAGACTGCGGTTAAGAGCCGGGGTTAGGGGCCGAAGGGTTTAGGAAAGACAGGAGAACGACCTCTGCATCCCTCGCATTGCTTGGCCCAGTGCCGGATCCAGACCTGGGGTTCACTAAAGGTCCAGGTGAGGACTAAGCGACCGCACGCAGCTCAAATGAATGAGAGACTCGCCCGCTGCGTGACGCACAGCGGCCTCAGAGGCGCGAGCGGGGCGGGGCTATAAGGACAGCCAATCAGAGCCTGGGCACCAGCCCCGCCCCCGCCCCGCCCCGCCCCGGCGCCCCGCCCCCGCCCCGTCGGACCCGGTGTCGCGCGCACCCGCCCGTTTCCCGGAAGTGCGCCCGAAGCCGGCGCCGCGGGCCGAGGTGAGCGCACGCGGGCTGGAGTGGTCTGGACGCCGCGGCACGGGGCCGGGCATGGCGCCGCCCGCGTGCGCGCCGGACTCGGCCCGGCCTCCGGGAGAGGCGTCCGGCCGTTGGACGCGCGCGGGGACGCCGCGAGTGCGGGGGGAGGGGCAGCGGGGCTGTGAGTGGAGGCACGGTACCCCGACCGGGCTAGCGCTCCCGAGCCTGTGGGCCCCGCCGGACTCTCCAGCCACGTTTCTGGCCTGGGACGAGAAGGGGCCCCTCTCTCCTGCCTCCCCGAGAAGGCTGGAAGTGAGCCTCGGGAAGAGGGAACCCGTATGGGCTGATGCCCGCAGCCTGGCTCCTGGGTGCGGTCGGCGTCGTGGGCAGAGGGTGGAGGGCTCAGTGGGCAGCGCTGCCCGGCGCCCGGCAGGGCCGGATCCTCTCCGGCCTCAGTGCCTGTAGCTCCTCCTCCCCTCCAGCTGTTCGTGACAGCTCCTAAGCCCGCCCGCTCCACACCCCCCCCCCCGCTCCACACCCCCCCCCCCCGCTCCACACCCCCCCCCCCCGCTCCACACCCCCCCCCCCCGCTCCACACCCCCCCCCCCCCCCGCTCCACACCCCCCCCCCGCCTCCCCCGCCTCAAGTTACCAAAGGTTTGACGCTCTCCTCCCAAAGGCACAGGCGGTTAGAGCTTCCTGGGTTTGAATTTGGCCGCCTCGGTGAGCCTCAGAGATTTCAGACCTGTACACTGTTAATACTCGCCTTGCGGGGTATTTGTGAGGGTTGTGATTAATCGCTAAGTCGTGTCCGACTCTTCGTGACCCCATGGGCTGCAGCCTGCCAGTCTTCCCTGTCCATGGAATTTTCCAGGCAAAAATACTTGGGGTGTATTGCCATTTCCCTTCTCCAGGGGATCTCCCCCCAACCCAGTGATGGAACCTGCGTTGTCCGTTATTGGCAGACATGTATGTTCTTTACTGCTGAGCCTCCAGGGAAACCCATTTCTGAGGATCTGCTTGAACCGTGCCTAACATGGAACTTGATAGAGAAAAAAGTTACTCAGACACTCCTTAAAAACAATAAGGTGGACGGTATTGATGGGGACTCCCAACGGGTTTTGAGGTGTGGGAGGGACAGATTGAATACAACAAAGACAAGTCGAGATTTATAGCCAAGGGGTAGGGTGGGGTCAGTGGATGGAAAATTACTAAAAGGAAACGTCTGCCTTAAGGGGGTCAATTCTGGCTAAACTAACTTGACCGGCTGTGCTGAAGGCAGGTCAGGGCCAAAAGGAATTTGGTCAGATGTCAAGGGATGTTGAATTTGATCAAATTTCAAAAGTAAGGGATTTTCCCTAAACTGGAATCAGAAAGATTCTTGCTAAACTAGACTAGAAGGGCCAAGGACAGAGTCCAACGGCCAGCCCTACTCAAAAAGATGACTCAGAAGCTTGACTGAAGTTTAAGGAGACCATCTTTGTGCTCTGCGAATGGCTGCTCATGTGTGAATGGATAAGTATCTGTACCTAGATGTTCATTTAAAAGTGCATTCTAATTTGTTATAGCTTTAATAAGTATAACAACTATACATTTGGGAGAACTTTCCTTTTTTTTTTTTTCAAAACTAACAGGAGTGTATTCTCATGAAGTATTTGCAGTACCAACCTATGAACCATTTATGTGTGTGCTGTGCTTAACTTGCTCAGTCGTATCTAACTCTTTGTGACCCCATGGACTGTAACTGGCCCGGCTCCTCTGTCCATGGGGATTCTCCAGGCAAGAATACTGAAGTGGGTTGCCGTGCCCTCCTCCAGGGAATCTTCCCAACCTAGGGATCAAACCCATGTCTCCCACCTTGCAGGCGGATTCTTTACCATGTGAAACACCAGGGAAGCCCATAAAGTAATTTAATTATGAATACTTGAGGCATTTTCCCTACCATTATGTGAAAATATAATAGCTGAAATCAGAGTTAAATAATTTATGAGTCAGTTTTCCCTGAAAGTCGCTTTCCTTAGGTGTTATCTAAACTGCTATTTTAATTCAGGAACTAAGTAAATATGAATAAGTCCACAGATCAGTCTCTTGCTATCTAAAATCTTGCTACTTGTTATTTGAAATTCAGGAGCTATATCTAGATAGTGAAGGATCCATATATATTTAAAAGTTTTAACATGTTTATTTATTTTCAGTAGAGTTAATTTTCTCAGCATTTGAATTAAGTTGTAAAATTCACTCAGCAGTTGTTTAACTATGAGACAAAGTACTTCCACTAATAATAATTTGTTTATAAAAGACATTCCTGGAAAAGTTAACTCTAATCCTTTCTGTAAAAGTATCTCCTCCTCTGGCTTTCCATTAAGCCCTGCAGATTAAGCCTTTTGCAGTTCACTTAGTTCCCAACCTAACATATTTACTTAAAGCTGTTTAATTCTCTCTAAGCAGCCTTTAGCCATTTCCTACAAATTTTAATATGTTGTGTTTTCATTATCGATCAATATGAAGAAAATGTTTTAATTTCCTATCTGGTTTTTTTCTTTGACAGTTGGTTATTTAATATTTCCATATATTAGGATATTCTAGGTATCTTATTGTTTTCTTTTGTAATTTTCAGAGTTCAATTACTCTGTGATCAGAGAATCTATACTTTAAGATTTTAGTGTTTTGAAACATAATTATATTCTGTTTTATGAGCGCTTCCTATGCATTTGAAATGAATGTGTACTCTGCAGTTGTTGTTTTAAATGGTGGTTGCATCAACTTGGGTCACAGTGTTGTTTAGATTTTCTATTTCCTTCAGTTCAGTTCAGTCGCTCAATAGCATCCAACTCTTTGTGACCCCATGGACTGCAGCACACCAGGCCTCCCTGTCCATCACCAATTCCCTGAGCTTACTCAAACTCATGTCCATTGAATCGGTGATGGCATCCATCCAACCATCTCATCCTCTGTCGTCCCCTTCTCCTCCTGCCTTCAATCTTTCCCAGCATCAGGGTCTTTTCAAATGAGTCAGTTCTTCACATCAGGTGGCCAAAGTATTCGAGTTTCAATTTCAACATCAGTCCTTCCAATGAATATTTAGGACTAATTTCCTTTAGGAGGGACTGGTTGGATCTCCTTGCAGTCCAAGGGAATCTCAAGAGTCTTCTCCAACACCATAGTTCAGAAGCATCAAATTCTTTGGTGCTCAGCTTTCTTTCTAGTCTAACTCTCACATCCATAGATGACCACTGGGAAAACCATAGCTTTCACTAGATGGACCTTTGTTGGCAAAGTTATGTCTGCTTTTTAATATGCTGTCTAGGTTGGTCATAACTGTTCTTCCAAGGAGTAAGTGTCTTTTAATTTCATGGCTGCAGTCATTACCTACAGTAAATTTGGAGCCCCCCAAAATAAAGTCTGTCACTGTTTCCATTGTTTCCTCATCTATTTGCCATGAAGTGATGGGACCAGATGCCATGATCTTAGTTTTCCGAATGTTCAGCTTTAAGTCAACTTTTTCACTCTCCTCTTTGACTTTCATCAAGAGACTCTTTAGTTGTTTGCTTTCTGCCACAAGTGTGGTGTCATCTGCATATCTGAGGTTATTGATATTTCTCCCGGCAATCTTGATTCCAACTTGTGCTTCCTCCAGTCCAGTGTTTCACATGATGTACTCTGCATATAAGTTAAATAAGCAGGGTGACAATATACAGCCTTGACGTACTCCTTTTCCTATTTGGAACCAGTCTGTTGTTCCATGTTCAGGTCTAAATGTTGCTTCTTGACCTCCATACATATTTCTCAGGAGGCAGGTCAGGTGGTCTGGTATTCCCATCTCTTTCAGAATTTTCCACAGTTTGTTGTAATCCACACAGTCAAAGGCTTTGGCATAGTCAATAAAGCAGAAGTAGGTGTTTTTCTGAAACTCTCTTGCTTTTTTGATGATCCAACGGATGTTGGCAATTGGATCTCTGGTTCCTCTGCCTTTTCTAAATCCAGCTGGAACATCTGGAAGTTCATGGTTTATGTACTGTTGAAGCCTGGCTTGGAGAATTTTGAGGATTACTTTGTTAGCGTTTGAGATGAGTGCAATTGTGCGGTAGTTTGAACATTCTTTGACATTGCCTTTCTTTGGAATTGGAATGAAAACTGACCTTTTCCAGTCCTGTGGCCATCACTGAGTTTTCCAAACTTGCTTGCATATTGAATGCAGCACTTTCACAGCATCATCTTTCAGGATTTGAAACAGCTCAACTGGAATTCCATCACCTCCACTAGCTTTGTTCATCATGATGCTTCCTAAGGCTCACTTGACTTTGCATTCCAAGACGTCTGGCTCTGGGTCAGTGATCGCACCATCGTGATTATCTTGGTCGTGAAGATCTTTTTTGTATAGTTCTTCCGTGTATTCTTGCCACCTCTTCTTAATATCTTCTGCTTCTGTTAGGTCCATATCATTTCTGTCCTTTATTGAGCCCATCTTTGCATGAAATGTTCCTTGATATCTCTGATTTTCTTGAAGAGATGTCTAGTCTTTCCCATTCTGTTGTTTTCCTCTATTTCGTTGCACTGATCACTGAGGAAGGCTTTCTCATCTCTCCATGCTATTCTTTGGATCTCTACATTCAAACAGATATATCTTTCCTTTTCTCCTTTGCTTTTAGCTTCTCTTCTTTTCACAGCTATTTGTAAGGCCTCCTCAGACAACCATTTTGCCCTTTTGGATTTCTGTTTTCTTGGGGATGGTCTTGATCACTGCCTCCTGTACAATGTCATGAACCTCCATCCATAGTTCTTCAGGCACACTATCAGATCTAATCCCTTGAATCTATTTGTCACTTCTACTGTATAGTCGTAAGGGATTTGATTTAGGTCATACCTGAATGGTTTACTGGTTTTCCCTGCTTTCTTCAATTTGAGTCTGAATGTGGCAATAAGGAGTTCATGATCTGAGCCACAGTCAGCTCCCGGTCTTGATTTTGCTGACTGTGTAGAGCTTCTCCATCTTTGGCTGCAAAGAATATAATCAATCTGATTTTGGTATTGACCATCTGGTGATGTCCATGTGTAGAGTCTTCTCTTGTGTTCTTTGAAGAGGGTGTTTGCTATGACCAGTGCGTTCTCTTGGCAAAACTCTATTAGCCTTTTCCCTGTTTCATACAGTACTCCAAAGTCAAATTTGCCTATTACTCCAGGTATCTCTTGCCTTCCTACTTTTGCATTCAAGTCCCCTATAATGAAAAGGACATCTTTTTTGGGTGTTAATTCTAGAATGTCTTGTAGGTCTTCATGGAACCGTTCATCTTCAGCTTCTTCAGCATTACTGGTTGGGGCATAGACTTGGATTACTGTAATACTGAATGGTTTGCCCTGGAAACGAACAGAGATTGTTCTGTTGTTTATGAGATTGCGTCCAAGTACTGCATTTCAGACTCTTGTTGACTATGATGGCTACTCCATTTGTTCTAAGCGATTCTTGCCCACAGTAGTAGATATCTATTTCCTTACTCATATATATATATATATTTGGGGGGGGGGTCTATTTTTCTATCAGTTACTGAGAGAACAGTGTTAAAATCTCCAGTGATGATTGAGTTTTCCCTTTAGACCTGATATTATGTGCCTACACTTTTAGGGTGCTTTGTGTTCTAGGTGATTTAACCCAATTATCATAATAAAATGTCCCTCCTTTTCTGTTTGTCATGAAGTTTCTTGGTTAGATACTAATGTAACTATACCAGCTTTCACGTGCTTGCTGTTTGCATGGAATGTCTTTTCTCCTCCATTTTATTTCCAAACTATCTGTGTCTTTATATATAAAATGTCTCTTGTAGATTGCATATAGTTGGGTCTTGCTTTTTTTTAAATCTGACAATCTGTACCTTATAGTTCTAGTGTTTAGTCCATTTACATTTAATGTAATTATTGATTGGTTGGGTGTTAGTCTATCATACTGTCTTTTATTCCACTTGATCTTTCTGCTTTTTGTTCTTCTCTTGATTCTTTCCTGTATATTATTGACTGCTTTTCATCGTTTGTCTCTTGGTTTTTTAGCTATACCTCTTTGTATAATACTTTTACAGCTAGCATTATGCATCCTTAAATTATCAAAGGTTAACTTATCAGAGTGTGATTTAATATTGTTCCACTTTATAACTCAGATTTCTCATTTCCTACCCCTCACTTAACACCTTTATGTTTCCCATCTGTCACCTCACCTGACATTACTTCTTCCTTTCAATTTTGTTTCTGCATTCAGTTCAGTTCAGTCGCTCAGTTGTGTCCGACTCTTTGCAACCCCATGAATCGCAGCACGCCAGGCCTCTCTGTCCATCACCATCTCCCAGAGTTCACTCAGACTCAACGTCCGTCGAGTCCGTGATGCCATCCAGCCATCTCATACTCTGTCATCCTCTTTTCCTCCTGCCCCCAATCCCTCCCAGCATCAGAGTCTTTTCCAATGAGTCAACTCTTCGTATGAGGTGGCCAAAGTACTGGAGCTTCAGCTTTAGCATCATTCCTTCCAAAGACATCCCAGGGCTGATCTCCTTCAGAATGGACTGGTTGGATCTCCTTGCAGTCCAAGGGACTCTCAAGAGTCTTCTACAACACCACAGTTCAAAAGCATCAATTCTTCGGTGCTCAGCCTTCTTCACAGTCCAACTCTCACATCCATTCATGACCACAGGAAAAACCATAGCCTTGACTAGACGGACCTTAGTCGGCAAAGTAATGTCTCTGCTTTTGAATATACTATCTAGGTTGGTCATGACTTTTCTTCCAAGGAGTAAGCGTCTTTTAATTTCATGGCTGCAGTCACCATCTGCAGTGATTTGGGAGCCCAAAAAAATAAAGTCTGACACTGTTTCCACTGTTTCCCCATCTATTTCCCATGAACTGATGGGACCGGATGCCATGATCTTCGTTTTCTGAATGTTGAGCTTTAAGCCAACTTTTTTACTCTCTTTCACTTTCATCAAGAGGCTTTTTAGCTCCTCTTCACTTTCTGCCATAAGGATGGTGTCATCTGCATATCTGAGGTTATTGATATTTCTCCTGGCAATCTTGATTCCAGCTTGTGTTTCTTCCAGTCCAGCGTTTCTCATGATGTACTCTGCATAGAAGTTAAATAAGCAGGGTGACAATATACAGCCTTGACGTACTCCTTTTCCTATTTGGAGCCAGTCTGTTGTTCCATGTCCAGTTCTAACTGTTGCTTCCTGACCTGCATACAGATTTTTCAAGAGGCAGGTCAGGTGGTCTGGTATTCCCATCTCTTTCAGAATTTTCCACAGTTTGTTGTAATCCACACAGTCAAAGGCTTTGATGTAGTCAATAAAGCAGAAATAGATGTTTTTCTGGAACTTTCTTGCTTTTTCGATGATCCAACAGATGTTGGCAATTTGATCTCTGGTTCCTCTGCCTTTTCTAAAACCAGCTTGAACTTCAGGAAGTTCACGGTTCACGTATTGCTGAAGCCTGGCTTGGAGAATTTTGAGCATTACTTTACTAGCATGTGAGATGAGTGCAATTGTGCGGTAGTTTGAGCATTCTTTTGCATTGCCTTTCTTTGGGGTTGGAATGAAAACTGACCTTTTCCAGTCCTGTGGCCACTGCTGAGTTTTCCAAATTTGCTGGCATATTGAGTGCAGCACTTTCACAGCATCATCTTTCAGAATTTGAAACAGCTCAACTGGAATTCCATCACCTCCACTAGCTTTGTTCGTAGTGATGCTTTCTAAGGCCCACTTGCCTTCACATTCCAAGATGTCTGGCTCTGGATTAGTGATCACATCATCATGATTATCTGGGTCGTGAAGATCTTTTTTGTACAGTTCTTCCGTGTATTCTTGCCACCTCTTCTTAATATCTTCTGCTTCTGTCAGGTCCAGACAATTTCTGTCCTTTATCGAGCCCATCTTTGCATGAAATGTTCCCTTGGTATCTCTAATTTTCTTGAAGAGATGTCTAGTCTTTCCCATTCTGTTGTTTTCCTCGATTTCTTTGCATTGATCGCTGAAGAAGGCTTTCTCATCTCTTCTTGCTATTCTTTGGAACTCTGCGTTCAGATGCTTATATCTTTCCTTTTCTCCTTTGCTTTTCGCCTTTCGTCTTTTCACAGCTATTTGTAAGGCCTCCCCAGACAGCCATTTTGCTTTTTTGCATTTCTTTTCCATGGGGATGGTCTTGATCCCTGTCTCCTGTACAATGTCACGGACCTCATTCCATAGTTCATTAGGCACTCTGTGTATCAGATCCAGGCCCTTAAATCTGTTTCTCACTTCCTCTGTATAATCGTAAGGGATTTGATTTAGGTCATACCTGAATGGTCTAGCAGTTTTCCCTACTTTCTTCAATTTGAGCCTGAATTTGGCAATAAGGAGTTCATGATCTGAGCCACAGTCAGCTCCCGGTCTTGTTTTTGTTGTCTGTGTAGAGCTTCTCCATCTTTGGCTGCAAAGAATTCATTAGCACCTCATAAATGTAATAACCTAATAACAGATTAGTCCCATGTACCCCCTTCTTTGTGCTGTAGTTACATATTTCACTTCTGCTTATCTTATGTTCTGCTTATACTAGTGCTATTTTTGCCTTAACAGTCAGTTGCTTCTTTTAAGGAAATTAGAATAAATAGAAGCATAGTATCTTACATTTTTTTACCATGTGCTTACCATTTTTGGAGATTTTCATTCCTCTCTGTGGCTCAGATGGTAAAGCATCTGTCTACAATGCGGGAGACCCGGGTTCGAGACCTGGGTTGGGAAGATTCCCTGGAGAAGGAAATGGCAATCCACTCCAGTACTATTGCCTGGAAAATCCCATGGACAGAGGAGCCTGGTAGGCTACAGTCTATGGAGTTGCAAAGAGTCGGACACGACTGAGCGACTTCACTTCATTCCTCTCCGTAGATATGAGTTTTCCTTCAACTGGAAGAATGTCCTTTAGCATTTCTTGCAGTACGCATCATTGGGGGAAAATTCTCATGGCTTTTTTAAAATCTGAAATATGTCTTTAATTCTTTCTTTGAAAGGTGTTTTTGTTGGATGTGGAATTCTAGGTTGACAGTTCATTTCCTAGAATTTGCATTTGTTTCTCTTTATGATTTCTAGTTCTCTGTGGAAAGTCACTATCTCTTCTGTCATTAAAATTATGTTGTTTTTAAGTCCAGAGGCCATCAGGCCTTGATTCTCTTGACTTCTTTCCCCTTGATTTTGGATCGCATCTTGGATATTGTGGATGGACAATTGGACATTGTAGACACTAAAGATTCTGTTATCTTCTTCTGAAGAGTATTGATTTTTCTTCTAGCAGGCAGTTCAATTACTGACTGATCACCTTTGGGTTGTGTTAGTTTGGTTTTTATCTCCTTGCAATCCAAGGGACTCTTAAGAGTCTTTTCCATCACCACAATACAAAAGCATCAATTCTTCAGTGCTCAACTTTCCTTATGGTCCAACTCTCACATCCATACATGACTACTGGAAAAACCATAGCTTTGACTATATAGACCTTTGTTGGCAAAGTGATGTCTTTGGTTTTGAATACTCTGTCTAGGTTTGTCAAACCTTTTCAAGGAGCTCAAACCAGTCGGTCCTAAAGAAAATCAACCCTAAATATTCATTGTAAGGATTAATGCTGAAGCTCTAATACTTTGGCCACTGATGCAAAGAGCTGTCTTATTGAAAAAGACTCTGATGCTGGGAAAGATTAAAGGCAAAAGGAGAAGGGGGCAGCAGAGGATGAGATGGCTAGATAACATCACCAACTCAATGGACATGAATTTGAGAAAATTCCAGGAGATAGTGAAGGACAGGGAAGCCTGGCGTGATACAGTCCGTGGGATCGCAAAGATTCGGACATGACTTAGTGACTGAACAATAACCAGCTTGGTTTTAGGGTAGATCTTTGGAAAACCCAAGGTGTTTCCCAAATTCTTTTCTTCTTTGGCTGTTCTGCATGGCTTCTGGGATCTTAGCTCTCTGATCAGGAATTGAACCTGGGCTGTTGGCATTGAAAGCATGGAGTCCTGACCACTGGACTGCCAAAGAATTCCCTCAAATTCTTCTAACTGGATCAGAATAGACCCAACAGACTGGGCCTCTTTGGTGGATATTGTTGAAGCGTGTTTTTAGGTTTTGGGGGGCATGTTTAGAGTAGTAGGTCTTACTCTCAAGCATGGTCCTTACTCCTAACATGACCTTTCAGATAACTCAGGATGCATTGAATGTTTCTCTACTTTTGGGGTCAGAAATGTAAATGTCTCTTATCATTGGTTGGGCTTCTGTATCCCTCATTTGCTCTTTCAACCTGGTAACAACTGCTCCCTGTTGAACCTTGGATAGTTCCACCATGCTGAGTGCAGTCCAACCCTTGGCCAAGATTCATCACAAGGAAACCCCCCCTCCCTTCACAACTGTCTGCCTCCATTGCCACAGCTTCCTCCTCCCCACTGCCGTGCTCTTTATGATTCTAGCCACTTCAGTAGCCCCTGGTCTCTGCTTGAGCTCCAGCTTCCTGCACTGGGCTTGGGAAATCATTTCTTTGCAGACAGCTATGATGACCATGGGACCCTCCTCATGAGCTTTTCTTCCCTCAGGGATTCCTTCCTTGCCTATCTGTTGTCCAGTGCCTGAAAACAGTGGCCTCTTAGGCTTTCTCCAGTATTGTTGTTGTTTACAGTGGGTAGGCTGCCATGAAAAGAAATAGAATTCCTGAATTATTGAGCACATGTTGCTGTAGCCCTCTGGGTGCTGGATGAATATATGAATGAAATATCAGGTAGGCCAAAAAGTTTGTTCAGGTTTTTCTGTAAGATGTTATGGAAAAACCCAAACGAACTCTTTGACCAGCCCAATACATGGGTCTCTTTGTAAGCACAAAGGACAGTTAGTGGGGTCCACACAAGAAACATAATCTTCTTACCTTTCTATTTTATCCCCTCAAAAAAATTTTGCTTTCTTTTTCTGGTTTAGTTCTTCTGAATCTTTGTTAAACCTTTTTTATGTCATCTTAATCTGTGCCTCCATTCTTTTTTCGTTTTTTAGATCCTGGATCATCTTCACTATCATTATTGTGAATTCTTTTTCTGGTAAGTTGCCTATCTCCACTTCATTTAGTTGTTTTTCTGGGGTTTTTATCTTGTTCCTTCATCTGTGCCATACTCCTCTGCCTTTTCACTTTGATTAACTTTCTGTGATTGTGCTTTTTGTTCTGGAGGCTGCAGGATGTACTTGTTCTTGCTTCTGCTCTCTGCCCTCTGGTAGATGAGGCTAAGAGGCTTGTGTAAGCTTCCACATGGGAGAAACTGGGGAAAAACTGGGTCTTGCTCTGATAGGGCCTTGCTCAGTAAAACTATAATCCAATTATCTGCTAATGGGTGGGACTATACTCCCTCCTTGTTAGTTGTTTGGTCTGAGGTGACCCAGCCCTGGAATCTATAAGCTCTATGGTAGACCAGCCTAGACAGCATATTAAAAAGCGGAGACATAACTTTGCCAACAAAGGTCCAACTAGTGAAAGCTATGGTTTTTCCAGTAATCATGTATGGATGTGAGAGTTGGACTAGAAAGAAAGCTGAGCGCCGAAGAATTGATGCTTTTGAACCGTGGTGCTGGAGAAAACTCTTGAGAGTTCCTTGCAGAGCAAGGAGATCCAACCAGTCCATCCTAAAGGAAACTAGTCCTGAATATTCATTGGAAGGACTGATGTTGAAACTGAAATTCCAGTACTCTGGCTGCCTGATGCGAAGAACTGACTCATTTGAAAAGACCCTGATGCTGGGAAAGATTGAAGGTGGGAGGAGAAGGGGACGACAAAGGATGAGATGGTTGGATGGCATCACTGACTCAGTGGTCATGAGTTTGAGTAAGCTCTGGGAGTTGGTGATGGACAGGGAAGCCTGGTGTGTGCTGCAGTCCATGGGGTCGCAAAGAGTCAGGCATGACTGAGCAACTGAACTGAACTGATGGTAGGGCTGTTGGCAAACACCAAGAGGGCTCATGCCGAGGTGCCCTTCCCAGGACTGCTGCTGCCAGTGTCCCCGTCCCTGTGGTGAGCCCCTGCCGACCTGAACCTCTGCAGGGGACCCTCCAACACTAGCAGGCAGATCTGGCTCGGTCTCCTGTGGGGTCAGTGTTCTTTTCCCCTGGGCCTTGGTACACGTAAGATTTTGTGCCATCCAAGAATGGAGTCTTCATTTCCCCCAGTCCTGTGGAAGTCCTGCAGTCGAATCCTGCTGGTCTTCAACATCAGATTCCCTGGGGAGTCCTAGTCCCTTTGCCAAGTTCCCAGATTGCAAAGCCTGACTTGGGGTTCAGAACCTTCCCAACAGTGGGAGAACCTCTGTGGTATGATTGTTTTCCAGTTTGTGGGTTGTCCATCCAGCAAGTATGAGATTTGATTTTTTCCTGATTGTGTCCCTCTGCCCTCTCGTTGTGGCTTCTTCTCCTTTGTCTTTGGACTTGGGGTACCTTTTTTTTTTTCCGGTATCCTCTTTTCAATGATTGTTCAACAGTTAGCTATGATTTTGGCACTCTCACATGAGGAGGTGAGCACGTGGCCTTCTACTCCACCATCTTGAAGCAATCTCCTGCTTGTTTTATTTTTAAATGATGTTGTGATATAGAGTGAAGTGTTTGGGTGAAGTCATGGGGATAAAGACATTGCTCTTACACCTCAAGGACAGAAGTGAAAAAATGGAAAGTGAAAGTTGGTCAGTCATGTCCAACTCTTTGTGACCCCATAGACTATACCGTCCATGGAGTTCTCCAGGTCAGAATACTGTAGTGGGCAGCCTTTCCCTTCTCCAGGGGATCTTCCCAACCCAGGGATCAAACCCAGGTCTCCTACATTGCAGGCAGATTCTTTACCAGCTAAGCCACAAGGGAAGCCCAGGAATACTGGAATGGGTAACCTATCCCTTCTCCAGGGGATCTTCCTACCCAGGAATCTTCTGCAATGCAGGCAGATTCTTTACCAACTGAGCTATCAGGGAAGCCCCCTCAAGGACAAAGCAGCCATCAAAAGCTAGAGTGTTGTACTGATCTCTGATTAACCCTGGCACCCAAGTGACTGGGTGTTTTTTTGGTTGTTGTGGTTCATGTTGTGGAGAAATGATGACCTCCAGCTCCTTTATAATATTTTAAGATAGACCCAATAATCCAATATTAGGATTACATGCAAGAAAGCTAGCTAGAAATATTGTATGCTCCTTTAAAAATATCTTAATATTAACTTTGTTATTTCCTAATTCTCTTTTCCTTGTCTTAGTTCCTGCCTTCTGAATTTTGATACCACTCACCATAAAACTTGCTTCATGTCTGTAGGAATGTTTTTGCGGTAGTCAGTGTTTAAGACTTTTTTCTGTTTACGGTTGAAAATTTTAGTATGACAGATTTTTCATAAATTCCCAGTTATCAACATGGCACTCAAAAGAGGTCACTTAGAACTTTCATTGTACCTTTTGAAGAAAAAGTTCTCTTCAACTTCATATTTATTTTGGAAGCATCTAGTCATTTCAACCTTGGGCTTCCAGGTGGCACAGTGGTAAAGAATCTACCTGCCAATGCAGGAGACATGGGTTTGAGCCTTGGTCAGGAAGATCCCCTGAAGAAGGAAATGGCAACCCACTCCAGTATTCTTGCCTGAAAAATTCCATGGACAGAGGACCCTTGTTGGTTACAGTCCATGGGGTTGCAAAGAGTCAGACACAACTCAGCATGCATGCACACACGCAATCATTTCAACCTTAGTCTTTACTCCTAGGGCATCAACGTCTCTGTTCAGCTCTCTGTTTTAGTCTGCAGACCTATGGGTGCAGATATTGAAGTGTTGTGGAGACGAGCTGTTTACCTGGAAACGTAGTGAACATGCTTCACGTGGTGCATTTCATTCTTCTACTTGGTCTGGCCATTTGAAGACCAAGAGAGAACACTGTAAAAATGGTCAGGGTTGTGGTGACAGTCTAGCTATGGTTCTAGTAGTTTGCTTTCCAGCTTCAAGTTTACCATATTTCAAAGTAAAATAGTGGATCCATTGATTTCAGAAGACCCACGACTCCCTCCCTCCCTCCAAGGCTTCTCAGGCAGGCAGGTGATTCTGTTCTTTGTGAAAGTGCATCCCCCTAGCCCGTGTAATGTCACTCTCGCTGCCCCTCCAGGGTCCTTGTGAGAGGCTCTGAGAAGACCTGGCTCTCCTGGGGACAGCTCCGTCCCAGAAGCACATCCCCTAAAAGGACTCGCCACACCAGACAATGCCCGTGGAGTTGGGGCAGGCTCCTGTCCTGCTGCCACCACCGGCCAAGGCTGAGGAGCTCCTATTCCCTGGCCCAGATGCCACCCACCGAGGGGAGCCCTCCAGCCCCGAGACCGCACGCCAGCTCTTCAGGCAGTTTCCTTACCAGGTGATGTCCGGGCCCCATGAAACCCTCCAACAGCTTCGGAAGCTCTGTTTCCAGTGGCTGCAGCCAGAGGTTCACACCAAGGAGCAGATCCTGGAGATGCTGATGCTGGAGCAGTTCCTGAGCATTCTGCCTGGGGAGATCCAGATGTGGGTGCGGAAGCAGTGTCCAGGCAGCGGGGAGGAGGCCGTGACCCTCGTGGAGAGCTTGAAGGGAGACCCCCAGAGGCTGTGGCAGTGGGTGAGCAGAGAGTGCTGTGATCTGTGAGGGAAGCACCAGGTCCTCTGGAGTCTTAGGGGCGTTGTCTTTTTTTTTATTAATCAATCAATCTATTTACTTTTGGTTGCGCTGGGTCTTTGTTGCTGCGTGCAGGCTCTCTCTAGTTGCGGGAGCTACTGTCTAGTTGTGGAGGTACTCTAGTGGCGGGGGCTACTCTAGTGGTGGCGCATGGGCTTCCCGTTGCAGTGGTTGCTCTTGTTGCAGAGCACCGGCTCTAGGGCATGTGGGCTCAGTAGTTGTGATGCACAGGCTTTGTTGCCCCACAGCATGTGGGATCTTTCTGGACCAGGGGTCGAACCTGTGTCCCCTGCCTTGGCGCCACCAGGGAAGTGGTTAACCATAGAGCCACCAGGGAAGTCCCAGGGGTTTTATCTTTTTTTCTGGCACCGAATATGTGGGGGTTTTCACACCAACAACCAATTCTCCGAGTCTCTGATCTCAACTAGGTGTCCTCCTATTCAGTTCAGTTGCGACAGCAGCGGTCTGCTTGTCTCAACCCAGAGGATAAGGGCTGGTCCCGTAAGACTTCCCCCATTTCAGCCACCGGTCACAAGCTGCAGGGGTCACTCAGACTTCCGGCCAGCTGGCTACAGATTGGGAGGTTCCCAAGGCCCCTTCCTCAGCTTTGATAACTTGCTAGAAAGACTCAGATCTCAGGGAAACACTTTGCTTCCATTTTCCAGTTTGTTCTAAAGGATATGATTGAGGAGCAGCCAAATAGAAGAGATGGGGGATACACAGAGCTTCCATGCCCTCCTCTGGGTACTCCATCCTCCTGACCCTTATATGTGTTCAGCGGGTTGGAAGCTCCCTGAACCCCACAGTTGAAGAGTTGCTATGGCGTTCTCATTACTCAGGCCTGACAGATTGATCATTGGCCATTAGTGGTGGAAGAGCTCCAGCCCCTCTCTGTCCCCTAGAGGCTGAGGGGCGGGGCTGAATGTTCTGGCCCTCCAGTCACCAGGTTAGTTCCCCTGACAACAGGCCTCCATCCTGAAGCTATCCGGGGCCACCAAGAGTTATCCTATCATGATCAACTCAGGGATGGTTGGGAGGGGCTTGTTCTGAACCACAAAAGTGGCTCCTGGCACTCCTGTCCTTCAGGACATTCCAGGGGTTTCGGAGCTCTGTGCCAGGAGCCTGGGACGAAGATTCATTATATCTCTTCAGTGTGTTTTTCATTATACCTCCTCTGTGTATCCCCACGCCACACCTGATCCTAGGTCTCCGTGTGACACTACACTTTTTGGCCATTAGGGATTGAAGATAAAGTCTCCCCCCCGTCCCATCCTTAGAGTGTTTGGGGAGTTGTCCCAAAGACGCCTGTATCTTAATTGGTGGAGGCTGTCCAGTAGAAGGACAGCCCCAGTGGCCTGTCTGAAGGGCTCCCAGGTCTCCCTCTGGCCTCATCCTCCAGCTGCTCTCAGGATGCTTCCCTGCCCAGTTCCTGCTGGACCAGAAATAAATGCTGGCCTTTTCTTTCCCTGCCCTGTGTCCCTAAGGCCTGCCTTAGGATGCGTTCTGGAAGGGTAGCTCTGTGTTTTTCAGAAACCCTCACTCTGGGTCTTTGAGTAATCAGCAGTGTGTTGTCTCTAGATCAGCATCCAAGTTCTGGGACAGGAAGTCTTCTCAGAGAAGGCGGAGCCCGCGAGCTGCCCAGCAGGGGACGCAGGCTCTCCTGCTGAAGAGCCTCAGAAGCTTGGGCTCCGGAACACAGCCCTCGGGCCTGGGGGGCCACTGAGCTGTGTGGTGAAAGAGGAGTCTGACGTGGAGCAAGGTCTAGGTGAGGGGCGGGTCCTGGTGGTGGTGTGTGTGCTGCCTTCTGGAGAAACCAGGGGACTGTGATCAGCAGGCCAAGAGGGAACTGACAACTTAGGCCGCACCAATTGGGGTGTATCTGGACATGTGGGACGCAGGGTGCACCTACAGGAATCAACTGCGATTGGGGATTCAAAGTCTGCAATGTAAGCCACTTTATGACAGGGCCAGGCCTTTCGGATCTGGGGTCTGAGGAAGGTGGGAAGAGATGTTGGGGGCAGCTGTCGGGAAGCTTGGAGGAGCCGGAGTTGGTTAGGGAGGTAAACGTGGGTCTGAGTTTGCGGATGGTGGGACAAGTGCGGATTCTCGGTGGGGAGGTTTGTCCCTGTGCCCTCTGTGAGTGGTCAAGAAGGACATCAGGATGCTCAGTCTTCTGTCTCTGCCTTCAGCAGCGGCTGCCACCCAGCTGCCTGCCCAGCCCGAGCAAATGCCTGTCGGGAACCAGGACTTTGGAGCCTCCCTTCTCCACACAGCATCTCAGGTGAGTGGGGTCCCCTGGTTCTTGACCCCAGAACCTTGCCCTCAGGGTTTCAGCAGGAAGGTAAACCCAGCCCCTCTCACTCCATCCTGGCCACAAACAGAAGTCTCAGAAACAGATCTATTTTGATTATGTGGTGAGCGACTCTGAAAAGTTGTATTTGATAAAAATGAAGTATTTCAAGCATCTGTAGACTTTAGTCAAAGCATTGTTCCAAACCTCTAGAGAACTCCTCCTTCTCAGGACTCTCCTTGTGGGGTCCTTTAGAGTGAAGGTGAGGAAGGCTATGTGTGTTGAACGTGGTTTGAAGCCAGGTCCGAGCTTCAGCTCTCCAGGCCCAGAGATCTAGAAACCGAGTCCCAGCTTCGCATTGTACTTGGGGTTGCGGTGGGGAGTGGCAGGGGGGTATACCTTTTTCAGTGACTCTAGAGTACCCTTCTTCCTGCTTTCAGGGTACTCAGGAACCAGACTGTTAGGCAGGAGGCTGCTTGGGAGAAAAGAACTGGGTATTCTGCCAAGGATGTCAAGCAGACTTGGAGGCCTCTTGTTGCTTCTACAGTAAATACAGGGCATCCCTGTGAAAGGTGTATATATTAACATACTTCAACTAGTGGGGTTAGCTGTTAGCTCTGTGGTACTTATACACGGACATTAGCCATGACCTGTTCTGGATAGCTTAAGGTCCAAAGATTCTTAATGTTCACCAGCAACACCACATATGTGTGCGTGTATGTGTATGTATGTATATATGTATCAGTATATATGTATGTATGTATATAAATATGTGGTGTGTTCTCAGTCATGTCCGACTCTGCGACCCCATACACTGTAGCCTGCGAGGCTCCTCTGTCCGTGGGACTCTCCAGGCAAGAATTCTGGAGTGGGTTGCCATGTCCTCCTCCAGGGGATCTTCCCCACCCAGGGATCAAACTTGTGTCTCCTGCATCGGCAGGTGGATTCTTTACCGCAGTGCACTACCTGGGAAGCCCTATATAAATATATAGAATGTATAAATAGATTTCCTATATATAGCTGATGCCTGATGAACAGCAGCTCAGCCCTGACAGACCGTCCCAACCCAGTCACAGTGCCCCTCCTTGAACTAACAACACCTGTTTGTATCAGAAGGCCGTCAGTGTTCAGCGAAGTCTTTTATATCTGAAGGGAATGTTTAAATGTAAGGAATCACGTCCTCTAATCTCTTCCCTGATTTTGGAACCTCGAGAACAGTGGCAGGGTGTGAGGTCCACGTGGCAGACGTGGGACCGAGTCAGAGACAGAGCCTCCCAGACTCGGGGATGTGTGGTGCCCGTTCCCTTGTGTTCAGACCTCCAGAGGGGAACTCAGGCCACACTGCTCTGTGTGAGTCAGTTGTGGCAATGCCCCACAAACCCACAAGGTGGTGCTGTTTCCACATGAAATCCAGATTATTTCCCCATCAAATCTCATACTTCTGTCCTCCCAGAGTAGGAAGTTAGACTTTTTTCTGCTCTTGTGAAAATGAGAGGGAGGCGGAGGGCTGTAGTTGGCATCATGTCTGTTAAGTCAAGGGTTTCATTCAAGCACCGCTGGCTTCTGGCAGTTCCTCGAGTAAGTCTGTGGCTTTAAGGTTGGAGGTTTGCTGTTCAGAGACTCTTTTCTGGGCTTTGAAAGGGTCGATTGTTGCCCTGGAGGGTTTTGGTGGATGTCTGCAGATCTTGGTGGCTGTTCTTTCGGTGCCCGTGTGTCTGGGGGGCCAGGCCACCTTGCGGCTATTACTGCCAGTGCAGAAGAGGGGGGACTCCTGCCTTCAGCAGCGTTTGCTCAAGCTGGTTATTTCCAGACGGTTGTTGAGGTAACTTCACTCACAGAAGATCAACAAAGTAGAAAATTCCTGCTTTAGAAAATTTTAAATTAAAATCCATATTTAAAATGTTATGATCAGTAGTTAAACATATAGAGGTCACTTTTCACCTCTGCCGTTTCTTCCACCCAAAAACATTTAACTCCTCCTTTTCGTCTCTTTTTTTAAGCTTAATACCTGCTAATCAGAAATACATTTTAAAACTTCTTTCCTTTCCCTCCTGAATTTCCAGACATCAGTGACGTCTTGGGAATATCGGGCTCCTTCTTCTGCCCAAAGATCTCTCCAGTGAGCGCTGAGAGTTAAACACAAGCCGAGTAGGGAAAGGGCTTCCCCAAACAGGCAACTTAAAAGAGAACACAGGACCTAAAACCTACATGTTTCCTCTCCATGGCAAGAAGTACAGAGCCCGGGCCTGTTGACTCTGTCTGGAACCACCTCCCGTGGTTTCTCAGACCTTCTGATGGCCAGGACCCTGAGGCCATTCCTTTCTCCTCCGCCCTGCACAGGCAGGGAGGGATGGTTCGGGACCCTCCCCTGGACTCAGGCCTTGTGTTCTTCTCTAGGAGCAGTGGAGGCACCTGGATTCCACCCAGAAGGAGCAGTACTGGGACCTCATGCTGGAGACCTATGGGAAGATGGTCTCAGGAGGTGCAGGTGGGTCAGCCTGGTGGAAGGGGCACCCCCCGTGTGCTCTAGGGGCGACCGACCACTCTGCTCGGCACTCTCCCTGGAGACACGCTGGGAGCTGGGAAGCTGGAGGGGGCGGGCTACAGTGTCGGCTCCCGTGCACTGAACACGCTGCGTGCGCCTGGCCCCGTGGTGGTGGCTCCTCTCCTCTGTGAAGTGGGGCCGGGGCGCCCTCAGTTAGATGGTGACAGTGCACAGCAGATCTAGTCACTTTCTCACTGTTTCATAGCTTGCAGGTGCTGGTTACGACAGAGCTCAGCTGTGGCCAACTGTGCCCAGCCAACCACGGGTGGGGTCCCAGTCACAACCCACGCACCAGCCTGCCAGGTGGTCTGACCCCTCCCGCCCAGAGCCTTGTTTTTGTGGCCATTGCCGTCATCCGGCCATCCCAGGGGTGCTGGTGTCTTCGAGGTTCCCCGTGTCCCTCCAAGACGGGCTCCTCAGTGGTGTCCAGAGCCTCTCAGTTCTCTCTCCATTCATGGCCCTCCTTTAACAGCACAGCCTGGTCCCCAGTCCTCCCTGTTCATCCAGGCCCACAGAGCTCCTCTCTGTTCCAGGCATTTCCAGTGCCAGGCCTGACCTGACTGATCCAGCTGGGTATGGGATAGAGCTGGCAGGGCCACACCTGCATGCCAGTGAGAAGATCCCAAGACCCACCTGCATAGGTGAGTGACCTGTCCCCAGCCATTTCTGACCCCCAGTCATTAAACTGGAGGTAATGGGGGGAGAGGTTAGGACTTGGTTTCTGTTACATTGATAATAACTAGCCATGGCCTGGTCAGTCCAGGCTGAATACTGAGGTTGGGCTCCTTGTCCCTGGCTGTCAGGTTGTTGACAGATGTTTAATTATGGAAGAAGGACCCTGAATCTGACATGCTGCCTCACTCCAGCCTGTTGTGATGGCTTCCTTTCTCAGAGAGAACTAAGATTGTACAGGCCGAGACCAAATCAGATATGGACTGAGTTCTATTAAAAAAAAAAAAAAGATCATCTAACAGATTACTGTTATTCTTCCTAAGGAGAAGGCCCAGAGTAACTGGACCTTTCTTTTTGTTTTAACTCTGGTTATGGTAAATGGTAACCCACCAACTCCCAACAAAATAAACAAGACCCCAAGCAGAAAAACATGTTTCAGCTACTTTCTGTGCACCCCAAGTTTCGTTAAACAGCAGTAACAACAAATACTTCGTATCAATCACATATTTTAAGGTTGATACAAAGAAATATGAACTTGGTCTGTTGTAAAACAGCAATCACCCTTTGCCTTCTGAATTCTTTTAAAAACATTGCAGTTACGTAAAATCGACTGTCAAACCTACCTACACACACACACACACACACACCCCTTTTCATCTCATTTTCTAACAACAGTCCTGTTAGATCTTACCTTGAACCAAACTGTGGAGAGGGTATAAAGCCAGCCTGCCTTGATAAGGCAAAGAAATGCCATTGTAGGTTCTGAAGAGAGGATCTGTGGGGAGAGAGACTTCGGAAGCAGCCACCTGCAGGACAGGCTGGGAGGGTACCCCCCAAGGAGGAGAGTCCTGGGGGCCACTGACATGGGAGTCCAGGTGTGCAGGGACGAGACAGTAATAACAAGGCAGGAAAGGAGTGGTCTGGTCCCAAAGGTTACCGAATTAATAGCCTGCAGACCTAGATTCAGTTGCTGTTGTTTAGCCTCTGAGTTGTATCTGACTCTGCAACCCCATGGCTGCAGCCCGCCAGGCTCCTCTGTCCATGGGATTCTCCAGGTAAGAACAGTGGAGTGGGTTGCCATTTCCTCCTCCAGGGGATCTTCCCAGCCCAGGGATGGAAGCTGCATCTCCTGCAGTGGCAAGTGGATTCTTTACCCCTGAGCCACCAGGGAAGCCTCACCTGAGCTCAGGGCAGGGGGCACATGCCCCAGGAGAGAGTGGATATGCTCTTCTGTTTGACCACATGGAGGAACAGCTCACAGGAAAAGCAGGTCAGCAGGGAAGTGAGCTTCAAAAAGTCTCACACTCATACCTCTAATCACAATTTCAAAGGATGAAAATTATACACATACAGTTGGCCCTTGAATAGTAAGGGTTTGGACTGTGCGGAAATGCTTATTCTCAAGAGTTTTTTCAATAAATGTGTACACAGTCCACATTTGGTTGAAGTCATAGGTGCAGAACCTGGATACAGAGGGCAGACTGTAAAGTTACACTTGGATTTTGACTGCACTGGGGTGGGCGCCCCAACCCCCATGTTGTTTGAGAGTCAACTATATTTGGAAAAATGATTCTTAAGCATTTATTGGGAAGAATACTGCAAGAATAGTAAAAAGGTTTGAAAGAAGAGTGTTTCATCAGTGTTGGGCTTGTAAATATTCAGAGTATGTCATTTCTGAAAGATAACTCAGTCACATAGTGCAATACTAATACAAGCCAGTGGAACGAAAAGGGAGCTGGGGACCAGAGGCTGGTCTGTAAAGGACTGATGAAGGGAAAAGCAAGACAAGTCCACAGGATGAGTCACTCTTCTCTGAGCAGAATCAGGAGAAAACACTCTGGGAAGAGGAGTCCGCTTCAACTTTGTGTGTATTGTCTACCAAAATAAGTTGGAAGCAGATGGAAGAGACAAAATATGAAAATAAAATAATAGTAATAGGGAAGAAAAAGGGTAAATATTTGACTCATGTCAAGCTGGGGATGATTTTTATAAGTATAAAAGCGACAGAAAAAAAATCACTAGGTAAATGATTAACAGACTGGACTATATTTAAAAAGAAAGAAACCACAACTTCTACACATAAAAATAACTCCAAACAAGGGGCTTCTCCCCACTCCCGATGGCTCAGCAGTAAAGAATCCGCCTTCAGTTAAGAAGACACAAGAGACTCGGGTTCGATCTCTGGGTCAGAGAGATCCCCTGGAGGAGGAAATTCCAACCCGCTGCAGTATCCTTGCCTGGAAAATCCCATGGACAGAGGAGCCTGTCAGGCTGTAGTCCATGGGGTCGCAGAGAGTCGGACAGGACTGAGCCACGGAGCACACAACCCCAAACAAAATAATAGTGACTAAACTGGTAAAAACTTTTCATAGACATGACAGGTAAGTGACTATTTTTCTTAAAATAGAAAGCATGAGTACAAGTTGATAAGAGAAAAGTGACTTTCCCAGTTTAAAAATAATGGACAGCAGTCTTGGAGTATGAAAAGTAACTCATAAATGTGGGAAAAAATTGATCCTTTAATAACTAAAGAATTAACGTTTACACCAACAAGAAGCCGTTTCCCACCAGTCTGAAGCAGCAGAGTCTTGAGACAGTCAATAGGTAGGTGTTGAACCCTTGCCTCCTCTCTGCCCAGCCTCTTGGACCTGAGAATGGCACCATCGTTCTGGAAGTTGATCTGCCAGTGGGTGTCAGCAGCCTTAGTAACACCATTCATGCCTGTTGACACAGTGACTGAACTTTGAGGAACCTTTAAGGTACTGATCAGAAATGTGGGCAGAATTTGTGAAGAAAAAAGCTTCTCACGTCATTATTTACAGTAGCCAAATATAACAAACAACTTAGATTCCCAGAGTAGGAGAAATCTTAAACAAAGTTCCTTGTTTTAGTCTCCTGTGTTTATTATCATATCTCCACGGTGAGCCATTGTTCAGCTCCTTAAAATGATACCTATAAAGGCTTCTTCTAAGACAAGAGAGAGTACTTTGGCCTTCCAAGAGAAACAAGTTCTAAGGCTCTGAATTAACAAGCTCCAGTCTGGCTCCAGCAGACTCCTGGGCCTCTAGCCGATAATGCGAAAGGCACCGACATAGGAGAGAGCAGGGCAGACAGCTCCGAAGACATTGACATAGCAGAGAGAAGGGCAGACGGCTCCTTCAGGTCTACAGGAATAAAGGCATTTAGAAAAGTTGAAGATGAATTCTGCCGCCCACATCAAGATCTTTACCACATGGGTAGTAATAACCAAGACCCCAAGTTATGAGGAAAACAAATGCAGCTGGTTCATGAGTTAATGAAGTTAGTGAAGCACCAATGAAGCTGGATTCTCGCGCAGACCGAGGGTGCAGACTTCCACACAGCAGCTCCTCTGGGCATCACAGCCCCAGGGACATGACACGAACTTTGGGGTGACTTGTGGAAGGGAGGACCCGTGTGAAATTGATGAACAGCACCCTTTACCATTGAAAGGCTACAGAGCCAGGTAGAGAACTGTTTATACAGTATAGTACTGGTCGTGTCAGTGAAAAACATACACGTGTACGTGCGTGCGTGCATGCTAAGTCCCTTCAGTTGTGTCTGACTCTGTGCAACCCCATGGACTGTAGCCCTCCAGTCTCCTCTGTCCCTGGGGGTTCTCCAGGCAAGAATACTGGTGCGGGTTGCCGTGCCCTCAACAGGGTATCTTCCCGACATGCGTGTTTAAGTGAAAGACTGGAAGGAAATGTGCACTCACAGTAGTTGCCTCTGGGTGCTATGATTAAGGCTGATTTTGTTTTCTTTCATATGCTTTTCAAATTATTTTTTGTGATATATTTATCCTTTTTATATAACCAGATAAAAACCAATACTCATTAGCGTAGTGCTTTCCTATATTAGACTTGTTTCTCCTGGGCATCGGAAGCTGGCTGCTGCTTTTCCAAGGTGGCCGCTGCAGCCTCTGGGAGCCATCTTCCCCTGTCACTCCTCCTTTCCAGAGCTGAGTCACAGCCAGACGCACACGAAGCAAGTGCCGGGTGCTCAGGTCTGACAGCATTTTCCTTCTTGGTAGAGAGAAGTCATCATGTCTTGTGCTGACCCTTTCTCTGACACACAGGTTGGCACACAGGGCGGACCGCTGACTGAGCTATTCTGCATCTTCTTTCTCCTTCTAGGGGACAGAGGGGAGAATGACAAAGAGAACCTGAACTTGGAGAACTACAGGGCCCAGGACCCTCCGGCATCAGGAGAGCCTCCCCCTCAGGCTCCCTTGAGCAGCCTCTTCAGTGAGGATGAGCCAAGACCCTCTGGAGAAGGAGAGGACCTCTCAGAGGCCCAGGGGAACCTGCGGGGCGAGGGGACA
Source organism: Budorcas taxicolor (assembly GCF_023091745.1). NCBI lineage: Eukaryota > Metazoa > Chordata > Mammalia > Artiodactyla > Bovidae > Budorcas > Budorcas taxicolor. Next base: position 30,418,054 of record NC_068928.1, on the reverse strand, counting down.
GGGCGTCAGCTCTGCCCCCGGGAGAGGAATTCCAGGAAGCAGCCGGGCCCGCACCTGCTGCCCTCGCTTCCCGGGGATTCGCCCGCACCATGGCTTGAGGAGAAGAGAGAGGCCGCCCCGCGGGGGCAGCCAAGGGCCCCCATGGCCCAGAGACTCCCCACCTGCAGGGAGTGTGGCAAGACCTTCTACCGGAACTCGCAGCTGGTTTTCCACCAAAGGACCCACAGCCGAGAGACGTACTTCCAGTGCCCCACCTGCCAAAAGGCCTTCCTGCGGAGCTCCAGCTTCGTGAAGCACCAGCGGACCCACACGGGGGAGAAGCCCTGCAAGTGCGACTACTGCGGGAAGGGCTTCAGCGACTTCTCGGGGCTGCGCTACCACAAGAAGATCCACACGGGGGAGAAGCCCTACAAGTGCCCCGTGTGCGAGAAGAGCTTCATCCAGAGGTCCAACTTCAACCGGCACCAGAGGGTGCACACCGGCGAGAGGCCCTACAAGTGCACCCGCTGCGGCAAGAGCTTCAGCTGGAGCTCGAGCCTCGACAAGCACCAGAGGTCCCACCTGGGGAAGAAGCCCCGCCCGTAGCCGGGCTCTCTGACCCCATTCTGTCCCCCGGTCTGTTCAAGAAGACTTGACTCCATCCCAAGGAACTGTGTCCCTTAGAAAGCATCCCTGTCCTCTCAGTCTTCCATGGACTGCAGAGCAGAGCCCAGAACACAGCTTTAGACAGGAGGATAGCTCGGCCTCTGAGGTGGACCTCACGCAGGCTGACTTTCTTGCTTCCGCATCGGGAGAAAGAGAAGTCTTCCTTTTCCCACTCGTCTGTCCTCCCGGACCCCTCGGGAAAGACGTGTCACTTGGAGGTCCCGTTTTAGGAGTGTTCTCTGGAAAGAGTTTCACTGGATCTGGCCTCAGGACTGTGGTCCTAGAGCAGGTCTTCTGTTCTGAAGGGGGAGCAAAGAGGCCAGTGGGCTCACGTGTGATCTCTGTAGTACGGGTGCAAAGCTAACTTTCAATAAACCTGGTGGTCATTCCCCATCTCATCTGTGTGTGCAGCATCCACTGTCTGCTGACTGGAACTCACAAATCCTCAGTGGTGCTCGAGCTCCCAGATTAGCTCGAACAAATCGGAGGGACAGTGACAGGAACATGGCAGCCTAGTGCCCGGGTGAGAGCCCAGCCACTGCCGGGCATCCCGGTGTCCTCTTCCCAGGTCTGCCTCCCACCTGCTCTGTGGCTTCCTATTTCCCCTCTTTCTCCCAGTGTCTCCCTGAGGCTGTCCATCATTTTTGCCAAAGTGTCCTGGGCTGTAAAATTATCTTCCTTATCTCATTTACTCTGTATGTGTTAGGAAGAAATCAATAGCATCAATTCATTTTATAGAGTGTCTAGATCCCTGGTGGCTCAGCAATAAAGAACCCGCCTGCCAATGCCGGAGACTGGGTTCGATCCCTGGGTGGGGAGAATCCTCTGGAGGAGGAAATGGCAACCTATTCCAGTATTCTTGCCTGGAAAATCCCTTGGACAGAGGAGCCTGGTAGGCTGCAGTCCATGGGGTCGCAAAGAGTCAGACGTGACTTAGCGACTCAACAACTCAGGTTTGTTAACACATGCATCTAACCTGGCCACTTGTCCTCGAAAGTGACGTGACCCAGGGTGTCCTGCTCTGGTTCAGCGAGACCACTCCCCTTCCATCTTGGTCCTCCTCTGCCCACTCTTACTGTACTGTTCCCAGTGAGGGGCAGGCAGGATGACGCTAATGAGGAGGACAGAGCTGACTCCCTGGAAACAAGAACACTAGGCAGGAAACTGTAAACCGTAGGCAAAGAGCAGAAAGTGCTTTTCTGGTTGACGCACAAGAGATGACTCTTAAGTTGGACTCCCTGGATTCCGGAGGAATGTATCACCTCCCTTTTGGCACAAAGATAAGGAGGGAGGGCCCTCTTTTGAGGGTGTGGGAACCACAAGGCAGAAAGCAGGGAGATCACGGTGGAGTCGGCATTAGATTCTGTCCTCTCATAGCAGAGGTTTGCAGGAGGGCAGGGTTTTACATTTGGAGTAAGCAGTTCTCAAAATGCAGTCCCAGGACCTGCAGCATCGGCAGTTTCTTAGACTTAACCAAGTCAAACGCTGAAGGATGCCCACAAAACTTTGTTTTAACGAGTCCTCCTGGGGATTCTGATACCTGCTCAAGATTAAGAACCACTTTGCTAAGTAGGGATTAATTAAAAAATGTTTCTCCAAGGATAGGTGGGAATAAAGATCCTAGAAGGAACAGGGAGCCTGCCCAGACAACAAACAAGCCCCACAAAGGGAGCTTTACAACTCGTGGAAACCGTAGATTTTGTTGGGCATCCAGCGAGAATGTGTTCCACAGGAAAATCGAGGAAAATTGTACGTGACAAAGCTGTAGGTGACAGGTTTCTCCTTGGGCCTCTCTTAAATGATCTGAAAGGTGACAGAGACAAAGAAGCAACCTACCTTGTTTGTGGCTTTGTCCTCAGCAAGAAGTAGATGTTAGATAAACACTTGATAAATGCATGTGGGGACTAAGTGAAGATAGGTATTGCATATTTGTTCAGTCACTAAGTCATATCTGACTCTTCGCTACCCCATGGACTGTAGTCCGCCAGGCTCCTCTGTCCCTGTGATTCTCCCAGTAAGAATACTGGCGTGGATTGCCATTTCCTTCTCCAGGGGATCTTCCTGACCTAGGGATTGAACCTGTGTCTCCTGCATTGACCGGGGTATTCTTTACCTCTAAGCCACCAGGGAAGCCCAAATATTGCACTCATACGTCCCTTATCTTCCAGAGCAATGATCAGCAAAACGTGGCTGACTGCGTGTTTTTGTAAATGAAGTTTTAATGAAATGTGGCCACATCCACTTATGTATGTATGTCCGTGGCTCCTTTGGAGTTACAGTGGCAGAGCTAAGCAGTTGCGCAGAAACAATATGCCCTGCAAATCCTAAGATATTTGCTGTCTGATCTTTAACAGAAAAAGTCCGGTGACCCCCTGATCCAGAGTAACATGCATATAGATCACCTGGGGTGCTTGTTAAAATGCAGATTCTGCCTCACAGGTGAGTCTGGGGCTGCTGGCCCACGGACTAGCCGGAAACCAGGGCACTGGATGTGGGGTCATGTAACAATGTCAGGGCTCAGGGATCTGTGGCTTCTTTCTCTCGGGCTTGTCACAATAACTTCTGACCCTGCAACACTCAGAGCCTGGGCCAAACACAGTTGAAGAGCAAATCTCTTTATTAGGAAAGGGCCAGTGTTAGGAAACTCTTCTACCCTAGTTCCTAGGTCCAGACTCCTCCAGTTCAACCTCACTTTAGGCACTTCTCTCGAGTTCCCCAAAGGAGCTCTTCAGAACTGTGAGTACTGTCCATTTCTTATCTTTCTCTATGGCTGTGGTCTTAGCCCTCACCCACCGGTCCCTCCGGGCAGCCTCCAGCCCAACTTAGCTTCCTCGGGGGTTCTGCAGGAAGCTAAACCTGCAGAAGCAAGGCGACTCCGGCCAGAACCCACTTGGATGGCTTCTCCTTAGTCTTCAGCTGGAAAGTCCACACGTAGGTGGGTCCCCGCTGACGGGTCTTGTACACAGGACAGGGGTAGACACTGCGGCAGTCCTGCTTCTCCGCAGGGATGGCCCTGATGAACATCACAGGCAGGGGTGGTGTCAGCTCCTTCAGTTTCCCCTCGGTGATGATCCCAGCCTGAGGACAAGGATTCGAGAGAGCACTTCTCAGGTCAGGCCCTGAGCCTGGACAGGCAGCCTCGCTCCTGTCAGGAGATCCAGGAGAGAAAGACTGGGACGGCCAGGCTGCCCCCGGGCTCATCCCCTTGCAAGGTTCTCTCAACAACCCAAGGTGGCGTGCACTGGTGTGTGCTAAGTCACTTCAGTTGTGTCCAACTCTGTGTGACGCTATGGACGGCAGCCCACCAGGCTCCTCTGTCCATGCGATTCTCCAGGCAAGAATACTGGAGCGCATTGCCACATCCTCCTCCAGGGGATCTTCCCCACCCAGGGATCCGACCCTGTCTCCTATGTCTGCTGCCTTAGCAGGCGGGTTCTTCACCACTGAGCCACAGGGGAAGCCCATGCACCGGAGGGGATGCACAACATATTCCTACTGGTTTTCAGCCTGAATATCTGCTCGAAGCAGAGTCCCCAAAGCGGTCGTATATCATATGTAAATGAATCTCTTTAGGGCTTGAATCTCTGTTTTATCACTCATTTTGAAAGCATGCTGAATGCATCTGTTTGCCAGATGTCATGCTAGGTGCTAGGGACTTCAGGTTAGCAAGACACAGAGCCTCGCGGTATTAGCATACACTATACTTGAAGCTTTACCATGCACACTGAAGACAAGAAGACCTGGCAATAAAGAAAAAAGTTTCACTTTATTTATCCCACTGTTCCCCAAACTTACTTTGACCACAGGACCCTTTTCTTGCAACCTATCCATCTCCCACATCGCTAGTGTCTTCTGAACACACTTGGGGGAGATAATCATCCAGAGAGATTCACAGATCCCTTGCCTCTGTCTAGGTGACCCTGAACCCCTTATGCTGATGACAGAACTTGGTATCTACCTAATATATACACATTTTTTTTTCTTTTTGCCAATGCCCTTGTTTTATGGAGGAGAGGAATTTTGGACATCCTTCCACTTCCCTTTTTGCTCAACACTTTGTGGGATATAGACTTTGAGGTGTTATTTTTGGTTTTATTATTATTCAGAAACAAGGTAATGAAAAAATGGGAGGTAGTCTGTTGGACTGGAAGAGGTCAGTTTTCATTCCAATCCCAAAGAAGGGCAATGCCAAAGAATGTTCTAACTACCACACAGTTATGCTCATTTCACACGCTAGCAAGGTAATGGTTAAAATCCTTTAAGTGAGGCTTCAATATTATGTGAACTGAGAACTTCCAGGTGTACAAGCTAGATTTACAAAAGGCAGAGGAGCCAGAGATCAAATTGCTAACACCCATTGGATCATAGAAAAAGCAAAGGAATTCCAGAAAAACATCCATTTCTGCTTCACTGACTACACTAAAACCTTTGACTGTATGGAGTCACTCAGTTGTATCCAACTCTTTGCGATCCCATGGACTGTAGCCTACCAGGCTCCCCCATCCATGGAGTTTTCCAGGCAATAGTACTGGAGTGGGCTGCCATTTCCTTCTCCAGGGGATCTTCCCAACCCAGGGATAGAACCTGGATCTCCTGCATTGTAGACAGACGCTTTACCATCTGAGCCAACAGGGAAGTCCTTCGGATCACAACAAACTGTGGAAAATTCTTAAAGAGATGGCAATATCAGAAGATCACCTTACTTGCCTTCTGCAAAAACTGTATGCAGGTCAAGAGGCAACAATTAGAACTGGACATGGAACAACAGTCTAGTTCAGAATTGGGAAAGGAGTATGTCAAAGCTCTATATTGTCACCCTCTTATTTAAATTATCCACAGATTATATCATGCAAAATGCGACTGAATGAAGCACAAGCTGGAGTCAAGATTGCTGAGAGAAATATCAATAATAACCTCAGATATGCAGATGACACCTAATGGCAGAAAGCAATGAGGAACTAAAGAGTCTCTTGATGAAGGTGAAAGAAGAGAGTGAAAAAGCTGACTTAAAACTCAACATTCAAAAAACTAAGATCATGGCATCTGGTCCCATCACTTCATGGCAAATAGATGGGGGAATAATGGAAACAGTGATACACTTTATTTTTTTGGACTCCAAAATCATTGCAGATGGTGACTGCAGCCATGAAATTAAAAGATGCTTGTTCCTTGGAAGAAAAGCTATGACAAACCTTGACGGCACATTAAAAAACAGACATTACTTTGCCAACAAAGGTCCATACAGTCAAAGCTATGGTTCCTCCAGTAGTCACATATGGATGTGAGAGTTGGACCATAAAGAAGGCTAAGTGCTGAAGAACTGATGCTTTCAAACTGTGGCTGCAGGGAAATGAGCTGACAGCCTCAAGAAGAGGTTATCCAGGACAGAAGTCTCCAGGGCGCCCCTTTTAGCAATTGAACTTTATGGGAGGGGGCGATGTGTATGTAATCAGCCTACAGGTGATGCCCTTTGCCCCTCCACCCCCAACCCGGGGTCTACCTGGATGTCCCAGCGAGCGCCTTCCATGAAGAGGCCATGTACATAGGCCCCTTCCCGGGGGGGATTCCTGAACTCCTCCCTGTTCTTCTTCGTCACATCACACTGCAGGGCCATCTGGTCCAGAGGCCACTCATTCCGGCGGGCTGTGGACTGCATGATGGCCGTCAGGAAGGACTGGGGGTTGAAGAAGCCCGCCAGCCACACAGTCGAGGGCATGGCAAAGTCGCCTGTCCAGGCCTCCAGCTCCTTGATCCGGTTAAGCAGGTCCATAAACCAGGCTGCCAGGCCTGCCGTGGAGGGGTAGGCTCGTCTGGCCCAGGACTCTGGCACCGTGTCCAGGTACAGGGCGTTCTGTAAGCTCTCCATGTCACTGGTCATGGTCAGCTCTCCCTGAAGACAAACAGCCAGAGGGGAAAAGGTGAGGGGTGGCAGGTCCCTGGGAACAGCTGGCCTTGGGGATGCTGGGGAAGACAGGAGATGACTGCAGAGGTGGGCGACCCAACGCTGGTCCCTGTCTAGCACTTGGTTTGTAGGTTTGTCTCATAGAGGCTAGTCCTTTAAAACTTTCCCTGCTCCAGTGATATCAGAGTCCACACCTATCCACTGACAGTAGTTTAGGTTCCCTCTGGACCTAAAACTACCTGTGGGTTCCACACTGATTCAGTTGCTCACTTGAGTTCGAATCTTTGTGACCCCATGGACTGCAAGCTGCCAGGCTCCTCTGTCCATGGAATTGTCCAGTCAAGAATACTGGAGTGGGTTGCCGTTTCCTTCTCTAGGGGATCTTCCAGACCCAGATCAAACCTGTGTCTCTTGCATCGGCAGGCAGATTCTTTAGCACTTAACCACCAGGGAAGCCCATACTGATTCCACCCGACCCTAAAGTCTGGGCTCCTCTGTTCTCCTCCAGCCTCTGCAGCAGCCTCTGCTGGCCCAGGACCCTGGCACTGTGTCCAGGTACAGGGCGTTCTGTAAGCTCTCCATGTCGCTGGTCACCGTCAGCTCTCCCTGAAGACAAACAGCCAGAGGGCAGGGGGCAATGTGTGTGAAATCAGCCTGCAGGTGCGGCACTTTGCACCCCCCACCCCAGGGTCTACCTGAGTGTCCCACTGAGCATCTTCCATGAAATGCAAGAAGCCAAAGCCAAGAGGATCTATATTCCCCCAAATCAAGAATTTCCTTCAGAAACCAAGCTATTAGAGACATAGCCAACTTTTAGGGACCCTCTTGAAATTGCTGAATGAAATTTGTGATGGAAGATTGGCATTGAAAACCATCTTTAAACTTTGTAACCTTAGTTATGCCAAGGATCTACAGTTTCTTGAAGGTGTCTTCTCTACTTCAGTGGTTTCTGCACAGGAAATAGGGTACCCAACAAGGCCTTCCATGTCTGATATGATGACCATCAGTATTATGAAGCTATTTAAGCATAAGTGGCTTAAAATTGAGGCTTCCCAGGTGACTCAGTGGTAAAGAATCCTCCTGCCCATGTAGGAGATGTGGGTTTGATTCCTGGGTCAGAAAGATCCCCTGCAGGAGGAAATGGCAACCCATCCAGTATTCCTGCCTGGGAAATCCCATGGACAGAGGAGCCCGGTGGCTACAGTCCGTGGGGTCACAAAGAGTTGGACACGACTTAGTGACTGAGCATGCTTGCATGACTTAGAACTATAAAATTAAATCTCAGTTCCTTCGTGGCAGTTCATGTCCTCAGCAGTCACGTGTGCCCTTATTAGCGCAAACATGGAATCTTCATCATCACAGAGTGTTCTATTGGACAGCACTGTTCTAAACAGAAAGGCCTGGTTTTCTGTTTCAGTTAAACTGTACTGTGTATGTTTTTGTCAGGGTTGTGTTAAAAATCCTGTATGTTGCGATTTTAATAAAACCTGTTTATGGACATATAAGAGTACATGCTTGTTAAACTGTACATAAAAAGATACATAGACAAACCAGGATTCATTAAAAAAAAATAAAGTCCAATAGACTTAAAGAAAAAAAGATACAGGATGTATTTACTTTTCCTTTTAAAATAAAAATTTCAAGTTTTCAATGGCCAATACACTGACATAAAGTGCTCTTATAAATAATACACCAAATACATTTGCTTCTCCACCACGGTGTTGTGGGTTCTCTTGAGTCTGGGTGCATCTGTGGAAGTATGTTGTACTTGTGAATGCTGTCGTGAGTCGATGGGAAGGTAAGGTCTCCCACCCTGGGTTCATCCTACAACATAACCTGACAAAACTGGGTCAGCACTACTGGAAAAACTAGGATGAAAATGTCCCAGTCCTCTGGCACGTCTCTGAGGGCTGTGGCAGACAGACTGGTAGAGATGAACTCAGATGGAGCCCTAGACTCTGCCAGCCACTGTCATTTGCTGGTACAGAGAAGTCCTTTGTTGCCTGGTTATCTCCTCTAGCCAATTCAACCCCTTAACTCTGTGACCATGTCTCACACAGAGATGTGCCACCTGCTGAAAACTGAGGTCCTGTAAACCTTCATTTCTCTGATACGTGTTGTAAGAGGAAGTCATGTGCTTAAGAATAAAGTAACTGCAATATTAGGGCAGTGAGACTCTTCTGTAAGACCCTGTAACGGTGGGTCACGTCATCATGTTGTTGTTCAGTCGCTGAGTCACGTCCAATTCTTTGCGACCCCATGGATTGTAGCCTGCCAGGCTCCTTTGTCCATGGGATTTCCCAGGCAAGAATATGGGAGTGGGTTGCCATTTCCTTCTCCAGGGGATCTTCCAGACACAGGGATCAAACCTGCATCTCCTGTGTCTCCTGCATTGGTGGGTGGATTTACCACTGAGCCACCAGTTACCATGGGAAGCCCCCATGTCATTATCCATTTCTCCAAATCCATAGAATGTACAACACCAAGAGTGAATCCTAAGAAAAACCATAGGTGACTCTGAGGGTTGTGATGGAAGTGTGGATTTAGCTGTAACTAACAGACCACTCTGGTGGGGATGCTGATGGTGGGGAGGCTGTGCATGGTGGGGGGGTGGGCATGGGGGGTGGAGTAAATGGGAACACTCTGTACCTTCTGTTCAATTTTGCTGTGAACCTAAAACTGCTCTAAAAAATAAAGTCATAATAAAAAATATGTACACAATACTTAATTTTTAACACTCTTCAGAAATCTAAGGTCGTTTTGACAGCAGGGAAGTACAAAATGTGTAACTTGGCTTTCTTAAAAATATCTCACATCTGCTTGTAAGTTATTCTGACAGCGAGTTCGCATTTACTAATTGAACGTGCAAGTGACGGAGCCTTAAGGAAGGTGTCATCTCTTAGGTTCTGCTCGTTTGAGAGTGAAACAGGAACAATTTAGGAAAAGAAGAAGGCATTCATCTGGTGCTTAGAGTTCTGAACTCAGATCTGCTCACGAGCTCGAGTGGAAGTAGAAACAACCCATTTCCAGAGGAGGGGTCGAGAAGAACCCAGAGAGTCCTACACTAAATTAGTGCAGTGTAACTCAAATCCCTTTCTTAGAAGAAGAGAAATAAACCTACAGACTCTGGGACAGCACTTCCTGAAAGGTGTACAAAGAAAATTAGTCTCCTCAGGCATGGCCAGATTGGTAGAGGCTGGGGTTGGGGGCAGGGGTGGGTGCACACAGGAAGTCTCTGGGGCCAAATGATGGGTAAGGAAGACTTTCGTGAAGATTCCAGCTACCTACATAGAGAAATCTGCTTCCATCTGTTCACCTCAACATCCTCAAACTCCTCCTGCCTGGGTCGTGTGGAACACAGATTGAATGCTTATTTGCTCATAGGTCAAGAGTCAACAGAAAGAAAACGTACAAAGGAAACTAAATCCTTAAAAAGACGCCACACTTTGGGTCCTGTGATTGGCCTGTTCCATGTCTACACTGCAGGGAAACTGGGGAGAACTGAAGACTGGGGGGTACTCTATCACAGGTACAAAGGTTACCTGGATGTGGCCTTAAGCACTTTTTCTTGTCCCTATAGATAAATGTTTTCAGTCTTTCTTTGGTATCAGGAGAAGGGGGCAACAGAGGATGATATGATGGTTGCATGGCATCACTGACTCAATGGACATGAGTCTGAGCAAACCCTGGAGATAGAGAAGGACAGGGAAGCCTGGTGTGCTGCAGTCCATGGGGTCACAAAGAGTTGGACATGACTGAACAACAACAAAAATAAAAACATGATTTTCCCTCTAAGCCTTCATCGCTTTAAGTGAGGAAGCTTGTGGAGAGTGCAGAGTCACAGGTTTCAGTCCAAACTGAAGGCCTCTGGATGGCCAGAAAAGGTCCCTTCTTGGGGGTGGGAAGTGACCGGTGCTCTGGGCTCACAGGCATGTGGCCAGTGTCCACACCACGGCATTAGCAATGCCCACACATGCCCTTCTCCAGGGGCTACAGGCTGCCCCCTGACCTAAAGGTCAGCCTTGGTCCTCCCTTCCTTCCCTACGAAGATGGTCTTTGCAACCAGCTGTCATTCGTATGAGATGCAGGGGGTGATGAGACAGGGAGGGAAGATGGGGAATTATGTGGGTTCCACCCCAGCCAGTCTGGGGACAGCAGCTGATCCATCCATGCACTCTAGCAGGCATGTGGGCCAGGGAAGCTGTCTGCATGGTGGTGACCATCAGTCACTAAATGGCCAGAGCAAGAGCTGAACTATTAAGTCAACATACAATGGACGAAAGTAAAGTGCCAGAGCAGTCCCTTAAGTCGTTGAGCTGGGCTTTAAGTCTGAATATCTTTCACATGTTTAGAAAAACAGAATCTGTCAGTCAGGAGGGGCATTAGCCACTGAAGCATAGTGGGGGGAGGGGGTGCAGGGGGCGAGGGGAGAAATGTTTGATGCCATCAAACATCTGGATAATAAAAAACAGCTCCCCAGTCCCAGACACTGGACTGGCCAGGGCTCCATCTAAGAGAGCATGACCCAAATGAAATGTAGCACAAGTTACATTGTGTTACATAAGTGTAGGTTACATAACTGACAGTTATACCCATTTGAATGGGTAATTTTACATTTAAAATTCACAAAATTGGGACTTCCCTCCTGGTCCAGTGGTTTAGAATCTGCCTGGCAAAGCAGGGGATGCAGTTTCGATCCCCGCTTGGGGAACTAAGATCCCACATGCCTTGGAGCCACTAACCCTGCATGAGGCAACAAAGGTCCTGTGTGCTGCAACTAAGACTGGATGCAGCCAAATAAGTAAAAAATATTTTAAAAATTCAAAATATTACATGTGTGTAACTTTACATTTTATGGTAGCCACTTTAAAAAATTTAAAAGAGGTGAATTCAATTTTCATAATATGTTACTTAATGTGATATATATATGTGTCAAATATTCTAATATACAATCAATATAAAATTATTAATAGGGTATTTCCCCTTTTTTGCCCTATATCTCTGAAATCTGGCATTTAACTGACACTTATAGCACATCTGGGTATGGACATTTCAAGTGCTCACCTGTCATTCGTGGCTACTATCCTGAATGCGTGTGCTTAGTTGCTCAATCATGTCAGATTCTTTGCAACCCCATGGACTGTAGCCTGCCAGACTCCTCTGTCCATGGGGATTCTCCAGGCAAGAATACTGGAGTGGGTTGCCATTCCCATCTCCAGGGGATCTTCCCAGCCCAGGAACCGAACCTGGGTCTCCTGCATTGGCAAGCAGATTCTTTACCATCTGAGCCACCAGAGAAGCTCACTATCCTGGACAGTGCATAAGAATTTAGCTTCTCCTGTGGTTTTCTTACACCTGCAGAGATTTTCTGGGCAAGTTGCCATCAATAGATTCTTTGAAAGTTATAACCTAGTTGATTGTAGAGGAATAAAGTGATAGTTGACTGTTTCGTACATCAGGCTTTTGTGCGTTTGGTTAATATGAGTCAGTACCTTTGGCCAGTCAGCTCTGGTATAGTCACAGGACCTGGCTCTTCACTGTGAAAGGCTGAGAGCCAGATGTCGACTCTTTCCTGAATTCCTCTCTGTGGGAACATGGCTGTGGATGGCAGACCTCTGCATGCTGTGTGCTGTGGGGTTCCCACAGTTCTCAGGGGGTTGAGTGCTATGCCTCTCAGTTCAGCTAGTACCTTTTGGGTAGCAAAGGAGTTGCTCTTTTCTTCCTTTTGAAGTTTATCATAATTACTCATCTGAGTGGACTCTCTGCTCCAGCCAAAGCAAGTTAACTCTTAGCACAGGCTTAGGGCTACTCAGCAGATTCTTATTATCATCAGCTGTCATAATTCTACCCTTCCTCCAAAGCCCCCTGGATGCCACTTCCCTTCCCCCACACTTGTCTCTTTCCTTTTCCTCCCACCTCACTGCAATCAGTCATGCCTGGTACTGTGATCATTTTCTGTGTTTCTTTTCCCGCCAGACTGTCCATCTGGAGAGGAAGGTTCCCATCAGTCTCCACTGCCTCCTCCAGGCTGAAGTGAGAGCCAAGGCTGCCTGTCCACCAGCCTTCTCAAGCTAGACTGGAAGAAAAGAGCAACTCCCTCCCCACCCCCTTCATCCTCACCCAGGCACACGCTGAAATTCATGACACCAAACCCCAGCAAAAGCTCTTGGAAGAAAAATGAGAGAGTGAATTAGAAGCTGGATGGGTAAACAGACTGCACCAAACTGCATGGATTCAATAAACTAAGATTGCAACAAACCAACTCAAGATAGTTACTAATATCAACCTGCGAATCTCAGGAACCGAGGCACATAAAATGACAGCCAAAGTTCTTATTTACATTTGAGCTTGTTCTGTGAAATTCTGTATTTCCTTTGATACAGGATGCAAGCTGGTGTGTAACTGTAAAACATTATGGAGCAACATCAATCTTCAGCATCTCTTCCCATCCCTCTTTTCTCTTTATTTCCGTCTGTCCACATTGGGGCAGAAGGCAAATTAACAGATTAAAAAAAAAAAAACAACTCACTCAGGTTTCTCAGCCTACTTCACAGTTTCTATGTGACTACATGTGAAGACACTCATGGCTGCGTGTCCTCTGCATGCCTGACAGTGGTCATATAACGGTGGTCATATAACCCGCCAGGCTCCTCTGTACATGGGGATTCTCCAGGCAATTATACTGGAGTGGGTTGCCATGCTCTCCTCCAGGTAGGATGCGAGGGCAGCAGCGTATCACAGCCCTGGATGTTCAGGGCTGGATTGAGCTTCCACCTCCAGCTATGAAACTGGGTTCATCCTTTCCCTCTGCCTGGAGATACAACTCTTTTAATAAGTGTGCCATTGTAAACTGACAGTAGCTGCCTTCCTCAGCTCCTAAATGGCAGCAGGCCCTCCCACTTGCCTGTTGTCCAACTGAATGGTTTGAACAGGGCTTTTCCATTAGGCTTTGTGCTGGGCACTTGATGGAATTTTCTAATGGTGAATGAAGTAGATGTGCTTAATAACTGGTGGTATAAATAACGGATTCTCTCATTGCTCAGAGCTTGTATAGCATCTTGGACGTTTCACATAACCATGAGGTTGCAAAAGATTAAAATTCTTTCCTTTCCTCTGATCATTGTTGTTGTTCAGTTGCTAAGTCACGTCTGGCTCCTTGTGGCCCTGTGGACTGCAGCAAGCCAAGTTTCCCTGTCCTTCACTCTCTCCCAGAGTTTGCTCAAACTCATGTCCACTGAGTCGGCAATGCCATTCAACCATCTACTCCTGTTGCCCCCTTCTCCTCCTGCCCTCAATTTTCCCCAGTATCAGGGTCTTTTCCTATGAGTCGGCTCTTCACATCAGGTGGCCAAAGTATTGGAGCTTCAGCTTCAGCATCAGTCCTTCCAACGAAGGACTTCCCCTGATGTGGCAGTAATAATACAGTAAGTCCCCTACATATGAACCTTCAAGTTGTGAACTTTCAAAGATGCCAGTGTCAGGCATCTATCCACGTCAGGCATGAGTGACATTACAGCTTGCCCTCCATCGCCTATTGCTGACAACCCTTCAGCTCTACCATCTCCTTCCTTCTCTCCTTCCTCCAGTAACTTTTCCTGCCTGTTCACTTGATACCAGCCCTCTGTGCCAGCTGTTGGGCTGGACAACTATACTTTTCAAGGTACTGTGAGGTAAGATTAAAGATGTTCTATTTTTTGCGTTTGCTTTTATGTATTATTGGTGTGAAAAGTATTATAAACCTATTACAGTACAGGGCTATATAGCCGTTTGTGTTAGTTGGGTACCTAGGCTAACTTTGTTGGGTTTATGAGCCAAGTGGACTTATAAATGCGCTCTTGGAATGGAACTTATTTGTATGTACCTACACTTCTGGGTGCTTGCCACAGGTAGGCACTGTTCTACAACATTCTATGTTGTTATTATTTAGTCACTTAGTTGTGTCTGACTCTTTGCAACCAACTCCATGGACGATAGCCCGCCAGGCTCCTCTGTACCTAGGAATTCTCCAGGCAATTATACTGGAGTGGGTTGCCATGCTCTCCTCCAGGTAGGATCTGCCTACCCAGGGATGGAATCGCATCTCCTGCAAGGGCAGGGAGATTCCTTATCACTGAGCCACCGGGAAACCCATGCAAATAGATTTATTGAATCCTTCCCAAAGCCCCCTGAGGCAGGACCACTCGTCCTGTTTTACCGGTAAAGGAACTGGGACGGGGCGGGGCTTAAGTCGCTCTGAGGTCACACACTAAGGACGCGGGAGAGTGGGGAGGTGGTCCGGGATGTCTAGACCTGTGTTTCAATGCAGCAGCACACACACTTCTCCCTCCTGGGAAAGCAATGCCACCCACGTCAGCAGAAGACACTGGGTGTCGACTCCTCTTCTGCCCGGAGCTCAGAGCGCGTGGGCTCTGGGCAGCTTGCCTGTCACGGCTCAGTCCACCTGCCCAGTTTCCGGCTCCGGAGCCTGTCTCAACAACCCCTGCGGCCCGGGCACACTCCGTTTCTAGGAGGGGCACCTTCCTGGGTGGTGAGGCTGCTGTGACTGCTGCGCTCCAGCTCCCTGGAGCCCCGTCCCCAGCCTGGTCTCACCCACCTTTAGTCCAAGGTCCAGCTCCCGCAAGGAGCACTGCATCAGTCTGGTGAGCACGTTCATCCGCTCGCACTCCTGGAGCGTCACGGCCATGTAGGGGGTGCGCTCCTCCGCCCTGGCCATCAGCTCTGGGAGGTTAAACTCATCTGTCACCCGCTCCAGTATTTCCTCCAGGACCGCCTTGACCTGCCCCAGAACGGGAAACATGTGGTTAGGATGAGGCTCCAGCTTCTCCCTTGAAGGAGGACGTGGCAACCCACTCCAGGGTTCTTGCCTGGAGAATCCCATGGACAGAGGAGCCTGGTGGGCTACAAGTCCATGGGGTCGCCAAAGAGTCAGACATGATGGAGCGACTCACACACACACTGGGAGGCTGAGTCTGCCATTTTGAAGTAGGCCTAGGAGCTCTGTCAGCAGACAAAAAAAATGAGAAAGTACAGGTTTAATAGAACGTATGGCTGGCAGGGGCAGGGAGGAGGGCGCTGGGGGGTAGAGAGAAGGGGTGAGGGAGCCAGTGCCAGCCCAGAGTCGGGCGAGCTGGTGGCTGTGTGTGCTGAACGCCGTTCTGGCTCCTTCATCTCATTGCCCTCTTCTTGTAAATAGGGCCGCGTCTCCTTCTGTGAAATTACCTTTTCCCCATGCCCAGCCCTCCCATGACTCAAGTGGGCCAATCAGATGATGTTTTCCAGAAGTGTGAGAATTGAACCTCAAGCCAGGATTCAGGTGCAGAAAGCGGAGGGAAGCACTCTGAAAGGATGGCCCACCCTTCTTCCCCGAGGGACCCGGCGTCACTGTGGTTTCTGTTCTTTCTTGGGTGGATTCCTTCGATATGAGCTATTTCTTGTCTGTTTCAGCCAAATTAGTCTCTGTTCTTCACAAACAGAGAACCCTGACTGAGCTAACCCACTGCCGTTGTGTATTACCCGTGTGAATTTAAGCAAGTCATTCAGACCTCCATTTTCTCGTCTATAAAAATTTCCACAGTGTCTTTCTCCCCCACCAACTCCCAGAGCTGGTGAAGAGATCAAAACCAAGAGGTCTGATGAATGTGGCAGCATCTGAAAGCTAGAAAGAACTCTATATATCTACATGATTATTAATATCCACTTTGCCTTGTTTTGTTAACACAACACATTCTCTAGCAAAAGAGCTGATGTTAGAAAAAGGAAAGGTAAAGACTCATTGCCGTCTCACAGATGGGTCTCTGGTGCTGTCACGGCGAAAACTGGGATGGAATTTTAATGGTACCTGGAAGCTGCTGCTGGACCAGAAGACAGATGGCTAAAACTACATCACACCTCTGTCTGCGGAGCTGAATTGGAAGAAACAGCCCTGTATCAGTGAGCTGGCATTTGGACATTATTCACAAAGAAAGGGAAAGACAGTCTGTAGTTAACTGTTTCAAAACACGGTGAAGGTGGGGACACAGAGTTCTCTCTATCACTGATCAGGTGGTAGAGGATTTGGAGAGCCAGCCTGAGGAGGGAGCGGATCCACAGACACAAAGAGGACCCTTCAGACGGGAGCAGAGGGTGCCCAGGGGTGTGGTCTACCTCATTTCTGCAAGCAAACGCCTCTGATCATAAATGCTTATCGTGAAAATCTAAATGCTACGTATTTAAATATTTAATCTGACATTAAAAGCAAAATTTCCCTCAAAGGGGGAAAGAAAACCCACTGTGAATTATCTGTTTATAATTTCTGCAGATGTTCTTCAATGCATATAACTCTATCTATCCATCACCCTCATCCATCCGTCCGTCCGTCCGTCCACCCATCCATCACCCACCATCTACCCGCCCATCCACCCGCCCGTCTCCATATTTGCATGTCTGTCACACCTTCCTTCCTGCCTCACTTCTTTCCTCTATCCCTTCCTCTCCCTCCCTCTCCACTTCTTTCTCTGTCAATCACTGGTGGAATCATAATACACATAGCTTTCTCAGCCTGTTGTTTTTGTTTCCTTTGGCTGCTCTTCATGGCCTACAGGCTGTTAGTTTCTCGACTAGGGAATCAATCCCAGCCCCCCTGCAGTGGAAGATCAGAGTTTTAACCCCTGGACACCTGGGAATTCCCTCAGCTTGCTTTTTTCACCTATGAATAGATCTTGAACACGTTCCCTTGTTAGTACATGTGGATTTCCCTTGTGTGTTTTTTTTTAATAGTATATATTATTTCACTGTTTTGGCATGTGCCAAAATAATTTATTGAGTCATTTCTCCACTGATGGATATTTGGTTTGCTTATCATTTCTACTATGATAAACAACTCTGCAATAAAGATATCTGTCATAAAATCTGTGCCCTTTTGAGTGTTTCCGCTCGTTGAAATCCAAGGGATAGAATTATGAGAAACACATATGAACTTTTAAAACTTGAGTGGCTGTTGTCAAATTGTTTTGTAACGTAAACCTGTATAACAGACACGAGTGTGCCTGCTTTCTTCTGCTGTCGCCGCTGGATATCCTCAAATTTCACTTAACTTCATTTAGTTACAAGTGATGTTGAGAATATTTTATTATTTTTATTGGCCATTTGTATTATCACATGAATTTCTTTTGTGTCCTTTTCCCCCTTTCTGTCTTCTCTCTCCTTCTTTTCCTTTCATAGATTAGAACTCTGTGTATTAGTAAAAATCTGCATACTTCCTGATAGCTGTGTTCCAAATGGGTTCTTCTAGTTTGGCAAGTGATCATAGTTCATTCATCTCTCTGTCTCACACACACACACACACACACAGACACACACACACACACACACACACACACTGTTTCTTGAAGTGTTTAGAAGAAGGGGATAAGGAAATGACAAGAACTAGAAACTTTTTTGAACGCTGCCTGAAGAACCCGAAGCCTATTACTTATATAGTCCTGGTCTTTTCATTTTTAAAAAAGCTAGGAACTTTTTAAAATTAATTAATTAACTTTATTTATTTATATTTTGGCTGCGCTGTGTCTGTGTTCCTGCATTCAGGCTTTCCCCAGTTGCGGTGAGTGGAGGCTACTCTTTATTGTGGTGCAGCTAGGAACACTTTTGATACTAGGTGGTTTGAGTTCTGGGCCACATAAGCTTTCTTATCTTCCTTTGCTTCTCGAGTTACATCCTATGCATCAAAAGGTCAAACAGGCTGAGTTGCAGGATTTTGAAAAGCTTTCTCCAAGTAGGTTCACCAGCATCACCATTGCAAGGCTGCACATTCCTGGGCGTCACCCTAGACCTGAGAATCTTTCCAAATCTCCCCAGCTCATTCTGAGGCATATTAACATTTGAGTCATTTTAACGACATCACTCGATACCTTTAAACAAATATCCAGCTCCTTTACTATCAGTCAGTTTGTTTTCCTGAAATCAGTCTTTGGAGCCAAAATGTTTGATAGCTCTGGGTTTCTTAATCCATAATCTTCCAAGTACCAGAGAATCTCTAACTAAGGGAAACCAGGCAGGACTGCAGAGGGGAGGTGGGGTGAAGGAGAGGCGACCTTTGGAAGCTGAGCTGCCTCGTCCTGAGAAGCATCACAGGTGAGGTTCACTTTGAGCTCCTTCCTTTTCTGCCCTCTGCTCAGCTCTCATCAGGAACAGAGCTCCCAGGTTGCCTCTGGTCACCCTAAACCCACGCCACAGCCTCCTCTGCTCTTCTGCCCAAGAATTCTCCTCCATCTTCCTTTAGTTTCGGGAAGTGCTATGCTTAATAGCACTTACTTGTATGTTAGGAGGCTCTGGGACTGTCATTCATACAAAGAGACCACATTTTCATATGAAACATGAGTGAGTTCACCAGCATCTAGTTGGCAGAATGAGGGCGGGGTGTTTAAGAACAGCTCCCTACCCATCATTACTTAGTTTGCCAAGGAACCATGAGGTCCTTTTCAAGGTCCCCAAACCACAGCTGTTCAGCCCTGCCTTTTCTTCACTTGGGTTGACAAACGGGAATAAAATCTGCCTTAGGGTTAGTGGTTCAGTTGGTACAGAATGTGCCTGCAATGCAGGAGACCCAGGTTTGATCCCTGGGTCAGGAAGATCCCCTGGAGAAGGAAATGGCAACCCACTCCAGTATTCTTGCCTGGACAATCCCCTGGACAGAGGAGCCTGGCAGGCTATAGTCCATGGGGTCGCAAAGAGTTGGACCACTTTCACTTTTTTGGGTGGATGAGCGGAGCACCGACACACCGAACGTGGGTACCTCCTATTAGGTAACTTGAGGGCCCGCCGGGTCACCTGACGGGGTGGGGCCCTCGGAAAGGAATGCTGGACCATTCATGGAAGCGGGAGATGCGCGCCCTGCGGTCTGCACTGTGCACCCATCGAGGCCCCCGGGAGCAGCGCCGCCCTGGGCAGTACTAGGCCCCCAGAATATCTTGGGCAAGCCCTCCATGTACCTTTTCTTCTCTCGCAGCCCCTGCTCCTTCTCCAGCCTGGCTGTCCCGGGGCTGCAGCTCCAGCACCGTGCGAAAGAGCTTCTCCGAAGTCTGGGTCAGGACGCCAATCTCAGCGTTCGGGTGGAGGCCGTAGAGGTAGGGCGACTCTGGGGGCAGCTGGGCATCGATGTACTGAAAGTCAAGGGCAAGCTCACTTGAAAACCAGCCAGACGTATCTCCCCTCTCTCACCTGACCTGTCCTCTGCAGAGCAGTCAGTGGGTCAGAGCGGGGCCCATCTAGAGCGAAGTGGTACCTGCTAGGTGGCTCAGTGGTTGGTGAAGAATCTGCCTGCAATCCAGGAGACTCGGGTGTGATCCCTGGGTTGGGATCAAAGGACATGGCAACCCACTCCAGTATTCTTGCCTGGGAAATCCCATGGACAGAGGAGCCTGGTGGGCTATGGTCCATGGGGTCGCAAGAGTCAGACGTGACTGAGCACGCAACAGCAACAGAGTAGAGTCTAAGTGACAGATGGCTCATTACTTAAAGCCAAATCCGCGTGTTTATTTTCGCGTTTCTTTCAGCACCCAGTACATGCTCCTGGACTCTTGGTAGGTGCCCTATAACCCTCTGTTAGCTGACAGATTACAGAGAGAGAAGCCTGCAAACCACCATATCCTCCAACACCTTCTCCAGCCTCTGGTCAGGTTGTTCCATCGACCGACAGTAGGGGATGCTCTTGCACAACTTTCTTGGCTAAAGCTTGTTTATTTAAAAAATTCCCTTTCTTTACTTTCAAGAGTCTTATTGTTTTTAATTTCTTCTCATAGACTTAGTTTTCTGGACTGAGTGACTTTTATGACTTATATTCTTAAACTTTAGAAATTAAAAATTTGTGTAAAGCTTGTAGTTATTGTTCCTATGATGAATGTTTCCCTTAAATTTGTTATTCAAGAGTTCTTTTGGGAATCTTAAAAGTCAAGCCACAAACGAGTTCTTTTTGTTTGTTCTGACTGTTAATACATTTTCATGGTGGGCCAAATAGGCAAAGATGCACACCTTAAAAATAACTGAAGTAAAAGTGAAATGACCTTGATGCTGGGGAAGATTGAAGGCAGGAGGAGAAGGGGATGACAGGGTATGAGATGGTTGGATGGCATCACTGACTTGATCTCCAGGAGTTAGTGTTGGACAGGGAAGCCTGGCGTGCTGCAGTCCATGGGAATCGCAAAGAGGGGCAACAACTGAGCAACTGAACTGAAGTGGACTGAACAGTAAAATGAAAACCCACAGTGCCAGTATGAAAAAGCTCCACGAGACTGTTCTCTTGGTGTGTATGTATGTGCCTCTGAGAACAGGAGGGGTGAGTGGTCTGCCCACAAAACCGTGTCCCTCTGAAGTATTCTGAACCACTAATAGAAACTTAACTCAAAAGTTGGCTAAGTTCTTACCTGGATTTTTGCTCCTAATGGTTTTGTCAATATGCTGAGTGAAAACAATCAAGTAAACGCCCGAGATGTTGTTTGTAGAAAAGAGCAACAAATAGAATTATTGAACCGAACGTCAAGAATAAAAAGATCTCTGAAAGTTCAATTTTGTCATTAATTGGAGGCTAGAAATCCTATAGGAGCCCTCAAATTGAGCACGCTGAGAGACCACTGCATGTGAGCTCTTGCACCATCCTCCCCTGGCCCTGCCCAGGCGTCTCCAGGCCTCCTGGGCTGCACAGAAGGGAGACCCAGGTCCCTACCTGGTGGTAGGCATTGTAGTCCAAGTTGCCCGGCAGTGGGAACCCTGGGGCCAGGAGCAGCTCTCCCTCTAGCATCTCTGGTTTGATGAACTCCTCCAGGTAGGTTCTGCAGAGTCTCCGGTCCCAGTCATCAGTGATGTGGCCCCCGTACATGATCTCACCGAAGAGGTACCGCAGGTCATCGTAAGGGACCTGAGAGACAGGAAGGGAGGAAGCCCTGCACGCCGGCCTCAGGCCGACCCAATGTGAGCCACAAGATGTGGTGGGTGTGGAGATTAGGAGCAATGTCTTTTTAAAAAAATCTTTTTGACAGAACTGCACTGCACGTGGACAGAACTGCACAATCCCGACCAAGGATTGAACCCATCCCCCCTGCATTGGAAGCCCGGAGTCTTAACCACAGACCACCAGAGAAGTCCCAGGAGCAGTGTCTTATTCATCCACGTTTCCCTGGTACCCGGCAAGGTCGAGCACCTCTGGGAGCGAGCACTTCTGGGAGCTCATTAAACGAGGGAAGAGTTAGATCAAAGGGTGAGAAGAGGTAAGACACAGGCACTCTTGCACACATGCCTGCCCTCATTCACCGTCATTAACCGTGGCAGTGAAGTCAGGCTCTACCTATGGGTCCTTTAAACCTGCCAAGGTCAAGTAGAGGGGAGCAAAGACGTGGGTACTTTTCTCATTCCCTGCCATTAATTAGCTTATCGATTAATCGTCTCCTTGGAAAGTTCAGAGTGAATGAAATACAGCACACAAGTTCATGGATGTTAGCGTTAGGCAGAAAAGCCACTTGGAAGCCTGGGTCCTCGTGGCAGATGAAGGGATGGTGTGTTCTGTGGTGGACTTCCCAGGACCCTGGAGCCAGAGCCAGAGGCATAGCTTCTGGGCCTGATTCTCTGTCCCCAAAGAAAGAGGGAGAGGCCTTGCAGAGGCTGTGTTTGGTCTTCCCTAAACTGAAGAGCGTGGATCATCCGTGTCAGTGTTTCATAAAATGGAGCCATCAGGTGGGATAAAGGAGGCGAGGTGAAGGAAGAAGGAAGAATCTGGCTTCTCCAACTTCAGCAAGATCGTGCTTCAGACCGTGCTTCTGCGAGGAGCTGTGTGCACTACCACGGGAAGCTCTCTGTCTTTGGTGAATTGAACTGGTAGCTTGTAGCAGATGAGGGTGGGTCTCTTTCTGCTGACCACCACCCCCAGCAATGCTGGGAGTACACAGGGTGGTCTGGTGGGGGGCAGGCCTGGGACAGACACCCATGGGACTGACTGACACCAAGCATGAGTCACTGTTAATAGTTTGGTTTTCTGAGCTTTCTTAATACTCTTACCACACCCCTCTTCCATCATGGTACTTCCTCCTCGGCCTCACACTGCTCTTGGGGTTGACCCTGCAGTAAACCTGCACTTCCTCACGCCCCTGGGGGACTGTAGACCTGCCCCAGTGAGCACACCCCATCTCCCCATGCTGATGCCCCATCATCTTTCTCAGAGGCACCTTCCTGACCTGCCCCTGTGCTGGCTGGAGCCGTACCTTGGCGTTGGCCTCCAGGAAGTTGTAGAGCACGTTCACGGAGATGGTGAGGTCCCCGGTGTTGAAGGGGTAGGAGCGATTCCACCCCTGGGGCCCAAACTTCCGTCTTTCTGCCACCACAGCATGAAAGTAACAAAGCGCAAAGAGGATGCTCTTAAACTCTGTCTCCCGGGAACACATCTCCAGGGTGTCCTGGAAGGAGATGATGCTCAGTGTCAGAGCAGAGCAGCTGTGGCACAGGGCAGGTGGTGTGGAGGTGTGGAGATTTGGGTGGCAGCAGGACTTGGGTTGGGAAAAGGCAATGGCACCGCACTCCATGCGGTCGCACAGAGTCGAACACGACTGAAGTGACTTAGCAGCAGCAGCAGCAGCAGCAGGACTTGGTTGCGCTTCAGACAGGCATATAGTCAGCTTTGAGAGGACCTTGCAAACGGGTTGAGCTTTAGTTTAGATTCAGCCTAAAACAGAACTTGTTTACAGTTGCAGTTTGCACACACGGACATGCTAACAAGGTTCCCAAGTGTAGCCAGCAGAGAAAAGGGTAGGGGGCCACAGAAGTGTTACATTTGTCCTGTTGACGGCACTCAGCGCTGGGGTGTGGGTGGGGACAGCCACAGCATCATCTCTGACTCCCCTCCTTCCTGTCATGCTTCCTTGACCATCATGGAATCTTAGTAGGTGTAATTTTTGCCTGTGTGACTGACGACCCCACGGCTCATCTGCTGAGGGAACTGCCGAAGCAGAGGACGGTGGGAATCGGAGCCACAAGACACAGAGGGGTGCCCTGCCCTTTACATCCTAATGGATATGTGGCTGCAGAAGCAAGACCCCTGAGAGGTCCTGGCTGCAGCGCAGAAGGCAGGGGAAATGGTCTGACTCATGAAGAGAGGATGAAAGATGGGAAGATGGAAGAAAAGAAGCAAGAGAGAGTCCAGAGGAAGTCGGTGGAATTGTTCTTAGATGTTAATGGGCATGGGGATGATGGTGGGGAGGGAGAAACCTGCGTTGAGAAGGGCTGTTAGGACTCGAACCCTGGATTCTTTGAAAGTAAATGCGTCCTCTGAGTGAGCTCCTCTGTTCAGGATGGAGCAAGATGCTGCAGCTAGACCCCGAAAGGCACTTAGAAAGCTCACACAACTGGACTGGGTTCTGGCATTTCTTCTAGGAGGTGGACCTTAGACTTTGCTTACAACAACGAGGGGAAGCAGAGAAGACTGCAGAGATTAAGCTGCTGGTAGGTCTGATTTTTTCCCCAGTGAACCCATGACACAGTTTCTCTCTCTGGTCCCTTGATTGGGCACCACGCTTGCCATGAAGATATGGATGTGAAAGGTCAGAGATGATACAGGAAACAAAGTCGCTGCCTCGTGCAAGCAGGAACTTATTATAATAATGGCTTTTTGGACAGAGCTGTTCTCTGCAGACGTGTAGGGAGCTTCCTTTGTTACCTCTGTCACACGTGGAAAACCGAGTCCTGCTGAAAAATGCCTTTAAGCACAAAGACGAGAAGCCACACTTGTGAAGCTAGTTGATAGCGGGTTCGCTCAAGAGAAAGTCAGAATGAAATGATCATCTCCAAACAGCACAGCGGTCAGGGAAGAGGGGATGAAAAGACCCCAGTTCTGCGATTTGTCCCAAAAACAGTGAAAATAAGGCTCTGGAGGAACAGAGCAAATCCTAGAGGGTATTAAGCAGGCCACTGTTCCTGAGCATTTGCAAATGCAGAACGGAGCAATTGACACTCTTGTGAGCAATGAAGAGACTCCTGAATCTGTCCCTGTTCCTTCAAATGACCTACTGCAGAGGCTGGTAAAGTCCCAAACATCAGCTGTTGTGTATCCTTCCGCAGCAGAACCAGGACAAGCCAGCATCTCTTGGGATATACTTCCCAGTTGCTTGATAACCAAGACTGGACGTTGGGCTTGCACAGGGGTAAGCCCAAAGACAAGTGCCCCTGGGGAGGCTGACAAGATGATACTAAACCTACTGAGGCATAGTTTTATCATCGTAATAATTAGGAGCTGTACCACTGAAGCAGCTGCCGCCCCTTCCCTGTCTCTGCTCAGGACCCTGAGGGCAGGTGAGCAGGGCATGCCCTGCCACTGACTCCTGCAAGAGAGTGTGTTCTTCTCCTGCCCTGGGTGGGGGGGAGGGGTCTGCTCTTTGCGAGGCGAGGTGCCCTGCTCCCCTCCCTCCAGGGCCCTACCTGAGTGAAGTTGTCCAGGGCCTTGTGCAGGTTGGCATGCATGCCTGCGGGTGGCTCACTGGTGATCTTGATGGCGTTCTCCAGGAGGCCCTGGGGGACGATGTGGCTCGCGGGCGAGGGTGCGGGCTCCGCGCTCATGAAGACCCTGAACTCTGTGTGGCTGTTCTCACTGTGCTCCTCCAGCTTCTTCTCCAGGGCGCCGAGCCACTTGGCCACCAGGTGGATGTTCTGGTGGGAAGGAAGGAGGCCCCCGCCCCATGCAAGCCTCTGCTTAAATGGTGATCAGGAAGGAGGATTGGGGTTGGGGGGGGGGGGTACCTGGCCTTTGCTTCAAACAAATCACATCCTAGCAAGACTCTTGGGGTTCTCAGTAATGAGGACCCCTTTTTCCTGCCATTCAAACTATCCTTCCATGTCCTAAGGATCTCAAGCTTGACCTTGAGGCTTTGGAATCCCCTTGTTCGGATGACTTGTTGAAACAAAGGTCCTTGGGCCCCACCTCAGAGCGGCTGGTCCATGGAGGGGCCTGAGTGCTTATACTTCTAACAAGTCCTTAGGTGATGCTGCTACTCCCGGTCTGGGGGGGTCACACTTGAAGTGTCTCACGCATGGTTACCTTCCAACTTCAGATCCCCACTGCTGACACCTGGATTTTTTTGAACCTCTGACACTCAAATGTGGGGCCCATGGACCAGTGATGTTACCATTACCTGGAAGCCAGTTAGAAATGCTGACTCAGACTTACTGGATTCGTGCATTTTAATAAGATTTTCCAGTGATGTGTCTGCATGTTCAGACTTGAAAAGCATGCATTTAAACTTCTAGTTAGCTCTCCTTTCTCCTCCTCCCTCTCCAAATCATTCTGCTAATTGTTGTCAAACTTATCTTCCTAAAACACACTGGGACGTTGCGGCTCTCATAGAGGGAAGGCTCCTCGTCCACGCCCAAGCCCCTCTGGTCTTTGAGCCTGTCTCCTCCCTGAGATTCCTATCTGTCAAACTGTCTATGTGAAACGACATTAATTTCTTAGCACCACCTTGCAGCATGCACTTTTCACTCTAGCAAGGATAGTCACTTTGCTTCATTGCAATATGTTTCATTATGATGGACAGATAAAAGCTCCTTGATAAATATTTGAGGAAGCCTGCTTGCAGAGCCTTAAATACGTAGGTTGGCACAGAACATAGAGCCGAGGCCACAGCCATCTGGTCTACTTTCTCTTCTATGAAAAGAGAAATGACAGTAATATATACCATACTTATTTCCCAGGGTTGCTGCAAATAACCGAAGGTAATGGATTTGAGAGGGCTTTGTATCCTGTGAAATGCTATGCAGGAGTTAGTAGTGGATGCTGAAATGAAAATTTGTTAGAGGAAAGAGTTCCATCGTCATCACTCTATCAGAGCAGAGAGGTTGGTGGCTGATTAGAGAGCCGGGGCTCCGTGAGCCGGGCAGCACCGCCACTCCCCAGTGAGAGACTCTGCTGCTGCGTCAGGAATCCCAGCTTCTGAGCTTGATCTTGGAGATCTCTCAGAAACCACATCGGGACAAGATGTGACAGTCCCGGGCAGCAGATAGGTACGGCTTGTTGTCTCTGGAGGGGGCTGGCTTCCTGAAGGTGCTAGTGCCCAGGGTGAAGTGAAGTAAAAAAGTTAGTTGCTCAGTTGTGTCCGACTCTTTGTGACCCCATGGACTATAGCCTGCTAGGCTTCTCTGTCCATGGCGATTCTCCAGGCAAGAATACTGGAGTGGGTTGCCATGCCCTCCTCCAGGGAGTCTTTCTGACCCAGGGATCAAACCTGGGTCTCCTGCATTGCAGGTAAAGATGGATTCTTTACCACCTGAGCCATCAGGGAAAACCTAGTGGCCAGAACGGGGTCGCTTTGACAAATGAGCCTGAGACAACTGGGGAGGTCACACCCTCCCATCACTGAGCTGATCCAGTGGGAGGAGGCAGGGACCCTGCTGTCATTCTCTTTCCTCCTTAAGGTCCCACTGTTTCTGGATAAAGAGTCCTAGGGAACAACAGGTTCTTCTGCTGCTAGGCTCAAACAAATAGTGGGATAATGAAGCCCCAACAGCATGAAGTGTTCACTGAGTCATCAGGAGAGAGGAAGTTCTGGGTAATCAAAGTCAGAGGGCAGGGGAGGGACTGGCTTTTCCATTTGATTCTCTCCTCCGTTGCTTTCTTCACTGATTCTTTTACCCAACAGGCTCTGGTTGAGTGTCTACTGTGTTCACGGTAGCGTGAAAGTAGTGAAAGTGTTTGTCTCTCAGTTGTGTCTGATTCTTTGCGACCCCATGGACTGTAGCCTGCCAGGCTCCTATGTCCATGGAAGTCTCCAGGCAAGAATACTGGAGTGGGTTACCATGTCCTCCTCCAGGGGATCTTCCCGACCCAGGGATCGAACCTGCAAGCAGATTCTTTACATCTGAGCCAGCATCTGAGGGAAGTAGTGTGCTGGGTGCCAAAGGTAGATAGGGATGTCTCTTTCCCTAAAAAGATGCCGTGGAGGACACAGGCATATGGTAACCTGTTCTACAGAGCTGTGGATGCGCTCATAGAGGTGGCTGCAGGGTGCTACGGGAGGAGAGAGGAGTCCACTGCGTGCTCTGCCACAGCCCCAGCACCCATGCAAGGTGCATGAACAGGAATGAGGACAGGCCACGACAGAAGAAGGGCAGCCTTTACTTCCTGTGTTTGTTGTTGTTGTGAAGTTGCTCAGTCGTGTCCGACTCTTTGCAACCCCACGGACTGTAGCCTGCCAGGCTCCTCCTTCCATGGGATTTTCCAGGCAAGAATACTGGAGTGGGTTGCCATTTCCTTCTCCAGAGAATCTTCCTGACCCAGGGATCGAACCTGGGTCTCCCGCTTTGTAGGCAGACGCTTTTACCGTCTGAGCCAACAGGGAAGGAAGTCTCCTGTGTTTAATGAAACAACAGTAGGTATTCCAGACTCCAGATGCCAACATGAGCTCTCAATGAAGAGGCTGAGTTCTGGTTGTGCGTGTAGCATTCTAGTCACAAATGTGATGAAGAACATAGGCCGTGTGACCCAGAGGAAAGGTGGAGCGGAGGAGTTCTGTGGAAGGCATGGGAAGAGATCAGCAGCCGGAAAAATCCAGCTGAAAGCCAGCATCCTGAGAAGATTAGGAAGTCAGGGGAGGAGGGTGTGGAAGGAAAGGTAGCCCCGGAGGTCCACACAAGGATGGGTCAAGAATGAGCCCCATCAGGGCAGAGTGGGCATACCTGCAAAATAACCCAGTGGCCTTTCTTGGCAGCCAGGTCCAGAGCGGCCTCAGCCACAACCTCCTGTCCTTGCCCCAAAGACACATTGTGGAAGTTCCGGTTGTTGAAGGTATATCCGAGTTTTTTGCCTGAAAGGAGCATGGAGTGGTCATTAGCACCTCTTATGTCACTGAGTCTTCACCCCCACACAGCACCCCCATCGCCAGCGGCCAGGAGCTCTACACCCCAACCTCACGCACAGACCCTTTCCTTCCCAGGGTGGGGTTGCTACATCTTCCAACTTTTTGTTCCCAAATAAAAGGAAGCACACTTGTCGAGACAAAGAAACTTCTCCCCTCCCTCTTCACTGAATCCCTGCCAACTAAATATTGGCAGTTGCCATCTGCTTCTGCAAGGCCACTGTAGTTGCTGACCTTCCAAACTCCCTGAAAGGAGTTCAGGGTGGAGATCAGGAATGGTGTGCTCTGTCCTCTGGGAAAAACTGGCAGAACAGACGTTCACATAGTTAGATATTTCCAGGAGATTTTATGAGCCCAAATTCTTGAATCTCCTCAGATCTGGAAAAGCACTGAAATCATTAGCGGAGACATCACTCCTCGTGACCAGCATTCAGCCTCAGCCAACTGTGTGCTTGGCTGCACGCACTTCACTAAAACCATATAAGACACTGACCTCCTTCCCTCACCTCTTTGGAGCAGCTCCTCAGAGCTCTCTGAGAGGCTGTGTCCCAGGCTCTAGGCCTCACTTTGCCCCAAATGAGACTCAACTCACAACTCTCACGTTGTACTTTTTTAAATTTCAGTTAACACCCTCAAGAGTGGACAGACCTGCCCCTCCATTTTGTGCAGCCTCCACTTCAAGACCAGGCATTGGGCCACCGTCCTAGAGTGAAAAGGCTCAAAGAGTAGCAAGTGTGTGGGTATGGCTGGGTCCAGCTTGCTTGGTCCCCTGATGTATATTAATAATAATACGTATTTTCCCTGGACACCTACTGGGAGGTGTGGCCCCAAGGGGCAGGACTCAGGTGGTTTTAGCTTCCTGTACTTTAGTCCATAGGAGCCTCCTCCTTGTTATTCCCACCACATAGAACATTTACTCTCGTCATCTTGCGTGAATCAGAGTGAAGACGGGCATGCCAAGGAAGGGCCTGGCTGTGTGGGTGTGAATGTTGTGCATCTCAGTGTTGGGAGTGGAGTAAGGGAACAGCCACATGAACACACATGTCACAACCGTGTCACTGGAGCAAGGCGAATGCTCAAGAGTTGCTCTGCACCAAGCTGAGCCCCCTGTGCTAACAGCAACTTCCTACTAGCTATTTTGTACATGGTAGTATATATATGTCAATGCTATGATGACCTGGAGGGGTGGGATGGGGGAGTGTGAGGGAGGCTCAGGAAGGGAGGGGATATATGTATACTTATGGCTGATTCTCCCTGTTGTAAGGCAGAAACTAGCACAACGTTGTAAAGCAATTATCCTCTGATTTTAAAAAAGGCAATGGAAAAATAAATAATTATGTAATGTGACAGAGGTGTTAGCTAATGCTGCGGTGATAATCATGTTGCAATACATGTTGCAAAACATGGTGTACATCTGAAACTTACACAATTTTCTATGTCAATTATATCGCAATTAAAAAATGAAAATCAATGAGAAAGAGTTGCTCTGCAAATCTGAGAAAGACTTCACACAAAGAAATAACCTTACTAAAGAACACCAATTCTGCTTGAATACTAGCTATTCAACAATCCAATAAAGTTTAGAGAAAGTACGCAGTATTCTTTAGACAAAGGATCACAAAAGTGTGCAGTACCATGAAGGAGTTGTTGGGCAATTCTTCTCAGAAGGTAAGGAACATGAGAGAGAAGAGGATAAATTTTAAAAAGAAAAAGATAAAAGTCTGTACTTAAATTTAGTCTCAGGGGAACTAAAACTGAACATGCAATTTGATATTTCTGCAAAAATATTTAAAGAATGCTGTCAATATTGAAAGTGTCTTTAAAGCACTAAAAAAGAAGTATGGAGTCTTCTTAAACTGTATAAGCAAAACTGTATGATGACTTTTCGTACTGAGGAATGGTTATTACACATTCAACAGAGATGAACCCAAGAAACACTCTTATTAAACTCTACAAATCCTAGCTGGCAATGGATTTGGTGTCAGCTTTAGAACTGGGAATATAAACAGTGGATCCAAAGAAAATACTAGGATAAGGGTGCTGGACTGTTAGATAGTTTCGGTGACATTTCTGCTCACAAAAGAGCCTATTTCGTTTCTTTATTCACAAAGGATTGGGGGGGGGGAAGGGCTTAGGTTTAGATTATTTTGAATACTGTGTGCTATGACTGCCAGCCCTCCCCTCCCCACCCCTCACCTTTAGCTCATCTTTCCCTTTCTGATCTTCCTTCCAGTGCTCCTTGTGGTGGGGTCACCAGGAACCGAGTCCCACTGTAACCCTCCTTGACCATGCTGGCAGCTGAGTTTCCTCGAACGCCAGTCTCTGAGGACACGACAACTTCTGTGGCCCTGTCCCTCGCTCCGCACAGCCCCGGGGCTGGGAGGAAGGTGAACATTTTCTAGCCTTCTCTTAGAACTTGCAGGCTATTTTTTCTCCACTCTTGTAGAAAACCCTTTCTCTTCTAAAGCACATGCATCGATTATATTACCTACTAACTTGTATGTTTTCTGCCTTCTATCAACTTCCCAGAGAGAGTCACTTTTATTAGGGCTTTGGAACTTGGTTTAAAATCTTCCATCTTTTCTTGCTTCATCATTACCTTGGTGAACTTTGCTGTCACTCTGGATGACTCGGTCGACACCCAGCCTCACGTTTCCTTATCTTCAAAGAACTTCATTCCATTTCTCCTACCCACTTTCAGAGGCTGCACCAAGGACTTTATCACTAGGAATGATCCTGTGTCTCATATATTATTCTTTCATACTTATTCACAATGATAATGTCCTGCTCTTCAGATTGTTTAATCTTTTTAAAAAATTATTTTAAAACATTTATTTATTTGTTCGTTTTTAGCTGTGCTGGGCTTTTGCGGTGGTGTTCCGGCTTCTCACTGAGGTGGCTTCTCTTGTTGCAGAGCACAGGATCTAGGCATGCGGGCTCAGTAGTTGTGGCACGAGGGTAGTTGCTCAGTAGTTGCTCCTCGGCACGTGGAAACCCAGACTAGGGATCGAGCCTGTGTCCCCTGCACTGGCAGGCAGATTCTTAACCAGTGGACCACCAGGGAGGCCCCAGACTGTTTACCCTATTAGTCCCGCTCATATGATTCTATGTCAGTAAAACGCCCAGTGCGTTGGCTCCTCTGTTTATCCCAACCTTCATCTTTACCTCCTTGTTATTTTTAATATGGATCCAATAATCCTTCATTTGAGCCATGATCTTATAAGACTCTTAACTCTTGTCCATTCTACATCTGCATCACCCAAATTTTGTAAACCCGTAACCTTGGCCAGTGACAGTTCATGAGGTTTTAGAGAGCTGGACATGACTGAGCAATTGATGCTTTTGAACTATGGTGTTGGAGAAGACTCTTGAGAGTCCCTTGGACTGCAAGGAGATCAGACCAGTCAATATTAAAGGAAATCAGCCCTGTATACTCATTGGAAGGACTGATGCTGAAGCTGAAGCTCCAATATTTTGGCAACCTGATGTGAAGAACTGATTCCTTAGAAAAGACCCTGATTCTGGAAAAGATTGAAGGCAGGAGGAGAAGGGGACAACTGAGGATGAGATGGTTGGATGGTGTCACCAATTTGATGGACATGAGTTTGAGCAAGCTCTGGGAGGTGGTGATGGACAGGGAAGACTGGCATGCTACAGTCCCTGGGGTCACAAAGAGTTGGACATGACTGATCGACTGAACTGAACTGAGAGACTAGACACATATACATACACACGCAATCCTGCACAAACCTGAGCATTAACACAAGAGGAAAATAACACACCGGGTGAACTGGGGCCACAGCAAGTCGACAATTCTCAGTCTCAGGACACTGTTTGGTAATCTTTCCACATGTCCAGAAGTTGCTACCTTGCCCATCCCCCTCCTCCTTTAAGCTTCCTAAGGGTGGTAAAGGGGGACTTCCCTGGCAGTCCGGTGGTTAAGACTCCATGCTTCCACTGCAGAGGCCGAGGGTTCAGTCCCTGGCTGGGAAATTAAGATTTCGCATGCTGCATTGTGTGGCAAAGTAAATTAAAAAATACATGTAAAAAAAAGAAAGCTTTTTTTTTAAGAAAGTTTTAAAAATAAATAAATGAACTTCCTAATGGAGCCCCCCACTTCTTATGCTCAGCACTTGGCTCCACTCTCTGCGGCTCCCCCAGCTGGAGAAGACATCTGCTGTCTGGTAGAACACCTTCTATTACTGCCTTTGTATCTGACACTGCCCACATCCCTGTTCCATTCCCCTCCATAGCGCCCCCAATGGAAGAGGTGCCCCCCACTCCTCTAGTATAAGAACAGAGGACTGCCTCTCCACACAGAAGCAACACTCTGCTGATCTTGAAGCTGCTCTGTAGAGACTGGACTTGCTCCAATCCGGCCAACTTCAACTGGTGCTTAAGAAAAAGAGAATGGGGTCGGGAGCACAAGAAAAAGAGAATGGGGTCGGGAGCAGTGAAAAGGAGACTGTAATCAAAGTGCTGATAATCTAGCTGCAAAGACAGTGAATTGAAAACCGTTTCTTTGAACACCCTTAGAAGCAGGCTGACAAAACCCTAAATGAGCCTGTTGTTCTGACCAGCACAGAGAAAGAGAAAGAGGAGGCAGTGGAAGACCAAGGTGGTAGATAAATGGAAATGTCAGGATTCATTGTGTCAATGCCAGATAACTGGACAAAGGAGGACGGAGACCAAGCAAGATCACGTACGAGTCGAGCGAAAGGACCAGAGACGATGCCGTGTGAGGGTGGGAAGGGGAGGGCCCAGGCGGACGCTGTGCTTTGAAAGAACGTGAGGAAAGGGTGTAAAGGAAAAGCAAACTGAGCTGCCTCAAAGAACAGGAGAATCATCGTTGTCATTATGGTGCCGTATGATGCTACTGTAGTCTTAGTGTTTCAAGACTACCTTTTCGCACCTGAGATTTCATGCTTATCCTCACAGTAACCCTAGGAGGAAGGTAATAGGGGTGACTGGAAACAATGGGTGATTGCTTTTAGATGAACCAAAAGCAAGAACAGTGGTGCCAATAAGCAAGTGTGGCTCGTTCAGGAAGAAGGAGATGAGAAGAGAGAGGAGAGACTTCCCTGGCAGTCTGGTGGTTAAGACTTCGTGCTCCCACTGCAGAGGGCATGGGTTCCACCCCCAGTCAGGGAACTGAGACCTTGCACCGTGCACGGTGTGGCCAAAATAGGCAGAATGAAGAGACATGATGAGAAAAGAGAGAGAGGAGGGTAAAGCTAAACGAGTGTTAAAGGATTGATCTGTGAAGGCAAGAAGGAATGCGGTGCGAGTGAGTGGTGGCAGGTTCATGTTAAAACAGAGGCCAAAGAAAGTGGGTGGAATTTCCTCTTCCTCCTCCTCTACTGAGGATGGAAAATCCTGGAGGAGACACACGTGTCAGAAAAGCACAGATTCTTTTTTTTTAATTTATTTAATTCAACATTTTTATTTTATATTGGAGTATAGTTGGTTTACAATGTTGTGTCAGGTTCAGATTACAGCAAAGTGATTCAGTTATATATATATATATCTTTTATTTTTCAGATTCTTAGAAAAGCACACATTCTTAATCGAGTGTCAACAGATGAGCTTCGGAAGCTTAGAGAACTCCCAAGATCACACAGAGAATTTTGTTTGCCTGTGGGTTCATGCATTTTGGGAGAAGGGCTGGAGTGAGGGTAGGGAAAATAAAATCTCTCATCTGACTTTCAGGGTGTTAAAACCTAGCCCAATATTAAGAACTGCCATGGGGCTTCCCGGGTGGCTCAGTGGTAAAGAATCTACCTGCCGATACAGGAGACACGGGTTCAATCCCTGAGCTGGAAAGATCTCACATGCTGCAGGGACAGCTAAGCCCATGCGCCACAACTACGAGAGCTGTGCTCTAGAGCCTGGGGGCCACAACTACTGAAGCCCGCACCCCCTAGAGCCCATGGTCTGCAACAAGAGAAGCCGCCGCAATGAGACGCCCATGCACCACAGCTAGAGAGTAGCCCCTGCTTGCCACAACTAGAGAGAAGCAATGAAGACCCACCACAGCCACATAAATCAATAATAACTGCCATGATGAAACAAAGGGATAGAGGCATGGATCACACACTCAGAGGCAGGGAAGGATCCCAGGCTTTCTAAGAGGCTACATGGAGTAAAGCAGTGGATGGCCTGATGCACAGATTCTGCCCAAGCACAGATGGTGAGTTTCCTTTATAAGCAGGGGCCTGGCAGACACAGGGGAAAGTGTTTGAGTCAGTCATGTGGATTCCAAACCTGAGCACAGGAGTCCATCAGACAAAATGATTAGACCCAAGATGGGGAGCGCATGATGAACCCAGAGTGTATGTTCTAAATGGGTGCATGAGAAAACAAGTCCAGCCATCCAGAAAGTGGCACAGGTGCATAGGTAATCGCTAGCTGATGAGCGGCAATATTGCCTCTGCTAAGGAAATGTGCGTTAAGATTAAACCAAGGGCAGGGTTGAGATGATATATTCTGAGACAAATAACCAGTATGGTTCAGGGACGGGTCAGCTTGCCTGGAATGACAGAAAGCTTCAGTCTACATGATGAAATAGTTGGAGGTCACTTGGCAAAGAACAGGAGGAAATTGCTCATAAACAGGCTATATGAAAGCTTCCCAAAAGGAAGACATTGACTAAAAATGAGGAGGCTAGGTTGGTTAATATGAAAGGAATGAAACCTCCATGGGACAGGAGAATACAGAACTCTATTTAAAAAGACCTGAAAGTCAGGAACAACTTAGCAATGACAACAGGTCTTTTATGTGCATTCACTCGTTTGCTAATTCATTCGACTGACATTTACTGAGCCCCGCTCTGTGCTAGACTTTAAGGCACAGATACAATCCAAGGCCAGATGATGTGGTCCTTGATCTCCAGGGTCTTAGTGAGAAGTAGGTAGGCAAATGTACGTTACAATGATAAAAGAAAGATTTAATTAGAATTGTTTTGGGATTTCCTTGGTGGGCCAGTGGTTAAGAATCTACCTGCCAATGCAGGTGACTTGGGTTCGACCCCTGGTCCAGGAACTAAGAGCCTCCATGCTGCAGGGCAACTAAGCCTGTGCACCCTAGAGCCTGAGCTCGGCAACAAGAAAAGTCCACACTCCACAACTAGGGATAGCCCCTGCTCGCTGCCACTTGAGAAAGCCCGCACACAGCAATGAA
Organism: Budorcas taxicolor; assembly: GCF_023091745.1. NCBI lineage: Eukaryota > Metazoa > Chordata > Mammalia > Artiodactyla > Bovidae > Budorcas > Budorcas taxicolor. Next base: position 30,382,471 of record NC_068928.1, on the reverse strand, counting down.
GAGCCCGCATGCTGCCACAAAGGCGCAGCGCAGCCAAATACAGAGATAAATACAAAGTTAAAAGCACTGTATTACACGCTCTGAAGCAAATACATGTGTAAGGGCGACCCAGATGGTCTTGCAGGGAGAAGCTCAGGAGAAGATGATCCATGAAGGACGGGCAGGCACTGGACCAAAGAACTGGGGAGAAGCATTTCAGATAAAAGGGATGGATTGTGAAAATGCCCTGGGCTGGGAGAGCTCATGAGGTGATGGCCCTAAGAGAGCCCTGTGGCTGGAGTATTAGTGTGCATTTGGGGAAAGTTAAGATCTGAGGCTGAGGGCTTCCCTGGTGGCTCAGTGGTAAAGAATCCACCTGCCAATGCAGGAGATGTGGGTTCAATCCATGGGTTGGGAAGGTGCCCTGGAGAAGGAAATGGCAATCCACTTCAGTATTCTTGCCTGGGAAATCCCATGGACAGAGGAACCTGGTGGGCTACAGTCCATGGGTCAAAAGAAGAGTTGGACATGACTGAGCAATTAAACAACAACTAAAGATCCAAGGCTGGACAGAAAGACTGGGGCTTGCCGGTCACAGAGGCCATGTCAGCGGTGTTGGATCTTACCTTTAGAACAGTGGGGAGCCACTAGAGAGATTTTAGTAGAAGCGCATTATCATCAGATCTGAGATTTTGCAAGATGAGTCTGGCTGTGAGTGGCAAAAGATTGCAGGTGGAGGAGAAGAAGAGGGATGTTAATAGGCTCTCGGGATAGTCCAGGAGATAGTTTGGTGACTCAGACGAGGGAGGCACAATGAAACAACTAGATCCATCTGAAACACATTCAGGAGGTAGAATCAACAGGACTAAAGTGTGATGGGTGGGAGGAGGTGTCCAAGGTGACTGATTCTCAGGTTTCTAACATGAGCAACTTGGTGAATCATGGTGATATTTACAAAAAATGACAGAGCAAGATTTCCAGAGATAAAGAGAAGTATGACTCTCCCACGTGAAAAAAAGCAGGCTGAGTGCTGAACAGGTGAATGAAAAAGACCTGCACCTAACTCAGCACATGCAATGTCACAACACAAGGTAGAGAGATGATTTGAAACTTTCCAGGGAATAAGAACAGGCCACCAACAAAGAAACAAGGGCAGGGGACTTCCCTGTGGCCCAGTGGTTAAGACGCCCAGCTTCCAGTGCAGGAGATGAGGATTCAATCCCTGGTCAGGGAACTAAGATCCCACATGCCATGTGGCCAAAAATTAAATACTTAGAAAAGAAGAAACAAGGGAAGACTAACACCCTACTAGCACATGGTCTCACAGGAATAAAACTGACTTCCAGAGGACAATCGAGCACTGTGGACACATTCTGAGTAAAAAATCACTTTGGACCTAGCAGAACTCATCAAATGAGTATGCGGGCAAAACTGAAGTCTTTTTAGACACCCAAAGATTCAGAAATTTTAGTTCCATGATTTTTTCCATGACCTATGCCAGCAAAATTAGGATGAAGCCAGTTGATTGTCAGTAACGGGAGCTAAGTTCTTATTTTTCCATATCAGAGGATAAGTAGATACTGAAACTGATAAATTCAGAAAGAGTGATATAAATTACTAATAGGAAATAGAGGAGAAATTATTAGAAGGAATAAATTCAGAAATAGGCAAAAGCCCAGGGTCTGGGAAAGGACACTGGGAGTGGGGAGGGCTGGACTGAGAACTGTCGCTTTTCTAAGTACTTTGTTATCGGTATTTTAAAAACATGTTACTTGAACTTCTGGGAGATTATGAAAACATACATTAAATTAGTGAATAAGATGAGCCCCTCCCTTAAACAGGCATCTACTCTTTGGAGCCAGACACCGGGTGTACGGTATATACCCCTCTCATTGCTGTTGTCTAGTCTCTTAAGTCATGTCACACTCTCTTTGCGACTTCATAGACTGTAGCCCTCCAGGTTCTTCTGTCCATGGGATTTCCCAGGCAAGAACATTGGAATGGGTTGCCATTTCCTTCTCCAGGTAATCTTCCTGACCCAGGGGTTGAACCCACGTCTCCTACATTGGTAGGTGGATTCTTTACCGCTGAGCCACCAGGAAAGCCTATTCCTTTCATTACATACGGAGTAACAGGTTGCTTGTGGAGGTGTAGTACCTGGTTTGTATTCTTACCTATAAAGACTTGACTCTATAAAAATCCGTCGAGTCTTGATTTAACTTTGCAACATGTTGCAATTTTGTTAGTTTTATAATTTTGATTAGTCATTTATTTGCTCGCCCCTTCATTTACTTACTGAGTACCTATCATATGAAAAGCACTAGGAACTTGAATACTATGCTGAAAAGGACATTTATCCCCAGGGAGCTCTCATTCTCACATAAAGACACCATAGTCATTGCTGCTGCTGCTGCTAAGTCGCTTCAGTCGTGTCCAACTCTGTGCGACCCCATAGACGGCAGCCTACCAGGCTCTGCCGTCGCTAGGATTCTTCAGGCAAGAACACTGGAGTGGGTGACATACAGATAGAAGGGTGCTCTAAGAGTACATGGGAGGGATACCTAGCACCCTGGAAGTCAAGTAGGGCTTCCTGGAGGTGGTGACAGTGAAATGGGTATTTAAAGGACGAGTAAAAGGTAGCCTGGTGAAGGGGAGGTCAGGGGGAAACAGACTATTCAGGAGACTGGGATGGCTTCTGTGTTGAGTGAGAAAGAGGGCAGTAGGGAAATACAGGCAGAATAAGGAGCTCCCAAGGATGTCCATGTCCTAAATCCTGGAATTGGTGAATAGATGTGACTTTACCTGGCAAAAGAGACTCTACAGAGGTGATTAAAGACCTCCAGATGGGGAGATGACCCTGGGTTGTCTGAGTGGGCCTGATAGTAGGTGTCCCTTATGAGGGAATGGGGTAGACAGTAAGCCCCATTTGTGATTCCTGACCTCCAGAACTATAAAATAATAGTGTTCCCTCAAACCTCCAAGTTTGTGATCATTTGCTACAGAAGAAACAGGAAACGATGAATGGAAACTAGGCTGGAGAGACAGGGAGAGCCTGGAGTGTGAAGCTCCCTGTAAGTCAAGTTAAGGAGGTTGGACTTTATCGTGAAGGCAATAGGAGCTGTGAAAGGATTGTACCTGTATTTCAGAGTCACTGCTCCAACTACAGGCCGGGGAATGGCTGGCAGAGAGGGTGGTGAGACACAGTCTCCTCAGGAATCTGCTACCTTATATCCCAGAACAGTCCTCTGGCTGGTGGTGACCCTCTGGGGTCGGTTCAGCAATGACCCAGATGTCTGTATGCTTAGCAAATATCAAGCATTGTAAAATGAGCCTTGAATCAGGAAAACAGAAGCTGGCAGAGGCAGAGCGACAGTGCCTGGGGCCGCTGCAACCTTGGCTCCGTGGTGAGGTTTTCATACCTTGACTTTCCACATCCTTCAGTGGGTCCACCCCTGGAGACAGGATGAAGAACATGGGAGTGGCTGGTCCTGATTCTTCCAAAGAGGCTGCGAAGTCCAGTGCTCTTCCCACCACGTATTTGCTTCCTAACTTCTCCTCAATAAAATCTCTGCCAGGGGACAAAAAAAAAGGTCTATGTGTATACATCAGTCACAGAATGATAACATATGAGCAACAGAGGTCTGTGGAAGTGGAAAGATGCGCTCAGGCTCACGGCTTGGCAGTTACAGAGCTGGGAGCAACACCAACACTCCTTACTAAGTCGACACTCACAACCCACCTTGCTAGCTGTGCGCCTGCTCACCTAGATCAGGGCTCCTTCTGGATCCCCATCCACCCAGGCCACCGCTGACTCCTCTATGGAACCTAGATGTCCTGTTACATCACCACCGCCCATCAGAAGACTGCCAGGGGCAGCGTCTTCAGAAAGCAGCTAAACCCTCCACACGTTATACCCCTGAGCTCTTCCATGCCTGTGTGTGTATGTTTAGTTGCTCAGTTGTGTCTGACTCTTTGCAAGCCTGTAGCACGCCAGGCTTCCCTGTCCATGGGATTCTTTTTCAGGCAAGAATACTGGAGTGTATTGCCATTCCTTTCCACCAGGGCATCTTCCCAACCCCGGGATCGAAGCCGCATCTCCTGCACTAGCAGGAAGATTCTTTACCCCTGAGATGTCAATGAGCACCTCTTCCCAAATGGGTCACTTAGATTTTAAGGCAATACTGCAATATATTGTCAATACATGTGTGTTGACAATACATGTGTTAACAATACACATGTTTAAGAACACAGAGCAATGGGCCTCGGGGGATTCTGGACGTTGGTGCAAAGGCTTCGTCATGATAAACTCGTGGCTTTGGGCTCAGCCCTGCTGGCCTGGCCACACTCACTCTGCCTTTCCTGCTGCCCCTAGCCTCCTCGCCACCCCGGCCTCCCCGTGGCCACCCGTCCCTACCGCAGGGCATAGGTCATCCGGTCCGGCCGAAGGACTCTTATCATGCAGAGGCGCTGCAGAGCTGTCTTATTCTTCCACTCCTGGGGGAATTTTTCCTTCTCAGGACATTCTGATTCCACGAACTTCTTCCAGCTCTTGGCGGATCCCTCAATGTCCCGATCCAGATTACAGAATTCTTCCATTGATGAAAGTGCCTGAAAAAGGTCAGGGAACCTGGCTCTGGATGCAGTTTCTCCTGAAAGCTGTCATTTGCATCGTCGCTGGGGGTAGGGGAGTAGGATGGTCTTATAGACACAATTCTGCCTCATCTCTCCGCCTTTCCTGGAGTCTCGAATCTTCCCCCCAGCACACCAAGGAAGAGGAAGGATTTTGATCAACTCACCTCTATCAAAAGCCCCAGGGATATGTAAGGTTTAGCAAACAAAGCGTTTGGGAAGTGATCAGCAGTGGGACTGAGAGCACCTCCCCGGGGGGCACTGCCCAGGAAGAGGGACAAGAGGCTGCTGTGAGTTTTCCGGTCACAGCCCTGGTACTGAAGTCTCTGACGCCTCCCTTTCAATCCCATTCTCACGCTGCCAGCAACACCTGTCAATTCCATCCCTCAAAATGTCTCTAGGATCTAGGATCACTGACTTTGTGTTAATGCCAACTCTAAAATTTCCACATGTCTCTTGCTTTCCTAAGGATTAAGTCCAAGTACATGAATCAAATCTCTTCCTTTAGGGCTTCCCTCCAATCCATCCAGTTAGCCACCCAGCCCACGTCCTTTGCCCTCTGTCCACCCACATCTGACTTAACCCTGGAAACGTGCCAGGCGCTCTCCCAGCTTGATGCCTGGTTCACACTTCTGCATCGTGGGAGTGGTCCTCCCCTCCACAAATTCTAGTCCTTTCCTTTCCTGTGTTGGGCATAATTATTTATCCAGGTTCTACAAGTTGTTAAAGTATTAGTCACTCAGTCATGTCTGACTCTTTGAGACCCCATAGACAGAGGAGCCTGGTGGGTTACAGGCAAGAATACTGGAATGGGTTGCCATTCCCTTCTCCAGGGGATCTTCCTGACCCAGGGATTGAACCTGGGTCTCCTGCTTTGCAGGCAGATTCTTTACTGTCTGAGCCACTAGGGAAGCCTTTACAAATTGCTAACAAGTTGTTCAAGTCCAGTCCAAAATCAGCAACCCCACTCACATCCATCTTCTCTAACCTGGAACACACAGCCCTTCCACTCCCATCTGTGGGCCACTCAGAACTACTCACAGGGTCGATATATTTAATACAGACTGACTCATTTTATGGATGTGTGACTGCGGATCACTTTTAAGCCTTATCTCTCCCTCTTCCTCTTCTGTTCCACCAGGCAAGCTGGTAGGTAATCTGGGTGCTTCCTCCTTTGTGCTGAAGGGAAGTTGTATCATTCAAGCCTTTGCAGTTGTATCATGCAAGCCTTTGCCCCACTCCCCAACAGCCACAAAAAGCCGAAGACACCACCTTTCTCGGTTCTCTCAAGCCATTTTCACGCTACTTGGTAACTCCCCTACTCTGCCCAGAAAGTCTCATGTCAGCAACAAACTCTTTCATGCCTTCTGAGTATGCAAGAGGCATCGTCAGTCTGGACATGGGAGCTGCATTTTGGGTGGGGGCCCATCCTGTTTCTTCAGAGTGCCCAGGTGAACCTCACTGATGCAGTCACCTACCTGTAGCCTTTCCACATCACTCAACTCCGCCTGTGGGTTCCATCTCTCCAATGAGATGAAAAGCCTCACTGGGTCCAGGGCACCTACCACAGTGCCGTGAACTTTAAGGAACCCACACATTCTCATTATTTGAAATTCTTTGGTATTTCAAGAATACCATTCATTCTTTGGTATTTATGAGATGTCTGCTACATGCCAAGTACTTGGGAATACAAAGGCAAACCCCAAAATACACGTACCTTCAAGGCACTTACAATCCTAAGCTAAACAGAAAGAGATGAGGGAGGCTTTAGCAGGGATGTAGAATTCTGTTGAGCAAAGAGAGAGGTGGAGAGAAGGGAAGGGCGTTCCATGGGGAAGGATCCAGGGAGCCCACGTCTGAAGCAGGGAGGGTATGGCACATGGCAGAGGCCATGTGACTGCAGTGGAGGGGGTGACAGGCGACAAGGGGAAGGTCAGGCTGGAGAAGGACACACACACTCAAGCTGGGCTTGTCCAGGCTCTTCTCCTGAGTGGACGAACACATGTCCTGTCTAAACTGCCCCATCACCTGCGCTCTGTGGCTTCCCAACTTCATGCTGATCACTCAGAGCAGGGGGCGCACCTGTGGTGCTGAGACATGACCTGGACTGGAGTGGGGTGGCAGGGGAGAGGGGGTGTGGGGAGTGGAGGGGGAGGAAGGGGCGGTCTGGGGGATAGTGGGGGAGGGGGTGGTGTGGGGGATGGACGGGGGAGCAGGGAGTGGAGTGTATGATGGTGGTCGAGGCACCAGAATACAAGAGCTCTGGCCCCAGTGCCACCTCTTACGAGCCTCTCTTGACTCAGAGCCTGTTTTTAAACCTTGGGCTTCGATTTTCTCATTTGGAAAATGAGGTCATGTAATCATCGTTTGCCTAGCTCATGCTCTAATGTATATATGGGTGCTCAGAAGACTGTAAAGACCCTCTTTGTGCTTTTGGGGGGCTTCTACGTTATCAGATTGCGATTGCTGGTCTGTTTGTCTATGACTCCCACAAGATTGCGAGTTCCCTGTGGGCAAGAATATTCTGAGCCGTCTGTGTAGCCTCAGGCTTCACAGGCTGTCTGGCACTTAGGAAGCACTGCATTTAAAAAGTTGGACATCTGGGCGGCTGTTGGGAGGGCCCTTGGCAGGCTGAGCAAAGCTGCAGATGTGGTGCTTAGCTCTGTCTGTGCTGAGGACCAAACTTCCGTCCTCCTTCAGGCGGCCACTTTCCCCCTCTTCCCAGCTTGTGTCCTCATTAACCCTCCTGCAGGCCCATTACCCTCCTCTGGAGTCACCACAAAACTGAGGACATTACAGGGTGATCAGGGCTCCCAGCTGGCGTGGCTGGGTCTGAAGCTCTGGGTTGAACACAATTGCAATGTTTAATCTTCCAAATGAGGGAAAGGGATTTCTAGCCTTCTAATAAGCTAAATGGAAATGACTAATTAACCTAATTACATTGGACTGGGTACCAAAGTACAACTGTGCTAAACTGGCATCCGGAGAGGTGGGAGGGGCCTTTTCAGAGGCTTACAAAGCTGCGTAGCGCGGATGAGGTCTTCTGATGGAGACAAGAGCATGCCTGTTACCTGAAAGTTCAGCATTAGATGAGACCTTAAAACTGCTTACAGAAGTTACTAATAAAAGCAGTATTTGGTCACAGATTTCATTCATCACCTGTTTATTAGGCCTTCTGGGGAATCAAGGAAATGCATCTTCCTCATCAGATAGGATGCTTAAAAATTTTTTGTTTAATCATGTCCTATTCAATTCTACTTCTTTTGTTTCTTTGGGCTAAAATCCAACCGAACACTTAAAAAGAGCATCCGTCAGAGGCTGCACAGGGCATTGTGCGTCACCAGCCCGCGTCCTGCACTGGGCTGGATCTGGAAGGGGCTGGATGTGGCTCTGGTAACAAAACTTGGAGAGAGAAAGAGAAAGCTTCCCTCATTTGCAGAAGCCTTTGAACAGCCAGATGAGCTTAGCTCGCAAAACAAAACTGAAAAGCAAGGTGAAGAAAAGCAAAGCAGACCAGACAAAAGAGGAACGGGAGCAAACTGCACAGTGGCCTTTGGCTGCAGCGATGCTCTCGAATCACTTATTCTTTGTGACTTGGGCTGCAGAGGGCTTTGTGGGATTACAAAGAAAAAGGCAACTGGGCTGGACTCAGCTGGGCAACTCACAGGTCCTCAAAGGTTCTCCTTCGATGGACAATTCTATCGGGCACAACCCATGTCAACCACAGCATATACACACCTCGTTGTTGTTTAGTCACTAAGCCATGTCCAACTCTTGTGGTCCAGGGGATTGTAGCCTGCCAGGCTCCTCTGTCCATGGGATTTCCCAGGCAAGAATACTGGAGTGGGTCGGCATTTCCTTCTCTAGGGGATCTTTCCAACCCACGTATCCTGCATTGGCAGGTAGGTTCTTTACCACTGAGCCACCACAGAAGCCTGTATATACCTGAGAGCTGGGTAACTAATAATCATAATTGCAATAAGGTGAATTGTGTCCCCTAAAAAGATATGTTGGAAATCTAACCTCTCAGATTTGTGAATGTGACCTTATTTGGAAATAGGCTCTTTGAAGAGGTGATCCAGTAAAGATAAGGTCAGGAGGGTGTCCAATGTGACTGACGTTCTTATAAGAAGAGAAGAGATGCAAAGACACAGAGGGAAGATGGCCATGTAAGGCCCGTGGAGATGGAGGCAGAGACTGGAACGGTCCTGCCACAAACCAAGGAATGCCTGGGCCTCTCAGAAGCTGGAAGAGGCAAAAAAGGATGCTCTCCTTGAGCCTTTGGAGGGAGCATGACCTGTCAACGCCTTAATTTCAGATGTCTAGCCTCCAGAACTCTGGGGGAATAAACGTCTGTGTTTTTAAGCCACCCAGCTTATGGCGTTTTATTATGGGTGTTCTAGGAAACAAATACAATAACGATAATCAGCTTCCAGTTACTGAACATTTATGTGCGTCACATAACAGATAAGAAAATAAAGATAGCCTGTCAGAGGTCACAAGCTCAAACCTGAAACTGAACCCAGGAATGTCTGACTTCAGAGCCTGCTTCAACTGGTCTATCTCCATTATTGATCCAGTTCAGCAAATGAGTGTATTCAGAACTGCTCTCCAGAATTCATTTCCCATAAGGGCGTCAGACTCTGAGCCATTGTTCTCGAACTCCGTGACCTGTACTTCCAACAAGGACACCACTGGCTACGTGTGAATACTGAGCAAACAAAATGCGGCCAGTATGACTGAAGAAGAGGGTTTTTATTTGCTTTTAATTTTATTTATTTATTTAAAAAATTTTAATGCATTTATTCTTTTCTGGTATAGTGGATTTTTTCTGCATAGGATCTAGTTTGTTTTTTTGTTTTTTTTGTTTTTTACAAATTTAACACATTCTTTTTGTTCATTTTAATTATTTTAAAATTTAAATTTAGAAACTGGAACTTGCCTTAGTAGTTGGAGAACTTTTGAGTACATTTGAAATAACTTGGGTATATGAATCAACTGCTGTAACTCTAAATTTTATAAAATCTAAATTCAAGCCAAGTATTTCTGATGAAGATTTAGTATCTGAATTGAGATGTATTGTGAATGCAAAAAAATATACACTGGGATTCAGACTTACCTCAAAAAATGTAAAATATCTCATTCATAATTTTTGTAACAATTACATATTAAAAGGATAATATTTTGGTTGTACTGGGTTCAGGAAATATATTATTAAATTTATTTTTATTGATTTCATTTTACATTATTTTTTGCATTTTGCATTTTTGATGTGGCTACTAGAAAAATTTAAATGACACATGTGGCATGCTTTCTATTTCTTTTTCACAGCAGTACTCCAGGTTTTGTCTATTCATATGTGGCCTAGAAAAGCTGATTTTCCACACATATGCTTGACACATTATAATTATTCTTAGGCATTTTGTGACTTCGTGGTTTGGTTGCTGTTGTGAATGGAGTTCCCCTGTTTTCCTTCCCAACATAGACTTCCCCTTCTCACTTGCCAGATTGGACTCAGAATTTCAAATGAAGTTAATATATAAAAATCAAATCACACCTTTATTATTTAGATCAAGGATAAGAAAACCAAGGCCCATGGGGACAGTCTGGCCCACCAGCTGTGTTTGTAAATAAAGTTTTATTGGAACTCAGCCACTTCCATTTGCTTACTTATGGTGTATGACTTTGGCAGAGTTGAATAGTTGTGACACAGTGTGACCCTCAAAGCCTAGATATTTGCTGTATACCCCTCTGTAGGAAATGTTTGATGACTCTTGATTTAGACATACCTCTAAAGATGACTAAAAGAATAGCTGCAGACTCTGAGAAAAGTTAGAAAAACATTTTGGGCCACAGCAGCATTTCACAAGATGACTCCTTTGAAGAGGACAGCATGCATATAAATGATTATGTGCTGGGCTTTTGTTCTAAAGTAAATCAACTTGGATGGATCTCAAGGGAGTTGGGCTGAGTGATCAAGCCAGTCCCCAAAGGTTGCATACTGTATAATTCCATTTATATAACATCCTTGAGATGACAGAATTATACAAATGGAGAACAGATTAGTGGTTGCCAGGAATTAGGCTGGGGGAGGGAGGAAGTTGTTGTTTCTATAACAAGTGACCTACACACCAGTCGGAATTTTCTATATCTTGACTGTGGTGCTGATTACATGAATCTTCACGTGTAATAAAACTAAACACACACGTGCATGAAAACCAAGTGCAGTCAGAATAGAGTGGACTGTATCCATGTCAGCTTCCTGGATGTGACATCGTGCTGCAGAAGGGCTAGATGTGACTGCCGAGGGGATGCGGTGCAAAGAAGCTGTTTCACATAACTGCACGTGAATCATTGTCTCAAAACACTTCTAGTGAAAAAATATAAAGAGAGAGCCAGTCACATTGCTTCAGACTCAGGCCTCTTTGTGCTGTGAAACATGTGAGAGGGAGCAAACGTGGAAGGTCAGAGGGGCTTCCCTGGGGGTCCGATGGTCAAGACTTCACCTTCCAATGCTGGCAGTGTGGATGCAACCCTGCTGGGGGAGCTAAGATCCCATATGTCTAGTGGCCAAAAAACATAAAACAGAGGCAAGATTGTAACAAATTCAATAAAGGCTTTAAAAAAATGGCTCACATCAAAAAAAGAAATCTTTAAAAGTGAAAAACAAAACAAAAACAAAAAACGCAGGAAGGCCATAAATAGGATGCACTTTGTGCTGGTAGGTGCTGGTCCTCGCACAGCTCCAGTACCTCCTGCGGGGCTCCTCCAGGTGGGGACCCAACCGCCGCCCACCTGGAGAGAGTCTGGACTCTGGGGCTGATGTTCACCCAGTACATGCTTACCACTCAGCACTGCGCCAGCCCGTCTGAATGCAGGCATGGTCCCTACTGGACAGAGCTCATCGCTTGTGATCTTTTCAATGTTCATCAAATCCCAATGAAACTAAGCTGAATAACATGGAAGGGGAAAATAGGCTTTGCCGTCAGACAGACCAGAACTCGATTCTCGATTCTTGGGTTTGCTACTTATAAAATGAGTGACCTCAGTTTCTTTACATGTTAAATGAGAACAAACAGTACCTCTTGCCCAGGGAAACATGAAAATAACATAAGGGAAAACGTTTCTGCTGGGAAAGATTGAAGGCAAAAGGAGAAGCGGGTGGCAGAGGATGAGATGGTTGGATGGCATCACCAACTCAAAGGACATGAATCTGAGCAAACGTCAGGAGATAGTGAAGGACAGGGAGGCCTGGCGTGCCGCAGTTCATGGGGTCGCAAAGAGCTGGACACGACTTAGTGACTGAAAGGCAACAATAATGTGCTTCTAAGGTGCTCAGTAAACGTGAGCTGTTATTAACCACTAAAATCCCAGGCTGGAATGTGTCCCCTGCTTTGAGGCTGTTAGGACTCACGTGGAGATGGACAGCTGGCAGCACCCTGGTATTTGACCCCTCCATGGACACAGCATCTCCACAACAGCCTAGGTCTCACAGAGGAGGCTGAATTCTGTACCTCACAGAGGAGCTGGCCCTGAGCACTGGCAGGAGGAAAGCTGCTCAGCTGAGTCAAAGACACTTGCACGTTCCTTCTGTTCCCCGACATCCTAGAGGCAGAGCCCACGCACGAGCACGCACCTGCTCCTTCTCGGCAGAGCCCTTCCAGCAGGCCCGGGAAGGGGGAGCTCTGCCGTAGGGGTGCCGGCAAAGGGACCCACTGAAGTCTAACACAGCTCATGTTGTCGTTGTTTAGCCTCTAAGTCATGTCTGACTGCTTGCGATACCATGGGCTGTAGACTGCCAGGCTCCTCTGTCCATGGAATTTTCCAAGCGAGAACACTGGAGTAGGTTCCCATTTCCTTCTCTAGGGGATCTTCCCCACCCAGGGATCGAACCCATGTCTCCTACATTGACAGGCAGATTCTTTACCACTGAGCCACCGAGGAACCCCCAATACAGCTCAGGGTGAAACCCTCGAAGACAGCCCCACTGGTTTCCTAGGGATAAGCATCAGAACAGCAGTCCAGGAGAGGACAAGGTGGATTTTTTTTTTCCCGAGGGGCTGGTACCGACCTTGATGCCACCCCAGGCCTGATGGGAGAGGAACTCCACTGGACTGGTGAGTCCTGTCTGTGCTGGAGATCGAAGCAAGAAGTCCAGCTCGGCTGCACTCACTTCCTGGTTCATGAGGAGGATCTGCAACGTGGAAGGACAGCGTTCTTATTCATTTATTGGCTGCACTGGGTCTTAGTTGTGGCACATGGGATCTTTAGCTGCAGCATGTGGGACCTAGTTCCCTGGGCTCAGACGCTCAGTCACGTCTGACTCTTTGCCACTCCTCATGGACTGTAGCCCGCCAGGTTCCTCTGTGGATGGGATTTTCCAGGCAAGAGGACTGGAGTGGGTTGCCACTTCCTACTCTAGGGTCTAGTCCCCTGAGCAGGGATCAAACCTGTGTCCCCTGCATTGGGAGCCCAGAGTCTTAGTCAGTGGACCATCAGGGAAGTCGCAGCGCTGTGTTTTGTTACCTGGCGGCAGTCATGGGCCCTGGAGTCCCTTGGAGTTGCCACCGGTGTAACTCGTGCTACTTCTAATCTGAGAGTGCACTCCTCCGTTTTGGTTGTTGAAATCGGGTGGAGGGGAAGAAAGTCTTTATCTGTGCTGATCACCTCTGGGTGCATCTGACTTCACCCCAAATACCAGTGGGGCTAAAGCGCACACAGTGAATGACTGTATGTCTCGGTAAGCAGGGAATTGATGGATCAGTCCTAAATGCCATGAAATACATTCCTGCACCCTCACAGAGAAGACGACACGGACACATGGCACGATTTGCGGAAAGAGTCAAAGCAACGGATCAATGTAGGCAAAGCAGCAGTGCATGTGTGAACGAGTAATGCTGATAGGGGACTTCCCCGGTGGTCCAGTGGTTAAGAAGCCACCTTCCGATGCAGGGGACGTGGGTTCCGTCCCATCCCTGGTCAGGGAACTAGGATCCCACATGCTTCCAGGCAACTAGACAGAAGCTCACATGCCACAGCTGGAGAGCCCATGCAGAGTAATGAAGGGTCCTGCATGCCACAGCTAAGGCATGACGCAGCCAAAAATAAATTAAAAAAATACTGCTAAGGGGGACCCAACAGGGGAGTGGCTGGGAAGCAGGGTAGGGAGATGCATTTGACTGAACTTTCTGTAAGTGGTTTTGAATTGGGTTTTGGAGAAGCTGAGCATGAGATTTAGACAGGCTTCCCAGGGAGGGGGCAGTGGAAACTGCAGAAGCTTGGGAGGGAATCAGTGCTGTGTGTGCAGGGAGGGCAAAGCATTTGACTGGGTTAGAACTAACAGCTCATGCTGAGAGGCGCTCAGGAGATTGTTCTTCCCCCTTCAAATGGTGTTCTCTGCTGAGAAGATACAGATGGGAATACTCACAGAGAAAAAATAATTTGATTAGTTCGAGGAAATGTCTTTAAGGAAAAACTGGGCTAGAAATCACAGATGAGGTGAAGCAGCCCTTGTAAAACGAGGTTGAAATATTTATGAGGGGAGTAGAGTGAAAGCCAGAAGCAGAAGCTCCTTGGGCTTTGGGGGAAATGATCGGCAGGAGGAAAATTGGTCTGGGCTGGGGCTCAAGTTCCCTCTGAGGTGGCCAAGCTGTTATCCGGCCGGGGAGGGGAACACACAGGGGAACAGGGACAAGCCATGCTAATGCTCCTCTGTGGATGCAGACTTCAGAATGAGTCTGAGCAGAAGTGATTTTAGAATAGCTGACTTTCAGAACTGGTAGAGTCCTACAGGATAATCTGGTCTGTGCTTCTAATTTATAATCAGGAGAAATCCCAGTTCTAAAATGGTTAGAGAGTTGGGTGCATGCATGCATGCATGCTCGCTCAGTCATGTCTGACTCTTTGCAAACCCATGCACAGTAGTCTGTCAGGCTCTTCTGTCCATGGGATTTTCCAGGCAAGAATACTGCAGTGGATTGCCATTTCCTCCTCCAGAGGGTCTTCCCAACCAGGGGTCGAACCTGTGTCTCTTGAAGTTCTTGCAGGTAGATTCTTTTTACCACTGAGCCTCCCAGAAAGTCCGTAGAGAGTTAGGTTTAAGGAAATCAATTTCCATGGTTTTTTGATGTTGAGAATAAGCAGAATGCAATGGTTTCTTATTAACCCTGGAAGCCCTGATGCTTCTGAGCCCTTGAGAACCAGAGGTCTTCAGGACTTTTCTAAGACCAAGGTTGCAGCTATAGAAGGACATTTGCAGTTTCTGATTCTGGGGGAAGGTTTGGACATTAAACTTGCAACCTTGTGCTGTGTGCTAGGTCACTTCACTTGTGCCCGACTCTTTGCGGACCCCTGGACTGTAACCTGTCAGGCTTCTCTGTCCATGGGATTCTTCAGTCAAGAATACTGGAGTGGGTTGTCATTTCCTCCTCCAGGGGATCTTCCTGACCCAGGGATTGAACCAGCTTTTCCTATGGTTCCTGCATTGGCAGGTGGATTCTTTTCTGCTAGTGCTACCCGCAGCCTTGAAGGTACATAAATAATGAGGGATACTTTAAGTTCTTACTTCCTCTCAGGAAGTATCCAGTCTTTGGTATGGCCGTCCAGTTTCATCCTCAGGGCTAGTTTGGATAGATTGGCAGTGGCTGCTGGAGGGCCCTGTGGAGGAGGATCTTCCTCATCTAGCATCACCACGAAAAAGTATAACGGTTGATTAAGCATGTCTGCCGTGAGTGGGACAATGGTGTGGATGGCCTGCATGCACCATGCTGGATTTTCTTGTCTGATGCCTCTGCTTAGAGCTCAATAATCTTCACAAACTATGGGAACTGATGTTAAAAAAAAGCAAAAGTTTCTTTGGTATTCAATGGTAAGACTCCAAGCTCCCAGTGCAGGGGGCTCTGGTTCAATCCCTAGTCAGGCAACTAGATCCCACATGCTGCAACTAAGACCTGGCACAGCTAAATAAATAGATGAATATTACATTTTTTTTTAAAGAAATAAGTTTCTTTATATCTGCCGGTTGGGCAAATAAATTGACTTGTTTTCTGGAAATGTCTTCAATCCTCTTTTACCTGGAAGGTGAGCTGGGCAAGGTAGGTCAGCTTATCACACTCGAAGAGCCCCCGGACGGTGTACTGGCACACAGAGAAGGTGATGCTGTCTATCAGGTTGGCCACCCGTTCCTTGAGCTTCTCATCAGGAGCCGCCTTTTCCACGGCCTTCTGGAAGACAATGCTGAAGGCCTGGGGGCAGGAGATAGGACACTGGTAGCTTACACGGCTCTCTGTATGTAACTAGTGGCCTTACCTCTGGTGAGTATTATAATTCACCAATCACAGAAATGTCTTCCCAGCATAACCTGCCAAGGAGGGCCAGTGGCAACAGGAAAACTCCTGACTTAGTTGCTCGTATAAATTACTATGTTGTCACAAAGAGGGCCAAGCTATGCAGCATACTGTTTAGGTCCAGTGACCAAAATAAATTAAATCTAATAAGTTTTGTTGGAAACTGGACACAATGAACAGTAACCAGTTTGGGTGATTCTACCTTTAGATTATGAAATTCTCGATGGTAGAATCAACATCTTGTACAACTTTGCTCTCTAAAAGAGACTTGTATACATAATAGGTACTCAGAATATTTTTAATTAATTACTTTTCCTTTTGGTAATGATCAGAGTATCAGCTGTTCTTGGTTTTTCTTTCTAGTAATTCCACATCATTTGATGAGTCCTCTTACATGTGCTTTTTTCTTATGTATACTTTCTGCAAACGTGAGAGCATAGCCTGCTTTGGTTACATCTTCCAAATTGTACATGATGGGTATAATATGAATCCATTTTCATACTGATCATATGAATCAATTTTCCATCATTTTAAACTTAGATATCGGAGAAGGCAATGGCACCCCGCTCCAGTACTCCTGCCTGGGAAATCCCATGGGCGGAGGAGCCTGGTAGGCTGCAGTCCATGGGGTCGCTACGAGTCGGACATGACTGAGTGACTTCACTTTCACGCACTGGAGAAGGAAATGGCAACCCACTCCAGTGTTCTTGCCTGGAGAACCCCAGGGATGGGGGAGCCTGGTGGGCTGCCATCTATGGGGTCACCCAGAGTCGGACACGACTGAAGCAACTTAGCAGCAGCAAACTTAGATATAGACTACTTATAAAAATTGATAATAGGAATGAATGTCTCATTAAAGAATGAATAAAGAAAATAATCATTAAAGAAAACAAAGGTCAAGGATGAATCTTTAAAGAAAATGAAAATTAAGATATTATTGGGTCTTTACAATTTTGGGCTAGGCAGATTTCCAGTTTTCTTGCTTGTTTTTTTTTCTGGGACACATATTTTCATGGGCTTCATCTAATTTCCCTTTTTCAGGAAGAGTCACTGCAGTAGATTTCAACTACTCTCAAAACTAGGAAGGTGATTCCATAGTTACTAGGCTTATCACATTAACTTTTATACTGTTTTTTAAATCCCTTATATTTCTTTCACATGGGGCTTTGACCTGAATATAATGTCAAGTATTGGATTTCTTTTAAAAACATACAATATTACAGAGACTCTGAGCTGAGGGGAGGGAATAGGGGCAGGATGAAATGCCATTTCCAGCCTAGTGAGTCCCAGGCGTGGAAGCCTTCTTCCTTCTCAGTGGCTCAGCTTCATCCCCACACCCTGGCCTCCAGGGGGCAGCTGGATGAGGTGTGCGCCCTGAAGGTGAGTGTCCTCTCTGTTGGATTAAACCAGAGAAGTTGTTCAGAGCCCCCTACAGACTCTGCAGCTATGGTCTTTTGAGAACTCCTTATGGGAGGAAGATATACTTTCATAGATGTACTTAAAATTTATAGGTCTTTATTATTTCATGAGTAAGATAAGCTTAGTTAGCACTTACAACTGCTAACATCTTTGATTTTAGAAATATATCAGCAACCACAAAGCAGTAGCTTTGAGGATATTAGGTAATTGTGTGTGTCCGCTCAGTTGTATCTGACTCTTTGCGAACACCCTGGACTGTAGCCCACCAGGCTTCTCTGTCCATGGGATTCTCCAAGTAAGAATACTACAAGGGGTTGCCATGCCCTCCTCCAGGGGATCTTCCTGGCCCAGGGATTGAACCCACATCTCTTGTGTCTCTGGCACAAGCAGGTGGATTCTTTACCACTGCACCACCTGGGAAGCCCATTAGGGTAACAGGGACACTAATTTAAAGTTTGACTATTAGTATGGCCTGCTTTGGTTTTAACAGATACAAGTGAGGTGCACATTTGATCAGCCCTATTAGCTGTGAAGCTCTCTGGGGCAAGGCTCCCTGCCGATGTTTCCTCTTCCACACGGTCAGGAAGCAGAGTGCTGGCTGGATCGTAAGTACTCGCTGAGCGAACGAGGCTGGGACCTGCCATGGCCTCTCCCTCTGTTTCAGCCAGATAACCAATGAGTCATGAAAGACCCAATTAGAGAGACGAGGCTCGTAATGGCAAGTCGCTGCTCTCCTGGATCTGGTCTGAGAGACTTGCCACGGCTAATGAAGCCCACGGACAAGCCCTTGTGCAGAGCCGCACGGGGCATGTTACGCTGCTGTGCTATGGCTATGTAGAGGGCTCCGGGGCTAAGTCACCTTGAGAGAAAACTGGTACATGGGGTGGATCCTGCCGAGGTCGCTCATGATGAAGTAGAGCAGAGAGGCCCGGGCGGCGGCCGGCCGGTAGTGCTCCCGGGCCTCATTGATTCTCACCTCGGTCACCTTGGCCTCCTGCACCTGTTAGAAAAATCAAGAGCGGTCCATTGTTCGAACCAGCCAGGGCTCCCTGAGAATCACCGTGGCCGCTCTGTGTCAGCACCCTGTGTCTGTGGGTGGGCTGGGTGGATGCGGATGAGGGGAACAAGGGAGGGCAGGAAGCTGCTGTGATTTCCTTAACCGAGCTCGAGTGAGGAAGAGAGGACACACTCCTAGTGCTTCTAAGGTGAGCGTGTCAGCCCCTCCAGCTGGGGACACGTGGGAGATGAACACACAGATACACACACATCCACACACATCAGTGCATCTAACGTGAAACGTAAGCCAGGCAGGAGGACTCCAGTAAAAGCAGCATAATCGAATTTTCTGTTTTCTTTGTTACACAGACAGCTGTTCTGAATTGATCAGTTAATTAATTAATCCTTGGCTGCGCTGGGTCTTAGCTGCTTTCTCTAGCTGTGGCGAATGGAGGCTTCTGTCTAGCTGTGGTTCGGGGACTTCTCACTGCGGGTCTTCTCTTACTGCAGAGCACAGGCGCCAGGACCAGGATGGAACCTGTGTCCCCTGTGTTGCAAGGCAGATTCTCAGCCACTGGACCATCACAGACGTCCATTGTTTTCTGTGCTCCGTAATTTTATGAACGTGTAAATTCACAGAGAAGATCTCTTTCAATGGAAAGGTCTATTTTCAGAAAATTTCTTATCAGAGGTAAAAATAAGAAGGGACCTAAACATCACAGAGGGATTCTGTAAGAATATCCTATTAAATATAACCTCAGTACAACCTGCCTTATACTTCAGGACAGAGTGAAACTGCTGATGATTCATGCAAAGCCCACAGGAAAAACAAACCCTACTGAAGATGAGCTCACAATAAACAGCTACAAAGTTCAAGAGGAAGTGTTACCTATAGGGATAATTAGAAGACCTCCCTCTCAAAATCCGCAGAAGCATTAGCATCCCAAGAGCTGAAGACGATTGATCTATCATTAACTAGGGCTTCTCTCGTGGCTCAGACGGTAAAGAATTGGCCTGCAAAGTGGGAGATGCGAGTTCAATACCCGGGTCTGGAAGATCCCCCGGAGAAGGACATGGCAACCTCCTCCAGTATTCTTACCTGGAGAATCCCATGGACAGAGGAGCCTGGTGGGCTACAGTCCCTGGGGTCACAAACAGTTGGACATGACTGAGTGACTACCTACCTACCTCATTAACTAATTCTGTTTAAAAGCAGTAGAGATAAAAGAAAGTATAAAATCAGGACATTATAAAAAAGAACAGACATTATCTGAAAAAGAACTAAATAGAACTTCCAAACACAAGAATACAGCTATTTAAATAGGAAACTCAGTACACTGGTTAAATAATGAACTTGAGTTGAAAAAGAATAAGCAAACTATCAAAAAATCTGAGGAAACTGTTTAAAAAGCAGCTCAGAGAGAAAGAAAGTTGGAAAATATGTAAAAGAAGTTCTTAGACCTGGCAGATAAAATAAAAAGATTCAAAGTGTATTTAACAGAAATAAGTAGAGAACAGACAGAATAGGGGGAAGCAATGTTTGAGCTATAATGGTTAGGAATTTTCCAAAATTGATTAAAGACCAGAGGTTTTACTTTGAAGAAGCAGTCAATGTCAAAGAAAGCTTACTATCCACAGACCCTTGAACAAGTAATTATTTTCTTTGATTAGAAGAAAATTGAATCCAAAAGAAGTAAGTGAGATGCAAGAATTTCTTAAATGTACAGTCAATTTAAATAACAAAGACTATAAAAAACATGACCAGTTTGGAAGTAGCAGATGAAAGCAAGGTAGAAGCAAAATGCTATAAAACAATAATGGAAGATGGAAAAAAATAATCAAAGTTTCTAATATCCTTATAATGTTTTGAAAGAGGCTAGATATAGTGCTTAATTTTAGACTTTGTTAAGTCAATATATATATTGTTAAGTCACATGTGAAATGAAATACAT
Organism: Budorcas taxicolor; assembly: GCF_023091745.1. Lineage (NCBI taxonomy): Eukaryota > Metazoa > Chordata > Mammalia > Artiodactyla > Bovidae > Budorcas > Budorcas taxicolor. The sequence continues at coordinate 30,362,151 of NC_068928.1, read as the reverse complement.
TTTTCATATATTGATGAAAAATTAAGATTAATCAATAAAATAAACAGTAAATAACTTTAAAACTAGCAATGGATAAAAGAGGAAGATAAAGAAAAATCAAGAAAGGAGAAAAAATAAACAAAAGGATTGTTAATAGAAAGTATAAATCAAGGTAGTAGAAAGAAATCCAATTGTATCAGTAATGTTTAAAAATGTAAAACTTGGTTAAACCAGTAGTTAAAAGTCAAAGATTCTCAAAAGAGAGTGGAACTGAATAGAAATCACATAGTTGCTCAGATTGGTGTTTTCACTGACTCATATTTTTCATGTCACCTGGGTCCTTCATGCTGTCCATTAACCTGTGTCCCTTTCATTCCCACCTCCTCCAACAGCTATTGAAAACCTTCACTCCTCTCCCCAGGCCTCCTATCTCAATACCACACCCTCACTCTCAGCAGAGGAGCTTGACTCATGCTTTCACAGACTGTATAGAGACTGTTGGGCTTCCCTGGTGACTCAGATGGTAAAGAATATTTGCCTGCAATGCAGGAGACCTGGGTTCGATCCCTGGGTTGGGAAGATGCCCTGCAGAAGGGAATGGCTAGCCACTCCAGTATTCTTGCCTGGGAAATCTCATGGACAGAGGAGCCTGGCGGGCTGCAGTCCTTGGTGTCACAAAGAGTTGGACACGACTGAGGGATTACCACATACACACACACACACATAGAGACCATCAGGAAGGGTTTCCTTAATTGCCACTTTCCTTTCCACGCCCTTAAAGGAAGGAAACATATGCTAAGTAATTTTGCAGGATGATAATTAAAAAAAATTTTTTTTGAGAGCTCAGTTTACTGGGACATCACTAAAATTTTCTCATTGAAATCAGACTTGTGAGATTTTTGCAGGTTGTGGGTTTTCTGGGGGTGCAGCCATGTACTTGTGTACCAGCGTGATTCCTTAGCTTCAGGGCAACTCCATGGACTCACTAAAGTATTCAGTTTGAGCAACCATTTCCTGCACAGAACACAAGCCCCTGCACAGATCTAAGTGCCGGTCAAACGTTTGCAGAGTAGAGTTGTCAACAGCATTTTATAGGGGGTGAGGACTCTGTCATGCAGGCGGTGAGGTGGTTATTTCAGGAATCCTGCCGAGCTCAACTTTCCAGGAGAAACACGGGAAGATGGATCAGCCATCTCCTACTCTGACATTTGTCCCTGGACGGTGGACTCAGGGACCAGGAGGAGGGCCTCTGCCCGCCCCCACCCACCCCAGCCCAGGCTGCCAGGTCTTACCTTTTTCTCAACTTCCGCGGCAGTCTGCTTGGTGATCTCAAGGTTCTCCACCAGAGCCGTTTCTCCCAGGAAGTTCCCAGAGGCCGAGGAGAGGCGAGAGAGCAGGTTGTCTTCCAATGTTTTGAGGGTGATTTTGAACCCATTCTGCTGCTTTGTGAGCTCTGACTGCAGTATCACATAAGGGAGAGTCAGGTATAGGAGCCCAGAGCATCCTGTTCTCAGGTAGGTCTGAACAGACAGAGGGTTTTGGGGCCAGAGGCCCTGCCCTTAGCAAAATGGAGGTGGAACAGAGGAGTGCTCAGGACCACGAGCACGTCAGATCAGCTGAGGACCTGAACCCCAACTGCAGCAGTCACTAATCAAGTGATCTTGGGCTGAATTCCCCTTTCACAGTAGCCTTAGCTGGGTTAAACCTGGCCCTACACATAGCAGTGCTGTGCAAGGCTTAGCAGAATGCTGGGACAGGGTCTAGTCATTAAATGGAAGTTATCTGAGGGAATAGCTAGAAGATGGGGTCAAGTTTTACTTCTCTGTCATAACTCTGCTGTCCTCAAAAGGAATAGCTCTCCTTTGTGAAAAGTAAATGTTGGTTGCTCAGTCATGTCCGACTCTTGGTGACCCAATGGACTGTAGCCCGCCAGGCTCCTCTGTTCATGGGATTCTCCAGGCAAGAATCCTGGAGTGGGCTGCCATTGCTTTCTCTAAGGGATCTTTCTGACCCAGGGATCGAACCTGGGTTCTCTGCATTGCAGGCAGATTCTTTACTGTCTGAGCCACCAAGGAAGCCCTAATCAGTTATACTTCAATGCAAAGTAAAAAGCTTAAAGAAAAACCACGTGCCTCAATCTGGCCTTATAACCAGGATTCACTCTTGACTCTTCTGGGAGTGCTCCATGCCAAAGGCTTATGCCACCTGCTTATAGAATATTTTTCTGAACTTCCCGATTTAAATCAGCTCCCTGGCTCTCTAATATTCCCCTGCTATTACAATCCAATCATAACTAAGGAGATAGGAAAAAGGACACTACTCGCTCCACACAAAATTGTGTTCCCTCCCAATTCATATGTTGAAGCCCCTCCCCCCCCCCACACCTCCACACGACTGTATTGGAGATGGGGGTAATTAGATAAGGAGGTAATTAAGGTTAAATGAAATCATGAGGATGGGGTCTCTCTGGTGGGATCATTGCCCTTATAAGCAGAGACACCAGACAGCTTGCTCTCTGTGTGGATGCAAGGAAGAGGTCTGTGAATGCACAGTGAGACGGCAGCCACCTACAAGCCAGGAAGAGAGGTACTGCCAGAAACTGGACTCTGAACTCTGTCTTCCAGCTTCCAGACTGCGACAAAATAAGTATCTGTTGTCCCAGCCACTCAGCCTCTGGTATTTTGTGATGGCAGCTCAAGCTAAGATGTTCCCTAACACGGTTGAATCTACTTCTATTGCCCCTGCAGGAATGAATCCCATTCAGTTCTGGACATAGACACATGAACACTTGTGATGAGCGGTCCAAAAGTGTCTTGGACGGGACTGCAGTTTCTCCCAGCTGCCTTCTGCTTCCTGGTCTTCAGCCTGTTCTACCTTCTGCTTCCCAAGGGATGTTCCAGGGAACTGGTGTTGTTTCAGGAACATGATGTTGTTCTAGGAACGTGGTGTTGGTGCCCCTCTGAGCTCCAGAGGAACCACACGGCCCCACTTCTGAAGGAACACCCCCCACCCCCACATGCAGAGGAGGGTGCACGGCAGGGTCGGGTGGCAGAGCGCCTCCCTCCTCCCTCCCTTGCTGGGTGGGCACCTCATGTACCTTCAGCTGCTCCAGACCGGGTCTCTCCATGCTGACCACCGCAGCCAGCAGCTGGTCCTCCAGGCCTTCCCTGGTCACAGTGAAACTGATCAGGGTGGCCTGAGCTTGCAGCTCCGGTTGGTAGTGAGGGTTGGCCAGCTTGGTGTGAAGGATGAGCCGGAACCTGGGGTTATACTCACATTCTTTGTCTCCGATTTTAATGAACCTGGAACAAAGAGGCTCGTGTGACGGTGGGTGCCTTCCTGGGAGCTTTGGTCAGGGACAGAATCCTGCGTGGGAGTTTTGGCAAGGTCGTAGCAAACGATATCGCCATTCAGATGGACGGGCATGTCTAGATTGAGCTTTCACGCAGGGAACAGGGTGGAGGCTCACATACCTTCTCCCACGGCCATCATGTTTATTTTTTCGGGTAAGGCTGGAGGGAGAGCTATCCACTTAGTGGTGCATGTACGTGGGAGCGCATTATAAAATGTTTCCAGCAGATGGCAGTAAAGCACTTGCAGGAAGGGGCACCTTCTTAAGAGTTTGCCCAAAGGTGACTACGGGCTAGCAGTAAAGCTTACATTGTCTCGTGATTGGTGGAACATTACTTCTATGGGAGAAAATGCTGAAATAAGTAATTAAGTGCCTGCTAAGGACATGCAAGGGTGCTTCCCTGGTGGCTCTGTGGTAAAGAATCTGCCTGCTAATGCAGGAGACGTGGGTCTGGAAGATCCCCTGGAGAAGGAAATGGCAACCCATTCCAGTATTCTTGCCTGGGAAATTCCAGGGACAGAGGAGCCTGACAGGTTACAGCCCACGGGGTTGCAAAGAGTAGGACGTGATTTAGTGACTAAACAAGGACAGGCAAAGGCGGCTTAAGGTAGGAGCAGTGGGTCCGACCAGTCCTTCCTGATAACTCCCACCCCCTCTCCTATGTGCCTGAAGCCCTTCCCTGTCTCCCTCTTCCTCCCCCTTCTCCTAGACCCTTGCTAAGCCCTGATCAACTACTGGCACCCAGAGCAACAGGCAGTCGTCGAATTGACAAAGACGTGAGTTCTCAGAACTCAGACAGCTGGCTTAGGTGAAATCCTTGTGGTTAAAATTCAGCCTGGGGCTTCCCTGGTGGCTCAGTGGTAAAGAATCAGCCTGCCAACGCAGGAGACATGGGTTTAATCACTGATCCAGGAAGATCCCACATGCCGTGGAGCAACTGAGCCTGTGAGCCACAGCTACTGAGCCTGTGCTCTTGAGCCCAGGAGCTGCGACCACTGAAGCCTGCAAGCCCTGGAGCCCGTGTTCTACAGCAAGAGAAGCCACTGCAGTGAGAAGCCTGCACAAGCAGAGAGGAGCCCCCGTTCGCTTCAGCTGGAGAAAGCTCAAGCAGCAAGCAAGACCCAGCACAGCCAAAATATAAAGATAAATAAATAAATGTATATATAGAAAAGGGTCAGCCTGCTTTTCCATCACGTTCCCTCAAGTTCCTCCAGAGGAGTGTGCTGTGGTTGTCAGGAAGCAGGCCAGTGAGTTGGCTGATGGAAGCTCCTCAGGAAACTTTCTCTAGGACAGGAGGGTAGTTAGGTGTTCCTCTTTTGGAAGAATGAGGAGGTGCTTCGGGAGAACTAGCTAGCTGGGAGAGGAGGCTCTAGGGAGAGCAGGTCTGTGCATGGTTCTACAGGGGCCATGGACCAGCCCCTTGGAAGGCCCGCAGGACAGCTGGGTCTCACCGTCCTTTCTTGATGACTTCTCTCCCCAGCAGGGGTCCTAGCACAGGATCGATGGACTCTTCCAGATTTTCAATCAGCACCATGTCCCCGGCTTCCACAGCACGCTCTACCGTCTGAAGGTAGCTGAGGAGAGAGTTGGGCAGGTGAGAGTGTGGCAAGCTGTGGATTTGAGGCAGTTTAACAAGGCGGCTGTGGCCTCTGGAACACAGGGGTCATCTTGGAGGCACAGCTCTCTGGGATGACTCCAGGGGCACATCTTTTTTTATTTAAAATGACATTTATGTGATCTTGCCCATCGAGAGATGAACAGATAAAGAAGTTGTGGTACATATATACAGTGGAATATTACTCAGCCATAAAAAGGAACACATTTGTGTCAGTTCTAATGAGGTGGATAAACCAAGAGCCTGTTACACAGAGTGAAGCAAGTCAGGGAGAGAAAAAGCTAATATCATATATTCATGCATACATATGGACTTGAGAAAAATGGCGCTGATGAACTAATTTGCAGGGCAGGAGTAGAGATGCAGAGGCATAGGACAGACCTCTGTCTACAGGGAGGGAGGGAGGAATTCAGAGAGCAGCTCTGAGACATTCACATCACCATGCTTAGAGAGAGCCAGTGGGAAGGTGCTGCGGGACACAGGGAACTCAGCCAGGGGCTCTGTCACAACCCAGGGGGGTGGGATGGGATGGGGGTTGGGAGGAAGGCTCAAGAGGAATGGGACGTACGTATATTCATGGCTGATTCACGTGGCTGTACGGCAGAAACCAATACAACACTGTGAAGCAATTATCTTCCAATTTAAAAAATGATATTTATGTGATCTGATATGTTTTTAGGAAAAGTAAAAAAACGCGAAAAGAACATGAATTTACTGTAATCCTTGTGTCATTTACATTCTAGTGTTGAATGTTCATGTCTGGATATATGATATTTTCAAGTTTACTATTACTATTTCTATTTATTTATATTATTCATATTTTTATTTATGTTTGCATTTGTATTTATGTTTATTTATTATTTGATCCACGCAGCTCATTTAATTTACAACCTGGGTTTGGTACATCAAATGTATTATAAATATTTTCCCATGTCATTAAATATTCTTCTATAACAATATTTATGTGACTGGCTATTAGAATGTATTGATACATCTTAATTTACTTAACAATCAAGTATCAAAAGCTAGGCTGTTTTTAATTTTTCAATGTTATGCAGAGGTTTAATAAGCACATAAAAAATTGATTTTGCCTAAATAGATTTACAAGTTTGATGTGATTCAATTCACACAATAAATAACAATATAATTTTTTAAACCTTGACCAAAAATCTTAAAGTTAATCTAAAAGAAAACAACAAGAACAGTTTAAGAAATAAATAAATGATGATGAAAAATAACAGGAGGGATTTACATTAGCTGATAATAAAATATTTTCTATAACTTGAACAATACAGGTACATAGAAAGAAGTCTTAAAGGATATCACAGACCAAAAGTTGACAGTGCTGGAAAAAGTGATGAATTATAGGGCTCATTTATTTATATGAGAAACTTCAAATAAGTCAACTGATTCAGGCTTCCCTGGTGACTCAGTGGTAAAGAATCCACCTGCCAAGGGACTCAAATTCGATCCCTAGGTCAGGAAGATCCCCTAGAGAAGGAAATGGCAAACCGCTCCAGAATTCTTGCCTGGGAAAATCCCATGGTCAGAGGAGCCTGGAGGGCTATAGACCATGGGGTCGCAAAGAGTCAGACATGACTTATCAACTAAACAACAACATAACTGATTCCTTTTGCTATACACCTGAAACTAACTCAACATTGTAAACTAGCTGTACTCCAATAAAAACAAAAATAAAAAGAAAGAAAAGCAGAGACTCAGCACCCAAGCATCTCTTGCTGAGATGTTTCTTAAATTGAGAGGACAATCAGGAGAAAACTCCTGGGGGGACCAGCGGGGTAGAAACAATCCTCGGTGATTTTTAAAATCCGCTCATCACACTTTTCCCTTCTGCGTAGTTGGCAAAGTGGGAACTTCTGTGTGCAGACACCTACCCCTTCTGGCCGATCTGGGTGACCCGGAGGTCCTCACCATACTTGTTCTTGATCCATTTGATGCCTTGTAGCTGAGGGTCCACCATGAGCGGCCAGCGCTCACAGCTGAGGAGGATGGCGGCATTCTCCGTGGACATGCGGTCTGCAGGGAGGCCCTCATTCTGCCATGTGGCCACGTCGGCATCATCCATCAGCATCTGCAGGGGGTCCAGGCTGGGGGTCACCGGGATTGGAACCTGGTGGGAAAGAAAGGGCACAGGCGCTCAGAACAGAAGCAGGGGGTGGAGCCAAAGCTCACTCAAAAGACAGAACTCCTCTAAAAAGCAAGACCAAAATCCCCCTGAGGAGAGTTTTCCTGGCTGTGTGATTGTGGAGCATATTTTCTCAGCGTCCTGATAGTCTTTTCTCTTGAGGAATGAACAGCAGCAGAAATTCCACCCTTGTCATCCTTGGTTCTTCGGTATATTCTCTAAGTCAAATGACTACCATAGATCAATCAGATCAAATCCAAGTGTATTTGCTCAATCGTGTCTGACTCTTTGCAATCCTTTGGACTAGCCCACCAGTTCCTTTGTCCAAGGGATTTTTCAGGCAAGAATACTGGAGTGAGTTGCCATTTCCTCCTCCAGGGGATCTTCCCAACCCAGGGATCAAACCAGAGTCTTCCTTGTCTCCTGCATTGCAGGTGGATTCGGTTCAGTGGTATAGAATCTGCCTGCCAGTGCAGGAGCCACAGGAGATGCAAGTTTGATCCCTGGGTCAGAAAGATTCCCCTGGAGGAGGAAATGGCAACCCACTCCAGTGTTCTTACCAGGATAATCTCATGGACGGAGGAGCCTGGCAGGCTGTAGTCCATGGGGCTGCAAAGAGTCAGACAAGACTGAGAAACAAGTGTCATTTGCATGTTAATCAGCAGTCTCCATCCTCCTTACCCACGTTAGCAGAGTCATTTCCTGTCGCATTTCTGTGCTTCACGGCCCAGGCTTCACACCAGCGATCACCCTCTCCTCTCACTGGCATCACCATTTGCTGCCAATGCCCAGCTCCCAAAGGACTGCAGACCCTCTCCTTTCTCCTGCTGCAGACCACCCCCCTCAACACAAGGCTGCTTGCAGGAGCTTGTCCCGCAAATCTGTCCACTGTCCCTGTTGGGAACCCTACCTTTTCTTCTGTTTACCTCTTTCAGCTCATTTAATTCTTCTCAGAATAATCATTTTTATTAGAAACTTTTTCTTTTAATTGGGGTAAAATTCACATTCCTTAGCCATTTCAGAGTGCGCAAATCAACGGCATTTAGTCATTCACAATGCTGTGCAACCGTCAGCTCTGTCTCTTTCTGAAACATTTTCTTCACCCCGAAAGGAAACCGCACGTCTACGAGCAGTCACTCCCCATTCCTGGCTACCCCCAGGTCTTAGCAGCCTCTAATCTGCTCTCTGTCTGTGTGGATTTGCCTATTCTGGATGTTTCACATAAATGGAATCATGCGATACGTGTGACCTTTTGTGTCGGCTGCAGAACGCTCTTGAGGTTCACACATGTGCACTGTTATTAATATTAACCTCTCCATCCTTCTCTTCTCTGCGGTTTGTCCTCCCAGTTATCTCAGGAAAGCCTCTCCAGACCATCTCCTTTCCCTTTAATTATATCTGCTAAGAGTACGAATGGCCAATTCTATACCTTCGAGCAGATCTCAAAGGGAAAACCAGACACTGGAGGTTCTTATCCTGAAGTCAGAAATGTATTTCAATAGAATCGTTTTCCTTTGTAATCGTATTCATTCCATTTTACATGCTACAAAACATTACTGTGAGAAGGAATGCATCAGTTTTATCAGACTGCCAAAAGGGTCCATGGCACAAAAATACTTGAGTCCCCCAAGCAAAGCTAGAAAATGCCTCATTAACCTGCTATTGCACTCCTTGCCTTCATTTGTTCAGCCAACGATTGTCCTTTCAACAATTTCCTTTCCACAAGTGTTCAAAGTGAATAAATAACAGCTTAATTTTTTATTTATTTCCCAGTACTATAACTGTTTTTTAATTTTTAAAAAAATTTTAAAAAAATTTTGGCTGTGCCATGTGGCATGTGGGATTTTAGTTCCCCAACAAGGGATCAAACCTGTGCCCCCTGCCTTGGAAGCGCAGAGTCTTAACTACTGGACCACCAAGGAAATGCACTATAACAGTTTTTAAACTACTGTTCAGCAAATTATCAGGTGGGTGGGATTTTATGAGCTGATCTGAGAAGCCAGCCATCACTAGACGGTCCGGGCTTTGTGTTCCAAGGAGACACCTATAAATGCATTCTGGAACACAACCGTAACTGCATGTGGTGATCCTTCCATGCTAACTCTCAGGCAGCCGCTTCTTATGACTCTCGTCTTGTCTGCTGGACTAAGACTGTCCCGCCGACACCCTGGTACAGACTGTCTTCTGTGCCTCCTGCCAGTGGCATGTAGGACAGGCTGAAGACTTGGCAAGTATTTGTGGGTTGAGGACCATGAGTGATGTGGGAGTGCCGAGGGGCAACATACCCTGAGTCCTCTTCAGCTGGAAACTGGCATTTCCCCAGCAGGTCATGTCAGCGTGGAGGGAGAAGCTGGGAGTAACAGCCACCTACTCACACTGAGAGCTGAGGACATTTGACCAAAGCCAATGAACTGCCTTCATAGGGGTATCTGTGGGTCACAGACACAGACGGTGGACTTTGGGGTGCAGTAACCAGGGGGCAGTGCAGCATTTGGGGAAAGAGGCTTGCCCTCCACTGCTGCTATTAAGTCTGGCACAAGAGCAGGAAGGTTGGAGGGAAATACAGGATGTGTTTGGTGCCTCCTGGGTTTAACAGTTTTGAGAACTGTCAGGAGACAGCATGGAGGGGGTGGACCAGAGTTCCCACGCAGACCCCAGAAGGAGGACAGGCGCTGTCCCCAGGTGACCTGGAAGGCAGTGCATGGCAGTACATGGAAGTGTGGAAGGACATGGGTGCCCAGGTCTCCCTCCTGGATCCCGGAAGTCACTAGGGGACGCTCTGGAGGTGATGGGAGGAAGAACGCAGGAAGGGACTAGAAGATTTGGGTTGTTACTGTCACGTGAGCTCATGAGTGACGCGGGCCAGACACACCTGCAGCTGGCTCAGGTAGGGCCTCCACGCCGCGTCCAGGAGGCTCTGGCGGTATCGCTTTGTAAAGAAGCCCAGGTACGAGATGGAAGCTGCAGTGAGCAAAATGTCTCCACATAATTTCCTTTCTTGTTGCTTGAAGTTCTGCACAGCTTCTGCCCATCTCACATTTTCAGAGGCCAGGCCTCCCACCTGACATTTCAAAGAGCAGAGAGGGGGAGAAGGCACGTCATACCACGGGCCACAGAGCCACAATTCAGCCACAGAGACTGCACAGCATACGTTTCCCAGCAGGGGACTCGGGACATCATCTTTGCGGCCCTTGTGATCAATGCGGGTTTGCACCGGCCACAGCAAACACTGCAGCAAATGAGCCCCTGTTCTCTGCCCTGAACCCGATGGGCTGTGGAGAGACAGGGTCTGAATGCAGGCTTCAGGGCTCTGCCCTCGACAGGCATAGAGATGAACATGCCTGCCTCGAAGGGCCATGAAGAGGATTTAGTGTGACTGCGTGTGATCATCACTTGGGCTCATGTCTGGTACTCAAAACATAGCAGAAAATCAAGCACCTCTCCCTTCTCTTCAAATACTGAAGATATGAAAATCAAAGAAAATCAACTGCACTATACATCACTCACAGTGGGCGAGATGGGCATGGTCATTAAGCCACGGATGCACAGAAACAAAGTCCCACGACTGCAGAGCAGGGCCTGACTCTGGCGGCCCACATCAGAGGCACCCTCTCTGGAGGAGAGACAGTCTCCCTATGGGAGGGCTGTGAGGCGGGCTGTTCGGTGAAGCTTGGTTTCTGTGCTATGCACATGCATGCATGTTCAGTCGCGTCCGACTCTCTGCAACCCCATGGACTGCAGCCCACCAGGCTCCTCTGTCCATGGGATTCTCCAGCAAGAATACTGGAGTGGGTTGCCATTTCCTTCTCCAGGGGATCTTCCTGACCCAGGGATCGAATCCAGGTCTCCTGCATTGCAGGCAGATTCCTTACCGCTTGAGTCACCTGGGAAGCCCTCTGTGCTATGGTGTGATGACTGGTCGCTTTTTCTTCCTTGAAAGATGACATCCAAGGATGTCAGAGCTGACAGACTTGAGGGGCTTACCCCACCTGACCATCCTCACCCAGTCTTAGATCACACAGATAAAGATCAGAAAGTCCCAGCATCTTGTCAGAACCCCCAGGTCAGTGGAAGTGGGGGGAGCTTCAGAAACCATCTGTCCTGAGTCCTAGAGCAGAGCCCCACGTCGCCTCCTATGAGGACCAATGCAGAAAAGTCTCCAACCGGGCAGAGAGAGGCCAGGGGAAATTCTGGGAACCAGGCAGGGGAGTGAACGGACGACAGGCTGGCAGGGAGGTCGTGACTGCCTCCCGCCCGTCTACGGAGGAGCTGCCTCTACACCCCAGCATTCAGTGAGGTTGGGGGTCTCAGAGCTGTGCAGCGGCGGGTTCAACACACAAGGGCTCAGACACACCTGAGGCTTCACCTCCCATCACTGGAGTGCAGCTGGTTCAGTGACAGTTATGACTCACCTGTCCCTGAACTGGGAAACCTGGCTTTGTTATATACATAAATGGTGGCTGGAATAAACGTGTATGAAAAGGGATTGATTCCACTTCCTTTCACTGGTGAGGGAGGTGCTGTAAGGGCCCTCCGTAAAGAGACATCACGTCCAGTGGGCGCTGCTTTGCAGGCTCTGAGCTGATGATTCATGATGAGAAATGTAAGCCACAGGGGATGAAAATGGCTACAAATCCTGAGATTCTCTTCTTGTCAGGGGCTGGGGCCTGTGGTCCTTCTCCCCGGATCTGACACTGTTTTGACTAGTAGAACGCAAGGAAGGATGCTGTGCCGGCTTTTGGTCCCAGGCCTTAAGAGAATGGGACCTTCTACTTTCTGTCCTTGGGACGCCTGCTCTTGGAGCCCTGAGCCGTGTAAGTGAGTACCCTGCTGGAGAGACCAAGGTCACGGGTGGCCATGCTCCGAGTCAGCTGTCTGTCTGGCTCCTTTCTGCTTCTGTCTCAGCGCCTCATCCTGTCCACACCCTGGTTATCAAACGCCACACAGGGAAGAATGCCTGGGTTTGCCTATCAAAGGCCAGTTTTGTCTCCAACGATTCCCATGGCCGTTGCAGGTACAGGTAAGCATGTCATGCCTCTTGAAAGCTGCCTGAAGGATCCCACACCCTTTCCTCCCAACCATCCCTGTAGGAAACCTCTGACCAGATCAGGGTGTACATTCATACTCTCCCCAGGAGTCCGCCTCTGCAGCCCGGAGCATTTTAATATTTCTTGCCACTCTTGTCAAAGTGGGGCTCAGCTGTGTTCATCTACTATGTACCTCTGAGGCACCCAACAAGCTCAGCTTGTGTAATTAAATCCCCCTTCTTCCTCCACCCCGTCCCTGGAGGCTCACACTTACCAGGCGGTTTGCAAGGGAGATGGTGCCTGAAGTCGCTTCAGCTTCTTGCTGACATTTGAGTTTGTCGGCTGTTGCTTTTTCAAACTTGGCCGTGAGTTTGGCCAGGTTCTCATTAAGGTGCTGTTGAGGAAGGAACGCAAGGTCTGTCAGCAATTCCGGTGCTTCAGAGATAAGGGTCCATGTGCAGGGTGTTTTTAAAGAAGCCCCATGCTCCCCGGAAGAAGCTGTGAGGGACTGGGGAAATGGGCAAGGAAGGGAAGGAAGGCAAGTTGGGGGGCTCTCAGGCAGATCCCTGTGGGAGTCCAAAGGGTCCTGATCCAAGACAGAGAACCCAGCTTTCATGTCCCTCACACAGTCAATGGTCCAGGAGCAGGAGGGGGTGATGGACCAGGAGAAATGAAATGAAATGTTAGTTACTCAGTTGTGTCTGACTCTTTGTGACCCCAGGGACTGTAGCCCACCAGACTCCTCTGTCTGTGGACTTCCCCAGGCAAGAATACTGGAGTGGGCTCTCCAAGGGATCTTCTTGACCCAGGGAATGGACCAGGAGAGACTTAAATTCTGTCTCTCTTTGTACTGGGGAAAATGGGTTCCAGTACTCTGAGAAAAAAGTTAAAGCGCTGCTTTGCTTTTAGAAGCGAAAGCTCACTGGAGCCTGGGGAGGCCTGGAAATGGACAGAAGGATCCGAGGATCGGGGGTGGGGGTGCAGGGAGGAGCCAGACTGTATGCTGCAGTTGGTTTGCAGGTTGGAGTTGGTCTGCGACCTGGGTTCTCCCCTTGCTTCAAGGCCTCAGGAGTATAAGACAGCTTCACCTAACCTCCTCCATTCTCTCCAATTATCCCAAAGTAGAGGAACATTTTTTTAAAAGACTTGGTTCTAGGTTTTTCTAAATGTATTAAGAATTTAGAATGTAAGCGCACAGTCTTTGCTGCCCCTGCCACACCTGTTTGCATCCACAAAGCCACCGAGTTGCACGGAAGACACCTCCAGATAGGTCTCGCATCTGTGCCACAGTAGGGCTTCAGGCTGCTCTGTCCATCATCGCCAAGTCACAGGAGGAAGAAATGAAGCGCCAGGCTTATACAGCCAAGCAGCTTAACTGGGAGGTGAGGCATCCAGTTAATGGTGGGGCAGGCCACTTTCTTCTACCTCCTCTTCTTCCCAAGACTTCTCTAACATGATCATGAGTGAAAGTCGTTCAGTCGTGTCTGACTCTTTGTGACCCCATGAACTGTAGCCTGCCAGGCTCCTCGGTCCAAGGAATTCTCCAGGCAGGAATACTGGAGTGGGTTGCCATTTCCTTCTCCAGGGGATCTTCCTAACCCAGGGAATGAACTCGGGTCTCCCACATTGCAGCCAGACTCTTTACCAATTGAGCCACCAGGGGATAAATTCAAGGGAACGATTAAAACCCAAACTGGAGGGAAATCCAGACAGTGTAAGAAAATATAAAGTGAGAAAAAAATGAGAGAAAGTAGAGGACCTGTCAGAAGTTTCTATGGGCTTCCCTGGTGGCTCAGAAGGTTAAGAATCTGCCTGTAATGCAGATTTGATCTGAGTTTTATCCTTGTGTTGGGAAGATTTCCTGGAGAAGGGAATGGCTACCCATTCCAGTATTCTTGCCTGGAGAATCCATGGACAGAGGAGTCTGGTGGGCTATAGTCCATGGGGTCACAGCGTTGGACGCAACTGAAGTGACTTTCACTTTCTTTACTTTGAGAAGTTCCGATATCTAATCAATATGCATTCCAGAAAATAAGGTTAAAAAAGAAACAGAAGAAAGACTATAAAGCATCTTGTGGAACTGAAGAAAATAAGTCTCTACAGGCCAAGCACAGAGAATAAAAAAAGAATGACAGCTAAGTACATCAGTGCAACATTTCAGATGCCAAGAATAAAGAAAAAAAATCGAAGGACTTCCAGAAAGGCAGAAACACAGTGCACCCACAAAGGAATGGGACCCTGACTGTTCATCAGACTTCTCACCAGACCAAAAGATAAAGCACTCTGTTCTAAGAGGAAAACATTAGTATCAGAATTTAATACTCAGTGAAACTGTCAATTCAATTTAGAAACAAACAGATATGTCCAGACCAGAATATTAGATAATTTACCTCTCATGTAGCATTTCTGAAAAAGTTATTTAAGAGTGAGCCAAAGTAAAACAAGAGAAGAAATCAAGAAAGAAGCCATGGGGTCCAGAAGTCTTTGGAATGAACCCAAGAGAGCAGTGAATGTGATTACTCTCCATTACTGGAGCTTTGAGTTGGAAACAAGCAAGAAAGGTCTTGGGAACAAAGGTAGGCTTCAGTAGAACACTGGATTGGATGGAGATTTAATTTGTTTTTTTTAAAGATTTTTTAAAATGTGAACAACTTTTTAAAAGTCTTTATTCAATTTGTTACCATATTTCTTAAAAAAAAAAAAGTTTTGTTTTTTTGGCCACAAGGCATGTGGGATCTTAGCTCTCTGACCAGGAATTGAACCTGTACACTCTGCGTTGGAAAGTGAAGTCTTAACCACTGACCACCAGGGAAGTCCCTAGAGAGCTTCGCCCCCCCCGCCCCCCCCCCCCCCCCCCCACCAAAGGAACTAATTGAAAGAGAGAGAGAAAGAGAAAGTAGAAATCCCAGGGGGAAAGGTATTTTAAAAAAGAAATGTAATTGTACTTTGATCTGTTATGAACAATATAGACAGATTCATAGAATATAAATATAATTTACTGTTCTTTCAGTTTTTTGAATCAGTCAATGGGGAGCATCTGGGACAACTGATTTCGGTTACAATGTAGGGATTTTCAGTGTTGGTGATTCAAAAACCAAATAACGATAAGTAATGATAAGGGAAGTGGGAGGTAAGGGCGAGGGAGATGAGCTAAAGGCGAGGGCACTAACTCCATCTTGAACACGAGGGCTCCAAGGAAGCGGCCTCTGTGTGATTGAACAAGGAATGGAGGTCACGTCAGCGAAACAGAGTCACTGTAATGAGATAGGAGATGATCGTCGTCCAGCCTCCTGGAGCAGAAAGTCAACTGTCTAAAGAAGAACAATGACAAATGGATGCGCCACAGCATGTAGACAGGGCTCAGAAATTCAGATGCACAGAACAGGAAGACGATGTAAACTAGCCAGATGAGTCTAATGATTAAAAAAAAAGCGGGGGGTGGTGGGGGCTGTGACAAAATGCAGCAAAACCACCTGCTCGAGTGGGAAGCCACTGCTTAAGGCCAGAGTCAGTCAGTGATATTCAGGAATCTTGTGATTGTTGTAAGACTGGCCAGAAATCAGATATTTTGTTTTAAATACTGGCCACCAGTTAAATCATTTCCAAGCGTATGTGCAGGACAGATAAAACACATTTAAGCCATTGGGTTGCAAGCTCTGAGTGGTGTCAACAATCAGTTCAGCTCAGCTCAGTTCAGTTCGGTTCAGTTGCTCAGTCATGCCCAACTCTTTGTAACCCCCTGGACTGCGGCACTCCAGGCTTCCATGTCCTCCACTATCTCCTGAAGCTTACTCAAACTCATGTCCATTGAGGCGGTGACGCCATCCAACCATCTCATCCTCTGCCATCCCCTTCTCCTCCTGCCTTCAATCTTTCCCAGCATCAGGTCTTTCCCAATGAGTCAGTTCTTCCAATGAGCATCAGGTGGCCAAAATATTGGAGCTTCAGCTTCAGCATCAGTCCTTCCAGTGAATATTTAGAATTGATTTACTTTAGGATGGACTGGTCTGATCTCCTTGCAGTCCAAGGAACTCTCGAGAGTCTTCTCCAACACCACAGTTCAAAAGCATCAATTCTTTGGCACTCAGCTTTCTTTCAGTTCAGTCAGTTCAATTGCTCAGTCGTGTCTGACTCTTTGCGACCCCATGAATAGCAGCACGCCAGGCCTCCCTGTCCATCACCATCTCCCGGAGTTCACTCAGACTCATGTTCATCGAGTCAGTGATGCTGTCCAGCCATCTCATCCTCTGTCGTCCCCTTCTCCTCCTGCCCCTGATCCCTCCCAGCATCAAAATCTTTTCCAGTGAGTCAACTCTTCACATGAGGTGGCCAAAGTACTGGAGCTTCAGCTTCAGCATCATTCCTTCCAAAGAAATTCCAGGGCTGATCTCCTTCAGAGTGGACTGGTTGGATCTCCTTGCAGTCCAAGGGACTCTCAAGAGTCTTCTCCAACACCACAGTTCAAAAGCATCAATTCTTCGGCACTCAGCCTTCTTCACAGTCCAACTCTCACATCCATACATGACTACTGGAAAAACCATAGCCTCGACTAGACGGACCTTAGTCGGCAAAGTAACGTCTCTGCTTTTGAATATGCTATCTAGGTTGGTCATAACTTTTCTTCCAAGGAGTAAGCGTCAGCTTTCTTTATGGCTCAACAATCAGTAGAAACAGACAAAAGAATGAGAAGGTCAGGAGACTGTCATTACTCACTTGAAGCTCTTCTCTGCTCTGTTATTTTACTTAATGAGTGAGTAAATGCCTGGTGAAGATGACTTCCTTGTTTTTACTGCTATTATTTTTTTAAGCTGTCAAGTTCATATGTGTTTGTGACAGAAGAAAAGAAAATACAGATAAACAAAAAACATCCAAAATCTATTACTTGGAGATAACCACCACTATTCATATTGGTGTGTATTTTAATTATCTGTGTAGTTGCTAATTTGTGTCTGACTCTTTGCAACAGCATGGACTGTAGCCTGCCAGGCTCCTCTGTCCATGGGATTCTCCAGGCAAGAATACTGGAGTGGGTTGCAATTTCCTCCTCCAGGGATTTTAATTATATATATAATCAAATTGAAATTACCTTGTAGAATGTGTTCTGAAAGATGCCTTTTTTTTTTTTTTGCTTTATGCATCATGCATATAAAATTTTTGGTACAGCAGAAACGAATACAACATTATAAAGAAAGCATACTCTGATTAAAAAATTCTTTACTTAGAATTATGCTAAAATCCTAAAAACAGGCTTCCTCTTCTTGGATGGGATGAAGGGGGGATGCAACTCGAGAGGGCTGGCTGTGGCCTCAGTGACACAGAGGGAGGCACTTTCCTGCCTAGGTGGGTGTCCATATGCGCAATGGGTATCAGTCCACCCTCCTGTTATTAGTAGGTGAGTGTCATGCCTATGTTGATAGGCATGTGGATGAGCAAAGGATGGAGAGGAGGTTGTTCAAAGCGAGAAGGCATCTTTTTATTTTTAATTTCAAAAAATATTTTGGCAGAAGAGAAGTGCCTTCCTAAGGTAGCCAAGTATTTTAAAAATATTCTGATTGCTTTCACAGGTTGAATGAGCCCATCATGTGCATGTTGGCTAACTGAAAAGGTATAAACATTTTGAAAACATTCCCTTCGCACCAAATGTTCCTTTCGTTAAAATAACTTGAGTAAGAGAGAGAGAGCTTTGAAAATGTAGTTCCTGTAACACTTTTCTGAGAGAGACTGAAGAATATGAAAATGATCAGAAGGTCTTTTCCCCCCAGAAGCAGTCAACAGGGTGGTAGAGTGTTTTGCTCCTGGTGTTCTTTCAAGAGGGCTGTTGTGAGGTTGATTATCAGTAATCTGGCCCGTGAATATCCAGGTTTTATAAAGCAAGCATACTGGGAGATTCTTTGCTTTGCCAAAGCATCTCTTTTTATAGAGAGTCTGGTTGCAAGGATCTTTGAACTGAGGCCTTTAGCTGAGGAATTTAATCTACGGTTCAATAAACCTGTGAAACTTGAAGCATGAAGCAGGTCTGCCATCTTGCTTTTCATAATTTGTAAAGCCCTTTTTATCATCACGAGAAATGTGCAGTAAGATCTTATCTGCCTAGAATGCACATGTAGAAACGAAAGATCCAGGGAAAGTTTCGGCTTGAGCTTGACCGTGGTGGTGACCAGGGCTTGGACACAGACATGATGACACCTGCAGCCAGTGGAGAAGCAGGTGGAGTTAACTCAGGGGTCAGGGGTCACAGGAACCCTGGTGGTGGCGGCAGCTCCCTGTGTTCCTGTGGGCTGGGCTCTGGGCCTCTGTTCTGCCTGCTTCTCTCCTTTGATCCTCACGGCAAACTCACAAAGTGGGGGCTATTACTGTGTCCATTTTATGTCAGGAAGCTGAAGTTTGGGCACTTGAAAGCCCTTTCTATGTCACCCACTGGTGAACAGCACAGCGTGGACTGGAAGGTCTGCCAATGGGGTTTTAGCTGCCGTGACATTCTGCAGGATTCTGATTTCCACCTCTTACGCTGGTGATACCCATTGTAACAGCTTCCCAGGTGGTGCAGTGTTAAAGAATCTGCCCGCGGATGCAGGAGATGCAGATTCAGTTCCTAGCTCGGGAAGATCCCCTGGAGGAGGAAATGGCAACCTACTCCAGTATTCTTGCCTGGAGTATCCCATGGACAGAGAAGCCTAGCGGGCTACAGTCCATGGGTCATAAAGAGTCAGACATGACTGAACGTGAACACATGTCATTTTAATGGCAAAGGTGAAGTTCAAGGGGAATCTCTCTTAAATAGGGGTGAATCCAAGGTCATCTCCATCCCCCAATCCTGGGTGAGGGACATACAACAAAAATATCAATAAGAGGCTAATAATTATATATTTATGGCCAAGAAACCACCCCCACCCCAAACCACAATGTGCTAGGTGCTCTTACAGACTTCTATAAGGCAGCGCAGGTGGCTTAACACATCCCACAGACCCACATGTCCACAGCAATGAGAGTGAGGGGGTGGACAGTGGCCAGAATGGAAGATCCTGATGCACAAGGTGGGGAAAGGTGGTGAAAAACTGTCTTAAACAGGGAAAAGGATCTCCCATTTTTGAACTTGTCTACAGAACAGACTCACAAACAAGAGAACAGACTTGTGGTTGCCAAGGGGGAAGAGGTGGGGGGAGGGATGGATTGGGAGTTTGGGGATTAGCAGATGCAAACTACTATCTATAGGATGGATAAACAATAAGGTCCTACTGTACAGCACAGGGAACTATAGTCAATATCCTGTGACAAACCATAATGGAAAAGAATGTGTGTGTGTGTGTGTGTGTGTGTGTGTGTGTGTGTGTGTAACTGAATCTCTTTGCTATACAGCAGAAAATAACACAACATTGTAAATCAACTATACTTCAATAAAATAGGTTAAAGAATCTCCCTTTTTTGACCTTTTGTTCTTAACCATCAGATGTGTAAAAATATTAGATTCACTTGTGACTAAGAAGATAGCAGCTGGTTCCATGGATAATACCGTTCATTTATTATATGCATCCGTCTGTCATCTTTTCTTTCCTTGGAGGAAATGGAAAAAACCTTTCAGGACCAAAGCTTAAACCCATGGCCCGGTGGATCTATCTTGTTTGGACTACATGGTATTTGAGAAAGAAAATTTACAAGTTTCCTCTATTGAAAAATTAGATTTTACATAACAATTTCGTTTCCTTTAAAAGTCAGGTCTGAGGCGCTGGGGCCTGGGGGAGAGGGCTGTTTGCCTCAGGTGGGGGTCACTTACAGCGATCTTGGCTTTAACGGCCGCCAGCTTCTCCTGGGCAGCAGCGAGGTCCGAGGTGGCCTTGCTCAGTGCTTGGCGCTTGGGTTCCACATCACAGAACACCTCGTGAAACTTCACGATGTTTATGACCCAAGAGCAGAGGCCTGCGGCCGCATAGGACTTGGTGGCCACGAACTCCGGATTGAACTCAGGGTCCTGCAGATATGGCCTGATGGCCTTGAGGCAGTTCTCGTGAATGTTCTCCTTGTCAAAGTGGACGAGGGAGTCCAGGAAACCATCCACCTTGGCCATGGTGACCTTGGCGGCCTTCCAGCTGCGGTCCTTGGGCACCTTGCCCCTGGGGGCTATGAGCACCATCACCGCTGCGCTGACATTGCTCACCGCCGGCGGCGGGGAACCGAAGGACTTCAGCTCGGTCAGATTGGTCTGCAAGAGAGACGCACATTGTTAGAGGAAAACGCGTGGGCTCTTTGTTGTCGACCCCTCATGGAGGCTGGCTCGCAGCGATCTGAGAGGGCCATTTCGAAGCCTTTAGGTGTCCTCGAAATTTTAAATATCATGATTCATCAGAAGGGAACCGAGAATTCCCCAGTGGTTCCAGACTGCTCCGAATGGCTAGTCGAGACTCAGCGAGGTTCTCTCAGCACTTTGACCTGCAGCCCATCAGAAACACACAATTATTTCACATTTAACTGAAACGTATAAGGATGTCAACATGCTCTGAAACAGGCAGCGTGCCATGAATAAAAGATAAGGTTATTATAAACTAATTTCCATCTTGGATTGAAGAGAATGGCAGTGTAACCCAACTATATATATTTTTTCTTTAATTAAACTGCTTTGTTCCATGAGCTTGTTCTGACTACAGCTGACCATCCTGATAGCAAAGTGGTTGTTTCTGCCAAGAAACAGCGCAGACAGAAAGCCAGGTACAGCGTGTGCCGTTACTGCCTCTGCCTAGACAGGGGTTGGAGCTTCGCTACAAGTTTCACTTGCCCTAGAAAGACATGGCTGAAAGGCTTGACCTTGAAAAGCCGCTCGAACTTCTCAGGCCTTAGTGTTTTCATCTGTAGGTTGGGAGCAGTCCACCTGCAAGTGAAATTTGGTCAGAAATGCATATGAAGTTGATTTAAGGTTTGTTATGACTGACAGTGAGGAACATGTAATCTCAAAAGCACTTGATTTCAAGGCTGATTTTGTGAACAGGGGAAAACCTCAATTTCAAAGGTTAGATCCTTGTGCCAGATTAATTTGGGGGTGTTCTCAGGCCTGGAAATCAAAACAGGAGGGGGATTATTTCTAGGACGGAATGGAAGCAGCTAGGAAGATGCTCCGTTTATTCTTGCCATGGTTTGCACTTTGAGTCATGAGTCTTGTCTACAGTGGACAGGAATGAAGGACAGCATAGGTGTGGCAGGTGTACTTGAATACCCAACCCTGTGGCCTCCCCTGAGCCAAAGAGGACAAAGAGGGAAAACACAATCAGAAACGAAACCCCCACAATTTTAATGCAGTTTAAGTTGAGCATGTATGTTCAATGTACTGAATTAAGAAAAGATAAAAATGGATACAGATGAAATTTAATTCTATAACCTAGATATATCATTGTTAATATTTCAATGTAATTCCTTCTAATTTTAAAAAAAATTTATATATATATATTTTTGGGGGGTGGGTGGGGATACGCTGGGCCTTTGTTGCTACGTGGGTTTTTCTCTGGTTGTGGTGTACAGGCCTCTCATTGTGGTAGCTTCTCTTGTGGCAGAGCACAAGAGCAAGTGTCTTTGGATTTCATGGCTGCGGTCGCCACCCACAGTGATTTTGGAGCCCAAGAAAATAAAGTCTGTCACTGTTTGCATTTTTTCCCCATCTATTTGCCATGAAGTGATGGGAGGCTGGATGCCATGATCTTATTTTTTTGAATATCTAAATATAAATATATGCATATGTGTACACACACACACACACACACACACATTGTATACAGTGCTTTTTCATGATGCTCATTGTCTCTCACCCTGCCCAGTGCGAAACAGAATCTTCACAGAGGCAGAATCTTTGTTCACGGAAGCATCACGGGCACCTAGAACAGTGTCTGGTGTGCAGGGCAGTCAGGGATTCTCTGCTGAGTGAATAAACATGTCTGCACAGTCGTTCATTTGGCAAAGGGGGGGAATGCAGTGGTAAATAAAAAAGTCAGTCCTTTTGCTCATGCAGGTGGTGGGGACGGACACAAAAGGGGTCAGTCTTTGGTATATTACAGAGTGAGAAGTGCTCTGAAACAAAGCAAAAAGCAGGGCTAGTCGGCTAGCAGATTCATGAAGAGTGATGGTATCACTTTGGCCAGGGAGGAGGTTCTGGGAAGACCACTTAGAGAACCTGATGTTTCAGGAGGGGGAAGGGCAGAGAGTAAATGAGTGAGGAGAGGGCAGGCACAAATGCCAGTTCCAGCACGATTTATAAGAGCTCTTCACACACACATACACACACATGTGGGAATACTCTTTTTTTAATTTAAAAATTCTGTTTAAGATATTCGGTAACAGGCAGAAATTTAGTTTTCCTACAGCCAAATTGAATAATCCTTTTCCAGATGACATCATGCTATCATCCTTTGTTTCTATGGTAAGAAGGGTCTTTTATATATATTAAGATGATGTGACCTTATAGTAACTTTTCCAGTTCTTTTACAGTTTCTTTCTTATTGTTCACTGGCTTCCAAGATTACATTATTTAGTCCTTCTAGTAAAAGAATGGAGAAGGCAACGGCACCCCACTCCAGTACTCTTGCCTGGAAAATCCCATGGGCGGAGGAGCCTGGTAGGCTGCAGTCCATGGGGTCGCTAGGAGTCGGACACGACTGAGCGACTTCAATTTCACTTTTCACTTTCATGCATTGGAGAGGGAAATGGCAACCCACTCCAGTGTTCTTGCCTGGAGAATCCCAGGGATAGGGGAGCCTGGTGGGCTGCTGTCTATGGGGTCGCACAGAGCTGGACACAACTGAAGTGACTTAGCAGCAGGAGTAGGGAAGGGGGTTCAGGATGGGGAACACGTGTATACCTGTGGCGGATTCATGTTGATGTATGGCAAAACCAATACAATATTGTAATTAACCTCCAATTAAAGTAAATAAATTTATATTTTAAAAAGAATACATATTTATTGTGAAATATTTAGCAAAGATGAAGATGAAAGCCAGACTCACTCATCATTTTACTACCCAGAGATAAACACTGTCCTGGCACGTTTCATTATATATGCTTAACAAACTAACAAAGAGGCACAGAAAAGAAAGATAATGAGTGAATATAATGTGAATATATGTGAATGTGGTATACGTGTGGCTCATTCATTTATATATACATAGACATATATGTAGGCTTCCCAGGTGGCACTAGTGGTAAAGAATCCACGTGCCAACGCAGGGGACCTAAGAGGCGTGAGTTTGATCCCTGGACTGGGAAGATCCCTTGGAGGAGGGCATGGCAACCCACTCCAGTATCCTTGCCTGGAAGATCCCATGGACAGAGCAGCCTGGCGGGCTATAGTCCATAGGTTTACAAAGAGTCAGACACGACTGAAGTGATTTAACACACACACATGCATACATATATGCACATACATATACATATACAATCACCATTTACATTATTTGTTTGAATCTGGCTTTCACTGAAAATTGTATCTTAAACTCTTTTATGTTATTAATTATTTTTGCAAACTATGATTTTAAATAAAGTATGTGCAATTTTCTCTCATTTGCTGCTGCTGCTGCTGCTGCTAACTCGCTTCAGTCGTGTCTGACTCTGTGCGACCCCATAGATGGCAGCCCACCAGGCTCCCCCGTCCCTGGGATTCTCCAGGCAAGAACACTGGAGTGGGTTGCCATTTCCTTCTCCAATGCATAAAAGTGAAAAGTGAAATTGAAGTCGCTCAGTCGTGTCCGATTCTTAGCGACCCCATGGACTGCAGCCTGCCAGGCTCCTCTGTCCATGGGATTTTCCAGGCAAGAGTACTGGAGTGGGGTGCCATTGCCTTCTCTGTTTCTCTCATTTAGATGAGCCATAATTTAGCCAACTCCATATTGTTAAGTATTTAGGTTATTAAATTTTTAATAGCTGCTTAAATGATATGAACTTTTAATGTAATTAGAAATAAGTAAGCTCCAAATCAGAGTCAAATTAGACTTGGATTTAATGTATAAAGTATTTGATGAATAGTGACATCCTTAAAATATTAAATCTTGCCTTACACAAACTTGGTACATCTATTTCCCTATTCACATCTTATTTTACACTACTCAACAAAGATGTGCAGTTTTCTTCACATAGTTTCAATAAATTTATTTATGTTTACTTATACTGAGAGTTTTGGTTGCTATCTTGAAAATATTATATTTTCTAACTGGCTACTGCTGATATTAGGAAAGCTATTAAATTTTGTAATGGACCCTTAACCCTCCCCTTTTATTTGTTTTATTATATTTTTATGACATCTTTGAATAATAACACATTTGTCTGCTACATTACAACAGTTGCACGATTACCATTTTTCATTTATCATTGCACTGGCTAGAACTTTAGGGCAATTGTTTTATAACAGAAGCAAAGGGGGTCATTATTGTGCTTTTTCTTTGCTAATGGGAATTCTGCTAATGCTCGACCATTAGACGGGATGTTTCATTCTTGGACTGGGATTGATTGCTATGTGTTAGCAAATTATCCAAATATCCTTTTTTTCCTACTATACTGAGAGTTTTAGTAGGAATGGATGCTGAATTGTGTTAGGTATCATTTTTGACATTTCTCTAACTACAGAATTTTTTGCCTTTTTTTTTTTAAGATTTTTTTTTTTTTAATGTGGACCATTTTAAAAGTCTTTACTGAATTTGTTACAATATTGCTTCTGTTTTATGTTTTGACTTTTTGGCTTCTAGGCATTTGGGATCTCAGCTCCCAGACCAGGGATCCAACTCACACTTCCTGCATTGTAAAGTGAAGTCTTAACCACTGGACCACAAGGGAAGTCCCCCAAAGCTATTCTTCTTTGACTGATGGTTGGGTATATTTACAGGAGTAGCCTTACATAGGCAAAACTTCCATTGGTAGCATACTGTTGTTTGAATACATTGCTAGGCTTGATTTACCAGCATTTTATATGGAAATCTTAAATCACTACTCATAAATTTGTATAATTTGATGTTTTATTTTCTTGTGCTATCTCTATCACTTTTAGTATCAAGCTTATCATATAATAAAGGTCTTTAAAAGTCCTGTAGGAAGGAAGTCTGTTAAACTCTGTAGCCCTAGAATTCTCAAAATCATTTAATTATGGAATATATCTTTTATATAACTTGTTAATATTAAGTTACAAGTCAAACGACAGGAAGAAAATATTTACAACATATATAACAAGACATATAGGAAAAATTTATCTTAAAAACCCTATAAATCAATAAAGAAAAGGGAAATTATCTCATCAGAAAATGGACAAAGAATCTGAGCAAATACTGAAGGAAGTAATCTAAGTATTAGAATCAAACCATTCACAAATTTTTAAATGAAAAAATTATTGTGTTCTTAATGAGAAAAATTAGAATGATTGAAAATACTTAAGACTGGCAAGGATGTGGGGGAAAGCAGTGCTTACAACTACAAACAAGAGTAGTTATTTTGGATAGAAATTGAGCATTATTTATATAAAAAAGAGAATTATTGTTAGAGCTTCCTATTGCTTCTGTGGGGCTTCCCAGGTGGCGCTAGTGGCAAAGAACCCACCTGCTAATCCAAGAGACATAAGAGACAGGGGCTCAGTCTCGGGTCAGGAAGATCCTGTGGAAGAAGGCATGCTAACCCACTCCAGTGGGTCTCTAGTCTCGCCTAGAGACTCCCATGGGCAGAGGAGACTGGCGGGCTACAGCCCCTGGGGTTGCAAAGAGTCAGACTGGACTAAAGCAACTGAGCACACACATTGCTTCTGTAAGAAATTACCATAAACACAGTGACTCAACGTGAACGTATAATCTTCCTATTCTGGAGGTCAGGAGAGGCTGGTTCTTTCTGGAGGCTGGATTAGAGTCTGATCCTTTCTGTTCCCAGTTTCTAGAGCCAGCCTCACTCCTTGGCTCAAGGTTCCACATCAAATCAGCTCTGTCTACCCCTTCTGCTCCCACCATCATACCGCCTTCTTCTTCCGATCTTCCTGTCTCCCTCTTCTTTGGATCCTTGTGATGACATTCAGGACCCAGCTGGGGCTTCCCTGGTGGCTCCGATGGTTAAGAATCTGCCTGCAATGCAGGAGACCCGGGTTTGATCCCTGAATGGGGAAGATCCCCTGGAGAAAGGGGAAACCCTCTCCAGTTTTCTTGCCTCTAGAATTGTACGGACAGAAGAGCCTGGTGGGCTACAGTCCATGGGGTCAAAAAGAGTTGGACATGACTGAGTGACTAACACTCTCACTTTCACTGGATAATCCAGCATCATCTCCCCATTGCAAGATCTTTGATTTAATCACGCCCACAGAGTCACCTTATGAAGTAAAATCCACAGGTTCTAGAGGTTAGGACGTGGGTATTTTGAGGGGTGGAGGAGGTACGATACAATCTGCCATGTTGTTCTGTCAAACAAGTGTATTTCTTATTTGGCCCAGAGATATATTTGAACATATGGAGTAGATAGAGATGTATGCACAAGAATATTTGTATTAGAGAAAAAGAAACTAATTAGACGCTCAGGAGTAAATAGCTAAAAGAAATAGAGTACGCTATAGCCTGGAATACTACAAAGCATTAAATAAATATGGTTTCAGTATGTATTGGCATGACACAGTCTTGTTTCATAAGGAAGAGTAAGTTGTCATTATCTATTAGTATTTAAAATATGATATATTGTATATGCATATAAACATATAACGCAGTGCATATAAAATATATCATGCTTTAAACACAAATCTCCTGCTTTGCAGTCTGAGCCTCCAGTGGAGCCCTAGGTGTTTGTCCCTCAGTCATGCCCGACTCTTTGTGACCCACTGTAGCCCACCAGGTTCCTCTGTCCATGGAATTCTCTAGGCAAGAATACCTGAGTGGGTTGCCGTTCCCCTCTCCAGGGGATCTTTCCGACCCCGGGATTGAACTTGGGTCTCCTGTATTGCAGGTGAATTTTTACTATCTGAGCCACCAGGGAAGACCTAGTGTATTTCATATGTGTATTTGCACAGATATAAATACATAGAAAAATTGCTGGACGAGATAAAGCTCAAGCTTTTCCAGGAGTGCTGTTTTAGGAGAGGACTGGGGGGTGGAGTGGAAAGAAGAGTGACTTTATGTCTCATCCTGTACATTCTGTACTCTGAATTATTGGAATGATAAAAATGCCATTATATGTTATTTGTATAATAAAAAATAAGTTTACTGGATAAAATGCATAGGAAATAAATAGAAAATTTCAAGTAACTCTGCAAGGAGAAAAAAAGAAGCCATGAAATTGTAAGCAAAACCATTCTTCAATGAGGGCAGGAAAAGCTATACTGGATTTGCTTCAGTTTAGCTATAAAAGTGAAATAAAACTGCCAAAGCAGAGACTTAAAATGTACAGGGACTTACTACTATGCTCTGATTTACAGGTGTTCTTTATATATTAACTAAAGCTTCATTGCTAACTTTGAAAATGATGAGAAAATAGGAATGTGGTCCTTAAATACCAGAGTCCTGTGGATGCAAAAAAATTTGAGGATACTCAAGGGGGTCCTTGTGTTCGTGAAGAAACATCTCCCCTGTTCTGTGTGGTACAATCTGATCCATTCTACTTCTTTGAGCAGGGGGTGGAGGCTGGGAGAAATGGATGAAGGTGGTTCAAAAGGTACAAACTTCCAGGTTTAAAATAAATAAGTCCTGGGGATGTAGTGTATAGCTGTGTTGTATATTTGAAAGTTGCTAAGAGAGTAAATCTTAAAAGAAGAAGAAAAGACAAAACACAAGAAAAACTGCAACTATGCCTGGTGATACTTGCTAACCAGACTTCATGTGGTGATTGCTTCACAAAAGATTTGTATATGTTGAATTGCTACGTTGTACCCTTGAAGCTAAGATAACATTATATGCCATTGTGAGGGACGAAGTTCAGTGACTGGTGCGTGAGGCTCCACAGCTAGTTTGAAGACAGTACCCATCATGTTATCTGGCACATAGCAGTTGTTGTTTAATTCACTAAGTTGTGTCCAACTCTTTGTGACCCCATGGACTGCAGCTGGCCAGGCTCTTCTGTCCATGGGATTGTCCAGGAAAGAATACTGGAGCAAGTTGCCATTTTCTCTTCCAGGGGATCTTCCTGACCCAGGGACAGGATCCTCATCTCCTACACTGGCAGGTGGGTTCTTTACATTGAGCCACCATACATAGTAGGCACTCTAAAAACGATTTTCATGGGCTTTGCTGGTGGCTCAGTGGTAAGGAATCCGCCTGTCAATGAAGGAGACAGGGGCTCAATCCCTAATCTGGGAAGATCCCACATGTCGGGGAGCAGCTAAGCCCATGAGCCCCAACAACTAAGCCTGTGCTCTAGAGCCCAGGAACCACAGCTACTGAGTCTGCCTGCCTTAGAGCCTGTGCTCCGCAACAAGGGAAGCCGCCGCAGCGAGAAACCTGCCCACCACCTCCAGAGAAGCCTGAGAAGAAATGAAGACCCAGCATGGACAAAGATAAACAAATAAAATTATTAAGAAAACGTCATTCCTTTAGGAACGTGAGTTTGACTCTTTGTGACAGAGGTATCTAGGCCTCAAATCCAGTGCTTTTTTTCTGAATCCGGTCCCGTCACTTCCATGAGTTACACCTCTATGTGTTTATTTCTACCAACAAAGGTCACCTAACTAATCAGCCATAAAATTAACCAAGAGTATTTCAGGGTTTTCACTGTTTCCAGCCTGCGGAAACAGAAGAGATAACACTGTTATAAAGACATCATCAACTACAACAAACTGAATGGCTGCCATCTGTTAGCTGCTAATACTTGTCATGCACTATCTAACCGAATCCTTACAACAACCTGTTGCTGCTGTTCGGTTGCTCAGTCATGTCTGACTCTTTGCGACCCCGTGGACTGCAGCATGCCAGGCTTCCCTGTCCTTCACAACCTGATGGGGACTATATTATATATATACCACCTCTTTACAGGTGAGGACACAGAGACTCAGAGAACATAAAGTCATTCCTAGGGTCACACACAGTGAACAGTCCAGCCAGAATTTGGACTCAGCTCATCTTAGAAAATATAATCTCTGTGCCAAAAAAATCTTATGAAAGACGTTCATCTTCTTGGCGAGAAGGGATTCGTATTGTTGGATGGCAGAAACCAATACAACACTGTAGAGCAATTTTCCTCCAGTGAAAATAAAAACAGCTTTGAGAAGAAAGAAAAGCTTTCAGGCTGAGACGTGGTGGCATAATTGAGTTACACCTCCACTCCCCAGCCTATCCACAATTCTCAAAATTTTCCCGGAGAAATCTTGTGTTTTCTATGAATGTGGGGTAGAGGTCCACTTAAGGGTTTTATAGGTTTTCCTTTTAGGGACCTCCCACCACACATCATAAAAAAACACCAAAATGTGCTCATATTTCACATTTAATACAATTTATACATAACTATACATCACAGGATTTTCCAGTGTCCTCAGTTTAGTCTCAGATGTGCTGAGGCCCTAAGCCAAGAGATGCCACCTTCCAAAGCAAGGTGTGCATTGGCTACACAGAATCCATAACGGAAAGCTTCAGAGGGACTTTCCTGGTGGTCCAGTGCTAAGACCCCACACTCCCAAAGCAGGGGACCTGGGTTCAGTTCCTGGTCAGGGACCTAGATCCCAAAGGCTGCAATTAAGAGTTCAGCGTTGCAGCTAGGGCTTCCCTGGTGACTAGTGGTGAGGAGTCTGCTGCTCAATGCAGGACACTCGAGTTCCATCCCTGTGCTGGGAAGATGCCCTGGAGAGGGAAATATATTCTTGCCTGGGAAATCCTAAGACGACCCTGATGGGCTAAAGTCCGTAGGGTCACACGAATTGGACAAGACCAAGTGACTCACACTTCAACACCTTTGGTGAGAATGGCTGCTGAGTCCCACCCACTCTGCCTTTAAGGGAGAATGGGGGGCGGGGGGGCACGTGTCCCTTCACATCAAGTCTAGAGAAAGGAGGGCTTTAAGGAGACCACTCAGAGAGCTTAAATGCAACTTGAGTGACACCAGACTGGGGTTCTAACTTACAGAAATCTACAGGGTGCAAATGGCAGGCTAGTTCCCTGGTGGTGGAACTTGGGGGCCGTTTCCTACACGGGTGGCCAACACTCTCAGAGTCCATCTGGAAGAAAGAGGCACAGGTGTCGCCCGTGGAGCAGAGGTGAGCTGCTGGCACAGGCCACCTGGCATGGGCTGTCTGAGACCTTAACCAAATGGGCCCTGTGAAGGGGCAAATGAGTATCTAGACTCTCAGCAGAAAGAGGAACCGGTGGAGAGTCTTCAAAGAGATGGCATGAACTTCCAAGTAAACATCAGCTTGCCTCTGTGATACCAACTCCTGATGACCTGAGTCTGTCTGCCCTGCTTTCCATCTTTCTCCCTCGGCCTCTCAGCCACAGTCATCCAAATGGGAAAGAAAGTTAACTGTGAAAACTATAAAAGGAAGAAGTACTAACCACAGGCACCTCTCAACACACAGAGTATCTTTAAAGGAACCAAAATAAAACTCCCAATGAACACATCTCAAGAGTCATGCTTGTTCCACTAAAAGGTCATGTGTATGAGCTGAATTTAGTTGACACACAGTTCCATGCTGTCGACAATTGAGTACTTGCCAAGTTTGGTTTTGTGCATTGTTTTCTCTTACTTTGGAGACAACATCTTACTTTAGTCTCATATCTTAAACATTTTCGTAGGGCCTTAAGAGGCCTGCACGCATGTGCGTGCTAAGTTGCTTTAGTCACGTCTGACTCTGTGCTACCGCAGGGACTGTAGCCTGCCAGGCTCCTCTGTCCATGGGATTCTCCGGGTAAGAACACTGGAGTGGGTTGCCATGCCCGGGAGGTCCTCCAATCCAGGGATCAAACTGAAGTCTCTTGCATGTCCTGCACTGGGGTGGGCTCTTTACCACTAGCGCCAACTGGGAAGCTTTGACCCAAGGTTTGAACCCAGCTCTCCTGCTTTAGAGGCAGATTCTTACCACCTGAGCCACCAGGGAAGCCCGTAAGAGGCCTATGTGTCCCATAGCACAGAAGTAAAATGACCGTGGACTGCATAGCCATAAGGTCTCCGGGCTTGCATTTTGAAGACGTGAGTTCAAGTCCGGCTCTAACATTGAGGTCTGTGACTCTGGGCTCTGGCTTTCTCATCAGTGAAGTGAAGAGGCTGGACAGTTGGCCCCTCCTGTCCCGATAAGTTTGGGACTCACATCCCTGGGATTTCGCTGGTAGCCTGTGCATCCTGACACATATTCAGCGTATACAAATATCTGCTTGCTCAATGAATAAGCCAGTGACAGCTGGTCCCAGCCAAGCCGTCTGGACTGTACCCTTGTGTCCCTCGGAACACCAGCATGGTGGGCTGCTTTTGGGTCGGAGGAGAGGCTGCTCCTCCCCGGAGGGATGAGCAAGCACGCACATGTTCCTCCTACCTTGTTGAGGGTGTTGAGGGCCGCCTGGGCTGCCGTGAGCGCCGGCTCTGCCTTGGCCAGGTCTTCCTCACAGTCCTTTTGCTTCTGCTGCACCTCCAGCATGATGAGGGCCACCTTCCGCTCCTCCTCATCGGCGATGGCTTTCTCTCTGCTCACCTTGTCCGTCTCCACGCCCACCACCTGAATCAGCTTGTCGGCATCTTCATTCTTCTGCCTCAGCTCCACTTCCTGGGTGGCCAGCTTGGCTTTCAGCTCATCCACCTGCAGCAGAGAAGTGGCAGGTTTTTTCGGATGGGACCGTGGTGGGGTCTGACCCTGCAGGGCAGGGAAGAACACCAGCTCCCCATGCAAAGGTGCAAAGCTGAGCTCTCAGCTGGGACCAAGCGCCCTGACCTGGGAAAGGAAAGGAACCCTGGCCGCCCTCTTCCTCTATCCTGTGCAGCAAATGTGGTGGAAAATTCTAAGCAATGGAGGCTGTGACCTTTCTTTCTCCTTGATGCCCAAATGACACAGGTGGCTTCTCACTGACATTGGTGTCTGTGTCTTGTAAAAACCTCAGGGGCCTAACATAACACTTTGCACATAGCAGGGCTTTAATAAGCAACAATTATCCTTTAATTGAATTTGGCCAGTCTGGAACGCACTGAGGATTTAGCAAACTATACAAAGTGAGTGTCCACTGGGTACCCTGAAAGATGGACTATATGAACAGACAGTGGCCGGGCCATAACAGCAGAACTCTGACGTAGAACCTACAGCAACCTGCCCAGAAGACCAGCCCATTATCTACAGCAACCAGCTGAGAAAGCCAGCCTGCCATAAGTCAGACTGAAATGGAACAGGACCCTGTGGTCCTTGCCCCCGCAATGTCCTCAGCCTGCCTTTTGTTGGTGGAGAAACTAGCCAAAAAATAAATTTAACCAGAGAAGTGAGAACATGCACAAAGGAAAACAGTTGAGGGAAACCAAATAATAATAATGTAGTCATTCAACATAGTCAAGAATGTTTGGTTCCTTCTCAAGGGCTACAGATAATATTCTGAGCCATATCCTGTGTAGATACAGAAACCCCTACCAGGTGAAGAAGTCAGCTATATAATGACCAGACTGTAGCCGTGACATAATTCTGAGAACTGGCCTCAAGGGAATGGGAACGAATTGACCTTGGAATTGAAGATGAACTGTACCTAATAAAGATGACGCTGGTCACACCAGTGATGACCAATTTCAAGTTGACTGTCAGAGCTGTGCTGTTTCTGCATGTAGCCCTCTTCCTCAGTCTACAAAAGCTCTTGCCCACTGACTATTACTGGGTGGGGGAGTCAGCCTTTGGACAGATATCCGCTCTCCCCTGCAGCTGCTGGCGTTCAAATTAAGCAAATTTTCCTTTCCACCAACCTGGCCTCTTTATTGGCTTTTGAGCAGCCAGCAATTGGACCTTGGTTTGGAAACAAGTCTACTGTCTTAAGTAACAGTCCATGAAGACAGGCAATAACCTCTATAAGAATCAGTTCAAAATGGCCAGGACTTGATTAATAAATGACAACTTTCTTAATTTTATCCCAATGAAGGACCAGAAATGAGAGAAGTTCAGATACCCACCCCTAAACAAGATGCCCAGCTTCTGATCTGCCCTCCTCTGCTCCCCAGCGGCTAGCCACCTCCATCTGGGAGCACCTTTCTCCCACCTATTTAGCTCCCCTCCCTCCGCCTGCTTTTGTCTGTTGTTGTTGTTGCTCAGTCGCTAAGTCACGTCTGACTCTGTGACCCCGTGGACGGTAGCCAGCCAGGCTCCAGGGGATCTCCCAGGCAAGAATACCGGAGTGGGTTGCCATTTCCTTCTCCAGGGGATCTTCCCGACCCAGGGATCAAACTTGTGTCTCCTGCATTGTCAGGCAGATTCTTTACTGCTGAGCCGCCAGGGAAACCTGTTAATGTCTCTACCAAAGCGCAAATGATGGTGGCTGACTGCCTTGCTAGAGTGAGCTCTGAATACAGAGCCTTTGCTTGTCCTCATTTAGTTGGACTTCATCTATTCCCACAATCCTTTCGAGAAGTAGATGAGCAGGCTGAAGTGGAACAGCATGGATTCTGATGGTCCAGACCAGCTGCGTTCTCTGCCCACCTCTATGTTCATGTGCATCTGGGGACAGTGTTGGAGTGGTGGGGAATACTGGCTTCTAGGACTCCTTCTATGTTCCCAATCAGGTGGGAAGAGGTGAATGGCTTTCTATGTGCTCAGTAGGGGGTGATGGTTCTCAGAATGTGGTCCTCGGATCCCAGAAGGTGGTACCCAGCATCAGCACCACCTGGGAAATGCAAAGTTTGGGGCTTCCCCAGTGGTCCAGTGGTCAAGAACCCAGCTGTCAAAGCATGGGACACGGGTTCCATCCCTGGTCCAGGAAGAGCCCACATGCTGTGGAGCCACTAAACCTGTGTGCCGCAACTACAGAGCCATGTGTCCTGGAGCCTGTGCTCTGCAACGAGAAGCTACTGCAATGAGAAGCCTGCTCACTGCAGCTAGGGAAAGCCCACATGCAGTACTGAAGACCCAGTACAGCCAATAAATAAAATAAATAAATAAATAAAATCTTAAAGCAGAAAAAAAAAAAGGAATCAAGTTCTCTGGTCCACTCTGGACCTACTGAATTAGAAATTCTGGTGGTGGGGCCCTGCAATCTGTGTTTTAATAGGTCCTCTGGGTGAATCTGATGCCCACCTAGGTTTGAGAATCACTAGCCTAACTCAAGGCCTGTTTATGTTCAAAGAGAAGACTCAGATCTATTTATTTCTGGAAAGTAAAAAAAAAAAGAAGTCAACTGTATTTGCAATACAGTGCATAAACTTTACATTCCAAGATGACCTCTTGTCTCTCATTTTTCTGAAGTCTATTTCACGCAACCACCAAAGATTACTTCAGAGCTCCTAGAACATGTCAAAGAGATTCAAATGCTTTATGCTGCAAAAATAAAACGGGGGCTTAGACGTTGCTGATAATTCCCTTTTCATGGCAGATCAAAAGAAAAGAAAATGAAGGCAGAAGAAAAAAAGAATGTGCTTTAATTTTGTGTATTCATAGAAATCGGAGACTTTGCTTAACCTCAGATGGAGGCCTGCTCCCTAGAACGGGTCTTGTATTCTTGTGTTGGAAGGTTAATCCCTTTCCATCTCCCATTGTTCAGCTGCAGAGTAATTTCTACAAGGACAAAGATGCAATTGTAAATCAAAATGATTGAACCACATAATCACTCCAGTCAGCAAACACACCAGTAACTTTGTGTTCTTTTCCAAATCTTGGGAGATTGGAGAAAATTGAAGTGGGGTTTTTTTGGTTGTTGTTACTGTTGTTTGTTTTATGGATTGCAGATTTGCCTTATGACCTCAGGCCCCGGTAAGTAATCAGCAGTGCTGTGGATGGAAGCTTTATAACTCTTAAGCTGTGACATGGAGTGACACGAGGGGCCGCCAGTCAGAAGTAGGCTGTAACTGCTCACTCAGCCGCATCCAGCTCTTTGCGACCCCATGGACTGTAGCCCACCAGGCTCCTCTGTCTGTGGGGTTTCCCAGGCAAGAATACTGGAGTGGGTGGCCATTTTCTCCTCCAGGGGATCTTCCTGACCCAGGGACTGAACCCACGTCTCCTGTGTCTCCTGCACTGGCAGGCAGATTCTTTACCACTGAGCCACCTGGGAAGCTCATCAGAAGTAGGCTACAGACAAGGCAGAACTCAGGGTCATTTTATGGCTCTTCTTCAGTAAAACAGGACACTGAAAGAAGTGACTTGAACATTTTCTCTTCCCTCTCCCCTTTACTCAAAGCATTCAGGCTCCACTCTGGGTTTCTTGCCACCTAGACACTCCCACACTTGGACAGGAAGATTAAGAGGGGAGGTGCTGCCAACACTGATGAGACCCTCTGCCCACGAGTATCGACCATACATGCTGACTCTGGGAGGTGGGGGGACGCTGACTGAGTCCAGCGAGACTAAGATGGCAGTGGGAGACCCTCCCTTCTTCAGGGGCCGGGCACATGATGTTCAGAGAGAGGTCCCCAGAGCTCCAGAAGACAGAGAAGGAATCCAGAATAATCAGTCACAAATAACACTTCATCGAAAGTTGGAGGCCTAGAGATAGCTTCCTTCTTGACTCAGAATCCATGGAGTCACCAAACACTTTCTGTTTTTTTTATCAAAATGAAAATTTAATGGTTTACATAACTTAATTCTGGGGCTATACTGGCTTCCGATACAGCTTCATCCTAGAACACAAATGACATCATGTCTCTCAACATTGTATACAGTGAATATATTTTTAGTCAGTGACTCCCGTCAGGATGGCAAGATGATGGCCAAGAACTTGGGATTATATTCTCATACCTCCAACCACAGAAAGTAAAGGAAGAAAAGAATCTTAGAATTAGTATCAGTATGCCTGAGTCAATCACTTGAGGTCATGGGTCCATACCTGAAAGATTCTCAAGACCAAATGTCTCTGAGACCTATGCTTACATTACAAATCCAATCCTAGGGCCAGGGATGAAGTCGAAACTTCCAACAGTTTCTGATATGAATTTGGACTTCAAGCAGGCTTTCCTCTTAGATACAGATGTTTTCTGTCTAGAGAAGACATCTGTTAGGTTTGCCTGCCTAACAATAATAATAATATAACAACTAACAATAACATAAAAACTATGTTGCGGTAACACAACTTGGTTTTCTTTTAGAGACCTTGCCTTCGTAAGTCCTTGTATTTTGGGTGGGGCTGACTTCGATGGTTGTCATGGATCCTGGCTTGGCCGATGAAAGGGTCCACGTTATATACTGGCTCAATGTAGGCAAACCAAAGCCCCCAAAAGCTCTCTCAGAGCCAGCCCAGGAAAAGAAGGAAAGCAAGGACTTCCCTGACAGTCCAGTGTCCCCTTCCAATGCAGGGGACAAGGGTTCAATCCCTGGTCAGGGAACTAAGACCCCACATGCCTCTGAGAAACTAAGCCAGCCCACCCCAACTAGAGAAGCCTGAGAGCTGTAACGAACACCCAGAGCAGCCAAAAAGCACAATAAATAAGGAGCAAAGCAGACAGAATGCTTGTCTGAGGTTTCAGAGCCACGGGGGTTGCCTGCCTGAACAAGGACTTCCAGTGAATATCTAACTCCAGTTCTATCCATGTTAAATCCTATCTCGCGCTTTTCAGGGATATAAATTCATCCACTCCTTTTTATTTTGTTTTGTCTAATCAACTTCAGTTGGATTTTGGTTAGTTGTCATCTAATGTAATCTCAAAGTTTTCTTTCCTATTCTCCCTCCCTCCCCTTCTTCACTTTCCACTTTTTCACTTTTTTTTCTTTTCACTGGGTGAATTTGAGTTAGTTTTCTTTTTCACTTGCAAACAAAAATGTCTTGACAAATACATCATCATAAATTTTAACTGTCAGCTCCAGGTGACTTGAGGTTATTTTAAACCCCAGGATAAACTGAATTTAAAAGTTTCCAGGTCATACATATACATGTATTCATTCTCCCCCAAACTCCCCTCTCATCCAGGCTGCCACATAACATTGAGCAGAGTTCCCTGTGCTAGACAGTAGGTCCTTGTTGGTTATCCATTTTAAATATAGCTGTGTGTACATGACCATCCGAAACTCCCTAACTATCCTTTCCTCCTATCCTTCATGCTGGCAACTGGCTGAGTCTCTTCATTGTTCACCTAAAACTATCACATGTTGTTAATCAGGTATACTGTAATATAAAATAAAAAGTTAAATAAAACATTTTTAAAAAATAAAGGTTTCCAGGTTGATAGATTTATGGATTAAATCCAACAGTCCCTTTTTCTCATGATCGCACCTGAGTTAAACACAGAATTGAGGTTGAGAGTGAGAGGAGTGTGACCCCAGGCAGGGTGGGGGGGCTCTGATTGTGTCAAGATAGGGAACTGACTGCCCTCCAAAGACTGAGTTTTTAACATGATATGACCAACTCAACCTGAAATGCAAGGTTAAGAGGTTTTTACTCTTAAAGGAAAAAAGATGGATCCAGGGCCAAGTTAAATTCAGCTACTGAAAAAGAAAGTTGTATTCTGACTAGCTGAGTCAAAGCATGAAGTTATAAGCCTAAAGTCTGTTTAACTTTAGGTTGCCACCCAATTGTTAATTATTGTCATTGCTACTACTTCTAATACTACTTGTTGCTGTTGAGTCATTAAGTTGTGTCTGACTCTTTGGAACTGCATGGACTGTAGTCCACCAGGTTCCTATGACCAAGGGGCTTTTCAGGCAAGAATACTGGAATTGGTTGCAATTCCCTTCTCCAGGGGATCCTCTTGACCCAGGGGTTGAACTGTCTCCCACATTGGCAGGTGGGTTCTTTCCACTGAGTCACCTGGGAAGTAACTGCTAAACAAATCTGGAAATCTGTCTGAGTCCAAGCTGTGAGATCCATTTAGCTTACTCCTACCAGATTATGTGCACCACAAGCTGTAATAATCAAGCAGAAGATACTACAGAATGTATTAATAATTCAAGTCATCATTCTTTTACCAAGATTATGGTGATATATACTTCAGTCCTTTTCTATCAAAGGAATAGTTCCAGATGAAGGGTTTATATCAAAATTAGGCACCTCAGATCATTCCATTCAAAAGACCCATTCTCCATCCCCTCTCTGAGCTTGTAGGTGATTTTTGAACCTGTTCATTCATTTGCCTGTCTATTAATCTACTTATCTGTCGTCTACTTAGCTATTCATATATAGATCACCTACTATGTGCCAATAAATCTTGATTTCTACCCTTGAAGGACTAATAGCAGTATTTCACGATGTATGCAAGAGAAGAAATGTAAGAATGAATTCATGACAGTGTAAATCAACCATACTTCAATTTTTTTAAAAAAGGATGAATAATTCAAGGGACATAGAGAAGGGAATGTACACTGCTCAGAGCTTAGAGAGGGCTTGTGGGCAGGGGGGTAGGAAACTTTTTTAGGTCCTGACAGTGATAAGTTGACAAGGTAGGGACATATGTGAAGACACAGAGATGTGAACAAGCCGTGGAGAGAGAGAGAGAGAGAGAACTATTTGGGGAGAACTTCAAATAGTGCTGTTGGACTTCAGGGTGCAGTGTGATCAAAAAGAGGAAGAAGAGAATGGAGCTATATGCAACTTTAAAAGTTTTGGAGAAGTTTAGAGAATCTGAATGGCAATGTCCAAGATCATTAAGGCTTCCTCAAGCGAATACACAGACTTGAGGTTTGAACGAAGATCACTTCTCTTGCATACGTGGTGAAATACTGCTATTAGTCCTAAGAGCAGGAGACAGGTGGGTCTGAAGCTGTGCTGTCCAGTTGGGCAGCCACCGGCCACACGTGGTTAATAAGCACTTAAACGGTACTTTAAAATATAGTGTTCTACTTGGTCTCTCTGCGTAGTCTCCCCGACTGTATTCTGGCAGCATTCCAGATGAAAGCATTTAAAACATGGCTTGTCTCAACTGAGATGCCCTGTAAGTGTAATTGTATACATGAGCTTTTAAAGCCTTATAGAAAAACAGGGAAAATATTTTATGAGCAACTTTTTTAAACAACATTTTTCTTACATTGATTACATGTTGAAATGATAATATTTTGAATATACTGGGTTAAATAAAATGCTCTGAAATTATGTGATGTTATATACTATTAAAATATATGATTAAAATAAAATCCACTTCTTTTATAGTTTTTTTGATGCAGCTACTAGAAAATTCAAATTTGGACTTCTCTGCGGGGCTGTATTGCAGTTTGTGGGATCTCAGCTCCCCAACCAGAAGTTGAACCCTGGGCCCTATGTGGGAAACCTTATAAAAAAGGGGTTAGCTTTTGCGGTTGGAAGCCAAGATGGCGTCCGGCGGAAGAGATAGGGGCGTGGTCTATGTTAAAGTTTTTCATTGGCTCTCTCGACTTCCATACACGTGGATAGTGTGTGATTACCACAGACTCCTGTTAAGCTCATGACGACTTGACCTTATATGCATATTATAATTTGACCTTTAATGTGATTGGTGTAACTATGGCATATTATAATTTGACCTTTAACGTGATTGGTGCAACTATGGGAGGTCCCTCACCGAACCCCCTTGCTTGCCTATATAAACCAAGAGTTTGTGGCAATAAAGCGAAACTGCTCAGACGGAACCCCTGTCGCGTCTGATTGTCTCTCGCTCGCCGAGGGGCTGGGTTGGCGGACAGCAGGCTGTCCTCTCCTCGGGACCACTCGGCTTTGCTGAGGGAAGTTCCACTGCCTCTCTCTCTCTCTCTCTCTGCGGAGCGCCCCCCGCATGGGCCCACAGCAGTGAAAGCACTGAGTCTTAACCACTGGACCATCAGGGAATTCTCTAGAAAATTTAGATTTGCGACTATGACTTGCAGGCTATTTCTATTGGGTAGTGCTGGTAGAGAGTGCTGCCAGAATACAGTTAGGGAGACTAGGTAGAATGTTATTAATTCATTAAACAAATATTTATTGAGTACCTGCTCCATCCAGGCACTGTTTTTGGTGCTTGGAACACATCAGCCAACAAAAGAGACAAGGATCCCTTTTCTTATAGAGCTTGAATCCAACAGGTGGAGATAAACAGCAAAATATAAACATAAGTAAATTGTATAATATGTCGTTGCTGTTGTTTAGTCACTACGTTGTATCCGACTCTTTGTGACCCCATGGACTGTAGCCTGCCAGGCTCCTCTTTCCATAATTTCCCAGGTAAGAATCCTGCCATTTCCTTCTCCAGGGGATCCTCCTGACCCAGGGATCAAATGTGTCTCCTGCATTGGCAGGCAGATTCTTTACCACTGAGCCACCAGGGAAGTCCATATAACATGTTTGTTGCTCTTTAGTCGCTAAGTTGTGTCTGTTTCTTTGCGACCCCATGGACTCTAACCCACCAGGCTTCTCTGTCCATGGGAGTTCCCAGGCAAGATACTGGAGTGGGTTGCCGTTTGGGTAAACCCTATGGGGGAAAGATACAGTAGAGCAGAATAAGGGGCTCAGGAATGGTGTGGGGGCTGCAATTTTAAATGAGGTCACAGGGTAGGACTCCTTGAGAAGGTGACACTGAAATAAAGAATTGAAGCTGATGAGAGAGGAAGCCTTGGGGATGTCAGAGGGAAGAGCAATTCCAGGGAGGCGAACAGCTGGTACAATGGCCTGGAGTGTCTGAGGAAAGGACAGAGACGCAGTGAGGTTTAAGGGGGCATGCCGCGGGGATGGGGCAGTAGGAGATGAGATCTCAGAGTTAACAGGACAGGGCTGGGAAGGAGACTCAGTGTAATGAGGGAAGTAGGGGCTATTTTAGGCGGTGGAGCGAAAAAGTGACATATCTCTGCTTTGAACTGATCGCTCGGGGACTTCCCTGGTGGTCCAGAGGTTGAGAATCTGTCTGCTAATGCAGGTGATGCAGGTTCGATCCCTGGTCTAGGAAGATTCCACATGCCGCAGGGCAACCAAGCCAAAGAGTCACAACTAACGAGCATGTGTTCTAGAGCCTCGGAGCTGCAGCTACTGAGCCTGCACACCCGAGAGCCCGTGTTCCGCGATAAGAGAAGACACCTCAACGAGGAGCCAAAGCACCCCAACTAGAGAGTCGCCCCTACTCACTACTCACTCACTAGAGAAAGCTCGCATGCAGCAATGAAGACCCCAAAATGCATAGACAAATAAACAAATCGATCACTCTGGCTGCTCAGTTGATGGCAGACTATTAGAGGGAAGCAGACAACTAGTGAAAGGGTATTGTGGCTACCCAGGAGAAAAGGTGTCAGTGGCTCAGATCAGGGTGGTAGCAAGAGGTGCAAGGCAATGGCATTCTAGGCATCTTTGCAGCTAGAGCCAACGTGATTTTCTGATGCACCAGGTGTGGATAGTGAGAGAAAGAGAGACATGAGCAGGGTCGGGGGTGACTTTGAAGGTTTTGGCTGAGACGAGAGGATATGGGTGAAGTGGGCTTGGGGTGGGTAAGAGACTTGAAGGTTCAGTTTATTGAAATAATCCAGGTAAGAAGTGTCTAGATAGGGGACACAGCGAAAGGCATGCCCTTGAGAGGTGCTTGGAAAACCTGTAGAAGCTGTTAAGGCTTAAATGTGGGCAGTGAGGGAAGAGGAGGTGTATAAAACATTGCAGTTTCTGGGCTAGGTAACTGGGTAGATAGACATATTATTCATTGAAGTAGAGAAAACAGAAGGAGAAGAAACAAACATGGGAGGACAGGGAAGGATGCCAGGACATGGGAGGACTCTCCACTGATGGTAGGCAGAGCGCTGGATTCACCTAATGGTATAATCAGGCCTCTTCATATTAAAGAGACTGCTTAAAGAAGGAGAACAGACTGTCTTCATTGTCTGCTCAGACACCCAGGCTTGGTACAAGATGGAACACTGGGTGCTGCTCTGTGAACGTCCCACTGATGGTTCCCCAGCAGTGGTCCTTTGTGTAGACTGATCAGCAATTCCCGGAGGAGAGATGGCTGTTTTGCAGAGCAGGGGCGATTGGGGATACAGGATGTTCTGAGGGCACTGTAGGTGGGGCAGGGGGAGACAGGAAGAGGAAGAGGTGAGAGATGGCAAAACAAATCCGGTAGTACGGCATTCTGGGAGTCTAGCTTACTCTGTTTTCTAGAGGCTCCGAGATGGAGAGAATAAGAAAGTGACTGGGGTGAGAAGACTGCAACAAAGGTATGACCAAGTAAGCTGCCGGGGACACTGTGTACCCCAAGCTGCTTTGAACTGTAGCTCTAAGAAGGAGTTTTGGTTCCAAGAATACTAGTAGAAAGAGAGCAGCATTGCAGATAATTGTCACACAACATTTGTTGACAAACACTGAGTTTGAATAGATCTCATCATGCCTGGAGGTAAACACAGGGGTAAGAAGGCCTTTACATAAATACAGAACTAAGGAAGGAATAGCATCTAGAAGACTAAGGGGAACAATGCAACTGAAAAACGACCCATGACTGGAGTTAGAGAAGACATCAAGAAAGCTGTTTCGCATCATCAGTAGAATGGTTCCTGTGATATACGGTTGCAGAAAAATAGGCTGAAATACAAAAGCAGTGTTAGAAAGGGAAAAAGATGAGATGAGGGGATACTGTGGGGATACTGAAAATGTAATAGCATAATTAAAGTCTTTGCTGGAGGCGTAAGAAGCAGAAGCAATATTGCCCACAATTCGATTAGTATCATTGAGGATAAACTTCCTAGAATGTAGAGGAAAAGGCCAAAGGGAAGGAAACCAATGAGAGAGAAGACAGTAGGCATGAAGTGCAAAGAACCCTTCCAGTTCATCACTGCTCCTGTAGGAAAGGCCCAACCAAATGAGCAAAACCTCATCACAGGAGGAAAACTCCCTGAGCGGAAAAATCCTATGTGTATAGATTGCAAGGGCTGACTGCATCCCACTGAATAAACTGCAATCCTTTAGATGTATTATGTATATGAATCGAGAAAGTGAAGTGGAAGGCTTCCTGGTGGCTCAGTGGTTAAGAATCCACCTGAAAATGCCAGGGACACAAGTTTGATCCCTGGTCTGGGAAGATCTCACGTGCCTTGGAGCAACTAAGTCCGTGCGACGCAACTACGGAGCCTGTGCTCTGGAGCCCTCGCTCTGCAACAAGAGAAGCCACTGCAATGAGAAGCCCGTGCATCACAACTAGAGAAAGCCTGTGCACAGCAACGAAAATCCAGTGCAACCAAAAATAAATAGATAAATAAGTACAAATTTTAAAAATAAAAATTAAAAAGTTAAAAAAATTTAAGAAAAGAAAAAAAAAGTGGAGAAAAAGGACGAGTCAGGAGGAAGTTCTACAGAGCTATTCCGAAGGCAGAGTTCTAAAAAAATGACAGTAAATGAAAGGCTCAGAAATCTGCAAAAACATGCCCTGCTCAAGAATTAAACTGATTACAATGCTAGTTTAATTGTGAAAATGCATGGAATTCCACCACCTTAATGAGAGGCCGGGTCTGCTGCTGGTAAACAGAGAACAAAGAAGGGCCATCAAGGGCCCAGCAGTATCTGATGGGTATTAGCAGGGCAGAGGAGGTGCCAGAGTTGTCCACAGTTCTCCAGTGGTAAACTAACTGAAATGGACTTGTTCCATTTGGAAGAGTAAGTAGAAAAATAAAACAAGGACAGGATGACAGGGGCCTTCTTCTGAGGTATAACCACTTAGGAGCATAGAGGAAAATGCATGACATTAGACAGCGTTTGTTTAAGAAATTCGGTTCCAAAGGCTCTTTGATAGATAACATCGTAAGGTGCAAGAAACCAAAGAAAATTGGCCTAACCCTGCAACCACTGCTCCCAGCCATTCAACTCCTTGGATTTTGAAGACGAAGAGACTGTGGGTAGGAGACTAAAAGAAAGTAGAGGAAAATGAACATGTGATAAAGAAAAAAAAGGGAGTATTTCCAAGGATTTTGGTATCCGTGAGAGGGAACCTCCCAAACTGAAGCTGAGGGTGTGCACTTCCAGCAAGAGTGAGCTCAGCCCAGGCTCATGGTGAGGCAGGAAAGACAGGACCAGGCATTTAGGCAGAGTCAATGTCACCTGGAAAAGACTCTTGAGAGTCCCTCGGGCTGCAATGAGATCAAACCAGTCAATCCTAAAGGAAATCAACCCTGAATACTCATTGGAAGGACTGACGCTGAAGCTGAAACTCCAACATTTTGGTGACCTGATGTGAAGAACCAGCTCATTGGAAAAGACCCTGATGCTGGGAAAGATTGAGGGCAGGAGGAGAAGGGG
Source organism: Budorcas taxicolor (assembly GCF_023091745.1). Lineage (NCBI taxonomy): Eukaryota > Metazoa > Chordata > Mammalia > Artiodactyla > Bovidae > Budorcas > Budorcas taxicolor. The sequence goes on along the minus strand of NC_068928.1, from coordinate 30,317,837 downwards.
ATGGCAGAGGATGAGATGGTTGGATGGCAGCAGTGACTCAACGGACATGAGTCTGAGCAAACTCCGGGAGATAGTGAAGGACAGGGAAGCCTGGTGTGCTGCAGTCCATGGGGTCGCAAAGAGTGAACAAAACGTCACCTTTTTGTTTTGCTTTTAATGAGGCCATGATGCTTGGAGGAGTGGCATCTAAAACAGAAACCTTGGAGCATCTGAGCAAGGAAATCAACCATGAAAACTGTGGAAAACATGCAAATAAAAATGTAGGACAGGAGTAAAGAAGCAGACATAGAGAATGGATTTTTGGACACAGTGGGGGAAGGAGAGTCTGGGACGAATTGAGAGAGTAGCATTGGCGTGTATCCACTATCACGTATAAAACAGACAGCTAGTGGGAAGCTGCTGTCTAGCTCAGGGGGCTCAGTTTGATGCTCTGTGATGATCTGAGGGCTGGGATGGGGGGTGGAGTGGGAGGGAAGTTCAGCAAGGAGGAGGTATATGCATACATACAGCTGATTCACATCATTGTACAGCAAGAACTAACACAACATTGTAAAGCAATTATATTCCAATAAAAACACACACAGGTTGCTGATGACCCTGTACGACCTTCTAGGTGTGGTGCTTGACTGGTACGTAGAACTGAAGGGAAAACATCTCTTTGAATGCAGGCATAGTGACGTCAGGAGATGAATGGACAGGACCATGGTAGCTGATGCCACCTGGTGCAATCCAGGCCACTCCTTGACCTTCCCCCAATGACTGTTCCACCCCTAATCAGAAAGACCCCACTTAGTCAAAGGGCTAAAAATAAAATAAAAGGGGGATCAACAAACCCTGTGGTGTACCCCTCACTCTGAGCATGCCTGAACTCTTCTTTGAGTGTGTAACTTCTGCTTCTGCCCTGAACAAACTGCTTCTTTGTTCTCTTTGCTCCTCAGTGTGTGTATGTATTTTGCCTTTGTGTTCCTCGACCAGATTCTTTTGGATAAGTTGAACAAGAGTCTGGGGCTTCCCAGGTGGTGCTAGTGGTAAAGAACCCACTTGCCAATGCAGGAGACATAAGAGACACAGGTTCGATCCCTGGGTCAGGAAGATCCCCTGGAGGAGGGTATAGCAACCCACTCTCCAGTATTCTTGCCTGGAGAATCCCATGGACAGAGGAGCCTGGCAGGCTACAGTCCATAGGGTCGCAAAGAATCAGACACGACTGAAGAGATGTAGCACACAGCACAGAACAAGAGCTTGGACTTCTGATAAAGCTTTTCAGGCACCACAGGCACTGTTCTGATGACACTGGGGCCTCTGGAGAACCGTGCTTGGTGTTCAGAGTGTGACTCTCCGTTCTCTGGGAAGGGGCTGCCCTTCCCTCCCTCCGAGCCTGCTGTGGACAGGAGGACTGGAAGGATGCTGCTTACCTGGGCAGAGGTGCTGTGGAGTTTCAGCAACCCGTTCTCCAGCCGCTCCATCTTGGACCTGAGCTCCCTCCCATTCCTGCGCAGCAGGCTCTGGTAGAGTCTGATGAACTCCAGGAATGATTTGGGTGTTGTGTAGTTGTAGCGCTGCTCGTTGCTCAGATAAGACTGGGAGGTGCGGTTGACACTTGTGTGGACGAAAGCCATGAACTTGCTAACTGATGGCTTGACTGTGGTCTAGAATCAAATGGCAGGAAATAAAGAGGTCACCTGGCTATGCTGACGGCAGGTGACTGCCCACTGGGCTCAGTGGGCCGGACAGGGGACTCCTCGCTCCCTGAGGTGGAGCGGAGCATGAGGGGTGTCTCCTCTGCCCTCTCACCTCAATGCCTTCCGTGTTCTGCAGGAAGTGGAGGCTGACGGACTCCAGGGCCTGCTTCGGCCACTCGTGGAACCAGTTGATGGCTGTGCAGTTCACGATGGCAGGGAACTTCCTGCTGCGGACCCTCAGTTTGGGCCCCACCGGGGAGAAGCAGAGAGTCACCTGAGAAGGCAGAAAGATGGGGAGAAGCCAGAAGGTACTTGGAGAGAGATCCACACAGCCTTGGATTCTTTATTTCTCAGGACATCGGGAGGCATATCAACAGAGACAATATCTGTAAACTCTTAGCCAGCCTTTCTAGCCAAGGGATTAGGAACGTTGCGACTCAGCAATCCCCATTCCTGGGCACATAACCTGAGCAAATCGTAATTGAAAAAGACACATGCACTCCAGTATTCACTGAAGCAATATTTATAACAGCCAGGACGTGGAAGCAACCTAGACATCCATCAGCAGATGAACGGATAAAGAAGATGCGGTACACGTATACGATGGGATGTTGCTCAGCCGTAAAAAAGGAAACTGAGTCATTTGTAGTGATGTGGATGGACCTACTAGAGTCTGTCATACAGAGTGAAGTAAGTCAGAAAGAGAAAAACCAATATTGTATATTAAAGCATATATGTGGACTCTAAAAAATGGTACTGGTGAGCCTGTTTGTGGGGCAGGAAGAGAAATGCAGACGTAGAGAACTGGACACATGGAGCCAGCAGGGGAAGGAGAGGAGGGGACAGAGCGCGGGAGCAGCACCGATACACACCCACACCATGCATAAAACGCAGAGCTGCGGGGAGCTGCTGTCTAGCACGGGGAGCTCAGCTCTGCGCTGCGATGATCTGAGGGCTGCGATGGGGGGTGGAGTGGGAGGGACGCTCAAGAAGGAGGAGGTATATGTAGACATACAGTTGATTCGCTTCATTGTACAGCAGGGACTAACAGAACATTGTAAAGCAATTACACTCCAATCTAAAACTCTTTAGCAAAAAAGGAATGCTGGGACTGCAGGAGGCAGGTTGCTGCCCTTGAAGCGACAGGTGAGAAGAGTGTCCTCGCACAGGTGCTCGGGATCAGAAGGGAACTGCAACCTCCCCACCCCCAACTCCCAAAGTGGCCGATAAGGACTGCTGTGTCCAGCATGTCCGCAGAGGCTCCTGGGAGTCATCTCTTGTCCTCTGCACCCTGAGCAGCTGACCCTCGTACCTTCAGCTGCCGTCGGACTCGCTCTATGAAAAACTTCCAGCAATTTTCTCTATTGTCAACCAGACCTTGGCTCTTGACCTCATTTCTCACGTTGCTTATGATGTTTTCGACCTCATCGTCAGAGTAGAGATCTGGGATCTCTCCTAGGAAGAGTCGGAGCACAGATGCCTAATTATTATTATTATGATTATTTTTTACCGGGTTGGCTAAGTTCTGAAAAGTAGATAGACTAGTGTTATTAGTGAGGCAGTATATAATGGACAAATATTTTTAAAGAATCTGAACTTAATATATAAAGATAAATGTATGATGATCAATTAGAAATGCAGTTAGAATTGTTTCAATTAGAATTTCAATCAGTTAGAAATGTTTATCTTTGAAATGCAAGGATGGTTAAATATTAGAAAAATCTGTGAGAATAATTTACTGCATTAATGGATTAAAGAAGTAAAATAATACAATCATCAAAAAAGTTGCACAAAATTTCCGAAAACTTAGTTTGTTAGCAAACTATAAATAAATGAGATTTCTTTTAACCAGATCATAGGTATCTATAGCAGAACCAAAGCAAACATCACATCTGTCTACTAGTGAAATACTAAAATATTCTTTTTTGAATCAAGAACAAGACAAGGAGGACTTCCCTGGTAGTCCAGTGATTAAGACTCTGCGATTGCAAAATAGGGGGCCCAGGCTTGATCCCTGGTCAGAGAACTAAGATTCCACATGCCATTCACTGCAGTAAATAAATAAATTCTCACTATAGTCCTATAAAGTAGATAGTTTAAAAAAAAGAGAAAACAAGACAAGCATGACTGCTATTCATGTTGTCTCATCAATATTATACAAAGGTCCTAAGTTTTGTCTTCTTGGGCTCCAAAATCACTGCAGATGGGGACTATAGCCATGAAATCAAAAGAAACTTGCCCTTGGAAGAAAAACTATGACAAACCTAGACAGTGTATTAAAAAACAGAGACCTTACTTTGCCCACAAAGGTCCATATAGTCAAAGCTATGGTTTTTCTAGTAGTCATCTCTGGATGTGAGAGTTGGACCATAAAGAAGGTTGAATGCTGAAGAATTGATGCTTTCGAACTGTGGTGTTGGAGAAGACTCTTGAGAGCCCCTTGGACTGCAAGGAGAGCTAGCCAGTCAATCCCAAAGGAAATCAATCCTGAATATTCATTGGAAGGACTGATGCTGAAGCTGAAACTCCAGTACTCTGGCTACCTGATGCGAAGAGCCGACTCATTAGAAAAGACCCTGATACTGGGAAAGATTGAGGGCAAGAGGAGAAGGGGGCGATAGAGGATGAGATGGTTGGATGGCATCATGGATTCAATGGACATGAATTTGACATGGTGAAGGACAGGGAAGCCTGGCATGCTGCAGTCCCTGGGATCACAAAGAGTAGAACACGACTGAGCAACTGAACATCAAAGGCTAAAAGTCAAGGAAAACAGATAAACTGTATACAGATAGTTAAGGAAACAATAAAGATATTATCATCAAAATCTAAGTTTCCATATAGAAAATCAAAGAGACTATACACATAACAGAACTCATTAGTGTGTTAAACAAAAGCTTGCTGGATACAAAATCAACTTTGGAAATAAAACGGCACTTCTGTGCTTTAGCATATAAAAAAGAGTTACTTTAAAAGTTACTTTAGAATATCAACAATAATCATAAGACAGGCAATAATAAATAAATAAGGTATGCAAAATCTTGATGTGAAAACTGTAACATACTACTAAAGGGCATAAATAAAACCCCAAACAAATGTAGTGTTCATGAGTGGATGACTCTGTATTACCAATAACCTGAAGATGCAATTCCAAAATAAATAAATGGGTTTCTTTTACAATCCTGACAATCAAATTCTAAAATTTATACGGAAGAGCAAAAGGTAAAGCGTGGCAAAGATAACTGTGAAGAACAGGTTGGAGGGATTTATTTGTTCTATCAGAAATTGTTTCCTTATAAAGCTATGTTAAGGCTTCCCTGGTGACTCAGCAGTAAAGACTGCCTGCAACGTAGGAGACCCAGGTTTGATCCTTGGATTGGGAAGATCCCCTGGAGGAGGGCATGGCAACCCACTCTGGCACTACTGCCTAGAGAATCCCATGGACAGAGAAGCCTGGCAGGCTACAGTTCACGGGGTCATACAGAGTCAGACACGACTCAAGCAGCAGCAAAGTAATGTTAGTTAAAAATGTGAAATTGGTTCTTGGGTAAATAAATAGAACTGTGAGTGAAACACTTAGAAATGGACCCAGATGTAAACAGGAAATTCATATTCAAAATCAGTATGCTGAAAAGGGATGAGCAGATCAATAAACATGTTAGGATAACTCAATACTAATAACAAAAAATAAAATTAGAATACTGTGCAAAAATACACACTGGGTGGATTAAAGACATGAATATGAAACAGCAGTATTTTAAAGATGAAACACAAAAGATTATTTTTATGGTGTTGGCTAGGATGCAGTTTCTGAAACAGTACAAAAAGCATGAAACATAAAAAGACTGCTTTGCAACATTTAAAACTAAATCAGCATGACAAAAGTCAGAAGCAGACTTCGAAAAGATATTTACCAACTATATAATGAACAAAGGTATCCAGAAAATACAGAGGCCTCCCACAAATCCATGAGAAAAAGAAAGACCCAAAGAGCACACTACATAAAAAGGCAAGGAACAAGATGAATGGCCAATAGACACTTGAAAAGATGCTCCAGTGTCACAAGTGGGAAGTGAAAGGACAAGACTGAGATTCCATTTCATGCTCCCTGGCAAAAACTGGTGTGTCAGATGAACCAACTTTTCGTGAGGTTGGGAAGAAACAGGTATCTGTGTGGAAAGTAAATTTGTACAGCTACACTGGAGGGCAACTGGCAATTTTTATTTTTATTTTTTTTAGATTTTCTCAGCCTTGCCTCAGGGCATGTAGGATCCTAGTTCTCCGCTGTTGTTGAATTGCTAAGTCCTGTCAGACTCTGCAACCCTATGGACTGCAGCCCACCAGGCTCCTCAGCCCATAGTATTTCCCAGGCAAGAACACTGGAGTGGGATTTCCATTTCCTTCTCCAGGGGACCTTCCCAGACCAGGGATTGAACCCGTGTCTCTTACTGTCTCCTGAATTGGCAGGGGGACAGGGGGATTCTTTACCGAAGAGTCACCAGGGAAGCCTCCCTACGTGATGGAAATTATGAATATTTACCACCAATGCACCCGCACTTCCTTGAACTAATGTATCTGGAGGGAACTCATGCCAACTTTTTAACAAATTTCTGGTCTTTAGAGTCTGACAACACTAATCCAGCCAGGAGTTGGGTAGTAGTTTATACTAATTAAGCTTAATTATCTAAATGGGAAAAATGAAAAAAAAAAGAATTATCATGAAAATGATCATTTACTTTCTTCCCTTAATTGGACAAATTTGATTTAATTTCCAGTCATTAAGATATTTCATAGCATGCATATAAAATACCCAGTGCTATAACTTGTCAAAATCGAGGTCTTATCAGCGGAATAATCCATTTCAGCCTGATTTGATAAAAATATGGGGTGAGAGAAAACTGCTAGAGAAATGAAATGATACTTAGCATTTGTTGGGAGTTAGGGGACTTCCCAAGTTGTGCTCGTAGTAAAGAACCCACCTGCCAACACAGGAGACATTAAGAGACTCAGGTTCGATCCCTGGGTCAGGAAGATCCCCTGGAGGAGGACATGGCAACCCATTCCACTATTCCTGCCTGGAGAATCCCATGAACAGAGGAGCCTGGCAGGATGCAGTCCATGGGGTCTCAAAGGACTGGATACGACTGAAGCAGCTGAGCACACACACAAGAGAGCTGAGGAGCCCAGGAAAGGTTTAAAAAGAGAAATACTTCGATGGAATCGATGTGAGTGTACGCCTCCCTGTGGGGCTGACTGCCTGCAGTGGTCTGGATTTCTTTCCCCTTTGTCCCTCTGAGAGGCTGCATTTTCTTACCTGTAAATGTGTTACAGTCCTCCAGTGAGAACTTGGATTCCCTTTGGTATGCATTCTTCACCTTTCTATTATTTACCATAGGTGGAATTCATGTCCTTTGGTGTTTCATGGATAGCATGCTGGGTATCTTTAAAAGTTATGTATTTGCTTTTGGCTACGCCGGGTCTTCGCTGCAGCACATGGGCTTTCTCTAGGTACGGGGAGCAGGGGCTCCTCTCCAGTTTCAGTGCCCAGGCTTCTCACTGCAGCGGCGTCTCCTGCTGTGGAGCACGGGCCCTAGGTGCAGGGGCTTAGTTACCCTTCAGCATGTGGGGTCGGCCCTGAGCAGGGATCAAACCTGTGTCCTCTGCATTGCAAGGTGGATTCTTAGCCACTGAGCCATTAGGAAAGCCCTTCACGTTAGGTATTGAGGCAGTAAACTATGATCTATAGGCTAAATCTGACCCTCTGTCTCTGCCCGCAAGCTGGGCATGGTTTTTTACAATTTTTAATGGTTGATAAAATTAAAATAATAATGTTTAATGACACGAAAATTACATGATGTTCGAATTTTACTGTCCATAAATAACAGTTTATTGGGCACAGCCATACTCCTGCGTTTATATATTGTCTATGGCTATTTTCCCACTACAATGATGGAGCCGAGGATTTGTGACAGAGGCCATATGGTCTGCAAAGCTGAGAATGTTAACTTTCTGACCCTTTATAGAAAACGTGTTTCTTTAAGGCTCGCCCGGGTTTATGTGATACCTTTTTAAAAAATTTATTTATTGATGTATAGTTGATTCACAATGTTGTGTTAGTTTCTGTTGTATAGCAAAGTGTTCAGTTATACATATATATACTTTCTTTTTCATATTCTCTTAAATTATGGCTTATTTCAGGATATTGAATATGGTTCTCTGCGCTGTACAGTAGGACCTTGTTGTGTATCGATTCTGTATATAATAGTTTCCATCTGCTAATTCCAAATTCCTAGTCCATCCCTCCCCTTGTCTCCCCGCTTGACAGCCAGTTTGTTCTCTATGTCTGTGAGTCTGTTTTTGTTTCGGAGATTAAGTTCATTTGTATTCTGTGATACCTTTAAGTGCCAGAATATTGAAAACAGTCAGGCCATTGTTACGTGATTTCCAAAATCCCTTAAGAGCACCAGATGGAATCAAGCACCTCTGAACTGGGAGTTTGCGTTTTCAGGCTTGTTCCTCCGACTTCTCCTGGCAACACTCCTGTCACTTATTGTGCGATGCAGGTAGTCACGCTGGAAGCAGGGGACTGAACTGCCAAAGGGGATTTTGTGATGTCAGCAAAGGCAGAGGCTATTCAAATATTTGAGAAGTTTCCTCCTGAGACCTAAAGTTGGGAAGCCTTGTTTCTGCCGCCAAGTGCAGAAAGGCTCCATGCGGTCATTAACATGTCCTGATATTTTGCAAGTCAGACTCATCATCATTTTTGTGTGGTCTGGAGAGCCCACAACTGCTCTGGGGGGAGGAGATCCTGATAGTTTAAGATGGATCTTGTCTGGAGTTTGGTGATAAAAAAGGGCAAAGCTGAGGGTTATTTTCCGTGAACCAGTCAGCTTTGCACTGGCTTAAGGTTTTTGACCCCACCCAGGAATAATATTTTTCCAAACATTTCCCTGGTTTCAAGGGAGAAAAAACAGGGGGTGTGGTGACTGTCTCAGGACCCTTGCCACTCTGTCTACGTGGCTGGAAACTTTCTCAAAGCACATGTCCAAAGAGAATACCTAGGGACTTCCCTGGTGGTCCAGTGGTTAAGAATCTGTGCTTCCAATGCAGAAGACAGGTTGGATGGGGAACTAAGATCCTACGTGCTACAGGACAACTAAGGTTTAGCAGAGCCAAGAAGTAAAAAGTAATACATAACATGGCACATCATCCTTCTGATATTATACACCTTAGTTCAACAAATACCCCTTGAATGCTAATTATGGGCCAGGAGTTCTGTTCAGAACTGACAATAAATAAATGATGACAATGACAGTCTTTACAGAGGGTTATAATTACACCAGCCATGTTTTACTTCCTAAATTGAGTGGTAAGTATTTAATCGTTATATTTTGTATCTCTGGATTATTTCGTAACAAAAAAATGCACCAATAACAGACATCACAGTCTCTGCCTTTCATAAGTTTGCAGTGTTGTTGCAATACAATGGTGGTGTGCGCAACCACTGAGTGCCAGGGAAACACACAAGGATGTTTCTCGATCTCGAGGCGACAGTGGATTAGTGAAGATTTCCCAGAGAGATATTAGAACACCCAAGAGAAGCCTCGAACTATGGGTAGAAGTTAATCTAGACAAAGAAGGAGAAGGGCACGAGGTTCAAAAGGAACAGTGTGAGTCAGTAAGGATGTCAGGATGCAGTAGAGTGTTATTTCAAGGAGGTAGGAATTGCTAGATTATAATGGGCAGGTAAGCCAGCAAGGAAGGAGGGAAGCAGGTCAAAGGCGGATTTGTTTTGTTTTGCCTTTCTGTACAAAACAGCTTACCCTGCATTCACTTAGGAATTAATGAAGGAATTATGGGTTAAACAGACCCTTTTGGAAGCAGCGAGGAGAATGGATTGTAGTGGAGCTCCCTGGGATGTAGGGAGGTGAGTTAAGAAGTGTCTTCAATGTAAGCTTTTATATATAGGATGGATAAATAAGGTCCTACTGTATAGCACAGCCGATTCCCAGGTGGCTCAGTGGTAATGAAACTGCCTGCCACTGCAGGAGGTGCAGGAGACACTGGTTCAATCCCTGGGTCAGGAAGAGAAAATGGAAACCCACTCCAGTATTCTAGCAGGGAAAACCCAGGGATAGAGGAGCCTAGTGGGCTACAGTTTGTGGGGTTGCAAAGAGTCAGACATGATTGAGCACGCACACACACTCATTGTGTAGCACAGGGAACTGTATTCAGTATCCTGTGATTAATGATAATGGAAAGAATATAATATATATATATGAAAGCGAAGTGAAGTCGCTCAGTCGTGTCCGACTCTGCGAATCCATGGACTGTAGCCTACCAGGCTCCTCTGTCCATGGGATTTTCCAGGCAAGAGTACTGGAGTGGATTACCATTTCCTTCTCCAGGGGATCTTCCCAACCCAGGGATTGAACCCGGGTCTCCCGCATCGTAGACAGACGCTTTACCATCTGAGCCACCAGGGAAGTAAACGTGTATATATCTAGATCACTAATTACCGCTGTACAGTGGTAATTAACACAACACTGTAAATCAACTACTCTGTTGTTGTTTAGTCACTAACTCGTGTCTGACTTTTTTGAGACCCCGTGGACTGTAGCCCGCCAGGCTCCTCTGTCCATGCGGTTTCCCAGGCAAGAATACTGGAGTGGGTAGCCTTTTCTCCCTCCAGGGCATCTTCCCAACCCAGGAAGGATCCCCTGCATTGGCAGGCAGATTCTTCACTCCAGAGCCACCAGGGAAGCCCAACTATACTTTAATAAGATAAATTAAAAAGAAAAAGACGTGCCTGCATTTGTTGAAGCAAGAGATGGAAAAAACCAGTGGTAGCCATGGCAGAGAAGGATGGATTCAGAAACAGGGGTTGGAATTGGTGGCAACTGCTTACCTGTTGGGTACAGGTGGTGAGGGAGAGGTTAGTAATGTAGGAGAATGCGCAGAGACCTGGTCTCAATGTGTATGAGGATTTAGTACCACATGAATCAAAGACAGGCTGGGTACTCAAGCATCTTTTTGCATTATCCTTTGGGCGTTTTTGTTTGGCAGCTGGAGCCAGCCAGGTGCTGGTTTAGATTTCCATGGCTTATGGGGTGGATGCATCTTATAAATAGATCCACTGAGACCAGAAAGGATGTTTAGAAGATCTGCTGCATGTCTGATAGCTTCTCTTTTGCCCTATACTTTGTCTTTGTTCCTTCCGGGGAAATTGGATCAGAATACAATTTGTGTAAAACACAGATGGTCCATCAGGAAATCCAGTTCCAACTGCTCATGGGAGAAGAAGAGCTCAATGCCAATATTGTCACAAAAACCTCCAGACTCCACATTTTCATGGGATGTGTGCAAATCACTGATGCATCAACCTAGATGCATCTAATCCTAGACCACCCGGAAGACCAGGGGAATCTCTTCATGTTTTAACAGGTTGGCCAAAAAGTTCATTTGGGTTTTGCATATAATGCTACAGAAATACCCAAACAAACTTTTTGGCCAACTCAATATATTCCAAGAGGAGATTTGGTCCTTTTGTACATGTAATTTTACATGTACAAAAGAAAGGGATGAAGAGGCACATGGCTTTACAAGACAGGGGATTCAATTGTTCATAAACTATTTTAATAGACCACATAGGGGCTACTGACTGGAACATGGATGCTTAAAAAATGATTTTTGAATATGTGAGTAGATGCAAAGTGATTTAATTTGAGCCATTTTTGAGTGAACAATTAAACCTTTTGAAAAGCAAAAGGGAAATTCCAAAATAAGATACTGAAGCAAAATAAAGTATGAAGTCTGGGAAAGTAAGGAGCAGAAAAGACACCACACCTGGTGCAGACCAGGTCTCTTAACTGGGACTGCAGTAGAATGGGCTTTCTGGACTGCAGGAAACCTGGAGGCAGGTGTACGCTCCCAAAAAGCCAGAAAAAGATTCTATTTTCTCCATTTAGATTAAGATGGGGCCTTGCTGATGCTGAGTTTGGTTCAAGGACCAAGAGAGAACAAATTTTGTAGACTTTTAAAATATCTGGATTTGATGGTCAATGTACATTATCCAGGAATTATTACATAGGACAACAAGGACATAGTAGGAATTGAACTTTTCAGATTCAGCAAGGGCCAATATTTCATGCATCGTTTCACCAGCAGCTTCAAGAGCCCCGTTAAGGACTCTGGCAGCCAAAGAAAGAGACTGAAAGGCTTCATCCACTCTGATTTGCATAGCCATCCTGCTTCTTATACAATTATATGGCTTTTGCTAATTGAATCAGAAATTGGATTTAAATTTTAACTTTGAGCATAGGATTTCTTACTGTCAGTCTGCAATCAATCTGAGATGCAAGTGGCATAATGATGGGTTCTGAAATATTTGGCTAGTGTCAGAAGTGGGATTTACCAATCAAGTGCTGAATTAAAAATACAGTTTGATCTTAGAAATGGTGTCAGGAATCCAAGGGATGAAAGAGTGAGCTAAAGAAGTGTGGGAGGAAAGCAGATAGCCCACTGAGCCCACTTTAAGTCACTGAGGAAGATGAATCACTGGAGTGTTAAATCAGTGGAATTCACTCACTGTACCTTATCCTCAATCTAACAGGATTTGTAGATAACTAGAGAGAGATGAGCTGATGACAAGATAGCCCAACGCATAGTTTTCTAGTAGTTTCCTTGTCTCTGCTTGCTATCTTTTGGAAGAAAAGCTATGACAAACCTAGACAGCATATTAAAAAGCAGAGGTATTATTTTGCCCACGAAGGTCTGTATTGTCAAAGCTATGGCTTTTCCAGTAGTCATGTATGGATGTGAGAGTCAGACCATAACGAAGGCTGAGTGCTGAAGAACTGATGCTTTTGAACTGTGGTGTTGGAGAAGACTCTTGGGAGTCCCTCTTTAGAGTCTCAAGTCCCTTGAGAGTCCCTTGCTTGAGATACAGCAAGGAGATCAAACCAGACAATCCTATAGGAAATCAATCCTGGGTATTCATTTGAAGGACTGATGTTGAAGCTGAAGCGCCAATACGCTGGCCACCTGATGTGAAGAGCCGACTCATTAGAAAAGACACTGATGCTGGGAAAGACTGAGGGCAGGAGGAGAAGGGGGACGGCAGAGGATGAGATGGTTGGATGGCATCATGATTCAATGGACACGAGTATGAGCAAGCTCCAGGAGATGGTGAAGGGCAGGGAAGCCTGGCGTGCTGCAGTCCACGGGGTTGCAAACAGCTGGACACGACTGAGCAACTGAGAGACAACACTATGTTATCTGGGCTTCCCAGGTGGCTCAGTGATAAAGAACCCACCTGCCAATGCAGAGACGCAGAAGACTTAGGTTCGATCCCTGGGTCGGAAAGATACCCTGGCTTAGGAAATGGCGACCCACTTCAGCATCCTTACTGGAAAAGTCCCACGGACAGAGGAGCCCTGTGCGCTACAGGCCGTAGGGTCGCAAAGAGTCAGACGCGACTTAGTGACTGAGCATGCATGCGCATGTGTTATCCAAGAAAGGAGTGACTGCACAACCCCACGAAGTTAAACCTAAGGGGGTGACAAGGCCCTCAGGGACCTCTGTAACGCTGCCTGGATTGGCAGTAAGTTAATTTCTAGTCAGCAACTGTCTTACAGGGAAAATTATAACTCAGATATGCTCAATTCTCCCTGTCAAAACAGTAAGAAAAAAGGGAGGAAGATTAGAAAAGTATGACTTTTCACTGTATCTCCATACAGACATCTTTAATGCAAATCCTGTTTTTGTCTAAAAGCCATACAAAAGAAATATGAGCTTGAAATTCCATGACTTTGGAGCAGCTTGACTGCAGTAAGTTTTCACTGGGCAGGGTTTCAGAAATTCATTTGAACTTGAAACAAGTTGTCTTCCAGATGCAAAATTAAAAATATTTCATTGAGGAATAAAATTTCAATTAGTAAAAGTGTAACGTCTCCTGTCTCAGACGTTATTGTGGGAGAAGGTGACCCGGCTGGACTGCAGCCAAATGAGATACAGAGTGAGTCTGCAACTTGCCTGGCACCTCCACAGCTGTAAGTCTTAAGGAGCACGATTCAACCTTTTTGATGGTTTTAGAAATTAGACTTGAGGACACAGCTTCAGGGTGGAAGGGCACTTAAGACCCGTATCTCATTATTTGGTAAAATAATAAAAGGTGAGGCAGTATTGGAGCTGAAGTACTGTTGTAGAAGGTCGTGGGATGTTAAGAAGACAGTATTTAAGAAAAGGACAGGGCTTCAAGGGCTTCCCTCATAGTTCAGTTGGTAAAGAATGTGCCTGCAATGCAGGAGACCCCGGTTTGATTCCTGGGCCAGGAAGATCCACTGGAGAAGGGATAGGCTACTGACTCCAGTATTCTTGGGCTTCCCTTGTGGCTTAGCTGGTAAAGAATCTGCCTGCAATGTGGGAGACCTGGTTAGGAAGATCCCCTGGAGAAGGGAAAGGCTACCCACTCCAGTATTCTGGCTTGGAGAATTCCATGGACTAACAAAGCTAGTGAAGGTGATGGAATTCCAGTTGAGCTATTTCAAATCCTGAAAGATGATGCTGTGAAAGTGCTGTACTCAATATGTCAGCAAATTTGGAAAACTCAGCAGTGGCCACAGGACTGGAAAAGGTCAGTTTTCACTCCAATCCCAAAGAAAGGCAATGCCAAAGAATGTTCAAACTACCACACAATTGCACTCATCTCACACACTGGTAATGTAATGCTCAAAATTCTCCAAGCCAGGCTTCAGCAATACATGAACTGTCAACTTCCAGATGTTCAAGCTGGTTTTAGAAAAGGCAGAGGAATCAGAGATCAAATTGCCAACACCTGCTGAATCATCAAAAAAGCAAAAGAGTTCCAGAAAAACATCTATTTCTGCTTTATTGACTATGCCAAAGCCTTTGACTGTGTGGATCACAATAAACTGTGGAAAATTCTGAAAGAGATGGGAATACCAGACCACCTGACCTGCCTCTTGAGAAACCTGTATGCAGGTCAGGAAGCAATAGTTAGAACTGGACATGGAACAACAGACTGGTTCCAAATAGGAAAAGGAGTATGTCAAGGCTGTATATTGTCACCCTGCTTATTTAACTTCTATGCAGAGTACATCATGAGAAACGCTGGGCTGGAGGAAGCACAAGCTGGAATGAAGATTTCCGGGAGAAACATTAGTAACCTCAGATATGCAGATGACATAACCCTTATAGCAGAAAGTGAAGAAGAACTAAAGAGCCTCTTGATGAAAGTGAAAGAGGAGAGTGAAAAAGTTGGCTTAAAGCTCAACATTCGGAAAACGAAGATCATGGCATCCGGTCCCATCACTTCATGGGAAATAGATGGGGAAACAGTGGCAAGAGTGGCTGACTTTATTTTGGGGGGCTCCAAAATCACTGCAGATGGTGACTGCAGCCATGAAATTAAAAGATGCTTACTCCTTGGAAGAAAAGTTATGACCAACCTAGACAGCATGTTAAAGAGCAGAGACATCACTTTGTCAACAAAGGTCCATCTAGTCAAGGCTATGGTTTTTCCAGTGGTCATATATGGATGTGAGAGTTGGACTATAAAGACAGCTGAGCACCGAAGAATTGATGCTTTTCAACTGTGGTGTTGGAGGAGACGCTTGAGAGTCCCTTGGACTGCAAGGAGATCCAACCAGTCCATCCTAAAGGAGATCAATCCTGGGTGTTCATTGCAAAGACTGATGTTGAAGTTGAAACTCCAGTACTTTGGCCACCTGATGCAAAGAGCTGACTCATTTGAAAAGACCCTGATGCTGGGGAAGATTGATGGCAGGAGGAGAAGGGGATGACAGAGGATGAGATGGTTGGATGGCATCACCAACTCAATGAACATGAGTTTGGCTAAACTCTGGTAGTTGGTGATGGACAGAGAGGCCTGGCGGAATGCAGTTCATGGGGTTGCAGTCAGACACGACTGAGCAACTGAACTGAACTGATACAGTCCATGGAGTTGCAGAGTCAGACATGGCTGAGTGACTCTCCCTTTCACTTTCTCTGGTAGTTCAGTGGTAAAGAATCTGCCTGCCCACGCAGGAGACACAGATTCAATCCCTGGTCTGGGAAGATCCCACATGCCTGGGAGCAGCTAAGCTCATGCACCATAACTATTGAACCCAACCTATGCTCTAGAGCCTGGGAGCCACAGCTACTGAGCCCACATGCTGCAACTACTGAAACCCACGAGCCCTAGAGCCCGTGCTTCACAGCAAGAGAAGCATCGCAATGAGAAGCCTGTGCACTGCAACTAGAGAAAAACCCGAGCAGCAACAAAGACCCCGCACAGCTAAAATAAACTATAAACAAGAGAAAAGAACCACTTTTTGGATTGGAGGAGGAAAGGTGTAAGAGTTAATAGGCAAATTCCTGGACTGAAAGGTAACGTAAATCGGGCAGGTTGGGAAAGAAATGAGAATGTGGAGTCGGTGTACTGGTTGGAACCAGCACAGTAAGGAAGCTGGGACTCTGGTCCTCATCAGAGGAAAGCCAAAGTCTTCTCACAGAGCCTACTAGTGCATGGTCCAAACCAGGGACAGTAGCTCCTCATGGAAGCGGCAGCAAAATGGCCCTGGGTACAAGAGAACAAAACTGGAAGCAGTCAACGACTGCGAAGCTGTGAAGTTCCTGGAGACCGCAGGGGAGGAGCCATCCTGAAAGACATTTTACAGGACATGGAACAGACTTTGGAGAATCACACTGTGATCTTGGTCCTTGGACTTTATAGACTACCGAAGATTTAGTCAGAGAGCCTGGAGTCGGGGAGAAACAGGCTTTCTGAAGCGCTGGAAACCTGGAGGCAGAAATTGTGTTCAGAACACCTGTGCAGAGATTATTTTATCAGTCCAGATGAAGAGGTGGCTTTGTAGATGTGAAATTTGGCCTGAGTCAAGAAATAATATTCTCTTTTTAATTAATATAAATATATACATCTCCCCCCAAATTTCTGAAAATGCATAATTATTGTACTATATTGTCTTATCTTCTTGGGTATGCATATATAAATACATATACCTTAAGTTTTTTTCCCCTAAAATTTAGTATTTGTTTATTTGGCTGCATTTGGACTTAGTTGCCATCAATTGCTCCAAGGCATGTGCGATCTTAGCTCCCCGACCAGGGAATGAACCCATATCCCTTGCTTTGTAAGGCAGATTCTTACTAGACTACCACAGAAGTCCTTAAATATATATAGACACACACACATACACACATATATATATCTTGTGTATGCATATATACATATTTTTATATATTAGTATATGTTTATAGATACATATATATGTACATATAAACTTTTTTTTTCCTTGAATGGCTGACCTAAGTCCTGAATCCCTAAAGAAATAAGGACAGCAAAGTATCAAGAATTGAACTTCCCAGTGAAGTCCTATTTTGCAGTCACGTTGTCACAGGGACTTTGAGACAGCCTTTGTCAAGTTCTTTGTAATCTAAGAAAACCATCCTCTGTCCGTTCCTGCTTCTATGTTGTGTGCATAAAGTTCTGAGTCCTTGATTAATTAAACTGGCCACCTAGCCTCGCCCTATTGTCTAAGTTTTGTGGGTGCATGTTTTCTGTGTATCTTGCAGCTAACACCTAACCTCCCTGAAATACTGCACACGTTCCAGTTACTCTGTCTTGGGCGTAGGAGGGAAAACACCTTCTCTCTGGACTCGGCAGGTCAGCCGGCCCTTAAGCTGCTCTTCTTCCTATTGTCATATCCGGTCCCACCTAAGGAAGCCCCAAGACCACTGCTGTTTGCAGTGGAAGGACAATGAAAGACAGCAGGCCCAGCACCAGTCCTGGAAGGACCTTCATGAACCGAGTCTCCCCTGCATCGGTTTTCTCCCTCATTTCTGTGGCCTTGCTCTTCTGACCTTGAACCAAGCCTCCGCCTGGGAATGACTCTCACTCCAGTAGGAATTCATTAGAGATATTCAAGTGCAAAGTGTCTCTTACCAGATGCCAAGAGGTCGTTGATGAACACGAGGAACTTCTCGTCAGCCACTTGGGCATCAGTCATGAGAAACACGGTGCTGAGGTTCTTAACCCCGGCTTTCAGGCACAAGCCGGCCAGGTCCGCCTGCAGAAGCCACGTCAGAGCCCTCTGAGGAGAGGGCCTCCTTGAAAAGGACCCCACCCACTTTTTAGGAATGGGACCGTTTTCTTGTCTGCTCCCATAGGAAATAAGGAAAGACGGCAACGGGAGGGAAGAAGGAGTGTGACTTTGAACTCACAGGCAGAAAAATATGCCTCATTCCCAGGCCTTGAGCCCACAGATGGAAAAGCAGAATAAACAGTGATGACCTTTAATTCACACAACCACTGTGGCTCCTGAATGAGTTTCTAGGACTCATGCCTTGTGCAAAGAGACAAACAGCTTTCCAAAGACAAAGATGGTCCCCTGTTCACCTGTGTTACCTTAAATCATCACACGAGTGAATGACTTGCCCCAGGAGGAAAGCAAAAGCTCTTAGTCCTGACAGAAGAGTCACCACGTACTTGGGCCTCCAGGCCTGGGTAGATGACTATATCTTATAGCAGAGTTTTGTGCTTTTATGACTAGCTCCAGGAAAAGACTTGTATTGCAAAAAATACATGTATATAGGAGAACACACAAACACACTCACACATATGCACACACAATCATTTGGTAGGAAATTTTTTGATGTATTCATAGATGTGCTTCCTATTAGGGTGAGAGCTGAGGCTTTACAGATGTCACTAAAGCAGCTGAGGTCTCCCAGATACAGAGCTTTGGAAGGCCAGGTTCTCAGGCAGGGTCTAATGAGCCCCTCCAGGCACCAGCCCAGAGTCTAAGAAGAAGGTGGACAGACTGTGAAGGGGAGGTTCTGGGCGAGGGAGCTGAAGAGCTAACGCAGGATGACAGGGAGCTGGGCAGCTCGGGAGAGGCTGGGTCTCCTCCTGCAGCCGCCGACCCTCCTACCTTGAAGTCTGGGATCTGGTAGCCTTTCCGCAACGTGATCTGGAATACGTCCATGGAGCTGACGAAAGCCGCCAGCCGGGTCAGGCTCTGCTTGCCACTCCCCCCAACGCCGACCAGCAGAGCGTTTCCCCGAGGAGACTCCAGGATGCGATTAATGTGGCAGCTGAGAGCAAAGCAGAGACACGGGGCTTTGGTCAGATTCCCCTCCATCAGAAGCAGGTGGAACAGTCTGAGGGGACCTGGAACACTTGCAGGCACATCCTGGGCTGAGCTTGGGAAGACTCAGTTAAGAGGTGTCGACTAAGAAAAGATGCACAAGGTGAGAGCTGCAAGTTAAGTTTTATTTGGGGCAAAATGAGGACTGCAGCTCGGGGGACAGCAGCTCAGAGACCTCTGAGAGGCTGCTCCAAAGAGGTCGTGGGGAAAGATTGATAGCTAATATTTCGGTAAAGAGGGAATTCAGAGCAATCAAAGGTTTTCTGCTAGTCTTGAGGAGCTGATGTCACCGTGAAGGGATTTAGTGCTTTTCTAGATATGAGGTGATGCAAGGATTGGGATCATGAAATCAGTTTCTGAAAATATTTATCTAAAGACCTGTTCCACCAGTTTGCTGGAGCACAGAGTGCCTCACTCTCCAACCTGGACTCTCCTCAGGGGGTGTTGAAGGTCCACAGCTGTAGCAGAACAGGGTTCAATCTCTGCAGAGGCAGAGAGCAAATGCCCTTGGCAAGCGCCAATTTGTAGTTGACGATGGTCCCCAAGCTTGGCCTCGCCTCTGGCCCGAGTGTCTCCCTACTCTGCTTTAAGCCAAAGCCTCTGGTGAAGCAGAGATGGTGGAGGAAGAGCCCAAGGCAGCCAGGAGGGGTTTGTGATGGGAACAGGAAGGGCCTGGAGTTATATCTCTAATTATGTCCACAGGATGAATTCCTAGTGAGACAGTTTTCACGGCTTTTGATAAATGTTGAAAAACTGCACTCCCCTACCCCATTATGGTGGCACTAATTTCTTCTTAGGTGGAAGCAGTCTAAAGTAGAGTCTACTATATTGGAGCATAAGAATATGTCAGATTGTGTTAGTTGAATTTGAAAGTTAAGCCTATATATTTGGGGATGGATAGCACAGTGATGCAGCCTCTGTGAAGGGGTCGTAAATCACTAAATTTATCTAGTGACATTTTATTCCCCTAAATATTCTTTCCAGGTGCCCCAGTGGTAAAGAATCTGTGCACCAGCGCAGAAGAGGAAAGAGACTGGAGTTCAATCCCTGGATCAGGAAGATCCCCTAGAGAAGGAAATGGCACTCCATTCCACTATTCTTGCCTGGAAAATTGCAGGCAAGAAAACGAAAGCTGAAGATGTACCACAGCACAGCTGGAGGAATCTGGCTTACTGAAGACTGGACATACACACACACACACACACACACACACACACACACACACACACACAGAAGAGCCTCGCATGCTACAGTCCATGGGGCTGCAAAGAGTTGGGCATGACTGAGCACACAACACAACAAATATTCAGGAGATTTTCACTGACCTACTTTAGCTCATTTTATGATTTCACTTTTTTATTTATAGTTACTCAGTTTTGATACTCTGTCTTATATCAGACAGATGTATACTTCTCCTGATCCATTATTAAACCAGAGTTTCTAGACATCCGAAGTGTGCATACCCAGCTTGCTTTCTCTATAGTGCTAGCGCATTGAAGGGATTCAAGAAATTTTTGTTAAATTGAAGCAGAATACCCAAGACCTTATACTAAGCATCACATTTGGGGGTGAAGAAGTTGCAAGGAATCATCTGCTTTGTGTCTACATGAGAAAATGGTTGCCTATGGTGACAAAAGGAGAAATGATGGTGCTAAAATGTCCAGGCCCTCTCTTCAGATTCAAAAAAAGAGGCGGGGGTTGGGGGTGGGGCGGTGCAGGGATGAACTGATGAAGGTGAAACAGGAGAGTGAAAAAGTTGGCTTAAAACTCAACATTCAAAAAACAAAGATCATGGCATCTGATCCCATCACTTCATGGTAAATAGATGGTGAAAAATGGAAACAGTGACAGACTTCATTTTCTTGGGTTCCAAAATCACTGCAGATGGTGACTGCAGTCATGAAATTAAAAGACGCTTGCTCCTTGGAAGAAAAGATATGACAAACCTAGACAGCATATTCAAAAGCAGAGACATCACTTTGCCAATGAAGGTCTGCATAGTCAAAGCTGTGGTTTTTCCAGAAGTTTTGTATGGATGTGAGAGTTGGACCTTAAAGAAGACTGAGCTTCAAAGAATTGATGCTTTCAAACTGTGATGCTGGAGAAGACTCTTGAGAGACTCTTGGACAGCAAGGAGATTAAACCAGTCAATCTTAAAGGAAATCAATGCTGAATATCCATTGGAAGGACTGATGCTGAAGCTCCAATTCTTTGTCCACCTGATGCAAAGACCAACTCATTGGAAAAGACCTTGATGCTGGGAAAGACTGAGGGCAGGAGGAGAAGGGGATGACAGCCATGGACGATGCCATGGTTGGATGGCATCACTGACTCTATGGACATGAATTGAACAAACTCAGGGCGACAGTGATGGACAGGGAGGCCTGGCGTGCTGCAGTCCATGGGGTCGCAAAGAGTTGGACACGACTGACCAACTGAACAGCAGCAAGGGATGAACTGATGTGGAGAGAGGCAGGCAAGGGGAAGGAGAAACTCAAGCAGGTTCTGCGGGCCGCCCAACACCCGCTCTGTTCCGGAAGGCCTGAAGTCAGCTCAGTGTGCTCCACGCTATTCTATAGCTAAATGGAAATGCATCATTAGAGCTGAAGCTTTCAAAGAAGAATGGTGAAGTCTGCAACTGTCAGCATCGGACACCAGCTGGGGGATTCATTAACAACCTCTGATGAGGGCAAAGGACTCTGCATTTAAATCAGAAAATCTAAAAGGAAGATCAATATTCTAAAGGGTGCCTGGGCTAGAAAACCAAGGCAGTCTGAGTTAAGCCCATTACTGAGCTTCTGGGAGATTAAAAACAAAAGCTGAAGATGTACCACAGCACAGCTGGAGGAAACTGGCTTATTGAAGACTGGACACACACACACACACACACACACACACACACACACACACACACGAGAGAGAGAGAGAGAGAGAGAGAGAGAGAGAGAGAGAGAGAGAGAGAGAGAAAGAGAGAGAGAGAGGGAGAGAGAGAGAGAGCGCGCGCCGATAAGATGCGCAAAAGAAGGGGCATGAGAGAAATTTTTTTTTGTTAATAAACATGAAGTGATTCTAACAGGAAGAAGAGGAGGCAGAAAAACATACTTTGGAGCAAAAGAACAAAGAAAGAGACAAAAATTATGCCAAAAGCAGGAGGAACGATCTAGCGCGAAGCTTTCAGAGGAAGCAGAATGAGAATGTGCTGGAATGGTGAAGGAAGTTGGTAGGAGAGAAAAGGTGCTTTTAGGGAAAGGAAATAACATCAAAAAGACAAAGACTCTCATCTCAGGGACTCTTATGCAGCGCAAAGCCCTTGACAGGCAGGACCCTCAAAAGTCCTTACTTTCTGGAGGAGCAAACCGAGGCTTCGGGCAGTTGTGTCCTTTGCACAGTACCAGTACCCCTCAGTGGCAGGACAAGGACCTGAATTGGGGCCTGGCTCTCAGCCGGGCCTGTGGGCTCCTGGGAAAGTGTGTACAGACTCCCTCCTGGGCACTGTGTGCAGTGGTGCCCGTAAGCTGTGTTACCTGTGCCTCTCACTATACTGTTTGGTGCAGAGAAATGTCACCAGCATGGAGTGAGGGGAGAAGGAAGGCCTCTACCTCTTTCTAGGCCCTGGGGCATATAGAAGGGGGAAGATAGAAGGGGGAAGAAAAACACACTTTCTTCAACCCAGGGATCAGTTAGGTTTCAGTAAGAATTCATCAGTGAGGAAGTTCAGGGAAGTGGAAGACCAAGAGGATTTTGCTGTTGGAGACCCTGGGCAGCAGGGGGCAGGGTGGAGTGACTGTAGAAGGCAGGAAGGGTGGTAAATGAGGCTCAGGTGTGGGTTCACACTGTCTGGGAGGTTTGGAGACCATTCTCCATGGTTCACTTGATAGCCTGTGTGCTTAGGGCATGCTCAGTCACTAAGTCATGTCTGACTCTCTGTGACCCCACAGACTGTAGCCCACCAGGCTCTCCTGTCCACGGAATTCCCCAGGCAAGGATACTGGAGTGAGTTGCATTTCCTTCTCCAGGGGATCTTCTCGACCCAGGGATGGAACCTGTGTCTCCTGCATTGGCAGGTGATTCTTTACCACTGAGCCACCTGGGAAGCCCATTCACTTGACAGGAGCAAGACTTAAAAGGATAGTTAATTTTTCGAAACACGTGCACTTAAAACTTTCAATCTCACTGGACTAGGGTGGGTTGGGAATACAGGTCCTCAGCCCTTCTGCTGCCTTATTTGATGACCTTCCATTCTCCCCTGGTGTCACTGTGGTCAGGACCAGGATTGTAAATGGCAAGCACGTAAACAAATCCTGTTCCTCCAGAGTTTAACACGACACTGTTCCCCAAGGTCAGTGGCAGAAGCTGCTCTACCAGCTGCCATCTTGACCCTCATGGCAGAAGCAGTCGCTGCTTTCCCAGTTTTATCTAGGTGTCCTCAAATGCCCCCGTGAGACCTGACACTGGGAAGGGGAGACAGCTGAAGAAAGGCAAGAGGAGACGCACGCTTACACGTGGCGCACGGCGTCCTCGAAGAGCACCAGGTCCATCACTGTGTTGACTTCGTTGTGGTTCTCCAGGGCCTCCACCAGCGTCTGGGTCAGAAGTTCCCACGACTGGACAGGCATGTACTTGGGCTCCCCGATACCATGTGCAAAATGGCAATAGATGTTCAGGCTTCGGGTCTGCGCCACAGTCTCTTCGAGGTCCTGGTGACGAGACACAGGGGCAAGGACCCTCCTGACCAACTCTTGGGTCTGGTTCCACACAAAGTGGAGACAAACTTTATTATGTATAAGAAAATAAAATACCCAGTACAACTCAACTGGCTTAAAAGATAGGGAGTCTTTGTCTCGTCACTACCAAGGTATCCTTGAAGTTTCAAAGGGACAGTTATTCTTTTTTAATTCAGAAAGGAATTGTTTACTTATCAAACCCCAAATATTTGAGATTTTGAGAGGTGTAGATTGTTATGAAAGTGAGTCCAAGAAAGAACAGGCTTTCTAATGCATCAGGAGGAGTTTATGTCAGCATGAGCAATTGTTCCCACCTGCCACTCTTTCCTTCTAAGGTTCAGACTAGAGGACTCACTTGGGAAGGAGGTGATCAGCATGCTGTTCAACAGCAGGGGCATAACCCAGAAAATAAATTTTAAATCACTATTTAAATAAACCTTCAGTCTCAAGAGTTGTTCCAAATGTCCTAAGTTTCAAACTTGTTCCAAATTTCCAGCCAATAGCAGTTCCAAAGTGGCTGGCTCTGCAGAGACGAGACTGAATTTCCAAGGAGGCTGGTGTGTCAGCTGGGATGACCAATTTGGGGAAAGGACAAGGATATGGTCAGATGGTCTTCACAGACCTCACAACACCGAGATTCTATGGTTAATTTGTATCTTTTCTTGCCCCAGAATTTTCCACTTTGTCACACTAAGGACAGACTTTCTTTCTTTATCTAAATATGATTTTCTTCAATTTAAGGGCTAGATTTTTATCATTTGGGTGATCCTTGCATAATCATCATTCTTTTTCAGATGTAAGCAGAAATTCACAGGGCAATACTCACATCAAAAATTTTCTTGACTACGTCTACCTGGATCTTATCAAAAAGATCAAGGTCCTTCTCTTCCACCATCTTATCCCGATAAACCCGATTCGATTCGTGCAGATAGAGATTTACTAGGTCCTGTGTGGACTTGACACATTCCACAGAGGAGAAGAGAATACCCTGTAAGGAGAATAAACAGCAACAAAAATAACATGAATAGCAACTTAAAGCTTCAACAGTTACTATTGATGGAAGCCAGTTATGCAACAGGCACTGAACTAGATGTTCCTCCAGACAAAGCTCACTTAACCACCATGATGAACCTACAAAGTAATTTTTACAATAGTCATTCAGCATAAGGTGAAGGGTGCGATTCAGAAAGAATGAAAGTGTGCTCTACAGTATAGGGTAATAAATGGCCTTAGTTCAAAACCACACAGCTTTGAAGCCAGGTCTGCCTGACCTGAGATCCTGGAATTTCAACCACTACTTTCCAAATCACCACAGAAATGGGTGAGGTGGCTTCTCTGCTGTATTTCAACCCTACAAGTGCCATTTTGAAAGCTAATCTGGGTGATGACTGTTAATTCAAATCAGAAGGACAACAGAGGGCTAGAAGGAATATAGGTAACTTTTACAGGTCAGCAATCTAGTTATTCACCTCTAGTAAGTTCTCCTTCCTATAAATAAATTCTAAATATTTACTATTCTTTTCAAATTTCCATCACTTCCCTGTTACTATTAGCCAATGCTCCAACCTTCTTTATGGAAAAATGGAGACCCCTGAGATCAGAGCCTCTTGACAATTTCAAATCCTATAACTTAAAACTCATCGATGCCTTGTTTGCCCTCACTGACTTCTGTCTTATCTTACAAGAAAAGGAGTCCTTTAATTATACGTCATTACAGACAGAATGGGCTTCTGCGGTGGCTCAGATAATAAAGAATCTGCCTGCAGTGAGGGAAACTTGGGTTCGATCCCTGGGTTGGGAAGATTCCCCTGGAGAAGGGAATGGCTACCCACTCCAGTATTCTTGCCTGGAGAAATCCATGGACAGAGGAGCCTGGTGGACTACAGTCTATGGGGTCATGGAGTCAAGACACAACTGAGCAACTAACACTTTCGCTACAGACAGAATGATGCTCAGAGTCACCTGCACGGCATGAAGATCTGGTCATAACAGGAGGTGAAAGGCTGACGATTAATGATCTAAGTAGCCACGTCAGGAAGATAGAAGAACAAGAACAAACTCACCTCGATCCTAGAGTAACTAGGAAGGAAGAGATTATAAAGAAAAGAGCAAATTTTAATAAATTTGTATACAAAAATGTATCAAATAGAGATAACCAATAAAATCAAACACATAATATTGACATACGTCTCTTTTTCAGTTTCTTTTGAAAAGACAAGCACAATTAGCCCTACTCTCTAGCAGGGCTGATTGAAGATAAAAAGAGAAAAACAGAGAAGGTACACATAATCAATAGCCAGAACAAAAAAAGAGAGCATATGTCAGATAAAACAGATACTTAAAGATCACAACAGGATACTATAAACAATTTTATGCTAATAAACTAGAAGCTGATGACACTGACATCTGACCACAACTGATGCAAAAAGAAGGAGAAAATGTGAATTGCCTAATATGTATTTAAAAAATGGAATTTATAATGGAAACTCTTTCACAAAAAAACTCCAGATGGTTTCATCATTAAATTCTTACGACATTTAAGGAAGGCACAATACAGTGTCTTTAAAAAATCTTCCTGAGAGTAGAAATAGAGGAAACGATTCCCAGTGCATTTTATGAGGACTTAATAACCTTAGAACACTGGAAGAAAGAAAAATGATAGGAACATCGTATTAATATAGGCACAAACACTGTATAGAAAAAAAATAATGAATCCAAAAAATAAAGTAAGTTCACCACGTTAACAACTAAGTTGGGTTGATTACTCAAAAATTATCAACGTAATTTATCCCATTTCCAGAAAAAAAAGAGAAAAAAAAATAGATACAGTAATTTCAACAGATATAGAAAAAATCATTTAAGTTTCAACATATATTCATGATAAAAAAAACTCTTAGTAAATTATAAACTGAAAGAAATCTTCTTAAACTGGTAAAGAGCATCCATGAAAATCTATAGTAAGCATCACACTTAACAGCCAACTATTGTAAACACTTTCCCTTAAAATTAGGAATGCTGCGAAGGGCCACTCTCCTTGAGGTGGCAGGTAAGAAAAAGCAAAGGGAAGACTTAAGGGTCAGAAAGAAAGAAATTGTTACTATGATTCATTTTTACCAATGGCATGATTGTGTATATAGGTGCAAACATAATATTGAACAAAAGTACACAAGTGCATTTACCATACAACTTGCATTTATATAAAGTCCCAAAATGGGCTGAAATACCGTATGGCGCTAGAAGTCCAGACAGCATTTTAGCTCTGAGAGGAAGAGAGTAGAGTGAGTGGAGGACTTTCCTGGTGGCCCAGGTGTTGAGAATCCATCTGCCAGAGCAGGAGTCACAGGTTCTGTCTCTGGTCTGGGAAGACCCCACATGCCACGGGTCAACTAAGGTGGTTCGCCGCAACTACTGAGCCCATGCTCTAGAGTTCAAGAGCCACAACTACTGAAGCTGTGCAACTTGGAGCCCACGAGCTGCAACAGGAGAAGCCACCACAATGAGAAGTCGCTGCACCACAACTAGAGAAAGCCTGCACGCAGCGACAAAGACCCAACGCGGCCAAATAAACAGGTGAGTACGATGAAAAGAAAAGCTTCATTTTTTTTTAAAGAGTGAACAGAAGAAAGAAAAACGAGGGGTTTCAGGGATGCTGGGAACGTACTTCTTTTTTTATAAAATGTATTTATTGGGAAAGTAGTTCTTGATTTGAGTTATGGTTATGTAGCTGTGATGACTTTGTGACAATTAACTGAGTTGTGTGTTCATGACTTCGGCGCTTTCCGGCTTGGATGTGAGACTTTAAAAAAGAGTTTATTTTAGAGAAAGAAAGAAATCTCATTAGGTCCCTTTGGCCCCTGTCTGCTTCCTGGATCTCGTGGTACCAGCCCTGTGTGAGGTGTGGATGGCGAGAAGGAGCCCCGCCACCAGTGCTGACTCTGGGAGCAAGGAGAGCCGTCAGCTGAAGTTTACAAGCCCCGTTACAGCCAGATGCTCAGGCTGACTGACAATTAAGGGCTGAGTCGATGAGAGCGTGTCAAGGACAAACTCTGCACCAACTCAGACAGTTTTGTGTAGCACTGAGATGGGAATGCTTAATGATTTCTGCTCAGAGCATGATCAAGTTCTGTCCTGACGTCTGGATCCTAGACAGAGTGAGTGAAGCGCAGAGAAGGGCTGAATGATGGAACCTTGGATCAAGCTGGATGGAGGAAAACGGCGTGTTCTTCAGACAGCACCTGTCTCCTTGGGGGCATTCAACCCTCCTTACAGCTCTCCTGTCAGGCCTTTAGGCAAGCAGGCTGAGAAAGGGGCGGGAGGGGGAGGCTGTAGCCAAGCTGTGGGCTCAAAACTCTGTTCTGCAGGAGGAAGGTGAGGGGCTGCGTGGATGGACAGAGGCAGGTTCTCCACTGGGGGTGCACGTCCCACATTTGGGGCTGGGAGCTGACAGCTGGCAGGCTGCAGAGGTCGGGCTGGGACACAGAGCCCAGGGGTTGCTACTCAGGCTGGCTGAGTCTGGAAAAGAAACAGACTTAGCCCCACACCATACCTCTCCTCCTAGTTCCTCCCTGCCTAGGGAGGACCTAACACAGGCTGGACTGGGACCCTCCTTCCTCAGGACACCTTGGCAGATTGAATCCCCACACAAGAGAGCTGACTCCCCCAACTCATCTGGGGTACAAGGCTTCTGCTTGGCAGTTATGCGAACATACTCGAGCTACTGACTTGTCTGTGATCATTTCCAAATTGGAAGTGGTCAGTCTTGCACCTGAAATGGCTGTCTTGAGGATTAAATCACTAGCTAATAGATGCAGAGGGCATAGGACTGGCTCAATAAATGCCAGCTTTATTACAGACTGAAGTTGGACCTTTTACAAAGATCCTCTCTGATCTCAAAGTTCCCTCCCCAATCTTGTGGCTTGGCGACATCTACGAGGCCTGTTCCCGCCTACTTGTTATTCCACCAACACCGCGCATACTTTTCTACCTCCCCGGGCATTCACGCTGTCATCTATGAGCTGGCAACTTCTCCAGCCTCTGTTAAATTGGGATAATAATGTGTATCCCAAAGGGCTGTCATGAGTATGAATTTCAGGTTGCACAGGTGACAAGGTGCTGTCCAGGCAGGAGCCGGCTCAGTGCATCGTGTGAGGGAGACCTGATGCTTCTTTTCCCTTTCATTCTGCCGCTACGAGCAATGGGAATTCGATCTAATGACTTAACTCCTTTTTGTTCATTTGGAAAATGCAGACGGTGACACCTGTGTCTCATCCTGCTTCAGTGAGATTTAAGAGATGGCTTGTGTGATTGGAAAAAAAAAAAGTGCCTTTCCTGGTAGTCCAGTGGTTAAGAATCCACCTGCCAAAGCAGAAGACACAAGTCCAATCCTTGGTCCAGGAAGACCCCCCGTGCTGTGGGGCAACTAAGCCTGTGCGCCACAACTACTGAGCCTGTGCTCTAGAGCCTGTGCTCGGCAACAAGAGGAGCCACCGCAATGAGAAGCCCGTGCGCCCCAACTAGAGAGTAGCCCCTGCTTACCACCACGAGAGAAGGCCCGAGTGCAGCCATGAAGACCTAGAGCAGCCAAAAGTAAATACATACATAAATAAACACTTAAAAAGTCTTTCTCAATTAATACTTGTTAAATGGGAGCTGAGGGTGGAGGTGCACAAACATTGCTACTGTCCAGGTCTGAGGGCCAGGGAGCTGGGTCCTTCTTGTTGCCTTAATTGTCTTAGGCTGTTTCATCAAAAGGATGGATGAGAACAGAATGGCATATTGGAAGGGGGACCGGAAGACCTAGGTTCTAGTCCAGTTCCTTCCCTGGCTGGCCGTGTGCTCTTAGGCAAATCAGTGTAAGCTCTGTGGGTCTGTTTCCTCATTTATAAGTTAATAAGTGAATGTTTGGAGGCACCTGATCCAGGAGCACCATCCTGGGTCAGGTCACACGCGCTCTCAGAGACTTGGCCTGGCTGTGGGTGAGCCTTTTGGGAACACTGCTCTCATATCACTGAACTAATGTTGAGTGCATTTCTGCTCCTTACGACCATGGAACCCGCAAGCCCCATGGCCTCAGTGCCTGGACCTTTGCTAGTCTGAGGTTTCCCAGAGTCCTACCTGCACAGGTAGTGCCCTGAGTGTTGCTGTTGCTCAGTCACTAGGTCACGTCCATTTCTTTGCAACCTCGTAGACTATAGCCCACCAGGCTCTCCTGTCCTCCACTGTCTCCTGGAGTTTGCTCAAACTCATGTCCATTGAGTTGGTGATGCTATCTAACCATCTCATCCTCTGCCACCCACTTCTCACTTTGCCTTCAATCCTTTCCAGCATCAGGGTCGTTTCCAATGACTTGGCTCTTCACCCTGGGTAATTATCAATGTGCTCCCCATGGAGGGTCAAGCCTTGCTCCCTGGTCAAGTTGACATTTCCCTACAGGTGTGGCCTCTGCTTGGTATAAAAGGCACTTTCCCTCGAAAATGGCTCAGAGCTGTCCTGGAGAAGGGTCCCTCTGAGAAGCAGTTTCTGCAGATTCTCCTCCAGGATGGAAGGGTTATAGACCCATGTTGTGAGGATGGGTTACCTGAGCAGGGGAAGAAGGGGCCAGGTTTGCTGAGCTGCCCTCTGGAGGTTTTGATAGTGAGGGGCCAAGCAAGTGGAGGCACCAGGCAGACACAGGCCATCCCTAGTTAGAAGAGCATCACTATTCTGAAGTGGTTTTGACCTGGGAAAGAACCCAGAGTTTTTAGGACTGAGGCATCCCAGGGGCTGGAGGATGATGTCTTAGGAGTAGCACCATATAGCTTCTATAGGAAGCAGAGCCCTCCTGCATGGTTTGGGGGACATTCTCTCGCATCTCAAGAAAGATGGGTGGACCAGCAGGGTCTGCAAAATATTTTTATCTTTCTTCCATGCCACTCTCTTTTTTCCTAGGCTGAAATCATTATGTAACATTATCTTTGAAATGTTGAACCATATTCAGCTTGAAGGAACCAACTCAAAAAGTGCATCCAGCTTACGGAGAAGTAATTCAATCAACTAATAGAATTCTATATTTTTAAAAATTTTGGCTGTGCCGGATGTTGGTCACTGCAAGGGCTTTTTCTTCAGTTGCAGAGAGTAAAGGCTACTCTCTAGTAGAGGTGCTCAGGCTTCTCATTGCAGTGGCTTCTCTTGTTTTGGAGCACAGGCTCTAGGGCACTCAGCCTGCAGTAGCTGTGGCACCTGGGCTCAACAGTTGTGGTGCATGGGCTTAGCTGCTCTGGGGCATGTGGGACCTCCCCAGACGTGGGGTCTCCCCAGACCAGGGATTGAACACACGTCTCCTGCAATGGCAGGTGGCTTCCTTACCACCGAATCACCAGGGAATCCGGGCAGGGAAGGCCTGGAACGCTGTTCTGTTGAATAGACCCACACAGATCCCACAGTACTCTGTTTACTCATATGTTCATCACCCCATAAGAACCATGCCTTTGTTGAAGAGTTTGGCCAAGGATGGAGAGAACAGGGTCATTGTCAAGCCTCTGAAGGTGTCTCGGAGAGGTCGGACTCACCTGAAAAATGTTGGCGAAGTCCCTGAGGTTGAAGATGTAGTGGAATTTGATCACTGTGGGAAGGAACGTGGTGGCGATTTTCTGGTGGAAGGTGAGGGCCAGATGGAGCAGCTGGGGGACGCTCTTGTGCAGCACTGCCGGGAAGCTGCCCAGCTTGAGGTGCTGAGTCAGGATGGCGCTGTAGATGGAGGACAGGGCGTCTGCTCCCGGGAAGGAAAGGGTGAACACACTGAAGTGACGCTGCTCCGGAAAAAAAGAGCCACAGGGAGGAGGCCACGAGTTACCCTCTGTGGTCACAGAACAGAAATCATCTCTTCTGGATTTGGATACGGTGGCCAAGAATTCTTAGAAGGGCTTTGAATTCTACATTCTGGCCGCACTTCTCACATTAAACCCAAACTTGGTTGAGCCTAGAATGAATGAAGGGCTTTGGACCTCTGATCAAAGATGTCAGTGTGGCATAGCAGAAAGAGAAGGGAACCTGGACTCTGGGTCCAAATCTGACCGTGATACTGAGAATGCATGTGACCTTGGCAGGGTCATGCACCTCTCTGAAGTTCTCTCATTCTGAAGGCCAAGCTGAATTAGACTAACCCAATGATTCCATCTGGCTTGAAATGCTTCTTCAAAAAGTGGTACAAATGAACTTATTTACAAAACAGAAATAAGAGTCACAGATGTAGAAAACAAACTCATGGTTACCAAGGCGGGAACAGGAGGGAGGTATAAATTGGAAGATTGGGACTGACATACACACACTCCAATACATAAAACAGATAATAAGAACCTACCGTATAGCACAGGGCAATCTACTCAATACTCTGTAATGACCTATGCGGGAAAAGAATTTTAAAAAGAGTGGACGTGTGTGTGTGGGTCAGTTCAGTTCAGTTCAGTCACTCAGTCGTGTCCGACTCTTTGCGACCCCATGAATCACAGCACGCCAGGCCTCCCTGTCCATCACCATCTCCCAGAGTTCACTCAGACTCACGTCCATCGAGTCGGTGATGCCATCCAGCCATCTCATCCTGGGTCATCCCCTTCTCCTCCTGCCCCCTAATCCCTCCCAGCATTAGTCTTTCTCAATGAGTCAACTCTTTGCATGAGGTGGCCACAGTACTGGAGTTTCAGCTTCAGCATCATTCCTTCCAAAGAACACCCAGGGCTGATCTCCTTCAGAATGGACTGGTTGGATCTCCTTGCAGTCCAAGGGACTCTCAAGAGTCTTCTCCAACACCACAGTTCAAAAGCATCAATTCTTCGGCGCTCAGCCTTCTTCACAGTCCAACTCTCACATCCATACATGACCACAGGAAAAACCATAGCCTTGACTAGACGGACCTTAGTCGGCAAAGTAATGTCTCTGCTTTTCAATATGCTATCTAGGTTGGTCATAACTTTTCTTCCAAGGAGTAAGCGTCTTTTAATTTCATGGCTGCAGTCACCATCTGCAGTGATTTTGGAGCCCCCCAAAATAAAGTCAGCCACTCTTGCCACTGTTTCCCCATCTATTTCCCATGAAGTGATGGGACCAGATGCCACGATCTTCGTTTTCTGAATGTTGAGCTTTAAGCAAACTTTTTCACTCTCCACTTTCACTTTCATCAAGAAGCTTTTCAGTTCCTCTTCACTTTCTGCCATAAGGATGGTGTCATCTGCATGTCTGAGGTTATTGATACTTCTCCTGGCAATCTTGATTCCAGCTTGTGCTTCTTCCAGCCCAGCGTTTCTCATGATGTATTCTGCATAGACGTTAAATAAGCAGGGTGACAATATACAGCCTTGACATATTCCTTTTCCTATTTGGAACCAGTCTGTTGTTCCATGTCCAGTTCTAACTGTTGCTTCCTGACCTGCATATAGGTTTCTCAAGAGGCAGGTCAGGTGGTGTGGTATTCCCATCTCTCTCAGAATTTTCCACAGTTTATTGTGATCCACACAGTCAAATGCATTGGCATAGTCAATAAAGCAGAAATAGATGTTTTTCTGGAACTCTCTTGCTTTTTCCATGATCCAGCGGATGTTGGCAATTTGATCTCTGGTTCCTCTGCCTTTTCTAAAACCAGCTTGAACATCAGGAAGTTCACGGTTCATGTATTGCTGAAGCCTGGCTTGGAGAATTTTGAGCATTACTTTACTAGCGTGTGAGATGAGTGTATAATTGATTCACTTTGCTGTACAGCAGAAACTAACACAACACTGGAAATCAACTATGCTCCAATGGAAGTTAATTATAAAAAAAAAAGAAAACAAAAGCTTCAAGGGGTCTGGGTTGAGGTGTTTTTTGTCTCCCTGGAAACGCAAGTCCACATCCTGTATGATTTACCATGTAAGGAGGCTGGGCGGGTGGAAAGCCATTATCCCATAGACACCAGTAACATCTGGTCTGGAAGGTGATGTTTAGGACTCCAAGGTCACAGTTCCCCCCATACCTGCAGCCGGGGGTTGATGGTGAAGCTGCCCGCGGTGGGGTTCATACAGGAAACATACTGGACATTCATGACCTCCTTCAGGGACAGTTTGTTTCGATCATACCTGGAACAGTCAGAAGCCACAGGTGAGAGATGAGTGAGGGTTCAGCCAGAGGAACGTGTTGTGAAGGTGAGCTGGGATGTGCCCAATCACTCATGTGTTTGAGAGGTTAAAAAAAGACTAGACCCATTGGTGGAAATTGAGAAACTGAGAAGATAAAAGAGCTGAGGACAAATTCCTAAGGGATGCCATGTCTATGGAAGTAGAACAGGAAGAAGAGACCACAAAGATGGGCAAAGATGTAGGAGGAAGTCAAGGATGTGTGGTGCCCAGAAAGCCAGGATTTCCAGGAGGACAGAGCAGTCAGCCATATCAAGTGTGTACGGAAAGGAAGAAGGATGGGGACCCAGTGGGGTCTGCAGGATGTCACAGTAAAGATACAGCTGTTTGAGTAAGAACAGTAAAGCGGACAAAACAGAAACCTAGTCACTGTGGCTGGAGGAGGGAGTGGGAGATGAGGAACTGGAAACTGGGGAGAGAATCTGGTAACACAGAGGGAGACAGAGCAGTAGTCAGAAAACGATGTTTTTGAACACAGCTTAGTTGGTAAAGAATCTGCCTGCAATGCAAGAGACTCTGGTTCTATTCCTGGGCCGGGCAGATCCGCTGGAGAAGGGATAGGCTACCCTCTCCAGTATTCTTGGGCTTCCCTGGTGGCTCAGCTGGTAAAGAATCCACCTGCAATGAGGGAGACCTGGGTTCGATCCCTGGGTTGGGAAGATCCCCTGGAGAAAAGAAAGGCTACTCACTCCAGTATTCTGGCCTGGAGAATTTCATGAACTGTATAGTCCATGGGGTTGCAAAGAGTCGGCCACGACTGAGCGACCTTCACCATCACTAGGTAAATTCATGCAAGTTTAGATATTGACGTGAAGGAACTGATCAGGAGGGACTGACAGGTGAAGTGAGATTTCAGAGGCAAAAAGAGTAGACACAAAGATAGTGGTGGGTGGTTAAGCCTCAGGGGAGATGTGGTGGGGGGAGGCACAGAGAGGCAGCTACGTTGTATAGATGTGGAAGCTAGAGATGGAGGTAGTGGGTGTGGTCATCTGCGGAGGCTGGGTGGCAAGCTTGGAGAGAGAGGAGAAGCATGAAGCGGGTATTTCTGGGAGCAGAAAGGTGACATACGAAGGCCATGCAGTAGAATTTCCAGGAAGGTCTTGCTGGATGCAGTGTGAGGTAGGATGGTAAGCCAGAGTTGCCTCAAATCGCTGACTTGGTTTTTTGTTTGTTTGTTTGTTTCTGGTAAGTTTAGACCTTTTGCCATTAAAAACGATACACGTGCAGGAGATAACAATGGAGCCTGTGAGATGCTCTGAGACACAAAGGCTGACATAGAGAACAGACTTATGGACATAGTGGGTGAAAGAGAGGGTGGGGCGAATTGAGAGAGCAGCACAGAAACATACACACTGCTGTGTGGGAATTTGCTGTATGACACAGGGAGCTCAAATCAGATGCTCTGTGACAACCTACAGGGGTATGATGGGGTGGGAGGTGGGAGGGGGGTTCAAGACGAAGGAGACATATGTATATCTACGGCTGATTCATGCTGATGTATGGCAGAAACCAACACAATATGGTAAAGCAATTATCCTCCAATTAAAAAAAAATTTTAATTGATTAACTGATTTAAGGCATATGTTAGGCATTCTCATCAAAGGCCCTGCTCAGTGCGATAGAACTAAGGTGTGGGTTGGGGGGTAAGGTAGTCCTGGTTAATCATGCTTTGGAAGCTTGAAGAAGGCAACTTTAGAGATAAGTGGTAAAGAAAGGATAGGCATTTTCCCTTAAATAAGAGCTCAGTAGCTTTTCTGACCAGTGCCTTCTCTGGTGCCAGAGCTGAGCTCAGATACACAGCTCCAGCAGGACAAACCAGCTTTGGACCTGTTCCCTGCCCGGCTGAGTCCCTCCGTGTGCTCGCTTACCAGTGGCCATAGTCCAGGTGCTGCCTGAGGACCGTGTGAGGCTGCACAGTTCCATAGGCGTCCACCTCGGGCATGTTCATGTCGTCAATGAAATAGATGAGCTTCTTATTGCCTGGGGGACCGTAGTTTCTGCCAGCTTTCTTTTCCAGAGGCTTCTCCAGGACAGCTGAGGAGAGAGCCAGTTAGTGAGGGAAGGAGTGTCAAAGCTCAGAGGCCAGTTCTAAGACAGTCCAGTGTCAAGGATGAGCCACAGTGCAGCATGCACGTGAGTGCTGCGTCCAGGGGCAGGCAGCTCCACAGGACCAGAGGGGAGGCAGGTGATGACCAGGCAGGGGTGGCAACAGCAGTGCCCGGGCCTCGGCCATCTGACTGTGCACGGTGTTAGGTTTGCACAGACATTTATGGTCTCACTGAAGCCTTAGAACAGTGCTGCAAGATTAGAACCATCACCCCTTTCACAGATGACAGAACTGAGACTCTGAAGAATGAATTAACTTGTCTAAGGTAGTGCCAGGGTACAGATCCAAATCAGTTAAACTTCAAGACCCATGTTCCTTCTACCACACGTGAGGCCCACGGCTTTCTTTGCAGGCTAAAAACAGAAGTCCCAAGGCCTAGTACTCTACCCTCAAGGAAATCTGCAAACAACCAGACCCTAGGTGGACTTCCCAGGTGGCACCTGTGTGGCCTCCTCTGGAAAAGGGCATGCAGTTCACTCCAGTATTCTTGCCTGGGAAACCCCATGGACAGAGGAGCCTGGGGGGCTACAGTCCATGGGGTCACAAAGCGTTGGACATGACTGAAGTGACTTAGCACACATGCACACACACACATGCACACACACACACACCCCTTCTCTACCTAAGACAGAGGAGGAGAGGATGGATGTGGTTCCCCTTCCACCCCTGGACAGTAAAAGAGGAAATCCTGGATATTTTGTCAACAGTGTTCTCAGTCCTGGGGTTTTCCCTGAGGGAGAGAAGAAACAATAGCCTCAGGGAATTTCCCAGAAGCCCCCAGTGTCATGGATGCACTGCCCCCTGCCTTGGGGTAGCAGAGCATCTCCGTGCCCTTCTAGAAACTAAGTACAGACTCTGTCCTGGAGCTGCATCTTCAATTATCCAGCCAGAGGGAAGGAATCAAAGAGTACATTTTCCCAGCCTGACAGAACTTGTTCAGAGAAAATCTAAGTAACAGGGTATATATATTTTTTTTTTTCAATAAACCAATTAGATATTTATGTACTGCAAGAACCAATACTATTACAGCTAGAGGCTCTAAGAACCGTCTCATCCCTTTTCTTGAAAAACAAGTTTGTAAACAAGGAAGAAGTGTCAACAGACATATGAAGGTGACAGATAGAAAGACATGTTCCTTTAAGAAGCTTGAATATTCTAATTTTCTGGTCCTGAGTTAAATTAAGTGTTCCAAATAGGAATTAAATTTAAATTTAATTAGCATGCAATTAACATATACTATCGACCAATTAATCACCCAACACCTTCCTACCCCCCTTAAAACATAACAACTATATATGAGATCTGTCAAAATGAAATATAATTAATGGGCTGCCAAGGACATGCTTTTGTGAACAGTCCTTCTAATAGGAAATTCTCTCCTTAGGAAGACTTGTTTCTCCTCCTCCTGAAGCAATGATATTCAAATCAACTCCTGGAATTAAGCAGACCCTGTAATTTGGGTTGATTAAGCTTTTTTGGCTACTTGAAGACTGTTGAGGAGAAAAGCATGTCAGTTAGCAAGAAGTGGGCTTGGAATACACCAGATTATCTCAAAAGGATGATTAAGAAAAGAGAGGCCTCCCTGGGAAAGGCACACACACTGGATCCCTTCTTGGCTGACCTCTGCTCCAAGTCTTCTCTAGAATGAAACAGTAGTGAGTTCTGCTTTCAGGCAGAACTGGAAGAACAGAAGTGGGTTTACGTAAGACATCTGCTCCTTGGAAGGAAAGCTATGACAAACCTAGACAGCGTATTCAAAAGCAGAAACATCACTTTGCTTACAAAAGTCAGTATAGCCAAAGCTATGGTTTTTCCAGTATTGTATGCATGAGAGAGTTGGACCATAAAGAAGGCTGAGTGCTGAAGAATTGATACTTTTGAATTGTGATGCTGGAGAAGACTCTTGAGAGTCCTTAGGACTGCAAGGTGATCAAACCAGTCAATCCTAAAGGAAATCAATCCTGAATATTCATTGGAAGGACTGATGCTGAAGCTGAAGTTCAATCCTTTGGTCACCTGATGGAAAGAGCTGACTCACGGAAAAGACTGTGATGCTGGGAAAGATTGAAGGCAGGAGGAGAAGGGGGTGACAGAGAATGAGACGGTTGGATGGCATCAGTGACTCAATGGACATGAGTTTGAGCAAGCTCCAAGAGATGGTGAAGGACAGGGAAGCCTGGCCTGCTGCAGCCCATGGGGTCACAAAGAGTCCGACACAACCGAGCGGCTGAACAACAACACTGCTACCATCCTCGTCCAGACTCTCATGGCTGGTGTCCATGACATCCTGCCAAATGATCTTCCTGCTTTTGCCCTTAGATTCGTACTCTATGTTCTCAAGACAGCAGGCAGAGGTATCCTTGTAAGATGTAAATCAGACTGTGCCAGTCCCATGCTTAAAACCCCCAGTGGCGTCCCATCTCACTTGGAGCAAAAGCCTGTCTGGTTACCTGGGCAAACCTCCCATGTTGGTTTTTCTGTCCCACTGCTTCTGCCTTCACTCCCTCTGCTCCCACCATCCTGTTTCTGACTCACGAGTCACCCACGGCCATGGCGTCTTTGCTCTGGCTGCTTCCTCTGTCTGCAATCTCTTCTCCTAAATGCCAGAAGTTTGCTCCCTCACTTACACCAGGCACTTACTTACTCAAATGCCATCTTCTTAGGAAGCCCTTCCCTAGCACTTGAGCCCAAATAAAAGCCCCCCCACCCCACCTTCTATGCCTGGCCCCGACTTCGTTTTCCTCTATTAACACTTATTACCACTTAATATCTTGTATATCTTACTTATTCATCTTGTTTATTATTTCAGTCCCTCCACATTATAAACTCCAAAAGGCCAGGAATCTTTCTCTGTTTTCCTCATTGTCATAACCCCAGCACCTAGGATATTATTTATCACAAAGGAAGGTATTCAAAAACGGATTAAAGAATGAATGAATACATGACTTAATATGATAACAAACTCCATGAATAGGCAAAGAAAGGTTTATCATACCCTCTTTGTAACTAAAGAAACAGAGGCTGACACAGGCTAAATGTGGTGCTGGAATTAGAACCCAAGGCTCTTGATACTGATCCCGATGCTTCTTTCACATGGCTGGGGCAGACAGACCTTGTGAGCCCTTCTCACTCATCCCAGGATTCCTCCAGGCTCTGAGCACCAGAGCCCTGCAGTCATTCATTTGCTGGGGATCACTAGGGACCTGGGTCTGTACAGACGACATAACTTGCACCGTATCACTGAACCTTCAGAGCAGCCCTAGCATGCATCATTATCACCTCTAAAACATCTCTCAACAAAAGAGAAAACTGAGCTTTAGGGAAATAAAGGGACTTTATTCAAGGTCATCCAGCTACTGAGGACAAAGTCAGGATTCCAACTCAGGTCTGCCTGACTATGGCAACTTATGCACCCACCATAGCACACTGCTTCTGAAACGTTACTACGATCTGGCTCCTGTCCTTCAGAAATCCCTAGTTTAGTTAACGTGCTGCCAGACCATGTTTTTTCACAGAGATCCTTAATAATCAATCATGTCTTCACTTTGCATTGGCCTGATTTGTGTTTCTGTGTTTCAACTCTTTTTCCTTAGTATTATCCAAATTCTCACATGTTAAGACATTTTAGTTATATTGTAAGGGCTCCTCACTTGTTCTTTCAAAAAATAACATATTTTGCATAATTATAAAATAATACATACTCATTATATAAAGATTGGAAAGCACAGAGAATCATAATGATGAAAATGAAAATTGCCCATAATTCTATCACCTAGCAGTAAGCCTAACTTTCAATATTTTGGTTTATTTCACTCTAGTGTATTTGCTCTGTTAGATTTTTTTCCTTTACAAAATAGGAATAATATTGTATATTCTGCCTGTGTATGTTGTTTTTCATTTCATATATTATAAACCTTTTTATGTGATAATACCTAGCCTACTAGAACATGGTTTTTAATTGCTGCATTGCATTCCATAATTTGGAGGTGCTAAAATTTACGGGATGATTTCCCTATAGTCTTAAATGTGTTGTTTTCAATTTCTTTATGTTTTGAATCCCCATTCGAAGTAGAGCATCTTGCCTACTAGATGGTAAGTCTTTGATGATTTAATTCTGTGTCATCTCCTTCTGGACTTCCCTGGTGCCTCAGCTGGTAAAGAATTCACTTGCAATGTGGGAAACCCCGTTGATTCCTGGGCCGGGAAGATCCCCTGGAGAAGGGCTAGGCTACCCATTTCAGCAGCCTATCCATTCTTGTGCTTCCCTGGTGGCTCAGATGTTAAAAGAATCTGCCTGCAATGCAGGAGACCTGGGTTCGATCCCTGGGTTGGGAAGATCCCCTGGAGAAGGGCATGGCAACCCACTCCAGTATTCTTGCTTGGAGAATCCCCATGGACAGAAGAGCCTGTCTACAGTCCATGGCAGGCTAAAGTCCATGACAGGGGACTGCAAAGAGTTGGACACGACTGAGCCACTAAGCACAGTGCAGCATCTCCTTTTTAGAAGCCATTCAGGCAAGTGCTGAAAGCTATCCATGTGATAATGTAATGCTCCTTTGAGGTCAAGAGTTTGATCAGATCTTTCAAAGTCTCATCCAGCTTTAAACTTTTTAATGAACAGGTGATGGGTTTGTTTTACACAAGGACTCAGACACCTGAGCTCCCATCTAATTAGTGTAATTACACACTCAAATATTTGTTGAGCTAATACTTCAAGTTGCAGTTGGATGTCAGGAGAATTCGGAACTGTGATGAGCATTGCTTTGGCTCACTCCCATTGCACTGCAAATACAAGTCCATCGATGCCGTGACCCAGTTCTTTACTCCTCTTTTTCCCTTTCTAAACTGTCCTGTTGATGGGTCATTGCAAATTCCTTTAGTTCTCAAAAATCACTTGTATTTCCAAAATGAATGAGAAAAGACTTAAGCTATTTAAATAGACATAAAACAGACCAATTGAAAAAGATTAAAAGTGATTTCAAACTATATAGTAGAAGAAACTTATTTGAGCCACTAATCATGGGTGATATAGTTACTGTAATGAAATAAGAATGGTTACATTGTCCTTTATGAACTGGCTCTTTGAAAGCTTAGAACTCAATCTGTGTATAATTACAGTAGCCATGCCATCCCAGATCACTGATACAAACCCATCTCTACTTTTGTAGGAAAACAAATTTTAGGCACTCAGTTCTAAAAGGCATGTATCCAGGAAACTTATAAAAGGTGTATTGGGCTACAAAATGGTCATGGTCTTCAACCTAGATTTTTACAGGAGGTATTTTTTTTTTTTTAATTTATCTTTGATCATCCTAACCTTCAACAACATCCAAGAGTGGATCATTAGATGATAACCCAGTGAAGGGAAAGGAAGCAGTGGCCCTGGGTCTGTGGTGTTTAGAGCAGCTGGAGGGACACAGATCTGCCTCCTCAGCCAAGATGCCAGGGTTATTAACCTGCTATTGGTGCAGCTGCTGGCAAGTGGTCAGGTGAAGCCTGAGAGTGTCACTGAACAACCGAAGGGCCTCTTCTACTTACTGTCAAAGGCAGAGACACCCATGTGCTCCAGATATTTAGACAAGTGGAAGCAAAGTTGGCATTCTCTTATGGAAATGTAGATGCACAACTTATCAAAGTGGATGGATACAATAGCTCAATGAAATAAGACAGCTTGGCTATTAAATCACTATGCAACTTTGAGGGAGGTCACGTAAGACCTCTAAGCCTCATTTTCTCATTTTGTAAAAATAGAGACTGTTATCAGATCCCTGATGGACATCATTTCCATCTTCCTTCTCCTTAGTTATGTTCCAGCTAGAAACTGGCCATGTGACACAATTTTGAACAGACACATAAATCAGTGGGATTCCTGGAGTGCTACTGTTTCCTGACAAGGGCACGAACTCTTCCCTTTATCTTTTTTTTTCCATTTGGAATGTGGATGTGATGGCTGGAGCAGCAGAGACTCTGCTATCCTGAAGGAGCGTCTAAGAGAATAATAGATATTATAGCCTCAATAGCATTGAACCATTGATTCAGCATTAGCAACTACCTACCTCAAGACTTCTTGTTGCATGAAAAAAACTCTGTGTCATTATCAGATTTTCTCCTTGTTGTTCAGTTGTTCAGTCACGTTTGACTGTTTGCGCAGCACACAGGTGGCCAAAGGATTGGCGCTTCAGCCTCAGCATCAGTCCTTTCAATGAGTATTCAGGGTTGATTTCCTTTAGGTAGGACTGACTGATTTGATCTCCTGGCAGTCCAAGAGACTCTCAAGAGTCTTCCCCAGCACAAGATGAAAGCATCAATTCTTGGGCACTCAGCCTTCTTTATGGCCCAACTCTCATATCCACATGACTACTGGAAAAAGCATAGTTTTGACTATACGGACCATTGTAGACAGACTGATGTCTCTGCTTTTTAATACGCTGTCTGCTGCTTGCAGTCAAAAGCATTACTGATAACACAGGGGCTTGGCATAGTAAAAACTTCAAATAAAGCTGTGCTATCCACACTGATAAGCAATGTGAATGCCTTGAAACACAAGCCCTGTTTGCATTTGAAGGAGTTTTGAATCTGTTTAGAAAAGTACTCAATGGAGACCCCAGAGCTGGAAGCGATAAGAGAGGAAAGATGCAGGGAATATCAAGCAGCTGCCTTCTCTATAAAAGAACATCTGATTTGAGAAAAATGGCATCCAATGGACTAGCAGGATGAGTGAGCTGTAAAACACTCCTCTGGAGACCTCAGTGAATTGACCTGCTTGGTGAAGTTATTGCCCATTTGTAAGCTGGAACATTTTTTTCAAAAACATTATTTTTGCTTTAGCATAGCTTATGCTAAACGTCTTTTTTTTCCAAGCAAAAGGGGCTTGCTCATGCTCCTTTTGTTTTGGCAGTTGGGGCTCAGGGATTTTTGTATCGTATTTATAACTTAAGTTTGAGAAGGATTTTAATATTGTTAGAATAACAGCTTCCATTTACTGAGCACTTATTGTATGCTAGGAATCATTCTGAGTGTTTTACATATTTTGCCTTGCTATTCAGGAATGAAAAGAATTAACTGTCATACCCTCAACAACATGGGTAAATCTCAAAATCAAGCTGAGTGAAAGGAGCCAGACAAAAAAAAAAAAAAAAGAGGGCTATTATATGACAATTCCATTATATAAAATTCTAGAAATTGCAAACTAACCTGTAGTGACAGAAACAGATCAGTGGTTGCCTTAGACACAGAGAGGGGACTGGGGGGGGGGGCACGTGGTTGGGAGGGAGGGAGGGATTACCAGGGAGGTGAGCGACTCTCAAAGCGTTGAGTGTGTACGTTATTTCAAGCATAGAGATGGTTTCATGGTGGGTAAATATTTAAAAACTTATCGGACCGTGTGCTTTAATGCATACCATGTATCATATGTCAATTATAACTAAAAAATATTTTATAAATGGAAAATGTTGAAAAATTATGTTGCATTTTAGTAGGAGAATGGGTAAATGAGCTGTGATTTAGTCACACAAGGGAATTCTATGCAGCAGTGAAAACCAGTGAAGAAGCACTCCACATGCATTAAGACAGACAAGGATGAGAAAAGCAAGTTACCAAAGGAAGTTATAATATGACACATACTTAAAATTTAAATACACACAACAACATCGTGTATTTCATGGCTACATACATATATCGAAAGGGTAACTTGGGAATGATGGTGCATCAGCTGTAGTGGTCCTAGTCTGGTTTCCAAGGGCATGATGGGGGAAGGGCTGGGGGGTGGTGTGTTAGCTGTACTTAAAATGCTTAGATCCATAGCAAGACGACAGAAATGTTAGCATCTGTGAAGTCTGGGTGGTGGGTACATGGGCATCTGTTATACTCTTGTCTGTACTTTTCCGAATGCTCGAAATATTTCATAATTTTAAAAACGTTTAAGTCATTCTCCATCCCCACTCTTAGCATCCAGTTCCCCTTGCCAAGGGCAACTGCTGTTGCTTGCGTGTCCCTCCGGAGATATTCTTAGGAAGTATAAGCATGGATGTGCGAGTGTATATGTATGCAAAGTTTTATATGTCTCTTTTTAAACAAGACATAATTTGGAGCATACTATACACACTGTTCTGTATTGTGCTTTTCTCACTCGACAAAGATTTTGGAAATGGAGCCAGCTTAACTCATAAAGAATGTCCTCATTCTTTGTAATAACGCCTGGCATTCTATCATATGGATAACCAGGCTATTTCCTGTCTTTGCCATCATTACATTCATTACCTTTTAAACACTCATTCTGCACATCTGTCTGGGTTTATACTGTCTGCCTTCTAAAGCAGACTGTACCACATCACTTTCAACATAATTCCATAGGGTCTTAACCACAAACCGCAGTAAAAATGCTGGGCTTCAGAAAGAGTGATGGAGGGCAACCCTGGAGGTCCAGTGGTTAAGATTCGGTGCTTACACTGCAGAGGGCATGGGTTCAATCTCTGATCAGAGAATTAAGATCCTGCATGCCGCATGGCCAAAACCAGAACAGAGACATGGACTCCTGCTGTGGGGGCACAATTTGCTTCTTGTCTGATGTCAGAGCAGCCACCCTGTGGGTTCCTGCATCTCTTTTTTACATTTTCTATTTCCCCTTGGATACCAGCTTTCTTGTTCCAACTTTTATAACTGCTAAGCACCCTTCCTCTTGCCATTTTGTTACTTCTGAAATGTTTTCAGCTAAGAAGCCAAATGAACAAACTTGTTTGGACTGTGACTAAAGTGATGGATGGGAATTTTCAAGTAAGGGAATCTGGCATTTTTCAGAATCAAGGATATGAAGCTCCTCTCTTTTTTTCTTGGCAATGAATGTTTATTCTCTAGTCAAAGTACTTTTTACATTATAAAATCATTACAATAGTATTCTAGAAAATAATCTTTCCAGACTCAAATAGTGTCACTAGTGGTAAGAGTAATATTATCAAATATTTATTTCAATTTCCAAAGCGTTTTATTTTCAGGGGAGGAGG
This sequence comes from Budorcas taxicolor, assembly GCF_023091745.1. NCBI lineage: Eukaryota > Metazoa > Chordata > Mammalia > Artiodactyla > Bovidae > Budorcas > Budorcas taxicolor. The sequence goes on along the minus strand of NC_068928.1, from coordinate 30,272,997 downwards.
TATAGCATAGTGGTTAAGGGAGCAGGCTCTGAAGTCAGACTCTCTGGATTCAAACCCTGGTTCCACCACTCACTGTGTAGCCTCAAGGAGCTTATGTAACTTCCCTGTGCCTTGGTTTTCTAATCTATGACATGCGGGGGATAAAAGGACTTACTTCACAGGTCTGCACAAGATTAAATGATTTGGGGACTTCCCTGGTGATCCAGTGGCTCAGACTCCAGAGGGTGGGGCGGGGCTGTTCCGGTGTGAGGAGTGAGAGGGGGGGTTCTCTCCAGCCTGGCTACTACCCTCCTCTTGTGGGGAGACTGGCTTCAGCGCTTCTTCAAAAGGAGGCTGCTTCTAGGGTCAGCGTGAGGAGTGTTTCTAAACTAAAGGAGACTCGACAATCAGTGAAGGTCAAGAAAGTGGCTGGGGTCAGGGAGGCAGATGCAGTGACCCTTGGGATCCCTGAGGGCCCCCGTCCGCTCGGGAGCCCAGCACGTGAATGCCTTGTGAAACGCACACTCCGCGTGCGCAGCAGGCTGGAACTGCCACACCAGCCTTGTGGCACCATGGTGACCTTAGGCAGCCACGTGCTTGAACCCGAGCCTCAATTACCCCACGTGTAAGGTGTGAGGGGTGCATGAAATGACCTCTAGAGACCCTTCTGGTGCCAGGAGTCTGTAAGCCCGTGGGAATCTTTCGGTAGGTTTTCTGTTTTCTTTGTCATCAAGGCACTGACCTGCTCTGTGTGGAACTCCTGCCCTGGAGGAGTTCAGCAGCCAGGGAAGCACTTCGGGATGAAGAATGGGAAAGGGGACCTTGCTAAGGTGCTGGAGAGAGGGACAGACAGGGGAGGGGACAGGCAAGAGAGGAGTGGGAGGGGAGTCAGCTGGGGAGGTGCCTGACCTCTGTTGCAGCTCAGAGTGGAGGACGTCAGGTCCCCCGCTCCATGCCCCCTGGGCCCTTTATGTGAGCAGCTCCTTGCAGGAAATCACCCTCAGCAGGAAGCCCCTTTCTTGTCACTTTAGTGAAGCTATAGTGTAACTAGCCTGGAGCACTACAGTCCATGGGGTCACAAAGAGTTGGACATGATGAGCACCTCACACACACATACTGTAACTCACTTTTTAAACCAGGCACGCCCATGCTCTACTTGCCCTTGCCCTTGACCTGAGCACTCCTTTCAAATCATTTCATCACTCAATACCTAACTGACTAACTCGTCAGTTCTTCCCATAGATCAAAGAAGTAGAAATGGCAAATAAGCAATTAATAGATTGATTGCTCCTTGGAAGAAAAGCTATGACCAACTTAGCATATTAAAAAGCAGAGACATTACTTTGCCGATAAAGGTCCATATTGTCAAAGCTATGGTTTTTCCAGTAGTCAGGTACGGATGTGAGAATTGGACCATAAAGAAAGCTGAGTGCCGAAAATTGATGCTTTTGAACTGTGGTGTTGAAGAAGACTCTTGAGAGCCCCTTGGACTGCAATATCAAACCAGTCAATTTTAAAGGAAATCTACCCTGAATATTAATTGGAAGGACTGATGCTGAGGCTGAACCTCCAATACTTTGGCCAAAGGATGTGAAGAACTGGCTCATTGGAAAAGACCCTGATGCTGGGAAAGATTGAAGGCAGGATTAGAAGGGGACAACAGAAGATGAGATGGTGGGATGGCATCACTGACTCAATGGACATGAGTTTGAGCAAAGTCCGGGAGTTGGTGAAGGACAGGGAAGCCTGGCGTGCAGAGTCAGACACGACTGAGAGACTGAACTGAACCGAATTAACAGATGATCAGACCTCTCCCAAGATTCCTCTTCAGTCATCTTGCAAACAAATCAAACTGTATGAACAAGATGACGTTTAGAGCAGTGGTCCTCAACCTTTTTGGCACCAGGAACTGGTTTCCTGGAAGACGATTTTTCCACAGACTGAGCGGTGGGGGATGGTTTTGGGATGATTCAAGCGTGTTACATGTACTGTGCACTTTATTGCTGTTATTATTGCACCACTTCCACCTCAGATCATCAGGCATTAGGTCCTGGAGGCTGGCGACCCCTGGTCTAGAAGGTCTCTGGAGCTGACAAGCCTGCACGCAGTGCGGAGATGGCCACGACCCTGACCTGCCCCATCCTCATCTCAGTGATTAACTGAGATGACTTGTTTCTCTTTAAACTTTCTCACCACGGAGCAGTCTTGGGAAGCAGTTTTTGGGAGACGCTGAACCCGCCGTCTCCCCAGATTGCTGGCACTTTGATTAAACGCCCCTTTCTCTTCCCTGGTTGGCGAGTGAGTCCCTGACTTTGTGCGCAGTGAGGAGCAGGCCGGCTCACTCAGTTACCGGTGTGCTGACACTCACCCTGCAGCATGGCTGATGTGGTGTAGTAGTTGAAGGGCACGTTTTTCACCAGGTATGCCTCGGGGTCCAGGCTGGCCAGCTTCGCTTCCACCAGCACCGACTTGCCGGTGCCCGCAGTGCCCACCAGCATGACCGGCCGCCGCCGCGCCAGGAGCCGCTCCAGGAAGTAGCAGAGGCATATGGTCTCGCTGGTGTGCACCAGGCAGGCCTGGGGTCAGGGGGAGATGGGGTGGGGGTGGCGGGAGACAGGAGGAGAGAACTGGGGGCTCGTGGGAGACTCACATGCTGTCAGAGCACCCTGGGGCATTTCAGGAGAGGGAATCGCGCTGGGGTTGGGGGCTCTCTATTGCAGGCAGGAGGGGCCCCTGTTACGCAGAGAGACCCTTCCGGTAACTCATGCTGTGGTTAGAGGGCACACTCATCCGCTTCTACTAGAGCTGTTTGCCTCCCTGAGGCCTCTGGATTGTATTTTAAAGCCTTCTGCCTGATCAACCCCGTGCTGTCTCAGGATGCCTGCAGGGGGGTCTGCTAATTAAGTTACCTAGGCTTGGGGAGATCTTATGACTATGCTGAGGGCTTCCCAGGTGGTTCAGTAGTAAAGAACCTGCCTGCAATGAAGGAGACATAAGAGACACAGGTTCGATCCCTGGGTCAGGAAGATCCCCTGGAGAAGGGCATGGCAACCCACTCCAGTATTCTTGCCTGGAAAATCCCATAGTCAGAGGAGTCTAGCAGGCTATAGTCCATAGGGTCACAAAGAGTCGGACTGAAGTAACTTAGCACGCACACATGCATCACTATATTGAACCTCTAATTTCCTCTGAAAAGAAAAGTAGCTAATTCTTAATGAGGTCAAACCTTTTGGGAATGCGTCAGGGGCTGCCACGAGAGCCACCACAGATTCTGGGGACATTACATATCCCTGGTCGCTGCTCAGCCACACTCACCTGCAGAGGTGTCTCAGGGTCAAATTCAAACTGCGGGATGAGCTTGGACCAAGGCTCGAATTTCTTGGTCTCTGGGTCTATGTAATAGTCAAAGATGGTTCCTTGGGAGGGAAATTTGATGGTCTTGAACTCGTTGAGCCACCATTTGCTGAACTCTGCCCGGTGGTCCACGAGCTGCCCAAACAAAGCAAGTCAGGAGTCAAGGCTCTGCAGAGCACGAGAAGTCTGGACAGGCTGCCCTGCATCAGGCAGAAGGTCAGGGCCGGGAGCACAGCTGGCTCCTCCTTGTCCCCCGAGGACCAGCCCGAACAAGGCCCAGCTAAGCAGGGGCTGCTCTGGAGTGTGTATGTGTGCACCTGCTGGACCACGGGGCTGGGTCGCCCTGGCCTGGTGCATCTCAGAGCCCTGGCAGGTGGAGGGGAGGGAGGGAGGGAGGTGTAAGAACAGACAGAGAGGGATCCTGAGACCCCAAGAAGGGCAAGTGCAGCCAGGAACTCTCAGAGACCTATCCAACACACCCCTCTAGACTCCTGAGACTCTGAGCCATGTCCAGGACAGCAGTTGGGGACAGAAGGAATAAAATGGTGCCTGTTGGGACTTCCCTGGCAGTCCAGTGGTTAAGACGTCACCTTTCAGTACAGAGGGTGTGGGTTTTATCCCTGGTCCTGAAGCTAAGATCCCACACACCTCTTAGCCAAAAAACTCCAAATATAAAACAGAAACAATATTGTAACACCTTCAATAAAGACTTTATAAATGGTCCACATTAAAGAAAATCTTTAAAAAATAAAATGTGACTGTAGACACCTGGGGGGCACAGGAAGAAACAGCGATAAGAATCTCAGCGGGGAGTGGAGTACATAACCACCAGCAAGTCACGTCTTTTCATGCCGCAGTTTCCTGATCTATAAAATGAGGATTCTAGAAAAGAGTATTTTTGAATTTCCTTCCAGAGCTAAAATCCTCAAATCTAGGGGCAAATCTAGAGACAAAGCTATACAGGTCTTTCTGACAGAAGGAATAGACAGAGACACGGTATTTACATGCACCCATATGAAAGCATGAGCCCCGAAGACAGGGCTGTGCACCTGAGTATTCAGGCTATTTCTTTCAGACCGAAATGTAACACCCACGCCCCCCACAACACACCCACACATGTACACACAAACGCCCACTGCTACCGGCTACCTTCTTGGGGAGCCAACCCACTCTTTGAACACACAGACCTAGGAAAAGTCCTGAGGAGGTTCAGAATGGGCAATTTAGGAAATGTTTCTGCAGAGCAGGACAGACTAGGAAGCTGGGCGCATGGCAATGAATCTGAACTTGGAAGAAATGGCACTGACTTTGCTGTCTACTTGGTAAATAGGATTGCATTCTTGCACCTTAAAAAGAGAATGGAAATAGGCTCTAAGGACAGGTTTGTTTGCTCTTCTTATTCTGATGTGAATTCAGATTAAGGGGACAAAATATCTTCCTAATATCTGTCCTCCTCAATCAGAAATGTGAGGGGAAACAAATCCCAGTCTTTGACCCTTGGACGAAATTCTTTTTTTCCCTCTGTAATTCTTTATTAAAAATACTGCTGAACATAGAGACTGGAAACGAGATTAAAGATGAATAACCCAGATTGGGATCATGACATCAGAATTTAACATACTGGTGCTTTTTAGGAAAGTTGTTGACATCCAAATTGTAGATCCAAGGTCAAAAGCAAAATGCAAAGGTACCCTCAAAAATATTTACTGTGAAGTAAATACACTAGCTCAGTCGATAAAGAATCTGCCCACAGTACAGGAGACCCAGGTTCAATCCCTGGGTTGGGAAGATACCCCGGAGAAGGAAATGGCAATTCACTCCAGTATCCTTGCCTGGAAAATCTCATGGACACAGGAGCCTGGTGGGCTGCAGTCCATGGGATCACAAAGAGTCGGGCATGAGTGAGTGACTAACACTTACTTACTTAAATACACTAACAGAATTTAAAATAGGTGCAAAAAATAGAAATAACCAATGTTATATGATTTCAAGGGTGGTGCTTTCTGTGCTTTTTCATTACAATGGGAAGATATAGGAAGTTTATGAGCTTCCCTTGTGGTTCAAAAGGTAAAAAAAAATCTGCCTGCAATGCAGGAGACCCAGGTTTGATCCCTGGGTTGGGAAGGTCCCCTGGAGAAGAGAATGGCTATCCACTCCAGTATTCTTGCCTGCAGAAGCCCATGGACAGAAGATCCTGGCGGGCTACAGTCCATGAGGTCACAGAATCAGACACGACTGAGCAAGTAACACATACACGCACAGGGATTTTATATCCTTAGTTTGAGTACTCTCAGATATAAAAATCTTCCTACGAATTAAAACGATTTTTAGACAACCTCTCAAATGGAATTACACTATGGAAAAGAGGGCTTCCCCCTAAAACACCTAAGCAGAACTAAAAGTGCTACTGAAAAACCATTCCCAATAAAAACTAAGAGAAAAGAAAATACAAAACAAAGCTTAAAAAATGTGTCTTACCTGACAGCAACTGTTTTCTGGCTGACAGCATTTATTCATGAAAACATAACAGCTATCTACCTTTGGATAAAAAATTCCTGAAGACCTTTGGCTTCCTAATGAAAACCAGATTTTAGGTGTATATGGAGAATCCAAGACAGACCAACTTTAGAAAGAAGGAGGTTGGTGGTGGACCCTCTTTCCTCACTCTCCATTCCACTTTGAGCTACCTGGTCAGTTTCTCAGCCAAGCCATTCACTGGGCTGCACTGTCTGGCTTCCTAAAGCCTGGCGCTGGACCTAACTTTCTACTCTAACTGGACGCTAGAAAGACAAGGTCACCTCTGCTGAGCCATCCAGCTGCCTTCTCCCAGTTTGACTCTTTGAGTGTCTCTGCTCTTTGAGCGACCTCAGGGAAGGAGCTCCTTTTGAACTCCAGCTCCTTTAGATTCCGACAAGTCTCCGGTCCTCTTCCTGCCCTTTGAACTTGACAACAGGAAGGCTGACATACAGTGTGGTGCAATGTAGCTGAGTTTGGAAACACAGTATCACCTCGTTTGATCTTCATGATGCTCTAAGTCAGCCTGGCTCCTGAAAATTACTCCTATTTTATGCATGAAAAAGCAATAGCACACTGGTTACATTCTAGCAACATATGGCAGAATTGGGAGTCAGGGGAAAGAATGGTGGTGGGGGAAGGGACAGTTAGGGAGTTTGGAATGGATATGTGCACACTGCTATATTTAAAATGGATAACCAACAAGGGCCTACTGTATAGCACAGAGAACTGTGCTCAGTGTTATACAGCAGCCTGGATGGGAGGGAAGTTTGGAGGAGAATGGATTCATGTGTATGTATGGCTGAGTTCCTCTGCTCAGCCTGAAACTATCACAACATTGTTAATTAGCTGTACTCCAATATAAAATAACAAGTTTATTTATTTATTTAAAGAGAAGAATTGGGAGTTGAACCTAGGTGCTGGATAGGGTGCTGAGAAGCATTTGCTTCTGAGAGAGAATTTGCTGTGACTGCTGCAAAGTATTTAGCCAGGATCCACCTGCCCACTCCCAATGTCTACCCAGGTATGGGCTGTGCTTTGTATTATATTCTGCTTTTCGTTAATAACAGCTTTTTCAATATAAGCACCATGGGTGTTCCTGATGTGAATATTCTGGCTACCTTCGTACTTTTCTATTTACAGCACTATTTCGTGTTTGGCTTGAATGCAGGCTGTGAGGGGGTCTTGGACAGTTCCTGCTGCTGAAAGCTTTCTCCAGTGTGCTCTGCCCCCCTCTACCCACCAGGGCCAGCACGGCCGCCGACAGCTCCAAGTACTCCAGAGCCCGGGACGCCCGGAGGGAGGCTTTCTCTTGGGCTTTTAAAAAGCACTGAGTGGATTTAAATTTTTCTACATGGAGATAGAAAAAATTGACCACGTGTCTTTATCCTGGTACCCCATGGCCTGTTCGGCACCAGTGTAAGAGAGGAGCCCAGCAGTGGTTGCTGACATTTCAGCAGCCAAAACGTCAGGGGCTGCATCTTTTAAAAGTTATTTATTTCTTTAATTGTGGCTGTGCTGGGTCTTCGTTGCTGCACGTGGGCTTTTCTCTAGTTGTGGTGAGTGGGGGTTACTCTAGATTTGGTGTGCGGGCTTCTCATTGCGGTGCCTTCTCTTGTTGCAGAGCACGGGCTCCAGGAACGTGGGCTCAGTGGTTGCCGCGCAGGCACTGGAATACAGACTCAGTAGTCATGGTGTAGGGGCTTGGTTGTGGGATCTTTCTGGATCAGGAATCGAACCCAAGTCCCCTGCCTTGGCAGGTGGATTCTTATCCACTGTGTCACCAGGGAAGCCCCTACCTTTTTCTTTGGAAGAGCCCATAATCAACCCAGACCAGAAAGAGTAAATCATAACTTTCCAAAAACTGCAGCTTGGCTTAATCCCCTGTTGTGAGAAAAGCATCAGATACTTGCTATAAAACTGAATATTTATGGCGCACGCGTGCTAAGTCACTTCAGTCAGGTCTGACTCTCTACAACACTATGGATTATAGCCTGCCAGGCTTCTCTATCCATGGGATTCTCTGGGCAAGAATACTGGAGTGGGTTGCTGTGCTCTCTTCCAGGGGATCTTCCTGACCCAGGGATCAAACCCGTGTCTCAGGCGTCTCCTGCATCACCTGGGAAGCCCTAAGTAGGAGAACATTAATAATAAGCAGTATTCTAAGAGGTTTACATGTGGAAAATTAGAACAGCATCCCTTCATTTAATCCTTACATCTATCCTAGGGAATGGGTACCACTATTATCACTTTCACTGCCTTTGTACCCAAAGTTTTGGGTATCAGGATAAAGACACTTGGTCAATTTATCTAGCTCTTTGTACCAGTAATGAGATTAAGGTAGAGAGATGTTAAATCACTTGTCCAGGGTCCCCAGGTAACAAGTGGCAGAGTTAGAATTCAAACCCCGGGTCCACACTCTCAGCCTCTATAGGATGTTGCCTGGTAGCTAGCGCATGCTCAGTCACTAAGTCGTGTCTGATTCTTTCTGACCCCGCCACTGTAGTCCACCAGGTTCCTCTGTCCATGGAATTCTCCAGGCAAGAATACTGGAGTGGCTAGCCATTTCCTTCTCCAGGGGATCTTCCCAGCCCAGAGACCAATCTCATGTCTCCAGCATTGCCAGGTGTATTCCTTACTGCTAAGCTGCCCTGGTAGCTAGAGTCAGTTGTAAAAGACTGATCTGCCTAACCTCAATTATGTTGTTTCCAGGTAAAGTACCTTTTATTTGGAGAAAACTCAGTAAAGTAAAAGGTTGAGAATACACAAAGCTTAGAGAACAGGATGCCAAAGAGCCTGAAACCACAGCAGTAAACACCAAGAGATAAATACTACTTCGTTTTTCTACTCATAGATGTTGATTAACCTTTGGTCTAACTTTCTATGGTTCTTCCACAAAGAAGGCTGACTAATGAAGACTTGATGCCTTCAAACTGCGGTGCTGGATAAGACTCTTCAGAGTCCCTTGGACTGCAAGGAGATCAAACCAGTCAATCCTAAAGGAAATCAACCCTGAATATTCACTGGAAGGACTGATGTTGAAGCTGAAGCTCCAATATTTTGGCCACCTGATGGGAAGAGTCAACTCACTGGAGAAGACCATGATGCTGGGAAAGATTGAGGGCAGGAAGCCAAGTAAGTGACAGACGATGAGATGGTTGGATGGCATCACTGACTCAATGGACATGAATTTGAGCAAACTCCTGGAGATAGAGGAGGACAGGGGGGCATAGTGTCCTCCTGCAGTCCATGGAGTCATCAAGAGTCAAAAATGACTTAGCAACTGAACAACAGCAAAAGCCTTCTGGGGACAGCTCTGTGTTTCAGGGGTGATGAAGATGTGATGGTTGGTATAGATGCTTGTTCTAGAAGGTTTTTAAGAAGGGATTCCTCCTACTCAAGCCTCTAAAGCACAGCACCATCCCACCTAAAACACACATCTTTCTAAGTATGGTATTCACACCTCTAGTTTTTCAAATTCAATCAGCAACTGTCCAAGAAATTAGGGATACATTCACTAAATCAAAAAGCAACAAAATGCAGCTCAGTCTCATCTGTCTCACTACATGAAGCTCTCCTAAGGGGGCTGGCGTCTTCAGCAAAATCAGGGAGACATAAATAAATGGTTTGATGCCCCCATGTTAATTCTGACATTTAACCGTTCTGTCTACCAAATCTTGGCTGGTTAGCGTGGGTGTTAGCCTCAGCACACACCCTCTTACCTGGTCCTGGACCAGTGCTCCACCAAAAGCCCAGATGGCAGCAAACACAAAGTAAAGCTCGTAGGTGTCCTTGGGGCAGTCTGCGGGGATGTCCTCCTCGGTCAGCAGACACTCGAGAAGGTGGCACAGCATCTGGACTGTGCTCTGCTCTGGGACGGGAATTATCTTCTTAAATCTGAAGAGAGAGAGACCCAGATATGTTCTAAAACATTGGACTATTCCATCCTAGTGGTGCTGTTGGACAACTATGGACATCTGCTGGTGTCTGTGGATTTGACAACTCTATGTGGCTTTGCAGCAGCAAAAGCTTTGGTATTATAGAGGCTCGGGGTGGCTGATAAGCAAGCCATCTAGGTTCCCAGATGGGTCAGGGTTAAGAACCTGTCTGCCAATGCAGGAGAGATGGGTTCGATCCCTGGGTTGGTAAGATCTCCTTGAGGAGGGCATGGCTACCCACTCTATTCTTGTTTGGGAAATCCCATGGACAGAGAAGCCTGGTGGGCTACAGTCCATGGGGTTGCAAAGAATCGGACATGACTTAGCAACTGAACAAAAACTACAACTTGCACCTTCCTCCAGAAACACCTGTATAGCACTCACAGAAGGCTCTTTGAATCTCCCTTCTCTTCACTCACCTCTCTTCCTGCCTGGAATGACAACAGGCATCTCAACTCCATCCTAATGTATGTTTCCCCTGCCGTCTGCCACACCTGGAGGGGACTGCCTGGGGATGTCTGACTTTGGGGACAGGATAGAACATCAGCAGGACACCAGGTATGAGCCAACAGGCTCTTTGTCGCTGCTTTAATTCTTCGCCTTCCTCACTGCTTGGCCTACCTGGTTCTGAGCGCATCTAAGCAGGTCGGAAGATACTTGTCAAATAGGATGGTTAGGTTGGCTCTCTCTGTCTGGCTCTCTCTCCTGTCGATCCAGCTGCTCACAGGAGGGTTCCAGCCCAGGTCTGCTGGGTTAATGTACAGGATCCCTGGGAGCATAGAGAATATAGCTTAGTTACATGTCCATAGAGCTCAGGATATTCTTCACTCCAGAGTTTTTTTCTCTGTTTAAAAAAATGTACAGAAGACTGGCCTTGAAAAGAACAGAGGGGCTTCCCTGGGAGTCCAGTGGTTGAGGCTTTGTCTTCCAGTGCAGGGGTGCAGGTTCAATCTCTGGTCGGGGAACTAAGATCCTATATGTCTTGTGGCCAAAAAGCCGAAACATAAAACAGAAGCAATATTGTAACAAATTCAATAAAGACTTTAAAAATGGTCCACAGCAAAAAAAAAAAAAAAAAAAAAATCTTGAAAAAGAAAATAACAGAGATCTGGCTGAGATCTGAGAGGGTTTGCTATTGGGATCAGCTCTGATAGCCTGATAATAGCTGATGGACAGCAGTGTTGAGAAGGATCCTGAGGCCAAATCCAGGCTCAGGAGGAAAGAAGACTGTGATTGATTAGCAATACTTGTCATGGTGACGAAGTGTGCACATTCATGGTGGCCCCCAAAAGGATATTGTTTAGTTGCTCAGTTGTGTCTGGCTCTTTTGTGACCCCATGGACTGTACCCTGCCAAGCTCCTCTGTCCATGGAATTCTCCAGACAAGAACACTGGAGTGGGTTGCCATTTCCTCCTCCAATGGATCTTCCTGACCCAAGGATCAACCTCACGTCTCCTGCATTGGCAGGCAGATTCTTTATCACTGAGCCACCAGAGAAGCCCCTCAATGGATAAGTCCATGTCCTAACCAGGAAAGTTATGGTATAAAGTCATTTTGCACCAAGATATAGTGAGAACTTGTAATGCTCAATCATCTTCACTAGCCTCCATGGAAGCTAGAACTGGCCTGAAAGTAGCATAATTCAAGGCATTTCTGTGCAGAAGACAGTAGTAGTCCAGCTCAGGGGCTATTCCTCTTTCTGTTACTGTAAACATTTCTGAATTGAGAAACTCACATGATCCTGGCTACAGAGCACGGGCTCACTTTCGTGCATATGGATTAGGGCTGAGGATTAGGCCAGAGTTTTGGATGGTCAATGTCTGACTCCTGTTTGGAGCTTTGGTCAGAGCCAGTGAAACAGGTATCACTAGAGGCGCCTGTTTTCAGCTGAGTAGGTATGTGGCTGTTCCCTCTCGTGGTCCATACCTGCTCTGGAGACAGTGGCTGGTGTGGCCATGTGCAGGTGGCTGATCTCAAAGAGAAGCCTCATGGTGGGATTCAGAGGGATCCTCTCGTTGCTTGCCAGGGTCAGCACCTGGACACGGGTGAGGGGCGCAGCAGGCAGGGAGGAATTATGGTGCAAGGCCAGCTCAGGGGAGTTTGGCTTTTATTCCTGATAGGCATTACGATTATAAGTATCTTCAAAAGTTTCTACAAAGTCCTCTGTCTCTCCTTCTATAGCCCCTTGATCACCATCCCTGTGTACTGAGTCAGGAAATAAGCTATCTGAAAAGTTTAAGTGATGTCAGTGATTTGAATGAACTGGACCATATTGATGCTTTTGAACTGAAGTGCTGGAGAAGACTCTTGAGAGTCCCTTGGACAGCAAGGAGATCAAACCAGTCAATTCTAAAGGAAATCAGTCCTGAATATTCATTGGAAGGACTGATGCTGAAGCTGAAGCTCCAGTACTTTGGCCACCTGATGCAAAGAGCTGACTCACTGGAAAAGATCCTGATCCTGGGAAAGATTGAGGGCAGGAGGAGAAGGGGTTGACAGAGGATGAGATGGTCAGATGGCGTCACTGATTCAATGAACATGAGTTTGAGCAAGCTCCAGGAGATAGTGAAGGACAGGCATACTCCAGTTCATGGGGTCTCAAAGAGTCAGACATGACTTTATGAATGAACAATAACAACAACAGACCATATTTTAAAAAAAAATGATAATTAAAGGAAAAGAGCTCAGGTTTCATGTTACTACTGTTTCTTTTAAAGGGCTCCCTCTGGAAGAGTATGTTCTGTACATGTTAAAGCCATCGAAAAACCTCTAATCTGGGTGTGCTTTCCAAACAAGTTAAGTGCTACCAACTTTACAGCCTCTTTATTGGCAGTCAGTTTTCAATGTTTATAAAAAAATAAAATAAAACATCCTCTCTGTGATAAAGATTGACCACCACTGAGGACACCTGACAGGCTCAGAATGTTTTTGATCATCAGTTTCCTTTATTTATAAATAAACAAAAAAAATCCCTTTTAGAAAAAGATTTGAATACATGATTTAAGATTCTTTGCAGCTCTAAGTACTGAATTGATCTACATGTGGGAGATTCTAAAGGAAATTACAGCAATGCTAAAAACATGGGAGTGATGGCAGTGGCTTTGAAATAACTGAAAGTTATTGTATCAGTTCTAAGACTGATACAGTCTGATACAGACTGATACTGGATGAATCAGTTCTAAGAAACCTGTTAAAGATGAAGTGAGAGTGAAAGTCACTCAGTCGTGTCCAACTCCTGCGACCCCATGGACTGTGGCCTGCCAGGCGCCTCTGTCCATGGAATTTTCCAGGCAAGAATGCTGGAGTGGGTTGCCATTTACAGGTAGCTGAAATCAGGATCTTGAAGAGTTATCTGCATCCTGTGCTCACTGTAGTGCTATTTACAACAGCCAAGAGGTGGGAACAACCTACGTGTCTGTCAGTGGATGAATGGATAAAGAAGATGCCACACACACACACAGAATGGAACGCTATTCAGCCATAAGAAGAAGGAAATCCTGCTATCTGTGACAGCATGGATGGCCTGGAGAGCATTAAGGCACATGAAATGTCAGACAGAGAAAGGCAAACAATAGGTAATCTCACTTATGTATGGAATCTTAAAAAAAAACCTCATAGAAACAGAGAATAAATTGGTGGTTGCCAGGGATGGGGGTATTGGGTGGGCAATTATAGACATCCCAGTTATAAGATGAATAAGTAATGTAAGACATGGTGACTGTAGTTAACAATATTATACTGTGTACTTGAAAGCTGCTGAAAGAATAGATCTTAGTTCCATCTTTCTAGATTTCATATGCATGAGTTAATATACGATATTTGTCTTTCTGACTTACTTTACTCTGTATAATAGGCTCTAGGTCCATCTACTTCATTAGGACTGACTCAAATGCATTCTTTTTTATAGCCAAGTAATATTCCATTGCATATATGTATCACACTTTCTGTTTCCATTCATCTTGTCAGTGGACATCTAGATTGCGTCCAGGTCCTAGCTATTGTAAAAAGTGCTGCAGTGAACATTGGTGTATATGCATCTCTTTCAATTATGGTTTTCTCAGGGTATATGCCCAGTAGTGGGATTGTTGGGTCATAGGGTAGTTCTACTTCAAGGTTGTTTTTTTTTTTAAAGGAATTTCCATACTGTACTCCAATGTAAAAAAATTAAAAAAGAATAGATATTAGAAGTTCTCACCAGGCACACAAAAAGGTAATTATGGGAGGTGATGGAGTTGTCAGCTAACCTTATTGTGGTAATCATTTTGCAATATACAAGTATTTCAAACCATCGGGTCTTACACATTAAATGTACACAATGTTTTATATCAATTATAACAATGTTATATGTTAACTCTATCTCAATAAAGCAAAAAAAAAAAAAAATTAAAAAAACACCAGTAACAATTCCTTACTCAGGGCCAGCCTTACTGTGGAATCCAGGCTTTCAAATGTGCCTTGGGAGCTGGTTTCACTGACTGGGGATGACATGAGGCTCCCCTTGCCCCTTGGTACCTTGTTATCATCCATGACAGTGTTCAGAGACTCAATCCACATCGGATCAATGTCACCATCCAGTAAAATCCATTTGGGCCCATCATGGGTGATGTTGGCAAGCTCCCGCATGATAGAAGAGAACAGTCCTAAGAGAAACCACAGATGTCTCAATTTCCAGGTCACCATCAATCTTCTTTCTCTTAACACAAACTTTCCCTATCAGCAACAACCTTTGGAAGGAAGTATACACAGGAAATTCAGGTCAAAACTGGCCTTTTCTCCTCTCTACCAAAAATCTGGTCATGCCCAAGGTTCTGCTCTTTCTGTTCCAACCTGACTTTTTATTAGAATGACAACAACAGCAAAACTAAAAGAAAACCTGATGGTCCTAGTTTGTTTTCTTTTTCATCTTTAATTGGAGAAAAATTGCTTTACAGTGTTGTGTTGGTTTCTGTTATACAACAATGCAAATCAATTATAATTACATATATTTATCCCCTTCTTCCTGGTAGCTCAATGGTAAAGAATCCACCTGTCAATGCAGGAGCCACAGGTTCAATCCCTGGGTCAGGAAGATCCCCTGGAGAAGGAAATGGTCCAAGGTTTTAAAGTGACAAGGGACTGAGCAAATCATTTCAACAGGCAACTGTGACATGATGGAATTACATGAAACCTTCTTAGGTAAGGTTTTCATTCTTTGAAACTGCAGCCAGGGAAATCTTGCCAAACGCAGGCTTTGAGAGAAGGCCTGATGTGATTTTAGTTGGCATTACATGAAATTTATATCTTAATTTGGATCGAATTGATTTTTTATAATAGTAAGCCTTCCCAGTCAATAATATGGTATGTCTTTCATTTGTTCAAATATTGTTTTATGTTCCTTAATAAATTTTTACAGCATTTTCAATGTATCTCTTTGGCTAAATGTATTCCTAAGCATTTGTTTTTATTGTTATTGTGAATGGAATTTTTCCCCTGTATTTTCAGTTTTAGTTGGCTACTGTTAGTATAGAGATAAGCTTTCAAATTTGGTGTACTTCACTTTATACTGAGTTATCTTTAATACTTTTTCTTATTGATTCTAGCGATTTTTCAATAATGTCTTGAATTTTCTAGCTATAAAGCTGTACAGTCACCAAACTAATAATTGTCTTTTTCCTCCAGTTTATACCATGTCTTCCATTTCATTGTTTTAACTGCATTTTCTAGACTTCCACAGGCAAAGCAGAATAATAATGTTGGTAATAGATCTCTTTGGTTTATTCTTAATTTTAATGGAAGTTGGGCTATTCTTTTTGGTTCTGCACAAAGGTTGGTATCAAAATTATTTTGGCTTCACAAAATGAGATAAGAGGTGTCCTTTTTATGATTTTGGAATTATCTTTTCTTTTTTTAATTTTTTAATATAAATTTATTTATTTTAATTGGAGGCTAATTACTTTACAATATTGTATTGGTTTTGCCATACATCAACATGAATCCACCACGGATGTACATGTGTTCCCCATCCTGAACCGCCCCCCCCACCTCCCTCCCCATACCATCCCTCTGGGTCATCCCAGTGCATCAGCCCCGAGCATCCTATATCATGCATTGAACCTGGACTGGCGATTCATTTCACATATGACATTATACATGTTTCAGTGCCATTCTCCCAAATCATCCCACCCTCACCCTCTCCCACAGAGTCCACAAGACTGTTCTATATATCTGTTTCTCTTCTGCTGTCTCACATACAGGGTTATCATTACCATCTTTCTAAATTCCACGTATATGCGTTAGTATACTGTATTGGTGTTTTTCTTCCTGGCTTACTTCACTCTGTATAATAGGCTCCAGTTTCATCCATCTCATCAGAACTGATTCAAATGTATTCTTTTAATGGCTGAGTAATACTCCATTGTGTATATGTACCATAGCTTTCTTATCCATTCGTCTGCTGATGGGCATCTAGGTTGTTTCCATGTCCTGGCTATTATAAACAGTGCTGCGATGAACATGGGGGTACACATGTCTCTTTCAATTCTGGTTTCCTCACTGTGTATGCCCAGCAGTGGGATTGCTGGGTCATAAGGCAGTTCTATTTCCAGTTTTTTAAGGAATCTCCACATTGTTCTCCATAATGACTATACTAGTTTGCATTCCCACCAACAGTGTAAGAGGGTCCCTTTTTGTCCACATCCTCTCCAGCATTTATTGCTTGTAGACTTTTGGATAGCAGCCATTCTGACTGGCATGAAATGGTACCTCATTGTGGTTTTGATTTGCATTTCTCTGATAATGAGTGATGTTGAACATCTTTTCATGTGTTTGTTAGCCATCTGTATGTCTTCTTTGGAGAAATGTCTGTTTAGTTCTTTGGCCCACTTTTTGATTGGGTTGTTTATTTTTCTGGAATTGAGCTGTAGGAGTTGCTTGTATATTTTTGAGATTAATTCTTTGTCATTTGTTTTATTTGCTATTATTTTCTCCCATTCTGAAGGCTGTCTTTTCACCTTGCTTATAGTTTTCTTTGTTGTGCAGAAGCTTTTAATTTTAATTAGGTCCCATTTGTTTATTTTTACTTTTATTTCCAATATTCTGGGAGGTGGGTCATAGAGGATCCTGCTGTGATTTATGTCAGAGAGTGTTTTGCTTATGTTCTCCTCTAGGAGTTCTATAGTTTCTGGTCTTATGTTTAGATCTTTAATCCATTTTGAGTTTATTTTTGTGTATGGTGTTAGAAAGTGTTCTAGTTTCATTCTTTTACAAGTGGTTGACCAGTTTTCCCAGCACCACTTGTTAAAGAGATTGTCTTTTCTCCATTGTATATTCTTGCCTCCTTTGTCAAAGATAAGGTGTCCATAAGTGTGTGGATTTCTCTCTGGGCTTTCTATTTTGTTCCATTGATCTATATTTCTGTCTCCGTGCCAGTACCATACTGTCTTGATGACTGTGGCTTTGTAGCAGAGCCTGAAGTCAGGCAGGTTGATTCCTCCAGTTCCATTCTTTTTTCTCAAGATTGCTTTGGCTATTTGAGGTTTTTTGTATTTCCATACAAACTGAAATTATTTGTTCTAGCTCTGTGAAAAATATCAATGGTAGCTTGATAGGGATTGCACTGAATCTATAGATTGCTTTGGGTAGTATACTCATTTTCACTATATTGATTCTTCCAGCCCATGAACATGGTATATTTCTCCATCTATTAGTGTCATTTTTGATTTCTTTCACCAGTGTTTTATAGTTTTATATATATAGGTCTTTTGTTTCTTTAGGTAGATATATTCCTAAGTATTTTATTCTATTCGTTGCAATGGTGAATGGAATTGTTTCCTTAATTTTTCTTTCTATTTTCTCATTATTAGTGTATAGGAATGCAAGGGATTTCTGTGTGTTGATTTTATATCCTAAAACTTTACTATATTCATTGATTAGCTCTAGTGATTTTCTGGTGGAGTCTTTAGGGTTTTCTATGTAGAGGATAATGTCATCTGCAAACAGTGAGAGTTTTACTTCTTCTTTTCCAATTTGGATTCCTTTTATTTCTTTTTCTGCTCTGATTGCTATGGCCAAAACTTCCAAAACTATACTGAACAGTAGTGGTGAAAGTGGGCACCCTTGTCTTGTTCCTGACTTTAGGGGAAATGCTTTCAATTTTTCACCATTGAGGATAATGTTTGCTGTGGATTTGTCATATACAGCTTTTATTATGTTGAGGTATGTTCCTTCTATTCCTGCTTTCTGGAGTGTTTTTTTTTTATCATAAATGGATGTTGAATTTTGTCAAAGGGTTTCTCTGCATCTATTGAGATAATCATATGGCTTTTATTTTTCAATTTGTTAATATGGTGTATTACATTGATTGATTTGTGGATATTGAAGAACCCTTGCATCCCCAGGATAAAGCCCACTTGGTCATGGTGTATGATCTTTTTAATGTGTTGTTGGATTCTGATTGCTAGAATTTTGTTAAGGATTTTTGCATCTATTTTCATCAGTGATATTGGCCTGTAGTTTTCTTTTTTTTGTGGTATCTTTGTCAGGTTTTGGTATTAAGGTGATGGTGGCCTCATAGAATGAGTTTGGAAGTTTACCTTCCTCTGCAATTTTCTGGATCAGTTTGAGTAAGATAGGTGTTAGCTCTTCTTTAAATTTTTGGTAGAGTTCAGCTGTGAAGCTGTCTGGACCTGGGCTTCTGTTTGCTGGAAGATTTCTGATTACAGTTTCAATTTCTGTGCTTGTGATGGGTCTGTTAAGATTTTTTATTTCTTCCTGGTTCAGTTTTGGAAAGTTGTACTTTTCTAAGAATTTGTCCATTTCTTCCAAGTTGTCCATTTTATTTGGAATTATCTTTTCTTAATTCAGCTACTATTTAAAAACTTTTCATTTCATTAGTTTACTTTTTCTACTTCTCATTGAGTAAATTTTGTTAAAATTATATTTGGTTAGGGAATCATCTATTTCTTTCCGTTTTTCAAATATGTATGATCTAATTGTGTCTCTTTTAATCTTGTCTATATCTACTGTTATATCTTCTTTCTAATTCCTTATATTGTCTACTTTTACTCTCTCTTATCCCCAATAATCATGCTCACAATGGACTTATTGGTTTTTACAAAGAACCAATATTTATATTTATTCATCCTTCCTATACTTTTTTGTTCCTTCCCACTAATTTCAGCTTTTATCTGCATTAGTTTCTTCCCATCTTTCTTCAGGTTTAGTTTAATATTTTTTGAATAATTTATTAAAATGGATACTGATTTCCTTTTTTTCTAGCCTATCTTCTGTAATAATGAGAGTTTAGAAATTTTCATTATTGACTTTAGATGTGTCCCAGAGGTCTCTGTATAAACATTCTTTACTTTGCTTCCAAGAAGGATTACAATTAAATTTTCCCTTTAATTCAGGAGATCAGTATTTCTTGATTGCAAGTAATGAAATTATTTTTGGTCATTTTCTTGCTATTTGTTTCTAATTCTATTGTATTAGTATCTGACAAAGTGGCCTGAAAAATGGATACTTTTGAATTCATTACAATTTCTTCTGTGCCCAACTAAACTTTAAATTTTTGGAAATGTTCCACAAACCTACCAAGAAAGGAATATTTTCTATTTACAAGATGCAAAGTTCTATATCTTTGTGTTACACTGCATTTGATGATGCATTTCCTAATTCTTCTATGCCTATACTTATTTTTCTGTCTATTGAATCTTTCTAATATTGAAAAATATGTATTAATATAAACCACTGTATTTCTGTTTTTATCAAATTCTCTTAAAATTTTTTGAAAAGTTAAATTCCATTTACTTGGAAGGTCTCTTATTTAGGGAACGTAGATTTATGATTATTATAAGCCTTTGTAGATTTCTCCATATTTAATGAGTACATTTAATAAAACTTTAAAATTCTCACACTTTAAAATTTGAATTATATTATGTGAGCTAAAATTTAAGGTGGAAGAAGTATCTAAGACTAGCAAAGAAATTACAGAAAAGTATTGAGGAGGGATTTACCTCATCAGACAGGAAAATGATATAAAATGATAATAATTAAGATAGAATGACATTAGCACAGGATTCGATAAATAGGTGATGGAACAGAATAGAAAACCCAGAATCAGACGTCAATACAATTTTCCCTTTCAATATGTGAATTTCAAGTCTGTGAATTCAATCACCCGTAGATTGAAAATATTCGGGGAAAAAAAACAATTCTAGAAATTTCCCCAAACCGAAACTTGAATTTGCCATATTCTAGCAACTATTTACACAGCATTTACATTGTATCAGGTGTTATAAGTAGTCTAGAGATAATTTAAAGTTTACAGGAGGAATATGTATAGGATAAAGCAAATGCTACTCCATTTTATATGAGATCTTGAGCATCTGTGGATTTTAGTGTCTGCAGGAGTTCCTGGAACCAATCTCTCAGGGATACCAAAGGAAAACTGCACATGTGAAAAGTTGGAATTTAAATTCAGAGATAAAGGATTCTTTACTTAATAAATGGTGATTTCACAGTCAATTATCCATCTGGGAGGAAATAAAGCTGATTCTCTACCTCACCTCATACTTTGTGATCATTTGAGTCTGACTATGTGCAGCCCCATGGACTGTAGCCCACCAGGCTCCTCTGTCCATGGGATTTTCCAGGCAAGAATACTGGAGTAGGTTGCCATTTCCTATTCCAGGGGATCTTCCTGACCCAGGGGTCAAACCTGAATCTCCTGCGTTGGCAGGCGGGTTATTTACTGCTGTGCCACCTGGGAAGCCCAGCTAAGCCCCCAAATAAATTTCAGATGAGTAAAAAATGTTAATGTGAAAAGAATCTTTAAGTCCAAATTTATGATGTTATGCCTCTAAAATTAGAAAGAGTCATAAACTAAATAGGAATTCCAGATGCTAAAAAGACTAGACAGACATAATTTCCTTTTATAAAGTACATGGTAAACATGTCATGAGTATCTGTAGACAAGTGGAAGACAGATAAAAACCATTAGTAGTGCATATAACAGATAAAAGTTTAATGTCTTTGACATATTAAAAAAAAACACTTACACACTGATAAGAATATAATAAGGAGGAATAAAATTACAAAATAGCCAATTACTAAGACCACTAACAAGGAAAAGATGCTAAGCCTCATTAATAGTGAAATAAAAATTAGAGAGGCTACTCATTAAGTCCCATTTTTCAAGGCCTCTGATGGAAGACCCTAAATTAGAGGAATCCAGGCATATGACTTTGCTGACACAGGTCTGTACAGTCCAAAGTTATAGTCTTCCCAGTAGTTACATACGGATGTGAGAGTTGGACCATAAAGAAAGCTGAGTGCCGAAGATTTGATGCTTTCGAATTGTGGTGCTGGAGAAGACTCTTGAGAGTCCTTTGGACATCAAGGAGATAAAACCAGTCAATCCTAAAGTAAATCAACTCTGAATACTCATTGGAAGGACTGATGCTGAAGCCGAAGCTACAGTACTTTCGTCACCTGATGCAAAGAGCTGACTCACTGGAAAAGACCCTGATTCTGGAAAAGATTGAGGGCAGGAGGCTAAGGGGGCGACAGAGGATGAGACAGTTGGATGGCATCACTGACTCACTGGACATGAGTCTGAGCAAACTCTGGGAGGCAGTGAAGGACAGGAAGCCTGGCGCGCTATATAGTCCATGGGGTCGCAAAGAGTCAGACACAACTGAGCGACTGAACAACAGGCAGTATACCCTGATGTAGTCACTGGGATGTTAGGACAGACCTGAGATGACCTCATTCCGGAAGCCACACTGCTTTTGGAAAGAGATCTGATCAGCTTGTGGAGAGTTTTCTCCATTTTCTTTTCTGCTCTCTCCCAGTGACAGGATACCCTTTCAACACCTATCACAATTTTCAGTTCTCAGAAGGTGATGCTGAGGTCAGCACCAAGTGAGCATGGGTTTGGGACAATCTGAATCACTGTAGAAGGGACCAGCTCCTTGGCTCCAGGAACTCTTGCAGACACTAAAATCCCTGGATGTTCAAGGTCTCATGTAAAATGGAGCAGTGTTTGCATTATCCTACACACTTGCACACATGCACGTGCGCTCAGTCACTAAGTCATGTCCCACTCTTTGCGACCCCATGGACTGCAGCCGGCCAGGCTCCTCTGTCCATGGGACTCTCCAGGCAAGAATACTGGAGTGGGCTGCCACTTCCTTTTTCAGATGATCTTCCTGACACAAGGATTGAACCCATGCCTCCTGCAGTGCAGGCGGATTCTTTACCATGGAGCCACCTGGGACGCCCCATCCTATACACATCCTCCTGTGGTCCCAGGATGCTCCTGAGATAAGTCTTCTGTAGCAGCCTCCCCATCACTCCTGGGGTGGTACTGACCGGGAGGTACCCTCTGTGGGATGCTAAACTGTCTGCTCCTTTGGGAATGAGAGGTGGGCTTCCCTGCCTGACCCATGTCACACCCTCTGCCAGGCAATGTGAGAACCCCATGACTTGCAGTCCAGAATCACAGAACTGCAGCTGAGAAGGCCTGCCCTATTTATCTTCTCTACGAGCTGAAAAATCTCCAAGGAGAGAAAGTACCCCAATGGATGAGGCTCCTCTCCAAGCCAAAATCAGTTTCTTTGATTCTTTTCACCTCCTCCCACCCCAAACTGATCAGCTCGGCTTTCCCTCCTCCACACCCTCCCCACTGCCTTCTCATCAGCCCCAAGTAGCTAAGACAGAAGCATCCCGTCCTTACCATCCTTCCATTCTCGTGTGGCTGGATTGATGATGCCAAAGAGCTCATCGTTGGTGACCGCTTTGGGGTTGAGGTCAGTCCAGACAGGGCGGCGTTTCATGATTTGGTAGGTCTTGTGCAAGGACCTCAGCACCTGCGACTTGCCAGTTCCCGCACTGCCCACCACAAACACGGAGTGCCGCACCGCCAAGAGCTCCTCTAGCTGGACCACCTGGGAAACACAGAATCCGGCCAGAGGGACTGCTTGTCACTCACCCACATCCCCACTGCTCCCCTGTGAGCCAGTCTGATGGCTGAAGTGAGACCTGAGGTCAACACAGGAAGGGTTACCTCCCCCAGGATATAATGGAGTTCTAAATGTTGGGGCAACATGATTCATTTATCCACTTATTCATCATTTGAGTAATTATTAGTAACCACTAAGTGCTAGAGAGTATGTCTGGTGAGAGAGATTCAGAGATGACTCTCCAGCCCTCCCTGATCTCATAGTTCTGATAGAGAAGCAAGTCATATTGACAAACTGCTATAATGTAAGGAGATAATTGAGATGTGGAGGAGAATTGAGATTCCCTGGAGGAGAAAATGGCAACCCACTCCAATATTCTTGCCTGGAGAATCCCATGGACAGAAGAGCCTGGTGGGCTACAGGCTATGGGGTTGCAAAGAGTCCGACATAACTGAGCACATGCACACGTGCAAGAAGGGCATAATTGCTATGGCTGATGTATTCACTAAATGCTGTGAAAAGAGACTGTTGTTGCTGTTCAGTAGCCGAGTCATGTCTGACTTGTCGCAACCCCAAGAACTGCAGCACACCAGGCTTCCCTGTCCCTCACCATCTCCTGGAGCTTGCCCAAATTCATGTCCTTTGCATTGGTGATGCCATCCAACCAGCTCATCTTCTGCATCCCTCTTCTCCTCCTGCCTTCAGTCTTTCCCAGCATCAGGATCTTTTCCAATGAGTTGGCTCTTCACATCAGGTGGCCTAAGTATTGGAGCTTCAGCTTCAGCATCAGTCTTCCCAATGAATATTCAGGGTTGATTTCCTTTAGGACTGACTGGTTGATCTCCTTGCTGTCCAAGGGACTGTCAAGAGTCTTCTCTAGCATCACAATTTGAAAGCATCAACCCATCCCTGGAAGAGGGAGTGGCAACCCAGTACAGTATTTTTGCCATGAGAACCCCGTGAACATGAACATTATGGCAACAGATAGGAAGAAAGAGTAGATTTTATATAGATAAAGGGAATATGAAAGGCTTCACAGGGGATGGGGCATTCGAACTGGGGCTTCAAGGGTGGGTAGGAGTTTGCCAAGAAGATGAGCAGGAAGGATATTCCAGGCAGAGGAAACAGCACAAAGGCTTGTGGTGTGATAGAGCACGATGTGGTTGACCAGATGGCTTGATGAGGCTGGCATCAAGGAGCTTCTTGAGGGACAGTGGCCATATGGGAGGCATCCTCACTCTTGTTGTAGTTTGCCTTCAGGCTTACCTTTCTACACTCTTGTATGCTTATTGGAATGAAAATGTGATCCTGTCACTGTCATCAGGTTGTCCCTTCAAAGGTTCTCCTAAGTTTTGGTGATGAAATCCCAAATCCTTACACTGGTTTACAAGGCCCTGTTGCAATCTGGCTCAAATCAGCTTCTAATTTTGTCTCTCAGCCCTCAACACACACATACCAGGAAGATGATTGCTTTAAGCTCCTCAGTGATTCTCTTTCCCATTTATGTGCCTTATCTACTTTTGAGGTCCTTTTTCTTAGAGACCATGGAACTGCTGCCTTGATTGGGGTTAACTGCTTTCTAGGTCTGCTGACAGCGATAATTCAAAGACTTCCCTTATTTGATTCTTGAATTTTTGAATCCCATGACACTTGTTTTTCATCCATGTTTTGTTGTAGTATGTTCTCAAATAGCTTAATCGAATAGGATGCCTATGTAATATTAATAAAATCGGTAACTCCTTGAAAATATCTGATAATCTGGTGCATAATGGAATTTTGAGATCATTCCCCCTCAGAACTTTGAAGGAATGGTTTCTTTGTCTGGTACTATCTGATATTGTTGGTGAGAGGTTCTGATATCATCCTGAACTTCATTCCTTCGTGGGTCACCTACACACCTCAATCCATCACCCAGCCACAAAACTTTCATTTTTTCCTCTTGACCCTTGACTTCTGAATCCCATTACGATGTGTCTTAACGTTGCCCCCACCCCCCGGCTGTGTTCACCTCTCTTCCTCATTCCCTGCCCTCCTTCACTACCTGCTCTGAGCCCAGAGCTGCTCCGAGGTTCTGCTTGGCAGACTGGCTGCCTCCTGGCTCCTGGTCCCCTGAAGCCCTTTCTACACCTGCAGCGTCCCTCTGCTCTGCTTGACCTGTCAGTCTTCTTCCATTCTCTCTCCATCTTTCCAGAAATTTACTGTTACATGTCCTTTCCAGTTTTCACACCTCCATGGGACTATTCCTTTTCTTTCCAAGTTAATATCACCTCTTTTAAAAGACTGCAGGATGCCTTCTCAAACCAGAGCTTTTTGATGAAATAACACATTGCTGAGTTTTTAGGGCTTTGGGTACAATACTCTGTACATTTTGAGTGAAAGTGGTAGTCACTCAGTCATGTCCAACTCTTTGCGACCCTGGAGCCCATGGACTGGAGCCCTGCAGGCCCTTTTGTCTATGGGATTCTCCAGGCAAGAATACTGGACTGGATAGCTGCTCCCTTCTCCAGGGGTTCTTCCCGATCCATGGATCAAACCTGCGCCTCCTGCATTGCAGGCAGATTCTTTACCATCTGAGCCACCAGGGAAGCCTTCTTTGCCTTAAGTGTTATTTTTGCCGAACAGTTTTGCAGAAAGTAAGGTTTCTGAGATGCATCAATGTTATTATGGTGCATGAAGTAATTCACGGGAAAGGAACGCGATATAACAGAGCCTGTGTCTCATTCCTCTGTGAGAATGTGAACCCCCCGACGGTAGGGGCTCTGTCCTTCTCTCGCATTCCTATGACACATTCCACACTGTGGGTGTCCCTCTAAAGAGCTGTTGCTGCTGTTTAGTTGCTCAGTCACGCCCGACTCTCTGAGATCCCATGGACTGTAGTCAGCCAGGCTCCTCTGTCCATGGGATTTCCTGGGCAAGAATGTTGGAGAGAGTTTCTATTTCCTCTTCCAGTGGATCTTCCTGACCCAGGGATCAAACCCACGTCTCTTGCATTGTAGGCAGATTCTTTACCCCTGAGCCACGAGGGAAGCCCCTATAAAGAGCTACTGAAGTGAGTGAACTGAGTTTTTGCAAAGTCGATGAATATCTGTACACTGAAAGCAGCCCTTTGGATTAAGGACAAAGTGTAACCCATTGTCAAAGAAGAGAATTAAGAGACAAATCTCAGAAGGGAGGAAAAACCCTATGTACCTTGAGCACAAAGTTGTCCTCAGCCTGGAGTTTCAGCTCCACTACCGCCTTCCTAACCAGGGCTTCGAAGTCGAGATCTCTCCTTCGAGGGACATCCAGGGCAGGAAACAGGTCCCCGATCAGGCCCAGGAATACTGGCATGTCGTCAGTCACGATCTTGGGGATGTTGAAATCTCGCAGCGAGCGCATCAGGACTTGGTCCTCGGGCCGGTCAGGGTCTCCTCGCTTCAGGGATCCAGCCACCACCAGCACAGACTTGATGGCCCTCAGGCCCCAGTCGTAGTGATCCTGGGGGAAGGGGTCTGCTGAGACCAGAGATGCTGGAACGCGGGACCCACGGGCTCAGGCTTGTGTCGGCAGAATTAGATATCCCGTCACTACTAGGTCACTTGGGAGGTCAAGGTGGGGGCAAAAGAAAAGATCTATGACCTAGCAGGTGAAGATTCTGGGTTCCTAGTTCCTGGTCTGCCCTGGAAAGAAGCCACATTTAAGGGCCAGAAGCAAAGAGCACTGGGGTGCCATTTGATGTCTGACCCTCTCTCCCCAGTCTTCTTCCCAGATCTCATGCTCCTTCAGGCAGAGACCACTCCCTCCAAGGGCTGTCACTGGCCACTGCAATGTTTCTTATGGGACGCTGGTAGTTACTAAGTATTGTATTAAAAAATGGACCACTGTGGCCAAACAGGTTTATTTCTTAAATGCTGGGCTAAGCCAAATTTTTTAGTTAATAATAAACATGTATCTTTATTATCTTAGCTAAGATAATAAACATGTATCTTTATTATAGAAGTTTCCTTGTTATGGTTTATTTATAGAAGTTATCTTTATTACAGAAGTCTGCAGAGCTTTGAATACGCTTATGGGCACAGTGACTATCTATTATGAAACTGAAAAACTGAAAGTCACTCAGTCATGTCCGACTCTTTGTGACCCCATGGACTGTGTAGTCCATGGAATTCTCCAGGCCACAACACTGGAGTGGGTAGCCTTTCCCTTCTCCAGGGGATCCTTCCCAACCCAGGGATCAAACCCAGGTCTCCTGTATTACAGGCAGATTCTTTACCAGTTGAGCCACAAGGAAAGCCCAAGAATACTGGAGAGGGTAGCCTATCCCTTCTCCAGTGGATCTTCCTGACCCAGGAATTGAACCAGGGTCTCCTGCATTGCAGGTGGATTCTTTACCAACTGACCTATGAGGGAAGCCCATAGAGGGAAGTCTGATAAGCGGCTCAGACAGTAAAGAATCTATTATGAGAAGGTGCTATGTCTCCCTAATACCCCAGCTCCAGAACCCATCCAGAGCTGGGACAATCACACTTGAGTAGTCACCTGGTGTAACCAGGGAGGGTTACCTGTTTAGAGAGAAGCTCTTTGCACAGCTGGTAAAGGGTGATGAACTTCCTGGCTAGTAACCGTGCCTCGATGAATCCTTCAGCCACCAGCATGATTTCACAGATCAACTCAAAGTCCGGGACAACCATTGCACAAGGCCTGTTAGAGGGAGACATAGGGCTGACTGGGTGCTCAGCCACACCTGGACAGGAGCTTGTGAGACAAGAGACACTGACTGAGATCACAGATGAAGGCATGTATGAGGGTGGGAACTGAGACCTTGGCAATGATTTCATCGAAGATTTTTAATGTTAAAATGAATTAATAAGGGTAAAGGGAGTGGACTTGCATGCTCAAGGTGATGGATGATGTGATCAGATGGGGACAGAGTTGGAGCTACAACTCAAGTCTTGCAAGCTAAATCTAGTGTGCCTTACAAAAGGCACAGATTAGTGAAGCCTGAGTAATTAGCAGATTACAGGTTAGTAATTAGCCCCAAATTATCACAGATTTGGGGCTACTGTTTAGCAACCAAGTCTCTCTAATCTCTCCAGTCCTCATCCTGAAACTT
The DNA here is from genome assembly GCF_023091745.1 of Budorcas taxicolor. Taxonomy (NCBI): domain Eukaryota; kingdom Metazoa; phylum Chordata; class Mammalia; order Artiodactyla; family Bovidae; genus Budorcas; species Budorcas taxicolor. The sequence goes on along the minus strand of NC_068928.1, from coordinate 30,245,178 downwards.
GTCTCCTCTAAATCCAGACCCTCAGAGATTATTCTACACTTATTTGCATACAAATGCCAAGAGCTGAAGTCAGTACCTGTTAACCCCACCTTGCCACAAAATGAGAAATAGAATACCGAAGGGAATTTTTATCTGTATATATGAATTTACTGTGATTTTTCCTTCTAGTTCTAGTAACATTTTATTTTATGGTTATTTAGTTTTTAAAGAATTTCTTTCCCTTGTATTTCTTTTTTTTTTTTTTTTTAAGTCTGTATTGGATTTGTTGCAACATTGTTTTTGTTTTATGCTTTGGTTTTTTGGCCATGAGGAATCTTAGCTCCCTGACCAGGGATTGAATCCCCACCTACTGCATTAGAAGGCGAAGTCTCAACCACTGGACTGCTAGGGAAGTCCCTGTGCTGTGCTGGGCTTAGTCACTTCAGTTGTGTCCGACTCTGCAACACTATGGACTGTGGCCAGTCAGGCTCCTCTGTCCATGAGGTTCTCTAGGCAAGAACACTGGAGTGGGTTGTCATACCCCCTTCCAGGGAATCTTCCTGACTCAGGGATCAAACCCATGTTTCTTACATCTCCTGCATTGGTGGGGGTTCACCATTAATGCCCCCTGGGAAGTCCAGAGAAGTCCTTACAACTACTTAATTTTAAAATTATTAGGTATGTAATCAGAGAAGGCAATGGCACCCCACTCCAGTACTCTTGCCTGGAAAATCCCATGGACAGAGGAGCCTGGTAGGCTGCAGTCCATGGGGTCACTATAGGAGCTTAGAGTTGTTACGTGTCTTCAATTGCATTTCTTTATAAGGAAAGCTATGACAAACCTAGATGGCGTATTAAAAAGGAGAGACTTTACTTTGCTGAGAAGGGTCTGTATGGTCAAAGCTCTGGTTTTTTGGTAGTCACGTATGTATGTGAGAGTTGAACCATAAACAAGAGTGATTGGTGAAGAATTGACAGTTTTGAACTGTGGTGCAGGAAAACACTCTTTGAGAGTTCCTTGGACTGCAAGGAGATCCAACCAGTCAATCCTAAAGGAAATCAGTCCTGAATATTCACTGGAAGGACTGATGCTAGAGCTGAAATTCCAATACTTTGGTATTTCTAACTCATTAGAAAAGACCCTGATGCTGGGAAAGACTGAAGGCAAAACGAGGCGAAGGCAGCAGAATATGAGATGGTTGGATGGCATCACTGACTCAATGGACTTGGATTTGAGCAAACTCCAGGAGATAGTGGAGGACAGAGAAGCTGGGCATGCTGTGGTCCATGGGGTTGCAAAGAGCTGGACACGACTGAGCCACTGAACAGCAACCATGCCTCGTTTCCAGGAGTGTCACTCGGCACTACTGTTTGTGGAAAGCAACTTGTCAGCGTGTGTCGAGAGCCTTAAAAATGTTTCTCCCTGTTAACTCAGTGATTCCACTTCTGGGAACCTAGCCAAAGAAAATAATCATGCATACAAGAAAACTACTTATGTATATTTTACCATGATGCATAAATTTACTTTAAATGTCAGAAACAGTCTTAACGTTTAACTACAGGGGACTTGCTAACTACACTGCAGACCATGCACTTGATAGAATAACACACAGTCATGAAATGAGATTTCTTAAGAATATCTAACAGAAGAAGAAACTATTTATGATAGGATTATGATAAACTATGAAATTAAAAAACAATGCAAAACTGTGCATAAATCCTATGCCTGTAAAGAAGAACAGAACACAATTCGGCAAAAAAATCATTTTACTGCTGGTGGCATTAAATGTGTTTTATATAACCTACTTTTTAATATATGTTTTACATTTCTTCTAACATAGATGTCATATGTTTTCAGTGGAAAGAATAAAGAAGCTTCTCTCTGGGGTCCTTGTATGCCCAGGGCAGAGTGAATGCTCACCTGAACAGGGCCTTGAGGTTTTCAGGCAGCTCTGTACGACCAGCGTAGCCTGGGTTCATGGTGATGAAGATGCCCACAGATGGGTTCAAGCTAATCTCCTCTCCAAGGAAGCTGAACCGCTGCTTCTTGTCTCGAATTGCATCTTGAATGCTTTTTACCTGGTGAACAAGTCATGGGAAAATGCCCCCTCTGTGTTCCAGGGGTCGGATGGTGGCTAAGGCTGGGACCCCAGGGTCACACTGAAGGACAGGCCTGAGGCCTGAGCTCTGGACCCTTTACTAATGGGCACTGGGTGCATGTCCAAAGGAAATCTGGCCACCCCTAGCCCCATGCCCATGCCTATCATGTGGCGTCTAAAAGGTTGGAGAGGGACAGCTCTGAGCACTGGTTTCCTCCCCCCGTACTGACTGCTGTCCTAAGCACAGTTTTGGATTAAGTCGTGGGATCCCCACCAGGATCCTTTGAGGGGGGCTCTTTACTACCATCATCCTCTTTCTCTGTAAAGAACTGGATGCACCAAGAGGGGAGTAGTTTGCTGAGCCCTCCACAGCTGCTCAGTGCTGGTATCTGCATCAGAATCCAGGCCTGTGGATTCTGGAGCCTGGGCTCTCAGCTACTACAAGACGGAAAGAAGGAACACCAGGACCTACTGCCTGGGCTTGCTCTAAGGAGTAAGTGAAATAAAGTCCACAAGGAGTTTAGCACACACACACAAATGCTCAACAACAGCAGCTAACACGGAAACTGTTAACCTGTTCTCTATCACTGCAGTGTGGTCCTTCTCTGGTCTTAACTCTCTCAGCTCCTCCCCCAACTACATTTCTAGAACAGCCCTTTCCTGTAGAGGTGAGTCCAGCAGGGATGGGGTGTCTGGTGAGGAGAGGAAAGAGCCACAGTGGCAAAGGGAGGCTGGGCCAGATGCCCAGGGGCTAGTCATGTCTTTCTAAAGAGATAAGAGTTTTTCTTAAATGTGGTCTGGAGCTGGAGGGGATTTAAGCTGAAGCTTGACCTGGTCAGATGTAGATTCTAGATCATTCTTAGAGCAGTGAAACAGAGACAGAAATGAAATTCACCTATTTATTTCCACACCTGCTGCTTTGGGAAAGTGTGTGCAAAAATGATCAGCAGCAGAAGGAGGGAAGGCAAAAGGGGCTCCCTGTCCAGCCAGGCCCTAGGACATCTGCAGAACTGGGAAGTCGGGGCCAGTGAAAGGTTCTGAATGAACCTCATGTGCATCAGCTGTGCTCAGGTGTTTAGAACAGTCAAGGGTTCCGTGGAGGTTGGGCTGCAGGGATGTGTGTCTGAATATGTATGCGAGAGAGAAAGAGACAGAGAGCAAAACAGCTGGAGTGTATATGAGAGAGAAGGAGAGGGGAAGAGCTGGACTATAAATAACAGAGACAGAGAGCTGGGCCATATACCAGAGGGAGAAGCAGAGGGAGAGAAACAGAGCTGATCACAAAGGGAAGCAAGAGAGAGAAACAGGCTCAGAGTGAAATAACTGGAGTGTGTATAAGATAGGAGAGAGGAACAGCTGGATCATAAACAAGACAGAGACAGAGGAGAGGTGCAGAGAGAGTCAGAACTGGAACACTTATGAGAGAGAGAGAGACAGACAGACAGCTGGACCAGAGAGACAGACACACAGAGAGACGGAGAGAGGCAGGAAGAGGGACTGGAGGCAGTGGACCGTCCCCCACGGGTGAGGCTCTCAGTGTCCAGAAGGGCGGTTTCTGCCAGAACACCTAGCGGTTCCACAACTGGGATTCGGCTTCTTTCCCAAGTGAAGCTCTAATGACAGAATTGCTGAGCTCGCAGCAATTAGCTTGAGACTGAAACTTCTTCTCCGTGCACAGAATGTCCACGCATTCTGGCCGAGGTGGCCTCCAGAGCCCGGCGCGCTGGCCAAACAGCCCAGACTCTGCTGGTTCCCAGGGTGCTCACAGCACCACTCTGCCCTGGGGCCCGTCACTGCCCTCATCACCCAATGAGGAATGTGGGGTGAAACTATCACAACAACGTGAACCAGCTACACCCCAACACAAAATTAAAACATCAAAATCAAAAACCCTGCCTGGCTCACTCCATGCTTCTCTCTGCAGGGGAAGACTGAAGTCTGCTTTCTTTGGGAAGTGGAACCCACTCATCACATTTTACATTTTAAAAAATGTTTCTGTGTTTTTACTTTAGACCTTAGGCTCCTCTATAAATGGTGTTACACGGGAGCTCCCCTAGCTCTGAGACACTAGCATTTATCTGTTCAGCGCATGCATTTTAGAAACACTGCTGTGCTGGGTTCTAGAGCCCCTGCTAGCTGCTCTGCTGTGTCTAACCACTTCCAGCCACAGCCCAACACACAGTCAGGGCTCGAATCTATTGAAAGGAGGATGTATCAGGGACACCTGACCAGGGAACATGGAGGGGACCCAAGCTGGAGGCGCAGGGTAATGGCTGGCCCATATAACCCAAAGCCTAGGGAACTGATTGCTACAGTAGTGGCAAAATTCCAGAAAAAAGGAAAGTAGTATGGTAAATGTTTAAAAAATAACAGAGTAATTGTTCTTGGAATTGCTTTACCTCTCCCAGTTGGATACGTAATTCTGCTTAACCAATCTGACAGAGAAATGAAAATTTCCACCTACGAGGACACTGAGGCATGCTCACTTTTGTAGAAGTTACTGGGAAGAGGGACATGGACATGCGAGGAGTGGAGAGGAGGAGAGGCAGGGAGGAGAGCGGAGGGCGGGGGAGCTGTCACAGCTGCTGCGGCTTCTGCACCAACATGCCAACCTGGATTGCGGCGTGAACACAGTGCAATTTTCCCCTCTGGGATCTATGATTTTAAACAGTAGTAGCTCAGCTTTTGCCCAGGTGGTTGTCAGACCACTTTCTTGAGAATGCGTCCTCAGATATATTCCTGGATGAGAATGTGAAAGCATCAGGGAATTCCAGGCTGAATTGATTTCATTTAACTCCAGAAGCAAAACTGTTCTTGGAGACCTCATTACTGCCCTTGTGTTGGGCAGTTTCAAAATTAGGCAAGTTCAGTGTCTGTTATACACTGGGGACAGTGGCTGCTGGGCACTGCCTCATCAGTTAGGATGCTAAGTTTGTTAAGACAGCCTGGACCTGGGCCAGCTGAGAAGGAGTGAAGGGTGTGGAGGAGACTGGCGAGACTAGGGAGTAGACCCTTCTTCCCTGTCCTGTGTGTTCCAACCTTCTACTTTTCTTCAACCCATTTCCTTCAGGGTTCAAGTAATAGTGATAGTAATCATCACCACCACCACCACCATGGTCATCATCACCCTTATCGTCACCACCATCACCTCGACCACCACTGCCATCATCATCACCATCATCACCACAACCACCACCATCATCATCACCATTATCACCATCACCACAACCACCACTATCATTATCACCATTATCACCATCATCACCATCACCACAACCACCACCATCATCATCCATCATCACCCTTATCATCATCGCCACCACCACCATCATAACCATCACCACCACCATCACCACCACCATCACCACCACCATCATCACCACAACCACCACCATCATTATCACCATTATCACCATCACCACAACCACCACCATCATTATCACCATTATCACCATCATCACCATCACCACAACCACCATCATCATCCACCATCACCCTTATCATCATCGCCACGCCATCACCACCACCATCACCACCACCATCACCACCACCATCATCACCACAACCACCACCATCATTATCACCATCATCACCATCATCACCACAACCACCACCATCATTATCACCATCATCACCATCATCACCATAACCAGCACCATCATTATCACCATTATCGTTACCATCACCACAACTACCACCATCATCATCACCATTATCACCATCATCACCATCACCACAACCACCACCATCATCATCCATCATCACCCTTATCATCATCGCCACCACTGCCATCATCACCATCACCACCGCCATCACCACCACCACCACCACCACCATCATCACCACAACCACCACCATCATTATCACCATTATCGTCACCATCACCACAACCACCACCATCATCATCACCGTTATCACCATCACCACCACCACCACCGTCATCATCCATCATCACCCTTATCATCATCGCCACCACCACCATCATCACCATCACCACCTCCATCACCACCACCACCACCACCACCACCATCATCACCACAACCGCCACCATCATTATCACCATTATCATCACCATCACCACAACCACCACCATCATCATCACCATTATCACCATCACCACCACCACCACCATCATCATCCATCATCACCCTTATCATCATCGCCACCACCGCCATCATCACCATCACCACTGCCATCACCACCACCACCACCACCATCACCACCACCACCATCATCACCATGACCACAACCACCATTATCACCATCACTATCACCACCACCACCACCACCATCACCATCACCGTCACCACCACCACCACCATTACCACAGCCACCACCATCATCACCATCATATCAGAGACTGACATTTATTGTGTGCCTACTATGTGTAGGGCTTTAAGTTAACTCATTCAACAATTATTACAACCAGATCAAGTATGTACTATTATTAACCCCCTTTACAGATGTGGAATTTGAGATATTGACTTGCCCAAGGGCACATGGCTAGTAGGTGGCAGGACCAGAAGTGAACAGTGTGGTTTCAGAGCTGACACACATAACCACTTCTCCCCCGCCTTGTCTGGCTAACTCTACAAGAACCTGCTTCTTTTACAATCCCAGCTATATGTGGAACTTGGTCATTTAATCTCTGGAGCCCAAGATGAACTCTCTGCTGACTTTGGTCTATCTGTCTCTCACTGCTTCCCTTTTGTCCCCTGGCTCCTTGCAGGGACACATGGAGACAGCTTGTTGGTAACCTCTAGTACTAGGTGCTGCATTGGGACACCACAGGTGTGAGTATTCATGACAGACAGTTCTGTGCCTTTTCTAAGGAGCTGGGCTCTGCCATCCTGCTGAGCCTTTCCTCAACCCCAAGAATCAGGTGCATGGATGTTCTTTCTTCCCATTTTACAGAAGAGGAAATGGAGAATCAAGGCCAGTAAATGGATTCCCCTTGGTAGGGCCCCGTGGATACCCTGTGCTGCACCCATGCCTGATTTAGGCGGATGGAGGAAATCCAACAGGGGGGAGGTGAGGAGGGGGTGAAATCATGAGGGTGCGGAAGGCCTCGGTGCTTGGCATGAAGACCACGTGCTCCCATGAACTTCTGTCCCCAGTACCTGCACCGCCACCACTGACAAGACCTCCACGGAGATTCGATTAAACTCATCAAAACAGCCCCAGGCACCAGTCTGAGCAAGGCCCTTGTAGATGTTGCCGCAAGACTGCAAAGAGATGTACAGAGATTAAATTACCATCCATGCTAGGCTTACCATTACATGTCTAAGTATTGATAATTTTCTATCCCCTTTATTATAGAACTCCTGATTCCTTAAAGACCAGTGGTTAGAAACTGGTCAATCCTAAAGGAAATCAATCCCAAATATTCATTGGAAGGATTGATGTTGAAGCTGAAGCTCCAATACTTTGGCCATCTGATGGGAAGAGCCAACTCATTGGAAAAGACTCTGATGCTGGGAAAGATTGAAGGAAGGAGGAGAAGGGGACAACAGAGGATGAGATGGTTGGATGGCATCGTTGACTCAATGGACATGAGTTTGCGCAAACTCCAGGAGATGGTGAAGGACGGGGAAGCCTGGAGTGCTGCAGTCCATGGAGTCACAAAGAGTTGGACATGACTCAGCAACTGAACAACAACAACTATTGCATACATCTAATCTATATATCTCTCTGCATGCATGCTAAGTCGCTTCAGTTATGTCCAACTCTTTGCGACCCCATGGACTATAGCCTGCCAGGCTTCTCTGTCCATGCGATTCTTCAAGCAAGGATACTGGAGTGTGTTGCCATGACCTCCTCCAGGGATCTTCCCCACCCAGGGATGGAAGCCACGTCTGTTACATCTCTGCATTGGCAGGCAGGTTCTTTACCACTAGTACCAGCTGGGAAGCATCAATCTCTCTATCATTTATTTATTGATTGATCAAACAATCATCTATCTCTCCATCTCCATTTATTCATCTGCCCATCACTCCATTCCTCTATCTGAGTAGCTGAACAAGAAAGGGAAGAGGAGGTTTGACACTACTTAGTGAGGCTGCTTGGTTACAAAGGATGTCTGGTGTCCAGGAAGTGGTCACCTTACCTTTGCTGTGTACCACTACAGTTATACTTACTGTTCTTGATCTGATCTGTGTCTAGACTAGACACACATGGCTGAATTTTCACATGGTTCAAACAAATTGAGAGCAGACTCGTCCTCTCATCCTGTACTCTTAGAGGAATTGGTGGGGTCAGGGTTCAGTAATCAAGTTTTGAAAGGACTGAGTGAAATGACTGTAGTGACCTCTGACCATGGAGCCAACTCATCTCTTCCTGTTCCCTGTGTCAGGTGTGACTTTAAGAAATATGCCTTTTCTTCTTCAGTCAATATCCAAGGTCTTCCACATCTAAATAAGTGTGTCCTCCAGAATGTTCCTCTTGGGAGAATATGTTTATCTCAGAAATGCTGCCATTGCTTAACTTGAGAAGAATCTAGAAAGTTTATTCCTAAAGCTTAGCTTGTTTCTTTAAAGGGAGAGAAATATTTCTTCTTCCAGCCTGGCTTAAAGAGAAACATTATCTTTATGTGTTCATCAATAAAAGCAACCATATTAAAATTTAGTGCATAGACTATGGGAGCACAGCTATTTTGGGCCTGAATCCTCATTTTTTCTGCTTTCTATGAGAAAATATAGTGCTACAGGATTCTGCAACTCTGTGCAGCAAAATTTTATATACAAGAGAAATGATTAAAGTTGCAGCAGATCAATCTCATTTAAAGAGTTCTGTATGGGGTAACTGCAAGTGCTATCTTGCAGTCTCTAAAACTATTTTAAAATTGAATTTGTTTTGCAATCAATATATCACATCATTTATATCTATAAATATTTGATCTATTTAATGTAATTATTTTCTTTTTCTACCCTAAATTTATTTAAATGCCATCCTATTTTCAAAAGGGACTTATGACAGTCTACAAAAATACACACAATAAAAAAAAAGAGACAGTGAGATAATCTATTATTATGCTTTAATAACAAAGAATCTATATGAGGTCTAGCTGTGAGCAGAATGTTGCTAAGAGGTGACCTAATGGCTGTCTTGTTTCCCTTGCCTTTCTTTACGACACAGCGCCTGGAATATGTTTGATATTAAAATAATGTAAAAATGAAGAGTGCCTGAATGAAGAATATTAGCCTTGCACTTGTCTTTTATGTATCTCTTGCTAAGAACAGAGGTTACTGTGACTTCCCTGGTGGTCCAGGGGTTAAGATTCTGCTTTCCAATGCAGGGGACGGGAGTTCCATCTCTAGTCAGGGAACTAAGATCCCACATTCTGCATGCAACCACAGCAAGAAAAACCTATGTGCTGCAACTAAGACCCAGTGCAGCCAAAAGTTAAAAAAAAAAAGAACAGAGGTTACTCTAGTCTGTCTTCAGAAGCCAAATCTGCCCCTGTAGAGTACTGTGCCCTCGAGGAATTCTAGAAAAATGCCCACTTTTACAGAAGAGCACATCTATGGCTTTTATGTGAAGACTTTCGTATCAGCCACTTATGAGCCTTTCTGTGGTTCTGGGTCAAGTAGTAAATTTAGGCCTTTGGAGATAGGTTTAGTTCCCTCATTTTACAAATGATGGAAGGAAGGTCCCAGAGGGGAAGTCACCCATCTGTGGCTGCAGAACTCATTAGTGGAAGTGGATTCCATGGTGGTGAGGTTTAACAGGAGGTGACTCAGCTCCTGGGGCCAAGGGTCCCCAGGTCTCCTGTGAAGAAGCAGAGACCTCCTGATCTGGGTCTCTGAGCTTGGCCAGAGCGGCGTGGATAAAGCTGATCAATGGTTTGGGCCACCACCTAGCCCCAGCCCCACAAGTCTGGGCCTGTACCTTGTAATCCATCTGCTCGGAGCAATTAAACACGTAGACCATGACGCCCAGCGCCCGGCCCAGGTCCTTGGTGGTCTCTGTCTTGCCTGTGCCTGCAGGTCCTGCGGGAGCCCCGCTCATGGTGAGGTGCAGAGCCTGGGTGAGGGTGATGTAACACCTGCAGACACAGAAAGGTGGAGGAGGTGGTCCTAGTGAGACAGGACTGAGCTTCAAGGCCACAAGAGGCTTGATGCAGCTTCGGTAAAGGAAAGCCCAGACCCCACCAGTCTGCTCCCCTCTGCGCTGTGGGAGGAGCTTTCTAAATGGCACCTTCCTGACTGTCTTGACCTTGCCCTCGCTTATTTCTCTAGCTCACTTCTCACCGTCCTCCCCACTGCCCCAGCCCAAGTACTTTTAAGTTCATTTGTGAAGAGGTATTCTCACTTGCTCAGCACTGTGGTCTGAATGTTAGTATCTCTGCTAAATCCATATGTTGAAACCATATCTTAACCCCCAAAAGATTGTGGTATTAGGAGGCAGGGTTTTCAGGAGATGATTAGGTCATGTAGGTGGAGTCCTCATGAATGGACTTCATGCCTTATTAAAGGGATCCCGAACAATCCTTTGTCCCTTCTACCGTGTACACACAAGTCCCTGTGTCCCTGTCCTTTAAGATAAATGGCTTTTGCTTTAGTCTCCCAGGTCTCCCCCTAAGCCTCAAAGAGCTGACTCAAGAGTTAATAACAAGGGACTTCCCTTGGTGGTCCAGTGGCTAAGACTCCGTGCTCCCAAAGCAGGGCGCCCGAGTTCCATCCCTGGTCAGGGAACTAGATCCCACATGCTGCAATTGAGAGTTCAAATGCCCAAACCAAAAGATCCTGCAAAGACTTACGCAGGAATGTTCAAAGCAGCAATATTTATAACAATAAGAAACTGGAAACAACTCAGGTGTCCATCAACCATGAATGAATAAACAAAATGCAATGTATCTGTGTAATGGAATGCTATTTAACAAAGTAGTGAAATTAAGCACTGACACATACAACATGGATGAACCTTAAAAACATTAAAATGAAGGAAGTCAGATGCAAAAGATCCCATACTATTCCACTTATGAAATGTCTAGAAGACACAGAGAGAGCACATCAGGAGCTGCCTAGGGAGGGTGATGCGAGTGAGGCCTGATTGCAAACAGGGTGACAGCGATATTCTAGAGCCAAATTGTGATCGCGGCTGCACAAGTCTAATGTACTAGAAATCATTGATTTGTACACTTGTAATGGGTGAACTTTAAGACATGTAAATTGTATCTCAGCTTTTAAAACTGTGGCATTGGCTTTTTTAATACCTAGAAAATCAATACAGAGGCTCTCAACCTGCAGTCTAGATTGGTGGGGAGGCGGGGTGCTGTCTAAGGAAAAAGGTGTCTCTGAAATGAACTCTTTGGTTCTGAATCTGATGCTAGAGTTGACCAGGATCTCTAACTTAACACTTTTCTCACCAGATGGTGACTGCACCTCCACTGCCACCAAAATTGCTTTGAAAAGATTTGGAGTTCTTGAATTCTCCTTTAATTCGGTGTGAAATTTGCATAGCTACTTCAGCCTTTGACAAAGAAACCCAGGAAGGCAGTTTGCCGGGTGGGGAGAAAATGCAGAATTGCTGTTCTGCCTGGAGTTCTCCTGTGTAATGGGGTGAGGTGGGGATGGGCTGGCTGACTTTAACCCCTGGGGAGCTGGGCTCATGCAACTGCACCACGTTGTTGTTCTGTCGTTGTCTAGTCACCAAGTCACATCCAACTCTGCGAACTCATGGACTGTAGCCCTCCAGGCTCCTCTGTCCATGGGATTCCCCAGGCAAGAATACAGGAGTAAGTTGTCATTTCTTTCTCCAGAGGATCTTCCCGACCCAGGAGTTGAGCTCATGTCTTCAGCACTGCAGATTTTTTACCACTGAGGCATGGGGGAAGCCCTTCAGCTGCTGATTTGGGAGGTGGGCCAGAAGGTGAGGGGAGTCAGAAAGTGAAAGTGTTCATTTCTGAGTCATGTCCGACCCTTTGTGACCCAAGAGTACTGGAGTGGGTTGCCATGCTCTCCCCTCCAGGGAATCTTCCCAACCCAGGGGTCCAACCCAAGTCTCCTGCACTGCAGGCAGATTCTTTACTGACTGAGCCACGTGGGAAGACAAATCAGGGTTAAGGTGAAAAGCTAGGTCCCACCTCACCTTCCTCAGTCACTGTGATCACTTGGCAATGCTTCTCTCCAACACTGATAGCTACATCTTCAGAGTTCTATGTGCAGCTTTAACCAAACCTATGCTCTTAGGCTGAGCTCTGTCTCCACACTGGACCCAAGGCCTTCCATCTCTGCTAGTCTCAGGCTTCTTCCAGACCTTTGAGGGCCTGCTATAGCCTTGAGTATCCCCAGGATGAAAGGCAACTGCCTGGACAGGGGAATCCTGGCCCCCAGCCAACTCTCCCAACCTTTTATATATATAATTGCCCATAATAACAGGAACTCTGGAGCTGGTAGGAATTTCTGAGATCAACTAATCCAATCCCCTTATATCACAGATGGATAGATTGAGATTTGTGGGTTTCCCAGATGGCTCAGTGGTAAAGAATCCACCTACCAATGCAGGAAACACAGGAGACATGGGTTTGATCCCTGGGTTGGGAAGAGTCCCCCAGAGGAGGAGATGACAACCCACTCCAGTATTGTTGCCTGGAGAATCCCATGGACAGAGGAGCCTGGTGGGCTGCAGTCTGTGGGGTCACAAAGAGTTGGACATGACTGAGCAGGCATGCACAACGCAAAAAGACTGAGGTTAAGGGAGGGAAGCTGGGCTGTCTAAGGAGTTCTAGTAACCAAGGCAGGGACAGTGGGCCTTTAGCTTGGGCCATGAGGAAAACACAAAGAAAGGAAAGAGTATTCCTCTCCTCTGTGTGTGTTGGGGAGGGGTGGGGGGCACTGGAATTACGTTGGGCCAGCACACACTCCTCCTCCAAGATTCTGTCTGTGGTCTCGTTAGACTGTCCATCTCTTTAAATGTCTAAGTCGCTGCTTCAATCTGCTCCTGTTTCCTACTGAGAGGGCAGATCACGCTGTTGTGGTTTGAGGCAAGGACTCAGGAGTCAGACATACTAACTTTAAAGCTTGCCTCTACTACAAAGCCTTTGTGAAATCCGCACAGGTTAATAAACTTTGGTGCCTTTGAAAAAATGTGTCATTGGGGGTCTATCACACAGGATTTTCTTTGCACAAAGGAATTTAGATAGATCTGCTGCCTCATAAACAACTGCAGAGACTTCCCTGGTGGTCCAGTAGATTAAGACTTTGCCTTTCAAAGCAAGAGGGCATGAGTTTACTCCCTAGTCAGGGAGTTGAGATCCTACATGTTTCTTGGCCAAAACACCAAAACATAAGAAAACTGGAAGTGATACTGTAAGAAATCCAGTAAAGACTTTAAAAATGGTCCACATTTGAAAAAAAAAAAAAAAAACTTTAAAATAAACAAAAATAAAACAAATGCAATTATGAAAATGGCAAGGAATCACTGACTGGTGACCCCAACATGAATATGCATTAATTTAGTTTGCTTGCCTATCTGGAAGACAGATTTTTAATGTTAAAAGAGATCTCAGAGGCTTGGCCATGCCACACTGCCTCCCATTAAACCCTTCAAATACTGTCATGCAGCCTTGTCTTCCAGTAAGACATGGTTTATTATTTTAGAAGCTGGCCCCTTCCACCGTGGGTTGATTCTAATTGTTTGAAAGGCCTTCCTAGTATTGAGCTAAAGTCGGTTTTTTTTCTTCGGGCAAGTGATGTCTACCGGCTTTGTTTTTATCTGATCCACCAGGCTTTTGTGAGGACAAGATGAGACAAGAGATAAGACAGTGCCTTGGAAAGTAGAAAGCTGATCCACTTTTATTATTATTATCTGTTAAGATAATAAATACAGGAAATGTAGCTTTCCCTTTTTTTTGATACAGTCATTCAAATGGCAGATCAAAGAAAATATCAAAGGTGCTGTATCTTGAGTTCAGCTATGAATAGACTTGAGGCTATTCTAGCCATGTGGTTTGGCTAATCTTAGAGTTGGTGAAATCACAGCTGTTTTATTCATTTCCTATTGCTATACACACACACAAAGAGGCTTTAAAAAAACACCCATTTATAATCTCATTTCTATACATAGGAATCCAGGTGGCTCCTCTACTGATGGTCTCACAGGGTCAAAATCAAGGAACCAGTGGACTGGACTCTTATCTGGACCCTCTTGGGGAAGAACCTGCTTCCAGTCTCATTTGAATTCTTGGCCGAATTAAGCTTTACCAGTTGTAGGACTGAGGTCCTTGGTGGAATGTTTTAAACAATTTTTACTGCAAGGCAGTAGATGGGCAGAATAGGAGATAAATTTACAAAGACCAACTGAATTTTGATGAGATTCTGTTTGTCAGGTTCTTCTTTCATGGACTATACTTCTGGTGTCGTAACTAAGACATCTTTGCTTAATTTCATTCATCAAAATTAACAACATTTGCACTTCAAAAGATGCCATGAAGAAAATGAAAAGATAAGCAACAGGCTGGGATAAAATACTTGCAAACACATGTGCAATATATCCAGAATATACAAAGAAGCCTGAGAACTCAGTCAGAGTACAAACAGCTCAATCAAACAACAGATAAAAGGTATGAACAGAAATTATGCCAAAGAATATATACAAACAGCCAATGAGCACATGAAAACATGCTCAATATCATTATTACAGAAATACAAATTAAAACTCAAATGAGATCCTACTTTACATCCACTAGAATGGCTACAATAATAAGACATAATAATAAATGTTGTCAAGGATGTGGAGAAATGGGAAGCCTCACACATTGCTGGTGGGGATATAAGACAATCAAGTTACTTCAGAAAATAATTTATCAAAAAGTTAAACATAAAACTGCCATACCACCCAATAACTCCTCTCCTAGGTATTAACCCAAGATAAATTAAAACATGTCCATGCAAAAACTTGCATGCAAATGTTCACAGAAACATTGTTTGTAATGGCCCCAAACTAAAAATTACCTAAGATAACTGGATAGGCAAAATATGTCATTATCTGTAAAATGGATTATTGTTCAGAGATAATAAGTAACAAATTACTGACACATATTTTACAAGGAAAAAACCCCAAACATCACATAAAATGAAACAAGCCAGACACAAGAGACCACATGCTGTAAGATTCCATTTATAAGAAATGTACAAAATAGGCAAATTTATAGAGAGAGAAATAGATTAGTGACTGCACAGGACTGTGGGTGGGAATAAGGATTAACTATAAATGGCCATGAGGGATCTTATTGAGGAGCATAAAACTGTTGCAACTGATTTATGGTGATGTTTATACTACTTGATAAAGTTACTAACAATCATTGAATTATACACTTGGATGGGTAACATTTTTGACATAAAATAAAGCTCAATAAGTTGTTTTAAATATATATATTTCATTATATATATATAATAAAAAACCTTATATAGGAATAAAAAATTTAAAACTCCCTATAGAGGTAACGATAAGAAACACTCAAATCTATATGAAGATATTTATAAACTTTTCTAAGAAACATAGCTGAAGGTGTTGCAGGAAGGGGGACCCCTGCCAGGGCCCAAAACTGGGCTCTTGTCTAACACTCGGAAATGAACTGTCTGAGGAGACACATGTGCTGACAAAGCAAGAGATTTTATCGGGAAAGGGTGCCTGGGCAGAGAGCAGTAGGGTAAGGGAACCCAGGAGGACTGCTCTGCCACAACTCACAATCTTGGGTTTTATGGTGATGGGATCAGTTTCCGGGTTGTCCTTAGCCAATCATTCTGACTCAGAGTCCTTCCTGGTGGTGCACTCCTTGTTCAGCCAAGATGGAGGCCAGTCAGAAGGATTCTGGGAGGTGGTCAGACATGTAGTGTCTCTTTTTCACCTTTCCCGAACTCTTTCGGTTGGTGGTAGCTTATTAGTTCTGTATTCCTTATCAGGACTTCCTGTCATAAAACAACTCATGCAAATGGTTACTATGGTGCCTGGCCAGGATGGGCGGTTTCAGCCAGTGTGCTTCCCCTAACAAAGGTATGAACAAAGAGAAATAGATCATATGTTAAAAAGATGTGAGGCCATTTTTTCAAAATTAATTTGAAGGTTTTAAGGTTCACCAATTAAAACCCTAATCATTTATATTTTGGGACTTGGCAAAATGATTAAAGCTCATTTGAAAGAACAAAGGAAGAGCTTAAAAAAAAAAGGAAAATGCACATAGATCATACCTTGCTATAAAAATACTAGAACTCACAATAAAGCTGCAGTCCTTAAAGAGTACAGCATATAGATGGATTAACATAATGAAAAAGAGTAAGAATAGACAGGCTGAGGCAATTTGATAGACTCAAAACTTTGAATAGGGGGATGGTTATAAGCATCTTTCCCCACTCAGGACAGTGTCTTTTCATTTTGCTGATGGTTTCCTTCATGGTGCAAAGGTTTTTAAAAGAATGAAATTCTGCCATTTGCAACAGCATGGATGGCACTGGAGGGTACAATGCTGGGTGAAATTAAGTCAAACAGAGAAAGACAAATACTGTACGTTTTCACTTATATGTAGAATCCAAAAACATACAGTGAATGAATAGAACAAAGCAGACAGATACACACAACAAACTAGTAGATGTCAGTGGGAAGAGGGTTGGAGAGAGGAATAATACAGTGGAATGGGATTAAGATTTGTCTCTCTGGTATGTACAAAATAGATAAGATGCAAGGATGTGATGTGCAGCAAAGGAAATAGAACCAATACTGTATAACAACTTTATAAAAATGCGTTTATTTATCTGGGCTTCCCTGGTGGCTCAGATGGTAAAGAATCTGCCTGCAATGCGGGACTAAGCACAGTACATTTATTTATTTACTTTACAGGAGTCTAATCGCTTTACAATGTTGTGTTAGTTTCTGCTGTACAACAAAATGAATCAGCTATATGTGTATATATATCCCCTCTCTCTTAAGCCTCCCTCCCACCCCACACTCAATATTTTACAATAACTTTAAATGGAATATCATCTATAAAAACACTGAATCACTATGCTGTATATCCAAAACTAATATTATATTGTAAATCAACTATGTTTCAATAAAAACTTGAAAACAGAGGGTATGATTTTGCTATGGTGTGTGTGCTCAGTCGTGTCTGACTCTTTGCAACCCCACGGACTGTAGCCTGCCAGGTTCTTCTGTCCATGGAGTTTTCCAGGCAAGAATACTGGAGTGGGTTGCCATTTCCTTCTCCAGGGGATCTTCCTGACCCAGGGATGGCAGCTGTATCTCTTGCTTCTCCTGCATTGGCAGATGGATTCTTTACCACTAGTGCAATCTGGGAAGACCATGACTTTGGTAATTGTGGCCTATTCAGAAAATCACCCTCAGACTCTTGCATCAATTATATCTCGCCCACTTGCCTTAGTGCCTAAGAAATTAAGAGGTTCTGCAAATGGATAAGCAGTTGACTAAGACAATCCTTCCAGCAGGGGGCTGTGTGTGAAGGTGAGGGAAGGGGAGTGAAGCGGGAGGAGATCCTCCAAAGATGAAGAGACAACCTAGGAGAACAGCTTTTGTTCAGCATGAAAAAGGATCTCCATTTAGCCCTTCAACTTAGCATTGTGTTCAAGTCCTGGGACAGCAGCTGAGCCATTGTATCTACTTATACATTCTGGCCCCATCCAGGCAGTGGGACCTTCCGAAGAAACAGGCATAATCAGTCGGACGTACAGTAATGTGGTTGTGCCTTTAATGAATGTGCAGAGGCTGTGCGGATCAATTGTCCATTTGATTAATTCCTCTGGCAGGAGAGAATTAAATGTACTTAAGCGGTACACCAGCAAAAACTCAATGCTCTTTAAAATGAGATTTTCTGGGTGGAGGCCAATTTGTTTTTTCTGGCCAAGACATCTCTTGAGATAATAATAGAAGTCAATGAGAAAATGGAATTTGCCGTATAAGTATCCACACTAGAAGAGCATCTTACGCGCAGAACAAGGTCAAGCTCTGTACAGCATTCACCGTTTTTTTGCAGCAAATCTTCCTTTTAAGTTCCTATTTGCATTCTTTCATAGGAGAGGTAATAATGCCTATTTTGAAAATAATTCATTGTCCAAACTTTATGCCATTCCTCTAGGAGGCATTCAGCATTAGAGTACTAAAGATCTCTAACTCCAAAAGAGGCAATCATCGCCTTCAACTCATGGGCAGGTGTGAAGACCCAGGGAAAAGGAAAGTCGTGTACTTTTTATTGCTTGGAATAATGTCTGATGTGCCAGGGGAGAGGAAGGAAATACTCTGAATGGTAAGGGAAGCTGAATGCGTCAACCCAGGTCTCAGAAATCATTTCACTGCGTTTACACAAGGAATATTTCTCAAATGCCTGTTATTTGCTGGACATGATGTTGCATCCTGAGGCACCATGGAGCAGTGAGCCAATCAAAGTCAATGCTTTTGTGGAACATATAGTCCAAAGTGAGAGACAGACATTAATCAAGTTGCTCAAACATATAATAGCTTCATTTCTCTGCTCTGAGTGATATAAATTCCCAAACTATTAGCTCATAGTCCAAGGCAGGCAAAAAAAAAAAAAAAAAAAAAAACCCTCACTGTCAGAAAGAACACCCTTCTGGATGCCCTTCCTGTTTAGAACAGGTGTCTTGCTGAGAATCACCACAAAGGCAAAGACATGTGAGAGGGTCGCCTGTGAATGAAACTCCAGGTGGGAAAGCTTTTCCCGGTACCCACAGCGAATGAGCCCCTCCAACTGATTGTGACCCGGTGAAGCCCTAGTAAAACCCCTGAGACACCTGAACCCTCAGAGTTGCTGCTGCCTTTACTGTTCCAGCTGCAGAGAAATCTGTTGATGCTGTCTGCCTTCTGTCCTCAGCTGGGGCAGGGAGCAGGGTGGGTGCCCAGATGAGAGCAGGAGAGAGCATAGGGCCTGCTTCTGCTTTGGGAGCCAAGGCATAGACAGAGTGCCATGTGGACCCCTCGTTTGAGTCAATCCCCTCTTCCCAATTCTGTCATTCTTACGACCTGGGTTTTCAACCATGAACTATTGTTCATTCACTGAGAGATAGTAATTCAACATCTACTAGGTATTGGTGAAAATAGCAACAGATGAGACAGACAAAGATCTCTGAGAGGAAAAAGTTTACATTCCAAAGGGGACTGTTGCCAAGAAGCCAGAAAGCAAGTTCATTTCAGAATGTGGGAGATGTTGAAAAGTGAAAGAGAAAGTCACTCAGTGGTGTCTGACTCTTTGTGACTCCATGGACTATATAGTTCATGGAATTCTCCAGGCCAGAATACTGGAGTGGGTAGCCATTCCCTTCTCCAGGGGATCTTCCCAACCCAGGGATCAAACCCAGGTCTCCCGCATTGCAGGTGGATTCTTTACCAGCTGAGCCACAAGGGAAGCCCAAGAATACTGCAATGCGTAGTCTATCCCTTCTCCAGTGGATCTTCCCGACCCAGGAATCAAAGCGGATCTCCTGCATGGCACGTGGATTCTTTATCAGCTGAGCAACTAGGGAAGCCCTTAGGGAGAGGATAAATGGGGGGATCCTTAATGTTATTTGCGTGTGTACGGGTATGTGTGTGTGTGTGTGTGTCTGTGTTTGACAGGTGGGAGAGGTTGTCTTTTAGAAACAGTGGTCATGGAAGGTCTCTTCAGAGCGAAGAGCAGAACAAGAAAGGATGAGAGGATGACAGTGGAGCAGAAAGCATGGGGAAGATCAGGCCAGACAGAAGGGACCACACGTATTCACGGCTGTAGCTTGAAATGAACTTAAAGGGATCGAGGAACACAGAGGAGGCCAATGTGGCTGGACTGCAGGCTGTGAGGTATCAGGGTGGTTGGCAGGAATTACTATGTTCCACAAGGAATTCATATTTTAGTCTAAATGTAGTGGGGAGCAGCCAGAGACAGTGATGTGACCTCTACAGGCTCCCATGAACAGAGAGATGCAAGAGTAAACAAATGAGCGGTTTGAGCGGGACTCTGGGTGGAAGATGAATTACAAAAATGAAAAGCATGGGGGAAGATGGACCAGGAGGTCTTCCTCTATGAATGATGCTGGGACCTCCAGTGACTTTGAAGTTCCCACACCCCTATTCATTCCGCGAGCAGAGTGATTACAATTTCACTAATTGTTATTTGGAAATATATCTGAGGATTTAGCCAGAATACAGGTGATAATACTTAAAATAGGCAGAGAGAAAATTAAGTAGAAGATGGCACGGATTCTATTTGGCCACTTTAACCATCACAATTTACGACCGTGTCTTCATTACCTATAGGTCGCTTATTCTGGGTGAGCCAGTCACTCACACATGCAGGTCTTTTTGCAGAAGAGATTTAATGTTCAGTGGAATTATAAGGGGAAAGGGCACCAGCACTTAACAGAATTTATAGAAATCTCTGCAGAATTAATTTACCATTTCTCCCATGGATCATGACCTTATCTCCCTGTCCTCTCTCTCCTTTGCCCACATTCTTTTGTCAGATGAATCTTTACAAGTTTTCATCCTTTTTTACTCTTCTGATGAAAAAGTTTCAATAGTTGATCACTCCTTACTGGATAAAGAATATGATTTTCACATTTCATAGTTAGACTCTTACCCATCTTACCAGGCTCATTCCTGACTACTTCCCCCAAAGTCCCTCTTCCAAGAACATGCTTTAAATTTTCCCATATCCACATCTTTGCCCACAGAATTCCAACCAGAATGCTAATCAGTAATTCTTCAACTTTGGGGCATCCCAGACCACTTTAACAATTAATGAATGCTATAGATCCAACTCATGGCAAAAGGAGAAGGGGGTGACAGAAGATGAGCTGGTTAGATAGCATCACCGATTCAATGGACATGAATCTGAGCAAACTCCAGGGAACAGTGGAGGACAGGGGAGCCCGTCATGCTGCAGTCCATGGGGTCACAATGAGTCAGACACGACTGAGCGACTGAACAACAGTGTATCTTTTCAATAGGAAAGGTGATACGCGCACAGCTTTCTGTACAATTTCATAGCCTGTCAGTCATCCTAAAACCAACTGAAATCCTGTTAGAGTCCTACACACCCTTCAGGGTCCAGGTCAGATACTGTCTTCCTTGCAGTGTTCCTGGTCCTCTTCATCCTGCAGTGGTTGAGATCCTCTGTGCTCAGAGGTCACTTACTTGGAAGTTTGTGTGAATGGCTCTGTGCCCTGTTCTGTACTATGACCTTGCACATTTTCCCTGTGCTATTTATTTCAGTAAGTTCAGTTGCTCAGTCATGTCCAACTCTTTGCGACCCCATGGACTCCAGCACGCCGGGCTTCCCTGTCCTTCACTGTTTCCCTGAGTTTGTTCAAATTCATGTCCATCGAGTCAGTGATGCCATCCAACCATCTCATCCTCTGTCATCCCCTTCTCCTCCCGCCTTCAATCTTTCCCAGCGTTGGGGTCTTTTCCATTGAGTCAGTTCTTATCATCAGGTGGCAGAGTATTAAAGCTTCAGCTTTGGCATCAGTCCCTAAAATGAATATTCAGGACTGATTTCCTTCAGGATTGACTGATTTGATCACCTTGCTGTCCAAGGGACTCTCAAGAGTCTTCTCCAACACCATAGTTCAAAAGCATCATTTCTTCGGCACGATTTTTTTAAACTTTTGTTTTTCTTGGTCGTGCAGTGCAACATGCAACATCATAGTTCCCCAATCAGGGGTCAAACCTGAGCCCCCTTCATTGACAACACAGACTCCCAACCACTTGACCACCAGGGAAATCCTTCCCCTTATACTTCTGAAATTTTTATCTACACATCTTATTTCCCTCAACAAAACTGGAGTTTAAGTTTTAGTGATCTCTGCATTTCCAGTGACTATTAGTCTGCCTGGCATAACCACTGAGCCCATGTGCTCCAGAGCCTGTGTGCCAAAACTAGAGAATCTGTGCACCACAATGAGAGATCCTGCATGCTACAACTAAGACCCAAGACAGCCAAATAAATAAAAACAAACAGACAAATGTGGCTCACTGATTTGCTCTGGGGTTTGCTCTGATCAGAGTTCTGTTCTATGCCATTTCAGTTTATTTTGCATCTGTTGGGTCAAGTCTGGCCCTCCCCCTGCAGCCTTGTGGACAAATAGCAAGTGACCGTGGATGGTGAGAGCCAGACAGCAGAAGGCGCCTGTGTCAGTGGCTGATGCTAGTGCTCACCTGTCTGTCAAGGGCGTGATCACCAGGCGAGGAGTATTTCCCAGGTACTCATAGGAGTATAGAAACTGGGCATCACAGATGTTGGCGAAGCAGTGTTTGGCCTCGTCATCCCATCGGTGCCTTAGCTGGGACAGCCAGAGGAAGGCCTGGGCGTTATCTACCTAGAGAAGGAGTGGCAGAGTAGGTTGGTAAATCACAAGATTCAACAGGTAGGAGGTGGCCCCATGGCTGCAGAATGCACAGGGCTCGGGGTGAGCCAGGTGTTGTGCACCATTCAGGAGAGCAGCATGCTGCCCGGCATGGCACAGAAAGCACGAGCCACTTGGATGATGCTGTTTTGCTGGGGTTTAAAGGTAGGAGCAGCCACCTTGATCCTCTCCCAGATCCCTGACTGGTGCAGAGTTTGGGGCCCCTGTGTTTTGCCACATGTGAGCTTCTTCCAAATCCCAGTACTTGTGGTATAGCTACCCACAAAGAGTGGTACTCTTGAGAGTCCGGGACTCACCTTCTGAGCAATCATCTTGGCCACCACGTCCCGGGCATGGACATCGATGGTGCATATGGTCATGATCTTCTGCCGGTCCCCCTTGGAGAGCTGGCCAATGAGCATGGTGATGAGGGTTTTGAGCTGGGCCACTTGCTTCTTGTAATAGTCCTTCATGGCATTCTCATAGCCTTCCTCCAGCCTTGCAAATGCCATGCCCACCTCTGTGGTCCACCAGATCTGGGTACAGGTCAGGGCCACCTATGGTACCAAGAGTTGCTTAGGAAAGCCATTCCCAGGACTGTCTCTCAAACCAGCCCACTCTCACACAGCAGGGGCTGAGAATATAATTGTGTGGGTGATGGACATCCCTTCCCTCCCTCTTCCACCGGCACTATTCTGTTGAACATGTGCTTCTAAGTCCTCGGAGATATAAAGTGGGTACAACACAAGTGGGGAGAGTCCTTTCTGCTCTTGAAAAATGTACCATTTGGTTGAGAACAGCTAAAGGCTCATTCAGGTCAATGTTAGTAGCTTTTAGAAATTGCTACACTGACCTTTCTGTTTTTGCTTCCCAGTTCACAGCACCTTTCCTGTGCCTGGGAGGATAACAAAGTCTTGAGTAGACATCTCAATGATACTCAGTCTTTGCTCTGTTCTTATGGAAACCCTTACAGTTGAAGTATTCTAGTTGAGTGAGCCACTGCTGATTATGTGTGGCAGATTTTTTTCTTGCCCATAGTACTTACACTGTATCTTTAAACATCTCTTCAAACTTTTAACTTTGAAAAGCCTGCTCTTTCTTTAAATTGGAGTCTGATTGCTTTACAACACTTGTTAGTCTCTGCTGTACAACGAAGTGAATCATCAGTTCTATGTATACATATGTCTCCTCCCTCTTGGACCCCACATCCCACCCCTCTCGGTCATCAACAGGGCACATGGCTGAGCTCCCTGTGCTATGCAGCAGCTCCCCACTAGCTACCTATTTCACATATGGTAGTGTATGCATGTCAATCCCATCTCCCCATTCATCCCACTCTCCCCTTCCTGCCCTGTGTCCACATGTCCGTTCTTACATCTGCGTCTCTAACTCGGAAAGGTCTACTCTTTGCAGGCCGGGAAGGATGACACTGAAATTCAGTGTGGTCACTTTGATTTGTTGGAGAAGGAAATGGCAACCCACTCCAGTGTTCTTGCCTAAAAAATCCCATGGACAAAGGAGCCTGGTGGGCTATGGTCCATGGGGTCGCAGAGAGTTGGACATGACGGAGCAAACAAACAACGCTTTGATATGTATTCTTCAGAGATTCAAAATAAATAAATGGAAAGAGTGATTGATTTAAATGAACCTTTCTTCTGCTTGCTGAGAAACAGAAGATTTAATACGGAAAATGCATAATTTTGATTCTGCATGGTGAAGGATTTAGAGACACTGATCCTCTGCGGTCCCACTTGGCTCAGGAGACACTGCTCTAGATGAATCTGTCAGAATGCAGGAAGAAACACTTTCTCTTGCCTCAAAATTCTGACTCAGGCAAACAAGGAATCCTGGTGGGAATTATTCACTTCGTAAAGCAGAGAAGTCTGTTGTAGTAAAAAAAGTACTATTCTTGAATTTACCTGTTGTTTTTTTTCACCTTTGGATTTAGACATGCTGGATTTTTCAGAGGTTCCCCCTGCAGTGTAATCTGGTCGGAATGGTCTGAATGTGATGTCAATTGTACTTGTGACTCCTGTAGCCCACCAGGCTCCTCTGTCCGTGGGATTTCCCAGGCAAGAGTACTGGACTGGGTTGTCCTCTCCTTCTCCAGGGGATCTTCCTGACAAGGGACTGAACCCATGTCTCCTGCATAGGCAGGTGGGTTCTTTACCACTAGTGCCACTTGGGAGGCCCCTGCCCTTCTGCAGCACTGGCTTATTTCTCTGCTCTGTCTACACTCACTGTCAACATTTCCCGCCTACTTCTCTCTTCTCGACTACCAGTGGTGTGATCTCTTCTCTACCACTTCACTGAGATGGCCTCACCAAGGTCATGGATGTTCCTTAGCCTCTTTACTTTGCTTGATCTCCTAGACGTGTGTGGCGTGACTGACCTCTTACCTGCTACCAACGCCTTCTGTTTTCGTTTCCATGATTACCATGGCCAGGCATTCCTTTTATCAGGAAAGGGACTGTTTCTCATTCTGCTGCCCTGGTTTCTCTGTGCCTACGCAGCCTTTCGATGACGCTCGTGGGTTTGATCTGCAGCCTCAGCTTGGTCTACACAATCTTACCTAACTCCTATGGCTTCAGTCACCACCAGATATCTGTAACCCCCAAATGTACCACCAGTAGTATTGGGTTGGCCAAAGAATTTGTTTGGGTTTTTCCGTAGGATGTTATAGGAAAACCCAAACAAACTTCTCGGCCAGCCCAATACTAGACATTAACAGGAAAGGGAGGGGTGGTGTACTGCAGCCAAGGTCATTAAAAAGTAACCTCATTAGCTCCCCCTCTTTCTTCTATTACCCTCCTGAGATCCCGGGAAAGGACTTAGATATATCTTGGAATCACATCACTCCCAAGCACGGTCTATAAGGACTATGTTCCAGTTTCCTCCCCTGAATCCATCTGCTGCCCCTTGCTCCTTCTACCTGTTACTCCTGCTTCAACCACGCTCATGCCTCAAACACATTAGACTCTCCCTTGCATCTGAGCCTTTGTCCACAGTCTTCCCCACACTTGGGTGCTCTTCCCTCTATCTTTCACCTGCCAACTCCTCTTTCAAACCTCAGCCTAGAATCATGTTTTCAGGAGGGTCATCCCCAGACCACATTACCCAGCTCCCAGAGGACCCTGACTTTCCTTTACCATCACCAGGTCCCATCTTTAGGCGGCTGACTTCCACGCCAGTCTGTAAACTCCATCAGGGTGGGATTACATTGTCTTGTTTCCTGCTGGTGTCTCCTGTGCTCAGCAAAGGGCTTAGCACATACAAAGAGAGCTGGCTCAGTGAGTTGAATTGTCTATGTGTTCTCCCTGCTGTATGCAGCTAATGGAGTAAAATGGACAACCCTTAATGCCCCGAGGCAACTGCTGAATTGCGTCGTGGCTAACAATTCCCTGGTCCCTCCTGCTGACCCCTTCCCGACCAGCCTCTCCTGACCCTGAAGCATGGGTGAGCCTGGCAGCCCCAGGAGGCTGACAGAGGCCATGGAGGAGGAGAGCGGGTGAGGATGGATCAGAGGATACCTGAGCTGGGTAGTCAAAGAGCCACTGTTCCCTGGGCTTTTCTTCATAGGCAGTTATACCTTCTGTCATTTCATGCCTCACCGTGGCCTTCATGTGAGCCAGCACGTGGTTCAGCCATATTTCTACCTGGAAGAAGAACTTGGGGTTAGACTCAGGGTTCCAAAGAAGATGTGCTCAGTGATACACGTTTTCTTCCACTCAGATGGAGGCAGTGAGGAAGATGAGCCCAGGCAAGATGTGCAACCCCAAATGGTTGCCAGAAGGCACAGGGAAACCGTTCGTTTATGCAACACAGGGCAATGGTAGTTGAGACCGAGGCTCAATTAACAATGGGGGTGGCGGCGGGGTGTGTGCCCACTGGAACCCACAGAGCAGAGGAGCAGGTTTAGGGAAGACAAGACTGCTGACCAGAGATTAGGGGGAAATCTTCATCTGGATTGTGCTTGCATGCTCAGTCGTGTCTGACTACGACCCCGAAGACTGCAGCCCACCAGGCTCCTCTGTCCATGGGATTTCCCAAGCAAGGAAACTGGAGTGGGTTGCCATTTCCTACTACAAGGGATCTTCCTGACCCAGGGGTGTAAATAAGTCAGTGGATTCTCATGACCTTGTCCACGGTGCATATGCATTATATTTTTCAACTAAATGTTTTCTGAGTCTACAGAAAGCACTCCCAAGGTTTGACTCAAACTCCAATGTCCCTTTCATAAAACTGAGAATGTCTATTTTCAGATGCTAAAGTTGCTTCCAAGATGCATTTGGATGAAGGTGGAACTCTGAAGAAGATCTTTTCTCCAGGCTTTACTCTGGACTGGATTAGCACCCCAGGGACCATGTTTCTTTGTATATTTAGGATAACAGGGGCTTCCCAGGTGGCACTAATGGTAAAGAATACACCTGCCAATGCAGGAGACTCAAAAGGCTTGAGTTGGATCCCCGTGTCAGGAAGATCCCCTGGAGTAGGAAATGGCAACCCACTCCAGTATTCTTACCTGGGAATCCCATGGACAGAGAAGCCTGGCGGGCTGTAGTCCTTGGGGTTGGGAAGAGTGGGACATGACTGAGAACAGCACAGAGAAAATGGAAGGGAAAGAAAGAGAAGAGAAAAAAGGAGAAAAATGCAGTAGGATAATGAACAAAGACAGGCTTGTCTACTTTAGTGAAGATGGTGAAAGAAAGGCTGGAGGGTTAAGGAGAGAAGGGTGTCATGTTTTGGGTTTCTTGAACTGTGCCGGAGAGATGTGGAGTTGGTAGCTTCTGGAGCAGGGTGGTGGTGGGCTCTCCACGGGGTAGGGCTGTAGGAGGTATACGTGTACAGAGAAGTGAACGCTCAGGTTTATGGTTGATTTCAAAGGTCATTTTCTCCCGGGGAAGGTGTCAGTGACCCAGATTCCCCAGTGGGGTGCTCCAGGGCTTGTCATGTTAAAGTCTCCTGGTGTCGCTAATCATTTCCAAATCATTTTCTTGTTGACTCAGGGAGTTGTTTATGTGCATTTTATTGCTCTCTGCACAGGACTTTGAGTGAGGAAGATATATAGGTATTGACATGTGTCCTTCCCAGGGAGAGGAAAGTGGGTGCTGGAAGCTGCTCCGATGTCGGTTCAAGTCAGAGGACTGGGCAGTCCCCGGGCACAGACAGCAGTTCTGGTTCAAGGTCACAAAGGCCGTTCTGAAGGCTGACGCTTGACTGCAGACACTTGAGAGAGCGAGGCATGTGTTACCTGCCCACTGCAGTCACAGGGCTCGCTGAAGGCCACATATTCCCCTTCCTTGCTGTACATGCCAAGGCTGGTCTTGGTTGGCTTCTCACTGGCGTCTAGCAGGAACTGCATCTTGGCCATATTGTCAAAGAGTTTGGAAAGGTGGCGTTGAACCTATAAGTGGAGAGCATGTCCAGGAAGTCACTTATGATTATTGCTTAGAAGCTACTTATTATTGTCGTATTGCTTAAAGGGCTACCCTGTGACAAGCATTAAAATGTTGGGTACCAAACGTTTAGAAGGAAGCTAGGGAATGATGAAGATGTGAAGATGGGATTTAGTAGGACTGGATAAAAGGGAATATAGATCTAGTGGGCAACATGTGTTAACTACAAACCAATGAAGCCACAAAGGTTTGATTAATTTCTACCTAGTCTACTACGGATGGGGACAGACTGGAGCAATAACTAATTCATAAGCCCCCTCTTCCTAAGAAAACACTACTGTGCCGCAGGAGGGTAGGCACAGGAGAGTCTACAGGTGAATGCTGCCACTGCTGCTGCTGCTGCTGCTGCTGCTGCTGCTGATATGCCCAAATCTGGAGGATCAGTGACGACCATGGCCTGTGCAAGAAGTCGCTCAGATGTAGGAACCACTTTGAGGCAGGAGACCAGCCTCTGGAGGGTCCAGAGCAAGGGCCAGCAAACTCACACCAGGCAGAAAGCCTGGCTATGCCAGAGCTTCTCCCAAGCATGGCATCTCATGATACGGAGGCAGTGATGCCTTGGGCAGTAATCCTAGGAGGATGCCAGAGAGAACCACACTGTGGTCCTAAGGTGAGAAGAACAGCAGGTGAAGAAGAAATGACAAACAGGAAGCTGCCCCGGGTAGAGTTTTTTTTGAAATACAGGGGCCTCCTGAGAACTGTGAGTTTTAACCCTTACATTTATGGCAATGAGCTCTCTCGCATATGAGATGCTGGGAGAAATTCTAAGAGTACTGAATTAAACTGAAGGTGCTGGAGGAGATCCCACCCAGGGACTTGGAACAAATGATAGACTTTTCTTTATACAAGAACAAATAGTGGATTAAAGCAACAAACACAATTAACACAAGACCCATGAAATTATCCCACAACTTAAAAGAAGGAGGAAGCCAGACTCAAGAATAGAGTAAAAGCATATATATATATATGAAGCTTAATATAGGAAACAGAAGTAGTGATGAAAAAATATCACCTTGTTTTGCTTTCAATTAAATGAAAGAAACATGAACTCTATAAAATTTGAGGTAGAAGATAAGAAGAATTGGTAGAGGTAGAAAAATAAAGAAAACAAATGGTGCAGTGTAGTTTTTAACAGTGTTAGCAACACAAAAGGACCAAATAAACACACACAACTTAAATATGGTGGATAAATCTGAGGGACATGGAAGAATGCCAAGAAAGAAGACTAAGAGAGAAAAAAGTGTATAAATATGTACAAAAATGTATGAATAGATGAAGATAATAATCTCAACCTATGGAAATATGATGAATCAGAGGGAAAACATTATCCACATAACCGGAATAGAAATACCATGCAGAGATTTCTCAGGCGGCCCAGTGGTTAAGACTTTGCCTTCCAATGCAGGCGGTGCGGGTTCAGCCCCTGGTCAGGGAGCTGAGATTCCACATGCCTCATGGCCAAGAAACCAAAACGTAAAACAGAAGCGATATCATAACAAATTCAATAAAGACTAAAAATGGTCCATATAAAAAAAGCAGGTAGCCAGAGATGAGGTTAGGGACCGTGCTGATGGCAACACAGGTCAAATAGATACATTGCTTAATGGGGCATAATGGAGAACTTGAAACTCTCCTGCTGGAGCATCTCAATCCTTCTGACGTTCTACAAGCACTTTTCCCGCTTACCTGTTGAGGGGCTGTGCCATTGGAAAGAATGTCTAGAAGATCAGAAGAGGAGAGGAAGTAAAACCTGGGGAAGGCAAGCCTTTTGGTGTCCAGGTACTCCGCCAGGGCCTTCTCACACAGGCACAGCCTGAGGGTACAGAGAATTTCCTTGTTAGGTTTGCCAGGATCCAGAGGCATGTGGACGTTACCTAAATGCAAATGAGTGTGACTTGTGGATTACCCTCAGGAGTGATGTATACATGGAACATCTGTGGGCATGTGCATACACACCTACTAGTACATTTCAATCAGAATAAACACCTCTAACAATATCCCATATTACCCAAGCACACAGGCAAATCAAGGTACACGACCAGGCACACGTGCTTACTCTCTCACTCGGGCAGTTAACTAAGGTGAAGGACCTGAGAGACAAAGACAGCCTCTCTATTACAAAGGCAGCTGCACACCGACCGTCACCTGCTCTGAAGATCTTCCAGCTTTTCGTAAAGACCTGGTTTGTTGGTGGCTTCCACTACATTTGGAGTTTTCCGAGCATCATAAGCTAACGCTTTAAAGTCTATGTCGATGCCTTCAAATCTTTTAGAATCCTGCAAATTAAAGTGTGGAAAAAATTAACCCCCACTCCTTTCAACTCCAAGAAGCTACCCTCATGTATCAACCCTGCTTTTGAAAACTGCTTCTAGGTTGTATAACACAGAGATTAGGCTCAAAGGAGGAAATACCTTTAGCTTGAATCAGTGGTTCTCACACATTTTGGTCTTAAAATCCCTTTATGTTTGTAAAACTTACTGGGGAGTGCAAAGAGCTTTCATTTATTAGGTAATATTATTACATCTATCAATGCATATTCTATAATAGAAGCTTAAGTTGAGAAACATTAAAAAATATTTGTCAATTCATTTAAAATTACAGTAATAAGCACATTATGTTAATATAACACATATTTTAATTCAAAATAAGTATATTTTCCAAAACAATATAACTTAGAGGAAAAAGTGGCATCACTGCACTTTTTTTTTTTTTTTCCCATTCTCTTTAATGTCTGACTTAGAAGACGGCCAGATTCTCTTCCCTGCTTCTGCTTCCAGTGTGTTGTGATATCACACCATGTAGCCTCTGGAAAATTCCACTGTGTGCTAATAGAAGAACGAGTGAAAACAGCAAATGCCATTTTAGTAGTATTATTAAGATAGTTTTGACCTTGAGGATCCCCTGGATAGGTCTCACGGACCCCTTGCCAGAGGTCATCAGACCACACTTTGAGATCTGTTGGCATAAACTACATAATTCCTAAGTCAGGCAGATGGTGGATACTATGTGCTTTCTGGGCCCAAGCAAAAGTTTCTATAACCAAAGTAAGCATTTCAGCAGCAAAGGTGCTATTATGATGTCAGAGTGAAAGTGAAAGTGTCAGTTGCTCAGTCATGTCCAAATCTCTGTGACCCCAAGGACTGTGGCCTGCCAGGTTTCTATGTCCAAGGCATCCTCCAGGCAAGAATACTGGCATGGGTAGCCATTCCCTTCTCCAAGGGAGCTTCTTGACTCAGGGATCAAACACGTCGCCTGCATTGGCAGGTGGACACTTTACCATCTGAGTCACTGGGGAAGCCTGTGATGTCAAAAGTAATTAAATATTATCACTTTCCCCAAATACACACACTCTCACAGTGCTGTTGAAATGACTGAGACAATACTAAATGCAAAGCACCTCAGCCCAACAGCTGGTACCTGGTGAGAGCTTGTGTGGTTATGATTTCATAACAACAATCGTAATGGTATGTGCTGAACATTCAGCTTTAATGAACTTCTGGATATAGGGACTGGGCTTAGTCCCAATTTACAGATGAGAAAACCAGGGTACTGAGAGTTCAAGTAACTTCCCTAAGGTCCTTGAGAGGGTGGACTCAAGGCTGGGCTGCTGGCCCCAGTCTGCTGGGACCTCTGTGGCCCATGCCTCTCTCCTATCAAGACTTAAATTACGATTCCTTAAATGAGGTATCTTTCACCAGTTAAAAATGAAATCTTATTAAGATTATAGAATCGTCAGAAGATTTTCCTGGTGGTGCAGTGGGATAGGAGTCTGCCTGCCAATGCAGGGGACACGGGTTCCAACCCTGGTCCAGGAAGATTCCACGTGCCTCGGGGCAGCCAAGCCTGTGAGCCGCAACTACTGAAGCCCAAATGCCTAGAGCCCATACTGTGCAACCAGCAAAGCCTCCACAATGAGGAACGTGTGCACAGCAACTAGAGGAAGCTCAAGCCAAGCAGTGAAGACGTGGCACAGCCAAAAATAAGACAGGTCAATAGGAAGGAAGGGTCAGGAGTGAGGGACTTCCCAGGCGACTCCGTGGTAAAGAATCTATCTGCCAACACAATCGACATAAGAGACACAGCTTCAATCCCTGGTTCAAGAATATTCTCTGGAGTAGGAAATGGCAATCCACTCCGGTATTCTTGCCTGGAGAACCCCATGGACAAAGCAACCTGGCAGGCTACAGTCCATAGGGTCACAAACAGTCAGAACATTACTGAGGGACTGAGCACGCACACGCATCAGAAATATCTGACATAAATGTTTGAAATGAAAAGAACTGACTGGAAAATTGTAATTACCCTGAGAGCAATTGTGGAAAAACATGTATATATGTGAACAAAAGGTGGAAAATATTCATAGTGAATGAAAATATTTACTAGTTAGGGTGTAAC
This sequence comes from Budorcas taxicolor, assembly GCF_023091745.1. Classification (NCBI taxonomy): domain Eukaryota; kingdom Metazoa; phylum Chordata; class Mammalia; order Artiodactyla; family Bovidae; genus Budorcas; species Budorcas taxicolor. The sequence continues at coordinate 30,212,901 of NC_068928.1, read as the reverse complement.
ATGATGACTGATTTGTTGTATTTCAGAGTCGTCTTTGTTATCATATTGTCACTACAAAGAAGACAAACGTATTTACACATTTTACACATAAACCTGAGAAGTTAATGATATGAATTATTTATTATTTTTTATTGTAAATTCTCAAATGCTTCTTTTAAAATGCCTGCAAAAGTTTCCACCTACATTCTCCCCCACTTCTCATCAAACTTGCCCTTCTTCAATCATCAGCATTGGAGACGAATAAAATCTGGCTTATTTGATTTTGTTTCACGACAGTAGTTTAGTGGAATTATTTTATTTTTCACTGCAGATGTACAAACTTTAATCTGCATCATTAGACTAAATGTGTTTTTGTGGGATGAGCTGGAAAAATACGATTTGATAGAATGTGCTTTAACTCTGAAACAAGGTCTGGACAACATGTGACATTCTGGAATCAAACTAATTTGCAAGCAAAGAACTCACTGTGCTGAGGGATATGGAAGTGTTATTCGCTTAGTCATGTCCGACTCTTTGAGACCCCATGGACTGTAGCCCATCAGGCTCCTCTGTCCATGGAATTTTCCAGGCCAGAATACTGGAGTGGGATATGGAATAAGTCTGCAAAAATCTTTTTTTTTTAATGAATTAGAGTCCACTGAGAGAGGGGGTACATTAATGGCACATTAATTAGGACAGTGAGAAGGGGCAAACAAATTAGAAAGGTAGTAATGAGAAGAATGCATGTCTTAGAGAAATTCCTCTTTCAGTGCTTAGCTGAAGACCAGTGTTTGAGCCTGCTGGCACAGGCTGGAGGTTTACAGAATAGCTCGTTGCAGAGAAGGAACTCAGCTTGCCTGGAAATGATGCTGGCTTCCCAGTCGGTACCCACACTGTGATTAGTGTAGAGCAACACAAGAGCAGCTCCTATTTCTGACCTCCTTTCTCTGGTACACTTCTTTTGTTTTTTAAACCAGGTTCTCCTTTCTTTTTTCTACCCATCTAAGAACAAACTGTTGTTGTTTAGTCGAGTCCCACTCTGAGACCCCATGGACTGTAGCCCACCAGTCTCCTCTGTCCATGGGATTTCCCAGGCAAGAATACTGGAGTGGGTTGCCATTTCCTCCTCCAGGGGATCTTCCCAACCCAGGGATTGAACCCAGGTCTCCTGGGACTCCTGCTTTGGCTGGTGGATTCTCTACCACTGAGCCACCAGGGAAGCCCAAGAACAAGCTGACTGGCAGGCATTTTACCTTCTCTCTTTTCCTATGCCTGGCTTTTGGTGTTTCGGAAGGTCTATGATTGTTGGAGATGCCCCTGGGTGAAGCCACGGCAGGGAGGCAGAGAAGGAATGGTGCAGAGGATGCAGGGGCTGGGGGATTGTCCCTTGACTGGGAGTTGGGAACAGAGGGAGCAGGTTTCTGTAGCAGGTACCTGGGGCAGCTGAGCCCGGATATCTTCAGATCCGATGAATATGCTTTCTAGGTGAGACCATGTGCGCTGCACGTCATACCAGATGGAGATGACGGCGTCGGCGGTGGACAGCTTCTTCTGCCAGCCTGACACGTCCTCCAGGAAGAAGGCAATGTGCTTGGACACCATCAGGTTCTGAAGCTGGACCTGGTTATCCTCCAGAACCTCGATGAGGTCCTCGTCGGACTGCAGCAGGGGCACACAGGTCCGTGGGTGGGGCTCGTACTGGAATTCCATGCCAGCCCAGGTGGTCTGCAGCTCCTTCAGCACCTTCTCCATGCCCAGCTCTTTCACGGCTCTGTCCACAATGCCCCGGACCTCATCCTCAAAGTGGTGCAGCTGCAGTTGCAGGAGGTGGGCCAGGGTGGTGCCCTCATCCATGGTGAAGGTCACGCCCGTGGCCTGCATCAGCTGCCTCCAGTGCCGCTCCCGGATGGCTGGGTTCTGCAGCTCGGCCACAGCCCTCAGGGAGGTCAAAGTGTCCAGCACAGTGCTCTCCAGGCCTGTGAAGGCCTCCCAGGCCCTGACCTCCTTGTCAAGGTTCCGGATGTTCCTGGCAAACTTTTTGCACTCCAAGTCCATGGCCTCCACGTCAATATCCTTCCACCTGGTGGTCTCCCAGGCATGGATGCTGGAGGTCACCATCTCAATCGTGTCCCAGAGCTCCTTCAGCTGGCACACCTCCTTCCTGCACTGGCGCAGCTGCTTATAGTCAGGGATGGTGACTTCAAACAAGCTGGCGGACGCGGAAATGGAGGCCATGGTGGACTCCATCTGCTGGGTCTCCAGGTGCCAGGCATCCAGTGTCTGATGAGGGTCAATGCTATCAAACCTGCAAGACAAGACATGATGTTTCCCCTTTATCAGTGGAGAACTCAGGGACCATCTCCTAGAATCACCAGAGCCATGGTAGCTTGAACCTTTAAATCCTTAGTGTTTTAGCAAAGAGCAGGGACTTTCAGCAAAGCTTGCGAAGGAAAGATCGTCAGGGTAGGTCAGAGTGGGATGAGCATAACCGGCAGGAGGAAGGATGGCTCAAGAGGAACGTCCTGTCTGGGTGTGTTCTACATCCATCTGTGCTCAGTCATGTCCAAGTCCTTGCAACGCTTTGGACTGTAGCCCATCAGGCTCCCCTGTCCATGGGATTTTTCAGGCAAGAATACTACAGTGGGTTGCCCTTTCCTACTCCAGAGAATCAGGGACTGAACCCACATCTCCTGTGTCTCCTGCACTGCAGGCGGATCCTTTACCCACTGAACCATCAGAGAAGCCCTCTACATCCGAGAGGGTAATAAAAATACTCCTCACCTCCCCAGGTCCAGTGGGGGAATAACCCTTTGTTTGAGCCCCCTTTAGACTCTGTTTCACTTGTTGGTGTCCAGCCCACTTGACACAAAAGAGCATTGTCCTGTTACTGCAGAGGCTGTGAAGGCAAAGGTCACACCAGGAGGTATCTGTTTTACACACAGTAATGTATGTATTTCAATGCTACTCCCTCAATTCATCCCACCCTCTCCTTCCCTGGCTGTGTCCATCAATCTATTCTCTACGTCTGAGTCTCTATTCCTGCCTTGCAAATAGGTTCATCAGTACCGTTTTCCTAGATTCCATATATATGTGTTAATATACAACATTTGTTTTTCTCTTTCTGACTTATTCCACTTTGTTTAACAGGCTCTAGGTTCACTGACCTCACCAGAACTGACTCAAATGCATTCCTTTTTATGGCTGAGTAATAGAACTCCAGTACTTTGGCCACCTCATGGGAAGAGTTGACTCATTAGAAAAGACTCTGATGCTGGGAAGGATTGGGGGCAGGAGGAGAAGGGGACGACAGAGGATGAGATGGCTGGATGGCATCACTGACTCGACGGACGTGAGTCTGAGTGAACTCCGGGAGTTGGTGATGGACAGGGAGGCCTGGTGTGCTGCGATGCATGGGGTCGCAAAGAGTTGGACACGACTGAGCGACTGAACTGAACTGAACTGAACTGAATATTCCACTGGGGCTTCCCTGGGGGCTCAGGTGGTAAAGAATCTGCCTGCAAAGCAGGAGACACAAGAGGCATGGGTTTGATCCCTGGGTCAGGAAGATCACCTGGGGAAGGGAACGGCTACCCACTCCAGTATTCTTGCCTGAAGAATTCCGTGGATAGAAGAGCCTGGTAGGCTACAGTCCATGGGTTCACAAAGAGTCGGACACGACTGAGCGACTAACACTTATATGTACCATAGCTTCTTTACCATCCATCTGTTGATGGACATCTAGGTTGCTTCCATGTCCTGGCTATTGTAAATAGCAGGTAACAGCAATTTTCAGATTCCCCGGGCTGGCTTCCTTCTCTGTGGTGAGGTTCAGCTAATGGCCTGCACCACCTTCAGGAAGCAGTGCCTCTGGGTGGGAGAACCACTGACTCCTGTAAACACTACATCCAACTTCACAGTTCAAGCTCATCTTTCCTCCTCTTCTCCTCCCCATGCTCAGGACTCCCACTGCTGCTCGTAGTCCTCACCCCATGAACCCCCTTTATGTTCTGCCCCCTTCAACCCACACTCCTGGCAGAACCTCTTCTCTGATGTAAGAACTGCTCATTCACAGGTTCCCACGTGGGTCAGGAGCACCCAGAACAACCTTCAAGGAGCCTCTGGTTTTCCTTCCCCAGCCTCCCTGTATCCCTTCTTCCCATCCCCAGTCTCAGGTTTTCCTGCTTCTGTGTGCTTGAGGGGTAGCTAGATATTGGGGATGCATATGCGCATGCTAAGTCACTTCAGTTGTGCCTTCCTCCATGCAACCTCATGGACTGTAGCCAGACAGGCTTCTCAGTCCATGGGATTCTCCAGGCAAGAATACTGGAGTGGGTTGCCATGCCCTCCTCCAGGGGATCTTCCCAACCAAGGGATCGAAACTGCATCTCTTATGTCACCTGCATTGGCAGGCAGGTTCTTTACTACTAGTGCCACCTGAGAAGCCCCAGATATTGGGGATACCATGACTTGAGTGTGAACACCATCTTTCTCTAAAATTAGAATAAGGAATCGTGGAGTCCAATATAAAGAAGTTGAGAAGGAAAAGGAATGACTAGAGAACTGGCCATTTCTTGCAATCGTGTGTGTGTGTTGTTTGGGAAGATAATGACATGCAAGAAACTTTCCTTGAACTGCCTCTTCTCTCAACTGTCTCTGGAAATATTTGACTTGACGGATGGAAAGTAATCATAATTAAAGTCACTTACCTGAACTGCTCACCACTTAAGCCTAATTGCCATGCAACACAATAACAGTTATGCATACCATTAAATTAGTGTCAGATTAACTTTGATGCTTGCTATGTTTGATTCCCGCTTGTTCCATCTAAATAGTTTTGGCTGGCATGCTTTGGTGGTGGATTTTCGTCTTGAGACTGAATACCATCAAGTATCTTCACTGTTGTCCAGCCAGCGAGGGCTTCAGAAGGGCCTGGAGTTCTCAGAGTTGAAGAGGGCCCTCTGTCTGTATAGACAAGGAGCTTTCTCCTCTATGAGAGCAGTGGAGAAAGAATTAGAAGGAAAGGAAGGTAACATCCTCACGGCAAGTGAGCCATCAGGAAAGATCACCCAGCATGAAGGTTCCTTCTGCACATTCTTTTGAAGACTGATTGTTGGAACATGTTGGTTCTACCTTTCATCTTGACTAGAGTGAATGTGGAAAGTGAACTTGGCTTCATGGTGTTAGTATATATCAGGCAGATTCTAAAAGCCCACACTCTGTTTAATTTATTAACAGAGTATAGTTCAGAAATAGTAGGTAAGACAGGAGTTATCAGAGTGCTGGGGGGTAGGCACAGAAGATAATAAATGATCTTCTTAACATTTCTTTCCACAGTGCCTACAAACATCCTTGAATCAATATTGGATCCTCAAATATTTGTAAGAGGTGATCATTTGTCAAACCTATTCCAAACTTCATTTGCCCTGTGGCATAATTTTTGTTTATGGTTTGAATCTGCTGACATTCATTCCCTATAGCTGAGCTCATATAAAAGTTAATTTGACCTAAGTAGGGAAAGGAACCTCCAGACAGGGGAGCAAATAGCCCACTTCCATTTCAAAGCTCTGGTGCAAACTGTCAGGATATTCACAGACCTGATTAATGCACCTAATAAACTTGAAGCAGTTCTCCAAAGCCTGGGGGAACAATACAATGTGAGAACAAGAAAGTAATAGGAGGGAAAAGGGTGTAGTTAGTCTTTGAAGTTGAAATAATAATGCACAAGTATTTTAATCTAAAAGAGAAATGCCTAGAAAGTCTGGAAGGGCAAAGCTATAATTAAGAGAAATGGAAATAGGGTGCTCATGTGTGTGATCTTGGAAAAAAGGATTTGGGCCTGCCCTAGATGTGGGCACAGACAGAAAGAGGAATAAGTGACTTACATGATTTCTTGGGACGTGAGAAGCTGGTAAACATCAACCTCGGCCCCATAACTGCACATATAAGGAGCAGTGACACACCTGTGCTTGAAACCCTAAGGGTATTGTAACTCAGCCTGTTCCTTCTGACCTGGTGACCTTTCCCATCCCATGGGCCCATCTAAGGAGCAGCAAAACATACGCCCTTCCACTTACTGTTCCAGACAGAAGACAGAGAATTACGCTTGGATCTGTCCCTGGTGGATCAGATGGTAAAAGAATCTGTCTGCAATGCAAGAGACCCAGGTTTGATCCTTGCATTGGTAAGAACCCCTGGAGAAGGGAATGGCTACCCACTCCAGTATTCTTGCCTGGAGAATCCCATAGACAGAAGAGTCTGATGGGTCACAGTCCATGAGGTTGCAAAGAGTCGGACATGACTGAGTGACGATTCTTCCAGCTCCCGTAATTCACTCAATCCTCCTGATTCTCCCTCCTGAATGTCCCTCACATCCATCCTCCTCTTTCCATGCTCACCGCAACGGCTTCAGTTCAGGCCTCCTGCTTCTCACACTTCTTACCTGCTGTTGCAATCACTCTGCCCCCCATCGCCATGGAGCCCCTGCCTTGAGTCTACCTTGATCCACTTGGTTCTCTGCAGTCACAAGAGTAGTGTCTACATGATGCTGTTCTCAGGCTGGGACTCTGCAGTGCTCACTCAGGGTCTAAGCCTGGTCATCTGGACCTCTCCCTCCTCACCTCCCACATTCTGCATCCCACTCACACCATGTGCAGTCCTCCAGCTGTGAGTTATGTTTTCATCCCCCTGTCTCTCTTCATGTTCTGCTTCCTTTGCCTGGAATACCATCGCTTTCCACTTCTCTTTTTCCAAATGGCTAATTTTCCTTTGCCCATTGGCTGAAGCACCAGCTTCTGTGGGGTTTGTGAACTGCCCCCCAGTGGGCATCAAAGTTGGTGCCATGTTTGATTATTAATTTCTTTTTGCCTGCACCTCCAGGCATGTGGGGTCCTAGTTCCGCATCCAGGGATGGAACCTGCATGCCCTGCCTTGGAAGCACAGAGTCTTATGCACTGGACCACCAGGAAAGTCCTCAGTTACTCATTTTTGAAACTGACCCTGAGTCTGTCAGTCCTTGAGATCAGGGAATCCATATTATCTGAATATCCTAGTACATGCTATTTTTTGCTGACTTCATGCTGAGAACATACTTCTTCTGCTCTATGGAAGCCTGAACCATGTGAGTGAGTCAAATCAACTGCAAGAACAGGGTCAAACTGAATTAATGACGTGTCTGAGGATACTGATACATCCCTGAGAGATTGTTACTAACATTGCCCTTTCCTTCAGCTTTTGAAGGGACAGGAGACTCTTCATGAGCAAGATGAAGGCATAGTTGCTGCACTGTCTGGAAAGCTTTGATTTGCTGCTTGTCATGCAGGATAGCACCCAATGGGAGAGTGTCTTCAAGACAGTCCTTCCCACCATTCATAGAATCTGGGGGCTGGCCAGTTAGAAACACTGATGGTCTCCAATGAACTGGACCTCAGAGGAACCAAATGCTTTTACCAAGAAACCCCTGGATTATCCTAGTCTTGATATGGGTAAGCCGACTAGATGACATGGTACCATTCCTTAAAGCCAGGAAGCCTGAACAAGAGAGCTGCCAGAAGCCTGGAGCATCCCTGTCACTCAACCACGGAGAATGAGTCTCCAATTTCAAGAGTTATGAGAAGTGCTTGAATCTGGCTACAATGATCTAGCTGATTACTGAGAGAACTCAGCTAGGAATATGCTGACATAGCTTCAAGTTAAGAATAGAAGGAGGAAGAAAAACTCAACTTAGACACGGAGAAAGAACTTCACCCCTAGGGACCTGACTTCATGCTGTACCCATGAGACTTCAAGGGCCAAACAAGACCCACACTTTCCTTTTCTTCCCAAAGACAAGATCAACGTGAGCTTCCCCTGTAATATAATCAGGAAGAGAGACCTGCCTTTAGCAAGATGCATTTTAGAATTTTGTGAGTGATCTGAAGGCAAAGGAACAAGAACTCATTTGCCACACACGACGTCTAAAATACTTTAAACACACGCATTCGTGCACATGAAACTTAAGAAGTAAACCCATGTGCTGACAGCCACAAAGACTGCCCTCAGTAATAAATCCACGATTCTGCTCTAGTCTTGATAGTCTTCTTGACAAGAAGAGGAATACATCAAGATTGCAGTCATGTTTGACTTTCTGCACTGCTGTGAGCAGTTCTTTTCAAAGAAGTCTCTTGCAAAGATTCATCTGCATGTTAAATTAACAGATGTGAATTTGGTATACAAGCAGCTTATGCAGCTCAATACCAGGAAAACAAACGACCATAATTTAAAAAGACACATGTATCCCAATATTCATAGCAGTACCATTTACAATAGCCAGGACATGGAAGCAACCTAGATGTCTGTCGGCAGATGAATGGATAAAGATATACACAGATATACAATGGAATATTACTGAGCCATAAAAAGGAATGTATTTGAATCAATTCTAGTGAAGTGCATAAACCTAGAGTCTGTTATACAGAGTGACAGAAGTCAGAAAGAGAAAAACAAATTTTGTACATTAACACATATATGTGGAATCTAGGAAAATGGTACTCACGAGCCTATTTGCGGGGCAGGAGTAGAGATGCAGACATACAGAACAGACTTTGGACACAGCAGGGGAAGGAGCAGGTGGGATGACCTGAGAGAATGGCACTGATGTACATACGTCACCAGGTATAATATAGAGAGCCAGTGGGAAGCTGCTGTGCAGCACAGGGGGCTCGACTCAGTGCTCCGTGACAACCTAGAGGGTAGGATGCAGTAGGGGTGCGGACGATTCGGGAGGAAGGGGCCCTATGTGCACTTGTAGCTGACTCACGCTGCTGTATGGCAGAAGCCAACACAATCTTGTAACACAGTTGTCCTCCAATTCAAAAAAAAAAAAGTGAATTTGGAAGACTCAGTTAAGGGTAGTAATATCCTCATAGCCAGCATATAATACAGATGCAAAGAGAGAAAAACCAAAGCAGCTATCACATTAAAAAAAAAAAAAAAAAAAACAAAACCAAGAACTGATCAATACACAAGGTGTGATGTAACTAGGAAGGGGAAATCAAAGTTTCTGACAGACACACAGAAACACAGCGGCAAAAAGAGTGTTGCTCTGTGCAGGCAGCTTCGGGAGCCTGTCTGGAAAGAGATCTCACCACACATATTTGGAATTCCTCTTTTGAAATTTTTCAACAAAGAGACAGATGATGCAAAGATATCAGTGTCATCACCTTCATGGCTGTTGCCCTAGTGTGGATACTGTCAGCACTGCCCAGAAATGCCCAGCTTCATTGCCCGCCTGCCTTACCAGCTCTGATCCTGTGCTCAACTGCACATCCAAAGGAGAGTCAGAGGGATGTGCTTCAGACTTGGAAGGAATAGTCCCCAAAGGAGTTCCACAAATGTTTTAGCACAATAGATGCTTCTTTGGAACAAGGGTATAGCTCCCAAGGTGCTTATTCTAAAAGCAGGGGTCCCCAACATCCGGACTGGGGACTAGTACCTCTTATCAGATCACTGATGGCATTAGATTGTAAATAAAGTAATAAATGTAATGTGCTTGAATCATCCCAAGACCATTCTCCCCACCTCCAATCTGCGGAAAAACTGTTTTCCAAGAAATCGGTCCCCGGTGCCAAAAAGGTTGTGGACTGCTGTAAATCTAAAGGAATGCAGAGTCATTTGGAATTATACGCCCTGGTGTGATTGCTTAAAAGGGGCCCAGTTTCTTCCCTTAGGGTGGCTGTCTCTAACTTGGCTGCACATCAGAGTCACCTAGGGAGCATTAAAAACTACTGATGCCCGGTCTAATCCCCAGTGTCTGATTTAGTTGGTCTGCAGGAGAGGCTGGACAGTGGAAGTTTTAAAATCTCCCAGGTGGTTTTAACGCTTTAGAGTGCTATGTTGTACATTTATCCTAAATACAGTTTATACATTCTTCCTTTGGTCTTCTTTTTTAAAAATAAATCTGTATCAGACTTTCCAAGTTCTGTACTTCTTTTTTTTTTTTTTTTGAATTTAAAAAAATTTTTTGGCCACGAGGCATGTGGGATCTTAGTCCCCTGACCAGGGATCAAACCCGTGCGCCCTGCACTGGGAGCATGGAGTCTTAACCACTGGACCGCCAGAGAAGTCCCCTTCCCTGTCTCTTGACACATTCATCTCGTTCTGTCCAGCCCCAGGTATGACACTTTGGAGACCAGCTGCTTCATATATGTTTGATAATGAATAATGAGAAGAGTTAGGCCCTTACTGCGGAGAAGGCAATGGCACCCCACTCCAGTACTCTTGCCTGGAAAATCCCATGGACAGAGGAGCCTGGTAGGCTGCAGTCCACAGGGTTGCTAAGAGTAGGACACGACTGAGCGACTTCACTTTCACTTTTCACTTTCATGCATTGGAGAGAGAAATGGCAACCCACTCCAGTGTTCTTGCCTGGAGAATCCCAGGGACGGGGGAGCCTGGTGGGCTGCCGTCTATGGGGTCACACAGAGTCGGACACGACTGAAGCGACTTAGCAGCAGCAGCAGCAGGCCCTTACTGTGCACCAGGTGGGGTGACCGAGGGTCTCAGTCTGCCTGACACAGAGGGGTTCCCTGGATGTGTGACTTTTGGTGCCAAAACCAAAACAGGGCCAGGTAAACCAAGATGGCTAGTTACCAGGGTGCTGGGTCCTGCACTAAAAGCTTGTGAAGATGTGTTCCTTAATCCTATCAACAGCCTCCCGAGGTGGATGCTATTAATACCCGCACCGTACAGATGAGGACGCATGGCCCAGAGTGACAGCCCTGGAGTAAGCGACTGCCCTGACTCAGCAAGCGAGTAGCGGGCTTGCTAAGAGGGCTTGCTAAGCCCAGGGTCCGTGTCATTCACAGGGTCTTCATCATTATGTCGCCTTAACTCCTGATAACGGTGTGGGACTTTCTTTCCTTGCTTCACTGGTCACTTTAGCATGTGTCACCTAAGGTCAGACTTCTGTAAGTGACCTGAAAATAAGAAGCTTCCTGGCTCCTTGCACAGGGCATGTTTCAGTCTGGAGACTTCCAGGCATGTCTACACAAAACTACAGAGAGGAGATCCAGCAGGAAGCCCAGCTGGGGAAACAGAAAGCAAACCTGGAGCTGGACTGAGGGGAGAGGGTCCATTTCAGCTGGCCTGTCAGTAGACACAGGGCCACCAGAACTGGCCCCTGGCTGGAGCGTCTGACGCTGAGCAGCAGACCAGGAGCAGACCCCGTAGGCTTCCCTACAACGGGAGGGAGCCCCTGAAAAAAGGGCTGTGTGTGTGCACGCGGGCCCACGTGAATGGTCTTGTGTTGTCCACCCTACCCCTTGTTTATGTAAAGATCCCTGACACAAGCAGGGGGCGTCTGAGCACTAACTGCTAAGCAGAGAAAGGACACCTTAAAGCAAATCTGTCACCTTGAAGCCTGCTGTTAGGCTACTGAAATGCCTTCCAAAATAATTTTTAAATTCCTTTTTTTTTTTTTGCTGCACCGTGCAGCATGTGGGATCTTAATTCCCTGACCACGGAGTGAACCCACCCGTCTTGCATTGAAAGTGTGGAGTCTTAACCACTGGATCACCACATAAGTCCCCCCAAATTATTTTCAAATTCCCTCAGTCACTTTTTTAAAACCAAAAGAATAGGAGTCTGGGAGAAATTAGAATACTAACAGTTTAGTAAAAGATGAGTAATTTTACCACACACAATCCCTTTATAGACCTGGAGACATAGAAGCTTCTAGGTATGTTTTTAAAGTATTTGTACAGCCTTTGTTCATCCCACACAGGCCGCAACAGGACTCTGTGAACATGAGCACCGGGTCTAACCAGCGGACATAAACGGGAGGGAAGAAGAGTACTGGTCTTCTGTTAAGAAAATACACAGCCTCCATGGGGAGGTCACCCGCGACTTAAGATGCTGCTGTGTTTCCAGGACAGGAGGCTGTGCTGGCGACCTGGGTCCATACCTGAAGGGCGCTTCTCTGCGGAATCGCTCCCAGAAGGACTGCTGCTCTGCTTCGAAGGCCGTGCACCGCTGGCGCAGGAGGGTCACTTCACTTGCCTGCAGGGGGGCCACCTGCTGCCTCACGGTAACCGCCGTCTTTTTAATGTTGTTCCACTTCTCAGGCAGCTCCTGCCAAGGAGACCCAGTGTGGTCAGACCCCACTCTGCTCCCCCCGACCCCGGACCCGAGGCTGGACACACTCAGACCTCTTAGTCTCTGGCCCACAAACGTGACAGCGCTGTTTGCCGTCGTCTACAACGGCCCCCTTCCCCGGCTGCCCGCTCTCCCGACGGCCACCTGCTTCTGACCCAGCACAATCCTCCTTGCTCTCAACTTCTCCTCAGTAAACTTTGTTGTCGTCGTTTAGTTGCCGAGTCATGTCCGCCTCTTTGCGAGCCCATGGACTGAAGCCCACCAGGCTCCTCTTTCCATGGGCTTTCCCACGCAAGAATACTGGAGGGGGAGGGAGTTGCCATGTCCTCCTCCAGGGGATCTTCCCGACCCCGGGAGCGAACCTGCATCCCCTGCACTGCAGGCAGGTCCTTTACTCCTGAGTCACCCAGGACGCCCCAGGAAGCCTTACCCTCTTCTGTATTTTCCAACAGTGCCTGGTTATTTTCTCATATGCCCCCCATTTCCTCTTAGATCATTATAACATTCCTCAAACTTCCTTTTTTCCCCCTCTCTGAATCAAAATGTGGCTCATCCTCAACACTGGAAAAAGACCACACACACTTCATCTACATCAGTTTTCCCGTATTTCTCCATATTTACTGAGTGTTATGAAAGTGGTGCACATTATACACACGCAACACATTTACTTCCAAAACACGGATCCTGCGTTATCATGAGCCCTGTTTTTCATTGACTTCACTGTGTTCATCTCACTTTGAAATCCTCAAACTGTCCCCCTATTTCCTTTATTAGGAAAACATAAACTTTGCACTGACCTCCAGCTGCTCAAACACTGTTTCCGGCAATTCTTGTCCATAGGTCTTCAGCAATTCAATCGTTTGCTTTAAAGGCTCAAACATCTCATCGGTGCTGCTCTGTCGTTCTTTAAGAGCCATCAGGTGCCCCATAATCTCAACCAGTCCTTGGAAATCTCCTTTTTCGACTTTCTTGAGCAAGCCGTTCTCGCTGTTTTTAATAAATGCTTCAAGGTCGGCCAGGCTATGGAGAACAAACAGAATGTGAGCAGCCATTCCCCTTCCACTCCTCAAAAGAATTTATTTCCCCAACACAATAGCCATTATTATGGAAAACTCTCCAGAGCCTGATGGTGAGATACAACCTTCTTCAGTTGTGTCAAGGTCACACAGGACAAAGACTGAGCCTTCGCTGATGGAGGAGACACAGGAGACAAGGAGAATTACTGGGACGACTGGTGAAATGTGGATAACCCTGCGAGCTAGTTACGCCCTCTACATCAATACTAACTCCTCGTGTTAATGACCGCACCATGCTTACCTCGGATGTTACCGAGCTAACATCTTTGGAGAGCAGAGTGAAGGTAAAAGAGAAGTCTTTGTACTGCTTTTACAGCTTTTTCTGGTAAGTCTGAAATTATTTCAGAGTGAAATCATTTCCAAGTGAAATAATCTCACAGTGAATATATTACAAATTATTTTGTGAATCTGAAATCATTTTTTAGAAAGTGGAAAATAAGTACTACGGCTTATAGGATCATACATACTTGGGTTCAGTTTTGACACTTACTAGGTGTGTGGCCAAGTCATTTAATATCTCTGAGCCTCAGAGTCTTCATCTGTAAGATTAGAAAGACCACTTCTTTCTCACTGGTTATTGTGAGAGTTAGATGGGACTCATGATTTAATTAAAAAAACGAACATCCTTTCTGGAGGAATGAAGCAAGAATCCAGTCCTCAAAGGACTAAGCTCCAAGGAACATGATTTTATAATTGAAAGTTACAACATGCACAAGGAAAGAGGTCACCACGAGTGGGAACCAGCAGAAACGGCTGTATTAAACCTCTGAAGATTTCAGATATGGGAATTCGGGTGCATAATATAAGCTAGTGACTTTCAATATGTCAAAGGACAAAAGAGTTCTTATTTAGGTGATTGCTTTATTGTTTCTGATCCACGTACCAGGAACAAGTGGTTTTCCTGCTATTTCTCAGACATATATTCTAGATTGACCAAGAAAAACAATGTCTTCCTTTTAAGCATAATGTATCAGTCAGTACAGAAATGATTTCTTCAGGAATTGCCCTTCAGAAGCCTAGATAACCTCTTACATTCTCAACAGGTCACCATACCCTTACCCCGGCCCCAACGTGCCTTTAAGTTCAAGCATAAATTCAGCATTGTCTCATCGGTCAGGAATGGAAACAACTTCAGTGGCTTTTCAAATATGCCCAGAATCTGTGATGATGTGTGGACCTTTGTATTGATTGATGGATTCAAGAAGTGACAAAACTTACTGAAGCAGATAACATGAAAATTATGGCCTATGGTGGCATTATTTCACGAAGAGAAGATTTTAATATCTGTTCTAGCAATGCAAAAATGATCACGTCATGCTATGTTAGTGGGCAACTCCAGGAGAAAGAAGCTCATAATTTTACACAGGCTTTTATGTCAACTCTGACCTATGGCAAGAAGAAACAAACCATTATTTGCTGACAAATCAAAAGTTACCTCAAGCTCTTGGTGTCGTTTAATCAATAAGTCGTAGTCTGACTCCTTGCGACCCTATGGTCTGTAGCCCGCCAGTCTCCTCTGGCCATGGGTTTCTCCAGGCAAGAATACCAAAGCGGGTTGCCGTTTCCTACTCCAGGGTATCTTTCCAACCCACGGATCGAACCCATGTCTCTTGCATCTCCTGCATTGGCAGGTAGATTCCTTACCACTAATCTAGTAAACGTATTCTGAAACTTGAAAAATGAATAAATTTTTAAAAATGAATTTGAGCAAAGAATGAGAGGGTATTAAAATGAGTAAGCAAAACTGTAAAATAACCAAATATAAGATCTAAAACTGGGAAGTATAATGAAAATTTAAAGCTCAATGAATGGATTAAACAGGAGATTCAGACAAAACTAAAAGAGAGAATTAGACTGCTGTTTGAATAAAGTGGAGAAGTTATTCAACTGCAGTGAAGAAAGACAAAAAAAAAAAAATGAAAACTATGAAAATTGTTCAAAGACATGGGGGATATTTAAAAGTGCAATAAGAGGGCCAAAAGGATATAATAGAATGGGCAAGAAGCAATCTTTGAGGATATCCTGACTGAGAATTTCCTAGAATTAATGAAAGTCACCAAATATAATATCAAGGAAGCCCAACCAACTCAAGGTGAAATTAAGGTTTTTTAAAAACCCTGCATAAGTACTTCAATATGAATCTGCAGATTACCAAAAATGAAAAAGAAAATATTAAAATTAGCTGAAGAGCAAAGACAGAATTTTATTAAAAAAAAAAAAAAGTCTAGGCTGGTGGACCATGCAAGACCAAAAATGAACCCAGGACACAATGGAATAATATTTTCAATAAATTTACTAAAAGTATGTTATCCTAGAACTCTCTCTCCCACAAATGGATTTTTTTAAGAAGGAAGGCAAAATACATGCATTTTCAGACAAAGAAAGAATTAGAGTTTCACCAAAAGAACCTTTTAATGAGCCTTCTAATGGCTGTACTTCAGAGAGCACGTCAGTAATGTAAGAAGATGGAATGACCAAAGATGTTGGTAAATTTTAATAAACAGTGAGTGTATAAAAATAGAGTATAATTTGTGGAATTTAGATAAGTAATAGAGTACAACTGAAATTAGTTGGAATTATAGGGTATAATTTGATGGATAAACAAGTGAGATCAAGCTATTCTGAAGTCCTTGTATTGGTTGTGGAGAGAGTAACAGTACTGATTAGTTTATTTCTTTTAAGAATGTTTTTAAGAATAGCTATGGTTAACTATTAGAACAGAAGACTTAGATAGCACAACATCCAAATTAGTAGAAGGGAAAAAATGGAATAGGAAAAAGGAAAGAAAACATGAAAAAAAAATTTCAATCCAAAAGCAGGCAAGAAAGAAAAATAAAAAGAACAAATAAAAGCTCACAATAAAATGGTACAAATGAACTCAAATACAGCACAATAGACATTAATGAGGAAAACCCTCCAGTTAAAAGAAAGATATTAAGGTCGATAAAACATTCAGTTCCATGCCAATTACGAAGATCTCCTCTAACACAAAGGCACAGAAAGGTCGAAAGCCAGAGGGTAAGGTAAGAGACACCAGGCAAATGCCATACAAAGGAAACTGGTTTCGTTGTATTAATGCAAGACAAAACACACTTTAACACAAGAAATATGGCTAGTGATAAAAGATTTTTGATGTGTGGCTAAAATATTCAATTTTCCAGGAAGATACAAAAAGTCAAACTCTGTATGATCATATAACATAAAATAAACGAGACAAAAAAGGACAGAACTACAAGAAGTTGACACTCTACCATCAAAGTGGAAGATTTTTTAACAGTTATTTCAGTAATTGATAAATTAAGCAGACCCCAAAAAATGGCAGTGAGGTTGTAGTGGATTTGAAGAAAACAAGTTTGATCCAATAAGCATGCACAGAACATTATATCCAACAGTTATAGAATACATATCCTTTTAAAATGTGCACAGAATATTTATAAAAACTGACCAAATTCAACAAATTTCAGAAGCTTTTTATTACGTATATCACTTTACCTGACTGCAATGGAATTGTCAGAAATTAATAACAGAAATGTAACTAGAAGAATCCATGTTTTAAGATTAAAAAAGTATAAGCACATCTTAATGGATATTAAAAATATTTAGAGCTTTATTATAAAGAAAATCTACATACTAAGACCTGTGAGATGTAGATAAAATTGTACTTAGAAGGGAATTTATAACTTTAAGTGTTACATTAAAAAAGATGAAGACTCAAGATGAATAAGCAAAGCACACATCTTAAGTTAGTCAAAGGACAGAAAATAAACCCAAAGAAAGTAGAAGGAAATAATAAACACATAAGAAAAATTTATCAAAATAAAAATCAAATTATAATAAGTAAGATCAACAGGTTCATTAGGTAACTCTTTGTAAATCACTTGGAAGATTAATTAAGATGCCAGAAAGCACAATAGAAATGAATAAAAATCTAAAGAGGAACATCCCTAATACATAAACAGGTAAGAGAATAATACAAATTTCATGACAATAATATGAAGATTTACATGAAATGGATACATCCCTAGAAAAATATGACTTAGGAATAGAACTTAATATTTCAATAAACATTAGAAAAATTACAGGTAACAATCCTGCCACAAAGAAAACACCAAGCCAGATGGTTCAATAGGATATTTAAATCAAACTTTCAAGGATCAGCGAATTTCAATCTTACACCAACTCTTACAGAGAATAAACAAGAAGGATTACTTCCTAACACATTTTAGGAAGCTAGCAAAACCATAGAGCAAGATCAGACAAAGACAATATAGAAAGGGAAAACTGAAAGCCAGTTTCAGCAAACACAGACATGTCAGTGCTATATAAAATATCTGCAAACAAAACCAACCAATGGATATACTGAAAAAGACAATATTTTGTGTTTGGCTTATCTTAGTAACGATAGATTGGTCAGTATTAGAAACCAAAAAATATATTCACAACTTTAACATATTGAGGGAAAAAAACCAGAATTATGTTAATGGAGTTAGAAAAGGCACTCCAGAAAATGTTATAACCATTTATGCTAAATCTTCTTAACAGACAGAAGTTTACATCTTTAATCAGATAAAGAGAATCCATTAAAAAAATACTCACAGAATATTATACCAGGTAATGAAATGTTGAAAGTATCCCCTTTAAGATCAGGAACAAGACAAGGACTTATTATCACTTTATCCGATATTATACTGACAGTCCTAGTCAGGGTGATCAGATAAATAGTGATAAATGCATTAAAGAAAATGGGAAGGAAAAAATAAAATTTCCATACATTTGTAGATGATGATTATGTACATGGCAAATCCCAAAGAATACACAAATAAATTATTAGAATTAACAAGCTACTTAGTAGAGCTCCTTGATACAAAATCAATGTACAAAAATCAATTCATTTCTGTGGAAAATATGATTCTGAAATATGATTTATACTAGGAAACAAAAAATAAAATATTAAGGAATAAATCTTAAGATGTGAAAATGCTTTTAAAGGTAATGATTATAAAATTTCATTGAAAGACATTAAAGAAGATAAAGAGTGAGATAATATGTTCTTAGGAATACTCAATACTATGAAGAAGAAAATTCTACTATAGTCATGGCAAATATAATCGAAATCTCAATGGAATCTTTTCTTCTATAAACTGATTTTTAATGTATGTACAATACTAAGGGCCAAGAATTGTTGAGACATCCCTAATGAAACTGAAAATGGTGGGGACGCCACTGCTAGATGTCAAGATTTATTGTTGTAGTTCAGTCGCTAAGTTGTATCTGACTCTTTTCTGCCCCATGGACTATAGCCTTCCAGGTTCCTCTGTCCATGGGATTTCCCAGTCAAGAATACTGGAGTGGGTTACCATTTCCTTCTCCAGGGAATCTTCCTGACCCAGGGATCAAACCCGAATCTCCTGCATTGGCAGGCAGATTCTTTGCCACTGAGCCACCTGGGAAGCTAAGATTTATTACAGAGCTATGATAATTAGGACAGTTTCATATTAAGACAGGGACAGACAAAGAGCTACTTAACACAAAAAGTAAAACTTTTAGGTAAGGATAAAGGAGAGTATCAGAGAAGATGATGGCACTCCACTCCAGTACTCTTGCCTGGAAACTCCCATGGATGGAGGAGCCTGGTAGGCTGCAGTTCATGGGGTCGCAAAGAGTCGGACACGACTTCACTTTCACTTTTCACTTTCATGCATTGGAGAAGGGAATGGCAACCCACTCCAGTATTCTTGCCTGGAGAATCCCAGGGAGGGGGGAGCCTGGCAGGCTGCCGTCTGTGGGGTCGCACAGAGTCGGACACGACTGAAGTGACTTAGCGGCAGCAGCAGCATAGGAGAGTATCACTAGGATCTCAGGACAAGAAAGGGTTGATTTAACAAGAGAAAAGAGGACAACACAGGGGAAAAGATGAACACATCTGGTTACATAAAAATGAACCCTTCATCAAAATATACCATAAATGCAGAGGGGAGACCGGCTGCAAAATGGGAGACTAAATCTGCAATATATACAACTACCAAAGAATTAAAATCTGTGTTACTTCCAAATATGAAAAAGGAAAAGATATAGTCCAATAAAAAATGGTCAAGAGCTATGAATAACCAAAGAAGAGGAAACACAATGACTCATCTAAAAGCACAGAAAGCTGAGCTACTTTACTCATAGAGTAATGTAAAATATTTATCACCATGAGATACCACTAAGCTCCCACCAGAAGGGCCAGCACTAAACAGTTTGTATCAAAAGGTGCCCAGGATGTGGGGCTACAGGCAGCTTCACACATGGCTGAGGCACCTGGCAGAGAGCAGGCATTATATGCACTGACCCAGCAATTCCACTCTCAGGCATACATCCTAGAGGGATGCTGGCTTGAGTACACTGTGATATCTGTAGAAGAGAACTCATCGCAATCCTGTTGGTATGAAACCATCTGAACCAGCCATGTCAGCCACTGAATGGATAGATAAACTGTGGCATATTCAGATGATGCGATACTCTGTAGCAGGGAAAATGAAGGAGCTACTGCTACACTCTCAACGTGGATGAATCTCAAGCATCAGTGCTGAGAGAGAGAGACAGGACACAGAGAGATATGCAGTCATACAACATTGTTTCATTTTTATAGCTTTAAAATGCAAATCTCAATATATGTATATCTGTGCATACAAATATATATACATATATATGAAATATAAGTCATGAAAAAATATATATACATACATATGCATATACAAGTCATGAAAAAAGAATTAGATTACATTTAGGGCAGGGCTAACAACTGGCAGGGAGGAAGAGGGATTTAATCAGGGAAGAGTCCATAAGGGAATTTTATTTTTCACACTGTTTCAAACTTAATTTTTATTTTTTTTACACGTTTAATTTTGTATTGGAGTATAGGAAATGACAATCCACTCCAGTATTCTTGCCTGGAGAATCCCATGGACAGAGGAGCCTGACAGGGGGTCACAAATAGTCGGACACGACTGAGCGACTAACACACACTACAGTCAATTAACAATGCTGTGATGGTTTCAGTGAACAGCAAAGGGGCTCAGCTGCATATATACATGTGTCCATTCTTCCACAAACTCCCCTCTCATCCAGGCTGCCACATAACATTGAGCAGAGTTCCTATACAGTAGGTCCTTGTTGGTTATCCATTTTAAATATAGCAGTGCATACAAGTTCTTCCATAAGGGAATATTAAAATGTAGCTAATGTCCTGTTTCTTCACTGGATAAGGAAAATCTGAGTATTTGTTTTAATATTTTTCTCTAAATCTTATGTATATTACATTTTACAATAAAACTTCTTGAAGAGAGAGGACAGAAGACAAAAAAAGTACAGGGATCAAGTATAGAGATCCTTTTGAGGAACTGTGCTGTGAAGTAGGGTGCACAGAAAGGGTGCCATAGCCGAAGGACTCCTGGGATTGTGTTCCTTTCTTTCTTTCTTTTCTTTTTGTTTAAGAGGCCAGATAGGACAGTATACTTGCATGACGGGGAGAATGAATGCAGGGAGTGTTTAAGGAGGTCAGTCCTCGAGTAGATAAGAAGAATGCTACAGTTAGAAAGGCAGCTTATTCACTGTAAGGAAAGAGGTAGTTGAACTTACGGCTTCAAATGCAGGTAGGTTGGTAGATTTACTGGTGAAAAGCTGAGTTAGTTCTCTGGTGATTGGTTCTCATTTTCCAGAGAAATGAGAGGCGAGGCTAAAAGGGCAGACAAGATATTTGAGGTTTAAGGGAAGAGAGGAAAAAAAGCATCTGGAGGAGTCGGGAAGCATACGTGAAAATGTTCAGGGCTTGCTTGAAGTTTATGTTCATAAATTTAACCTGAGATTGGTCAGAACACTGGTGTGTTTCTCCTTCATCAGGATGAATTGCTCGGGTACAGACGTGGAGTGCTGAGCTCAGACAGTCAGGGTTTTACAAGGTGGGGACAGGGCTGGGGAGCAACGGTGATAAACACTGAGCCGTCCTGATCAAGTGTCGGGAAGAGTGGATTGGAAACACTGATGGGTCTGAAGAACTTTGCAGAGCAGCGCTGCCAAGTAAGAGAGCTGGAAAGACCACAGGTGGTGGTCAGGGGACAGAATGCTTCATCCTGAGAGTTTGAAGGGGAAGCCATGAATTTGCTCACCTTTCCCTCCACTCCACCAAGAGCACAGCACAGAACAGGGGGGCGGGGAGGGAAAGGCATTGGAGAGAGAGGTCGAGAAAACAAGAGGCAGGTGTGATGAAGACACCCTGTGGATGCTGAGTCACTGAGGATGATTATCAGCAGAAGGACGGGAGAGGGGGACTGAGCCGGACAACGTGACCCTCAACGAAGGGGCGGCATGACTAAGAGCTTGGCCAGTGACTGCAGCCGAGACAGGTGGCAGTTGGTACCGTCTGGTAGAACTCAGTGGAGATGGTGATTTTGAGAGAGGACGGGGTGGAAGAGTCTGGAGGCCACACTGAAGGGCAAGTGTATCTCATCTACCTGTAGGCCCAGCAGTAGGCTTTGGGAGTCTAGTGCTGGGCTGGTGGAGTTGGGAGGGGGTCCAAGTCCATGGGGGAACAGGCAGACTTTCAGATCCAGTCAGTTGCACAGCTAGAGTTCTGAGCAGGACAATGTTTGGGAGGGAGCAGAAGGTAGTATTCATCACAGGACGAGTCCACCCAGGAGAAACGCCCTCTTCATTTGTCAGGGGATCACCGACTTCCTCATAAGCCAGCACTCTATTGCTCATGTTCTATGGGAACACCTGGTCTTCAAGGTCACACCCATGCTCAACCCTGATGGTGTCTACCTGGGCAATTACAGGGGCTCTCTGATGGGGTCCAACCTGAACCACCACTGGCTGGACCCCTCTCCCTGTGCCCACCCCACCCTGCATGGGGTGAAGCAGCTTATCACCCAGATGTACCAAGCCCCAGAGCCGCAACTACTGATGCCTGCACACCCGAGAGCTCATGCTCTGCAACAAGAGAAGCCACTGCAGTGAGAAGCCCTCATACTGCAGCCAGAGAGCAGCCCCCACTCTCCGCAACTAGAGAAAAACCCCGCACAGCAATGAAGACCCAGCACTGCCATAAATAAATAAAATTATAAGGGAAAATAAAGGCATCAGGGGCATGTAGGTGTAGGGACTTCCATGCTGCACAGCTGGATAATCTGAGACAAGGAGTAAATGGGAGAAATAAAATCTAAGAGGCTCATTAGACACCCTCCGCTTCTCAGGCTTAAAGAGATTTCGCAGCCAGAGTTGTGCAGGGAGGGTTGACCTGCTATTATTGTCTCGAACAGTATTTACCACGTACTGAGCACCTTTTGGACACTGGGCGCCAGATAGAAAACAAAACAGGAAGAGGCCAGGTCTGATGGACAAACGAGAGGACAGGACTAAAGTTACTGCTGGTGTCCAAAAGCTTGGAACATCCATCTAGCTGTTCTAACTTTTCATTTAACCAGTGAACCTATGGGGGGAAATGTCAAATCGACTGAAAACATGGTGTTCCCGACAGCCCAGGAAGCTGGAAGAAAAGCTAGACGGACCCTGTTACCTGTGGGTGACATGGTCCACTAGATGCTGTTTGAATGTGAGGCTCCACTTTTTGATTATATTCAGCAGAGACGCTTTAAAGGGCCGCGCGTCGATCTTCATCCAGCTGTCAAACACCTGGACGGGCTCCAGCCTGCACACATCCTCATGGAGCTTCTCGTAGGAGTCGATCTGCGCCCTGAACTGATGCAGGAGGGGAGGATTCTCTGGGATGCCGTCCTCGGCGTGGGCTTCCATCTCCTCAGCTGTGAGCACGCGCCCGTACAACAGAAACTGGCCCAGAGCCTCCTTCCGGTCCTCCGTGTAGAGGTAGGAATACTGGCTGAGGGTGCTCCGATAGTCGCCGCAGAGGGCCATCATGGCCTGCACCCGCCCCATCAGCTCGGCCCGCAGGCCCGCCAGGTCAGCCCTGGCCTCCAAGTCCACCTGGGGGAGCAAGGTGGCAATGGAGGGGTGACATTAGCATTTCATAGGGGCCTTCAGGTCTGGTGGGAGGGCAGGCAAGATGCTCGCAGAGCCAGTACCTGATAGTGGGGAGAGCCATTCTCAGGAGAAAGACGGGGCACCAAGGATGCTATGCTAAAGATGCTGGTGACGAGACCCTCCACCAGGTCGTAGAAGCCGCCCTTCACGCCAGGCTCCAGCGACGGACGGAAAACCAGTTCTGGGATAGCTAAGCTCAGCTGGGCTTCAAATATTGGGGTGAGTCCTGCCTTACATTCTGAAATACAAAGAAAACAAACAGAAGAGAGTGGGTAAGTGGCAAAAATACAACACTGATTTGAAAGCTCTCTGAGCGTTTCTTTCCTTTAGAGTTGCTGTTTCAGTCTGAGGAAACAGAAATATAAACTTTGCTAAAACCCCAGAAAAGGTGAAGGTGGCAGTCCCCGCTGGCATTTTAAACAGGCTAATTCCCTGTGCACGGCTGTCCTGGAATTGCTGTTGTTGTTGTTCAGCTGCTCAGCCGTGTCCCACTCTGTGACCCCATGGATGCAGCACCCCAGGCTTCCCTGTTCTCTACTATCTCCTGAAGTTTGCTCAGATTCATGTTCATTGAGTTGATGATGCCATCCAACCATCTCATCCTCTGTCGTCCCCTTATCCTCCTGCTCTCAATCTTTCCCAGCATCGAGGTCTTTTCCAATGAGTCGGCTCTTCACATCAGGTGGCTAAAATATTGGAGCTTTGGCATCAGAACATGGCAGGGCATTTACTCTCCTTGTCCTCAGAGGGCACGTCCTGTGACTGATCAACCTAAGCCGGAACGCTTCCACGTTCCCAAAGCTTCCCGTGGGGGCAGTACGGCCTCTGGTTGAGAAGGTGTTGGTTTTGCAAAGCCAGTTTTTTGGAAGCAGCGGACATCATCCTGAGCACAAACCAGGCAATTCCATCGGCAGCCACTAGGGGAACAAGGGTGTGCTTGTCCAAGGTCGCGTAGGCTTGGCAAGAAAGGGCAGTCACAATCCCTCCCCATCTGCTCCTTTCTGTAAAAACAGGACTTGTTTTAATTCTGTAGTCCTGTAGTGATAAAGTTTTTAAAAACAGTATAAATAATTAACAAATCCCTGATTACTTGCTAGACTAAACTGCCTCGCTAAATTTAAATCAAAATATAATATGGAACAAGATGTTCCAAGTACAAGATAAATGCTTAGACTCTTATTAATAACCACTTATTTTCTTATACATATGTATTTTAGGTAAGAAGTGGATTTATTTCTTTAGTTTTTTTAATTGGAGGATAATCACTTTACAATGCTGTTGGCTTCTGCCATACACCACCACAAATCAGTCATAATTATATAAATATATATATATATATATATATATCTCCCCTCCCTCATGAGCCTCCCTCTTCTCAAAAAGTAGCTCTATTTAGAGAGAAATACAGTCCACAGAGAGAGTTTGGGCCTTTGCAGAAGGCGAGTGTGGTGTGCTCAGTTGCTCCAGCTGTATCTCTTTGTCACCCTGTGGACTGTGGCCCACCAGGCTGCTCTGTCCACGGGATTCTCCAGGCAAGAATACTGGAGTGGGTTGCTGCGTCCTCCTCCAGGGGATCTTGCTGACCCAGGGATCAAACCTGCATCTGTTACGTCTGCTGCTTGGCAAGCGGGTTCTTGACGACTAGCGCCACCTGGAAAACTCCACAGGAGACCATAATCCCTATGTCAGATGCAATATCGACACAATTACTGTACAAACTGGATGGCCCTGGTGGTTCCACATCCTTGGCACAAGTGAATCTCTGTAAGAGTTGAGAAAAGGAAGAATGTTTCCAGACGGAGTGGGTAGCAGTTAACCCAGGCAAGGTCTGGATTCTGAGAGGTGGCTGGGAAGCCAGACCAAGCCATGGGAATGGCGCTGAACCGGTTTGCCCAAGTGCGAGAGGTAGAGACGGTAAGGTGGACCAGGTGACTGAAGTTGTCCAGCTGGGCGATGGTGAAGGGTCACGGCGGCTTTCCTCTTAGAGGCCGTTCTCTTCAGGCTCCTTCATCTCCCCTTGATAACCAGCACCTTTTCATTTCAACCGTAGCTCAGGTGGCTACTAAGGCCAGCTCCTGCCCCTTAACTGCCGATACACTGTGGAGGGTGTGTGTTCCCTTCCTTCTCCTTCCATGGAGGGAAGATGACTTTGGCAACCATCCCCTGTCCTCACCCTCTTGCTCCCTGGCTCTCCTTCCCATCAGAGGAGGACAAGCGACACATCAGACAGCCCAGATCCAGAAGGCTGGACAGACACTGACCCGGGGCAAGTCCCTTGTGCAGTGCCTACACTCAAGTGTGGCTGAAGCATCTTCCTAGAACTTCTAGAGGAGAGCTGAGTGATGAGTCTCCGAGCTCCACTATCAGACGAGGTTGGGTCAGTTCACTAAGATGAGTGCCATTGGCACTGGTCCCTAGGAACCAGCTCTCCAGTCTCGGCACCTGTGTTCACTGCCCGAGGCTCCAGAAGGCGATCTCCCACCTTGTTGACTAGGCCTGAGCCCATTTCCTGCTTCTGTGTCTCCTTGTGCTGTGAAAGCAGAGACCTTGCCTCTGACCTCAGTCACTCCACCTACCAGGACCATGGGGTGGAGCTACCCCAGCGCCAGCCTTGCTCCTCTCTGCGTCGTCAGCATCTTACAGGGGCTGGATACTCAAATCTGGTCTCAGCCCACCTATTCTAACTCTGCATTTAATTTCTCTCCTTGGGTTCTACTCAGCACCTTAACCTCTCATCTCGCCTCATCCTTCAGTCTTGCTGAGCATGTCAGAATCTACCAGAATGTGAAAGGTTTAATTCAACTTTATTTTTGAACTCTTCTCCCCTTTCCATCCCATCATTTACTAACCTTTACTATAAAATCTTTGGCCCTGTGTATCGACCATAAATTTGAAGCCCTTAGCTATCTTTTAACAGCTTCAAAGAATGCCCACTGCCTCCTTAATATACCTTTCCCGTCTGAACACTATCTCATCCCCAGCTTCTTGTCTCTCTCTCTTTTTTTTTACACAGAAAAACATCTGTTTCTTCTACATAAGCCAGCTGCTACAAACTCCCTGTGTCCTCAAAAGGCCACAGAGATAGAGTGCATTCGGCTTAAACCATGAAACTTATTTATTTATTTTGGCCATGCCATAAGGTGTGTGGGTCTCAGTTCCCCAACCAGGGATCAGACTCAGGCCCCTCACACTGGAAGTGCAGTGTTAGCTACTGACTTCCAGGGAGGTCCCTAGAGTAAATCGGCTTTTACGTTTTTACCTTGGCTACGGGTTTCACTGTGTTAGAGCCTGGTTTAGCATCTGGGTTTTGGAGAGGGAGAAGTGTTTTATCTTTGAACAATTTACAGACATAATGCCTTTTCTATTTTACTGTATACACTTCACAAAATGTTCACACCTTTTGGGAAAAGTCACAGAGCACTCAATGGCACTTCACTGTAACTCAACAGATGCTATGACTATTACCTTTCCAGTAATAACCCACATCCATAAGCCACTAAATACCGGTATTTTCCAGGAGGTACTTGAGGGAACACTCAATGGCAAGAAAGAACCCATCCAGCAACATATCGTCAATGTAGTTGACATAAGTTTTCCAGATGCCAGAAGTTGAATCTGCTGAAAGAAGACCCAGGTTTTCCTACAAAATAAAGAAGAGCAGATATAAACCATGTTTAATAATATGCAAGGACTGCTCGTATCATCATGAATGGGAATGAAGACAACACACAGAGAAAAACTGCACCGTTATGAAGAGTCTTCTATTACAGGCAGACCTTGGCTATATTGCGGGTTCGGTTCCAGTCCACAGTAATAAAGCCAATACTGCAATAAAGTCAGTCACACGAAGTTTTTGGTTTCCCAGTTATGTTTACACTATACTTTAGTCTATTAAGTGTGCAATATTATGTCTACAAACAGAATATTCATATCTTAATTAAAAATACTTTATTGCTAAAAAATGCTGTCTATCACCTGAGCCTCCAGGAAATCATTATCTTTTCACAATAGCATCAAAGATCACAGATGCAAAGTATGATGATAACGAAAAAGTTTGAAATATTGTAAGAATTGCCAAAAATTTGACAAGAGAAAAATTGCATGGCTAGACTTTTCTCAGTGCAAGGTTGCAATAAACCATCAATTGAAAAACAAAACAAAAAACAAATGCAGTATCTGTGAAGCACAATGAAATGAGAGATGCCTGTATGCGTGTATCAGATCCATTCCTATCTAATGCGTGTAACCCTTGCTTGAAAGGAACACAAAGTTAACCCATGAAGGAAATATGATGTTGCAACCTCTCCCTGAGCAAGGAGGATGGGGTCAGGCCAGCTTCTCAGGAGGGATGCTGACGGATGCATCGTGTGCCTCATAGATGCTGACTGACACTGCAGAGGAAACTGCATCAGAGCAGAAGGCAGGTTGGGCAGAAGAATGAATACTACAGGCAGAGAGCATTACAGTTCAAGACATAAGAAATCTAGGTTCAAGCAAGTCAAGCATTTCCTAGAAAAGGAGAAATATTTCTTTCTAAGGAGAAATAAACTGGAGTGAATCCCACCGCTGGGTATATATCCAGACAAAGCTCTAATTCGAAACGATCCAGGCACCTCAATGTTCATAGCACCCCTATTCGCAATAGCCAAGACAGGAAGCAACCTACAGGTCCACTGACAGATGAATAGATAAAGAAGACGTGGTGCAGATTTATGATGGAATACTACTCAGTCATAAAAAAGAACGAAATCATGCCATTTGCAGCGACGTGGATGAGCCTAGAGATTATCATATTAAGTGAAATAAGTCAGAAAGAGAAAGACAAATACCATATGATATCACCTATACGTGGAATCTAAAACATGACACAAATGAACTTATCTGCAAAACAGAAACAGACTCACAGACACAGAGAAGAGATTTGTGGTTGCCAAGGGGGAGTGGGTGAGGGAAGCATGAACTGGAGTTCAGGGTTAGCAGGTGCAAACTATGATATAGAGGATGGATGAGCAACAGGTCCTACTGTACAGCACAGGGAACTTGTTCAGTATCCTGTAACAAACCGTAATGCAAAAGAATATGAAATAGAATATGTACATATAACTGAATCCCTCTGCTGTATAGCAGAAACTAACACAACATTGTAGATCAATCATACTTCAATAAAATAAACAGAAAGAGAAATGAGTTGGAGAGTATTGTTGGCATTTAACTAAAAACTTTTATCATACTGAGTGACTTGGAAAAGGCACACACAGAAACAAACACATAGGCTCTCTCTCCTTTTTACATGGTACAGTCTCCGACCTGGCAGTATGGCAAGTATCAGTTCAGTTCAGTTCAGTTCAGTTCATTCGCTCAGTCGTGTCTGACTCTTTGCGACCCCATGAATTGCAGCATGCCAGGCCTCCCTATCCATCACCAACTCTCGGAGTTCACTCAAACTCACGCAAACTCACGTCCATCGAGTTGGTGATGCCATCCAGCCATCTCATCCTCTGTCATCCCCTTCTCCTCCTGCCCTCCATCCCTCCCAGCATCAAAGTCTTTTCCAATGAGTCAACTCTTTGCATGAGGTGGCCAAAGTACTGGAGTTTCAGCGTTAGCATCATTCCCTCCAAAGAAATCCCAGGGCTGATCTCCTTTAGAATGGACTGGTTGGATCTCCTTGCAGTCCAAGGGACTCTCAAGAGTCTTCTCCAACACCACAGTTCAAAAGCATCAATTCTTCGGCGCTCAGCTTTCTTCACAGTCCAACTCTCACATCCATACATGACCACTGGAAAAACCATAGCCTTGACTAGACAGACCTTTGTATATAGGTGTCCCATTTACTCACCATCATTTTCATCATTCAGCCTTTTTTACAGTAACTTTCCATTTATTGTATATCTTCAAAAAAGTGGCTACCACTTTGCAAAAGCAAATTTTCTAGGTGACTCACAGTTACCCCCTTAGGAAACACTGCCAGATTGTAAATCTCCTTTTTCTGCTTTTAAATGTCAAAACTCTAAAATTTTCTAAAATGCATCACCTACACCTTTCCTTCCTAAGAATTCTAAAGACTCAGTGGGAGCCATCATCTGCAAACGATAGCACACTGACAATGCAGAGTGGTCCCAGGTGTTACGAGGATGTCCACGTCGGTCTGCTTCTACAGTTAACTTGTAGTTGTTATAACTGCCTTGTAGAGCGGTTCTATATCTTTTCTACTGTCACCATATCAAGATAGCTAACTGTACCTTGCTACATCAAATCTACTATGGTACAAGGAGCAAATATGTTGGAATTTGCTATAAACCAGGAAGAAATAGCTCAAGTTTCTGATACTAGCTAAGACAGAAGAATGAGCTCAGACTTTCCCTTCTGCTACAAACAACTACAGAACTGGATACAAGAAATAATTATTTGGGCAACTGGATAACAGTATTGGGATATGATCTTGAAGACAAAGGAAAATTCAAGGTGAGCTTCACAACCACCTGACTTTCTACCTGGAGGCACTTTCCAAAGCATGGCATAAAGAAGTGGACATCAATTAGAGCATCCTTCCTGCTGGACAGGAAAAGACAGAAATTGGGATTTGCTGAGGCTGCTGAGTCCTCTTGGGTCTCTGACTGAGCATTAAGCTGTACGTATTTAGGGCAAGATTCTGCAAGGCTAGGCAGAGAACAGTTGCTGGAGGCTCTAAGTTAAATGGGTTTGTGAAGGTCATATAGTGCTGGAAAATGTTAGTGTTTTATCAGAAATAATGAAAAGATAACAGATAACCCAGATTTCAGTTGAGACCCCAGAAATGCAATGCTTTAGGATTAGAGCTCTATTCTAGAGTAAGGCTTCTTTTCTTTAGACTCTCCCCAAGGAAGCTTAAAATAAGGCTTCAACAGGATCAAGCTGACCACCAGTGAGTTAACTGCCTACTAAAACAAAACCACCAATTCTTTAAGGGAAATATAACACCCAGATTACAAAGTGGCATCCAACATGTCTAGAATATAATAAAAAATTACTAGACATGCTGAGAAGCAGGAAAATGTGACATTTAACCAAGAGAGAAAATAATCAGTAAAAACAGACTTAGAAAATAACTGTCATACCAATCCTGGGATGTTTATTCCTTAGACTTATTTTATGAGAAAAAAATAAACTTCCTTCACATTAAAAAAGACTCAGAAAATAAAATAGATGTTGGAATTAGTAGATGAGAATGTTATAATTTGATTAAAAACTCCTCCAACTTGGTGAAAAACAGATAAAAATATCACAAACCTCAAGCAGCCTGAATACAAAGAAAAGTTATTTATGCACATCATGGTTAAATGAAAAAGATACAAAGAATTTATTTTAAAAAATCTATTTAGAATCTATTGAAAGTAGCCTGAGAAAAACATTACCTAAAAAGGGACAAAGATATACATTGTGCTGGCTTCTCATCATAAAGTTTGGAGGATAGAAGATCATGAAATGACTTCCAAAAGGAAAACAGAACTGTCTACACAGAATTTTATATTCTGTGAAACTCTTCTTCAAAAACAAAGGTGAAAGAAGGACACTTTCAGATAAACAAAAACTGAGAGATTGTGTCATCACCAGATCTGAACTGCAAGAAATACTAAAGGAAGTTCTTTGGGCCAAAGAGAAATGAGCATAGATGTTAACTTAATTCTGCAGAAGTGAAAAACAAGCCTGGAAATGGTGGCTATGTGGGTAAATACAAAACACTATGAAGATTTCCCCCAAAAGTTTTTAAAACACAAAATTACAATATTCTACTGTGGGGTATATCTTATACACACACATGCATGTACACAGGAACACTGCAAAAGATGGCCAGGTACTCTGAATTGTTGCCAGCTTCCCATGTGCGCTGTGTGCTGTGATAGGCCCCTTGAGTCACGTCTGACTCTTCGCTCATTCATTATTCATTCTAGCTTCAGTAATTGGTAGAACAAATAGAGGAAGGAACTGAGGAATCACACAGATGATCTGCACAATACTATCGACCACTTTGAACTAGCTGACATTTTAGAGAACACTGCACCCAGCACTTAAAGAATAAACATATTGTCAATTGCATAAGTAACATCCAGTAAGACAGACCATGAAGAAAAGTGAAAGTGTTAGTTCTTCAGCTGTCTGACTCTCTGTGACCCCATGGACTGTAGCCTGCCAGAGTCCTCTGTCCAAAGAATTCTCCAGGCAAGAATACTGGAGTGGGTAGCAATTCCCTTCTCCAAGGGATCTTCCTAACCCAGGGATCAAACCTCGGTCTCCCACATTGCAGGTAGACTTTTCACTGTCTGAGCCATCAGGGAAGCCCAAGATAGACTATAGTCTAAATCATACAACAAGAATTGATGAATTCCTAATGACTGAAATGTAACAGTTTAAAACAAAATCATAACATTCGATTGTGGGGTATATCTTATACACACACATGCACATACACAGCAGCACTGCAAAAGATGGCCAGGCAGTTTGAATTGCTGCCAGGTTCCCACCTGTGCTGTGTGTTTCCTCTGCCTACAGTGGAATTACACAGTATCAATTTCATTAAGCTACCCAGGTGGTAGCTTACTTTGAGCAAAGTAATGCTCAAAATTCTCTAAGCCAGGCTACAACAGTATGTGAACCATGAACTTCCAGATGTTCAAACTGGATTTAGGAAAGCCAGAGGAACCAGAGATCAAATTGCCAACATCCATTGGATCACTGAAAAAGAGAAAGAGTTCTAGAAAAGCATCGACTTCTGCTTAATTGACTATGCCAAAGCCTTTGACTGTGTGGATCACAACAAACTGTGGAAAATTCTTCAAGAGATGGGAATAACAGACCACCTGACCTGCCTCCTGAGATATCTGTATGCAGGTCAAGAAGCTACAGTTAGAACTGGCCATGGAACAACAGACTATTTACAGATTGGGAAAGGAGTACGTCAAGGCTGTATATTGTCACCCTGCTTATTTAATTTATATGCAGAGTACATCACGAGAAATGCTGGATTGGATGAAGCACAAGCTGGAATCAAGACTGCTGGGAGAAATATCAATAACTTCAGATATACAGATGACACCATACTTGTGGCAGAAAGCAAAGAACTAAAGAGCCTTTTGATGAAAGTGAAAGAGGAGAGTGAAAAAGTTGGCTTAAAACTCAACATTCAGAAAACTAAGATCATGGCATCTGGTCCCATCACTTCATGGCAAATAGATGGGGAAAGAAAGGAAACAGTGAGAGACTTTATTTTGGGGGGCTCCAAAATCACTGCCAACCTAGATAGCATATTAAAAAGCAGAGACATTACTTTGCCAACAAACGTCCATCTAGTCAAGGCTATGGTTTTTCCAGTGGTCATGTATGGATGTGAGAGTTGGACTATAAAGAAAGCTGAGAGCAGAAGAATTGATGCTTTTGAACTGTGGTGTTGGAGAAAACTCTTGAGAGTCCCTTGGACTGCAAGGAGATCCAACCAGTTCATCCTAAAGGAGATCAGTCCTGGATGTTCATTGGAAGGACTGATGTTGAAGTTGAAACTCCAATACTTTGGCCACCTGTGAGAAGAGCTGACTCATTTGAAAAGACCCTGATGCTGGGAAAGATTGAGGGCAGGAGGAGAAGGGGACGACAGAGGATGAGATGGTTGGATGGCTTCACTGACTCAATGGACATGTGTTTGGGTGGACTCCGGGAGTTGGTGATGGACAGGGAGGCCTGGCGTGCTGTGGTCCATGGGGTCGCAAAGAGTCGGACACGACTGAGCGACTGAACTGAACTGAAAATCACTGCAGACGGTGACTGCAGCCATGAAATAAAAAACTTGCTCCTTGGAAGAAAAATTATGGCCAACCTAGACAACATATTAAAAAGCAGAGACATTACTTTGCCAACAAAGGTCCATCTAGTCAAAGCTTTTCCAGTAGCTTTTCCAAAGGTTTTTCTAGTAGTCACGTATGGGTGTGAGAGCTGGACTATACAGAAGGCTGGGCACCGGAGAATCGGTGCTTCTGACCTGCGGTGCTGGAGAAGACTCTTGAGAGTCCCTTGGACTGCAGGGAGATCCAACCCGTCCATCCTAAAGGAGATCAGTTCTGAATATTCATTGGAAGGCGTGCTGCCGTCCATTGGGTCACAGAGTCGGACAAGACTGAGCAGTTGCTCAGTGAAGTGAACTGAACGCAGGTGGTGGAGGTGGTTTAATCACTGAATTGTCTCCAACTCTTCGAAACCCCATGGACTATGGCCCACCAGCTTCCTCTGTCCATAGGATTTCCCAGGCAAGAATACTGGAGTGGGTTGCTATTTCATTCTCCAGGGGATCTTCCTGATCCAGGGATCAAACCTGCATCTCCTATGCATTGCAGGCTAATTCTTTACCACTGAACCACCTGGAAAGCCTAAGCTATCCAGAGAAGTTCCAAATACATGGAAATTAAACAATATACTCCTAAATGGCCACTGAGTTAAAGAACAAATCACAAGAGAAAAAGTTTAAAATTGAAATGAGAATGAGAATGAGGCAGAACAAATTTGGAGAATGAAACTGAAGAAGTAGTATGAGAGAAATTTATATCATCAAACATTTGTATTAGAAAGGAAGACAGGCTTGGAATCAATATGCTTAAGTTCCTACCCTCACAGGCTAGACAAGAAGGATTGAGCAAAGTAGTCCCAAATAGACTAGAAAGAAAGAAATGATAAAGAACAGATTAGTAAACTAGAAAACAGACAAAGAAAATTTAAAAGGTCAAAAGTACAACATTTTATTGGTCTTCAAAAACCACAGAAAACCCAAAGATAACAACTGATTCACTACTGACTCCGTGTGAGATCAACCCATGAGAACTGCCCCACGGCCTCTTCAGTAGGACTGGAGCTGGTGGCCATTTATGACTTACAGCTCTTTTCCTTTGTCCACCTTGGGTGATAAGACACAAGGATTCCCTGCTCACAATGCAGGGCAGAGCCTTACTGCATGAAGGGCATGCATGCTCAGTTGCTAAGTCATGTCCTACTCCTTTGCGACCCCATGGACTGTAGCCCACCAGGCTCCTCGGTCCAAGGGATTTCCCAGGCATGAATACTGGAGTGGGTTGCTATTTCCTCCTCCAGGGGATTTTCCTGACCCAGGGATGGAACCTGTGTCTCCTGCATCGGCAGCTGGGTTCTTCACCTCTGAGCCACCGGGGAAGAGCAGTGCTCTGCGTTTTTCCTTCTCTTTATCGAGTGCATCTTGCGTCTCTCCAGGCTCAGTAGGGCTAGGTCGTGAAGATGATGCTGGAGGGCCACACTACATTGTGTGGATGAGTTCGGGGGGCTTCCCTGATAGCTCAGCTGGTAAAGAATCTGCCTGCAATGCGGGAGACCTGGGTTCGATCCCTGGGTTGGGAAGATCCCCTGGAGAAGGGAAAGGCCACCCACTCCCGTATTCTGGCCTGGAGAGTTCCATAGACTGTATAGTCTACAGGGTTGCAAAGAGTCAGACATGACTGAGCGACTTTCACTTCACTCACAGTGCAGTAGATAATTTAGGATTCTGCACTTGGCATCTCCTTCTACCTGTTGGGGTTTTGTGTGTGACGTTAAGGTGTGTGGCAACTAAGTGGTGTCACTATTAAGATAGCTTTAATGTTGACACACTGATACCAGAATGTGACTTGGCACTCTCTCCACCCATTAGTTTTAGCTTTTTTTGCTATCAGTTTTAACTTCTACCAATGACTGCAGAAGACACAGCATCTATTGGTTGTTCTCATTCCCAAATCACTTCTAGCACCCAAACACTCTCCTTGGCACTTTTCCTGGACTGGTGGGATGTGTGCCTGAGAGGCTGGTTATTACCTGCACAAGGGCATGGATCTTCAGGCCAGATTCTTTGATGTGACAGTAATATTTTTCCACTCGATCATGCTGATCATCCATAGACAGAAGGCATTCCTTTTTCCCATCTTTTCTCTTAAATATTGGTGACATCCATGTTTTCATGATGCTCTGAATCTCTTCCACATTGTCTTTAGTTTTCTGAATTCTTTGTTCGAGATCATGAATACTATTGGTGATCTGAATGACATAATCCCAAATACCTGCTCCCCAAAAGAAACAGCATTAATTGAAATAGCTTATAGTGGCAGAGCAAAAGGTGTGATTGCTCTGAAAGATAGGGATTTCATACTTGTGGGTTTTATAAGACTTTTCCGCACAGGGTAGTTGGTCATCATCAGAGCTTTTTCCATCCTAGCTACATCATTAAGCCACCCCTTACGCTAACCCTGGTTACATGTTCTTTGAGGGTGGGGGAGGTGTTCCCCTATAACTCACAGATCATAGTCTCCCCCAGTCCTGCACATGGAACCCTGCATGTATTAATCAGTCAATGAACGTTTATGGCATTGAAGTGAAGTGAAGTGGCTCAGTCGTGTCCAACTCTTTGTGACCCCATGGACTATAGCCTACCAGGATCCTCCGTCCATGGGATTTTCCAGGCAAGAATACTGGAGTGGGCTACCATTTCCTTCTCCAGGGGAACTTCCCAACCCAGGGATCAAACCTGGGTCTCCTGCATTGTAGGCAGACACTTTACCATCTGAGCCACCAGGGAAGCCACTTCCAATTCCAATTATGGAATTGAACTGGAGGGTATAAGAAAAGTAAGTGCATAGTTCCCTTATTTAAGATGCTTTTGGTTTAGCTAAGAAAAAGTTTTCCCTTGGGCTTTCCTTGTGGCTCAGTTGGTAAAGAATCTGCCTGCAATGTGGGAGATCTGGGTTCGATCCCTGGATTGGGAAGATCCCCTTGAGAAGGGAAAGGCTACCCACTGTAGTATTCTGGCCTGGAGAATTCCATGGGGTTGCAAAGAGTTGGACATGACTGAGTGACTTTCACTTTCACTTTCTAAGAAAAAGTAATGAAAGTAGAAAGAAGAAAAAAATAAACCACCCAGAATTCTACTACTTGGGAAAAAAGAGAGAGAGAGAGGGTTACAACAATGTGTGCTTTGCTGCACTCAGTCACTCAGTCAAGTCCGACTCTTCTGTGACTCCATGGACTGTAGCCCGCCAGGTTCCTCCGTCCATGGGATTTCCCGGGATTTCCCAAGAATACTGGAGTAGGTTGCCATTTTCTTCTCCAGGGCAGTCTTCCTGACCCAGAGATTGAACCTACATCTCTTGCATCTCCTGCATCGGCAGGCTGATTCTTTATCACTCTGCCACCTAATATACTGTAATCCCTCCTCCATGGAGTGCCTGGTATATGCTCGAGACTATGGGTGAGTTCATGCAAACTCCCCAGACTGTGGTAGCAAAGATGTCCAATCCTCCCAGCCACACAGAGGAGGCAGAAGAGGGACACCATTCCTCCATGTCCTCTCTGCTTTGGATACATATCCGAGAGCATGGAGTTGTGCTTTAAACCCAAATCAGGTTAACCAGGGAGTAAAGTGAGGTTCTACCAACTTTATTAGAATCTTGACCCTCAGCCTTTTCCCCAGACTCCCGATGGAGGCCTGTTACCTTCTGTCTTCCAGCTCAGCGTCTCCTCTGCAGCTCTCAGGCAGAGATCGATATCTTGCAGCTCTTCCTGAACTAATGGAAATTCCACCTCGAGCAGAGTTTTTATAACCTTGTTGTACCAAGCTGCCGTCAACTCCAAATTAGCCACGAGCTGCCGGTAGAACTCTCTGGAGGAGAACATGGTTGCTGCTGTCTCGGGGATGTGCGTCATTTGCTGGGGCTGAAGATAACTCATTTCTTTCAGCACGGAAACCAGCTGGAGGAAAGAGTCAACATGAGTTCCTGTGGTTCAGTGGTATCGAAAAGCAGCAATATAGGTAGGACTGAGAAACCCCAGAGGGCCTTCTGGGTCTCTTTTTTACTTCTACTAGTTCTTTAAATCTTCTCTGAAAGGGAAAATTGAGTATTAGGCAAAAGGAGGATGATCAGGAAGCACTAAGACTTACGGAATCTGTAAATCACAGAGTAAGAAGAGGAAAACCTGAGAAAGAAGACACCAGCGATAGCCAAGGGGGGCTCCAGCTTGATGCTTTGGGGCATGTGGCTGATGAAAACAGGGGCTTCCGTGGTGGCCCCAACAGTAAAGAATCTGCCTGCAGTGCAGGAGACCTCGGTTTGATGCTTGAGTCAGGAAGATCTCCTGGAGAAGGGCATGGGAACCCACTTCAGTATCCTTGCCTGGAGAATCCCATGGACAGAGGAGCCTAGTGGGCTATAGTTCCATGGGTTGCAGAGTCGGACTCAACTGAGCAACCATCACTTTCCATGATGAGAATGGTCAGTCCCTGGTTGCGGAGCCATGCTCTGTGGTGGGGGTTGGGGGCTGGGGGGTGGTCAGGGGAAGGATTAGGATCACCCACATGCATAAGGACCATCTGTCCCCTCCCCACAAGGTCAGACACGTGGTCACAGACACCGGCAGAGTTGAGAAGAGGTGCCCGTTTTACAAATTTGGTTGTGAAATATAATTATTGGAAATATCCCTTAGTTTCTGTAACTCTTTCCTGGCATGATTTGTGCTTTAATATACTAAAGTGAAAGCGAGAGCTGCTCAGTCATGTCTGACTCTTTTGCGACCCCATGGACGGTAGCCCACCAGGCTCTTCTGTCCATGGACTTCTCCAGGCAAGAATACTGGAGTGGGTTTGCCATTTCCTACTCCAGGGGATCTTCCTGACCCAGAGATCAAACTTGGGTCTCCCACATTGCAGGTGGATTCTTGACCATCTGAGCCACCAGGGAAGCCTTATTCTAAAGGCTTAATATGCTAGGGCGTCAGGAAACAGCATCACGCAGGCCTCTCTGAACTTCTTGAGGGGAGGCATTGAGTTTAGTGGGAAGTGCAGAAGGGAAAAGCCAGGCAGATGAGGTCCCGTGCAAAAGACAGAGGCCTCCGGCAGGGTTTCCAGACATCCCGTTCTTCATCCCTTGCTAATTTATTGTGTTATCTCGGAGTTGATTGAGGATTGATGCATATAAGGACAGATGACAAAACCCAGAGCAAGCCAGATTCCCCCCACCCCCAGCCCCACCTCCATATCAAGACTCCTGGGCTCCCAGTTCTCCTTCCAGTGGTTCTGGGCCAGCTCTCATTGCTGCCCTGACAACACTGAGACAAAGGCTCATCCTTTAGCTGGGAAATGACCTCAGCCTCCTAGTTTATACTGAAATAAGCTCAAGATAGATATTAAAATTTTAAATGTAAAAAATGAAAACAAAAAATGAATGTCAGTCAAAAAAATGACTTTATATAATATTGCAGTAGAGAGGGCCATTTCAAATGTACAACCAGAAAAAGATAAGGTGGGCCCAGTTGACTCTGATACCAAAAGATCAGTGGTATTTTGCAGTACTTTCTGTTGTGTGACATCAGAGCAAATTCACTGGGGAACCCTGGAGGAAAACATGAAGAGTGGACAACTTAAGAAAACACTACAGCCTAGGATTCACACCCCACAAAAAGGAAATCCAGGGTGCAAGTTCTTTGGACCACCTTTTGCATATTCTTATAAAAAGCCTGTTGGCCTTTGAAATCAGCAGAGTCAAAAATGCAAGTCTTAGAGACCAAAAGGAAGTTCCTTCCATCAACTTACCTGTGGACTAAAGTTGACAGTGATCTGCTTTGTCTCCGGGTCACGTCTCAGAAGTGGCCGTGAAAGGTTGTACTGGGACTTCTCTGCTACTGTTTGACACCAGTCCCCATAAAGTCTTATTTCATACCTGTGAGATCAGAGACAATAGGCACCTCATGAGAACCCTCCCAGCTTCCCAACATCCGGCAATGACTAACTGAAGATATATCTATATAGATAGATGTATATATAAAATAGCATCTCTATCGTTGTTTAGTCACTAAGTCATGTCCTACTCTTTTGTGACCCCCATGGACGATAGCCCACCAGGTTCCTTTGTCCATGGAATTCTCCAGGCAAGAATAAAGGCAAGAATACTGGGTTGCCACGCCCTTCTCCAGGGGATCTTCCTGGCCCAGGGATCAAACCTGCATCTCCTGCGTTTCCTGCATTGGCAGGAGGATTCTTTACCACTGAACCACCAGGGACACCAACCTCTCTATATCTATCTTTAAGACGTATGTCTTATGAATTGAAGATGCTAATTTGCAAAATACCTGAGTACATTATGAAGTCAGAGTCATTGACTCCACCAGGCATGGCAGCTTCTACATGTAACCCCTTGTTTCTAAAGGTGGCATAACTTAAATCATAGGAGAGTGGAAAGAGAGGCTCCATGTGACCTCTGGGGGGATAAGGGAAGCGGCCATTAGACTTAGAAAACGTTGGAAGAAGTTATTGAGTAAGGTTTGCTCTTGTACTAATCTTCACACAGCTCATGGACATGCACTGGTCAGTCATTTCACACTGATGTATTGGGCTTGAGAGATGAAATGATGAATAAATACCCCACAACAAATGTAGCTAGTGCTACAACCCCAGGTCAGTGGAGGACACAGCGAGTATAACCCCAGGGAATGTACAGGCAGCAGGCTTCACGTGGCAGAAGAAGGTGAGTGGGTGGGGATGATAAAGAGGATGCCGGGGAGGGCCTCACACAGGCAGGGCCGAACTGACAGTCGGCTGAGTCTCAGAGGATCACTGGTGGCTGGGCAGCGATGGGAGAGTGCGTGTTCACAGCAGGTGCAGCAGGGTGGACTAGGGTGGAGTGAGGAGCAGCAGGCTGCGTGCCGCGTGCTGGGGACGGTGAGTAGCCAGCAGGTCAGAGGGAGGAGGGGCCGAGGGCCAGGACTGGAGAGGGAGGCCACACCAGCGAGCACTTCTGCCTTCTTTTAAAAAATTTATTGGGCTGCACCAAGTCTTAGTTGTGGCATGCAGGATCTTTAGTTGAGGCATAGGAATTCTTAGTTTTGGCATGGGGGATCTAGTTTCCTGACTGGAGATGGGACTGGGGCTCCCTGCATTGGGAGTGTGGAGTCCCAGTCACTGGACCACCAGGGACGTCCCCAGGGAGCACTTCTCATTTCACATTAATGAGATGATGGATGCACTGAGAGGCTTCCCAGATGGGGGTGTGTGGGGACACGGGGTGTGGGGACAGGGGATCCGATGACGATGTGGGCGCCGAGGGACAGAGGTCCAGAGCAGGGAGGCTCGGAGGAGCTGCTGCAGCAGCTCAGGCCCAAGACGCTCTGGTCTCTGCTGAAGATGTAGGGGGTGGGGACGCAGAGGAGGGGCAGATTGGAAGCTAGAATTTGGGAAGTCGAAGGGACAGAACATGGGTGACCTGGTAGGTGGGGATGGCCCAGCTAGTGCGTCTCCACAGTGCTAAGTGTGACCACAACTGTAATCATAACTGTCGTATCTACAGCCCTCCTCTCCTGAATCAGGAGATGAGCCAGTATCAGAGAGAAGCAGCAAGGCGTGGGCTGTATCTGGACCCTGGCCCCTCAAGAGACCAGACAGTTGTGAGCCCATGTAAAAGCTTCATTCTTGTGCTTTCTCCATTAAAGGACTCGGGCAGTATTTTTTCTAACCTACTGTCTCTTCGTGCAGTGCCAACTGTCACCTTCTGCTTAGCGAGCAGCGACTGACTTCCTGGGACCCTGATCTCGGGGTGACACGGGGAGCGCCCCACCTCTAGCTCTGCCAAATTAGAAAACTCGCTCCCCTCAAAACTACACTGGAAAAGCACCTGTTTCTAGACTAGAGCCGCGTCCCCCGGGGACCTGGTGTTTGCGACCCAG
This sequence comes from Budorcas taxicolor, assembly GCF_023091745.1. Classification (NCBI taxonomy): domain Eukaryota; kingdom Metazoa; phylum Chordata; class Mammalia; order Artiodactyla; family Bovidae; genus Budorcas; species Budorcas taxicolor. The sequence continues at coordinate 30,171,952 of NC_068928.1, read as the reverse complement.
AAGCACTGTTTTCACTGTATCGTGATTGTAACATGAAACAGGGAGGGACGCTTCGCTGCCGCTGGGGAACATGGGCACACTCGGGACTGCGCGGGACATGGTAGGGCGGGGCGGGGGGCGGGGGGAAGAGGGGAACGGGTGTTGGGAGGGGGCCTCAGTTTACAAAAAATCCAACCGCAGAAGCGGCTTACTTTTCCAGCAACGAGAGCGTGTCTTCGTATTTTTGTATCATACGCTTTGCTTCGGCAGATTCCATGCAACTACCCGTACAAAAGAGGGAGAAAAAAAATGGCATCAAGTTAGAAGTTGAAATAATGATCTGAGTGACCAACTGCAGCCAGCCTGAGATTGAATAGCCTCCCGGTCCAGTTTCCAAAGGCAAAGGCCCCTGAATGAGCCTGCCGCTTTTCCTCCTGAACATCCTCCATTGGCCACTAGAGGGCAGGTGTGCTTCCCCAAATGCAGGCAGCGGTCAGGTGACAGGACAGCCTCTCTCCTCCAGGGCTCCACCAGACCCCTCGCCCTGGCCACTCAGTCGTGCCCCGGGAAAATGAAGTCCTTCAAAAACTTAACGGGAGATTGAGACATCAAAGAAAAATTCCAGGTGCTGCAGTTTCCTGAATTTAAGAACAAAACTGTGTATAACATTATAACAAAAACTACATAACGTTACATACATGTATGTGTATATGCGTATAACAATGCATATATAAAACAACTATTTATATACACATCCCCACATATTTAAGCATGACAGGGAGGCCTGGCGTGCTGCGATTCATGGGGTCGCAAAGAGTCGGACACAACTGAGCGACTGAACGGAACTGAACTGATACACATAACTGAATATATACTTATATATTTTCTGTTCTCTGAAATCCATCTAGGACAAGTAATGGGAAATTCTGCTCATTACTAATTGCCATGGTTTTTTTTTGGGGGGGGTGCTGCTCGTTACTCATTGCCATGGTTTTTTTTGGGGGGTGGTGGTCAGCAGAGGCGATTTGTGAGTTCTTTGTTTTATTAACTTATTTATTTCAGGTTGCACTGGCTCTTCATTGCTTTGCATGGGCTTTCTCTAGTTGCAGCACGCAGGCGTCTCCTTGCAGTGGCTTCTCCTGTTGCAGAGCACAGACTCTAGGGCCCGTGGGCTTGGGTAGCTGTGGCTCGCAGCCGCTAGAGCGCAGGCTCAATAGCTGTGGTGCAGGGGCTTTAGCTGCTCTGAGGCACATGGGATCTTCCTGGACAAGGTATCGAACCCGTGTCTCCTGCACTGGCAGGCAGATTCTTTACCACTGGCCACCAGGGAAGCCCCGCCATGCTTCCATGAGGGCCCCTCCCACCTCTTGCATCCCCAGACATGAGCACACACCACACACATACATGCACACAGACACACACGTGCATATACTTATATGCTCACGTGCGCAGACACATGCTCGGAGGCTTCTCCAGGTCCCCTGGGGACCACAGAGGTGCTATTACCCACACCTGCTCCCTGGTTCTGACGCTTCTTTACAACACAAAAAGAGAGTCCAGCTCCTGTGAAAGCTGAAGTGTCCATAATTTTCAGAAACCTTCACACAAACTGTGTTGGAGGATCTTGTTTGTTCTGCTGGCAGAACGAGGCAGCTTATTGCAAAGATTCTTTAAAACCCAATTGCTCTTTAAGCCAACACAGGATTTCTTCACAAGCTCCCCTGAGCTTCGATAAATGCCCTCATGCCTGCAGAGAAAGCATTGGATTTCCTGGCTTTTTTCCCAGTCACTCGATTCCCTTTCCTGGTGAAGGAACAGAGGCGTCTGCAGGACAGCAAGGACCAGGGGGTGGGTTCAGACCAGGTGGGTGGATTCAGACCAGCCCTCCCCTCAGGACCCCTGGGGTTTCCACAAGTCTCCTGACCCCAGATCTCAGTTTCTACCTGAAAAAGAATGAAGCTACATATGAACCAGCAATCCCACTACTGGGCATATACCCAGAGAAAACCATAATTTAAAAAAAAAAGATATATTCACCCCATTGTTTATTGCAGCACTATTTACAATAGCTAGGACATGGAAGAAACTTAAATTTCCATCAACAGAGGAATAGATGAAGAAAATGTAGTACTAAGACACAATGGAATATTAGCCATAAAAAGGAACAAAATGGAGTCATTTGCAGAGATGTGGATGGACCTACAGACTGTCACACAGAGTGAATGAAGTCAGAAAGAGAAAAATATTGAATATTAATGCACATATGCACAATCTAGAAAAATAGTAAAGATAACCTTATTTGCAAAGCAGAAACAGAGACACAGATATAGAGAACAAACTTGGTATGGATACCAACGGGGCGGGGGCGGTGGTGATGAATTGGGAAGCTGGGATTGACATACATACACTATTGATACTGTGTATAAAATAGACAGCTTATGAGAACCTACTATGTAGCACAGGGAACCTTACTTATATGGATGTCCATAGCTGACTCACTGTGCTGTACAGCAGAACCCGACACAGCAGTGTAAAGCCACAGATTTAAACAAATAAAAGGAACGACGTTAGAGGCGAGAGTGGCTTCTCACACCTCAGCCCCTGTGACTCCCCTAGCAGGCTGGAGAAGCCACAGAAGTAAGTGCATCAGACTCCCTGTAGATTCTGCTTTACTTCATGGTGAAGAGTTGACAAACGAGTTCATAAACATATGATAGAGTATATACACAAATGTGAGTTCATGATTAAGATAAGTGGATATTTTCATGGGATGCATGGAAGATATGGTGGGGTGCCACTCAGATGCCCTCATGGGGACCACCTGCCACCCCCAATCTCCCTTCACCAAGAATTCGGGGTGCTGATGACACCTCCCTCTTTGGGAACAGTCTCAGCCGACCAGACAGAACTGCCTCCTCTCCCAGGGCCATACCCCCTCACACCCCACAGCCACTTCCAATGACCAGCTGATGTAGGGGGACAAAGGCCAGGCAACCCTACAGGGCCAGACTTCCCCACTGGGCAGCTGTGCTACAGCTCAACTCCTCCTCTGCCTGGTTCCCGCCCCTCCTCGTATCCCCCTGACACCCTGCCCCAGGCACTGGTCCCTAAAGGATCCCTGTTAACTCCTGCACACACGCCTTGGAGTCTGCCCCAGGGAACTAGACCAGGGCAGCTCCCGCAGGACACATTCCCAGACAAAGGCCTGCCACCTTCCCTGGCCATTCTCATATCTTTTCCCTCCCACCTCAGAGCGGGGAGCATATTGGAGAAGATGGGGGCTCAGCTGGACTCTGGACTAAGCTCCCTGTGGCTGGGGGAGCCCCCGGGGAGAGCTCTGGGCAAGGACCCCTGAGACCCAGATGCCTGTTCCATTTCTGTCTTTGTTCTTTCTGGACTCCAGGCAGGCCACCTCATTTCTATCTGCCTCGGTGTCTCCGTCTGCAAAATGAAGCACTCGCTCAGACAGTGCAGATGAAGTAGATGGATCTCCCAGTGGGCAGATGTGACCCACAGGCACGATGGCTTGACTAGTATTGAGTTTGAAAAAAAGAGGAATACTTGCTGGTTCTAAAGCTGGGTGTCTCACGCTTGTGAGACAAAATTCCCATTTGTTTTAATCATGAACTCACATCTGTGTGTATACTCTGTAATATATTTATGAACTGGCTACTAAAAGTGATTTTGACTCCTCACCATGAAGTGAAGTAGAATCTACAGGGAACCTCCAGGCTTTCAGCTTCTTTCCAACAGTTGGGAGATTTCTCACATCATTGTTTCTCCTTGGCTTTAGACGGTGTGGTGGAGGCTTCCTTCAGACCCCAGCCTGGCTTTTTATTGTCATTTAGTCGCTAAGTCCTGTCTGACTCTTTGTGACCCCTGGACTGTAGCCTGCCAGGCTCCTCTGTCCACGGGTTTCCCAGTCAAGAATACTGGAGTGGGTTGCCATTTTTTTCTCCACACAATCCTCCTGACTCAGGACTGAACCCACATCTCCTGTGGTGCAGGTGGATTCTTTATCACTGACCCACCAGGGAAGCCCTTGGCCAGTAGCTACCTGGCTGCTATGAACTGAATGTTTGTGTCCTCCGCAAGTTCAAATGCTGAAGCCTAAGGGAGGCCTTTGGGAGGAGATTAGGTCACAGGGAAAATCCCTCACAAATGGGATGAGTGCCTGTATGAGGAGAACTCAGACAGCTCTCGAGTCCCTCCTGCTAAGTCTGAGGACGGTCATCTGTGAGTCAGGAAGCAGGTCCCCCTGAAGAGACATCGAATCTGCTGGCTCCCGGACCATGGACACCCCAGCCTCCAGAACTGAGAAAGCGAGATTGTTGATATTTATAAGCCCCCCCCCCCCACCATCTATGGTATTCCTGAATGGACTAAGACACTGCCTGATTGTTGGAAAGAAAAGATGATCTTTGTGCCTCAAGGAAGTTAGTCCAGTTGCTATGATGCTCGAAATTCAGAGAGACAGCAGAAGTGTGAAATGAACCTGCATTTCAGGGGTACTACTCACGGGTGTGTCATGCGTCTAAAGTTGTCGAAGGGACCCTGGACGCGCTGCCTCAGCTCCTGTGCCCAGCGGAGGCCCCCGGCCACAGTGGGCATGTTCTTGTGCACGGAGGAGAACCCTGGGAACAGGGCACAGCAGACTGAAGTGCGGCTCTCGCCCTGAGCCCCGCTCTGCCCACGAACAAGCCCCTGCATCATGGGTGTGGTCCCATACACCACAGGGATGGTCGGAAATGTCCTGGGGATAGCCCCACGTAAAGCTGAGGCCAGCGGAATTTCTGGATGCCTTCCTCAGGGAACTCCATCCTTAATGACCTTACTGTGAAGCCTGTTTATAGATAGAGTGGTCCTGTTGCCCCAGCACTTAAAACTTCTGAAAATTTCCCATTTTCCCTGAATAATGAACTCTGGATTCCCTAATAGGGTGCTCAGAGAACTTCACGACCTGGTCCCAAACTCAATGGCTGACCTCATCTCCCTGCATACACCTCGTTTGGCTACGGGCAGGTCCGACCAGCCACCTTCTACCACCTGTCGTGCCTTTGCTTCCAAGGCCATGGCCTCCTCTCTCTGGCTGTCCAGCTCCCCATCTTTCAGGGTCCAGCACAAGGCCACCATCTCCATAAACTCTCCTCCCACCTCCCAGACCAATTCATCCTGTTTTGCTACATTATCTTTTTTTCTTGTCCTTTTGCTTTCTTTTTTTTTGGCTGTGCCCCTTGGCATGTGGGATCTTAGTTCCCACACCTGGGATTGAACTCATGTCCCCGGCAGTGGAAGGACACAGTCGTAACCACTGCATTGCCAGGGAAGTCCCTTGCTACAGTTCTTTATAACTCCACTTATGCCAATTGTGCTCCCTGAAGAACCACCTTTTAGGATTAACTGTTCTCTCCCTCAGCCTCTGCGTGCAGTGCCCACAAATGGACCATACATACAGCACGGCCGTAAGAAATGTTTGCAAAGCTGAACTGAACTGGTTGACTTTCAAACAGATGAAACAGGGCATCTAAGAACTGCAATAACAGCAGAGACACCACACCTCAGTGTGTAACTGCCCACTGGCAGGCTCCTGATGGCGCCTCCTTCCGAAAGCATGGTTGGTAAGGCACTGAAAGGGATGAGAACCTTTCCTCAGACATGTGCAAATCTACTGTGGAATTGAGGTATGTTGAAGATTAATCAGTGTAGTGGCATGGATCGAGGTTCAGCTCATACATTACGCTGAGGTTTCCACTGACCAGAGGCAGCGGTCAGGACTTCACCGGTCTGGATCAGTCTGCCAAACCTGCGCCAGACACGGGGAAATGCACAGTTCAGTGAACTCGACTATTGTGCAAGATGGTCTGGAACTTCATGCAAGAAGAGTGTGCTTTTGGAGAATGTCCTAGAGCCACAGCAGACGTGTAACCAGAGGACCTGCGCCCTTTCTGCTAATAGACGCCCCCATCCAAGTCTCCTGGCAGCAAGCTTACCATGCTCTGCCTCCTCCTGGACACGCTGACTGTGGATCAGCCTCACGGCATCCAGATCCTCGCTGAACATGTGGATGAGCACCAGGTATCTTTCAGAGGCATCCCGTGCTACCACTGGTCTCTCCAGGAGGCTTCCTGCTATGTCCAGCAGCTGCAAAACAGGCAGAGGAAGATGGGGAAATGTCACAGACCCAACCTTTCCATCATTACATTCATCCTCTAGCCCAGTTTTTTCCTTCATATGTCTGTCCTCCAAGGTAAGAGGGTCATGGATGGACAATTAAGAATCAGCAGAAGAAGAAGAAAAAAAGAATTGGCAGATATTCACAGCCTGTCCATCTCACCTTCGTTTCTGAAGGAGGGATCCCTGCGTGCTGAATGACCTACTGACCCTCCTCTTGTGTTGTGAGAAGCTGGGTTGAAGGTAACAGAAAGAGAAAATGAAAGGCGTCAGAAAGAGTAAGCTGATATACATCCCAAAGGCCTGATGCAGAGACGGAGGGTGATGATGGAGAAGAAACAAGAAGCTAAGTGGGCTGGCTGTTGGGGAGAATCAGGAAGGCTAAAATTTGAGAGTGGGGGCAAGAAAAGAATTTCAGAGAGCAGTTGCCCCCAGAAGGCAATGGTTCTGAGGACACTTTGAAGATGCTTTCTGTGCATCATGACTGCCTTGCCCCCTCGGTGGGAGCAGCGGGATCAAAATGCTAAAATGTTTTTCGTCATCTCCTGGTTGCTACACTGTTTCTCTGATTGTGATGCGGCCCCGAGACAAGGTCAGGGCAAAGTGGATGAGTTCAGTTCTGTTTAGGATACAACAATACTAGGACCACCCTGCTTGCCAACCCCAAATCACCCAGATCCCAGGAGACAGCAGAAAGGAGCTCTCCCTCCACAGAGGCACAAGCTAGCAGTTCTCACCGAGTTCTGGCTCAAACATCCTGTTGGGAGGGGTGGGCTGAGGGACCACTGCAGCCAACCTGCACCGTCCAGCTTGGGTTCTCTGACCCGGACACACTGCTTTGGGTCACATCCACTGAGGCACACCTAGTGGTCAGACAGTCTTACAGCAGTAACGGGGTATCTCGACTCAGGGGATCTCTCAGTCCCTACACAACCTGAAAAGGCACTTCTTTGCGTGAAGTTATGAACACAGGCGCTCTTGTTTGGGCTAACGGAGGAAGGGAGGGCTTTGGTTTTTTGTTGGTGAGATGACTCCAAAGAGAAAAACCAAGCAGGCAGAAGGGACTGAATGGCTACAGTTCTCCTACAAAGTCCATAGGCTGGGCAGGGAGCTTGTTGAGAAGAGGAGTCAGAGCCCAGAGAAAAAGGGTCTGCTTCTGTGAGAGGCCTTTGAGACTCAGGGTGTGAGCAATGCTGCTTCAGGACCTGGTAGTAAAGGGTGTGCAAAAGCTTTTCTCTGTTTCTGCCCAGAATCTTGCTCCATCACGATGGGCAGGGATTGGAGTTTTGGGAACCCAGAGAAACATGCCCTTGCATAAACAGAAATGCTGTCACGGTGGGGATCATCAGGACAGCAGTAATAAGATCCCGAAAGCACCTTCCTGGGCAGAGGACATTTTTAAGGGAGACTGTAGACAAAGACATGGTAGACAAAGACGATGTCAAAGTGCAACTTGAGAGTACATGTGAGACCCTTGAAGACACCTTGAAATTCGTGGTGCACAGGGATTTACCAAAGAGATGGGGCTGGACGTCCTCAAGGTAGAAATGGGGTTCCAGCATCACAGTTACCTGAGTGGTAACATCCCAATTAGCCCAATTAGCGCTAAGTCACTTCAGTTGTCTGCAACTCTCTGCCACCCTATGGACCGTAGCCTGCCAGGCTCCTCCGTCCATGGGATTCTCCAGGCAAGAATATTGGAATGGGTTGCCATGCCCTCCTCTATGGTATCTTCCTGACCCAGGGATTGAACCTGTGTCTCTTACATCTCCTGCATTGGCAGGCGGGTTCTTTACCACTAACACTACATGGGAAGTCCATGGGAGTAATGATTATGACATAATGGCAAACATTATTATTACTATTATTTCATATAAGCCCTTCTCTTGAAATTAAATAGTTGGAGAAATTCTAAAATGCTTCCTATGTGAGTTATGGAGTAGCAGGTATGTAATACATATGTATATTCTTGAGTGAATTAAATATACATGTATCCAGTGTTTTAGAACATCATGGACTCACTATCCTGGGTTTAAGCCTCTTCTGTGATTATCCCATCAGTTATCCAGTCTATGTTTGGACATGTTCAGCACCTGAAAACTTAACTACCACTCAAGGAAGTTTATTCCATCTTTGAACAGCATTAGCAGAGATCTGTTTCTTCTTTTGAGCCAAACTCTGCCTCCTTGTTGGAGAAGGCAATGGCACCCCACTCCAGTACTCTTGCCTGGAAAATCCCATGGATGGAGGAGCCTGGTGGGCTGCAGTCCTTTGGGTCGCTAAGAGTCAGACACGACCGAGCAACTTCACTTTCACTTTTCACTTTCCTGCATTGGAGAAGGAAATGGCAACCCACTCCAGTGTTCTTGCCTGGAGAATCCCAGGGACGGGGGAGCCTGGTGGGCTGCCGTCAATGGGGTCGCACAGAGTCGGACACGACTGAAGCGACTTAGCAGCAGCAGCAGCAGCTGCCTCCTTGTAACCTGATTAGTCCTGGTTCTAATCCTTCAGGCTTTACAGAGTAAGTTTCTTCATAGTTTATGGAAGACCTGCTCTGTTTCCCTAAGCCTTCAAGTCTCAGGATCTAGATTGCTCATTTCTGTAGTCATTTATCTACTCATCACCTGAACCTCCTCCTGCACATTCCTGCACTATCTGATCTGGGCAACACAGGGCAAGGGGCCACATCTTATTCTAGTTACTCATGCTTCAGTGGTTTGCCCCAGCCTGAATTGACCTGATAGCAGCAGTCAAAACAGCGCTGGTGACCACAGCAGGCTTCTTGACTTTTAATAGGCACCCAGGTTACAGGTAAGACCCAAAGACAGCAATCCAGAACAAATTCAATTACAGGGTATTTTTACATCATCAAGTTTGCAGAAAAGCCTGACCCATCAACTTGAGAAGCCCAGTTTTGCAGGCTCCAGGCTCGCTCGCCCTGGGACACCCACAGTACTGTTTCTACTAGACCAACAGTAACGATTCCTCTCCGCAGGAACAAAACAGTTGGAAGTGTATGCTTATCCCTGTCTGAGAGGGCAGGGAGAGCGCAGCACTGGTGGGGAAGGAGGGGCTAGCTCCCCCTCCCGTACAAACCTTGAAGGCGTGCTCCAAGCCAGAGGCGTCATCGAAGGCCTGAATAAAGACAGTCCCCAGCCTCCTGTCAAGGTCTTCTACTCTCTGATTAAAGTCAGAGATGTCCTTTTCAAATTCCTGAAGAGACAGCAAATGGACATAAGAAAACATGATCTTCTGAAGGACAATCCCGGAATGCTTTTTCCTATTAACCTGTCACACCAAGGATATATTTTGATTTTCTACAGTTCACTACGGTGTGTCTCAGTGTTTATCCACATAGACAGTTGCCCTATTATTGCAGCATTTTTCTCCTAGACTCTCTAGTATTAGCGTGTGCTAGTCACTCAGTTGCGTCCGACCCTTTGTGACCCCCATGGACTGTAGTCTTCCAGGCTCCTCTGTTCCTGGAATTCTCCAGGAAAGAATACCAGAGTGGGTTAGCCATTCCCTTCTCCAGGGGATCTTCCCAACCCAGGGATCGATCGAACCCACATCTCCTGCATTGCAGGTGGACTCTTCACTGTCTGAGTCACTCGAGGCAGAATGGTCAAGAGTCGGAGGTGAGGCTGGTACCCTGTCCCTCTCTTCTGTGCCCCTACTTCCAGCTCCTGCAGCCCCTTCTCTCTCACCTGCGGCACCAGCTCAGGCCACCCTGAAAGCCACCTTGGCAGAAACAGCCCCAGCAATGGGGCTACTTCATCACTACCCCCGACTTCCATTTCTCCCTCAAGTGAAAATCCTGTTCTTCTCAGTGTAAACAAACTGATATGGCTATTAGGAGAAAAGTAAGCTAATTTAACAACTATACACTATTTCTTCTAACTACACTTAATTGCTTAAGACAGCAGCTAGCCATTGTCCCCACAGTTGCCAAATTTAGCAAATAAAATTACAGGACGCCCGTTAAATTTAAATTTCAGATCAAGAGTTTGTTTTTTTTTTTTTTTTTAGTATAACCCTGTCCCAATTAACTGTATTTTATTCAGCAACACAGAGCACACTCTTTCTCCGAATGCAGCAGTTTTCAGAGAACATTGATTTTCAGAGAAACATCTCTAATTTGTGAAATTAGTATCTCTTATTATTGCTTTACAATAGCTATGCATACTTTTATGGAAAGATAAAGAAAAGTAGGAAAACATAGTAGTATTTCTCTACTTCCCAAACCCAACCATACTAACATTGGAGCACACTACTCTGTGTACAGGATTTTGTTTTGTATTGTTTTATCACATGGTAGAAAACATACAGTATAGATCCTGCTTTGTAAGCCAACTTTTTTTCTACTTTAATGGAACTTTTAGAAAGTTCCATTTCCTGGGTTTGGCCAGCTAAGATCCCCCTAGACAATGGAAGGGGGTTCCCAGGTGGCTCAGTGGTAAAGAATCCACCTGCCAATGCAGGAGATGCGGGTTCTGTCCCTGGTCAGGAAGAGCCACTGGAGGAGAAAATGGCAACCCACTCGAGTATTCTTGCCTGGAGAATCCCAAGGACAGAGGAGCCTGGTGGGACACAGTCCATGGGACTGCAGTCAGACACAACTGATGACTGAGCACGAACGCAGACATTGGAACGTGCTCAGAGCAGATTCTTGTTCAATTGCTTTTTCCTTTTCCCTCAAATACTCTAAAATTCCTTCTCCAGTAATTCTGCCATTCCCTTCTCGGGGAACTCCATTCCCTGTTTCTGTACTGACCCTTTTGCTTCTTTTGGTTCCTGCAGTCTTGGACTCACTGGTCTCAGCTCTCCTGCACTACAGGTGGGATGTGGACTCCTGTGTCCTGATCCTGGAAAATGCAGTGTTGGCCCTTTCCTCATCCTGAGGTCTCTCTTGGGAACTAGAGTCTGATCAGAAAACTGGGCTACTGTATCACTTACTCCTCTGCGGGCCACTAATGAAATTCTGCCTGGGTGTGCCTGGCCTTCACACACCAGGTGCTGCTCAAGGCTTAAAGCTTTGGGAGCTGCAGAGTGGCTGCAGCCTCCACCATCACTCCATCTCCATCTCAGCATCTCTGACACCCTGGGTGTCTTCAGTCCGAAGAAGTCAGCAGTTGGAAAACACCCTCCCCTGACTTCCTTCCTGACACAAAGGATAATTAAGAGTGGTCTCTGCCGATAAATCATGGGGACCACAGAGCCAAAGAAAACGCACAGGGGAAATGCAAGTAAATACCCAGGCTAGAGGCTGCAGGCATCTGAGAAAAACAGACAAAGCTTGCAAGGTGGCCCTTCCAAGCCCTACCACGCTTTGGAGATCCAAGCAGTCGTAGGAAGACTCCGAGAAGACCCTGTACATCTCTTGAAATTCGGTGTACATCTGCTGGGCCTGCTGGCTCAAGGCATTCCCTCTGATACCACTGAACTCAAGCTTTTCCAGTTTGTGGAAATCCAAAGTTGTCTTCAGAAGATCCTGTGAAGGCAATTTGCAATGGAATTAGGAAAACGAGGATGACAACAGTGGATGATGCACAGATTGGTACAGGAAGGGCTGGAATTTATATGGGGGTGGCGGTTGCTTAGGAAAATGTGAAGCCTGATTAGTTTTGTAACCTTATTATTAGATTGGGCCGATATAAATAACTCTTGGTGACATGTGATAACAAAGAGAAAATTCCAATAAATAAAATTTACTAGCACACAAAAACCAAATTCTGTGTTCTCTCATAAATAATAAAATACAATAATAACACTATTTACATGGCCGGTGGCTTTATTCCCATTTAGGAAACCAATTTTAAATGGACCATGTCGTGTGGTTCCAGAATGACAGCTCTATTGGAAGGTACTGACCGGAAAGTGGATCCTCTGAGTAGTCTTGAGGACAAGCTCAGAGGTGGCGCCAACATTCTCAGCAACGACTTCTGCCAAGAAAAGACATCTGCGGGGTGCCCTTGCTGAGCGTACCTGGGACTGTAGACCCTGTGGTCAGCTGGGTGTTGGTGGGCGATGACCCGACATCTTTGTACTGGGATAACAACAGTGAGAGTGAATCAAGTCAGTGCAGGCTCAGGACGGCACCCAGTAAATAGGCAGTGAGTATGTGTTACTGTCACCACTGACGTGGCAGTTCCCAGCAGGGCTCTGGATCAAGTGACAGGTGACAATACAACCTAGAGCTCTGGGTGGGGGCGGGGGCGGTGATACTGCTTGAGTCCATCCAGGACGCTTCACTTCTGATAGGACAGGAGCCTTCAGAACACATCTAACTCTGCATCGGACTGATCTATCACAACTACCCATTGAAAATCACAAAGTCTTTAAATTAAGGCATTCTTCCTGCTATACCTTCCAATCTGTGTGCTTAGCTCTTCAGTAGCAAAAAGGGAGATTGGGGTACCTTTGTGTCATTTTGGTAAACATGTGACATGGATCCCTGGGAGGCGGTCCTTCACCCTGAAGGGCAAGAAGAAGGAAAAGTGACCCAAGACTGGAAACCCAGCAGGTCCTGATATCATTCCAGGGAATGCTCATATCACTGGCCACTACTCTGGGCTAACCCATCAGGACAGCAGGGGGCAGCCCATCTCTTGCTTCTCACCAAGACACCAAGCCCAGCAGCAGAGACAGAGGCACCAGGAAGCTGTAAGAAGTGGCTGACTTTTCCTGCATTTTCAGGTGGGTACCCATCCTTGCAGCCATGGACAGCCATCTAAGTCCCCTTTTTGCTCAGCTAGGCAGAATACATTATGAGAAACGCTGGGCTGGATGAAGCACAAGCTGGAATCAGGATTGTCAGAGAAATACCAATAAACTCAGATATGCAGATGACACCACACTTAACGGTAGAAAGCGAAGAAGAACTAAAGGGCTTCTTGATGAAAGTGAAAGAGGAGTGTGAAAAAGTTGGCTTAAAACTCAACATTCAGAAACCTAAGATTATGGCATTTGGTCCCATCACATCACAGCAAATAAATAGGGAAACAATGGAAACAATGGCAGACTTTATTTTGGGGGGGTTCCAAAATCACTGCAGATGGTGACTGCAGCCATGAAATTAAAAGAGGTTTGCTCCTTGGAAGAAAAGCTATGACCAACCCAGACAGCATATTAAAAAGCAAAGACATTACTTTGCCAACAAAGGTCCATCTAGTCAAGGCTATGGTTTTTCCAGTAGTCATGTATGGATGTGAGAATTGGACTAAAAAGAAAGCTGAGAGCCAAAGAATTGATGCTTTTGAACTGTAGTGTTGGAGAAGACTCTTGAGAGTCCCTTGGACAGCAAGGAGATCCAACCAGTCCATCCTAAAGGAAATCAGTCCTGAATGTTCATTGGAAGGACTGATGCTGAAGCTCCAATACTTTGGCCACCTGATGCAAAGAACTGACTCATATGAAAAGACTCTGATGCTGAAGGCAGGAGGAGAAGGGGACGACAGAGCATAAGATGGTTGGATGGCATCACTGATTCAATGGATATGAGTTTCGGTAGACTCCAGTGATGGACAGGGAGGCCTGGCATGCTACAGTCCATGGGGTCACAAAGATTTGGACACGACTGAGTGACTGAACTGAACTGAACTGATGAGCCGGGGGCTGAACTGGGAGAAAGGAGGAGGAAGAGACAGTCAACTGAAGGAAGATGTATACCCAAACTAGGAGATCCTGCCAAAGATGGGGAAAGGGGATAGGCTTTATTTAAACACACGTTTGACTTTGCATGCAGGGAGGAAATAGCAATCAACTTGATTCAAATGAAATGGACTTTAGTAGTAATTTGTGTCATTCTGATAGGAGAAATGTACTGTGTTTGTGTTGTGGAATGTCATGTGGGTACCCATTTTTCATAAGTTTGTGGATGTTAATTTCAATTTTTAGGAGGTACCTTCTAACCATTTTAAAAGACAGATGCATTTCGCTGTATTTGATTATATCAGAAGACTAGATGATAATTTTGTTATATTTTATTTCTCAAGAATTCTTGAAGCACAGTCCTGGGTGGTCACTGAAAGTTGCTTCATTTTCATCTAACAGGTAAATCATAGATATTGTTGTTTAGTCACTAAGTCATGTCTGACTCTTCTGCGACACCATGGACTGTAGCCTGCCAGTCTCCTCTGTCCATGGGATTTCCCAGGCAAGAATACTGGAGTGGCTTGCCATTTTCTTTTCCAGGGGATCTTCCTGATCCAGTGTTCAAACCTGCATCTCCTGCGCTGGCAAGCAGGTTCTTTACCACTGAGAGACCAGGCAAGCCCCAAAAGAATACTTACATAATCACTCTATTTTTGGAGAAACTCTGGTCACTAGAAACAATGGATATTTACGTTGCTTAACAAACACGTGATGGGCAATACATTTATTTAGGGTTCAGGTTCAAGGTCTTAATCCTTTCCTTACCCCTCCCCCAAATAAAAGAGACTCTTACCCTACTTTTCTCCTACACTCTGTATGCCCTTCTCCTGTATAAGCTTTTCTTCAGAACTCTTAATCACTCTCTGGTATTATAATATACTATCTGGGATTACATTATATTGTTTATTTCCTATCCACCTTTATCAGTAGGTTGTAAACATCCCAGAGATCCCACTGTATTTTCCATCCCTGGAAGAGTCCCAGATGCTGAAGAAATATTTGTTGAATGAAGGAAGATATAATCTTTGACCTTGGACTTAGTGACAGGACCTCCAGGAGAGGTGACAGGGTGGTAGAGACTCTAGGAACATTGGGCTCAGAGCAATTGGATAAAATAAAGAGAATTAAGACAAGAACAGAGAATTAGGAAGCAAGGCAAAACTGTGCCTTTGAATGTTTGATGAGCTGTGGTCAAGTGCAAGGCAGAACCTTGGATGGCCCTGAGCTGAGGGCAGAACTAAGGAAAGTGAGTGAAAAGGACAAAGTAGAAGATTTGGGGTCAACCTGTAGGTTGAACTTATAAAATTTCTGATTTTTGACCATATTGACCTATAAGAAATGGTAGTTTCGTGTGGTTCTACTCCATGAAACAGAACCATCTCACGCCTGGGAAGGTCCAGCCATAGCCTGGGCTGCTGAGAGAGGTGGGAGCTCCCTAGATCAGGGTGTATTTCACAGCTCTTTTCTTTTCTGCTGCACCATGCAGCATGTGGGCTTCCCAGGTGGTGCCAGTGGTAAAGACCCTGCCTGACAACGTAGGCAGATGTAAGAGATGTGGGCTCGATCCCTGGGTTGGGAAGATCCCCTGGAGGAGGAAATGGCAACCCACTCCAGTATTCTTACCTGGAGAATCCCGTGGACAGAGAGGAGCCTGGAGGGCTGCAGTCCATAGGGTTGCACAGAGTTGGACACGGCTGAAGCGACTTAGCATGCAGCATGCGGGATCTTAGTTCCCCAACCAGGGGCTGAACCCATGCCCCCTGCACTGGGAGCTCAGAGTCCTAATCACTGGACTGCCAGGGAAGTCCCTCTGGGTGGATTTTGAAAGTCTAATGTCATGTCACAGAGGTATCATAAAGAAGATTCCTGCATCAGGCAGGAAGTTGAATCACAATCATAGAAACAGACTTACAGAAATCACGGTGACTCTATCTTTGATTCTTAAAATATTTAAATGTAAGCTCTTTCCATTGTTTATTTAGAAGTCCTCACAAAACAGATAAAAGGCCATTTAAACCCATGAGAGATTTAGATTAAATTTTAAAAATATTCATTTTTATCCATCACTGTTGTAAACACACAAAATCCATGATGCTGTATTCAGGCTGAAAATGTCAAGGTCAGGGGTAGGACACAGGGCATCATGGGAAGAGTGCTGGGGCACAGATCCCTCGGTTCACACAGCCCTGTTCTACTGTTCACCAGCTACGTAACTTAAAGCAAGACACTTAATTTTTCTAATCCTCCTTTTCCTGATCTGCTGATGAGTTACAGAGTTACATGGGAAGTGCTTTTGTACAACTTCAATAAATGGTGTGTGTGCACGCTAAGTCACTTCAGTCATGTCCAACTCTTTGCGATCCTGTGGACTGTAGCCCACTAGGCTCCTCTGTCCATGGAATCCTCCAGGCAAGAATACTGAAGTGTGTTGCCATTTCCTCCTCCAGGGGATCTTTCCTACCCAGGGACTGAACTCGCATCCCCTGTGACTTCTGAATTGCCGGCAGATTCTTTACCTACTGAGCCACTTGGGAAGCCCTCAATAAATGGTGAAAAAAAAAAGGTAAAGTGTAGCCACTCAGTCATGTCTCTTTGTGATGCCATGGGCTGTAGTCCATCAGGCTCTGCCCATGCAATTCTCCAGGCAAGAACACTGAAGTGGATTGCCATTTCCTTCTCTAAGGGATTTTCCCAACCCAGGGATCCAACCTGGGTCTCCTGTATTGGGCAGACATCTGAGCCACCAGGGAAGCCCTCAGTGATCGGTACGTACTGTAATTAATTAGCATCACCTCAATGTCATTAGATCAGCTTGGTGGCTACGAGATGTACACAGTGGCTGATACTCAGGTGCTCCTTTCCAGGTGGAAGCCACAAAGAGCGAGGGGTCCTGGGCAGCTGGCAGGATTGACTGGGCCCTATTCTTCTGAAAACCGTGCAACCTTTAATGGCGTGATGTGGCCCCACAAACAGCAAGCCTGTTCTCAGGAGAGGCCGCGCATCTTAAAAGAAATGTCTTCAGAATTCATTAAGGGTGAACACAAAGCAGACATTCACAGACGAGAATCTCAAAAGGTCATTGGGAAAAAGACTGTTTTCTTTACCTTCTGAAGGCAGTCGACCTTATGCAGCTAATGGTCTCCTACACGACCAAGCGCTCAGGCCTGGCTGAAAGGGAAGCAGCCCAATTAGACCCGAATGAAAGGAGCTGGTGGAGGGGCTGGAGACGTGGAAAGAGCAAGGGAAACATGGTAGATTAGGTCAGCTTATTACCTAACTGCCTGCTAATCACTGCTCATGGAGCCTCAGCAGGAAAGCATCCCACCTCCAAGAGAATAACAGCTTTACAGCAATTTCATAGTGAAAGAGGTGGGGGTTCTCTCCAAGCTGCTTGCTTACTGCATTGTTGGAGGGGAGAGGCTGGGGGTGGAAACACAAACAGGGCAGCTGCAGAATCTGCAATGTTACGGCACAACAACAAACTGTGTGTGTGCATGTGTGCATGTATTGCCTGCAGAGTTGTATACACAGTGCTATGTATGCACGCATGTGTGTGTGGTGAGTGTGTATGCACAATGTGTGTGTGGTGTATGTAATGCGTGGGTGCTACTGTGTGCCTAAGTGCAGTGTGTCTGCATGTGTGAGTGTGGTGTGTGTGTGTAGTGTGCTGTGCATACGTGCAGTGTGTCTGTATGTGTAGTGTTGTGTGTCTATGAGCAGTGCGTCTGTATGTACGAGTGCGGTGTGTATGTGTGTATATGCATGCATAGTGTGGTGTGCATGTATGTGCAGTGTGTGTCTATATGTATGGTGTGTGTTGTGTGTGGGTGCGCAGGAAGGCAGGGTAGGGAAACATACCCAGAGGCAGTGGAAGACTTTTCCATTTGATTTTTGACTGTTCCTTTAAATTGCAAAGACCGTATATACTTTCGGGATTTCCTTAGTAAGGCCCTTTCGTGGAGTGGGAATTATAATTTTACCCAAATGACTTATTCAGGAAAAAAAAGACCGAGAAATCATGTGGTAAAAATAGTGTGTGCAAATACAGAATAGAGTGTGTCGGGGCAGAAGAAAATCACAAAACCAGTGTGGGGCTCTCGAAAGGGAGAGAGGGAGGCAGGGAGGGAGGCAGGGGAACAGATCTTTAATTGCTGGGAGGCGTCCGCGTGTGGTGGAAAGACAGTGCTTGGAACCGTGTACCCTGGGGTATGAATCCCAGCTAAGCCTTGCTGAGCCTATGACTCTGGGCAAGTTCATTTTTGTGTCACACGTAACGGGGCTCTTTGGTTAGAGGTACTGATACCCAGCTCTTTCCAAGGCTGTAAGGCTGCAGCTCTGACACGAGATTGACTCTTTCTTGGTCTGTTCTTCCTTTCCCTCCCAGGGGTTGGCTCTCTAAGAGATTAGCCGCATCATGGGGATGGTGAGGAGGATGAGGAGGAGGAAGAGGAGAAGGAGGACAAGGTTTGCAGAGAATGCAATTACTCCACATGCCTCTGCAGACAGACCTGCAGGATAGCTCAGCAAGTCAGGACCTCTGGCCAAGCAGTCCTGCCCTCACCTTCATTTAGCAGGTGCCCAGAGGACTGATGCTGAAGCTGAAGCTCCAATACTTTGGCCACCAGATGCAAAGAGTTGACTCATTGGAAAAGACCCTGATGCTGGGAGAGACTGAAGGCAGGAGGAGAAGGGGATGACAGGGGATGAGATGGTCGGCTGGCATCACCGACTCAATGGACATGAGTTTGAGCAAGCTCTGGGACATGGTGAAGGACAGGGAAGCCTGGCATGCTGCATGCAGTCTGTTTCGCAGAGTCGGACATGACTGAGCAACTGAATAGCAAACGAGGGGGGACATCCATATGCACAATAAAACTTTCTTGTTTCAAAGAGGAAAAAAAAAAAAAGGCCAGGCAAATCAGAGGGGAAAATAGAACAATGGACATTAAAAACCAGCCCTAAACAACCTCACCCTTGTGAGCAGGCAGAGAGGGAAATGCACTGAAATTATTTTATTAACTTGGCTTCATGTATTTATTAATTGCAGCTGCCCATGTTTTAGGGGCCACAAAGTACACAGAAGGGCAGGTTGAATAAGGCTGGGTTCATGCTAATTCTTGCTGGAGAGAAGCAGATTAACCCCATCTCAAACAGGCATCAATCACAGAGATACACAGAATGTTAACTAAAGGGCGATGTGAAATATGCCCAGAGCCGATCGATAGCCTGTGTCTTGCTGCACCGAGCTGAGTGGGGAAGAGACAGGGAAGACAGGGGCCAGGGGGCACATCTGAGCAAATGTTTAGGAGATGAAAGATGAAAGAGGGAGAAATGCCTGGACGAGGGAAAGGAACAGCCACAGGAAAAGGCAGAACCAAGGAAATGCAGGGTGAACAGAATTAAGAGAAACTCAACAAGAGAAAGAGGAAACCAAAGAAGGGGAGGGAGACCAACAGAAAAGGAAGCGGGAGGAGGGGGGCAGAGCAAGGAGGGGGGCAGAGGGAAGAGAGATGAGGGAGAAGAGGGGCAGAGGGAGGAGGGGGGCAGAGGGAGGAGGGGGCAGAGGGGGAGGGGGCAGAGGGAGGAGGGGCAGAAGGAGGCGGGGAGAGAGGGGGGAGGGGGGCGGAGGGGGGAGGGAGGCAGAGGGGAAATGAGTGGAGAAAGAAGTGGAGGCATCTGGCCTAAGAGCAGGGAAGTGAACCAGAGCCAGGGACAAAAAAATTACGAGGTGAACAGGAGCAGGACCAGGTGACATTCAACTCACCTTGTAATTAAACTGGGGCAACTGCTTTTTGCTTTTTATGCATCTGTGCGTTGATTCAGAAAAAAAAAAAAAGGCAGCCAGAGAGTGGACTCTTGCAAGGATAATGACTCCGGGGAGGCTAGTGGCCAGGGCTGCTTGTGGTTACTGGATAAACCCAGCAGATTAGGCGCCCAACTTCAGGATAGCTGTCTACATACAAAGTCACATCATTAATGTGTGTGCAGGGCCCCAGGCCACAGCCCAACAGCCTTGCAGAGCTGAGCTTTGCTCCCTGGCTTCCACTGCGAGGACCTTCCTCGGGGCTAGGGAGACTGTGAAGGCAGTTGTCTGCCCTGGTCCCCACGGTGGCCAGGGGCAGGCAGGAGCGAGAGAGTCTCTGTCACCTCCACTTAAAAGAGAGTGAACAGGTTGGTGCTGGAGAGGAGAGGGATGGAATGGAGAAGGAGAAGAGAGGCTGCTCCTCAAGGGCTATAGTGGAAATGGTGCCAAAAACAAAGCATTTAGGAAAAAGCTAGGCATTGATTACTTATACTCTCCGTGATCCCAGAGAAGGATTTAAGGTGCATCTTTCATAAGGTCTAGGGTCTGGCCTTCTGGCTCATACATTTTCTCTGTCTCTGTTCCCACCTTCACCAGTCTTCGTTTCCCCCAGAGAATTCCTACTCCAATTTCTAAATTTATTTCCTCTTGTACCCCTCACTTTCTCAGAGGCCCTCTGGGTTAGGAACCCCTCTTTCTTGCTCCCAATATCACACCAATTTTGCTTTTATCGGGCTTCCCTGTAGCTCAGATGGTAAAGAATCTGCTTGCAATGTAGAAGACCTGGGTTCGATTCCTGGGTCAGGAAGATCCCCTGGAGGAGGGCATGGCAACCCGCTCCAGTATTCCCGCCTGGAGAATGCCATGGACAGAGGAGCCTGGTGGGCTACAGTCCATGGGGTCGCAAAGAGCTGGACATGACAGAGTGACTCACACACACTTCGCTTTTATCATGGCGCTTAATACACCTCAGTGAAGCTTTATTTTGTTGTCTTTCCATCCCTGGATCTCCTCCATCAATCTCTGCCCTTTTTATGTCTTCTGGTCCATGGGCTTCTTACATGCAAAACTGTACCCAAGCCACCGTCCTGCCCCCGGGGCCCCAGCTCAGAGCCTGGTGCATGGTGCCTAGAGCACGGCAGTGCTGGAACTATGCTTTGGGGGCTGAAGTGAAGAGATTCCGTCTCATCTTCTCTAATCCTCATAATCACATGGTCTATGCCATGCGATTATCACTACCTCCTCTCAACACAGCACTTCTCTTCACCCCAAATCTCTGCTGATCATGGATAGAAACATGCTTCTGATTCCTTCTCAGTCTCCTTGGCTATTGTTCTGATCTCTAACTTGACCCTGCATCTCCCAAATTAATTTTAGGATAAGTATATATTTTGTTTTGTCATACCCACCACTCTCCCTGCAAAGTCTCATCAGCGAATACAGAGCTGCAAAGCATGCAAACACATGGTAATCACACTAAATCCTGAAGCGGAAAACAGTCAAAAGAGAAAGGCCCGTGTTTTCTTACCTTGGTCCTTACATTAACGTTCGCATTGACTTTCAAACAACTGGGGGAGAAGAGTCACGACTTTGAGCAAAAGTCATATTTCATTTGTACAGGGATTCGTGCTAGTTTTGGGCTTCCCAGGTGGTGCAGGCGGTAAACAACCCACCTGCCAATGCGGGAGACACAGGAGACTCGGGTTGGATCCCTGGGTGGGAAGATCCCCTGGAGGAGGAAATGGCAACCCACTCCACCATTCTTGTCTGGAGAATCCCACGGACAGAGGAGCCTGGCGGGCTACCATCCACAGGGTCACAGAGTCAGACACAACTAAAGCAACTTGGCACTCATGCTAGTCATGTAGTTTTTGGAGTCACCTTGATGGTGGGAAAGTGGAGAAGTTCAAGGTAGTGGCTTTGTGGGCATGGCCAGCTGCATCCAGGTCAGTTCACTGGCCATTTCCCATGAGACCTCCAGCAAGGAGATTATGCGTAATTTGAAACCCAACTGAATTTGTCGACTGATTCCTTGAGACTTCTTCCTGAGACTATGATCAGAATTTCCTAAACTTCTAGTAGAACTACCATCATATGATGACTATTCTAAGTTACTGAATCATGGGTTCTTCCAGCCAATGCCAGGCTGATCACCCTGTTGTCTTGCACCTCTTCTTACTCTGTGCTTTGCTGTTTCTCACTTGTTCACTTTTTATTTGGTCATCCTACCTTTAGGCAGACAGACGAGAAATAAAGAAAAGGAAGGCCAAACGCTGACCTAATGACATAGCCCAGGAATTGCAGATATACTGTAATTCTCTTACTGCATTCTCCATACATAAAATGTAATGAAAATTAGATATACAAGAAAACTTAATTTCCATTAGAGAATAAAATAGGATTTCCACATACCTTGAAAGGCGGGTATTCTTAAAAATTAATTAACTTGATAAATATTTGTTTCTTCCTCATTTTTTTCTTTTTTTGAAATCTTAAACACTACACTTTATTTTAAAAATTGAGGTATAGCTGATTTACAGTGTTGTGTTAGTTTCAGGTGTACAGCTAAGTGACTCAGATATATATGCACATATATAGACACACACACATATACATGTATCTACATACACATACATATACATACACACATATATGGTAGTGGTCATTTAGTTGCTCAGTCATATCTGATTCTTTGTGACCCATGGATTGTAGCCCACCAGCTTCCTCTGTCCATGGGATTCTCCAGGCAAGAATACTGGAGTGGTAGCCATTCCCTTCTCCAGGGGATTTTTCTGACCCAGGGATCAAACCTAGGTCTCCTGCATTGCAGGCAGATTCTTTACCAACTGAGCCACCAGGTAACCCCTGGTAGCTTATATACACACACAAATACTTTTCATATTCTTGTCCCATATATGTTATTACAGAATATTGAGTATAGTTCCTTGTGCTATACAGTAGGTCCTTGCTGATTATCTATTTTACATATAATGGTATGTATCTGTTACTCCTAAAACTCCGAATTTATCCCTTCCCACCTCTCTTTCCCCTTTGGCAATCATGTTTGTTTTCTATGTCTGTGAGTCTGTTTTTGTGTAGTAAATACGTTTATTTGTATTATTTATTTAGATTCCACATGTAAGTGATATCATATGGTACTTCTTCTCTGCCTGTCTTACTTCACTCAATATGACACTCTCTAGATCCCTTCATGATGCTGCACGTGATGATATTTCATTCTTTGTTATTGCTGCTACTTTTTGGATTCCTAGGTTGCTCACTCCTGCAAGGAGCCGGGGGCCTGACGGGAGGAGAACACTCACCTGCACCACGCCCAGTCGCCCTAGGAAGCCATCCAATCGCACAAAGACCAAGGAGGACTGGAAATCCCACTCGCGGACTTCCTGGTTCTCTTTGAAGTAAGAATGGAGATTCTCCCTTCTGTCCTGAAACAGCTGCTTGAAGCAGCTCAGGGTGTCCACGACCACATGCAGTTTCCTCTGACTTTCTTCCACCTCACTTCTCAGGAGGTCTTCTGGGCAGAGATAAATAGAGGCCTGGAGGGCAGACAGGAGAGTGGCACTAAGCCTGGCTGCAGGTGCAGGATGGCCCTCAACTCTGCCCAGCCTACAGCTCTTCACTTAGCAACTGCCCATGCAAAACTTACCAGAAGCCTAATACAGGAAACATCCAGACCCCATTCTTTAGTCCCACAGAGGGATCGGGACCTGGGTTCCAGCCACGGTCAGTGACTGGCTCAGGGATGGCGAGTGACCAGTCAGAGCCAAGGAAACACAGTGAGACTTCTCTTGGGACCCCTGGGGCTGGACAGGTATCCTTTCCAGGTTTTTGTTGTGACTCACTAGCTTTCTGGGCTCCCCTAGTGGCTGAGATGGTAAGAATCCACCTGGCAATGCAGGAAACACGGGTTCCATCCCTGATCCGCCAAGATGCCACATGGTGAGAAGCAACTAAGCCAGTGCATCCCAACTATTGAGCCTGTGCTGTAGAGCCCAGGAGCCACAACTATTGAAGCTGTGTGCCCTAGTGCCTATGCTCCACATCAAGAGAAGTCACCACAATGAGAAGCCCGGGCACTGCAACGAGAGGGTAGCCCCTCCTTGCTGCAAGGAGAGAAGAAAGCCTGAATGCAGCAGCCAAGACCCAGTGCTGCCAGATAAATATATAAACAAAATCATTTATATATATATAAAGATCCTTAAGGAGGTTGAAATTCACCATCTCTACCCTGTGCCCAAACCAAAGTACCCCAGCAGGACTGAGAACAGTTTTGGGAGTTACTGGATATGATGATAAAGCAATTCAAGTCTGAGAATGTGTCCGACTCTTTGCAACCCCAGGGACTGTAGCCTGCCAGGCTCCTCTGTCCACGGAATTCTCCAGGTAACAATACTGGAGTGGGCAGCTATGCCCTTCTCCAGGGGATCTTCCAGATCCAGGGTCTCCTGCATTGCAGGTAGATTCTTTACCATCTGAGCCACCAGAGGAGAACCCTGTGGGCCCTCATTACTGCTCTGAAAAAAAAGATGCACACTCTACTCTTCTGGAGACTTGGACCACCCAGCCCCCGGGGTGAGGCTGGGGACTGCTGGGCGCCCACCTGCTGGACCAGAAGGTTGCAGATCTCCCGCAGCAGCACCGTGAGCCGCCCGGGGCAGCGGTAAGACTCACACGTGGCCCAGATCAGGCAGACCACGTGCAGCAGGGGCCGCAGCCGGGGCTTCATGTCAGGAAACTCCAGGCTCTCGAGGTCCTCTAGGTGACGGCGCAGTGGCGTCAGGTGAGTGTAGATGTCCCGCGCCTCCGTCAGAGCTGGAAGGAAGGGGAGACAACCCATCACAGTACCAGCTTGAGGCTCACACCCGCCGAGCAGAGCTCTGGGGCCTGGGCATGAAGGATCAGAAAACAAGGGTTGTGATCTCGTCCTGGGCTGAGGGAGCAGAGAGAGCTGGCCAGCTCTTGCGAGGAAACACTGAAATCGGAAGAGCCCTGGGCAGCTGGGAGAGGGGTCTGAGGAGCCTCTCTTACAGAATTCTTGTATCTGGACGGCCTCCTGGCCCTCCCAAGCCCAGGCCCTCTGGTGCTGTGTGTGTAGAAAATGCTCGGTGTCTGTTTGCTGGTATTACCTCTGAAGTAATATGGGATGGATGACAGAGGATGGGTTTGAAGAGTCAGAAAGATCTGCCTTCAAATGCCGATACATCAAATGTGTGACCTCAGGCATGACTATCCTGTCTGAATCTCAACAACAGGCTGAACAGTCACTCATGTAAAGGGTTCTTGTGAAGGCAGCAAGATGGCTAGCTCGGTGCTTGGACCAAAGGAGGTGTTGCGTGCATGATCACATCTCTAATAAATATTTGCCAATAAAGAATCTCATTGAGCTCTTACGGAGGACAAGTCACAGGGAATGGAGAAATGGCTCAGGGCTGATTATGGCAAGGCTCTGCTGGTCTTCAAAGCCAGGAAAACCTCCTGCCATTTCCATTGAATAAAGCCAAGGAAAGAGAGCATTTTCCATCTGCCGTCCTGTGGTGGCCGAGATGGGAAAGGAGGAAAACCGTAGCTCTGGGTGCTAATTCTGCAGAGCCACTTAGAGGGGATGCAAAGGCCCAGAAATGGGTGTTTAGGAAGACTGATTCTTTCCTGGGCAGGTAACCCGGCACTGTCTTGTGACAGCAGATGGTCTTGGGTTATTTTATGTGGATGAAGCTCTGTATTCATCCTAAAAGAAACTCAAAATATATATACTGTTTAGTAAACAGTTTCAATATACCAAACACCATCCAACTCATAGAAAAATTCGTAGAAAAATCAGGTGAGGTAGCTTCATTATTTCCACTTTGTAAGCAAAGGAATTAGGGCCTAGGAACTTCTCTGGTTGTCCAGTGACCAATGGACTTTTGATGAAGGGGGCATGGGTTCAATCCCTGGTCAGGGAACTATGATCCTGCATGCTGCATGGTGCAGCCAAAAAGTAACAAATAAGTTTCTTTTTCTAATTTTTTGTAATTTGTTGCATGCTCAGTTGTGTCTGACTCTGCAGGACTCCACAAGAACTGTAGCTCTTCAGGCTCCTCTGTCCATGAGATTCTCCAAGCAAGAATACTGGAGTGGGTTGTCATTTCCTCCTCCAGGGGATCTATCTTCCTGACCCAGGGATAGAACCTGCATCTCCTGCATTGGCGTGGATTCCTTACCACTTGAGCTAGCGGAGAAGCCCAATAAATAGATAAATAAATAAAACCACTGTACCATATGATAAAAATTGTTGAAAATTAAAAAAAAAAAAAGACCTACATAAGCTGTCTTGAGTCCACCAGTTAATTAGGTAGCCCGGCCCAGCTGAGCAAAAGCAGGATTATACCCAAGTTTATTACAATGAACCCCTGGCTTGATGGTTGTGGGGCTCACTACACATGGGAGTTTGGGGTGTGTACATCAAAGTTTGGGATGTATATCAAGCTTTATACCCCAAATGGAGTTGTGGGAAGGACTATGTGAACCCAATTTTTAGAAGACAGATGTCATGGTAAATCAATTAGAACAGCAGTTCCTAAATGGGAGGGTTTGCTGGAAGCATCAGAACCACTGTAGGGTGGGGGGTGTCAGAATCCAACAGTCATTCCAATGAGCACATGCTCAGGCTTTCATCTGTGCCTTGAGGGAAGAGAAGCTGACAGCATCACACCATGGGAGCTTCCTTTCCATGGTGTACTTTTTAATAAGAAAAATCTCCTTTAATCATACAAATATGCACTCCCCTGATTTTCAAGAGCTCAACACTTGAGGGCTGGCTCATCCACTCCAGGTGCAGTCACCCTGGCTCACAAGGCAGATGAAGAAAGACACAGAGTTAGGCTAACAGCTTTTAAAAAATGCAAATATAGGGAATAGCCTGGTGGCCTAGTGGTTAGGACTCCGTGTTCCCACTGCACAGTGCCTGGGCTTGATCCCTGGTTGGGGAACTAAAATCCCACAGGCCGGGCAATGTGGCCAAAAAAAGACAAACAAAACAGATTCAAATATAAACCCCAGTTGCACAGAAGTATGTGTGGTTTGCTGGTAAATCTTTAACCACAAGCTCTTCTGGGACAAAAGCCTTGATCCCAAAAGCCTTTAGCATTTGCCAGTTTCTGGGATGTAAATACTCCTAAGCTTCCCACCGTGTCTGATCTCAAGCTACTAACTTGATGTCACTGAGTGCTGGGGAGTGGGTGTTGACAAGGGTTGCATGCAATGGGCTCTCATGGGAACCTGAGAGCCAGTTCCACGGCAGCTCCAGAAAACCTCTGGACTTTACTTCTCTCCCCACATACACATGCTAAGTAGCTTCAGTCGTGTCCAGCTCTTTGCAAGCCCATGGACCAGAGCACACCAGGCTCTTCTGCCCATGGGATTCTCCAGGCAATACTGCAGTAGGTTGCCATGCCCTCCTCTAGGGGATCTTCCTGACCGAGGGATAGAACCCATGTCTCTTATGTCTCTGCATTGGTAAGCAGGTTCTTTACCACTAGTACCACCTGGGAAGCCCTTTTCTCCACAAGCTTCTACCCACAGGTATCCTGGACTGGCAACTGGGCTGCACTGTGTCAACCCTGCCTCCTAGCGGCCAGAGGCAGGAACTCCCTACTTGGTCTTTACTCCCTTGGTCTTTTCCTTTCCAAGATACCCTTACTGTTCCCAAGGTTCTTTGTTGCCCAATCAATTGCACTTCAGAAAATCTTGTTCACACACATTTTTCTATGTTCATTAAACCTCCCTCTTTACTCCCCATGTGTCCACCAATCCAGGACTATATCTTTTCCTCCCCTTCTCTTCTGTCCATCTGTGAGCCAAAGAACTACCCTGATCATGACATACAGTATGTCTGTGCAAAGCACATGCTATCTGCAGAATAAGGACAAAAACTCTGCAGTTAAATTAGAAATGAGGAAAATCAGGTACCAGCTAAAATATTTTTATTCTCCGAAGATCCCAACAAAATTTCTGACCAAGTCTCTACCTGGCAACTATGATCAAAATTCCTCTTATTCCATTATTTGGATTGAGTTATATATTTCAAGGATTTTTATTTTTACAGTGGTATTTCTCTGAGACAATTATGATGATATTGTCTTTTTTTCTAATTTCTTTTCATTGCCATAATATATTCTTTTGCAAAAAAAAATTTAGAAGGCGGGTCTGGGGAACCAAATCTTTTATTACTATTAATCAATGTGAATGATTATACTCTATTAATCTTTTAATGTGAAAAATATACTTGGGGCTCTAAATAATAAACTCATAAATATGCTTTTATTACATGTTTTATTCCAGAGCCTCAAATTTCCATCCTTGGCATACCCTCTTTATGATATCTGTCATGACTGCCTACAACCTGTAGTATTACTTCATACCTTTCCCTAATTTGACTCTAATTTTAACCTAAATAAAATCATATAAAATGAAACCATTAAATCTCTATAAAACCACAAACGGAAAACTTGCATCACATGCCAAAAAAAGGAGTTACCCTTCTGCATATTTTAAAATATGGATGAACCTAGAGTTTGTCATACAGAATGAAGTAAGTCAGAAAAAGAAAAATATCATGTATTAACGTATATATAATGGAATCTAGAAAAATGGTATTGATGAACCTATTTGCAGGGCAGGAAATACAGATGCAGATATAGAGAGTAGATTTGCGGACACAGTAGGGGAGGGAGAAGGTGGGATGAACTGAGAGTAGCACTGGCATACATCCCCTGCCGTGTGTAAACAGCTGGCTAGTGGGAAGCTGCTGCCCAGCACAGGGAGCTCGGCTGGGTGCTCTGTGATGACCCAGAGGGGTGTGACGGGGAGGAGGAGAGGAGGGCGGCTCAAGAGGGAGGAGATGTATGTATACATACAGCTGATGCATGTCATACAGCAGAAACTCGCACAACAGAGTTAGTTGTTAGTTAGGAACTGGCAACCCACTCCAGTGTTCTTGCCTGGAGAATCCCAGGGACGGGGGAGCCTGAGCCTGGTGGGCTGCCATCTATGGGGTCACACAGAGTCGGACACGACTGAAGCGACTACACAACTAACACAAAGCTGTAAAGAAATTATCTTCCCAATTTAAAAAATAAATCAATTAAATTAAATTTAAAACAGAAAAAAATAAAATACACCTGCCCAGACATCTACCCCAACTATCTCTCATACTAACAGTGGTACACAGATCACTTCTGGGGACACTACCTCATTTGAATTGGAGTATAAATTAGGAACAACATTTGATTGCTCTGAGACATAAAACCTCTCAGAGAAGAAATAAACTGGGGCCCCAGTAGGAACCCCATTCCAAGCCAGCTCTAGGTGCTGGCAGAGGGCCTCTGGGATGAGAAATTAGGGTCCAGAAGGATCTCAGAGACCAGCTTCTTAAGCCAGCTATTCTCTGTTATAAAGCACAAGTCAGAAACTCCACAACCAGTACTTTTATTCCTTCATCTGCATGGTTTCCAAACCCCACACCATAAGGAAGAGAAGGTGAGACAGGGATCCACCAATGGGCTCTGGACACAGGACACTCCCTCTTTAGTACAGCAAATACACCTTGGCAAGTTTTACATTCTGGACTGACACAGGAGATTGCATTTAAAGAAAGAGCTCTAATAGAGAAAAAGCATTTGAGAATCACTGCTGAAATTAATCTTGCTGCTGCTGCTGCTAAGTCGCTTCAGTCGTGTCCAACTCTGTGCGACCCCATAGACGGCAGCCCACCAGGCTCCCCTGTCCCTGGGATTCTCCAGACAAGAACACTGGAGTGGGTTGCCAGTTCCTTCTCCAAAGCATGAAAGTGAAAAGTGAAAGTGAAGTCGCTCAGTCGTGTCTGACTCTTAGTGACCCCATGAACTGCAGCCTACCAGGCTCCTCCATCCATGGGAGTTTCCAGGCAAGAGTACTGGAGTGGGGTGCCAGTGCCTTCTCCGGAGATTAACCTTAAATAACATGAGATTGCAAACATCTTTAGAATCTTATTTCAACCTACAATACCCAAGAGCCGGGAGGAGGTTTGAGAGGAGAAAGAAGCGAAGTGCACTGATGAGGGGAGAGGGAGCCCTGAAAGGATTTACCTACTTCTAAGTATAGACTCTGCTGGATTTGCAGTTTTGACAAGGGCCGATCTTGTCTGGAGCTCAGACGACCAGGAAACTCCAGTCCCATCTGATACAAGTAGGAACAGAAAAAGCAGGACGGAGGTAGAAATGGAACAGAGACTTTCCAAGAAGCTGGAGGTGGAAGGACTTGAATTCCAGAGGTGAGGGATTATGATTTATAGTCAGCGAAGAACTCACACTTACATCCTCTCCCAGAAGCCCAGGGAAGCAGGCAGCAAGCGTATGCATTACACACAAAAGCTCAGAGAGGTTAGGTGACTCTGCCAGGGTCTCAAAGCTCTGGAAATGCAAATAGAGCACAGGGTGGCTCCTTTCCTGCTTCTAGGTTTGGTATTCTTGCCGATGTGCTAAACCATCTCAGGTCGGAGGGCTGAGAGGACTGAAAGCTGCTAAAATCAGAGAGGAAGATAATCCGGCACTAAATAACAAAGTTGAGTGTGTGTATGAAAATACTTCTGGATCCTCACCTGCTCCAATGTCTCGGAACATGGCTTGGAAAGCCGGAAAGTAGCTGCTCTGAAGCTTGTCCAGAAGTCCCACCATGCCCCTCCTCTTTATCATTCTCAGCTGATTATATATGTATTCCAGATCTTCACACCTGCAACACCAGGAGAAGCGTCAGTCCAGAACAACGTCAGGGAACACAGTCATGCCGCTATGACTGGCCTGCAGATAGATGGAGAGAGGAGGTCTGCCTCAGGGTGCTTCCGCAGAGGCCATGCTCTAGTCCAAAGAGCCGGGGCCTCTGTTCCCAGAATAGCAAGGGCAAGAGCCTCAGTCTGGACACAGGTTCAAAGGAGCAGCTGGAGGAGGTAACAGCAGGGAACACTGCTGACCATCTGGTAGCTCAGACGCTCAGCAGCTGGAGGTCATTAGCTCTCACAGTGAGGTTTTGGGTGGGGTGAGAGAAGTGTTGTCAGAGCAAGGCTGCTGGAGAAGGGCCCCACAGTAGGTCAGCAGAGTGGTCAGGAAACCAGACAAGAGGATGGAGCATCTCGGCATGGGATGCAAACGGGGCTGGAGCCCTACTGGTATCCCTGGTCACGTGACCTGCAAGGACAGGGCAGTCCTCCGTCACACATCAGTCTCTCGGTCTCCTTTCGAGAAGATTAATCAGCACAGGGATAAATAGGAGCAGGGAAATGGGGACGAAGAGGGGTGATAATCAGGTCTTTCTGGAACCCGTGGGGCTGGGACACCATGGGTGATGGACTTTCAGCCCTCCTAATGACTGCCTGGAATCTAAGAGACAGTGTTCAGCGGTGTACTGCCAAAACCCCTCTCTTTCTCTAAATCCTACAAAAAGAAAGAAAAAGTGTGCATATTGACTGCCCAAGGAGAGGGAGCAGACAAGTAGAAGAAAATGTGTAAGCGAGTTCATTAACTTTACATGTGGCTGAAAGCGCCTTTGAAGAAACGTCAGAAGATACACTGACTGCAGCTTAAGAAACGAGGCGTGATCATTGAACCTTGGCGAAAGTGTCACCTCCCAGTACACAGAGGAGCTGCCTTGACCCAAATGACACTAAGCTGTTGGCTCTAGGGCTGATGAGACGCCTGGGGGTGGGACCGCACTCAGTAGCCACCTCCCCCAGCCCATTTCCACTATGAGGCATCTGCTCCCACGGTCCCAGTCTGTGCCCACCTGGTCCTCCAGAACTCCAGCTCCACCTTTGGGGTAGGGTTTTCCCCCTGGAGGAGCGGCTGCGAAGACTCTCTCTTGAGCACCAGCTGGATTTGGTGGCTCCACTGGATCACTGCAGACTCAATGGCGTAGACGACGGACTTGTCCGTAGAATCCAAGCTGCGAAAGAGACAACAAGTCTCCTGGGATGCAGGGAAGAGCTTAACTCTGTGTGCTACGTCACTTCAGTCGTGTTCGACCCTTTGTGACCCCATGGACAGGGGGGTCCTGTTCCTCGCCAGGCTCCTCTGTCCATGGAATTCTCCAGGCAAGAATATTGGATTGGGTAGCCATTCCCTTCTCTATAGGATCTTCGGGACCCAGGGACTAATGCCGGTCTCTCATACCACAGGCGGTTCTTTACCATCTGAGCCTCCAGGGAAGCCCCAACCCTTACTTGAATCCCACCAATGCCAGCCAGCTCCCTGCTTGATGAGGCAGTGCATTCTTTGGGAAGATCAACTGTCCTTGGGAAAGAGTTTGTCTCTATCCAGGACCAAGTTCATCTCCCTGCCAGTCCCTCATCTGATCTCAGCTGACTGACTCAGCAAGAAGAAACAGGTTACTTCTTCCTCCATCAGGCAACTTGTCAGATGTCCGAACATTACAATTCTTTGTCCTCACTTCTCCAGTGAAGAATGGAATTCCCATGTGTTCTCCCTCACACATCTTTTAAATAAACTAACTAGGGATGTTTGGAAAGGATTAAAAATCAAAAATACATTCCGGTTGCCTTTTCATACAGTCTGAACTGACAGTTGTTCATGGCACTAGTGGTAAAGAACCCACCGCCAATGCAGATGTAAGAGACAGGGGTTCAGTCCCTGGGTGGGGAAGATCCCCTGGAGGAGGGCACAGCAACCCCACTCCACTATTCTTGCCTGGAGACTCCCATGGACAGAGGAGCCTGGAGGGCTACAATCCATGGCGTCGCAAAGAGCTGGACACTACTGAAGTGACTTAGCACACACACAGGCATGCCGAGAACACAGGACATAGGTGAGAAAGAATCTGTCATTTGCATTTTTCATGCCAGAAACCCACCTTCGCTTCATTTAATTAAGTTCATATTTGCTGAGCAATGATATGGCACAAGTGATTGTGGATGATATTAAAGGCAGAAGATACTCACCTCCCAGTAATATGATCCAGCCTCTTGGGAAATTATCAAATTTTGAACAAAGGGAGACAAACACCACAACGATTATACATTCACACTGAATGTTATTATATTCAAAGAGAAAAGGAACAGAAGAAGGGTCATTTGAAGGTATTTATTTTGAAAATTGTATATTTTTATGAAGCCACGATAAGTTTTCCGGTTAACTGGGATTGCTTCAAATTATATACATAGCAAATTACTTCCAATATGAAAAAACTCACTGTAAAGTATATTCTTATCCCATGCAATACTCATTCTGCAGATCAAATCATGGGCCCTGAATAGACAATACATTTGGAAAGTCCCAGCAATGTGGCAGACTGAACTCATGACGGAAAGTGGACTGTTGCCACAAACATATAGAATGCTTACTAGAAGACAATTTAAAAATATACATATTATTTTAGGTACATAGCCTGACTCTAGGGAAAAAGAAAAAAATCCCCACAGGACAGAAGCAAAGACAGCTCAGGGCTGGAATGGTAAGTGGAAGCTGACAGTGGGTATCACTCCTATAACGAGAAGAGCCATAGGGTTTAATGCCTCTCCAGTCACAGAAGGCAAGGACCTCAAGCTTCAACAAAGCTGATTTGTTTCTACTTGGGGAAAAAAGTCCCCAGGACCTGAAAACACTCTCCAGCTGCTGGTGGTGGAGGGTCTGGACAGCGACATGATGTGCTGAGTAAATGCTGGGAAGAGGCGTGCTGTCTCCCAGACTGGACCTGGGTCTCTGCCAATGATGACACACTGTCCTGGTAAGGGACATGCTGGAATCAGTGTGGCTGCTCTCAGTCTTCAGATAGTTCTGAGCGGAAAGAAGGCCATGTTGCCGTGATAGCCTTGAGAGACTTGGATGGGGGTACTGGGGCGAGGGTGGTAATCAGCACGGAACACACAGTCCGAGGATGCTGGCCAACAGTGGGCCGTGTGCAGAAGAAGGAGACAGAGTCAGGGACAGAAAAGTCGTAGAGAAAACATTCAGATAAACCGGCATCTCCCCTATCTCCGAGGCCCATATGGCCAGCCTGGCGGTACTTACGCAGCCTCGATTTCAGAACCCTCAGAGCCCATGTTTTCTGAGCCGACTGGAAGGGGCAGCAGGGTTTTTCCCTTCGCTTGCTCAAGGAGAACCAGAAGGTCACCCTGGAGGCTGTAGGCATGCCGCTGGACATCTTGACAAACCACGTGGGGCCAGTCTAGGTGGTTCTTCTCATTGGCCAGGACAGGGATGACAACCTGGAACAGATGTGCACAGGAAACAAAGGTGGGCAACTTCTGAAACCCTAAAGAAAGACTATTCTGGGGGGAAGTTGGGAAGTTTGGAATCAATGTGTACACACTCCTATATTTAGAAGGGATAATCAACAAGGGGGCTTCACAGGTGGCTCAGTGGTAAAGAATCTGCCTGCCAAGTGGTAAAGAATACAGGTTTGATCCCTGCATCAGGAAGATCCCCTGGAGAAGGAAATGGCAACTCACTACAGTATTCTTGCCTGGGAAATCCTATGTATAGAGGAGACTGGCAGGCTACAGTCCATGGGGCCAAAAGAGTTGGACACAACTTAGCAACTAAACAATAACCACGGACAAGGACCTACTGTGTAGCACAGGGAACTCTGCTCAGTGTTACGTGGCAGCCTGGATGGGAGGGGAGCTTGAGGGAGAATGGGTACATGTATATGTATGGCTGAGTCCCTTTGCCATCCACCTGAAACGATCACAATATTGTTAATCAGTCCTTCACTAGCTCTCGGAGTTAGGTCAGATTCACATTCATTGAGTCAGTGAGGCCATCCAACCATCTCATCCTCTGCCGCCCTCTTCTCCTTTTTCCTTCAATCTTTCCCAGCATCTAGGTCTTTTCCAATGAGATGGCTCTTCACATCAGGTGGTCAGAAAATTGGAACTTCAGCTTCAGCAGTTAATCAGTTATGAAGTGAAAGTTGCTCAGTCGTGCCTGACTTTTTTCGACCCCATGAACTATACAGTCCATGCAACTCTTTAGGCCAGAATACTGGAGTGGGTAGCGTTTCCCTTCTCTAGGAGATCTTCCCAACCCAGGTCTCCTGCATTGCAGGCGGTTTCTTTACCAGCTGAGCCACAAGGGAAGCCCCAAGAATACTGGAGTGGGTAGCCTTTCCCTTCTCCAGGGGATTTTCCTGACCCAGGAATGGAACCAGGGTCTCCTGCATTGCAGGTGGTTTCTTTACCAGCTGAACCACAAGGGAAGTCCAAGAATACTGGAGTGGGTAGCCTTTCCCTTCTCCAGGGGATTCTCCTGACCCAGGAATGGAACCAGGGTCTCCTGCATTGCAGGTGGTTTCTTTACCAACTGAGCTATCAGGGAAGCCCTAATCAGCTATAATACCCCAATACAAAATAAAAATTTTTTTTTTAAAAAGGAAGACTATTCTGAGAAAGGTCGAGAGAGCTATGTATAACCTTTTGCAGGTCTCCCTGTCTGGTAAGACCTAACAGCTAACATCTAACATTATGAAATAAACATTATGTACTGCCTTGACATCTGGTAAAATTGGGGGTGGGGGTGGGGGGCAGCTGCAATAACCAGTCACAAGTTTCCCTACCCACTCTGCTCCTGCAGAGAAGCTCCCTCATCCAACATTCCTGTTTATCAGGGGCACCAGGCATGTCTGCTTCTCATCCCTGGGGAGTGGGCTTTGGTTCCTTGCCACCCATCAGAATATTTCCTCAAGCCAATCCCATCCTCCCCCATGAACCAGTGGGCCCCACACCCTCTGGAGAGTACAAAGCTTGTCTCCCACACATCCTGGTCGTTCACTCTGTTCCCACATGCAATCCCTATGTGGCCCTGCCTGGCACAGGGTCCTCCTCCTCTAGACTGTGTCTCTGACAATAACCTGTGAGCAGTCTCATCTATCCAGTGTTGTGTGTTCGGCCATGACCAGAACCCTAGGGCAAGAATCCCTTCCTCATCACAGGGTGAATATGAGTGATTGAAATTGTCACAAAGGCCAAGAGGCAAAAAAAAAAAAAAGCAGGACAAATGCAGGTAAGCATGATCTTCTGTCTACGGGTGGTCTCAGAGGCCATTTTATTTATGTATTTATTTTATCTACTTATTTTATTGCCAGTTTAGACTTTATTACTATATTTTGTTATATCAGTATTTCGGTAATATGTGTGTGTGTGTACGTGTGTGTGTGCCTGCGCACGCACGTGAGCTCAGTTGCATCATGTCCAACTCTTCTTTTGACCCATAAACTGCCGCCCACCAGGCTCCTCTGTCCATGGGATTTTCCAGGCAAGAATACTGGAGTGGGTTGCCATTTCCTTCTCCAGGGATTCTTCCTGGACCAGGGATCAAACCCCCATCTCCTGCAATGGCAGGCAGATTCCTTACCACTGAGCCACTAGGGAAGCCCGAATCCACTGATATAGCCACATGTTCTTGCCTGGAGAATCCCAGGGACGGGGGAGCCTGGTGGGCTGCCGTCTATGGGGTCACACAGAGTCGGACACGACTGAAGCGACTTAGTAGTAGTAGTAGTAGCCACATGTTAATACAGGAGCAAAGCTGCGGAAAGTCACAGTGG
Source organism: Budorcas taxicolor (assembly GCF_023091745.1). NCBI lineage: Eukaryota > Metazoa > Chordata > Mammalia > Artiodactyla > Bovidae > Budorcas > Budorcas taxicolor. The sequence continues at coordinate 30,135,756 of NC_068928.1, read as the reverse complement.
GAGCCCAATCGTGGGGAAATGAAGGCAGTGCCATTAGTTTATGACACAGCAATGGGGGGAGACGGTAGCTTTGTCTAATGGCATCAGCTTCAAGCTGGATATTTTTTGACTTAAATCTAGAAGCAGCAAGTAGGAGCAAGGTTACCTGTCCCACCTCCAGGCTCAGAGGTAGAAGGGATGAATCCTTGGGAAGAGATGAGTTTGAGTTAGAGCAGGTGACAAGAAGGGGTCAGAGAAGTGAGGAAGCTTTTAAGTGGGATGTAGAGTGACAATAACTCTTGTCATTTGTAAGGAAAACCTACAACTAATGTAGCAACTTGCTTTCAGTCACATCTAACTCTTTGAGACACCAGTCTTTCCCACAGAGGAAAATCCCTTGGACAGAGGATTTCCCAGGCAAGAATCCTGGAGTGGGTTGCCATTTCCTTCTCCAGGAGATCTTCCTGACCCAAGGATTGAACACACGTCTCTTGCCTCTCTTGCATTGGCAGGCAGATTCTTTACCACTAGCACCACCTGGGAAGCCCAGTGTAACAGAGAAGAAACCTGACTCTCTGTGGGATCAGTTCCTTTTACTCTATCTTTGTACTCTGTTGCCTGTCTTAGTCATGTTGGCTCTGCCTCTTTGTATCAATAAAAGGATGTTGCCCACAGCCAGAAATACACATGACAGTCCATTCACAAGGCTCTGCGTCCCAAGCCTGACCTTTCAAGGTATAATAAGAAATTGCAGAACAGAGAATAATAATTCTCCAGTTGGAGGTTTACAATGTGACCAGACCCACTTAGACATCTGCAAGAATAAAGGATTCAGGCACCAAGAAATTTTCAATGAACTGCCACACTCCCTCCCCTTTTAGTAGAAAGAAGCCTAAATTCTCCCTCGGAAAAGATGGTTCTGCCAGTCCATTGTCTCAAACTGCCAGCTTTCTAATAGAGTCACTATTCCTTGCTCCAAGGTCTTCTCTCGATTTATCAGCCTGCCGGGTGCCAAGGAGTATGAGCTTGGATTGGGGGATGCTAACATACTCTGTTTCAAGTGTCTTCATAAATTATTTTGCATTTCACAACAAGCCTGCAAGGTGTGTTGATTCTGAGAGAAGAGCTCACATCACACTGCAAAACTTGACAGAACAAGGATTGGAACCTGGATCCCCCAGACTCCTAATCCATGCTCCTGTCTCGGGAAAAGGACCTGAGGCAGAAGGCAGATGCTCCCCACCCACTGCCCTGGGGAAGTTGGGGTAAAGCCATTGGAGATTCATTTCCTGTGGACTGAAACTCCAAGATGAGAACAGCAGGGCAATTAAGGGAGGAGGCTGGACCCTGCACAGATCACACATTTCTTGTTCCGGAAGTCAGGCAACTTCCCAGACCTCACCTGCACAGAAAAGGCTCCTTTGATCCCAAAGGGGAGTTATGCCAAGGGATGTTTTACCCAGATGCCTTTTCGGTAAAATCCGTCTTAGCTAAGGGATGCTTGGACACACCTGAGAGGATCCTGAGATAAACCAAATATGGGCAGTGAACCAGGCAAATCAAAATGACTGGCCAAGGGAAACCTGGATGAAATATCCCATAAACGTTAATTCAAACTGCCACGAGGGTGTGACTCAGCGACTCTCTCCCTGCATCCACCAGTGTGTCTATCCACATGTACTGTCCTCTTTTCCTCTTAGTAAATACTTCCTTGCTTCACTACTTACGGTCTTTGGGGAACTCTTTTCTGCAAAGTCAGAGGGCCAGGGCCCTTGTCACTGATCACTGGGGCTTTCACCGCCACGACCCAGCCCAGGCTCTGGCTGGGAATGCAAGTCCTGCTCCAAATCATTGCAGGCTGAGACCATGGGAGATCAGACCCTCACTTCTACAGAAAACCAACCAATAGCCTCCCCTTTCTGGCTCCCAATCCATTCATCTACAGCTGTACTTGCTTAACACATTACTGACTGCTGCTGCCGCTAAGTCGCTTCAGTCGTGTCCGACTCTGTGCGACCCCATAGACGGCAGCCCACCAGGCTTCCCCGTCCCTGGGATTCCCAGGGCAAGAACACTGGAGTGGGTTGCCAGTTCCTTCTCCAATGCAGGAAAGTGAAAAGTGAAAGTGAAGTCGCTCAGATGTGTCCAACTCCTAGCGACTCCATGGACTGCAGCTTACCAGGCTCCTCCGTCCATGGAATTTTCCAGGCAAGAGTACTGAGTGGGGTGCCATTGCCTTCTCCTGGATCCCTGGTCCAGGAAGAACCCCTGGAGAAGGAAATGGTGCCATTACTGACTAGAGACATATTAATATGTCTTTTGTTACCTAAACGTTATTGACCGAAAACCTATCAGTATGTTTTTAGAGAGTGACAATTAACATCACCGAGTGAATCTGTTAGAGCTTAAAATTGATTAAGGGTTCATGATACAACTTATGAATGTCGTTATCATTCACATTTTGCTCCATTAGTTCTTTGTTCCAATCTTGTGTATATTCTGAATGTGAAATTTTCAGATGGCCCATGGCGAAATTTTGAGTGAAGAGGAAAATTTTAAGTGAATTTTATGCATATACGTTCCCTGACTATCTGAGCGACATATATAATAGTGTCTGTGAAAATAGCAGTTCTTCAGAATATAGTTCTGATTCACACGATGTGAATATTAGACCAACAAAAAACCTTAGTGACTGACACTGAAAGTAACAATGAAACTCACGGTGCTGGAGGACGTTCCTTTGCTTCTACAGAACAGTGGACTGAAAACAACATTAAAAATCAGAAGACTTTACAGGTATGCCTATACTGAATATAGTAACCCACAGAGAGTTAGTAAAATGACAGAATTAATTTTGGGCCTGCTGAAATAAAAATTGCTGGCTACGGGCATTAGTTTCTTCAAAAACCCCCCAGTCAACAATGAGTTAACAGGAACTAAGGCAGAATCTCCAGAAACGGCCAGGGAGAAAAGTACAGAAACTACTGGAACCAGAAAAGTCCAGAATGGCCAAGGGCCGCCCCCGACTATGAGTCCACCACGCAGGAGACTCTGCGCATGCTCGCTCCTCCCACTCAGCCCCGCCCTCGCCGTCCCCCCTGCGCCGTGCGCCACACCCCGCTCCCCACCTGGAGAGAACGTGGGCTTTTTCAGAGTCGTTTCTCTCCCACCTCTGCTGAACCTGTTTTCCTTTACTTGGCATTAGCCGGCCCTGGACAAGGGAGTGACCCTGTTGGAGGGCCACCCGACTGGACACCCGATTGGAAAGATCGGTAACACTCCGTCTCCAAAACCACAAACTTCCAACACAGTGTCCGAGCCCCAGAGCCCTAGGAAAGGAAACCTGGCTGGCTGCAGTGAATAAAGGGACAGAGAGGAGGAAAAAAGGGAGCAGGAGAGTTGGTTACCATATTCCCTCACTTCTTTCTCCAAACGCTTCCTGGATGTTATTTGCTTTTTACCTTGTATTGGTGTAATGGGGCAAAAACAAAGTTGCAGTTTACGGCTTGGGGACATTTTGGCTTTAGTGCAGTTTTATGGGAAGGTATTAGGAGAGGGGAGCTCACAGCCAAAGGTGGAGATGAGAGTGGGCAGGACAGCTGGGAGGGGAGAAGGGGCTCGGGAGATTGAGATGAGCAAGATCCTGAATTAGCCCTGGATCCGCTTTGGGGAGTGTGAAAGAAGTGGACTGGACAGGGGTGGGTTGTGTGGCCCAGGGGCTGCTGTTAAGAGGTTTTGAGAAATTCAAGTAAAGTCCTGAGATATTTTTAAAATATATTATTTTATTTAGATTTTTTAAAACAGATAACACACTTACATGGTGCAAATTTTTTAAAGTATAAAACCTTTACAGTAGAAATCAAGTCTTCAGTCTACCCCCGTACCTCCCTGTGTCGCCCATTTCCTCCCACCTAGGGATTACTCTCTAAATGAAGGTTTTTTCTTCCCTTCCTCCCTTCTCTTTTTAGCAGAAATGGTAGCATACCTTTCTGCACCTTTAAAAACTTATCTTAAATCTTAGCTTTATCCACAATAGCCAGGAGGTGAAAGGAACCTAACTGTCCATCCATGGATGAATGGGATAAAGAAAATGTATATATACATACAATGGGATACTACTCAGCTTTAGAAAGGAAGGCAAGTACATCACAGTGCTACCTTGAGAATGAACCTCCTTGAAGACAGTCTGCTAAGTGAAATAACCAGTCAGATAAGAACAAATACTACTTGATTCCACTTCGGTCAGGAACCTGGAGAGGTTGAGTTAACACACACAGAAAATAGAATGTGGCTGCCAGGGGCTGAGGGTTGGGGAGGTGGGAGTTACTCATGATTGGAGGGTTTTAGCCATGCACAATCGGTGGGTGATGGAGATATGCTGCACAGTGATGGGCATGAGGTTAACTTATTGTACTGTACACTTGGAAATTGTTGTGAGAGTGAATTAATGTTCTTTTTCACAATAAAGAGAAAATTAACGGCTGTCTTATATCGTTCCCTTTAATTATAGATGGACCTCAATTTGTTCACCCAGTACCTCACAGATGGACATTGTTTCCAGCCTCTTTCAATTTACCAACAAAAATTCTCAAACATTTAAGAGTCTGAAGTATTTTATTTTTTTTACTTTTTGGCCACGCTGCATGGCATGGGAGATCTTTGTTCACCAAGCAGGGATGGAGCCCGTGCTGCCTGCACTGGAAACATGGTGTCCTAACCACTGGACCGCCAGGCAAGTCCCTAAGAGTCTGAAGTATCTTAAAATTACTTTTTCCAGTTGGACTGCATTTCCTTGGCCATGACCGGCTGTCCTCTACATACGTTAGGTGTAGCACCATCTCTGAACCTTTGTTCAAGTTACCCTGCTCTGTTTATCCTAATCCTTTTCCTTGTTCAGGAGCCAGTTCAGCAATGGAGGTGAAGCAGGGCTCTCAGACCACATGCATCTGTCTGTCATACAAACCCAACAGCACTTCTTTTTCCGTATCAGTAAACCTTTTTTATTCTGTAAATTAAAAACCTATTCATCTATTTTGCATTTTATCTTCTTTTTTTTTCTTTTTGTTGAAGAATAGTTGACTTGCAATATTGTTTTAGTTTCTGTTCTGGTACACAGCAAAGTGATATATATATGTGTGTGTGTGTGTGATGCATGTGTGTATGCTAAGTTGCTTCAGTCATGTTGGACTCTGTGACACTATCAACTGTAGTCTGCCAGGCTCCCCTGTCCATGGGAATTCTCCAGGCAAGAATACTAAAGTGGGTTGCCATGCCCTCCTCCAGGGGATCTTTCTGACCCAGGGATTGAACCCAGGTCTCTTACGTCTCCTGCATTGGCTAGGAGAACCACCTGGGAAGCCTATATATATATATATATGTATATATATATACATATATATATGTATATATATATACATATGTATATATATATACATATATATATGTATATATATATACATATATATATATTCTTTTTTAGATTCTTCTCCATTATAGGTTATTATAAGATATTGAGTATAGTTCCATGTGCCATACATTAGGTCCCTGGTGGTTATCTAAGTTAATCTGTTAATCCCAAACTCCTCTAATTTATCCCTCCTCCATTTCCCCTTTGGTAACAGTGAATTCATTTTCATGCACTTCTTTCCATCATCACTGTTCAAGAGGGGTTGTGAACCAAGCTTGGATTCCTACAGGGATGGATAATGTTCAGAAAACAAACAACAATAAAGCCATTGGGTTAAGAAAATATTGAAATACTCCTATGTCTTCTGAACAATCTAGTTTCCCCAAGTCCCCTTGAGCTCCTCGGTCATCCGTGACCCTTTTCTGGAACTCCTGCTCCCCACAGCTTCCTAATGGAGCAACCGAAGGCCCAACACCTGATGTAGCAGAGCCTCTAGTACCCAGTTCAAGCACTGAGGCCAACTTTGTGTGTGTGTGTGTATACGTGTGCACGCACCTGCTTAGTTGCTCAGTTGTGTCCGACTCTTTTCCATCCCATGGACTGCAGTCTGGCAGACTCCTCTGTCCATGGGAATTTCCAGGCAAGAATACTGGAGTGGATTGTCATTTCCTTCTCCAGGGGATCGTCCTGATCAAGATTGAACCCACAACTCCTACAATGGCAGTTGGCTTCTTTACCACTGTGTCACCTGGGACGTCTACTAGCTTTAAATATTTTATATATATGATGATGTCCACAGGTGGGATCTTGTCATATTTCTTTGGTGCTCCCCACAGTACCTTATCACAGGGAACATGACACAGCAGGGGATCAAGCCTCCAGAGGCACATCTGCTTCACTTCCAGGAAAGCTTTTACTTACATTCCAGAAAGTTCTAAATGTCCCAAAGTCTTTCCCAGGCACCCCTGTGGTGCCACCGAAGCCCCCGAAATCCAATCCCTGGAGCTCTTCCTCTCCTGTGCTCCAGGCAGACCCGTCCAAATGCCTGCTGGGCATTTCATATACTGGATGTCCCAGCTGCTTACCTGGGCACAGGGCTGACCTCCGGTTCATGAATGAGATGAAAATCAAAACCAAACCACCTCTTCTTTTTAACTCTTTTCCTTCATCCATAGGAGATGCCCCTGGGTCTAGTATTCCCTATCATTTGTGATGCCAGTTTATATAGGGGGAATTCAGAGATAGCGTCTCAAAAAGAGGTCGGGATCCAGGCCCTCTTCCGACACTAGCCTCCCCTTTGGCCTGAATCCAGACCAGGAATGAAGCAAGCTTCCTGACGTCCAGACTCTGACACGACCCCGGCTCAGATTTCCCCCAGCTTCCACTTCAAGCTCAGCCCAGGGTCCTAGTTTCCCGCCAGCTCCGCCCCTCCAACATCGCCCCGCCCATCCTATTTTACTCGCGGCTCCTCAAACTCGGTACCCAACAGCTCTCGAGGCCCCGCCCCTGGTTCTCCGGCCCCGCCCCTGCCCCGCCCCCTGCTCCGGTCCCCCTCCCCAGCGGCGGCCCGCGCGGGGCGGTGGGCCTACTCTCACCTCAGAGAAGAGCGCGGCCAGATGCTCCAGCGGCGCGGCGGGCAGGTCCCCGCACAGCACTGCCCCGCGGAGGCTGCCGGGGCCTGGCGGCTCAGGCCTGGTGCGCAGGAAAAAAAGCCCCTTAGCCCGAGGCGGGCCGACCTCAGGTCCCGCGTCCAGCCCCATGCGCACCGCCAGGCCCCCAGGCCCGGGCCGCACCACCAGCAGCGGTCGCGGCCCCTCTGCGGCCCCCGGTCCCAGGAAGGCGTGCAGCAGCTGCCCCGCATCGGCCGAGCCCGAGCAGCGCTCCCAGGCGCCCGCGGGCGGCCGCAGGCTCCGGGCCACATAGGCCCCTAGGAGTTGCAGCCTTGGGTCGGCTCCGGGCTCCCCGTCCGCGTTGTCCTCAGCCTTCGCAGCCCGCTCCTCGGCGCTCGGCATCGCGCGCGAACCAGGATGCCGCGGTTTCCCGGGCGACGGGGACGCGGCCAGGACGCCCTCCTCCGCTCCCCTCCTATTGGACACTTGACTCCCGGTCCCGCCCCCTCCAGGCCAATAAGGTAGGAGAAGCTCAGCAGGGGAAGGGGCGGGGTCGCGTCTCTGTTGCTAGGAGACCATCTGAGGGGCTGGTTTCCAGTTTAATCTAGCGGATTCGAGGTGCTCGCGTGTGACTGTCCAGGGCAATGGCTTTTTGATGAGGTACGTGGAGGCGCGATCAAAGGTATAAATGCTGGTAACGGAGGCTGCTGGCTAAAGTCACATTAAATTCTTTAGAGGTCTCCAGTCACTGAAAGTATTATGGTTCTCCCACCTGCTCCCGAAATGTGTAATGCAAAGGTAAAACAATGTCAAATGTAAGGGAATTCAGCCAAGTTTTTATAGCTTTTCCATGATAACTGAAATGTTTTATAACAGTGCTTGTGTGGCTACTGAGCATTTAGAATGTGCTGTTACTGGGGAACTGGATGTTTCATTTTAGCTAATTTTAATTACTTTAAAATGAAATGATCACATGTGGCTAGGAGCTGTCATATCAGGCAGCTTAGCTTTAGAATTCTAATACCAATTATGAAAAAGTAAAATAGTTTTACTGTCCTGCTTTGTTCGTTTCTTAACTGTGTGGTTAATCTGACAAATGGGGCCTCGAACTCTGACATCACATTAATTTCCATGAGTATGGCAGCAGTTAGTTCTTTTAAAAAATTTTTTTATTTTTTGGCTGCACTGTGCAGCGTGTAGAATCTTAGTTCCCTGGCCAGAGATTGAACCCAGTCCCCCTAAACTGGGCGGTGCGCAGTCTTAACCACCAGACTGCTAGGCAAGTCCCAGCAATCAGTAAATGCAGCAAAGCACTATTAAATATGTAGTGTCCTCAGGGCCTCCCCATCCTATGGGGGTCTTGTCTATGTCTGGATCTTGTCTTCAGAAAGATATAATGTGAAGCACCTCCCCTGACCTCAGAAACTAGCATTTGTCACCTTCCAGGTCCTCCATGATCAGGATATAAAGAGCTTGGCCTGTTGTGTGCCTGTTAGGTGAGAATGGGACAAGGAAGGGGACAACCTGTGCAGCTGGAGGCCTGCAGGTCTGAAGTGAGTCTCTCTCTGTCCTACCAGCCTAACTTTAGTCACCAATCTGAGAGTGCAGACTTTCTGGGTAAAAAGAACATTTATAATGGGCTTCAAAGGAATATTAACAGAAGAAGCACTTATTCAACGAGGCTCAGCTAATAAGACCCCCTCAGGAAAAGCCAGTGGCTGGGAAGTAAAAGGATTGCTTTAATAATAACTGGGGCATGGAAGGTGCTGTGATTAAGACTGTCCACTTTACACCATGAATCTTTAAGTTTGTACAGTGTGTTTTCTCAGTGCTGGATTAAACAGTAGGCAGACCAACCAAGAATGAATGGACAAAGCAGAAGCACTGAAACAATTTTTTAAATGGATTTGATAGTTGACATTTCTGAAAAAAGCATCAGAGAAAAATAGAAATGTTGGGGGCTTCTTACACTTATCATAGTTTAGTTGGGTTTTAATTTTGCAGATAGAAAGACATCCTTATTGTTTTCATGCTTAGCAACTCCAGATGTGAGTCCTGCTCATGCTTTGTGTGTAGAGAGAATTTAGGGTCATTAAGTTCCTATAAACTCTTCAGACAAAATTCCTGCCTCCCCGTCCCCCTTCATGACCCATTTTATCTTTCATTCTCTATGTCCCTTTGCCCAGTATCTAAAATAATAGACACAGAAGCCTGTGGTGATAACTCAAAAGTGTCTGAGAGTGAAGGCTCCAGGACACTGGCGATGTCAGGTTTTGCTTTTTTTTTCTCTGTTGAACATTACATTGTCTCCATTTTAAAAAGAGATTGAGGGGGACATCTATATGGGACTTAATGAAAACAGTCAACATTGTCTTTCTATTGTGGAATTATGGTATGAAAAGTAAAAGTTACAAGTGTATATTAGTTATCTGTTGCTGTGTAACAGATTCCCCCGAAGGTAGCAGCGATAGACTATTGTATTATCTCACAGAGTTTATAGTGGGTCAAGAATATGGGATCAGTTTGGCTGAGTAGTTCTGGCTCAGGATGTCTCATAGTGTTTCAGACAAGATGACATCAGGGGCTACGTCATCTGAAAGCTTGACTGGGGCTGGAGGAACCACTTCCAAGATGGCTCATGCCCATGACTGGCGAATCAGTGCTAACTCTCAGGAGGCTGCAGTTTCTCAGCATGTGGAGCTCTCCCCTGGATGCTTGAATGTCTTTGTAACACCTTGGCTGCCTTGCCCTAGCCCTGGTGATCTGAGAGCAAGACAAGTCCCAGTGTCTCTTAATGATTTGCTTTGAAGGTTCCACACTGTCATTTCTGCAATAATCCCATTAGTTACAGAGTTTCACCCTATTCCCTGTGAAAGAGAACCACACCAGGATGTGAATACCAGGGCATAAGAACCATTGGGTGCTCTCTGAGAGGCTGGCCACTATGAAGGTATTAAAGAAGATGTTGAATCTGTGTAATTGTTCAGATTGTCATTTCTTTAAGAAGCTTGAACTTGCTTCAGTAGGCATTGCATTTTGTATATCAGATGTTTTGCTTGAAACGGCTGGGCACAATTCCTGTGTAACACTTTTAAATAATGATCTCTTTACATTCTGGATAGTCGTCATTGACAAGGTTTCTTCATGCAAGCAAGTAATGCAAAATTTAAAGCCTTTTAGAATTATTTGAAAGTGAACAGGTGACATTATATTTACATAATCTAACAGTTCTTCCTTTTCTTTGTTGACAAATGTTCTGTTGAGATTTCTTGTGTGCTGCTAGTGGATACTGAATCTAAATCAACCTTTCTGTATCAAATATTTGAAAGTAATGATTCAGTTTTCATTCAAAGAACATGCATGCCTTGTTAGAATGGTCTCCTCCCAGCCACCTTGAATGCCCTAAGTGAAGATGTCAGACAGTCGTGGGCCAGATATATTAGATACATACAGAAGGAGAGTCCAGACTGCTTGGGGCTCCACGCTGGAGATACGTATAAGAATATTGATATGCTGTGCATAAAAGCAAAATTAGGGGAAAAAAAAACAAGTGTTCATCCATGATAGAATGTATAAATAAATTATGGTGTACTATTCATAGGGGCTTCCCCTGTGGCTCAGTGCAGAAGACGCAGGAGATCCGGGTTTGATCCTCACTCAGGAAGATCCTCAGGAGGAGGGCGTGGCAACCCACTCCAGTATTTTTGCCTGGAGAATCCCCATGGACAGAGGAGCCTAGTGTGCTGTAGTCCATGGGGTCGCAAAGAGTCAGACACAACTGAAGCAACTGAGCACACACGCACTGTTCATAGAATAACGTACTACACAGCAGTAGAAGCGAATCGGCTATAAGCTGCACGCATGAACAGGATGACTCTCAAAGGCATGATGTTGAACCAAAAAAAGCAAGTTACAGACGAGTGTGTTAGAGTATATTTATTAGAAGTTTCAACCTAGATGAAACAAAGAATATATTTTTAGATATATATATGTAGTCATCTAGAGAAAAGGGAGGGGGTGAGTATCACAAAATTTGGATTTTGATCCCTTCTTGTTGGGGTCAGAGACATGGGATAGTAGAGCTTTTATGTTCCTGGTAATGTTTTATTTCTTAACCTGGCTTACGTGTTTTCATTTTATCATTCTACTTAAACTGTACGTAATTCTGTACTTGTTTGAATGTATGATATACTTCACAATTATAAAAAATAGAAAAGGATGTGTCATTTCTTATACTCTGAGTATTGTGAGGCAGTTCATTTCAGTTGTCGTTTAGTCGCTGAGTCATCTCCAACTCTTTTGCGATCCCATGGACTGTAGCCCTCCAGGTTCCTCTATCCATGGGACTTTGGGAATAAATGCTTATAATTCATTAGATTTCTAAGATTAAATATCAAATATTTTTTAAATGTTAATTGTTCAATTTTACAAATTTTTACTTAGGTCTGTTACTGGTGACTTCTTTCTCATCAGATCTATCTTACTTTACTTCTTGGCTCTGTTCAACCCAGGAGAGCCCAGATTCACTGATCTCTTTGCTTCCATGACAGCTTCCTCTTGTCAGCTACTTCCTCTCGTACTCTCTTTTTGCCCATCCCTTCCATATAGGTGTTGCTCTGGCATCTCTCAGAGCTCCTAGTCCCCCACTTTCAAATGTCTCCTTGTATGAACTTACTCATCCAAGGCAGCAATTCTTCCCTTTATGCTGCTGCTGTTGCTGCTAAGTCACGGCAGTCCTGTCCGACTCTGTGCGACCCCACAGACGGCATGCTAATGGCCCCCAAACCCACATCTCCAGCCCAGAATTAGAGAGGTATACCATTGTAGGATAATACCCTTGTTCTGTTCAAAGCTATATAGAAATTATTCCACAGTTTCCTAAAACTCATTCTTGGAGAGAATTCCGAAGCCAGCTTGATTTTTGATCCTTTGTAGGTAACATTTTGAAACGACATGATTGTTTAAGGAAGTTTTTGTCCTCCCTTTTTATTTCTGTGATTTAAAAAAATGTTTTAGGATATAGATAATGTCCCATTGAATGGATTTCTGCCTGAAATTATGACAGGCTGTTTGGTTCTCATAATGACGGGTTTCTTCACAGCACGATTTATTGTTGCAGGGAATCTTTGGCTCCGTTGGCACTCTCTGGTCTGGTTTTCTGATCATGTAAACCGGTAGCGTGTGCTAACAATTACAAGTAGGGGGTGCATTTTGAAATACTAATTGAGGTTTTCTATTCCTGTGTGTTTGGATGTTGCCCCGTGGCTCTTTTACTTGGTGAGTTAGTGACATTTAATGCCTCGGGGAGTGTGACCGCAGCCTGAAACAGTCCATTGAATTTCTCAATCCTTTTAAACACAGAGCAGAGACAGTAGTGAAGAAAGCCATGCTACTTCTTTTCTTTTATTGTAAAAGCCAAGCACTTAAGGAGGAGAAAAGGTTTGTGTTGCTCCTTTGATTTAATTCCAAGAGCTCGCCTTTGAATACACAGGGCAGAGTCTGAAGGAATGAGAGGTTAGAATGTGAATGCTAAACTGTAGATGGATAAGAGCAAGTGGTGACTTGATAAGCAGATTTCCTTAAAAGGAGAAATGAGAATTCTTGCTAGGATTGGAGTAGGGGGACTTCCCCAATAGCTCAGTGGGTAAAGAATCTATGTGATTTGGCTTAAGCTAACAGGATTATTTCACTCCCTTGGGGCAGTCACCAGTTTTGCAATGGACATGTGACCCCACTGGGGCTTCCCAGGTGTCTCAGTGGTAAAGAATTCATCTGCCCATGTAGGAGACACAAGAGATGTGAGTTCAATCCCCTGATTGGGAAGATCCCCCAGAGAAGGAAATGGCAATCCACTCCAGTATTCTTGCCTGGAAAATCCCATGGACAGAGGAGTCTGGTGGGCTATAGTCCACGGGGCGGCGAAAGAGTTGGACATGACTTAAGCAACTAAACAACATGTGACTCCATAAAAAGAGCAGAGTCAGACCCAAGGCTTTGGTTTGACTGTTGGGATAAATAATTTCTTTTTAGTTCCTCTTGGACTTGAACCTAGAAGGATAAGGGCAGGGCTTCAAACCAGTCAATCCTAAGGAAATCAATCCTGAGTATTCATTGGAAGGACTGAGGCTGAAGCTCCAATACTTTGGCCACCTGATGCAAAGAACTGACTCTTTAGAGAAGATCCTGATGGAAGAACTGACTGATTAGAGAAGACCCTGATGCTGGAAAGAATTGAAGGCAGGAGGAGAAGGGGACAGAGGATGAGATGGTTAGATGGCATCACTGACTCGATGTGTTGCAGGAAGGCGGACCCCTTCCAGGGCCCGAAACTGGGCTTTTGTCTAACACTCAGAAATGAATTGTCTGAGGAGACACGTGTGCTGACAAAGCAAGAGATTTTATTGGGAAAGGGCACCCGGGTGCAGAGCAGTAGGGTAAGGGAACCCAGGAGAACTGCTCTGCCGCGTAGCTCACAGTCTTGGGTTTTATGGTGATGGGATTAGTTTCCGGGAGGTCTTTGGCCAATCGTTCTAATTCAGCGTCTTTCCTGGTAGTGCATGCATTACTCAGCCAAGATGGATGCTAGCGAGAGGGATTCTGGGAAGTGGACGGACGCGCCGTGTCTCCTTTCCACCTTTCCCAAACTCTTCCGGTTGGTGGGGGCTTATTAGTTCTGTATTCCTTATCAGGATCTCCTGTCATAAAACAACTCATGCAAATGGTTACTACGGTGCCTGGCCAGGGTGGGCAGTTTCAATCAGTGTGCTTCCCCTAACAGATGGACATGAGTTTAAGCAAACTCCAGGGAAGCCTGGCGTGCTGCAGTCCATGGGGTTGCAAAGAGTCAGCTATGACTTAGCAACTGAACTGATTTGAATGGGACCACCTTGATGCTGCGAAAGTGCTGCACTCAATATGCCAGCAAATTTGGAAAACTCAGCAGTGGCCACAGGACTGGAAAAGGTCAGTTTTCATTCCAATCCCAAAGAAAGGCAATGCCAAAGAATGCTCAAACTACCGCACAATTGCACTCATCTCACATGCTAGTAAAGTAATGCTCAAAATTGTCCAAGCCAGGCTTCAGCAATACGTGAACCGTGAACTTCCAGATGTTCAAGCTGGTTTTAGAAAAGGCAGAGGAACCAGAGATCAAATTGCCAACATCTGCTGGATCATGGAAAAAGCTAGAGAGTTCCAGAAAAACATCTATTTCTGCTTTATTGACTATGCCAAAGACTTTGACTGTGTGGATCACAATAAACTGTGGAAAATTCTGAAAGAGATGGGAATACCAGACCACCTGACCTGCCTCTTGAGAAATCTGTATGCAGGTCAGCAAACAACAGTTAGAACTGGACATGGAACAACAGACTGGTTCCAAATAGGAAAAGGAGTACGTCAAGGGAAGTGGACAGACACTGTATATTGTCTGTATATTGTCACCCTGCTTATTTAACTTCTATGCAGAGTACATCATGAGAAACGCTGGACTGGAAGAAACACAAGTTGGAATCAAGATTGCCGGGAGAAATATCAATAACCTCAGATATGCAGATGACACCACCCTTATGGCAGAAAGTGAAGAGGAACCTAAAAGCCTCTTGATGAAAGTGAAAGTGGAGAGTGAAAAAGTTGGCTTAAAGCTCAACATTCAGAAAACGAAGATCATGGCATCCGGTCCCATCACTCCATGGGAAATAGATGGGGAAACAGTAGAAACAGTGTCAGACTTTATTTTGGGGGGCTCCAAAATCACTGCAGATGGTGACTGTAGCCATGAAATTAAAAGATGCTTACTCTTCTGACCAAATGTTATGACCAACCTAGATAGCATATTCAAAAGCAGAGACATTACTTTGCCGACTAAGGTCCGCCTAGTCAAGGCTATGGTTTTTCCTGTGGTCATGTATGGATGTGAGAGTTGGACTGTGAAGAAGGCTGAGCACTGAAGAATTGATGCTTTTGAACTGTGGTGTTGGAGAAGACTCTTGGAGAGTCCCTTGGACTGCAAGGAGATCCAACCAGTCCATTCTGAAGGAGATCAACCCTGGGATTTCTTTAGAAGGAATGATGCTAAAGCTGAAACTCCAGTACTTTGGCCACCTCATGCAAAGAGTTGACTCATTGGAAAAGACTGTGATGCTGGGAGGGATTGGGGGCAGCAGGAGAAGGGGATGACAGAGGATGAGATGGGTGCATGGCATCACTGACTTGATGGATGTGAGTCTGAGTGAACTCTAGGAGTTGGTGATGGACAGGGGGGCCTGGCATGCTGCAATTCATGGGGTCGCAAAGAGTCGGACACGACTGAGCAACTGAACTGAACCTTGGTACCATGAGGGGAAGAGTCATCTGAAAATGGAACAGAAAGGACTTCCCTGGGGGTCCTGTGGTTCAGACTCCACACTTCCACAGCAGGGGCCATGGGTTCAGTCCCTGGGGAGCTAAGATCCCACATGCTGCACTGCATAGCCAAAAAGTTAAAAAAAATTTTTAAAAGAAAAAGGAAAATGGAGCAAGAAATGAAGATGGACAGCAAAGGGATTCAGCCAGAAATCCCTATTGAAACACTGTTAATAGGCTATACTCCAATATAAAATACAGAGTTTTAAAACATCTGCTTATCTATTTTGCCTGTTTGTTAACCCAGCATTAGAACAGTTTTTAAAAGCCTGTCAAAGGATGCCCATTGAAGCAATGATTTTTAAAAGGAAAGAGAGAAATGGAGAAGAGAAAGCAGTTGCTGACAACACTGTTTGAGTCCACACTGGACTCTTCATTGACATGAGCAAAGACATCCCCTCCCCAGAAAGCCAGTTGCTGTCCCTCTTACGTATGAGTCACAACTGATGCAACTGTTAGGGAAAGAAACATTTCTTCAGGAAAGAGGAGAGATGAAGATGTATTTTGGAATCCATCAGGGAGACGCTTGAGAGAAGACACAAAAGGGCCTCTTCCTGGAACAGTTCCTACGGGACACGTGAAGGGTGAAACTTCAGTTGCTTTGTTTGTCATATAAGGACTCCAGATCACGGACTCTGTTCTTGATTTTCACCCTGCTTTTAAATTGAGGCAGTGAACCAGAAATTAACACAGGCACAGTTCCCTGTGTTTATTCACCATTCAATGTTTAATTCCCAGAAGGATGAAAGAAATACTTACTTAATTAAACGTGCTGAACAATAACCATCCTCACTTGCTTTTCACATAGACTTGTCTCACAGAAATACGCCGTGAAGAGTCGATGAAGCTATTTTTAAAGAAATGAATTTCTCACACCACTTAATTATAATAATCTATATAGAGTGTAACTGTACATTTTCCACCCCAGGAAACAGGTGGGCAGACAAGGAAAGCTGCAGAAAGCACACATTCTCAGCTCTTTTTGTATGTGTGTGATTGCGAGAATTCTTAGGGCTTGGCATTCACTTTGGTCCTCGGCTATGAGCCTCTTGATTTCAAAAAAAATAGTATATTTCAGATGCCTGTGGTGCTAACCCTTCCGGTGGGGTGATTACATATTTTCTAAATATATATCTTCAGTCGTGACTGCATCATGAAATGAAGTAGGACCTGTATTATCAAACATCTGAAAATTTCTGTTCACCCCTGAGCTGGTCATGTGGGTGGGTATAGAATGAGGAGGGGGCTGGAAAAGAGTTGTGATTAGAAAATGAAATCTATTCTTCATGGTGCTTGGAACTAAGGAGAAGAGAAAAGATCCTTGATTCTTTATCTTCATTGTTATCTGCTGTCATATGCAAAGATAACTTTCCTGATTTTTCTCCAGGAAAGAGGAAGTTCTCAGTTCTTTTCCATTCTCTTCCTTTTCTTCGGGGGACAACGTCCTTCCTAACAGGACACATAGAACTAGATGGGCCAAGTTACTTCTAGGATATAACAGATATCCCCAAGAATTTTCCAAGGGGTTACAGAGATCTGTCTAGTCAAAGCTGTGTGTGTTTTTGTTTTTTTTTTTTTTTACAGTAGTCACATATGGATGTGAGAGTTGGACTATAAAGAAAGCTGAGTGCCAAAAAATTGATGCTTTTGAACTGGTGTTGGAGAAGACTCTTGAGAGTCTCTTGGGCTGCAAGGAGATCCAACCAGTCCATCCTAAAGGAAATCAGTTCTGAATATTCATTGGAAGGACTAATGCTGAAGCTGTAGCTCCAATACTTTGGCCGCCTGATGCAAAGAACTGACTCGTTTGAAAAGACCTTGATGCTGGGAAACATTAAAGGCAGGAGGAGAAGGGGACAACAGAGGATGAGATGGTTGGATAGCATCACTGACTCAATGGACATGAGTTTGAGTAAGCTTCGGGAGTTGGTGACGGACAGGGAAGCCTGGTGTGCTGCAGTCCATGGGGTCACAAAGATTCGGACATGACTGAGCAACTGAACTGAGCTGAACAGATGAGTGGGAGCTTCCCTGGTGACTCAGCAGTAAAGAGTTCATTCAGTCGCTCAGTGGTAAAGGATCTGCCTGCCAGTGCAGAAGACAGGCGTTTGGTTCGGTCCCTGGGTCAGGAAGACCCCCAGGTGAGGAAATGGCAACCCACTCCAATATTCTTGCCTGGAGAATCCCCATGGACGGAGGCATCTGGTGGGCTACAGTCCATGGAGTCGTAAGAGTCAGACGTGACCTAGTGACTAAGCCATCACTCTAAGCCGCGGATGTATGAGGGTGAGGAAGCCCAGCTCTGACTGACTGACTGGGATCTGCTATATTTTCAGTTGAGCAACCCAACCATGGTTCACAAACATGTTGTGTTTAGCGAGAACACATTGGCCCAGAGAGTGTTTTCATTTTAAATGAACTGCTACATTTAAAAATCAGTGTACTTTTCATCCTTTAATGTATTAAAAAAATTTTTTTTTGATGTGTTTATTTTATTTTTTTCTTTCTTTGTTTTTAATTTTTATTTTTACTCTATTTTACTTTACAGTACTGTGTTGATTTTGCCGTACATTGACACGAATCCGCCACGGGTGTACATGAGTTCCCAATCCTGAACCCCCCTCCCACCTCCCACCCCATATCATCTCTCTGGATCATCCCTGTGCACCAACCCCAAGCATCCTGTATCCTGTATAGAATATAGACTGGTGATTCGTTTCTTACATGATAGTATATAAGGACAGGCCATTCTAGGCTGGCAGTTTTACGTCGTAGCGATTCACTAGAGGTGTGCTGTGCTGTCTGATTTAAAAATCATCTCTCCCTCCTAAGGGGTCTCACTTGTCTATATTG
Source organism: Budorcas taxicolor (assembly GCF_023091745.1). Lineage (NCBI taxonomy): Eukaryota > Metazoa > Chordata > Mammalia > Artiodactyla > Bovidae > Budorcas > Budorcas taxicolor. Next base: position 30,117,504 of record NC_068928.1, on the reverse strand, counting down.
GGCCAGCATTACAGATAGTCTAGAAATTGTGTCTTCTCAAAGGCAGGAGTTATTGTCTTATAAGGGATAAAGCAGGGAGTGAGGGGGACTAGGAGGACCAGAGAGGGTGTGCTTTTTCCAAGGGGAACAGCAGCCACTCACTTTGCCCACGGACCCCTGTTGCAACTGCCAGTTTACCAATTCCTCAGTTGCAAGTGGGACTGATGGACTCTGCCTATCAGAAAGCTGTCAAAGCTGGGTCCAGGAAAGGAAGAAAAAGGGGGGCAAAGGTCAGAGCAGGTGATGCTTGACTCTGCCCCTTAAGGTGTGTGCCCAGTACACCTTCTCCCTTTGGTGCTTGAATCCACCACATTTAAGCCAAACCCTGGATGAGCAATGGGTCTCCCTTGTAGAGGAGGCTCTGCTGAAGGATGGTTATGTTTCCTACTTTGTTTTCAGGAAACATGTGGCATCTTTATTCCCAGTGAGTCCTCCAGCCCCACTTATTTTAAAATTAAAAGGATAAATTTTACTTTTTCCATAATAAAGGGAATGCATGTTCATTATGGAAAATTAGGAAGATACATACAAGTAAAAGGAAATTTAAAAATTACCTAGACTCACCACCAATAGTTAAAACAACTCACTGTTAATAGTTAAGAGTAACTTTCTTCCAAACATTTTGCTACACAACACACACACATACACACACACCCACGCACACATGCACACACAGATACATTTATATACAAAGTGATCTTATGATGTTTATAACATTGCCTATGCTGATTATGTTCTGATTATAAAAGTAATGTATGCTCATAGAAAACTAGAAATTATCAAGAATTTAAAGAAATAACTATAAATCAAATAGAGTCCCCACCACTTAGTGATAATTGATTTGTTGCTATTATTTACTTACTCTTTTATCTATGCATTTTATACATACATATGATTCAGAGTTTTTAAAGTATAGTATAAACAGAATAATCACAGTGCTAGATGAACGATGAATAGAAAAGGGGGACTTGTGACAAATACTAGCTACTGCCAAGTAGTTTATTAGCTTCTGTGTACATATACATATATGTACAGGTATACTTGTATGCACATATATATATTTTGGTTCACTGTGTGGCATGTAGGATCCTGAGTCCAAGGATCAAACCTGTGCCCCCTGCACTGGAAGGCAGAGTTTTAACCACTGGACCACCACGTAAGTCCTAATCTACAGATTTTTGTAAAAAACATTAACAATGTGGATAACTCAATATGGTTTTTAATCATCAGAAAATGACTCAGTCCTCAAGAGACCCCTGTGTTGCCCTGTGCAGTTGAAATTTTGAGGACAGGGTGAAAGTTCTGGTTCAGCACTGGATCCACGTGAGTCTCCCCGGTCTCCCCGCCTTCAGCATGAAGTCCTCCAATCCCTCCATGCAGTAGAGTCCTAGGGATCTCTCTGAAATAGAGCCTTGATCTTGTCACCATGCTTCCTATGGGCCTTGGTCTCTTTCTTGGGATAAGGCCAGACCCGTTAACAGTGGGGCATGCTGTAGTTCCTGCTCACGAGGAGACAACAGGAGGGTTGAATGAGTTAATACATGCAGAGTGCTTGGGAATCCTGCCTTGACTTAATGCCAACTATCACTGTTCTTCTTTTCTGCATTCTTTCTCCATACTGTGGGGGACAAGGCTACTCGTAGCCTAGATTCATATCATTAAGACCCATTCCTTGAGAAGGAGGGAATTTTCTCTCTTTAAGTTTTGGTTTAGAAATGAAAGAATCGAACTGGTTAGGGCTTCCCTTGTGGCTCAGCGGGGTAAAGAATCTGCCTGCAATGTGGGAGACCTGGGTTGGATCCCTGGGTTGGGAAGATCCCCTGGAGATGGGAACAGCTACCCACTCCAAGAGCTGGACATGACAAAGTTGACTTTCACTTTCATGTTTAATTGGTCTGGTCTGCATCTTGCACCTGCACTGGGAGTTGGCATGTGGTGGCCTCTAATACCCAGAGGCGTGTGGGGCACCACATGGTGGCTAGGATGGTGGAGGACGAAGAATCACATGTCTGTGCGCCACCTTCTCCCTTCCCATCCTAGCTCTCTGTAGGATTTTTCTGCTCCTGACATATTAAAGCGTTATCTTCTTGTAGCCCATTGAGGATGTCATGGTTTCTCATTCCTACAGCTTTATGATCCTCTTTTGAGGCTTTTCCATGAATGTTTCCTCTACTTTGATCCAAGACATTGTGCAAAGGTCCCATGCCAGATGTGTTTATCTATATAATCATTACATGGTTTATATAATATCAAGCAAGTAAGTCCTACAACTTAATTCCTTCCTTCTATCCCCTACTTTCCAGGTTATTCTTAGAAAATGAGAAGTCATTTGGTCACTTCACAGCTTAATAATTAATATGCCTAGTTCATTAGAACATTAACAATTCCAAATTAATGCAACACTAAACCATCTTCCTGGCCTATGCTCAGGTATACTGGGATTTGTCAGTGTCCCTTTGATAAGGGAGGGGTTGACCAGTGACAGTGGAGAAGGGGCAGTGTTTCCAGCCAGTTCCTCTGTGAGTGAGGTCATCCCTCTAGGTCACCCAGAGCACAGAGCTGAGATTCCTATGCTTTAAAGCAGGTTTCCAGTAGCTGTTTTACACATGGTAGTACATATATGTCAGTCTCCACCTCCCCTACCTCTGAGGGGTGGTGTACAAAGTATCTGATAATTGCAGAAGCACATATCAAAATCTAGACATCTTCTCATAAGTCAGATACAAGGAAACTTGCAAAAGAGTGAAGTAATTCCACCCTTGTTACTGTATTTTTGGAAAGTAACAGTTATTTCTCACAGCAGTGTGTTATTATGTTCACACAACATGGATTTATTGTTTTTATTTTAAAATGGCTTAATACATAGCTTTTTAAATGGTCTCCATTTTTGATTTATAGTATAATAAATGTATGTAGATATGTCCCACCCAAGAAAAAGTTCTTTGGGATCCTCAATACTTTTTTAAAAATTGGAATATAAGTGCTTTAAAATGTGTTTTTGCTGTACAATGAAGTGAATTGGCTATTATATATATATATATATATTTCTTTTTTTTTTTTTCCTCCCTCTTGGACCTCCCTCCGAGCTCTCCATCCCATCCTGCTAGGTCATACAGAGCTCGGAGCTGAGATTCTTGTGCTTTATAGCAGGTTCCCACTAGCTGTTTTACACATGGTACTGTATATATGTCAATCCTTCTTAAGAAAATAAGAGGTACTGATATCAAAAAGCTTGAGAACCACTCTTGAAAGACGTTGGGTCTCAGGATATGGGTGTCCCAGGTTTAAAATTCATGACTGTAACTCAGAAATAACTCAGATATCTGTAACTCAGATATTTCTTCCTTTCTCTGTAACAGTGGTTCCATGCTGTCGTGGGATCTGAAATTCCTAATCTTCAGACATATCCTTCAGATTCTCAGCCAGGGCACTCATTGTCACCTGAGTGTCTCTGAGAGGTGGGAGCCTGGTGTTCAAGGTGGGGGAAGGGCTTTCTCGGGCAGGGCTTGCTCTATATAGATCTGTCTTGCTACCATTTCCAAGCTGCCATACCTGCCATATTCATCAGGAATTTTCCTTCCCGAAGCTGAGCAGAAGTCCATTCTGACCTCAGATCCTCCAGTCTGTCTGGAGGATTCTGTTGTTCCCTGCCCTTGTCCCTCTAGCCATAGGAGCCCACCCAATGGTGACGATCAGGACCCTCAGAGAGACATGTGTCTTGCTCTCTTGCTGTCTTCTGTGATTCTCCCTGAATCTCTTCTCTTGATGTAGGAAGATATTTCTCTCTGTCCTGTACAGCCGGGAAGGACTCTCCCTCCACATTCTATATGCAGTATACTCTGGTTTCTTATCAAGCAGGGCTCATTGATACTTAAAGGTCAGCTTTCAATATCATAGGAAACAATTTCTCTCCACTCTGTGGCCCTTGCAATTACATGACAAGTTTTGCTCCTGTGAGCTTGACGAAAGTCAATTTTGAGAGTCAAGGTTGAACAAGCCTTCTTTCTCTGGTCTCTAGCTTTTCTCTAGGAGCAGAGAAGAGGTGGGTTACTGTTGTTTGGACTGGCGGGAGATAGAGTAGGGGTAAAAGGAAACGGTGTGGGTGGGGAACCATCAGTTTAAAATCATCACTGTGTTGTCAGGAAATATTTTAATGCAATTTCACAGAATTCACTGTTATCACATCCTATTCATTGTCTTCTCTGGAGTCTTAAGGTTGGAATTAAAAGAGTAGATGCTATGTTTGCGGGCTTCTTTCTTAATATCTCAAGGATGTCCCATTGTAAAGAGACTGCTCAGGGTATGGACTCACCCTTCGCTTCTTTTTCAGAAAGCTGTCTACAACTCCAGGGGTGGTGGAGTATGTGATCCAAGGTTCCCTGACCACAGTGATGGGACCAGGGATAGACTCTTGACCCAAAAGGTGACAGATTGCATTTTCCAAGGATGATCATAGCCATCCCTTCCATCGGCATGCTTTTCTTACAGTGAAACCTTGCTACAGTCTCTTCAGGCAGTGGAACCTGTGTCCCCTCGCCCTTGAACCTGGGCAGAACTCCATGACGTAGGGCGTATACTGTGTAACTTCTGAGGCTACAGCACATGGCATGCTACAGCTTTTTACCTGACTCGCTCTCTCCATATCTTCCCTATGCCTACTCCCTCTCTTTCATCCTATCTCTATATACTTGCTCTCGAAACCCAGCTGCCATATGGTAAGGAAGCCCAGGCCACATGGAGAGGATGCATGCAAGGGTTCCAATAGGTAATCCTGTTGAGGTCGTGACCAGTACCTAACAGCCAGACAGGTGAGTGAGGAAACCGTGGAGATGTCTCCAATCCCAACCACCACCCAACAGCAACCACATAAGGGACCCTTAGTGAGTCTTGTGTGGTTGAGCTCAGACAACCCTCAGAACCATGAGGGATTGCAACAGTAAAGAATTGTTGTTTGTGCTATTAAATTTGGGGAGCTTTGTTGTGCAGCAGTGGATAACCAATACACAAGGGGAATCGTTTATAGAGATTTTTTGGATTTTTCCCCAGACTTTTAGAACTGAGGTACAAAGAGGCTGTGTCAGCTTGCTACCTGGGTTAGACCTAGGAGAGTATGCAGATAGGACTGCGGAAGGGGTCACCTTAGTCAGGTTCAGCCATGTGTGAAAGGAAACACACGTGAGAGGAATGGAAATTTGCAGAGAGAAGGAAATGAAATAGGGAGAGTGTTGCTAGGGTTTTGGTTGATTTTCTTTTTCTGTTTCAAAGAAGTTCACTGAAAGCTAGTATATTATGATTACATTTTGGCTGCACAGCTGGGCCTGTGGGATCTTAATTCTCTGACCAGGGATCGAACTCACACCCCTCTGAGATGGAAGTGCAGAGTCAACCACAAGACTGCTGGGGAAGTCCCTGGGTGGCTTTAAACTTCTTAGCTTTGAATAGGCCCACTTATATATTCTGAAAGGAAATCAGTCCTGAATACGCATTAGAAGGACTGATGTGGAAGCTGAAACTCTGATACACTGGCCTCCTGATGCGAAGAACTGACTCATTTGAAAAGACCCTGATGCTGGGAAAGATTGAAGGTGGGAAGTGAAGGGGACAACAGAGGATGAGATGGTTGGATGGCATCACTGACTCAGTGGACATGACTTTGCACAAACTCTAGGAGTCGGTGATGGACAGGAAGGCCTGGCATGCTGCAGTCTATGGGGTCACAAAGAGTTGGACACAACTGAGCAACTGAACTGAACTGACTGATACATTCAAGAGTTAGATCCTAGGAGATGCTTTTATATCTAAAAATGATAATTAATATTAAATTTATTTTCATTTAGTGTAATAAATAATCATTATTAAATTAAATATTACTACTATTAATATTCTCATCTTTTGCCTTGACTAATTTCAATGACTTTTTGTTTCTTGTAACCAAATGACTCCTGATTAAAATATCTGCTAACCAATTTGAAATGGCTATGGACATACTGGGCTTCCCTTGTGGCTCAGTAAAGCTACCTGCAAATGTGGGAGATGCGAGTTCAATCCCTGGGTTGGGAAGATCTCCTGGAGAATGAAATGGCAACTGACTCCAGTATTCTTGCCTGGGAAATTCCATTTACAGAGGAGCCTGGCAGTCTACAGTCCATGGGATCTCAAAGACACAACTTAGCGACTAAACAACAACAGACATGCCACTGGCTTTATGTAGAACAAATCTGCTGCAGGAAAGTTTTACCTGCTTTAAACCCTGAGAACCTTTTGAGGGTTTTGCCACAGAGGAGGACCATTTGCCTCTGTAAATTCCCAGTCTTTGGCTGTCAGCACAGCATGGCATCTGTGATGGTCACTGAGGCTACCCGCTGGATACTTCCTACTCCTCCTCCAGCTGGAAGGTCATAAAACCACACGGCCTGGCTCCTCTGGGGTGGGTGCGACTGTGTAAGCAGACCAGAGTAGACTGATAAGTGTCACTTCTGGCTACCGTTTAAGGATCCTGGCCAGACCTTCCACAGCTCTCTTTTTTATCTCTGGAATGTGGTGGGGGGGGCGGGGTGGGTGGGAGGGGGCGGGGAACATGACATAGTAAGGGCTCCTGCTGCCGCTGAGCCCTCGAGTAAGGACAGGGCAGGACCACAGAAAGAAGCCCCCGCTGATCTGCAGCAGAGTGCAAGCAGAAAATAACTTTTTGATGAAGGAGATTTGAGAGTTGTTTATCACTGTAGCAGAATCCAGCTTATCCTGCCTGATTCAGTGATTCTGCATCATCCATCGCCAAGAAGACTGGGACCCTCCAGGGAAACCTCCCCACACAGCCCCTCCCGCTTCCTTCACAGTGGCCTCCATCTTGCTTCCTTAAGAAGTTCCAGAGGAGCCGCTCTTCCTCCTCTGCTCCTCCTACACCCCAGGGAATGGATCTGGTCCTGGGTCCCCATCCTCACCTGATTCTCCTTTCTCTTCAAATTTGAACACTCTCAGGTTTGTGCATTAGGGAAGGCAATGGCAACCCACTCCAGTGTTTTTGCCTTGAGAATCCCAGGGACGGGGTAGCCTGGTGGGCTGCCGTCTCTGGGGTCGCACAGAGTCGGACACGACTGAAGCGACTTAGCAGCAGCAGCAGCAGGTTTGTGCAGTCTTGAAAACTTCTCATCAACCTATCTGTTCTTCTATTAAACTTTCCTACAAATAGTTTTGGGCTTCCCAGGTGGTGCTGGTGGTAAAGAACCCACTTCCCAGTGCAGAAGACATAAGAGATGGAGGTTTGATCCCTGGGTCAGGAAGATCCCCTGGAAGAGGGGATGGCAACCCATGGTCAGAGGAGCCTGGTGGGCTATGGTACATAGGGTCACAAAGAGTCAGACACAGCTTCAGTGACTTAGCACGCATGCATGCACAGACAGTTTATACACCCTGCTTCAGTTTCTTATTTCTCAAATAGTTAATCCTCTGTAAACTCGTTAAAAAAAAAAGATTGAAGTATAGTTAATTTGCATTACTGTATTCGTTTCAGGTGTACAGCCAAGTGATTCAGTTATATGTATGTATTTTTCAGATTTTTTCCATTGTAGGTTATTACAAGATATTAAATAGTTCCCTGTGCTGTACAGTAAATGCTTGTGTAAACTCATCTTTGTTCTGACCTCTTCGCTGAAGCTGGTTGCCTGAAATTGTTTGGCTACATAAATCAAGGCTGCTCTGATCCTCTGAATTCCAACTCTTTATTATCATAGGATTATAGAATTTCAAACTGAAAAAAAAATGCATAGAATGGGCTTCTCAAACTGTGCATAGAGTCACCTAGGAATCTTGTGGAAAAGCACTCTGGAGGCTCACCTAGAGATTCTGATTCAGTAGTTCTTGAGAAGGACTGGCAATGTGCATTGCCATGAGCTCCCAATGGTACTGATGTTGCTGTGGACACACTGGGTTAAGTGACAGTGTTGGTTTTTTCTCCAAGTCTGAAATGAAGACCGATGTATGGACTAATATCATTTGGGTAGAGGGGGAGGTCTTTTCCATGGTTGCCATGGTGAACCAGCAGGAGTAGCTCTTATCAATGGTCCAAGAAAGAATCATTAGTGTACACACACTGGGGAACAGTGGTCCCAGTATTCTACACTGGATGCATATCTCCAGAACTTGGCCTTGGGGTTGAGATTGAAGCTGGAGGCAAAACAACTTCTCCTCTCGGAGAGAGCCCTTATCCTGAAACACGCATCTGAGCTGTGTAATCCATGGGCAAACACAGAAAAATACTGAACTGTTGAGGACTTTCTGTGGAAATGCCTTCTTTGGGATTTTCTTTTTTTAATAGACAGGTTGCTGGTTTTGGGAAATCACAAGAAGTTAAGTTAAACAGAAGAGGCAGCTTTCTAAGAACCTGATTCTTCCAGAAGCTTAACACGTTCTCTTCCTCCATAGCTGTCTTCTTGACGCAGGGTAGTCATGCTTGTCACTGGGGAAATGCTGTTTCTTAAGTGATGGTTCCTGCCAGGGGTTCTTTCTGTCATCCCATCACTCTGCCCTCCCACTGTACCCTTCTGCTGAGACTTATGCTACCTGAGCTTACCAACTCCCTGCAGAGTCTTGACAAAGTCACAGAGACAGGCTAAAAAAGCTGAGAAGGATTTCTAGAGATTTAGAGCGGTCTGGACCACTCATTTTGTTTTAAATGAGAACATTGAGATTTGGAGAGGAGAAAGATGTCTTTCAAGGTAGCAGCAAAATGCCGGCAGAGGTAATACAGTGAACCAGAACTTCTGATACCCAGTCTGGTACTCTGACTGCACTCTAGTCTCATGGGATGGGAAAGCTGAGATGGCAAGGCCAAGCAGGATGGGATACTTACAAGTTCACTGAGCAAGCAAGAAGCCCAGATGAAATTTGAGTATTGTGCTGTGCTAATTCAGTGATAAAATATATCAGCCATGATTTTGTTTCATTTTGTTTTGTTCATCTAATATCCTAAATTTTACAGATGAGGACACCAAGGGCCAGTGATGACATTGAGTCACATATCCCTGGTGTAAAAGTTACTGATTCACTCATTCTAGAACTTTCTAAGCGTTCATTCCAACCTCTCTCTTTCTGACTTTTCCACTCCTGACACATCTGCAGCCCAAACCATTAGTGCCGTTGGATTTCTTCGTAGAATCTTGAAGGAATATCTTTCTTATTCCTCCCTAGAGGTTTTGTGCTTCCTTCACGCTCAGCCAGAGGAGAAAGGTCAGTGTTCAAAGTGATGTGGTGGGTGAAAGCCTGGCTGAGACCCCAGGTATCTCAATGCTTCCAACATGAGTTTTCTCTGGCCTTGGCTTATTAATGATGGTGTATTAAGACCTCATTTTTATCTCATTTTTATAGATCTCACCAGTTTGGGATTAGTGACAATGGTGATAGAGGCCAAACTGAGGTTTATCTATGAGAATCAAAGAGGAGAATTTGAACAAGTTGTTCACATTAATGATACTTAAAAGTGGTTATTTATAGAGAACAGGCTGTGGTTGCCAAGCAGGAGGAGAAGTGGGGAAGGGAAGGAAAGGAAGTTTGGGATTAACAAATGCAAACTATTTTATATAAGGTGAATAAATGATAAGATCCTAGTTTATTGTACAGGGAACTATTGGGTTGGCTAAAAAGTTTGGATTTTTCCTTAACCTCTTACATGTATATTCTATATATTGTGATAAAATCATAATGGAAAGAATATGAAAAAGAATGTGTATATATATGTATAAGTGAATCAGTTTGCTGTACAGCAGAAATTAACACAACATTGTAAATCAACTGTAATAAAAAAAAAATTTTTTAAAGTGGATGTCTAACCAGTTTAAGAGAAGAATCCTTCAAACACCATTATGTTAAAAACTCTCTGACTCAAATGTCTTGACTTTGTATATTAATTGCACGTTATTCTTACCTATTCAGTAGGGAGGGTCTCCAGTGATTTTCTTTGAGGGAACATGTTGATAGTCTAACTTAACCCTTCTGTGTACGTGAGGTAGCAGTATAGTGTTAGTTGCTCATTCATATCTGACTCTTTGCGACCCCATGGGCTGTTGCCTGCCAGGCTCCTCTGCCCATGGAATTCTTTGGGCAAGAATCCTGGAGTGGGTAGCCATTCCTTTCTTCAGGGGATCTTCCCAACCCAGGGATCGAACCCAGGTCTCCTGCATTGCAGGCAGATTCTTTACCATCTGAGCCACCAGGAAACCCCATGTATGTGTAAACATTGTAATTAAATTTCATGTCTCTAAAAAACTTTTTTTCACCATCTCAGAATTTTTTTCCCTTGGGTTTCCTTCCAGTAATGAACATAGAGTAATGAAGCTTTGCTAAACTTATAATTGTGTGTGTGCTTGCTGTGTGTCATCATGATTTAGGGACACCAGGACTTAGACATAATCCACTGTAATAATGATTGTCGTAGTGAGCAAAATGGGCTTTAGAATATGTGTGGTTATGTGTTATTATGTATTAGAATAGTAAACAGATTTGTAACATTGTCCTCGGTAAAGAATGCCATTGGAGGGAGATAATAAAGGGATTTTTGTGCTTTTTTAAAGAGAACCATTTTTTAACTCTGTTGAATTTGTTGCAGTATTGCTTCCATTTTCTGTTTTGTTTTTTGACTGCAAGGCACATGGGGTTTAACCTCCCTGACCAGGAATTGAACCTGTACTCCCTGCATTGGAAGGCGAAATCTTAACCACTGGGCTTCCAGGGAAGTCCCAATAAAGAGATTTAAAATATACATATGTATATATAAGCTCAACACAGCCCAGGAGAAGGGTTTTGATTACAAAGGAATCAGGCAGTTGGTAAGTGAGTATGACTGACTGTGAATTCTAGGAAATACGGAGGTGCTGAAGTTGGGAAAAAGTCATGTCCTGTTTGGCAATATTTTGTTTGCTGAAGCAGAGCCCACCAGTATCTAGGTTATGGAGAAAATTCAGAAACACAGAAGAACAGATGACTTTAGCAGCAAAAGCGAATATGGGCCAAAGAAAATAAAAATAGAAAATGAGTCCAGAGAAAGAGGTCTTGAGCAGGACTCCAAATCTAGATCAGTTTTCACTGTACAACCTGATTCTCTGGTTAAAATGGCATGGATGTTAACCATCTTTACTTTGGTCACTCATGGCAACTACAAGCACTAACTCTAAAACTATGGATTCCACCCTAATAATGATTGTCATGGTGAGCAAAAGAGGCTTTAGAATATGTGTGGTTATGGGTTATTATGTATGAGAATAGTAAACAGATTTGTAATCAACTAAAAGCAAACTAAGACCTAATGTCCAAGAATAATAAGGCTAGAGTAGATGAATATGGATACAGAGTTGTGGGATCTTGTTTTCCCAACCAGGGATCCAACCTTCGCTTCCTGCAGTGGAAGCGCAGAGTCTTAACCACTGGACCACGAGGGACATCCATACAAGACTGTAACTTCTGATTCTGTTTTGAGTTGGTGCACCTTATCCACTGGCATTTATCCTCAGCCTGCCTTCCCACATTTCTTTTGTTCACCATTTTGAAAGCATTATTAAAGTCTAATTTGCACATCGTACAATTCACCCATTGTATATACAATTTAATGACTTTTAGTACATTTATACAGTTGTGGCAATGGCACCCCACTCCAGTACTCTTGCCTGGAAAATCCCACGAATGGAGGAGCCGTCCATGGGGTCGCTAAGAGTCGGACACGACTGAGCGATTTCACTTTCACTTTTCACTTTCATGCATTGGAGAAGGAAATGGCAACCCACTCCAGTATTCTTGCCTGGAGAATCCCAGGGATGGGGGAGCCCGGTGGGCTGCCGTCTATGGGGTCGCACAGAGTCGGACACGACTGAAGCGACTTAGCAGCAGCAGCAGCAGCAGCAGCATACAGTTGTGAGCATCACCATAATCACAGTGCATTTATAGTGCTTCCATCACCCTAAAATTTCCCTCATTCTCGTGGTCAATCCTTGTTTCTTCTCCCATCAGTGATCGTCTACATCCTTTTGTGATTTTTTAAATTACCTTTGGCTCTGTGTTTGGAGAAGCAAACTATTTGGCTATTTTAAGAGACATAGATTATGTTGAAACGGCTTTATTATTTTTTTAATCCATAAATATCTGTTACTGACAAAAGTGGAAAAATCCTTAAGACTAAATCTTACTAAAGTGATACCTGTTTACAGTACATATAGAATGTGCTTTGACGGGTAAGTAGAACGATGAGATTTGTACAGAAGCGGCAGTTACAGGAGCACTGCTCATCATGAAGCTTACTTATGAGGATGAAGAAACGGGCAAAGGTACAGATAGAAAGGTACTTTTTGTCAGTACTACCATAATAAACATGGAATCCATAAATTGGGCTAATGCATAAAAATGTTCATTAATCCCCCCCTTAGGAAATTGTGTCCCCAAACTAAAAATATTACAGTAAGAATTGCTTTTTTTTTTTTAATTAGAGAATTTTAAGAATTCTTTACTACAAAATGTCTAGTTGAGTTATAGAACTAGAGGAATATTTGCCACTACAAAGCAAATGACTGAGTCCTCCCAGGGAGTGGCATTCAAAGGTCATGGCAGGAGTGGGCAGCAGAGAGGAGCAGGGGTCTTCCTCTCCCCCAGGAGGGAGGGCGTTAAGGAAACGCAGGATGTCCTTTCTCTGACTGATGGATGGTGGATGTGTTTGCCGATTTACAAGATGGGTTCGGTGGTACTGACTTGTACTCTCAATTCTTGCTTCTTCTCAAGCTTTCACCGGGAGGATGGTAGTGTCACGAGAGGAGGGGCTAGAGAGGTACTAGGATGGGGTGGGTGCCCACCTCTTAGCAGCCCAGGGGGGTGCCTACCCCTCCTCCAGGTGGTGCGGAGCACCGTGTCCGGACTCGGTCTTCAGGACACAGGTTCTGGTGGGAGACGTGACACCCGTCGCTGCAGAGTCCCTGCAGGGCCTTCTGTCTCCCCCGTGGCTTAGAATGCATCACCGAGCTGATATCAGATACAGACTTTGTGCCATCGTGGGCCAACCTCTGGATCTCTCTCCTCTAGCTCATGCCATCTCGGAAATCAGAACCGCCTCCCTCCAGCTCTAAGGACCACATCAAGATGAGCACTTCAGAATTCCCCAGTGACTCAGACACCTGGGGAGATACGGGTATGTCTATATGGGGTGGGGGTGGATTCCAGGACACATGGTTGGTAGCCCCTTGAACGGGCGGGCCCGCCCATCTTCAGATAGGAGAGTGTCCTGGGGTAGCTGTGACCATGAGGCCCACCCCAGGCTCTGGGAAGGAGTGCAGAGGCTGCCCAGGGCACCTGACCATGTTGCTGTGGGGCATGTGGAATGGGGTGTGTGCGGCACAGCTGGGAGGGGAGGGATGCTGAGAGGAGGGGGTGCTAACGGGGCACGGGAGCCCTACATGTACGAGTGGGATAGAACTTCAGAGCTCATCTGGTCAAAGCCCCTGCTTTACATGTGGGAAAAGGAGGCGCTGAGGGAAAACGCAGCTGGTCCTTGGTCACGTGGCAAGACGGAGACAAAGCCAACACGGAAGCGACTCTCCAAGAGCCTCCCCGCCGTGGTTTTTCCTCCTGTAGTATGCTGCCTTCCGAAATCAAATACAGAGCACAGGAAGACACAGCTCTCATATCAAATCTGTCACTAAAATGCTGCATTTATATGTATATATAAAAAATACATAGGAACCCTGAAAAATAACATCATTGAAGCACAATGACCTTCCTAGAAAATACTCCAGAGCCAAGTTTCCCAGGTTTGGGGAGGAAGGTGGAGGAAAGTGGGGGGGGAATAGCGCAGGTGCTTCCTAGGATCTTATTCACCAGCAGTACCTGAAGGTCAAGTTCACAGTTGCCTCTGACTGGAATCTGAGGCAGAAGGCTGGGGCAGACAGAGTATCTCTGAAGAAAGTGGACTGTTTGGTGGTAGGGTTACTGGGTTTACTGGAATGGATATTTCTCCAAGCTCAGACAGTCATGAGGCTCTCTCATCTTTTGGAGACAGAGAGGTCTATGATACACACAAGCAGGACAGGCATAACTGAGATGAAACAGTGGCCGAGAGCCCTCGAGGATATGAATCTTTGGCCAGAGCAGGAGCCTCTGGGCTAGTGGCAAGCCAGGGCAGGGGCTTCAGGGATGTGCCAGCTGCAGGAACCAAAGCCAGTCTTTGCCTATGATGCCTCTGACAGAGTAGTTTCCATCCTTTATCCCATGGGATATCCCATGGCAGGAGGTGAAGGATTAACCAATGAGGCCAACAGAGACCTGAAGAATGTCTCATTCTGGGACTGTCTTCATTGAGAGCTCCACATTTTAGAACCACAGGATAGTGCAGCAGGACCAGGGAAAAGAAACTGGGGATGGAGAGAGGTAAATGAAAGAAGACCCGGGCCAGGGAGATGAGAGGAGGAAGGGCTGAACGAGCATGGAAGAGTGAGGTCAGTTTGGGGCTGAGAGTGGAAAGAGGGGAGGAGACATCTGAACGAAGAGAACGGTGGGAGCTTTTTAGAAGGCAAGCCCATCACCCAAGACACTGGGGAGCCCTGTGGGTAAAAGTCCATTTAGGGGATTAAAGGAATTCTTGGGAAAGCATTTGTCACTTACGAGCTCCCGGAGCCAGGAGTTCACTGGAGGAAGCGAGGCAGGAAAGGTAGAAGGGCATGACAGATAGTGAGAGCTCGGCTGCCATCAAAGGCCAAGCTGACCAGCACAAACCTTCAGGGCAGGAGAGAACCCATGCAGACCCCAGTGTTTCCCCAGCAGAGCAATGGAGACTCAGAGAGCCAGACAAACCGAGGGAAACATCAGACTTGGGGCTACCCTTAGTGGGAGAGCAGGGCTTCCATTGTCGGGGAAGGGCCAGCCCTTCCTTGTGGGGTAGTGGCCACCAGCCTGGTGGTGCTGGAAGTCTGGACACCCGGGTTCCAGCCCCAGAACTCTCTCCTCTCTGCTAAAAGAACTTGTCCAGTAATGCAGCTTTGCTCTTCCTACAAACATGGATGGCACGACTGATAAACCAGATATTGCTGTGTCCCAGTTAAGACATCACTGTATGGATCCTGAAATGAGGGGACTGAATTGGAGCTCGTCTGTAGACCTTTTTCTCTTATTTTCTTCCTTCCTTCCCTCCCTCCTTCCAGACTCAAGGGTGAAGCAGAAGAATCATTACAAAGAAGTAAAGGATCAAATAGAAATTTTTTGATCCAACCAACAACCAGGGGTTTTAAACTGGACGGCAGGAATGCTGGGATGAGAAATGGTTTGGAATCAACCTACCAAACAGACCCCAGACAGACACACATGGCTAGGGAGAAGCATCATTGCCCTGAGGGCTGGAGAACTTGGTGCAGAGAGGATGCTGCAGACAGGAATGAGAACCAGTTTCTGGTTCAGGTCTGTGTGTGTGTAGATTCACACCCACCCATGTCCTTTCCTGGCTTTGCACCAGCCTTCAAGGGGAGTGGCCAAGGACTGGATCAGAGACCAGTGGGCAGAGGGGAACGGCTGTGACAGACACATGTTCCTTTCCAGGAGTAGCTGATTCCTTCCAGCCCAGCCCTCTTAGTTTCATCTTCTGGAGCAAACTTCATAAACCCTTAGGGACCAGCCCTTGAGACGGTTTATGTGTTTGTCAAGAAGGGAAGCAGAGAGTTATCCCTGACCTCACAGCCTCACAGCCCCAGTGACACTGCTCCCTTGGGGATCTCAGGGCAGTGTCCATCACCCCCAGCCTCAGTGCCCCTCGTGATTCCTGTGATGGTGAGCACTGTGGTAGGGAGGGGAGGACAAGAGCTTTGGAATTCTTGAAAAAGTAGGAGGAATCAGTCAATTGATTTCTCTGTTGATTAGATTAAAAATTCCCAGGGCTGACCCTGGGGCGTTCTCCCTGCCCCACCCCTGCTTTTTAAAGGGTCATACATGTTGTGTGCGGAACTGGGGAATCTAAAAGCTCGTTTAAAGTCATTGCTTTTGGAGTCTGACTGCGGCGGCTGTCACATTCGTAGTATTATACCTTTGCCCAATAGTCTGAAGCCAGTTCCCCCAGCTCCAGCCCAGGGAGGTATCCTGGCCCAGAGAATGGAGCCTTCTCTCCCCCTACCCCCCACCAGGCTCTGGTCTCTGGTAGTAGATGCTACTTTGTTCACTGTCTGCTCTCCAGGTGGGTGTCACACCCTGTCCACCCCCACCTGCCCCCACCCCCACCCCCGCACCCTTTGGAGGCAGAGAAGAGGCTGAGGTGGGCTGCGAGGGTGGGGGCAACCCCCAGTAGAGCTGAGGGCATGGATGTGCCTGAGGCCAAATGCCCCCTGTAGGGGAGCTCTGTGGAGGTACCCAGTTAGCCCCCAGACCAATAGCCTGGAGTACCATTATTTGCGTCTGCTAATTGGCCTCTGTCCGGTAGATCCGAAGGAGACACTGGAGAAAGAAGCAGCAGCCAGGAGAGAGTCCTGAAGCTGCAGGAAGATGGGAGATGTGGGGCGAGGGGGACAGGGTGGCGGCAGGAGTGGAAACTGGCAGAGAGCAGGTTTAAACAGAGACGGGGCCAAGCACAAAGGTCGGGGGTGGTGGGGTGGGGAGTCAGTGATGCAGAGAGTGGAGAGGTCGAGGTGCAGAACAACCGCTTGGGGTCCTCCTCTGCCTGGGGCTGAGCTGTCCACCTAGTAGCCAGTGCCTCTGTCCTGCCTGGTGCGTGTGGCGGGAGCCCTGGGCTAGAGGAATGGCCAGCCTTCGAGGCCCAAGGTGTCACAGTGGCCTCCCCACAGCTGCTCTCGGGCCAGGGGGCAGAGCCTCTTGGGAGAAGAGCCAGGGAGGGGAAGGCAGGCCAGAGTGGCAGGTCACGGTTCAGACAGACCTGGAGGCCTGGAGGAAGTGTGGAGATCATTGGGTTGCTGGGGAGAGCCACCCCAAAAGCCCCTGCACCCCATCCCTACTCTGTTCTGGAATGACCAGACGGAAGCCCCAGAGAATCCAGGGACGGAGTCTAGGGCTGGGGGCGGGGCAGGGCCTTGTGGGTGGGGCGGGGTCTTGTGGGCGGGGCATCCAGCCGGAAAGGGGCGGGGTTCCCAACCTTGGGGCGGCAGCTGAAGGAAGGGAACACCCTCCAGGTCCTGGGGCTTGGGGGAGGGTCACAGGGGAGTCAGCAGAGAGAAGGGCCACCCAGTGGGGACCAGAGAGTTCCAGCGGGCAGAAGAGAATCATTATTGTGCTTATGGACACAGCAGCTCCCTGGCTCTGAGAGAGCGAGCAGGCAGTTTTTAGGCACTAAGAAGATTTCTGTGATGCGGTTTTAGGTGAGTGAAAGAGACCGTGGAGCCTATTCAGTCAGCCCATCGGCCAAGTCACATCCGGGCACACAGCTTCCGGCCAGGGTCTCTTGGCGGACGGACCTGCAGCTGAGCCCCCCAGGAGGGGGAGGGGGACGTGGGACTGAAAGGGACTTGGTGACAGTGGGGGAGGGGAGGGAGACCGGGGCCTCGCCCCTCTCCTCCGTCCCCTCCGATTCTTCTGGAACAGTGAGGGTGACCCCTCTAGATCCCAGGTCTGCGCACGCGCTGTGCCAGGCCACCAGCCGAGTCCCAGGAGTATGGCTTTCTGGGAGAGGCGGCCCACCCCGAGCCCCAACAAGAGAGGACGAGGGGAGGGGCTCCGTCCAGGCCCCTGCCGAGCCCGGGCCCCCGCCGCTCACACGGTCACTTCTGTCTTGCTGGCTGTGTAGCAGGTGTGGTGGCCCGGGATGTAGTGCAGCTGCTCCACGGTGTTGTGTCTGCGCGAGGCGAAGGCCTGGCGCTTGGCCGCCGTGCGGCTCTGGCCCAGGGTGGCGTACGAGTTATCCGAGGCACTGGGATGCGAGTGCATCTTTGTCATGCGGTAGCGGTCCAGCACAGGCGTGGACACGAAGACATCCGTGTGCGAGATGGCCCGCGCCAGGGACTGCTCGGGGAAGGCCGTCCGCTCCGGGGACAGCAGCGGGTCCTGGGAGTGCAGGCGCTCGGTGGAGAGCAGCTGCTCGTCCGAGAGGAGGCGGTCGTAGGGCAGGCCGAAGTCGTCCGGCAGGCCTCGCTCCAGGGAAAGGACCCGGTCCTGCGACATGGCCCGGAGGGGCCGGCGGGGTCGCTCGCGAGGCAGCGGTTTCTGTTGGGACATCTGGATGACGTTGAGGGGGAGGGTGCCGCGGGCGGCCAGGTCAGGCAGGTGCCGCCGTCTCATGTAGTACTCGTCAGCTTCCTTGTCGGCTGCAGGGGAGAGACAGGGTGAGAGCAAGAGAGAGAGGAGTGAGCTGAGGGGGACACCGCAGTGCTGCAGCCAGGAACGCGTTGGAGTGATGCAGCCCAGAGGGGTCGACGCTGTGCTTCTCCACTGCGGGTGCAAGTCAGTCCTTGGGCTGGCTTGACTGAGTCGCTCAGTCGGGTCCAACTCTTTGCAGTCCTATGAACTGTAGCCCACCAGGCCCCTCTGTTCATGGGATTCTCCAGGCAAGAATACTGGAGTGGATTGCCATCTCCTTCTCCAGGAGATCTTCCCGACCCAGGGATTGAGCCTGGTCTCCTGCATTGCAGGCAGATTCTTTACTGATGGAAGCAGCGGGGAAGCCCTCAGGGGTCTTGTTAAATGCAGAGTCTGATTCAGACCTGGCTCTGGGGTGGGTCTGCAAATCAGCCTACTTCTCCAACAAGCTCCCAGGCGCTGCTGATGCTCCTACTTCTTGGACCCACTCTGGGGTTAAGGGACTCCCTCAAGGTCCCTGTGGAGTTCAGAGCCAACTCCATGGCAAGCCCATGACCCTGAACTCCTGCTCCAGGACTGCTTCTGCCATACCATGGTCCCAAAACAGAAGAGCTCCCTGGATCTTGCTGAAACTCCCAGGTAGCAGCCAGCAGCTTTCTGATGAGATTCAGAACCTCTGTCCAAGGAAACAGGGTTGAGAACCAGCCTCCTGCTAGAATAAAGCAGGATGCTCCATCCAGGAAGCACTTGTGGAAATGGTTCCTGGTTACTTAGGAACATACTAACACCTTCTCTGGAATAACAGCCTATGCCTGGGAAGCCAACACATGGCACAGGATCAAGTCTACACACGCTTCGCCTGTGCCCACAGGACGAGCAGCCCAGGGCAACCCCATATGTGCACCTTATTCAGATGCTCCGCCTTTCCCTCGATCCCGAAGCTCACCCTTGAACTCACCCAGGATGATCCTGCCTTACCCTACAGGTGAGGAGTGAGGCTTCCTACAGACAGTCTTCCAGATCTCTGCAGAATGTGGGATTCCCCACATTTAACCATAGAAACTCAACTGTGCCACTTTGGAGGTGGCCAAGGTTGTCTCCTGAGCTGAACTGCTATCACAGTAGGTCACTCTGTACCTTCAAGTGCATGCTCGGCCCTGTAGCTGGGTGGTCATCAAAACAGACTCACTGGGCAGTGGGGGCAAAAGGTCCAAGAGTTGGAAAGCTAGAAGAGAGGACTCCTCCTACCATATACCTTCTTGATATTGTAACGTCTGAAACATGTCAGTCTCAAGAGCCTCCCCAGACTCAAATGGCAGAGCTGGGACCATGGGATGACCTGGGCTTAACTCGTGAAATGGGATGTGTGCACGGGTCTCAGGTTCCCAAGACAGCGCTGATGGAGTTAGGCAGAGAGCTGGTTTATAGGCCCTCCCATAAGCCGAGGTCTCTGGGAAGAGCCTCAGAGAAAGCTCTGGCATTGATCACTTTTACTCCAAGACAGAGAGCAAGGGAGGCCCACGGTTTGAAGAAGGTAGGTGTGGGGTGAGGCTGGGGGAAGGCTTTCTCTTGCAGTTAATGTGGTGTAAACCACTGCCTCCCATGGGAATGTGGGTCTGAGGATCCCTTGGCCTCCTCTCTACCGAGGGAGAAGAAGGACTCACGCTCTAAAAAACAAAAACGAGGGACTTGTTTGTTCTCTTCTTCCACTTTCTCTTTGTTCTTGGGACCCCACCCCATGCCCTCAGGTGTGGGGCAAGAGAGTGAGACACCAGAAGATGTCATGGAGGCCTTGGAAGCAGCCCCCAGCCCTGGGAAAATGTCCCACTTACTTAGCCTCTTCAGGGATGAGTACTTGCTGGGGTGGGTCTTCACTGCAGACTCATAGGATGGGGGCAGGTGGGCCAGGTTCTGGAAGGAGCGTGAGAAGGAGAGGTCATAGGGCTCAGTGGCCGATGTCAGGATGTTGTTCATCCGAGGCTTCTCTGCAAAAAAAGGGAGGGGTCATGGTGTTAGTGGGGACAAAATTTTGCAGGGGCAGGCAGGAGGAATGTGTCCAGGTTCCAACTCTTGAGCCCATCCTGCTTTCCTGGGACCCTGTGCTAGGACACAGATGATCTGGTGACTTGATTTCCCTCTGCTCAGCTCCAGTGGCCAGCAAGCCGGAGGGGGCAGGAGCTTTTGGCTGCACTGGCCATAATGACAGGTCACCCTTCCTTGAATGGCAGACTCTCCCAGTACATCACTGGGCTGTCAGATGAAAATGGAAGCCCAGTGGAGCTGAGGAGGTGGGTCATAAAATCATTCATTTTGGTGTGAATAGTATTAGGCAAACTAGTTCTCAGGCTCAGAAAAATCGAAGTTTGAAGGAGAAGAAGGGAGAGTGACTGATCTCATCTGTGTACCCTTAAGACTGGGTCCAGGACCTAGCTCCACTGAGACTCCAACCCATGCTGTCCATGGGTCATTTCACCTCTCAAACCACCCCTTCCACCGTTGGCTCTTCCAAGCCCTGCTCGTGACAAGGCACTGTGAGCTGCAAAGCTATTTCCTCTTATTACAGTTCCTTCCTCTGAATCCCCCCTAGCCATCTCTTAACTGCTGGAGGAAAGAATGTAGGCAAAATGTCTAGCGTGTCATTCTGTTTTTCTCCTTCCATTCCTTGAGACAGAACCTTGAGGTTCCAAAGTCTAAGAGAGAGAAGGGAGACTGTTCAATGCCAGACCTGGAGAAAAGAAGGAGGGGAAGACACGGGGGAAAAAGACCAAAGAGAAGTGAGATGAATGACTAATGAGGTGAATGAGCTGGTCTGGGCTCTGGGGGCCAGATTAGGAGTACTACAGGAGTCAGGGGATGGAGGAGAGAAAATGCAGGTATAGCTGATGAGTGGCCATGAAGATGCGGGGAAAAAAGGAATGGAGAGCCCGGGCAGGAAGACAGGCATGCCTTGGTGCTTGGATGACTTGATGTACAGCAAGAAGTCAACAGGGATTGCTGGAGAAACAGTGGTACCATTCCCAGAAATGAGGCAGCTAGGTGGCTCTCGAATCATCCCTCCTGCTTTGGGACTCCTAAGTAGGGGCAGGCTCTAACTTTGGACAAGTGTATCAGAGGACTGTGGTTCCCCATCCCCAGCAAAGGGAATGCTATGAACCTTGAGACAAAGAGAAACTCTTCTAGGCTTTGTTCAAGGACAATCTCAGTACAGGGAACTCCTGGCTTCTCCATCCTTTCCCGCCCTCACGGTACCCTCAACTCTGGGGATGGAGCCAGGGAGGCCCAGCCAATGATCAGGTATTCACGCCAGCTCGGTACATATGTGAGGGGGTGGGGGGATGCTCTACATCCCTGGGTGATCAGAACATGCTGTACAGAAAGAGCCTCCCTAGCATGGAGCCTCCCTGGTGCCAGGGAGTGGAGTGGGTAGGGAGCCAGGAGCACCGCTACCCAGAGCTGGGAAGGAGCCACCAGCCCCTTAGCTCTTGTGTCTTCACTTTGGGCCGTGCTCGAGAAGAACGAACTTCCTCCGCTTGTGGGGCATCTCTCTTCTACCGAGGGCATCACGCAGCTCACCCACTTCCAAATGCAACGTTTCTGGATATTCTTACCCCTCACTGTTCTCCAAAACCTGCCACAGAGCCAAGGCCAACCCTTCCTTGCTTTCTGCCTCCACCGTGATTGATTGCCTCTGCCCCCTCGCCCACGCTGTCTCTCCTCTCACAATCGTTTCCTTACTCTTCCTCTATCCAAATTCTCCCCTCCCTTAAGACTCTTTGCTGTGACAATATGACATCTTTTCAGCCCCGAGTGGCATCTGGTCTTCAAGCCCCTGTTGCTCTTCTGGCCAGTACCAGCCAGTTTAGTGTCTATGTGGTCTTTCATCATCTGACTCTAGTTGGTCTTGTTGATCTCCAAAGATTGCCATCTCCTTGACAGCAGAAGTTTTGCTTTCCAGTTTTTCTGATGCCTTCACAGTGCTTGGCCCAAAATAAGAATTCAGTTAATGCCCATTGGCTAATCAAGTAGACACAGGTCGCCTCCTCTCTTGAGAGTTGCTCTGCCAGCTCCTGGGAAAAGTAAAACATCCAAGGAAGGAATGAAGAGAAAACCCTGCTTCCACTGAGCCACGAGCTGTTCAAGTGCAGGTACTGGGTCTCATCTATCCTCAGTGTTCTCGCATCAGGTGGCAGAAGAAGATAGGAAGAGGAACCGGAAAGGAAGGGTCCTCGTTAAGTCCATTCTCTTCATCTGCATCTCCATTCCTTCCCTGAAAATAGGTTCATCAATACTGTTTTTCTATATTCTGTATATATGTGTTAATATCAAGAGGGAGATATATATAATTAAGGCATATATATAAATATATATATATAACTATGTCTGATTCTCGTTGTATGGCAGAAACCAACACAACACTATAAAGATTATCCTCCAATTAAAAAGCAGTAAATCAATAAATAAAATTTCACATGGATCACAACTTTGAGTAACTCAATGAAACCATGAGCCCTGCCATTCAGGGCCACTCAGGATGGATGGGGTTATGGTGGAGAGTTCTGGCTGACAAACTGTGGTTCACTGGAGAAGGGAATGGCAAACCACTTTAGCAGTCACTCTGTCCTTGAGAACCCCATGAACATTATGAAAAGGCAAAAGTAAATTAAATAAAGGCAAAAAAAAAAAAAAAGAAAAAAGATTGGTTCCTCCATTTGTATTCAGGAGGCTGCGCTAGTGTAGGCTTCTGGGGAATATCAACTCAGAGTTAGTCTTTCGAAATGATACTGAGCAAGCAGACATCCTCGCTTGCCTTTTCTGGATCCTCTTCCTGCTGCTGCTTCATCACCATGGGCGTCCCCCAGGCTTTCTGTTTCTGCCTTCTGCTTTTCTCTTTCAGCCTTCTCGCACAGATTGCCCCTACTCCCAAGACTTCTGTTGTTGCTTCCAAAGCATAACTTACATCTTCGGCTGTTATCTCCCTCCAGACTTCATGTCTGTATTTCTAACTGCCTTACTGAATGATTTTCCTTGCAGATCCTATAGTCATATCCAGCTCTCGATGTCCCGATCCAAACTCACCATCAACAGCTCCATCCCACCAGCAACACTGGCTGCTTTCCTGATTTCTTAGATTGCTTTCATAAGACCTTTCATTCTTTCATTGATCGTGACTCTCCATTTCACTCATAATTGACTCTTACCAGCCACATTCAGTTAGTAACTAAGACTTCCCAATTCTTTCTCCCAAATATTTCTTAGCTGAACCCTTCTTCCTGTTCCTACTGTCAACATCACTGGTGGTACCAGCTTCTTTTAGCGGATCAGTGTGAGCAGTCTGATTTCCCCCAGTTCTACTTTTTCCTAGACCCTGCAACTTGAAACACCTTATTAAACTGTTGCTGTCATCACATATTTTCATGAGGAGCCTAGCACTGGAGGGGGACCTCAAGATAGTTCCCTTTTGTTCTCCAAATTCTACTGCAGAAACAGAGCATAGTCCGACATGAGAGGTGTAGATCTCTCTGCCAGGCAAGCTGCAGAATTTATCTTTGTTTTGAGTTTCTCTCTCACTAAAATTTAGTGATGTTTTCATTATTTAACAGCCAAGACAGAAGAATGACTGATAGCTCATGATTTACATGGCTGTCTTGCATTCTATCAAGTTTTGAGCATGTACCAAAAATAGTTTTTCACTGCAGTTGCAAATGATAAGTTGTGATCTGAAGGGAGGGTGTGAACAACGTAAGAGGGAAACATGGTTTCGTAACTCCCTGGCACTTTGCTGACACACTCATGCTCTGCAGCTTTTAGTTTCTTCCTCTGTTGGGAGCTAAAGCTCAAGTCATCCAGTTTGGTTTTGAGTTTTATCCAATCTTAATTAGTTTGGGGGAGGATCAGTAGAGTTTCCCACATCTCATGTCATTCCTAAATGGCACCACAAGTAGCCCTGGGCAAAGAAGAGTGTTCACTCCTTGCTGTGGACACATGGAATTTATGGCTGCAAGAAGTGATCAAGATTATAAGTGAAATGGATTAAGAAAGGGGCTTTCTCTTCCCCTTTCATGGCAGAAGATCACTTTGATATCAGAGACAGACATTAGGGGGGCAATGATCTAAAAGTGAGAGTGAGTCACTTTGGCCCTAGAGGAGGGCGGATACCTGGCTCCTCACACCACCTTAGCTTCAGGGAGCCAGTGACCATGCTTGATGCCGTAATCGGCATCAGTAGCTAGGATGGAGCCCCTTGGGATGAGGATGGAATGCAGAACGCTCTCAATCATCTCTCACCATGTGTAGGGGTCTGGGTAGCGCTGCTTAAAATCGGATGGTTATACTGATGATCACCTGAAAATCACAGAAAAAAATTTTTTAAAGACGAGTTCAGGAATTACGTAGTCTCTTCAACACAGCAGCACCTCTGTTGATCT
Source organism: Budorcas taxicolor (assembly GCF_023091745.1). Taxonomy (NCBI): domain Eukaryota; kingdom Metazoa; phylum Chordata; class Mammalia; order Artiodactyla; family Bovidae; genus Budorcas; species Budorcas taxicolor. The sequence continues at coordinate 30,092,791 of NC_068928.1, read as the reverse complement.
CTGCTATGCTTCTCTGAGTCAAAGGAAGCACTTCCAAGAAACTCAGGCCTTTGCATACCCTAGAAACAAGGCAGGGTCCTTCCTCGGATGCTTCTGTTTCTCTTTTTCTGCATTAGGGCTTCCTCTGTCATCATGGCGAGCCACCTACACCTGTGGATCTGGCTGACCAGCGTCAGAGGCTTTGTTGGGGTGGAGAAGAATGGAGACTAGGGGACACTTGGCAAATATACATACATGGGATAGAGAACTGAGCAGAGAAAGTAGATCTTTTTGAGGGGAGGAGGGTGTTCAGGCATGGTTGGACAGGAAAGGGATGCCCTAATGTAAGGTGCTTGCATCTTATAGAGCTTTAATTTGTCCTGGGTCTTTATACACAAGTATCTGGGTGTGTCCTGAGAGGTAGTAAGCTGACATGAACCACCAACTGCCTGAGATCCAGAGTCCTGGATCCTGGTCTCTGTCCTGCCTATAAGTGACACAGCCAGCGATTTCAAAAGCATTGGTTTTAATTAATGCAAAAGTCCACATTGATTGAACAAGCCACACAATGAATAGAGTTATAGTTGCTGTAGAGAGCAAAAGCCCAGAGACTTCCTTTCTCAAGTTTCTGCAAACTAGAGAGATTCTTGGAGAAGGCGATGGCACCCCACTCCAGTACTCTTGCCTGGAAAATCCCATGGATGGAGGAGCCTGGTAGGCTGCAGTACCTGGGGTCGCGAAGAGTCAGACACGACTGAGCAACTTCACTTTCACTTTTTTACTTGCATGCATTGGAGAAGGAAATGGCAACCCACTCCAGTGTTCTTGCCTGGAGAATCCCAGGGACGGAGGAGCCTGGTGGACTGCCGTCTCTGGAGTCACGCAGAGTCGGACACGACTGAAGTGACTTAGCACTAGCAGTAGCATAGTTGGCTAAAGTCAGGAGTTCAAGGCTTCTAAAACTGAATGAAGATTTGGCTTACCACCAAAACACAGTTCAATATTGTATTGTTGCTTCAGTTCAACATTGTATGTTTGCTTTTTGTTGGTATGTGCATCTTATTTCAACCAAAGCAAAGGAAGGAGGAGGCATGAGGTCTTAGCTTTAGTTTATCTAAACCACGGGTCACAGCCCTGCCATCCTCTTAGGTCTATGTTTGCTTCCATTTCCTGGATGAAATCATCTTTCCTATCTTTGGCATTATACCCTCTTGCTACTCATCCTTAAGCTCTTTCACTAGATCTCCTTTTCTCTTTAATTCTCTAATTACTAGTATGTCATGAGGCTCGGGAGTCTTCACGAAGACTTGGGGTGTATCTTCTTACCCAGATTGAGAGGTTTCAAGTCTACACCTCTGACCTGCGATCTATCTGGTCTGTGGGGTTAGATTTTAAGCTGCTTATATCTGTCACCATGAAATTCCTGCTCTTAACCCAAACCATTGCATCCTAAAGTGAGCTCATCATTTTATTCTCTGCTTCTCAAGCCCTGTCCATGGTACTAATGTTCCATGGGCTTGGAAAGCTAAAGCAAAACTTCAGTTCTCATTCACCATTTCGCTCCCTTCATCTTCCATATCCATCCAGTGAATGCCCAAATTCTCCTCATATGGCAACCTTCTCAATCCAGGCCCACAGTATATCTTTTTTTCCAGATTTCTCTTAGTTCTAGTCTCTAGCTATTTCCAAGACAAATCGTCCTATGTACTACCACCAGGCAAAATTTCCCATACCAATGGAATTATTTATATCATTCCTTTGGTTCAGAGCAAGATCTTAAGGATTCTATCCAGTGGAATATAGTTTGGGGCAGGAAGCCACCATTTCTCACATGAAGACCCTCTACCTTCTCAAAGCAGAATATTAAGTTACTTCCAAGGAAAAACTATTTGACAGACACTGAACCAATTCTACCCTGGATCTGGATTTTAACCAAGAAGAGAGAATCCAGGAAGAGAGATAAAGGGTAGTTTGTTCTGCTTGTCCTCCGGAGGCGAGGAGAAAACCAGCTTCACTGTTTTTTGTTGTTATTGTCATTTACTTATTTGCTTTTAAACAATATGGCAGCATCAAATAAAGCAGTTGCAAGTAATGAGAGAACTCAGATTAAACAGTGGAGAGTGGCAGAGAGAAATACTTCTTTTTTTTCTCACTTTTTAAAAAAAGCTTTGGCTGCCCTGAACAGCATGTGGGATCTTAGTTCCCTGCCTAGGGATTGAACCTGCACCCCCCACATTGGAAGCATGGAATCCTAACCACTGAATCACCAGGGAAGTCCCAGAGAGAAGCACTTCTAATCTTCTATTTAAGAATCTAGGTGTTTCTAGGAAAGGGAGATGATTCAGGTTCAGTTAATAATTCCTGGTACCCAGCTATGCCCCAGGCTCTGTGCTAAACACTTTCACATACCTTTAAAAACTAATCTTTGCAATGATTTTCATTGCGATATATCAATATTGATATATTATTGACTTGCTGATTTCCAGACACTGTGAAAAACCCCTCAAATATCTTATTTTAAGTAATTATCTTTTTTTTTTAACACATGAGTTTACAAACAGGATATATGTCTTGAATTTAGATAGCTTGTTTACAAGGGCAGGGCTTTTCCTTTTGTTTGAATCTCACTTCAGATATTTTGCTAATATTTGATTTTTTTTCACATACTGAAATTAAGCAAAAGCATCTACAGCGGTAGAAAATTAAACCATTGTAAAACAGCCATTATGATATTTTGTTATCTTTTCTTTTGTTTCCCTCCCCCGATAAATTACTATGTGTATGTTTACATGCACACATATACACACCCAAACTTAAATCGCAATGAATAGCAATTTGCATTTCTCATTTGCACAAGTGAGAATCAGATTATGGTGCTTAAAACAGAGAAAAATATGGTGATTTGATCATTACAGTTTCATTAAATAACAAATGCATAAGGTTATTATTCCCTGTAGCATTTTTACAGTAACAAAAGAAACAACCCTAATGTTCATACATACATGTACATGTACATATATACACACAAAGATAAATATGTGTAGTTTCCACATATGTAACTATTTTCTATTTTTAATCAGTTTCTTTTATACTTAATGGACAACATATCTTGAATATATTTTCATGTTTTCAAATAGTCTTTGAAATATTTTATATGGTTTCACAATAGCCCTTTCTATAGAATAACCTATACTGTATTTCTACATATGACTTAAACATAATGTTTATATACATATATATATAAACATTCCCTTATTAATGTGTATTTAGATTATTTAAAGTTCAATAAATTTACACCAAACAACCTTGAACACAACTCTTTGTCCATGTCTTACTTCTTTAGGTAAATAATTAAAAACAGCGTTTCTTGGTCAACACAATGACAATTGCCTTGTGATGTGATGAAGTGGGTTAATGGATTGCTTTCTATTGAACTATTTGTCTATTCCTAGGAAATACATTATTTCATTTTTGTGTCTCATTCATTCATTACAACATTGGATCCCATCTTATTTAATTCCTATGTATTCATAAAGAAAATTTGCCCTTTTGTGCGAACATGGCAGGGCTTTTTGTATCAAGATAATGATTCTGTAAAATCAAGTGCACTTGTTCATCTTTCTGTATGCCTTGGAACTATTAATAGAGCATATGAAAGATGTGTTCTTTGAAAGTTTGAAAGAGTGCAATAAGAAAAATGCCTGCTGTCTTTTGGGGAGTCTGGTTTGCACAGTGGTAGGGAATTGGCTTGTCATTTCACTGACTGCACAACAACAGCTTTGAGAGATAGATGTTGTTATCATCACCGATTTAGTGTTAAGGAAACTGAGGTTTGGAGAGGTTGAATAATTTGCCGAACAGGTGAAGATGGGATTCAAGTCCAGGCAGGCTGGCACTAGAGCCCACATCCTTATGTATTCTGCCTCTCAGACTTGGCAACATTTTCCTTACAAATTGATTCATTCACATTTTCTAATTTCAGTTTGTAATTTCCATTTTTTATAAGTCCATTGAACATTTGAAACTTTATTAGCTTAAAAGTGTAACATACCCTCGAAAAACCTCTATACAGAAAACTATATTTCTTTTTCAGTCTTAACATCTTGTCTTAATATTTTTTGGATCATCAATTTATTCCCATCATTCTTTTTCAAATAACTAACTCTTTACATATCAGAGCTTTTTATCCCTTCATATCTTTATTTTATGCTTTTGGATCTGTTCATTTCTGCCTCCTAATTTTCTTTGTTTTGGTTCGTTATTCTTTTCTAATTTTCGAGCTTGAGTCTTCCGTCTGTTTATTTTTACTCTTTTCTATCAACAATATCAGGTCTCTAGCTCTGAATTTGTCTCTGGTGCAGTCCCATGAGTGCTGATATGGAATGTTCTTATTGCTGTTAAGCCCTAAATGATCTGTAATTTCAGCTCTGATTTTTCTGTCTGACCCAAGATTTCTGTAGCAGAGTTGTTAAATTTCAAAGTGTTTGGGTTTGTCAGTTTGAACTTTTGCGTTAATTTTCTGTTTTATTGTATTGTGATCAGAGAATGGAGCCTGTACAATTTCTGCTTTGGAGACTTGACTTAGGTTGCCTTTGTGGGCCAATATATGATCAATTTTTGTGAATGTTTCATGAATTCTTTAAGAAAAGGTATTATTTTCTTCTCATAGAGTATAAAATTGACATATATCTATTAAATCAGACACATGAAATATATTATTCAGCTCCTCTCTACCCTAACTCATTCTTTGCCTACTTAATCTGTCAAAGACTGAGGGTGGTATCCCCACTCTCCCACTATTGTTGAAAGTGAAAGTGAAAGTTGCTCAGTTGTGTCCGACTCTCTGGGACCCCATGGACTATACAATCCATGAAATTCTCCAGGCCAGAATACTGAGGTCGGCAGCCTTTCCCTTCTCCAGGGGATCTTCCCAACGCAGGGATCGAACCCAGGTCTCCTGCATTGCAGGAGGATTCTTTACCAGCTGAGCTGCAAGGGAAGCCCAAGAATACTAGAGTGGGTAGCCTATCCCTTCTCCAGCAGATCTTCCCAACCCAGAAATTGAACCAGGGTCTCCTGCACTGCAGGCAGATTCTATACCAACTGAGCTACCAGAGAAGCCCCCACTATTGTTGAGTTCCTGTCATTTTCTGTCTGTATCTGTTATAGTCCTGATTTAACATATTTCACAGTTATCTTGTTCAACACAAAAAACCTCATGGTGCTTATGTCTTTTTTGTGACTTGTACCCTTTATCAACATTAAAGAACCCTTTCTGTCCTATTTAATGCCTTTTTTTTTTTTTTGCCTGTAAGTCCACTTGATCTGATATTTATATTGCCAACCCAGCTTTCTCTTTGTTTGCATTTGCCTGATAAACTTTGCCTATCCTTTTGTATCTAACCTTTCTGTGTCATGTTATTTTATCCTTGTCTCTTGACAAGAGCATAATTTTAAGAAAATTTACCTATGTGCTTTGGTGTGTTCTGGGTTGCCTTGATGGTTAAACGTGAGTCCTCCTGGCTCAGAATGATTGTCCTTCCTTCTACTGTCATATCCTCATCTCCCTATCATACATGCATGTGTATGATATGACTGCCCTCCACGTGGCCACGTGGCTCAAACTCTAGGTCATGGTTAATTCGGCTAGGTATGAATACTTGACTCACTTGGGCCCATTGGAGCTCCTTCTCCAGAAATCAGGAACCATTAAAAGAGAGAGATTTGGTCTCTCTGCATGGCTGGACACAACTTGTAAGCTAGGTAGCTATGGCCAGTCTTATCGATTTGGAAGAGAGGTCAGTCTTTAGAGACGGTGCCACATCATATTTTATTAAAAAAAATGGTGACATTAGATTTCTAGTCCCACACACTCTCCTGAAACCTTCCCATTCCCCCACTGGATAGAATATATTCTCTTCTTCTTGAAACTGGAGGGCGCTCCTGACTTCCTCAATGAGCATGGTGCGGCAGAAATAACACCGCATGCCTCCCACAGCTAGGCTGCAAAAGATGACAAGGCTTTCACCTGGCTCACCCTTTCAATACTCACACTTCAACCCCAGCCACCATACTGTGAGGAAGTCCAGACCATGTGCAAAATCTGACTTCAGGGGCTGGCCTAAGGTTTCCATCAATAACCAGGATTAACTTCCAGATGTGTGAGTGAGGAAGACTTCGGATGATTCCAGCCCCCAGCCTTGTAGGTGTCCAGGTTAACACAAGTGGGTCGGAGACGAGCCATATCCACTGAAGTGAAGTGAAGTTGCTCAGTCGTGTCCGACTCTTTGCAACCCCATGGACTGTAGCCTACAACGCTCCTCCGTTCATGGGATTTTCCAGGCAGGAATACTGGAGTGGGTTGCCATTTCCTTCTCCAGAGGATATTCCCAACCCAGGGATCAAACCTGGGTCTCCCACATTGTAGGCAGATGCTTTACCATCTGAGCCACCTAAATCCCCCATACCCACTGAGCCCTTTCCAAATCGGAGATTTACAAGCAAAACAAATGTTGCCTTTACTGTACTGTTTTCTAAAATTAAAATTTTAAGGGACTTCCCTGGTGGCCCAGTGGCTAAGACTCCAAGCTCCCAATGCAGGGACTCTGGGTTTGATCCCTGGTCAGGGAACTAGATCCCACATGCCACAGCTAAGAGTTCACATGCCATGAACTAAAACCCAGTGCTGCCAGATAAAGAAATAAATTAAAAAATTTAAAACTTACAATCATTGTTGATACACAAACAATACAGATTTTTTGTATATTGTTTAGCCAGTTTCTCCAATAGTAACATTTTGCAAAAATATAGTACTCTATCAGAATATTGACATGGATACAGTCAAGATATGGAAGGTTTCCATCACTAGGTAAATTCCTCATGTTGCCACATCCACTTCCTTCCTGCATCCACCCCCTCACTAGCCCCTGGCAACCACTGAAGTGAAATTGAAGTCGCTCAGTCATATATGACTCTTTGTGACCCTCATGGACTGTAGCCCACCAGGCCTCTCTATCCTTGGGGATTCTCCAGGCAAAAATACTGGAGTGGGTTGCCATGCCCTTCCCTAGGGGTTCTTCCCGATTCAGATAACGAACCCAGGTTTCCTGCATTGCAGGCAGACTCTATTCTCTAAGGCACCAGGAAAGTCTGGCAACTATTAACCTATCCATCATTTCTAATTTTGTCATTTCAAGACTGCTATGAATGGATTCATACAGTATGTAATCTTCGAAACTGGATTTTTTTTTTTTTTTTTGTCAAGCATAATTCTCTGGAGACACATTCAGGAATGCATCAATACTTCATTCCTTTTTATTTCTCTGTAGGAAATATTCCACGGTGTGGATGTACCACGGTACCAACTGTTCAACTGTTGAAGGACATCTGGATTCTTTTCAGCTTTCTGAGATTATGAATAGAGCTGCTCTAAACATTCATGTGAAGGTCTTTGTGTCCAGGTCTTCTCTTATCTGGGATAAATGCTTAGGAGTGCAGTTGTTGCCTTGTTTAATAACTGCATGGCATGTTTGTTTGTTTTTAAGAACCTGCCAAACTGTTTTCAAGAGTGGCTGTACCATTTTACATTCCACCAGCAGTGAATGAGGGATCCAGTTCCTCCACATCTTTGCCAGCATTTGGTGTTGTCACTATTTTCTATTTTAGCCATTCTTAACCATGATAGTTATGGAGCGATATCTCATTGTGGCTTTAATTTGCATTTCTCCAATGACTAATGACGTTAAATATCTTTTCATGTGCTTATTTTTCATTTGTTTATCTTCTTCAGTGAAACGTCTCTTGATTACTTTTGCTTACTTTCTAATCAGGTTGTTTACATTTTTCCTGTTAAACTTTGAGAATTCTTTTTATATGCCAGATGATAGTTATCTGTAGGATATATGGTTTGTAAATATTTTCTCCCTGACTGAAGCCTGTCTTGTCATCCTTTTAACTGAGTCTTTTGCAGAACAAAGCTTTACATTTTGATGAAGTCTAATTTGTCAATTTTTTTTTGATTGATTGTGCTTTTGGTGCCAAGTCTAAAACATCATTTTCTAGCCCTAGGTCAGAAGATTTTTTTCCTTTCTTTCTAGATGTTTATATAGTTTCATGTTTACATTTAAGTCCACGAACCATTTGGCATTAACTTCTATGAAAATTATGAGACTCAGGTTGAGGGATTTTTGTTGTTTGTTTTTTTGCTTGCTATCTGATGTCCAGTTGCTTCAGCATTGTATTTGAAAATACTCCTTTCCTCCATATAATTGCTTTTGCACATTTGTCAAAAAATCAGCTGGACATGTTTGTGTGGGCCTACTTCTGGATTTTGTCTTCTGTTCCACTGAGCTACATGTCCGTTCCTCTACCAATAACCAGAGAGTCTTGCTTCCTGTGGCTACATGATATTTCTTGAAGTTGAGCAGACCAATCGCTTCCACTTTATTTTTCCTTTTCTAAAATATTTATTTGTTTTACTTTCGTCTGTGCTGGGTATTCTTTGCTCTGTGTGCTCTCCCTGGTTGCAGGGAGCGCGTGCTCCTCCCCAGCTGCAGTGCTTGGGCTTCTCCTCACCGTGGCTTCTCTTGTTGCAGAGCGCAGGCTTCAGTAGTTGCAGCATGCCGGGCTCCGTGGCTGTGGATCACGGGCTCTACGCGGGTCACAGAGCGCGGACTCGGTAGTTGTGCTGCACGGGCTTGGCTGTCCCACATAATGCGAAATCTTCCCAGTCCAGGGATTGGACCCATGTACCCTGCACTGGTGGGTGGATTCTTATCTATCGTACCACCAGAGGGGTCCTATTTCTCCTTTTAAAAGGTGTTTTAACTGTTCTAGGGTTTTTTTGGGGTTTTTTTTTGCCTTTCTGTATACATTTTAGAATAATTTGTCTGTATCTTAAAAAAATCTTGCGGAGATGTTGATAGGAATTTTGTTAAATCTGTGTACTATTTGTGTGTGTGTGTGTGTGTGTGTGGGAGGGGGGTCAAATGGAAAAATTGTCCAACACAGATGCACTCACTCATTGTGACCAATGCTACTCTATTATGAATACATCTTGAAGACGGTGGAGGGCGAGGGGGTGGGAGGAGGTGGGCAGATGTTGCTCTAGATAATATGGAGTTGTGGGTGTGTGGGCAGCTCGGTGTTAATATGGAAGGGTCAAAGGCAGAATTCGTGATGAACAAAGAGTTGTTGTTCAGTCGATAAGTCATGTTCGACTCTTTGCAACCCCATGGACTGCAGCACATCAGGCTCCCCTGTCCTTCACCATCTCCCGGAGCTTGCTCAAACTCATGTTCATTGAATCAGTGATGCCATCCAACCACCTCATCCTCTGCTGCCCATTTCTCCTCCTGCCCTCAATCTTTCCCAGCATCAGGGTCTTTTCCAATGAGTCAGGTCTTTGCATCAGGTGGCCAGAGTATTGGAGCTTCACCTTCAGCATCAGTCCTTTTAATGACTGTTTCGGGTTGATTTCCTTAAGGACTGAGAGTAGGAAGGCTAACGATTCCAGGAATCAGTCTGGAGCTCCTCTCTGCGGCGACGCGTATACAGTCTGTTGGAACAGGCATCCTGTCTCCCCTTGGACTTATCCACAGATCACATCTCCACTCCCTCAATTACTGGTCTCCCCTGTCCCTCCTCCTCAGGGAGTCCTGGGCCTTGGCACAGTGCCCAGTCAGGGCCATCAGCCTCCTGATGGATCGAGCTGGATAACATAACAATTAATTAGTGCTCAGGACTCACAGATCAATATGCTGACAAGACCACAAAGTAACAAAACAATCTCCCTCAGAGCTCCAAGGCTGCTTGAAGGAAGCCAAGAAGCAAGGCGGAGCCCTGTGCCCACTGAGAGCATTGACGTGGACCATCCATGGTGAACAGGTTGCTTAGAATCAGAAGATTCTGCAGCCACTGGCCTCTGTAGCCATGGAAGTTTCTAGAGCCAGCAGAATGAGTTTCCCTCTATTGGTGTCTGGTTTAGCTGCTAAGGAAAGTGGGTAGTTTTCTCTGGGGAGCAACTCAACTGTGTGCTTACACGTGTGTGCGTGCAGTTCTGTGTCTGTGTGCTTGCTTATACGCATGGTTGGAAGGGGGAGAAGGTGAAAGACAAGAGTGATTTGCTTGGTGTTAGACATTTCTGGTATGAATTCAATGAGAGATGTAGCAAAAGTAATTTCTGTTTAGTGAGTCACAGGAAGGTTGCAGGGTATGAATAGTACCCAAGTGATGTGATCAGTGGGATCCTGAGAATACAAAACAAAGAGATAATATGCATATGGGTTATAGACCCTCATATCTCGGGTCTCATCACCACACCCTGGGTGGGATTTCCTCCCTGCCTCCAGTCTTTGCCCCTATGGATCCACCTTGTGCGCTACTGCTACAATAGTCTTTTTTTTTAATTTGTTTATTTTTAATTGGAGGATCATTGCTTAATACTATTGTGTTGGTCTCTGCTGTATATCAGTGTGAATCAGCCATAGGTATACATATGTCCCCTTCATCTTGAACCTCTTTCCTACCTCCCACCCTTTCCCACCCCTCTAGGTTGTCACAGAGCACCAGATTTGGACTCCTTGCATCATGCAGCAGATTCCCACTGGTTATCTATTTTACATACAGTAATGTATATGTTTCCATGCTCCTCTCCCAGTTCATCCCACCCACTCCTTCCCCCACCGTGTCCACAAACCTGTTCTCTAGGTCTGCATCTCCATTGCTGCCCTGCAGATAGATTCATCGGTGATGGTGGTGCTTAAGTTGCTAAGTCCTGTCTGACTCTTGTGATCACATGGATTGTAGCCCACCAGTCTCCTCTGCCCATGTCATTCCCAGGCAAGAGTACTGGAGTGGGTTGGCATTTCCTTCTCCAGGAGATCTTCCTGGCCCAGGGATTGAACCCACATCTGCTGCACTGCAGGCTGTTCTTTACCACTGAGCCACCAGAGAAGCCCCAGGTTCATCAGCCTCATCTTTCTAAATTCCATATATATGTGTTAATATACGATATTTTTCTTTTTTCAAAAATGAGTTTTATACAATTTTTAAAGGTTACTTTCCATTTATAGTTATTATGAAATATTGGCTATATTCCCTTATGTTGTACAATATATCCTTGAGTCTATATTATACCCAATGGTTTGTATCTCCCATTCCCCCACCCCTATCTTGCCCCTCTCCACCTCCCCACTGGTAAGCACTAAGTTCTCTGTACCATGAGTATGCTTCTGTTATGTTCTATTCACTGGTTTGTTGTATTTTTTGGATGCCACATATAAGCAGTGTCATACAGTATTTATCTTTCTCTGTCTGACTTATTTCACTTAGCATAATGCCCTTCAAGTCCATCCACATTGCAGCAAATGGCAAAATTCCATTCTTTATTATGGCCAAGTAGGCTAGTCTTTCTTCAATGCCAATTTCACCCTGGCCTTTAGCCTCTAAGTATTACAAACTACCAATAGACTAAAGCTTAGATGCCTAACAGCAAAGACCTTTGAACTGCTATACCTAAGAGTGATCTGGAATCCATTAAAAAGAAATTGCGCCCTTCTCTCATCCCATAAATTATGAGTTAGGTGACCTGAGACAGGCCCGAGGAATTAGCTTTTTTGAAAGCGTCCTGCATCTGCAGCTGGAATCTGGACCACATTTTGAAAACTGTGGGCGATATCACTGCGTTTTCAGAGCTGCCCATGATTTAGGCCTATTTCATCTCACCCGACAAACCAGTGAATTCTGTCGACTGGTTTCCTCTCCACTATTCCCAACCCACATCAGCACCTCAAAAGCATCTTCTACCTGGGACTTCCCTGGCAGTCCAGTGGTTAAGGCTTCGCCTTCCATTGCAGGGAATACAAGGTTGATCCCTGGTCCCGGAGCTAAGATTCCCACTGCCTCACAGCCAGAGAAGCAAACAATTTAAAAAAAAAAAAAAGAAGAAGAAGCAATATTGTAACAAATTCAACAAAGACTTTAAAAATGGTCCACATCAAAACAAACAAACAAAAAATAAAACGCACAAAAAAACCCACCCACAGAAATGTCTTCCACCTAGATCACTCTTGTGCTTCTCTCTTCCTCCAAACCTTTCCAATCCGTGATGATAAAACTCCAGTTTCATCTGCATAAAGTTGTCCTCAGGCCCCCCAGTGCAGAAGCCTTTCTGGCCACATCCACTTGCTTTTGGTGCCGAATCGCATATCATTTTGCTTTTCCACTTCTCTGTAGTATTCTTTCCCTCTTTCCAAGACAATTAAATGCTTCTGCAGGTAGGGCACTTCTACCCGGCTGTGAATACATTGAACCTTGCTGGAGGTGGAGAAGGATTGTTCTTCTTTTGTGTTTGACACAGTCCTCCCCCAGGCTGGGCCCCAGGGGGTTGCACTTGAACAATTCGTAGAATGGTGAACGGAAGTGTCAGTGAATCCTCTCTTGAAGTGGCGGAGAATGGGCAAGAGGCCTTGGCGATGAGATTTGATCCCCTGTCCTCCTCTCTCTCTTCTTCAGCTCGGAGTGGCAGATTTTCTGGGCCCGTAGCCAAGCATGTGGGTTGTAATATTTTGTACACGTTTGAATATGAGTGTGTGTGGAGGAATAAGGCACCCTTTCCTCCCCACCTCAAATCCAGCCCACATTTCACGCTTCTTCTTGAGGATTAGTCGCCATTCTGATACACCCCAGCTCATCATTTTGGTGGCATGATGAGGTCGATGCAGAGAGGCAGGCCTGTGAGTCATAGTGTCTGAAGGTGGAATTCCTCCCAAGACAACTGGTTGGTTGCCAATGACACCATGAGGTCATCCATGCCTGTGCCATTCTTTCCTCCTCTTCAGAGTCTTTGATTCGGGGTCCCCTCCGGGCAGCCTGGCTTCATATCAGCTCCTCCCCTGCTCTGCTTCCCCATGTCTGGCAACAATTGTCATTTTCATTCCTGCCTGAAAACACGGGTTGTCATGCCACACAGGAAAACAATGTGTCTTCTGCCAGATTCACTTAAAAAGACAAACATGGGGCTCCGTGGGAGAGCTGCCTGACACCTGCTGGGATCTGTTTTTCCAGGAGAACTCCAGTTCATCCAGGCCTGGAGACACCTGAGCGGTGTGCTCTGCTAGCAGTTATGGTCACATCACTGTGAAAAGGAGTATGTACCAGCCCCTTTACTCCAGCGGACTGATGGTCCACCTGGTAATAAAGACTGGAGTGCATCCCCCAGAGCTACTTGAATCTTACCCGTGGGAAGTCAACTCTGGATGCCATGGAGTTACCTGGAGTGGGATAGGGTTTGAGCTCCAGGTATGTGATGCAGGGGCTCTAGGGGAGAGTGGGATGGTCTTGGCCTCTGATACTGGGCCAAGCTGGCCCATAAGGTGGGCTTCCTAAGGGGGCGCTATGATTGCTGGGAGACTGAATGGCAAATTCCAGATTCTTCTCACCCCCAGCTTAGGCACCCCCTCCTACAATTTCCTGAGCTTGATCTAGGCACCCAGCATGTCTGCTGGGTGATACAAAGCAGCTCAGTATTGCAAAAGGTGACTCCAGTTGAAATAACTAGAACAGAGGGAGGACTGATATTTAGAGGGCCTATAGTCTGTGGGGAAACCCCAAAATATCCCAAAGAAAAAGTAGGTCACTGGAGGATCTGCATCTTGTAACTACCGTGAGCCGTGAGTGCACCTGACATGGAGCTGTATTTCCCTTTAAGAAGTGCCGTTTTTGTGTGTGTGATCTGGGTCTGTATTTTAATTTTTTTTTAATTAAAAAAAAGGGTATAATTGCTTTACAATGTTGTGTTAGTTTCTGCTATATGACAATGTGAATCAGCTGCAAATATACATATATCCCCTCCCTCTTGAGCCTCCCTCCCAGTCCCTCATCCCAGCCTGCTGGGTCATCACAGAGCACAGAGCTGAGCTTCCTGTGCTGGGCAGCAGCTTCCCACGAGCCGCCTATTTCACACACGGTAGTGGCTCCATGTCAGTCCCATCTCCCCATCCATCCCAGCCTCCCCCCTCCACCCCCATGTCCCCATGCCCATCCTCCACATCTTTGACTCTATTCCTGCCCTGGAAATAGGGTCACCTGCACTGTTTCTCTAGACTCTCCATATATGCGTTAATATACAATGTTTGTTTTTCTCCTTCTGGCTTACTTTACTCTGTATGACAGACCCTGAGTTCATCCACACCACTACACATGACTCAATTTCATTCTTCTTTATGGCTGAGTAATATTCCATTGTCCAGTTTTAATTGACACATTTGTTCTTTAAGTTACAATACCAATGGAGGACATTTTAAGCCTGATGCCTGGCCCAAGAAACCACACTGGCATTGTTAAAATTCCCAGTATAAATGGAGTCTTACTGTATTGTGCAAAGACAATCATATTTTTCCGTATCATTTACCATTTGTTGTGTCAGACACTTACATTTACAGTGCTAACTGACAAGTATCATGTCACTGAAACCGCACATTATTCTATGAGGTCATTCACATTTCATTGGTGGCACAGAGTTGCCCAGGATGGCACAGAATATACGTGACTGGCCCCAGATTCAAGCTCATATCTAAAGAATCCAAACACAGTGTCCTTTAACTCTACCCTGTGCTGCTCTCTTGCTAGAACAAGCAAGCAAAGATTTGTTTGCAGCATCAGTTGCAGAGCTGGATGGAGTTTCTAGGGGGATCTTGGTTCCCTTTTTTTTAAAATTTTAATCACTGTGTTGTGTCTGACTCTTTACAACCCCATGGACTATAGACTGCCCAGTTCCTCTGCCCGGTTCCTTGGAATTTCCCAGGCAAGAATACTGGAGTGGGTTGACATTTCCTCCTCTAGGGGATCTTCTTGACACCAGGGACTGGAATAAAATGAAAAAAAAACAAGAAAAGCGTTTATAGGATGGGGAAGATCATGGAGCCGTTGCTGAATGCCAGTGTCATAAATGTAAACAATTTCGTAAAGGGACTGAGTCCTTATCGCTTAGGGCTTCCTGATGGCTCAGCGGGTACAAAATTTGCCTACAGTGCAGGAGACCCAGGAGATGCAGCTTCAATCCCTGGGTTGGGACAATCCCCTGGAGGAGGGCCCACTCTAGTATTCCTACCTGGAGAATCCCATGGACAGAGGAGCCCGGTGGGCTACAGTTCAAAGGGCGCTAAGAGTCAGATATGATTGAGCAACTGCACACACAGGACGTAGGAAGTTATATTATTCCCATTTTATAGGTGAGAAAACTGAGGCATAAGTGGTAGCTTGCTCAGGTCATAGCTACTGATCAGGGCACAGGCTGGTGAACCTCAACAGAAGGCCACAGAGCCACCATCTCAACCCTCACCAACTGGATCTGAGCTGCCGTTCTATTCCCCAATCCATCACAGTTGATCTTGTCACAGGCACATTCTACTCAAATCAGTTGCTAAGACAACTGAACAGACTTTATTGGTCTCCCGGGAATCCTGGCCATATGAATATTACAGTAAAATGACAAACATCCGCTGATATCCCCAATGGGGAAGAAAGGACGATTAATAGATTTGCCATTTGCTGTACAATTCCACTGTGAAGCTGGTTTGCCTGTTAGGGTGAGAGACATCTACCGTCATCACAGAGGTCGGCTCCCTTGCTAGAAAGCATTGCCTTTGTTTGCTTGTGAAAAATGCACATGCTGCTTCTTTTCCTGATTTGTACAGCGAGCCTTCTGCCAAGAAGAACATCATAAAAAAATGACCAGCCTTGAAAACAGACGTGTCAGCGATGCTACTTGATGCCTTGGCGTTCTGAGATCTTCCTTCAGGTGTGATAAAGCTCAGTCCCGTGGAGGAGTCATCCCACCCCTTGCCCCTTTCCTGCGTTCCAGGAAGACTCTGAGACTATAGCTGTCTTCCCGCTGAAGACAACTCCAGCTGTTACTGGTGGTCCAGTGGCTAAGACTCCACACTCACAATGCAGGAGACCCGGGTTCAATCCCTGGTCAGGGAACTAGATCTTGCGTGCCACAATTAAGACCCAGTGCAACCAAATAAATACATTTTTAAAAACCTATATAATTAACAAGGCTTCCCAGGGGGCACTACTGGTAGAGAACCTGCCTGCCAGTGTAGGAGATGTAAGAGACGTGGGTTTAATCCCTGGGTTGGGAAGATCCCCTGGAGGGGGGGCATGGCGACCCACTCCAGTATTCTTGCCTCATGGTCCATAGGGTTGCAGAGAGTCGGACATGACTGAAGTGACTTAGCATGTATGCATAGATTTAATGTGTCATTGTCGAAAAACTAGAAAATAAAAATGGACTAAAAAATGTCTAATTTTGTCCACCAAAACCAAAAGCTGAACAAACTTTTGGGATACGACTTTTCAGTGACAAAATGCTGTGGATACTTTTCAAAGTCAATAATGAACTCTTCCAGGACAATTGTAAATAGTCCCTTAGCATTCAGCCATACAGAAGAGCATCATAATCTCATGGGTGGTGGTTTATTTGCTTTACCATTCCCCTGTTACTAGATATTTAAGTTGTTTCCATCTCATTGGTATTGTAAACAATACTTTATATCTCTACACAACTCTGTGCCGGTCTTAATTGTTTTCTGTAGGAAAAATTCTAGAATCAGAGTTTCTAGGTTAGAGGGAATGTAATTCTTAAGATTTTGGTTTAATTTTTTGTCAGAAATGTGCTGATTCATACACCTTTTGATTGCTAATTTCCCCTCACTTTGTATATCACAAGTATTATTTCTTGGTGGTGGAGAGTAGTTTTTGCCAAGTCAAAAGGTTGTATTTCATTGATTCCTACTGATGTTATTTATTTTTTTAATTTCCCCTATGTTTCACAGTGGGAATATCTTTAATATATGTTTGACTATGTTTGATAGTGACTTATTTTTATTCTTTAAAAGTATTTGAGACTTCTCTGGTGGCCCAGTGGTTAAGACTACACACTTCCAATGCAGAGGGCATGGGGCCGATCCTTGGTTGGGTAACTAAGATCCCACATACTGTGCAGCATGGCCAAGAAAATTTTAAAAATTAAAAAAACAAATTCTGCAGATAGAGTTGATTGCTGTCACGTCTGTCACACATCCACTTTTTAAAAAGCATTTGCCTGTTAATATTTCGACTCATAAATATCTTAAATTCAGATGCAGTCAGACTTGGGTGTATTTTCTTCTCTGTTTTGTCTCTTTGGCAATTTATAATTCAAAAAGCAATTCCAGGGCACAGACTCTGAGCTTAGTATTGAGATCTGCTCAAACAGATCATTCCTATTCCCAGATGGTGCAAATACTGCTTTTTCTCTTCTTTTCTGGTTTCAATTTTGGTATTTTAGTCTTCAGTATACATGAAATTTATTGTGTTAGGTCAGGAGATAAGAATTTAATTCATTTTAAAGTGGTTAACTATTAAGTCCAACACAGCCTTTCCTCACGTTTATGCAAATCCATTTTAATCTTATACCAAAGAATTATCTATCGAGGAAGCCCACATCTTTGGCGGCTGAGTGCACAGGCTATTTAGATAAAGCGATAGTAAGGGAAGGTTGTCCACTGAGAGGTGTGCAGGGCGAACCGCCTATGAACTTATGTCCGGAAATGATCCAGTAGTTTTGAGGCTATTTTGATAGTAGAGGAGCAAGTAGGGAAATCGAGATTTTGACTAGGAGTCTATCTTGTAAAATATTAAGTAACTGTTGATTATAAAAGAACATGAAGAGCTGGGCTAGGTCATCAGGTGAAGCTGGCCTCATGCAGGCTGCAGGGTCTCTCTTATTAAGTGGGCGCTTACTTCCACCAAAAGTCTGTGTTTCAGCGCTTCCCATGTTGTCCACAATCCATCCCATGCGAAATTCCGAGGTGCTTATTCTGTCATTTTGCTCCCACTCTCACACCGTTCTGATAAATTTTCATGTTGCCTTTATTTTTTTTTAATTCATCATCATGATGGGTTAATTTAATATACCTTTCCCAGGAAATGATGGTTCAGTCATGTTACCTTTAAATATCTAAATATCTAACAGTACAAATGTCCACCTATACTTGTCATGTGTGTATGTACACATTAGTCTCAAGCATTTAGGCTTTCAGAGGTATTTTAGTATTATGTTGTGAAATTAACAAATTTAGATTTTTGTTTGGAATTACATAACATTTATAGATTAATTTAAAGATAACTGATTTTTGTTTTCCCATTTAGGGAGACAGTATATATTCCTTATTTATCGTTTACTATGTACCTTGCTTCCCTGGTGGCTCAGACAGTTAAGACTCTGCATGCAATGCAGGAGACCGGGGTTTGATCCCTGGGACTGGAAGATCCCCTGGAGCAGGGAATGGCTACCCACTCCAGTATTCTTGCCTGAGAATTCCATAGACAGAGAAGCCTGGCAGGCTACAGTCCATGAGGTTGCAAAGAGTTGGACACGACTGAGCGACTAACACTATGTACCTTACTTAGTAAACATATGTTGTATTCTTTATGTAGATCCTACAAATTTTATTTTTACTAATTTAAAAAATTTTGTTGATGTATAGTTGATTTGCAATGTTGTGTTAATTTCTGCGTCATGGCAAAGTGATTCAATTATACATAGATAGGTAGTCTTTTTCATATTCTTTTCCATTGTGGAATATCACAGAATATTGAATATGGTTCCCTGTGCTATACAGTAGGAACTTATTGTTTATGTCCATTTTAAAATAAGAGCATCTATTTGTAATTATTTCATATTTTTCAAGTACAGTGGATATAATAAGTGCCTAGATTGGTAAATCAAGTAGCCAAAAACAACTTAGGAGGTTATGACTTCCCCAAAACTGAAACTTGGAAGTATCTCCCTGGCTCTTTGGACTTCCCTGATAGCTCAGTTGGTAAATAATCCGCCTGCAATGCAGGAGACCCTGGTTCGATTCTTGGGTCGGAAAGATCTGCTGGAGAAGGAATAGGCTACCCACTGCAGTATTCTAGGGCTTCTCTTGTGGCTCAGCTGGTAAACAACCCACCCAGGACAGGAGGCCTGGTTCCATCCCTGGGCTGGGAAGATCCCCTGGAGAAGGGAAAGGCTACCCATTCCAGTATTCTGGCTTGAAGAATTCCATGGATTGTATAGTCCATGGGGTTGCAAGGAGTCAGACACGACTGAGGCCTTTATATGTTTAAAGTTAATGTAAAAGTTCTTCATCTTTGAAAAGAAAACTGATGAACCAGCCACCACGTAGTTGCGAATGAACCTATGAGGAAGGGGCTTGCTAATCGATTTGGCAGTTGGATCAAAGTTGTCCAACACAGAGGTGCAGGGTGACCTGTGGATGCTCACATTCCAGATGACACCAGGGGGCGCCCACCTGTCTCTTTAAAACCAAGTCACTGCTCTGATGTTGAACCTTAGGCTCCTTTTTACCTGACGTCCAGCAGCAGAGTTTTAAAAACAAGCTAGAATGGAGCATTCCGGAAAGGTGTGTACCTCCAGGACTGCTCCAGGGGCATCTGGCATGAGGGGCTCCATGCCTCACTGGCTTCTTGACCTTAGCAAGCATGCAGGTGAGTTGCTGCCTGCCTGGATCTCAGGTGATCTTATCTTCCAAAAGGGCGACCCTTCACCACTGCACACTGCAGACCTATTTGTTTCCTGGACATTTTACCCAAAAAATTAGCTTCTCACTCGATTAGCTGTGATTTTGGGTTTCACCAGGGCAAGGTGTCCTTTGCCGGATGGTAGATGTTAGTCTTGACTATCCCCATAGAGACATAAAGAACGTGTCTTCTGGGTCAGTGAGGAAATCTGTGCAGAAAACAAATAGACCCCATAAAGATTTTATGGGCACATGGGTAGGAATCAGGTAAGGGTTATGCTGTGAGAGTCCCACATAGATTGATGGTTTGGATGGAAGTATAAAAACTGCACCACAATTTTACTATCGGATCTGGTGAGATTCTCCAGCTGAGTAGATTGGTTTGAATTTGGTTTTGTTTGTTATTTCTCTGAGTCTACTGTTGGATGACTTGCACACAGCATTTTTACACATATTGAGATGAGAAGGATAGTCAATCTTTTAAAAGTGAATGAATTTTTATACTGCTTATTTTATTAGATGATTAAATTAGGAATAACCTGATGAGAAAGCAAGTCTTTCTGGGTAATTACTGCCGAGAAGAATGACATAGATCCAACGTTGGCAAACTATGGTTTGTGGACCAAGTCTGACCTCCAATCAACACTGGAAACAAAGTTGGTGGGTCTTTTTAATTGTTGTTGTTTTAGTATAGTTGCTTTACAATAATGTGTCAGTTTCTGCTGTACAGCAAAGTGAGTCAGCCACTTGCATACATATACCCTCTCTTCCTTGGATTTAATTCCCATTTTGTTCACCACAGAGCACTGTGTAGATTTCTTTGTGCTATACAGTTGGTTCTCATTAGTTACCTATTTTATACAAAAGTGTATATATATGTCAGTCTCCCAGGCCATCCTACCACTCCCCTTCCTTTCTTGGGACCCATACACTCGTTCTCTATGTCTGTGTCTCATATATGCAGTGGAATATTACTCAGCCATAAAAGGAATGAAATTGTGCCATTTTCAGAGACGTGGAGGGACCCGGAGACCGTCATACAGAGGGACGTAAGTCAGAAAGAGAAAAACAAATATATATTAATACATACATTTAGAACCTAGAAAAATGGTACTGATGACTTATTTGCAAAGGAAGCGAGGTTTTATTGGAGCCCAGCTGCACCACTTGTTTGAGGAATGTTTGTGACTCTTTCTTGCTAGCACAGAAGACTTGAGTAGTGAAGAGAGATACTGTATATCCCTCAAAACGAGAAATATTTGCTCTCTTTTTTGTTACCAAAAAAAAAATGTTTCTCAATCCCTGACACAGGTCACTTTCCAGACAGCTGAAGTTACTATTTTGATAGTCCCTAGCTTTTCTCTATTTTGTGTAAAATCTCCTATGAGTTACCTTATTCATTTTGCATGTTGTTTATCCCTGAAGGTATCATGATGTGGTAACGTTCAAATTAGAAATTCTGTGTTGGGAGTTTTATTTGCCCAGAGTGGGCATGTGGTCGAAGATGTCCAAAAGTCAAAATGGTTTTGTCCCTGCTCTGGGGGTGGGGAGTGAGCAGTGCAGATAAAATGCTCTGGTCGCCCATACGTATCCACGAGGAGCAGATGGAAAACAATAGAGTCCGTGCCAGTAGTCTGGGGGCATCTTTTCTTTAAAAGTGCCTGTGTGGAATGTTTCGATTTTTTGCAGTTTTTGTGTTTCTGCTGTTGTTGTTTTGTTCTGTTGGCCAGGCCAGTTGTGGCCTGCGGGACCTTTACCTGTGGCATGTGAATGCTGAGTTGTGGCATGCGGCGTCTAGTTCCCCGACCAGGGATTGAACCTGGGCCCCCTGCATTGGGAGTGTGGAGTCTTAGCCATTGGACAACCAGGGAAGTCCCTGGCTGCATCTCTGACTCAAGTCTTTCTAACAAAGAGTCGGGCATTCTTGCCAGGCTTTTTCCTTTTCACAAGCAGGTGGGAACTGCTCTCATATTCAAAGTCTGTTACACACCGCAAAGTATTTGCTCTGCCCGGGAGCACAGTCTCCAGCTCTACCATGCAGTATTTATCAGTAGTTTGGTTGGAAGAGACAATAGCCAGGGAGAATTGTAGGAAAGAAATATAGGCCCCTGATGCATCTGGGTCAATTGGGTCAGCAGAGAGCAGGGTGCTCCCAGCACTGTGTAACGTTGTCATCATTTTTCACTGACATTCACTCTGAAGTCTGTTAAAGGATAGTTTGTGGACCAGTCCTGTGAACCTCATTGTTCAGAATAGCCTGGTGTGTTACATGGTTCAGTTCAGTTCATTTGCTCAGTCGTGTCTGACTCTTTGCGACCCCATGAACTGCAGCATTCCAGGCCTCCCTGTCCATCACCAACTCCCAGAGTTTACTCAAACTCATATCCTTTGAGTCAGTGATGCCATCCAACCATCTCATCCTCTGTCATCCCCTTCTCCTGCTGCCCTCAATCTTTCCCAGCATCAGGGTCTTTTCAAATGAGTCAGCTCTTCACATCAGGTGGCCAAAGTATTGGAGTTTCAGCTTTAGCATCACTCCTTCCAATGAACACGCAGGGCTGATCTCCTTTAGGATGGACTGGTTGGATCTCCTTGCAGTCCAAGGGACTCTCAAGAGTCTTCTCCAATACCACAGTTCAAAAGCATCAGTTCTTTGGCACTCAGCTTTCTTTATAGTCCAACTCTCACATCCATACATGACTACTGGAAAAACCATAGCCTTGACTAGACGGACATTTGTTGACAAAGTAATGTCTCTGCTTTTTAATATGCTATCTAGGTTGGTCATAACTTTCCTTCCAAGGAGTAAGCATCTTTTAATTTCATGGCTGCAGTCACCATCTGCAGTGATTTTGGAGCCCAGAAAAATAAAGTCAGCCACAGTTTCCACTGTTTCCCCATCTATTTGCCATGAAGTGATGGGACCAGATGCTATGATCTTCCTTTTCTGAATGTTGAGCTTTAAGCCAACTTTTTCACTCTCCTCTTTCACTTTCATCAAGAGGCTCTTTAGTTCCTCTTCACTTTCTGCCATAAGGGTGGTGTCATCTGCATATCTGAGGTTATTGATATTTCTCCCAGCAATCTTGATTCCAGCTTGTACTTCTTCCAGCCCAGCATTTTTCATGATGTACTCTGCATAGAAGTTAAATAAGCAGAGTGACAATATTCAGCCTGGATGTACTCCTTTTCCTATTTGGAACCAATCTGTTGGTCCATGTCCAGTTCTAACTGTTGCTTCCTGACCTTCATACAGGTTTCTCAAGAGGCAGGTCAGGTGGTCTGGTGTTCCCATCTCTTGAAGAATTTTCCACAGTTCATTGTGATCCAAACAGTCAAATGCATTGGCATAGTCAATAAAGCAGAAATAGATGTTTTTCTGGAACTCTCT
This sequence comes from Budorcas taxicolor, assembly GCF_023091745.1. NCBI lineage: Eukaryota > Metazoa > Chordata > Mammalia > Artiodactyla > Bovidae > Budorcas > Budorcas taxicolor. The sequence continues at coordinate 30,069,850 of NC_068928.1, read as the reverse complement.
AGCTTTTTCCATGATCCAGTGGATGTTGGCAATTTGATCTTTGATTCCTTTGCCTTTTCTAAATCCAGCTTGAACATCTGGAAGCTCACAGTTCACGTACTATTGAAGCCTGGATTGGAGAATTTTGAGCATTACTTTACTAGCATGTGAGATGAGTGCAATTGTGCAGTAGTTTGAGCATTCTTTGGCATTGCTTTTCTTTGAGATTGGAATGAAAACTGACCTTTTCCAGTCCTGTGACCACTGCTGAGTTTTCCAAATTTGCTGACATATTGAGTGCAGCACTTTCAGAGCATCATTTTTTAGGATTTGAAATAGCTCAACTGCAATTCCGTCACTTCCGCTAGCTTTGTTCATAGTGATACTTCCTAAAGCCCACTTAACTTCACATTCCAGGATGTCTGGCTCTAGGTGAGTAATCACACCATCGTGATCATCTGGGTTGTGAAGATCTTTTTTGTACAGTTCTTCTGTGTATTCTTGCCACCTCTTCTTAATATCTTCTGCTTCTGTTAGGTCCATACCATTTCTGTTCTTTATTGAGCCCATCTTTGCATGAAATGTCCCCTTGGTATCTCTTAAGAGATCTCTAGTCTTCCCCATCCTATTGTTTTCTTCTATTTCTTTGCTGAGGAAGTCTTATCTCTCCTTGCTATTCTTTGGAACTCTGCATTCAAATGGGTGTATCTTTCCTTTTCTCCTTTGCTTTTCACTCTCCTTCTTTTCACAGCTATTTGTAAGCCCTCCTCGGACAGCCATTTTGGTTTTTTGCATTTCTTTTCCATGGGGATGGTCTTGATCCCTGTCTCCAGTACAATGTCATGAACCTCTGTCCATAGTTCATCAGGCACTCTGTCTATCAGATCTAGTCCCTTAAATCTATTTCTCATTTCTACTGTATAATCATAAGGAATTTGATTTAGGTCATACCTGAGTGGTCTAGTGGTTTTCCCTACTTTCTTCAATTTAAGTCTGAATTTGGCAATAAGGAGTTCATGAACTGAGCCACAGTCAACTCCCGTCTTGTTTTTGCTGATGTATAGAATGGTTCAACTTCAGCTTTTTCAGCATTGCTGGTTGGGGCATGGACTTGGATTACCATGATATTGAATGGTTTGCCTTGGAAACGAACAGAGATCATTCTATTGTTTCTGAGAGTGCATCCAAGTACTGCATTTTGGACTCTTTTGTTGACTATGATGGCTACTCCATTTCTTCTAAGGGATTCCTGCCCACAGTAGTAGATATAATGGTCATTTGAGTTAAATTCACCCATTCCAGTCCATTTTAGTTCACTGATTCCTAGAATGTCGACGTTCACTCTTGCCATCTCTTGTTTGACCACTTCCAATTTGCCTTGATTCATGGACCTAACATTTCAGGTTCCTATGCAATATTGCTCTTTACAGCATTGGACCTTGCTTCTATCATCAGTCACATCCACAACTGGATGTGTGGATCCATCCAGTTGCTTTTTGCTTTGGCTCATCCCTTCATTCTTTCTGGAGTTATTTCTCCACTGATCTCCAGTAGCATATTGGGCACCTACCAACCTGGGGAGTTCCTCTTTCGGTGTCCTATCTCTTTGCCTTTTCATACTGTTCATGGGGTTCTCAAGGCAAGAATACTGAAGTGGCTTGCCATTCCCTTCTCCAGTGGTGTTACATGGTAATACCCACTTTAAGAAAACCACTGGGACAAAGAAGACCGATCTTCATACCAAGAAGTAGACATCTTTTAGCTGAGGGAGTTGTTTTCTTCTTCTAGACACTTTGAGTTGCATACCAGAGAAGACTCGATGTCTCCTGCTGGCTCTTACTGTAGAACAGCCATGTCCAATACATGGGCAAGTTCAGTCTAATTTAATTCCTGCTTTACTTTGTCTCTACCTGTGTGTTACTCTCTCCCCTTCTAAAGTACTCCTTTGCCTTGGAAAGTGAAAGTTGCTCTGTTGTGTCCAACTCTTTCCGACCCCGTGGACTGTAGCCCACCAGGCTCCTCTGTCCATGAAATTCTCCAGGCAAGAATACTGGAGTGGGTTGTCGTTCCCTTCTCCAGGAGATCTTCCGGATCCAGGGATTGAACACAGATGTCCCGCATTACAGGTGGGTTCTTCACTGTCTGAGCCACCAGGGAAGCCCTTGTTTGCCTTGGAAAGTCTCCTTTAACCCCTTCTTGAGGCAAGGTGGGAGATAGATGAACAGCAGAAGTCAGATAAAACAGTAGCTACCAAACTCTGCTGCTCTTGCCTGTGTTATGCACAAACGAATCTTCCACTTCTGTTCCCAGGTTTTTGAACATGTATGAGTTACTTTTCAGGATGCTGATCTAAAATTCAGAGAGCCAAACCACTTCCAACCTCTTCTCTTTGAAAACGGAGATTTACCAAAAAAAAAAAAAAAAAAAAATCAGATTACAGCAGTAATTGATGTTGTGGCAAAACATCAGAAATTACAGAGAAATGACTACACTCAAATAAAATGACCTACAAGCCCACTACTCAGAGAAGTGTCTTGTTTCTAAAAGACATATCTAGATCTCATATATAATCCATACCCTCCAGAAGCCAGCCTCCTCCAGAGCACTTTCCTTATAATTCTGGACCATATTAATCTTTGGGGCTTCCCTGATGGCTCAATTGGTAAAGAATCTGCCTGCAATGCAGGAGACCAAGGTTCAGTCCCTGGGTTGGGAAGATCCCCTGAGGAAGGGAATCGCTGCCCACTCCAGTATTCTTGCCTGGAGAATTCCATGGACAGAGGAGCCTGGTGGGCTACAGTCCACGGGGTTGCAAAGAGTCAGACTATTAATCTTTAGAGGGGAAAAAAACCCCACCAACTTGTCTTTCTCAAAGAGTCATTTTTCTGCCCCACTCTGCCATGAGTTGTTATCATATGATACCGTTAATAACGATTTTCAGTTTCATAATCCAAAAGGTAGGATCCAGTCTCTTGCTCAGGAGTTTTGGAGGCCCTGTTACCAGATGGCACAAGTGTGACCTCATTGTGCAGTTCAGACTGAAAAGTGTGCATATATTCTTCTCAGAGACTTCAGAGACTGTAACTGGTAAATAACTGTGTAGAGAATCCAGCAGATCCATAGAAGCACATTTCAAGTGAACATCAGTGCGTTGCACACAAGCAGGCATACACACCACGTTAGAACATCCTAGTCTGTAATTAACATCGGCCTGACTCTTGGCTGCTGGCCACACCCCAGGTGCCACCTTCGGCGTCTCACTCAAGCACTGAGCAAATGCTGTCTTTCCTGTTTCAGGTCTATCTGTCTGCCTGGCCCACGAGAGACAGCTGCCTGCCTCTGCAGCAATCTTTCAGCATTTTTATTCAGCTACACTTTTCAATGTTGTGTCAGATTCCCTTTGCAGACTTGAATCCTCCCACAGACAACATCAGGAATAAGTTGCCAGAAATGAAGACGAGGGAGCAGCAACCTTTGAGCAGTGGCAGCAGATCCGACCAGAGCAAACAGGATGCCCTTCTCCTTTCTCTCTTTCCTCTTCTTTTTTCATCTCTCCGTCTTCTCGGCTCAGCTCTAGAACATGTCTGTACACACCGTCTGTGCCGGTTCACTAACACGCTTGCTTGGTGGCTCCCAGAAAACTCACCACTGGGGTTGTTTTGTTTTTGTTTTATTATTTAGAGGCCCAGGGAACACTCACTGCCGATATGCGAGATGAAACCGGTGTAAACATCTGTCGAGAGACTGTTTAAAATATTATTTGAAAAAGTCTCTTCAAGCAAAGGGTACCAGTTGTTTTGGAAAACGGCTCTGGAAACAGGGAACCCGAGGCAATCTGTGATCTCAGGGCACATCTGGGGACTTGATAAGGCAGAGAAGCTTCCAGAAGCCCATGCGTAAAGTATGATTGCCTGCCACTCAGTAGAAAGAGGTCCTTGTTGGAAAGACTTCACTGGAGTGCGGAACAAAAGCACAGTCCAAACAACGTGAACCATGTCATCCGTTAATGAGACAGATCTCGGTGGTGACCCTTGGATTTATTTTAAACACTCAATGTACAAAGCACATCTTTTCCTAAGTAGATTTTCCCTCTTCACTCTTCCTCTTCTGCCTCTTCAAAGAAAGAAAAGATAAGCTGGGGGAGAAGAGCTAAGGTCTAGCTGGCATCTTCATAACTATTTTTTGAAAGCCAGCCATTACATGAAATAACCTCTGAAGTTTCTTAGCCAAAAAGCCTCAAATGAGCTTCAAATATTGTTGAAGTCAGGCTGATCTGAAGCCTTAAGTCCTAAGAGGGTTTTGCCTGAAGCTAAGCATGAAGATAAGTTGATATTAGGGATTTCTGAAATAGATACCAAATAAAATCTTATTTTTATAAAAATTTCACTTTACCAACAAGGACCTACTGTATAGCACAGGGAACTGGACTCAGTATTTTATAATAACCTAAAAGGGAAAGAGGGCTTGCCAGGTACTTCAGTGGGTAAAGAATCTTCCTGTAATGCAGGAGATGCAGGAGAAGGGGGTTTGATCCCTGGGTCAGGAAGGTCCCCTGGAGGAGGGCATGGCAACCCACTCCAGTATTCTTGCCTGGAGAATCCCATGGACAGAGGGGCCTAACAGGATACGGTGCGTAGTGTCACAAAGAGTCAGACATGACGGAAGTGTCTGAGCAGGCATGCAAGCACCTAAGGGAGGGAATCTAAAAAGATTTAAACATATATAAATAAATTAATCACTTTGCTGTACACCTGAGATTAATACAACATTGTAAATCAACTATAATTTAAAAATCTTGCTTAGTACAAAACATATATTGAATTATTACCCTCAAAAACTTGTTTTAAAGAGTAATATAATCCATTGGTTCATATGGTTTGAGATCAGCTGTCTTAATGCATTAAATTTTTATTAGTCAATAAATAACTAGGGAGAACTTCCTTGGTGGTCCAGTGGTTAGGACTTTGCCTTCCAATGCAGGGGGTACAGATTTGATCCCTGGCTGGGGAGCTGAGATCATGGGGAGCTGGGGAGCTGAGGCATGTGGGCATGCCTCATGGTCAAAAAACCAAAACATAAAACAGAAGCAATATTGTAACAAATTTAATAAACACACTAAAAAAATGGTCCATATAAAACAGACCTTAAAAGTAAATAAATAGGGAAAATTCAGGATTATAAATTTCTGGAACATGACCAGAAAAGTCAACCTCAGTATAAACCCAGGCTTTAAATATAAGGCATCATGTTACATGATGACCCTATACCATAATCTTAATAAATGAACTTATTAAGTCCTTTTCCCTTAAAGACTTAATGAATGAACCATGCATGTCCCAGTTCAGTTCAGTTCAGTTGCTCAGTCGTGTCTGACTCTTTGTGACCCCCCTGCCAGGCTTCCTTGTCCATCACCAACTCCTGGAGCTTACTCAAACTCATGTCCATTGAGTCAGTGATGCCATCCAACCATCTCATCCTCTGTTGTCCTCTTCTCCTCCTGCCTTCAAACTTTCCCAGCATCAGGGTCTTTTCCAATGAGTCAGTTGTTCACATTAGGTGGCCAAAGTATTGGAGCTTCAGCTTTAGCATCAGTCCTTCCAATTAATATTCTTTGATTTCTTGAATGAATATTCTATTGATTTCCTTTAGGATGGACTGATTTGATCTCCTTGCAGTCCAAGGGACTCTCAAGAGTCTTCTCCAACACCACAGTTCAAAAGCATCAATTCTTAGGCACTCAGCTATCTTTATGGTCCAACTCTCACATCCATACATGACTACAGGAAAAACCATAGCTTTGACTAGATGGACCTTTGTCGCAAAGTAATGTCTCTGCTTTTTAATATGCTGTCTAGGTTGGTCATAACTTTCCTTCCAAAGAGTAACCATCTTTTAATTTCATGGCTGTAGTCACCATCTGCAGTGATTTTGGAGCCCAAGAAAATAAAGTCTGTCACTGTTTCCACTGTTTCCCCATCTATTTCCCATGAAGTGATGGGAGCAGATGCCATGATCTTAGTTTTTTGAATATTGAGTTTTAAGCCAGCTTTTTCACTCTCCTCTTTCACTTTCATCAAGAAGCTCTATAGTTCCTCTAGACTTTCTGCCATAGGGGTGGTGTCATTTGCATATCTGAGGTTAACTGATATTTCTCCTGGCAATCTTGATTCATGTCCCAAGAGGACACTATTGGTGGGTCTCTGGAAACGCAGTGGTGAGTCCAACAGACACAAAGCCTGTGCTCGTGGAGTCCAGTATTTATTAGCAGTGATAGGTAATGAAGAGTTAACAAGTAGGTAAATTGTTGATGGTGATAACGTCTAAAATAGTAACAACTGGATGTAAGAAATGGATGTTGACAGAAGGTGATGCCTGTTTATTGCATGTGACCAAGAAAGGTGTGCTTCTCTGCAGAATCAACATTTATGCAGAGATCTTAAGGATGAGAGGGACCCACCATGTGCATGGACAGGGAGTGAAGAGGAGGATTGTAAGGGAAGGAAGAGTGTGTGCGTGCATACTGTGTGTATAAAGGCACTGGGTTGCAAAGAGTTAAACTGGGTTGAGCATATGCATGGTGGCAAAACTGAAGTGACCCGTTGTGGCTGAGGACAAAGAGCAGAGAGGCTTGAGATAAGCTTGAACAATCAGTCAGGACCCTGGACCAGCAAAGAAGCTACTGCTGGAAGAATGATATAGCTGTTCTTCTATGCAAAGCAGAAATAGAGACACAGAAGTAGAGATCAAACTAAATGGACGCCAAGGGGTAATAGAGGGGTTAGGATGAATTGGGAAATTGGGATTGACATATACACTACTGATGCTATGTATAAAATAGATAGCTAATGAGAACTTTCTGTGTTGCACAGGAAACTCTACTCAGTGCTCTATGGGTGACCTAAATGGGAAGAAAATCCAAAAAAAGAGGGGATATGTGTATATATGTATAACTGGTTCATTTTGCTGTACAGTAGAAACACAACATTGTAAAGCAGCTATACTCCAATAAAAAATAATTTTTTTAAAAAAAGAAGCTGCTGCAATAATCCAACGGAAAAGAGAAGGTGACTTAAAGAGGGGATGGACACATACAGAAGTGGGCAGATTCCAGACATGTGTTGAAGGGAGAGCTGTCAGGAGTTGCTAATGGATTGGAGATGGGAGAGGAGGGAAGGAGAGAAATGAGGTGTGCTACTCAAATGTGGAGAACCCAACCTCTGCTGAGGTGGGGGAGAATGTTGGATGCACCATTCGGGAGCAGGAGGTAGCATCAAGAGTTCCCTTGTGAACACAGTGTGTGCACACTGAAATAGTGTGGAGTTTAGGAGTCTGGAGTTCAGAGAGAAAGTTGAGGCTGGAGATGAAGCTGTGAGAGTCATCAACCTCAATAAACATATATAAAATGATGAGAGGAGATGCGTTCCCCTGGAGAAATAACAGATTGGAGACAGAAGATCCAAGAGGGGATGGAGAAAACCCTTAATTCTATGACCTCAGCCTGGGGCTTGGGGTTTTGGCATGGGGGCGGGGGGGGCAGATAGGAGGAGAAAAATGAGAGTGTGTGATGTCATGGAAACCAGGAGAGTGGAGCATCTCAGGAAGACAGCTGGGTACTTCAGCGAGGTTAAGTGAGGGGAGGATGGGAAGGTGGTTGCTGGCTTTGTGAAAATGCATGTCAAGGTGACCTTGGCCAGAGCAAGATTGGTGGAGTGTGGGAAGCAGAACCTGGAGTGGTTGTAGGTTGAAGAACACATGCGAGGTTAGAGTGAGGACAGTGTGTGTATATAGCTATTATTATTAATTGTGGCAAATATGCATGATGTGAATTTTTCTGTCTTAACCATATGCAAGAGCACAGTTCAAAGGCATTAAGTATGTCCACCGTGCTGAGCAACCATCACCACCATCATCCATCTACAGAACTCCATTTTCATCTTCGCAAACTGAAATTCTGCACCAATTAAGCCCTACTTCTCCCTTGCTTTTTCCACCCAGCCCCAGACAGTCATTTTTCTACTTTCTGATTCTGTGCATTTGAGTGGAATTCAGCCAGTATTTGGCTTTTTGTGACTGGCTTACTTCCCTTGGCGTATCGGCCTCAACGTTTCATCCATGTCATAGCCTGTGTCAAATTAGCATGTATCAAAATCGCACATTTTCTTTATCTGTGCTTCCATCGATGGACAGCTGAGTTGTTTCCACCCCTTGGCTGCTGTGAACCTGAACCACGCTCTGGGCTCTCTGATGGAGGGACAAGAGGGTGAGAGCTGGAGGGGTACAAAGTCAAGGAGAAGGCTTGGTTTTGATTGTGGTGTTGTTTTTCCCTAAGCTGAGAGAAACCAGGGGATGCTGTGTGCCTTTGGCAGTGATTCTGTGGAGAGGAAGAGGCAAATGCTGAGCAGAAAGGGGAGGGCGACTGATGAAGGGGGAGGGGAAGAGCTCAGACTCTAATGGCACGTGGGCAGTTGGACCCCTTTCATCTGCTGAGAAGGAGGAAGACTTGGCTTCACAGGCAGGTGCTTCAGTGGTTTTGGCAATAGCAGTAAAAGGACAGCTCCGGCAAACGGCTTCAGTTTTCTCCGTGAAGGAGGAAGCAAGCCTATCAGCTGGGAGTTGAAAGGAGAAGAGAAGGTAGAAGGATTAGAGGAGAGAGAAGACCTGAAATGATCACCTTTAAGGAATGTCTTTCCTTCTCAGTTGCACCTTAGAATCACCTGCAGGACTTTCCAAATATTTTCATGCCTGCTCCCTGTTCCCTATCTGATCACAATTTAATTGGTCTTGGGTGGGTCTGGGGTAGCCATAGTTTTAACTATAGTTTAGTTAAAAACAAAGTAATTTTAACCTAGAGTTTAAAGTTAGTATAACTTTAAATGAGTTATGCCCCCTCATGTACTACCTGGGTTGAGAACGGTTTTAGAAGAAAACTAATAGGATTGCTGAGAGAGTCAGACCCTCATTTGAGATTTGTAACCATAAATTTCAAATGAGATGAATTTGTACAGGTTACACATGTGGGTTTGTGCATGTGTGTGTGTGTGTTTCTAGCTTAATAAGTTAAACTGCTTCTCAGCCTGTTTTCTTTTTAAGCTCACATGCTCGAGTCCATCAGTTTCTCATCGATGATTTCTAGCAGTAATGGGAATAGCCACTGTCACCACGTGCCAGGCACAGTTCTGAGCATCTTAGTTCCCTTCATTTGTTCAGCCTCACAATACCGACATCTCCATTTCACAAAGAAGCAATGATGCACAAAGATAAAATCAGGCAGCTGCCACTATTCACATAGTTAATTAATGTGGGATACACAGTGGGACCTGAGACCAGGAAACTTTGACCAAGAGCCTGTCCCCTTGACCATGGCACCATGCCACTTCTGTGCGTGTAATCGAAAAGCCCTAGTTCCAGCCCTGCCCTTCCTGTGACATGAAACAGAGATGAAGCCAGTTGTTGGCGGATACCTCACAAGCTTTGAAGAAATACTTTTGATAAACCTTCTGGTTTATCACATACTCTGAGGATGTGAGGAGCAGAACCAGAATTGCAATGTAAGATCTTAAATGAAAAGTCTGAAGACGTGTGGAATTAGACCCTGAGGTTTCATCATGAGGAGCTGTTTTGACATCTGCTGCCAACACCCGGGCTGGCCGGGCAGATGCCTCCCGAGTTTTCCATCGTGGATCCCTGCAGTAGGGGTAGCACTTGCACTTCTGTGGTGCTGCAACTCTGGAGGAAGGCCCCCGATTTTCCACGTGCAACCCTGGAGGGGAGGATGGAGACTTGGGAGCTTCTTCATGCTGAAGACCTGGGATGAGGTCACAGCATTTACAAATCTGTATTTGGAGAGGATCCCCTCTCAGCTGGAACTTTGTTTCAGATGAAGATGGGAGGGATGGGGGCTCCTAAAGACTAAACAGAGAGCTCTGGCCAAGGAACGTTTCAGAGCACACAGCCAGAGCAGATGCTCACAATATCTTCCCTTAATTGCCATATCCAGTATAAAATAAAAAAACATAAGAAAAGTTCTTAAAAGAACTTATATTTATATTAACAAGAAATTCACAGGAGAAATACTAGAAGAATGCTTTGCACTTAGAAGGTGATTCATAAATATTTGTCAAACAAACGAAATAAAATTCATTAATGAACATATAGTAAAATATCCAGCCTCAGTGATCAAAGAAATGCCTATATAATAGATACCATTTTCCTCCTCTTAGGTTTAAAAAATTAAGAAAAATACATAATATAAAATAGTGCATGTTTCTTTGAAAAGGGAAAGGAAAAAGTTACTCTGATATAGTTACTACATAATTTCTGGAAATAAATCCAGTGATATGCATCAAAAATCTCAAAAGTATATAGACCATTTTGTCCAGCCATTTCATTAATAGGAATAGATCCCAAGAAAATAATTGACCATGTTCTCTGTAAGATATTGAGAACAGCAAAAAATTGGGAACAGCTTCAGTGTCTAGCAATAGCAGATTTGTCAAACAAAATACAGAACTCCAAGCAATGGAACTTTACCATCCAGCCTTTACAACGCATAATGTAGATAATTTAAAAATTTATACAGGTTAGGTGAAAAAAATGCAGATTGAAAAGAGCATAGTAGAATACAATTCTCTGGTTTAGTTATATTAATTATCTGGATGGAAAGTAATCTGGAAGGCTAGATAATAAAAGGTTATCTTTGGTAAGATTGTTGGCATTTTTATTTGCTTTTTCAATTAATTCATATTCTCTAATTTGTCCACAATCTACGTATATTGTTGGAATACTAAAAATTACTTAGAATGAAAAATGAAAGTGAAATAAATTTTGTCAGTTTCCATATGGACTTGATTCAACTTACAAGGTATAAACAAACAGTTTCAAAGTTAGACATGTAAGGTTAACAAAGAACAAAATTCACTACAAAAAGTAGAAGCATGAGCAGTTAGTGGGTGTGCGAGGTGAGCTAGGTAATTGGGTGCTGCATTTATTTATCTGTGAGTTTCTTGGTAGCAAGGGCAAAAAGAAGAACCCAGAAGGTGAGACCATTTTTATTTGCGTGAAAGGAAGGCAAACAGATTTACCTGAAGGGTTTATTCCTCGGGGCTCAAAGGTGGGAGAGGATGTATTCTGTGTGAAGAGCACAAATAAGGCAGTGGTGCTTTATCACATAGATCATCAAAACCTCCTTCAAGGAGGTGATTTCCGAATAGAGCTTTCTTTAAAAACAGCGTGTAATGTTAAGTTGTACTTTGAAATCACCGAGTGCCCAAATTGAATGAGAGTCGTCTCAGGGGATCAAACTCTATTACAGAGAAAGAAACCGAGGGTCAGAGTGGTGACGTATTATAATTTGCTCAGTGAGCAGAAGGGGGACTAGGATTCCTATCTCTTGATTCTTAGCTCAGGGCTCTTTGTACCAAATTCCAAAGTCTCCATCCTCTGTGCCTCTGGTCTGTCTGTTCCTTCGGGACTGGACGGGCTGTTACCAGCCATGTGTCAGTTGTGTTTGTGTATGACCCACCCTCTGGAATAGGATCGTCTCTAAGCAGAAATCTCTTCCTTTGCTGGTACCTCCTTCACAGGGCTCTGCCCAGAGGGGGCCCTGGGATGGGATCCTGCACAAGATGGAAGTGTCGGAACATAGTTTTGCTTTTTTGTAACCTACTTGTACATAGCTTTGGGCTTCCCTGGTGGCTCAGACAATAAAGAATCTGCCTGCAATGCGGGAGACCCAGGTTCAATCCCTGGGTCGAGAAGATTCCCTGGAAAAGGGACTGGCTACCCACTCCAGTATTCTTGCCTGGAGAATCCCATGGACAGAGGAGCCTGGCGGGCTACAGTCCACGGGGTCACAAAGAGTCGGACACGACTGAGCGGCTTTCACTTTCTTTCACTTTGAATGTTTAGGTGACATTAACAGGTGACAGTAACAGGCACAGCAGTACGAGTTGCACTGTTACTGAGTTTCTTGCTAAAAACCAGACAGGCTCCTAAGACCTGTTCATACGTACACCCTCTTATTTTATGGTCACAGCTACATGGTAGGCCTTGCTGGTCCTACCTCCATTTAACCGGTGAGAACACGGAGGCACAGAGCAGGAGGCAACACGTCTAGAAGATGACACAACTGCGGTGTGAATCCAGGTGGAATATTCGAGATCCCCAGCGTCAGCTACCAACCACACTGACTCTCCATCAGTAGCGAGAATGATGGCACCTTATCATCTGGTGAGACGATTCACGGTCCACGCACTGCGCGGGGTGAATGCTAACATACAATGCTTTCCGCACTTGATTTGGAGACAGACGTGAGTTATGTACCCCAGTCCAAGACAGCTGGAAAGTGGTGAGACTTGGATGGAAACCCACCTCTCCTAAACATCTACCCTGTTTTTTGCTGTGTCCTCCACAGCAAACAGGGTCCCGCAATAGGACATGTTCTGAATCTCTGCACGCGAGCCGGATGAACAAGGATTTAACTCACCTCGTGGATGGAGCCTGGGATCTGTGGCTTAAGCATTACCAAGACAGCCACAGGGATATGAGAAACTTCTGTCACTATGGGCCAACCCCATCACTAGGCAAGGTTGACTGTGTGGCTGTTTCTGCATTTTGAGGCCTGGGAAAATTATTGTCCAACCCAGAAGGCCTTCGATTGAAGCAAGGATAGAATCTGATTCCTTTCTTCCCCACTCAGGCCTCACTGAGCACTCAGGCACTCCATGGAGCTATGAACAGATCGCTCTGTGGTGTCCTATTGGGGGAACTAGGGGAAAGCATCAGGGAGGGCTTCCTGGAGATGGTGACGTCTAAACCTTTGGTACCAAGGAAGAGTCAGAGGCATGAGCTCTGGGAAGGGGGCAGCGAGCGACATGAAGAGGGACAGGGCTCTCCCAGGCTGGGAAGATGCCAAGTTACTGGTATCCCAGGAGGGTTCCAGTCCGTACAGAGCTTCAGACACACAGGGGGTACTACCCTCCCCCCACCTCCCACCTCAAGTCTGCTGCTTAAAGCTCCTCTCCCCAAGGCATAAGTGGTCAGTAGAACGCCATGCTTTCCTCCTCCCAGGACAGTTGGCACCGAGCATCCCTCCCACGTAGAGCTATGTGTCATCCCCTCATCCTGTCATCCTTCCCCTGATACCTCAGCTTTCTTTCTTCTACCCCAGGCTGGGACAGCCCCTGTCGGACTCACCCCATTCCATCCAGGGAGAGTCTGCCCTGTGCCTCTCACTGTCAGTGTGCTTGCCCTGGTCTCTCTCAGATTCTGGATGATCTTAAGGGGAGGGAGTTGCCAGGCCAAGCAGAACTGCAGAGGATGTGAGAGAGGACTCTTTGCTACCCAGTAAACAGCTCTCCAGGTGGCTCAGTGGTAAAGAACCCACTTGCCAGTGCAGGAGATGCAGGTTCGATCCCTGGGATGGGAAGATCCCCTGGAGAAGGAAATGGCAACCCGCTCCAGTATTCTTGCCTGGAGAATCCCATGGACAGAGGAGCCTGGTAGGCTACAGTCCATGGGGTTGCAGAGTCGGACAGGACTGAGCGCTCAAGCACAAACAGCTCTCTGTGGTTCTGGCAGGGTGCTGGTTCTGACTCTACCCCCAGGAAACAAAGGAACCTGGGACATTACTCTGAGGTTCCATGTCCCATCTGCATGGTCACTGCTCTGAGAAGTCAGGGGAGGTTGAAAATGCTTTGTAGATGGTAAAGTCCATCGTGCAGGTATGAACCATGTACAGTGCTGTGGTTGACCATGAGTGTGTGCTTTTTGAGGGCGTCACCCTCAGTCTGGCCTCCCCATCCCAGGATTGCTGACAGGCTTGGGGTGAAGTCTGAGGAGCAGGCTCTCCTGACAATATCTGAGCAAGTTCTGCCTATGCCCACAGTCTGTATAAACCTCCAGCTAAAGAATTGGGTTTTCTAAAGAAGAGTGGAGATATATATATATGTATCTATGTATCTGATTCACTTTGCTGTACAGCAGAAGCTAACACCACATTGTAAATCAACTCTGCTCCAATAAAAATGAACTAAAAAACAACTGTTTAAAAATAAATCATCGAAAAGAAAAAAAGAATTGGGTTTTCACACCCTGCTTTGAGCCGGAGGGTCTGAGACTGGGGTTGTGTAGGCGTGGTGTCTGCATCCACTCCGCCCGGCCCACCTTCGAGACTCAATCAATGCTTGATGCCAGCAAACCTTCCTGGGAGGATTTTAACACGGCATTATTATCCCATTCAGGTATAAAATCTTGTCCCCAAAGCTCATTATTCCTATAAATGAGAATGATTGATTTAGACTCTTTTAATGTAATACTCAGACAAATGAGTGCTTTGTTGAAACTTAATAAATACGATCACCTGGAAAGGAAATTCCCTCCTGAAAGGCAAGGAGCCAGACAGACTGCAGGAGAGACGGTAGGAGAGAAAGCCTTGTGGGAAAGGTTCAGGTCTCTCCCCGCCCTCCCTCCATCCCTCCCACCTTCCCTCCCTCTCATGTGTGTGTGACAGATGGGGAGAGAACAGTAAGGGGACTGGGGGTGGGCACGTGGTGTCTGAAGTCTGAGTCAGGGAGGTGAGAGGATGTATTGACTCATCAGCCCCATTTTTCATCCAGTCGCCTAGACTAAAATCTTAGGGTCAACCTTGACTCTTCTCCTTCCTTCACACCTCATATCCACTTTTTCAAACAAATTGTCAGCTCCAAGTATAAATGCAGCCCGTTGTGGTTTCTCCTTGTGTTCAGAACGACACCCGGACTCTCTCTGGGGCTCTGTCTTCCTTTCTGAACCTAGCTCTCTTCTCTCATCCATACCTCCAGCCCAGCGAGCCCCGTTTTTATTCTTCAAGCACAGCAAGTCCATTCCCACCTCAAAGCGTTTATCCAGTGGTGTACTTCTGCCTGGAATTGTCAAGGCTAACTCTTCCCCATCATTCTAAAAACACGTGTTTCTTCTTTGGGCGGGGCAGTGTTTTTTTGATCTCCTATCTAAAGCGTGTACCGACCGTCCCTCTTTTGTATCCAATTGCCTGATGACCCTTATCATAGTTCACATCTGTCTTATTTACATGCTTAGTCATTGATGGTTTCTTTTTTGGAAGATAAACTTTGGAAGGAAGAGACCATTTTTGCCTTGTTCATGTTAGTATCACTAGTAACTAAAAGAGTGCCTGGTGTATCGAAGGGAACTCAGTATTTACTGGATGAGTAAGAAGGAAGCCATAAGATCGCACAGCCAAGGAGGCAGCGGAGAAGGATGCTGTGAGATCATCTCGTACATGGCATCCACCTGTGAGTACCACCTGAGGGCTGTGGCCAAGGAGCCTCACTTGGCAGGGTGCACATCACGATGTCCAGAAGGGCTGGCTCAACCCTGGTGGACCAAGGTCAGGGATGCTGGCTTCAGTCCTTTACAACAGACCACATCAAAACTTGGAGTAGGTCTCCTAAATGGATCAAATTCTCTTTGGGCTTCTGTGACCACGGTGGAAAGGGCAGGGGAAGAGGGAGGGACAGCCTCCTCATGACATCTGGAAGGGCAATTTCTCAAGGTCAGATTTTGCAGAAGCATTTAAAGCTTCTACTCAAGACCCGGGGCCAGGGAGCTTCCACGGACACCAGGAGACTCAGTCTGCTCACAGCTGCCTCATTCCTGAAATTGAGATTTCACACAGAATGCTCTGGATCAGAACAGTTCACCTGCAAGGCTTGTGAGGTCAGCCTGCCACTCTTCCTCCTCATACGTGAGCCTCTTCTCACCTGCCGACCTTCAACAGAGGGTTGAGAGGTTCAGGGACCCTTCCAAGGTCGATGGAAAGTTTTATCCACCCCGCTGCCTTTCGGTAATAGCTCAAGCTTCCATCCCAGATAAATGAACATCTCCCTTAGGTTTAAAAATCGCCAGAAGGCGTTGCATTCTTTTGGTTCTGTTTTTATTACATCGTGAACATCAGTACAAGGTTAAATACACACAGAGAGAGACATCAGAAGGCTGCAGAGAGAGTACACATTAACATACTTGTACACAGAGAGACCGACAGAGTACGCACATACATGGAGAATAGAGATCCCAGCCGCCGGAGAGCTGGCTACATCTGGGGTGCATTCCTACACAGAGATACAGAGAGCAGAATTCGGTTGATAAATGTCATCAATTAAAATCCAGCCGTTTGTGTTACAGTTGACAATGACAGTGGTATACAAAGCCTTATTACATCTCCGAAGCCTCAAAGAGCTTACCAGAAGCATCTCAGAGGCCAGGCTCTGAGGGGAGGAGAGAAGCCAGTGGTGACCACAGAGATAATGAGGGGAAGAAAACGGACCATCAGTCGCAGGAGCCACGGGGCAAGACAGCGGGGACATTGGAGGCACACTCTTCAAGAACCTTGGTGCATTGAGACAGTCGAAGGCCCTCCTCCGCCTAGAGCCTCAGCCCCAGCCCCACCTCCATTCTCCAGAGGTTGAAAATGGCCCCATAGGAGCCTGTTTCTGCTTTGTTCGCGTTACATTTGGTGACTAAGTTTCCAGAGCTGAATACAAGGCAAAGGGCATCGCTCCTGCATGGTGAGAACTGCCATCAAAACCTCCAGCTGTCAGCCTTGGGGTCTGGCCCTGCCTGTGTCGCTGACTAGCTGGGTGATCTGGACAGGTCACTTAACCTCTCTGAGTCTCAGTGTCTTCACTTATGACATAATGGTCCTGGCTAGTTGCCCTCTAGACTCCTGCCAGTTCTTACACAGGGAAATTCAGGGGACTTTTAATAGCATCTTTTTCTTTATCAACTTTTTATTTTGTACTAGGGTATAGCAGATAAACAATGGTGTGATAGCTTCAGCTGAACAGCAAAGGGACTCAGCCATAAATATACATGTATCCATTCTCCTCTAAAATACCCTCCCATCCAGGCTGCCACATAACCTTGAGCAGAATTCCCTGTGCATAATAGCACCTTTTTCTGAAGAAATAAAACAAACAGGAAATGATTGAAAGAAGGTAATCGATATTCCCAGACACCCCCCTACCCACACCCCACTGTCACCCCCAGAGACCAGACCCAAAGCCAGCAACCAGACACCTTGAGACCCGGCTCTGTGCCCAAAGCCATCACAAGGCATTCAGGGAAGACTTCTCAGAATTAGGAGCCACGAGTGCCTCCTCCTCAAAGGCAGAGGTGACATCACATTTGCTTTATAGACTCCAGCCCCCAACCTGGTGCCCAGCTCGTAGAAGATGTGTTTAGTCTTAGCCTCCCACAGCTTCATATGTCAGAGTGATTGGACTGAAGTTCCGCAAGGTTCGAGTCCAGATATTTCAGCCTCTTCCTTTGTTTCTGAGGCTCAACTAGAGGGACTTCAAAACACCAAAGTGGAAACTAGGAAAAATGAAGTGATGGGTATCAAGAAACTGGCCACTGCCTGGCACAGCAGTGGCCGGGGAACATGGCAATTCCTCCGTCATCTCTGCCTTTCCCTCTCTTTTTCTCTCCTTTTCCACCATCAGGAGAGGGAATAAGACCCCTTATGTTTTTATTCCCTGTCTGCAAGTTACCACTGAGCCTTGGAAGGGTCTGAGACAGAAGATTCTGTTCTCTGACTGTCTCTAGGTGGCCATTGTGATCACTCTGTCTGTTTTCTCGGTTGCCCAGTACTCAAGCACCCACCTTGGGACCATCTGAATGCTCTTCGCTGCTTGGAGGAGTCGCTTCACCTCTCTGAGCCCGAATCCTTTTGTCTGTACTAGGCTGGCTGGAGAATGTGGTGAAGTGACGGATCTGATGTGCTCAGCACTGAGCCTGGCAGAGTCACTCAATAAACCCTAGTTAGTTTCACTTCCTTGTCATCATTACTGTCACGAAGGGGCAAGAGGGTTGGGGGAGGGTGGATGTGGCAGTGACGCTATCCTGCTGCCACAAGCGTACCCTGTGGGCCTCCGGGGCTTTGGCTGCAAACAGCTGGGGCTGCACCCTGAGCCACAGCGACACACAGCTGGCTTCCTAAGGATGCATAATTAACATCCAGCCAACGGAAGCTTCTCTTCTGAAGAGAAGGGCAGAGACACAAACCCCAGGGTCCACCCTGGAGCAGGAGGTCCACAGGGCCTAGAATTCATTGCCTCCCTGAACTGGGAGGAAATGGAGGACCCTGGGAAGAGGTGGTGGGGGCAGCATCGTTGTCCAAGGTGTTGGCAGAGAGCCCTGGCAGAAAGGGCTGCCCAAGAAGTGGGCAAGGAGTACCACTGTCCCTTCTTTTAGGACCTTTCATCCCCCTACAGCACTTTTGCATGTACCCTACCGCCTACCCCCCCCCCCCCCCCCACAATACACACATACATGCCTTTCAGCTTCACCCCCCAACCAGGTCCTACAGGGTCTCCTTCTCTAGGCAATGACAGGCTCCAAATAGCTCTCTGCCTTAGCAAGACATCCCTCAGCTATTTAGCGCCTTAGGACGGGCTCATTTGTGCTATGGTGCTAATGTGCACTAAGGCTGCGTGTCTACGAGCAATGCCTCACATTAGTCCCTGTTAAATAGTGGCTACAAACATGTGCAGCATGTCTCTGGAGGCTGAGACCGGGGCAGAGCGTTGAGTCATTGGTCCAGGCAGTATTGACCAAGGGAATCTGACTGAATGCCTGACGCAGGCACTCTTTACCTCCTGCCCAGATTGCATTCTGAAGTGGCCTGAAAGCCCCTTGCAGGAGGTCTCCAAAGAGACGGTCTGGAAAAGCAGCCTTGTCAAGCCCCAGCATATTTAGGGATAGAAGCAAGCTGTGAGGTCGCACAACTCCAGGGGGCGCCCTTCACACTGCTGCCTCAGTGCATGGAACCGGTTGTCTGCAGCAGTGCTGGGCACAGCCTGTGTGCTCATATTCAGCAGCCCTGGATGGAGGAGTCCTGGAACAGTGGTCAACCAGCCAACTTTTATAGGTGACGAAACTGAGGCACAAAGGTCAATTGACCTGCCCACAATTCCCTCCTAAGGTGAGACCCCCCATACCCAACCCAAGACATATTTTATACCACACTTTCCCTGGTTTGCTCTAAAGACCAGCCTTTCCCTCGTACAGAACAAAGATGTATCCATAGGTCACCACTGGCCCAGATATGTTTATGTATACATAGACACACACATATATAGGATATATCCAAAATGGTAGCCATGAAGCACACATGGCAATTTAAATTTAAATTAATTCAAATGAAATTTAAAATTTCATTTTCTGTGTTATACCAGTGATATTTGAAGTATTCAGTAGCTATATGTGGCTTGTGGCTACCATATTGGGAATTTCCATGATCTCAGAAAGTTCTGCTGGGTCGGCTATAGATTATACTGGGTCCACAAAGAGACTGGGAGGTGGGGCAGAAAGAGTTGTGGTTTTCCTGTTTATCTGTGTTTCATTCATTGCCCAGTGTGCCAAACATGGTGGTAGCACTTCGCCTGCCTGACCTCATTCATTCTTCACAAGCTCTGTGATGTAGGTGTTTTCACGAATCCCTTTTTACAGTTGAACTCAATAAGGTTAAGTAACTCACCATGATCACACAGCCCATAAATGATGAGCCAAGGCTCTGACTCAAGTCTGTTTGATTTCAGAGGCCAGGTACTTAAATACTAATCTCTCCTGTTTCCAGTGGATAGAAAAGGATATAGACCCAAATGCTGCTATTAAAGGCAAGCAAACAGATGCTGTTTGCACGATGACAAAGACAAGGAAGGGGCTCAGAACCAATTACAGGAATTAATGAGGCTTGTTGGGTCCTAGAAGGGAAGACCAAGGGGTGAGTTCATCCTGTCCTCTAAGAATGGGAGACGGCCATGCAGGCAGTAGCCCTCCGTGGGTACCAAAAGCCAGGTGTGGAAAACACAGCTCACCCAGTGCAGCTCAACCTATGACCTGCAGGGAGAGAGACCAGGTGGTGAAGTGTCCGGGGAGAAGTCAGCCCCCCAAGGTCACAGGGCTCCAAAGTGGTGAACCCTGAGGCTCGTGCTGGGTGATTAACACCCAGAACCACCTCGACCTTGGACCAGACAGCGTTATCCTGGGGCTTGGGTTTCCCGCAGCTAGAGCCCCGCAAAGTGGCCACAGGCAGAGGCAGCTGCTTGCCCCACTTGCCTGAAACTTTCCTGGTTTAACCTTGAATTTCTCACCTCCCAGGAACCCCACATTCCTGGGAAGACTCAGAATGGCTGGTCACCCTCATCAGAAGGTAAATCATCCTCTCATGGTCCTTGGTTTGACTGCATATCGGATGCTTTGAACAATATTAATGACTGACTCCCAACTCCAGACATTTTGATTTAATTGGTCTAGACGTCAGCCTGAGAACTGAGCCTTTTAAAAGCTTCCCAGGTGATTCTAATGCACAGTCGCGGTAGAGAGCCACCAGCTTAGCCTGAGGAATCTGGCCTGATCCTGTTGCCGGGTTAACCTATCGCGGCTCAGCTCTGTCCCTATCCCCTGTGGCGTTGTGATTTATAAGAAAAAATATACATTTCATCTCCGCCTCATTTCTGGCATAGAACTCGTAAAACCCTTGGAATTCCTAAGCAAGGAGTGCAATCAGGGTGTCTTTTGTTATGCTAATGAAGCGATTTTTTGGACCCCCCCCCCCACAGCCGGGGGCTGGTTACCAGGGAAACCGCTGTAGTCATTAGATGGTTGGAACTTTCAGTCCTGCTCCCAGACCTCCAGGGTGGGGAAAGGGGGCTGGAGGTTGAACCAATCGCCAATGGTCAATTATTTACTCAATCATGCCTGTGTAGAGAAGCTTCCAGAAAAAACCCCAAAGGCTGGGTTCTGAGTGTTCTGTGAGCCCATGGAGGTGCTGGGCAAGTGATGCACTCAGAGGACGCGGGAACTCTGAGCCCCTACACACTGTGCCCTGTGCAGCTCTTCCATCTGGTTGCTCCTGATATCATTGATGATATTCCTGTATAATTTGTGTGTGTGTGTTTAGTCACTCAGTCCTGTCTGACTTGCAACCCCATGGACTGTAGCCCACCAGGCTCCACTGCCCATGGAATTTTCCAGGAAAGAACACTGGAGTCAGTTGCCATTTCCTACTCTGGGGGATCTTCCCACCCCAGGGATCGAACCCATGTCGCCTGCACCAGCAGGCAGATTCTTTATGACTAGCTACCTGGGTTGCCCCCATCCGTTTATGATAAACTGATATAAAACAAGTAGAAAGGCAGAAAAAGAAGTAAGTAATACAGTAAGTAAAATATTTTTCTCTGGGTTCTGTGAGCCGCTGTAGCAAATTCATTGGCCCTTAAGGAGAGGTCAGAGGAACCTCCCACCTATAGCCAGAAGCCTGGGTAATAACCTGGACTTGTGAGTAGGTCTGAGGTGGAGAGGGGAGGGGCAGCCTTGTAGGACTCAGCCCTTATTAACCTGGGGAATCTGACATCATCCACGGTTTCTGGGTAGAGAGCATCAGAAGTGAGTTGAACTGTAGAAACCCAGCTGGTATCAGAGGATGGCTCAGAGTGGGGGAAAACCCACACACTGATTGTCAGATACTACCCTCCAACCAGGCCCGATATAAACCCAGCCCGGCATCCAAGAGCTTCCATGCCATGGCTCCAGTTTAATTTTCTAGCCACTTCATCCTAGCTAGTGAAGCCAGCTAAAGTCGCTCAGTTGTGTCTCAGGCTTTGTGACCCCATGAACTGTAGTCCACCAGGCTCCACTGTCCATGAGATTCTCCAGGCAAGAATACTGGAGTGGATTGCCATGCCCTCCTCCAGGGGATCTTCCTGACCCAGGGATCAAACCCAGGTCTCCTGCATTGCAGGCAGATTCTTTACCATCTGAGCCACCAGGGAAGTCTCATCCCAGCTAAGCGTCCCATTATCTTAAGCAATCACTCTGGGAACCCCCGATGCAAGGAGTCAATAGATCATACTTGGAGAAACTCTGTTCTCACCTCCGCCATCTGAAGCCCCCTGTTGACTGGACCATTCTGTGTGGATGCAGAGGTTGTGCGTTTTTGCCTATAGGTTCTCTAGCTGGTAAGTAACTAGAAATTTAGCTAACAGTTTCAGGGAATGCAGGGCCAGGTCTGGGCAGTGACACGGTGGTGGGGGTCTGGGCAAGCACAGTAAGTAATGGACAGGCAAGACAGAGACAAGGACGGGATTGGGGGGAATTCTGGGGTGGAATTCTGACGAAATAGGAAGAGGGAGGGATGAAGCAGTTGTTCGAGGGTGTGGGGAGATAACGCCTCTGCTCCTGCCACGGCCCCCTTTGGCTCCACTGGGATAAAGCTCCCCATGCATTCAGCTCGTGGATGTGATCCTGGTTGGGGGACGAGGGCCCCTGGCCACGCCCCAGCCTCCAGTATCGACATCGGGAAGGTCTGCCTGCTTGCCCAGCCTGACTTAATTGGTATTTCTCCTAATTATCAGATTTAATCACCACCTCTCCAGTGAGATAATTTTTGACTCAAATGAGAAGTTAGTATAAAAAAAGGACAAGTAGACAAAGAAATACAAGGGAGAACAGAATTCAGTATAGAAAGCATTTTTAAATGGCGTGTGCGTGTGTGTGTGTGTGTGTGTGTGTGTGTGTGTGTGTGTGTGTGTGGTGAAACATTATTTCCTGTTCATCGCTATCTGACAGGAGCTCTGAGGCAGGGTCTCTGAGGGGCTCCTGGACTTGGCAGCTGTCTCGGGCTGGGCGGGGGGAGACCAGGGGCTCTGAGACTGGCGAGACTGGGAATCTGGAATTCAAATATGGCTCTCTGGCTTCGGGGCAATCCGGATGGCACCCCTGCGCCTGGCCCCTTGCTGAGGGTGGGAGGTGAAGCACCTGTGGCCTTTCTTGAACCAGAGGTTGGAGGGGTGGGCAGGTGGGGGTAGGGGGAGCAAGGAAGAGGGTGAAAAGGTGTGTGTGTGTGTGTGTGTGTGTGTGTGAGAGAGAGAGAGAGAGAATTGTCTCTGGCTGACCACAGAAATGGCCACAGTGATCAGAGGTGACCTTGCTCTATGGGTGAGGAAGCTCCCATGAGCTCATAGTAGCCCTGACTCGAAGCTTCTGGAACATTCATTACACTCCTGGAACACTTACCTATTAGTGTTTAGAGAATCTGGGAAAGGGCCCCATTTACCAGAAGGCTGCCCTCCAGGGCCCTTCCTACTGCTGCAGGAATTCTGGCAGGGAGGTTGGGAAAGAGACTGGGAGAGAGGAGCAGAGAGGTGTGGAACCTGTGAAGAGAGCTGACTGCGTGGCCATAATGAAGCAGAGGGGAGCGGGGCTCGGGGACCCCGAGGAGTGCCGGAACACAGGGAGACCCGGAGCTGGGGTCCACCCTCAGGAGGAGGCTGCCCTCACCTTGACCTGTCATCCGGTGACTAGCTGAGACTTCCAGAGAATTCCAGTGCTGGGGAGACTTTTCCTGGGGAGACTGTTTCCTAGGGAAATAGTGGAACCAGGCGGAAGGGCCACCAGAGGATCCCAGATCCCTGGAGGGTCTCTGTCCCCTGTCCACAGTCAGGCTGGGATCTGGTGTGTGACCCAAGTTTGAGGCCCACAGCTGCACTTGTCCCGCTTCTGCTGGGAGGCCCAAACAGGCTCACAAAGCCGCAGGTGGATGGAGGAGGCCCCTGAGCTGAAAATCCCCCTGTGGACGGACGCTTTTCCCTGGGCCTCTCAGCCCTCTATGGATTCATCAACAGACCCTCCCCTGGTACTCCCGCTACACCACCACTCTGGAGGAAACGAGACAGGAAACGTCAAGGAAGGCCTCTGGCCCAGGTCTGACCACAGGCGGCTGGGAGTCTGGCCACCTGCCCTTCCCTCTGTAGCGAGTCAGGACCCGACACCACCAGTGGCTGCACCTCTCCAGAGGGTAGTGGAGCGTGTGGGCTCAGAAGCTGCTGGAGCAGAGTGTGAATAATGGAAACTGCTTCTGCCTTCATTAGGCTCACATTAAAATCTCACTCCCTGAAGCTTCAGAGGTGGCAGGGAGGCCCCTCCCTCCTCCATGGCCCTGGATGCCCGGGTCTCCTTCCACCCAAGTGCACACATTCACACATCCCTCTCACTTTCCCCTTCCCCTTCATCCTCCGCGGGCTCACCGTCTGCTCCACGGTGACCATCACTTGCCGTTGTCCCCGCCCCCTCCTCCTGCCTCCGCTCCCTTGGGCACCCCACAGCCCTGAGCAAAGCAGCTACTCCAGCTCTCTGCCCAGTAACTAGGAGAGCAGGCCAAAGCCTTGGCATGCGATGGTCCTGTGAAAACAAGGGTGGATGGCGGGCAGAGGGGGTCCTTCATTCGTGTCCGACTCTTTGTGACCCCTGTGGACTGTAGCCTGCCAGGCTCCTCTCTCCGTGGGATTTTTCAGGCAAGAATACTGGAGTGGGTTGTCATTTCCTTCTCCAGGGGATCTTCCCGACCCAGGGGTCGAACCTCAGTCTCCTGCATTGGCAGGTGGATTCTTTACCACTGAGCTACCTGGGAAACACCCCACCCCCACCTCCACCCCCGCGTTGGCTCCTTGTACCGGCCTGTATATTCCCAACCTCCTTCTGATAACGAAGAAAGAATGGTAGTGGCTGATTTGCTTTGTGTATGACTGAGAACAGAAGGGAAAGCCCTTAAGAGATGTGGATGGAAACTTTTATTTTCAGATATTCCTAAGCCACGGTTTCTCAGACTCGGGAATACTCCCATCTGGAGGCCAGATAATTCTTTGTTGTGTGTGTGGGTGGGGAGAGTTGAGGAGGGACTGTTCTGTGCATCGTATGAGGTTTAGCAGCATCTCTCGTTTTGACTCAATGAGGCCAGTAAACTGGCTTCCTCCTGCCCATCCGGCTGTCCCTGGGGAGCAAAACTGTCCCAGCTTGAGAACCACTGTGCAAGACTGGCTTCTCATTTAGGCATCCGTGTGGCCTTGGTGTGTGTGTCTTCCACCACCCCATCCCACCCCCAGCTGCCACCCTTGCCTCCTACCATCTACCCTTGAGCATCCTGGAACTCTCAGAATTGCTTTTTCTTTCATTTGACAGATGAGGACGCTGCCTACTTTGCAGATGGATGTGAAGAACATGAGATAAAAACTCCAGAAAATATATTTAAGCACTACACTCTGTTATTATTATATGCAAATAAAACTAAGTCTATATACTCAAGGGAGAGTTAATTTTAAGTGATGATGAATAAGGGCACTTCAGAAACTCAGTATGATTAGATTGGGAGATTTGTGAAAATAGTTTAAAAGGAGGAAGGGACTCAAGAGTCAGAGTGAGAGAAGGAGAAAAATGTGGGAGCAGGTGCCAAGAGACAGATTGCCATAAAAAGCGGGATCTTGGAAAACATGGTGGCTAAGAGGTCACAGTTGGTCCAGAGGTAAATAGAGGGGCTGATATGGGGCTTCAAGGAAGGGATGTGTAGGTTAGGGTTGGAGGAGGTGTGTGATTATGCTAGGATGAGGATTTAGGAATTTGAAAGCTAGCCAAGGAGGGTGAGCAAAGAGGAGAGCCTGCACAAGCAAGATTTAAAGCAGGAGACCGACCCACTCCACACGAGAAAATAAGACCGCTTCAGAGACAGAGTTAGGGATGGGCAAATAACCAAATGAGGCTGGTCAGGGCCAGTGCGCCTCAGCCTACATTGCTGGAAAGAATATACTCTCTTTCTCGTGAGGTTGCTAATCTGGAAGAAGAAACCTGCCTGAGGAGGTGGTAATGCAGAACAGAGAGACAAGAGATAGATGACTGATGATACCATCTGTACACCTGGATCCAGCCATGCCTGAACTCCAGAATCCCAGGCTCTTCCAGCAAAATAAAGGGTCCCTTTCACTAGTGAATGTGTTGATTCTGACCAGTGTATTACCAATAATTGCTGCCTACAAATAGTGAGCACCACAGAGTCCTTCGTGCCAGTTTGTGGACACTGTTGAGCTATTATGTGCTGATTTAGTTATCCATTTGCCCACTGAGAGCTCACAGGACCGGCCTTGGACAAAGCTAAGTCAGGAAAGTTAGCTCTTCTCTTGTAGCGTCACAAAGCTCCAGGTTCTTTAGTCCTGGTCGCAAAGTGTGGGTCGCTCAGTCATGTCACTTAGTTGTGTCCAACTCTTTTGCAACTCCAAGGACTATAGCCCGTAGCCCACCAGGCTTCTTAGTCTATGGAATTCTCCCGGCAAGAAGAATACTGGAGTGAATAGCCATTCCCTTCTTCAGGGGATCTTCCCGACCCAAGGATTGAACCTGGGTCTCCTACCTGCAGGTGAATTCTTGAGCTGTTCCCAATGCTTTCAGCCAAAACAAAAACTGACCTGATGATAGATTTTTTTTTTTCGCCCTTTAGTCTGAATGAGATTTGAACAGGTTTTTGCCTTTTAAAGCAATTTAGGCAAACATTTGTTTGAGCTCTTGATAATCTTTGCTGAGAGGCAATTTAGGGCCCTCGGGGCAGTGGCCAGAAGGTGAGTTGTCACTGGTGACTTGCTATCAAGAAGAGTCACATCCCTAAGACTAGACCCCAGGTTCTCAGGAGGGGGCAGTGCAAGCTAATTTCATTCCAAGCTGGAATTCAAAAGAGTCAGGCAGGCCAGAGACAGGATATTTACAATAGGGTGTTCGCATTAGCAAATTGCTAAATTGAAATGTTTCCAGCCTTAGAAAGAGTCAGGGGCATTGGGACACTCTGGCTGAAGCTAATCCTATTATTTGGAACTCTATCAGCACCGGCTTCTGGCTGGAGCCTAATCTCGGGGGTGGATTACTGAGTAGGGGTGCTGCTTTTCTTTTCTGTTCTCTTGGCTTTCATGATATTTCCCGGGTATGTGGCTGGATTAGGACGAAGACTGTGGCTGGTCCTTCCCTTGCTCCCATCCTCCTCCTAGCCAAATCCCACAACATTCCCTGGGAACGCTGTTTGTGGTTAAGAGTGATAAGCTAGCAAGAAACTTTATTTTGCGAACAGTGAGAAAACAACAAAGGAAATCGACTTTTCGCTCTAATTTGCAGGCTGGACTCAGCACAGTGATTGTCATATCCTCTGAATGCCCAAGAGAAGAAGAGAGAACTTTGCTAAAACTGAGAGCTTCATTCCTTCCTTCCTCTTTCATTCAATTGTTCACTCATTCACTCACTCATCCATTTGCCCATTCATTCATTGCAGTGGCCCTTGGTGCCTCCTGAGGGTAGGCATGGTCATGATCCATCAGTGCTCATACAAACCCAGACATGTGCATGAATGGGGCTGCCTGTGTATTTCCGAGATGAGGGACTCAGTAAACTTCTTCTGTGAGGGGCTGGAGTGTAGGCTATATGTTCTGTGTCACAACTATTCAACTCTGCCATTGTGGCCTAAAAGCACTGCAGATAATAGATTACAAATAGCATGGCTATGGTCTAATAAAACTTTACTTGTGAAGGCAGATGGCACCAGATGTGTGGCCTGAAGTGGTAGTTGGCTGACACTTGGGCTAGCCACCAACTGTACTAGTGACTCAGTTTCCTTGTGTGAACTTAGTAACCACAGTCTGCCTATTTCTCTGCACCCCTTCTGTGGTGGGTGTTGGAGACTCATCTTCCTGTGTGTTAGTACAAGGATGGCTCAGGAAGGCAAGTGAGGTAGACCAGATGGCCCTTGGGACTCCTCCCAGCATCCACATGCCAAGTTTTCAGGTGGATGAAGACTATGAAAAATCACTTCCTCAGTGTCTGTTTATGGTCTGACTGTGGGTGGTGTTCCGACTGACCTGGGAAGTGTCCTCAAAGATAAAGGGGCACAGTGCCCACCGGGCTGGGGTCTTTGCAGCCCATCTTTTGGATCTATTGGTTGGGTGGTTTATATTGTATATGGCATATTGATTCATTCAACTCTTTGTTCTTCTCTGTAGCTGGACTTAGTGGAGGTGCCTCATAATTATTTTTTGATTATCTGCTAACTCCATGTGCAGCCTTATGCATGACATTCTGGTTTCAGAGGAAAAAGACTTGGGAGCTCACAGAGTAGCAGGGGAAAAGAAAAATTCGCAATTAAGAGTCCAGTGTGCTAAGTGTGGTGAGAGCAGTGAGCAGTCATGTGGAAGGACAAGTTGGTTCCAGGGCTATATCAGGGGAAGGTGGGGTGATACCGTGTCTCTTTCTGGGGCTTAATTCCAGAGCACAGAGAGCCTCTTGGAAGAAAGAACTCTCCTCTCAGGGGCCACCCAAGGACCCCTGGGCCCTTCACCTGCTTAGGGCTCCAGAGTGCTGCGGCTGAGGTCTGGGGAGCCCGTTTGTAGGAATGAAGAGCGGCCCATTCAAGGCAAAAACTTTCCCTATTTGCTTCTTACAGCAGTTTTTGTTTATCTCATTATCTCCCAACCTGAAGAACAGGACCATCTGGCATGCGGGCATGTTAACAAGATCATAAATTAGGAGGAGAAATGAAGCCAGATTTCCATAATGGTCGCAAGACAGAAATCAACAGCGCTGGGAAGGAATTTGCCGGGAAGGTAGGGTGGGAGGGAGCCGAATGAAAAACGCCTCAGCACATCCAGCCTGAATGAAAAACACAGATCCAGAGCCATTTAGGAGGAGTGTTTTTCAGAAAGTGCTGGCGCAGCAGTCGCCCCTCCCAGTCTTTCTCTCCTCTCCTGTCTTCTGGGTCCTGCCTTCGGAATGGGGCCGGCTTGAACCCCCTCGCTCTCCTAGGTCGTTAGCACAATTACTGAAATAATTGTCTGACGACTCCCTCTGCATCTCACCCAGTGCCCAAGGCCTCACGAGCTTGGACCAGCGCTCAGGCCACTAGTATTTCCATAGGCTCTGCCTCCTTCCAGGGACCCTGGGCCAAGACAGCGACAGCGATTAAGTGAGAAGAGAGGATACTGCCCATCCGGGACGCGGATGTTAAGAGTGCCCCCGGTGCCTGTGCACAGAGTCTTGCCTAGTGTCACCATCAGACTGCTCTTGGCTTTTTGGCAGAAAGCCCCTCCCCATTCCCTGAGTGCCTTAAAGAAGCATAAGAGCAAACCTCCAAGATTTGGGGTCTGGTTCCAGAATCACCGCGAGCAAGTCACATGAATCCTTTGGTTTCCCAGTGTCTATAAAATTTATATTTGCGTTATACTGTAGTCTTTTAGGGGCTTCCCTGGTGGCTCAGATGGTAAAGAATCTGCCTGCAATGCAGGAGATCCAGGTTCAATCTCTGGGTCCAGAAGATCCCCTGGAGAAGGGAATGTGGTCTATTAAGTGTTCAACTGAGTTATGTCTAAAAAGATGTGACACCTTAA
Source organism: Budorcas taxicolor (assembly GCF_023091745.1). Lineage (NCBI taxonomy): Eukaryota > Metazoa > Chordata > Mammalia > Artiodactyla > Bovidae > Budorcas > Budorcas taxicolor. Next base: position 30,040,631 of record NC_068928.1, on the reverse strand, counting down.
TTGAAAAATACTTTATTGCTGAAAAACATTCACCATCATTGGGGCCTTCATTGAGTTGTAATCTTTTTGCTATAGTAACACCAAAGATCACTGATCACAACTCATCATAACAAGTATAGTAATAATGAAAAAGTTTGAAATATTGTGAGAATTAACAAAAAATTTCAAACTTTTGTTTCATGGATTAACCATCAAGGAGAATGGTTTCTCCTTTTCAAAAATCGAGAGCACACTTGATAGAATGAGGCTGAAGAAACAAAAAGCATGATCATTTTTAAGTTACCTGATGGAAGAGGAGGCTGATATTGTGAGGGTAAAATAACAAACTTCTGTTTTTTTTTTCCAATTCAGTTCAGTTCAGTTCAGTCGCTCAGTCGTGTCCGACTCTTTGCGACCCCATGCATCGCAGCACGCCAGGCCTCCCTGTCCATCACCATCTCCTGGAGTTCACTCAGACTCATGTCCATCGAGTCTGTGATGCCATCCAGCCATCTCATCCTCGGTTGTCCCCTTCTCCTTCTGCCCCCAATCCCTCCCAGCATCAGAGTCTTTTCCAATGAGTCAGCTCTTCACATGAAGTGGCCAAAGTACTAGAGTTTCAGCTTAGGCATCATTCCTTCCAAAGAACACCCAGGGCTGATCTCCTTCAGAATGGACTGGTTGGATCTCCTTGTAGTCCAAGGGACTCTCAAGAGTCTTCTCCAACACCACAGTTCAAAAGCATCAATTCTTCAGCGCTCAGCCTTCTTCACAGTCCAACTCTCACATCAATTCATGACCACTGGAAAAACCATAGCCTTGACTAGACGGACTTTTGTTGGCAAAGTAATGTCTCTGCTTTTTAATATACTATCTAGGTTGGTCATAACTTTTCTTCCAAGGAGTAAGCGTCTTTTAATTTCATGGCTGCAGTCACCATCTGCAGTGATTTGGGAGCCCAAAAACTTAAAGTCAGCCACTGTTTCCACTGTTTCCCTATCTATTTCCCATGAAGTGATGGGACCGGATGCCATGATCTTCGTTTTCTGAATGTTGAGCTTTAAGCCAACTTTTTCGCTCTCCTCTTTCACTTTCATCAAGAGGCTTTTTAGCTCCTCTTCACTTTCTGCCATAAGGGTGGTGTCATCTGCATATCTGAGGTTATTGATATTTCTCCTGGCAATCTTGATTCCAGCTTGTGTTTCTTGCAGTCCAGCGTTTCTCATGATGTACTCTGCGTATAAGTTAAATAAGCAGGGTGACAATATACAGCCTTGACATACTCCTTTTCTTATTTGAAACCAGTCTGTTGTTCCATGTCCAGTTCTAACTGTTGCTTCCTGACCTGCATACAGATTTCTCAAGAGGCAGGTCAGGTGGTCTGGTATTCCCATCTCTTTCAGAATTTTCCATTGGGGAAGTAATATCATAATAGATACACATCATGAATGTGTTGATGTTAGGTAGCACAAGGCTCTAATACCACCTGCAAATTTATCTCTACTCAGTTTCTTTTCTTAAAATTATTTTCATTTATTTATTTATTTTGGCTGCACCAGGTCTTAGCTGCAGCATGCAGGGTCTTCAGTCTTCATTGCAGCATGGAGACTTTTCAGCTGTGGTACGTAGAATCTAGTTCCCTGACCAGGGATCAAACTCAGGTCCCCACTTTGGAAGCGTGAAGCCTTAGCTACTGGACCACCAAGGAAGCCTCTCTGCTCAGTTCCTTTTCAAGGGGCAGTTCACTGACAAATTTTTCACTCTCTGCCATGATTTTTCACCTATTCAAGCCTCTAAATTTTTAAACAAGTCAGTTTTGATCATTTAATGGTTCCTATAAAGTTGCTGTTTTTGTAAGTATCTTCTGAATCTATGGTTTCTTCCCCTATCTTGGTCCTTATTTTGTATCTTTATCTCTCTCTCTCTTTCTAGCTCTTTCTCATCAATGGACACTTTCTTTGTATATTTTATTTGTATTTTGTTCCAGCCATAATTCTTGAATTGACTAATCCCTTCTGTTTGTAATCTATTCATTTCTGCTTTTATCAGTTATACCCTGCAAGTTTCCAAGGATTATTTAATTGCATCTTTCTACATTCTGAGGTGAATGGGTGGTTTATTTGTTTTCATTCATTTTTATTCAGTAAATTCACTGACCTTTTCTTTATAGCCCAATATATGTCATATGTTGTAAATGTCCCCCGGCCACTAGAAAAGAAAATATTTTGACTTCTTTGTAGGTTAGTGATGTAAATATTTAATTATTGAATATTTATGCAGATAACTATTGCTTTATTCTTTGAATTCTAGATTTCTTAAGAAATGCTCCCCTTTATTGTTTCTGTCAGTTTTTTTTTTTAAATTATGTTTGGGCTTTAGATATTTTGATATAATGTTGTTATATACATGAAGATATAGGTCTATTAGATCTTCATTATGGATTATTTATTTCATGAGTAAAAAAATGACTATCCTGTAAATGATTTATCTCTTGAATTCTATACACCACTGCTTTTTTTCCCCCATCATCTGGTATTTTTCTGTCCAGCTCTTAATTTTAAAATTTTTGGAGCAATTATGCTTCAGGTGTATTTCTTGTAGGTAATACAAAACTAAGTTTTATTTCTTGAACCATTTTGAAAGTCTGTATTTTAACAATGTAGTTGAATCTATTTATCTTTTTTTTTTTTAATATACATGACCTGTTCTTATTTCTGCATTATTATTGTTATTATCATTTTGGTTTTTTGCTTTTTATGTTTCCTTGATGCTTATTTCATACCATTAGCTTAATGGGACTATGTTTATAATCCTATAATGTTATTTTTAGTTCTACTGGTAGCTACTGGGGCTTCCCTGATAGTTCAGTTGGTAAAGAATCTGCCTGCAATGCAGGAGACCCGGGTCGGGAAGATCTGCTGGAGAAGGGATAGGCTACCCAGTCCAGTATTCTCAGGCTTGCCTTGTGGCTCAGCTGGTAAAGAATCTGCCTGCAATGTGGGAGTACTTTCAATTTTACAAATATTGTCAAACTTGTATTGTTTTATTTTATCAAAATCAATAATGAAACAGTACCTCATGACTTATGTACAAATAGGAGAAAAATATTATCACATATTTACATCTTTTCCTCTCTTCTTCCCAGATTGACTTGGTATGCTATCAAATTTTGGGCCCTGTTTAACACTGATAAATGATTATCCTTACATTCTGCTTTTTTTTCCCTTCAAGAATATTTGCACTGTTTTGTAACTGTGCTGTCAATCATTTTCCAGGCCTGTTTAAATGACCTCTATGGTCAGCACCAGAGCCACGGTCTTCTCTTGTGAACCCTGATTCAGCTTCTGGTTGTTAGGTATACATCTTGGTGCACTTTTTTAAAGGATGAAACTGCACAGTATACTTTTGGAATCTTTGCATCTCTGAGAAAGCCGTGGTATTGAAGAGTAAACACCACCTTGGTTGTTAGGTGTGTTCTTGGTCTTGGATCAAGACCTTTCCCTCTCTATGCAGCATCCAGCTCTGTCTTCCTTGCCTCCTACCTGCCTCTATCTTTCCTCTTTCTTGCTCTCTCTCTCTCTTTTTTGCTTTTCAGCTGCTTTCTTCTGGGATTTACATCATTCTATGTTATAGAGGTCTCTGCATCAAATGCAACTAGTGCTGCTTTGTGGATAGCTTTGTTCTTCTTTAAATCCCTTGCTTGGACATTTGTCAAGTTCTTTATGCTTGAAATGAAAGAAGCGCCATCAATTGGTGCATTGGATTACTTTCAATTCATTGGACCTGGAGAGTTCACTCCATCTACCCATTCTAGTGTTTCTAAATTCAGGAACTTTTCTTTCTATTTTATCCTCTGTTTACTTTTTTTTTTTTTTTTTATGAATTTCTCTTCTTTAAGAATTTCCTTTATCTCAATGTTGGGTTTTACTCTCTAAGGTCCAACTCTCAGACCTTCCCTCTGCCCACTTCCGTCTCTTCCTCCTTTTTCCTTTAACATCTGGGGAACATCCCTTGACCTTCACTATCTCTGTTGTTTGGTATTTTTTGTTGTTTGCTTGTTTTGGTCACACTGCACAACATGTGGGATCTTAGTTTCCCTACCAGGGACTGAACCCACATCCCCTGCCTTAGAAGTCAGGAGTCAGGAGTCTTAACCACTGAGGCACCAGGGAAGTCCCCTGTTGATGGTTTTTTATGGAATCTGTTTTTCTCCCTGCCATCTCCAAAGACATCATTTGCTTCCAAGTGTTTTCCCCTTAACCCACCTTGCCCTTAGAAACACCTTCAGGGCATCATCCTATTCCTCTTGGTTTAGCTCCTATTTTATCAAATGTGTGGCCTCTTCTATTTCCATGAAATTAAATGCCACCTGATATTTACATATGTTTCTAAATATCTTTAAAATATTTTTTCTAATTCTTGAATACTGTGTTTGTCTTTCCATGCTTCTTGTGTGTATGCTGAGTCGTGTCCAACTCCTTGTGACCCCATGGACTGTAGCTCACAGGCTCCTCTGTCCATGGGATTCTCCAGGCACGAATACTCGAGTGGGTAGCCATTCCCTTCTCCAGAAGATCTTCCTGACCCAGGGATCAAACCCAAGTCTCCTGCATTGCAGGCAGATTCTTTACAGCTGAGCCACCTGGGAAGCCCTCTTTTCACACTTGTCAGGGCAAGTGGAAATCTTCTCCACCCTCCACCACACATTCCCCGAAGGCCAAGTCATGACTGTGGTGCTGACCGAATAGAATCAATGTCTCCCTCGCGTCTGCCCTGTTATTCATTTTAATCCTGTTTCACCTGCTCTTGGGGGAGAACGAGGAGAGAAGACCCCTCTGGAAGGCTGGATCCTAGCTGCTCCCTAGGACCATGTCTCCTAATCCTGGTTGAAAGAGAATCCAAACGGAAAGAGGGTGGGGGTGACCTTGGAGTCACCTTACGGGGGACACTGTTTTTCAGTAGAAGGGTGAGGAGTGTCGCATTTTTGTGTATGTGCCCCTGGGGACTGAGCTCTGTAAGAAGCCTTCCCTACAGATCTCCTGGAACCCCCTCACACTAAGTGCTCGTAATGGGCCATGAAATGAGGAAAACAGAAAAGGTGCTCTGAGGTGGCCCAGCACCATGAACAGAGGCTTCAGGTAGAGGCAGCACCTTGACCATCCAGGATGAGGGAAGCCAGAGCTGGAAGGGCTGGCTGTGGAGGTCAGACAGGAACCCCAAGAGGAGAGACCTGCTTCCCCACGATGCAGTTCAGTCTATATCAGCAGCTCTGCTGGGCACCAAAGAGGTGGGGGAGACAGTGGACGGGGAGGAGGAGGGCAGGGGCTGGAAACACAGGTCCAGGAGGGTGGAGATGCTGAGGACCCTGCCGTGGGGCCCACACGATCCAGGGAACCAAAGATGGTGGCCCACGGGCATTGCTTGCTATTCTCTTCCTTCTTAGGGGCTGTACTGGGGCTTCTCAGGTGGCTCAGTGGTAAAGCATCCTCCTGCCAATGCAGGAGATGTGGGTTCAATCCCTGGGTCGGGAAGATCCCCTGCAGAAGGGAATGGCAACCCACTCCAGTATTCTTGCCTGAAGAATCCCATGGACAAAGGAGCCTGGAGGGCTACAGGCCACGGGGTCACAAAGAGTACAGACATGACTGAGAGACTAAACAACAGCAACAGCAAGGGGCCATATTAACTTCTCATTGTGGCTTTAACAAATAACCACGAACTCTGACGTTTGAAACAGGTCTTGCTGGGCTGAAACTGGGGTGTCATGTGGCTGTGTTCCTTCTGAGGTTCCAGGGGAGAATCCGTTCTCTTGTCCTGGAAGCCGCCTGCATTCTTGGCTCGTGGCCCCTTCCTCTGTCTTCCAACCTAGCCATGTAGCATCTTCCAGCCTCTCCCTCTGACACATACTCTCCCACCTCCTTATATGAGGACCCTTGTGAGCACATTAAACCCACCCAGATAATCCAGGGTTGTCTTCCAGTCCTAAATCCCCTTTGCTATGTAAACACCATATACAAGGTCTCAGGGCTTGGGATGTGGGCATCTTTAGGACCATCATTCTGCCTATGCTGAAAGCTTCCTTCTCTCTGGACCCCAAGTGTCATCTTCAGAGGAAATGGTAGAAGCCATGACTTCTCAGGCAGGATAGGGTGCAGGTTGGGGCCTCTTCAGGGACAATCTTTCCCAAACAGGTGGGTTTGGAAGGGAGGGCAATACTGGCCTGATGAAGGTGAACCAGGATTTGGTGGGGGACAGCAGCAGACACGTCAGGAGGTGTCCTCCCCAGATTCAGCCCCTGATTCTGGGAGGGCTGGCTGCCCTCAGTCAAATGCATTCTCAGCCCTACAACGAATGCAAAGCTAAGGGTGGAACCCACCACCCCACCCTGGGCTGCCCAGCCCGTGTGAGTTCTGACTGCATTGGGTCAGTACAGAAAAGTGAGGTCTTCCATGGTGAGCTCAGGGAAGCCCCAAGCCCTTCCCAAGACACCCACCTGCACTGGCTGAGCCTGGGGGAGGGGGCCTTGAGCAGTCTGTGGCTGCAGCTCCCAGCACCACGCCAGGCTTCCTGCTTCCCCTTTTGGAAATCTGGCTTGGCCCGGCCAGTGCGCTGACCAATCCAGGCACTGTCTTGGTATTCCTCCCTCTGGAAATGACCTTGGGGTAACAGGGCCTCCCTTCTCCTAAGGTGAGTGTTCAAATGAAAATGGGCCTCCAGCCCTCCTGAGTTCTCAGTATCCTAACAGAAATCAGGCATAGTAACCCACTTTCTCGCAAGCCTTTGCATGCAGGCTATACCCTGGAGGATGCCCCTGGTGGACCTCATCCTATCCCTGTCTTATGAAATCTGTGTGCAGCTTGTCCCTTCACAACCCAGTTATGGTGCCCGAAGCCAAAAGGAGTTCAACTGCACTTGAACCATGGACAGAGAATCCCCAGCATCCATGTAGATGGCATGTTAGGAAGCGAGGAGTATGAGAGAGCTCAAGGCGAGAGCTGCCCTGGGAGCAGGGTGGGGGCGGGAAGCCCCGGTGGTGAGTGGACCGTGAGTGGAAGCCAGAGGACCAGAGGGAAGCTGTGATGGATAAACTCATCTCCCTCAAGATGTTGAACTGGGAAAATTAAAAATATAAATTAAATAGTGCATCTGTTCTCTGAGGTCCCCTCCAGCTTTAAAATTTTATGCTTCCATAAGCTTTGGAGGAAAAGAATAAACCAACCACTAATAGCAAGGAGATTTTGAAAGCTTTAAAGGTTTTAGATGCTGTTCGGATCAGGAGCAAGGATGCTGGCTGCACACACACTGGAGGTCTGAAGGGAGAGATGGGGCTTGGCTCTCCATTCTCTGAAGAGAGGCTTAGCAGAGCAAAGCTCACTTTCAGAAACTCACATGGCATCTATTCTGCCGAACGAAGCCCTTGGAACACAGATACTGTTTTCCTCTTCTACCAACAGAGGCTGCAAGAAGAGGCGCTCTAATCCACCAGGTAGTTTCCACCCCCTGAAGAAGTACACACTGGTTAAGACAGGGAGCAAAGGCATTCCTTGTTAGAAGTCCTGATGCAGGCTGGACGGAGGCTCTGAACTATGTTACATCTGACCATGAGGATCCTGGGGAAACGCCCCTCTCCTGACCCACCTTCCTTTACTTCCCTTCATTCGTGTAGAGACACAAGTCAGCTGGCATGGCTTTTTGCAGAAGAGACTGGGGAGTCTTTGAGCTCAGGGTCTTAATGAAGTCAAAGTGAAAAAAATTAGAGGTGATCTTTGTTTTTCATAAATAAGGAGAAGGTGGTCTCTACTTGAAGTTGAATGTATGTGAGAGAGAGAAAGAGAGTGAGTGTGTGTGTGTGTGTGTGTGTGTGTGTGTGCATAGCCTGTGTGTGTGTGTGTGTGTGCATGTTTGTGCATAGCCTGCTAGTCCATAAAGGCTCTAAGGGCAGAGACCATCTGTAGCTTGTTCATCATTATAACCCTGAGGCCAAGAGCAGTACCTGGACAGAATAGATTCCTTGGTGTCTCAGTGGTAAAGAATCCACCTGCCAATGCAGGAGATTGGGTTTGATCCCCGAGTTGGGAAGATCCCCTGGAGAAGGAAATGGCAACTCGCACCAGTATTCTTGCCTGGAAAATCCCATGGACTGAGGAGCCTGGTGGGCTGCAGTTCATGGGATCGCAAAAGAGTGAGACATGACTTAACGACTGAACACCAACAAATACATACTCACTGAATGAATGAATGAAATTAGCAGGGAAATAAATCTTCCTACCTACGGTGGTGATTTAGTCGCTAAGTCGTGTCCAACTCTTGCCCGCCAGGCTCCTCTGTCCATGGGATTTTCCAGGCAAGAATACCAGAGTGGATTGCTGTTTCCTTCTCTAGGGGATCTTCTTGACCCAGGGATCGAAGCCAGGTCTCCCGCATTGCAGGCAGATTCTTTACCAACTAAGCTCTGAGGGAAGCCTATCCATAGGAACTCACTTTGATTGGCTTGCACATATATCTTGGTAATGTTCCCCAGGAAACCACTGAAATTAGCCTGAGGGATAGTCCATGTTGAAGAAAAACCTGTAATTTTTTCAAGTTCTGGGGTTTCCTAATGGCTGCTGAGAGGGAAGACCTAGAGACGTAGTCCTCTGTTTAGAAGGCATTTTGTAATATCCAGGCCATCCTAAAGGAGATCAGTCCTGGGTGTTCACTGGAAGGACTGATGTTGAAGCTGAAACTCCAAGACTTTGGCCACCTGATGTGAAGAGCTGACTCATTTGAAAAGACCCTGTTGCTGGGAAAGATTGAGGGCAGGAGGAAAAGGGGATGACAAAGGATGAGATGATTGGATAGCATCACCAACTCAATGGACATGAATTTGGGTAAACTCCAGGAGTTGGTGATGGACAGGGAGGCCTGGCGTGCTGCAGTTCATGGGGTTGCAAAGAATTGGACACAACTGAGCGACTGAACTGAACTGACTGAATATCCAGGAAGTGAAAAAAAGTAAGCCTACAAGGGAGTGACGGGGATGAAGAACTGAACCTGCATCAATCCGTTGTAAATGAGCAGAAGGAAAAAGCACAGGCAGGCTTCAGAAGGCCAGCTCAAGGGAAGAGTGGCCTGGAAGAAGATCTCTGTGGAGGGCAGTGGTCAATGAATTTCTAGGATCGACAATATCTGACATCAGCTTAGAAATTGTTTCCTGCTCTCCGCTTTTATTTTACCCTCCTAACCTCACATTTTTCAGAACAAGTGCTTATAAAACCTCTCATGTAAGGGGATGCTTTAGCAAATGAACTGAGAAGAAGGATGGGGTCTGGGGTACGTGATCTAGGGAAAGAGGATGTCTGATGGAGAAGAGAAGGGACAGACACATGAATGTGTAAACTGTAGTGTGACTCAGGAATGGATGTGGGGGGATGCAAACACCGCCACTGGCAGGCTGAAGAGTGGCTCCCAAAACCTGTGCAAAAGTCACCCTGCATGGCAAAAAGGGACTTTGCTTATGTGACTAGGTTAAGGATCTTTTTTTTTTTAATTGAAGTATAGTTGACTTTCAATGTTATATTAGTTGCAGGTGTACAATATAGTGATTCAATATTTTTATGGATTATACTCCATATAAATTTATTATTTAATTTTTGCTATATACCTGTCTTGTTGACTGTATAGAGCTTTTCCATCTTTGGCTGCAAAGAACATAATCAATCTGATTTCGGTGTTGACCTTCTGGTGATGTCCATGTGTAGAGTCTTCTCTTGTGTTGTTGGAAGAGGGTGTTTGCTATGACCAGTGCATTTTCTTGGCAAAACTCTATTAGTCTTTGCTTTCCTGCTTCATTCTGCATTCCAAGGCCAAATTTTCCTGTTACTCCAGGTTCTTGACTTCCTACTTTTGCATTCCAGTCCCCTATAATGAAAAGGACATCTTTTTTGGGTGTTAGTTCTAAAAGGTCTTGTAGGTCTTCATAGAACTATTCAACTTTAGTTTCTTCAGCGTTACTGGTTGGGGCATAGACTTGGATCACTGTGATATTGAATGGTTTGCCTTGGAAACAAACAGAGATCATTCTGTCGTTTTTGAGATCGCATCCAAATACTGCATTTCGGACTCTTTTGTTGATCATGATGGCTACTCCATTTCTTCTGAGGGATTCCTGCCCGCAGTAGTAGATATAATGGTCATCTGAGTTAAATTCACCCATTCCAGTCCATTTTAGTTTGCTGATTCCTAGAATGTCAACATTCCTAGAATGTTGAAATCAGATTGATTATGTTCTTTGCAGCCAAAGATGGAGAAGCTCTATACAGTCAACAAAAACAAGACCAGGAGCTGACTGTGGCTCAGATCATGAACTCCTTATTGCCAAATTCAGACTTAAATTGAAGAAAGTAGGGAAAACTGCTAGACCATTCAGGTATGACCTAAATCAAATCCCTTATGATTATACAGTGGAAGTGAGAAACAGATTTAAGGGACTAGATCTGATAGATAGAGTGCCTGATGAACTATGGACGGAGGTTCATGACATTGCACAGGAGACAGGGATCAAGACCATCCCCATGGAAAAGAAATGCAAAAAAGCAAAATGGCTATCTGGGGAGGCCTTACAAATAGCTGTAAAAAGAAGAGAGGCGAAAAGCAAAGGAGAAAAGAAAAGATATAAGCATCTGAATGCAGAGTTCCAAAGAATAGCAAGAAGAGATAAGAAAGCCTTCTTCAGTGATCAATGCAAAGAAAAAGAGGAAAAGAACAGAATGGGAAAGACGAGAGATCTCTTCAAGAAAATTAGAGATACCAAGGGAACATTTCATGCAAAGATGGGCTCAATAAAGGACAGAAATGGTATGGACCTAACAGAAGCAGAAGATATTTAGAAGAGATGGCAAGAATACACAGAAGAACTGTACAAAAAAGACCTTCATGACCCAGATAATCAGGATGGTATGATCACTCACCTAGAGCCAGACATCTTAGAATGTGAAGTCAAGTGGGCCTTAGAAAGCATCACTATGAACAAAGCTAGTGGAAGTGATGGAATTCCAGTTGAGCTATTTCAAATCCTGAAAGATGATGCTGTGAAAGTGTTACACTCAATATGCCAGCAAATTTGGAAATCTCAGGAGTGGCCACAGGACTGGAAAAGGTCAGTTTTCATTCCAATCCCAAAGAAAGGCAATGCCAAAGAATGCTCAAACTACCTCACAGTTGCACTCATCTCACATGCTAGTAAAGTAATGCTCAAAATTCTCCAAGCCAGGCTTCAGCAATACATGAACCGTGAACTTCCTGATGTTCTAGCTGGTTTTAGAAAAGGCAGAGGAACCAGAGATCAAATTGCCAACATCCACTGGATCATGGAAAAAGCAAGAGAGTTCCAGAAAAATATCTATTTCTGCTTTATTGACTATGCCAAAGCCTTTGACTGTGTGGATCACAATAAACTGTGGAAAATTCTGAAAGAGATGGAAATACCAGACCACCTGACCTGCCTCTTGAGAAATCTGTATGCAAGTCAGGAAGCAACAGTTAGAACTGGACATGGAACAACAGACTGGTTCCAAATAAGAAAAGGAGTACGTCAAGGCTGTATATTGTCACCCTGCTTATTTAACTTCTATGCAGAGTATATCATGAGAAACGCTAGACTGGAAGAAACACAAGCTGGAATCAAGATTGCTGGGAGAAATATCAATAACCTCAGATATGCAGATGACACCACCCTTATGGCAGAAAGTGAAGAGGAACTAAAAAGCCTCTTGATGAAAGTGAAAGTGAAGAGTGAAAAAGTTTGCTTAAAGCTCAACATTCAGAAAACGAAGATCATGGCATCCGGTCCCATCACTTCATGGGGAATAGATGGGGAAACAGTGGAAACAGTGGCTGACTTTATTTTTCTGGGCTCCAAAATCACTGCAGATGGTGACTGCAGCCATGAAATTAAAAGACGCTTACTCCTTGGAAGAAAAGTTATGACCAACCTAGACAGCATATTCAAAAGCAGAGACATTACTTTGCCAACAAAGGTCTGTCTAGTCAAGGCTATGGTTTTTCCAGTGGTCATGTATGGATGTGAGAGTTGGACTGTGAAGAAGGCTGAGCACCGAAGAATTGATGCTTTTGAACTGTGGTGTTGGAGAAGACTCTTGAGAGTCCCTTGGACTACAGGGAGATCCAACCAGTCCATTCTGAAGGAGATCAGCCCTGGGTGTTCTTTGGAAGGAATGATGCCTAAGCTGAAACTCTAGTACTTTGGCCACTTCATGTGAAGAGCTGACTCATTGGAAAAGACTCTGATGCTGGGAGGGATTGGGGGCAGGAGGAGAAGGGGACAACAGAGTATAAGATGGCTGGATGGCATCACCTACCCTGCCTTACAGGTAGGTGCTTGACATGTATTTACTGAACATAGAAGCAAAAGATTTCTCGCATAATATCACACTCAAGATCTGTGAGGATTATGACCTAAATGTCCATCTACAAGAGAGTGGATAAATAAATGTTGGCATATTTATACTGTGAAGTACTACGTAGCCATGAAAACAAAAACATACTTGAGCTGAATGAGCTGACCAAGGACATTCTCCATATCATAACCTCCCGTAACACATTCCAGACCAACATGGATAGCATTCTTTCACTTTCACATAAAAATGTGTGTATAGACACACCTAGATAAGTGGCAAATCATGGCAAAATATCACAAAAAATTTCTCTTGCAGACATTTTAAGTTATAGAGGGTGGGACTGGAGGAGAAGGGGCTGCAATTTCTACTTTGTCTTTTAGTCATTAAAAAGGGTGTGATGTAAGCAACTTTTATTTTCTTCTTATTCTTCTGTATTTAAAAAAGAAAAAAAAACCCTTTAAAAGATTCCTGAAGGGTTTTCACTATTTAAAGGAGTCATTTCATAAAGTGAGGAAAAATAACAGCTATTATTTGCTGAGAGCTTGCTGTCTGCCAAGCCCTGTGTCAAGAGCTTTACGACATTATCTCGTTGATCCAGTCCCCTTTGGAAGTAGACACCTTATTATCTCCACTTTGTGGATGTGGAGACAGGCTCATACAGGTGACGAGACTTGTTGGAGGTCCCACCTCAACAGGTGGTAGAGACAGCATTTCATCTGTGGTGTGGTGGCCACAGCGCCCCAGTCCCCCTGCTCCCCAGGGCATCTTGCTCTCTTGACTACTCTGTTCAACAGCCTCCTAGCTGACGGTTCTGCTCCCTGTCTTCCTCCCTGAAATTCAGTCTCCTTAGAACTGCCAAACCAATCGTTTAAAAACCATGAATTGGACTTCCCTGGTAGTTCAGCAGTTAAGACTCTGAACTTCCACGGCAGGGGGCGTGGTTTCCATCCCTGGTTGGAGAAGATCCCACATGCTGCCTGGTGCTGCCAATGAAAAAACTGAAGGAAATAAATTTAAAAAAACATTAATTTAGAGAACTCCTTGGTGGTCCAATAGTTAGGACTCTGCGCTTTCACTGCCAACAGCATGGGTTCAATCCTTGCTTAGGGAACTAAGATCCTGTAAATCACACAGTGTGACTAAAAATACAAAACAAAACATAAAAGCCTTCCCCACCAACCCTACTAATGTAATCACGATGCCCCTGCTTCAAATCCTCCCACTGCCCATGGAATGAAATTTCAGTTCCCTGATGCAATGAGCTGATTCATTGGAAAAGACTCTGATGCTGGGAGGGATTAGGGGCAGGAGGAAAAGGGGATGACAGAGGATGAGATGGCTGGATGGCATCACAGACTCGATGGATGTGAGTTTGAGTGAACTCCGGGAGTTGGTGATGGACAGGGAAGCCTGGCGTGCTGCGATTCATGGGGTCGCAAAGAGTTGGACACGACTGAGCAGCTGAACTGAACTGAACTAATGCTCCTCAGAGTTCAGTTCCTGGAATAAGTGATGCTCTTCCCACACTGGGCTCTCTGCTTTCAGCTTCATCCGTGTAGAAAGCACTGACTCTGCCTTGCAGGATGCCTTCCTCTCAGCTTTCCCATCTCCATTTAATTTGGCCCCTCAGAAAGGCCAGCCTGATCTCTCCAAATAGGCCCACCTTATTATTTTCCTCCACACACCCCTGTTGATTTCTGTCACTGCAGTTACACAATGTGTAATTAACTAAACTAATGATTTTGTTTACTTATCATCTCTCTCCCTCTGCTAAACAAGGGCACAACCCACGTGTCTCATTTTGTTGTTGGTGGTGTGTCCCCAGCACCTTGCACACAATGCCTACATCTAGCAGGTGTTCAACAAATTCAACGTCAAGTGAATGAGCTGCCTCCAAAAATGACATAGGGTGTTGTGGTTGACAAAACATTGTCGGCTGTATTTATTATCTCTGGAAGGAGGGACGTCAGAGGAAGCTCTCGTGGAGGCTACAGAGACGATGCTGCTGGTAACGTCTCCCATCGGCAGCCAAACAGCTCTCCATCCTGGGTCCAGTTGTGGGTAGTTTCATTGGTTGTCTGGTCCACTCCCAGAGGCTACTTGGTAGACAGCTGGGTTAAGATGAGGATCATCTGTGATCCTGAAACACCTCTTGGCCCACCCTGGGGACAGACCCTTCCTGGTGGCCTCCTCAGCCAGTATGCATTCTTAGCTAGCACGCATCCTCATGGATAAGCCATTCTTCCTCCAGGGCATGCTTTGCAGAACATAGAGCACAGAGTCTTAACCAGTGGACACCAGGAAAGTCCCCTTATTTTCTGTATACTGGATACTCTGGCAGCTGGGGCCATGCTGACCTGTGTTTGTGAATTCTTAGGAATAGTGAGTGACTCGCCTGTGGACACACATTTCCTGTGCAAACTAACCAATTCAGAGTCCTTACCCCCCTCCCCCCTCTCCTCCATGTGTCTTACAGTCTGGACCACTACCCATCTGCCCTACTCACTGGACAGACAGCTAAGCACAGCCCCTTTGCCTCAGAGCCTACTGAAATTATTCAAACTATTCAAATTATTCAAACCCATTTGCCTTGCCTTGCCTGCAGAAATTACATGCTTCCCCATCATTCTGCCTGCCTCCCAGACGACCCTGGTGCTTCTCCTTGTAGCCGTTTTTGCCTTCTGATTCTATGGGTCTGAGAATATCAGAACTTCCTCCTTCATGACAGCCATTTCCATATCTCCGTGTCTTACTATGTTGTTTTTTTAGTTGCTAAGTCATGTCTGACTTTTTGCAACCCCTATAAGCCTGTAACCCCCCCAAGCTTCTCTGTCCATGTGATTTTCCAGGCAAGAATACTGGAGTGGGTTGCCATTTCCTCCTTCAGAAGGTGTCTTACTATACCTTACTATAAAACGAATCCTAAGCAAATATTAAAATGAGAGTGTTTTCTATTGAACTGTGTATCCAAAGATGCTTTTTATATCTATTGTCAGTGTTTTTATTTTTAACAGATTCAGTTATTTTTAACAGATTCAGTTATTTTTAACAGCTGCAATACACACTCTATGTATACTAACAGTTCCTGATGAAGACAGAAACCATGAGATATTCATTCACAAAACAATTGATAAAACTGATGCTAAAAACAAACAATGCCTCTGTGTCAAGAGCATATTCCTTATCCCAGCCACAGTCCGCTGATTTTGGCTGTCAGTCACTAACTGATTAAGACATAGTCAGAGGTTTGTCATCTCTCTGCAGACTCTCCCATGCCCCGGGGCCGGGATCAGGACCCTCATCAAGGGGTGGGCTTTGTTCCATCAGAAATTAGGTATCTGGGATTCTCTCTGGAACCTCTTCCCCTTACATCCTGTCTAGTGGATTATCCGAGTCCTGGAATGGCTCAGAAGGAAGTATAAAAGCTCATCACTCTCTCTTTTTTCAGCCCCAGATGCAAACACTGTTGGGTTTCTCTGCTAGACTTGGTTCCATCATTTTTACCAAGAAAATCAGATTATAAGGCTGCTTCTTGGAGGCCATCATGGCGCCTAACTGTTCCGACTGCCAGGCAGTGGAAAAGTCCTTCCTGTGTCTGGATGAACACCCCATATGGCCCGCCGTGCCCTTCTCTTCTGTTCTGGCCTCATCCTGCTGGGTGTTTCCATCCTTCTTGTAGACAGTTTGCACCGACTTGCTCATTGTTATTTCTTCTCCTTCACAATATATCAAACAGATGGCTTCATCCTTTCCTCACAGGTCCTATTTTCTGGCCTTTAATCATGTTTGTGGCTTAATGTGGGCCGATCTGCCGGGCAGCCGTTTGTCTGAGACCTCTGTGGCCGAGGCCGTCCACGGTCCCTCCTGAGCTCGTCTGGGTTCTGGGGTTGGATGGGCAATCGCTCTTATCGGCGGGCTGGATATTAAACAGCTGGGACTCTTTGCAGCCATTTCAGGGATTTGCCCGTAAGACCAGGAAGCAATTTCAGGGATGAGAAGCAATTGCTTCAAAGACTCCATCCAGTTTCCTCAAAGTGATGATGGCAGGACGGAGCTGGGGTCATGTTTTCAACTCTTCTACCGTTCCTGTTACTGGGTTGGCCGAAAAGTTCATTGGAGTTTTTCTGTAAGATCGTGCAGAAAATCTCGAACAAACCAGTATTTTCCACTCACATCACCAGCTTGCTTGACTGGGGCTCCTGAGTGTGAACCTTACCACAATGCCTTCCTCCTCCTCCAGACTCTGAATAGCATGTGAAAGATAACACATGGTTCTGAGTCCAGGTAGAAAAGGGTCTTCATTTTTCATTCACTGGACATTCTTCAAGCATTTCTCACGTGCCAGTCATTGTGTTCCTCATGGCAAAGTGAAGATGAAAAATGAGGAAGATCCAGCTGCCGCCCGCCTGCCCCATCGACATGGGTCTGGTAGACAGATACTAGTGAATAACTCTACTTATCCAGGGCAGGCAGTGAGAAATGAGATCATGGGGCAGGTTGTTAAGATTCAGGAGGCGGTGCACTGGAGTACATGGGTCTTCCCGCGTGGGAGAGGAAGGCCTCATGATGGATGGAGCTTTGGGAGTTGGTCTTCTATTCACAGCATCTTTCACGCAAGACTCCATTCAGTTTTAATATCAACCCAGTGATGCAGGCAAGGGTTACAGCCATTTGTCAAGTGGGATATCAGGTTCAGGACAGTTGGGTGACCAACCAAAGGCCACCCAGAGGGAAGGCTGGGGATCTTCAGGGAGCCTGTCTAAGTCTGGGGGCATCACTGTGCCATCTTGCTCCTCAGGGGACTCAGGCAGGCCAGGTAAGGGCATTGCACCTGGGGCTGGATGTCCAGTGGATGCCCAGTTGGTACAAGGGCACAAGGTGGTTTTAGCCCTAAACAAGGGGGCCTGGTGCAGCCTACGATTTTGCAGAGGGGACTCCTCATCCCGACCGTGGGGACTGTCTGTGTCTGCGGTGCATTTCCCCTGAGACTGCAGATCCTCCCAGCACATGGCCTCATCTGTCCTCACTAGCTCATGGTCGACCACTGTCAACAGCGCAGCCACAGAAACATCTGCTGTTCCCTCCATGCATGCTTCAGAGCTCACACTTGGCTCCCTTGACCTTTTCTATTCCCTGGCACTAAACCCAGAGGAGGAAGAGAGATGGGCAGCTGATGAGGGCCGTACCCACCAACTAGCCCCACAAAGCTTGTGTTCTTTCCTCATTTCATCCACGTAACATCGCAATGGGCAGCCAGTCTCTCCAGCTTATGGAGGAGAAAAGGGAAGCCCAAGAGAGTTCTTTCATTACTCAAGAGATTCTCGTTTGACTTAAGAAAGATAAGCCTTGTCAAGAATCTATAATACGTCTTACTTAATACATGGTACATGTTCAATGGATGCTAGTTGTTTTGTTGACGATGTAACTTTGGTGAAGCATCAGTATCTCCTCTATTGTTACCACATTGGACATCATTGGAAAGCTGGAGTCTCTTTGTGCAGAAACTAGTCTCATGAAATTCACGGAAAGCTTCTATTAATATTCTACAAGGGGGGTGGTGCTTAACCTGAGTTGTAACTGTGGTCTCTGCCAGTGGGAGCATCATTCAGAAAAGTGGAGTGTGATTCTGGGAGAGGTGGAGGCGGGCTAAGGCATAAAAGATTGATAGTTTGGAATTAACGCCCATGGCAGAGAGAGGACTGACAGGGACAGTGCTAGGGGCCAAAGCCACAGCCCAAGGAAGGCTGCACGCATTAGAATGACCGCTTGCCAATAGGGGAGAAGACAGGACCCTGTGGAGTTTTCCTGGCATAATAAATATTCAGCCAGTCACCATGAATATTCAGTGGGGCAGAGATATGCAGATATGCAAGACCCTTGAGGGAGCTTGAACTGACAGGGGCACAGGCTTCTGTTAAGAATCTCCCAGTATCAGGGGAGCGTATGCCAATAGCAGAGGACTGGACGGGCTTCTAGCAAAGAGCTAGAAGCTTCAGCGAAGAGAGGTAGGTGAGTGACAGCTGGCAGGAGCTGAGGGTCTGCAGGAATGGCTTGGAAAGCCTTGCTCAGTTGGATGGCCAGGCCACACAGCGGAATCACAAGTCTTATTATTTTCATTTCTGTGCAGCTCTCTACCATCTTTAGGGGATATTTTTTCCCGCTGGGCAGGTTCTTAGAAAGTCACAGGAACATAGCTCTAAAGACAAAGTTAAAGACAGATGTCAGCCCCCATGGTCCTTAACCATGTAAGTGTGCAGAGGGGATGGCGGGCCCATGGTGGGGACCCGGGGGCAGGCCCCTACACGCCTCCCAAAGGACATCCTCAAGGTTATTTTCTTGACTTACTGGCTTTGAGAACAATTTCCCCTGAGGACACGGCTCTGCAGCTACAAAATGGAATTTGTGAGAAACAGCTCTGGCCTCCGCATGTATCATTTGACAGTGGTGGATGCTGGGACCAGAGGAGGGAAGACTCTGGTTTCAGTGACAGAACCCAGGCTGAGATACAGCTCCGCTCACTTCCAGTCCAGTTTCTGCTCTTTTCCGTCTGCAAAGGAGGGTGTTCGTGGAGCCGCTGCCAGCTCACTTGATGCCTTTGGGTGAATTAGGAACAGGGGTCACCCCTGGGCGGTCACTGCCCCAGGGAGCAAAAAAAAAAGAAAAAACCACCTCTCTTCCAGGGGCTTCTGTGTTGAGCACAGCCTGTAGGACTCTATGATGAGAGACTAGAAGTCGGTCTGGTGGGGGACCGGGGGATACTGACTTAGCCTCTGTCTGCCCTCTGGTCTTCCATCTCCCACTCACTCGCTCTTTTAAAATGTGCTCTTCCATCCGTTCAACGTCATACGGAACAAACGCTACCGAAGGACTGTTTAGTGAATGTAGTTAGTTCTGCTCACTGTTTACTATTGATTAAATGTACTAACTGTCCCAGAAAACAAAAAGTGCAGTTAGTAAATGCCTCCTGCATGCACAGTAACACCGTCCTGACTCATCTGGCACAAAATTCCCCTGGAAAGGTAAAGAGATGGGTTTATATTGATGAAGAGTTTTCCGACTATGACAACTTTAAACCAGGATGAAGGTATGAGACTGGCAGGAACCGTGGTGCTCAGAGGATGTGACTGAGGGGATGGGCGTTTTTAAGCTAACATGGACTCCTCTCTCTGGATTTCTGCTGTCAAACCGCAGTCCTTCATGCTTGGAAGGAGAAAGCGGGGTTAGCTCTGAACAGCAGTGATTCAGAGAATATCTTCAGGTGATGTTTATGGGTTTGAGGGCAGGAGCATGCTAAGAACTTTCTGATGATGAGAAGGGTCTGGAAGTGATCCATCATCAGAGGCTGAAACAGCCCCCGATGCACTGCCCTGATGGGGGAGGAGTAGACCCTTCAAAAATGAAATGCAAGACCCTCTCATGGTTCCTTTGCAAGGTGGGTGAGAATCATCACTTCTGGGCTATTCTGGGGGCCAACTATGGAGGTCTGTGTGCTGTTCTCATGAAGAACACCACTGGGTGTGATGCATCTGTGTGTGCATTCATTCATTCATTGAATATTCTTAAAAGACCTACTAAGTGCCAGCAACTAGAGATGGCCTGGATGAGATCCCTGCTTTAAAGCTGGTGCAGCTTTAATTAGGGTGGTAAAGAACCTCCCTGCAATGTAGGAGACCCGGGTTCAGTCCTGGGTCAGGAAGATCCACTGGAGGAGGAAACGGCAACCCACTTCACTATTCTTGCCTGGGAAACCCCATGGGCAGAGGAGCCTGGTGGGTTACAGTCCATGGGGGTCACACAGTTGGACATGACTTAGCAACTGAACAACAACAACATAGTTGCTTTTCAATGTTGTGTTAGTTTCTGTGGTACAACAGAAATATAACACAACACTATAAATCAACTATAATTCAATTTAAAAAATAAATGAATGAAGGAGTTATTCTGTTCCCACTGTGTGTCTCAACATACCAAGTGTCACGGGGGACACACAACAGACCATGACGTCAGAGTCCAGAGTGTCGTCAGAAAGTAAGAAGCACTGTTATCAAGGGCCCAGGACCACTGCCCGCTTCTGTCTGTTCTGCTTGATAAGCCTTCTGTCGGCTTATCAGCCCTTCATCATCAGAACTTAACCCCCTCCTCCTCTATGGGGGCATTCCATCCGTCCCAGATCATGCCAGCCACGGAACACTGGGGTTGAGGGTGGAGGGAAATACGAAGAAGAACAATTCGTCGAGGAGATAAGGACTTAAGTAACAAGGCTGCTCTCCTGTGAATCCATCACACAGGACCAAGGAGGAGCCTGACGAATCAGCAGATTATTATATATGGAGACATGGAATGCCCACCTTCTCTCTGAAAACATTTAGTTGGAAGAAGACGAAAAAGCCTTGCAGAGGCTGGAGTGGGGTGAGCTGCTAATGGGTCTGGCATCGAGAGATCTGTATTAACTGGAGGGAGGTGGCTCCATCCCCAGGTTTGACTCAGCCCATTCTGGGGAGCAGCTGGGGGTCTTCTCTGAGGTCAGCATAGTTAAGCTAAAATACTCAACTGCTCATTATTTCCACAGATTATACCACTTTCCTCAGAGTATTTTAGAAACGAGACAACAGTCCCATGTTGGGTTAGTTAGTCCAACCCTAAATTTTGAGGATTCATCCTTCATTCAGAGATCCTTCCTTCTCCTTAATTTCCTTCCCTCCCCAGAAAACCACGTGCTGTAGGTGACACTGTTTCTCATGCTGAAAAGCGCATTCCTTGTTTTTCACACCCGTGACTTTATTTGCATCAGAAGTTGGTTCTTCATTATTATTGAGGCACAAGTCATGGTCCTCGGCTGCCACTAGAAAAGGCAAGATGGTGCCCAACCTCAGAGAAAGCGCAGATGGGACTCCAAGAGTCTGAACAGAAGCAAGCTCACAGTTTGAAGATTTTTAAGGAGGCAAGGGTTGGGGATGAGACTGTGCCTGCCCCTTCAGGGCTCTGACCAAAAGAAGTAGAAAGTTCTGGAAGTCTTATCTTCCTGGCTTTCTCTCACTTCTGTGGGAGGGGAGCAGGCACATGTATTCCTATTTGCAAGACGAGGAACCTGCAGCTCAGACTTTCAGTGTCCTGCACAAGATCACAAAGGCAAGCACAGGATGAAAATCTCATGAGCTCCATGAATGGAAGCTAGATCAGGTTGACTGGTCAGAGATGTTCAGATAGTTAAACCAAGACTTTTCTCCTGGGCTGGACACAGCAGGACACGACATCAGACACAGCATCTGCCCACGTGTGGATTTCATTTTTACCAGCCTGCTGCAGTTTCCTTTCACTCAACGTTTGTCTAAGAGTGTTTTGCTGACAGCTGCCTTTCCGGGGCTGGGGTTGAGGAACTGGATTAGGAACGTTGTGTTCTAAAGGTCAGAGTCACAGTAATTAGCGCAACAGGCTTGAAGAGCGGCAGCAACCAGGACGGGGAGCTGCTGAGTCTCTGGAGTTCCTAAGGCTCTGAATCTTTGTTTTGGAAAAGGTCCCAGCACAGATGGAAGCCCAGTGAATGTGTGTGTGTGTGTGTGTGTGTGTGTGTGTGATGTTTGTTCCCCGACCAGGGATGAAACTTATGCTCCCTGCACTGGAAGCATGAAGTCTTAACCACTGGGCTGCCAGAGAAGTCCCTGACCTATGTGTTTTTTATCACACATAGATTCATGGGACCACCCCACAAAGGACATACAGGGTGGGATGAATTGAGAGAATAGCATTGGAACATATACATTACCATATGTAAAATAGATAACCAGTGTGAGTTCGATACATGAAGCAGGGCACCCAAAGCCCGTGCTCTGTAACAACCTAGAAGGATAGGGTGGGGAGAGGTGTGCTGGATGGAGGGTACACTTGTATACCTATGGCCAGTTCATACTTATATATGGCAAAACCCAGCACTATATTGGAAAGTAATCATCCTCCAATTAAAATAAATAAGATTTTAAAAAGACATGCAGATTCATCCAAGCACACCTCTCTTTGGTCCAGGCTGTCCCCTCCACTTACAGCATCACTTCTCACTCACTTCGGCCATGTGCTCAGTCGCTCAGTCGTGTCCGACTCTTTTGCAACCCCATGGACTGCAGCCGGCCAGACTCCTCTGTCCATGGTACTCTCCAGGCTGGAGTGGGTCACTATTTTGCATTGCAGGGGATTCTCCCAACCCAGGGATCGAACCCGCGTCTCTTGCATCTATTGCATTGGCAGGTGCATTCTTTACCACCGTGCCACCTAGGAAGCCCTCGGTTTGGCCAACTCCTGCCCATTTTTCAAGACTCAGCCTGCAGGTCATCTCCTTTAAAAAGCTTTCTCCAATCCCCTGTCTACTTGTGGATAAGAGATCTGGTTTTCTTTACCTGGGACCCTGTGGCTTCCACTGCTTACCTGGCTAGAACTTTCCTCGTCTGCTGTCATCTCTTCTCCCAGCCTTTGTGCTCTTAGAGGTTAAGGGGGTGTCCTCCTCCACATCACCAGCACTTAGCATACACACGGTAGGGGCTCTGTCACTGCTTGCTGAATGTAATCAAATTTAAAAAGGACAAATATCCCACGACCGAGGGCAAAACCATTCACAAGCAAAACTGTTGTGTAATTGGGATTTAATATACTTGATTAATACTGGTATACATGCATTGCTAAAACATTAATTTTTAATTAATTCGAGTTATTTTGTAAGAATTTATGTGCGAGTATTCACGGTGATGCTTCGCATATAATTACGCCTCTTCTTTCAGGAGTATTAAGTGCTATGCAGATCTTTTCAGTAATTTCACTGAGTTTCATTTTAGTGTTACACTTCTAGCCTCACTGTTTTGAAAAAGTCTTATTAAAAACCACATCTCTACACCTGTGTTTTCTATAAAATTGTTACTCCCATTGCCTTCTACACAACTTACCTGCATCATGCACTACATTTATTTTAGAATTTGACACTGAGAAATTCATGTTCTCCTCCATGGAACTGGTAGGCTTCTCTCTTTCCTAACTGTATATGTGTTAGTCATTCAGTTGTGTCCGACTCTTTGCAATCTCATGGACTGTAGCCCGCCAGGCTCCTCTGACCATGGGATTTTCCAGGCAAGAATACTGGAGTGGGTTGCCATTTCCTTCTCCAGGGGTCATTTACAAAATGTTGTTGCAAATCCTTTACAGAAGGAAAAGTGCCTCTACATACAACTCAAATGTCACGGATTCCATGCATCTTTTCTGACCTAACCCTCCCCCACTCGCATCAGCAGGCAAAATGGACACCTCCATTCTCTTTGTTCTGAGAACAATTTTATCTGTTATTGTTTCTGTTATGGCACAGATAATATATTGCAGTTATGATGGCGGAGAATCACCCTAGACTCTGAGCTTCTTGAAAGCGAGTGATGGACCCCATTATCTTTGTGTTTCATGGGCATGGGTGTAGAAAAGTGACACACACTTTTTTGAGCTTCAGTTTCTCTGTGTGAAAAATAGACATAATAATAGCATCCTCTGTATAGGGTAGATGGGAGGGTTAAAAGAGATAAGCCAAGTAAGGCCTGGCATACAGATAATCACTGAATTAATGCTAGTGGATATTCATTATTATTATTAGGGGAAGAAGTAGTAGGACCATAAGTTCTAATATGCCTAGTATTAGGAGTGCCTGCCTCAAGGTAAAGAATCTGCCTGCCAATGCATTAGACATGGGTTCAATCCCTGGGTCTGGAAGATCCCCTGGATAAGGGAATGGCTATCTGCTCCAGTATTCTTGTTTGGAGAATCCCATGGACACAGGAGCCTTGTGGACTACTGTCTATGGGATCACAAAGAGTCAGACACGACTGAGTGACTAACATTAATACATAGCTTAAAGCTCAATAAATATTTGCAAAGTAGATGCTGGGTGAGGAATAGGCACCAATATGCTATCCCTCTCCCAGTAAGGGTCACCATGCTGCCCATTTCTGAGAAGGGGATGTGGAAACAGAGATAACAAAAGATGGAGCCGAAACCAGAAACCAGGTGTGCAGATTCCTGGCCACCACTTTCTGCCAACATATGCAGCTTTGTCTGAGGGCTTGGGAATCTGCAGGGGAAAAGAAAACCTTCAAATCCTAGGCTTTCGTCCTTCAAGGATCCAAAAGATGAGGCTTCTCAGGCCGGATCAAGTGTGTGTGTCAGAACTGTCAAATGCAGCCTACACTCAAATACCCAAGACTGAAGAGAGAGCACCGCAGACCTCAGCGTAATCACAGGCTCTTCAACTTCAACCCAACTTTGATCTGGTTCTTAGCTTTCTCTTTCTACTAAGAAGTACTGAGATGGACAGGATTTAGCCTGATCTCCTTCCCCTTCCTTGCCTGAGGTGCTAATGAGCTCAGCTAAAAGGAAGATGGCAGATGGCATGTGAGGCATCATTAATCTGGATGCTCGCTGGTGCCCGGGACCCCTGCGCCAAGGGCTCCAAGTCCCCCCATCTCCAAAGCTCCCTCCCAGCATGCCCATATGTGGGGAGAACGCTGTCTGTAGGATATCCCTTTCAGAGGTGAACTTCTATCGCTGGACTCTACTAGCAAAGGCGACTAGTACTGAGCCTTTAGCAGGGGATTCCCTGGTAACTCAGACTGTTAAAGAATCTGCCAGCAATGCAGGAGATCCGGGTTTGATCCCTGGGTCAGGAAGACCCCCCTAGAGAAGGGAATGGCAACCCACTACAGTATTCTTGCCTGGAGAATCCCATGGACAGAAGAGCTGCCGGGCTACAGTCTATGGGGTTGCAAGGAGTCGGACACGACTGAGCGAGTAATACTTAACAGTTTTCAGCATATGTCAGGCACTGCACTAAGTATTTTAAGTGTGTTATTTAATCTTGGCAACAGCCTTCTGAGGGAGTTACTATTATTAGTCCCACTGGCAGGTGAGGAAACCGAGGCTTCAAGAGGTTAAGTACTTTGTCCAAGGTCACACAGCTGGGGAAGGCTGAGCTGGGACTGGAACTCAGGTCCTCCTGGACCCACAGACTCTGCTCTTCATGGCACAGGTTTCTCTCTGCTACTCTGTCAAAAGCAGGGCTGTGACAGAATGACAAGAAGGATAGGTAGGCTTGTGAGTCAGGGGCGGGGGAAAGATGGGGATGCACGGAAGAAAAAAAAGCCAGAAGCTTGGGAGGCTCTGCTGATGGGCAGATCTGAGTGGATCAGGTTCAGACTGACCTCTGCTGGAAAGTTCCCCCTCCCCGACTGACCAGTGGTCACACACCACCCCTGTGACTTTGAGTCTGAAGCTCCATTTCTATAGCTACAAGATCAAGACGACAGCAACACTGAGATATAACAGCATGCCAAGCTTCAGATGCCAGCATGTTGATGAGCAACCCCAAAGCATGGTACTGGGGTTGTGACGGTGACGATGGCCAGGAAGAAGGCACAGTATGCCCGAAAAGGGGCGGGGGAGGAAGGAGGGCCTTCCTACAGGAGATGGAGCAGTGACAGATTTTTCCGTTTAGCTCTGCCCCCTGTCTGTGCTGAGGACTTGCTCTGGGCATGCACTTGTTAGGAACAGAAAGCCTGCAGTGATCTCTCATTTAGCAAGGGCGAGATGTCCACGGAGCAGCTTTCTGCTCACAGAAGGCTCTCTTCGACGTTTCTAATACATGGGCCCCAGCGCTGAGTCATTGGCGTTCATCCTGGGAGTGGACACCGGTCACTGTCCACCCAAAAGAAGTTAGTGTGAAGAAGTGGCAGGACTCAGAATATATGTCCCCTTAGTGTAGGTGAAAATGTCTAACACTAAGACTCATGGGCTTCCCAGGTGGTAAAGAACCTGCCTGCCAATGCAGGGGACTCGGATGTGATCCCCGGGTCAGGAAGCTCTCCTGGAGGAGGGAATGGCAACCCACTTCAGTACACTTGCCTGGGAAATCCCATGGACAGAGGAGCCTGGTGGGCTATAGTCCCCAGGGTTGCAAAAGAGTCAGACACGACTGAGTGGCTAAATGAGACTCACAGTGGGGATGAAAGTATTTTGGGTTTGAATCTTGACTCTCTGATGCTGTTTTGGTCTCCACTCCCCACCATATACATAACACCATGGGGCACATTTTGGACAGCAGCTCGTCTTTTTTTCCTCAAATAAGAAATGACTCTAAGAATTGGATGCCATTCCCCATGAGAATCTCACCAAGCTTAAGCTCTAGGATGTCTGCCGATAGCATTTCACTCCTGTGGTTTAGATGTCTTCACACCTTTCTTACTCGAAAGAATTCAGAGATGTTCCTGTCCCTGATGGGTTCTTTTTTTTTTTTAAGGTGAGTCGTCTTTTTTTTTTAGAAAATTGAATTTCTCATCCGAGTGAAAGATTATCACGTATCTATCCCTATAGACGTCTCTTTTCAACCCTTCCCCATGGGGGTAGTTTGAAATCTTCACTCTTTGCTCTCCTGAGTTTACCTTGTGTGCTAAATCACTTCAGTCATGTCTGACTCTTTGTGACCCTATGGACCATAGCCTCCCAGGCTCCTCTGTTCATGGGATCCTCCAGGCAAGAATACTGGAGTGGGTTGCCATGCCCTCCTCCAGGGGGTCTTCCCGACCCAGGGATCAAGCCCATGCCTCTCATGTCTCCTGCATGGCAGGCGGGTCTTTACCACTGGTGCCGCATTGGCTATTTCAGGGAAGGCGGCCTTGGGGACACACTTGCTGTGCCTGCAGCCTGGCTTCCTGATAGCAGAGGAACTGCGGAGGGTCCGAGATGGGTGTGAAGCGGGTTTCCTGAGGGGGGAGGCTCCTTTGTTCACCGAAGGGCCTGAAGGTTTGTGGGAAGATGGCGGTGAGGAATTCAGGTTCTCCTCTGCTCCTTCCCCTTTTCTCATTTTCCATGGTTGTCCTCCCCTTTATCAAGTAGTTCCCTCTTTTTCCTGCCTCCTGATTGGTCGGTCCCTTCTCCCTGGACCCAGGCTGTTTTTATCCCACCCCCACCGATTTTCCATTTCTCCATGGAGTTGTAAGGCGAACATGCGTGGTGTCTGGGGTAGGAAGGACCAAACCCCAGACTCTGGTCATTAGCTACATTGGGTACTAGACACAGATCAGGAGTAGCAAAGGCAGCTGCAGTAAGAACACAAAAGAACCTCCATTTGTTAAAGGGCTACTGTTACGTTTCGACTTCCCAGGGCTTCCCAGCTGACTCAGTGGTAAAGAAACCTCCTGCCAATGCAGGAAACGCAGGTTCGATCCCGGAGGAAAAAATGGCAACCCACTCCAGTATTCTTGCTTGGGAAATCTCAGGGACAGAGGAGGCTGGCAGGCTACAGTCCATGGGGTCACAAAGAGTCGGACACAACTGAGTCACTGAGTATGCACGCACTATATTTCAGGACTTCCCAGGTGGCCCTAGTGGTAAAGAACCCGCCTGCCAGTGCAGGAGACTTTAAGAGACATAGGTTCGATCCCTGGGTCAGGAGGACCCCCTGGAGAAGGGCATGGCTACCCGTTCCAGCATTCTTGCCTGGAGGATCCCATGGACAGAGGAGGCTGGTGGACTATAGTCCACGAGGTCACAGAGAGTCAGACACGACTGAAGTGACCTAGCAGTCACGCCATGTATTTCAGGCACTTGCTCTACATTTTCCCTGATTCTTACAGCCAGTAGAGATGTGCAAACTGGTGCTTATTCAGACCCACAGAGAGGTAAATACTAGAGCAGAATTTAAATAAACAGCCCCAAGGCTACTTAGATCCGACCCCAAAGTCTCCTTACTGCCAACCTTCTCTGCTTCTTCATTTGCTCCTGGAGTCAAGTTCAGTTCTGACAGGAGTGCACAGAGAGGAAGGAGGAAGGAGAAGGCGGGAATCAAGGACTAGTAGGTTCTCCTGTTACAAGCTGGATTTGCCCTCATCCTTCTTCCGCATCCTCTCTCTCCTGAAAGAAACCCACAAAAGTGCCTGGATGGCGGGAATTGTGGGCTAGCATTCGGTGCAGATGATGAATTAGTGAATTTTTGCTTTGGACTGCCACCAGCCTCCTATTTCTACACCTCCTTCCCCTTTCTGTGGCTCCTAAAGGAGAGAAGCTTCTTAGAGGGCAGACTCCCAGTCTTGCTCTTTCTTGCTTCCTGGGGACCTGGTAGAGTGCGCAGCACTGAGAAAGTACTAGATGGATATGGAATGAATGGGCGAATGAATGAATTCTCCATGCCAGCAAACTCAGGACCCATAGGCTATCTCCTGCTTACTTGGGATGCACCTCACTATGCCCCACCTGGGCTGTCTTCCTCTTTCCTCCATCAAAGTACAAAGAGGGTTGATCTCAGTAGGTTCTGAATCATAAAAACGGATGAATCTCTTTTCTCTGAGAAGGATCAGAAAGAAATGACTGACAAACCTCAGATCCCTCCCTCCCCAAAGTGCTGAAAAACTTTAGGCCAAAACAGAGATAGAAGGAGACAGAGTTGCCTTCTGATGATTCAGGAAGCAGGTGTGTGATTACTCAGAATGAAGGGAAGATGACAGTGGAAGGGAAACTAATGTTTTGTTTTGTTTTTTTTTCAATGTGGACCATTTAAAAAGTCTTTATTGAATCTGTTACAATGTTGCTTCTGTTCATGTTTTGAGTTTTTGGCCACCAGACATGGGGGATCTTAGCTCCCTGACAAGGGATCGAACTCACTACCCCTGCATTGAAAGGCAAAGTTTTAACCACTGGACTGCCAAGGAAGTTCTCTTAATGCTTCTCAAGTGTTCCTAAGTGTCCAGTAACCTCCCCGGCGCATTATTTATGTGTGGTCCCGTCTTACAGATGACATTGGGATTAGTTGGGCTCGTTTACTTAACTTGAGCAGTGGCATCACCTGCTTATGTTACACAGTCTTGTAAGGTGTGGTTCCAGAATTCAACTCGAATATGCAGGACTCCAGTCCACACTATTTACTTTATTTTTCAAGAGTCTAGTAAGAGGCCTCTAGTTTTTGAAGTTTCTACTCACGAAGTGTGTCTCTCTCCACTGCTATATACTGGGGCTTTAATCGAGAGGCAGGAATGGTTGGTTAGGTCAGTCATATTTCAACTCAATGTAGCAACAGAAGCAGTTCTTCAAATGCTGTCCAAGGGGGACACTGAAAACACATGTTAGGGCAGGGAAGAGCTGTTCTGTATTTGTTCTTCACTTAAAGTACCTAAATCTCCCTTGGAAGATGGTGCGCCACACCCAGGGAGCAGGTACTCTTGGGCTTCTGCAGGGTGGATACAAAGTCACAAGATGGAAATTTGAAGATGAAATTGCTAGCGGGAAAAATGTCTTGGATTTGAGGACAAAGAAGTAAAATTCAGAGCTGGGGATGTCCATGTCGTCACTCCCTCAGGAAAGAGGGCTTTTTTCCTTAGACCAAGGGGAAAGACTAGCTCTTGTAATGTCATTGAAAATGATTCTTCTTTGACTCAGTTGATACACTGAGATCTTTGAACCAAGTCTGAGGCAGCCATAGGACCCGGTGTGGTGGGATGCTTTGGGGGTGGGGTGGGTATGGACCGACTGGACAGAGACGTAGGGGAGAGTGCATCTCTGCTATTGCCTGTATGGAGCATGCAGCCGGCTCCCAAGGGAACTGCATCCATCCAGGAGTCGTGCGTGGATGAGCCTGTGAAATTCCTCAGTGTTACCCAAGACAGTGAAGAGGACCACATGGCTGGAAGGAATCAAGCTGTCAGGCTGACAATGGGAGAGATGAGTTCCCGGTGCAAGAACGTGGGGGTGGCTGATGCTCGGTTCGCATGTTAATCTGTGCTTCCGACCCTCCCCAGACCATCTCCGATTTTGACATCGCAATCCTGTGCGAACCAGCCCCCAGCCCAGCCAAAGGGAGACTTGTTCAGCAAACGCCAGCCCCAGCCACCTAGGCCCCTCGGTGATAAGCCGGTGGCAAGCTGTGTTGTCAAGATACGGCTCCCTTCATCCT
Source organism: Budorcas taxicolor (assembly GCF_023091745.1). Taxonomy (NCBI): domain Eukaryota; kingdom Metazoa; phylum Chordata; class Mammalia; order Artiodactyla; family Bovidae; genus Budorcas; species Budorcas taxicolor. The sequence goes on along the minus strand of NC_068928.1, from coordinate 30,010,298 downwards.
CTCTCGAAAGCCTCTTGCCGCTCTGTGTGCGTCGCAACAGGCTCAGGCAGCGGTAACAGGCTCCCGCTCTGTTCCTGCTCTTTGCTGCGTTCAGAGTGAACGTGGCGGCCGGGTTCACAGCCTGCCTCGGAGCGATGCTGTCAGTCACTGGTTATTCTATCGAGGTGTGTCCAGAAATAGAAGCCGGTCTCTATGCAGGCAATATGGAGCGCAGGTAACCGAGGCGAGGGTGTGTTCTGGGGACGCCCTCCTGCAGGCCCTAAGACAGCACTGAGCCCCTCTTCAGGCAGCCTCACCCCCCCCAACTCTATTCCTTCATCTTCTATGTAACACATCAACCAGGAGACTGCATCCCACCTGCTCCAAGCCATAGTGGCCTCAAACAACACGTTTATTTTTTGTGGTGCCAGGTGCCCACCAGGGGCTGCTAAAAGGGTGGATGAAAGGGTCCATTCAACAGTCACTCAGGGGATCAAACCTGACTGATGGTAGAGGGTAAAGAGGCCTCTGCAGGGTCCTGCAATTAAATGCTTGGGCCTGGAGGGAGGGGACACATGTATGCCTATGACCGATTCATGTTGATGTATGGCAAAAACCATCCCAATATTGTAAGACGTTTTACTCCTACTCATGATACATGGCCAGAAGTGGCCTCCTGCCCACCCCCACCCACCCACATCACAAGAAGGCCAGAAAGTCCTGTGTCCTCTTAGTGGACAGAATGGGAAATATTGGACAAATAGCACTAATGACAGAGCTAAGTGGAAAGAATGTGCTTTTAAAAAAAAATTATTTATTTATTTTAATTGGAGGAAAATTACTTTACAATATTGTGATGGTTTACTCTGTATAAGAGAGGGGTTCCCTGGTAGCTCATTGGTAAAGAATCTGCCTGCAATGCAGGAGGCCCTGGTTCGATTCCTGGGTCGGGAAGATCCCCTGGAGAAGGAAATGGCAACCCACTCCAGTATTCTTGCCTGGAGAATTCCATGGACAGGGAAGCCTGGTGGGCTACAGTCCATGGCCTTGCAAAGAGTTGGACATGACTGAATGACTTGCCCTTCACTTACCTTGTGTAAACATAACTATTTTTTGTTTAAATTATTAAAATTTGTCTATTTTGATGTATTAAGTTGTGAGAGTGATCCAAAAATAAATGTATTCTTTTCTTGCAATGCTATGAAGACAAATGGTTTACAGAATCTCACTATTTCTGATGGCACGTGCTGTCTTCTAAAAATCTACATAACCCCTTCTTCAACCACTTATGTTTCATTTTTACTATTGGACAACATTGCATGGCCTGTAATGTTCATCATTCTCGCCTGTAGTTCTAATTAGAACTCATTTGAATGATCCTAAAACTACATATTTCAAGCAAATAAGTCTCTGATCATGAATACTGGAATTGGAAACCAAAGATGTGTTTATCTCTGCATGGCTCCTTTTTACAATTAGAATGCTCCTTGCTTTTAAGATTTCCCTCTCACCTTCCATCTTCCGTGTAAAAAGATACTGCCTACTCTGTGAAGCTGTCTTCAAGCTTCTAACTTATTTCTTTAAAAAAAAAAAAAAAAAAGAGAGCCAGGAAATTCCCTGGCAATCCAGTTGTTAGGACTCGTCACTCTCACTGCATGGGTTCAATCCCTGGTCGGGGAAGGAAAATTCCATAAGACTCATTGCAAAGAAGAAAAAAAAAAAAAGAATGAGACCATGGAGGGTGAGAAGTGGTGTCTGGGGACCCTGCTCCACTCTGCTCAGTTGTGCTGTAAACTCAAAGCAACCCCTCAAATTAAAATCTATTTGAAACATTAAAAAAAAAAGACAGGCTGAAATTTCTCAGACTGCCCTTATTGGGAAATCACTCCTACATTTTGCTGGTTATTAAGCAGTTTGGGCTGAATTTCCTGTCACTTTAAGCTAAGGGAGTTTTAAGTAGTATAGTTACATTAGTGAAAGCCACTTTTATATCCGAGAGCATGGCCGTCTGAAAACTTGAAGGAACTGGAGCAAAGGAGTGCTGGAAATGGAAAGGATCTTGTTGAATAACCAGCTCCAACCGCGATTCATTCAAAGATGGGGAGACCGAGAGTCAGAGAGGGGACGTCTGTGCATGTGCTTGGCTGCAGGAGTGGGAACGTGACCTGGACTTGACATCCACCTCTCTCTCTCTCACCTCTTCCCATTTAGACTGGGACGGACTCTCTTCTGCTACAATAGTGAATGTCCTCTCTGGCTTGTTCTTCCATTCTCCCTCTTCCTCCTCGTTGATGTAGGTTTGTTTCTTTAAAAAAATTCTATTTTGAAAATATTGCAAGCACATAAAAAGTACAGAAGTAAAATAGACACTATGACCCTCCATCTACTTTGAATCAGTGTTAGTGTTTTCCAGTTTTCCTGCAGGTTTTTCTTTTATTACAAAAAAAGTCTAAGACATTTCTGTTATAGCTGAAGTCCGACTGCCTTCTCCATGCTTTCTGCATCCTGTCTAGCCTACCAGGCAGCAACTACTATCTTACACGTGGTTGTATGTTTCTCAATAGTACTTTGCACTTTAAATAAAAAACATGGATACTTCAAGGCCGGCTTTTATAATTCTATGTCAATCATAATGTACATATCCTATTGGAGCTTGCTTTTCTCACTCACTATTGTGTTTTGAGATTTATGTTGATAGAGGTAGATTTCTTAACCTTTATTTCTGCAAAAATGTGTTTATTTTGTCTCACTTCCTGAATGATAGTTTAGCTGGTTACATATGACCTACATACAACCCTTCAAGTTGTGAACTTTCAAAGATGTGAATGTATTATAAACCTATTACAGTGTAGTACTATACAGCTGATTGTGTTAGTTGGGTACCTAGCCTAACTTTGTTGGACTTATGAACAAACTGGATTTATGAACAAGCTCTCAGAACAGAATTTGTTCCAATGTAGGGGACTTAGTTGTATAGCCCCTTAAGTTGATGGTAATTTTGCTTCATCACAGCATTGTTTGGCACAAATGTATATATTGAGAAGTCTTCTGCCAGTTCAGATTTGTTCCTGAGTAAAGAATCTGTCATTAATTTCTATCTGCTTTATAATATTACTTGTGATTTTGGGGTTTTGATTATTTCACCTGCTGAAGGTCACTGTGTTTCTTGAAATCATGGATTCAGGTCATTCACTAATGCTGGAAAAACACTTTACCATTATTTATCCAAATACTGTTTCTCCCATATTTTCTCTATTATATTTTCCTTTGGAATATACATTAGATACAGGTGGGATCTATACATTTTAAGCTATTTAACCTAATTTTTTCTTTTTGTATTTTCTCTCTGTATAATTTTGTATAATTCTGTATAATTTCCTCAGAATTATTTCTAATGTACTAATTCCCTCTTTGGTGGTGGTTAATCTATTATTTAGTCTCTCTACTCAACTTTAAATTTTAGTTTCTGCTTTTCTCCATGTCTAAGAGTTGTATGTGGTTCTTTTTCAAAGTTTCCTATTCTTTTTTCATATGATCTTCATCTTTTATTTGTGGGACAAATCCTTTTCTTTATATTTTCCATCATTTTACATACACGTTTAATATTCTTTTTCCAACTGCTCTGTTCAAGTTCAGGAAGTCTAGTTATCAGATAGTTGGTGTGGCTGTATGGTGAAATGGTCTTCTGTAAGATGTTCTTTTTACTTTCAGAAATCCTGCAATATGCCTTTCCACTCTATTTCTGTTTGTGCTTCTACTGAGCACCCTAGGAGTTACACTATCGCAGGATCAATTTTTATGCTTCATGATATATTTCACCTTGATGGTTTCCTGTACCTTTTCAGCAACATAAAATCAGACCTTAAACCTCTAAGAAATATAGTCCTGGTTTTTATTTTTCAAAAGAAATCTTTTTTTTTGCCAAATGCAGGCAGAGAGAGAAGAGCTTCTTTCTTGCTGCCTCATGCTGATGAGAACACGTTTTCTAGTTTTTCGAGGGATGGGGTCCTTTGAGAGTCATGAGTCTATGCTTCTCACTTTGCTCAGGCCTAAGGTTTTGTGTTCTTTCTCCCATAGGTATCAAAACCCATTCTTTCCCAACCTCCAAGAGTAGCAAGAAAACCAGTCCCTACATTGACTAACCTTGTTTTAATTTCCTTGTTTTTTCTGGGACTAAGTATTTTCCCCTTCTTTCAAGTTCAGCCATGAATTTTAACTCATTTGTGTTCCATCCAGTGTGGTGAAAGGATTTTCAAGTTGACTTAGTGTATGTAACCCAGTTGATTTACCTCTCTAGATACCCTGGCTGTGTTTTCCTATTGATGCTGAGGCCTCCTGGCCCAAATGCCTTCTTGTAGATGCAGAGGGGCCGTTTGATCTCTGTGCCTCTTTCATCGCATTCCACTCACTTAGCTGACTCGGGTCTCTTTAGTGACTGCTTTTAGGTCCTCCATGCCAGTCACAGGCATGTCTGATTCCTCCACGTGCGCGCCTATTGCTTCTCATTTCTGGGCTCTCCTGTTGCTACTGAGGCATGAGACAGCCTGGCCCTTTGCGACACATGCGATGTCTTGCCCAGAGGATGCAGGTGGAGGGATGGGGAGGACCACTGGCTCACTTTGATCACGGACTCAGCCTGAGGACTGTGGCTTGTGCCATGGACGCTGCCTTCCTGGGTCCCAGGGATCTGGCCTCCTGGGTGGCTACTCAAGGGCCTCGGAAGTAAACCCAGAAGTACAGGAGACTCCATGTCACACGGGACAACTTTCACCAAAGAAAGACGAGAACAAGCATAAAAATTCTCTTCCCTTCTACCCTAAGATGGACTATTAAAGCATGCAGTGTTGGGGAGGGGTGAACAAGGAGTTTGGGATTAGCAGATACAAACTGCTATGTATAAAATAAATAAACAGCGAGGTCCTACTGTAGACATTGGGTTGGCCCAAAAGTTCATTTGAGTTCTTCTGTAACATATATATTATAGAGCATAAAGAACTATATCCAAATCTTGCTATAAAAAATAATGGAAAATAATCTAAAAAAGAATATATATAAATAAATGAATCACTACACCAGAAATGAACAGAACACTGTAAGTCAACTATGTTTCAATTAGCAAACAAACAATAATAAAGCAAAAAGAAAAAAACAATACCATGCCAGGTTTCAGGTGACCTCTCTGAACACACTCTAAGAAACTGAACAATCAACTATGCTTCTTGTAAAATCCACAACACAATCCCTTAAATTGGCCTTCCTATCTTTCCTGACTCACTCCTGTTTTTTCCTGCACTCTCTTGTCCGCCTCCTGGGGTTGTACTTCCCCACATACTAATACCTAACAACCTGCTCCAAGCTCCACTTTCTAGAGACCTCAGTCTAAGACACTTATTTGCCACCCTACAGGCATCTGCAAGCGGTAAAGAACCTGTCTGTCAGTGCAGAAGGTGCAGGAGGTGCGGGTCTAATTTCCGGGTTGGGGAGATCTCCTGGAGGAGGGCATGGCAGCCCACTCCAGTATTCTTGCCTGGAGAATCCCATGGACAGAGAAGCCTGGTGAACTTCAGTCCACGGGGTCGCAAAGAATCGCACATGACTAAAGTGACACACACACATTCAGGAGTCTGCAGCCCCTCTACTTCTTATCCAGCAAAGACTACGGGAAGGCAGAAAGCCTCTTGAAAAAGACGAACATTCCTTCCACTGTTTATTTACTGGTTTATGGATATCAGCCTTGAACTGACTCTCAGAGCACCCACTCTTTCTACCTCTCGGTGCTGGACACAGGCAAAGTGGAGACAGTGTATGGAAACGGCTGGTTATGGGCTATAAGTCCTTGACTCGTGTGACCTCTGTTTTGATTTATAGATTGAAGTGGAACAGTGGACATTGATGGAACCTGAGAAGTCCCCCTGGTGCTGTTATTCCCTCTTCCTTTTGGTTGAGCGAATTATCTTTTCCAGCCTTGCCTCTCTGCTGAATCTGCAGGATCCTTCTGATAGTAATCTTCATTTTAAATTTCAGGCTCTCTAAAATTTCATCATGAAAACAATGTTCTCAACACAGTGCTTTATCACCAGGGGAATGCTGCATGGAAACACTTCATCATAAAATCTCAAAATAGGAGAGCTGGAGACACCTCACCGCAGTGCATGGTTGGTGGGAGAGATTCAATATTTGTTCAAAGACTGAACACGTCTATAGGAGGAAACAAGATGGTGGAAAGGTCTAGGAGGCTGGGAATGACGAGAGGTGGGATTTAGTCCAATCGTTTGCAGCCCTAGAGTAGGTCATTTAATCCGAAGGGGCCTCAGAGTGACTTCTGAACACGTTTGCTACGCGGGGAGAAACTCCAGGAGAGGTAAGAGACAGAATCTTGCCTCTTAGTATAGAAAGTGAAGTGAAAGTGAAAGTGAAGTTGCTCAGTTGTGTCCGACTCTTTGTGACCCCATGGACTGTAGCCCACCAGGCTCCTCCGTCCATGGGATTCTCCAGGCAAGAATACTGGAGTGGGTTGCCATTTCCTTCTCCAGGGCATCTTCCTGACCCAGGGATCGAACCCAGGTCTCCTGCATTGCAGGCAGACGTTTTAACCTCTGAGCCACCAGGGAAGCCTAGTATAGAAGACAACTATAGAAGGGTTTCCATCTCTCAGCCTCTTGGCAGTCAGAGTGCAAGCAGTGATCTGAACTTGGCCAATCAACTGGTCCACCCACGTCTAGAGCAGATGATGCTATAAGGCAAGTGACTGCTTAGAATTCATTTGCGTGGTGGCTGTGTCAACTTCTTCGGTGGTAGCAGCAGTGGAACCGACTGTGGAAACAGCCTGACTACACTCCACTAGTGTCCCGTTACACCTGCAGCTCTGTCTCCTGGCCTCTCACTGATTCCTGGATCCTGTATGAGCCTGTATCTTCAGCTTTGCTATCGAGTCTGTGAATTATGTGATGGTACTCCAGTGTATTCCTTTCCTGCTTAAAACCCTACAAGTGGAAGGTCTAAACTTCTTCCCTGGTTCCTAACATCCCACAAACTTCTGTGTGGTGCTTTGGGCTTTGCAAAGCCCTTTTATACACATTGTCTTATTTCACCCTCAAAATGCCCACATGGGAATTTATTATCTGCATTCCATGTGAGTGAACAGATGGACATCACAAGGGTTAGTGGTTTGCTGAAACTGACACAGTCAGGGGCTTCCCTGGAGGTCCAGTGGTTAAGAATCCGACTGCCAATGCAAGGGACATGGGTTCAGTCCCTGGTCTGGAAAGATACCACATGCCACAGAGCAACGAAGCCCGTGTACCACAACTGCTAAAGCCCGTGTGCCCTAGAGCCCTTGAGACACAACAAGAGAAGTTGCTGCAATGAGAGGCCCTTGCATTGCAGCTAGAGAGTAACCCCCAGTCGCCTCAACTAGAGAAAACGCCCATGTGCGGCAACAAAAACCTGGCACAGTCAAAAACAAATCCATAAATAATAATTTTGTTGAAAAAAGAAATGTTTACTCTTAACGAATATAACGTAAATTCTCAGAGGAAAATAAAAAGCGACACTGTTGGTTCAGAAGGGGGAGGACTTGCCCCTAGTTGAATCCCATGCACTTGTTTTATGTCACCAGTGGACCGTGGCCAGGTTCAAACGAGATGATGAACGTGGAGGTGTGCTCTAGCCTGGAGAGAGATGTATGATTGTTATTTCTGATTAATTACCTAGGAAGAAGGTGGCAGGAATAGAAGATACAGACAGAAGGGAGCTCCAGCCCAGTGCTATTTTTCATTAAGTCTCCCTTCAGAGGGATGCTTTAATTACATGTATAGATTACTTTTGGGGGGGTGCTTATTTTTTACAGGTGGTTTTGGGATAGAAATAAGAAAATCTCTTGGCTATGTTTAAAGAATTTAAGAAGTCCTTGCACAGTGTTTTCAAAAGCCACATAAAAATGTCTCCACTCCATTTGAATCACTAATGGTTTTCACTCAAGGTCATCTAATAATGATTTAATCACACCTCTGAAGTGAGTTGATGATAACAATGGAGGACCAGTTCTGGAAGTATCCCGATACCATCCAAATTGTCCTAACAGTGTTTCTTTCTCAGTTCTCGTCTCTTTTACCCTCTCTTCTCCTTTTTATTTTTTTTAACTTTTTATTTTGTTTTGGAGTATAGCTGATTAACAAACAATGTTGTGATAGTTTCAGGTGAACAGTAAAGGGACTCAGCCATACATTTACAAGTATCCATTCTCTCCCAAACTCCCTTCCCATCCAGGCTGCCACATAACATTGGGCAGAATTCCCTGTGCTACACAGTCAGTCCTTGTTGGCTATCTGTCTTAAACATAGCACTGTGAACATGTCCATCCCCAGCTCCCCAGTTATCCCTTCCCTCATCCCTCCCAACCCCGTCTTCCTTTTAAGCCTTGTAACTCCCAGGACCTTTGACACTCATGGCAGCCTCGCGTCTCCAGGTAGGGAGGAAGAAAGCCAGGTCACAGAGGAATGGAAAGACAAGCATGCCACACTCAGTTGTGCCTGCTGAACAAATGGAGACGGCATAGAAATGGAATGGTCTCCACTGACCAGAGGAACAAGACTCAGGTCATTGAAAGGGAAAAGCACAAATCCGTCATAAACCCAAGAATGTGAGGGTGAAAGTAGGTGGGTGGGGCGGGGGGAGAGGAGCGCCTTCCCCATCAGCCTTTCCAGTAATCACAATGACTGACAGCCTCCCCTGGGACACTTATGTTCTAGTAGAGGAGGCGGGGTAGAATATTAATAATCGCAACAACAAGCTTATATTAGCACTTTACAGCGGGCAAAGTGACGTGAGCAGGGCAGTTATTACTTCTCATTTATATACAAGGAAACAGCGTCCAAGAAGTTAAGAGACTTGTCAAACATTATATAGCCATTAGGGAGTAGAGCTAGAAATCAAGCCAAAGTGTGTGTGTGTGTGTGTGTGTGTGTGTGTTTTAGAGGAGGGGGGAGATGAAAACAGAACAAAGAAATAAGAGAAGTTGATGGTTCTAAAGGGTAGGTGGGAGAAAATGTGTGAAAGAGAGGTCCCCAACCAGATGGAACTAAGAAGAATAAAGTGATAAAATATCTACCAAGGTAAAGTGTCATTCCCTGTATGAAACCGAGAGAGAAAATTCCAGCCAAGTGGAGTAACAGAGATGGTACGACAAGCCTTCATTATTTGGACACCAGGATGAGGACATTAAAGAGTCCTCTACTGATAACGACTTAAAAGAAAAAATACGCGCTATTACAGGGCATGGAGACCCACAACTCACATTTCACATTTTTGTTTTCTTGTGGTGATATTTTGGACATATTTGGTCCTACTTTTAACATTCTGAAGGTATTCTGAAGGTCCTATTTTTAACATCCTGAAGTTCAAGGGTTAAGGAGGGGCACACGTGGCCTGTATTGCACACATACACCTTTTCACAAGACAGGCTAATGTACATTTCTTGAATACCTCTCTTTGCTGCCCTTTCCTGGAAATGGACCAAGCTAATTCCTAGATCTCTTCCCTGATGATAATCATAGATGACTACTTTATTCAGATAGAAGCATACATTCTGGCCTCTGATCTGTTCATCAGTTTACTTCTTAAAGGTGTAGATCTAAGGAATGGATAAAGAAATCATGGCACATATATGCAATGGGATATTACTCATCCATCAAAAAGAGCACATTTGAGTCAGTTCTAGTGAGGTGGATGAACCTAGAGCCCATTATACAGAGTGAAGTAAGTCATAAAGAGAAAAACAAGCTTTGTATATTAACACATATATAAGGCTTCTAGAAAAATGGTACAGATGAACCTATTTGCAGGGCAGGACTAGAGAGGCAAACAGAGAATAGACTTTGGACACAGCAAAGGAGGGAGAGGGTGGGATGAACTGAGAGAGCAGCATCGACATATATACATTACCACAAGCAAACCAGATAGCCAGTGGGAAGCTGCTGTACGTGCAGGGAGCCCAGCCTGGTGCTCTGTGACAACCTAGAGGGGCGGGAGCCCAAGAGGGAGGGGATTATGTATACTTATGGATGATTCACATTGTGGTATGGCAGAAGCCAACACAATATTGTAAAGCAATTATCTTCCAATTAAAAATAAATTGAAGACCCACACTGTAGCTCAGTTTCTAGAAGCTCTGCTTCTACCATGACCAAAATGCCAGCAGTGACTTTGCTTAGAAGAGGATCTGAAACATCTTGCTGCTGCTACTGCTGCTAAGTCGCTTCAGTCGTGTCCGACTCTGTGTGACCCCACAGACGGCAGCCTACTAGGCTCCCCCGTCCCTGGGATTCTCCAGGCAAGAACACTGGAGTGGGTTGCCATTTCCTTCTCCAATGCATAAAAGTGAAAAGCGAAAGTGAAGTCGCTCAGTCGTGCCCAACTCTTAGCGACCCCATGGACTGCAGCCTACCATGCTCCTCGGCCCATGGGATTTTCCAGGCAAGAGTACTGGAGTGGGGTGCCATTGCCTTCTCCGCTGAAACATCTTAGCTGAGCCCTAATAGGAGTGAAGGTTATTCTCCAAACTGGTCCCCCATCTATGAAAGGCCAGAGCTGTCTCAGAGAGTCTTGTCCATTCTTGCCAACACCCCGAGGTGAATCTACAAGGTGCCATTTTACTGAACAGACTGTGTAGCTGGTCACCAGGTGGTACCCAAGGGCACAATTTGCCTGAGCATCATTGTCTTACATAGTCTTGCAATCAGAAGTTCCAAACAAAAATCACTCACTAATGCATCCATTTACTTCTTCAGTCTATCTACATTCTTAGAATAAACCATCTCTTAGTAGTAATAGAGTTAATAATTTTACTACCTATTTTGTGAATTAGTAGTTTGACCTTTCGGAAAATAACCCTTGTCAAGCTTTCAGGACTATTCTCTAATTTTCAAATCTAGTGAACAGAACAGATTGGTTTCTTAGTCACTTTTCTTGGTTTGAAAGTGAAAGTCCCTCAGCCATGTCTGACTCTTCACAACCCCGTGGACTATACAGTCCATTGGAATTCTCCAGGCCAGCATACTGGAGTGGGTAGCCATTCCCTTCTCCAGGGGATCTTCCCAACCTAGGGATTGAACCCAGGTCTCTCACACTGCAGGTGGATTCTTTACCAGCTGAGCCACTGGGAAAGACTAAGAATACTGGAGTGGGGAGCCTCTCCCTTTCCCAGGGGATCTTTCCCACCCAGGAATCGAACCGGGTTTTTCTGCACTGCAGGCAGATTCTTTACCGACTGAGCTACCAGGGAAGCCCACAACAAAAGTTGATTACAATCCCTTTTAGCCTATTCTGTCACAAGGAAGGAATACAATTGTTGCCATTACTATTATTATTAGTATGCCAATCAGATGCCAATTAGTATGCCAATCTTTTCAAATGGTAGCTTTTCTATCATTTTATTTTAAATCCTCTTTTGGTTTGTTTTTTTGTAATAAACAGAATGTGAGTTTTGGAGTCACATAGGTTTGGATTCAAACCCTAAATGATTTGCTTGCTTGTGTGAAGTTAAATAGTTTGATGTATGTGAGATGCAGGTTTTGCATTTGAAAAAAAAACCTCAAAGCGTTTTGAAAGGACTAAGTCAGACATAAAAGTGACTTTCAAAAATGTTAGTTTCCTCCCACAATTCAGTTTACTTATGTCTTTCTTGAATTTAGTACCAGAAATACAAAATAATACCCAAGTGAAGGTACCTCGTATATTTGTACATAATCAATAAACATAAAGAGTATAGTGAATATTTTCTTTGATGTTTTAAAAGTCGACACATACATGCCATTTTTATTTGTCTTTAGGTAAATAAACATGAGGAGTCCTAAATATTTAAAAGCAAAGTAATATTCACTGAAAATGAAAATCACTTCGGGACTTTCCGGGTGGTTCAGTGGCTAAAACTCTGCACTCCCAATGCAGAGGGGTCTGGGTTCAGTCCCTGGTCAGGGAACTAGAATTATGTGACCCAACTAAGACTCACAGCAGCCAATGAAATAAATAAATAATAAAAATAAATATTTTAAAATAAAATTAAAAATGAAAATCATTTTTAGGAGCATGAGAAGCAAATAATCTCAAAACACACGAAATATTATGATATTCACCAGTGGAACTCGCAATCTAGACAGTTGAGCTGACTCTGTGAGCTCTGTTCAGCCACAATGAGACCAGGTTAACTAGCAATTAATAGTCAGGATTTCTCATCACGCAGTAAGACCGACAGAGCGGACTGTACTGCCCTCTTGGAAACCCACAAGGTGCAAATGACAATATGCAAAAGAACCCCTATAATAAACCTTGCAGGAAACAAACTTTAAATGTTAGTGAGTCCTACATTTTACAAATGTGTTTGATTCATAGAACCCTTACAAACATATAACAGAGCTAATATTCTGTGGACCATAGTTTGGGAAATACTAATCTCTTGGATCATACCAAAATCCTATAGCACCAAAATCCTACAATAAACAACAATCACAAAGCCCACAATTAAACCCAGGCCTGTTAAGTGTAGTTTAATATACATAAATGACATAGCTAGTGGACAACTTCATTAATAAGGCTCTTGTTTACACCTTTTAAAACTATCAATAATTCTCTGACTTAATATATTCTCCTTCATTCTACAACACAATGGTCATTAGAATCCATGAGTAACTGCACGTTCATTTGAGTTTTAATCATTTTGGCTCTCAGTCAGTCAAGACTGTCAGCTGAAACCTACGAAGTGTAAATTATTTTCTAGGCTTATGCATAATTACTTTTGCTCCATGGCTGATAAATAAACAGAACACAGAGTGTTCTAATAGCCAGGAGCCAGGGCTTGAGGCTAGATGGAGGTGAATTTGAACCCTGATTCTCCAATCCCTGATCTTGAAGAAGACACCTAAACTCTCTGTGCTTCAGTCTCACCATCTGTAAAATGAAGCTATTTCCTACTTTCTTAAATGGTTCGAGGGTTAAATGAGATTATATAACGTGGTTTGCATATTACCAGGCATGTAGTAAGTGCTCAATAAATGTTCATTATTCTTTCATGAACTTGAGAACCTGAGTTCCTGATCCGTTACTTTTTATCCTTTTGTGGATAATAACCTTCTTTATCCTTGGGGTATATATAGCTATTGGAACACCAGTGTGGCCAGCACATTTCTGCATCCAGACTGATATTTACCTACATGCCACTTACAAATTGTTCGGCTTTCAAATAAGAATCCATAGGGAGCGTCATTACTATATGCGGGTATTTGAAAGTCTCCTTCATACTTTCTCTGAGTGTGTGTTCCTGAGCTAATAAACTAGCAGGGAGCCGGGGCAGCCCTTCCATGCTCTGTTGCTTTGGAAGAGTTTGCACTGACTGGCGTTTCAATGGCAGGGAGGGGCAGGGGAAGAAAAGAAGCATATTTTCTGTGTCACTCACCCTGCTCCAGCACTGCAGTGGGACTCCAATGCCACTTCAAAGGCTGCTTGGGTATAAATGAGTGTGTCTAGGGATATGCTGATAGGAGTGCATTGGAACTGAGCTCTCTGACAGTCTAATGGGGATGCTGGTCCAAGAAGCTTATTAGCAAAGTCAAGGATGAGGGTTAAACGGTAGGGTGGGTGCTGCAAAGTGATTTATCCCAATACCCTTTCCCTGCAAACTTTTCCCTGGCCAGTCTCTATTATAGTGTCTGGTAAAGCTTATAAAAAAGAAAGAGAAGATGGAGGAGGAGGAAGAAGAGGGGAGGGAGGAAGGCAAAGCCAGGCCCTCACTTGGTCAGCTCAACTTTGGCTAATGAGTCTGCGGTAGACGATGGCCTCCTTTCTCCAGCCTGCCCTGTACGCACATCTCTTCTGCAGCCAGAACCAGCCCAGGTGAGGCTGTAGCATCATGCCAGACACATGGGCAGACGCCCCATCCACAGAAACTGATCCACCCCACTGACCACAACCAACCACAGACACGTGAGAAAACCCCACCAACAAACAAGCCGTCTGGTTGAGCCGCCCCAAAATGCCTCCCACATGGATATCAGTTACATACTAACACATGGCTGTGGTCAATGCCCAGTATGAGCATGGCTTCTTAGCTGCAATAGAGAAGTGCTACAGAGGCAGGTTTCCTGTGGTCCTCCTCTCCTCTGCCTTCACTTTTCTATCGTTGGAATGGGACAGCTGAAACTTTCCAGCCCTGGAGCAGCCATGAGGGAAAGAACCAATTGCCTGGCTTGTGAGGTCAACAGACTCCTCTTGCTTTAAGGCAAGTTTTCAGTTTTTCAGCTTAACACAATCCCAGCTGAAAAGGAGTGTTACTGAAAGTATGGCAGGAGTTAGGGGGTCAGTGATGACAGGTCGTAGAACGGCATTCTGAAAGAGGGAGTGACCTTGGGGCTGTAAAAGCCACGTGCATTCATTCATTCATTCTTCTACTCAGTCATTTAAAGGTGCCCTAGTACCTTTCATGCATTGGAGAAGGAAATGGCAACCCACTCCAGTGTTCTTGCCTGGAGAATCCCAAGGGCGGGGGAGCCTGGTGGGCTGCCGTCTGTGGGGTCGCACAGAGTCAGACATGACTGTAAGTGACTTAGCAGCAGCAACAGTACCTCTCTGCAGACCTGGGAGTGCAGAGAAGCATAGCCCCTAGGCTCCTGTGGTCGGGAAGGATGTGACGGGTAGCTAGGTCCTGTCTCTTTGCAAAATCCCCTGCACAAGATCTCTGGCAGGCTCCTCACTGCATGCAGACCCCTCTAATTGTCACATCCACTTAAAACATAATCTGCCTACTTGTTACCTTCACCCCTGGCACAGTTGTGCTTCCCAGTTCTTTCCAGATTATTCCTGTGAAATACGGCTAAGAGTAAAGGGAACAGATAAAATACATGGGGAGTGAGGGGGTTGTGGGGGAGGCTCCAGAGGGAGGTGATCTCTAGATACAGGGAGTTTGGGGGGAGAATGGATACATGTATAAGTATGACTGAGTTCTTTTGCTGTTCACTTGAAACCATTACATTGTTTGTTAATCGGCTATAATAGTGTAGTCACTCAGTTGTGTCTGACTCTTTGAGATCCCATGGACTGTATGTAGCCCGCCAAGCTCTCTGTCCATGGAAGGCTTTAGGCAAGAATACTGGAATAGATTGCCATTTCCTTCTCCAAGGGATCTTCCCAACCCAGGGACTGAACCTGGGTCTCCCGCATTGCAGGCAAATTGTTTATTGTCTGAATCACAAGGGAAGCCCTGTCTGCTATACCCCAGTACAAAATAAAAAGTTTAAATATATATTAAAAAAATTGCACTGCAGACAAAAATAAATAAATCCAAACAAATCAGCAAAACCAAATCACTTTGCTGTGCCACAGAAATTAATGACATTGTAAATCAACTATATTTCAATAAAAATAAATAAGAAAAAATATACAAGGGTGGGGCTGGTGGAACATCCAGAATTCAGAGCAATGAAGCTAGTTTATTCAAGTTTAAATTTCCTCCGAAATCATGCTTTATCTTAAAAATTCAAAAACATGTAGGAGAGAGTAAACAGAATTTTAATATAGAATATTAATGTTAATAGAGTTTTAATATAGAAACCACATGTATATTCCTTACCATGGAACCAGTTTGGTCCTTAAGGAACATACATCACATTTATCAGGTGGCTTCCTTACCTCTGCACCTGAGGAAATAAAACCATTTCATTCTCCACGGTAATAGTCATCGTTGTTATTTATTTAACACCTACGATATGCCAACCACTTCACTCTCATACTTTGTAATTCTCACACAGCCCTCTGTGGTATTATTTTCTCCATGTTAAAAATAAAGAGGAACGTTCAGAGATTTTAACTGATTTTTCTCCCCAAGGCTTCAAAGCTGGTAAAGTGGAAATGACATTTAAACTCAGTCTTATGGATTCCAAAACTCATCTTTTCTACTACGTCTTTCAGTTAATAAGCAACAGCCTCACATATTCAGAGACAAGATTTTCTTATCTTCTCCAAGTATCCCATAGAGGGAAAAGGTAACTAAAAGAAGATCATATTCTCGTTTCAAAAAGGAATTGTAAAATGCTAGGCACTCATTAATTAGATAAAACAGAAGGGAGAGGCAGAGTTTTGGTTTGTTTGTTTTGTTTTTTTCAAGTCCCTGTATCCCAGGAAGTCTGGGGACTATTTGAATACACATGTTGGAATCCTGCTTCCCAGGTGGCTCAGTGGTAAAGAACCTGCCTGTCAATGCAGGAGACACAAGGTTTGCAGGTTCAATTAAGAAGGATCAGGAAGATCCCCTGGAGGAGGGCATGGCAACCCACTCTGGTATTCTGGTCTGGAGAATTCCATGGATGGAGGAGCCTGGCAGGCTACAGTCCATGGAGTTGCAAAGAGTTGGACATGACTGAGCACACACATATGCACACACGCACGCACACACACACACACATATTGGAATCCTGGGTGCATGTATGTGGTGAGTAAATCTCTAGGCACCCACAAGAAAATCCAAGTCATCCTGACAAGGTGGGGAAAGAGATCCTTTTCCCCAGGATGGAGAGGTTCTCCCTGTTGGGCCTGGGAGGGGTCTGTGATAGCCTTAGTGAATTAGAAGTGATTTTTTTTAAAAAAATTTCACTGGAGTACAGTTGCTATATGACGCTGTAATACTTTCTGCTGTGCAGCAAGGTGAATCAGCTATATATACACGTACACACATATCCCCCGCTCCTTTTTTTGTATTTCTTCCCATTTGGGTCACCAAAGAGCATAGATTAGAGTTCCCTGTGCTATACAGAGACGTGGATGGACCTAAAGCCTGTCATACAGGATGAGATAAGTCAGGAAGAGAAAAACAAATAGCATATATTAACACACATATGTGAAACCTAGAAAAATGATGAACCTATTTGCAAAGCAGAAGTAGAGACGGAGATGTAGAAGTGATTTTGGCAAAACAAAAACCAATATGAGGGGTTTCAAAGTCAATCTAAGAAATTTCTTAAATACATGAAAGACAGAAAATTAGTGAGGGAGCAAATAGGAGAGACCAAGGAGACCAAATTTAGCCTCTGTGTTCGCCTGTACAAAGGGATACATTAGACCAATGGTTCTCAGACCTTGCTCAAAGCAGGGGAACCACCTGGAGGAGGTGTTAAAACCCAGCCTGCTGGGCGCCACCACCAGAGTCTCTGATTCAGTAGCTCTGGGGCCGGGGCTGATAATT
This sequence comes from Budorcas taxicolor, assembly GCF_023091745.1. Lineage (NCBI taxonomy): Eukaryota > Metazoa > Chordata > Mammalia > Artiodactyla > Bovidae > Budorcas > Budorcas taxicolor. Next base: position 29,993,095 of record NC_068928.1, on the reverse strand, counting down.
TGCTTTTTTAAAATTTTTATTCATTTATTGTAGCTTTATATTGGAGCACAGTTGATTAAGAATGCTGTGTTAGTTTCAGGTGTACAGCAGTGATTCAGTTATACATATTCATGTAAGTTGTTTGTAGGTGGTATGGATGCTGTAGGTCCAAAGACCACACTCTGACAACCACTCCCTCCTAAACTATTCCTGGAGCCAATCAGTGTGGAACAGAGGATGCCCGGGGCATCCTGGAACTAAGGGATGGGCCAGGGAAGATGCTAAAGTCAGCATCTGCCTGCTGAATGTCCACCTTATCACTCAGCCAGGTTATCAGAGGGCAGTTTACTGGGGTGACCCACTCTCATAACAAGGACCAGTGAAGAAGGAGAGTTAGACCTTACTAACAAGTTCAAATACTAGCTCTGCAGTGCAATAGTCAGGCAAAGTTGGGCAAAGGCACTTATTCTCTTTAACTTTCCTTTTCTACATCAGCACCAGGAAGTTGTAGAACCTACCTCGTAGAATTATTATGGGAACAAAAGGAGACAGAGGTGAAGGACCTGCTGGCAAAACATGATGTTCAAGGATTAATACTGCTTTAGGGCATTGGATCAACTCATCCAGTTTCTTCTGCAGGTTGTCGACTGGGGACATTAACACTGCACAGAGGAGGTTTGAGCCAACCTGAGTTACTCTTCCTTGCTAGAGCTGGGCCCTATGGTTGCACCTTCAGAGCATCAAGGCTGATTTAAAGAGGGGTCTAAGAATCAGGGCTGGTTCTTAGACTCCTGGGAGACTGAAAGGCATCTCAGTTTTAACCTACAGTTTGTGTCTGCTGCCAATGGGAGGGTTGGTGGAGAGCAACATAAATAATTCTGGAAGCCTTGTAAATTTTTACCACTCTGCTTCCAGTGACATAGAAACATTTCGTTTTTGGTGCCTCTGAACTCAAAGAAAGGAAAATGACCCAATCTCTGTGTATCAGAAACAACATATTAGGTCATACCAGTAGTCTACCCAGGTAAACTGTGGTTGTGTCCCCCGAGGGAGCCTTGAATCACTGATTCTTTATGATGTTACCCATGTGGGGCTTCCCTGGTTGCTCAGACTGTAAAGAATCTTCCTGCAATGCAGGAGACCTGGGTTCAACCCCCTGGAGAAGGGAATGGCTACTCACTCCAGTATTCTTGCTTAGGAAATCCCATGGACAGAAAAGCCTGGTGGGCTACAGTCCATGGATTACAAAGAGTTAGACACGACTATCACAATGGATGAGATGATATTCCCCAAACTACTAACTTTATCAAACAGACACGACATATCAGTTACTTACAAAGACAGCACTGGACAATAGACCCATGAACCTGGAACTATGGATCTGTGAGTATGATGACCTTCAATTTCATCTTTTAAAAATTTATTGATTAAGGTTAAAAAAAATGGTATTGGTTTATAAAGTTCATGTGTACAACATGGATGGATTACTAGCTTTTAAAAAAAAAAACGTTTTATTTTATATTGGAGTATAGTCAATTAACAATACTGTGACAGTTTCAGGACAGCAAAGAGACTCAGCCCTTTGGCTATACATGGATATACATGTATCCCTTCTCTCCTAAACTCCCCTCCTATCCGGGCTGCCGCGTAACACCGAGCAGAGTTCCCTGCTCTATACAGTACGTCCTTGTTGGTTATCCATTTTAAATATAGCAGTGCGTACATGTCCATCCTAATCTTGCATTTGAACCCATGGTCAATTCTTCCTTCCTTCCTTTCTTTCTTCCTCCCCCTCTCTCTTCTTTCTTTCCTTCTTTTTTTAGAGAGGGTAATTATAACTAGTATTCTCCATAGAACTGTATTGGAAAGGCAAGTTACTTAGTACCTGACCTAATTAGGTACATAACTTTTAGAATCTGTACTGGCTTCCTCGAAAAGAAAAGCGAAAAGTTATTTTAGACACTGCAGTTATAATGACACAATGATACATGGGCCTAATGAGTAATTTTATCAAATTAATTATTTCTGAAAGGATAAATTTTTATGCTCAGAAAAAAAAATCACTCCTGCTTTTTTATGTTTTGGTCTTTGTAACTAATTTGAAAGATCGCAGTGTGCCCATTCCATTTGCTCGGTGAGTCTTGCAATGGCCCCCGTCAAAAGCGATAACATTCGAAATTGACCGAAGCCCCAGTCTTTACAGTTTCTCAGCATGTCCTGTCACCCTGGGTGATTAAAGTCGGTTGGTTAAATTAGCTTTCAGAAATTTTCACCGTTTTAATATCACAGCTTCAATAAGACAGCTGTGCGCGAGGAAGACAGCTGAGCTCTTCCAAGTCAGAACCATCTGAATTAATCATCAGCCTCCAACCACATCCCACCTGCCTTGATCAATGGGGAAATAATGGTTTGTACAGTGGGGAGGTATTTTTCTGGGGTTAGTAATGAATGGATGGCTTCAGTTTCCCAGCAGTTAATGCCTAGCCCCTTAGAATTTGAGGAAGCTTCATGCCTGGTACAGAACTCCATTTCTAGGTAACACCTGCTGAGATCTGCTCTAAGGACTTGATACTTGAGTGACAGATTCTTTGCATCCATCTACTTGGGTGAGGTCATCAATTAAGAAGCATATCTTAACATTATATATCTTAATTCTTTATGACAGTGGCTCTCCAACTTGAACACGCATCGGAATTACCCAGGCGCTTATTAGAATACACACTGTTGATCCTCACACTCAGGGTTTCCCATTCAGTGGGGCAGAGTCCAAGAATCTGCGTTCCTTTGTCTGTGTGTGTGATGTGGACCATTTTAAAAGTCAGTGTTGAATGTGTTACAATATCACTTCCGTTTTATGTTTTGTTCTTGGGGGCCGTGAAGCATATAGGATCTTAACTCCCTGACTAGGGATTGAACTCTCACCCCCTGCATGGGAAGGTTAAGTCTTAACCACTGGACCCCCAAGGAAGTTCCAAGGACTTGCATTTCTAACAAATTCCCAGGTGAAGCTGAGGCTGCTGGTATGGGGACCACACTTTGAGAATCATTGTTCTAGAGACATTGATGCTGTTTTAATTTTTAAAAATTAAGTCCCATGGGTCAGAAAGAGGACTGAGAATACAGACGCTATTGTGATGTTCTTAACTTGCTGGATTTTTTCTTTGGCAGAAGAAGAGTCTGCTGTAGAGAACCTGGTGACAAACATCAGCTCCTCGTTTCTCCCACTGACCTCAGAGGTAGGAAGAGGCAGTGTGTCTACCTGGTCTGGGCACAGCAGGTCCCATTTGTTTACTGATGTTAGGGAGAGCCCATCTTGAAGGAAATGACCATGCAGAAATATCAATGCCAAGTCTTGGCTTTTTCAAATGTGAGGTCACCAGTGAAATGGTACACGTAAATGGTGAGAAACCCAGGGACAAGGGCAGATTCATTTCACAGAAAGGTCCCTGAATGTGTGAGAAGGACCCAGCAGAGGGGACCCTAGGTTCCTGGTTGGCCTCCTAAAAGTCAAGTAAGGCAAAGAGTGGTGTCATTCACAGGAGAAATTCAGACTCAGAAACTATCAGTCAAACTCCTGATCCTATCACCCCAGTCTCACATCCAGAAACAAATAAAATTCTAGGTGAGCAATTGCACTGTTCTCATTCTGAGTAAATATGAGTTTTTAGATAAGTTGTCCACAGAAGGTTCCTAAGTCTCTATTTCCCTAGAGATGGGTGTGTGTGTGTGTATTTAAGAGAGAAAAAAAATAAACTGTATATTCCTAAAACTTGAGGATTGATAATTAGGGTTTCCCAGGTGGCTCAGTGGTAAATAATCTGCCTGAAATGCAGGAAACCTGGGTTTGATCCCTGGGTCAGGAAGATCCCCTGGAAAAGGGAATGACAACCCACTTCAATATTCTTGCCTGGAGAATTCCATCGACAGAGGAGCCTGGCGGGCTACCATCCAAGGGGTTACAAAGAGTCAGACACGGCTGAGCAGCTAACACTTTCACTCTAATAAGATGGAGAACCCTGATGGTCCATTCTGCTTTCAGGGGGCAAGTGAGATATCTTACTAACACATGAATGATGTGGGAATGTTAGCAGTCATACTGAGAAATTTGATTCAAGTTGTATCTTAGAAAAAGTTGGGACTTGCTTGATGGTCCAGTGGTTAAGAGTCCACCTGCCAAAGCAGGGGACATGGCATCAGTCTCTGGTCCAGGAAGATCCCACATGCCTCAGGGCAGCTAAGCCCATGTGCATCAACTATTTAGCCCATGCACCCTGGAGCTTGTGCTCCACAAGAGAAGCCAGAACACTGCAACGAAGGGTAGCTCGTGCTCACTACGACTAGAGATAGCCCACATGCAGCAAATAAATAAAAATATTTAACTAAATAAAAGAAAAAAATCTGCTATCCCCATGAATAACACAGGCCTGATGCTAGACAACCTGGTCCCAGTAGAGACTCTTCCACTTACCAATACTAGCTAGATAATCTTGGCCAAGTTTCCTAATATCTCTACGTGTCACCTATAAAACCGAGGCACTAATAGTACTTCTCTCCTTGCATCACTGTTATATTAAGTAAATGAATTAATACATGTAAACTACTTAGAGGAGTGCCAGGCACATAGAAAATGCTCTACAAGCTCTAGCTGTTATTATTTATGTCCAAATACCAAACCATGCTTCTCCTTTTGTTCTATGCTAATTCCTGATGCTAATGCAATTTAGATTGGCTAACACCCAAAATTTAGACTTCTGCCGTAATTATCTACATATGGCAGCGGGATCATTCCAGAGCCACCCTAATGACTTTGATTAGAACCAATCACCTGTGCCTATTCACACAAAAGAATGATTGGCAGGGTTTTGGAAGGACTGGGCAGTCCAATTAGACGCTTGTTGGGTATGAACCAGTTCGAGCGAATATGCCAGTCTTGCTGAAACAGATCCTTTTCTATACGTTTTATACAATCCAGTAGAGAAACCAGAAAAAAAGAAATAGAGAAACTATTGATGCTTTCAATAAAAATGGTTGGAGCTTCTGCTGTGTTCTGAGCAGAGTGCAAGATGATGTAGATTGAGAGGTGGGCAAGCCACCCCTGCTCTCACGGAGCTCATCGTCCAGTGGGCGAAACTGATTAGAGAATCAAGTAATGCCCAAGAGACTAAGGCTGATAATAGACACTCATGGCTGCTGGAGGAGTGCAGAAGAATTGCCTAGAACTGCAGTGCTGATCCTGGTCTGGCTGAACTGAAAGCCAACAGGGTCCCCATCATGCCAGCAAGGTGGGAAGGGCATTCTGAGCCATGAGGGGTACGAAAGCCCAGAGGTACAGAAGAAAGTGGAAGAAGCTGGAAGAGGTAGGGAAAGTGTCAATCACTCAGTCATGTTCAAATCTTTGCGGACTGCAGCCTGCCAGGCTCCCCTGTCCGTGGAATTCCCCAGGCAGCAATGCTGGAGAAGGTACCAAGACACTAATTCTTTAGACCTCTTAAGGATGGAGGGGGGAGGATGGAAAAAGACAGGATGTCAAAGGTGAAGGGACAGTGATTGATTCATCACATGCATGTGAGCTTCCCAAGTGGTGCTTCCCTAGTGGTAAAGAACCTGTCTGCCAATGCAGGAGACATAAGAGACGAGGGTTCGATCCCTGGGTTGGGGAGATTCCCTGGAGGAGGAAATGGCAACCCACCCCAGTATTCTTGCCTGGAGAATCTCATGGACAGAGGAGCCTGGCGGGCTACAGTCCATGGAGTTACAGAGAGCTGGACACGACTGAAGCAACTGAGCACGCACACGTACGTGTGGTGGGTCTCTGTACCACGTGCCTCTGGTTGTGTAAGTGTACAACACAGATTGCTCTGGAAGAAGGAGAGAAGCCAAGGAATCATTAACCAACAATTGGGAATTTATCTTCGGTACGAGGGAATATACTGAACGTACCGGCTTTGCTAATGTCGCTGTTGGTTATCTCAGAAACAGATATGTTTCCTCAAGCTCTTCTGTGATGATAATATGTATTGTCCAGCCGGCTGGAAAGAAAATGCAGTGCCCAGCTGGTGGGAAATGGATTCTGGAGAGTGGTTGGGATGGGGAATAAGAAGCAGAATCACAGACCCACTCTGGCAGGAAACAGCTCCCAGACCAGCCCTTCTCAGTGGGGGTCATGCAGTTATAACCTGGGAAGGTGTAGACATGACTCAGATACTATGACTCAGGGGGTTGGTCGGGGGTTCAGCCTGGACAATGGGTGTGCATGCTAAGTTGCTTGAGTCATGTCCAACTCTTTGCAACCCTATGGACTGTAGCCCACCAGGTTCCTCTGTCTATGGGATTTCCCAGGCAAGAATGCTAGAGTGGGTTGCCATGCCCTCCTTTAGGGGATCTTCCCAACCCAGGGATTGAACCTGTGTCTCTTATGTCTCCTGCATCAGCAGACGGGTTCTTTACCACTAGAGCCACCTGGGATCCCCAGAGGATTCTAAGATGTGCCCAAAGTTGTGAAGCTTAACTCTCCACCTTTGTCACCTGAAGTTTGCTCCCAGACCAGCATTAACCCCAGGGGCTTGTCAGAAGTGTTGTATCACAAGCCCTGCCCCAGACCTATTGGGTCAGAATCTGCATTTTAACAACATCTCCAGGTGAATCAGATGCACATGGCAGTTTGTGTTGCACTGACCACAGAGGCCATCAGAATCACCTGGGAAACTTCTCAGAGTTACAGATTTGCACTTCTGACAATGATGAGTCAAGAGGTTTCAGATGCAGCCTTCCATCTGCAACTCTTTTGTTAAGCTTTGGTGAGTCTGATAAGCAAGTGGAGATGAGAACCACTGCCCTACTCTGCAGAGAGAGTTGAACGAGGGTCCAGCATGGAAGGATCTGGGGAAGACTGCTCTTATGCAGAAAGTGGGGAGCAGGCAAGGTGAAGCTCCCCATTCTCACATAAAGGGAGCCCACCTTGGGAGGAGGAGCAGCCCGTAATTCAGAGATTCTGTACGAGGGCTGTCCGGCCCCTTGTAGTCGCAGAAGGAAGAGATGGGGATAATGAACAGGCCCAGAGGTTTACATCCTTGTTGTGCTATTAAATGATTCAATGTCAGTGTGACTCTCCAGAAAGAAAGTTGAGGGACAGAGAGCTTACATCTGCTGTGCTTATCTGCGTGTGTCTACGTGTGCATGTGTGTGTGTGTGTGTGTGTGTGTGTGTGTGTGTGTGCAGTGCCTCCCTGCTGCCCGCCCTTGGCGTTCTTAGTTCTTTTAAGAAAGTCTCTCCACTGAAGAGTCCTTGTGAGTGCCCCACTGCACTGTCAGAAGGGAGAGGGCAAACAGGTGACCGGCCAGAGAGAAATAAAAATGTGACTTAATCACAGGCATTTTCTCTCCTCTTCCTCTGTTGGGATGGAGTGGGAAACACTTTAGTGTCTGGGCCAGCAGGGTATTGGGACTCTGCTCCACCCTCTTTCTGGTCTTCAGTGTAGATGAGGGCCCCGATGCCATGCCCTGCCCAGTGAGATTCTTGCCAACAGATGTTCCAGGACCTGGCACTGGGTCAAATGCATAGAATGAATGAATGAACGGGTGGATGAATGAATGAATGAATGAATGGGTGAATAGATGAATGAATGAATTGTTAGCTAAGTAGATGAATGTATAAAAAGTCTGTTATTCCTATTGCAACTATTCCGTTCATTCAGAAGAACAAAGGAGAGCATCTCAGAATCACCTGTGCCAGGAGTTTTCACTGAGTCTGGCTCTGATCTCCCTGGAAGCTTCTAATATTTTTCTTTTCCTTTTGACAGAACACCTCGCTTTTTTGGCTGAAACGTATAATTTCCTACCTAGGACTTGAGTGGTGCCTCAGCCCTCACCAACAAGAATAAGACAAGAGGTGTGAGGGTTTCCTGAGCCCAGGGTATGGCCTTGGGGCGGCCAGGCCTGCCCCCTGTCGCCCCCACCCCGAGATTTCCCAGGGTTGGTGCCCCTGACTGGCCCCAGTGGGACCTGCCTGGGACTGACTGACAAGAGGCCTTTGGGAATACCTCTAGCCCTCCTTTTCCTCTGCCTCCAGTCACCCAGGGAGGGGAGCAGATTGAGAACATATTTAGAAGATGTGTTCATTGTTGCTTTAAAAACTCTCCTCTGTAATTAGGTACTCCGGGGGTAGTCAACCACGAAAAGCCACAACCAGTGCTGTCAAATCCCATAAAACAAAAGAGAAACCAATAAATCAAAATGAAGAAGAGGCTGGCTGAGTCTCAGCACCTGTCTGAGCCACTCACGCCTCCAACCACCCAAATGGCAGCCTCGACTCTCAGTCAAGAACCCCCTCCACCTGGGCTTTCCCAGAGCCTGTGCTGTGTTGACGTGAGGGCCCTAGGTCCTTGACCACTCTCCCAAGAATCCAACTCATCAATTTTGGGGCCAGCAGCTTTGTTGTATTCCCCCAGTAGAACTTCCAGAATGGGCCCTTGAACCTGTCTGTGGCAAGCAAAGTAAAACAATCAGGTTCTTGGTCCTTTTTGCATCGTAGTGGCTCCTAGGACATATCTGAATCCACAGGAAGAGACTGGGGTCCAAAGACTTGCTTGGACTCCATCCTGTGACCTGATAGCTTTTGAACTTTCTTCAGTTAAAGGTGAGCCTTAGGAGTGATGGCCAACAAACCGAGTGATTCCGGGGAGTGTGGGTTTCGGTGAGAATGCTTTATGAAGCCTCAGCTGTATTAGCATAACCGCCAAGAAACATGGTCTCTCGTGGCCACTGAGCAACCCCAAGCCACATGGGATGAGTTCTTTCTCAGCCCTGCCTCTTCACAAAGGAGATGCTTCCGGGTACCAAGGACCAAAGACAGGAGGAGGCTGTGAGGCAGTCAGTCCAGGCAGAGTACCACAGAGCTCTCCACCGAGTACAGTCACCAAGTACTGTCTGACCCTGACCTGAGGAAGGACCTGCACCTTCCTGCATCTTCCAAACAACACCCCTTCTCATTGCCTATGGGAGGGAGTCCGTCTCAACTGCCTAGCCTACAGCTTCCGCTGAGCAGCGACACACCCCAGACTAGTCAGTATCTGACTACCTCTCCCGGTGCCGGAAGGACACACCTCTCTGCTCTCTTGAAGTCTGGCATGTCCCCATGGTTGACTCTGGCCAGTGATGTGAGTGGAGGTCCCGTGCATCACATCGAAGTGGGAGTATTCACGGGCCACTATGCTGTTCCTCCTGCTCCTATTCCCCTCCCATGGCAGCTGAGGAGATCCGCATTTTAACTGCATACAGTGACTTCCGGGGACTTGCCCGGTGGTCCAGTGGCTAAGACTCCGTGATCCCCCTGCAGGGGGCATGGGTCCGATCTCTGGTCAGGGAACTCAGATCCTGCATGCCTTGAAATGCAGCCGAAAGCAAATTAAAGCTCTTTTAAAAAATTATTTTAAAAAGAAGTGACTCAGAGTAAAGTAAAGTAAGGGTATGTCTCCCCCCAACACCTCTTAAGTGGGAGAAAGAGGTCTGGGGCAAAGGGGTAGCACTTCTGAGGACTGAGAGTCAAGAACAATGTACGTTCACTAGCACTCGGAGTTGATGCGAATCAATTAGGTAAGAAACCTGCTTACAGAGTGAACTACTAGAGGGACAGGGATCCTCTACTTAAGCCAGGCTTCCCCAACCTTTTTGGCACCAGGGACCGGTTTCATGGGAGACAATTTTTCCACGAACCTAGAGGGGGTGGAGGGATGGTTTGGGGATGATTCAAGTGCATTACATTTATTATGCACTTTATGTCTATTATTATTACATCAGCTCCACCTCAGATCATGAGGCATTAGATCCCAGAGGTTGGAGACTTCTGCTTTAAATAGTCTTTGAGACCTCTGACTCCCTCTGGGGAAAAGGTGGACTAAGAAAGCTGGATCGTTCTCAAGACATATTCCTCCACACCCATTTCAGATATGGCCAAGAGAGATCACGGGAAATGGGGAAACTTCTGGAGGGTGGAACTAGCGAGCCACAGCAAACACTGAATGAGCAAGTGGCACCCCCCCCACCCCATCCTCCTCATCTGCCTCTCTAGGGTGACAACAGAATTCTATTGTCAATGACATAATATTTAGTTCTGTATCAGTTAGAACTCATGATCACCAGCTAGGTTTTCCTCAGTCAGTGGCAAAAGCAGAAAGTAATTCTTGTATTACATACAACATAAGGCCATGTGCTACGGTCGATCAACTAAGACTTTGCTGCCTGTGTGTAGCTTTATGCATTTGCCAGGATATTCCACAAACCCTCTCCATCTCTCTGTTGTGTAATACAGTCAAAAGCATCATAATCAGAGAGCCCTGGCCTTCATTCTAGCTCTGTTATTTCTAGCTGTGTGTTCAACATAACCAGAACATGCCCAGATTTTAAATTACATTTAACAAAAGAAGATGAAATGGTTGGATGGCATCACTGACTTGATGGACATGAGTCTGAGTAAGCTCTGGGAGTTGGTGATGGATAGAGAAGCCTGGCATCCTGCAGTCCATGGAGTTGCAAAGAGTTGGACACGAGTGAGCAAGCGCCTGAACTGAACCAAAGAAGAAAAAGTAACAAATCTCGGCAAATCATCTTTCTAGTCCCCTCTACAAGCCTTGTGGTGAACAAGGTCAGCCTGGAAATAAAATAAACTATATGAAAGAGAGCAGAGAAGGAGATAGCAGCAAGCCTAGGAATGATCTAAAACTCCTGCCAAATGAGAAAGTTCACCCGAAGTATGCAAACACAGGAAAAATGTTCTGGTAGGTCAGAGTACTGGCTTTATGCAATTCAAAGCGGCAGTCTTCTGAAATATTGCATCTGGGTGAGAAGAAGGTAAAAGTTAAGGAAGAATCTTTGGAGACTGGCTGATAAAAAGAACAACCACAGCAAGGGGGGAATGGGGCCCTATAAGACAAAAGAAAACAAAAATGTCTAAGGACATTCATCTCCTTCCTAATAATAATATCTGTTAGATAAATTGCATTTTCTATACTAGTAGAAAAGATACCATTACAATAGGAATCTGATCACTTCCACCAGTCATAACATAGATAAGAGACTTCCCTGGTGGGCCAATGGTTAAGAATTCACCTTGAAATGCAGAGGACTCCGGTTCTATCCCTGGTCAGGGAACTAAGATCCCACATGCCTTGGAGCAGTAGCGTCTGCATGCTGCAACTAAGACCTAGTGCAGCCAAACAGATAAAGAAAACAGATAGAAGGGATAGGAATAAACACACAGGGATCTACCGTCAAAAAACATAAGATGAGACTTCAAACACCTCTGCTAATAACAATTGTCTTCCAATCCCACACAAAAATAAACATGAAGCAAAAGAAAACTGAACACAACACTCTGAACTGAGTTAGATTTAAAAACACACTGTGGTTATTAAAAAAAAAAAAAAACACCTTGAAACAGAACTTCAAAACATTAAAAACAAGTGGCAAAAGGGAGACAGAAATCTAAAGAGAATTCACTGAATACAGGAAAGATGTGAAAGAAAAAGACAAAATGAAGACTAAAGTACAAGATGCCTAGGAAAGAAGAGAGCCAAAGCAAAACCTATTAAAGGCAAGGATGCGAAAGGCACGAGGCAAACAAGAGAATAAAAATTAACTAGTGAAAGCAAAACAAGTCATATAGAACATGGCAGCACTGGGAGATGGGAGAGGAAAAACAGCGTCCCTATATTTAGCGCCCATTCAAGAGAAAAAACCGCGGAAGATAACTAATATACAAAAGGATAATTCAACCAAACTTTCTTTAAATTAAAAGAAGGTCGGATGGTACCTATCAAGACAGTCCAACCGGTACCTGGAAAATGTACTCAGCATGATCATCTCTGATGTCCTTGAAGAACTTACAGACTTCAAAACTAAAAATTATCAAGGCTTTCAAGCGAAAAGATAACTTACAAAATCAGAAGAATAAACTGTCAGGCTTCAGAAAAATCAGGTTTCTAAAAAAAAAAAAAAACAAACAAAACACCATACAGAACAAGGCAACGCTGGAACAGCATTTCCAAAAATCTCAAGAAAATGAAAATAAAGGGGAATCTTGCAGAAAAGTTTACAGGTAGGCAGCGGCAGGTGCAGAGAAGCAAACCGAGTCTCCCCAAGATCACATTCATCTGCAACAACATCTCAGGGCTCCCCACCCCCAGGTCAGTGCTGTTTCGATCCATTCATTCATTCATCCACTTGTATATTGGCAAAAATCCACCAATCTTGAAGACAGAAGAGGAGAAAGGAGGAGGGGACGGGATGGGTAGTGATCATCAGCTAGAATTTCGAACTCAGTCTGTATCTATCCTGTGCCTGGGAAGCTCAGGACTCTGCCTCTCCCCAGCCTTTCTAGTTTCCTTTCCTGCCATGCCGTTACAGACGCGCTATGACCCCATCACTCTCCTGCCTCCCACTACAGGTGCGGTATGGCCCATCACTCTCCTGCACTCCCATGGGGGTGAGCTATGGCCTCTGGACCCCTCTGTGGTATCATCACCCACCATCACACTGGCGTTTCTACATCCATGCCTTTGTTCCAGAAGCACAAACTGTCTTCCCTGTCCCAGTCGTGGCTCACGTTCTTCCGGCCCTGCAAGGACCATCTCCACTCCTGTCTCCAACAGGTGGCCGTTTAGGACTCCTTCATTCAGAGGCAATGGTTTCCTCTTTTAAACCCCTTCTGCTTTTCTCAGGATCAGGATTCCTGGCACCTCTCAATTGTTTGCTTGGCAAGAATCACTGCCTGGTTTCTGGAAGCTGCCATTGTACTTATCTTTGCTCAACTAATAGTTAAGTTTCATTGAAGTGGATCAATCCCTATGACTCAGACTTCTGAGCAGGTCCCTGGAGTCTTAGGAGGCCCTTTTGCCTCACCCCCAAAGCTTAGGTGTGGGCATGCGTGCTCAGTTGCTTGTTCGTATCTGACTCTTTGCAACCCCTTGGACTGTGGCCCTCTAAGCTCCTCTGTCCATAGGATTCTCCAGGCAAGAATAGGGGAGTAGATTGCCATTTCCTCCTCCAGGGGAGCTTCCTGACCTAAGGATCGAACTCCAGTGTCCTGCATTACAGGCAGATTCTTTACCACTGAGCCACTTGGGAAAGCCCTAATTAGTAGTCCTCAAGTTTTAGGAATATACAGTTGCCATGAAGTCCTGATCGCTGTTGACTGAGAAGCATCTTCTCCTGGTGACAGACTCCAGCTGGCAGAGAGAGCATTGCCACCACCTTTCCAGGACTGGACAGCCCAACAACTTAGCTGTCAGGGTTCCTAAGACTCTTGGCAATGAGCAGCAGAGAGGGAGGAAAGCCATTGCCAAGGGCTGGCTCCTGGGAAGGGGAGATGCCTAACTTGGATGACCGGTCAGTGCCAAGACCAGTGCCAGGAAGAGACTGTACTGGCCTGGGATCATCTGGAAGAGACTGTACTGGCCTGGGATCATCTTGAGCTAAGGGTCATGGCAAGAGAAACCTTGGATCTGGCACCAGCAGGAGATGGAAAAATAAGAACAGAGCCCAGAGTTGCAAGACCTCTGGCTGGGCCAGCTGGCCTCTGCGAACAAAGAGCTTGATCTTTCTTCTCTCTCAAGGTCACTCAGTCGTAGCCTACTCTTTGCAACCCCATGGACTGTAGCCCACCAGCTCCTCTGTCCATGGAATTTTCCAGGCAAGAACACTGGAGTAGGTAGCTATTCCCTTCTCCAGAGCATCTTCCCAACCCAGGGATCAAACCTGAGTCTCCCGCACTGCAGGCAGATTCTTTACTGTCTGAGCCACTGGAGAAGCCCCCTTGACCTTCTATCTTCTCCCAGTGAGGCTGAAAGAGCCTATTAAGAGGCAGGGTGCTAAAGGCATCCTGTATGCCTCTTCCTCCTCCTGTTTGAGCAGAAAAGGAGTCAGGCTGGCAGAAGCCGAGGAGTGAGGGATGTTTCCTTGACCCCAGTGTACCAGTGAGACTTCTCTCTTGCCCCACTGGTGGAGACTAAGACCTGGCTCTACATAGGTTACTTCTCCCTGGAGGAGAACACCCTGCAGGTAAGCGATGAAACTTGCCAACGCAAGATTCACAGTGCATCCTTCTCCTCGGTTCTGTAACATCCCCCCTCTCCTTACATCAGCCCAGCAGACTGTCCCAGTGGACTGGCCATGCATCCGACGTGGGCCAACTGTGGTGCCCACAAACAAGCATTCAACACAGACATGTACAGTCCAGGACTCAGCCAATGGTCTGATAGATGGGAATCTTTCTCTGTGTCACCTCTACCAAGTTAGTTTGAATTGGTGATACTTTCAACCTAAGAACTGCTCTTGTGCAAGTGTTAGTTGCTCAGTCATATCCAGCCCTCTGAGACCCCATGGACTGTAGCCCACCAGGCTTCTCTGTCCATGGGATTCTCCAGGCAAGAATACTGGAGTGGGTTGCCATTACCTTCTCCAGGGGATCTTCCCAACCCAGGGATCGAACCCAGGTCTCCTGCACTGCAGATGGATTCTTTACCATCTGAACCACCAGGGAAGCCCAGAACAGCCCTGAAAAGGATGGAAAACTTGTGGACTGATGTCTTGATGCGTTGAGTGAGTCTCTCAGTGGTAAACTGGGCGGTCCTACCTCAGAGGTGGACTTGTGGGCAGCTCAGGAAGTGGGCCCAGGGCACCGTGCTTCTCAGATTGACTTGCAAGGCTTTAACTGCTGCTAAAACTAGTCTCGGTGGAGAAGGAGTCCTGGGCCACACTGAGGAGGGACATAGAGCCATTACTTCTTCCTGGAGAGTCAGGGGTGTGCCTGTCAGTAAGACTAACATGGAAAAGATGGTTCTGTGGAAAAGCTGCCTTTAGGCAAAATGGCTAAGTTTGCAAGTGGAAGTGGTCCATCGAGCAGCTCTCAGAGGGACCACCTGGGTTTTGCATCGTCTTATTTTCTTTTCTTCTGTCTGAACAGCAGTTACATTGAGAAAGGGATTCACTGGGTGAGTGCCAAATTCAACATTCATGCAGATCCATCCTTGCTTCTGATGCAATCAATTCTGACCAATTAGCCACCAGGTGAGGTTGGCTCAATTCTAACAAAACACGGCAGCACACTGATGCTATGCGTTTATTTCCCCGAGTGTGAGGCTTAGAGGTGGCCTGTGTGTGCTGACCTGGAGTGAGCAAAGTACCACTGAATAAAGCTGAGCACACCAAGGCCTGGTTCAGCAGGCAGAGGAAACCAAGAGAGTGGATCAGAACCATCAGTAGGCAGCTTAGAGCTTTGTTGCCCTCAGCCCAGAATTCGAGGTTCTCTGGCCTCCTCCCACTCCATCCTGGATCCCCCAGCCTCAGGAGAGGCACAAGATAGAACACTCCCAGGTGGTGCTGGCTTCTCAGAGGCCGGTCTCCGGCGAGCCAGGCCCACCTTCATTCGCTTTCACTATAGTTCCCAGCTCACTGTTGCCATGGCGACCAGAAGCCTTCTAAGCTCTTGGAGTCCAGCCCTCAAACACCTTGGTGTAGTCAAGCCCACTTGCTCCCCTGGCTCCCCAGAGTGTGGAAATATCTAAGCTTGATTTCTGGAGCCAAATGGCACAGGGGTCTCCTTGCCACAGTCCACAGGGTGGTCAGATCCTGGTGCGGGGTGGTGGTCTCTGGTTCGGCAGAGGCCAATGCAGCTGTTCTGTCATTTCTAGAAGAGCAGATCTAACTTCAAACCTTGCGTTACAGGCGACCATGGAGCACCCAGATGGGCTGCTGGGAGCGGTGAGCGTGGGCCCATGAGTGCCTGGGGTTCAGGCCAGCAGCGGGGCTCAGACCAGGGCTTGGGGCAGACAACCCAGCAGAACAGTGCTGGGGGTGGAGGACCACAAAGCCCACCCAGAACCAGAGAGCCAACGCAGGACTCTTGCAATTGACCTGCCTCTCCATTCAGTCACCCACCCCCACTGTTACCCCTCAGACCTCGTCATCACCGGAAGCTCATGCCTCCTGTGTCCACCCATCACGCTGATCAAAAGGCTCTAGGCCTCTGCCCTGATGTTTTGGCCCTGGTAGACCTTTTGCCCAGACTCCTCACTGGCTACACAAGTGCCTTTGTGAGTGCTAGAACCTATATCTGGCCTTGTTCTTCTTGGGGAGCAGGTGCCACCGGCCCAGCCTCTAGAATTCCCTCCAAGCTCCCTGCCCCTAGCCGCCATTGGATTTGGGGGTTGAGCAGCTGGGGTGCCACCTCGGCCACTGCCCTCCTTGCTGAGCCCCCCAAAACTGGCATCAGGATGGTTACTTCTCCAGCTCTGATCTCAGCAGCAGCTCCAACACCCCCCCACCCCCAAGGCCCTATTCTCTGCCTCAGACCCGATGGGGAGTGTGCTCTGCAGCAGGAGTGGCCGCTCCCAGCCTAGTCCCAGGGAATGCCATCTAGACAGAATGAAGCAGTACCTCCAGGGTCTTTCTGTGGGTCTGGGATGCTCCCCACAGGGCTCTGGCCTTGTCTCCATCTTGTTGAGGGGGATCCCAAGGCCTCTGAGGCTGTGTGGGCACCAGCACCGGGCAGCAGCACCCTCATCCCACTTCTCTGAGCTCTAGAGATGGGTGTGGAAGATGCTCTGAAACCAGACAGGCTGCACCTGCTCACGTGTCCTCACAAAGGGTGACCAACTGACCTCATCTGCCCTGGACGAAGGGGTTTCTTAGGACACAGGCCTTTCTGAGCTAAAACTGGAACAGTCCTGGGCAAACTGGGATGTCTGGTCACCCTAATACACTGGATGACCCTGCTTCCTGAATCACTGAGCAGGGATCACATATGCCCACCTGCGTGCATCTGTGACTGAATACCCCACCTGAAGTCTGTGACTCTGGGCGCATTTTGCTCCTAGACAAGGCCAGCCCCTCCCCTGCCGGCGACAGAGGCCACTTGTTCTCGCCTATTAAACATGCCACTTCTGAAATGCATCCCTCCCACCCCGGCATCATCAACTCGCCCTTTGTTACTGGACCATTCCTATCAGCATACGAATGTCACATGTATCGTGATTTCCCACATCAAAAAAAGAGAAGACTCTCTACATCACGCTCCTTTCTAGCTTCCTCCCCCATTCTCCACTCCCCTCCCCTTGAGAACTCTGGAGGGTTGTCTGCTCCTGCAGTCTCCTTTTCCTCTTCACCCTTTTTTAAATAATAAAAGATTATTTTCACAACCCTTTTTAACTTTTATTAGGGAACATGTCAAACATCTCCCCGAATAGTGAGACGAGCATAATGAACCCTCATCTTCCCATCACTCAGTCTGCTCGGATCCTGTAGCAGCACAACGCAGGCATCACTCATTCTCTCTCGCGTCCATCAGCCGGAAGGGCTTCCCCAAATCGCCCCTGCCAAGCTCACAGTGCCCTCCACATTGTGGGTCACACTGTGGTCACTTCTCAGGCTTCATCTCCTCCGACCTCTCACACCTTATCACAGCTGATGAAACATGGATTCTTTTCCCCCCATTTGATTTTCAAGACGCCACCCAGCCCTGCTTTTCTTGCTTCCTGGCTGCCCGCTCTTGACTGGTCTCCTCTGCAGGTCCCTCCTCACCTTTCCACCCTCATCTCTTTCCTGGAGCCTCTGCTCCCCTGGGAAGTCTCGCTCACCCTGGGGAACCCATGTCATCCAGCGTCTGGCTTCCTGTACCAGAAACTCCCACGGTTACATCCCCAGCCAGGACGTCTCCCCTGAACTTGTCCACATGGTTGATTAAGAAGCCTCTAAAACTTAATATGAAGCCAGATTGAATTCACATCAGCCCCAGCCTCTGCCAAGACCCCGGTCCTCCCACTGACATCGTCTTCCTAATGCCTCAGGTCACAAGTGTTATGTTTTTCATTCCACCTGGAGTGGCAACCAGATTCCCAAGTGGTCCCCAGGCCCCGGGTGGTCCAGCCCTGCTCTGACCTCACCCCTTCCTGCCCATAGCCCGGCCTCATCTGCTCCAGCCTCATAGCTATCCCTGTGCCAGCTGGTAGGGTGGGGGCAGTGGGCATCTGTTCCCACCACCTGAGAGACCCTCCCCCAAATTCCAGAGGACTTGACCTTTCACGTCCTTCGGTCTTTGCTCAAATGCCACTTTTATTCTCGAACATCTGGATGTTCTTTGCAACAGCTGCAGCTCTTCCTGCATCCCCTGCCTCATTTTGCCCCATAGCTTTTAACTCCCTGACATGCTTCGTGGATGTACTCCTTTACGTCTGTCATCTCTCTCTGGCATGTACGTCTATCGGCTGCATCCTCAGGCCTAGAAGAGTAGCTGGCATGCAGCAGGTGCTGAGCTTAAGTGCCGACCTGGGCAGCAGTGCCTGCCTCCTCCAAAGGGGACTCACTTTGAGGCTCCCATCTGTCAGCAAAGAATCTATCAGTCCGTCTTTCTCTTCACAAACACAAACACACACGGGTGGAAAGGACCAAGGACAGTGTGGGTTGGCACAGGTGTACCTGCTGTCACTGCCATTCAGAAGGACTCTAGGCCTGGTGTGGCCTGGGCTACCCTGGTGGAGGTCATAGTAATACAGTATGGTCATGTGGGGCTTTTGGAAAAGAGTCTTAAGGCTCTCTCCTGCAGACTCAAAAAGAACCACCCTGTTTGAGATCTTTAACCAAATCGCCCAAATAGCAGAGGGTGTTCATGAAGACAGACTTTGAAAAATTATCTAAGGAGGCTGAGCTTCCTCTCTGGAAGGACAGACCCTACTCATCTGTAGTAAATGCTCCAACTCCTGATTTGTCTTCTTTTTTAAAAAAAAATTAAACGTATATATGAACTATGCCATATATATGTATTACACACTTTACATATATTACCATTTTAAATTGACTTACAGTGTGCCGTCAGTTTCTGACCCATCTTCTTTTTATGGCTTCCTCTATTGCAACATGTGTCTTCTATGAAACAGCCATCACTCACCAAGCGCTCATGACGTGTGGATCTCACCGACCCACCACCCACACGCCACCTCAGCCCCTCCATCCACAAGGCAGGATGCGTGGGGCTTGAGCAGCATCTCTGGAAGCAGGTATGAATATAACCTCACGAGACACCCTGAGCCACAAGCACCCAATTGAGCTGCTCCCCAATTCCTGACCCGCAGAAGCTATGTGAGATAAGAAATGTTTATTATGGGTTGAAAATGCTCCCTTCTAATTTCTTTCAGAGTGATGGGTATTTATCCCAAAGCAGATGGCACGGAGGTCGCACATCCCAGCCTTGAGCTGATATGAGTGTGTCTAGGATGTCCAGGATTGTGTCTTTTACTGGAAGGTCCTCCCAAGTTATCTGGTCCCAATTTGATTCTGCAACTCTCAGTAGCCACAAATGCCACCTGAATCCTCAATAAACTTTATTTGGACACAAAGAGACACAACAGAAAATACATAGACAGATACAGATTTTTTTTTTTTCTCTATAGGATGAACAAACATCACATAGGGAATTTTAAAATTGGGTGCACGGAATGTAAGAAAAAAAAATCGCAAAGTTCCTTGTTCACTCACACTTGGAACAAACACATATTTCAGAGGAAGACAGGGATACACCATCCCTACAACAGAATTCACAGTTGTCTATCACAGTACACAGGTGTTAGGAAGGTAATCAAAGGGCTGGGGATCCAGTTACTCTTGGTATGACAGGATGCTCACAAGACTAGTGGAACTCTGTTGAAACAAAAGACAGGATCGAGGATGCCACACCCCCTGCACAGATGCTCTGCAAAGCTGTCGGCTAGGTCATAAAGCAGCTCAGCAGAAATGCCACGTTAGAGTTCAGCTTGTGGCTGGAAGGTCTGTGTAACCTCTACCTTCGTGTCCCCATCACGGAGAGTTTACATAGACACACTTAGGATGCTGAAACTCTCGACATGCATGCCGGCTTCAACACCCCCCAGGACAGACGTTGACATCGATGTATTAAATGTGGCTTTCAAACGGAAGAGGAATAATAGCCAAGAGGAGAAGGAACACTTTGCATCCGTCAGCAGTGTTTCCCGGCATGCCGCCTGTGGTCCCCTCCCACGGGGAGCCACGGGCATCTGTGTCCTGCTCCACGCCGTGGGCGGGGCAGGACGCATGCCTCTTGGGAGTCTATTATTGCCTTCTAAAGTCACACCTGTGAAGCCACGCATGTCATCAGGGTAAGCAGCCACGGAACCACCCCACTTATCCTGTCCCGGGCCAGCCTCCGGCCTCCACACCATCTTCGCCTTTCAGATCGGGGTTCCCTAGGCAACCTCTGTATTTTAGTAAAAAATGGTTTCCACTGTACCCTTCGTGTGTCCTCTTCCTAATGTGACAAATCCAGATGAGATGAAGTTATGGAGATCAGGTCCTCCACTTCGGTAAGCATCCTTCCCATAATGTCCTGCAAGAAGATGGGGCAGAATTACCTGGCGCATCTGTGACACCAGAAAAGACCAACACTGCTGTTCCAGTTCACTCGACAATGGCGGTGAACTTAGTTTCAAATCAGCAGCTAAGTCAGAATGTAGAAGCAATCAAGGAAGATATATATATATATAATATTATAAATTTATATATATTATAAATATATAACATATATATGAAGTATGCCATATATAATATATATTACATACTCTATATATTAAAATTTAAATATATACACATATATATTGTGTATATATATACACACACATATACACACACACACACACATACACACACACATAACTGCAACAAAGAAGAAAGTTCTGGGAAGCTTATGTTGAAAGCAGAGGTGGGGGAAAGGGCTTGACTTTGGCATTTCTGACTGAGCACATCAGCACTTCAGTCTGAACTGAACTTGTCCTACCATCCTTTGCTTTGTCCCAGCTTCCTTCTTTCTTTTTCCTGTCTTATTCCTTGGGTTTCTTTCTTCCTGAGGCATAGAAATGTGGTTCTGATCAAAATGCTCTATGTGTGTGTATGTTTATGAATCATACCTCATCCTATGAACTATAGCCTTGTGGCTTAGGAGAAATCCAACGTCACCGAGGCTGACAAGTAGGGCGGTGGCTCTGAAACACTGGGAAAATATGTATGTGCTTTTCTCTTTCAACTTTCTGCAGTAAGATTTTATCCCTCGTCAGCCTCCTCTCTCCATCTACCTGTGGGGTTGGGGTGAAGAAAAGTCTTAGACCCTGGGAGAAGACATGCAAAGAGAAAAATAGTTACTGTTCTGCTTTTGACATTTGATGTAGGATTTCACAGTACCCCTGAAGTACAGGCATTATAAAGAAAGACCTCTCTAAATGCCATCTTGAAGCATGTACGTGTGAAAGTGGAGAAAGCCATATATATATCATGTTGCCATAAGACCATGTTAAAAACTGTACTTAACAAACACTGAGAAGACTACCTAAGATGTAAAGTTAAGTAAAAAAGCAGAAGAAAATACTATCGTAAGTATGACCACAATTCTGTAAAAAATGCAAACCAGTGTAGTTTAAAACAACCACCACAAAAAACAAGATTGAAAGAAAACACACTGATACCGACTACCACCTTTAGATAGTTGGAACACAAGTTTTATTTCTTCTCTCCTTTCAGCTTTTCGGTACTTTCCAAGTTTTCTCCTATAATGAGCATGTCATTATAATATAAGTGGGTGAAATACATTCCTAATGGAAAAACGTACAATAAATGTAGATAACCTAAATCACATTTTTTCTTAGCCATGCATCCTCTGCATTAGATATCAAAAAAAATGGGTGCATGCTGGATTCATCCAGAAGCTTTTAAAACTACCGATGTCCTAACACTGCTTCAGGGATTCTGATTCTGTTGATCAAGAGGGTTTTTTTTTTTTTTTTTTTTTCTTTAAGGAGGTCTCCAGGTGGTTCTCATGTGGCTCATATGATAAAGAATCTGTCTGCAATGTGGGAGGCTTGGGTTTGATCCCTGGGTTGGGAAGATTCCCTGGAGAAGGGAATGGCAACCCCACTCCAGTATTCTTGCCTAGAGAATTTCATGGACAGAGGAGCCTGGTGGGCTACAGTCCATGGGGTTGAAAAGAGCTGGACATGACTGAGTGACTAACATTTTCACACAGGGAAGAACCACTGCCCTAGAGTAAACGTATAAACAACCGAGGTTCTGTTTGCTCATGGGGGGGGCGGGCAGTGAGCACTTGCTGGAGTCCTCGTGGGTGCCTTGCCCCACCCTCTATTTAGGTCCTGGACCCCAGCACCCTTCCTCTGAAGAGTGGAGTCTGGCTGGACCAGTTTCTTCCTTCTCCCAGATCAAAGGGTCTCAACCCTGTATGTGCATCAGAAAAAGCAGGAGGGCAGGTTGAAGCCTGCTGGGCCCCACCCCCAGAATTCCTGCATCAGTTGATCTGGGAGGGGCTTCCAGAGCTCGCATTTCTGTCCAGTCACCCTGATGATACTGCTGCTGGACCTGGAGTCCAGGGTCCAGGGTCTGAGATCTGTAATCCAAGTGTATCAGGAATATAAAAGAATTTTACCACTGTCTCCCATACGTCCTCCACTCTGGAATAAATACTTCCTTCCTTGGGGCACACAGCTTTCCATGAGGAACTTTCTGGCTGTAAAAGACTGTAGTCACAACCCAGAATTTTATAGAAAAGAATTATTGGAGCTGAACTAAGAGGCTTCTGCCCGTATCCCAAGCCATGTCACGACTCCAGAAACCCAACTCTCATCCCGGAAAAATGCAACTTCATTGAGGGATGAAGGCGAGAAGGACAAGGGAGTGTGGAGGGGTACAGTACAAGCCCCAGGAAGAGGGGCGCCCTTGTCCTGTAACAAGTTACTTCCCCCAACTGCCCCTCCCAACAACAGAAGAGTAAGAAATGGAAGTAGCAATTTGGAACCTTCATAAATTTGGACCTCGTTAATTCAGAACCTCTGATACATCCTTCAGAGTTTGGTTTATTTTTGTGCTCCTTATAGATAAGATTTTTGATAAACAATCAATACTGAGAGAGATGGCACATAAAACAGTACCTTTGCTACTTGAAATCATTCTTATCTGTCAGCTGCAACAAGGTCCCTCAGGGCTAAGTGCTGCTTACTGCTTTGGGGCTGAGCTGACTGAAAGCCAACTCAATCACCTGATCCCGACTGTGGGCCAGACAGAGGGACAGAGCCTCTGAAAACATGGTTTCATCTGTGTGATACAACAGCAAACATTCTGTAGCATTATGCAGTTTACAAAGATCATTCATACACAATTTTCTTAAAGTTTTAATCATTACTGCATTGTAAGTTCTATATTATTAAAATATTAATCTCCCCTTTTATTGGTAGAAAAACTGAGGCCAAGGGTGGGAAGTTGGAAGATGACGGAGCCATCACTAGCATCACGGTCTTCTTTTTTTTTTTTTTACTTTTTATTTTGTATTGGACCATAGCCAGTTAACAACGTTGTGACAGTTTCAGGTGAACAGCGAAGGGATTCAGCCATACATATGCACGTATCCATTGTCCCCTAAACTCCCCTCCCATTCAGTCTGCCACATAATATTGAGCAGAGTTCCCTGTGCTACACAATAGATCCTTACTGGTTATCCATTTAAAATATACCAGTGTGTACATGACCATCTCAAACTTCCTAATTATCTTTCCCCCCTCAGCCTTACCCCCTGGCAACCATAAACTCATTCTCTAAGTCTGTGAGTCTGTTTTGTAAATAGGTTCATTTGTATCATTTCTTTTTAGATTTTCCACACAGCATCCTGATCTTCTGACTCCAAACCCCTTGTCAGTTCTCTCTTGCACACCTGGCTTTATTTCCTCCTCACAAGAGCCCTGTGTAACAATGGTCAGTTTTCTACGTTCATGGAGCTAGGCAGTGGCAGACCCTGGATCCCAACCACGTGTACCCATCTCTACATCCACAATCTTTCTATAGCCCTCCCCAAGCCAGCTCACCCCTCGGTCTGAACAAGTGTAGATGGGACTCTTCTCTGAGACGTGAGCCAGGACCCAGGGGAATCGCTTCTCTTCTCTGCAGCCTTGACCTCATGCTTGACCCCATGACTTGATGCTGGGCATCAAGGTAGAAGGCCACAGCAGCACAAATTTTGCCCAAGTTGCAGTTCTGGAGAAATGGCCCTATACCCAGCAGAGCTCCGAGTAGAGGCTAGGGGGCGCTCTGTGAGCACACTCAAGTAGCGTGGATACAGAGCCACGTGTCAACACCACACACACACAGCCCCCGATCAGGTCCCACAAAGGTGGGGCTTCCCTGGTGGTCCCGTGGTTAAGAATTCACCTGCCAAGGCAGGGGACACAGATTGTATCCCTGGTCCAGAAAGATGCCACTTTCCTCCAGGCAGCTAAGCCCATGCACCACAGCTACTGAAGCTTGCACACCCCCAACTCGTGCTCGGCAAGAGGAGCGCCCACAGTGAGAGAAAGCCTGCATGCAGCAACAAAGACTCAGCATAGCCGAAGTAAATAAGTTATATATATGTATATATTTTTTTCTTTTTTAAAAGAAAGCAGCTTTGAGTAAACAAAGTTTCTCTGTAAAAGAGATGTGCTATAAAAAATAGGAAGGGGAAAATGAGGTAATATCTGAATGACTTCAATAAAATTTATGAGAATTTTGCATTGGTTAAATTCCACCCACAGCTATGGGAATGAAACAAAGTAACCTAGACAGTTTGCCTGAGCTGTAAATATGGCCGAGAGTATGGATACTGAAGAAGCTGGTGAAGTCAATTCCAATGAGAGAGACACACTGGGTACTCAGTGGGGAAGGAGAGAGAGACAAGACAGGAGAAAAGATGAAAAAAAAAAAAAAAAAAGGACAACTCTAGAAGCTACTATCTATTTAAAATAAGATGCCCAGGAGAGAAACAGAAGGGATAATTCAGAATCAATAATTAAAAGTTCATAGACTTTTTTTGAGCAGATAGAAGACTTTAATCTTTAGTCAAATATCAGACATATATTAGAAGGATCAATATCTAGATATATTCACTAGTGAAATGCCATTTAGAAAAAAAAGGGAGAAATGCAAACCAACTTCATAAAACACTAAACCTACAGAAAGTGAAGCAACCTTTTAAAGACTTTTGAGACCATTATTTCAGTAGACAGGAGAGGATGGAGGAGAGACAAAAATAGATGAAGGAGATGGAGAAGCACAAACTTCCAGTTATAAATAAATCACGGGGGTATACAGTTCAGCCTGGGGAATGTAGTCAATAATATTGTATTATGTTTGCACGGTGACAGATGGTAACTAGGCTTACTATAACGATCATTTTGCAGTGTATTATATACAAATGTCAAATACTAATAAAATTTTGTATATCAATTATACCTCAATAAAAAAATTCAAGAAGTGTGTTTTCTTGCTTTGTTGAGTTTGTTTCTTTGTCTGTATCTGTTTCTGGTTAAATAACCTTCTAAAAGCAAAGGTACACTTCTTTTTATTGAACTTTAAAAATTTGAGACTTCTGTATTAACCAGTAATGAAAATAAAATCTGTGCTCATTCATAAACCAGAAAGAGTTAAACTATGATACTTCAAAAGCAATCATGGAACTATAAGTTAATGGGTAGAAACGTGTGTTTATGTTAATATCCAGAATACACAAATAACTTCAGTTTAATAAGAAAGTAAAACAACTCAATAGGAAAAAAAATAAAAAACAGGCCAAAGAGATGAAAAGGTAAGTCACAGAAGAGAAAATTTGAAGGTCCAATATGCATAAAGTGGTGTTCCATCTCAAAAGTAATCAGGGAAATTCAAATTAAAACCATAATGAGGTAACATTTCGCACCCAGTAGACTGGCAAAAATAAAAATTCCTGGGACTCTGAGCATGTAGAGGCAGAAACAAGAACTCTTGCACACTTCTGGTGGGAGTGTAAACTGGTGCAAGTGCTTTGGAAGGAACCCTGATGATGGCTAAGAAAGTTGATGATAGATGCACCATAGAACCAGCAATTTCACCTTCAGGTCTGTGCCTGAGATAAATCCTCAAATGTGTGCATAAGGAGATACATGCAAGGATGTTCGTGAGCAATATTGTTTCTAATAAAGATAAACTGGGGAAAGAACTCGGGATAAATCAGTTCAGTTCAGTTCATTTCAGTCGCTCAGTTGTGTCCGACTCTTTTTGACCCCATGAGTCACAGCACACCAGGCCTCCCTGTCCATCACCAACTCCCGGAGTTCACTCAAACTCATTTCCATCGAGTCGGTGATGCCATCCAGCCATCTCATCCTCTGTCGTCCCCTTCTCCTCCTGCCCCCAATCCCTCCCAGCATCAGGATCTTTTCCAATGAGTCAACTCGAGGTATATTCATATAATGTAACCTTATTCGACTCTGCACAGCTGAAAGGAACCAGAGCTCTAAGTATTAACATGGAGCATTCTTAGTTGCAGTGTTAAGGACCACACTCAACTAGCTGAAGGTAAACAGGATGACATCACAGAGAGAGAGTTTTATTTATTTATTTTTTCACAGTAAATACTGTTCTCTTTATTATTCATACAAATAAAATCAATTATTACATTTGAGGAAGATCACCCTCTCCTTCCCCTGCTGTATCCACAAGCCCCTTCTCTATGTCTGCATCTCTGTTCCTGCCCAGGATGAACTGAGAGAATAGCATCGACACATACACTGCGTGCTCAGTCACTCAGCTGTGTCTGACTCTTCTGCAGCCCGTGAACTGTGGCCCACCAGGCTCCTCTCTCCATGGGATTTCCCAGGCAAGAATACTGGAGTGGTTACCATTTCCTTCAGGAGGGGATCTTCCGGACTCAGGAATCAAATCTGTGTCTCCTGCATTGGGAGGTGGATTCTTTACCACTGAGCCACCTGGGAAACCCCAACATAAATACACTACCATGTGTAAAACAGATAGTTGATGCAAAGCTGCTATATAATATAGGGGGATCAGTTTGGTGCTCTGTGATGACCTAGAGGATGGGATAGGGGAGGCAGGAGGAAGGTGTGAGAGGAAGGGGATATATATATACTTATAGCTGATTCATGCTGTTGTACACCAGAAACCAATACAAAATTCTAAAGCAATTATTGTTCAATTAAAAATAAATTTAAAAAATAAAACATATAACACACCACTACATTGTTTAAATATATGCATATATAGTGTTATATAAGTACCAAGAAATTCTTGGATGTGATCAATACTGATATTAGGAACCCAGATACTTCTGTGGACATGTCTGACTCAAATAATTATTTTATTTTGTTTCCAAGATAGCTATAGATAGACACATTGATGGATGATGAATGAATACACAGATTATATAGACGATGGATAGATACATAGATGGAACTGTTGCCCAAGTATTTAATTCACTGCCAAATTATTCTCCAACAATAAAGGAAACAAAGAGTTTCCACTTTTTAAGAACTCAGAGACTAAAATACCCTCTAGTCTTCACTAGGAGAAGGAAAAAAGCTGCCTAATGATGAAATCTGTCAAGCAAGAAGTAAAACTATAGAATTTCTAAAGTCATGGATGTGCTTATTTGTAATCTATACAGTACACAAATCCAGAAATTCATTAAGAAAAGACTGGTGCATTAGATTATACATAAGATTTAACAAATTGTCTTTATCGACAGAAATAAATTTGAGTAATACTGGAGTTGCCCTGGAAAATCTGGTATGCAAATGGGGCAATAAAATATATTATTGTGATAAAATAAAACCAGAAGCAGCTTCCTTTATTGGGGGAACAGTGCTCCATTGTTAGAGCCTGCTTGCAAAGGATTGCTTTGCTCAGAACAGACGGGGGAGCTGGTCTCTGGCAAGTTGGAAGGAAGTTTTATCGTGCTGGCTGGGACCCTGCTCTGTAGCCACTCCACTGCTGATCTTCTTCACAGAAAACAGGCCACAGACCAACATCAAAACACATGTAATATCCTACGGTCTAATGTGTGAGAAAGGGGTTCCCTTCGGTTACAAAAAGCTCAATCATATCAATAATCCTGCGTGCCTGCATGCTAAGTCGCTTCAGTCATGTCTGACTCTTTGCAACCCTATGGACCACTGTAGCCCACCAGGATCCTTTGTCCATGGGGATTCTCCAGGCAAGAATACTGGAGTGAGTTGCCATGCCCTCCTCCAGGGGATCTTCCCAACCCAAGGATCAAGCAAGAATACTGGAGTGAGTTGCCATGCCCTCCTCCAGGGGATCTTCCCAACCCAAGGATCAAACCCGCATCTCTTACATCTACCTGCACTGGCAGGCAGGTTCTTTACCCACTGGCACCATCTGGGAAGCCCATCAATAATCATCAGTTCAGTTCAGTTCAGTCGCTCAGACTCTCTGTGACCCCATGAATCCCAGCACGCCAGGCCTCCCTGTCCATCACCAACTCCCAGAGTCTACTCAGACTCATGTCCATCAAGTCAGTGATGCCATCCAGCCATCTCATCCTCTGTCATCCCCTTCTCCTGCTGCCCCTAATCCCTCCCAGCATCTGGGTCCTTTCCAATGAGTCAACTCTTGGCATGAGGTGGCCAAAGTATTGGAGTTTCAGCTTTAGCATCAGTCCTTCTAAAGAACACCCAGGACTGATCTCCTTCAGAGTGGACTGGTTGGATCTCCTTGCAATCCAAGGGACCCTCAAGAGTCTTCTCCAACACCACAGTTCAAAAGCATCAATTCTTTGGCGCTCAGCTTTCTTCACAGTCCAACTCTCACATCCATACATGACCACAGGAAAAACCATAGCCTTGACTAGATGGACCTTTGTTGGCAAAGTAATGTCTCTGCTTTTGAATATGCTGTCTAGGTTGGTCATAACTTTTCTTCCAAGGAGTAAGCGTCTTTTAATTTCATGGCTGCAGTCACCATCTGCAGTGATTTTGGAGCCCAGAAAAATAAAGTCAGCCACTGTTTCCACTGTTTCCCCATCTATTTCCCATGAAGTGATGGGACTGGATGCCATGATCTTCGTTTTCTGAATGTTGAGCTTTAAGCCAACTTTTTCACTCTCCTCTTTCACTTTCATCAAGAGGCTTTTTAGTTCCTCTTCACTTTCTGCCATAAGGGTGGTGTCATCCGCATATCTGATGTTATTGATATTTCTCCCGGCAATCTCGATTCCAGCTTGTGTTTCTTCCAGCCCAATGTTTCTCATGATGTACTCTGCATAGAAGTTAAATAAGCAGGGTGACAATATACAGCCTTGACGTACTCCTTTTCCTATTTGGAACTAGTCCAGTTCTAACTGTTGCTTCCTGACCTGCATACATATTTCTCAAGAGGCAGGTCAGGTGGTCTGGTATTCCCATCTCTCTCAGAATTTTCCACAGTTTCTTGTGATCCACACAGTCAAAGGCATTGGCATAGTCAATAAAGCAGAAATAGATGTTTTTCTGGAACTCTCTTGCTTTTTCCATGATCCAGCGGATGTTAGCAATTTGATCTCTGGTTCCTCTGCCTTTTCTAAAACCAGCTTGAACATCTGGAATTTCACGGTTCACATATTGCTGAAGCCTGGCTTGGAGAATTTTGAGCATTACTATAATCATAACCACCAACAATAATGATAATAATAAAAATATACTAGGGAAAATGAACAAGGAATATGAATAGGAAATTACCCTAATCCCTCCCCCCCCAAAAATTTAAAAGTCAATGGAGATATAAAAATGTGATTAACCCTAACTAACTCATCATTAACTGGGCTTCCTTAGTGGCTCAGCTGGTAAAGAATCTGCCTGCAATGCAGGAGACCTGGATTCAATCCCTGGGTTGGGAAGATCTCCTGGAGAAGAAAATGGTTACCCACTCCAGTATCCTGGCCTGGAGAATTCCATCGACTGTACAGTCGATGGGGTTGCAGAGTCAGACACGATTGAGTGACTTTCACTTTCACCATTAAGAAAATGCAAATCAAAACATGAGCTATCTTTTTAAAATACACAAATCAGTTTGGCAAAATTGAAGCATTCGATGCAAAACTGAAGCATTCAAGGGGACTCAGTGCCAGGGGAATGAGCTCTCTCATTGTCGCCAGCGGGAGGATAAATTAGTGATGTCTCTTTGAAGGACAGGCCATTGACTCAGTATCTCAGTGCTAGGAATTTCCCCTACATGTATGCTGTCAAGTTTTTCCATAATATATGAACTAGGCTAGACAAGTGGCGCTGGTTTAGTCACTAAGTTGTGTCTGACTCTTGTGACCCTATGGACTATAGCCCACCAGGCTCTTCTTGCCACGGAATTTCCCAGGCAAGAGTACTGGCATGGGTTGCCATTTCTTCCTCCAGGGGATCTTCCTGACTCAGGGATAGAACCCAGGTCTCCTGAATTGCAGGCAGATTCTTTATCAACTGAGCCACCAGTGAAGCCCCAGGTAGGACTGTGAAGCACTGATTACAGTAGTTTCTATCAATAGGCGGAATCATCCAAGTGATAGAAGAGTACACAGTACATAGCTGTGAAAAAGGGTAAGGGAGGGCTGCATTACATGCCGATGTGCGCAGAGCTTTAAGGTACAAAAAGTGGAGAAAAAAATAAAAGGGTAGGGCAATGTTATAATGGGTTTCCCAGGTGGTTCAGTGGTCAAGAATCCACCTGCGAATGCAAGAAAAGACCCCCTGGAAAAGGAAATGGCAACCCATTCCAGTATTCTTGCCTGAGGAATCCCATGGGCAGAGGAGCCTGGAGGGCTACAGTCCATGGGATCGCAAAAGCTGACTTAGCCACAACAACACAACAAAGTAAGAATGAAAATACTATACACAGAGTCTATATAGAGACCCATTACAGGTAGGCTGCTTTATACTAAAATTTTTTTTTCTGCAAATAATCATGAAGCCAAAATACTAAAACTTTCTTTCCTTTGGGGAGAGAGTTTGGAAGAAAGGGATGTCTTTACCTTTGAATTTTTTTAAGTTTTTTTTTTTTTTTAATATGGATCGCTTCTTAACATCTTTATTCATTACAATATTGCTTCTGTTTTTGTTTGGTTTTTTTTTTGCCCACGAGGCATGTGGGATCTCAGCTCCCTGGTCAGGGATTGAACCTTTACCCTCTGCTTTGGAAGACAAAGTCTCAGCCACTGGACCAACAGGAAAGTCCCTACCTCTGAGCCTTATCACTTCCTTTACTGTCTGAATTTCCTAAACACGTATACGTGTTATTTTTATTTTTGTACTATTGACAGAGGTTATCTGGTATTAGGGAGTGCAATCATGGGCCATTCTTTGTTTTTCTCTTTGTACTTCCTCATATAAAAAAAAAACCTCCAATAAATGTCATTTATAAAAAGAAGTATAGGAGCCAGGATGTGAGGGGGGCCACTTTTCCTTGTGTAAATGACAAGGCATTTATCCAACACAGACACTAATACCCACCTGGCAGGAGGGTGGTGAGGATTAAACGAGATTCTGTGTGTCAATCGTTTTGTCTGATTCTCTGCACCAATAAGCCTCAATATATGGGAGCTGCTACTCCGTCAAGACCATGGTCTTTCCTTTATCCCCTGCAGGGAACTCCCTGGGGTCCTCTTGTTCTGCATGTACCTCAAGCTGACCTCAGGACAGAGAGAGTCAAGGGAAGGACTGCAGAGAGCTTGAGTTTTACTATTTGGCTCAAGAGCTCTTCCTCCAGGAAATCCTAGGGCTCTTCTAGTTCCCAAGAGCCCACACCCCACGGCTCCACGAGGCATCTGGGGCTGAGAGTCCGGAGGCCCGTGTTTCTCCATGCAGTCTCCTTTGGTTGAGTGAATAAAGTTTCTCTGAGCTCGTTCTACCAGTGTAAACTGGGGGCACGCCAGGTCTAATTGCAGCTTGAACTGACAATGACTATTTACTAGTTTAAAAGTCTCTGGAGAACAGCTACTGGGAATGCTTTGTTTTATGTGACAATTCAAGTGCTTGCTCACATAAGCACATGGGGGCTGTTTCCTCCAGAGTCTGTACAGTTAGCGGAGCTGTTGGTAAATACTCCAGGCAAACCCGAAGATTTCCCCTCTGGCGTCTTCCCTCTGCTGACTCGGTAGCTCGGAGACCTGGGGAGGGGGCCAGGTGTGCGGCCCAGCTGGTGAAGGCCAGGTGTTCACAGCTATGAAGGCTGAGGTAAGCAATTCCAGATTGCCAGAAGAGTATGGGAACCACCTTGCCTGATACGCTCATTGGAAAAAAGAAGAAACGTAAACCAGAGAGAGGGGAAAGAGGCACTGTCAAGGTCACATGGGTAGACAACTTTGGAAACGAACCCCTGACCTTGACTTTTGGATTGGTGCTTTTCATCCTATTATTGTTGGGCCCTAGGAAAACAAGGGATTCTCATCAAATACAGGTGAAAGAGAATCGCAAGCAGGGTGGGGGTGGGGGCAGAACCTAGACTACAGGTTGGTAACCTTGACACTAGGCTTCCCAGGTGGCTCAGTGGTGAAAAAATCCACCTGCCAATGCAGGAGACACAGGCTCAGTCCCTGGGTGGGCAAGACCCCCTGGAGAAGGGAATGGCTACCCACTCCAGTGTTCTTGCCTGGAGAATCCCATGGACAGAGGGGGCTGGCACACTACAGTCCACGGAGACGCGAAAGAGTTGGACACAACCGAGCAACTAAACTGTAACAACCACCACGGCATTAGTGAGAAATCTTATAGAAAGTCATTCATAAAAGAACCATTTCCATTCAGATGAATGTCCTCTGAATCATCAATTTTGCTGGTTTGTATTTAAGAAAACTGGTACTTTGTGCTTGAAACCAAACCAAACAAACAAAAAAACATCAATATGTACACCGTGTGAAGTGAAAGTGTTAGCCGCTCAGTCGTGTCCAAGTGTTTGCACTCCCATGGACTGCAACCCACCAGGCTCCTCTGCCGATGGGATTCTCCAGGCAAGAGCACTGGAGCAGGTAGTCATTTCCTTCTCCAGAGGTTCTTCCTGACCCAGGGGTCAAACCCAGGTCTCCTGGATTGCAGGCAGATTCCTTACTGTCTGAGCCACCAGGGAAGCCCCATATGCTCTGCAGAGGTCTCTATATTTGTCAAGGGCAAACTCTAGGTCAACTTTATCTGCTGCAGTAGGTGGGCTTTGCTGTGCTCTCTTGTATATTACTCTCTTGTATATTACATATGTTTTAGGGTTTCTTTTTTTTTAAAGAAAGCATCACATGGCTCAAAAATAAAAGTTTGAAAACCATATCTCTAGTGCATCCTAATTATTTACCAAGGGAGTAAGAGAGAGTGAGAGTATTAACTGGTTGTGGCATTAATTTTCAGGGGTTTTAGAAGGATGAAGCCCTCCTCCTCCCCCAGCCATCAAGATACAATCAGGGCATCTTAGAACTGGAGGAGGGTTCAAGGTCACCTTTTCTAGCCTCGAGATTTACAGACGAGGAAACTGGGGCGTGGGAGGGAGAACAAACAGTCCAAGGTCATTGCCAGCTGTGACAAAAATGTGCACATTCCCAGATCAGAGCTCTCCCCGATACCCACGCAGCCCATGGCTGCCTCTGTACCTAGGAAGGTACAGAGGTGGATTTCTATTTCAGGAGACCCCAGTGTGCCACTTATTTTTTCTTCAGATGTGCTAGCTGTAATCCCCTTGGAAAGATGCCCAGCATCTAACCAAAACTTCCCGTCTCTGACTATGACACCATTTCAGTTCTGTCTCATTGAAAGCCAGGACCCTGGCCAAGAGGAGATCTGAAGCAGGCCTGGGGAGAAGGGGCAAAGGATCCAGGCAGGGAAGACTCCTAAGATGTCCCAAACCTTTTAGGAGATTAGGAGAGATGCAGGGGTCAACCGGGAAATCTGTGAATCACTCAGACTCTCTCTTCATATTTAAAATAAATTTCTTTTGATGTGAACCATTTTTAAAGTCTTTATTGAATTTGTGACAACACTGCTTCTGTTTTATGTTTTTTTTTTAGGTTTTGGGGCCACAAAGCACGTGGGAGTCTTAGCTCCCTGACCAGGGATCGAATCCACACCCCCTACATTGGAAGGGGAAGCCCTAACCACTGGACCACCAGGGTCTCTTTTGTTATCACAATGCAGATTTATAGGCAGTGACTTAGCCATGGGGTGATGGGGTCTGTTTTCCCCTCTGACTCTTGACTTCTCTCAGCAAAAACACTGAGCTTCTTTCTGAGTGCATCCAGATTAGTGAGGGTCAATGGAAGGATGCTGAAAACCTCTAACATCTTATAGAGTTTTATCAGGTGGCCTTTCTGATAAAGACGTTGGTAATGAATGCCTTTTATTATCTAGAGAAAATATTTAAAGACCACATTAATATTATCTCCATTCTTCAGATGAATCAACAGTCTCAGAGAGGTTCAATAATTATACAAAGTCCCAGCATGACTCACCAGTGATTTAGGACAGAACCTAAATATTCTTGGGGTTCCATTCATTCAATCATGCTTCTAGGAAAGCCATGCTTCCTCCCTCTGCCCAAGGGACTCCACCTCTTCTGAAACATGCAAGAGAGACCCATGTGTCCCACACACACAGAGCAAAAAGGAGCCAACTGGAAAGGCTATCATTTTTTTTCTGACTCTATCTCCCAATGGGAAAGCAATTTAATGTGCAAACTAGTGTGTACATCCTAGAAGTTATCGATGAGAATATATTTATATTCACATACCCCAGACATGTCTCAATAATAGACAGGTGGTAAAAGCACAGACTTCCAAAAAATCAGCCTGGCTCTGACACAGGCCATATGGCTCTGGACAAACCATCAGCCTCAGATATCCTCATCCATAAAATGGGAATGCTGCTGGCCTCATAAGGATGTTAGGAATTTGAAGTTAAATGCATGAACGCATATAAAGCACAGAGCATTTTACATTTCTTCGATAAGTCATTACTAGAATAATAATTATTACTAGAGGGGCAAACCTTCTCTACTGTACTGAATATTTCAAAATACTCCAGGCAGAAAGGAAAGAAACAGTCTTAGGTTCACAATTATCCAAAGCTCCAGAAAGGTCTTTCTGCTCCCCATTATTTGGGGATAATTTCAAGGTTCATGCTGGTAATATTGTCATCCCTTGGCAGTTTAGGGTACTCTCTGCAATCGTTACCCATGTGTTGGAAAATGGGGCTTCCCAGGTGGCTCGTGGTAAAGAATCCACCTGCCAATGCAGGAGACGCTAGAGTTGAGGTTTCGATCCTTGGTTTGGGAAGATCCCCTAGAGAAGGAAATGGTAATACAATCCAGTATTCTTGCCTGGGAAATTCCATGGACAGAGGAGAGCCAGGCGGGCTACAGTCCATGGGGTCACAAAGAGTCGGACTGAGTGACTGAGCATGTGCTTTGGAAAAGACAGACTTGGGAAGATCTAGCCGGAGGAAACCACGTCACATCAAGAGGAAGCCACTCTGTCTCCCCTCGGGCTGCACTGGTTCCTCTGTGATTCTGCTTCCACCCCACAGAATGTCCACTCTTTCACTTTCCAGTGTTTTTTCTGGTTTCTCCCCATTCCTGGAACCTCCAGCACTTCCTGTTCTCCATCGCCTCCATCTGATGACCTGGCTTCCTACTCCATGAAGAGATAGGAGGAGTAAGAAAGGAATCTCTTATTCATAGGAAATGGACACCCACCCTTTCCCTCTGTCTCCCCCCGCTACTAAAGTAGATGAAACACCCTTGTTAATACCCATCCCCTCTCACCTTCTCAAGGACTTAGTTCCTCAAAGCACCCCACTCCTTCCCAGTCATCAGGCTGCCTCCCTCAACAGGCTCAGCCACACTTCAACTCCTCCAGACACTCACAGCTGTAAACACAAGGCTCTCCTTGACCCCAGCCCTCCTAGCCCAGTCACTGCCCCGCTTCTCTGCTGCCCTACAAAAGATAATTCACTAAGAGCTGCTGAGAGTCACTTTCTTCCCCTCATGCTTTGTTTTCAGTTCCTTTCTGTCCAACTTATATTTCCATCTCTCTGCTCAGCTATTCCTATAGCATCAGCCGTTGTTGTAATGGACAGAGCTTCGCCCTTCCTTCTCTGTGACCTCACTGTCACTTGCTTACATTTGCAAAAATCCTATTTCCAAATAAGGCCACATTTACAAGGACTCAGGCTTTAGCAGATCTTTTTGAACTTTTTATTCTGTATTGGGTGTAGCCAGTTAACAATGTTGTGATAGCTTCAGGTGAACAGTGAAGGGACTCAGCCTTATACATATACATGTATCCATTCTCCCTGAAGTCCCCCCCATTCAGGCTGCCACATAACATTGAACAGAGTTCCACGTGCTCTACAACAGGTCCCTATGGTTATCCATTTAAAATATAGCAGTGTGTACATGACTATCCCAAACCCCCTGACTTATCCCCCCACCACAAATGCCCCTGGCCATCATAAGTTTGTTCTCTAAGTCTACGAGTCTGTTTCTGTTTTGTGATAAGTTCATTTATATAATTTCTGTTTAGATTCCACATGTAAGGGATGTCATACAATCTCTCTCCTCTGTCTGACTTAACTGCACTCAGTATGACACTCTCTAGGTTCATTCATGTTGCTGCAAATGGCATGATGTCATTCTTTTTAATGGCCGAGTAAGATTCCCTTGTGTATATGTTCCACACCTTCTTTATCCATTCCTCTGTTGATGGACATGTAGGTTGCTTCCATGTCCTGGCTATTGTGAGCCGTTCAGCAGATCTTTTGGAAGCACTCTATTCAATCCATAACAACCATCAGAAGAAACCCTGACTGCTACAGCTCCCGGAATGGTTTCTACCTACTCTTCCTCACCACACTCACCCAGTCCTAGAGCCTTGATTCCTCTCTTTACTGCATCTTCCCATCATCACTGAGCCCCCTGAGGACCACCTGCAAAGTGCATCTGATACCCACCCAACGGCTCTCCATCTCACTTTTTAGTCAAAGCCACCACCACCTCTCATCTGAGTCTAAGGCGGCCTGCCTCCAAGTCTAGTTAATTTCCTTCTCTACACAGCACTGCTCAGAAAAACGGCCTCTGCCGTTCTCCTGCAAGCAAGACCGTTCACTGAAATTGAGAAAGTAACTCTGGGAGAGCCGGCCCCAGGATAATGAACAGCCCAGCAGGCTCCTTTCAAAGAAAAAGAATGCATCCTGGAGCCAGCCAGGAAGAAGGGATGAGACGGGATTCAGGGTGAAGACTGTGGACTGAACAGGCTTTGCAGCCAAGGCTTAAGGTCTACCTCTAATAAAGCTGTAGCATCTGAGCTGGCTGGTGCCGGCCGAGCCACAAGGGAGATGGATTCCAAAGTAGCAGTGAACAGGCTGGGAAGCAGGGAGTATTCATCTTAGCAGCTGGCCCGAAGACACTGATTCCACTAATAAACTCAGTGCAACAGCTGACAAGGCGTTTGAGCCCAGAACTCCTACTGAAGTCGCGATTTAAGTAAAAAGAATGATTTTCACTGAGAGGTGAAGTCAGGCAAAACCCCAGAGAAATGGATAAGTCTCTAGGCTTAGGAGAAGAAAATTTCATGGACAGAGGAGCCTGGCGGGCTACAGTCCATGGGGTCGCAAAAGAGTCAGACACAATTGAATGACTAAGAGAAGGCTGACTATTAATAAAAGGGTCACCATGTCTAAGGTGACACTTGACTATTCGCTTTAGATAAAACCTCATTTAATGGAATCCTTGAAACACCCCCACAGTCACTACCTCTGTACGGCATGTAAACAGAATAAAATCTTCCTTGCTTTAAATAATCTGTCCCAAACTGCACAGCTCGTCATGTACATAGGAAAGATTTGAGCAAAACATTGTTTTATCCCAGGCCTGTGGCCTTTCAGCAGCCTCAGGCTGCCGTGAGAAATAAAGACATATTAAACTGTAAGAAAGGGAAATTCGTGAAAAACATCAGAAAGGAGGTCAGTGAAGATTGTGTTCAAAAGAACTAGGCCCAGGAATATGGGATCAAGATTTCAGCTCAATGGTGAGAAGTGAAAAAGAATATGGTGTCAGTCATGAAATTTTTGCACCTTGTTTTATGTCCCTGGATATGTTCCAGGGTCTCCCAGTTTATAGTCTAGGGGAACTTGAATAGAATTTGTATCTGACTGTTGTGTGGAAATTGTATAATCTTAATTATGTTGAATTGATTCATAGTGTTCTCCAGGTCTACGCCATCCTTCTACTTCTCTGTATATTCATTCTATTAATTTTTGAGAGTTTGATGTTGAAACCCCACTTAAAATCTTAATTTATCTACTTCAAAAATAATTGTAATATATAGTGGAACTATATGAAACTTTGTTTTGTATTTTCCAAGTCTCCTGTAAATGTGTTATCATACTTTAATAATTGAAAAAAAAAAGAATATTGTGTCCAATATCCTGGGCCTGAGCAATTCTTTGGTCAGCCCTGCAGGTGACATAAAACATAGTTTAAAAATAATTCTCACGAGAACCACGCATACATGAACTAAAAAGCTGACAAGTTGAGTCTAACGTCTATCTGGGAAACACTAATGCAAGAGAAGAGCCAAGACATTTTGGAAAAGGATGTGCTGGAAGAGGATACTCTGTATTATAACAGAATAAAGCAGATATTCTGTACTATAAGATTACTAAACAGTATATTTACTATCACCAGGGACCTGCCTGGTGGTCCAGTGGCTAAGACTCCATGATTCCAAAGCAAGGGGCCTGAATTCAATCCCTGGTCAGGGAACTAGATCCCACAGGCCACAACTAAGGATCCCACTTGCAACTGAGACCCATCACAGCCAAATAAATAAGTATATATATAAAAAAAGGATGGTATAAATATAAGAGTAGATAAGTGGAAGCAAACAGAAAACCCAGAAGAAAGATCTAGTAAATTTAACAAATGAGTCTATGATAAAGTCAGCTTCCAAATCGGTGGAGGAAAAAAAAGGGTTGGCGGGGGGAGATAGTGGCTGTGGGAAGGAGGTTCTAGAGGGAGGAGAATATATGTATATATATGGCTGATCCAAACTCCTGCACAGCAGAAATTCATACAACACTGTGGGACAATTATAATCAAATAAAAAAAGAAAAAGAAAAAAGGTGGAACAAACCAGAGTGACATCTACAGTGTCTCTTCCTACAGACTTACAGAGGTAATCGGTCCAGCCATGCACCCCTTCGTATGATCCACACTAATTTTCTGATAAAGAGGGTGGACCTGGAAGCCTTGTTTTTGTTTGTTTGGGGTATTTTGTATCACGTGACTTTTTCCACTTTCCTGGCCAGAGCTCACTGAACCAGAATGAAAAATAGACACAGGGAAACCAACCCAGGAACTGTGTTAAACTGGTCAGTTTCTTGCTCTCAAGAATATAAAGTAAGAGTCAGCAGCACTCCCAGTCAGGGTATTTGGACATGTCAAATCACAGAGTCAGTGCTGGTGTCAAGACACTCCAAGGTTCTGTCAGTCCATTCAGTTGCTCAGTCGTGTCCGACTCTTTGCGACCCCCTGGACGACAGCACGCCAGGCTTCCCTGTCCATCACCAATTCCTGCAGCCTGCTCAAACTCCTGTTCATCAAGTTGGTGATGCCACTCCCATGCAAGGTTCTGTGCACACTCCAGTGTCGTTGGGAAGAGGAAGGCCCCAGAGAGAGGCTTTCAGCTCTGCTCTCACAAGACCCAGGAGTTTCTGCAGCCTCAAGACACCCTTGTGTTGTTGAATAAGCTTCCTTTCATTCGAGGTATTCTGAGTGGGTTGGTGCTTCTTGCAAACAAAAATATTCTGAGCAGAACATACACCATTCATCAAAACACGTTTCAGTTAAGAGTCTAGAATTTAATAGGGAAAGATGAGTTAGTAAAAGAAGTCGAAGAAATTGTTTGTTAAGATTTTTCTCCACCTTGTCTGAGCAAGACAGGAGGGCCCAAGAAAGGAAAGACAGATGGATCAGATTTTATGAAAATGTTTAGAGGTTAAAAATCTGCCTTGCAATGCAGGGGACGTGGTTTTGATCCCTGGCCAGGGATAACATCCCACTTACTGTGGAGCAACTAAGTCTGTGTGCCACAATTAAGACCCGACACAGCCAAATTAATAAATTAAAACAAAAAAACTGTTTAGAATCACATATGTCAAAAAGCACCACCAATGTACATCTATGTTCAGAGCAGCGTTATTCAAAACGGCCAAGATGCAGAAGTAACGTAGGTTACAATCAAGGAATGACTAGAGAGGACGTTATGCTGAGTGAAACAAAGCAGCCATTAAAAGACAACCAGTGTATGATTTCATGTACAGGAGGTGGCTAGGGGGTGAAATTTATAGAGACACAAAGTTGGGTGATGAGCGCCAGGCACTGGAGGTGTGGGGATGGCGAACTGTTTAATGGGGACAGAGTTTTCATTTTCCAAAATGAATAAGTTCTAGAGATGGATGGTGGTAGCAATCCGCACAATAATGTGAGTATACGTAACATTTCTGAACTATACACATAAGAATGGTTAAGATCATAACTTTTATGTTGTGTATCTGCCCATAATTAATAATTAAAAAACAATAGTTCCACTGTACATAAAAAAAAGTTCCTGTGAATAAAGACGAGATGAGCTTTCTCAGGAGGAGGCAAAAAGACAAAACAAAACAAACAGGCTGTGGACATGAACAGGCAATTCAGAAGAGCGGTATCCATGAGGTTGAAAAAGAGTTGGACATGACTTAGCTACTTACTAAAACAACAACGATCTCTTTAGGGCAATTAGTGATGTAATTGACATAAGATATTTAAAACATGCACCTCTTTCCTCTTAGTTATTCCACTCATAGCAATCTATCTAAGGGAAATAATTACAGACACAGCAGAGATTTATGTATAATGATTATCATCACAGTATTATTTATAATGGTATCAAATGAGAACCAAGCTCAATGTGATTAATGGGGGGAGGGGGGGCTAAATAAATCATGTCACTTCCCAAGGCTGGATGCCATGGAGTCATGCAGTGTGATCTTTTGAAGAATATTTTTTTCCTGTGGAAAATTCTCATGAAGTAACATTATAACACCTTTGTAAGAAAAAAAAAGTGAGATGGGGGATATGCACGGGGCTGCTCTCAAAAGGTTTATTGGGATTATGAGTCATTTCCTATACTATTCTGTGTTCCCAGGTGGCTGGTAAAGAATCTGTCTGCAGTGTGGGAGACCCAGGTTCAATCCGTGGGTTGGCAAGGTCCCCTGGAGAAGGAAATGGCTACCCACCCCAGTGGGGGCTTCCCAGGTGGCACTAGTGGTAAAAGAACCCACCTGCCTGAGCAGGTAGATGTAAGAGAGAAGGGTTTGATCCCTGGGTCGGGAAGAGTCCGCTGGAGGAGGAAATGGCAACCGACTTCAGTATTCTTGCCTGGAGAATCCCATGGACAGAGGAGCCTGGCGGGCTACAGCCCACTGGGTCACAAAGAGTTGGACACGACTGACTGACTAACACTTCTGTGTTTTTCAAACTTTCTTTTATGACCAGGTATTCCTTTTATAATCTAAAATACTCTATATTAGATAGAGAGTGCATTTCGATGGGAGGGGTTACTATGAAATGGAATGAAAAAGTCGCAATGCAAGATGGGGTGGCCCACAGCATCATCTAGCCACCTTGGGCCTCCAAATCTGTGCAGTGTCTCTTCAGCTTGTTCTCTTCCCTTCTCTCACACGAGCAGAGAGGGAAGGCCA
The DNA here is from genome assembly GCF_023091745.1 of Budorcas taxicolor. Lineage (NCBI taxonomy): Eukaryota > Metazoa > Chordata > Mammalia > Artiodactyla > Bovidae > Budorcas > Budorcas taxicolor. The sequence goes on along the minus strand of NC_068928.1, from coordinate 29,951,499 downwards.
CAACTCGACTCCAGCCAGGTCTCTGCAGCCTCCACACCCCTAAACCTTCCTCTCTTTCCACGAAGATGGCTTTCCTGGAGTGACATTTAAAGGAACAGAAGACTGACATGAGCCCCACCCTCGCCCAGTAGGGATGACTTCTCTGCAACTTTAAGGGGACACCACGGGGGCTTGGGTACTGAAGCAGCAGCTGGTGTGCCGCTCTCCTTGAATGAAGAGGGGCTGCTGTGAGTCAGTGGCTCGCCCATGGTGGTCCTCCACCCACAGGCTGCTTCAGGACAAGTGGGGGCTGGACAGATGGACACAGACCCCACAGCTGTCAGCCAACGGGAAGAGGCCGCCCGATTTTCTGCTCATTTAGGGACAATTAGCCATCAACCCCTTCGTCTCCTTGAGTGTGAACTTTAAATAAGATGTTCCAGCTAAAGCGGGGAGAGGAAGCAGCTCTGCTGTGACTGGGGAGAGAATCATTGTGTTGGGTGTTCGCATCTGCTCAACGGCAGCTCTGGGAGCCGGCTTCACCCAAGTGAGACAGACTGAGGAGGGGAGCCTGCGGGAGCCGGGCTGGAGGCAGCTGCCTTCACCCCGGCTGATGGAGCAGGGCTTCGGGCATCCCTTCCAACTCACGTGATGTGGATAATGCAGACTGGTGCCTGAGCCTCTGAGAGCCCTAAGGGCAGGATTGTTGTTGTTTCGGTTGCTCTGATGTGTCGGACTCTTTGTGAGCCCACGTACTGTAGCCCGCCAGGCTTCTCTGTCTGTGCAGTTTCCCAGGCAAGAATACTGGAGTGGGTTGTCATTTCCTTCTCCAGGGGATCTTCCGACCCAGGGATGGAACCCGTGTCCCCTGCATTGGCAAGTGGATTCTCAATCACTGGACCATCAGGGAAGTCCCAGCCTCATTTTCAAACTTTAAAAAAGAGAAAAAAAGGTCTATTTTGGAATAAAAATAGTGAAGACCAACAAAGAGAAGCCCACACCTGGGTTTCCAGTTGGGAAGGGCCTCGATTTGGTGGAAGGACGTCTCAGGATAACAAACAAGCCCGTCTCCGGCCTTCGGGGCTTGAGGACAGATGGGCCTGCAAAGGGCGCTCGGCTGATTCTCCCTAAGCTCTGGGTGCAGAGGCCTGGAATACAGGCTCTCAACCGGTCTTTCTGTGTTTTAACCCTAATGTGTTAATAGTTAAGTGCTTGATACATGACACTCCCTGTAATTATTTGCATTTAATGGGAACTATGCCTCGGCTAGGAATCCATTTCTCCAGGGTGAATGAAAGGGAAGGTGCATGCCTACATGCTTAGTTGTTCAGTCATGTCCGACTCTTGGCGACTCGTGGACTGCAGCTCACCAGGCTCCTCTATCCATGGGATTCTCCAGGCAAGAATACTGGAGTGGGTTGCCATGTCCTCCTCCAGGGGATCTTCCCAACCCAGGGATCAAACCGGCGTCTGCTGTGTCTCCTGCATTGGCAGGTGGATTCTTTACCCGCCGAGCAACTGGGGAAGCCCGAAAGTGGGGAGTAGGTATCTTTTCATTTTGCTTCAAATCACGACCCTCCTTGGTTTCCTAATAAAGCCAGCTGCTCGGACTTTTAAAGAAATTTCTGTGATTAAACGTATTCACATCGGAAGGCTCAATGGCGCGCGGACTGGAAAGAAAGAGAGTCTTCAGTGCTATTTCATCTAAAAATGGCCATTCTGTTTCCGGAGGGAAGGGACAAATGTGGAAATGGCTGTGTGAGGGTGGGGGACGCACGTGCCTACAAACAAGGCAAGACCATCTGGCCCCATTAGCTGCCGTGCCCTCCGACCTGCACCCCGCAGACACTCGCAGCTGCCTTGGCTGGTGTGTGAGCAGCTCTGGGCCTCTCCAAGGCTTCCGGGGGCACACTGGAGGCATGACAGTGGGGCTGGTGCCTCCTTAATTTCCTCCGCGTCTCTCCCACCGGGAATCTGGAGACCAGGGCAAGGAGCAGGAGGCCCCCTGCATGGTGAACGTCCTTGCTGAGAGGACGAGGGGTCCTGGGAGGATCCCCGCTGCCCCCCAGTCTCCACACTGTGCAGTGGGAGGATTTGTTAGAGAAAAGCCAGGCAGACGGAAGACCTTGCTGCCCAAGGTAAGGTCCTTAGAGCACCAGCATGGTCATCACCTGGGAGTTTGTTGGAAATACAGAGTCTCCGCTCCAGAACTACTGAGTCAGAACCTGTATTATTTTAAAAAAAAAATTTTTTTTGAGACCATTTTTGAACCATGTTTAAAAGTCTTTATTGAATTTGTTATAATATATTGTTTTGTGTTGTTTTAGGCATATGGTCCCATCACTTCATGGGGAATAGATGGGGAAACAGTGGAAACAGTGTCAGACTTTATTTTGGGGGGCTCCAAAATCACTGCAGATGGTGACTGCAGCCATGAAATTAAAAGATGCTTACTCCTTGGAAGGAAAGTTATGACCAACCTAGAAAGCGTATTAAAAAGCAGAGACATTACTTTGCCAACAAAGGTCCGTCTGGTCAAGGCTGTGGTTTTTCCAGTGGTCATGTATGGATGTGAGAGTTGGACTGTGAAGAAAGCTGAGCGCCGAAGAATTGATGCTTTTGAACTGTGGTGTTGGAGAAGACTCTTGAGAGTCCCTTGGACTGCAAGGAGATCCAACCACTCCATTCTAGAGGAGATCAGTCCTGGGTGTTCATTGGAAGGACTGATACTGAAGCTGAAACTCCCATACTTTGGCCACCTCATGCGAAGAGTTGACTCACTGGAAAAGACCCTGATGCTGGGAGGGATTGGGGGCAGGAGGAGAAGGGGACGACAGGATGAGATGGCTGGATGGCATCACCAACTCGATGGACATGAGTTTGAGTAGACTCCGGGAGTTGGTGATGGACAGGGAGGCCTGGCGTGCTGCGATTCATGGGGTTGCAGAGAGTAGGATACGACTGAGCGACTGAACTGAACTAAACTGATGTTCTGGTTTTGTGGCCCTGAGGCATGTGGATCTTAGTTCCCCAACCAGGAACTGAACCTACACCCCTGCCTTGGAAGATGTAGTCTTAACCACTGAACTGCCAAGAAGTCCCCAGAATTTGAACGAGGTGCCTCGGTGATCCTTAGGCACCTTGAAATTTGAGAAACACTGAAATGTAAAGCAGTGTTTCTATACTGGAGTGATTCTGCCCCTCCAGGTGACATTTTTCAATTTCTGGTGACACCTGTCAATGTCTGGAGACATCCCTGCTCATCACAATGGGGGTGGGGGTGCCCTAGGTAGAGGCCAGAGATATTGACAAATATCTGGCAGTATACAAGACCAGACCCTCAACACGAAGAAGTATCCAGTCCAACATGTCTAAGTACTGAGGTTGAGAAATCCCTGGGTTAGAGAGTTTTCTTAGGAAAGGGAAAAATACAATGCAATCTGTTCTCTTTCTCTGTGTTTCTTGCAGTTCACCTGAAATCGTTACTTAAACATGAATTTATCGAACATGCCCAAGACAACTCTATAACCAGATGTCTCTTTCCAGCATCTGGTCCCAGAAGGCAGGAAGGCTGTCTTCCATTTCAAAGCAACATCAAAATCTAAATTATGAGCAGATAAATTATCTTCCCTCCACTCCTCAAAGCATCTGTCTTTTCCTTGTGTTTATCACGGTGCCCTCTGAGTACCCGCATGACAATGTGAGGAGTTCCCTGTGGCTGTGGGCAGACCTAAGGCTTGGTTTCTGCTAGAGCTGGAGGTCGAACTGTGTGAACTCAATTTCTGTATCACCTGTATCTAGGCACACGACTTACTTGTTGGTTGGGGTCACCAACACTGGCTTAAGCCCTGAAGCCAGTTTTCTGTTCCAGATGGTGAGGACCCTTTTCAAGGTCAGATTCTCAAGGAACCAAGCCAAGGTCCTCACCAGGTATCTAATCAGTCATCAGTCTTATATATTCTTCCTTATATCTCGGCTCTATGCTCCCTCCCCCTAAGCCTCTCTTAGATGCGTATGTGTGTGTTCAGTTGCTTCAGTCGTGTCTGACACTTTGCAGACTCCTACGGACTGTAGCTTGCTAGGCTCCTCTGTCCATAGGATTCTCCAGGCAAGAATACTGGAGTGTGTTGCCATGCCCTCCTCCAGGGGATCTTCTGAACCCAGGGTTCAAACCAGCCACTCATGCGTCTCCTGCACTGCAGGCAGATTCTTTACTGCTGAGCTACCAAGGAAGCCCCAATCCTCTCTTACTGCTCCACTAAAATATTGTTTCTTCTGTCTTTAGTCTAAACCTTCTCCTTACTTAATCATCAAAGAGTGACCAGAGAAATCTTTCTAGCATATAAATCTGGTCATATCACTCCCTTATTCCAAATGCCTGAATGGTTTCTCACTGACAGAAGGATAAATGCCAAATTCCTTAGCATAACATAAAATATTATCCTGCCTTCATCTCCTGTCCTGCTTATCTTTGAATATCATGCTAATGTCATGTGTACTGGTCTGAAAACAATGATAATACCTTGAGTGTCTCTACATACCGTTACATGTTTTTTTCTTTTTCCTAGGAGATCTGCTTCCCAAAGCGCCTACACTGTAAAATTCTACTCATCCTTCATGTTTCAACTTGAGCACCACCTCCTCTGTGAAACCTACCCTAATCCTTCCAGCAGATACAATTTTTCTGCCCCTTCATCTTTTCTTCAGCATGTCCTGTAGTCGGTTCCACTGCTGCAAGCAGAATGGTCTTTTTCTAAAGAGCAATTCTAATCAAATTTCCCTTCTCCCAATCAGTACCAACCATTTCCATGGACAGCAAATTCCATGTGTCTATTATCATATCTTGGTGATGTTATATTTCCTCTTCTGATAAACACTGATGTTTGGAACAGTTCTCACTCACAGGATCCACAGTCTCATGATTCTCAGATTCTGATCATGTCCTGCCCTGACCTTCGTCTTTCCCAAACTGAAGGACATGCTTGTCTCCACATGGCAATCCCCAATCTCCATTCCATCAATTATTTTCATGTTCTTCCTTCTTGATTGGTGGTAATCAGAGCCACATAGAGCTGCTTAGCTGGCAATGAATAATAGTTGTGAAAAAAAGGGGACACGGTTTTAGTAAATCACTAGTTATCATGTTGGGTAGCAAAGCAAATGTGAAAAAAAAAATTGTAAAAAAATTTCATTAGATGAGCAAAGTACACTTGAACTCTACTTTTGACCCCTCTGGATCTTGTAGGACTCCATTCACATCTATTACGAGAAGGCCCAGGACTTCCCTGGTGGTCCAGCGGTTAAGAATCTGCCTGCCAATGCCCACGGCATGAGTTTGATCCCTGGTCCTGCAAGATCCCACATGCCTCAGAGTAACTAAGCCCGTGTGCCACTCCCGAAGCCCACTCCTCCTAGAGCCTGTGCTCCAAAACAAGAGAAGCCAGCGCAATGGGAAGCCCGCACACCACGACCAGCAAGGAGCCCCCACTTGCCTACACTAGAGAAAGCCCGTAGGCAGTAATGAAGACCCAGTGCAGTCAAAAATAAATAAAGAAAATTGTTTTTTAAAAAAGAATGCAGGGAGTTTTACCCCTGAGTTCATTCAAGTTCCATGCTTGTTTATACTGACTTTCTATGTGCTTCCTTTTGTGGGGGGTGTGTGTGTTTTCCAGCCATGCCATGCGGCTTGTAGGAATCTTGGTTCCCCCACCAAGGACTGAACCTGGGCCCTCGACAGTGAGAGCATGGAGTCTTAATCACTAGACACCCCCCCCCCCCAGGGAATTTCTGTGATATACAGGCTTCCTTTTCACCTGCCTCAAAGCTACTGATTTGAAATTTTTCATTTGAATAGTAACTACTTTTTTATTTTTTTTTACTTTATTCCATTACTTCTTTCCCATCAGTCATCAGACTAGCAGACAATTGACGCTGACTAACAGTCAGAACACTGCTGAGACCTTTGGAAAGCCCTGGATCTTTGTAAACAAAGCAGCTGCCTTTACATAAAGACCTGCAAATCCCCCTAGGATGCTTAACTAGGGACTCAGCCCAGGGAGGCACAGTAGCTGGCATTTACAGTCTCCTTCCAAAGTGTTGCCCAATAAAATTCACACCAGAAATAGCTTGCATTGTTACCACAGAGGTGGGCGACAAAAGCCCGGCTCCAAGGGCTCTGTGCCAACCAAGCACAGACAACAATGCCAAATAATTCTGTACTGGTGTGTTTACTCCAAAACGAGGAATTTGAGAGGTGTTAACCTGAGAGGCTATAGGTCTAAGCCACAAGCTGATAAATAGTGTCCTTCTGAGCTGATCGGAGCTGCAACTTGAACAAAATAATGTAGAGAGACGATTAGCTTAGGGACAGTTCTTTTAAAAAAAAACACACAACAACAATTAATTAGTTTATTTATTTATTTTGGCTGTGCTGGGTCTTTGTCGCTGCACTTGGGCTTTTCTCTAGTTTCAGCGAGTGGGGGGCTCCCATCTAGTTGTGGTAGGAGGGCTTCTCATTGCCGCGGCGTCTCTTGTTGCAGGAGCACAGGCTCTAGGGGATGTGGCCTCAGTATTTGCAGCCCATGGCTTAGTTGCTCCATGGCATGTGGGATCTTCCCAGACTGAGGATCAAACCTGTGTTCCCTGCGTTGGCAGGTGGACTCCTACCCACTGGACCACCAGGGACGTCCCTAAGGCGCGGATCCATTGATGATCCACAATGGAGAGACGTGGGGGAGGATCTGTGGCAGTTCAGTCGACTCTTTGCGACCCCGAGGACTGCAGCAAGCCAGGCTTCCCTTTCCTGCGCCGTCTTCCCGGAGCCTGCTCAAACTCAAGTCCATTGAGTTGGTGATGCCATCCAACCATCTCATCCCCTGCTGCCGCCTTCTCCTCCAGCCCTATGGGGTGGTACTGCTGGCAGAATTTTCACAGCCAGCCAAGGTTTTATATATCTTCGCAAAGCATAAACAGCACAGACGTGTGTGGCTGACAGTGTGCTTTTTCTGTGGCATAAAATTTAATCAAAGGCTCTCAGGCCACACGTGGCCCTCAGCTCCTCTGGGAGCATGGTGCAGAGCCCCTTTCTTCCTAACATCTCAGTCCCCATATGATCGGTGCACCTAATCCTCACCCCTGGTACCAGGGAAGCCAGATGGGTAGGAGGAGCCAGAAAACGATGGCCAAGTGTCCCGATTTCAGTTCTGTTATTTATTTCTGTGTTTGCTCAACTCTTTTCATCACTGTGAAGAATGAGATAATTATGTGGTTTGGAAATGAGCACTCTTGATACAAACATGAAATATATATTCTATTTTACTACTTAGGATCTTGAGCATTAAAATATACAGATTGGGTAGAGTGCTAAATATAGGCCCCAAAGGAACTATTTCTTTAAAAAGAAAAAAAGAGAGAAAAAAATAAAGAACACTTGATCAGATGTTGCTGAGTACCAACAGAATAAAAGGAATAAAACTTCATTCACCATTTCAGATCAACAGTGAGGGAGCCCCCACTGGGATCATAGAATATGTGAAAAGACGGGATTTCCCTGGTGGCCCAGTGGTTAAGACTCCAGGCTCCCAGTGCAGGCGGCCCGGGTTCAATCCCTGGTCAGGGAACTGGATCCCATATGCTGCAACTAAGAGAATGCATACCACCACAACTGATTTTAAAGAAAAGAAAAGAAAAGATCTCACGTGCTGCAACTAAGACCTGGAGCAGCTAAATAAATAAACAAATTTTTTTAAAATGAATATGTGAAAATAAATTACATACTTATTTAATTAACTGCTGTATTGTGTTTTTTTTTTTAACTCAGAGGGTGGTAAGTGTCATTAACTAACCAAGAATTGTCAAGAAGTTGCCTTTGGGAGACCTGCTTTAACAATAGAAAGAATATTTATAGTTGGCATATTCCTGATGGTGCATGGTTATTGTTAAGTTCCTAAGAATCATGTATGTTCTCTTAAGGAGCTATGATATCCCCTTCCTTGTGTATATAAACAAATAACTCAAAAAATTCTTTTTTATTCCCATGAACAGGGCAAAGCTAAGCTTCAGCCAAGCTCTAGTCCAGACCTTCACAAATGTCAAAGCAACGGGGCCCAATTAAATGCAGTTTCATCATCTCAATGCGTGGATGAAAGAGGGGCTGGTTAATTCAACTAGAACACACTTCTTACAGTGCTACTATAAGCACTGTATACTAAACCACTGTTACAGAATCACTCTGTTCTGCAAACAATATAGAATTTGACATCCTGTTAAAGATCACCACCGATTAGCTCTGCTAGTCTGAAAACAATCTTGCTTACTCTCAGAACTTAGCTCTGAGTTTTGGTTTTACACAATTCCATGTATCTCTCTTTCTACATCAAGTCAGTTCGTGAAAAAGGGGCAGAGTGGGTGATGGGGGCCAAGCCCTGCAAACTCCAGGCTAGATGCAGCATTGAGCATCTTCTGCTGCTACCCAATAGGGCTCTCAAGGAAAGGAGTCCACTTCCCCCTGGGCACAGCTCTGTCTTCTCTGAATCCCCTTCCATCTTTGCTGATGGGTTCTGGACCACTCCTCTGGGCACCTACACCACTTTCATTTCCTTTACCGCTTGCTCCTCCTTTAGAATCTGATTGGGTTTGAATTCTAGATACAGTTTATTTTCTGTTTGACCTCAAGGCAGTTTAACTTAAGATTTCCGAGCTACTGTGTTTTCATCTATGAAGTGGACATAATAAGATCTAGTTTATAAAGTTGTGAGCATTATGCTGACAATGTGTGGGGCATATGTGGTCTAGGTTCTGGCACCTGTTAGGTTCTCCAGCAGAGGTACCATTGCACATGCTTTCCCTAAAGCTACCATGTGACCTGCCTGGTTGGAAATCTGAAGGCCTGTCCTCAGCCATTTACTTTTTTTTTTTTCCACAAAGATTTTTTCATGTGGACCATTTTTAAAATTTTTATTGAATTTGTTACAATATTGCTTCTGTTTTACATTTTGATTTTTTGGCCTCATGGCATATAGGATCTTAGCTCCTCAGCCAAGGTTCAAACCCACATTCCCTGCATCAGAAGGTGAAGTCTAGCTCCCCACCAGGGAAGTCTGGTCTCTCTGCTGACCATCCTGGCTTTTATCAACGGTTCTTCTCCCTTCCTGACTGCTCTTGCTTTAACTTTATCAGCTACGCTATTTCTTTCTGCTTTCCTCTTGGCAACATTGATATCCCTCCAGGCTCAGTCCTCACTCCTATGTTTGTATTCCATGTTTTCCCCCTAAAAGATGACACACAACTCTTCATTCCAGCCCTGACCTCTGCCCTCAGTTAATTCCTATTTTCCTGCTCTCGTTGTGACAATCTATACACGGAAGATATATCACCACCATCTTAAACTCAGTGTGTTCACATACATGAACTTGATGGTTATAATATGATTTAAGTTGCAGTTTCATCTTTACAACCATGCAACGCAGGTGCCTATAAGCTCCATAAAATGGAAAGATTCCACTGCTTCTTGGAGAATAACTCATTACCTCAACTGATCTATATCACCTAAGTACTCATGAGAAGATCATCAGTTTATTGACTACATGATGAGTATATTATTTAATACAATTGAGTATATCAATTTGTTACATAAAATTATATATCAGTGGAAACAGTGTTAGACTTTATTTTTCTGGGCTCCAAAATCACTGCAGATGGTGACTGCAGCCATGAAATTAAAAGACGCTTACTCCTTGGAAGAAAAGTGATGACCAACCTAGATAGTATATTTAAAAGCAGAGACATTACTTTGCCATAAGGTCCGTCTAGTCAAGGCTATGGTTTTTCCAGTGGTCATGTATGGATGTGAGAGTTGGACTGTGAAGAAGGCTGAGCGCTGAAGAATTGATGCTTTTGAACTGTGGTGTTGGAGAAGACTCTTGAGAGTCCCTTGGACTGTAAGGAGATCCAACCAGTCCATTCTAAAGGAGATCAACCCTGGGATTTCTTTGGAAGGAATGATGCAAAAGCTGAAACTCCAGTACTTCGGCCACCTCATGTGAAGAGTTGACTCATTGGAAAAGACTGTGATGCTGGGAGGGATTGGGGGCAGGAGGAGAAGGGGATGACCAAAGATGAGATGGCTGGATAGCATCACGGACGCGATGGACGTGAGTCTGAGTGAACTCCAGGAGATGGTGATGGACAGGGAGGCCTGGTGTGCTGCGATTCATGGGGTCGCAAAGAGTCGGACACGACCGAGCGACTAAACTGAACTGAACTGAACTGATGGGTATATATATATATATCTCTCATGTGAGTATTCATGAATAGATCATCATCAGTATATTGAGTAGATCACTGAGGCTCAAGTAAACATTTCTATTCTTCTTTTAAACATTTTTTGGCTGCACCATACAGCATGTGGGGTCTTAGTTCCTTGACCAGGATGGAATCCACAACCTGCACCCCCCTGCAGTGGAAGTTGAGAATCTTAACCACTGGACCACCTGGAAAGTCCCAAACATTTCTCCTCATTATGTCAAGTAATAAACTCTTATGGGCATAAGTGATAATTATTTCATCATAACAAAAATATTACTCTAGACTACAAAAGACAAGCACAGAATGGTGTATTATTTGGAGAAATTACTTCAGTTTCCTCTATTTCAGAAATACTGATTTATTAGATTACCTCAGATGATTCCATCTCAGGATGGATCAACAGTTTGTGAATCTAGAATTTCCAGTACTCTCAAACAGACTCAATTTTCGAAGTAAAATTAATGTTTCAAGCAATCATCTAGCTTTGAATCTCTGAGAGCTCATTTTAAACGGTTCTTTGGATCTTAAAATGATTTCAGAGAGGTAAAACTTCTTAGATATTTCTGAATATAGAAAATCCTTCATAGAAAACTAGCAAACCAAATCCAGCAACATATAAAAAGGATTATATACACAATGACCAAGTGGGATTTACCCCAGAAATGCAAGGTTTGTGTAACATCTGAAAATCAATTAATGTAATATGCCACATCATATTAAAGAAAAAAGACCAAGAACCCACACGATCATCTAACAGATACAGAAAAAAGTATTTGAAAATATCCAATGCCCTTTTAAGATAAAAAACACTTCCTAAACTAGGAATAAAAGGGAACATGCTCACCTGACAAAGAACATTTTTTTAAAACTCACAGGAACATTATACTTAAGGATAAAAGACAGAATGCTTGCCCCCTCAGATCTGAAATAAGATATAATATACACTCATAACATATATTGTACTGGAGATTCTACCCATGACAACTAGACAAGACAAAGAAATAAAAGGCACCCAGATTGAAAATAAAGAAATCAAACTATTTCCATATGACATGATCTTGTATAAAAGAATCCACTAAAAAGATTAAATGAATTCAGCAAAAATGTAGGATATAAGATCAACGTACAAAAATCAGCTGCATTTCAATACACTAGCACCTCTGACCCTTGGGCAAGTTGCTTAACATTTCTGAGCCACTGTTTCCTCAAATAATCTGAAAATAATATTTTAAAAGCCAATTTAGTTTATAATAACATCAAAAATAATAAATTTAACAAAGAAATGTACAAAGTTTACCCTGAAAACTACAAATACTGTAGAAAGAAATTAAAGAAGACTTAGATAAGTAGAGAGACATCCTAAATTTAGGGACCGGAAGACTCAATGTTGTTAAAACGGCCACATTTCCCAAACTGATTACAGCTTCAATGTACCTTCTATCAAAACTACAGCTAACTTTTATTTTTTTAAATGAAAACCTTTCTTTAAAATATATGTGAATATGCAAGTAAGCCAGAATAGCTAACCCAATCCTGAATGAATTAAAAAAGAAAAGTTGAAGGACTTAGATTTCCCAGTTTCAAAACATATTATAGAGCAGCAAATGAGACAGTGTGATACTAGAAAAGAGTTCAGAAATAAATCTTTACATTTATGGCCAGCTGATTTTCAACAAGATGTCAAGAAAATTATATAAGGGGAAAATAGACTTTTCAATAATAAATGGTGCTGATACCTCTGGATATCCACATTCCATTCAGAATGAAGTTGGCTCAGAAACTTGAATAAAAAAGCTACAACTATAAAACTCTTAGAAGAAAATACATGAGTAAATCTTAAGAAGCTTGCACTAGGCAAAGGCTTCTAAGATACAAAACCAAAAGCACAAGCAACAAAAGAAAAACGAGATAAAATATATTTCAGCATGTTTAGAAACTTTTGCACTTCAAAAGATAGCCTCAGAAAAGTTAAAAGGCAACACACAGGATGAGAGAAAATGCTGTACATCCTACATCTGATAAGGGACTTGTATCCAGTTCATAAAACCCCTTTCAACTCAGAAATAAAATGACAAATAGCCCAATTAAAAACTAGACAAAGGATTTAAATATTTATTTCCAAATAAGATTTCTTTCTAAATAAGATATACAAATAGCTAATAAGCATATGAAGAGATGCTCAATGTCACAAGCCACTGGGAAAATGCAAACTGAAGCTGAAATGAGACACTACCCACCAGGGCACAATGATCAAAAAGACAGATTAACAGCAAATATTAAAGAAGATGTGGAGAAATCAGAAATCTCACTCACAGCTGGGGATACAGCCACCTTGAAGAGCAGTTGAACTGTTCCTAAAAACGTTAACGACAGAGTTCTGTAGGACCCAGCAATTCCAATCTCATTTATCTACATTTGGGAATTGAAAGCTGTATGCATGTTCAGCTGTTCAGTTGTGTTCGACTCTTGGCGACCCCTTGGACTGTAGCCCGCCAGGCTCCTCTGTCCATGAGATTCTCCAGGCAGGAATACTGGAGTGGGTTGCCATGCCCTCCTCCAGGGGATCTTCCCAACCCAGGGATGGAACCCCGTGTCTCCTGCATCGGCCACTGCGCCACCTGGGAAGCCCAACTGAAAGCATGTTCATACAAAAAGCTGTTCACAAATGTTCATAACAGCATTATTCATACAAGCCCCAAAGCTGAAACAACCCAGATGTTCCTCAACTGACAAATCAACACAGAGCGGTGCATTCATACAATGGAAGATTCTTGGGATAAACTCGGAACACATTATGTGAAGGGAAAGAAGCCATTCACAAAAGACTTTGTATTGCTTGAATCCATTCAAAGGGAAGTCCAGAATGGACAAATCTATATAAAGACAGAAACCCTAGGACTGGAAGGAGGGGAAGCTGGAGGAAATGGAGAAAGAGATTGCTAATGGGGAACGGGGTTTCTTTGGGGAGTAAAGGAATTGTTCTGAAGTTGACCGTAGTGACAGTAGCTCAACTCTGAATATATTAACCACTGAATTATCCACTTTCAATCAGAGAACTGCATGGTATATAAACTGTGTCTTGATAAAACTGTTTTTAAAAAATGCTGGAGACCTTATTTACCCATCACATCAGATCTGCAGAATCAAAACCAGCATCTGTTGCCAAGAAGATTTGATAGAAGATGCTGAGAGGATGATTTCTTTTATATTAAGGGGGGGGTGTAAAATTGAAGTCTAGGACACTGATTGGTGGTACTATGGCCAGAAATGCTAAAATCCTGCCCCATCCCAACTACCCTTCGATTCTATATGAGTGGGGTTCGAGATGGGTACATGGAGAAAAGGCACTGCTTTATTAAGTGGGCTTATGCCAGAAGTGGCGCTAGTGGTAAAGAATCCGCCTGCCAAGGCAGGGGACGAAAGAGCTGTGGGTTCAATCCCTGCATCGGGAAGATCCCCTGGAGAAGGAAATGGCAACCCACTCTGGTATTCTTGCCTGGAGAATTCCATGGACAGATGAGTCTAGAGGACTATAGTCCATGGGGTTGCAAAGAGTTGGACACGACCGAGGGCATACACACACACATACACGCGCCAGAAACCCCATTTTATCAGTCTTTACTAAGCAGGGCTGGAGAAGGAAATGGCAGCCCACTCCAGTATTCTTGCCCAGAGAATCCCGTGGACAGAGGAACCTGACAGGCTACATTCCATGGGGTTGCAAGAGTCGGACACAACTCAGCAATTAAATCACCAGTAAGCAGCGCTGAGACTAATCACTGAGCCCAGTGATTCTTCCACCATGGTTCTCAGACCAGTAGCACCAGCCTCACAGGGGAATTTGGTAGACATGTAAATTCTCAGGTCCATCAAGTCTTAAGGGATGAGAAACGCTAGTATGGAGCCCAGTCATACAGGGTTTAACAAGCCCTCCAGGGAATTCTGATACAGCTCAAGTCTGAGAACCACTGCTTTAGCCTAAAGTCGAGGGGACCCAGATCTCAGGATCTCACAAACCCTGGCCAGGTTTCGGCTTCAGGAGGGCAAAGAAAATGAAAGCAATGCTTTCGCTTTTGTGCATGAATGTATCAACCATTTCTCATGCCCCACCCCGCTTTTTCTCATCCTTCATTTCTGCTCCGGTCGTGACGATGGCAGCTGGCTGGCCGCACACAGGTGTATCTGGAGAGCCTCTCACTGCAGCTGCACCTGGCACCTCTTCCTTTCTGCCCCGGGGCTTTTTGTTGTGGGAGCCTGCTCAGCCATTCCAGCCCATGTGCAAATCTGGGGTGAGGCGATTTAACCACCTCTGAATATGGGCTTCGGGAGATAAACACACCCTGGTTCGGCATTGCAGGCAGGCAATTTCAGGGTCCTTTCCCACGTTCTCAGCAGGACTGAGTTCCCATTATCCACAGTTATCATCAGTTCATTAACCACTGGATTAGCTTCCTCGCCTTCCTGTTTATTCTCTCAATCCTCCACCCATTGGGATCATGTCCCCAGATGAACCACCCCACGTAAACCCTGGTTTCAGACTCTGCTTTCTGGAGGGGCCCAGGCTAAGTCACCAAGCCTCGTGAACACTGAATAAAAATGCCCAGCACTTGGACCAATTGTATCAGTTCCCTGCCTCCTAAAGAGGACCCAGGAAATTGATTTGGAGGCTGAGCCCGGCTCGAGACAAGGAGGGGAGGGCTCCTCTCTCCCTCTTGCAGATGCTACGTCAGGATGACGCACGGTTTTCAGCTACTATCCTAAATAAATTATTAATTTGGCTCCAAGCTAGAATCACAGACAAGCTACAGGAGGGAAAAGAGGAATCTGAATGAGTCGAGAGTTCCAGCAGTGTGAGTCTAGGCACGCTTTCGTAACCAGGTGTAAAGTCAGCTCGTGTGTTCCGTCCTCTGCCGCTCACAGCGGTGGGGCAGTGGGTGGGGACACTTCGTTCTCCTGGGTCTGTTAAGCGAGAGGCTTCGACAGGAGGCCCCAAGGTCCTCACCCAGCCCCAGCTGCCCCTGGTTCTGTTTCCAGAGATGCGGAAGGTGCAGAGCTTGAAAAATACATCGGAAGTGGGGCAAGGAGTGTCCTCAAAACCAGCATCAGAGCGGGGCTTGCTCTGAAAGGCGAACTTTCCAGAAGTACAACCTTCCCGTGGCGTTCACAGCCAGGATTTGTGGCCCACTGCTGCACAGAACAGCCCTTCTATAAATGTTTCCACCAGGAATGTGTCACTTCTCATGAGAAAAAAAATATTAACAGGGCTCTATGATGGGGATGGAGGGGTTGATGGTGACCTCCAGGAGGACTCAGGCCAGGGGCCTCTTTCTGGGACTGCTGCTGCTGGGGTCTACATCCCCATGGTGAGCTGCTGCCAACCCACGCCTCCACGGGAGATCCTCCAACACTAGCAGGTACTATCTGGCTCTTACAAGAAAACAACACAAGATACGTGAAAAATCACTCGTTCTGTATGTACCCACTCGTGCAAATAGGCAAGGGGAGTCCCGGGTACAGTTCATCCTGCTCCAAGACAGAACAGCAAGTGACAGCAGGACCCGACCTCCCAATGCCCAACCCCGTGTGGTTGCCAGGACGTTGCGCTGTCAGTTCACGCGAGCTTTCACCCCCAAATCTGAACTTCACCTAAATGCCTTCGAGGGCTCTTCCCTCTGTCATTCAGAACATGATTTTTAAAAATGGAAAACACTGTGGATTCTTTGGCTTTCAAAAAACATTAACAAAATTCCTATCAGAATCCAGGTCCATCTTAGACTCTAGCAGGTGGGGGATTGGTTGTTTCTTTTGGGGGGCGACCCCATAACCTGTACTCACTAGTACAGAGATGTTACTCTTCTGCTGATGGGGAATGAGGTTTTGAAAAATCATCTGTGTCTTTGGAACGTTCCTGTCCTCTGCCTTCATCATCAGAGATCATGTCCTGGACACCGACGGCTGACTGAGTCCTTCCTCCCTGAATCCCCAGCACCCCAGTTCGATGGACTGAGAGCTGCCCAGGTCTTGGGCACTTTCCTTCTTCTTCCACTCTCTCCCCTCAGATCTCAGCATCCTCATGATGGATGGCTAGCCCTCCCCTCACAGGC
Organism: Budorcas taxicolor; assembly: GCF_023091745.1. NCBI lineage: Eukaryota > Metazoa > Chordata > Mammalia > Artiodactyla > Bovidae > Budorcas > Budorcas taxicolor. Next base: position 29,935,111 of record NC_068928.1, on the reverse strand, counting down.
TGCCCCTCCCAGAGGATTTTGGCTCTTCAGTGATTTAATATTTTATGGCATAAGGCTGCAGCTCTGTGGATCCAGCTTTTCCAGAAGACACCTTGGCCTCTCTGGGCCCTGGGGTGGTTGCAGGACCTCTGGGGTGGGGGTGGGGGAGTCTGGAGTTGGCAAGGAAAAAACAAAGCAGGAAGGGAGTTCCCACTCCAGCAGTTATTTCAGTGGGGAGCTCATTAAAGAGGCTGGATGACAATTAGCCAGAGAGACAGGATGGTCTGGTGATGCATGCTGGCCTCTTGGAGGCTCTGAGCAGGATGGGAGAGGGCAGAGCCGGCTGGTTGCAGGAGTCCCCAGCCTCCATCCTTCCCCTACAGCTCAGGCTGGTTCATGATTTCCAGAGCTCTTCTCTACAGCAGGGCCAGGCAGCTGGGGGAGGTGGCAGAACCCCTCAGGGTGGTACCCACTGCCTGTCCTCCAGAAACACTGGTGGAACATGGGGTGCGGGGGGGGGTGGGCAGGGAAACCATGGAAGTCATCTCACCCCCCCCTACGGCTTCAGGGCTGGCCAGGCTGATAAAACACAGTCCATTGGTTTGTCCTCAGGCACGAACCCTTGGTAACCTGTCTCCAGGGCTCAAGGCTCTCACTTCCTGATGGGTAGTTTGGGGCTCAGCACCCTGCTGCCCTCAAATCTATTTCCCTTTATTCTAGACTCCATAGGGACTGCTGTGTACTTAGTCACTCAGTCGTGTCTGACTCTTTGTGACCCCATGGACTGTAGCCTGCCAGGCTCCTCTGTCCACGGGGATTCTCCAGGCAAGAACACTGGAGTGGGTTGCCATGTCCTCCTCCAGCATATCTTCCCAACCCAGGGATCGAACCCAGGTCTCCTGCTTTGCAGGCAGATTCTTTACCATCTGAGCCACGAGACTCATTAATACCGCCCCCAGAGGATGCAGCAAATTCTTTTTGGGAGAAACCAATGTAAGCAACAGCTCCATTGCTAGTCTTCCTCATAATGATCTGTTGTTAATAAGATTGCAAAGAGCATCCTAGGAGCAAAGGTGCTGGGACCACAAAATTGGGGACAGTAAGACCTCGACTGTTAGCGGGGCACAGACTCCAGAGCCAGGAGGTTCAGGTTAAAAGTGCAGCACCATCTTAACTTTAAGGCTACTTAACCTCTCTGTGCCTCGGTTTTCTCATTTGCCAAATAGGCCACCTAGGAGTATCTTCTTTATAGGGTTGTTTTGAGGATTCCAATAGTCAAGACATATGCAGCCTTCACCACTACCACCACCATCCTCATCAATCACCATTACTGTTTGTTGTTGTGATAATACCATAGAATGCTGGGGGCATGGGCCCTGAGACAAAACCAGCCCTTGGTCCCCAAAAGACCTCCCCATCCCTGTTGCCTGTATCTGAGCGCATCTCAGCATCCTGATCAACACCACTCTCCTCCAGGGTGTGGGGCAGATCGGCTGCCACCATTCACCAAGTCTCACCCACAGGCGAGACTTCGGAGGGGTCTCGGGGCAGCATCCCACCTGGCTGAGAGGCACACTGGACCAGCCCCGCTGACCAGCAGTGTTCCAGGGGCCCCAGCCTTTATAACACCAGCACCTGTCTTTTTTTTTCATTTTTATCCTCATGAAGACTAGCTGGGACTAGTCCTGGATATGCAGGACTACTGCATATCCAGTAGTCTAGTGATGTGCTGCCAAAGAATTCCGTGAGCCCAGCCTTGTTAGGGGACCTTCTTGTAACTGGGGTGTCATCTCTTAGCAATGGACATGATCTTGGAGGCTTTCTGCGCTGGATGGTCTACAAAGACGATCATCAACAATCTCTCCCTTTCCTCTACCTGCACTGTTGACTCCATCAAGATGGAGCGTCAGCTTTCCCTCCCCCTGAACCTGGGCTGGCCTCATAACATGGTTGGGGCAACACCGTGAAGCAGAAGCAACACTCTGCTGGGTCTGATCTGGGCTTTCAATGGCTTGGAAGCTTCACTGTAGCCTTTTCTGGGCTCTTCAGCCACTCTGTAAGGGTGTCTCTGGTGATTCAGACAGTAGAGAATCCACCTGCAATGCAGGAGACCAGGGTTCAATCCCTGGGTCAGGAAGATCCCCTGGAGAAGGAAATAGCAACCCACTCCAGTATTCTTGCCTCCAGAATCCCATGGACAGAGGAGCCTGGGGCTGCAACAAGTTGGACACAACTGAGTGACTAACACTTTCATTTTCAAGGAAACCTAGACAGGCCTAAATTTGAATGGTGGGATCACAGGAAAGACAAGCCCAGCCCCCAACCACCCTGCCAGCCAGTACAACCACAGGGGTTAGCGCAGGCAAAAGCCATTCAGCAACCTCAGTACTGCAAAAAACAATGATGTGTTATTGTTTTAATTTACTAAGTTATGGGATTGCCTGTCACCCAGTAATAGATAACTGATACACTTCACAAATCCCCAAGCCACTGCTCATTCCCAATCCATCTCTGCTCAAGCTTATATCCTTACGCTTATGGAATCAACGAGAATTCACATGCTCTCAAGGTTTAAAATGGTAAAGGGAGCTATGTACAGGCAGGCAAAACACAGGTACCCAGTTACATTACTTAATTAGCTTGACACAATTAGAGTAGCAATTAGCTTCTAGCGAGGGTGTGCCTTTGTCTCTCTCTTGGGCCTTCTTTACTAGCAACTCTGGAACTTTCCTGACTTTTCTGGCAAGTCCTGTCTTACTTCAACCCAAGCTCCAGCTTGAATATTTTTCTCTGTTTCCTGAACCAACAAAGGCCTTTGAACCCGGGTCCCAAGTGCACATTTCCAAGCCAGAACTTCTCCCTCTTCATGGCCATTAAATACCAAGAGGGAAAATGTCCTCTGGGCTCCTACTGGCCAAATCCTTGGACCTCACCCTACTTCCACCTGCACCCTTAATCCCTACACTCTCCTGAAATACAGGGGAGAAGAGGGCTGGGAAGGAATCCTGGCAGAAAGTCTTTCTGGCTGTGGCAGCTGTTAGACTTTTTTATCTTATTGCAGGGTGAGCAGAATATAACTAGATCACACTGTGTAAACATTGAGAGGGCTGCTAATTTTCAGTTATCCCCCAAAACTTTTTAAAAATTATTATACACACAAAGGAAACATAATTTATGTAGAAAAAAATAGAAACCACAGACCACCCCCCTACAAAAGGGGGTGAATCGCTCATAATCCTATTGAAATAACTCCAGTAAACATTTGGAGATGATTATTCTAGATCTTTTCACTCACACTGAAATAATTATAGTGAAAACAATTTGATCATGGTGTGTGTACTAATTCCTAATTTGCTCATTTCATTCAATATATTATGAACAGACGTTCGTGTCAACACATACACACGCCAACGTGTTTAATGGGATGGGGGGTGGGTAACTTGGTGCCTCATTATTTTCTACTGTCTGGATGGGACCATACACATCTGGGGGTTGGTTTGTTTTAGTGAATCCCTTATTGTTGGGTATCTCTATTGCCCCTATTTAAAAAAATATTTTAGGAGACATCACTGGCAGTCCAGTGGTTAAGAGTCTGTCCTTCTACTGCAATGGGCACAAGTTTGATCCTTGGTTGAGGAAATAAGATTCTGCATGGTGTGGCCAAAAGAAAATAAAGGAAAAAAGTTTGATCCTTGGTTGAGGAACTAAGATTCTGCATGGTGTGGCCAAAAAAAATTAAGAAAAAAAATTTTAAACAGTATTGTAAGTAATACACATCGATGTTTTTACTTTTATGTACATCACTCAATTAATTCACTAATCCCTGTCATTACAGTTTTGGGTTATTCCCAGTTTTGCAATCATTTAATCAGCTCACCATCTTCATGTGTCTCTTTGCAGTTTCTGTACTAGTTTGCAAGGGAACAAGACTGGCACTGTCTGTTAAAATTCAAAGTCACCTTGAACCTCAAATCACAGAACAGCCAGTTAAAAGACTGGTAAATTTTTCCTTAAAAGCCTTCTGGGATTAAGGGTACCTGCCAAGCAGCCGTGGCTCTAGGATACAGCGTCTAGATTGCTTTTCCACTAGTGGTTGCTTCCTGGCTCATCACACTGGGGCCAGAGGCCCAAAGAATTATGGAGCTGGGAGGAGGAGGGCGATGGTGACACCCCAACACCTGCAGAGCGTCCCTGGTGGCTCAGATGGTAAAGAATCTGCCTGCAATGCATGAGACCCAGGTTCAATCCCTGGGTCAGGAAGATCCCCTGGAGAAGGGAATGGCTAGCCACTCTAGTATTCTTGCCTGGAGAATTCCATGACAGGGGAACCTGGTGGGCTACAATCCATGGGGTCACAAATAGTTGGACATGACTGAGCAACTAACACTTTAACTTTTCACAACATCTTGAACAGCAGAAGGACGCCACTCCACTGACTGGTCTGTGTGCAGCTGCCAGGGACCATGTAGCTGCCCTCCACCCACCGCAAACCCTGTTACCCACATCAGATGCTGAGTCCAAAAGCATCCATCTTGACACTGCATCTTCCTACATCATTCCTATCTGCACCTGGATGCCAGGTCTCGATTCCCTCTTCTTGGGTCATTGCAGTGGTCCCCAATGGACACCTCTCTTCCAAGAGAGGTGGCCCAATGGCTCTCCATCAGTTCTCTTCCAAGGTTGCCTAAAACTCAGACCTTGCTACCTGCTGCTCAATCCACGATCACGAGTAAAAGCACTTTCCGTTGTGGCCACTGCTGGATGCACCAGTGAATAAACACTGAACCAGCAATTTCTCTGAGTTCTCCAGGAGCTCAGGGAACAGAGGTGAAGCAGTGATGGCTCCTTGTCCTTCAGGAGCCCATTTATAAGAAAGGTGGGCAGAGCATCGGCAGCACGGCAGTGGGACACGGCTGTCCCAGAGCCCAGGTAGGAAAGTCACAAGAAGGCGTTCAGTGGCGCCTCCCTGTCCCCAGCCAAGCAGAGCCAGCCTGGAACCCAGAACCCGTGGGCTGATTCACAAAGGAAATCGGAGAGTCTGTGAGGAAAACGAAGGAGTCCTCCCCTCCCTGTGCCTAGATGGAGAAGCCAGGTGTCCCAGGAAGCACGTTGGCTCCCTGTCACTGATAATGTCTTACCCACCACACCACATCTTTAGGCCCCTGTTCTCCATGCAGCTGTGACAGACACATCTCAGAGGTGCCAGCTTCACATGTGAGCATGGCAGGTGTTTGCTTCCCTTACTGCCTTGGGGTTTTGCCCAATCACATGTGGGTGTGACCCAGAAGAGCCAGGAACTAATGCAGCAGGTACTAGTAACAGCTGGTCCAAGTCCCCTTCCACCTCCCAAGGGAGCTGTCATGGGGCAAGTGCCAAGGGTCCCAGGGGGCAGGAGTCCAGCTGTCTGTAGGACAACCTGCTCATCTCCACATTCCGTTCCCACTCATCGCTCATCCCCTGGCACACATGCTAAGCCACTTTAGTTGTGTCTGACTCTTTGCACTCCATGGACTATAGCCCGCCAGGCTCCTCTGTCCATGGAATTTTTCCAGGCAGGAACACTGGTTTGGGTTGTCACGGCCTGCTCCAGGCAATCTTCCTGACCCAGGAATCAAACCTGCATCTCCTGCATTGGGAGGTGGGTTCTTTACCACTAGCGTAGCCTATCCCCTCTCCAGTGAATCTTCCCGATCCAGGAATCGAACCGGGGTTTCCTGCATTGCAGGTGGATTCTTCACTGAGTTATGAGGGAAAACCTAGGCTAAACTCTAATCCTCTGTGTGATTTGGGGTCCTTGGGAAGCTCTGGGGCTCAGCCTCAGATGGAGGAGCCGTGGAGGAAAGAGAAGATGACTCCGAGTGGGTTTAGGTCTGGCTCCTCCTCTCTGACCCCACACACCTCCCACCTCGCCGTGCACAGGCTCCGGCTCCCTTGAACTTGAGGAATCCTAGCGTGCTCTTACCACCTCTGTGCTCTTGCCCTGGAGGAAGTTTGCAGACGCTGGAGCAGCTCCCACACGGGTCTGTTTAATGACTTTCTGGAAGAAATCAGAGGTGACACAAGCACTGCAGAGTATCACAGTGTGCCAGCGCCGAATCCCTGCGCCCTGGGCGACAGGAGGAGGACAGGACAGATGGCACCTGTCAGGCCTTTAATTGCAGGATGGTCCTGGGAGATGGTCAGGGAAAGGCTTGCTCTCGGCCGGGCTCCTGTCTCATCCCCCAGCAGAACAGAAGGTGGAGGGGCTTCTCCCCTCCCCCATCTCATTGGCCCTCGCGAGTCCTGAGTGTGGGAGGTGGAGAAACTTCGTCGTGGGGTCAAGGTGAGTGTGGACATCCCAGGGTGGCATCTGTAGGACACGCCTCATGAGCCCTGGGGGTTCACTGTCTCCGGTCCCCCTCCCCTCCAATGACTTCCTTTGCTGCTCCTGAAGGTCCCAATATACCCTTCCCCAGGCTCCCCAGGTGTCACCGTGGTAAAGAATCCACCTGCCAAAGCAGGAGATGCAAGACTCAGGTTTGGTCCCTGGGTCAGGAAGGTCCTCTGGAGAAAGAAATGGCAACCCACTCCAGTATTCTTGCCTGGGACAGAGGAGTGTGGCGGGTTAGTCCATGGGATTGCAAAAGGGACACAACTTAGCAACTGAGCACGCATGCACTCTCTGCCTCAAGCCCACATCAAGGCTGTTTAGGTAAAATAAGTATGTGAGGACCACAGCCTTAAAACAGAGAAAGTTATGGAGTTAGCTATCACTGCAGAGCATCCACAGGTTTATAGGGTACCATCTACAGGCTCATCCGGACCTCCAAGTGGGTCCCAAGGCTGGGTTGTAAACTATCTCAACTCTCATTCTAGAAATGAGGCAAAGGAAGCTCAGACAGGTTCCCTGACATACTCAAAGTCACCCAGCTAATGAGGAGTAGATAGAAAGGAGCCAAGTCTGCCCCTCTTTCCTCTGTGTTCACTGGAACCTTAGGTACCTGATAACTTCTGCAGAAAATCCCATTTTCTCTGGTCCTGAAGTGCGTTGAGATTCTCTGCCTCAAGAACATTTCTACAGAGCTGGCTTGGGGAAATGAGGGAAGAAGGAACCATGAACTTGATACCTTTGGCGCTTCATCCATCACCCCTCATCATCAGCCCCACAGCACCAGGACCCCCACTCTGCTGCCCACATGCCCTCACCATCAAGCATCAGAAGGAGCATTTCCACACCTCTTCTCATCTGTTCACTTGCTCACCTAACACCTGTCTGTCAGAGTCCCTCTGTGGTCAGCACTTTGCTATGGAGTAGAGTCCCCAGGGAGCAGCAAGTGTCCAAAGAGATACCTGCTGCCTGCCTCCAGGATGGGTGTTCGGGCACATGAGGACCAGCCTGCAGGGTCAGCAGAGGATAGGGCTCAGTGACAGAGGAGAGAGTCCTGCACTCGAACCTGCATCACCTGGTTACAAGACTATCACTGTTTCTGAGAAGCACAGACCACACTCTCCCTGCAGCCAGAGGGAAGATGTTGAAGAGGCCACTGTCAGTGCCCACGGAAGGTTTACAGATCCTCTGGCAAGTCCTGCCTGGGCCAGGATTCCATCAGCACTGGCTCAGAGTACCAGAGCCTAGTGGTGGGCTTTCAGGAAGCTTCTGAGGGGCCCCTGGCAGGGGACAGAGCACCACGCAGCCCTCCCCTCCCTGCCCTCGGACAGACCTGAAGGGAGAGCCAGTCCTGGCCAGGACTCCAACTCAGCTCCAGTATCAAATCTAGACCTGCATACACAGTGCTGTCCTGGAGACAGAGGGGGATGGCTGTGTAGTAACCAAGGGGATGCTGTTCCCCACGTAGCTGAGTTCCGAGACACGGCTACCCTGTGAGTCTGCTGCAGACCATGGCTTGCAGGCCCTGGAAAATGATTCTCCCGTGCTCTCAATGAGCTGTGTTTACTCACAACACTTCTACCGCCAAGTGTGTGGGTTTCCCATGCTCTCTGTTTACCAACTGGGTGTCGTCAATGCCCACCTGGAGCCCATGTCAGATCCCATGGGTAAAGGGCTGCCCCCACTGCAGATGCCAATGCCCCTCCCCCCGACTGCTGACCACTGGCTGTAAACACAGAGTTCCCATGACCCCTTCTCAGCTCAATAATTTGCCGGAACAGCTCATAGAACTTAGAAACATGCTTCAGCTACTGTCACCAGTTTATTATAAAGATGTAATTCAGGAACAGTCTTATAGGAGACGTGTACAGGTCAAGGGCGGTGGGGCTTCCCTGGTGGCTCAGCTGGTAGAGAATCTGCGTGCAACACAGGAGACCTGGGTTCAATCCCTGGGTTGGGAAGATCCCCTGGAGAAGGGGAAAGCTACCCACTCCAGTATTCTGGCCCGGAGAATTTCATGTACTGTATAGCGCATGGGGTCACAAAGAGTCAGACACGACTGAGCAACTTTCACTTTCACAGGTCAAGGGGAGTGAAGGCAGAGATACAGGGAGCTTCCTGTCTGCTCCAGGCACACACCCTTACACAGTATCTCAGTGCGTTCATCAACCCGGAAACTCTGTGAACCCTGTTTTCTGGGGGGTCCTTGGAGGTTTCATCACATCGGAACGATGGATAAAAGCATCAGCTCATTGGCGACTGAACTCAGTCAGTCATCAGCCCTTCCCCCTTCTCTGGAGGTCAGGGCAGGTGATGTGAGGGTAACCAAAGCTCCAAGCTTCCAGTCATGGCTTGGGCTTCCTGTGGACCAGTCCACATGCTGTTATCTATGGTCTCATCAAGTCTCTCTTTATTAAAATAAAAGCTGTTCCTGGGCTTCCTTGGCGGCTCAGTGGTAAAGAATCTGCCTGCCAATGCGTGGGACAACTAAGGCCATGTGCCACAACTACTGAGCCTGCGCTCTAGAGCCCAGGAACCTCAGCTACTGAACCAACACACCCGAGGGGCTCCACAACAAGAGAAACCACCGGGATGAGAAGCCCACGTACCACAACCAGAGAGCAGCCCCTGCTCACCGAAACTAGAGGAAACTTGCACAGCGGTGAAGATCCAGCACAGTCAGCAGCCGTTCCTATCACGCCTCGCCCTTAGGAAATGACAAGTTTTAGCAGCTCCGTCTCAGGAACTGAGGACAAACCAAAGACATATCTCTTTATCAGGCCACTCTCTTCAACCCTTTGGATCTCATGGGTCCCCTCTCTGTGTGGACCAGGGGAGCCCCTCCATCCTCCAATCCTGAGCATCATGGCATGGGGCACAAATATTCCCTATAATGCAAGTCCAAGTCTGGAAGCAATACCAGGAGGGAGCGGTGACTGATGGGGTCCCATCACATAGGAAGCAAGCTACCCACAGGCAGTTGCTGCACACTCAGCTCCCTCTGAAGTTCCCCTGAAGGTTCCCGCTCTCACCATCTCATTACACAGACGGCTTCTGGGCGCCATGCTGACCACACCAGCGTCCACCACTGCTGGGGAAGCAACAGCACCAAAACACTCCTGCAGGCTTCAGAGCCATGATTTTTCTAAAGCAACAAAAATGCCTTAACCACCAATCCTATACTGTCACAAAGCCCTGCATGGCACCCTTAACTGGCTTCGGTTGACAGTGCTCTAAATCTGGAGGAGGGGGCTCCCAGAGGAATTTCACAGTGGCTGATCTACAGGAAAGGGGGAAAACAGCAAAGGCAACAGAAAGCAAATGCAAGACAAACAGGAGCAAGGGAGGCAGGCCTGGGCTCATCCCCTTCCATCAAACCTAGCCCTCGTCCACCCAGCATCATGGGAGGCGGGAGTTGGAGCTGGGTCTAGTTTCCAAATGACAAGGAACAAAAGAGCCCTTATAAAACTTTCTGGGGTCCACAGATCCACGGCAAGCTGTGGTCACAGTGCATGTTTATTCCTAAGTGCCCAGATAAAAAATTCGTCATTTTACCCAGAGGGACGGACAAAAAGCAAGTTGTTCCCAGTCTCTGGTACCCAGAGTGGTGGAGAGCCGGTGGAAAACCAGAGAAAGCCTACAGATAACTCATCTAGCTGGTGGAAGGTAAACACGTTACTGTCTTTTCATTTTTCCCCAACTCTGGCACTTGCGTCTATTGGTGCCAATGAGACGGGTAACGTTTTAATGAGAATGCTCACTTGAAAGAGAAGGCGGGGGCGGACTGCGATATCTGGATAATTGAATCCATCACTCCTGCGGTAGTGAATGTATACAACTAGCCAAGGAGAGTGTGTGTGTGCACGGGGGAGGGAAGGAGGTGAGTGAGATGCATGTGAACACAGGAAGACAGGAAGTGACTGAGGTCGGCTGGCAGCATGCGTGTCCGTGAATGAAAGAGACACAGTGTGAGAAGCAGCTACTGAAGGCTTCCGTTTGTGTGCGGAGCTCGGAGGGTCAGAGGGAGGAGGCAGAGAGATGAACCATGAGACTAGAGGTTTGTGTGTGTGAGAGACAGCTGAATGGAAAGAAAGACAGAAATAAAGAAGTGACCAAAATCTGTGTGTGTGTGTGTGTGTGTGTGTATAAGAGACAGAGAGAGTGAACTGTATGTATATAAGCTATGTAAGGAAAACAGAGGTACAGAAGAGATTTTCTAAAAGCTTGTACATGAAGGAGAAGGCAGGCAAGTCCATTGTATCTAAGTGTGACTTTATGTATGGCTGTGTTCTTCAGTCCATGCATTGGATTTAATGCATGCCGTCTTTTCTATTTCAAGTGTATATTGTTTATTTTTACTTAATACAGTCATGAGAAACAGGAATATATATAGAAAATTAAAGGGAGGAAAAAAATCACCCACAGACCTACCTCTCCAGAACAAAAGAAGCAATCTTTTCATTTCTTTCTCAAGTGCAATTGTAAATCATATTTAATTGGGCTTCTGAATTCAGTGGCAAAATTAACCGGAAATAACTTACATTAAGTGTTTTGCAAAGGGCCCAACTGAGAGTAAGAGTGCAGTAAATGCTGGGCTTAGTTTATGTGGCCTGTTTTGGCCTGTGCTTTCCTGAGGAGAAAATTTTTCTAAAAGAATTTATGATATTCCAGGACAGAGCCGACCAAATCAAGAAGGGTCATAATAGGGACTTCTCTGGTGGACCAGTGGTCGAAACGTCACCTCCCAATGCAGGGGTTTGGGGTTTGGTGTTTGGTCCCTGGTCGGGGAACTAAGATCCCAGATGCCTTGTGGCCAAAAAAACAAAATATAAAACAGAAGGAATATTGTAAAAAAAATTCTAAGACTTTAAAAATGGTCCACATTAAAAAAAAAACTTAAAAAAAAAAAGAAGTATAATAACAAATTAAGAAATCCCTGCCTTTGAAGCTTCATCCAGATGCCATGGGGACAAGGTGACAGCCCAATGTCTCACACCCCTGTGAGTGGCTCTTTTGGCTCAGGTGAGGGGTCTGCACAGGGGCTACTGCTCTGGACCTCTAGAAGGAGACTTGCTATCCTCATCATGAAGACTGCCTGCCTCTGTGCCCAATTTCAGGATCTCTCGGTTGGCTAGAACTTCAGGTCTATTATTTCCCAAGACCATGCACATCCAAGAATGACTTCATATTGTCTCCAGACATGCAAAATGTTTTGTCTGAGTATGAAGTTCCTGGCTCACAAACTCAGAACAAAGAGACGCTTCTCCTTTGTCTTCTAGCCTTTGATATCAGACAGAAGGCAAAGGCCAGCCTGAGTTTTATTACTTTGAATATACAATCATTTCAACATTATCTTAAACAACAATGCTTCCTAAATTTTTAAACCTTGTCCGTATAGTCCAGTCACCTAGAAAGGTACTCTGGGCAAGGGTCTTTCCCTCTGTGTTTGCCTGAAATGAGGACTAGTCTTTGAAGAAGGACCCCAAGGAAGCTCCCTGGTGGCTCAGGCGGTAAAGAATCTGCCTGCAATGCAGGAGACATGGGTTTGATTCCTGGGTCTGGAAGATCCCCTGGAGAGCGGAATGGTTACCTGCTCCAGTTTTCTTGCCTGGAGAATCCCATGGACAGAGGAGCCTGGTGGTTTACAGCCCATGGGGTTCCCAAAGCATCGGACACAACTGAATGACTAACACTCACTTTTTCCAAGGAAGCTTAGGGAAAGTGATCCATTTGTTATCTTTGATTCTTATGCCTCTAAAACTGTCGTGAAATTTCTTTATGAGCAGTTCAAAATTGTAGCTACTTTTCTGTCTTCTTTATCTCTAATCTCTCTCATTCTCTTTCACTCATCTCTAGCACTGCCTTCAGAATATTTGGAAAAATTCTCCATCTGCCATTCTCATTACCATAGATTTTTCTGGATGTCAGTTTTACTTGCTCCCGTATCATCTCTAGCACAGGTGGAACTGCCGATAGCTTTTCATCTGCTTTAGGAACCACATAGCCTCTTTCCAGGGCATTTCCCCATCATCCTGGAGGCTCAGAAGGGTGGTTCCTCCTCCCCCAGGCCCCTGAACAGCAACCACACAATTGGTCTGACCAATCGGAGAGCCCCCGTCCTCCTAAATTGGTTTAGATACAGGCCAAACCCAAGACAAGTCAACCAGGATTTTAAGCAGAATCTGCTTAAAATTTGCTGAAGATATAAGAAAAAGTCTCACTTTCCTCTGAGACATGAAACTGTAAGGATGATGCAACTTGGGAGTTTCTGGGGTCACATTCCCCTGATATGGCAATAGCTTGCCTGAGAATAAAGTCAAGAAAGTTGGAGGGGAGAGAGAGGAGAAAACTGAGAAATGAAAACATCATTCCAGCACCTTAATCCAAGTGTGTCTGACACATTACACACGATGAGCCAATACAGTCCTATTTTAGGGTGTTTTTTTCCTACCCCTACAACCACTGAGAATCCAGACCAGGATGGCTGATTCTGCTGGGCTGCGATGGGATTTTTTCTCCTGCACCCACTGACAAGATTTTGAAGACTTCCTTAATGAAAACTACAAAAAAAGAGTGGTAACAACCAGCATATTGGTTCCCGAGGCTCTTCCTAATTCCACCCCTAATTAAAACTTTTTCCTCGTGTGGACATCACAGCTTCCAAGATGCGCTGTTTCACTGAAATGAATGGAGCAGGACCCCAAGGTCCATCCACTCACCACCTCTTCCATGTGCTCAGCCTTCCTTTCGTCTGTGGAAAAACTTTAACCAAAGAATAAGTTTAATCAGAGAAGTAAGAAAATGCAGACACAAAAGAAGACAGAACAACAAGACTAAACAATAATAGTTTAGTCATTAAGCAAAGTTAGGGACCTTCAGTTCCTCTTCCAGGGCTATAGACAATATTCTGAGCCATATCCTGTGAGCTGTCTTACAGATATTGGAAACCCTACTAGGTGGGAGAAGTTAACTACATGATGATCAGACCGTAGCTATGACATAAGCTGCCACAATTCCAAGAACTGGCCTCAAGCAAACGGGGACAAACTGACCCTGGAACTGAAGATTAACCATACTTAAAACAATCAAGATGATGCTGGTCTGTCCACTGATGACCAATTTCAAGATGACTGTCAGAGCTGACTGTGCTGTTTCTGCACGTAGCCCCCTCCCTCGGCCTATAAAAGCTCTTGCCCACTTGTTGTATGTATGTGGCTGGGAGTTGACCTCTGGACAGGCACACATCCCCACCCCCATATCCTCCCCCTGCCCTAGTTGCTGGAATCCAAAATAAAGCAAGTTTTCTTTCCCACCAACCTGGCCTCTTTGCTGGCTTTTGAGTGGGAAGCAGCCAGATCCCATTTTCGGTTGCACCATCACCCATCTCTTTGCCTCCTTTCTTGTTTCCTGGAATCCACACAGAAGAATCCAGAAGGGAAAGGCAAAAGCTTGTCACTTGCAAAGAAGATGGGTGCCCAGCTTGTCTGATAACTATGATTTCTCAATAATGGGCAGCCACTGAAATAACAGTGAATGCTAATCCTACATACATTCCTTCTGATCATTTGATGCCAATTTACATTTTTAATCCCCTTTCAACAACTTTGTAATTAGCGGACATTCTTTCCAGAGTCTAATGGCAGGTTGACTCAGTCTCTGCCTTCAGCCATCCATGCTTGGTTATACTTCCTTGTGTCTTCACAGGTCTCCTGATGGAACGTTGGAAGCGGCTGCACCAGGGGCTATTAGCCAGACAGCTTTGAAAGCCGCAAGTCCTGCAATCTTTTCTTAATTCCTTCTTTGAAGATAATCAACTGATTTTTAAAGCACATGTGGACAAGAATAACCTAGAGGACTATGAGAGGCCAAAGTACTCAGAGATGTCTCAGCCCTCCGTTGAATCCAAGACGAGAGCGCTGTTTTATATACTGTTGTGACTATTATCCTCACCATTATTATGAGCAGCAATATCACATTTCAGCATCAGGACTTTACATTCACTGCTCTCCTCTCCAGGAACCCTGGGGACCACATGGACTCAGGTGCACTCCCTTCAGCTCTTTATTGAAAATGTCACCTCCTTCAGGATGCTGATCGAATGAGAACCCCTCTCCATCACCCCTTCCTCTGCTCCACATTATTCAGCCCCATCAGATGTTATCACCCCCTGACTTACTGCATGCAGACCCCGGAGATACTGCGGACTCAACTCCGGATCACCTCAATAAAGCAAATATTTCAACATAGTGAGTCACACGAATCTTTCGGTTTCCCAGTACGTATAAACATTGTGTGCTTAGTCAGTCAGTCTTGTCTGACTCTTTGCAACACCATAGACTGTAGCCCACCAGGCTTTTCTGTCCATGGAATTCTCCAGGCAGGAATATTGGAGTGGGTTTCTATGCCCTCCTCCAGGGGATCTTCCCAACCCAGGGATCAAACCCAGGTCTTCTGCATTGCAGGTGGATTCTTTACCATCTGAGCCACCAGGGAAGACCATATAAAAGTTACATTTACACTGTTCTGCAGTCTATAAGGTGTGCAATGAGAAGGCAATGGCAACCCACTCCAGTACTCTTGCCTGGAAACTCCCATTGAAGAAGCCTGGTAGGCTGCAGTCCATGGGGTCGTGAAGAGTCAGACATGACAGCGACCTCACTTTCACTTTTCACTTTCATGCACTGAAGAAGGAAATGGCAACCCACTCCAGTGTTCTTGCCTGGAGAATCCCAGGGACGGTGGAGCCTGGTGGGCTGCCATCTATGGGGTCGCCCAGAGTCGGACATGACTGAAGCGACTTAGCAGCAGGATGAGGTATGCAATAGTATTATATCTTAAAAAAAGTATGTACCTTAATTTAAAAATACTTTATTGCTAAAAATTCTAAACATCATCAAAGCCTTCAGTGAGTCGATCTTTTTGCAATAGCAGCATCAAAAATCACCGATCACAGATTACTCCAACTCCTACACTAATAAGGAAAATGTCTGGAAAATTGCGAGAATTACCAAAATGTGACACAGAGACACTAAGTGGCATCGATGGATCAACTTGAAGCAGGGTTGCCAAAACCTTCAGTTTGTTTAAAAATAAAATGCAGAATCTGCAAAGCACAATAAAGCAAGGTATGTATGTATTTAAGTAGTATCTGTCTTTGCCCTCTAGAATATAAACTCCATAAGACAGAAAGTGAAAGTGTTAGTCACTCAGTCATGTCTGACCCTTTGCCAGTCCATGGACAGTAGCCCACCAGGCTCCTCTGTCCAGGGAATTCTCAAGGCAAAAATGCTGGAGTGGGTAGCCATTCCCTTCTCCAGGGGATTGTCCTGACCCAGGGATCGAACCGGGTCTCCTGCACTGCAGGCAGTCTCTTTACCGTCTGATCCACCAAGAAACACTGTTTTATGACATAATTCTCATTTAATTTTTGTTAAATTACTCTTGTCGATTGTTTTTTACTTTATAACACACACACACACACAAAATTTACTTAATGTTACCTAGGGACCAGGTACTGGTCTAGCACTTGGCATGTACTAACTTAATCCTCAAGAAAACCCTATAAGATGGGTGCCACAATCACTCCCATTTTCAGATGGAGAAACCGAGGCACAGAAAGGCTCATGAAACCGCCTGTGGTTATGGGGCCAGAAAATGTCAGAACAGGGATTCGAACCCTTACATATCTAGTTTCAGAACTGCTCTGAATCACCTCACAGCAGTCCTCTGGGGTCTTTATTATTATTACCTATTACTGTCACTCTTCACTGACGGTGGGAGCCGAACCCGCGGAGGTGAGGCCCCCACCCTAGGGTCACGCTGTGAAGGCTCTATGCTCCCCACAGGCTGCCCGGGACCCAGTTTCCCAACCGATCTGCCGTACTCGTACTTCACTGGCTGCCCACACTAATCCCTTGACACAACTCCACCAGAGAGAGAAGAAATTGAGGCTTAGAGCGCTTAAAAGACAGTGTCAAGGCTGTAGAACTAGCAATTGACAAAGTTATTTTAAAATAAACTATAAGTCTCACCAAGAAAAGTGAAAGCGTCTTTGATTTATTAAAGAAGATACTTTTAGGACTTGCCTGGTGGTCTAGTTATTAGGACTTTGTGCTTCTACTGCACGGGGTCCAAGTTAGATCTTTGGTCAGGGAACTAAAATTCCAAATGCCCTGCAACATGGCCAAAAAACATGTCTTTTAAGTTTATTTTAAAAGATGCTTTTACATGTATTAAAACAGTGTGTGTGCATGTGTGTGTGCGATGCTTCTGGAATAAGTCTGAATTGAAGAGTTCCAGCTTTTAATTGTTTTTGGTCACACACTGATACTGCTTTACTGTAGCATCAGTGTATTCATACTGGATTTAAAGCTGCCACGGCTGACAGATTTCACCAGTAAGGTGGACAGAGATCCCCTCTCCTCTCCTTGGAGTCCTGGAGTCTCTCTAAGCTAGAGCAACCGGGGGTCACTTGGTCCTACCCGCTCATTTCTCTGATGGGGAAAGAGATCCTCAGGGCAGGGAGATGATCTGCCCAAGGTCATCAGGTAGTAACAGTAGAAACCCTTACTGTCAGCGAGAGATAATGCAGAGCTGTGGACCCTCAGAGGAGGAAAGACCCCTAGAGACTGCTCAAGTGACCCTTTCATTGTGCCACTGAAAAAACTAGGCTCTCAGAGGAAGTGATGTGTCCAAGTATAGTGATTCAAATCAGTGTCTCTTGACATCAAGCTTTTCCTTTCCCTCCTAACATGGCACACTTTCCTATAATTATTTTTTGCCTCTCCAGACTACAAAACATAAAAGTAGATGGGGAAGCTACATTGTCATTTCACTTCCTAATTCTGTCTTGCTCTAAGACAGTCAGAAAGCCTCTTTCCCTTCCTGTTTGGGACAAGCTTCCTCTAACAAGAATGGGCTTGATTCCCTTTGCTGTTGTAACGCTCGCTTCCACCTAAAGAGCCCGTCTTGTCAGCGCCCTGGAATTAGGGGCTGGAATTCCAGATGGAGCCGGACAAGGAGATGGCCATTTCTGGGTCACCCAGCTGCCCGATGCCCTCGGGTGGCCACAGCAGCGGGAGGGTAACCTAGTTTGCTTAGGAAGTATTGCAGCTGTCCCAGTTTATCTGAGGCAGTCCTAGAAAAGTATTGGCATTGTCCTGCTTCCGCAGCTCGTGCAGTTTAACCTGGCCAAGCCCCTTCAGTCTGAGCAGCTGAAACAGAGTCCAGAGCCCCTGACTACACATTCCCACCTGCCTCGATTTGCCCCTACATCTTCATCTCAATGCTGAGGTGACCCCAGTCCGGGTCAAGTATATCCTGACACGTCAAAGCTGCCATCTGAGAAGGGATGGCACGTTTCTCAGAAATATTTTTAGGGCCATTCGGACCCTGTTGGGTGAGGAGCTGGAGAGCCAGTAGCTAGGACTCTGGGGCTTGTGCCTGGGTTGATCAGTCTGCTTGGCTTTGTGGAGCAAAACTGGTGGTAAATGGGGGAGACTGGGGGCTACAACGCCTCACATCAGGGAGACAGCAAACTGGAGTTCCTATTCTGGCCGTGCTACTAGTTGGCTGTGGCACTTTGGGTCACTCCCACTACCTTGCTGAGTTTCAACTTCCTCATCTGTAAACTAAGGAGCCTCTGACCTCTACTCTCCAACTGGTCACCCAAAGGCATTTATGAATTTCAAGTAAAAAGGGCTCTATTCACCAGAGAGCTGGACACCTAATTTCCTGGGAGCTCTGTGAGGGCAGAGCCTTGGGCTGTGGCCACTCACTGCATCCCCTTGCAACCAGCACAGGCGGTGCTCAAGCTCTGTTTACTGGACAAATTCACGCAAGTTCCTTCTGCTTTTTATGTCAAAGACAACGCAGATAACACTCCTTCCAGGCGCGGGGGAAAGGAAGGGTGGCAGAGACAGAAAAGGAGTTCTGGAAGCGGGTCGGAAAGCTGCCTTTGTGTACAGGCATCAGACCCGACAGGCTGCATGTGCCAGTCTGACACACTTCCACGAATCAGCACCAAAGCTGAGAAGAGCTACAGATGGGTGGGGAAAGACGTCCAAGAGATCTGGGTCCAGAAACTGAGAAATATGGGTCTGTGAGGTTGTCATTTCCAGGAAATACAAGAGCATCTACGTCTGGGTACATACCTTGAGGCGCAAGGGCACACCCTCAGTTGTCTAACTGGAAACAGCCTTCCTTCTCTACTTGAAAAGCGTCAGTACCTTAGTCGCCTCCGACTCTTTGTGACCCCATGGACTATAGCCTGCCAGGCTCCTCTGTCCATGGAATTCTCCAGGCAAGAGCGCTGCAGTGGGCAGCCGTTCCCTTCTCCAGGGACCTTCCTGACCCAGGGACTGAAGCTGAATCTCTCACATTGCAGGCAGACTCTTTACCATCTGAGTCACTCTGAGATCTAGGCTTCAGGAGGTGATAAAAGGTAAATGAGCAATGGATGCTTGTAGAGTATGTAAATTATAGCTCAATAAAGCTGTTCAAAAAATGTAAGTGAAACCTGTCAGAATGACCACCATCAAAAAAATCTACAAACAATACATGCTGGAGAAGGTATAGAGAAAAGGAAACCCTTCTGCATTGCTGGGGGGTATGTAAATGGATACAACCATTATGGAGAACAGTACGGAGATTCCTCAAAAAACTAGAAATAAAAGTGTCATACGACCCAGCGATCCCACTACTGGGCATATATACCCCGAGAAAACAATATCTGAAAAAGACACATGCACTCCAATGTTCGTAGCAGCACCATTTACAATAACTAGCACATGGAGGCAACCTGGATGCCCATCAACGGATGAGTGGATGAAGAAGTTGTCATACATGTATATATAATGGAATATTACTCAGCCATCAAAAGGAACACATTTGAGTCAGTTCTAGTAAGGTGGATGAACCTAGAGTCTGTTATATAGAGTGAAAGAAGTCAGAAAGAGAAAAACAAATATCATATATTAACGCATATATAAGGAATCTAGAAAACAATGGTACTGATGAACCTATTCGCAGGGCAGGAACAGACATAGAGAACTGACTTGTGGGCACAGTGGGGAAGGAGAGGGTGGGATGAATTGAGAGAGAAGCACCGCCATATATACACGACTATGTGTAAATAGATAGCTAGTGGGAAGCTGCTGTATAACAGAGACCTCAACTGGATGCTCTGTGACAACCTAGAGGGGTGGGATGAGGGAGAGGCTGGTGGGGAGGCACAAGAGGGAAGGGCCATATGGATACTTATGGCTGATTCACATTGTTGTATGGCAGAAGGCAACATGATATTGTAAAGCAATTACCCTCCAATTAAAAATTAAAAAACAAAACAAAACAGGTGAGGCCCAGGTAAAGCCAGGACTGTGCATCAGGGAACTGAATCCACGCTGAAGCCTCAGGAGTAAAAAGAAAGGAAAGATAGAAGAAGAGAGATGTTTGGTGCCTGCAGCACATGACACCCAGGATGGGAGAGAGCAAGGCCTACAAGTTCAAGTCCCAGCTCGGCCACTAATGAGCACAATGACCTTGAAGATCCTCTCTAAAGTCTCAGGTCCCTTATTACTGAAATAAAGGTGGTTGGATGTGATGAGTGCCAGTTTTCTATTATTCTTTGGCTTGGAAATTATTTTAAGACAAGCTAATGAAGTTTAGATAAAATTAGAACTATGTGTATTTTAAAGAACTCACCCTGTTCTCAGTGAGAGATTAAGGACAGAATGGAATTCCAAGTTCCTTTGTGAACTTTCTTGATAAAGGACTTGTGAAACATTTGCTCCTGTGGGCATAGAGTGGAGAAAACTGGTTAACCTGACCTGAAAATATTTTTTCAAAAACAATACCGTCAGTGAGTCATTCCTCTTTTCTGGTCTAACTCTTTCTCCCTCAAACCTTCAAATGTTCCTGAAAATCTAAAGATAAACCTCAACTTTAATCTCTAAAATAAGCATCCTACTGATACCACCCCCCTGCCCAATTTGCCTTTTAAAAAATGAATGCAATTCCACATTTGCACTAAAAGACTGAAAATCTTTAGATAGGATACTTGATGAAAACATTCCAATAGAAACCTGTCATTTTACATTTGAATCAGCCCATTTATAAATACAGTAAATTCTCCCCAAGTGATCATATAGACAGGACTAGTATCTCCAAGATGGAGAAGGCAATGGCACCCCACTCCAGTACTCTTGCCTGGAAAATCCCATGGACAGAGGAGCCTGGTAGGCTGCGGTCCATGGGGTCACTGAGGGTCGGACACAACTGAGTGACTTCACTTTCACTTTTCACTTTCATGTGTTGGAAAAGGAAATGGCAACCCACTCCAATGTTCTTGCCTGGAAAATCCCAGGGACGGTGGAGCCTGGTGGGCTGCCATCTATGGGGTCGCACAGTCGGACACAACTGAAGTGACTTAGCAGCAGTATCTCCAAGAAGACAATGACTTATTGCAAATCAATTAATAACAGTTGGGTTTTCAAATCTAGTAAAACTGTAATCACTAGAGCAACCACACACACACACAAAATTAATTGAAGATGTTTATCTGTAAAGACCAGAGAAGAAAATAGAATCTCTGAAAAGAGCAAAACAAAACCTTGATTAACCTAAAAAGGGACAGGAAAGGAAGAACAACAACAAAACAGAAGCCAGAGGAGCCAGAGAGAAAACAATCAGTAAGACAGAAGATTTAAACTTCACTATAATTACACTAAATATGAGTAAACACCGCAATGAAAGTCAGAGACCGTCAGACTAGCTTCAAGACAAGGCTCATCTTATGCTGTTTGTACTGGTTGCCCTTTAAAGGCAAAATCATAGCCAGGTTGAAAGCTAAAGGATGCAGAAAGATCTACCTTGTAAATTATCAAATCCCTACCAATATCCATGGTTACCAACCCACGGCTCTTTCTTATTCCCTTTCTCATTTCCCTAACTGTCTTAAAGAAGCTGGGAAAGCTGAGCATTCCCATTCCCAGCCTCACTTGCATATCATCTAGTTCTGGGCTACATGGTGAAGAAGACAGTGGCAGGATGGGGTATGTGGAGAACAACATTCTAGGAAGAGGGAACCACTTGCGTAAAGACCCTGTGACATGGTGTGTTAAGAAACTAAAGGAAGGCCAATGTGGTCAGAGCTCAGAAAACAAAGAGAACCATGAAGGATGTGAATTCTAAAAATAAAAATCAAATAGCGTCAGTTTCCAGAAAGCAAAAGTCAAATTAGTTTACAAAGAGTGCTTAGTAGTATACTTCTCACCTGCAAAATGAGGTCTAAGAAAACAGTGGAGCAATGACTTTAGGGTGTTGAAACTCAAATAATCTGAATCTAATTCGAATTCAATAAGGAAGCAGTGTTAAATTTTTTAGTAAGATAATGTCATTATGGTTGTTTCCAAGAGTGTTGTATTTTTACTTTTCAGAAATACATACTAAAATGTTTATTATCTGTGGATGAAATGATATGATTTCTGGGACTAACTTCAAAATAGTCCAGGGTGAAGTATAAGTAGGAGTGAGGGCAAGTAAGATAAAACAAGAACACTGGGAGAGATATACAAAGGGTCATCATGTGATTCTCTATCCATTTGTATATGTTTGAAATTTTCTGTTGCCAAAAGTATAAACAAAATTTTTAACTGAAATGAATTAAAACCTAGAGTGGTAAAATACATTTTTCAGAAACACGTAAGTTCATAGATTTGCCACTCAAATACTCAATCTGTTTTTTTTACAAGGAAGGGAGACTCTACCAATACAAAAGCAAAACAAGAAAGGAAGATATGTTAGCAAAGAACCAATAAAAATAAAGGAAAATCTAAATAACGATTTATATTGTGGTCATTGCACATGTGCCTGTACGAAGTTGCTTCAGTCGTGTCCGACTCTGTGCAATCCCATGGACTGTGACCCACCAGGCTCCTCTGTCCATGGGATTCTCCAGGCAAGAATACTGGAGTGGGTCGCCTTGCTGTCCTCCAGGGGATATGCCTGACCCAGGGATCCAAGCCGCACCTCTTATGTCTCCTGCATTGGCAGGCGGGTTCTTTACCACTAGCACCACCTAGGAAGCCCTACTGTGGTCATTAAATTCATTCAATTTTTTTCAAAAATTCCTAAGATGTGGAAACAAACTGTATCTATCTGTCTATCTATATATACATATACACACACACACATAAGCCCATAAATCATCTATAAATAAAAAGATATAGAAAGGCAGAAAACAAAGACCTTAACAAAAATAAATAATACACTTATTTTAATAAGGAATCAGGACTAGAAATATTATTTCAGATAACAGATAATACAAAAAATAAAAAAGCAGCAAAAAGAATAAAATGTAATACCGTGTTTTGGTAAATGGTTCGGATGATAAAGAATCTGCCTGCAATGCTGGAGACCTGGGTTCGATCCCTGAGTTGGGAAGATCCCCTGGAGAAGAGAAGAGCTACCCACTCTGGTATTCTTGCCTGGAGAATTCCATGGATAGAGAAGCCTGGTGGGCTATAGTCCACGGGATTGCAAAGAGCTGGACACAACTGAGTAATTAATACTTTCACATTTTTCCAAAGAAATGAGTAAGCATGATTTTTTTTAATAAAAGAAAATACACTAGAGAAATATTTAAAGCAAAACTGAAAGAAGTAAAAGAGTTTGACAAAATCACAGTGAAAGATATAACTAATTCAGTAGGGCTTTCAAAATATAAGCAGAAAAAAGCATACTGGATATATACATTATATATAACAAAACTTAAATATGGATGACTAGCCAAACAAACATAAAATACATTTTTTCCCAAATACCCTTAAAGTATTTCAAAAATTCAATCACAAAGCTACAAATAAAACCTGGATAAACCTCAAGTAAAAATCATAAAAGAGGTTTATCTTCAAATCAGAATTATGCATTAACAAGTGAGCAATGGCCAAAACCATAACTATCTGGATTATTTTTAAACGCAAATGTGAAAATTCTTCTAAATAATTTTTGCTGTAAAAAAATGGAATTCAGACTACAAGTATACATTCTTTAGAAAATAACTTTTAAAACCATGATATTTAAAAAAATGTTAGATGTGGTCAATACAAAAAGGCAAAATGGTTGTCTGAGGAGGCCTCACAAATAGCTGAGAAAAGAAGAGAAGCTAAAGGCAAAGGAGAAAAGGAAAGATATACCCATTTGAATGCAGAGTTCCAAAGGATAGCAAGGAGAGATAGGAAAGCCGACCTCAGCAATCAATGCAAAGAAATAGAGGAAAACAATAGAATGGGAAAGACTAGAGATCTCTTCAAGATAATTAGAGATACAAAGAGAACATTTCATGCAAAGATGGGCCCGATAAAGGACAGAAATGGTATGAACCTAACAGAAACAGAACATATTAAGAAGAGGTGGCAAGAATACACAGAAGAACTATACAAAAAAGATCTTCACGACCCGGATAATCATGATGGTGTGATCACTCACCTAGAGCCAGATATCCTGAAATGTGAAGTCAAGTGGGCCTTAGGAAGCATCACTACAAAGTTTAGTGGAGGTGATGGAATTCCAGTTGAGCTATTTCAAATCCTAAAAGATGATGCTGTGAAAGTGCTACACTCAATATGCCAGCAAATTTGGAAAGCTCAGCAGTGGCCACAGGACTAGAAAAGGTCCGCTTTCATTCCAATCCCAAAGAAAGGCAATGCCAAAGAAAACTCAAACTACCGCACAATTGCACTCATCTCACATGCTAATAAAGTAATGCTCAAAATTCTTCAAGCCAGGCTTCAACAATACGTGAACCATGAAATTCCAGATGTTCAAGCTGGATTTAGAAAAGGCAGAGGAACCAGAAATCAAATTGCCAACATCGGTTGGATCATCGAAAAAGCAAGAGAGTTCCAGAAAAACATCTATTTCTGCTTTATTGACTATGCCAAAGTCTTTGGCTGTGTGGATCACAACAAACTGTGGAAAATTCTGAAAGAGATGGGAGTACCAGACCACCTTATCTCTCTCCTGAGAAGTCTGTATGCAGGTCAAGAAGCAACAGTTAGAACTGGACATGAAACAAAAGGCTGGTTCCAAATCGGGAAGGGAGTACGTCAAAGCTGTATGTTGTCATCACCCTGCTTATTTAACTTCTATGCAGAATACATCATGCAAAAATGCCGGGCTGGATGAAGCACAAGCTGCAATCAAGATTGCTGAGGAAATATCAATAACCTCAGATACACAAATGACACCACCTTTATGGCAGAAAGCAAAGAAGAACTAAAGAGCCTCTTGATGAAAGTGAAACAAGAGAGTGAACAAGTTGGCTTAAAACTCAACATTCAGAAAACTAGGATCATGGCATCCAGTCCCATCACTTCCTGGCAAATAGATGGGGAAACAGTGGAAACAGTGAGAGATTTTATTTTCTTGGGCTCCAAAATCACTGCAGATGGTGACTGCAGACATGAAATTAAAAGATGCTTGCTCTTTGGAAGAAAAGCTATGACCAACCAAGACAGCATATTAAAAAGCAGAGACATTACTTTGCCAGCAAAGGTCCATCTAGTTAAAGTTATGGTTTTAATAGTAGTCATGTATGGATGTGAGAGTTGGACCATAAAGAAGGCTAAGTGCTGAAGAATTGATGCTTTTCAACTGTGGTGTTGGAGAAGACTCTTGAGAGTCGCTTGGACTGCAAGGAGATCCAACCAGTTAATCCTAAAGGAAATGAGTCCTGAATATTCATGGGAAGGACGGATGTCAAAGCTGAAACTTCAATACTTTGGCCACTTGCTGCAAAGAACCGACTCATTGGAAAAGACCTTGATGCTGGGAAAGATTGAAGGTGGGAGGAGAAGGGGACGACAGAGGATGAAATGGTTGGATGGCATCACTGACGCGATGGAGATGAATTTGAGTAAGCTCCGGGAGTTGGTGATGGACAGGAAAGCCTGGCGTGCTGCAGTCCATGGGGTCACAAAGACTCGGACACAACTGAGTGACTGAATTGAACTGTGGTCAAAGCCTTACTTAGAGGAAAAGTGACACATTTAAATGCATATGTAGGAAAACAAGCGTGAACAAAACTGAATAAGCCTAAAGGAAAGGGAAGGACGTTATTAATACATACACAAGGAGAAAGCCAAAGTGAAAGTGTTGTCGCTCAGCTGTGTCTGACTCTTTTAGACCCCACAGACTGTAACCCACCAGGCTCCTCTGTCCACGGACTTTTCCAGGAAAGAATACTGGAGGGTGTAGCCACTTCCTTCTCCAGAGGATTTTCCTGACTAAGGGATCAAACCTATATTTCCTTCACTACAGGCAGATTCTTTAACATCTGAGCCACCAGGGAAGGTCCAAGGAGAAACTACTTGAATGCAAAGAAGCAGACCTGATAAACCCAAACCTCATTTATTGCAAAGCCCAATAAGCAAAATGTTCCCAAATTTAGCCTTCTTTGGAGAAAGTAAACCCACAAAAATCCATAGTACATCAAGAATGCCAAAGGAAAAGTAACAAAAGCTACTATGTAAACTTGCCAATTGATTTTTAAACATACTGATACCAATAAGTTTTGAAAAAGTAAATAAAGTAGACAAACTTGGCTCTATATCACTGTAGAAGATAATGAACAGATAGCCAAAGAGACAGTTGCCTCGAAATTCACCGTGCCCACATTACTTTATGACCGAGTTTGGTCAAACTTTTAAATCAGACATAATTTCCTTGCTATTTAAACCACACCAGAGCAGAGAAAAAGAGATTACAATTTTTTGTAGGAATTGTTTGTGTCTGAATGATAAATGCCTTGTAATAAATACAAGAGAAGTATCAGATTCTGCTTGGTTTCTTATACCAAAACCAAATACAGATATTAGGAAAAATGAAAGCTCTAAACCAAACTTATTTATAAATTTTAATGCAAAAAATCTAAATAAAATGTTAGCAAACTAAATTTCAGCGTAATAATATAATAAAGCACCATGGCCAAGGTGAATTTATTCCAGGCATACAGGAAAAGTTCAACAATTTAAAATTTAAATATTATAAAATTTCCAACATTACAGGAAAGAAAAAGCACATGATTGTCACCCTAAGTGCAGGAAAATGTCATTTTTAAAAAATTTGTTTTTAAAAAGTCACTTTTTGTGAACCTGAAAAGCAAAAGTTTAACTTAGTGATGAATCCCCAAAGATATTTCTATAAAGAGTGCCTATTACCACTGTAATTGTTCATCTTTTTAAAGAGGTTATAATCAATGTGCTAAGGGGGGAAAGGAGAAGGCAATGGCACCCCACTCCAGTACTCTTGCCTGGAAAATCCCATGGATGGAGGAGCCTGGTGGGCTGCAGTCCATGGGGTCACTAAGAGTCGGACACGACTGAGCGACTTCACTTTCACTTTTCACTTTTATGCATTGGAGAAGGAAATGGCAACCCACTCCAGTGTTATTGCCTGGAGAATCCCAGGGACGGGGGAGCCTGGTGGGCTGCCGTCTATGGGGTCGCATAGAGTCGGACACGACTGAAGCGACTTAGTAGTAGTAGTAGTAGTAAGGGGGGAATAAAAGGTAAGAGAAACAAATACTGAATTGGAAGATATATGACTGTCATTATTTGTAGATGATATAATCATTTACTTATAAAATTTAAGGCCATTAACTGAACCACTATTAAAGCTAGTGAGAAAATTCAGTAAAGCGACCAGATAGAGGAGAAGGACACAAAAATAAATAGCTTTCCTATACACTGGCAAACCAAGTGAAAATGAATTGCATCTATTTCATGATAAAAATAAAACAATACATTGTAATATAAACACAAGAAAACTATCAGAACTCTATGATAAAAACTATGAAAACTTTGCTGAAGGAAATAAAAGGAAAGTCTGGATAACTAAAAAGATATACCATATTACTGGATAGGAAAACTTAAGTCAATTAAAATGTTACTTCTCCCCAGATTAAAACATAAATTCCACTCAGGCTTCAAGTCTCATTCTTTAAAAATAGAACCTGATTCTAAAAGTCATATAGATAAATGAATGCATATAAACAGCCAGTAACATTCTGTACAAGAATAGGAGAGGATATTTGTACCTCCAGACATCAAAATGTACTACACAACTTCAATTTAAAAAGCAGCATGGAATGATATAAAGGCACACAGAAAAAAATATGAACAATAAAAGTTTCCTACTGTATTTATATACCAAAGAAATTACTATTTTAAAATCCATGCTTTTTTTTCCAATCTAAATACTAAAAGATATATGAAAACATATTTTACAAAACTGAGAAAGGGAAGATATTCCTAAATGCTACAAGCAAGCTCTGAAGTAATGAAGGAAAAGATCAACAAATCCAACTTCATAAAAATTTAAAACTTCGATACTTTGAATCATGAAATAGGTTATTACCAACTGTGAAAAAATATCTGCACCATATATAGTAACCAAAGTGTATCTATTATTTAAAAGACAGCTAAAAATCAACAAGGGGAAAGCAACTGATCCCTTGATCCACAGGGATGTCAGTTACAGCAGGATATAGAATGCAGTCTGAACAGCACCTCCTATAGTTGTTCAGCTTCATCATTCTGATCTGGAACATGGTTACTTTTCACTTTGTGTGCTTAGTCACTCAGTTATGTCCGACTCCTTGTAACCCCGTGGACCACAGCCTGCCAGGCTCCTCTGTCCATGGGGATTCTCCAGGCAAGAATACTGGAGTGGGTTGCCATGCCCTCCTCCAGGGGATCTTTCCAACCCAGGGATCGAAGCCAGGTCTCCCACTTTGCAGGCAGATTCTTTACCATCTGAGCTACCAGGGAAGCCCTTTTTACTAGGGTCAGTAACTCTTAACTGGCTCCCAGATTTCTCCTTTGCCTCCCTATAATTTTTTCATTGTACAGCTGTAAAAGAGAGCTTTACATTTTTATTTGCAATGGGATTGCATCAACATTCAAAAGACTTTAATAGATGACCACTCACTTAGAATAAAATCCTGTCCATCTCTGTGGTCCGCAGGGTCCTGTGTGGCCTGGTCCTTCCCTCTTCCTCTCATGACGTCTCCTTCACCTCTCCTCCTCCATCACTAGGTTCTGGTTTCTCAGATCTTCTTCCCCACTCTCCCTGAATCCTCTGGGAGATTCATCAACACCACCTGTAACTTTCATCCTTAACTCACCATTTGCCTGCCTGGCTCCTTCACATACTTGCTGCTGCTGCTGCTAAGTCTCTTCAGTCGTGTCCGACTCTGTGCGACCCCATAGACGGCAGCCCACCAGGCTCCTCTGTCCCTGGGGTTCTCCAGGCAAGAACACTGGAGTGGGATGCCATTTCCTTCTCCATTCACACACTTATGTCTCGGTATAAATGCTATCACTCCAGAGGGCCTTGGGCTTCCTAGGTGATGCTAGTGGTAAAGAACCCGCCTGGCAGTGCAGGAGACATAGAGACGTGGGTTCGATCCCTGGGTTGAGAAGATCCCCTGGAGAAGGAAATGAAAACCCACTTCAGTATTTCTGCCTGGAGAATCCTATGGACAGAGGAGCCTGGTGGGCTATAGTCCATGGGGTCGCACAGTCAGACACAACTGAAGAGACTTCACACGCATGCGAGGGCCTCCCCAAGATGCTCAATCTAAGGAGACAGTTCTTTTATTTTCTAGCTTGTCTCTCAGGGTATTAATTCCATAGTTTGTTTTCAACTTGCAATAATTTTATCTGCTCTGTTCCTAGAACATAAACTTCGCTAGTGCAGAGAACAGAGTCTGCCTTAGTCACTGCTGTATTCCCAGCAGCTGGAGGAATGCATAGTATAGAAAAGGTGTTCGATTAAAATGTTTTTGAATTAAGAACAAGGCAAATAATATGAATAGGCAATTCACAGAAAAAATAAAAGTATTTAACACATGAAAAGAAATGCAAAGTAGCAAGAGTGAAATGCAATGTTTTAATCTATCAGACTGGAAAAAAAGGAAGATTCTTAATATTCAGGGTTACTAAAGTTATAGACAGAAGAACTACATATTGCATAACTGTAAGTTAACTCAATAATTTTGGAGGCAATTTGCCTTATCCCAGTAGAATGCTGGAACCGGTTTGAACTGGCTTATACCAGCTCACAAGAGACCATAGTTAAATATTCAGGACTTTTTGGAGAATAGCTGCTTGTTTGAAATTGGCCATGGTGGCAGTGTTTACACCATAGAAATCAGCAAATGTTATAAATCAGATTGGGGGTTTTTTTTGCCATATTTGGTTTTTCTGACAGCCAGTTTATGAGCACACCAGTGCCTTTATATATAAAAATAGAAAATGGGCATAATTTTGACCTAGAATTTCCACAGAAATTATTGTGCAAGTATGCAAAGAAAAAATGAATTTAAAAACAGACAATCCAAACACTTACATGCCCATCAGTAAGGGAATGATTAAATAAATTTATCCCATATTATAAAATAGTCATTAAAAAAAACCGAGATACATATATTGCTGTAGTTTATCACTGAATAAACAAATTCAGAGGACATGTATACTATTTCATTTTAATGAACTCTATCTGCTTATAGTATATTGTTTTCCATATATTGGACAAAATCTATTTAGATGCATGCCAAACTGTTAACAGAAGTCATCCCTAGGACTGATATAGAAGTAGAAAAGGAGATTGGGATGGGTTTTGTTTTTTAATTTATCCATTTGTAAATTGTATGCACTTTCAAAACAGCAGCAATTATTTTCAGAAAAATAATCTTAAGTAACTTTTAGGTTAGAGAGATAATCAGATTATAATTACAGACTATTTAAAAATCATGACAATGAAAATAATACATAGCAAAAATTAGGGATCATGGCAAAAGCAATAATAAAAAGGAACATGACAGCTTTGTATAATTTCATCATTAAACAAAAAGTTAACAAATTAACTAAGCTCTCAACTTAATATGTTAGAAAATAAAACTTGGAAAGCAAGATAAAAGGATTCATAGATAAAAGCAGCAATTAATGAATTTAGAAATCATAAAAAGTACAAATAATAAGTCAGATACCTAATTCTATGAAAATAATCAATAAAACTCATACATTTCATCAACAAAAAAATACATAGCAAACCAATAAGAGGACATAAAATGAAAATGTGAATATAAAAATGTAAAGCTATAATATAAAATATGAAGATTAAAATTCATGAGAGTGATACACTTGAAAACTGAGTCAATAAATTGGATGGGCTATTTAATTGTTTAAATTTTAATTTAAAAAAGAAAACAAAACACAACTCAAACAGGCTTATTGACTAATGAACTTTTTCCAACTGTGTTCCCCCTTAAATGAGGCTTTGAAACTTGAACAAAGGTGTCATACCTATGCTATTCAAATTATTCTCACAATAGAAAAAAGGAGGTTAGTATCCCTGAGCATTTGACTAGTACTGTACAACGGACTGGCAATACAATGCATTAAGATGCTTTTACTCGGACAACCAAGACTCCAAAACCTGACACTATCAGGTATGCACAAGAAAATCAGGAACCCAATCCCATACACATAAGTGCAAAGATTCCCAAGAAGATACTTCTTAGTTGCCTCTCCATATAGCAGCCAGAAGGGATCCTTTTAAAGCATAAATAAGACCATGTCTCTTCCTTGCTATGGATTTGCCACGAGCCTCCCAACTCAGAATAAATTTCTGAGCCCTTTCCCTGGCCCTTCATAAAGGGATCTGATGTCCTCTCCGACCTCATGCTCTTCCCCTCTCCCCATGCTCCCACCATCCAGAATTCCTTAATGTTCCCTGAACCCAGCTGAAATCCATTCCCAGGCCTCTTCGAGTCAAGGTAAGCTTCATGAGGGCACAAGCTTTTTGCAAATAGCCTCCATGATGGAGACCACTAGCTGTCCATCACAACCCACCCTCCCCACGCTTCACAGGAGACCTACAGCCTGACACATAGTGGGACGATGCACTCCATCCTTCGGCCTCCGCTGCCAATAGATGTGGCGATACAGCCATGATGTCACCTAAGGAAGGTGACAAGTGGCCACAAGCCACCACTTCTGGTCAGAAACCTGAAAGAGGGGGGACCTGCCTCCTCTCCCTTATGGTCCCCTTCATACACCCTGGACCGCTGATGCCTGAGCCCCGCTTTGGCAACGCAGACGAAAACAGTTTGTCTGAGTGAGCCAAAGAGCAAATGCCCTTTCCTGACCTTTCTGTACCAGATCTGGAAATGGGTACAGGAACTCCAAAGCCAAGACAAACCACAGGAACCCCTCTGCAGGGAAAGACTCGTAGAAGAGAAAGAAGCACTGTTTGTAAAGCAAGTTCAGGAAGTCATTGTGCAAATCCAAGACAGAGCAGACACGTGTGTTGTGAGCACTCATACTCCTGGATTTAATGAAAAACAAACGTTATTGACAAACTGCTCTGTAAATTATTGACATTGCTTGAGGGCACAACCACTTAACAGAAGCCAGTGATCACTCACGAAGGGGTAAAAATCTAACATGAGGAGTTATGACATCCAGGAAACGTAGAAGGACCAAAGATGGGGGACATTAGGGAACGACTCTACGTGGGCACACAGCTGTTGTCCTGCCTCTGAAGAAGAAACACGACAGACAGACCAGTTATAAATGGGATCCACGCAGAAAAGATACAGGGTCAGGGTGAGACACAGCCCAATGAATCAATTCAAGTTATTGCAGAAAGCAACTTGCAATTGGATCCAGCTAGCATCTTCTTCTCTCTAAAGGATGAAAGCCAGTAATGTATAGTCTGCAATCAAATGCTTGCTTTAAGGATGCTCCTGTGGATGACTTGGCTTCACCACCGGCATGACCCATCTCTGGGAGTTTAATATCCGGTGAAAGTATGAAATGGGTATCCTGCATCTTTACTGAACTCATCTGTCACAGTGCCATGAGCTCCTACTCTGAAAGGTTGTCTCCTCTTTCCATAATGAACATTCTCTTTACGGCCTTGCCTCCGATGTAGCCACCAGGCAGGGAGAGGATCCCTGGTGGATACTTACTGAACACAACTCCAGGGCTGGCTGCAGCCTGAGCCCTGGGCAAAGATCAGCTGTGAGATCGCAGAGTTTCTTTATTAAAGAACAAATCATGCTGGACAAACCTGATTGCTTTTCGGATCAGCTTGTGAAATGAGGGGGCTTAGCAAACATGGGCATGCAAGGTATCTGGGGTATTCAGTGCATTATTCAGTGAAACACCCTGGAAATGAGACTTGGGCAGCCTGTGATGGTTGGCCTTAGGTATGAGTGGGAGAGAGCCCACGGTGCCCTTGGGTGTCGAAAGGAGAAAAGCCTGCTGCAGCCATGTTCAGGAAATGGCATTTTGTTACAATGGGTGTGCATGTGAGCGGAGAGCAGGTGTCACGCATAGCAGGCATCTGTGTGTTTGCAGGGAGAGGTCACACCGATGGAATTCCAGCAAACCTGTCCCTCTAGCTGTGCCCTTTCCTCCAGCACCTGTGCCCTCTGCTATCCTCTTGTACAGGAACTGGGAAAAGCCACAACCTTGGCTAAAATTCAGGGCAGACAAGTCTTCCTTCTGGACTTCAGGTTTCTCCTCTGTAAACTCGAGACTGGACCAGGCTTTCTGAGACTTGCTTTAACCCCACCTTTCATGATAAAAAAACTTAAGAATCTGAGTGTGCTCCTCTTGCACCCCAAGGTAGCTGTTATACGACAGCTCAGACATCGAACTCTGCTGCATTCTCTGAAGGCACCAGGGAAAAAAAACCTGCCTTTTTCCAAGGACACTCCTTTTATTTGCTCACTGATAATAAAATTTTTAAGAGTTATTTTACCTTAAATATGCTCATCTGCTGAAGGAGGAGAAGGACTAGGTTTCTAAGAGTCCCGCAACCTTCTCTGAGGAACAATTTTGACCATTCTGTACCCCTCCCCAACACTATTTTTCTTCAGAGCCTTACCATTAGGAGGGGTTATATTGAGAATCTGCATATTTGTTCCCCTTCTCAAGGCCAGGTAAGTTTCATGACGACACAGATGCTTTGCAAATGGCCTGTGTGATAGAGAACACAAGCCTCCATCACAGACTAGCTGTCCCTTACAATCCATCCTTCTCAGCTTCCACGAGAGGAGACCTGCAGACCCACCCACAGGTGGGAAGATACACTGCACCCCCCAGCGTCCCATGCCACTGGATGTGGACATGTAGCCGTGAACTCACTAAGGAAGGTGACAAGATAACCATGTGCCACTTCTAGTCCAAATACTGAAAAACAGTCCCCTGCCTACTCCAGTCATCCATTCATCCCCCGAGGACCAGAGCACAGAGGGCTGTGACCCGGCTTCGACCACAGAGAAGATGCCCTAGGCTTAGCGAATGGCAGAGCCTCTGCCGCCCCCACACTTGGACTGTTACAGAAGAGAGAAGGAAATTTCCATTTGGGGATGCATTTTGGGGTCTGTTAAGCAGCTGACTGTGTCATCCTAAGGGGGTTCCACCAGCTGATCCCAGCTTACTGTGCCTATGTCTGTGAGGCGACCTAGACCTTGCTACCTGCTCCTACGTCAGGGGCTCCCCAGCACAACTTCTTTTTGTTTGGGGTTGACTTAGCTTTATTCTTTCTCTTCCTGTGCATTGCCTATTAATCTTAGAAATCTATTTACAGTCACAGAAATCTTGGTTTCCTTACCTGGAACTCCAGGAGCCCCAGAGGCTCCACCAGTTAGTATGTGGTACTTATATGAATATGAATTCATGGTTAATAGGGCTGTACAGAGATTCTTAAAACAGCTAGTGTTACTGAATGCTGGCCACATGCTAAGTGCTTGATAAATGCTTGCATACATAATGCAAACAGAGCTCTTTGGAGCTCCATTTTCCATAGGAGGAAATGAGACACAAAAGATTCAAGAACTAGCCCAAGGGTACACCCGTGGCAAGTGTTATGCTTAACCAGGGACAAGATGTGAAGCATGGGGAAACCCCTCAAAAGCCCCCAGCATGCCAGCCAAAGAGACACCTCTGTGCTATCTGTGGAAACACGTGGTCTGAGAACATTCCTGTCTGGCCACTGTTCCTGGTGCCATTTGGTCTTCAAGGAGTTGGTCCCCCAGCAGCCAAGCAGGATGGACAGGCCCTCTTCCTCATGGCCGGGAGCAGGGGCGGCAGGTCCCAGGTCCAAGCTCCCCTGCACTCAGCCTGGAGTGCCCCTGGAAGGTTCCCAGAGTCACCGTGTTCTCTCCTCTGCTCCACACCTCACCGGCCTCTTTGCTCTGCATCATGACTGAAGCACAGCCCTGAAGAGCAGGACTGAGCCAGGCTGTGTCTTCACTGAGGGCCTTACTCTCCTCCTCTGATACCTCCATCCTCTGCCATCTAGCATGCCCTACTCACTTCCTCTCAAATCAGCTCAAAACACCTCTGAAAATCCATCCTCATCTCCCCAGCACGTGCATGCCCCTTGCCTCCTCTGCCCTCTCCCCCCGAGCACCCCAGGGACAGGCTCCCCGCGCACCATCCACCCCCACCTCACAAAACCCCAAGGTGGAGGTCGGTGGTAGTGGAGGGGCGGTGCTGCTGGGCCTTCCTCCGACTGCAGGCATCAGGCTCTGATCTGTAAGAGGAAAAGTAGGTCTTGCACAAAAGACATCAGACGCCATGGGGTTTTCCACCAGACCCTCCCCTTTGTCTCATCTCCTTCTGGTTCCCTTGACATCACCTGCCCCCCACCACCACACCCAGCTTTCAACCAGCTCTGGGCACTGCCATCTCCTGAGGCCCTATCCTAGGGGCAGGACCACATCTGCAGAACAACGAGGCCTCTGGGCAAATCCCTACGAGGCTGAAACCCACAGCCAAGGGGTCTATCACCAATCAGGTTTCTGTGTCCCTCTCAGGACCCCACTCCCCCTAGGAAAAAGACACCTACCCGGTGCGAGAAGGGGTGGTGTTGCCAAGGCTCCATCCTCAAGGGGGCATCTGACTGCTGAAAGCCCTCCATTCTCCTTTCTAGAAACAAGAAAGTCTGAGGAATTCATTACCTGGGCACTTACAGGAAGCCCTTCCTAGGCCTGCGCTCTGCTTCTGTGTCCACTTCCCTCTCTAGGAAACCCAACTGAATGCGACAGATGAGAGAGCTTGTCGCCCCAACACTTCCCGTCCCCACTTCTGTCTCAGAGACTTGGGGCTTAACCCAGCACAGTCCTCTGAGGGGAGCCCCACCCACCAGCTCTGCGTCCAGCCCTCAGCTTTGCAGGCATTTGAGGAAACAGGAGGGTCATCTCGGGAGGATGGAAGGTCGTCGTGGATTTGACCATGACCCTTCTTGTCCTCTGAGTCCCGGAGGCTATGACCGCAGGCTCGGCCTCCAGGTATGGCCCTATGGGGCTCCCATGGATTGAGTTTTCTGATTGCCTTCTGTTGGGGTGAGATGAAAGCACACTCATACACACCCACACACATAATCACACATCGTCACAGTCACACATGCACGTACAACTGCACAATTATGTGCACACACAATAACACACACAATTATACACACCCACGCCACACACACAGTCACACACACTCATGATCACACAAGCGTGTAGGCAGATCACAGCGATGTACTGAGACAGGACAGGCTCAGCATCTCAGCCAGACGCGCTTTCCCTGGAAGCCCCTGGACCCATGCGGAGCCCCCGATGCAGCCCACCTTGCTGACAAATGACAGAGTCTCCAGCCTTGGACTAAACTCCAGGAGAACTTCCAGGAAGTTCCTCTTCCCACCAAGAAACGTATAATGCCAAACCTCTCCCTGGATCCATCTCTGCTTCACCCCTCCCCCACTGTTTCTATGGCAACCTCCAGCCCCCAGGGACTGCCGATGCTGTGACCCCTGGGGGCTGCTTCTATCTATATAAAACGGGTTATGAGACACATATACACGTTCTAGGACCAGCTCTAGGACCCCAGAGCTGCCATGAGTGTTGGAAGCCAAAGAGGACTTGGACCTGCCCAGATGTTCCAGAGACCGTCAACCCACTCAAGCTAGCACCTCCGCATCTGTTTCTCTCTCTCTCTCTTTCTCTCTCAATCTCCTTACAAAAGCACACGCTTGGCAAAGAAACATTCGCCTGTTCCAGGCACTTCTGCGTTCAGAGACAGATGCACAGGTGCTCATGTGGAAAAGTTTTCAGAGCAAAGATCTGGGCGTCCTGGGATGTGGGTTCTGCCCACGGGTCTGCCACTTTCTGGCTGTTGGCCTCTAGGCAGATTCCTCATCTGTAAAAAATTAGGGGTTTACACAGGATAAACTTGGGAAGTGCCTCCTCCTGACGTAACACTCTGTGATCTGTTTCACTCTCTGCAACTTCTTAAATTTGGCTGGCAGGAAACCGAGCCTGACAAAAATGGGAATTCTTCCAGAAAACTCCAACCAGAGTCTTCAGGTTCAGCATGAAGCCCCCAAAGCCAGGTGCAGGCAATGGGCTGGGGGACCCCTTACAGCTCGCAGCCTTCCCTGTGGGACATTTTTCCTTGAAAACGCTGCACCTGCATTTCCACCCTTTCTACGTGCATGACCTTGACCTGGGGGCCCACAAGGATGCATCCAGACTACAGGAACCTTCCTGGGGCGGGGGGGCCATGAAGGTTGGAAGTCCCTCACTGGGAGGCACTGAAGCCTATGAAGACACAGCAAATGTGAGATGTGTCTGGAAGCCACCCCTGGCTGGATGAGGCAGGAAGGAGGGAGCCGCCGTGAGAGCAGACTAAGGATGCTATTAAGAGGAGAGAGGATAATTCATGCCTGGTGTGACCCGAGGGTGGCCAGCCACCACTGCAGTCCTTGGGCCAGTACCCCTTGCAAGAGTGAATTAAGGAGATGCTGACCCCAAGACCTGCAATCATTTGGATCAGGATAGAGACCATGGCAAAGCAGAGGGGCCCCCAAAGAAGTGGGAATTGGAAAGACAAGTAAGGGTCAATGGAGCATCCTCTCTTACTGAGATGGGGTTTTCTACCCAGCTGGGGAAAACGGTGCGCTGGGGAGTGCGTGCTCCGTGGTCCTGGAGGATACAGTGCATCCTGAGTGGGACTGTGCAGCACCCATTTTGGAACCCAACGCTCACAGCTTGACTCCAGCTCCCACAGGCTGGAGGGTTACAGGCTGCAGAGGAAGAAGAGCTCTAGGGATGGTTCCCCTGTCCATTTTTAGGATCTGATGTGGGGCTCATAGAAAGAGAACCCAGCACCAGCAGGGAGGCTCTGATACCCAGAAACAGGAAGGCCCAAGAGGAAGCTGAGCACAGACTTCCAGGAGGCTCTGCTGGGGACTTCCTTTGGCTTCAGGCCTCGCGAATACCCTTTAAGACTGTCTCCCCCGCCTGATACCGAAGGCTGTTTGTTTTCTCTTCTGGGTGAACATGTTGTGATTCTCCCTTTCCTCCTCAGGCAGGGCTCGGCAATTACAGTATGTTCTCGAAGCAAGGGCAGATGGCCGGGGATGGTGGAGCCACGTTCTCTCCGTGGCTTCCTCCTCCTTCCCCCATGGCCCAAATTCTGAAATCACCAGCGAGCGTTTCAGGGAGAGCTGCAATTCCTGGCCAGCACGCCTGGAAATCAGGATAAGAAGACTGCTTTTCCTACAACCATCTCCTCTTCCAAAGTTCACGTTCACACCCACAGCTGGTGAGTTAACAACAAACGGCCTCTGAGCCTGCAGAAGGAGGAATCCTCTCCCAGGAAGAGCTCGCAGTCTGGCTACAGGGAACTCTAACTCTCACTGGAAACACAGACATCTCAGATGTCAGATCCAGATGAGATCAAAGCTGAGAAGGCATAAAGGTTCCACCATGCGTGAAAATTCAGACCAATGGATGGGCTGCCCAGAAAACAGTGTTGAGGAGGATTCTGAGGGTGTGTTTGGATACTGAGGGAAAGAAAGCTACAGTCAACTGCTGACGCTTCATGGGTAAAAGAGTGGTGGCTCATGTGCCACGTGTTAGCCCTTTCTAAATGGGTCCCTGAGGCCAGGACCCCTCAGGGTAGAATCCCCTGTCTTGGGCTTTAGTGGTGGGCAGGACGATAGCCCCCAAAATGTCCACCTCCTAAACCCTAACCCTGTGGATATGCCACTTTACGGGCAAAAGGAACTTTGCAGAGGGGATGAAGGTAAGGATCTTGAGATGAGGAGGTTATTCTGGGCTACATGGGCGGTCCGATATGATCATAGCATCCGTATAAGAGGGAAGCAGGAGGTTCAGAGTCAGAGAGAGGAGGTGATCAGATGGCAAAAGTAGAAACTGCAGTGATGCACTCTGAAGGGGGAAGAAGAGGCCACAAGCCAAGGAGAGCAGGCAGCCTCTACAAGCTGGAAGAGGCAAGGGAGAGGATTCTCTTCCAAGAGCCTATGGAAGAACCGGCTCTGCCAACATCCTGACTTTAACCAAGTAAAACTTATTTTGGCTTCCTAGCCTCCAGAACTGTAAAAGAACACATTTAAGTTGCTTGAAGTCACTGAGTCTGTAGTAATTTGTTAGAATGC
Organism: Budorcas taxicolor; assembly: GCF_023091745.1. NCBI lineage: Eukaryota > Metazoa > Chordata > Mammalia > Artiodactyla > Bovidae > Budorcas > Budorcas taxicolor. The sequence continues at coordinate 29,896,239 of NC_068928.1, read as the reverse complement.
CAGTAAGAAACTTCCCTGGTGGCTCAGACAGTAAAGAACCTGCCTACAATGCAGGATACCCGGGTTCGATCCCTGGGTCAGGAAGATCCCCTGGAGAAGGAAATGGCAACCCACTCCAGTGTTCTTGCCTAGGAAATTCCATGAACAGATAAGCCCGGCGGGCTATAGTCCATGAGGCCACAAAGAGTCGGACGCTTCTGAGCGACTTTCACTCACTCGCTCATCGCATGTTGCTTATTCTCCTGTCTCAGACCCTTCTTTGGCAAAACGGGAATAATTCTGGTACCCACCTCAGATGGGGCTGTCGAGACAATAAAATGCAATAGGATCAATGTAAAGCATTTAGAAGAGCATCCGGCACTCAGCAATTCTCAGCAAACATTAGCTGTGATTATTCTGGTCCAGCTGCTTTATTTTACAGAAGAGAACATTAAAGTCGAGGAATATGAGGTACGAAAGGTCCCACCAACACAATGAGGCAGTGCGGTCATTTCTGGTTGGTTACGACTGAGTGGCACTCTTATTTGCAACAGTGGACGTGGGGCCAGAGAAGACACAACTCTCCTAGGTCACAGGACTGAAGGACATGTGCCCCATTTAGGCTGGCTTTCCACCATCCCTGGACAGATCAACTGCCCTTGGACGGCTGCCTTCGATAGGAGAAGCTAGGCTCCCTCCTCCCGCTCCAGCCCAGAACTGGGCTCCGTCCCCCTGAGCTGCCTGCCAGCAGTGAGCCTGACACCTCGTCTACCCACCGGTAGCCGACTGTCAGTGTTCTCAGTTCTTGCTGAGCCTTCCCCCCAGACATCCACCCAGCCCTAGGCTCCTAACTCAAAGCCAGAATCTGTACCCCAGTGTTCACCATTCAAACACCCTGCTGCACCACCTCCTAGCAAGTCCTCTGCTTCAGTCTCTCTAGGTCCCTGGGACAAATCCCACTGCTTTCTCCCCAGCCATCACCCCCTTGCCTGAGGTATCTCTGCCTGCTGGCCCAGCCTGCATTTCACCATCCATCACCATAAAAGTGGCACCCCACTCCAGTACTCTTGCCTGGAAAATCCCATGGACAGAGGAGCCTGGTAGGCTGCAGTCCATGGGGTCGCAAAGAGTTGGACATGACTGAGCGACTTGCCTTTCACTTTTCACTTTCATGCATTGGAGAAGGAAATGGCAACCCATTCCAATGTTCTTGCCTAGAGAGTCCCAGGGATGGGGGAGCCTGGTGGGCTGCCGTCTATGGGGGTCACACAGAGTCGGACACGACTGAAGTGACTTAGCAACAGCAACAGCACCATAAAACCTGCATTTCAAAGCATCATGGTGGAGCATTCTGATGCTGATCAAATCTATCTCCTCCCTACCTAAGCCGCACAGCTGAACATCCCCTGAGACAGCTGCACAATTGGGTTCACTGGTTTCACTTTAAACTCAGCTCCACGGGGCACTCACATCTTGCGACCCCTCTAGGTAGGTTTTCCTCTCTAGGAATAGAGCTCCCCACCCCTCTGTCTCCAGGCTAGAGGCGGTACACGCAGCACTTAGCTGCCAGTCCTCTTCTCTACGTGCTCAATAGTCTCCTCCAAAGAATCGGCGCCATCACTCTCATTCCTCCACAGGTGCAGGAAAGTCATATTTGTATCTCAACGCAGGCTGCTCTGAGCACCACAGACCCAACTGCGAACAGCACAGCTCTGCTGGAATGTCTCAAACAGAACACATCCAAAATGGTCTCAGTGGAACTGCTGTCTCCTGAGACAGGCTGTTCTGGGCTGAATTGTGTCTCTCCCTCTCCCTCCCTCCAATTCATAATGCTTCCTGGGTGGCTCAGGGGTCAAGAACTCGCCTGCAATGCAGGAGCCACGGGAGACTCAGGTTTGATCCCTGGGTTGGGAAGATCCCCCGGAAGAGGAAAAGGCAATCCACTCCAGTATCCTTGCCTGGAGAGTCCCATGGACAGAGGAGCCTGGCAGGCTGCAGTCCCTGGGGCCGCAAAGAGTCAGACATGACTGAAGCAGCTTAGCACACTTCATATATTGAAAGCCTAACACCCTGTACCTCAGAATGTGACTGAGAAATAAGGTCATTAAAGACGTGAGTAGATGAAAATGAAGTCCTTGGAGTGGGCCCTCATCCAAACGACTGGTGACCTTAGAAGAAGAGGAAGTTTAGACATCAGACAACCATCACAAAGCTTCCCTGGTGGGTCACACAGTAAAGAACCTGCCTGCAATGCAGGAGATGTAAGAGCTCTGGGATCAATTCCTGGGTTGGAAAGATCCCTGGAGAAGGAAATGGCAATCCATTCCACTATTCTTGCCTGGAGAATTCTATAGACAATGGGGCCTGGCGGGCTACACACTATGGGGTCACAAAGAGTCAGACAATACTGAGAGTGCATGCACGCAAGCATCACACACAGGGAAGGCCAGGTGAAGGCACAGGGAGAAAATGACCATATGCAAGCCAAGGAGAGGAGCCTCAGAAGAAACCCACCCTGCTGCACCTTGACCTTGAACTTCAGCTGTCGGAACTGTGAGAAAATTAATTTCCGTTTTTTTTTTTTTTTCAATTATTTACTTATTTATTTGGCTGTGCTGGGTCTTAGCTGCAGCATGTGGGATCTAATTCCCTGACCAGGGATCAAACCCAGGCCCCCTGCATTGGGAGCTTGGAGTCTTAGCCACTGGACCACCAGGAAAGTCCCAGTTTCTGTTGTGTAAGCCACCTGGTCTGGACTATTTTGCTATGGCAGCTCTGGCAAACTTACAGGGAGGCCCTCCCTGAGCACCCAGCCTAAGAAGCCACTAGTAACTTTCTAGCATGTCATTGTACTCTAGTTATGTGCACAGGTATCACTCTGGTCACTTCCTGGCTTGCATATTTATTCTCTCTCCCCTCATTAAAATATAAATCGGTAAGAGCAGGGCTCTGGTCACCACTGACTCGCATTGCCTACCATTGTGCACAGCATACGGAAGTCCCATAATAAGTATCTACCGGATGAATGAATACAGGACTCCACACTCTCGTTTATTCTAAATAAAGCTGAAGAAGGAAGAGGAAGGGAGGAAGTGAAGGGGAGGCACCAGGAGAATAAAAATAAGCTGGATATCTTCCAAATCACTGGAGAATAAAAGAGGCAAAAATAGGGAAAGAACTGAAGGCAAACAGTAAGGAAGGAATTTTAAAAATGGAAAGCAAACAAATTTAAAAATACAAGAACTAAGTATATTGGTTATCAAATGAATGCACATAGGCTTAACACCTCTGTCATAATAAAAAGCTTTTCACATAGAGACACAAAACAAAATCTTATGATAAGCTGCGTAAAAGAGATGTACCTAAAATAAAGTTATATGAAAAGATTAAGAGGGACGAGTGAAGACATATAAGGAAAATGCAAACAAGCAAAGAGACAGGGCTGGCAACAGTAATGTTATGGAGGGTGGAATTCAAGGCAAAGAACAGCAGAGATAAGAGAGGGTATAACCCACTGCCGATACCTAAGTCCAACGAACCCTTATGTACTAGGCATGAAATATATTTTTTAAAATATGATATACTTAAAATACTGTAAGTATAGGTTAAGTTATAAAAAATGCCAATATTTAACTGTCTTAATCTATTAAAACCAGAAATTTCACATAATACAAGAAGCAACAAAACAGTTACAGCAGAAGTAAATATCTCTCTACCAACTTTACTCAAACAAACAGAAATAAATAAGGATAGATTTTAATAACATGATTAATATATATAAAACTAAATAATATATATATAACTGAATCACTTTGCTGTATACCTGAAGCATTGCAAATCAACTATACTTAATAAAGAATGAATTTTAAAATATTAAAGAAGGAAACTAGAATCCAGACTAATTTTAAACAGATAACATACTTTTGGCCAGATTGGTTTTATATGCCAAGAATGAAGAATATATCAACACTAATACATCATCATATTAACAAATCAGAGAAAAAATAAGCAATTAAATAAATGTTTCCAGAAAGGCTACAAAATCAACATCCATTCTTAATTTTAAAATCAATCTTAATGAAAGGAAATGAAGATATACCTCTTTTCATGATAAAAATATATAATAATGACTATAATAAAAACATCTGTTAAATGTTTACTATTTGAAAGGTTCCATATTAAATGTTTACAATATTTTAAAAATTTTTCAGTTGAGATCAATTACAAACCAACGGCCACCATCGAGCAGAAATTAACCATGAACAGAGCCATTTCCACTCAAGTTAGAAGTGATGCCAACATCCTAGTCATCATTTAGCCTTATTTTGGAGTGCTAGCCAGTGTAGTTACATATGAAATAGAAGCAAAAGGTCAGACAGCTGCCCTGGTGGTCCGGCGGTTAGGATTCTGCATTGCCATGTGGGGGACACCAGTTTCATCCCACGTCCTGTGGAGCAGCTAGAGTCCAGAAGCCACAGCTACTGAGCCCAGATGCCCTTGAGCCCACACTCCACAGAAGAAGCCAGGGCACTGCAACCAGCGAGTGGCCCACGCTCTCTACAACTAGAGGAAGCTCTCCAGCGGCAAGGAAGACCCAGAGCAGTCAAAAATAAAAATAAACACATAAAACTTTCCAAAAAGAAAGAAAAAGAAAGAGTCAAAATACCAGATGATACGAATCTAGAAAATCCAAGAAGACTAATTGGGAAAAAAAAAAAAACTCACTGAAACTAACAAGAAATTTGAGTCAGGTTGACAATTACCAAATAAATGTATAGTATTTATTCTGTAATTTATACCAGCAATAATTAGTTGGAGGATCAGGGAGAAAAAGAGAGAGGAGAAGGAAAGAAGTAAAAGCAATCCTATTCACCATTATGGAAAATTATATAAAATACATGGTCTTTTAAAAGAAGCGTGGGCAATGCAGATGAATAAAACTTCCTATATTTCCTGAAGGACATGAAATGGTTGTTCTTGGACAGGAATTCTTGGCATAATACAAAGTAATCTTTAAAAATCTATTATAAAAATGCAATCAAAAATAAAAACTAGTTCTATTGCATTTTTATTTTTACAAAATAATTCTGAAGTTTATACAGAAGAATTAGAAAAACTTCAAGAACCGTTAGACAGTCTCCTGTACTCTTCACCAGTTGAATGAATGATTATTATGAACTAGGAGGAAATTTGACATTTTAGAATAAAAGTCTTTAAAAACCTACACAGCCTTTGACTCAGCAAGGACGCCTGTAGCAATTTATCCTAAGAAAATAATTAGAAAGCTATTAAAAAATCAAAGTTATTCACTGCAGCATTATTTGTAATAGTGAAAACAAGCGGGCTATCATCTGTGGCCAACACCAAGGCACCAGACGGATAAATGACGCTGTAGCTTTATGGAAAGGGTCGATGCAGGTACAGAAGGAGATGTCTAAATGGCTAGGTAGTTGGTGATATTAAGGCAGTACTGCTGATGTCTTTACATGAGGCAATGGTACTGCCGATTGCTTCTTAAGACACCTTTTCTTTCAGACACTCAGTCCTGAATATTCACAGATGAAATAACTTTACATCTAGCATTTGCTTCATAATAATCTGATTGACAGTGGTTTTATGTGTGTGCATGTGTGTTGGGGTGGAGGGTAGTAAAGAAGCTAGGGATGAATGGGATTGGTGGTGAGGTGACAATTTTTAGAGCTAGGTGACGGTACATGGGCTTCATTGGATATATGGTTCTCTATAGTCAGTGCTCTGTATTTGCAGGTTCTGCATCTTCGGATTCAACCAACCACAGACTGAAAGAGCTTTCTTAAATTCCAAAGGCAAAACATGAATTTGCCCTGTGTGGGTACCTATTTATATAGCATTTACACTGTATTCGGTATTAAAACTAATCCAGAGATGATTTGAAGTGTACAAGAGGATGTGTGTAGGTTGTGCAAAAAAATACTACACTGTTTTATAAAACAGACTTGAGAATCCTCAGATTTTGATCTCTGAAGGGGTCCTAAAATCAGTCCCCAGATACCATGGGACAGTTATGCTTTTACATATGTTTGAAATTTTCCATAGCAAAAAAAAAAAAGCTGTTAAAATTATATTCTTCCTGCATACTTATTAATGTGTAAAGATATTTATGATATATGGTGAAATGAAAATAACAGGTTTGAAACACTGTAGAGTCTCATTTTAAAATTTCAGATATATATGCAAATAAAGACCAAAATATAAATCAGTGACTAGGAGTAAGATTATTTTTTCTTTCATTCACTGCATTTTCACATTTTTCTATAATGAAAATGTTTTACTTGAGTAATAAAAACTATTGAAGTAAAAGAAAAGAGAAAAATTCAACAGAAACCATATCTATCAAGAGCACAGAATAGTCATGTCTGGCAGCTGAGGTTCCTGCACTCTCATATCAATAAACAATAGCCAAAATATTTATACTAGCAATTTAGCTATCATCTCTTGTTTTGCATCATTCTAATAAGCACTTTCAAATTCTTTCTCCAGGATCCTGCTTCCAGTGGTATGTGCCGTGTTCTACATTCTAAGTTCCCAAATTCATGTCACTAAAGTAAATGAATTATGAAATTCTGGACACAATGTCCTAGGGTCCTATGGGATCTGAATAGACACTTTACCTTGTGAAAGAGCCTGTCCCTGGACTGGGTTCCGGTTCCTTTGAAGGGAAACTGATGTGAGTCTTCACTTTCATGGAAGAAAATCCTTCTTTGCCTCATCAGTAGTCTTTCCCACTGACGGATATGATTTTCCCTGGAGAGATCCCAACAACATCCAGACACAGGACTGTGATAAAGGGCAGGATGACTGGAGTGCTAACTATAGATATAAGCCAAAAGCTGTGGAGGGGTGGGAGGAGATAATGTGGGCGAAGGGAGGAGTTGTATCCTAGAAGGCTTCCCAGAGGAAGTGGCATTTCAAGTAAGGCTCAGGAGAAGACAAGGATTCTACAGGTGGCGGAGAAGTAAAGAATCTACCCGCCAGTGCAGGAGACACAGAAGACATGGTCTGACCCCTGGGTAGGGAAGACCGCCCTGGAGGAGGGCATGGCAACCCACTCTAGGATTCTTGCCTGGGAAATCCCATGGACAGAAGAAGCTGGTGGGCTTCAGTCCATGGGGTCACAAAGAGTTGGACACAACTGAGAAAACACACAAAAAAGGATTCTACGGGTGGTCAGGTGGGAGAAGGGCCATCTAAGCACGGGAAAAAGCACAGATCTGTGTAAGCTCAGGATTCTGGGGTGTGCACTTTTTGTGCCTTTTCCCCTTGTCCACCTGTGCCTTGTCCCCTCGGCAGTGACAAGGCCTGGTCTGCAAAGCGTGGGGTGGGGGGTGTGGTGAGGGGCGTGGTGAGAGGTGACCACCAGGCACCTCCCTTATCTGAGGTGCACTTGTTCCCACTGAGGCTTTGAGAGGCACAGCTCAAGTTCAAGGATGCATCTCCCACCTACAGCCTCACCTCAACCTGACAAAGATATACACACTCAGTCACGATGTACCACCCTCTCTCTCACTCCATGTTGTCACTGCAGTTGCCAGCTTCTACAAACCACCGAAGGGCCACTTTCCAGCCACCCTCATCTCCATCTTGACCACAGTTTTTTAAAATAGTAACAACAGACCCATGAAAGCCTGGGCCCGCGGGCTGCATGCACCCTGCAAAGGAAAGGGAGGTTCTTGGTCCATCAGCGTGTTGCTCTGTTAAGCTCTCATTAAATGTATATTTATCAACCTGAATTAATTCCCCACCTAAAGCCCCTGAGCGACCAGTTGGAGTCATTTTTCAAAAAGTGTCCACATCATTATTTCAGACAAAGGAACGATCCCCCTCTCTCCTTGTTAAGATACATGCTTCTCCAAGTGCAAAGGAAGAGCTTCTCTTCTCAGGGCATAGAGGGTGTGGCGGTGGGGGGGGACATAGAGCATTGCCCCCTTGCCACAGAATAGAGTTATTTGCAATAGGCTGAAGAGAAGAGAGAAAATGGCAGCAACTCATGGAAACATCATGCCACTGCCTCCCAGCCTCGGAATGCGGAGTCTGGCCCCGTCTGTCTGGCACACCAAACGGGACTTCTAACAACGCATCCGAAGTTCCTCAGATCAAACTGTAATGAACAGATGCCTTAGCCACAGCACCTCCTCTGTGAAGATTTACAGGTGCCTGTGTATGTGGGACTGTGTGTGAATCCGTGAAACCTGAAACCTGGGCAATATTTTCCAGGATATTCTTCCCTGTCGATTTCATGTTGGCAAAATGCTACATGCGTTTGCAAAATTGGAGGAGGAAATGGCACCCCATTCCAGTATTCTTGCCTGAAGAATCCCACGGATCGAGGAGCCTGGCAGGCTACAGTCTACGGGGTCACGAAGAGTCAGACATGACTGAGTTACTGAGCAAGCGTTTGCAAAACGGCACCAAGGTCAGTGTCCTGAGATGAGTGGCAGGCCTCTGAACCAGGGGGGTCAACCCAGGGTAGCATCTGCTCAGAGCCATGCTGTGGCTAACAGAAGCAGAGGTGGGGCAGTGGGACAGAGCCCTGGACGAGAGGGACCAGGACTAACACATCATTAAATTGATGGGGTCTCAGTTTCCTCTCTTAAAGGATGCAGGTGATGATATTCCACCTCATGACCTTTGTTGAGTTTAAATGGAACCATGTCAGTGCAACTGGAAAGTGCTATAGAAGAATAATACAGCAGTCATTAAAAAAAAAATAGTGCAGTCATTAAAAAAATGAATTACAACAAATGTCTAAATTATTTTATTGCAGAGAGATTGTTAAAATGAGCACAGAACCAGAAGCCACTCCTCAAAGAGGGAGTCCCTTTTGAGCCTGTAAGAAGAAGGAAGAAAGTATACCCAAAAGATAGGGCAGATACTGGGACTTAGCCACTCAGCAGTCAATTTGCCTCTCTCTTTCCTTGTAACAAAACACACATTATTTAGGGCAGCAATATGTACAGTTAAATAACCATCACTGGTGTTGCCCTTGCCTCTTTTAGGAATGTAAATATAAAGGCTGACGCTGTGGCAGCCATCTTGCAATCATGAGGTCATAACCATAAGGTGAAGCAAAAAAATGGGAAAGGGAAGATGGGAAACATCTGGTTCTTAGGAGGCATTGCTACACAGCTGAACCAACTCCAGAAAAGGCCTACCACTGGACTTCTGACTACGAAGAAAATCGACCTTTATTGTTTCAGCTACAGTTGGTCAGTTTTCTGTGACCTGAAGCTGAACATAATCTCTAAAGACACAAATGTCTTTGCCCACTCTTTACTAGGTAAGGGTGTGTATATTTGCACGTGTGTGTGTGTGTTGTTGTTGTTCTGAGGTGATGAAATGGAAGTCAGAGTTTTCTAATGGAAGATTTTCTGTGCAGAAGCACAAGAACTTCTGAGTGAAGAAAGCTTAGAAGAACTAAAGAGGAACTGGGGAACAACCGCCCACCAGAAAACCCATAAAGCCAAAACTGCAAACCTCACATAAGGCCCAGGCTATAGAATTCTATAGATTATTTTCCACCATGCTTCCCTAAGAGCAATATAAATATGAGGTAAGTCTCCCCACAGTGAAGGACAAAATTGGAATTTGCTTATTAGCCACTAGAGTTTTATACTATTGAAATCCAAAATGGCACCTTGCTGCCATTATACAACCCTTCCTTGTTCCAATAGAATGTAAGTGTTGAGCAGCTGCATTATTCTATGACATCTTTGCATGCAACAAATGGTCTGAGTTCCCCAAGTGTGGTGCTAGGGTTACATGCCTTGTGCAGTACCCACTGACACCATTTGAAAGTGACTAGCTTCTTTTCCTTAATTCAGATCCCAAAGAACAATAAGCATGTGCCTGAGTTTATCCAGCATGAGGCTTCAGACTTACCTGGTTTTAATTCTGTTATAGACAAATAAGTGGTGGAACTGTAATCAGGGTGGGATGGAGAAGGAGAAATAACAACCGACCTTGAATCAGAAGACCTGAGTTCAAGTTTGGGCTTTAATACCTATAGGCTGTGTGATGACAGACACATTAACTAAACTTTCTGAATCTCAGACACAATCACCTGTCAAATGAAAAGAGTTACTTCTTCCTTAAAAGATTGATAAGATGATTAACTGATATGTAGAGTAATTAACTGATATGTAGAGTACTCTTGCCTGGAAAATCCCATGGACAGAGGAGCCTGGTAGGCTGCAGTCCATGTGGTCAATAAGAGTCGGGCACGACTGAGTGACTTCACTTTCACTTTTCACTTTCATGCATTGGAGAAGGAAATGGCAACCCACTCCAGTGTTCTTGCCTGGAGAATCCCAGGGACAGGGGAGCCTAGTGGGCTGCCGTCTATGGGGTCACACAGAGTCACACACGACTGAAGCGACTTAGCAGCAGCAGCAGAGTGCTATATGAATGCAATGAATTTTATTACATATATTGTCTAAAAGGACAGTAAGTAACAGCTAACATTTTTGTGGGGACACCTTACAGAGTTCAATAACTCTTGAGAAGTAGAAAGTTTTATGAAATGAAAAATCTGAAGATCTGGTTGGGAAAAACAGCCCAGATCTTCGGCTTCAAATTCAATGATTTTTGCACACCAATTATACTGTCCTGGAGCAAATCACATATAAACAGCAGGACTGCTTTTTAATGAAATCTGTGTTGAGCTCTCCATTCTATAAGCTTGTAGAATGTGGCTCTGGGGAAAATCAAAGCAATGTCTAAATTCTAGTTTGTAGACTTGGAGTCTGAGTCAGGCAGCATCTCCTTGCAATGGGGCTTGACAGGTGCCCCTCAGCTTGGGGGGTGGGGAGATGCTCAACCATTTCTGGCACTAGGTCACAATGGTAAACATGCAGTGTGATGGGAAATCAACAAGACTGCATCTAATCCAAACCATCTGTCCTCTTCCCCTTCCCACCTTCTACTTTCTATCTCAGTGAGTCACTTCTAGAACTCTACTCTGATGTTCAAAGTCTTGGTAAAAGGAGAACAAGAGAATTCCAAAGAACACATCAGCGTAAGCTGATTACAGAATCAAGGGGGCAGGGGGAGACCTGCAGAGGCCAGTTGGCTGAATTTGGGGGAGTGTATGAGAAAGGAGAGTGCTGGGGGAAGCAGCTTCTGACGATACACAAGGAATTAAGAGTGAGAAAGATAAAGAAAAGTCTTTAAAATTTTAAATTATCTTAATTTTTAAAATTTCTTGTTACCACAATCGTTTCATAGATTCCTTTGTTTTTCCTTCCAAAAGACCAATTAAAGATTCTAATTACTTTTTAATTATGTTTAGGTATTTGACTGTTGCCTCTTTGAATGTTAATACCATGTCAAGACAGCTGGCTGGTCACTCTGGCTTTTTATGAATTCCATTTTGAGGATGTTCTGGGATCAGTCACTTGAACCAAGTTTTAAAACATCTTTTACCCATGCTTGGTTGTTTCAAAAAGAAATAATTATCTTATATCTATTAAAGAAATTGAACTTTTAATTTAAAATCTTCCTATAAAAAGTAAACAAAACCCCAGGCTCAGATAACTTCATAAGGGGATTTTACAAAAATTTTTCCATAAAATCAAGGAGGGAAAACTTCCCAATACATTCTATGAGATGAGAATTAACACTGGAACCAAACCAAAATGACAAAGAAATAAAACTACAAATCAATATCTTTCATGAGCAATGACACAAAATGTTCTTAATCAAATTTCAGCAAATCAAATTCAATAATATATAAAAATGATAAGAAATTATGATGACCAAGTAGGATTTATGCCAGGAATGCAAGGTTTTTTGAACATCGAAAAACCAATCAATGTAATTCACCATATTAACAAAGAAAAAAGCCGTATGATCATCTCAACAGATACAGAAAAAGATACAGAAATAAACACAAACCAATATCCATTCCTGATTAAAAAAAAACTCTCCACAACCTAGCAATTATAGGAAATTTTCTCAACTTGATAAAGGGCATCTTTGAAAAATGTAGCACACACATCTCCATGTAAAAGGCTGAATTTTTTCCTCCTTAAGATCAAGAACAAAGTTTTATCACTTTCATTCAAAATTGCAAAAGCAGTCCTAGCCAGTGCAATAAGGCAAGAAAAGAAATAAAATGTATCTTATAAAAGAGAAGTAAAACTATATTGTAGATGATATAATTATCTACGTAGAAAATCCTACAGAGTCTATGAAAAAAACTAATAAAACTAACAGGGGAATTTGCAGGTTCGCAGGGTACAAGAGCATTAGATAAAAGTCGATAGTATTTTTATATAGTAGCCACAAACAATCAAAAACAGAAACAGCCAGCTGTTTTAGAATGTGAGTTTAAATGTGAATGCGGGACACCACTATCATTATGGTGTTCCCTTCAGGCACTGCCCTTGGAAAAATACTGGCATTCAAGGCCTCCACATCCTGTTTCCAACCTTCTTGTCTAATCTGCTTTCTTACTATCCATCCCCCCTCCCAGTATGAGCATGGCAGGCCTAATCTTTGTCCCGAGAAGCCCACTCTTTTCACCCTGATAAGAACCTTTCCTTAATCCACCCCAAGAGATTACCTTGGCCGATCCCTCCCCAGGTTTCAGACCATCCAGGTCTCACCTACCCTCCAAGGGACATAGTATCCACCACCTTCATGCTGCCTCCTTTGACCATTTCAGTCTTTGGCACAGGGCCTGGTGTGCAGTAGGCACTCACTAAAACCTAAGAGTACAAATGAACTTGCAGCCTGCTCCTTGTTCTACGAATGCCCCTACACGACTCACGCGTACCCCTCAACACATGCTGGTTTGCATGCTGTATTTCAATCTCTCTCTCCAAAGGCCTAAGGGTAGCACCTTATTCCTACGGGTGGCACGCGAACATTTCTTTAATCATACTTTTGTGCAGATTTTAAACTCCATACTGCTATGTAACTCTTCATGGGTACACATCTTATTTACTTAGACTGTACGTTCTCCTTGGGCACAGTATGCCATCAGTCATTCCACAATGCCTGGAATCAGGTCAGGACTCAATTAATAATAGACGAGTATGTGTGATTAATGAATCTCTCGATATACCTGGAGTGCATTTCAATCATAGCAAGCAATCACACATCCCAGAGCAAGTTTCCCCCCCCAAAAAAATAAAAACCTGCAAGGTGCTTAAGCAAATCTTCATGCAGCAACAACATAAACAAAATTGTTACCAAGGTTGGTGCCTTCAGTGGCTCCTACTTAAGAATGGTTACGTAGAACATCTCGCTCCTTCTTAGAGAACCTCGAGGTTTAGAGTGCTCAGCCAGCCCTTCTGACTCATGTGAGCCCACCGGCCGGAGGCTGCTGACCAGCCTCAGCCAAACCTTCACGGCTCTGAAGGTCATCATGAGCTTCCTTTGCAGGAAAATCTAAGGAGCCAGGTGTTTGCCCAACAGCCCTGAGAGCATGATCCTGCTAATGAAAACTGAAAATACAGGTCACTGGCCTGGCCCCGTCTCTCTCTCTGTTCTGTGATGTTCTTGGTCTCCGTGACCTTAGGGCTGTGAATGAAAACTACTAGGAGGGCTGGACACAATGTTCGCCCAGGAGGGTTGGCAGAGCCTGTCTTTACAAGCTCTTGGAACCACTGAGGGTGCTGCAGAGCTGCGTCTAAGCTGTGTGATCTTGAGCCAGTCAGTCAGCCTTTCTGAACTTCAGTCCCGTCATCTGCAGGTGATGAGAGTCATATCACTGACTTCTGAGGATTCCTATCACATTGCTGCTTAGGAAAGTGGGTTCACGTGACCCAAACCACAGAGTTGCCTGCTTTGAAAGTCATGGAAGGAAAAGTCTAAAATTATTATGCGACACTGATCCAAACTCCATACCTGTAATGCCAGTGCTCTGCCACGATTTCTCACCAGCCATCGTGCCTGGACTGTGCTAGTGGCCTTATATTCATTGCCTCTTATCTCCACAAGGATCACGTTAGTGGCTTGGTCATGTCCAACTCTGCGACCCCACGGACTGTAGCCCGCCAAGGTCCTCTGTCCGTGGAATTCCCCGGCAAGAACACTGGAGTGGGTTGCCATTTCCTCCTCCAGGGATCTTCCCAACCCAGGGATCAAACCTGGGTCTCCTGCAACACAGGCAGATTCTTTACCATGTGAGCCACTAGGGCATGCACACGAAGATCATACCAGGAGATAGCCTCATAGAGAGAAAAGCAAACTGAGGTCCAGAGAGGTGAAGCCACATCTCTGCTCAGGGTCACATGGCTCGCCCACACTTCCCACAACAGGTATATGCTTCTCTGGTTGCCCTGGAGCTGAGACCATGACCTGACAGAGCTCTGCTACCCCTGAACTCACACCCACATCCTTTCCAAAGGGTTACAGGAAGTGTCTCTGCAGCAGCACCCGAAGGAGGAGTCAAGCTGGGGATCCAAACTGCTCCCTCTAGGAAGGGCTCCAGAGCAAGCCTAAGACTCTGCCGCTTATAGTTTCTTTCCTTGGGACACACAGGACTGTTCCTCTTACCACCTCCCTATAAAATGACCCCAAACTGTGCCCCAGGTTCCCCATCCCAGAGCCACTTGGACCACAGTGTCTTCTGTAGCCCTGGCCGTCCACCTCCACCTGCTGCCCCGCCCCACCCCGCCTCCTCCGAGGCCCCACTTCCTTTCATCTAATTCTTATGGGGAAAGAAATGCCACATTTATTAAAGTGAAGGCTTATCTATTTCATCACAGATCTAAGCTGCAGTGATAAATCCCTAAGCTAAGCACACACAAAGGGAAATACAAAGCTTGAATACAGATCAGAATCGAGAAGCCAGGGAGAGGGGGGTAAGTGTGGGCTCTGACCCAGCTGCTGGCTACCTCCCTCTCCCACTCAGGGGTCTCCATCTCGAAGACACTGCTCCTGCCTCATCTCACAGGGAGGTGGTTGGGCCAGAGCAATGGCCACATCAACACACTTTTCTAGATAGTTCTGGCAAAGCCTCCACAAATGTTCTGTTTAGGAAGAATCAGCTTTGTTGCATCTGGTAAAACTCCTGAATCATCTAAATTGATTTTTGTCTCTTCATTCAGCAGGCACAGGCTAGGATGCAGGGTGCAAGAGAGCCCAGAGTTCCTGGTGGTGAAGGTGCGGGGGCCCAGAGGTGAATAGGACACTGCCTTGGACCACAAGGAGCTCACACAGCTGGGGACACAGAGGTGGGGATGCTCCATAGAGGTTGCCTGGAATGTGTTGGCTTTGCTATCAGGGTAAAGTTCTGGATTCCTAATCAGAGTCCAAGTAAGGAAACGCAACCCCTTCAGAGCTTTGAGACACTTCTACAGGGGTGCCCAGTGGCTTCACCTGTCCTTTGCACTTACAGTCCACTAATTGTTGTTACTGTGGAAGCAGGGATGGTAGCCACAGTGATTAACTGCCCCTAATAGCTTTTTATACCGATGGTTTGTGGAAGAAAGCATCACACAGCCCCAGGTACCATCCTAGCCATGCAACGACTCTGATCACTACTTGTCCCTCGACAAGTCATTCTTTAGTAAAAGAATTCCCATATTTTAACTGATCACCTGACCACCCAAAATAAAGACTACATTGGCTACCGTGATATAAGTGGGAAGGGTATGGCAACTTCAAGCAAGCATCCTCAAAAAAATGCAACATGACCTTCTTGGCCTTTACTTCCTCCTGATGCCTGGAATGCAGGCATGGTGGCATGAGCTGGAGCAGCCATCTTGGGCTATGATGTGGAAGCCACATGCTTAGAAAGCCAGAGCAATCAGATAAGAGAAGCTTCCTTATAACACAGAGCTAAACTACAGTTGAACTGATTTCTTTTATAGGAGAAAATTGCTTTTGTATCAGAACTGTTATTTCAGGTATTCTGCAGGTATACAATTACAATTGCTTTCTCCTATCTAGTGTATTAAGTAAGAGAATTCATTCTGTCATTTATTCAAGAAATAGCTATTGAATGACTGCTAAGGACCAAGATATGTACACCATGAATACAGTAAGCAAAGCAGACATGTTCCTGTCCTCGAGGCACTTAAGGTCAGGGTCATTGCTGATGCTGCTTAGTTACAGTGAGATAAAGTGTTAGTTGCTCAGTTGTGTCCAACTCTTTGTGACCCCCTGTCAGGCTGCTCTGTCCATGGGATTCTCCAGGCAAGAATAGTGGAGTGGGCTGCCATTTTCTTCTCCAGGGGATCTTCCCAACCCAGGGATTTAACCTGGGTCTTTCGCATTGCAGGCAGATTCTTGACCATCTGAGCCACCAGGGATGGTGAGATAAATCTAGGGCTAAATTCAGGTCTAGATCCCTGGGAGAAGAAAGTGTGTATATGGATGTATATCTGTATATACTCTATGGAGTGTGTGTGTGTGTGTGTGTGTGTGTGTGTGTGTACACGAGAGAGAGAAAGAAAGCCCAGTTCTCTGACTTCCCTTATAACTGCTGTGGCAACATCCACTGGAGAACTGGTCAGCCCAGCCCAGCTCAGTTCATCTGCCAACACTCAGATCCTTCCTATCTTTCTCTTGGGTAAGAGCTCTCAGCTCTTCATTCCAGGTCCTTGCACTGACCTAGCCATTCTCATTTGCTCTCGCCAAAATCTTTGAAGTCATCCATGACTCTTGCCTTCCCCTGCTACCTTCCATATCATCATTTCTACTTTCAAATGCATCACACACCCTGCTGGATCCTAGCATTGCAACAAAGCTGAACTGCTTAAATCTAGTAGTTGTTTCATGGTGACACAGGAGAGCATCCTTGAATTTAGAAGATCCAGGGATAGAAGTACAGCAGGGAACAAAGAATCATGAGATCATCTCTGCAACTTACTCTCACATGGTTCAGTGCTGCTGCTGCTGCTGATGACAGTGATGCTGATGGTGATCCTGACAATGGTGGTAATGATGACGGAGGTGAGGACGATGATGGTGATGATGGAGGTGAGGACGGTGATGGTGATGATGGTGAAGATGAGAAGAGGAGGAGGAGGAAAGACAGAGAGGCAGATGTCAACAACTGGTGAAGAGCATTCAGGTGTTCACTGAATCATTCAATCACCTGAAAATTTTCCACTGGCTTAAAATTATTCAAGATAAGATGTTAATAATAAATTAGCCATGAAGCTGAGTCTTTCAAAGGCCCTCCTCTACCACCATCTTAGTCCAAGTCTCCGTCTCTTTCTCATCTCCTCCAACTCCTCCCTCCATCCCTGCCTTTCCAGGGTCTATTCTGAGCAGAGCGACTCTGTAAAACACAAGTCAAATCACATCACGCCTCTGGTACAATCCCCACGATGGTTCCCATCACACTCAGAATGAAACCAAGATCCTCCTATGGCCCGCGGGGCCCCCCCTCTGACTTCACCCGCTGCCTCGTCTCTACTCAGGCTCTCTCCACCCCAGATACTCTGGTCCTTCTGCTCCCCAGACACACCGGCAGCATGCACTTCCGCCCAGCTCACGGTCACACGTGGCTTGTCCTCCACCATTCAGGTCTCTGCCTCAGTAATTCAACCAGAAATGAGGTCTCTTCTTCAAATCAGGCTTCTTTCCCCCCAATTCCCATCACTCACTACTCCCTTTTCCTGCCCTATTTCTCTCAAAGCACTTACCACTGCCATTTATGTTGTATGTTTATGAGTTTCTTTTCTGTCTCTTCCATCTGAATGTAAGTGCTGTGCAACTTGGGACTTGGCTTTCTTCCCCCACATCCCTGGTGACTGGTACCCAGTAAAGGACTAAAACTGTTTTTATATGAATGAAAGGACCGGAGCATCTTGAGTCCCACCCTGACCTCCCCTTTTCCTTCCTCCCAATGCGCTGCCAGGAGGCCGTGATCCCAGTGCCTCTGGCTCTGTGAGCCTCTTATCTTAGACCCTCACAAGACCCCTAGCAGGGTCCAACCCCCCCACCCCATCCCCCATCATTAGCCCAACTGAGCCATATGGCACCTCCCCAGCAGGCACCCCCGCCCCTTCCCACATACCTCCTGCCCTCCAGGAACACAGCCCTTATGTTTAGAGAAGGAAAAAGAAGAGAGTCCTGCTCAGAGCCAGTCTGCTCCAACAAGACACAGAGTTCCAGTTCCTCTGGCCTCGTACCCAGTGTCTCATCACCACTGCCTGCTTGCAGAAAAGACACACCAACTATTCCAGAGGCAGTGATCACCCTTAAGCAACCCTGCTTGCCAGGCTCTTGCTGCCCCCAGTCCACCGACCAGGAACACTCTCCACCATCCTGTTCAATCCCACCATCGTTCAAGGCGCTGGCCCTAACCAGGCCCCTCCCTGAGAAGCTTCTGAACATGTGGCTGATTCTGATGAGGCGTCTGTATGGCTGGTTATCTTTTCACTGTCTATTCTGGTCTTTCTGCTCCTGGATTTAAGCTCCTGAGGCCGGTTTGTGTCTTATCCATTGCCTGGCTCAGCACATGATGGGTGCTTCACATCTAGGGATGGGTGGCTGGATATCATCTCCTCTTCCATCATCAGTTCTAAATATTCTTTACTGTGTTGAATGGGCTTGGAGCTCCTTGGGGGAAAAGAGCCCTGGCGCCCGCCTGGAGAGAGGCTGGGCTCCCCTCGCCCTAGGAGCTCTCACCCTTCGCGACCTTCGTGTCAGGCCACACCCACCCCCTCCCTCCAGGCCTGTGGCAGTTTGCCCTGCCTGCCTCACACCTTCTTGCCCGTGTCCTCTCTGCACTGTGCTCTGTTGGTCTTCGGTTTTGCCAACTCACCGCGGTCATTGTGAATTCTAACCCTGTCCGTAGTGCCTTCCCTCTCCCTGCACCTCGCTCTGGTAACAGCCGGAACGTATTTTAAATCCTCCTGCTTTCTGGGCGCAGTGAGTAATTAGAGGCCCAGCTCAGTGGCCCTGCTTGCTCCCTGGCCATATGGTGAGGCCAGGCCTCATCTGCCTCCCACACGGGCTGCCTCCCTGGCCAGGCAGCCCAAGCCGGTGCAGTTCCCAGGCAGCAGCAGGACCACGCCCTGGGGCTGGAAGGATGCATCAGGCACAGCTGGCTTGACCAGGGTGAGGGTAGCTCCTTGGGCTTCTGGGGGTCCAAGGGGTCTGGGTTCTGCTTCGGAGCACCCCCTCCCTTCTCAAGGCAATCCTGCGCTGGGAAAAGCCATCACCCACACCCCACCCAGGACTGGAACACAGCTCAGGACTCACTTTCTAAATGGCTTTAAATTTTGAAGTAGGAAAGAACTTTTCCGCTCATGACCTGTCCGGCCTTGAGGACAGATGGTGATCTGGCCAAATCTGGGCTCTGACCCCAGGGTGCGGAGGATGGGGAGGGATCACAGAATCCCAAGAGGAAGATGCGTTGGTATAGCCACTAAGCAGGGCTTCCAAAGTGGCTCAGTGGGTAAAGAATCTGTCTGCAACACAGGAGACACGGGAGACACGGGTTTGATCCCTGGGTCAGAAAGATCCCTTGGAGGAGGGCATGATAACCCACTCCAGTATTCTTGCCCAGAGAATCCCATCGACAGAGGAACCTGGAGGGCTATAGTCCATAGAGTCACAAAGAGTCAGACACGACTGAAGTGACTGAGCATGCATGCATGCAGCCACTAAGTGAGTGAGCTTGGAATCAGGCCTCCTGACTCATGTGCCAATGCCAGCCAGGCCCCGGGTACTGGCTGTCCCACTGCCCCCACCCCTGAGCCCCTTCCTGCTGGGGGATGGGAGGATCTGCAAGAGCAGGTTCTGAGCAGGGTCAGCCCTCAAATGCCAGCTACACCCTCTACATTCTCAGAAAGGGAGAATCTTAAGAGATTCCAAGGCCAGCACCCACCCCTCACCCCCACTGACTCCCTGCTAAAAATGCCCAGTAGCTTCTCCCAGTCCCCTTTCTCAAAGTATCCTGGGGTGAATGCTCCCTTTGTGGCAGGGAGGTCCATCCTGGAGCTGAGAGGCTCACATCTTGAGACCGTTAGCCTCCTCTAGGGTCCTCCTTGTAGCCACAAGTCGATGCACTAGGCAGCCAGGGCCGGGCGTGGACCCAGAGGCAGGGACAGGCTCCAGGGAGCTGTAGGGCCTCCCAGGGCCCTGTCTGCACCTCCGGTCAGTCTGGCCTCAGGGTGTGGCCTGTGGGGTCAGACTGCCCCTCCTTCAGAGCCCAGACCAGTGCCTCCTGGTGGTATAACTCTGGACAGACTTCTGAAGCCCCTGAGTCTCAGTCTCCCTGTCTACAAAGCAGGCCTGATCACAGGCTGCCTCACTGGGTAGTGACAAGATTGAATTAAGTCATTGCGTGGAAAGTTCTTTAAAAAGAAGGAAGAGCTTTAAAAATCTGAAAGATGTGGTATATACAACGAAATCTTACTCAGCCATCAAATAGAATGAAGTAATGCCATCTGCAGCAACATGGATGGGCCCAGAGACTGTCCTACTAAGTGAAGTAGATCAGAAAGAAGAGGAAAAGTCTAAAAAGGAATGGCACAAATGAACTTACAAGACAGAAGGAGACTCACACTTGGAGAATGAAGTCATGGTTGGTTGCGGGGGTGAGGAGGGGAAGGGGTAGTTAGGGAGTTTGCGATGGGCATCCACACACCGCTGTATTTAAAATGCATAACCAACAAGGGCCTACGGCAGAGCACAGGGAACTCTGCTCAATGGTATGTGGCAGCCTGGATGGGAGGGGAGCCTGGGGGAGAATGGGTACATGTGTATGTGTGGCTGAGTCCCTTCGCTGTTCACCTAAAACTATCACGACATTATTAACTGGCCATACTTCAGTACAAAATAAAAAGATTTAAAAAATTATTTTAAAAGCACCATCCGTTGTGAATATTCTTTAAATACCAGGGTTTTCAGGCTTCCTGGCAGCTATGCCCCTCCCTGGGGAGCACAAGCCATGGGTGTCTAAGGGCAGGACACACTAAGACAGGCCAGTCACCTCCCAAGATCCGGACCCAACGTTCCTTCAATGCAATCGGAAGACCGCTGTTTCCAGGCTACCGACTGATCTGCTCTGTTTGTTCACACCAAACACAGTGTCAACTACACCCCCGTGACTCTCTCGCATGACTGCTCCCCTCCTCATCGGATACACGGGTTCTGACCCCCAAACACAAGACTGTTAGTGTGCTGTTCACAGCTCTCGTGTACCTGGCCCTGAGCTGGGCTGACAGCAGTCATGTCTTAGGGAGATGTCATAGGATAGAGGTCCAAGGTGGGACTCATTCCCTACACCCATGCCCCTAACTCTGCAGTGCCAGGCGCCCTGGGGAGGGGCTGACCCATCCAGGAGTCAGGATAGTGAGAGGGGAGCCGAGATCGGGAGGAACAGGGAGGCTGAACAAGAGTGGACATAAAGAATGTTCCAGAGTGAAGAGCAGATCTTCGTGGGAGCCTGTGAAGCCAGGGAGGACTTGCCACCCAAAAACCCAGCAGGTCCAGGCAGCCAGAGCCTTGGTTTTGGTGGAAGGAGGGGTAGGAGGCCCATTCCAGCCACAGAGCCCAGCAGAGCCTGCTCCTGGAACCCCCATGGCCACCGAGGCGCAGGGACGAGGACGGAAGTCAGCAAGCCGGGAGCAGAGGCAGCAGGTGTAGACGACTGTTCTGCTCGGCTGTCAAGGAGAGAAGCAGGCAGCGAGGGGGTAGGGAGCAGTGGTGAAATGGAGAGAGGGCTTCCCTCCTGCCTTAAGGTGGGGGGAGCTCGCTGACACCTAAAGGAACCGAGCTGGTAGAGATTGGGGCGGGGATGTGGATCCTGGGAGCAGGGCGTCTGAGGACCAGAAATAAATGGGATCTGAGACACAATGGAAGGAGGTGCTCCTGGCAGTAGACATAACCTGCGGGTGTCCACACCCACGGAGACATTCGGAACCCTGAGTCTGCCATCGTGGGGGTGCTGGGCACCCTGCTGGCGATGCATGACTTTAGTCAGCACACTTTCTACACCATCACCTGGGTGGTGAATATAACCACCAAGAAGGTCAGGCTGGGGACCCCAGTCTCCGTGTCTCCTCCTCCTATGCCCCAACGCTGAGTTGCGTCTGACTCTTGGCAACCCCATGGACTGTAGCTCTCCAGGCTCCTCTATCCATGGAATTTCCCAGGCAAGAGTACTGGAGTGAGTTGCCATTTACTACTTCAGGGCATCTTCCTAGCCCAGGAATCGAACCCACCTCTCCCGTGTCTCTTTCATTGGCAGGCGGGTTCTTTACCACTGAACCACCTTGGGGACCCTGGACTCTAATGGGACATGGTAATTACTTAGCTCTCATTAGGCCCCATTCTACCTGCTGTAAAGCCAAGATCCAGCAACACCCTGACCAGAGCTGCAGGAAAGGAAGGCGGGGGGAGCGGGGCCTGACGTTTATGGGGCACTCCTGGGCTCACGACTCTGTGCTGGCCTCTGACTTGCTCACAGCATCCTGGTGAGGGATGTGTACCCCCACTCACATGTCACATGGAAGCAGAGGTTGCCTGGAAGGTGCCTGGGGCTTTCAGAGAGAAATTAAGAACAGGGGTTGACAAACAACAGCCATGGGCCCAGTCGATCTAGTACTTTTATAAATAGCATTTCATGGGAACACAGCGGTGCTCACTCTTTTACGTATCTCTGTGGTCCAGCCGAGTAGCTACGATGGAGACCTTACGGCCATAGAGTCTGAAACATTTACAACCTGGACCTTTTCAGAAAAAGTCTGCCCAGCCCTGCTGAACAGCCCTGGACTGAGGTCTATCAGCTGGTCCAAGTTCAGGCAGGATCTGGGTCTTGGCGTGTCCGGTTCTGTCACTGCATTATCATGCCTTCTTTACAGGGAGGGCGTCTTCATGTGGGAGAAGTAGCCAGAGAAAGCTCTCCCATTAGCCCATCTTTCTATTAGGAATGCTAACTGGTTATCCTGTGTGTCAGGATGGCCGAGCCGCCTAAGGCGCTACGTCCATGGGGTTGCAAAGAGTCAAACACGACTTAGCTACTAAACTACAACAAAAACAGGTTATCCTGGTTCTCAATGGAGTCCACATCCACTACTCGGCAACCAAGGCTATCTTACTATACCAGACATCAGATCAGCATAGTTAAATCACACCCACACTCCCTACCATGGCCTCCAAGACCACGCGTGACTGGCCCACACCTACCCTTCCATCTGCATCACGCACCTGCCACTCCATCACTGACCACACTCGACACCTGTCCCGGCTTTCTGTTCCGTGAACAGCCAGGCGTGCTCCAGCCTCAAGGCCTTTGGACTTGCTGGTCCGTCTGCCTAGAATGTTCTTCCTCTGGATGTCCCCATGGCTGGCTCCTCTCTGTCAGTCAGGTGCCAGCTCAAATGCCACCTCCTAGGACCACACGATCACAAGTGCCAAGGGGAAGGGGGTGGGGAGGGATGGACTGGGAGTTTGGGATGAGCAGATGCAAACTGTTATATGTAGGATAGATAAACAACAAGGTCCTACTGTATAGTACAGGGGACTCTATTCAATATCCAGTGATAAACCATAACGTAAAAGGATATGAAAAAAAATGTATACATAGGTATAGCTGAGTCACTTTGCTATACCACAGAAATTAACATAACATTGTAAATCAAGTATATTTCAAGAAAAATAAATTTTTTAGAAACAGGCCTCCCTTTCCCCAGCCTTCCTCTAACACATCACCTGCCTGCCTATGCCTGGAGCATTTAGCACTCGCTGAAATTATTTACCTGTTTACGTCTCCTCCATTACAGTGTAAGCTCCCCAAACGGAAGGGATTTTTTTTGTTCAAGACCAAAACTTGAACTCAAGGAGATGCTCCACACCACTAACATTTGTAAAACTTTATTTAATCTTTGGCCATGCTGCATGCAGGATCTCACTTCCCTGACCAGGGATCCAACCCATGCCCCCTGCATCGGAAGCACGGAGTCTTAACCACCGGATCATCAGGGAGGGCCCCCACACCACTAATGTTTAAAGCAGCCCTGTCCAGTGTCAATGAGATGCAAATCATAGATATGACCCACATAGGTAAGTCCACATTTCTTAGTCATCATGTTAAAAAATGAAAAAAACAGATGAAATTAATTTTAACAATAGATTCTATTTAACCCGATGTATCCAAAATATTATCATTTCAAATGTAATCAATATAAAAAATTATGGAGCTATTTTAATACTCTTTCTTTTTTCACACCGACTCTTTGAAATCTTGTCAGGCTCTGAAACATACTTCAAGCGCTCCACAAACAGCCACACATGGCCTGGTGACCACCAGAGGAAGACGTGCAGGCCTGAAACAGTGTTTCTCTTTGTCAGATGCTGCTCTGATTGTATTCACACTTCTTTACTCCCCACAGCAGCCCTAGGAAGGAAGCACTACTATTCACCCATTCTACAGATGGAAGCAAGCAAAGCTCCTACCCTCTGGCCACACTGAACCTGGAGTCCTGGGTCAGCCCCAGGATGGGAGGAGAAAGGCTGTGGGGTGAAGCCTGGGCTCTGGAAACTGGCACCTCCTGGCTCGGCTCCCCACCATATAACCAGCCCACTGGGCTGTCAGTGTGGCCAACTCTGTGCTAATTGTGCAGACAGGGCAGCAGAGGGTCACGCAGCCTTGATGAGAGCTCTGCAACATCCAGGCAGGTCACTACTGCCTGCGGTCTGGCGCCTCCCTCTTTCCAAGTGAAGGACCATCTTGACACTCCCTGCAAATATTCACTGAGCTGTTACAATGAGCTTCCAGGGAATGCTCTTGGATCTAAGACGCCACAGAGAATAAGACAAACCCTTGCCTACATGGAGCTTACACTCTGGTAGGGACAGAGACAATAAACTAGTGATCTCATCGATTCACGGCGTTAGATGGTGCAGGTGCCCAGAAGAAAATGAAGCAGGGGACAGGCGCAGATGAGATTAGGAAAGGTCATCAACCTTTGTGAGCATGAACTTTCACAGCACAAATATCTGATGCTGGACAGTTTCCTGCCACCAAAGAGAAGGGGAAATACCCTAAGGCAAGAACATGCTGACTTGAGGAGGGTCAGGTGTCTGGATCCCAGAGAGAAAGGCAGAAGGTAATACAGTCTGAGCTCAAGGAAGCACTGAGGGGCCAGGTCATGCAGCACTGTAACTATGAGCCCCTCTGTCAACTGTCCAGCCTCATTCTTGGTCTCCATGAAGCTCGGAGGCACGCCCCTTGGCTCCCTTGGTCTGCCGTTAATGCAGGCGGCTTTGACAGGAGGCAGAGGACTGTTAACTCACATACACAACTCCCAGTGGTGTGCAGCTGCAGGGAATAAATATTTATTCCCTCCAGCAGACACCACTCTTGATGATGGTAAGTTGGTTATCAAGACTTTAGAACCCCAATACATGATATCCGAGGGATGGGTACCCCTACTCTCCCCAAGTTGTCCCAAGACAGGTTCTTTAGGAGTGAATCAGACCAGGTGAACACGCAAGGTCCCCACTCCTCCCCATTCCTGAAGGTCACTCGAGACCACTGCAAGCCTCTGAGATCCTGGGCTCAGGGACCTGCAATTCCAGATAGAGTACATATCATGACGCCCAGCTCTGCTCGGTCTGCCAATCAGTTCTGATGCAGTCAGTCCCTGGTATCCAAGGGATGGTTCCAGGAACTGCAAGGGAAGCCAAATTCCATGGATACTTGAGTCCCAAAGTCAACCCTCTGTACCTGCAGCTTCCACATCCAAGGATTCAGCCAACCTTGGATGGTAAACACAGTACAGGATCTGAGTTTAGTTGAATCTGTGGATGGGAAGCCTGTTGTAGTTTTACTCACACCTACTTCTGCCCAGGGGACTCCATACATAGCTATAGACTGACCTCTCCCTCTCTCAGATGAGCCCAAATCCCCCGCTCCTTCAGCCCACCTGCTGTGGAGAAGACTTACCCCTGCAGCTCACGAAGAAGGACCAGCCAAGCTCCACTTTGTGAGTCTTGATGTGAATTCAGACTCTGCAGTCCTTGAGGACATTTTTCTTATTTGACAATCTTCCTTTAGCTCTGGTTCTTGGTTTGTTGAACAATGGAATCGTGTGGGAAGTTTTTTGAAAATTACTAACGTCTGGGTTCTACCCTAGACCAATTCAATCAGAATCCTGGGAGGTAAGGGCCAGGGATTAGTGTTATCAGAATTGCTTACATCATTCCAGTGTGTCATCAGGGCTGAGGCTTGTGGTGCTAACAGGATCTTCTCCAACTTTAATAGGTGTACAAATCACCTAAAGATCTCGTTAAAATGCAGATTCTGAATCACTAGTCAGGGGAAGGGCCCAAGAGTCTGCACTTCGAACAAGCTCTCATGGGACGCAGTCACTGCTGGTCCACAGACCACACTTTGAATAGTGAGAGTCTAGAGGCAGCCAGATTTGAGAGGTGGGAGATGGGAATGGGCTTTACTGATTTTCCGTGTCCAAAGTAACTGTCCAGTATTAAAGCTCCCTTTAAAACTGGAGAGGGATTTCTAGAAGAGTTAGGATAAAGAGCTCTTACGGAAGGAAAAAGGAATTTTCTGCCAATGTGGAAATAAGAGATGTTATAGATATGAAATGTTGCAGGACCCCCTTTGCATTGTAAATAAAGTAACTAACAGACTAGCCAGAAAGAGTGGGTACTCCAGACTGGTGGTATCATTGCTTTTACTCTTATTAAGGCAGGACCCTCACTCCACTCCCTAAACCAAACAAGCCTGTGCTTTCGACATGCAAGAGCCGCATAAAGCCCTCCAAAGCCCCTTCATCCTCAGAGGATGTGCTACAGGCAGGGGCAAGCACAGAAGGCTTGGGGCCAGGGGCTTTCATTCTGGATAAAACCCCATGGATCCTTCCTGGTCTAAGGACACCAATGCCTATATTTCTCTCATTAATTTGGTTTATTTGCCTTGAGTTGTGAATATACTTCTATAGCCCCACTATGGCTGATATAGAGGTTTGCTATGTTCAGGATCTATTTTAAGTGATCTCCTTAGTTTAACTCATTGAACAACTCTACACATTCAGAAAAATAAGATCATGGCATCCAGTCCCATCACTTCATGGCAAATAGATGGGGAAACAGTGGAAACAGTGACAGACTTTATTTTTGGGGGCTCCAAAATCACTGCAGATGGTAACTGCAGCCATGAAATTAAAAGATGCTTACTCCTTGGAAGAAAAATTATAACCAACCTAGACAGCATATTAAAAAGCAGAGACATTACTTTGCCAACAAAGGTCCGTCTAGTCATGGCTATGGCTTTTCCAGTAGTCATGTACAGATGTGAGAGCCGGACTATAAAGAAAGCTGAGCAACGTAGAATTGATGCTTTTATACTGTGGTGTTGGAGAAGACTCTTGAGAGTCCCTTGGACAGCAAGGAGATCCAACCAGTCCATCCTAAAGGAAATCAGTCCTGAATGTTTATCGGAAGGACTAATGTTGAAGCTGAAACTCCAACACTTTGGCCACCTGATGTGAACACCTGACTCTTTTGAAAAGACCCTGATTCTGGGAAAGATTGAAGGTGGGAGGAGAAGGCAACGACAGAAGATGAGATGGTTGGGCGGCATCACCAACTCAATGGACATGAGTTAGAGTCAACTCCGGGAGTTGGTGATAGGCTGGGAATCCTGGCATGCTGTAGTCTGTGGGGTCGCAAAGAGTCGGACACGACAGAGCTGACACAGCTGTACTATTAGCCTCACGGCAGATGAAAAAACTTAGAAAGGCAAAGAAACTTGCCAAAGCCACATACGCAGCATGTGAAAGGGGAAGAAAAGGAAAAAATACTGAGAGGCATTTATGTCACAGCAATGTTATATCAGGGCTTTTAAAATGTTACTTGCTACGTGAGCTCGTGAAAATGCAAATTCTCCTCAAGCAAGTGAGATGGGAGCCTAAGATTCTGCATTTCTCAAAAACTCTCAAGTGATACTGATGTGGCTGATCCAGACTCATAGGCTATAATGCCTCCTGAGATTTCTGGATATCTTTCTCAAGATCCTCCAACAAGACTCTTGCCACAATACTCCTCTGATCAGTGATCAGCAGTGATCTGTTGATTTGACCAGTGGTGAAACCACAACAAATCTCTACTTGGAACAGTTACACAAAGTTCTATTTAAACTTCTGCTCAAAACGCAGTCTTCTGTGGCAAAGGATCAGCTATTCGGAAAAGCAGTTGCATCCATTAGAAGTTGTAGACATTGCAGATGGTTATGAAATTGCTTTTAAATCTAAGTATCACCATTGAGAATGCATTCTGGGCCAGGGAACAATTCCCATCTCTAAGAGCCAAGTGAAGAGTTCCAAATTGAGAAATACAGGGAGGGATTTCTCAAAACAAAGGAGTGAATCATTTAACTATAAGCTTCTCTTCTCAGATCAACAGAGGAAAGGATATGTACAGAAACCAGAAAAAATGACAGATCTTCACGAGCAGTAGAAGGCATTTAAGGGCAAATCAAGACTGTGCACTGAGTTTAGACTCAGTGACTGGGAACTATCTGGTTTGTGAATGAGACAGAGAAAAGCAGAACAGAGAGGGATGAAGATAAACTTGAGCCTGACTTCAAATCATGAGTCTTTGGAGAAACAGAAAGGCCCCCTTGCAGATGGTCACAATACCAAGTTTAAATTAGACAATCAACGATAAGTTAGAATGGCACCTTTCTGCAATCTCCACAGCTCAGTGATTCCCCAAACTTCGCTCCATATTAAAATCACCTGTGGTGCTGGAGAAGCCTCTCGAGAGTCCCTTGGACTGCAAAGAGACCAAACCAGTCAATCCTAAAGGAAATCAACCCTGAATATTCATTGGAAAGACTGATGCTGAAGCTGAAGCTCCAATACTTTAGCCAGCTGAGCCAACTCACTGGAAAAGACTCTTGACGCTGGGAAAGATTGAAGGTAGGAGGGGAAGTGCCGGGACAGAGAATGAGATGGTTGGATGGCATCACTGACTCAAAAGACATGAGTCTGAGCAAACTCCGGGAGATAGTAAAGGACAGCAAAGCCTGGAGTGCTGCAGTCCACAGGGTCGCAAAGAGCTGGACACGACTGAACGACGACAACCTATTAGAAAGAAACATGCCCCCCACCTCCTGCGCAGGCCACACCCCCACATCAATTAAATTATAATCTCTGGGGGTGAGGCCCAGGTACTCTAAATTTTTATAGCTCCCAAGGTGATTCCAACGTGCAGCCAAATTTGAGAACAACTTCAGTGTCTTCATTCATAAAATAAAGGAATCCATCTGGACAAGTTATTCTTTATTCTGTCTGTGTGTTAGAATCACTTTCGAGTGATTTTTTAAACTACTGCTGCCAGCAGCATCCCCAGAAACTCTGGTTAATTGGTGGGACCCAGACACCAGCATTATCAGCATTTTTAAGAGCTTCCCCAGGTGATTCTAATATGCAGCAAGGGAGATAATCACTGGTCTCGAGGTTTTTGCCAGTTCCTTCTATTACTTACATTTTAAACATTTATGATATTCAGGCTAAAAATGCATCTTAGAATTTTTTGCAAGGGTGGATTTCTCATTGTTAATTTTAAATCAGAGATTTTTAACTTTGGAAGAACCTCATAAACCCTACACAACATGTTGGATCAAATATATATTCATATGTGTACATCTGGGGGAGGTGAATGTCCTTGATTTTTTTTCCGAGTCTCAAAAGACTTAACTCTATTACCTCAAAGGCAAGTATGTGATTTCTGATTTTATAAATTTGGTCTCAATAGCACGTCTGCTACAGTTTGAATTCACAACAGACCTATTGCCACCTAGTGATTGCATATCTTTATTGCAGGTTTAGTTCAGACCCTACAGCCTCTGAAGAGCTATAGGGTGATGATTTCAGATCCAAGTACCAACACAGAAGCCATGTCTGAGATTGGGGCTGGTAGTAGGCTGTCTGGTAATGCTCACAATGAGAGATGACCTTCCCAGCTGCTCTTGTAAGGGGACAGTCCTCTCAGAAACTCTGAGAAAGTAATGTCCCAAACTGGATTAGGATACTAGGGTTTTCTAGACCTGACTGTTGTTACCTACATGCCTCAGTTTGAATCCAGGCTTGCTTTCATACTAACCATATGTCCTTGGAAAAATTATTGAGCCTTTCTGTTCCATATATAAAAAGAGGATAATACAAGTACTTCAAAGGCTGCTGTGAAAAATAAGACAATACATGTAAAATGATCAGCATAACACTTGGCACACAGCAAGATCCCCATACATGTGAGGTTATATTATTTATTGTTATTCCCTTGTTTTGTTTATTGTTCCATATGGGTTACAGTGATGGCCAAGTGGAAGAACACCAGCATATTGCTATTACACAGCAACTCATATATCCAGAGAATCCACAGAGCACAGAAAAAGGTTATCCTATAACAGAGACATAATCCCTACCCACAGGAAATGCTTTTTGAGATTCCAACAGTTGAGCAGTCTCTGCAGCCACTTCTTGTCAAATATCTGCCTTCCCACCACATGGGCAAGAGAGTGACTATACCTCACCCCCAAGGCTCCCTCAAGTTCCTTTCAGGGAAGAGAGTTCTGCAGACACTCAAGAGATCCCAGAGGCTCTAAACAATCAGCTCTCCTCCAGCCCAGACACTCACTGGCGGTGGTCTCCCACGCCACTCTCTCCCCAAGGGGGACAGTCCCCAGACTCTTCCACAAGCCCACCAGGTCAGGGCTCCAGGACCGGCCTGGCTGAAGCAGAAACACCACAGAACCCTCTCACCAGCCTCAGCCGAGACGCAAAGTGATCAGCGCTCACTTACCTGGAGTCTGCTTGGCCGTGCGCACGGGGGTGTAGTGGTTTTTGGAGGATGATCGGACCGGCGTGTTCTCTTTGGGAGAGCTATCGATGGCCGAGATAGTTTCTCTTTCACAGTGTGCTATGGGGATTGGTCCCTGTTGTCTTAGGATGTCAGCCAGAGCCCTGAAAGAGAAAGAGATCACACAGTGAGATTCACCAAACCGGTGAGCAAGCTGGGTGGGCGACTTTCACTGGCCCTTTGATGGATGGAGACCCAGTATTCAGTTACAGCCACAGCATCATCTGGTGTTGGGCCCAGTGGGGATATAGGGGAGAGGCTGCCATGCCTGGCGGGACAGGTATTAAAAGATTGTGATTGCGGTTTCTCTCTTTGATTCATTTCATACCAATGAACTCTGAGCCCTTTCAAAATGCTGGCTCCCCAAATAAGCCCCTATGCCAGGCAGATACTACAGGAGGTGCCGTGAGGAATGCCGCTGCAGTGAAAGGTGGTCACTGCTGGCCTCCAGTTCAGTGGCAAGTAATTAATATCAGGGGGATCAACCTCCCCATCGAAAGACACACACCAAGGAGAGGGTATCTATATAGGTGACCCAAATAAGTACAAAACACAGCTCCCATTGTCAAATAACGAGAACACAGTTCCTACCATCTAGGGGCTCAGCATTTAGGGGAAATCACTCCCACACGTGTTTTGGAACAAGACTCCCTCTGCAGGTTAATATCACAGGTGATACTACTGTTGGTAGAAAACAGGGACACACAGGATGTTCTGAGGAGACCCAAGGGACCACCATCCGACATGGTCATTTCAGGGTCAGGTGCCCAGTTCTTTGCATGAGTGAGGCAAGGATTCTTCCGTGTACCTGGGCTGTCTCTCAGGCATGGGTGAGGCACTGTGCTTCCAGCCCTCTCCCAGCCAGTCCAGCCCACCTGAGATCTGGCCACACCCAGCCCACCCTGCAGCTTCCATCTAGCTCCCTGCACTCTGCCCCCTTCCTTGAAAAGTGACAACCACAGGGGTTTAAAAAGGAGTCTGAGAGTGAATTGTTTCCTTTCATTATTCTGCCTGACATGCTGAACCTTCCTAGGAGAGGAGCAGCAAGCTGGCAATCTTATCATTTAGGGGCATTTATACAGCAATTTCAGATTTTCCAAATGCTTTCCCCGTGCTGGCTTGCCTTTTTTTTCCTCGGGCTCTAGGAGGAAAAGCATGCACACGTCACCACCTCATTCACTTCTGTGGACCAAGAAGAGAGGGAGGCGAAGACAGAACCTCACCAGTCTGTTAAAGGAATTTCGGGGAGACCTGGGGCCTAGGGATAAGAAAAAAACACTGCCCTACAAAATCGAGAGATTTGGGTTCTAATACCAGCTCTGCCAGTGATTAGCTGTGAATTTTCAGACAGATTTGTTAGCCTCTGAAATTGAAATTTAATCTTTTTATTTCCCAGCAGCAAAACAAACGGTTTAAACTAACATGACCTCGAAGATCCCTTTTAATTCCAAAATGTGATCAATATTTTACATATTTTTTTAACCACACATCCACACAAATTACCTAGACTCCTTCACCCTATTTATGAAAGACACTTTCCTACCATTTTTCCATGGTAAGGAAGTAGCAAGTTAAAAGTTACAACAGAAGTACAGACCAGTGGAATCAAATTGAAGAGTCCAGAAATAAACCTATACATCTATGTTCAACTGATTTTCGACAAGGATGCCATGATCACTGGAAAAGAAGTTTCTTCAACAAATGGACATCCGCACAATCAGAGAACAAAACTGCACCCTCACCTCTTACCATATGTAGTGATTAATTCAAAATGGATCATAAACCTAAATATTAGAGCTAAAACTATATTCTCTCAGAGGAAAATTGAGAAATCAGTCTCTGTAACCTCGGATTTGGCAAAGGCTTCTTAGATATGATACCCAAGCAGAAGGAACAAAAGAAAAAATTTGCAGACTCGACTTCCATCAAAACTACAAACATTTCTACATCAGAAAATAGCACCAAGAAAATGAAAGCCAACCCAGAGAATGGGAGAAAATACTTGCAAATCATATTTCTGCTATGAGATTTGCATTCAGAACATTTAAAGAACTCTTATAATTCAGCAATAAAAAACAAACAACACAATTTTAAAATGGACAAGATATAATTAGACATTGCTCCAAAGAACGTACACATGAAAAGTAGCTCAACATCACTAGTCAACAGGAAAGCACAAATCAAAAACACAATGTGATACATGTTCACACCCACCAGAATAGCTATGACCAAAAGACAATTCCAAATGTTGGCACGGAGGTGGAGAAACTGGAGATTTCACACACTACCGGTGGAAATGCAAAATGGTGCAGGCCCTTTGTTAAACAGTTTGGCAGTTCCTCCAAATATTAAACATAGAGTTGCCATATGGCCCAGCAATTAGAATACTCCTAGGTATATGCCCAACAGAAATGAAAACATATGCCTACACAAACTTTATATATGAAAGTTCATAGCAGCATTATTAACAATAGCCAAAAGGTGAAAATAACCCAAATGCCCATCAGCTGGTGAATGGATGAATAAAATATTGTGTAGTCACACAAAATATTATTCACTTCAGTTCAGTTCAGTCGCTCAGTCATGTCCGACTCTTTGTGACCCCACGAATTGCAGCATGCCAGGCCTCCCTGTCCATCACCATCTCCCGGAGTTCCCTCAGACCCACGTCCATCGAGTCCGTGATGCCATCCAGCCATCTCATCCTCGGTCATCCCCTTCTCCTCCTGCCCCCAATCCCTCCCAGTATCACAGTCTTTTCCAATGAGTCAACTCTTCTCATGAGGTGGCCAAAGCTTCAGCTTCAGCATCATTCCTTCCAAAGAAATCCCAGGGTTGATCTCCTTCAGAATGGACTGGTTGGATCTCCTTGCAGTCCAACAGACTCTCAAGAGTCTTCTCCAACACCACAGTTCAAAAGCATCAATTCTTCGGCGCTCAGCCTTCTTCACAGTCCAACTCTCACATCCATACATGACCGCAGGAAAAACCATAGCCTTGACTAGACGGACCTTAGTCGGCAAAGTAATGTCTCTGCTTTTGAATATACTATCTAGGTTGGTCATCACTTTTCTTCCACGGAGTAAGCGTCTTTTAATTTCATGGATGCAGTCACCATCTGCAGTGATTTTGGAGGCCAAAAAAATAAAGTCTGACATTGTTTCCACTGTTTCCCCATCTATTTCCCCTGAAGTGATGGGACCGGATGCCATGATCTTCATTTTCCGAATGTTGAGCTCTAAGCCAACTTTTTCGCTCTCCTCTTTCACTTTCATCAAGAGGCTTTTTAGCTCCTCTTCACTTTCTGCCATAAGGGTGGTATCATCTGCATATCTGAGGTTATTGATATTTCTCCCGGCAATCTTGATTCCAGCTTGTTATTCAGCCTTAAAAAAGCAAGATGCTTTGATACATGCTACAACATGAATGACCTTGGAAACAACACACTACTTGAAAGAAGCCAATCACAAAAGACCACAGCTTATGATTCTACGCATGGAAAATACCCAGATTCGGCAGATCGATAGAGGTAGAAAACAGACCGGTGGTTACCAGGGGCTGTTGTTGCTGTTTAGCTGCTCAGCTGTGTCCAACTCTTTGTGACCCCATGGACTGTAGCCTGCCAGGCTCTTCTGTCCACGTGACTTCCCAGGCAAGAATACTGGAGTGGGTTGCCATTTCCTTCTCCAAGGGATCTTCTCAACCAGGGATCAAACTGGTGTCTCCCGCACTGGCAGGTGGATTCATTACCTCTTGGCCACCAGGGAAGCCCTGCTGCTGCTGCTGCTGCGTCGCTTCAGTCGTGTCCGGCTCTGTGCGACCCCATAGACGGCAGCCCACCAGGCTCCCCTGGCCCTGGGATTCTCCAGGCAAGAACACTGGAGTGGGTTGCCATTTCCTCCTCCAAAGCATGAAAGTGAAAAGTGAAAGTCACTCAGTCGTGTCCGACTCTTAGCGACCCCATGGACTGTAGCCTACCAGGCTCCTCCGTCCATGGGATTTTCCAGGCAAGAGTACTGGAGTGGGGTGCCATCACTTTCTCTGAGGGAAGCCCTACTAGGGGCTAATGGAGGGGTTAATGGAGAATGACTATTAACAGGTACAGGTTTTCTTTGGGGGATGATGAAAATATTCTAAAACCAGACAGTGGTGATAGTTGGAGAACTCTGAAAATGTACAAAAATCACTGAACTGGACACTTCTAAATTTAAGGATTAATTAATTTAAGGATTAATTGAATTACATCTCAATAAAGCAACTATTACCCAAAAAAAAGTTTATATTCTTTTTTTGTGTTTATCTTGCCTATCAAGTTCTTATCTATGAAGAAAAAACAGAATCAAGTGGTTAAGTCCCTGTTTTTGGAAAGTCAAGACTAAATCTACATGAATGACAGTGACTTTGCCCCTTAGGCGACATTTGGCCATGTCTGGTAACATTTTTTGGTTGTCACAGAACTGGGGAGGGAAGTCAATCGGCAGCTGGTAGGCGGAGGCTGAGGAGGTTGCTAAACATCCCACACTGCACAGGACACCACCCCCTACCCCCACCCCCACAAAGAATTATCCCACCCAAAGTGCTGGCGAGGTTGAGAAACTCTGAGCTACAGCACTATGTGAAGTAGGTCTTTGATTAACGCTCAGTGCAATCTAGTTCCCACAATATCTACCAAGATGGGACACTGGGCTGGGCTCTGGGACAAGTAGGGCTGGCAACACTGAGACGAACATCTTGAAATCCAGGGGATCTTGTGTGTCTGACCCGTTCAGTGTATCCCTGGGTCTTGGCACGTTGCTCGGCCACTACTCAAAGAGAGAAAGGAGAGAAGAGTATCTCCGTCCCAGCCTTTGTAGGGCTTTCAACCCAGCATCCTTTCGGTCAATATGGAAAGTGTAAATGGCAAACCCACAGCAGATTCACTCCAGGCTTACTGGCCGAGGAGGACCTAGCAGAGATGTTCAACCTGTGATCAGGACTCTTGGGACTGGTCGGCGGTGGGTAGGGGGTGGCTCTCGGTACTCAACCCTGAGAAGCCATGCCAATGCTGAGCGCTGAGAAGTGAGGGGGAAGAAGCCTCTCTGGAGAGCATCAAGTGCCCCAGAGCATCCCTGCTTGCTACTGGAGAAGGAGTTTTAACTGGGTTACAGCCAAGCTGTCTCCTCCTGAAGGTAATGACTTGCACGACACCCTCTCCAGGTGCCCTGTTGGCAGGGCTGCGTGGGCTGCCCAGTCGAAGGAGAAGGACGTGTGCTGAACAGACAGGCTAGTTGGGCTGCAGGGACCCTGCCCTGTGTGGGCCCCAGGAGGCCACGCCCACAGCAGGCTTCTCTGCCTCCTGAGCATCGCCCCCCTAGCGTTCCCCCCTGCCCGGCGCCCTCGGGCAGCAGGAACGGTGGTCCTTGTTCCTGGATGGTGCTGGGCCCCCCTCCATCACCTCACACCCCCTTCCCTCAGCTCCTCAGATCGGTGACCTCCCTCCCCACTCCTGTTCCTCTCCACTTTCCATCTCCTTCTCTCCAGGGTGCTCAATAAATATTACTCTAATTCTGAAATGTGCGATCCCAGCCTCACCTAATTAATTTGGATACGCCGGAGGAAATGGGTTAAGGCCTGAGCTACTTTCTCACCGTAGGAAAGAAAATTGGTCACTGAGGAAGAATGAAGGGGATTTTGTGACAGAGCGGCCGTTTCCTTCAGGGATCGGAGGAAGGGGCAGAGACTCAGAAGAAGGGGAGAGAGAAGGTCAGACAGTGACAGAGAGAGAGAAAGGGAGCGACAGAGGGACAGAGGTAGAGACAGAGAGGGAATGGAAGTGGGGGTGGGGGAGAGATGGACAGAAAGGGAGCCAAACGGAGGGGGAGAGAGTCAGAGGCTCCGAGCCAGAGGGAGGCAGAGGGCAGGGTTCAGAGATGATGGTGTAGACAGAGACGGTGAGCCGGGGAGCCGGGCAGGGAATGGAATCAAAGGGCCAGAAACAGGCAGGCAGGCAGAGCCAGAGAGAAAATGGGACACAGAGTCAAAGGGAAACTCAGAGAAAGAGAGAGATCCAGAAGGCAAGAGATGGGGAGACGGGATCAGAGAGAGACCTTCCCGGGGAAAGAGAATCTGGGGGAGAGAGAGAGAGACTGGCCGGTGAGGACTGAAGCCGGTTCCCAGCCGGGGGCAGCCCCACCCCACCCCACCCCCCATGCCGACTACAGAGGATCTAATTTAAGAACTTGAAGAATCTGGTTCTCTGTCCTGCTCATCCCAACTCCCCCACCTCCCCCTCCCCCAGAGCCACTTCACTGCAGTATCTGGATACAGGAAACAAAGCGATGCTTTTTGCCTGAATTATCTACCTAATTGTTTTGGTTCGCCGCACATGGATTCCTTGGCATCCTGAATGTGTGGCAAGCAGGGGAGAGTTAATTAATTGGGCAGCAAATCTGAGCAGGGAAAACAGTCATTCTGATCACTCAAGCCAGGAAATGTTCATGTTCTTCAGGACTCATTGTTTGTGTGTTAACCATCTGCTGAACTGAGTTGCATCTTATACGTGGAGAACACTGAATGGGTTCTAAGGGCCTCACCTGCCTTGTCCAGCACGGTGCCTGTACCAAACCTGGAACCTTTGCAGCTATGGTTACCCCAATTTTAAACACGACACTGAGGCTCAGGCTAATTCTAGGACCGAAACGTTGATGGAAATGAAATTTCAACTCAGGGCTTCTTTGCTGGAATCCTGACGTCCTTCTGCTCACTGCGACTGCCTTTTTTATACATCTCACTTTCCTAAGAATTGTCAGCTTGAATGAGTTCTCCCAGTGTTTCCAGCTGAGTCTGCTAATTTAGCAAATGCCAGTTAATATTTGGGCATAGAGAAACAATTAGTCAATGAGTGGTTCAGGTCAAGACCAATTATTCATTCGCTTAACACCTTGGTTAATGTTGTCAGTGGTCTCAAGGAATGAAAGTGCGTTTGCATTTTCCTAAGTATTGAGTTATCACAACTCCTGTAGGGACCAAGCCCAGTCAACATTCTGACGTGTGCTACTTGCATTCAAGACATGAAATCTGTCTCAAAATGGCAAACGATTCTCTCAACATTAGAAAAGTAAAGAAAACCTTGGTTATAACTCTGCTTCATAGTCCTGCCAGCTTGGGAAATTAAAGGCTTTAATTTACTGAGCAATTACTATGTGCCAGACATAGTGCTAAACTCTTTGATGTGCGATCTTATATAATCCTCAAAAGGACCCTATAGAGTAGGTGCTATTGGTAACCGTAGTTAACTGATGAGAAAATTAAGACTAAGAGATATTAGATATCTTGCCTGAGGTCACACAGCTTGAAGGAAAGTTGCATGGCTCAAGGTAGCCTGGAGTTAAAACTCCCCTCCAGGTCCTCCCCACCATTCTAGGCAAAACAAAGAACTTTCTCATCCGAAGAGAAAAACAGACTTTAGGTTGATTACGCCCAGCTCCAAGCCAGCCCAGCCTCTGGCCAATCTCCAGAACTCCTTGCCCCAGCCATTTAAGAGATAATTACTCCCAGCAACCTTGGAGAAGAACAGGCCCCCTTAAGACAGTAGCTTTCTACATACATGCCTATATATACTTACTCTTTTCTTAGATAAGCACAGCAGCTCGCTAATCTGACTGCTGCCCCTTCTCACCTCATTAAAGGTGATCTGTTCCTGTAGAGTGCCAGTCTCGTTCTTTTTCTGAACCTCTCCTACTCTAACTCCGAACATTACACAGTTAATAAGCGGTAAATCCAGATTTCAAATATAAGTGGGTTCAACTAAGAGGCTGACTTTATACCACTGAATTATCCATTCACCCATTTGTCTGTCTATTCATCCATCCATCCGTCCCATCCATCTACCCAAACATCAACCTACCTATCCTTCCATCAGTTCATCCATCCATCCTTTCATCTATCCATCCATCCATCCATCCATCCATCTTTCCTTCCAATCCTCCATCACTTAATCATACTTACTTTTTTACCTACTATGTTCCTACAATGGTCTCTGAATATGACATTGTACACTGTGTTCAATCTTTAGCAGAAAAATCTACCCAGACAGAACTCAGTGGTCACCCAACTGCCCATTTCTATTCACCTCAGTGAGTTATCACCATCAAAATCAACAGCGATGAAAGTTTTTACATTGTGCTAGCAGGCAATCTTCCATCAAATGAAACCCTTGAGTAGAACACCAGTACACTTCATTAGACCCCTGCTCTGCACGAGCCCTACTCTACGGAGTTCTTGCCAGAAGTCCCATCCAGAAGTCCCAGGACTTTGCAGAGTTTCCAAGTTTGAAAACAAATGTGGCAAAAGGGTGCCCCATAAAATACCTGGAACTGTTTTGTCCTGATCATGACTCATTGGGCAGAAAGGAAAACTTAGGTTCCCCTTAAATGACGTAGGGAAGCTAGGAACACTTAGTTAATCTCAGAAGTCTTTTTGATCTCAATTCACATACTTTCCATGAAGAGCCCATGTATATTTCTGCTCACTGAAGCAGAACAGATGGGAGCCAGCCTTCTGCCTCTGCCACGTCCCTGGCTCTCAGGGCCACATAACCACCACGGAAGCGGGGAAATCAGTCTAGCTGGTGTCCAGTACATTTTTCAGTACCAAGAGCGAGGCAAGCCGGAGAGTTGAGACTCTTAATCAGGACCTTTCTCTTTTCCGGAGGAGCAGGAAAAAAAATTACGCTTTTGGATAGGGATGATAAAAGGCCAAACAGATGAACTATTCCATGAATAAGCTATTCTGGTTAATGTTTTTTTATTCCTAACGACTAATGAGAACACTCTTGTTTTTGAAGAATTTTCTAAAAGCATTCCTGCCTAATTAAGTAGAGTATACTGAATATAATTACTTATAAAAAATGCAAGGTTCTTCCATGAGAGGGCCACCAACCTAATCTTTAGTTCTCTTCACAGAGAAAACCCAGTAGGATGGAGACAAGCTGGGAAATGGAATTCCTATAAAAACTGCGGAACGAACCATGGACGATTCTGATTGCTACTTCTGCGCTATTTCTCCTAAAAGTAGAGGGTAGATGTTCTACTCTGGTTAAATGAAATATCCTGGTTATTTGAGTCCTGGATGACTGAGCTTTTACTTGACCCTGCCACTCAGGAAACAGCCAGCATCCTCTCTCCCCTCAGCTTCATCCTTATCTACTGGGCAGCCAGGGTGCTTTTATCCTCTGAAACACAAACTCCAGACAATTGAAGTGAATATATTTTTAATAAACATGGACCAAGGAGAATGGCTTGATTCAGTTCTCCTTTTCCTGGTTCTCTCACAGTCCACTTGAAAAACACAGCTGCCAGCTTTGTGTGCGCACAAGACCGCTCTCCACATACTCAGAGGCTCCGAATGGATGGCTAGAATCTCTTTTGTTGTGATAACAATGTTTGTGCATCTGCGCCCAGCCGTTCCCCAGGTCCGAGTTGTCCCCAGCCCAGTCGGAATTCATCACGGCCAATAAGCACGGCCGAACTTAGCAAGGGAAAGCTCAGCTGGCCTGCTTTGCTTTGCAGGCCAGCAGGGCAATCCCTGCAACCCCGTGGGCACTTGTCCCCCACGGCCAGCCTCAGGCCCGGCACAGAGTCGACGCACCTCCCCGGGAACCGCGATTCATCCCTAATAGTGTTTCCTCCCCACGCACCAGCCCTTGTCTCACGAATCACGTGAAAATCTACCCATGCCTAGGAAATTTGGTAGCATCTATACCAAGCACAGACTTTTACAGAAACGTTTGGATTGTCTGAGCATGCATCAAAGATCAGAATGGGTGAAAGGCAGCTACCCTTTGGAAATGAGAAAATGGAAATGCTACCAAGATCTGTTAGCAGGACCACTTGGGCAGCCAGGTGATAGACGAGCTAATAAATGAACCTGCCGCTTCTCTTATTGTTGATACTGTTGGAGTCATCTTCTCGATTTGCTGTAAGCACAGGCATAAATCTATAGGAGAGGCAAGAGGAAGGTGGTATAACCTACTAGCTAAATATGGGAGTCTGGAGCCAGAGTACCTGGGTCAGAATTCTGACAACTCAGGATATTGGTGGGTCTTCCCTGCTGGTTCAGACAGTAAAGAATCTGCCTGCAATGCAGGGGAACCGGGTTCGATCCCTGGGTCAGGAAGATTCCCCTGGAGAAGGGAATGGCTACCCAGGCTGGTATTTTTGCCTGGAGAATTCCAAGGACAGACGAGCCTGGAGGGCTCTAGTCCATGGGGTCACAAAGAGTCAGACATGACTGAGTGACTAACACTTCTCACTTCACTTTCAGGATACTGGTGATCATGAGGTGGCTGCTTAAGTGCCCAGAGGTTCTGTGTCCTTATTGAAAAACTAAGGCCAAAATACTAAGGCCTCAAAATAATGTCCACCTCTTAGGGTTATTACGAGGATTAAACAAGTTTGTATTTGCAGAGCACTTAGAACCCGTTACCTTGTAAGCACTACTTAAATATTTGACTAATAAATAAACCCAAATACAACCTCCCAGGGTCTACAGAGGCTCAGCCAATAGAACCACGAGGAAAGCACATGTATACAGGTGGAAGAGGGGAGCCGGGCAGCTGACTCAGGCAAGCCAGATGGCAAAACGCCTGCCATGGAGAGGGAGCCACATGGCAGGCCTGTGGCTACGGGTCATTCTGGAAGGGACCACCTACAGCCCATATTTTCCACTCAGGCCTAAGGTCAGAAAGGCATCTGGTCACACACCAGCTTTGCCAAACACTGAACTTGGATTCTGCAAGCCAAGTGCTGAGTGCCTGTTCCTCCCTGCGAGACCATCACAAGTCAG
This sequence comes from Budorcas taxicolor, assembly GCF_023091745.1. Taxonomy (NCBI): domain Eukaryota; kingdom Metazoa; phylum Chordata; class Mammalia; order Artiodactyla; family Bovidae; genus Budorcas; species Budorcas taxicolor. Next base: position 29,854,599 of record NC_068928.1, on the reverse strand, counting down.
GCTTCTACTAGGGTGCAAAAAGCAAAACAAGGATTCTGTCCAGGTATTTAAAGGGCAAATGGGTTAGACGGACCAGGGCAACATTTTCTGCAAAAGATTCAGCTATTCTTTTTCTTTCTTCTTCCTACATCCCTTTTTCTTTCCTTTGTTTTCTTTTCTCTGTCTTCTTTCTTTCCTTCTTTAAAAAAACAACAATTATAAACACTTTTGCCATTTCCAAGTTCAAGTACCTTCACATCAATGCAACTATGGAAAGGGTTCGGTACCCAAGGGTGGAGGTTGCTCCACTGTGCTTAGTCACTCAGTCGTGTCCGACTCTTTGTGACCCCATGGACTGTAGCCCACCAGGCTCCTCTGTCCTTGTGGATGCTTCAGGGAAGAATACTAGAGTGAGTTGCCAGGCCCTCCTCCAGAGGATCTTCCCAACCCAGGGATCGAACCAGGTCTCCTGCATTGCAGACAGATTCTTTACTGACTGAGCCTCCAGGAACGCCCAAGAATACTAGAGTGGGTAGCCTATCCCTTTTCCAGGGGATCTTCCTGACCCAGGAATCAAACAGGGGTCTCCTGCATTGCAGGTGGATTCTTTATCAGCTGAGCCACCAGGGAAGCCCATGCTCCAGTGGGCAGGCCTCAGAAGGAAGTCAATACTGGCTTCCCACGAGAATTAACTGAACGAGAATTGCATCCGAGGAAGAGAACGTTACCACCTCCAGGGGGAGAGAGAGCCCCAGCTCTAGACACATCTGGTGCCCAGAGGGGGAGGCACTAAAATGTGTCATCTGCCCCTGGGAACCAAGAGGGTCCGTGAGTTTAAGATGTTAAAGACAAGCATTCACAGGAGGCCACGTGCAAACAGCATTCTATATGAGTAGAGTGTGCGAGGAAAATGCATTTTCTCCTACAGGCCAGGGCAGCCGCGTGTGTAAGGACACGAGTTATCTCTGTGGACCTGAGCCTCCCAGGTGCGCTGAGAACAGAAGGGGCCAGAGAAGAACACGCCTCCACAACCGGAGAGTCCCCTACCCCAGAGCAGGGCAACAGGCCAGAGCAGGGCTGAGGGGCTCACCCATGGTCATGGGCACAGAAAGTGACAGAGGTTGTGATGAGCCTGCTTCCTATCTTCAGGGAACGCTCTAAGGCAGAGAAAGATGGATGCCAACCTCCAGGAGCGAGAGGAAGGGGGCTTAGCTAGGGGTCCCTCGAGAGCCGCCAAAGCAGGCCAAGGGAAAGAGGCCAAGGTCCTTTCCTGTAAGGGTGCCTCTAAGGACATCCTTTCTCATACTGTCCATGGGGTTCTCGAGGCAAGAACACTGGAGTGGTGTGCCAAATGGACTCGAGTTTGAGCAAACTCTGGGAGAGAGCGAAGGACAAGGAAGCCTGGCGTGCTGCAGTCCATGGAGTTTCAGAAAGAGTCGGACAAGACTCAGCCGCTGGACAATAACAAAGGGCACCCTATCTTGTCCTACAGTGGATGCAAAGCTGCCTGATCAATCCAAAGAGTGGGGTCGGGACAGCAACGCAGGAACAGACAATAGGGAAAGAACGGACGGAGGCAAGACAGAGATCTCTGTCCTGTTAAACCCAGAGACAGGGCCAGCCATCCTGTCTGCTTCTAGGTCCCTAAGCTCTCATGCCCAGCCAGTCATCCTGTGGCCCAAGGGAGTGAGGGGGGGCCCACGTGGTGGCATAATCCATCAAAGCTGAGAGCGAGAGTTTACGGATTCTAAAACCTCAGGGAAATACAAAATAACAGAAAACAAAAAGAAGGGAAATTAGTGGGAGCCCCCAGAGGGAATCCAAAAGGGAATCTGAAGCAGCCCGATGGGCAAGCATCACCAATCCAGCAGAAATGGGGGCGGGCTAGTAATCTCACTCAATAACACAGACGTGGAAATTATAACACACTTGAAAGGAAATGCATTTTTACTGCTTCCTGGGCCATTGCAGGATTACCAACTAGGCTAAAAAAAAAAAAGAAAATTGATCTTCGGAGAGCTACTTTATTGAACAGATAAGAATGATTTGTAATTAGCATGCCGATTGTCTGCAGAAGAGCCTGCTTGAACACAGTCTGTCTTTCTGCCTGGTGGATGCACCCCGTATCATCCCTGCAGTCTCCTCTGAGCTATTCATCTGTTCATCAGCTTTTTATCAGACAGAGGAAAGAAAAGCAACTTCGCCGAGGTCCCATTTGGATAAATTTTGAATTAGCAGAGTCTGAATCAATGCAGTCTAATGAAGTTACAGCAGGACAGGACAAGTTTAAGAAGGAGGACTAGAGGAAGTGAGGAAAGAAATAAAAGGACTCGCAACAGAGGAGGAATCAAAAGAAGGACAGATGGAGACAGAGGTCATGGTGGTTAAAGACACCGAAAGGAACATGAAGCAACATTTTAATGATGTGACTTAAAAGACGGAGAAGCAGCAGATCCTCTGTTGAAAGCCGGGTTCTCTTCGCAGATGCTCGGGGTGGGGGAGGGGCGCTGGCACAGAGGTGGGTAAGAAGCTGGCTGTTGAGGATCTGAGAGCACAAGAGCTGAGTGAGTTCCCTTAGCCGGAAGAGCCTTCTGAGCCGACGGGACAGCACTCCTGGGAATGTTCAGGCAGATTTCTCAGGATACAATAAAAAGGCAGAGAAGGTCCAAGAGGGCGGCTGGAGTCCAGATTCTTCCCAAAGTTCTGGAGCAGCTTCAGCACGTGGGCTGGTTAACATAGGCCACCTTCAGTTGCCCAGACATGGGGGTGACCAAGGCCAGAGTCCCTACCGACAGGATCCAAGGCTGATCAGAGGACTGAGGGAGCAAAGCTCTCCTGGAGACATCCTCTTTGCTAGTATGGGGTTTGGCTCCCTCCCTGCCCCAGATCCCGGGGGTCTGTACCCCAGGACCTCAGAGTCTGGGGTGGCGGGGGGGTGGATGGGTTCTGGACATATTCTCCTCCTTCTCACTCTGGCACCTACTTCCAGGGTTCAAATCCCTCTTCGCTGGACCAGCAGGATGGAAGGAAGAAGGAAGTGTTGACTGTCTGGGTGGGAAGCCTCCTTCCCAGAAGAGGATATTTGGCTGAGGGAACGGCGACTCTGTCCAGAGGACAGATGTCCTAAGTAATGAGACTTTAATGTCGGAGCTAATGGGAACAGTACACGAGACCAAATGCCAAAAAAGCAAGGAAGAATGAGAGTGTTTGTGAAGCCTGCAGAAAGCTGTGACTCCCCTCCCAAACGCTGAGGAACGGGGCCAAGTGCGTGGCCACCCAGAGCCCGACTGGAACTCAGCTTCCACAGGTCCCGAGGCGGGGACAGCGGCTCCAGGGCAAGAGGGCCCAGGGTTCTCCTGCCCCTCTGACCAGGGTGGGGGCTGCAAACAGTGCCCAGAAACCTCCACACTCCCACACCTGCCTTGATCGGAGGGTTAAGGACCTAAGCTGCAGACCCGGGAACATGAGCTCTGCCAGGGACCACCACCATGGCTGTGACCATGACTGTGACCACCGCCAGCGGTCAAGATGGCTGAAGCTAGAGAGCAAAACCCAGGGCTCTTTCCTTTTCGTGGGCTTTTCAGGACAGAGGGCTTGAGGCCTGGAGAAGCAGAGAAACTCCAGTGAAGATTGAGGAATGAGAACGCAGGGCGCAGAACATCAAGATGAGAAAGAGCAGAAGTAGAGCGGGGAGGCAGGGTGAGCTGGCCGGGATTCTGGGTCTGGCGAGTGCTGTGCTCGATGTTATAAATGGGGCAGAGTGGGGAGCTGTGATAAATGGAGCTGTTTGTGAGCCGTACGTCTTTGTAATTAAAACTGGGAATGGCGCGAGGTCCATCCTCTCGCCCCTCAGATCGCTTCTTTTCTCTCAGGAGCCAGGGCTCCTGCAGAATTGCTCTGGGGGCATCCTTTCAATATTGCAAAGGTTTAAGGGAGAAGTTGTTTTACGGTCTTTTTTTTTCCCCCCCAATTAAAACCAGTGTGTTTTTGTGTGTTTTTACTTTTTACCTTTTCTTGGTATTGTCTTCACAATCCTCCACCAGCATAATCCATTCTCGAAGAGAAGCCCTTTTCACTGCCTCGGGTGCCTTATGCCTGCATGCAATGCAAGTGAGGCCACCAGCCCTGATTCGAGGTACCCTGGTCCTTAGGTCATTCATTCTCCAGTCCCTTACAGAAATGACACATCTCAGGGGACAAGACCCTGATGCTGGGAAAGACTGGGGGAAGAAGAGAAGGCGGTGACAGAGGATAAGATGGTTGGATGGCATCATCCACTCAATGGACATGAGTTTGAGCAAACTCTGAGATAGTGAAGGACAGGGGAGCCTGGCGTGCTGCTATTCATGGGGTTACAAAGAACTGGACACAGCGGAGTGAGTAACAACAACAGGGGACGATTTCTTTGCTTTCTCAAGTAGTCTAAGCATCACTGACTCATTTATGTTCAGGAAGGTGAGAGCCAAGTGACCTGCTGGCCCGCAAAGGAGACAGTGGCCAGCTATGGACTAGCTGTGTGATCTTGGGCAAGTTACTAAGCCTCTCTGAGTTGATTCTGTCATCTGTTAAACAGGCTCAAGACTCAGGGTGGTAGAAGGATGCAGTGAGCTCACACAGGATGCCTGGTACAGAGGGAAGTCCTAGAGGAGGGGTGCTCTTCTGACTATTTCCCCATCCCCTGCAACCCCTGCTTCATCCACATGACCTTGAGTCCTCACCTAACTGAGCTCTCAGGTCCTCAACACCGGCTTTCTGGAGTGACGGGTGATGATGTCGTGCATCAGAAGCTCCAGGGAGACACTTCTGGACGCCTGAGCAGAGGGAGGGGGATGGCCAGCCACAGAGCAAAACTGACCCCTCCCAGAGTGCTCCAGAGTGACCGTGTGGGGCTGGTGGGAGCAGAGGCTTTGCCCCAGCGCCTCAGCACCCACTGGCTCCCGACTGAGAAGAAGGCACCCTGCCCCACCCACAGCAGCGCAGCCCACCACCTCCCCAGCACCAAAGAGGAACAAGACTTGGCCACAACTGCTACACCTGCTGGCTCCTTGTCACCTGCCCTTAAACTCAACCTGCCCCATCCTGGCTCCATTTCTGTGACCAACCCCGTGGAATGAATGTACTTTTGGGGGTCTGGGGAGGCGCAGTTACCACACGAGGATTCTCCCAGCAATGCTCACCGGAAACCCCATTTTTCTGTGCTTGCAAACACTTCTGCTTCATCAGTGGCTGTGTAGCCCAAGCGGTGACCTCATCTGAGTGCCGAACTGCAGAGGTGCTGGCATTTCTGATGGAGGGGAGGGAAGTCAGAGCATGGCAGGCACCCGGCTCTCACTCCCATGCCTGGCCACATGCATCCCAAAGAAATTGGGTCCCTTTACCCTCAGAATCAAACTAGGAAAGTTGGGCTACCTGTCTACTATCTCATGCAGAAATGTGAGACCATTTTTAATCTTTTCTGGGTGGCTATTTGAGCCCTTTGCTGCACATCGAACCCCCTTTTTTCCCCTCTCCCAGCTCCTCTGCTGTCTGCTGAGACACATTGGGAGAACACAAAGCTGTTTTTCTTAAGGGCAGTAATCACCCTTCCATGTAGGGAGGGGCCCTTTCCTAGCAATCATCACGAGCAGAGGACTCAAATGCATTCAGTACTGGGATGCCTCCTCTGGGCACCTGCCTTTGGAGGCAGCTGATGCGGCCCCTGGGTAAGCAGGTCTCCCTCCTTTCTGATCAGTAACCAGCCAAACACCTCTTTTCATTCATCAGCCTCAGCCCCACGACATCGATGCTTATAACCATCTACCCTAGAAGGATAAAAATATGCTAGCATGATGAAAAGTCAAAACAACACACACGGGCTCTGAAAGCACTTCCAAGAGAGGAACCGTGGTGGAAATTTCTAGGGAAGAATCAGCAGGTGGCTTCCCAAGGTGACCACCGAGAAGGATGACACAAAAGGACAGGTACATCCTACTTCTTTCCCAGGAGGACTTGGGCATGTTGCGGGCAAAAACCCCAAACTGCAAGCCACAGAGGTGAATTTCAACAGAATGACGGAGCCCAAGTTTCCAGCTTCATCAGTCATCCTCCTCGAAGCTTCTCTGGTCCCCTCAATTTATATGCACCCCGGCTCTGGGGTGTCTCGGCCCAGAGCTGAGAAAGAGCAAGATAGGCAGCAGTGAAGGTGTTTCCGTAGGTCACAGAGCCGTCCTGGAGGACAGGCCTGAAATCACCCACTCTGGGGGCCAAGGGATGTCTGGGGGCACTCTGAAAGTGAAAGTCAATCAGTCGTGTCTGACTCTGTGCGACCCCATGGGCTACACAGTCCAGGGAATTCTCCAGGCCAGAATACTGGAGTGGGTTGCTATTCCCTTCTCCAGAGGATCTTCCCAACCCAGGGATAGAACCCAGGTCTCCCGCACTGCGGGCAGATTCTTTGCCAGCTGAACCACAGGGGAAGCCCAAGAATACTGGAGTGGATAGCCTATCCCTTCTCCAGCAGATCTTCCCGACCCAGGAATCAACCCTGCACTGCAGGGGGATTCTTTACCAACTAAGCTATCAGGGGCGCTCTGGTCTCTGGAAAAAAACTGAAACGTGCATCTGCCTGATGGGTTCCAGCATCCCCACCCATTGCTGGGAGAGATAGAAGGCACTCACAGCCCGTGTGTTTAATTACAGATTTCTGCCCATAGTTTTATCCACGACCCATTACTCTGGTTCTCAACTCTTGGGCTTGTGCTGTATTTTCCTTCTTCAAATGGTCTGCATTACTCAGCTCTTATTAAAGGATCATAATAATAACTTCAGAGCAGGGTACTGCCCTTTACAAAGGAATTCGGAGAAACTGCCAGGGACCGAGGAAGTGAATGGAAGTCATTTTAGTGGACGGAAAAAGTGAATGAGAAAAGGGCTGGAAAAAAATGTAGGGAAGTAGGAGGAGGGAGAAGGCTGTCACTCACATCTCTAAATATCTGAAAGTTATCTGGTGATGACTAAGACACACGTACATAAAGTAAAATAGAAGAGATTTTCCACTGGGTGAGAAGATAAGGCTTGACCTGGTGGCCCAGGACACCAGCACCATGGCTTCTGTTTCAAGATCACTCATTCCCTCCCTGGGGACCCTTGGCATTGTCATCTGGCCTCCCTGGGCTCCAGCTGCGTGGCTTACAAAATTAGCGAGCTAAGTTAAATGACTAGACAGCAATAAAAACTCTATGGTTCTGTCCATGGATGATAAAATAAAAGAAAGTACTCCTCTGACTTTTCAGAACATTTTGGTTTCATTTCCAGAAATTTAAATATATATATATAGATAGATAGATGAGGTTAGCAATGTGCCCTGAATGGGTGAAAAATAAGCCTGCCCAAGGCCAAGGAACTGAGACCTTCTGAGAGGGCACTGATAAACCTTCCCACCAAGCCCTCGTCCCTGTCTGCAGCATCTGAAAATGAAGATGCTGGCAGTGTGGAATCATAGATGTGACCTGGAGAGAAATAAAAGGTAGGTGTTTCCTAAGATAGAGAAAAGGGGTGGGGGGATCACATTTTTTAATGTATTTCAAACATAAACTTGGGCTCAGTGGTAAAAGAATCCACCTGCCAGTGCAGGAGATACTGAAGACCCGAGTTCCATCCCTGGGTTGGCAAGATCCCCTGGAGAAGGAAATGGCAACCCACTCCAGTATTCTTGTCTGCAGAATTCCACGGACAGAGAAGCCTGGTGGGCTACAGCCCATGGGGTCACGAAGAATTGTTCACGACCGAGAGACTGAGTATGCGCACAAAAATGAACGCAGCCCAGGCCCTCATCGAGTCTATTAAAGTTCCCTGTCCCCATCACCCATCTGAGATGGTCTTTACACCAGGAAGTTCAAACCATAACTCTGTGGCTCCATGGGATATATATTATCAAGGGATGTAAGACAAAGCGCACTTGAATTCATCCTAATTTCAAAAATAAGCTTCTGTGGGACTTTGAGTGGAGGGATGGGGATGGCAGAGAAGGCCAGTGATGATACCCAGGAGCCAGGGCCTGGGAGCTCCTTCCACCACTCAGTGGGGATTCTCACTGATTCTAGGGAAGAAGCCAAACTGAATACCTGTGACCATCCCTTCAGGCCATGGAGAACCAGGCAGAGGAGTTAGGAAGAGGAAGCTTCTTTTTGAGTAGTCTCCTTCTCTCCCAGACCCCAGGGCCTGTCCGTCTGGGATCATCTCTTGGTCAGCTCTTAACCACTGCTTTCTGCACAGTTGATCTGAAATCGACTGCATGCTCACTCTGATCTCCCATTAAAACAGGCTGAAAACAATGCGCTGGGCTCTTTCTCCTCCTGTGTCCTAGCAGCCAGAAACTGTGGGTCAGCTCTTAGGACCACAGCAGAAGCTTTCTCCAAATGAATGTGCTCTGAGGGTGGGCAGGAAAGGGGACAGAAGTGCACGCCTTCCAGGGCTGAGGTGGGGGTGGAGCACCCAGGAAGGCAGCAAACAACATTCCAGGGAGGACTCCCCAAGTGCCAGGATTTTTGCATGGCTGACCCACTCTCTCAAGAAGGAACTCTGCCTAGGGACTTTCCTGGCGGTTCAGTAGCTAAGACTCTGAGCTCCCAATGCAGGGGGCCCAGGCTCGATCCTTGCTCAGGGAACTAGACCCCACATGCTGCAACTAAAGCCCGGCATAGCCAAGACTGGCATGCTGCAGTCCATGGGGTCACAAAGAGTCGGACACGACTGAGCGACTGAACTGAATTGATATATGTATATATATATATATATCTTTTTTTTTTTTAAGAATGAACTCTGTTTAGCCTCATGGGTCAAAGGTAACAGGCTTACATTTTATGATTTGAAATGCTCCTGCCAATAGCCGGTGGGCAGGCTCATCTGTTGACTGAACACGCACGCACGTGGCTGCAGGGGTCAGGAGGAAGACAAGCGCTGGGTATCTGGACAATGCAGTCCACCTCTGGCCCCTGGTCACCTTCCTCCCTTTCCTATTTTTGCTCCTTTCTGTCTTCCTGCTATCCTTCCCCTGACCCCTCCTCCCATAAGCCATGCAAGGCTAAGACCTTCAGTCCAAGGCAAGCTGCATTTTTTTTCCTTTCCCTCAAACTGCTATATTTGAAGTTTAAAAAAATAAAAACAAAATACAAGTTGACTCTCGGTTTAGATCAATTCATTCTAGTGAGCCCACAGTGCTTCAAAAAATGGAGTGTTTGAAGTGATTTGACAATTCATTGCCCAGGAACCTGGGAAGAGAACTCACTAAATCAGTTGGCAGAGTGGTCCCGCTGCCGCAATTACGTGGCCTGTGCGGACAAAACAGGGCTCTTCGGGTTTGTAATTAATTTCGGTAGGAAGAAAAGGTAGGACACAGTGTTCCCTTGATGTTTCTAGAAATAAGCAGAAGAACTCAAGATGTAGGCCCATTTTGATTAGGTTACCTGGGGTCACGAATACGCTTCCTTCTCCCTAATGACATCAGCTCAGGTTTTTTTTCCCATAGCCTTGAGCACTTCTCCACACCCATCTGCACCTTAAATTCCTCCATCCTTCTTCCCTGGGTAGCCAGAGTGAGGACCTCGGGCATCTCTGGCCTCACCCACTGCACCTACAGCATCCTAAAAGCTTCCTGACCCATCTGCTCATTAGCCATTAAAAAAAAAAGCCACACTGTTCCTCCCTCAGAATGATTCTCATCTCCAAGACTCTAATGAATCAACACAGGGTGAGGAGGAGGAAGGAACGGATTGGAATGTGAGCGGGCTGGTTCAGAACTGAATGTCAACAGGGAGCCCTTCTCTGAAGCCGTGTTCTGGGCAGAGCCTCTGCCCCTGGAGGCCTCGACAGGCCCTCACTGAACAGACAGCCCCAGGGAAGCGTCGACAAAGCTGTTCGGGAACACTGAGCTCAGCGGCGGGGACGACCTGTGGTCCGGCAGCTTGAGTCTCAGCCTGGGCAGGTGCAAAGGGAGGGTCAGATGAGGCTGAGATCCTGGTGGGAAGTGGGGTCCCACGTGGGAAAGGCAGGCGCCCGATGTTCAGGGCTCTCCCGAACCAGAGCCTGGCTCCACCTCTGGTCCCCAAGGCCACCTCTCTCCCTGCCCTGGGGTCCAGCTGAGAGTCCATGCTCACATGCTTCGGTGTGAGAGCTGGTGGGTTCCCTGCAGATGTGGGGTGCAAGGGGATGGCTCACACAGACGGCAAGGTCTAATCACTTCTGAAAAAGACTAAATCTGTTCCTCCCTGCAGGGGCTGGAGAGGAGAGAGAGAAGCCCACCCTGAGGGGTGCGCACAGGGCAGGCTGAGGGCCAGTCAGGCTTGGACACCCGAGGAGGCAGATGGCCCATCCTGAAGTACATCCTTCTTTTGACCCTTCTATCGCTCCCACAAACATCCCTCCTGCTCAGCCCGTCTGCTCATCTACCATCTTCACAGAGGCTCACACGCTGGAACAAGTCGAATAACCTTTGCCGTCTCAGAAAGGAAATGCCTTTGCTGTACTATTTCAAGGAGTACGGAACAGAGCCCACGTCCCACCTCCTCCGTGGACCTCCGAGGAGTACACATCCCTTCTCTCTCACTTTCTCCAGGGAGGACTCATTACAGTGTGAATATTTATCTCTTTCTCCCCTGCCCAACAAGACAATCTGCACCCCAAACTCCCTGGGACAGGAAGCAGCGACCTCCAAGCAAAGTGGGAGCGTGGCGGGTACCATGCGGGCACACCCAGGAGTCAGTGGGCAGCTCCCGCTAATGTGCAAACTCACCCTGCCACGCCTGGTGAGGGAGAGGTTGGGGTGGGCTGCGATGTGCCTAAGTGGTCCAGAACTGAAAAATAAGTTTCTCTGATCTGTCCAAGGTCACTCGGGGAGTGTCCTGGATGGCTCGCTCATGCTCCGTCCCCTCCCCCACCCCCTTAAACACAGAAACGGGCTCTGTCCCCTACCTAACAAGCATCAACACGACGGCTTCCCAAGCACTGATCAGGCGAGCCTGCAGCTGCTGGAAGAGGTGCTGTGAACTGAATAAAATCAGGAGGTGAATTTGAGGGAGAAGCAGCCCACATTTACATAATGGTCTGAGGGCTGAAACTCATCACCCTTCCCATGGCTACCTCTCTCCCCCAGGCTCGGAGAGAAATGGCCCCCACGGCATCACACTGAGCCGCACACCCATACACACACTAGTCACCCTAGTTTGGGGTGGGCTGAGGATTCAGCGTGGTGAGGCAACGGGGACATCTCCCTCCAAGGTCACAGCCCACAGGACAGAGGCCAGCACCAGCCTCCTCAGGCCACCTGCATCCTCCCAGAGGATGATGAATGAACTCAGTAAGAGGCAGAGGAAAAGGCAAGGGACAGGTTTCCCCAAGGGGTGCAGACAAGAACGGCCTGGGGACGAGAGAAACCCAAAGAAAGCTTCATGGGAATCAGCCAGCTGGAGACCACAGCCAGCCTGGAAGGGGTGATGAGAGGCCAGAACAGTCAAAGAAAGCAAAGGTGGACAACCCTGGGAACCTGGAGGGAGAAGCAGAGGAGTAAGGACCCCGCACACCTGCTTCAGGAAGGGGAGCCAAGAGAGAGGATTGTTTGCCAGATGAAACCCGAAGGACAGAGTGCCTTGCCCTTATTTTGCTCTCCACCCCCCGGTCCTCTGCTTTTAAGAACCAGGACTGACCACAAACTACTTGTCACAACTCCTCCATCATTTTCCCTCCAGCCACTGACTTACTCCCTGAGAGGCAAGGTGGCGGTGGGATGGAGCAATGGTGCTTCAGCATTAATGAACGATGACGATAAACCCACCTCCTTTTGGAAGCTCAGTTCCAACACTCAAGTTTGTCAATATTAAAGTATTCATACTTTGTGGATTTTGACTCAAAATCAGCCACAGAGCATCATCTTTTCTCAACTCCCTCAGTATCCAGGGGAAAAAAAAAAAAAAAGAGATGCCCAGAAATTTCTATCTGCCTTTCTCTCTCTTCATCAAGGTACAGGTGATTAATGTCCTCAGCAGTGAGGGAAGAAGGTTTTCAGGCTAAAAGGATAACAAGCCGAGTGCAGAGATGAGCTGAAGCTCTAGGACTCTGCGTGGGAGCCTGCAGGCAAACTCAGAAGGAGGGCTGGTCTAGGGGGTGGTCTCCATGAGTAGGGCAGTGGCCACATCATGTGCCAGAAACCGAGGCACGTTCCAAGGCAGGGTTTGTTCCTTGAAAGACTCTGCTGAACCATGTCCAGCCATTCATCAGAGCTGAGCTTGTGTCCCCTGGGTGCATGGTTCCCTGAGTTGTAAAGAGAGCCTGGTTTCCCCATTCCCTCGGCTTGGACCTCCCAAGGGGTGCTCCAGAAGCTAGGGTGGCAGTGTGGGGGGCAGTCACGGTGGAATGCTGGACAACCATATCTTGAGCCCTTGGCATAAGTTTTGGCAGGAGGCAGCCCCCCACTGCCTCCCTGGTGTAAGCAGTGAAAGATGCCCACCGGCTTGAACATAGCAAGCAGCATTCACTCTGAGTTCTGCCCACGGGGCTTAAAAGAACAAGTCCTCCAGTCTCAGCAGGGCAGATAAGCATCCTACTCGGCAGGATGCAATGAAGAGAAACCATCTGCCCTTGGTCAAGACGGAATGCACAGATTTGAATTCCTGCTTACCCAGGAGGCTCCCTTTCCCTATCACCCCCATCTCTCTAAACACCCGGGAACACTCAGTCCACACTCTTTTCAGTAAGGTTCCAACACTGTTCAGCTCCCTATATCCAAGATGACTGCTCTGGCTTGATTCAGAAAACCAAATACAATAAGCGCCTACAGCGAGGTGCCCACCTGCCACGAAACCTGCACCCTGGAACCCCACCCGGGATTATTGGAAGGTGCACAATTCTTACACTCAAACTCGGGGATTCCACCAATGTATATTTGGCCCTGTAAATGCCCCTACCAACCAAAGCGTGCGTTCCCCGTTCTGAAGAAATGGAGCAGAGGGCGCCGAAGGCTCTGATTTATTGCCTGTCAAAGAGGCAGGGGAGGGAAGTTGACTTAAGAGAGTGGAGGCAGCCCGGGGAGGGCAGTGGGTGAGATGCCAAGAGGACAGGGAAGCCTGAGAAGAGGGGTGAGCCGCCGGGGGAGAGGCTGGGGGGAGGGGCGGGGCCCCCCACTCACCCCGGGCGGCCGCGCTCACCTGTGGATGTTCATCTCCCGCGGCGGGCGGTGGGCCTTGTCGTAGGAGACCTTGGCGAAGACGCCGGCCACGATGACGAAGGCGATCACCCCGCAGGTGATGTAGACGGTGAAGTTGGTCTTGTCCTTCTCCGGGTCGTACTTGTTCTCGGGCCCCGGCGACACCACCTTGGTGCTGGGCGTCTGCACCCACACCGGGCTCTGGTAGTTGGTGCACTGGCGCTGATCCAGCTTCTCGTGGCGCTTCTTGCAGCAGAAGCGGTAGTAGCAGGTGCCGCAGCAATACAGGTAGCCGCTCTCGCTGTTGTTGCACTCGAACTCCTTGTCGTACTGGCCGCTCACGTCGTAGTAGCCCCAGCACGTCTCGTAGGTGACGGCCGCGCTGGCCGCCGCCACCGCCGCTGCTGGCTGTCCCCGCCGGCTCCCCGCCTCCGGGCCGCCGGGCGCCCGGACGGTGCCGTTCAGCTCGCGGCCGCCCCGGGCCAGGGCGCCCCCGGGCCGCCGGCCCCCGACGGCCGCGGCGCCGGCGCTCAGGGTCCGGTTGGCGGCACGGCCGCGGGCGCCCCAGGCTCCGGGCAGCAGGTCCAAGGGCTGGAGCGAGAGCAGCGGCAGCAGCAGCAGCAGGAGGCGCCGCAGCGCCATGGCGGGGCCGGGCGGGAGGGCGCGGGCGGCTTCCGTGGCAGGCCGCTTCCCGGGCCGGCCGGGCTCCGAGGGGGGCCGCGCGGGCCGGGCGAGCGGCGCGGGGCAGTCAGCGGCGCCTGGGCGATGGCGCCATCGGGGCGCGGGCGGGCGGCGGGCGGCGGGCGGCGGCGGCGGCAGCGCGCGGTGCGCACGGACCGGCCCAGCGCGGGCGGCCGGGGCTCAGGCTGCGCGCCGGCTCCGCGCTCCCCCCGCGGGCTCGGCGCGCCTCCCGGGCAGCCCCATCCCCCGCCGGCGGCGGCAGCGGCGGCCCCGTGCGCGGCTTGGCTCAGGCGGGACCCGAAGCCCGGCTCCAGGCGGCGGCAGCAGCGGCGGCGGCGTGGCCCCGTCCGGGCGGATCCTGCGGGACAAGACGGAGAGCCGGTCACGGGGTGGGGCGACTGGGAGGCGGGCGGCGAGCGGGGAGGGAGCGCGCAGCCCTCGAGGAGCGAGGCTGGGGCCGGGAGGGGCGCGGAGCCCGCTCCCGAGACGGGGCCCGGCGGCCCCGGGGCGCACCGGCCGCCCGATCCCCGGCCGCCGGCCCCGCGCGCGCGCGCCCCCGCCGGCTCCCAGGGACGGAGCTGGCCGTGGCCGGGGTCGGGCGGCGAGCAGGGGAGCGCGCGGGGCCCGACCTCACTCACTCACCATGCCCGGCTGCGACTGCAGAGGCGGCGGCGCGGCGGCCGGAGCGGGCGGGCTGGCGAGCCGGAGCCGCCGGCTGGCAGCCTGCACTAGTGCCGGAGCGTGTGTGAGAAGAACGAGGGAGACACGCACTCACACACCCGCACACGCGGGAGCGCCGCGCGGGGAGGGGACGGCCGGGCCGGCAGGGGAGGGGAGGGGAGCGGAGGGGGGCCGCCGCTCGCCGCCGCCCACGTCTGCGCTCCCGGGCGCCCGGGGAGGGGGCGCTCCTCTCCGTGGCTCCGCGATCGCGACGCGAGCTCCTCTCCGAAGCTCCGCATCACCAGAGGCCAGGACGCCGGTTCATTCCCACGGCGAAGAGGGGCCCCGGAGCCGGGGGTGTGAGGAGGGGGGCGTCCCTTCTGGAGCCCGCCCGCTCCGGCCGGGCCCAGAGCTCGTGGCCGCTTCCACCCCTCCCCGGTCCGGGCGTGCGCGACCCGAGCGGGTGTTGGGGTGTCTGCGAGCCTTTGCCTCTCCCTAGTGGCGACGCTCGTAGCAGAGGGACGCGGTCAGGCCCATTGCTACAGGTTCCTAAACTGAGACCTGAGGTCACGTGGCTCGCCTGAGGTTACCCGGCCGCCGGCGAGGGGGGCTTAGGAGCTCCCCGCCTTGGCACTCTGCTCTCCCACCGGTTCCCCATCCTCCCTCGTGCATACAGGCAGCCCTGGGCAGGCCTCCTTTCCTCTTTCTGGGACTTTCCCCAGAGCATCGGGACAGAGTTAGAAAAAGTCTCTGAGACTCAGCTATGAAATGCCTTCGCTTTAGCTGATGGGGGCTGGGGGTGGGGATAGTGGAGAAGGGGGCATTCCTGCGTTGTTACTAGTTGGGTCTCTAGAAAGCAGGCCTAGGTCTAACTTTCAAAGCCGTGAAGCCACCCAAGGGGGAGTTATAATCATCATCTGACCATGATGTCAGGGTGAGGGGCGGTGGAGGAGGGGGGCAGGAAAGAAAATGAGAACGAAAAGTAACGTCCAACATTCTGCCCGTCCCAGCCTGTGAGCAAGTGCCCAGGTACTTAGGTTGAAGGCAGGGGACAGATCCTCCCTGTGTGGGCAGTAGAGATTGTCCCCAAAGCTGTCCATATAGTCCCAAGTGTGACCCGAATCAAGGACCCCCGTGCAGGAGGGGCAGAGCGGCTCTTCCCCCATCCGGAATGCATCAACAGGTCTGAAACCCCCATCCCCAGACACCAGGGGGAAGTCTGGATCCTGGGATGGGGGGGTTTCACAAACTCCCCTGGCAGCCCCACACTTGCTACTATCTCTCCATCTCCTCCCTTTCCCCCCACACCCTCTGCCACCCACCCCACCCCCAATTCTCTCTACTCAGCCACTGCCTTCTTTTTGATGACTGTTCAAGGAGCGTTTATTTAGTCAGTCCTTACTCTCTACCCAGGTGCTGAGTGCTGAGATAAAAGATGGACAAGACAGTCTGTTTCCTCAAGGAGGAGGAGCTGGTAGATTGGGCAGGCAGATAACAGTTTGAGGACCTTATCCCTGGTTATGTCCCATGACAAAGGGGGCACAGGGTGCTCCAGGAGGCAACCAGGAGAGGAAAGGGGGGTCAAAGGCAGCCTTTTCCATGAGGTAAGGAGCAAAGTCTCCAAGAAGGACTGAAAGTTAACACAGCCAACAAGAGTGAAAGGGCACTCCCTGTGAGAGGGACCATCGCTCGCAAAACCCAGCAGACAGGAAAGAATGAGGGTATGAGAGCCTGGGAGACAGCAGCTGAGCATAAACTTGGAGGGAGTCTTCCAAATAAAGCTGGCAGAAGGGGATTGTATTCCCTGCCAAAGAACTTGAATTTATCCTCCAGTCGATGGGGGACTATTGGTGGGTTTTATTCAAAGCGAAGACGGTCAGATTTCTGTGTTCCCTGGATCTCTAAGTCTGCTGGAGTAAGGATCACTCGATTCGTACTCTTCTGAGAAGAGAGATGTGAAAACCTTTCTGATAATCCAGGTAAAATACGATGAAGGGGTGAAGTAGGTTTCTGGTAGTTGGTGGTCAGAGGGCAGGTTCAGGACAGCATTTAGCAATGGCCATGTTGATATGCCCTAAGGGCCATGTAAAAAGCCCTAAGTGTTGCAATTCAGCACAAGAATTAAGCTCAAGAGAGCAGATAAGAGAAGTATATACATTTGAGAATCGTAACATATGCTTGTGCATTTGGGAATCATAAAAACGTATTCTTTACTTTCAGATTATGTGCGATTTTAAAGTCAATCACTTCCTTTTCTCTTCCCTGAGCTTTCACCTGTCTGTTATTATCCCAAAATTGCCTCTTCCGTATCTGGGAGCTTCCTAGCAATGGATGGAAATATGCCTTCCTCATGTGGGACTCTAGCAAGATTTGATTAGTGGCACTTAGTAAGGAAAATTGCTTTGTCTTTTCAGACCACCCTCACAAATATGTTCTGAATCCCTACACTTGTAGACGGTAGGTAACATCAACAATCTCACAGAAAATAGTAGATCTCAGAATTGAACAGGATGTTAGGGATTATCTGTTCCAACTCTTGGGCCTCCCAGATGGCTCAGTGGTAAAAAATCCACCTGCCAATGCAGGCAACACGGGTTTGATCCCTGGGTCAGGAAGATCCCCTGGAGAAGCAAATGGCAACTCACTCCAGTATCCTTGCCTGGGAAATCACATGGACAGAGGAGCCTGGCAGGCTATAGTCAGTGGGGATGCAAAAGAGTTGGACATGACTTGGTGACAACAACAGCAACAATTCCAACTCTTACTGCATGCAGTACACTTTACATCTTACTGACACTTTGCCCTTTGCAGGTGACCAGGCTGGTGGTCCACCAACACTCATTACCTTCTTTCTCCTTCTAATTTCAACACCTGAGTCGTTGATAGTATGGAAACATCTTTCCTTTGTGGATGTATGTGACTTACTAAAAAGTGCCTGAGAAGCATCATCTTCTTTGACACCTGTACCAACTTCAGACCTCTCATAGGCTCAGGAAACAGTGACCCAATCCCTGGCTCTAGAAGGTGGATCCCAGTTGGGCTGCTGCTGCTGCTAAGTCACTTCAGTCGTGTCCAACTCTGTGCAACCCCAGAGACGGCAGCCCACCAGGCTCCCCCGTCCCTGGGATTCTCCAGGCAAGAACACTGGAGTGGGTTGCCATTTCCTTCTCCAATGCATGAAAGTGAAAAGTGAAAGTGAAGTCGCTCACTCGTGTCTGACTGTTAGCGACTCCATGGACTGCAGCCCACAGGGCTCCTCCATCCATGGGATTTTCCGCTGAGCCAACCATAATAATCCCATTCCTGTTACCAGATTGGTTAAGAATGGACATGTGATCCAGTTCTGGCCAATGTGAAGTGTGGGAACTGTTGGCAGATTCTGGGGACATTTTTCTTGCTCTTCTTTTTGAAGTGTTTCCATGGATGTTATGAACTTATGGGGGCAAGAGAGTGGACCAAGGAGGGACAGAAACCGGTTATTTAGTTGAAATTGCTGTTCAGTTTGGTAGTCATTAGTGCTACTTATGAAATATCTCTGCTCTTCCAGGCAGATGGTAAGAATTGCAATTCCTGGCCCTTTAGTGAGTAGGAGGGAGAGTGACTTAATATACCACTGGTCAAAAATCACGATCATGGAGGGGTGGGATGGGGAGGGAGATGGGAGGGAGGTTCAAAAGGGAGGGGATATATGTATACCTATGGCTGATTCATGTTGAGATTTGACAGAAAACAGCAAAATTCTGTAAAACAATTATCCTTCAATAAAAAGTAAATAAATTTTTAAAAAAATCATGAGCAAAGATGGTGGATGTTCGTTCTGAACCAGAGCATCTGGTTACTGCTTTAAGATACCATAGAGCTCTCGTTTTCTCCTGAAGTGGTGATCAGCAGTGCTCCAGGTGGGAGTGGCTTTGTTGTCCGGAAGTGATGTCAGTGAGGAGAGCCACACAGTTAATAAGAATAGTGCCCCACCGTGGATGTGCAGCTTGAGTGAAAATACACGTTTTTTCCTTAAAACCACTGGAATTGGGTCTGTCATTGCAGTGTATCCTAACACATCCTGACTGATACACTGAAGCTCACAGAAGGGACGTCATGGAGCCATTCAGGGAGTTTTGCCCAGGGCTCTCACAATGCCAGTCTTCCAATAACATGAGATAATTAAGCTTCCTGTGTCAAAGCCTCTTTGAATCCAGAGTTCTTACTACAAGCAGGCAAAGGCAATCCTAATGGATATATCATGTATTTTCTGTCTCCATTCTGGCTTAGGGTTTCCACCTAGCTGTTCCAGACAAACGACGGCCACTTCTCTTCACAAGACATGGCATCTGTTTGTCCTCCCTTTGAGGCTAGGCCAGCCTTGTGACTTGTCTTGACTGACAGCCATGTGGCGGAAGTGATGCTCAGCCAGTCTGAGTTTAGCCATTATGAGGCCTGACAACGTCTTCCTTTATATTCTTGAGACTGAGCCTCTATATGAGAAGCACAGGCTGCTTGTTATGTTCAATGATGAGGAGTGAGGCCATCACATAGAGAGAGACCCTGGGGAGACGAGATGCTTGATACCTTTGGCATCTGATTTGCAACTGAGCTCCCAGTGGAGTGAAGAAAGGACTGGACCCAAGTAAGGCCAGAAGAAGAATCATCCATCTCAGCCCCAGACAACGCACGGAATCATAAGAAGTGACAGATTCGTGTTGTTGTAGGTGTCTGAAGCCACTAAGTGTTGTGATGGTTTATTACAACACAACAAACAGCTAAGGCAACCCACATATCACAGCATAGACACTGAACAGGAATGTATGAGCTGCAACTTTTGGCCACTAGATGTCTGAAGCTATTTTTCATGAGCTGCTGTGTGAGTTTACTGGGGATGCCTTCACAAAAGACCACGAACTGGGTGGCCGGCAGAACAGAAAATGATGAGTTCACAGTCCTGGAAGCTGGAAGTCTGAAATTAAGGTATGGGCAGGGTTGGTTCCTTCTAAGAGCTGTGAGGGAAGGCTCTTTTCTAGGTTGTAGATGGCTGTCCTGTACCCATGATGTTCTTGTATGCATGTGGGTCTCTGAGTTCCCCTCTTTTTATGAGGACATCAATCATTTTGGATTAGAGCCCACTCCAATTACTTCATTTTAACTTTATTACCTCTGTAAAGATCCTGTCTCCAAATAAGGTCACATTCTGAAGCCCTGCAGGTGGGGACTTCAACTTATGAATTTGGGGGTGGGGGAGGGGAGGCACCATTCAGCCCACACAGATAATGAATGGAAGGGTGATGTGCGCTGTACAACACAAGATGAAAATGTGTGTGCAAATGAAAAAGGAAAGAAGAGAGGACAGTCAGGTTTGCCATCTTTCATTAGAGAGATGTTAAAGAATTGCAGTTCAGGCCGTGTTGGAGATGAGTACTCTTTTTCACACCCTCTTCAAGACTGCAAGCAATTGCTCTAGTGAAAGAAGAGAGATTCCAAATAGGAAGCATGGGAAAGGGTGCTCTGTCTTCCCTTGGTGGTCCCCACGTAAAGGTGGAGTTAGGGAAGTTTGCATCCTGCATAGTTAAAACTCTGGAATTGTAGCAATTCAGAATTTGCAAGAACTCAGAGCCTCTAGACACTTTTTTCAAAGCAGACTTCTAGTTGCCCAGACAAGTGAGGGCAAAAACTATTATCCCCATGGCTAGCTTGGCTCAGGATTAACTCACATCTGCATTCATTTATTCAATCTTTATTACTTATTGTCCCAATCTGCCTGCCAATGCAGGAGACACGAGAGAGGCAGGTTTGATCCCTGGGTCGGAAAGATCCCCTGGAGGAGGAAATGGCAACCCACTGCAGTATTTTTGCCTGGAAAATCCCATGGACAGAGGAGTTTGGCAGGCTACCGTCCCTGGAGTCCCAGCAGAGCTAGACCCTTAGTGACTAAACAACAACAAAGAAATGTTTCTTCCTTAGTTAAGTGTCCAGCAACTCGCTAGGACACAGACTCTTTTAGTTAGGTCGTGAGCTGCACAGCCAGGAGGGTGCCTTAGCAGGTTCAGAGCAACGTCGGAGATGCTCTGGAAACACAATTGAAGAGTCTAATGTATGAGCTGCTTGTGAACTCAATGTCTTAACACTGCTTGAGAAGAGGCTTTCCTTAAGGGGCTGCTTTCCCACTGTGATTATGTAGGGCTATCCAATGTGGTTTTCTCCACATTTGTTGCAAAATTATTAGCAAAGATAGGTGAGTATGCATACACTTTTCCACTTTTAAGTCCCAAATGTAGAACCCTACAGTCAGAATCAGTCTGGCTATTGTGACTCTTAAGAATAAGATCAGATTACAGCACTAAATGATTGAGAGTAGTTTGAGATCTCCCCCTTTTCATGTATACAAAGCCATTCTGTATTGTTTGAGTCACAAAGCAACTCATTTTAGTCGAGTATTTCCTTGGTAAACATATACTGAGCCATTTTCAAAGGACGCATGTAGCTGGATCTATGGAATGTGATTTCTCTGCATAGCATTGCATCCAGTCACTCCTTATGGTAGTGACTGGCTACGACAGTGATCACAGGCTACGACAGTGATCTCTGAGATGACACCCTCCCTCTGTGCCCATGGCAGACATCACTAATCAATTATGGAACCCTTTCCTGCTGAGACCAGGCATAGCCTCAGAAAGCCCTTCCACATACAAAGCTCCAAAAAGCCAGCAGGGATTAACTATAGTTGGAATTAGTACAAGAAATAAATCCTATTTGCCTAACAGCTCAGTGAGAGGTGACAGTCTGGGTGGCTCGCATAGTTCTGTTACTTTCTGTAGACATGGATTTAGAATTCTGTTCCAATTATACAGTTTTATGGCCCCAAACTGAAACATTTATGAAAGGAAGAGAGTGAGAATTGCAAGGGACACCGACGTCATTGGTCATTATGTGCTTTCTAGTGAAAGACGTCACTGATTTACAGCTCGGAGAAACACACGCTGGGTTAGCACTTCCTGCGAAGAGTGATAATGAAGAGTTTGCCAAGCGAATGCCAAAGGTAATCATGTTACAGCCTCTCTCAGATACTCATGTGTAGATTCTGTGCATCGCTGTTCCGTTTTTCTCTTTGGTTGCAATTTATTGATGTTTTATTCAAAACCACCATGAATTAACCTACAAAAGTATATTTCCCTATAAAACTAGGAGGCCTGTTACGAGCGCATTAAACATAGATGTGATATTTTCCTGGCATAGGCTTCTCATCAACCTGTGTTTTATGTCAGTACAAACTGTTTTTCATGCTTCTGTGTCCTACCTTCAGATCACATCTTTTGTGTCTGTTGTCACGTGGGTCATCTTGAATTCTGTTTCTGACTCCTGGGAAGTTAAACCTGCCATAGACAGGGATATTTTCAGTAGAATAAGTACATGTGATTAAAAAAAAAATACCCACTAAAAATGGTTGGTGTGGCTTTTTCTTTTAAAGGGAAAAAATTTTTGAATTAACTAATTGGATCTAACCCACTGATCTAATCCAACTGACTAGGCACAAATTGGTCATTAATACAGCCAAATGAATAAACAGCAATTCTTGATTCTGTGTCAGGATGTAGACAGTATCTGGATGGACCATCTGTTGGGTGAGTGCCAAACTAAGGGTGACTCACCAAATCGACAGGTGCCATCATTTAAATAACTGGGGTAACTGGGCTGAAAGGACCAATTTTGTTATTGTTAACTCCTGTCAATTTTCAAAATTACTGACTTGATCCTGGAGTGACTTCTGTGGACAGAGGTCCATTCTAACACCCTCTGTCTCGATCAAGACATTGAATAGAGTGTGGAGGTGGGTCCTGCGGGAGTCAGGGAGCAACTGAAGGAGGGAGGGCTGGCCTGAGACATTTGGCAAGGGAATTTCTGGGGACAGTTGGCCAGCGAGCCTGATAACTATTTTTTGACCTTTGCTTGAGGGTCTGGTTTTCTAATTATTTTTCAAGTCCTGGCTCAGCACCTGATGGTGCTTGTTCATTTTATCCTCACTTCCCAGCTCCCAGCTCCATCTCCTAGAAGCCCAAGATTAGGGAATGGAGTTGAATTCCCTCCAAAGCCTTGTATAGGAGAAAGTCACCTTGAAGAACAAGGTCTTGATAGTATTGGTATGGTGACAGAGGCAGCTCCCGGGTTGTAGACAGCACAGATCAAACAGAGAAACTGGGACCAGGGTAATCCCAAGACACTCAACACTGGAGTTGTGCTCAGGCTTTCTAGAATAAGCACAAACTCTGAAATTGCATGTGAAGAGTGAAGTAGAGAGTTCGTTTAGCACCAGGCAGTTGCACCAGAGGGCTTCCCAGGTGTCTTAGTGGTAAAGCATCTGCCTGCCAATGCAAGAGATCTAGGAGACACAGGTTTGATCCCTGGGTCAGGAAGGTCCCCTGAAGAAGCAAATGGCAACCCACTCCAGTATTCTTGCCTGGACAAGAATCGCATGGACAGAGGAGCCTGGTAGGCTACAGTCTGTGGAGTTGTAAAAGAGTCAGACATGGCTGAGTGACTGAACAACAACAATGTCCTCCGTTACTTCCAGCAGAGCTCTACTCACAGCAGTGGATTTCACAAGCATGCACAACATGCTTATTGCACAATGTTCATGTTTAAAAATGCATAATTGACCATTATTTTTTTATTCCATTTCATGTTACCCTTCCCTCTATTGTTTCAGTTCAGGATCTTCTCAGGTTTTTATTTTCCATCAATATCTTCCCATTTCTACATATATGCCCCCAGGGTATTTTTTAACATGTTTAATTTCAAGACATGCTAGTCCTTCTGAGAGATAATATATTCCAGGAGGAGAAAGAAAATTTGGCAAAAGGACTTATGAATTTGACCTGGTTTCTGATCTTCAAGTTGCTTATTGTCCTATCTCAGAATTTCCTGGTTTTTTGCTCTGTCATTTTTGTGGAGACCACACAGGGTAGGACAGTGATTCTCCACCTGGGGTGGTGAGGAACCTCTTGAAATTATAGCAAAATTGTATGTGCACGCAAGTGCACTATTTTTAGGAGACACTTCATCAGACAGTCAAATGAATTCAGACCCCAGAAGAAAAATGAAACCATCAGTAAAGAACAAAAACCCTAAGAACTAAGTTCAGAAGACCTCAATGCCAGTCCTCGGGTTACTGTTTACCAGTTCAGGGACTAGTACACGGCCTCTTGGGGCACAGTTTCCTTTGCAGTAAATTGGGAGGGTAATTCTCACCTTTCTTACAACACAGGGTCATGAGGATCAAATGAGACCGTAAACGATAAAATATCGGAAACTCAGAAGCTCAACCAAAGCAATCATTTTTCTCATGCTGCCAAATCTTTCAGTTACGGGAAAACATAAGGGCTGGATCAGAAGTCAGACCGGTTCTGGCAACAAGGAATGTGCTGTTTTCAAAGCACGTTCATGTCCTCCAGTGATATTTAAGTCTTCCTGAATTCCTCACTAGTTCTGTGTACAGATGCACGGGCAACACAGGCATTGTGGCCGTAATCCAGTTTATTCAGTCAATTACCTGAGCACTTGAACTAATATGATAATATATTCTTGCTCCACTGTTTCTTTCTGGTCCTGCCTCTCGCTTCTGGTGAATGAACATTCCCCAGGGCATAGCCCTTGTGTGATCAGCTGCCCTTTGCGCAGTGACTCTTTAAAGAGGTTTCCAGAATTAGCTGTGTATGTGGCATTGACCGTGTGACCAGCTCCAGCGACACTGATCTAGGAATAAAGGATGGAAGGGTTCGACGTTTTCCCTCCAACAGCGAAGGGCTTTGACCTAAGTGGAGCCCTGGATGGTTTTGGAGTCTGAGACCAGAGTGATGTCAGCTAGCAAATGAAACAAAGAGCCAGGTCAAAAGAGGCCAGAGTGAGAACCCAGAGGGATGAGGATATACTTTATTACCAAGAGAGTGACACCTTTTAATTGGTGAGCGTGGCAAATAAAGAGGTGGCAGTCCCAGCTTGCTTCTGATTTGCTCATGCACAGAGTGGGTTTGCGACAACAGAAATCCTTTCCTCTCACTTTGTTTAGAAGTTGTGATTTTGATTAGGAAACAAAAGGCCACGCAGGAGACAAACTGTGAAATGGAGGGTGGCTTCTAACTGATAAGGACTGAATTTATTAGAAAGTCCCCTGAAATCCAGGCATAATAATGAAATGAAAATAACTTTATAGTCAATAGTTCAACATGAGGGAAAAGTGAAAGTCACTCAGTCATGTCCGATTCTCTGCGACCCCATGGGCTATACAGTCCATGGATTTCTCCGGCCCAAAATACTGGAGTGGGTAGCCTTTCCCTTCTTCAGGGGATCTTCCCAACCCAGGTCTCCCGCATTGCAAGCGGATTCTTTACCAGCTGAGTCACAAGGGAAGCCCAAGAATAACTGGAGTGGGTAGCCTATCCCTTCTCCAGGGGATCTTCCTGACCCAGGAATCGAACCAGGGTCTCCTGCATTGCAGGCAGATTCTTTACCAACTGAGCTCTCAGGGAAGCCCTCATAACTCACATATCTCCTGCTGCGTCTTACAAAGTGTGTTTTTTCTTTTCCTGACTAACATCAGCTTGAAGAGGAAAACGTTAGTCAGGAAAAGAAAAAACACACTTTGTAGGGTGCAGCAGGAGATATGTGAGTTTATGAGGACTGTTTAATTTTGAATAATACATGTGTCAACTCCACGAATCCTTCCCCACGTTTGCTTGTCTCCTGCTAGAGTTCAGTCATCCTACTCTGTCAACAAGCCTAGAACAAATAAATTGGCATGCTGAAAATATTGCTTTCACTTCCAAAGGAGACTACCTGAAATTATAGGCATTTAGAATGGCATTAAATTTAAAAACCACAGCTTGCAGCCACCATAATTTTTTACAACATAGGCATGGTTACGGAAGTGGTTGTGAAACCTCAGGGCTTGGATGGCACTCGGAAGAGTTTTCTTCTCAGTCTGGACCCAGTTTCACATCGTAGTGGTCGCTGATGGTTCTAAGCAATGGTACCAATACCTTGTTTTTAACTAAAGCCCATTCTTGATTTTGATTTCTTCAGTTTTCCCCCTAATATCCTTTTTTCTGTTCTAGAATTGCATCCAGGGTATCACATGACATTCAGTCATCACGCCTATGTAGGCTTCCCTGGTCTGTGCCACTTTCTCAGACGTTCATCGTCTTGGACGACCTTGAGAGACTTGGAGGAGTTTGGGACAGATATCCCGTGGAATGTTCTTCTCCTTGGGTTTGTCTGACGATGTTTCTCATGGTTAGACTGGAGTTATGGGTTTGGGGGAGGAAGGTCCCCGAAGTCAAGTATCATTCTCATCGTATCAAGGAGCCAAGCTATTAACTATGATTTAACTATAATGACATTGACTTGATCGCCGCTGCTGAGGGAACCTTTGTCAGACTTTTCTCTCTCTTCATATCATTCTCTTCAGAAAGAAGTCACTAAGCAGGTCGTGTGCAAGGAATGGGGGTTTACTCTTCATCCCATGAATGGGGTGCACATACATAAATTATTTGGAATTTTTCTGTATGAGAGATGTGTCTTTTCTCCTCCACTAGTATTCAATCATTTATTTACATCAGTTTGAACTTAACGGAGATTTATACCTAAGGCTATAATCTGAAACTGCAATTATTCATTTTCTTGATCAGATTGCCCCAGCTTTGCCCATGGGAGCTCTTTCAAGTTGGCTCTTGGGTACATTGGACATACACGCTGCCATTGGAATTTTTGGTTGTTTTGAACACTTCCCTACTTTTCAGTGCCGTAAGACCTTCTTATGAAGTTATATATTTCCTTCCCCAACCCTGGACTCAGCCACTTCTCCAAAGAGACTTCGACCCTTTTCTTGAAGGATGGTACTAACTTCTCTTTATTATTACTATTTTTTAAATACCTGACTGCAGATAATATGTTAAATGATTTCCTTTTTGTTTTAAAGATTTTTTGATGTGGGTCATTTTTAAAGTCTTTATTGAATTTGTTACAATATTGCTTCTGTTTTATTTATGTTCTTAATTTTTTGGCTGTGAAGCAGGTGGGAGCTTAGCTCCCTGATCAGGGATGGAACCTGCACCCCTGCATTGGAAGGCAAAGTCTTAACCACTGGACTTCTCTTTATTATTTTTAAAGGTATCCATTTATATCACTTTCTCTGAGTCCTCCCATTGTCCTTCTAGGTTCAGGAATCCAATTATTTCCCCAGTTTTTTTTGTTTTGTTTTGCTCCTCTCTTTCGTGCCTTCAACAATCTGCCTTACAGATGCCTCTGAGATTGAGGTTTCTCATCACATTCGAAGCCCCCTCTCTAAAATCTCTCACACTTCTGTCGTCTTTCTACTGAACATCACGTTTTCCCCTCTCTGGCACCTCTAGAGCGTCAGCTTTATGTTGGAAGGAGAGGAATACGAAGAGAAGGAGTGATCTCAAGCGATCTCCTGGGTGGCATATCATTTTTAATTAATGCTGCTGCCATCTCCTCACTTTCCCAGCCAAATTAATGCAGCAAGAATTGTGTTGGCATCTGTGACAGCAAATGGAAAGGAACAGCAGTTTCAAAGGAGGGGGTGACTGCCCCCCACCCCCAATCTGGGCACACTCTGGAGCAAGGCGCAATCCACACGCAGATTGCTGGAGCTCACCAGGCTATGGGGTGGAACTCGGCGGCTCCCAGGAACACACTTCCTCCTCCGTGACTGACAGCGATGCCCACTCTCCATCACGCAGGGAGACTTTGAAGAAGACTGTTTGCTGATGCATTTCCTGCAGTCACGTGGGGAAGGCAGCTTACAGGAAGCTTGGGGGCAAGAAATAAGCACCCCAACACCTGCCATTCATGTCCAGAAAGAACAGGATCACAGAGAGAGCCCAGTTCTCTGTCTTCACTTCAGCCCAGTCGCCCCTTCCCTGCTCCCCATTCATCAGATCACCACCTCTAAGAAAAGTGATGGTTCCTTGCCTATGGCTCAGCAGACGGTCCTCAAGGCCAATGCACCCCAGTGTCCATAGTTCTTGCTAGAAATGCAGAGGGGATCAGGACATGATTTCTGGTTCAGGGCAGACAAGATTAGCCTGTGAGTAGATCACATCAGACAGTGCATTATCTTTAGTATATACACCAACATTCATGCATTGTGTTATATGCATAGATTCTGTGGCTTTTATTAATTTTCTATTTTTCAAAAAAATTTACTAAGCTTTCTGTTTATTCTTTTTAAATTTCTAAGTGTACATCAACAGATGAATGCATAAAGAAGATGTGGAATGTGTATAATACAATGGAATACTGTTGTTATTTCCTTTGCAAGATCGTGGACTACAGCCCACCAGGCTCCTTTGTCCATAAGATTTTCCAGGCGAGAACACCGGGATGGGTTGCCATTTCCTACTCCAGGGATCTTCCTGACCCAGGAATCACACCTGCATCTCCTGCATAGGCAGGCAGATTCTTTACCACTGAGCCACCAGGGAAGCCCACAATGGAATACTACTCAGCCATAAAAAAAAATGAAATAATATCATTTGCAGCAACATGGATAGATGTAGAGATTATTATACTAAGTGAAGTAAGCCAGGCAGAGAAAGGAAAATATCATATGATATTTTTTATATGTGGAGTCTGAAAAAAAGGATACAAATGAACTTACTTATGAAACAGACTTACAGGCAATAGAAAACAAACTTATGGTTACAAAGGGGAAAGGGAGCGGGGGGCGGGGTATAAATCAGGAGGTTGGAATTAATATACTTATACTACTGTATATAAAATAGGTGAACAAAGACCTACAGTATAGCCCAGGGAATTATACTCAATATTTTGTAAAACCTTATAAAGGAAAAGAATCTGAAAGGAGTACATATATATATATATACACACACACATATATATGTATATATATATATAACTGAATCAATGTGCTGTACACCTGAAACTAATATAGGGTAAATCAACTATACTTTAATAAAAATTTTAATTACTAAGCTTATGATTTGTTATCTTTAACTTTCCCAAATAATGTGTGAACACTTCCTTCTTTAAAAAAAAAAAAAACTAAACTAAAACATTACAGAAGAAGCTGAAGGTCTCTCTAACAAGCATACCAACTCCTCCCAAACCCACCTTTACCTTCTCCTTCCCAAATCCCTAGGCAACCACTGTTTGAGGTTTGCTGCCTATTTTCCCAGAGAGAAGGTATGTTTTTTTTAAAAGATACTCAGACTCAGGACTGTCTTATTCAAAACGATACAGCTGACACGTCACTGCCACATGGCTCCCCTTCCTTCCCTTCTTTTCTGGCTGTCACTTAGCCTGGGTTGGCGATAAAATTCCAGGCAATACTTGGAATGTGGACAAGCCGAGATGGCTCTTGTCAAAGCAGAATAATCAGAACGGACGAGAAAGGCTGGGCCTGGAGAAGCATGCAGATGTCCCCATTGATGAATCCGGGCTGGACCAGGTCGAGGGGGCTGGACCCGGGAAATGAGCAAAGGCCAGCCATCAGTCACCAAGAGAAACAGAAGTAGAGGGGAGTGCACAACTGGAGGAAGGATCCAAGCCAGGGTGGAGACAGGCAGAAGGAGGAACATGGTCCTCAGGCCTGGGAGGGACAGGAGAAGCAGGGCCCTGCAGATAAAGCCATGGTCTTTGAGCAGAAACTTGGTGGCAGGCAGGAGACCACATGGTACCCAGGGGAGAGTCCTGCCACGGACTCCTTTTTATACTTTTTATTAATTGTACCCAGACTGAGAAACACACCATTGGCAGGAGCAAAGAAGCCCCCTCTTCTTGTCCCCACTAAAGGATTGAGGTTTTCCTTGGCAACCCTATTCAAGTTTTTTTGTCTTGGTCTTTGAGAACCCCAGAGGCTTCAGCCAGACAGAGAACAGGTAGGTGTGTGTGTGTGTGCATGTGTGTGTGCATATGTTTGTGTGTGTGTGTTGGCGGAAAAGAGTCTCCTTTTCTTGTGTAATAGGAACAAGACTTAAAATGCTTCTGTGCTTTTCTCTCTGGGAGAGAATGGACACATATATATGTATGGCTGAGTCCCTTTGCTGTTCACCTGAAACTGCCACAACAATGTTAATCGGCTATACCCTAACACAAAAAGTTAAAAAAAGAAATCTAGTTATAATCTGTAAAATCGTACAGACTCTAAATTCCAGTGTTCATTGGAGAAATACTATTTTGTATTTTGTTGAAAAATAAAACTTGACTGAAACAATAAAAAACAATAAATAAAAAAAATGTTTAAATTAATGTCCTCTTTTGTCCCTCTGCATCCACAACCTGCTTCCTGGTGGACTCAAGGTGTTAGCCCACCTGGGGAAGCCAAAAGGCTGGTTCCATGCGGAGGAAATGTGTGAGGACTGTTTGGGCAGGGAGGCAAAGAGAAAGCTTCCTGGAGCTTTAGAACAGTGAGCTGGGCGCAGTAAACAGGAGGGTTGAGAGCAGGCTGTTTCTGGGAAAGGACTGATGTTCTAAATCCCCCAGTTTCCACTTAACACCCCGAGGGTAAGGCCAGCCAGCCAGCTCCTAGAGCTTTAAATAAAGGAATTCCAAACAGGTGGGAGTAAAGTTAAAGAAAAACTCATTCTTTCTGACCTGAGTGATATGGGGAGTTGAAGCAGAGAGAAAAGAGGAAACAGGCTGGAGGCAGAGACTATTAAACAAACAGCCCTGCTTCCCCTTATCTAGATCATCTCTCCAAAATTAAAATACACAGAATTAAAGGGGCACTGCCCCACTGCCCAGCTAGGAAGGCCCTGGATGGGCTGTGGCAGGACTGGCTTGCTCCCTTGACCGCCTGGTGTACAGACACTGTCTCAGGGGCCATGAGGCCAGCCAGGGGGAGGGGGAGGTGCCCACCCATCAGAGGGCAAGAGGCAGACAGGGCCCAAGTGGAAGATGCAGTGAAGGCACAGGGAGGATTCAGCATCAGCAGGAGTGGAGAGGAGGCCAAGGCAGCAGTGATGGGCCTGGGTCCCAGCCCAGCCAAGAAAGATAAGACCCTGAGTTTCAGCCACAGGAACTGGCGTCAGAAAACTGCCGGGCATCCAGAGACAGGATTCCGCCCTGAACGTGCTGCGGGTCCCTTGGGGCAGACAGAGGTGCATCCAAGTCGCAGATCCTTCTCTTTAGTACAAAAGTGGGGAGGGGGGATTGCTGTCCTGTCCTGTCCTGTCTTCTGGGCCGCAAGCCACCACAGCCTTGCGGGATGGGCCGGGCACACCTGCTCCTGTCCTCCCAGATGTCCTCTTCCTGGAATGAGAGGTGCAGAGCCCTCTGGCCCTCTCTCAGGGGCTGCTCTCCTAACACATTCCCGGGACAGGTATTTTGGACAGCTTGGTATTTGGTGGCCTCTCCCAGGCTTGGGGTTCTTGGTCTAGATGAGCCCATTGTATAGAGCTGCTCCACCAGCGGCCGTCAGTCTCCCAGTGGCGTTGCAGGACCAGGAAAGAGAGAGCATCTGTCTGCTTTCTAACAAGTCTCCCGCAGAGCTGCCAGGAAGGAGCAGAAATCGGCCTGAGATGGCTCACTGGGATGCGGCTGCCCGCTCTTTCAGGCCCTGTCAGGTGAACAGGACACTTCTGCCTGAGCTAACTTGATAATCACAGGCCACAACATGGGGAAAGGTCCTCTCTGAAAGGTGGCTTCCTCCAGAGTCTTCCCAGACCCCAGAGAAGCAGGTGCACTAAAGGCTCAGGTTCTTCCCCAAGCAAGAACCAACAGTGCGTGTGTGTATATTCAGTCACTGCAGTTGCATCCAACTCTTCGTGACCCCAGGGACTGCAGCCAGGCTCCTCTGTCCACGGGATTCTCCAAGCAAGAATAATGGAGTGGGTTGCCATGCCTTCCTTCAGGGGATCTTCCCAGCTCAAGATGGAACCTATGTTTCCTGCAGCTCCTGCATTGCAGGCAGATTCTTTACTGCTGAGCTACCAGGGAAGTTCAAACAACCACAGGCCAGTCTAGAAACAGAGTGGGCACTGCTGGCTTGGACGGCAGGTGTCCACTCTTTCTGTAGAAGAGCAGGCTCAGACCTCAGGCTGGGGGTGCTAAGTCCGCTTGAACGATCCAAAACCATCCTGATTCCATATAATATTCTCTCTTTCCATCCTCTTGACATAAAATCAAGTGCAATTTCATATTCATATCTCTGAAGGCCTTTTATCTTTTAAGACATCCATGTGTTCAATTTGTGTATATCTCAAAACCTTCCCATATCCATAGTTGCTGAGGCTGAGTTAGGTCAGCTGGGGGAGGCTTCAGCATCCAAACTTACTTATCAGATCACATCATAAATCATTTTAATGGGAGAATGTTAAGTGCCATTATCTTACAAAAGCAGGTGGGAAGTGAGTTCAAAGGAAGGAAAGGTGCCATTGGCTTGGGGAATTGGGAAGGTTTTGCATGTCTTCTAACCAGAAGACTGATATTATGACTGATTATACCATGTTGCCTAAATACACACAGAAATTCATTCACTGTGGGGTCATTAAAAGGTCATTGAACTAAAAGTGAAGGCAAGGTACACTATTTTACAATCTGTAAAATGGGAGTAAAATTCCAGCCCTAGTACTTAGAGTTCTCAATTTCTACTGACACTTTGCTATAGAATATGTGAAGAGCATACATTTTTCAACCATCACTTTGGGGTAGTACGTGTGTCACATTTCTTGATTTTTTTTCTAACTAAAAAGAAAAAAGATAATCAGGGGCTTCCCTAGTGGTCCAGTTGGTCAGACTCTGCACCCCTAATGCAAGGGGCCCAGGTTCGATCCCTGGGTCAGGAAGATTCCCTGGAGAAGGAAGTGGCGACCCACTCCAGTATTCTTGCCTGAGAATTGCCATGGACAGAAGAGCCTGGTGGGTGACAGTCCATGGGGTTGCCAAGAGTTGGACACAACTGAGAAACTGAGAACACACATCTGTGGAAACAGCGGCCAGAATGCACATTCCAAGTACTGGCAGGGGCGAGGGGCCCCCAACTGCCTGGGTCCAGTCTGCAGGTCCACTGGTGGTCATGCCCAGTGATGTTTATGAGACATCTCTTGTTAGTTTCTCCTTTACCATACGAGTGTCTAAACAGCCAGGGAAGCTCCAAGAGGAGCACTCCTTAGCTTCCAGGACTGCTTTGTCCTTCCTGCAGGGCTAGTCCAGTTTCAAAGGGGGGCTCTGTAGCTTTCCTATGGCTGGAAGCAAGAGACATTCGAGTCCCAACCCTCACCCAGAGTCTGGATTAAGATCGTGACATCCAGATGTATCTACATTACTAAGGTGAAAGTGAAGTCGCTCAGTCATGTCCAACTCTTTGCAACCCCGTGGTATGTAGCCTGCCAGGCTTCTCCATCCATGAGATTTTCTAGGCAAGAATACTGGAGTGGGTTGCCATTTCCATCTCCAGGGATCTTCCTGACCCAAGGATCGAACCTGGGTCTCACACATTGCAGACAGATTCTTTATTATCTGAGCTACCAGGGATTCCCTAGACATTATTAAGATGAACAAAGGCAATTCCAAGCCAACAGCTGACTGCCAGGGTCTCCATCCTCATTCCTCTCCTGTATGTTTTCTTTTTGTGTGAGACTCTGAAGCTATTTGCCCAGAAGTAATTTGTCTCTGGGCTTCCCTGGTGGCTCGGATGGTTGAGAACCTGCTTACAATGTGGGAGGCCCAGGTTCGATCCCTTCTCCAGGGAATGGAATGGCTACCCACTTCAGTATTCTTTCCTGGAGAATTCAATGGACAGAGGAGTCTGGGAGGCCACAGTCCATGGGGTCCCAAAGAATTGGACATGACAGAGCAATTAACACTTTGGCTTTGGTTTGTCTCTAGATACGCCTTCTTGAACTGTCTTCAGGGAGCTCGCTATGTTTTCTGCTCTAATCTGCAAGGGGAATTTCTAGAGGTGTATTAGATCAAAGGTCTCTGCACCCACTTCTGGGGCTGCCTGGAAAGTTAGCTGAGCAGCTGTCTCCCCCTCACATGTGTAAATCTGTGATTTGATTTCATTATCCTGTTTTAGTCTTTGAGCAGCTAAGCTGTTACTGGTGGAAACAAGAAACTGAAATATTCACCCATGTATTTACAGAAGATGTAATAAAATCTAGCCCCAGAGGTCAGACTGTTCATATCCGATAGAAAGTAATACATGCATGGGTGTTAGGATTAAATAGATATATCATACTAGGGTTTCAGCTCATTTGCCTAATATATTTGAAAATGACTCAATTTATTGCAAACTAAGATTTAGGAAGCTCAGTTTACAGGTTGACAAATTAGCATCTGTCTGCACATATTTCACTATTTTGCATAATTAATTCCTCCCTGTAGTACACAGGCATTCTCCTCTACAACAAAACCAGCCTATTTCTCGTTCCCTTCCTGTGAGCATCATGCAAATGGTATTGATTCAGAAGATGCATATTCTTTCCCAAAGCATCCCTTGGAACATGACTGAGATTCTCATCCCAATCATTATCAGCTGTTTATTACCCAGCTTCCCAAACCTCACTCACACACACACACACACACACACACACACACACACACACACAAAATAGAAAAGAAAAAGTTGAGTCATAAGAAACAAAGAAGGTGCTGATGAAATGGATTCTCCTGATTCACATAAACTAGGTGTATCGGCTAGCATTAGGAGGACCAGAGAAGAAAAATGCTAATTAAAACTGGCTTTAACAATAGAGAAGATACACTGATTCATTCGCCTGAAAAAAAATCTACAGATAGAAGAGCTGAATAAAGTTTGGAGAAAGAAGTGGCAACCCACTCCAATATCCATGTATGGAATATTCCATAGACAGAGGAACCCGGCAGGCTATACAGTCCATGGGGTCACAAAGAGTCGAATGTGACTTAGTGGGTCGCCATTACTGTAGTGGGTAGCTATTCCCTTCTAAAGGGGATCTTCCCAAACCAGGGATCAAGCCTGAGTCTCCCACATTGCAGGAAGATTCTTCACCGTCTGAGCCATGAGGGAAGCCTAAACAACAACAAAACAGCTGAATAATGTCACTAAGGGCTTTTTCTTTTTTTTGTCTTCCACATTGTTTTCTTCAGAGTTGTATTCTCCTAATGCTGACTCTTTTCTTCATTCTACAATAGCTTTCAAGAGTTGCATAGTTCCAGCTTAAAAAGAAACATGCCATCTTTATTCCCAGCAAAAACCTAAACATCAGTCTAATTGGATGGCTATAGTCACATGTCCAACACTGAGCCAGTCACTGTGATTGGTCAGTCATATGCTTTCTCCCTCCAACTGGGATGAGATCAGCTCCCTGAAATCAACATGCATGAAGCTTTCAGGTGGCTCAGATGGTAAAGAATCTGGCTGCAATGCAGGCAACCCAGGTTTGATCCAAGGAAGATTCCCAGGAAAATGGAATGCAACCCACTCCAGTAGTCTTGCTTGGAGAATCCCATGGACAGAGGAGCCAGGTGGGCTACAGTCCATGGGGTCGCAGACAGTCAGACAAGACTGAGTGACTAACACTTTCACTTTATTTTCAGAAAGAAAGAAGTATTATGGAGAGGGGTGGGGTAGACAAGAAGGCTACCTCTATATATATATATATATATATATATATATATATATATTTACTAAAGTAGAGACAGATAAATCTGAACTGGAGAAAAATTTGAAATTTTTAAAAAGTATTCTTTAGCACTGTTTCTTTCACATATATTCAGTAAATCAAATGAGGCCAAGGAATTGTTGGCAGGCACTTGAATGAACAGACATGGCTGATTGGCAATGATCCTCTCAATCATATATAAGCATACTAGTCTTTCTTGTTTCTTTTTTTTCATTTCTTTATTTATTTAGCTGTATTGGGTCTTAGTTGCACATGGGGGATCTAGTTCCCTAATCGGGGACTGAACCTGGGCCCCCTGCTTTGGGAGTGTGGAGTCTTCGCCACTGGACCACCAGGAAAGTCCCTCTTGCTTCTTAACGTTATATTTATATAGAGTTTACTCTTTGAAGGCAGGTACATCAGACGTTTTATGAAGTACTGCTCATTGGTTTGTGTTTGAAATCATGAGATCACAGGGGTTGGGGTGGAAATCCTTGGCAACTGAGGCCTTGAGTGGAATAGGAAAGAAGTATGGCTGCTTACTGCTCTTCCTTCTCTCTTGTAAAATTCAGCAACGCAAGGTGTAATGAAGACCTGGCTAAGAAAATCTGTGATGGAGAAAGCACAAAAACAGCAGCTCTAGATTTCTACCACGGAAGCTTTTGAGATCTTATAGCATTGTTGTTTCTCAGTCACTCAGTCATGTCCAACTCTTTGTGACCCCATGGACTGCAGCACGCTGGCTTCCCTGTCCTGCACTGTCTCCTGGAGTTTGATCAGATTCATGTCCATTGAGTCAGGGATGCTATCTGACCATCTCATCCTCTGTTGTCCCCTTCTCATCCTTCCATAAATCTTTCCCAGCATCACAGTCTTTTTCCATGAGTCAGTTCTCTGCATCAGGTGGCCAAAGTATTGGAGCTTCAGCTTCAGCATCAGTCCTTCCACTTAATATTCGAGGTTGATTTCCTTGAGAATTGACTGCTTTGATCTCACAGTCCAGGACTGTGTCCAGAACAATTCGAAAACACCAGTTCTTTGATGCTCAGCCTTCTTTATGGTCCAACCCTCATAACCCTACCTGACTACTGGAAAAACCACAGCTTTGACTAAATGGACCTTTGATAGCAAAGTGATTCCTCCTACTGGTGCCTCCTACTGGAGCACTTCTCCAAGGATTTATTTCTAAGCATACCCAATCATCATCCCCAGCCCACTCATTTTGTTCTCTATAACTGCCAGTAATTGACCGATTGGTCAGTTTTCTTTTGGCAGTGGCGTGGGAGGGATGTGTAACGGCCATTCATTTCTCTCTGAGGTTCTTCTCTCTGCACTCCATTACAGAAAAGAATGCAGGTATATAATATCCCTTTTTTAAAAAATGACCTCCTTAAATAATTACATCCAGCTTTTCAGGTCAAGTAAGGTTTATTTCACATAATTTGTACCTATTATTTCTTAGTGTGAAGTCAATAATCCACCTGAATCAAAATTAACTAGGGGAAGGGTTCTTATTAGAAATGGTATTTCTGAGCCTCACTCTAAAGCACAGTGAAGCAGAAATTCTAGTGAGTTAAGGTTTTAGCCAGTTCCCGAGGTGACTCTTAGGCCCATTAAAGTTTGAAAAATAACTGCCTCAGGAAACAGACAGGGGTTTGGGGGGAAATCGTGGTAAGCTTATCCAGACAGAAGGAGTCTTAAAGGTTTTTAACATAGATATCTCCTGAGCTCTATTGATTTTTAGGTGGAGCTATGTCTGATCCTTCTTAAGCTGTCACTGACTCATTTCTTATGATCCTTCCCTGAAAGTCAGACTAGAACATGGCCAAATTAAGAGGCAGGCCAATGGAACATTTCTATGGGACATCAGTCTAAGATTATTGCTAAAACATCTCTGAAAATAAAGTGAGTGAGTGAGTGAAGTCGCTCAGTCGTGTCCGACTCTTTCCGACCCCACGGACACCAGGCTCCTCCATCCATGGGATTTTAAAGTAGAGGATACCATGTTTACTAGAATGCTCTTAGGAAGACCATTGCATATGATATGAGTAGGGAGGAATATTCTGATGAGTTGCTCTGGGAGCAAAATTACTACAAGCTTGTCTAAACAATAAAAATGACAATAATGATAATAATGATAGTCCATGGCCTTCTAAGGAGGTTGAGTGCAGTAAATGCTAAGACTGCATGGAATATTTGAGGTTTGGGCCATAGCTGAATGGTCTGGATGAGAGAACAGGTGAGGGCCCAGCCTGTGATTTTCCATTTCTGCTTTACTACCTATATGATGCATCGTGCTTATAAATAAATGGACCAACAAATACTCAAATCATAACAGCTTTAAGAGACACCCCATTTGTAACCCTTCTGGGAAACCTGTCTATTTCAGGATGACCTGTCAGGACTATCTAATTCTTTTTTTTTTAAATTAAGTGTCACTGTCCCCGCCCTCGCCCCCACCCCGCCACTTATTTGCTGTGCCACGTCTGTGCATGTGGGATCTAGTTCCCTGACCAGGGATCAGACTCTGGTCCTTTGCATTGGGAGCTTGGAATCTTAGCCACTGGACTACCAAGGAAGTCCCCAATTCTTTGATTTTCCACTTTCATTCTTGGGAATTTTTCTACCAGGTCTCCACTCCCTTGCTCACCAAAAGCAAGCCCTCAGACTTCAGAGACCACTGGATTCATGCATTAAAAATAGAAACACAAGCCCCTGAAACCTCAAATAAGAGTTATTTGCATCTCTGAAGGAACTTCTAATGAGCTTGACAAGCAACCAGAGTTAAAAGTCTCCAGGCTGCACACAGCAGTCATCTCATGTGGTTCCCTAGTCACTGATCCACTCATCACTGGGGCCTTTGAACCTAGCATCCAACTCATAGTGAACTTGTAATGTAAAATACAAACTCTTCGAATTCACAGGAATATTAAAGATTTCCCTCTAAGGTTTGCAGGCCATAAAATCCTATGTTATTTTTTCCCTCCTGTCTGATGTTGCCCTGTAAGCTGCCCCAGTGTGTTTGAGAGGTGAGGCCAGCCTGTGGTGACATGGATAAACCTACTATTCTCCTTTGAGAATGTTCATCTAAGTGTGTTTTTGCATGAATTTCCCTATATAATTATTTTTATGGGGTATTAGCAAATGTATACCCTTCATTTGCCCAATACTGCTCAACTATCTAAAATAACAAGATTATGCATGCTGCAACAAAGATCAAATATCTCATGTGCTGCAACTAAGACCCCACACAGCCAAATAAATAAATGTTGCTATTGTTCAGTAGCTGTCACTTCCAACTCTTTGCGACCCCATGGACTGCAGCATGCCAGGCTCACAATCTCCCAGTTTGCTCAGATTCATGTCCATTGTTTGAGTGATGCTATATAACTGTCTTATCCTCTGTCCCTCCCCTTCTCCTTTTGCCTTCAGTCTTTCCCAGCATCAGAGTCTTTTCCAATGAGTTGGCTCTTTGCATCAGATAGCCAAAGTATCAGACCTTCAGCTTCAGCATCAATTTTTCCAATGAATATTCAGGGTTGATTTCCTTTAGGATTGACTGGTTTGATCTCCTTGCAGTCCAAGGGACTCTCAAGAATCTTCTCCAGCATCAGAGTTTGAAAGGATCAATTCTTCAAAAGATAAAAAATGAAATATAAGATGAGCCCTCATCACTGAGTTCTGTTTAGGGATTTACTAAGTTTCTAGTCCAATATAGAAACTTGAGCACATGGTGATACTTCCACATTCTTCTAAGTTTACATTGAAATTGCACATCAATGAACACACTCTAGAGCAGAACAGGGGAAAAGAAATAGATACCATCAGAAACTCTTTAAATTTTGAGGACTGTTTGGAGGAAACAGTATAATCTTTATGTATCACAGAGAAAAACTAGAAGAAACCACAGTCCAAGGCATAGCAATTAAACAGTCTTCTCAGAAGAGTCCAGAGAAAGTTCCTGTTAGCATCCCCAACTGTGAGCTTGGGCCAGAGGACATCTTCAAGGTTTTAACTGAAGAACTGTATTTTAAAGACCAAGTCTTTAAAGTGGGTCCTTTGCCCCACCACGGCTTCTACCTTCAGGTAGAAAGCTGAAAGCTGCTTTCTAGAGAACATAGGATCATTGTGTGTTATCATCTCTCATCTTCCTGTGGGTTGACTGGGCTCAGGTCAGTGGTCTGTCTCTCACAGGGTTGGGGGGTAGGGTGGCCGGGGAGAGGGATGTAGGAAGGTGGAGTCATCTGAAAGTGCCTGGGCAGGAAGGCATGCACATGACTTGGGGATCTGGGGACTGGTCAGGCATCCATCTCTCCAAAAATCTCTCCTCGTGACTAGTGCTGGCTTCCTCACCATATGGTCATCTCAAGGGAGCTGGACTTCTGACTTCAGACAGCTGCCCCATCTGACTTTCCCCAGAGCTCATGCTCTAAGAAACAGGAAGTGACAGTTGGCCCAGACCCAGAACTGATTATGTCTCTTCAGTTAATAGTCTATGGATCCAAGTCACCATAGATCCCTACAGACTCAAGGAAAGTGAAGATCAAACTCACCTTTCAGCGGGAAAAGTGAGCAAATGATTTGCACCCATCCTACCCTAGGAGAGCTCCTGGTGAAATTGTTGGGGACCTCAGAGAACCAGCAAAACTGAAGCACTCAAGGGCTCTGTGCTCAGAGGCCTTTGATGGAGGTCCCTAACCTGCTTTCTTATTCCTAGTCCCTGAACAGTAAAAGAGAGCCTGCCTATAATTATGCTTGCTGACTGAAACCTCACATTTGGTCCTTCTTTTTAAGATAAAGGCCTATTATGAAAGAGACATACACACTGCTGAGAAAATGCACACCAATTATCTTCACATATCAAAGTAGCTTGTTATTTAAAAAATGGGCTGAAGCACTTGCAAACAAAGATTGCAAGGTATTTTTTAAACTCAAAAGCATGAAAGAAAAAGAGAAGGATTAGTAAACACAAACTAAATAATCCCAGAGGCAGAAAAAAAGAGATAATTCAGGAAAAATGATGAGAACTATTTGAAAATATTCTGATACCTGCCTACAGGTTTGGGCAGATGCTGTAAACAAATTAAGAGCAGTTTCTTTTGAAAAGGTATCAATAAGAACGCAAGAGAGAATTTTTCGAAGTGAAGATATAACTGCAAAAGTAAATAAAGATTTCACTAGATAAGCTGAATAGTAAATTGGGCAGAGATTAAGATTAGGTTTTTGATCTGAGGAATAAAATCAAAGAAGAAATCTCTCAGAACTGGGAGCAAAAAGATAAATAAAATATATGGGAAAAGTTAGGAAACACACATGTCAAATCTGGGAGGCCTGACAGCAATCTAATAGACTTCTTAGAAGGAGAAAGCAGAAGCATAAGAAGATAAAACATAATTACAGACATTAAAGAAAAAAATAAAAGTTTCTGAGATGAGAGTGGATATGACTCAATACTGAGCCTCTCCTGAGTATGGAGAAGAATAAATGAGGAAATAACTCACATAGAGATGTATCCTGCTGAAATTTCCTAACTCAGAGCTTTAAGATGATGTCTTTAATGCTTCCAGAGAGAAAAGAGAGGTTGCTCCCAG
This sequence comes from Budorcas taxicolor, assembly GCF_023091745.1. NCBI lineage: Eukaryota > Metazoa > Chordata > Mammalia > Artiodactyla > Bovidae > Budorcas > Budorcas taxicolor. The sequence continues at coordinate 29,813,905 of NC_068928.1, read as the reverse complement.
AGAAAGCTAAGCATGTTAATATATACTTCTGGTCAGCAACACCGAGTCATGGTTAAGAGGAGCAAGATATTCAAACTTCTATCAAAAAACAGTTTTGGATCTGGAATTCTATACCCAGCTAAGCTATTAATTAAATGCAGAGATTAAAGCAAAGAAAGAAAGGAAGGATGTTCACGGCCAAACAAGTGCATCACCTGTATTTCTAAAATGTGAAAATATTGTTCATCTTAAAATATGCAGAATGACTGTGGCAATAAGGACGGCATGATACACACAGTGAAGATGCTGTTGAGCATCATTTAGAAGTAGAGGAAGCAAGTCAGAAAGAGAAAAACAAGTCCCGTACATTAACTCAGATATGTGGAATCTAGAAAAACAGTACAAATGAACCCGTTTCCAGGGAAGGAATAGGGATGCAGATTAGAGAACAGATGCATGGGCACAGGGAGGCAAGGAGAGGATGGGACGGACTGAGAGGGCAGCACTGGCGTATATACACCACCACGTGTAAAACAGACAGCTACTGGGACGCTGCTGTACTCACAGGGAGCTCAGCCTGGTGCTCTGTCATGACCTAGAGGGGTAGGATGGGGGAGGTAAGGAAAAAGAGGGAGGTCCAAAGGGGGATATAGGTATGCATACAGCTGATTCACTTTGTTACACAGCAGAAACTAACACAACATTGTAAAGTAATTATATTCCAATAAAAAAAAAGAAGTAGCGGAATCAAGAAAGACATTAACAGACAGTACATTGGAGTGGAGTGCTTGGAAATTACCAAGAAAAGATGGATAAATGTGATTACCCAAACTTTTAAAAGTTTAAAACAACAAAAATAAGTTTGAAATTCATATCACAAACGAGGGAAAGATTTCTACCTCATGTGACAATAGACTAATATCCTTGGTAATGGAAAATGCTTCTGTAAGACAATTTAAAAAATGGAATAGAAATGGAAAAATGGCAAATATCATGAATAGGCAAGTCACAAAGGAAGGAAAGAAATGAGGTCAGATAAAAAGTGGCTGTGTGTCCCCCTGAAATACATAGGTTGAAATGCTACACCCTCCCAAACATGATGGAATTAATATGTGGGGTGTTTGGGAGGTAATAAGGTCAGGAAGGAGGGCACCCATGATGGGATTTGCATCCTGAAAAAGGAGACTCCACCACAGCACAGCTGTATAGCATGGGAAACTATACTCAGTATTTTGTAATAACCTATAAGGTTGTAAGGGCTTCCCTAGTGGCTCAGACTGCAATGCAGGAGACCCGATTTGACCTCTGAGTCAGGAAGATCCTCTGGAGAAGGGGGAATGGCTATCCACTTCAGTATTTTTGCCTGGAGAATTCCATGGACAGAGGAGCCTGTCAGGCTACAGTTCACGGAGTTGCAAAGAATTGGACATGATTTATGTATATATAAGTACGTGTGTCGGCCTAATAATTATCACATTTATTCCTCATTATGACCTCCCGGGTGGGGGGTGGAAACAGCTTGCTTAGAGATCAGACATCAGTGTATTCTGAACATCCGTTGACTTTGTTTTTCCCACCACCCACTACCCATCCCTTCAGTCACAACTTGGGCTGGTTGTGTCACTTTCTGGTTGCTCCAGGGTGTCAAAATTCCACCCAGTTTAAGGCTTTACTCAAATCTCCCATTTCAAATTCTTTATCTCATCCAAAATCAGCTTTGGGTCCTTACTGCGGTGGATGTGGGGCCACTGTCTCCTCCCAGATTCTATTTTCCCACCACATTTCCAGGCTTCATTCCCCTACGAGGGCAGAGAGGAAGGAGAGGGACACTGGAGATGACTTAACATAACTGTGAAGCAACCTGGTCTCGCTGAGTCCACCTCATTCCATCTGGTATTTTTCAGTTTCCGGAAATGTGCTGGCATCTGCGTAGATCTAGGCAAGATTTTCCTGGGATAGTGTGCAACTTCACCATTGCCTCTATTTTTAAAAATATTTATTTATTTATTCTGGTCACGCTGGGTCTTAGTTGTGGCACATGGGGTCCAGTGGGATCTTCGATCCTTGTAGCAGCATGCAGGATCTTCAGTTGTGTGATGTGGGATCTAGTTCCCTGACCAGGAGATCAAATCTGGACCCACTGCATTGGGAGCGCAGAGTCTTAGCCACTGACCCGCCAGGGAAGTCCCCATCATAGCCTCTTTCATCACTGACCTCTTCCATGTTTCCCTCTGCCCCGGCCAGTGGTCCACCCCCTCTACCTTGCTCCCAGTGGGTGTCGCCATTTTGCCGGGCTGAGCCCCAAGTGCATCCTCAGCATTTTCCTACTCTTCTAACTCAGGCAGTCTTCTGTGTGATTCCCTGGGATGCCTAGGTGCCTCTTCACACTCCTGGGGGACCCTGGAGGTCCTGGGTGCAGCCCCTCTATCCTCTGGTGGGCACACGAGACCACAGTCCCTACTGTCCATCTGCTGAGAAGGCTTCTCCCACAAGCTTTGTGCCTTTAGAAGTGCTCATAGAAGGGGGTGTCTGTCACTGAGCTCATATCACTCCCAGGGACACGATCACATTCTCCCGAGAATTGTGTCATGATGCCCTGCTCCAGGAGTAGCATCCAGCCTGGGAATGGTACGCCTTTCTCTCCATCTTCTGGGACTGGTGATCTCTCCCAGTGACGCTCTAGGAGCTCTCTTCCCCACCTCTCACTGGGTCTTGCAGTTACTTGCACATGAAGGAAATAAGCTCCCTGCACTCATGAAAAGGAGGAGTAACCACCACCCCTCACCGCCACCCAACCTAGACACTACTTCAAACTTCTGACCACTTTCCTGCCCATTCTCTTTTTTAAAATGTATTTATTTTTAATTGAAGGATAATTGCTTTACAGTATTGTGTTGCTGTGCCTGTGCTAAGTCGCTTCAGTACTGTCCGGCCCTTTGCGACCCTATGGACTGTAGCCCATCAGGCTCCTCTGTCCATGGGATTCTCGAGGCAAGAATACTGAAACAGGCTGCCATGCCCTCCTCCAGGGAATCTTCCTGACCCAGGAACTGAACCCAAGTCTCTTAGGTCTCCTGCATTGGCAGATGGGTTCTTTACCATTAGTGCCACCTGGGAAACACAATATTTTGTTGGTTTCTACCAAACATCAGCATGAATCAGCCATAGGTTTACCTACATCCCCTCACACTTGAACATCGCTCCCACCTTCCTCCGCATCTCACCCTCTAGGTTGTTACCAAGCCCCAGTTTGAGTTCCCTGAGTAATACAGCAAATTCCTATTGGTAATCCATTTTACATACGGTAATCTATGTTTCTTTGCCAACAGAGGTCCGTCTAGTCAAAGCTATGGTTTTTCTAGTAGTCATGTGTGGATGTGAGAGTTGGACTGTAAAGAAAGCTGAGTGCCAAAGAATTGATGCTTTTGAACTGTGGTATTGGAGAAGACTCTTAAGAGTCTTGGACTGCAACGAGATCCAATCAGCCCATCCTAAAGGAAATCAGTTCTGAATATTCATTGGAAGGACTGATTTTGAAGCTGAAACTCCAATATTTTGGCCACCTGTTGCGAAGAAATGACTCATTGGAAAAGACCCTGATGCTGGGAAAGATTGAAGGCGGGAGGAGAAGGGGATAACAGAGGATAAGATGGTTGGATGGCATCACCAACTTAATGGGCATGAGTCTGAGTAAACTCTGGGAGTTGGTGATGGACAGGGAGGCCTGGCGTGCTGCAGTCTATGGGGTCGCAAAGAGTCAGGTATGACTGAGCAACTGAACTGAACTGAACTGAATATGTTTCCATGTTACTCTCCCCTCTGCCCATCTTTTTTTGCTTTATCTCCTGCTCACACACTTCAGCACAGCAGAGAGTTTCCAACTGTGCTCAGAGAATCTCCAAACTTCAGGACATTACCCAGCTCCCAGGCTGGGTCCTGCCTGCCAGTCCCACCTTGCAGCTACCCATGGTTGTGCCAGGGATTTCTAAGGCAGGCTGTGGGGCTGTGGAAGAGAAAAGCCACGCTCACCTCGGAAATGTCAGAATATTTTCTTGACCATGGCCATTCATGTGCTGAAAATGGTTTCATTCAGATTTTGTTTTCACCTCTCTTTACATTTGAAAAGACAAGAGCATTATTTAACATATGACTCGATGGAAACACATAAATAGAAACCATAACAAAAGTCTAACCTTTAAAGGGTTCAAATTGAAAATCTCTGAGAAAGCAAGTGATTATTTTATTGATGTAGTTTTTCTACCAACTCTCAAAACCTGCAGGTGTTAAATTAGCTGCACAAGAATTTCTCTCTGCTTCCGAGTCTGCAGTAGAAACATGCTAATGAGAATTAGAGGAAATTAATGGGAGAGGGCCTAGGAGGCCACAGGAGAAGTTCAGCACAGCTTCCTGTGTGGTAAATTTTTCAGAAAAGCTGCTGTAATTTATCACGACCCAGGACCTTATAAAAAGCAGAGATATCAATTTGTTGACAAAGGTCTGTATAGTCAAAGCTATGGTTTTTCCAGTAGTCATGTACATATGTCAGAGTTGGTCAATAAAAAAGGCTGAGCACCAAAGAACTGATGCTTTTAAACTGTGGTACTGGAGAAGACTCTTAAGAGTCCCTTGGACAGCAAGGAGGCCAAACCAGTTAATCCTAAAGGAAATCAACCTTGAATCTTCACTGGAAGGATTTGCTGAAGCTGAAGCACCAGTGCTTTGACTACCTGATGTAAAGAGCTGATTCATTGGAACAGACCCTGATGCTGGGAAAGATTAAGGGCAGAAGGAGAGAGAGGCGACATAAGATAAGATGGTTGGATGGCATCATCAACTAAACAGACATGAGCAAACTCCAGGAGATAGTGAAGGACAGAGGATCCCGGTGTGCTGTAGTACACGGGGTGGCAAAGAGTGGGACATGACTGAATGACTGAACAGCAAGGAGCTTATAAGTAAAAACAAAAAAACAAAAAGCATGCAAAGCTACACCCTTAACCAGTGCCCTTTTCCTAACACACAATTCTAAAAAATGCTAAAGATCACATCAGTTTCAAAACAGCTATGGCTAAATCCATCTCCAAAAACTACAACAATAAACCAGGAGCAATTGTGAAACAGAACCCATACCTTAGTGTTCCCAAAACTGAACAAATAGAGAGCAAGACTGATGTTAATGGTGATGGTGATATAATTATTATATAAATTTTGACTGCAGTATGAAAGACGGGGCAAATGCCGCATCTTTATCTTTAGCAAGCAAAGGTTCAGAGTTTATTTGGTCCAAAAGTCTCGTTTTACAGATAAAGTAACTGAGGCCCAAGACATTAAGACTGTTAGGTAGATAGAATAGGGAAAAGGAGTCCAAAGTGGCAGTGGCTAAAAGACAAGGAAGGAAAAAGCCTGCGAAAATAGAACAAAGGAAGGCTAACGGAAGGTCCGAGGACCGGAGTGAAGACCTCAGGAAGAACAAACAGCACTCCTGGCTAAGCCCAATTTGCATAGGGCAGGCCCAGGGGGAGGAAAAAGACATATAAAAGGAGAAGCCACAGTGCTCTTTCTTTCTGTCTCTCTACTCCCTTTTATTTTCCCGGCGCGCGCTAACGCACTCCTCCACTCTTTTCTCTTCTTCGAGGATAGATTCTCCTGCTATCTTCTAAATAAAATAGAGCTGTAACACTGATTTGTCTAAGAGCTATGACATGGTTTGTTCAAGACCCGAGAGCCATGACGCGCCGAGGGCTTTAATGTCCGTTGCCCCAAATCGTTGTTGTGACGAGACAAGAACCGAGAAACATATATTCGCTTGACAAGATGATACCTAATTTTGTGAAATGTTAGTCACTCGGTCTGGTCCATCTCTTTGCGGCCCCATGGAGCCCACCAGACTCTCTGTCCATGGAATTCTCCAGGCAAGAATACTGGAGTGGGTTTCCATTTCCTTTTCAAGGGGATCTTCCTGACCCAGTGACCAAACGTGGGTCTTCTGCATTGCAGGCAGATTCTTTACCATCTAAGCCACCAGGGAAGCCCCAAACTGGCTCCTAAAAGATAAAGTGTTTGGGTCTTTTCTGGTGGCCCAGTGGTGAATACTGCGTTTCCAATGCTGGGGGCTCGAGTCCAATCCTTAGTCAGGGATCTAAGATCCCACAAGCCATGGAACATGGTGAAAATTAAAAAAAAAAAAAATAAAACGAGGAAAGTGTGGGAAGAGTTGGAAACCATGAACAAAAAGAGTCTTAACACAGGGGGTCTGGGAAATGGGAAGTGAGTCCAGTTGACAGAAAGGCTGAACACTCAGCTGGATCTGAGCTGCATTTGAATAACCTTCTGCACCTCACTGGTGATTTTGTTCTTCATGTTGAAAATGATGGAGAGGCAATGGAGGAGCTTTTCATAGAATGAGTGAGATTGGATTTCTGTTTTAGAAAATGATTCTGTTGGTATTCCAAAGGATGGAGGGCAGGGGCGGAGAGTCTAAAGGCAGGAAGATCAATGTACCAGCAACTGAAATAGTAGAAGCGAGAAATAAATGCCCATCCAAAGCCGTGCTGGTGGGGATGGAGAGGAGGGCTGGGTTCTGAGCAATGTGTCCAGAACTGACAGGACACCTGAGGATTGCGTGGATCACTGGGCAGCTCTGACTTCCAGTGAGAGTGGTGGTGATGCTCTGTTTAAAGGAAAGCTCACAGTGATGATGAAGCCAAACCCCGCTTTCTCTCTGTGTTCCAGCATTGACTGCTGGTCTGACTTTTGAAGATCGAACTTGTTTCTGCTTCTGCTTGGCCCTTTACCAGGTATGCTCAGCTCCAGATTATTATATAGCTGGATTCTCCTCCTTCCAGTCCTATTAGAGCTAAATTATGTCCTCCCAAAATTCACAAGTTGAAGTCCTGACACCTACTATCTCCGAATATGACCTTATTTGAAGAGAGAGTCATTGCAGAGGCAGATAATTAAATTAGGATGAGGCCACTCTGGACTAGGGTGGGCCCCTAAGCAATATAACTGGTGTCCTTATAAAAAGGGGCAATTGGGGAATATGTGCACATGGGGAGAATGCCACGTGGAGATGAAGGTGGAGGTTGGGGTGGCGCCTCTCCAAACCAAAGCATGGCAAACATGGCCTGCAAACCACTGCTGAATTCTTGATCTTGAACTTCTGGCCTCCAAAACTGTGAGACATTACATTTCTACTGTTTAACCCTCACTTCAGTCTGTGGTACTTTGTTACAGCAGTTCCAGGTCTCAGTTCAAACTTTAATCCCTGGGGCAGGTTGACCATGACATAGGAAATCATGCCTCCCTCATCACATTCCTTTGCTTTATTGTTTTCATAACGTTTAGCATGGCCTTAGGTTCCCTGATGGCTCACGTGGTAAAGAATCTGCATGCAATGCAGGAGACTCCATCCCTGGGTCAGGAAGCTCCCTTGGAGAAGGGAACGGCAACCCACCCCAGTATTCTCACCTGGGACATCCCACGGACAGAGGATCCTGGAGGGCTACAGTCCATGGTGTCGCAAAAGAGTCGGACAGGACTGAGTGACTAACACTTTCTTTCAACTAAGCTATCTTGTTAATGTATTTATTTGTCTGTTCCCCCCATGCCAGCCATGCTGTCTTCTGCCACCCTTAGAATGCATGGTCCGTGACACTGGGCATGCTTCTTGCACTTTGCTGCATCTCCAGGTTTTAGAACAATCCAGCAATACCAGACAATCGATAAAAGTTTCATTGAGTGGATAAACAGATTATCATCGGTGCTGACATTAAAGCTAATGTCAATTACAACCCTAGCATTCTCGTCTGCCCTCTGGGATGTTAGGTCGGGGATGTGTGTCTTCTAGGGGAGAATCACCTGGAGGGTCCTTCGCTCAAGTGTCTGGGGTAGAGGGTGACTTACAAAGCAGGGCTGCCACCAGACCACCTGTGTGGGTCTCCCCAGGTGACATTGCTTCCTCACTGCAGGGCAGCCTCAGCTTAGCTGAACTTAGAGGGCAGCCTAGGACTCCAAATATGAGTGCTCCAGAGAACGAGCTTTGAGTGCTCCAGAGAACGACCTTTTATGCCCCAGCCTCAGAAGTCACACAATGTTTGGAAAATAGAGTTGGCCACAGATTCCAATTTCTTGGGTCTTGTTCTAAGAGATTCTGATTTCTGCATCTCAGTTCAAGACTGGAAGACCTTTGTGGGGATCCCCAGATTGCACATACTTTAAAAAAAATATTTATTCATTTATTTACTTGGCTGTGTCAGGTCTTAGTTGCAGTACACAGGGATCTTTCATGTTCGTTGCCACGAGCGGGATCTTTTCTTGCCTGTCCAGGGTTGGAACCTGGCCTCCTGCAGTGGAAGTGTCTGAACCACCTGACCATTGGGGAAGTCTCCCCGCATCTAGGTTGAAATGGGCAAGCCAGTTCACTGTTGTGCTGTCCCCAGAATGGAAAATGTAGACAGATACAAGAAGCCCAAGTGGTTCCTAAATCCATATAAACAAGCTTTTTAATATAACAATAGATATTGAGATTTTAAATGATCATAAAATTTAAAATAGCATTGGAAAAATACTGTGGAATGAAAAAAAAACCTACACCAAATTTTATGCTCTTACTAATACAACTCTTTCTGCCTAATAAAATTCTGCCAATCCTAAATCAAGAATTTATAGTAAATTCCTTTCCAATAAGACAGACTTTCTTGAGGGTATACTTCTCCTTTCTGAAATCACTCTCCTCCCACTGCTTTATAAAAAATCTTTTTATTATCTTTAGCCGAACTACACAGCTTATGGGATCTAAGCTCCCCTACATGGGGATTGAACCTGGGCCATTAGCAGTGAAAGCATGGCATCCTAATCACTGGACAATCAGAGAATTCCTTAGTTGACTTTTTTTTTTTTAGAATAGCTACCCGAATTCTCACTTTAGCTTTTGGGTTAATACAGGTTTTTCTTGCTCTTTGTTCTCTGATTCATATGCACCCCCTGTCCTTCAGACAGAGTTAAGACACTCCACACCAATACTACCTCTCTGATTACAGTCCCTCGGATTATCTTATTCTGAATTTGGCCTTTTCTGTAACAGGTTATGGGCTTCCCAGGTGGCGCTAGTGGTAAAGAACCCGCCTGCCAATGCAGGAGACACAAGAGACTCAGTTCGATTCCTGTGTTGGAAGATTCCCCTGGAGGAGAGCATGGCAACCCACTCCAGCATTCTTGCCCAGAGAATTCCATGGACAGAGGAGCCTGGTGGGCTACAGTTCATAGGGTTGCAAAGAGTAGGACACAATTGAAATGACTTAGCAGGCACACACGCCTGCTACAGGTTATAAACCAATCCCAAATCAACCTACAGGCCTTTGTGAGAAATTATAATGGCTGACATCACATAAAAAATTTTTTTTAAGTGCTGTTAATTCCTTGAAAAGATTTGAACCTGATTTCTTTCCACAAAGTGTCTGACTACTTGCCCCCCTCTCTACCATTCTTAATCTTGTGGACATAGTCTGAACATAGCAGTAAAGACCATAAGATTTAGTGGATTCCCTACAGTTTGGTAAGAGCTCTGGTCCATGGACCAGGCCTCCCAGGTGGCCCAGTGGTAAAGAACCTGCCTGTTGATGCAGGAGACACAGGAGACCTGGTGTTCATTCCCTGGGTGGGGAAGATTCCCCTGGAGAAGGAAATGGCAACCCACTCCAGTATTCTTGCCTGGGAAATCCCATGGGCAGAAGAGCCTGGTGGGCTCCAGTCCATGGGGCCACAAAGAGTTGGACATGACTGAACATGCACACACTGGGCCGGATACCAGCAGTTACTGATATCAGTTTTTAGGGGACTCAGAGGTAGATTCACAGAGCTCTGGAGATCAGAGCAGGGAAAGAAAAGGAACTGGGTCAGTTCTCAGACAATTTGGAGGGAGGGGGATACAGGATCAGAGAGCAGATACACTCTAGGGACCAGAAGAGGCAGAGCTGAGCAATAATGTCTGTTAGCAGAGTTGAAGCAAAGCGAGGGAGGAGAACAGAACCAGGTAGCCAGGGAAGTCACGAGTGGTCCTTCTATGGACAAGAAGCCTTTGGAATGTGGCCCCCTGTCTTCAGGAAGTAGCTGGGGAGTCCTTGATGGTTCGGGGTGACTTGGAGGGTGATGCTGGTGGTGGAGACTCAGATCATGTGGGTGTCGGGACCCCGTCTCTGCAAGACAACCCAGGCTGGGTGTCCTTAGGCTGCCCTGGGAGACTCAGTGCCGGACGGCCAGACTCAGAGCCCACAGGTTTCCCTCGTCCTCTGCTTTGGCTCCCAGATGATGGACTCAGGAAGGAGGGATCCTCCTGAGCTCTGGAGAGGAGGGTGGGGAGTGGGGGTGGGGGAATTGCATTCCTGAGTCACTTGCAGGAAGCTGCCCTTTCGGAAGCTAATTAGTACTTGGTTGTTTATGATAACAATTGTCATCATGATTACTTACACGAGGAATACCTTCGGCAAATCTGTGTTGTGTTCTTCTTTACTGTGGCAGTCTTCCTCATTTCCCTCTTTTCTTTTCCAAGAAGCCTCATCCACCTGCTTTCCACCTTCTCCTTCTCTTGTTCCATTTCCGCCTTTTCTCCCCCTTCCTGCTTAGAATAATTGAGTCACGGGACACTGGAGGCGAAGGGAAGTCGAACCAAGACAACTTTGTCAAACCTGGAGCCTTTGCACCCCAAGCAAACTGCGTCCAGAGACAGGAGGTGACAGCTGTGCCCGTGCGGCTGGCTGGGGACAGATCTGAGCTGAATACCCAGCACTCCTGGGGCCATCTGATGTTCTCTGTTGCTCTGAGCAGCTGCATCTTCCTGTTTTCCTTTCTTCTCATTGCCTGCTTGTCTCCCTCCTCTTTCTGACTCTAAGAATGAACTATGGGTACGCTCCTGAGAACTCCCGGAACAAGGAAAGCTATGTGTTTGTAGCGTGAAGAGCTTGTAAGTGGCAAGCACCGCAGGCCAGAAACAGCCTTCCGAGGCCCCTGTGGGCTCTGTGCCCAGACGTGTCCCAACAGAGATCCACACCTCCCTTCCCCTCCTGGAGGGGTCATTCTGACTTGCAGAGTGAAAATTGGTTGGTTGGTTATGGCTCAAGCCAGGAGCCACTGAATCCCAACTGTCAGTTACTGACATTATATTGCAAATAGCAGCTTCCCTGCTGCAAATGAAGCTGCTGATGAAACCCTGGTTTCCAACGGAGGGCCTCCAACTGCGTGTGAATTGTCTGCAGGCATGCACACTGCTAGCCTGGCCCTTTCCTATCATTTGTTTTTCCTGTCTTTGCCTGGGTCATGGTCGATGCTGCGGATCATCCCAGGAACTCAGCCCTACAGGTCAGAGTCACAGAAATCCCAGCCTCTCCAGCTCCTTCTCTGTGTGGTGCACAAAGAGGGGCTCCTAAAAATGCTTGAATTAAAAGGGATTTTCCAGGCAAGAGTACTGGAATGGGGTGCCATTGCCTTCGAAAGGAAGCCCAGCAATCACCTATTCTTTTATTTGACAGATAATGAAATCGAGGCTTGGGCTTCCCTGGTGGTTCAGACAGTAAAGAATCTGCCTACAATGCAGGAGACTGGGGTTTGATCCCTGGGTCGGGAAGATCCCCTGGAGAAGCGAATGGTTACCTACTCTTGTTTTCTTGCCTGGAGAATTCCATGGACAGAGGAGCCTGGTGGGCTACAATCCATGAGGTCTCAGAGTCTGATACAACTGAGCGACTATCACTCGCTCATACTTAAAAATAAGGAGCTTCAGGACAAAGACTTCTCCTCTCTTTGGGAAATACCCAAGAGAAACTTGGAAATTTTGGATTTTGTTCTAGAACAGACCCATGACCATTGATCAATTCTGTTTATAGAAGAGAAGAAAACCACAAAGTTGTGGGTTACTTGGCCAGTAGTAAGATTGAACGGTTTGTACTTGTTGGAATGTCAGTGTCTGATTGTCTTCTTGGCTATATTTAGGAAAAGCGCTGACAACCCTGGAGTGAAGTCTAAAGACCCCTTTCTTTTGTTAGTTTGTGTCTCCATGGTGCCACTGAATCCACTTTTAGCCGCTCATTCTAGCGTTATATCACCATAATTAACATTGCTGTGTGGAAATAACAAGCATGGAGGAAACCAGGGGAGAGAGAACTCAGGTACTAATGAGCACATCAATTACAATAATGATAAACTTACCGTCATCCCAACTATTGATCTTCACATCACTCAGCTGTTGATTTTGCAAACGAGCAGACGGAAAGGGAAAATCTGCTATCATCCTACCACCCATTTAATTACCATTAACTTTCAGGTGTACGTTCTTTGAAGCTTTATGCTGTCCATATGTTCGACATGATTTTGATCATATGTTATAGTACTAATTGTACAGACTTATTGTTTGAAATTCCACCTATTTTCTGATATGAGAAGGAGTAGATATTCTCTGTAGACAACTTTGGAAAGTACAAAAATAAAATGAGGAAAACTTTAAAACCATCCAAATGTCCATCACTTAGACGTAACATGGTTAGCACTGGGTGAATAGCTGATAGTATTAGAAATCTTTATTGTCTTTTCTGATTGTAACAGGTTTGTAATCATATTCAGACAACAAAAATTAAAAAAGCCAAAGGTGAAGTCCCTTGCTATACACACTCCTCCCCAAATAACCACTGATAAGTATTCCGTCTATTCTCTCAGAATTTTTCCTAAGCATAGACATATATGCTTATTTCTCTACTAATTTTTACAAAATTGGATTACAGTATATATTCACTTCTTCCATCTTTTTTTTTTTTCTTATATTTAGCACCGTGATGTGGCAATGTTGTAGCCATGCGTTCTGGGAAACAAACTCACTCGGAAGGACAGTGCAGATAGTGGGGTGCAGTTTATTACATGGGCGGGCCCAAGGCAGAGTCTCCTCTTAGCCAAGGACCCCGACCAGCATTTGTGAAAATCTCTTATACCCCATGTGTACGTGTCTGAACCCACCACTCCAAATTCCTTGAGACTTACATAAACCAAGGAAAATACAATCCCAATAACCCCCTCATTCACGTGCTATGTGCTCATGTGCTCAAACAGTCAAACAATTAGCCAATAATCAATAAACCCGAGGTTACACTCTGACTGATACAGAAAAATTTATGGCCTGTCTGGAGGAAGGGGTGATAGTGTATGTTTTCTCTTAGGCGATGAGTAACCTAGATACGATCTTCAAGGTTCCCCTGTCTAGAGGGGGTCTTATCCCTCTGTTGTTGTTTTCATAGGCACTAAACACAGAGTTCAGAGTCCATTGGAAAGCTGAGCATGATCAGCATGAACAGGCCTAAGATGGAGTCCAGGCCCTGTGAATTCCTTCTTCAGCAACACAGCTATTTATTTTAGAAAGGTTCCAACTGTTTCATATTTAGGTTTCTTACCGTATTTCTATTATCAACAAACCTGCAGGTTTACCTGTGTATCTTCATATTTGCTTAAGTATCTCTGTAGGAATCATAGGTTAAAAGGCTCACAATTTTAATGTGTTGGTAAAATGTGCTTTTTTAATCTGAAGAGATATTGCCCAGAAAGGAAGAGCTCCAGCCCAAGCCATTAATAATAAGATCACCTGTTTGTACAATATTGGATATTTAAAATTTTTTTAGTATTTGAAAATACAATCACTGAAGAGTCTTAGTATTATTTTAATTTGCATTGATTTCATGACTGATGAGGCAGTGCATCATATATTTATGGTCATTTTCACTTATTTTGTAATTGTTATTCTTACCCTTTCTCTACTTTCTTTTAGGCTGTTTCCTGTTATCTAACCCATGTAGAAACACTTTCTACATTATAGATGTCAACTTCAATATAAATTTTAAAGATAAAATTTTCACTCAAGTTCCTGGTCAATTAAAACATCAGCATATTGCTTCATGGATCATTCTTTTGGTAGCAAAAAGTAGAGGTTTTTGATTTAGTAGTTCTGGCATGATGTGCCAATGATGTAAATAATTTAGTGAACAAATGGCATAACAAAACAACACCAGATACCATTTTACATGATCAGCAAACTCATCAAGAATTGTGAGATGGATAATACAGCAGGAGAAAATACCTTTTCTGGAAAAATACATCTCCAAGAAGGAAAGTACGTTCCAAGGCAAGCTCTGTAGAGCCAAAATTTCCCCATAGGATTCACGATCCACCTGAACACAGATTAAGAACCAAATTTCTAGTTTAGAAACCAGATGGGATAAGGGAATATTTTCAAGTCCCTTTTATACTGTAACAGGATTAATGATGGGAGAAAGGGACAGACCCTCCTCACCCCCTACACGTGGGCACATGCATGCACACACACACACAGACACACACACACAGACACACACACACACATGCGCACATACACGTGTTGAAGCAAGGACCAGAACTTAGCGTTCCTTACATGGCAGAACTTGAGTTTCTAAGCCAGTGTAAAGATACTGAAGGGCTTCCCAGATGGCTTTGTGGTGAAGATTTTAACTGCCAGTGCAGGAGACGTAGGAGACACAGGTTCCATCCCTGGGTCAGGAAGATCCCATGGAGAAGGAAGTGGCAGCCCACACTCCAGTATTCTTGCCTGGGAAATCCCCTGGACAGAGGAGCCTGGTGGGCTACAGTCCATGAGATAGTAAAGAAGGAAGAAAGGCATGTCTACTGTTTTCAAGTGGACAGACTAACCCACAGCATCACACGGGTGGTCTGCCAACATGACTGTCCATCTCTTACAGCTAGCCCTGGGGCACAGGGGAAGCTTCCTCCCATGCTGCCAACAGGGTTGACTGCCAAACTCGGATGGCTTTTCTGCCATCTTCATATGCATTTCTGGGAGGAAGTTAGAGGGTCTGTTCAAAGCTGCCATCCAGAAGCCATTCAGTTTTTGGAGAGGCAGGGAGAGTGAAGCTTGTGTGTATGTCCATGTGTCTATGTCGGGGGTGGTGTCTGAGTGAACTTGCAGTTAAAGTATAATTAATGGTGAGAAAAGCATAACAATGATATAAACCAATGAATTTTCACAAACCTTACACTGTAATGTAACCAGTGCCTGAATCAAGAAACAGATCTTCACCAGCACCCCAGAAGTCTACCATGTGCCTCACTTTCCTGACTGCTAACAGCGTCACTTAGTTTGCCTGCTTTCGATTTTATATAAATGAAACTATATAGTGTATAGTAACAAATATTGCATATAATATTATAATACTCCATATTATATTGTATAATAATACTTTATATAGTGTATTTTATATAATATTATATAACTATATAATACCTGTTTTTTCTTTTTAAATTTGCTTTTTTAAAAATGTATTTATTTTAATTGGAAGCTAATTACTTTACAGTATTGTGGTGGTTTTTGCCATACATCAACATGCATCCGTCATGGGTGCACAGGTGTCCCCACATCCTGGACCCCCCTATACCTCCCTCCACACCCCATCCCTCTGGGTTGTCCCAGAGCACCAGCTTTGGGGGCCCTGCTTCATGCATGGAATTTGCACTGGTCATCTGTTTTACATATGGTAATATACGTTTCAATGCTATTCTCTCATATCGTCCCACCCTCGCCTTCGCCCACATAGTCCAAAATTCTGTTCTTCACATCTGTGTCTCTTTTGCTATCTTGCATATAGGGTCATCGTTAGGTAACTGGAGAATCATTGCTTTATAATGTTGTGTCAATGGACATGAGTTTGAGCAAGCTCTGGGAGATGCTGAAGGACCGGGAAGCCTGGCGAGCTGCAGTCCATGGGGTCGCAAAGAATTGGACACGACCATGCGACTGAATGACAACAACAATGTTCTCTTGGTTTCTGCTGTTTAACAAAGAATTTATATGTTTTGGCTTTTACTCAACATTACGTTTGTGAATACATCTATATCGCTGGTATTTTGTTCATTCTCATCACTGTAGAGTGTTCCATTGTGTGAATGTGCTACTATCTATTCATTCTATTGACACGGGGCATTTGGTGATTTTTTACTTATGAACGGTGCTGCTGTGAACATCCTGCTCTAAGTCTTCTGATGAAAAGCATGTATGCCCAGGACTGGGATTACTGGGTCACAGGCTATGCATATATTCACCTTTACTCAGTTCAGTTCATTCGATCAGTCGTGTCCAACTCTTTGTGAGCCCGTGAACCACAGCACGCCAGGCCCCCCTGTCCATCACCAACTCCCGGAGTCCACTCAAACCCATGTTCATCAAGCTGGTGATGCCATCCAACCATCTCATCCTCTGTCGTCCCCTTCTCCTCCTGCCCTCAATCTTTCCCAGCATCAGGGTCTTTTCAAATCAGTCAGCTTTTCACATCAGGTGGCCAAAGTATTGGAATTTCAGCTTCAAAATCAGTCCTACCAATGAACACCCAGGACTGATCTCCTTGAGGATGGACTGGTTGGATCTCCTTGCTTCCAAGGGACTCTCAAGAGTCTTCTCCAACACCACAGTTCAAAAGCATCGATTATTTGGCACTCAGCTTTCTTTATAGTCCAACTCTTACATCCAAACATAACCACTGGAAAAACCATAGCCTTGACTAAATGGACCTTTGTTGACAAAGTAATGTCTCTGCTTTTTAATATGCTGCCTAAGTTAGTCATAACTTTCCTTCCAAGGAGTAAATGCCTTTTAATTTCATGGCTGAAGTAACCATCTGCAGTGATTTTGGAGCCCCCTCAAAATAAAGTCAGCCACTGTTTCCACTGCTTCCCCATCTATTTGCCATGAAGTGATGGGACCAGATGCCATGATCTTCGTTTTCTGAATGTTGAGCTTTAAGCCAACTTTTTCACTCTCCTCTTTCACTTTCATCAAGAGGCTCTTTAGTTCTTCTTCACTTCCTGCCATGAGGGTGGTGTCATCTGCATATCTGTGGTTATTGATATTTCTCCCAGCAATCTTGATTCCAGCTTATGCTTCCTCCAGCCCAGCGTTTTTCATGATGTACTCTGCATAGAAGTTAAATAAGCAGGGTGACAATATACAGCCTTGACATACTCCTTTTCCTATTTGGAACCAGTCTATTGTTCCACGTCCAGTTCTAACTGTTGCTTCCTGACCTGCATACAAGTTTCTCAAGAGGCAGGTCAGGTGGTCTGGTATTCCCATCTCTTACAGAATTTTCCACAGTTTATTGTGATCCACACAGTCAAAGGCTTTGGCATAGTCAATAAAGCAGAAGTAGATGTTTTTACGGAACTCTCTTGCTTTTTCGATGATCCAACAGATGTTAGCAATTTGATCTCTGGTTCTTCTGCCTTTTCTAAATCCAGCTTGAACATTTGGAAGTTCACGGTTCACGTATGGCTGAAGCCTGGCTTGGAGAATTTTGAGCATTACTTTACTAGCGTGTGAGATGACTGCAATTGTGCGGTAGTTTGAGCATTCTTTGGCATTGCCTTTCTTTGGGATTGGAATGAAAACTGACCTTTTCCAGTCCTGTGGCCACTGCTGAGTTTTTGAGATTTGCTGGCATATTGAGTGCAGCACTTTCACAGCATCATCTTCCAGGATTTGAAATAGCTCAACTGGAATTCCATCACTTCCACTAGCTTTGTTCGTAGTGATGCTTTCTAAGGCCCACTTGACTTCACATTCCAGGATGTCTGGCTCTAGGTGAGTGATCACACCATCGTGATTATCTGGGTTGTGAAGATCTTTTTTGTACAGTTCTTCTGTGTATTCTTGCCACCTCTTCTTAATATCTTCTGCTTCTGTTAGGTCCCTACCATTTCTGTCCTTTATTAAGCCCATCTTTGCATGAAATGTTCCCTTGGTATCTCTAATTATCTTGAAGAGACCTCTAGTCTTTCCCATTCTGTTGTTGTCCTCTATTTCTTTGCACTGATCACTGAGGAAGGCTTTCTTATCCCTCCTTGCTGTTCTCTGGAACTCTGCATTCAAATGGGTATCTCTTTCCTTTTCTCCTTTGCTTTTCACTTCTCTTCTTTTCACAGCTATTTGTAAGGCCTCCTCAGACAATCATTTTGCTTTTTGCATTGCTTTTTCTTGGGGATGGTCTTGATCCCTGTCTCCTGTACAATGTCACAAACCTCCATCCATAGTTCATCAGGCACTCTGTCTATCAGATCTAGTCCCTTAAATCTATTTCTCACTTCCACTGTATAGTCATAAGGGATTTGATTTAGGTCATACCTGAATGTTGTATTGGTTTTCTCTACTTTCTTCTATTTCAGTCTGAATTTGGCAATAAGGAGTTCATGATCTGAGCCACAGTCTGCTCCCTGTCTTATTTTTGCTGAGTGTATAATGCTTCTCCATCTTTGGCTGCAAAGAATATAATCAATCTGATTTTGGTGTCGACCATCAGGTGATGTCCATGTGTAGAGTCTTCTCTTGTGTTGTTGGAAGAGGGTGTTTGTTATGACTAGTGTCTCTTGGCAGAACTCTATTAGCCTTTGCCCTGCTTTGTTCTGTACTCCAAGGCCAAATCTGCCTGTTATTCCAGGTGTCTCTTGACTTCTACTTTTGCATTCCAGTCCCCTATAATGAAAAGCACATCTTTTTTGGGTGTTAATTCTAGAAGGTCTTGTAGGTCTTCATAGAACTGTTCAACTTCAGCTTCTTCAGCGTTACTGGTTGGGGCATAGACTTGGATTACCGTGATATTGAATGGTTTGCCTTGGAAACGAACCTTTACTAGATAATGGCAAAAGATTTTCCCAAGCAGTACCATTTTGTATTCTCATGAGCCATGTATGAGTTCAGTTGTTCCCCATCCTCACCAAGTCATAGAAGGTTTTGTCTTTTTTATGTTAGCAATCATGGTGGGTGTGTGGTAGGATCTCAGGGTGGCTTCAGCTCGTATTTTCCTAAAAAATTTTTTTTGCCCCTGGGGAAATTTTCCTCCCCTCTACCCGCTCAGGCTTCACTGTGAGAGGAAGAGGAATAACTGAATAATAAATAAGAATCCTAGCATGCTTAGCTCAGCCCCTTCTCTCTGCTCCTTTGAGAGCTGATCTGCCTGCCAGAGCACACATTCTCTGTCTTTTCATGCTTCCAATAATTCATTAACAGACAGTCCCTAGTGGGGAAGACCATGGTTGAAAATCCATGCCCATGACTAGGAGCTCTTGTATCATATAAAGAGGGGACATATTATGGTCATCTTTGCATGGGCTTCCCTGGTGGCCAAGTGGTTAAGAATCCACCTTGCAATGCAGGGGATACCGGTTTGATCCCTGGTACAGGAAGATCCCACATGCCGTGGAGAAACGTGGAGAAACTAAGCCTATGACCACAACTACTGTGTCTGCTCTCTGGAGCCCCTGAGCCATAACTACTGTGTCCATGTGCCCTGGAGCCCGTGTTCCATAACAAGAGAAGCCACCACAATGAGAAATAGCCTCCGCTCTCTACAACTAGAGAAAGCCCTCCTGCAGCAGTGAATACCCTGCAAAGCCAAAAATAAATAAATAAATATTATTTTTTTAAAAAACAGATGATGACTGCAGACAAACGAAAGCATTTCCCTTCAGCCCAAGCAAATGGGGTACCCTTACTGCAAAGGAGGGTTGTCAAAGCAGAAATAGACAATGCAAACAGATTTTTGACTTTTGGATTTCTAAACTCAGGATTCAGGGTCTATTTGTTCTATTTGTTCAACAGAACAAATCTATTGTTCTGAATAGAACAATATATAAAACAGGCTTTCCCACTCCCAGCTGAGACAGAGATACCATGGGTTGGGACCAAACAGGAGCTGAACCACTCAGAAGGAACTGTCCATCCTATGCCTAAGGAGTCCCCCTGTGTCCCTGGTGCCAGAGTGGCATGTAAGAGCTGAATCACCACCTGACGCTCTTACCATCCCATTCCTGTGAGAACCGAACATCCCAAGAGCCAAGGAGAGCCACAGAGTTGTAACAATTGCCATCTCTTTGCCACCCTGAGTAATTTTCACAGCCAGCTGCCAGAACATTGCCTGCTGACGAGGAGTGATGTCCAGGTGCATTTGCTCTCGCAGGCTTCCTGCAAAGTGGATAGGCCTCCTAGAAGGACCTGGGACCCTTGGAAGCTGTTTAAGACGGAGATGATGCTGGCTAGACAAATAAAGGAATGATGATGGCGTAAAAGCCAAACCCTATATTCTTAGGAAAAGTGGGGCTGAATTTGGACCAATCTAAGATTCATTCCTATGGGCTTCCTTGGTGGCTCAGTGGTAAAGAATCTGCCTGCCAATGCAGGAGACTTGGGTTCAATTCCTGGATCAAGAAGATCCCCTGGGGAAGGAAATGGCAACCACTCTAGTATTCTTTGCCTGTGAAATACATGGACAGAGGAGCCTGGCAGGCTATAGTCCATGGGTTTGAAAAAGAGTCAGACATAACTGAGTAACTAAACAACAAGGCTTATCCCTACTCATTCTGGGAATAAAGTGCTCATCACACCTTGTTAAACGTCTTTACATCCGTTGAATTGTCGAATCCAAGGAGCTGTGGATTTAGACGATCCTCTATAGAATACATCTTTGTTGGGCTTAACAGCATATGTTTGAAATGTAATGGTTCTCTGCCTATCTAATCAATGGACCTATGATTATTACTGACCATGTTCTAATACTTAGTTCCTCGGTTCAACTCTGGCCAAGCCTAGAAGCAATAGATGTCTCTGTATTTTGGTTTCATATACTGAGGTTTCTATGTTAGGAAACTTAATTACTTTTTTTTAAAAAGAAGGAACCAAACTTTAGAAATCCTCCCCAAACACAGCAGGTATAGTGATGGGTGGTGATGTGTGCCTTCGACTCGCAGATTAGGATATATTTGGAGAGACTGAAACTCACAGACATGTCAACACAGTACATAGTTAAGTTACTAAGCACTCTGAAGTTTGACACTTGCTGCCTATAAGACACTGAACAATTCATTAACTTCTCTATCCCTCCGTTTTTCATCTGGGCAATGGGGATAATAAAGCTTCTATCACAAAGAGTTCTGAAATTCCATGAGACGGTGTCTATAAAGGGCTTAAAAAATCTCTAGCACAGAAAAAATAATCAATATATGGTGGTTACAGTTTTGGAGAGTGAAGTCAAATGAGAGCTTTCTAAACCTAAACCATCACCACTTAATGAACTGAAGCTGTGAAGGCGTATCTTGCTAGAAAGCTGGACTATGAACCACTTGATTGCATGGCTTCTTTCCAGAGGCTAGGAGAGAAGAGGGTGTGGTGAGCAGCTGGAAGACTACCTTGTGAATCAGAATCTAAAAGTTAAGTCCAGGTTCCTCCCTTTAGAGCCATAGCAAGTCCGGGCCAAACCTGAATGGCTTCGGACAGGAGCGGTGGTCATTGTGCTGGAACCATCACCATCTTGGAAAGCCTATGGAGGAGGTGACACAGTCCATTGAGCATCCTGGCACTTCCCAGGGAAGAACCCACAGTCGGCAGGGGTTTGGTGACCCGCAGCTGGGAGGGGGCTTGTGGCAGGCAGCAGACTGCAGAAAGAGCTTGTGTCACTTCAGGCTCGTTAGCACCACCTGTTATGGCCATCTTGGTCGGCTGGAGAGGACTCCTAGGTTACTGACACCACGGGGACCTTTCAGGCTATTTTCCTGCTGTTCAGCGATCACCACCCTATGGGAAGGACTTCACAAGGTGATAGCCATTATCCTCCTTGATTAGAAGGAGGCAGTCATTTATGTGTTACAACTTGGAGTATGTTGCAAGGATGCCCCCCACCTCGCCTTAAAGCCTTCAGTTTCCCCCAATTCCATACCATCTAGCCACTGTACCTGCTCCTATTTGTCCTATATTTCCTTTTTAAGTTTTTTTTTTTTATGTGAACCATTTTTAAAGTCGTTATTGGTTTTGTCACGGTGTTCCTTCTGTTTTATGCTTTGGTTCTTTGGCCCCAAGGCATGTGGGATCTTAGCTCTCCCACCAGGGATAGAACCCATACCCCCTACACTGAAAGATGAAGTTTTAACCACTGAACCACCAGGGAAGTCCCAACCTGCCCCATATTTCTAATAACTCTGTTGGTACTTTGAGTGAAAGGAAAAAAATATGGAACTAGTTCTGAGAGGTCACAGAAAGCTAGAAGGAGCATACCTCTAAGCTTCTTCCTTTATGCACTCTCTTCGCCCCAAGCTCTCATTCAAAATGTATTGGGTTGGCCAAAAAAGTTCATTTGGGTTTTTTCCATAAGGTGTTATGGAAAAACCGCAACAAATTTTTTGGCTAACTCAATATTTTCTGAGGGTGTCCTATATGCCAGATGCTGGAGATACAGTGGTGACCGAGGGAGGCAGGGCCCCCATTCTTGTGGACCATATATCCTAGAGCAAGGAGAATGAAACCTGTCAGTGTATGGATGAGATCAGTTTGGATGGTGAGAGAGGCAGGTAGTGTAGAGTCGTGGATACAAGCTGTGTCTCTAAACTAAGAACAGTCTCTAGACTAAGAACAGTTGAGGTTCAGTTCTTGGCAACTTCCCCCATTAGTTGTGTGACCTTAGGTCAGTTATTTAACCACTACAGCATGGGTCCTTATTTGTGAAATGGGGATTTTAATGGGTCCCTCTGGTATAAAGCATTGGAGCTGAGACTTAAATGCTCACCAGGAGGCAGCCACATGAAAAACGCAGGGAATAATTTAACCAAAGGGAACAGCCAGTACAAATGTCTTGTGATAGAAACAAACAACCTTAAAGGATTCTCATCCATGTGTCTGGCATACACTGAGAAAGGGTAAAAGTGATAAAAGATGGAATTGGACAGGATGTAGGCACCAGATTGTGGTGACTGAGAAGTCTGGTAGAGACCTTTGGATTTTATTCTAATTAATTAGGTTTTAACCTCTGCCGGGAGAGATTTCTGCTTTCCCAGGTAGTTCAGGGATAAAGAACCTGCCTGTCAGTGCAGGGGCTATGGGTTCTATCCCTGGGTCAGGAAGAATCCCCTGGAGAAGGGAATGGCTACCGACTCCAGTATTCTTGCCTGGAGAATCCCATGGGCAGAGGAGCCTGGAGGGCTACAATCCATGAGATCGCAAAGAGTCAGACACAACTTAACAACCAAGTACAGAGAGGTTTCTTCTTACCTAACCCCACATTTTAGAAAAAGAATGTACTGAAATCCCATCTATCTTTCAACTCGGTTCTAATGGCATGCTTTCTATGACGTCTTTATTCTTATGCCCACCAGAAAAATTAGTTTTCTACGTGATCTACGGATCATCCTATTTATTGTATGTCTGCTTCCTGTATCCATTAGGAGTGTCTGAGAACAGGGATCAAGTCCCATTCACTTCAGAATCACCTATCGAAGTGCATGGCACAAATAAATCTTCTTTAAATGACTGAGTAGATGAATAAAAGCACCAGTGAATGCATGAATGGAAAATACCAGTTTGGTTCTTTTGGCCAGATTTGTTCATTGAAAATCTGGACCCAAAGGGGATGATCTGCAGCCCAGGTAGATTTCACCTGGAGCAAAATGAGACCCTGGAAACAAGGGAGAATGAGAGGACACAGAAGGGAAGAGGTTTTGAGTGGGACTTTGATGGAGGCTACATCTGCTTTCCTCAGCTCTAACCCTTGCTGCTTTTGTGTGAACTTGGGAAATTACTCAGCGAAAATTACCATGCTCCACTCATCCCAAGGTAGACTTCTGACCACTCCAATCTCTTTAACATGGACAAAACAAAAACAAGACAAAGACCCCAAATGAAAACAGAACCAAATAAACCAAAATCTCCAAACAGAAGTTACAGGCAAACAATCCTAGTTCGAAGAGGTAGTCATAAAACCTAAGATCTGGGACTTCCCTGGTGGCTAAGACTCTGCACTTTCCAATGCAGGATGTGTGGGTTCGATCCCTGGTCAGGGAATTAAGATCCCACATTCCTTGGGGGCCAAAAAAACAAAACATAAAACAGAATCAATGTTGTAACAAATTCAATAAAGTCTTTAGAAATGGTCCAAGTCAAAATAAATCTTAAAAAAAAAAACCCAAAAAACAAAACTTAAGACTTTGGAGCAAGAATGACTTCAGGTAACAGCCTGTTTATTTCCTTTTTCTTCCTTCCTTTATCTCACCTTTTTCCCTCAAATATTTACCAAGCACCTACCAACTGTCAAACAAGCAGCCGCCGCTGGGGCAAAAACAGTACACACAACAGATAAGTCCTTGTTCTCAGGAGTTTCTTTTCCTGCCTCCCTGCTCTCCTCCTTGTCTGCATTTCTTCCTTGCAGGCTTCCCTTATTCACTGCAGTAAGAGAAAGACTCTGAAATCACAGTTTTAGGGTCAAACTCTGACTGTGCCTGATGAAGGAAATAGCAACCCATGCCAGTATTCTTGCCTGAGAAATCCCATGGACAGAGGAACCTGGTGGGCTACAGTCCATGGAGTCACAAAAAGTCAGATATGGCTTAGCCACTGAGCATACGTGCATGCATGGGACTGTGCCAGCTAGTGATTGCTCTCTTTGATGATTTCCCCATCCCCAGATTTTGAAAGATCTCGGTCAAAACCAGCCCCAGATATGAGAAGTCATTAGGAAAACCTGAAAGTGGAGGGAACCAGAATACTGCAGACCTAGGCTGAAGTCTTGGCGTTGACATTTGACCTTGGGGAGACCACGTAACTTCTCCATCTCCCCATCTTTATGGAGCGATGATTGTCCTTTTCAACATTCTCTGACTCTGGGCAGCATCTTTCAAAGCAATAAGTCAGCTAGTATCCCCGCCTCCAATGCTGGGGTATCTGATACAGCTGGCAGATGCCACATCTGCCAGCCTGTTACCACACCTCCAGGGAGAGAGCTTTAGAGATTCTCACACACACACAAAAACAAAAACAGATCTTTTTCATTTCTCTGATGAAGAGACTGACTTTAAAGCCAGAAAGAGAGAACTACGTGCAATTTGATGGGACTCAGAACATCAAAGGCAGTTGAGTTGGTGTTTGGAACAATCTCTCAGGTCAAATCTAATTTTATCTGAGCTGATGTTTCCAAGCTTTGGTAATTGCTTCCAGCGTAACTGCCGATTCCTTGTTCTAAGCCTGTGAGCAGGGCCTCCAGTAGGGGGTCCAGCTGATGGCTTTTGCCTCTGTTGTTCTTGGGGTGGGGGTGGTGCAGTCTAGGTCCCAAGACTAGATTTCAGTCCTGGGAGCTGTAGGCAGACAAAGCAGAAAGGACACTGGACTCAAAATCAGGACCCCTGTCTGCAAATCCTGGCTCTACAAGAGAGCCCCAAGAGAGTCTCTTTCTCAAGGGCTTTTCCACTTGAACTTGACAATTTTGTGCCCTGGTTTTCAGAAGACTTTGTGACAGAAGAAGGATGGAGAGAAGTGTGGAGTTGCGGAGAGTGGGGTGCTACTTAGGGAAGGCAGAGGCTCAAATGGCACAGTGACTCTGCACACAGTCATCCCCCTGACATAAACAGAAGGTGTGAGCCTAGAAGCTGGGGTCACTGAGAATTACAGGAAGCTGCTGGTATTGGGGGATTCCCAGGTGGCACTGGAGGTAAAGAACCCACCTCCCACTGCAGGAGATGTAAGGGATGTAGGTTCAATCCCTAGGTTGGGAAGATCCCCTGGAGGGGGCATGGCAACCCACTCCAGTATTTTTGCCTGGAGAATCCCATGGACAGAGGAGCCTGGCGGGCTACAGCCCACAGTGTTGGAAAAGGTCAGACACGACTGAAGTGGCTGAGCAGGCATGCACACTGGTGTCGGGGACGAGAACGTAACTTGGGAGAGAAAGGATCTGAGATGGTTAATTTCATGTGTCATCTTGACTGAGTCACAGGGTGACTGGATATTTTCTCAAACTTTATTCTGGGTGTTTCTATGAGGATGTCTTTGGATGAAATTAACATTTAAATAATAGACTGAATAAAGAAGATTGCCCTCCCTAATGTCAGTGGGCTTCGTCCGATCAGTTGAAGGTCTACATAGAATAAAAATCTAATCCTTCCCAGAGTGAGAGAGAATTCTCCAGCTGACAATTTTGAACTGGGGCATCTGCTTTTCCTGGTTCTATAGCAGCCTGATGGCCTTTGGACTTAGACTAGGACATTAGCTCTGCAGATTTTAGACTTGTCAGCCTCCATAATGATGTAAGCAATTTTTATTATTCCTTATAATAAATCTTACAAAACAACTTTCTATGGAATTCAATTCTGCCTGACTAAAACAGCGCTCTGTATCTGGAGCAGACTCTCTTACATTCAATGAGGAAAGTGGGAAGAGAAGTTCAAGTGAATACATTCCAAATCCAAGGCCACCCTTCACTCGACCATCTGTCTTGAGTCTGGCAGATTCTATCTCCAAACCTCTTGCCAGACGTAGGAGGGAGCAGGTAAGCACAGCAGAGTGGCCTCTAACTTGGAAGACTTTCGAATCCTTTATCCATATGTTCTGGCCCTTTGTGGGTAATGAGGGCTTTGGTTTTCCCATCACAGGTATTCCTAGCTCATCATCCTAGCTCAGAAACAAGCATGGCAGATGACCACCCTAACTCTCCTCTCGTGCACATTCCAGTTTCCACTTGGGACACTCTGTGACTTTCATCTGGTCCCTGGATTTTTGAGTGAAACATCCGTAAAGTGCATGGGGATGTCTGGGCTAACACTGGGCTGTAGCCAGAAGCCATGAGCAGAAGTAATTTTAGAAGTAATGTGCAGGAAGTATTAATAAAATTTTGATACCAATGTGTGTGATTTAGTTTGATTTTTGATTTTTGTTACCCTCTGCCTTTCCCTTCATCATTGAAGAATAAGCTTTTCATATACACTGCTCATAAGGTACTGATATATGAAGCAAATAAAAGAGTCAGATTCAGGGCTTTGGAACCCCTGATTAATCTAAAGCAGATAAAATAACCTTGAGTACCGTACATCATTATTTCAAGAACCAGGTGCTTGAAAAGAAAGATAACAGACGTTTTGAATTCTGCAAAGCCTGGTTAAAAGATCAAGAGGTGAAGTCTGGAGAAAGAAGGCAAATTTTATTCATAAACAAGAGATGACAAAGAGGAGCCTGGACGGAGAGTGAAATCCTGTCTGAAAAGGAGTCAGAGCAATCTAGCTAGAGGAGAGAGGGCAGACACATCAAAGCATCATAGATGCAGGAAAGCCTGCGTGGCAGAGCACACCTCGGGCAGGAGCAATGACCACTTGGCGGCCACATCGGTGAGTCCTGGGGGGTCAGATGTGGATGTCCAAGGCTGGGGATGGCCCGCTGCACCTCAGCCATCCCTAAGGTGGGCCTTTGCTCAGGTGAGGAGGGTACCCGCCCCATCCTCATCCCCTCTGTCCTTCTCATGACATCACCCTTCTGTCCAGAAAGATGAGAAGGGATGATGGATAACCCTAAAATTAACTGAGCATTTACGGAAGTGAGATGAACTTTTAAACAGCAGTGAATGCATTGCCTTGAATCAGAAAGATTACATTTTCTACCATTGAGGGGGATAGGAGTCTGAGACCTAAACTAAATCATTTTATTGATAAAGTTTTGTCTTCCCACCCTTGTTTCCCTGTTTTTCTTTTTTACGATGCATACTCTTGTCTCTATGCCATTGGTGGGACCAGCTGTGTTCTGCTGGTTTGTATGGGTTTGTGAATCACTCTCAGATGCTAGGATCATCTCCAGGAGGGAAGAAGAGAAGTGGCTGAAGAGATCTGACAGACTTGAGGCTGCCCTTCAGAAGCCAGCATCGTACGCCCACCACTTCCCCTCTTAGGACTGCCTTTGCTCGTGTTAACATCATTATTGCCGCTAGTTACCGTCATTGGAGAGTGGGCTGTTTCCCAGCCGTTGTGCTGAGTGCTGTGCTTAGATGCTCTTACTTTTGTCTGGGTTCCATCAGACTTGGTTGAGGTGAATGTTACCACCTCCAGTCTACGAATGTGTAAACTAACGAACATATTACCTGTGACTTTTTATGATTCTACAGCCAGGGTCTGGCAGAGGTGGGATTGAAATTCAAGCATCTCTGACTCTATCTTGCTCCAAGATGGCTCGGTTACAGTGAAGTGAGATGAATAACCAGGACACTTGCAGAACTGTCTGAAGGACCCTCCTCTGAATCATTCTAATCATTAGAAATGTAGCGAATAACTGTCATTTGCTCTGTCTGCCCATTGTTTACATCTGTTACTATGTCAGATGTCATGCTTTGAGAGCTTGGCGGAGAGAAGTACTGGCGTAGTTGTAGTTGAACATCAGCAAGCATCACTTGGAACAGGCTGAGATTCAAGGGCAAAAGGGTCAGCAACTCTGCAGGTCTCCCACCCTCCCATTCCTCTACAGAGCAGGACTGAGACTTGTCCAAGACCTGTTGGGTGCCCTATGGGATGATGTACCAGGAAAGGGACCCCACTTCTTTCTCTCTTTTATTGTATAGGGCCGGCATGAGAGTGGTTTTGCAGACAACAAATAAACATTATGGACTCGGGAATGAAGCAAGTCGGAGTTTAATTGGCAGAGAGAATGCGCTCATGTTTAGAGGAAGAAACAGATGCTGAGGCCTGGGGTATCCAGGTGCTGTGCTGTGCTTAGTCACTCAGTTTTTTCCGACTCTTTGTGGTGCTATGGACTGCATGCCACCTGGCCCCTCTGTCCATGGAGATTCTCCAGGCAAGGTGGAGTGGGTAGCCTAACCCTTCTCCAGGGGATCTTCCCGACCCAGGAATTGAACCAGGGTCTCCTGCCCTGCAGGCAGATTCTTTACCAGCTGATCCACTAGGAAAGCCCAGTGTATCCAGGTATGGCTTCCTAAAGATGTGAGCCAGGAGAAGGACCTTGAAAAATGACTCAGTTTTATTAAGGAGCTGTTCAGTGGATCATAGACTCGATGGAATGAGTTTGAGCAAGCTCCGCGAGTTGGTGATAGACAGGGAAGTCTGGCATCCTGCAGTCCATGGGGTTGCAAAGAGTCGGACACGACTGAGTGACTGAAATGAACTGAGGTGGATCATAGAATATCAACTTCATGGAACATTATGGGGTCATTAAAATTATAATTAGAAATACTGAGTAGCAACTTGAAAACATGATATTCTATTAAGTGAGCATGGCAGAATAAAACTCTCTGCTATGGTCACGACCATGTAAACTCCACACTTATGAAAGTGGGATGGAAAGAAAGCTGGAAAATAAATGCAAAGGACATGTTTTTGTGGTTCAGGTCCAGGCGAATTTTCTTTCCAATTTCCATTTGGGATTTTTTTGTTATTATTACAAAACCATTTTTAAAGTGATGGGGGCTGGGAAGGAGATGAACATTCCTAGCCAGAAAAACAACCTTGTCCCAGACTTGAGAATATGAAGGTAGTTTGCTTGTATCCTAGGGTTTCCGCAGTTGAATTTTTGTCTGTTGAACAGCTGAGCACCACCAGACCAAAGACCAGGATGGTTTGGATGGAATGTGCCCGAGAGGCACAAACTCCTGCAGGCAGCCGCTCCTTGACTTAGCGATAGAGAAACCAGAATCTTAGCAAGTCCGTTCTCCCTAGGAGGTACAGGAGAAAGAGCGGCTTTTGGTGTGTGAATGTTGGTGGGAGGGCATTTGAGGGGCTGAGAGGATGCGACCTGAGTCAACCGTCTTTGCTCTGGTGGTTTTGGCAGCGGTCACATCCATTGTCCAGCACCCTGCACCACTTTCTCCAGAAAAAAAACTAAGGAGTGGAGAGCTGCCTGTCAACTAAGCTGTTTTCATTCTACTTTAATTGATCCTAAACTGGTCAACACGGACATGGAGATGCTTGCTCTTCTCACATCCTGTGCTCTGGTCCATGGCATCCAGTGAGAGCTCAAACGTCCCAGCAGCTCAAACAGGGGTGCCCAGCTGCTTTCCAGATCCAAGAGATAAGCAACTCATCTGCAAATGAATTATGGGCCAGCAGAGGCTGTGAGGCACCCTCATTTTTCTTACAGAGAGCAACCTTGGGAGAGTATCCTGAGGGGTGGAAGAATATGGAAATTCAAGAGGTCTCAGGTACTGAGGCTGCCTTTCTTTCCCGGCTAACAAGTCTGAGAACAAGGCGGAAGGAAGGGCTGTCAGGGCTGTCTCAGTTCCTTGCTTCTGTCCTCAGACGTCCCAGTCTGAAGTTATAAATGAGGCTGCCTTCCTGGGACATGGATACCTGGAGATGCTGACTCCTGCTCTCCATCTGCTTGCTCCCTGAGACTTCCCCAAAGCCCTGCCGGGTCCCTAGGGTGCTCGCGATAAGCCCTCTCAAGTCCTTCCACCCTGAGCTTCCACATGGCAGCTCGAATGGAGCTCCATCCCTCCCATCTCCTGCCTCCTGCTGAGTCTTCAAGGGATTTCCAGAGTGTGGCAACCCTGCCCAGCAGCTGCCTGTGGGTTCAGCAGAGCTGCAGGGCCCTCAAGGCAGTACATCCACCTGAGCTCCTGCTCCCCTGCATTGGTCCTCAGCCTGAGAGCTGGGCTGGCTTCTACCCGGAAGCGGGGGCGGGGCACGCCCACCAAACTGTCTGTCCTCCTTTGTCACTCGTGTCTCCGAGCAGTCTTGGATGTGCCTGGAATAATCCAGAAGAGCAGTTGTCTCTCTATTCAGCTTCAATCTCTCTTTTTAGGCTTAGACATGGACCAGACGGCAGGGAGAGGGAATGAGCTCGTGGACAAGTCCACAGTGTGCCTTCTGTCACATCCTGCCCTCCCAAGAAGGTCCTCCTACACCTCGAAGGCACTTTCCATGCAGTTTCTGCTAAAATATGCAAGTAGCACCTGTGCCACACCCAGAAGGTTCTCCCTGGTGCCTTGGCAGTAAAGAATTTGCCTGCAGTGCAGGAGACCCTAGTTTAATCCCTGGATCGGGAAGATCCCCTGGAGAAGGGAATGGCAACCCACTCTAGTATTCTTGCCTGAAAAATCTCATCAATAGAAGAGCCTGGGGTGCTCTAGTCCATAGAGTAACGAAGAGTCTAAAGAGCCCACATGCACACACATTGGTCACATTAGTTAGTTTGCCTATGAAAGGTGCACTTACTGGAGATGTTTGCTGTCTCTAGGAATCGGCCAGCCCTGGGAGGGGCTATCTCCGTGGCCAGCAAGGCCCCAGACATCGAAGGATCAGAATAGAAAGGCATGATCTACAAGCTATCATACAGTTTTATCATAACGGTTTAACTGTCAAACAACTTTGCATCCTAATTCCACAGCCTACAAGTTTCCAAAAGGATCAAAACAAACAGGAAGGCAGAGATTCAAAGAGTGAAGATAACCCTGAGCCAGCATGGAACATCACTGGTGATCTTGAAAGAGTCAGAGGTCACCAAAGGGCAGCCCAAGGAGTGTGTGGACAGAGAACAGGCTGGCAGCATGGGCTGCAGGGTGTGGACTAAAGGTCTGTGATAGAGCAGCCTGTTATCCAGCGGCCCAATTGCTGAGTCGCTAACAGGAAGTGAGCAGTTCTCCTAAGGATGGAGCTTGAATCTCACGATGCTCTCCCCTGAACCACTGTTCTCAGCATCCTTTACTCTCAGTCCTTTCAATACCCAGTCTCTTTGATGTAACGTAGTTTAACAAGACACTGTTAGATTGCTTTCCAGCTCTATAACTCACTCCCCAAGTGTCTTGGTATTCAGTAACCTCTTTGCACCTCTGTTTCTTAGGCTGTAAAATGGGAATAACATTGCTGTTGTGGGCTTGTCCCTAGAATTCAGTGATGTGGGTTAGATCCCTGGGTTGGAAAGATCCCCTGGAGGAGGAAATGGCAACCCACTCCAGTATCCTTGCCTGGGAAGTCCCAGAGACAGCGGAACCTGACGGGCTACTGTCCATAGGGTCTCAAAGAGTTTGGGCACAACTTACTGACCAAACAACAATAGTTCATTCACTTCTTATTACAGCAGAAACTAACACAATATTGTAAAGCAATTATGCTCCCATTAGAAAAAAAATTTTTTGATGCCCCTAAACACACTTCCTTTGCAATCAGCAAAACAGGACTTCATAATTTGTGTCTCTGGCTTTGCAAGCCATGGTCCTTTCAATGAACATCTAGATATGGGGGAGGGGTGAGTGTGGTCATTAGACCCTTGTCTTCTCACTATTGCCCCTAGAAGTGCCTTGTTCCTTCTGATCAATTTCTGTTTGATGTACCGTTTAGCACTCTGCATTTATGCTTACGCCTATGATCTTTTGAAGATCTAAGCTCATGAATCTCTGTAAAGGTCAAAGAAATCTCATTTAATGTTATCTCCACGCCCTGGGTGATTTTTTTTCCACTTGATAATAAAGATTTTGTTTTTAACAATAAGAAAAAATGTCTTTGATATCCTAACTTTGAGAAATCCTTTCAAGTATGTTTTCATATGTGCACATATATTTTATGTCAGACTATGTGACTTTGAAGTGGGCCCAGATGTGTGTATTCATGCATGTTGTGCGTGTGTGTGTGTGTGTGTGTGTGTGTTAGTTGCTCAGTCACACCTGACTCTTTGAGACCCACCAGGCCCCTCTGTTCATGGAGTTCTCCAGGCAAGAATACTGGAGTGAGTAGCTATTTCCTTCTCCAGGGCATCTTCCTGACCCAAGGATTGAACCTGGGTATCCCACATTGCAGGCAGATTCTTTACCATCTGAACCACCAGGAAAGCCAGTGGATATACACACTTATGGGTATATTATGAACTGTTGCTATGAAGTGACGATACTGGCTTGTGTAACGTGAATGCTGAAATGACAAGAGGAGCTAACATCTATGGCAGTGAATCTCATCTGGGAGTGATTTTGCTCCCCGGAGGGAGGGGGTGCGTTTAGCAATGTCTACACACATTTTTGGTTGCATCAACTGGGGTTGGGGTGCTCCTGGCATCTAGTCACAGAGGCCAGGGATGCCCCAGAACATCCTACAGTGCACAGGACAGCCCCTCCTCCAAGAGTTATTTGTCCCCAAGTGTCAATAGTGCTGAGGTTGAGAAACTCAGTTCTAGAATCAGAGAGATCGAGTGTTGAACAAATGCCTATTGGGCACCCAGAATAGTCAAGACTCTATTTTAGCCTTGGTTCAGAAATAAGCATAATGCAAACCTCTGTAGGTATGCGCTCAGATTATTTAGTAAGGGGCGAGTATCGGGCAGGTCTTGACTGGAAACATTTGGTGCACAGATTAAGATGAGCTGAAGAACTAGTCACAAAGGCCTGAGTACGGCGGTGGGGAGCGCGAGGGAGAGCGTGATGGCCTTGGCTAGTAGCAGCCCAGGCGTCCATCTCCCCGGGACCCCAGAGCTAAGGTATGCGGTGGATGCTGGAGCCTGGAAGGCGACGGAGGCTTCTAGTGCAGCCCGCTTGCCAGGAGCGACCTGAAGTTGAGAGGGTTAACCTCGAGGTGACCCCCAAGGGGAGGAGCTCGGGGACTAGTTACCCCAACCTCCCTCACACCTACTGTAAGGCGCCCCCCATGGGAAAACAGAAACCAGAGGGCAGAGGTGGGTATCTGTCTGTGGGGCATACAGCTTAGCATCCCACAGGTAGCAGGATGGAGAAGCGTGAGGGGTAAGGTGGGCACCAGGGAACATGAAGGTGAACAGATGCATCTGCCCAAAGACTTGGTAAAGGACTCTCACTGAAAGCGGATACTGGTAAGAGCCATAAGGGAGGCCTGCATCCAGGGCTCTCAGCTCTCGGAGGCGCGAGGGTTTCGTTCTAGCTTGGGTGAGCTTGGGGAGGGCTCAGTGAAGGATGTGGCATTTGAAAGACAGCCTTGGGGAGTGACGAGAGTAACCAGCACGTCAGCCTCTTCCCACTCGGAAAGGTCACCTTCTCTTCTCACAGGCAGGGAAGAGGGGAGCGCTGGGCTGCAGGCCCCCCCACCCCAGCCTCCCCAGCCTGCTCTTCGGCCCACGGATCCCAGCCCCACTGCTGTTCTGGGAACATTCTGCTGGAAAACATTTTCCATTTAGAATGTGTCTCCCTGGGAGGGGGCATCAGGCAGGCCCTGCTTCCCTTTATTAGTCATTTCTTTGTTCTTCACAGCTCTGCTATCTTACATCTAGAAGCATATCTATCTGTGTATAGAATGCTTTCCTATATAGGTGTGTGTGTGTGTGTGTGTGTGTGTGTGTGTGTCAACTGTTGCGTAGGACTGCAGTAACCAAAGAACATTTAGATAATAGAGTGTGCATATGCGCTCAGTCGCGTCCGACTCTCTGCGACTCCACGGGCTGTAGCCCGCCAGCTCCTCTGTCCGTGGGATTCTCCAGGCAAGAATACTGGAGTGAGTTGCCATTTCCTCCTCCAGGGGAGCTTCCTGACCCAGGGACGGAATCTGGGTCTCCTGTGTCTCCTGCATTGGCAGGAAGATTCTTTACACTGTGCTAAGACTTCCACCATAGTACAAGGGAAAAACACCTACCAAGTTAAACCTACACAGGGAATACCCTCGTGGGCTCCCTCAGCTCCTAGCCATGCTCTCCTGTTTGGGGGTCCGCTCTTCACTGGGAATCCTCTTCTGCTCTCCCTTCTAAAAGTGTTCACAGCTGTCTTCCTACAGAGACGGATCTCAACCGAGGAACAGACTCCCTCCCTGCCAATACAACGCTTGCCCAGCTCTGAGTGGTTCCTCTTAAGACAATATCTCCAGGAGACTCGAAGTGGCCTTTAGCATCCCATGTCCCACAGAGCATCCAGGTTTGATTTCGACACTCGTCTTCTAGCCCCCAGCGGCCTCTGTACAGGCTGGCTTGCCCATCCTCCTTGCTCTGTTGATAGCTCATTGGAAAGCTGTGGGATTTCTTTCCAGTTCTGCCCCCACCACTGCACATCCACATTTCCCAAGGATAAATGTTAATTATCAGAGACATTACAGTCTAAACCCAGAAAGTGGAAGAGAAGTATTTACCTTGCATCCCCAGTGTTTTCAAAGCCTGCTTTCCATATGTAATTAATACCTTATATCATTTACTTCTGAACGGTGTATGTGCCTCCACTTTTCAAGCTCAGACCCCTAGAGCCTGCTGGAAATAAGAAATGGGCCCATTTTCCAGCTTTATGCCTCTTAAGAACAGCTCTTCTGACTACACAAAGACCAGATAGGGGCTTTGTAATTACTGCTTGAGAGAGCAGAGATTAAATTCCTAGCCAAGGGCAGCCTCTCCCCCAGACTCTGAAGGGAGAAAGAAAGGATGGTTTTGTTTCTCTAGTAACATAAGATTTTAACACTGAGAGACAGGAGTTGGAGCATGAGGGGTGACATTCAAGGTGGAAAGGACAATGTGAGCAGGAGCACAGAGGTTGGAAATAACGTACAGAACCTAGGGTTTCAATGAACATTGTTCAAAAATGTGACAGTGATGAATTGTGGGTACATACACAGCAGGTACCAAATTATAGGTGATGTTTAATTATTTTCCTTAAAGATCAATTTTGTATTTTTAAGAATTCCATGTAGCTGATTTAGAGAAAGATATCATTAACTCATTGAAATAGAAACACAAAAATCCATTTGCTTTTCCAGTTTCTGAGAATACTTGGGTTGACTCCTTTCCCATTCCACCTGACACTGGATTCCCTTCATGACATCAGAGTTGCATTCCATAACGTTGGTCCCTTCGGGCTATTCTGTCAGTCTGGTTTCTTTTCTCAGACTCCATGATGTTTATTTTAAAACTGTCAGTTTCATGATCACCCCAAAGCCCTCCTCGCCCATCCCCCAGCTCTTCCCCCAACTCTAGGGTCCAGACTGGAAATCTCGTGGCTTAGAACAGGGTGGATGGTACGTACCAAACCGATGCTAGGGCCCTGGGAGGTAGGGGCGGAGCATCTTCTTCCTGGCTGTCCAGAGGCTAAGTTCATTCTTTCTGTTGGCTGCTGTTTCCTCTCTACACTAAGCAGCCAGTAGCCCTTGGTTCTGCTGGGTGTCAAGTTTCCAAAACACCATTGGTTATTTCATGGAGGATGTCTTGCTGGTGTTTCAGAGAGCCTTAGGTGGCCCTGCCCCCTGCACGTTAGCTTGGACTCGTCTCCTACTTGTGATGTCTTCCATCTCCTCCTCCCAGGAAGACACTCCAGACTGTCTACCCATCCCATCTTGTCTCCAGGGCCCCAGTCTTCAAGCTGTCTGGAGCTTCCTACAGCACTCCTGCTTGGAAAACACATGTCTTCGCCATGTGAAATGATGAGGGTCACTGGCCCGCCCAGTGGCACAGCCTTCTGTCCTCCACCCCTCTACCAGTAGGCCTCTTCTTGTCACCTTTCAGCCAGGAGGCTCTCCAGTCCCCAACCTAGGTGAGGGAGAGAAGGTCTGGGCTCTTTGATTCTCTTGGTTGCCCTCTCTCGAGGAAGAGTTGCTTTTTACATGACAACACGACACTCCTTCAAAATGCCACCTCTGCTCCCTCTCGCCTCCCTTTCACGTTTCGATTGTGTGTGAGGAAGGGGTAGGTGGTACCCTCTTTACTGAATGGCATCCTTCTACATGCCCTGAAGGGAAGGGGGCTGGCCGCAGAGCTGGTGATCCTCGCGAGTGAGAAGGTGGAGTACTTCCCAACATTTGTGTTTAGTCGTGGACCTAAGGAGACAATTCCAGTGTGTGGCAACTGACAATACTGTGTTACCATCATGACCACGTGTACCACCTCCCAAAATCTGGTTCAGATGTCAAAACTTATAATACCACACATTCACCAAGAAGGTATGAAAAATTATTCCTTAGAGAATTGAAGTCTCTGGGGAGAGCAGAGCAGGCCTCTCAAGTAGGTCCAAAATAACTTGAGAGACAGAGGAAGGGAGCCTGGCCTGGGGTTCTATGGCAGTTCAGGAATGGGGACGGGGTGAGGGGTCTCAGCAAGAGGAAGAGGCTAACAGGGTTTCAGTCTCCTGCTGGTGCCACAGAGGCTAGCGTGCTGCAGTCCATGGGGTCACAAAGGGTCGGACGTGACCCAGCGACTGAGCAACAACATGATCCAGCAATCATATATCCCGAGAAAACCATCATTTGAGAAGATACCTGCACCTCAGTGTTCATTGCAGCACTATTTACAATGGCCAAGACATGGAAGCAACCGAACGTGCATTGGTAGATGAATGGCTAAAGAAGATGTGTCCACGGTGGAATACTACTCAGCCACAAAAAGGATGAAATAGTGCCATTTGCAGCAACGGGGATGACCCTAGAGATTGTCATGCTAAGTGAAGTCAGTCAGACAGAGAAAGACAAGTATATACGAGATTGCTTACGTGTGGGATCTAGAATAGGATACAAATGAACTTATCTTTGAAACAGAAAGACTCATGGACATAGAAAACAATCTGATGGTTACCAAAGAGAAAAGGGAGGAGGGATAAATTAGGAGTTTTATTGATCAGGCACATACTAGTATATGTAAAATAGATGAACAAAGACCTACCACATAGCATGGGGAACTATATTCAATATACTGTAATAACACATAAAGAAAAAGAATCTGAAAAATAATATATATATACATACATATGAATCACTTTGGGGGCATTGCCTGGGAGTCCAGTCTTTAAAACTCTGAGCTTCCAATGCTGGGGCCTCTTGTTTGATCGCTGGTCGGGAACTAGGATCCTATAAGCTGTGCAGTATGCCCCCCCACCAAAAGAAAAACCCAAATTGAATCACTTTGCTATACACCTGAAACTAACACAACATTGTAAATCAACTGTACTTCAATTAAAAATGTTTTAAAAGAATGGGGTCAGATGCTTTATCACAGTTACTTATACATTAGAGGAAACTCTGGCAGTGCTGCTCTTCAAAGTCTTCACTGCAGAGAGCTGGGTCTGATCCTCCAAGGAGCAGAAGGCAAAATGGAAAGGTTAACTGCGCAAAGATTTTTAGGAAAAGTGCCTGTGAAGAGGGTAAAATAAGGAGCAGACCAGACAATCTGGAAGAGTCATCAGACTGAGGCATGAATGTTTGACCTTGAGTGATGGACAGAAAAAGAGATGGTTTGATGGAAATGCCCCAGGAAGCCATGTAGTCTACAGAAGGATCAGCAAAGTCTGGGATGTTTTCTGTGCTGGAGTCAGACGTCCCAGGAGCCCCTGCCAGGAAGGGTTCTAGTCTGGGAGTTGCCTGTGGGCACCTGGCCTTCTTGTGAACAAGTGGCTTCCCCAACTCCACAGCTGAGCCCCGGTTGATCGTCCTTATAATTGAAAACCTGGGAGGTAGTCTCAAGGCTACCTCACGCAGACACCTAGTCCAATGATAGTTTCATTGCTAAAATCACTGTGCACTTCCTTTGCAGGGAAATGTCCTCGCAGGATATGACAGAAGCAACGAGAGGGCGGAAGAGGTTGATAGCTTTTAAAAAGATCCTTTACTCTTAAGCCAAACCAGCTTCGGCCAGCGAGAGTACCCCTCCTAGTACTTCTTCTTGTGGTTTAGACGCTAAGTTGTATCCAACTCTTGTGAGTCCGTGGACTGTAGCGCTTCAGGCTTGTCTGTCCCTGGGGTTTCTCCAGGCAAGAATACTAGAGTGGGTTGCCATTTGCTTGTCCAAGGGATCTACCCTACCCAGGGCTTGAACTTTTGTCTCCTGCATTGGCAGGCAGATTCTTTACTGCTGAGCCACCAGGGAAGACCCTCTTAGCACTTATCTGTGTGGGTCTGGCTATTGCATAGATATACCACACACACGAAGAACCTGCATTTAAATGATAAAGGTCACCGTTAATGACATGACAAGGAATATGCCACAGTGTCTGAAGGCGATTAAAAGGAGCAATCCCAGACACATTTAGAACAATAGTCACATCGTGAGAATAATCCTACAGCCTTCCAAGGTGACTTGACTGAGGCGGACCATTCTTAATGTCTTAGTGATTTTAGGGACAATAGTGAAAATTAAAAATAGCTCTGCTTTATATCGTCATTTCCTCTCCATGTGTGCACTGGCAGATGGGTATGTGTGAGAATTATTATTATTCACCATGAAACGGATGAATGGTTGTCCTCCAAAGCTCTGTGCTTGATTTTGTACTTTTCTGTTCTTTTTTTTTCCAAAGGGAGATTCCCAAGTTGTACAACTTTTAGGATCCCCCACAAAGCCTTCATCCACCCCAGGAATGAGTATTTGTGGCCTCACATCCTGGCCATGTTTGTGTCTGTTTCTATGGCTTCCTTTCCCCGCATCCTCACACTTGGGTACATATGGTTCTCCAGCTGGGGTAATGCTCTCCTTCACACGTGTTTCTAAATGTCTTTGGATTATTTAACAAAAAGAAGTTAATGGGTAAAAGAGGGGGGAAAAAAAACCTAGTTAGACAAATCTCTGAACCAAAGTGAGGGATGGAGGAAGGCCCTTTTTTTCGCCTCCCAGGGGTTTGAGCTTCCTCCGTAGGCAGGTTTAGGGGAAGGATGTCTTTCTTCAGACCACTAGAGGGCATCAGTGTGCAGACAATTGTCACATCTGGGCGGGTGCTGAGCTCCCGGAAGTAAGAGGGACAGTGACTCTCCCATTCCTATAACCAAGAGTCTTTTTCTTGTCAAAGCACCTCTTCCTCCACTTGGGATGTTTCTTCCTGAATCTGAATCATCCTAGTATTTTCTCTTCGCCTACTCACCTATATGGAGTAGGAAATGGCAACCCACTCCAGTACTTTTGCCTGGAAAATTCCACGGACAGAGGAGCCTGACGGGCTAGAGTCTGTGGGGTTGCAAAGAATCGGACACAACTGACGGAGTGATTGAACACAAGCACACACCCTTCTGTAAGGTCACACACACCCCCTCCTCCAGGTTATTTGTTGTCATGACGATCATCTCTGTGAATGAGGCTAAAGGACCCCCACCAGCGTAGACCAGGGAGACACAGGGCCCTGGAGAGAACACTGAACTGATTATCAGGAAACCTGGCCGCAAGCCCCAGATTTGTCACTGGCTGTGTGATCTTGAGAAAATCTCTCTACCTCTCTGAACCTTCATGTACTCATCTGCAAAAGGCAGAGGCCTCTGAAGTCCTTTGTGTCTGAGGGGGGGAGACTGGATCTAGCTAAATATCCTCCTTTGAAGGCAAAAACCTCTTTCTTTTCTGTCATCCTTAAAACCTCTCCTTCTGAAATTCTAAAACCAGCTTCCTTAATATTCTTTATCAGCTCCTGATAAATAAAATTCCAAATTAAGGACTTCTTTGGGTTTCCAGGCCAACATAGGAGGAGCTTGGAAGTCATCTCTCCCATCCACACAACAGGAGAAAAGATGAACAAACTGAAAATCAACAGCTCGTCTTAGATTCATCAGAAAACTGACATCGCAGGGCAAGCTGCTCCCCACCCCGCCCCCACCACCACCACCACCACCACCACCAATGAAAGAAACAGGCACGTAGAGAAAGAATCACACATCAGACAAAGTTCACCTGGAGCTGAAGATCAGGAGGAGGAAACTGCAGGAACCAGTTCTGGGTTCCTTTTATCTAGTTTATCACGTCAGACTTGCTGCAAAAAAACTATGACAAGGCATACTAAAAGACAAAAAACCAGAACAATAATAACTACTACAACAACAAAAATCCCCACAGGTTGAAGAGACAGGGAAAACATCAGAACCAAACTCAAGTGTGGCAGAGATGTTGGAATTAGCAGACTGGGAATTTAAAGTTACTATGATCAGTATTCTAAGGGCTCTAATGGAAAAAGTCAACAACATGCAAGAACAGATTGGCAGATTGGTAATGGAAGCAGTGAGATGGAAACTCTTGGAAAGAATCAAAAAGAAGGGCTAGAGATCAAAACACCATGACAGAAATGAAGAGTGCCTTTGATGGACTCATCGATAAACTGGACTCGGCTGAGGAAAGAATCAATGAGCTTGAAGACATCAATAGAAACTTCAAAACCTGAGACTCGAAGAGGAAAAAGAAAGAAAAAAAATAGAACAAACTACTCTAATGACCACAGGACATTAATAGAAGGCGCAGTGTGTGTATATGAGGAATATCAAATTAACGATGTCCTCTCTCATCTATTCTAGCCACATCAATTACATAACTGCATCACTCTTACCTGCAAAATTCCGAGCTGAACTAAGAAACCATGTTTTTGCTGTGACTCCTAACACTGCCATATCTTATTAAATCATCTCTGTTTAAAAGATGAAAGACTTCACGAGGGATGGGTGAGAAACCCAAAGAAGTCCTTAATTTGGGATTTTTTCTATCAGGAGCTGATAAAGAATATTAAAGAAGCTGGTTTTAGAATTTCAGAAGGAGAGGTTTTAAGGATGACAGAAGAGAAAGAGGTTTTTGCCTTCAAAGGAGGATATTTAGCTAGATCCAGTCTTTCCCCCTCAGACACAAAGAACTTCAGAGGACTCTGCCTTTTGCAGATGAGTACATGAAGGTTCAGAGAGGTAGAGAGATTTTCTCAAGATCACACAGCCAATGACAAATCTGGGGCTTGAGGCAGAGAAAAGAGGCTTACCTAGTTTATCTGTAACCTCATTGGCCTCATTAAATTGGGCTTGAAGTGACTTCTCTCTTCTCCCATCTTCTGCCTGAATCTCCTACTCCTCAGAAGACAGCTCATTCAAACCACTGGATCATGACCAATGAGACCTCAAGGCTGATATTTCTTCATGGTAGAAACTGGAAAGCCTTACTCCATTTCCAATGGAGATTTGCCTGGAGCTGGAGAAAAACTGGACCAGAGAGTTTGGAGTAGCGCGTGGAGAGGCGACCTCCTTGTTGCTCCTCCAATGTCACAGACTTGAGGTCTCTTGAATGGTCTCTTATCCCCTGTTCCATCACTTGCTCTTTATTTTAATCACCTTCATTATAAATGTCCTCAAAAAGGGCCTGCCACCTTCCATCCCTGTTCCTATCTTCATCCAGTCCCATTTGCATCCTGCTTAGGATTCTTCAGTAGCATCCTTCCTGAGAGGGACCTTCATGGCCATTTATGACCTTGTGAGCAGACCTCTTGCTCTATCCCTGACCCTATCCTTTCTCACCAGCCACCATGTTTGTGCAACCCTGAGCTGTTTGTATTCAAGGCATCTTCTTACTTCCTTGCCTTTACATATGCTGTTCCTTCTAGAAAGATCTCTCCCCACTCTTGTACTCACTAATCAACAGCACGCTCTAAGATTCAGTTCAAGTGCCCCTCCACCAGGAAGCCTTCCCTGAGAAGCTGGTCCGGGTTGCAAGACTCTCCTAGTTTCTCCCCTATGACCTGGGCACACCTCTGCCCTGCCACTTTCCTGGACTACCACTGCTTCCCTAGTCACCTTGAAGTGCCTGGAGGGCAAGAATTGTATTCCATCACTAAGCTTATTATCTAGTACAATATATGGAGCGTGGTTTGCTACATGAATAAAAGTATGAATGAGTCAACAGAATGTAAAAATCTCAAACATATGTTGTGAAAAGAAAATGAAAGTAGATCATAAGGGAGAAGGAAAGAAAAAGAAGAGAAAAGCAGAACAGAAAAGAGGCAAGAAAGTTCCATGTATTTTTTCAAACAAAGTAATTGAAGGAATTAACGTTTCACTCCTGGTTCAGACTGTTAAGGAAACACGGTTTAATAAATGCCTTTGAAATGCATTTTTGAAAAACCTTAAAGATAAGAATCAGTAAAGCTTAAAACGAAATACATCTCTCAAAACGCTAAATCCATTTATCAAGCCAGAAAGCAAAGGAAACATGAAAAGGTGGAAAGCATAGAAAAAGATGACAGAATAAAGATCAAACATAGGAGCTGTATCAATAAAAGCAAATGGATCAAGCTTTTCTATTAAAAGACAAGACCAATGGGGTCAAAACCCCAAAGCTGAGTATGTACTGTCTACAATTTACACACCTAAAATAAAATGATCCAAATAGACTAAGATAAAAGCATGGGGAAAACACATGCCTGAAATATCAAAAAGGGAAAAATATGGAAAATGGAAGCAAGCATATTCATAGAAGACAAAGTAAAAATCTACAGTAGAAGACAGATAAAGCTTTTGGTTTTACCTTTTAATTAATTTTAATGTTTTAATCAAATAATGGGCACAGTCCAATTTTTTTTATTATTCTAAAAGGAGATTACAGATATGTCAGTTCCTTATCCCCCACCCCATCCAATATTCCAAAGGCAACATTTTTAGCTCTTTGGCTGTTTCTTATATGTAAGAATTATGTTAAAATTAATGGACGTAAACAGACTTCAGCTGATCAGTAATAGTAGCTCCTTAAAATGCTAGCAAAGGGTTTCTTTAATACCCATCTTACCCTGCTCTCATTCTTCTGATGTAGTTATATCAGTTTGTAGACTTGTCCATATCCAGTACTGTATCAGCTAGGAAAGCACCTGGCTGAAAGAAATAGAAAGCATGCCTAACACTGACTTTCAGGCAGTGAAAAGCTGATGTGACCATTTTATGATTTCTTTAGGGGCCTAGGCTCTTTTTATTTCTCTATTCTCCAATTTCAATCTT
Organism: Budorcas taxicolor; assembly: GCF_023091745.1. Taxonomy (NCBI): domain Eukaryota; kingdom Metazoa; phylum Chordata; class Mammalia; order Artiodactyla; family Bovidae; genus Budorcas; species Budorcas taxicolor. Next base: position 29,770,498 of record NC_068928.1, on the reverse strand, counting down.
GTACTTTGGTCCTCATGGTCACAAGATAGCTGCTGCACCTCTGATGTTGCACCCATGTTTCAGGGAAGGAGAAAAAGGAAGGAAGAAGGAAGCTAGAGGAGAAAGAAGAAAGAGTTTCTTAGGAACCTTTCTCATCAGCAGGCATGTCACAAACCTTCAACTGTGAGGCAATCTATAATTACAAGTACTTCTACACAGGCACATTGCTGCTTGAACAGAATTGAGGTTTGGATATGGGAAGAAAGGAATGCAGGTACTAGCAAGAGAATCAGTAGTGTGTGTCACAGGTGTTTTTGTTATTATCTCTATGTAAATAGTGCTTATTTCTTAATCAGGAAATGTTATGAGTATTTTCTTTCTTGTACATCTTTTTGTTTTTCCTGGAGTCAAATCTTGCCTCATTATTTTTCATTTGCTCAAGTTTTTTCTTTTCCACCTTGAACTGTGGCTAACTTTCCCCATAAGTATCAAGAACTCTGTAAGAGATCTCTTAACATTATTTCCATGTGTTTAAATCCATCAGATAAACTGTCATTTCAAACCTTTTTCAGGAGACATCACTGCTCATCTGCATTCATCTGCTCCATCTATAGGTTTGAAGACATGCCGTCAGCTGGAACATACCTTTGTCACCATTCCAGGAAGTCCCTCCATCCCCTTTTCCCACTTTTCTGAATCTTCATCTTTCATTTTCTTGAATTTCTATCTAATTTTGTTGGAGTATATCCTTTAGTTGCTTTCTGGAAGGGAAAAAAGAGAAAAAGACAAATGTTAGCTTTGTTTGTAGACTTTTGCATTCCTACTCTAACACTTAATTGCAGACCTTGTGTGCATGCTAAATCACTTTTAGTCACGTCCAACTCTTTGCAAACCTATGAACTGTAGCCCGCCAGGCTCCTCTGTCCATGCAATTGTTCAGGCAAGAATACTGGAATGGGTTGCCAAGATCCTCCAGAGGATCTTTCCGACCAAAGGATTGAACCCAAGTCTCATGTCTCCTGCATTGGCAGGTGGATTCTTTACCACCAGCACTACCTGAAAATTCTAGGTTGGCACTGGTTACTCTCCAATTTTTATTAAATCTTTGCTTCATTGCTTTCTATCTCCTGCTTTCTTGAAGTCCATCCAGTGCCATTCTGATTACTGATTTTTGCTTGTGCCCTGGTTCCCACCAACTTTGCATGCTTTAGGCTCTTTTCTTTATCCAGTATTCTGAAATTTCACTATTGTGTGTATTTTTGTATTTTATCACCCATTGTGCTGAGCATCTGGTAGGAAGTGATCTGGAACCATTTACCCATTCTGGGAAGGTGAATTTTATTGTTCCTTTAATAATGTCTCCCCCTACGCTTTCCTGATTTTTGTTTTCAGAAACTGTGACAATTTAGGAACTGGATTCTTTGGTCTATTTCTTTATAATTTTATTCTAATTTCTTGAAGACTTTTCAACTGTGTTTTCCAAACTCCACTGAATTTTTCACCATCATTTTGACATTTTTAATTTCCAAAGTCTGTTTCTGGTTCTCTGACTGCTGCCCTTTGTCCCTTTTATAAATACATTTGTTTCACAGTTGCATGATATTTTACCATTTCTGAAGAGACTAATTACAATTTCTTTAAAGCTTAAGGACATTAATCTTTAAAACTCTGCATTATTTTCAGTCATGCTGATTTTGTTTGTTTCGATGCCTTTTGTTGTATCGGGAGCTTTCTTCGGAGGTCTGGTGGTTCTCTGCTGTCCGTATCTGAGACTAAAGCACTAAAAAACGAACTGAAATCTACATCCAAGGAAGCTACTGACTTCACTGTAAACAACTGGCCGTGGAGCTTCTCTTCAGGAACCAAAGGTCAGTGTGGGTAGGTTCTTTCTTTGGCTGTGCAGAGACGGATGTGGTTTCTCCCGCGTATCTCCCAGAATTCTGCAGCTGACAGATGTTCCCATCATTCTATGAATAGGCTTTGACTTTTTTCCCCTGTGGTCAAACTCCATCTCACCTGGCCCTACTCTGTGGTCAATATATATGAGTTACAAGGCTCTCAGATTCAATTTTTGAAAAGTTATTTGTCTCTTGCATTATATTGGGGATAACTGCTGAGTATACAGGATAGTGGTGGGCAGGGTAGGGGACACTGGATCTACTTGCTTCTTATAAAGACTTTCCCATAATCCTCTGGTTGTCAGCCCTACCTCTCCCCTGGTTTCTTTGCTATTTGCTTTCTCTAATTCCTAAGGCTTTCCGGCTCTCAGCCAGGAAATGTCACCTGCTTCTCAGTCTCCCTCTCTGCTATAAGTCATGTCAACCTTACTCTCATTGCTACACCATTTAGCATCATCCATTCATGCTCCCTTTTCGCATAAAGCTACATTGTTTGGGGCTGTAGAAGTCTTCTGATTTCATGAAAGATGAAATTTTGGTTTCAGTTTCTCTTTGTCGTTGGGAATGCTTTTGAAAAGACATGGAAACCAAACCATCTTTTCTCTATGATTTTAAAACTGGAAGCCTCATTTTGCTTTGACAAAAGTGGTAACTCACAGTGACTATATCTCAGATAACAGACTTTTATCTGGGCAATAATGTTGCATCAAAATATATAAAAGCAAAATATTTGCTATTCATGAAGAAATTGACAGAATTAGAATGGTGGTAAGGAAACTGTTATATATTTTTTTTAATCTCTGACAGATCAATAGGCAAAAATGGGGAGGTTGAAGATCTGAATAATGTAATTAATTCACGTGACTTAAAAAATATGTTTCAAACTCTGTACTTCACAGAGAATAACAAGAAACAAAATACAAAACCTCAGTAATAGATCCAAGACCATATGAGAATGTGTTTCATGATGAAGTTGGCATTTCAGATCAGTAAGTAAGGGGTAGATTATTCAACAAATGGTGTTGGGAAAACTGGCAAATGATCTGGAAATAAAGAGAAAGAGACTAATGACTTCGGTCTTTCAGTTATTGCTGCCAATTCTTGGCAGGCAGTTTGACTACTGGGGCTTTTCCCAAAGATCCCTCATTCCCTGTTCTTTAGCATGCCTCTCTAGAGTACTTTCTAGGCATTCCAAAGAATAATCAGAATTAAGCCATTTGACTTCCTCTGGTGATTTAAATGGCTGCACTACTTTGAAAACCAAGAAGTCCTTCACACTTGGCCCTCTTAATGGATTGCCCTGCGTGCATTTGATAGCATGGAACTACCTATTATATTCTTACATCCTGGGGTTTGGAAGGGCTTAGCACATGGGTTGAGAAGGCTGGGATCCCCATTACTGAGAAGGATAGCTTTCTGCAGTCAAGCCTTTCCCAAACCTCTGATGCTGTCTGAGGACCCATGTGGGGCTCCTCCTGCTATTCTACTGCCTTCTGAATGCTCCCAGCTCTAAAAGCCCTTAAGAGATCTTGCCTTTTTTCCCATGCCCTCTCCCCTCATCCAGGAGGGAAGTGCAAAATATTAATCAGCTGTCATTGTGTCATTGGCGCCGACCCATTAGCGATATGCAACATCAGTCAGTCTAGAAATGAGGTGCAATCAGTCAGCTAGATTCGTGCCAAGTAGGTGAGCATCAGCTCTCTCTCTGCTAGAGGCAGTCCTGCAATTCCCTGAAGAGCATTTCCTCCAAACTTCATTTTGTTTGAGGTGCTGCGTTGTGCTGTTTAGTCACTAATTAGTGTTGACTGTCTGTGACCCCATGGACTATACATAGCCTGCCAGGTTCCTCTGCCCATGGGGTTCTCCAAAGAAGAATGCTGAAATGCGTTGCCATTTCCTACTCCAAGGGATCTTCCAGACCCAGGGATCAAACCCACGTCTCCTGCTTGGCAGGCGGATTCTTTACCACTGAGCCACCTGGGAAGCCCTTGAGGTGTTATATTATCTCTTAATTTTTACCTCTTTTATAGCAAATTCAAAACAACTCTATGGTTGTCCTTTCCTTCTCTGTTATGTCTGTCTGATAATATTTTTCCTGGTTTGATTTACTACGAAGATCCCTTGAGCCAAGACATTTCTGGAGACAGTAGAAGTGGAGACAGATGTCTTTACTGGCAGAATAGAGATGGGTGTGGACAAACACATCTCCAGTGGTTTCCCCATTTTAGAAGCATCTTCCCCTTGTTTTTTCTGAGCTAGAGCTTTCTGTGAACAGGGATTTCTGTCTTCCCAACTACTCAAAATCCTCTCCCATCTGATTATACCATCATCTCTTAAGCCCTGCTGGGAAAAATTGAGGGCAAGAGGAGAAGGGGGAGACAGAGAATGAAATGGTTGGATGGCATCATTGACTCAGTGGACATGAGTTTCAGCAAACTCTGGGAGATGGTGAAGGACAGGGAAGCCTGGCTTGCTGAAGTCCATGGGGCTGTAAACAGTCAGACATGACTTAGCGACTGAACAACAACTCTTAACCCCAAGAACCCATCTGGATGTTCTGTGATCCGATGGCTGAAGAGTAAAGAGGGTAAGAGTGGAGGTTTCCACAGAGAATTTTTAGCTCAGTTCGTATGTGGCCATATTCTTTTTGCCCACATGTCACTGCCCAGAACTCAATAGCGCGTCCTCTCACCACAGTCAGGAAGGCTGGAAAATGTCAGTTAACTTATTGACAGAAGGAAGAAGTGGGTTCGTGGTGAGCATCTCACAGTCTCTGCCTCACTGTTTTCTCCAACCTGTAGGATACGGTGCATGTTCTAAACTGGTGACCAATCTGTGCTAGTGCTTCTTTCCTTTTTACATAAAGAAGCATTTTCACAAGGGTAGCTATGCTCTTCCTTCAGTTCAGTTCAGTTCAGTCGCTCAGTCGTGTCCAACTCTTTGCAACCCCATGAATCGCAGCACGCCAGGCCTCCCTGTCCATCACCAACTCCCGGAATTCACTCAGACTCACATCCATCGAGTCCGTGATGCCATCCAGCCATCTCATCCTCTGTCGTCCCCTTCTCCTCCTGCCCCCAATCCCTCCCAGCATCAGAGTCTTTTCCAATGAGTCAACTCTTCACATGAGGTGGTCAAAGTACTGGAGTTTCAGCTTCAGCATCATTCCTTCCAAAGAAATCCCAGGGTTGATCTCCTTCAGAATGGACTGGTTGGGTCTCCTTGCAGTCCAAGGGACTCTCAAGAGTCTTCTCCAACACCACAGTTCAAAAGCATCAATTCTTCGGCGCTCAGCCTTCTTCACGGTCCAACTCTCACATCCATACATGACTACTGTAAAAACCATAGCTTTGACTAGATGGACCTTTGTTGACAAAGTAATATCTCTGCTTTCTAATATGCTATCTAGGTTGGTCATAACTTTCCTCCCAAGGAGTAAGCATCTGTTAATTTCATGGCTGCAATCACCATCTGCAGTGATTTTGGAGCCCAAAAAAATAAAGTCTGACACTGTTTCCACTGTTTCCCATCTATTTCCCATGAAGTGATGGGACCAGATGCCATGATCTTAGTTTTCTGAATGTTGAGCTTTAAGCCAACTTTTTCACTCTCCTCTTTCACTTTCATCAAGAGGATTTTTAGTTCCTCTTCATTTTCTACCATAAAGGTGGTGTCATCTGCATATCTGAGGTTAGTGATATTTCTCCCAGCAATCTTGATTCCACCTTGTGTTTCTTCCAGCCCAGCGTTCCTCATGATGTACTCTGCATAGAAGTTAAATAAGCAGGGTGACAATATACAGCCTTGATGTACTCCTTTTCCTATTTGGAACCAGTCTGTTGTTCCACGTCCAGTTCTAACTGTTGCTTCCTGACCTGCATATAGGTTTCTCAAGAGGCAGGTCAGGTGGTCTGGTATTCCCATCTCTTGAAGAATTTTCCACAGTTTATCATGATCCACACAGTCAAAGGCTTTGGCATTGTCAATAAAGCAGAAGTAGATGTTTTTCTGGAACTCTTTTGCTTTTTCCATGATCCAGCAGATGTTGGCAATTTGATCTCTGGTTCCTCTGCCTTTTCTAAAATCAGCTTGAACATCTGGAATTTCATGGTTCATGTATTGCTGAAGCCTGGCTTGGAGAATTTTGAGCATTACTTTACTAGTGTGTGAGATGAGTGCAATTGTGTGGTAGTTTGAGCATTCTTTGGCATTGTCTTTCTTTGGGATTGGAATGAAAACTGACTTTTTCCAGTCCTGTGGCCACTCCTGAGGTTTCCAAATTCGCTGGCATATTGAGTGCAGCAGTTTCACAGCATCATCTTCAAGGATTTGAAATAGTGCAACTGGAATTCCATCACCTCCACTAGGTTTGTTCATAGTGATGCTTTCTAAGGCCCACTGGACTTCACATTCCAGGATGTCTGGCTCTAGGTGAGTGATCACACCATCATGATTATCTGGGTCGTGAAGATCTTTTTTGTACAGTTCTTCTGTGTATTCTTGCCACCTCTTCTTAATATCTTCTGCTTCTGTTAGGTCCATACCATTTCTGTCCTTTGTCGAGCCCATCTTTGCATGAAATGTTCCCTTGGTATCTCTAATTTTCTTGAAGAGATCTCTAGTCTTTCTCATTCTGTTGTTTTCCTCTGTTTCTTTGCATTGATTGCTGAGGAAGGCTTTCTTATCCCTCCTTGCTATTCTCTGGAACTCTGCATTCAAATGGGTATACCTTTCCTTTTCTCCTTTGCTTTTTGCCTCTCTTCTTTTCACAGCTATTTGTAAGCCCTCCCCAGACAGCCATTTTGCTTTTTTGCATTTCTTTTCCATGGGGATGGTCTTGATCCCTGTCTCCTGTACAATGTCACGGACCTCATTCCATAGTTCCTCAGGCACTCTGTCTATCAGACCTAGGCCCTTAAGTCTATTTCTCACTTCCACTGTATAAGCATAAGGGATTTGATTTAGGTCATACCTGAATGGTCTAGTGGTTTTCCCTACTTTCTTCAATTTCAGTCTGAATTTGGCAATAAGAAGTTCATGATCTGAGCCACAGTCAGCTCCTCGTCTTGTTTTTGTTGAGTGTATAGAGCTTCTCCATCTTTGGCTGCAAAGAATATAATCAATCTGATTTTGGTGTTGACCATCTGGTGATGTTGATGTGTAGAGTCTTCTCTCGGGTTTTTGGAAGAGGATGTTTTCTATCACCAGTGTGTTCTCTTGGCAAAACTCTATTAGCCTTTGCCCTGCTTCATTCAGTATTCCAAGGCCAAATTTGCCTGTTACTCCAGGTGTTTCTTGACTTCCTACTTTTACATTCCAGTCCCCTATAATGAAAAAGACATCTTTTTTGGGTGTTCGTTCTAAAAGGTCTTGTAGGTCTTCATAGAACCATTCAACTTCAGCTTCTTCAGCATTACTGGTTGGGGAATAGACTTGGATTACTGTGATATTGAATGGTTTGCCTTGGAGACGAACAGAGATCATTCTGTCGTTTTTGAGATTGCATCCAAGTACTGCATTTCAGACTCTTGTTGACCATGATGGCTACTCCATTTCTTCTAATGGATTCCTGCCTACAGTAGTAGATATAATGGTCATCTGAGTTAAATTCACCCATTCCAGTCCATTTTAGTTCACTGATTCCTAGAATGTAGACGTTCACTCTTGCCATCTCTTGTTTGACCACTTTCAATTTGCCTTGATTCATAGACCTAACATTCCAGGTTCCTATGCAATATTGCTCTTTACAGCATCAGACCTTGCTTCTATCACTAGTCACATCCACAACTGGGTATTGTTTTTGCTTTGGTTCCATCCCTTCATTCTTTCTGGAAATATTTCTCCACTGATCTCCAGTAGCATATTGGGCACCTACTGACGTGGGGAGTTCGTCTTTCAGTATCCTATTATTTTGCCTTTTCATACTGTTCATATGGTTCTCAAGGCAAGAATACTGAAGTGGTTTGCCATTCCCTTCTCCAGTGGACCATGTTTTGTCAGACCTCTCCACCATGACCCACCCGTCTTGGGTGGCCCCACACGGCATGGCTTAGTTTCATTGAGTTAGACAAGGCTGTGGTCCTAGTGTGTTTAGATTGACTAGTTTTCTGTGAGTATGGTTTCAGTGTGTCTGCCCTCTGATGCCCTCTTGCAATACTTACCATCTTACTTGGGTTTCTCTTACTTTGGATGTGGGGTATCTCTTCACGGCTGCTCTAGCAAAGCGCAGCCGCTGCTCCTTACCTTGGATGAGGGGTATCTCCTTACGGCGGCCCCTCCAGACCTTGAACGTGGAGTAGCTCCTCTCGGCCCTCCTCCTGTGCCTGCTCAGCCACTGCTCCTTGGACATGGGGTTGCTCCTCTCGGCTGCAGTCCCTGACCTCGGACGTGGGGTAGCTCCTCTAGGCCATGCTTCTGCGTGGTCCGTTGCAGCCAGGGAGAGTTCTTTCAGGTTGCTTGACCTTAAACCTTGACATGCACTTCACTTGCCTGGAGAGCCTTGTTAAAAATGCAGAATGCCTGCCAAGGAAGGGGAGATGGGTTTGAGCCTAAGTCTGGGAAGATCCCACATGCTGTGGAGCAGTTAAGCCCAGGCACCACAACTACTGAGTCCAGGCTTTAGAGCCCGTGCTTTGCAATAAGATAAGCCACCGCAATGTAAAGCCTGTACATCACAACCAGAGAGTAACCCCTGCTCTTTGCAACTACAGAAAGCCTGTACACAGCAACAAAGACCCAGCACAGCCCCCAAATAAAATTAATAAATAATTTTTAGCATGCAGATTTCTGGTGCCACCTCCAGAAATTCTTTTTTTTTTCCCCATAAAAGTTTGGAAATATGTAGCCAGAATGTCACAAAAATTTTCAAAGTTTACACTAGCCAAAATGTTAATGGTGGTTGTCTTTGGATAATGTACCACATGGGGAATAGAGCCAATGTTTTATAATAACTATAAATGGAGTATAACCTTTAAACATTGTGAATCACTATATTGTACACCTGTAACTTACATAATATTGTACCACAGCTATACATCAATAAACTAAATGAAAACCCATAATTTTAATTATGAACACATCCTAAATTTATTTGACAAACTCTCCAGTCCCTCTCTTTACCCCAAATTCTAGATCTGAATATGAGTGATTGAGTGAAAGTTGCTCAGTCGTGTCTGACTCTTTGCGACCCCATGAACTATACAGTCCTTGGAATTCTCCAGACCAGAATAATGGAGTGGGTAGCCTTTCCCTTCTCTAGGGGATCTTCCCAACCCGGGGACTGAACCCAGGTCTCTCACATTGCAGGCAGATTCTTTACCAGCTGAGCCACAAGGGAAGCCCAAGAATACTGGAGTGGGTAGCCTATCCCTTTTCCAGCTGATCTTCCCAACCCAGGAATCAAACCAGGGTCTCCTGCATTGCAGGAGGATTCTTTACCAACTGAGATATCAGGGAAGCCTTTGATTTGAATATACAACTGCCCAAACAACGGGTTTCCCAGGTGGCACTAGTGGAAGAGAACCTGCCTGCCAACGTAGGAGACATAAGAGATGTGGGTTCAATCCCTAGATCAGGAAGATCCCATGGCTGCCCACTCCAGTATTCTTGCCTGGAGAATCCCATGGACAGGGGAGTCTGGCAGGCTATGGTCCATAGGGTCGCAAAGAGGTGGACACGACTGTATTACTTAGCATGCACACATGCCAAACAACACTTCTCCTTTCATACCTAATAAGCTGCTGAGAGTTAAAATGTCCAAAGCATGTGCTAATTTTCACCCTTCTTCTGTGGTGCACTGCCCCCCAATAAAGAGCAACATCATTTACCCATTTTCTCAGGACATATATATTGGATTATCTTTCACTCATGTCTTTCTCTCAGACCCTCATCCCATTCAACAGAGACTCCTCCCAAGCTGCTTCAAATGCACTCTTGAGCCAACCACATCTCATATTCTGCAGCACTGGCATCTCAGTCTGTGCTGTGCTCACACATCACAGACTGGGAACACCCTCCTTACTGGTGTCCCTGCTGCTCCTCTCCTCTCTTCTCCCACTATGGAAGCCAGAGCAACCCTTTGAAAACATCAGCCAAGCACGTCCCTCCTTGCCCTCAATCCTCCAAAGGCTTCCCTTGACCCAACAGCATTCAGAGTCCTCACCATGGCCCCCCAGGCCTACAGGGTCTCAGCTCTGGCCACTTGTCTGCTCTCGCTTCTCACCATTCCTGCTCATGGCATGTGGCCCCACTGGCCTCCTTGTCCTTCCTTGAAGATATCAAGGCCTCAGCCCTTGCTGCTCCATTTCCTGGCTTGTTATTTCCCTAAATATTGATATTTGTAGGGCCTCCGCTATCATTTCAATCTGGTCTCTAAACAAACTTCATTTCTTCAAAGAGGCTTTTCCTGATTATCCCTTGTTAATAGTCCCCCCAGCCCCATCAGCACTATCGTTTTACTTGCGCTTTCCTTTCCACCTCAGCTCTTATCATTAACTGACCCAACACAGTAGACTTAGTTGTCTGTTTTCTCCCAATCTTGTCCCATGATAACACACTGTCTTTTCTGCTTATTTCTCTAGTCCCCAGCACTTAGAAGAGTGCCTAGTCTCCTAAGATTTTATATTATTAATATCTTTTTTTTTTTAATGATAGGAATTCTCTATTGGTCCAGTGGCTAGGACTCAGTACTTTCACTGCCATGCCCTGGCTTCAGATCCTGGTTGGGGAACTAAGACCCTGCAAGCCATGCAGCATGGTCATATAAATAAATAAATGAATAAAAACTTTTTAATTAAAAAAAATTAAAACTTTTGAGACTCCCAAATAGTTTACTCTATGACATAGTAGCCCTTGTCTATTAATAAAAGGTTCCCCTCTTTTTGTTTAAGGCAGAGTTTTTACTTTCTGGTTACATATTTGATAATCATCAAACAAAATGCCCATCTAAGCCCAGTGTCCTGACATGGTGAACTCCTTTCTCTGTTAGTACTTGAAACATCTCCCTGGGTCATCGCTTCACTCTGTTCTTCCCACCTGAAGGAATTGGCAGGACAGCCCTGGTTTCCCAGCCTCTACCTTGATCTGCTTTCAGGCACAGATCTGTGCCCCGCAGTGAGACGGGGAGTCCCAGGAGTGCTGCTAAATTAGGAGCCTGGCTTCATTATTATGCATCCCCAGTAAATCCGAAGCATGACTTATGAGACTCCTTTTAGGATGATTAAAAGAAAGAAAGAAACTAATGAGAAGATCACACACTTCATTTGTAGCAAACGTTTCAGGCAGTTTTCTTCCAAGATGTTTACAAAAGAAACCCGGGGGAGTGAGATGGGGCTCTACCTCTTGACACCCCACATCAGGAAATTCAAGAGGCCATGTATCTAAGAGAAGGATGGGGGATGTCCAGTGGGGTTGAAACACAGAAATAGTGTGAAGTGGTTGTGTGTGTGGTATGTGTGTGTGTGTGGTGGATAGTTTGGTGTGTGTGTATGTGTGTGGTGTGTGCATGTTGGGTGTGTGTGGTATTATGGAGTGGTGTGTGTGTGTGTGTAATATTGTGAGGTGGTTGTGTGTGTGTCTGTGTGTGTGGTGGGGGTATGTGTAGTGTGTGTGTGTGTGGTGGGTGTGTGTGGTATTATGGGGTAGTGTGTGTTTGTGTGTGTGGTGTGTGTGTGTGTGGTATTATGGGGTGTGTGTTCTGTGTGGGGGGTGTGTGTTGTATTGTGGAGTTTGTGTGTGTGTGTGTGGTGTGTGTGTGGTATTGTGGGGTGGTGTGTGTATATGTGTGTGTGGTATGTGTGTGTGTGTGTGTGTGGTATGTGTGTGTGTGTGTGGTGTGGTGGGTGTGTGTGGTATTATGGGGCGGTATGTGTATGTATGGTGTGTGTGTGTGGTATTGTGGGGAGTGTGTTCTGTGTGGCGTGGATATGTGTGGTATTGTGGAGTGTGTGTGTGGGTGTGGTGTGGTGGGTGTGTGTGGTATTGTGGGGTGTGTGTTCTGTGTGGGGTGTGTGTTCTGTGTGGGGTGTGTGTGTGTGGTGGGTGTGGTATTGTAGAGTGTGTGTGTGTGGTGTGGTGTGTGTGTGTGTGTGGTATTGTGGGGTGATGTGTGTATATGTGTGTGTGGTATGTGTGTGTGGGTGTGGTGTGGTGGGTGTGTGTGGTATTGTACAGTGTGTGTTCTGTGTGGGGTGTGTGTGTGTGGTAGGAGTGGTACTGTGGAGTGTATGTGTGTGGTGTGTGATGTGTGTGTGTGTGGTATTGTGGGGTGGTGTGTATATGTGTGTGGGTGTGGTGTGGTGGGTGTGTGTGGTATTATGGGGTGGTGTGTGTATGTATGGTGTGTGTGTGGTATTGTAGGGTGTGTGTTCTGTGTGGGGTATGTGTGTGTGGTGGGTGTGGTATTGTGGAGTGTGTGTGTGTGGCATTGTGGGGTGGTGTGTGTACATCTGTGTGTGGTATTGTGGGGTGTGTGTTCTGTGTGGCATGTGTGTTTGGGGGGTCGTGTGCGGCATTGTGGTGTGTGTGGGGGGGTGATGTGTGTACTGGGTGGAGAGCTGATGTCAAGGAAAGATGAGAATGAGAGTAGGCAGTGACCATGGGGTAAAGCATCTACTAGAATCTCCATGGAGTTGTGAAGAGTCAGACACGACTGAGCGACTTCCCTTTCACTTTTCACTTTCATGCATTGGAGAAGGCAATGGCATCCCACTCCAGTGTTCTTGCCTGGAGAATCCCAGGGACGGGGGAGCCTGATGGGCTGCCGTCTATGGGATCACACAGAGTCGGACATGACTGAAGTGTCTTAGCAGCAGCAGCAGCAGCAGCAGAATCTTCAAAGGTGAACTGTTGAAGGGTTTTAAACAACGTGCTTTAATGAAACTTGCATTTTGGGAAAATCCCTCCAGTTACATTGTGGTGATAAAGGGATACACCAAAGACATCAAAACCAGTAACAAGGGATTTTTCTGTGACTCAGTGGCTAAGTCTCTGAGCTCCCAATGGAGGGGGCCTGAGTTCGATCCCTGGTCAGAGAACTAGGTCTCACAATCAACAACTGAGAGTTTGTGTGTCTCAACTAAATATTCTCTGTGCCACAACTAAGACCTGGCACAGCTGTATAAATAAACAAAGATTTTTAAGAAACCAACAAACCAGTGACAAGGCCATGGTAGTAATTCAGGGGAGACATACGGTAGCAAGGACAGAAAGATGTATATTAAAGTGCTAGAAATGACTTCCTACCCTGCAAAGCAAAGGTACTTCTTTCTGTACACTTGAAAGTGTACTAGCCTTCCAAGAAGAGCACATTGCCCTCCCTTGGAGTATACACAGAAGATGGAGAACTATAACTCCATCTTAGAGTTGCCTCTGCAAACTCTAAGAACTTTCTCAGGGCACTGAGGTCTGCTCTCTGCAGACTAAATGAGCTTCTCTTCCTTCTTTGGTTCTGACAACATGGATGGCCTGTGTGACCTCACTGGGACCATGACCTATTAAGGAGAGCTTTCCAGCATGAGACAGAAAGTTGAATTTTCCAAACCTGCTCAGTAAGCCCTGCCTTCACCAGCTTTCCTCCATGGTAGTGACGAGGGCAGTGAGCTGGGGTGAGATAGAAGCCCAGAGAATCCTTTAGGACCCTGCCAAGCAGGCCACAAACCTACCACGGCACTTCCTTCAGACATGCCCCACGAGCCCCTCCTCCTCCAGGGCCACACCCGGGACCTTGGACAGATCTCCCGAGCCGCGACTTCCTGCCAGCCCATCTTTCCTAGCATGTGTCTGCTGGAATAATCTGTCCGGAGCCCACTCATTGGACACAACTGAGTTTTTTTTTCTTTTTTAGGGGAGAACCTCTTACCAGACAGCGGCCCCATGTGATAATTCTCCATCTGTCAATTCCTCTCCACTGACCTCCAAAGGATTCACTCTCCACCTTTCTCTGCTCGGTTCTGGGTCCCCTATGGCCCTAGGCTCTCTTCCATAAGGTTTCTGATTGGGCTCAACCGAAGGGAAATCTGGGCAGGAGGTTGGAAAGTGGAGGAAAGGAAGATCAGAGTACATCCCCCTCCTCCTCTCACGGCTTCATCTTTGACTTTTTCCCCCTCTGACTCACCCTCCTGCCACCAGGCGGACCCTCCTCTACTGGTCCAACTCCTTGGTGTTTTTGTTTAGTCACAAGTCATGTCCGACACTTACGACCGCGTGGGCTGTATGTAGCCCACCAGGATCCTCTGTCTGTGGGATTTCCCAGGCAAGAATATTGAAGTGGGTTGCCATTTCCTTCTCCAGGGGACCTTCCCAATCCAGGGGTCAAGGCTGCGTCTCCTACATTGGCAGGCAGGTTCTTTACCACTGAGCCACCAGGAGGTGTGAGGTCCAACTCCTAAGGCTCCATAAACATCTTTTCTGCCCATGTTGCTTCAGCCCAGGGGTGGCCATGGCTTCCCTCTGCTGCTGATCTCTGGGTGACTCCTCCTCCCTTTCTATCCCCTGAGCCTAGACTAGCTCTCCGTGAGTGGTCTCTTCATGGATTTCTGTTCATCTGATCCATCTAAGTTTCCTGCGAAGACTCTGACAGAAGGAGAGCTGCAGCAACTCACTCTGTGATCCACATAGCCCAGGGTGCATCTTGTCCTGTTGAACTTGGACAACGTGGAAACTACAGGTAAGCACTCTGACTCATGTTGGGATTCACATGCTTCCTTCTGGGTGTCCCACTATAAAGGCTGGTCTTAAGCCCTTAGACATACACATGTGCCTCCTTGGCGATGCCTCAGTGGTTTTGCATCTTTTCTTGGCTAAAAGGATTGGCCTCAGGGGGATCTTCACAGCTTTCCTTTTGAATCTGAGATGGACTCCCCAGTCCCATAGCAAGCCATACCTTCTTCTGTTGAGAAGTTTAACATCCAAGGTGAGGACGCAGTTCGGGTCTATTCTAGGGGGACAATTTAGTCTGAGATGAGGTGGGAGTTCAGTTCAGTCACTCAGTCATGTCTGACTCTTTGCAACCCCATGGACGGCAGCACGCCAGGCTTCCCTGTCCATCACCAACTCCCAGAGCTTGCTCAAACTCATGTCCATCGAGTCAGTGATACCATTCAACCATCTCATCCTCTGTCATCCCCTTCTCCTCCCGCCTTCAATCTTTCCCAGCATCAAGGTCTTTTCCAGTGAATCAGTTCTTCACATCAGGTGGCCAAAGTATTGGCCAGCTTCAGCATCAGTCCTTCCAATGAATATTCAGGACTGATTTCCTTTAGGATGGACTGGTTGGATCTCCTTGCAGTCCAAGGGACTCTCAAAAGTCTTCTCCAACACCACAGTTCAAAAACATCAGTTCTTTGGCACTCAGCTTTCTTTATAGTCCAGCTCTCACATCTATACATGACTACTGGAAAACCCATAGCTTTGACTAGTTGGACCTTTGTTGGCAAAGTAATGTCTCTGCTTTTTAATATGCTGTCTAGGTTGGTCATAGCTTTTCTTCCAAGGAGCAAGTGTGTTTTAATTTCCTGGCTGCCATCACCATCTGCAGTGATTTTGGTCACCATCTGCAGATGAGCTGGGAGGTTGCACCCTAATCTGAGCTCTGCAGAAAAGTGCCCACAGATGGAACTCAGATCCCAACTGGAAATCCTTTGCCTGAGGACCTGACTGAGGTGTCTGACTCCAGTGTCAACAGGATACAGAAATCAGACCCTAACTTGTCTCCGCAAGAAATTTCATCAGCCCACATTTCATGATGCATATAGACTTAGCTAATATTTGGGGGAGTCACTGAAAGCAATAGCATCTCATTGTACTTGTGATCTACCCCCCCATCTTCTTTCTTCTCCATAACTTCTTCCTCCCACTTTCCCCCCAGAGGCCCATGGTTCCCCTTCCTAAGGCAGAGTGATTTCCTCTTCTAAGATTTAGCCCTTATCATTGGTTGGGTTTCTAGGATACAGACTCTGAGACCGAGAATTGGAGGCAGGGTTTTCAGGGAGTAGACTTGGGAGACACAACAGAGTGAGGAAGGAAGGAGGCAGTGGGCAGGGGGAGGCTGAGGAGAGGAAAGGGCTCAATTCCTCTCTGACAAGGACTCAGTAGTAACTGTTGCCTTATTCCTGTTGAAGCGTCAGGAAATACAGATTTTAAGCATATTGTTGAAAGATTGAGCAGTGGCTGTCTGTAGAATAAAAAGAGACAGCAGGTCTTCCATGTGACATGAGGGACAGCAGATTAAAGACAACACAGATGCTCTCTGAAGACCACCTTTTCAAACTGCAGCATGCATACAAACCACCTGAGATCCTTTTTTGGTTTTGTTTTTTAATTAATTCACTTTTAACTGGAGGATAATTGCTTGACAATATTGCATAGGTTTCTGCCATACATCAATGGGCATCAGCCATAGGTATACATATATCCCCTCCCTCTTGAGCCCCCCACCCTATCCCACCCCTCTAGGTTGTCACAGAGCACCGGATCTTTGAAAATGCAGGTTCTGACTCAGCAAGTCTGGGGTGGGGCCTGAGACTCTGCATTTCTAGCTAACTGCAGGCGATGCTGCTGCAGCCACACTTGTAGGAAGACATGGATGACAACAGTGAGACCACAGCCCCGTAAGCCAGGCAAACCCTGCTCATAGCAGGTTTGAACGCACTGGGCTTCTCAGAGTCTCCAATTACACTATGCAGCTTCCGACCTCTATCCCTTGAGTCACACCATGAGTCACACACACAGTAAGGATCTGCTTATTGACAATGCCTTTCAGGGCACTGCCCCTAGTGTCAAAATTCTACCACAGGAGAAAGGGTAAGGTCTATTCAACTCACACTTTCCTGTAAAACCTCCCTGGTCCCCTAAACTAATTATTCCCTTTCACTAGATCCTAGCCTTATGGAACTGCCCACGTTCTGCCACGTCTCAAGCTGTCTGTGCACCACTCTGTCCCAATTCCCAAAGGAATGTAAGGGCCTCAAGGTAAGAGATCTGTTCTCTTCGGTGCTGTTTACTCGTAATATCAAACATGGGGCTACACTAACTTGCAATGTTCCACATCGTTTGTTAATTGAGAAAGACTCATAGCACTGGCGAGAAGGTCACAGAAGCGGGAAAAACTTCAAGTGCCTTCTCCAGTAATATCTTTTTCGGCCACTTGATCTATTATTGCCTCTGAGGTCTCAAAGGAGAGCTGGCTAATTAAGGCAGTAAATCTAGAGCCAACTGATAAATCCAGAGCGTTTGCCCTGTATGCCAACCAAAGTCACACACCCCACCAATACTCAGGATGTAGGGGATGGGGTGGGGAGCATTCTGCTGATTAACTGAATTCCTCACCTGGAAACCATTTGTTTTGGCTTGATGTATATACACAATAAATGTCTGTCCAAAAAGAATCAATTTCCTTGAAATTTATGAGTCATTTCTTCTATTCCCTTACCCATTTTCATTTTTCTCTGTCCAATTTCTGGGGCAAATCTAAGCCTATATTTAAAAAAAGCTGAGAAATGAAAACATATAGCCCCAGATATAAAAATCATTCAAATGAATTCAGAGTTTATTTTAATTACATTTAATCAAACTACTTGGGGACAGATGTTATTATATCAACTGATGGAAGGGGAAAAAGGCTATTCAACTTCTATTCTGTTCTTTTCTTTTCTCCATTAGAGAAATTATCTTCAAACCAGGAAGGCTAGACTAACCATAAGTAGGAGACAGCTAAAGCCCCCAATAGGAAGAAAGCTAGCTAGAGGATTCCTCACCAGACTCAGTGAACCCGAGGACTAGCACCTTAGAAACTGCAGCCTTAAAACCGAAGGTGTGTGCAGGTGTTACTGAAGAATCCACCCTTTCTCTGAAAAATGATAAAAGATGAGTCAGGTGACAGAATGCTGAGAATGTGCAAACACCAATCTGGTTCTGTTTTTTTTGTTTTGTTTTGTTTTTTGGAAATGGGAAACCTTTAAAACCTTTAAAATAGAGATTTGCTCCCTGACAAAAATCCCATCATAGATTATTTACAGGTAATTTATTCTTTACATTGAAATTATTGGTGAGCTGTTGTTAAAGAAATTGAAAATAATCGAGAGTCAAGATAGAATTCCCTTAGAATTGGGCAGAACAAATCTCATTTTCCTTTGGATACAATCGGTGGTCTGGAAAATCAAGGAACTAAACAACTAAATAAATATCTGTTATCTCAGGAAAAGATGTAGCTTAGAGTTGATTATATTTTGGAGGCTGATAAACTCAACCAAATCACTGCTGGTTAATGCAGCAATGTCAAAATTGTCATGCAACATGCCCCTTGTCCATATGCTTTCATTGCATTATGCAATGTCTAGAAATCAATCCTGAATATCCATTGGAAGGACTGATGCTGAAGCTGAAGCTCCTAATATTTTGGCCACCTGACTTGAAGCACTGACTGATTGGAAAAGACCCTGATGCTGGGAAAGATTGAAGGCCGGAGGAGCCAGGGGCAACAGAGGATGAGATGGTTGGATGGCATCATTGACTCAATGGACATGAGTTTGAGCAAGCTCTAGGAGATGGTGAAGGACAGGGAAGCCTGGCATGCTGCAGTCCATGGTGTTGCAAAGAGTTGCACATGGCTGAGTGACTGAACAATAAAACTCTGTGTTTTGTGAAGCCTTCTCAAGATTTCTTTTCTTTATCAAATACTTTCCATCAGATCTTCAGAATCTTCTTTCTCAGGACCTGTGGGTTTATCAGGGTGCCAGACTGTCAGTGCTGACAGGGAGGAAGTCCTGGGTGAACTGGGGTGAATCTGTCACTCTAACCTGAGGAATCCTTGCCTCCTCATTTGCTGCTATAAAAAACCAATAAAGGTTAATAAGCCTCCAAAAACTGAAGTTTAGTATTTCGTGAGTTCCTTAAGTAGCTTTGTTGGGGGGTGGGTGGGGAAGAGCTGTTCGTTTAATTCACCATATGTTTCAAAACAACTCTAGAGGGCTATTATCATTCCCCAGTCCAAAACTGACCTGGCACATACAGAATTTGGGGGTTTCCCAGGTGGTTCAGTGGTAAGGAATCTGCCTGACCATGCAAGAGATTCAGGTTTGTTCCCTGGGTTGGGAAGATCCCTTAGAGAAGGAAATGGCCACCCTTCCAGTATTCTTGCCTGGGAAATCCCATGGACAGAGGAGCCTGGCAGGCTCCAGTCCATGTGGTTGCAAAGAGTTGAACACACACATGCATCCAACATTTAAGGCATTATGCTTTATTATCATTCTAATAGCTCTCCTCTACACTTCAGTTATTGCTAACAGCGGCATAGATTTCTTGGGGTTGTACTATACCAAGTCCGGGTAAATCATGGATCCAGTCTACTGGGGAGGTTTTGTAAAAAGTTGTTTCTTGAGTGAACCACCGGGAACTTCCCTGGTGGTCCAGTGGTTAAGAATCTGCCTTGCAATGCAGAGAACATGAGTTTGATCCCTGGATGGGGAACTAAGATCTCACATGCTTTGGGTCAACTAAGCCCCACCACTACTGAGCCCCTGCGCACCACAATGAAAGATCCTGCGTGACACAGCTAAGACCCGACAGAGTGAAATAAAACAAATATATATATTTTAAAGTGAACCACTGGAGAAGAAGGTCTTCTGTTGGCTTTTTCTTCTACCATGGCTTTCTCTGTTTCTCCCAGCCTCTGCCTCCTGCCTCTGAAAGTAGTCATGCTGCTCATGGCTGCATCAGCCATTTCGTAAGCACGTAAATGACAAGCCACATGCTGCGGCTGGCAGAACAGAAAGATAGAAAGAGTTTGGGCCTTGTCAAGATGGTTGAGCAGCTGAACCAGTCCTGGGCTTCCCACCTGCAGACTCTGTGCTCTGAGATAACTGTCTTCAGGCATCAACCTCTGTAAACCAGGCAGCCTATGACTTGCAGCCAAAACCACTCCTAGCTTACAAAGGCCCCCAACCCTACCGAGCAGACCCACGACTCAAGTCACTACCATGTAGAACTTGACTTCACCAGTTCTAAGTGCTGGACTCCATCCTTCCTCAAGGCTATGGTCTGTTTTCTCTTTTCAATAATAAGGTTATTTCAAGTTCTGTATTTGATCTATGCATTTGGTAAAATATTTCCTGCATAAACCATACATATTTATCATAAGGGAAGCAATCGCTTCTTAGGGATAACCAAGGAAAGTGTCATCAGACGTGGTACTTAATGTATTGATAACAATCAGTTCCCAACAAATAATCAGTTCTTCCATGGAATTACTACTATGTGGTGGGTCAGTCACTAAGTCATGTCTGACTCTTTTATGACCCCATGGACTGTAGGCTGCCAGGCTCATCTGTCCATGGGATTTCTCAGGAAAGAACACTGGAGTGGGTTGCCATTTCCTTGTCCAAGGGATCTTCTTGACCCAGAGCCTGAACCTGCATCTCCTGCATTGCAGACAGGAGCCACTAGGGAAGCCCCAGTAACTGGAATGTGCGTGCTTGAATGAAGTTTGTGCTTCAGTCGTGTCCGACTCTTTGTGACCCCATGGACTGTAGCCCACCAGACTCCTCTGTCTATGGGATTTTCCAGGCAAGAATACTGGAGTGGGTTGCCATTTCCTCCTCCTGGGGATCTTCCCAGGGATTGAACCCCTGTCTATTATGTCCCCTGCGTTAGCAAGTGGGTTCTTTAACACTAGCACCACTGGGGAGCCCAATAACTAGAATACATAAAGTTTAAATGCATGAAATGAAATCACAGATCCAGCCATAGCAATTGTGCACTGGCAGGGGAATGTACTTGTAAAGATAAGTCATACCCACTTTTAAAGAATTAAATCAGAACAGACCAAAACAAGAAAAAAAAAAAAAAAAACCTATCATATGAACCAAGCAAACCCCCCAAGGTTGACAAAAACAAGGCTTGCCAGTTTATACCAACTCTTTGCAAAAAGTTCCATGGTTCATTTTTCTGACAGCTGGCACAATAAAGACTTAAAACTCTGAATAGGAGGGAGGAGGTGGTTCCATCTGTGGTCATTACCTGATCTTACTCATTTCAACTGCCAAGACTAACTCCATGGGGCACCTTTTTTTTTTCTTTTGATTTTTAAAAATCATTTATTATAGAACATTTCAAACCCAGAGAAGAGCACATACATCCATGTACTCAGTGCTGATATTTGACAAATGTTAGCATTTTGCCATTTGCTTTGGGTGTTTTAAAAATAAAACTTTACAGAAACTCGAAAGTATCTGTAAGGATCCCACACAATCCTGTCTCCTTATTTTTAAAAAATTTGTTTTTCATGGTGCCTGTCTTTGCAAAAGGAGACCACCTGCGTGTCTCATATTCAAGAAGCTGCCATATAGAAGTCTGTCTTCACAACACACTTTAGTGAGTAGAATGAACAGACCTGCTGTGTGGCCTCTGCGACTCCCTTGGCCCCCTTGGAATACCTGATAATCCACATTTTTGCATAACTGCCCACATCATTAAGACCACAGCTTTCTTTCTTTGTCTCAACAAACTGCCAACCGACCTGTGGGTCTGGAAAGCTTTAAGTGACTATTCAGATTCCTGAAAACAGTGCCTAAGGCAACTCTCAAGGCTAGTTAAGATTCTGCTTGCTGGATGTCAAGGTGTGTGCTCTGGGGGGTGGGTGTCCAAGCAATTCTCCAGCTCCAGGTAAGTGTCCTGCAATTCAACTCAGTTCCAACACTGTCCACCTGGAGATGGCATCAGATCCCACAGTTCAGTCCTTCCTGAACTATAGGACTGCTAAGGGCATTAGAGGGCTTTCCATGTGGCTCAATGGGTAAAGAATCTGCCTGTGATGCAGGTTTCATCCTTGGGTCGGAGGGTTCCCTTGAAGAAGGTAATGACAATGACAACCCACTCCAATATTCTTGCCTGGAGAATCCCATGGACAGAGGAGTCTGGCAGGCTACAGTCCACGGGGCTACAAAGAGTTGGACATGACTGACCATGCATGCAAAGGGTGTTAGAGGTGACCCTCCTCACCCACCTTGTTTCTTTTGGGAATACTTTTAATTACATGCTTGTTACCTTCCCAGAGCTGTGCAGGTTGTGAAGTTTCCTCTGAAGGACCTGGAGACTTTCAGGTGTAAATCAGGGGTTGGGTTTTTGTTTTTTGTTTTTTTTTTGTCATTAAAATTTTTTTTCTTTTCTCTTTGATCTGATACCTCTTTGGGTGGATCAATGAGGGACCATTTGCAGCAGCACCACCACTAGTACACTAATATAGGTAGATGATAGAATATAGAAGATAGCTTTCTCTCTAGGAAATTTCATAACTCTGTCTCTGCCTCTCTCTACATACACCCATACCCACAGAAACATGGCATGAATCTAGTAAGATACAAGCATAAGCTGGGCCCACGACGATGAAGAGAAATCCATAGCAGTGCTCTTGGTCTCTGAGCTGGGTTGGGTGGATGTCTGCAGAAGCTGGATCACTATCAGGGAACCAAGTACTCATCCCTGGCTCAGGAGCCAGTGAAGCTGCACAGGGTCCAGGGAGGGAGAAACAGCTATGTTCCCAAGCCTCTAGAGCTACAGGGACATATCTCTGTGACAGAGAACCGGAAGACCTGATTTTCACAGGTAGATGTCCTAATCAGATAATTGACCCTTCTGGTTGATGTCTTTTTTCAAAAAGAAGGGCTTCAGACCCCGATTCAAAGTTGCTAATTTCATGAGTGCTTGTTATGTACCAAATGCTGGTCTGAACATCTCCAATGGAACAGCCTCCTCGCTGGCCTCCCTGCCTCCACTCTCAGGCCTCTACCACCCACCCTCCACAGTGATTTAAAACATCAATCAGATTGTGCTCCACTGCTGACCCCTCCACCCCCATGCAAGGGCCTCCCTTTATGCCTGAAACAAAGTCCAGGCCACTTCAGCTGGGGCCAGAGCTTGGCCAGAAGCTCTGGCCCTCCTTCTCCTACGCTCTTTCCATGGATTCATCTCCATTAATTCATTTTAATTATTCTAGAACTTCATCTAAATAACATCATCAAGCCATTTTTTTGCCTGACTTTTTTGCTCCTTTGTTGTCTCCAAAAGTAGCTCATTCCTCTTTTCTGAAATAAGTTGTATAAATTTGGTCTTATTTCTTCCTTGAGTATTCGATGAAATTTTATGGTGAAGCCACTTGGGACTGAAGTTTTCCCTATGTTGAGATTTTAGGTAATCAGTTTAGGCTTTTTGGTAGATAGAAGGCTGTTTTGTGTCAGTTTCGTTGATTAAGAGTTTTTCAAGGAACTGGCCCATTTCTTCTGCATTGTCAATTTTGTTGACTTCAAGCTATTCACAGCATCCCCTTTTAATTCTTTTGATAATTATACAATCTGTAATGATAATCCCACTCTTATGTCTGATATTGGTTGTCATTAATTAATCATTAATGATTAAGAGTCATTCTCTCTTTTTTCTTAATCAGTCTTGTTTGGGGATTTAAGAGTTTTGTTAATCTTTTGATCGAAAGATCTAACTTTCAGCTTTATTGTTTTCCAATTTCATTGTTTTCTGCTCTTACCTCAATTATTCCTATCCTTATACTTATTTTCAGTCTATTTTCCAAGTCTTTATGTAATTTCTGAAAGTGGGTGATAGAGCCTCAGTGGGCGGCTCATGGTTGAAATGGCTCATTATGTTGACCTTGCAAACAAAGAATAAAGTCACAGTGACCCTTGCGACTGACCAAATTGCCCAAACAACTTTGTTTACCCACTGGCGTCTACCTTCTCAAAGCTAGATTCCAGACCTCCAGCTATGTAATCATAGGACTCAGCTACAGGCCAAAAATTAACCATCCCTTCAGAGACCTCGTCAGAAAAGGGGGACACTGGTTCTTCTCAAGGGCCAGTCACCCTCTCATTTTCCCTCTAATAAAATTATTTTTCTTGCCTGACTGCCCGGCTCACTCTTTTTCTCCTCAATCACCTTACAGTGGACACTTAGTTATTTTAGACCTTTCTTCATGTCTTATATAAGTGTTTATTTAGAAGACTCTTAAAAAAAAAAAAAAAACTTATTTATTTGGCTGTGCTGGGTTTAGTTGTGGCATGCAGGCTTTTTAGTTGCAGCTTGTGGGATCTTAGTTCCCTGACTGGGGATCCAGCCCCTGTGCTCCCTGCATTCAGAGCTCAGAGTCTCAGCCACTGGACCACCACAGAAGTCCCTAATATAAGCATTTAAAGCAACAGATTTCCCTCCAGAAAGATCTGTAATGAGGGACAGAGAAAGGAAAGCTGAAGTAGTGAATTCTTAGGGTGAGCAAAAAGGAAGGGCGCTCAGGCCAGCAGTGGAAGGCTTCAATTTGTGCTAGAGGTGAAATGCATTCTTCATCACAAAAGGGAAAAGGAAAAGGTGGGTAAAAATAAAGACTGACAGATTGGCTGATGGGAAATTGAGAGCATTTTTGCCTGATGCCTTACATTTTCTCAGTAAGCAGGAGCTCACCAACAGAGAATGTGGGAGAGGGGAGGGTGGGGAAGTTGTGAGCAAGAAGGAAACTATGGAATAGTTATCTCAGGGTGCGGAGAAGGGCACCCTGTGCCCACTGCACTCAGCAGTGAAGGGGAACACAGGCATCAGCCCCCTCCCCCTGCCCAGGGCTCCCGTGGGGATAACAGCTGTGATTTTTAGAGCAAAGACGGTAGCCAGGATTTGTGATTTTTTTTTTTACACAAAGTTCAGCTGTTCTCATGATGGAGTGGAGAAGGCAGAATCATGTGGGTTCCACCATGGCTAGAATTTACCAAGTGAGCAAGACAGTGAGCTGAGGGGAGAGGTCAAGGGACTGAGAATATTTGCAAAGCAGAGACTATTCAACTAATGAACTGTAGTTTTATACCTGGGTGATTAGAAAAGTGACGGTAAGATTTTAGAGTGCTCATGAAATAAAAGGTTTGTAGCACCAGGAAAAACCAGAGTAAAAGACCCGTAAATGTGGATCAAAGGCTGATCAAAGTTTGAGTTCTGAAGGAGCTATGGTTCCTGGGGGTGACAAGGACTAGGTGTGATGTAAAGTTGAAAAATACCTTTGGAGGTGATGACTCAAGGGACTGAGAGGCAGGCCAGGGTGCTGTTCGGGCTGCTGCCAAGGATGTTCCTCTCATGAAGAAGGTTGGCAGGGTAGTGGGGATGGAAAGAGTGTGACGTGACACCTTCAGTGAATGATGGGGCCTGGCTGGCAGGCCAAACAGATGGCAGGGATGAGAAGGGAGAAAGAGTAAGATATCTGCATAGCCTGAGCTTGAAATAAGAAAGGATTTTTGCAGAAGGGAGAGGAGCAAATGGCCTGGAGGTGGCCATGGTGAATTAGGAAGGCAGAGAAATTACTTCCTGCGGCCTTCTTCAGAGGGTGTCCAGCATCAGATAAGGACTGTTTCAAGAGAAGACTGAAGTTAGAGGGGAGATGGTTGGTCTTAGAGTGGGTGTTCCAGAAAACACAGCAACAGGATGTAGGCAAAGCACAGGGGCGGAGACTTTTAAGGATGGAACCATGCTGTGATGAACTGGTTCTCAAACTTTACTCAGCATCCAAGTCACCTGCAGGGGGTGTTAACAACACAGAGGGGTTTCTCATTCCCCACATTTCTGACTCAATAAGTCAGAGGTGGAACCTATCATTTAAGGAAAAAATGAAATTAAATTTTATTTCTTTGGCTGCACTGGGTCTTAGTTGCAGCATGTGGGGTCTAGTTCCCAGACCAAGGAATGAACCCCGGCCTCTTGCATTGGGAGCGAGTAGTCTTAGCCACTGGACCATCAGGGAAATCCCTACAATCTGCATTTATAACTTTGTATAAATGTATAACTTTGATGCCAGTGCTTCTGGTCCTGGAGCTACATGTTGAGAACCATGACCCTAATGTGCTCTTACATCAAAAATTCTGTAATTCAAGATAATTTGTGTGTCTGTTGTGTTTTTATTGGGGGTTCAGAACATGGATTACAGAACTCATCTTGAACTCCGGCTCACCACTGATCTACCATGTGACCTCGCTAGTCCTCAATCTCCACATCTGTAAAATGGGGAGAATGATAGTATCCACTTCATGGGGCAAGTTATGGTGATCAAATGAATCAATATTGTAAAGCATGCTCTAATGCCATAAAAGCATTAGCTTTTATTCAAGATCTTTATCAGTTCTTAGGAAAACTAAGAAAAACTTCCTCAAAAAAGAGAAAGAACTAGAGGTCCTTAAAACAGAGGGAGTTATATTCAGGGAACTGATTATACAGGTGATAGAAGAGCTGGCATGCCAAGATTAGCGTCAGTGGAGGTCACCGCTACCTTAGGTAGGGTTGGGGGTGGCATGCAAGGAGATGTTTCCAGAGCTCAGAGACTGGGGTATTGTGGGAGCCGTCCAGTGGGAGCAGAGTAGGGGGGAAAGGCGGGAACAGGTGGGTCAGCCTGCAGTCCAGGAACCTACTTATACATCTCAGTTAGGGACAAAAAGAGCAAAAGGAAAACTCTTCCTGCAGAGTCCTATAATCCTAGTTAAGTGATTTGTTTCAGTTCGAGTGTAGTTCAGGCAATCCCCATTCATTTCCCTCTTGGAACGAGAATCTCGGAAACAGCATTTTGAGCAGACACCAAGAGAACATCTCCTCCCACGTACAATCTGTCCCTAGCCTTGGATCTGCAGAGAAGTCTTCATTAGACCCCAAACGCACACTCGAGTCCTCCCGGGACTCTGAGAGTGTGTGCTGGTGCTCCCGGCGGGAGGCCCTCACTGCACGTGGAGGAGGCCAGAAGGTGCTCAGTGAGATGTGGCTCAGGAAACCAACCCAAGGACAAAGGGGAGAGAGGCAGATTCAGGATGTGTCTGGGGTCGGGAGAATTGCAAGTGTCTGTCTCACTGGCGTTCCTGAATCTGCTTCAGGAAGATCATTTCTCCCTGGAGGGCTCTGCTGTATTTCACGAGCAAAGTGCCTCCTTGTGCCCTTATGGTGAGCCACCATCACAGGCAGTGTGGCATCTTTTATAGAGGCCATCATTCCTGATGCTAGAGGCTCGTGTCAGAAAACAGAGCCGTGAGAATGGCACTTGGAGAAATGAAGACGCTGGCATTAAGAATGCTGTCCTCGCGGCTGTTGATGTTGTTCAGTTGCTAAGTCATGTCTGACTCTTTGCGACCCCATGGACTGCAGCACACCAAGCTCCTCTGTCCTCCACTGTCTCCTGGAGTTTGCTCAAATTCATGTCCATTAAGTCAGTGATGCTTTAACCATCTCATCCTCTGCTGCCTCCTTCTCCTTTTGCCTTCAATCTTTCCCAGTATCAGGGTCTTTTCCTCGTGGGCAGCTGCCCAGGAACCTGAGTGAGCTGGATCTGAACCTGGAATTGGGTAGAGCTCTGGGTGTGATCCAGACCAGACAGGGGGCAGGAGGCCAGTGTAAGGGATGGTGTGGGGCAGGTGGGGATTTGACACATGGATGAGCACACACTGGGGGCACTAACCAACCATCCGAGGGTTGCAACGATCCGCTTCCCGTTCCTTCTCCATCCTGACCTTCTGGGAGAGCAGAGGGGCTGGAGTTCAATTACCAGTGATTTAATCAATCATCCCCACGTAATGCAGCCTCTGTAAAAGATCTGAATGGAGGGTTTGGGAGAGCTTCCAGCTTGGTGAATTGTGGAGGTTTTGGGAGGGGGTGAGAGCAGAGAGGGTATGGATTCTCAGGCCCTTCCCACACATCTTGCTCTCTCTCTCTCTTCCATCTGATTGTTCCTGACTTACATCCTTTGAAATAAACCAGAAATCTAGTAGGCAAGGGCTTCCCAGGTGGCTCAGTGGTTAAAAAAAAAAAAATCTGCCTGCCAATGCAGGAGATGCAGGTTCGATCCCTGGGTCGGGAAGATCCCCTGGAGAAGGAACTGGAAGCCCACTCTAGTATTCTTGCCTAGAGAAGCTCATGGACAGAGGATCCTGGTGGGCTACAGTCCATGGGGTCAAGAAAAGTCAAACAGGATGTAGTGACTAAACAACAATAACAACTAGTAGGCAAACTGTCTTCCTGAGTCTGTGAACCATTCTAGAGAGGACTGTACCCTAGGAGGAATTTATGGGAACCTGTGATTCATAGCTAATTGGTGACAACCATGACTTGCAAAAGCATCGGAAGAGCGAGCAGTCTTTTGGGACTGGGCCCTTAACCTGTGGACTTTGTGCAAAGTCCAGATAGATAGCTTCTGAATTGAGTTAGATTGGTGTCAGAGAATTGGAGGATTGCTTAGTGTGGGAAAAACCTACATTTGGTAGGTTTGCCAAGCCAGAGGTATTGGGGGTCTTCTGTGAGCAGACAGAACACAGAGGAGATTTCTCTTTACGTCTCTCTTTACAACAATGGAAAATTCTGTTTGGCTCGTGTTTTTAGAGATCTCTGCATTTCTAACCAGCATCTCGTCTATCCTGTAATCTGTTGTGAAAGTACTTTCTTCCATTCCATAGATTCTGGAATCAACCTTGTTCTTAAAGAAACTAAATAGAGGAATTCCTTGCTCAGTATTTCTTTAAATCCCATCCACTTTACTTTTGCTTATCCCTCCAGGCCGTGCATCTTCCCCTGTGATGGAGCTGCTGGCTGGAAACAGTGGAAACAGTGTTTCCTGCACTTGGAAATAGTGACGGACTTTATTTTCTTGGGCTACAAAATCACTGTGGATGGTGACTGCAGCCATGAAATTAAAAGACAGTTGTTCCTTGGAAGAAAAGCAATGACAAACCTAGACAGTATATTAAAAAGCAGAGACATTGCTTTGCCTACAAAGGCCCATATAGTCAAAGCTATGGTTTTTCCAGTAGTCATGTAAGGATGTGAGAGCTGGACAATAATAAAAGGCTGAGCACTGAAGAAGTGATGCCTTCGAACTGTGGTGCTGGAGAAGACTCTTGAGAATCCCTTGGACAGCAAGATCAAACCAGTCAATCCTATAGGAAATCAACCCTGACTACTCATTGGAAGGATTGATGCTGAAGCTGAAGCTGAAGCTCCAATATTTTGGTCACCTGATGTGAAGAACCTTCTCATTGGAAAAGACCCTGATGCTGGGAAAGATTGAAGGCAGAAGGAGAAGGGGACGACAGAGGATTTGATGGTTGGATGGAATCACAACTCACTTGACATGAGTTTGAGCAAACTCTAGAAGATGGTGAAGGACAGGGAAGCCTGGTGTGCTGCAGTCCATGGGGTCACAAAGAGTCAGACAGAGCTGAACGACTGGCAACAACAACTGCACTCGGAGGGTCTAAGTTCCCTGTACTTGGTCCTAGGTGCCCATGGCTGGCTCTTTGGTTCCTATAGCTAGACCACCTCACAGCATCCTGGACCTTCACAGCTACATGCCCTGTCTCCCTACATATGTTGATCCTAAGTCTGAGGCTGCTGTTTTAAAAACCGGACGTGTTGCCTACATTATCAGTGTTTTTAGGCAATGGCATGGCCACCAGTGGATTCCAGCGCCCAATTGGTACTACCACTGGGCTGCCTTGGTTCTTCCCTAACCCACTGGGGCAGAGCAGATGCTGAACCCACCCCCTGCTTTCCTATGCAGCTCGTGACGGCTTTCACGTGGATGCTGTCCCCAATCTTATCGTCTTTCCCTGCTGGACTATGGGCTTTCTTATTCGGCCGCATTTCTCTCTCCACACGCAGAAGCCTTCTTGCACACCCCGCCTCCCGCCAAACAGCACTTATAACTGCCTCTCCTGAGGCCGGTGGAATTCCCGGGTGGCTCAGTGGTAAAGAGTCAGCCTGTCAGTGCAGGAGACACAGTTCAGTCCCAGGTTGGGGAAGATCCCCTGGAGAAGGAAATGGCAATCCACTCCAGCATTCTTGCCTGGACAATCCCATGGACAGAGGAGCCTGGTGGACTACTGTCCATAGGGTTGCAAAGAGTCAGACACGACTGAGCAAGTAACACACACTCACAAGGGACAAGCTGGACACAACTGAGCGCATGCACACCCGAGACCAATACTGAAACCTCATATCCAGTTCACTGTCTCCTTTTCCATTTCTCTGTCTCCTTCATTCTACTCTTGCCCTGAGCCCATCTTCCCCTCTGAACACGGGCCATTTCTCCAAATATGCCAAGCTGGTCCTAAACGCCTTCCTGCCTGTATAATCTGAGCCTCCTCTTTCTCTGCCTGTTATTAGCTTCTTTATCCGGGAGCACATCCCATTTATTATTAAATTTCATTTATACTGAAAAGAAACAACAATCATATGTGTAAAAAAAATCTGAGTTTGGTGCCAGCAGGCTTTTGAGCTAATGGATCTCAGCCTACATTGAAGGAACGATCTAGTGACCAATACGCAGAGGTCACCTTTGGCCCATTCATATCACAGAGGGCCAAGATGATCGCTTCCTCACTCTGTCACCTTGGAAGATTTCCTCAATGTCTTTGAGGTATGGATTTCTTCATCCGTTGGTGGGTGGCAACTACCTTGAATATCTACTGAAAATTAAAATCAAGGATCCAAACCCAAGAATTTAAAGCAACTTCACAGCTACTCATTTTTTTTCTTTTTAAAGTTAAATTATAACTGACATACAATATTATATTAGTTTCAGGTGTAGAGGTTTTATAAGTGCTGGCTAAGGGCTACATCTCCGTGATATTTTCTCCATGATATTTCTAAGACCCCTATCAGAGGTAAGCACTCCTTCCTGAAAATTTTTAGAGCACTTTGCCTCTTTGCCAAATTCCCTTTCTTATTGCAGTATTTTGCACATCGCCCCCGTGGGAGTGAAAGCTCTAATAGCATCATCATCATCAACATCATGGATCTTTAAATCCCTGGGGAACCTAGCCCAGTGCCTGAAACACAGTCACCCTGTGAGTTACTGTTGGAGCAGCATGGTTCCATTCTCTCCCCGTTCTTGTTGGTTTTGTTGTAAGCAGTGCTCCCCCCACCTCCAAGTCCCCAGCTCTCGCAGTCCTGGCACTGAGTTGGACCTGGTTCTTGAATTAGCATATCTCCTTGCTGCTCTTGACCTGTCCATCTCTGGTGCCTGCAAACCTCCACGAAGTCTCCACCTGCCAGAGGAAAACAGCTGTGTTTCCATGGAGCCAGAACCCCACGGTTTCTGAAAAGGTGGGTTTGCCTTGTGGGCCAGCCGGCACAGGTGATTAAAAAACATTTTTCAGCAGAATCTAGAGCCCTGATGTCCCCAGCCCACAGGCAGGGTTCTCTCCCTACACAGCTTTCTTCCTATTGGCAGGGGAGAGAAAATGAGAAACGTGGAAATTTAATATCTTCGCATTATGCAGATCTGATTTAATCAGAGATGAGAGTGAAGTGCAATAAAAACTATAGTTTCATTAAGTTTATGACTTTCACACTGTTATGTCAATTATTCTGTTTCCATGGCTGCCAGTGGTAACAGCCTCAGCATGACTGTTCCCCCACAGAAGGGAAAGCAGGAGGAAATGGTAAGAGATGGGATTGAATTTCTCACTGACAACCTTTTCCTGTTTCTGGAAAGGTTTCTGGAGGTTTCTGGAAAGCAGTAAATCAATTTGGAAGAGTCTTGAGGGCTCCTTCCCAGAGGAACACCAGGCAGAGAATGGGAAGCTAGGAGAGAGGCTCTGCGTACCTTCGGGTTTTCATTTGTTCCAAAAAACTCTTAATAGGCCCTTATCTTACTGGAGTGACTCAACCAGGAATATTGCCTTGCATTGAAAATGGAGTATTTCCTGCCATATCAATAAACAAGGATGTCTTGTTTATAAACATGGCCATCAGCGATTCTGTCTCTCTCAATGTAAATTTCTGAACTGGAGGGCACCCAGGAAAAACAACACCCGTGATCTGCTGATAGCTGCTGCCATCCCCTACTACACTCCCTATGGTGAGAGAGGAACTAAGCTAAGGATGTGAAAAATCAAGTCTCAGGATGCTGGCCCCAGACAGGGTGAAAGTCATTCAGTCATGTCCGACTCTTTGTGACCCCATGGACTATATAGTCCATGGAATTCTCCAGGCCAGAATACTGGAGTGGGTAGCCTTTCCCTTCTCCAGGGTATCTTCCCAACCCAGGGATTAAACCCAGGTCTCCCACATTGCCAGCAGATTCTTTACCAGTTGAGCCACAAGGGAAGCCCAAGAATACTGGAGTGGATAGTATATCCCTTCTCCAGTGGATCTTCCCTACCCAGGAATAGAACCGGGGTCTCCTGCATTGCAGCTGGATTCTTTACCAGCTGAGCTATGAGGCCCCAGATAACTGGAATGCATATGCAAGGGATGATGTCAGTGAGCCCAGACTCTTGCATCTTCTCACGCACAGAAAAATGCCAAGTTCTTTAACTTGAGATACCTGATTGTCCTTAATTAACAATAATTTTTTGCTGTTCAGACTACCTGCCCCTTATTGCTAACTTCTATATAAGATGACTCCCCCCACCACCTCCTCGAAACAGTTCTCTCAGGGTTACTTGAGATGCTGTCTCCCATGCTTGAAGTCCTAAAAATTTCAACCAAATAAAGCATAACTTTCAACTTTGGGGTTGTGACTATTTAAGTTGACAGTGCCAAGTAGTCAAGTAGCAGAACTGAAGGGCTAGAGCTTGGCCCATGGCTTGCCAACAGGATGCTCCACCCAGTACCTTGTGTTCTTCTCAAGGATTACAACATGAAGCTAAATTTGTGGAAGAGGGTGGATGGCAGTGGTTCCAATGATAGATTATGTGGCTGCTACCCCTTCCAAACACTGCATGGGGCACGAGGGCGGAGGAATCACCAAAGTAAAATGTTTACAAGTTGCTGGTGGGAAGTTTGGCTGGTAGATCCCAACATACCTGCCTCCATGTTGCATGACTCATGGATATTTTCAAGGAGCTGGGGAGTAGGGCAGAGGGGGGCAGTTCTGTACAGGGGAGGAGAAGACAGTGGCTACTTTTTCAGATGTGACACTGGGCGAGCTGTGCTAGTTACCTGCCCAATCCCCATTCCCATTCTGCCTTTATTCACACACCACCCCACTAAGACTGCTCACCCCTTACGTTCCCTTCCAGCTCCAGGCAGTGATGAGACACATTTCTGGCCGATGACAATTAAATGGAGGGTACAGAAGATAGTAGAAGTGCCTGTATGTGATTTCTGGGGCTAGATTATAATGACGTTGAATTCCCCATCTTATCTCTCTCTTGGCTTATTCACTCTGGAGAATGCCAGCTATAATGATGCAAAACATTAAAACATCCCCCATAATGAAAACCTCCACCCCAAAGCCAGCACTAACTTGCTGTCCACATGAGTGAGCCGTCTTGGACCCAAATCCTTTAACCTCGATCAAGCCTTCAGAGGATGCAGCCCCGACTGATGTCTTGACTGTGACCTCGTAAGAGGTCCTGAGCCAGAAGTACCTATTAAGCAACTTGTAAATGCCTGACCTAGGAACTATGCCAGATGATAGGTGGTTTATTCTTTTATGCCTCTAAGCTTTGGAATAATTTGTTTTGGAACAATAGAAAGTTAACATACCACTTATGCTGGTAGTATCAAAGAGTTCCTTATAAGCCTTAATTTTCTTATTTGCAAAATGAGAGTAAGCGTGGTGCTTACCCTAGTGTGTTAAGAGGATGTTATGAGCTACTACATGCATAGCATTTATAAATGTGCCTTGCACATAGGAGTGCTCAGTAAAAGTAGTGCTTTTATTGATTTAAAAATTTTATCAATATTTTATTGATAAATATTTCCTGACCCTATTGGCCTATGACACTGGCTATTGAAGTGCATTAAGAAACTGACCTCTTGTCTATGGTGAATTTTGTCTACAACAGAAGGAGCATTCATCACAAAATACAAAGCCACTAGCTGATTCAGGAATAATCTTGGCTCCAAGGATTCTGGACCAAGAATCTCTGAGAAGGTATAAGAAGCAGGGACTTTTCTGCTGGTCCAGTGGCTAGGACTCTGTGCTCCCAATGCAGGGGGCCTGGGTTTGATCTCAAGTTAGGGAACTAGATCCCACATGCCACAACCAAGACCCAGCACAGCCAAAAAACAAAAAGGATATAAGAGGCAAAATGCTCAATTGATTTTGACTTGTTATGATACCTGTATGTGTGCTTAGTCACTCAGTCGTCTCCGACCCTTTGGGACCCCATAGACTGTAGTCCACTCAGCTCCTCGAGGCAGCAATACTAGGGTGAGTAGCCATTCTCTTCTCCGGGGGACCTTCCTGTGCCAGGGATTGATCCCAGGTCTACCTGCATTGTAGGCAAATTCTTTACCATCTGAGCCACCAGGGAAGCAGGCACTATCAGTCTGCCAGCGCAAGAGAAGAGACTTGGTTTCAATCCCTGGGTTGGGAAGATCCCCTAGAGGAGAGAATGACAACCCACCCCCGTATTCTTGCCTGGAAAAATAGGAAACTTCTATGTAGTATGCCTGTATAGTGCAGCTGAAGCCCTGTGATGGTAGATTGATCCCCTATGAATTCTACCGTATAAAGGTCTATGACAGCCCTGGAGTTAAATTTTCTTCAGGCTTAAAGAACTGTAGAAAGCAGAAATACCCTGACAAATCTTCACTCACTTTTTAATAAAAAGGACAGTCTTTTGGTTTAATAATGGGCACAGCTAAAATATAACCCTAGGTTTTTATAGACAGCAAATTGCACAGCACAACAACATTTAGCGAGCATTCATTTGGAACTCCTCTTTACAGGGTAATCTGTAATTTAGCTGATTACTGAGAAGTGTTTAAAGAGCTGCCCCCCCTTGTCAACTTAGCTTGTGCAGATACCCAGCTGGCTCCTAGGTGCAGCTTGTCTATGGTTGCCCTTCAGAAGTGCAGTGCTAATTATTTCATTAGCTCCTACCCTCAGAATTCCTTAAGAAATTTAAGAGCTCTTAAGATGTCTTTGGCTGTTGAGGCTCCCACCTCACCTGCTCTATGCAGCTTCATGTACAACATGGAGAAATGAATACCTTACTCTCATCTCTATTACGAACTGAGAATCTGAGGACACCCCTCCTTGTGCAAATGCCCCCTTCATCATCAGAATTTTGACTCACTAAGACACATACGCAATTTGATTCATGAACATGTTGTGATGTGTGTACTCAGTTGCTCGGTCCTGTCTGATTCTGTGTGATCCTATGGACCACAGCCCACCAGGCTCCTCTGTCCATGGGATGATCCCAGGCAGGAATACTGGAGTGGGTCATCATTTCCTC
Organism: Budorcas taxicolor; assembly: GCF_023091745.1. NCBI lineage: Eukaryota > Metazoa > Chordata > Mammalia > Artiodactyla > Bovidae > Budorcas > Budorcas taxicolor. Next base: position 29,735,421 of record NC_068928.1, on the reverse strand, counting down.
CTCCAGGTCTTCTCCCTGAACCAGAGATCGAACCCACATCTCCTGCACTGGCAGGAGGATTCTTTACCCCTGAGCCACCTGGAAGTAATGATACATGTTATAATACACATCCATAGTAGCATCTCCAGATCTGAAGGTTAGAGACTTCTGCTTGCCATTTACTGGACTGATATTGAGGAGGACAGGAAGGGTGGACGAGATAAGTAAAGCCCAAAGGTTCCTGGGTCACCGAGGTGGACAGCTCATTGCGGAGCTGGAGCTTGACCTTCAAGAAGCCTAATGCAGCATGTGCTTTGGGGCTCTGTGAACCACCTGCTCTCTGATCCACCTGTTTCCATGACATCACAAGACATGGAAACCTGAGGTAATGAATTGTCTCTGAGCTTGTAGGTACCACCCAGGAGCACCCATTGTGGCATCTGCTGGTGCCAGGAGACCTGTGCTCTCGTCTCTCCTCTGCTTCTAACCAGCCAGTCATTTACTTCTGAGTTTTCGTTAGCATTTTATGTAGAAAAGAAGTGGAAACCTCTACCTGGTGCAGTTTCTCAGCTTCTGGTCTGAGTCAGAGGAAGGAGAAAAGCACTCGGATTTAAAAGGCACTACGTGCCAGGCTTTTTATAGATACAATTTCACTTCATCTGGATGCAATCTGCCAGATAAGTGTTTAGTCACTATGTCACAGATGAGAAACTGAGGTTCAGCGTCCAGTCACCTGACTGTTCCCCTCACTCTAGATGGCACAGTCTCACTTTGCTCTGACCACCCAAGACAAGAGTCCTCACCACTCTCCAATTGGAGCTTTTCATATTCTGATTCTTTAGTGCCCCCATCACACCTGTGCTCATTTCTTCATTACATCACAGAATTTTATGCTATCCTGCTTGATTACACATATCTCTCCCTCCTTCTAGGCAGATACTGTTAACTACCTTTGTGTGACCAGGTTTCAGGTACTGCCGAGCACATAGTAAGTGTTCAGTGAACATTTTAAGACGCTGACCTCAAGATCTCCAGCCAGGTCACCAAAGGTTCTATAGGAAGCAGAAACAGTTCAGACTTCTGACGGAACTGGGGAAAGCAGGAAGCAGAAAGGAGCAGAGAGCTGAAGACCAATATGGGGCTCAGGTTGAGGGTGGAATCCAGGAGCTAGTGAGGGCAATGAATTTGGGCCACCTCCCCCGGCCCCACTGGTCCAGGTTCCCTCCTCCTCCGTCCAGCACTGGGCCACCGAAATATGATTTCTCCAGCCTCGTGCTTGATCCTGAAAGGAGAACTATATACAAGAAAAATCTTAATGACCCAGATAACCATGATGGTGTGATCACTCACCTAGAGCCAGACATCCTGGAGTCCAAAGTCAAGTGGGCTTTAGGAAGCATCACTATGAACAACCCTAGTGGAGGTGATGGAATTCCAGCTGAACTATTTCAAGTCCTAAAAGATGATGCTGTGAAAGTGCTGCACTCAGTAGGCCAGCAAATTTGGAAAACTCAGGAATGGTCACAGGGCTGGAAAAAGTCAGGTTTTATTCCAATATCAAAGAAAGGCAATGCCAAAGAATACTCAAACTATCACACAATTGCACTCATCTCACACACTAGCAAAGTAATGCTCAAAATTCTCCAAGCCAGGCTTCAACAGTACATGAACAGAGAACTTCCAGATGTTCAAGCTGGATTTAGTAAAGGCAGAGGAACCAAATATCAATGCCAACATCCACTGGATCATAGAAAAAGCAAGAGAGTTCCAGAAAAACACCTACTTCTACTTTATTGACTATGCCAAAGCCTTTGACTGTGTGGATCACAATAAACTGTGGAAAATTCTTCAAGAGATGGGAATACCAGACCACCTGACCTGCCTCCTGAGAAATCTATATGCAGGTCAAGAAGCAACATTAGAAACAGACATGGAAAAACAGACTGGTTCCAAATTGGGAAAGGAGTATGTCCAGGCTGTATATTGTCACCCTGATTATTTAACTTATATGCAGAGTACATCATGCAAAATGCCAGGCTGGATGAAGCACAAGCTGGAATCCCAAAGAAATTGCCAGGAGAAATATTAATAACCTGAGATATGCAGATGATACCATCTTCATGGCAGAAAGCAAAGAGGAACTGAAGAGCCTCTGATGAAAGTGAAAGAAGAGAGTGAAAAGCTGGCTTAAAACTCAATATTCAAAAAACTAAGATCACGGCATCCGGTCCCATCATTTCATGGCAAATAGATGGGGGAAACAATGGAAACAGTGACAGACATCATTTTGAGGGGCTCCAAAATCATTGCAGGTAGTGATTGCAGCCATGAAATTGAAAGACGCTTGCTCCTTTGAAGAAAAGCTATGACCAACCTACCCAGCATATTAAAAAGCAGAGACATTACTTTGCTAACAAAGGTCCGCCTAGTCAAAGTTATGGTTTTTCCAGTAGTCATGTGTGAATGTGAGATTTGGACCATAAAGAAAGCTGAACGCTAAATAATTGATGTTTTTGAACTGTGGTGTTGGAGAAGACTCTTGAGAGTCCTTTGGACTGCAAGATCAAACCAGTCCATCCTAAAGGAAATCAGTCCTGAATATTCATTGGAAGGACTGATGCTAAAGCTGAATCTCCAATACTCTGGCCACCTGATGCAAAGAAGTGACTCATTGGAAAAGACCCTGACACTGGGAAAGATTGAAGGCGGGAGGAGAAGGGGAGGACAGAGGATGAGATGGTTGAATGGCATTGCCGACTTGATGGGCATGAGTTTGAGTACATTCTGGGAGTCGGTGATGGACGTGCTGCAGTCCATGGGGTCACAAAGAGTCAGACACGACTGAATGACTGAAATGAACTGAACTGAACTGACAGATACACAGGCCCAGTGTTACAAATGTTCTAGCACTCAGGATAGACATATTTCAAGCACCCAGGTCAAGAGGATTATATTTTCTTATGCTTCATCAATAGCTTAAATCTATGCTTCATTTTACTTAACTTCTTATCTGGATTATGGCTTGTTTTTATATGTTTGCTTCCCCTAAAGTCTCTAATGGACTTTCTTTTCTCCTGCTGAGAAAAGAAATACATACTTTCTTTACCATGTTGTTATAACCATCCAGCCGCTTAATCATTCTATTGCTTAATTCATTTTGTTTTCTTTCAGGAAAACATTCCTTTTGAAATTTTTTGCATATTTCTGTTTAATTTTGGCCTGCTGCACAGCTGTCATCCTGGAATGTCTTATTTACATTTCTCCATTTCTTGTTACTTACATCTTCTTTCTTGGCTTCAACTCATGTTTTTCTGGAGTAAATATTCAGCCTCCTCACAAAGGGGCCATAGGAGGTAAATTTGAAGTTTCAGAAGGTTTTAGAATGCCTTTTCCTCTCTGTACCCACTTGACTGATATTATAATTGACCATAGAATTTAGGTTCAAAGTAATTCTTGCCCCCAAAACTTTGCCTTCTAACATTGAGTATTGCCAATAAGAAGTCTGTTAAATGGCTAGCTCGGTTATCTATGACTTTTTTAATATGACGTCTTTAAGAATTGTCTGCGTACCTTCAGTTTTCTGGAGCTTCACATGATAAATGTTCATATGGATCAGGAAACTTACATGATATGTGTCAGTGTGGTTCTTTCCAGAACTTTGCATAATCTGTGTTAGTCTAGGTTTTCTTCATTTACTCTAGTATGCGCTAGAAATACTCTAGACCATCTCTTTACAGCCTTGGAAATGCTGGTACTTCTATGTATGATTGTCTTATTTCCTCCCTTTTCTCCATAAATTCTTTGTGGGACTCTCAGTTCAGTTCAGTCACTCAGTCGTGTCCGACTCTTTGTGACCGTATGAGTCGCAGCACGCCAGGCCTCCCTGTCCATCACCAACTCCCGGAGTTCACTCAGACTCATGTCCATCGAGTCAGTAATGCCATCCAGCCATCTCATTCCTTGGTCATCCCTTCTCCTCCTGTCCCCAATCCCTCCCAGCATTAGAGTCTTTTCCAATGAGTCAACTCTTCACATGAGGTGGCCAAAGTGCTGGAGTTTCAGCTTTAGCATCATTCCTTCCAAGGAAATCCCAGGGCTGATCTCCTTCAGAATGGACTGGTTGGATCTCCTTGCAGTCCAAGGGACTCAAGAGTCTTCTCCAACACCACAGTTCAAAAGCATCAATTCTTCGGCGCTCAGCCTTCTTCACAGTCCAACTCTCACATCCATACATGACTACTGGAAAAACCATAGCCTTGACTAGACAGACCTTATGGCAAAGTAATGTCTCTGCTTTTGAATATGCTATCTAGGTTGGTCATAACTTTTCTTCCAAGGAGTAAGCATCTTTTAATTTCATGGCTGCAATCACCATCTGCAGTGATTTTGGAGCCCCAAAAAATAAAGTCTGACACTGTAAACCACTGTTTCCCCATCTATTTCCCCTGAAGTGATGGGACCGGATGCCATGATCTTCGTTTTCTGAATGTTGAGTTTTAGATCAACTTTTTCACTCTCTGCTTTCACTTTCATCAAGAGGCTTTTTAGTTCCTCTTCACTTTCTGCCATAAAGGTGGTGTCATCTGCACATCTGAGGTTATTGATATTTCTCCCGGCAATCTTGATTCCAGCTTGTGCTTCCTCCAGCCCAGCGTTTCTCATGATGTACTCTGCATAGAAGTCAAATAAGCAGGGTGACAATATACAGCCTTGACATACTCCTTTACCTATTTGGAACCAGTCTGTTGTTCCATGTCCAGTTCTAACTGCTGCTTCCTGACCTGCATACAGATTTCTCAAGAGCAAGTCAGGTGGTCTGGTATTCCCATCTCTTTCAGAATTTTCCACAGTTTCTTGTGATCCACACAATCAAAGGCTTTGGCATAGTCAATAAAGCAGAAGTAGATGTTTTTCTGGAACTCTCTTGCTTTTTCCATGATCCAGCAGATGTTGGCAATTTGATCTCTGGTTCCTCTGCCTTTTCTAAATCCAGCTTGAACATCAGAAGTTCATGGTTCACACATTGCTGAAGCCTGGCTTGGAGAATTTTGAGCATTACTTTACTAGCATGTGAAATGAGTGCAATTGTGCGGTAGTTTGAGCATTCTTTGGCATTGCCTTTCTTTGGGACTGGGATGAAAACTGACCATTTCCAGTCCTGTGGCCACTGCTGAGTTTTCCAAATTTGCTGGCATATTGAGTGCAGCACTTTCACAGCATCATCCTTCAGTATTTGAAATAGCTCAACTGGAATTCCATCACCTCCACTAGCTTGTTCGTAGCTATGCTTTCCAAGGCCCACTTGACTTCACATTCCAGGATGTCTGGCTCTAGTTAGTGATCACACCATCATGATTGTCTGGGTCATGAAGATCTTTTTTGTATAGTTCTTCTGTGTATTCTTGCCACCTCTTCTTAATATCTTCTGCTTCTGTTAGGTCCATACCATTTCTGTCCTTTGTTGAGCCCATCTTTGCATGAAATGTTTCCTTGGTATCTCTAATTATCTTGAAAAGATCTCTAGTCTTTCCCATTCTGTTGTTTTCCTCTGTTTCTTTGCATTGATCGCTGAGGAAGGCTTTCTTATCTCTTCTTGCTATTCTCTGGAACTCTGCATTCAAATGGGTATATCTTTCCTTTTCTCCTTTGCTTTTCCCCTCTCTTCTTTTCACAGCTACTTGTAAGGCCTCCCCAGACAGCCATTTTGCTTTTTTGCATTTCTTTTCCATGGGGATGGTCTTGATCCCTGTCTCCTGTACAATGTCATGAACCTCATTCCGTAGTTCATCAGGCACTCTATCTATCAGACCTAGGCCCTTAAATCTATTTCTCACTTCCACTGTATAAGCATAAGGGATTTGATTTAGGTCATACCTGAATGGTCTAGTGGTTTTCCCTACTTTCTTCAATTTCAGTCTGAATTTGGTAATAAGGAGTTCATCATCTGAGCCACAGTCAGCTCCTGGTCTTGTTTTTGTTGACTGTATAGAGCTTCTCCATCTTTGGTTGCAAAGAATATAATCAATCTGATTTCGGTGTTGACCATCTGGTGATGTCGATGTGTAGAGTCTTCTCTCGTGTTGTTGGAAGCGGGTGTTTGCTATCACCAGTGCATTTTTTTGGCAAAACTCTATTAGTCTTTGCCCTGCTTCATTCCGCATTCCAAGGCCAAATTTGCCTGTTACTCCAGGTGTTTCTTGACTTCCTACTTTTGCATTCCAGTCCCCTATAATGAAAAGGACATCTTTTGGGGGTGTTAGTTCTAAAAGGTCTTGTAGGTCTTCATAAAACTGTTCAACTTCAGCTTCTTCAGCATTACTGGTTGGGGCATAGACTTGGATTACTGTGATACTGAATGGTTTGCCTTGGAGACGAACAGAGATCATTCTGTCGTTTTTGAGATTGCATCCAAGTACTGCATTTCAGACTCTTTTGCTGACCATGACGGCTACTCCATTTCTTCTGAGGGATTCCTGCCCGCAGTAGTAGATATAATGGTCATCTGAGTTAAATTCACCCATTCCAGTCCATTTTAGTTCACTGATTCCTAGAATGTCGATGTTCACTCTTGCCATCTCTTGTTTGACCACTTCAAATTTGCCATGATTCATAGACCTGACATTCCAGGTTCCTATGCAATATTGCTCTTTACAGCATCAGACCTTGCATCTATCACCAGTCACATCCACAGCTGGGTATTGTTTTTGCTTTGGTTCCATCCCTTCATTCTTTCTGGAATTATTTCTCCACTGATCTCCAGTAGCATATTGGGCACCTTACTGACCTGGGGAGTTCCTCTTTCAGTATCCTATCATTTTGCCTTTTCATACTGTTCATGGGTTTCTCAAGGCAAGAATACTGAAGTGGTTTGCCATTCCCTTCTCCAGTGAACCACATTCTGTCAGACCTCTCCACCATGACCCGCCCGTCTTGGGTTGCCCCCCAGTCATGGCTTGGTTTCATTGAGTTAGACAAGGCTGTGGTCCTAGTGTGATTAGGTTGACTAGTTTTCTGTGAGTATGGTTTCAGTGTGTCTGCCCTCTGATGCCCTCTTGCAACACCTACCATCTTACTTGGGTTTCTCTTACCTTGGGCATGGGGTATTTCTTCATGGCTGCTCCAGCAAAGCACAGCCATTGCTCCTTACCCTGGACGAGGGGTATCTCCTTACCGTCGCCCTTCCTGACCTTCAACATGGGATAGCTCCTCTAGGCCCTCCTGCACCCACGCAGCCACCACTTCTCGGGTTGCTCCTCCCAGCCGCCGCCCCTAGCCTCGGGTGCCGCCCCTTGCCTCCAGCGTGGGGTGGCTCCTCCCGGCCGCCACTGACCTCGGACGTGGGGTAGCTCCTCTCTGCCGCCGCCCTGACCTCCGACTATCTACTTGGAAAGTGAGACTCTTGAACCCTCTTTATTCTCAGGCTCCTTATCCTCTCACTCAGATTCTCCACATCTTTGATTTCTTGCTCTGTGGTCTGCCAGATATCATTAATGGTTTCTAAGAGTCCTTTATTGAATTTTTAATTGTAGTCACCATGTGTTTACTTTTCAAGAGCTTTCACATATTTAAAAATACTATTTTTTATAACACACTTTTGTGGTCTCCTGATTAGAGTAGCTTCCCAGATGACTATGAGATTACTCATTGGAGCTATTTTTTTAAGGTTTTTTTGTTGTTGTTGTTGTCCTTGTCGTCGTTGTCTTGTTTTTGACACTCATTGTTTTCCTGGATCATCTTGGTCTTTCTCTTTAGAGCTGCTCTTTTTATCATATGTATAGTAAATGAGAGACTGGGTTGATTTTTCTAAAGGGCTATCAGTTGCTGCTATTCATATGGGTCAGTTTGCCACTGGGTCTGCTCCATGGATGGGAAGGCTAACTGGGAGTGTGTGATGGGTCAGACTTGCAGGTGAGCAGGCTACTATAGAGTCAGCAGATAAGAAACCATATTTTTCTAGTCCATCCACTTTCTCCATTCTCCTGGATGATCATTTCAAACATTTCCCTATTTTCTCAAACCTCTGAGACCTCCTTCCTCATCCTACTGGTGGCCGGTGACCTTGTTTCCTCTTTCATTGAGAATAGCGCAGCACAGAATAGACTATTCATAGGCTTTCCCTAACGTTACTTCTCTATACCTGTGGGTTCTCATGCTCTTAACTTACATCTTTTCTCCAGTTTTTATGGATGAGCTGTCTACTCCCCAGCTGAGGCCAACTCCTCCACTTGTGAAAATCCTGTTGGTGCTAATGTCACTATATCTTTAGAATCTGACCACTTCTCACCACCCCCACAGCTACTACCCTTGTCCAAGCCACCATCATGGTTTATTTCAAGAGCCCCTTTTTAGTTTGTGGTTTCTTCCTTATCACTTGGAGCCTATTCTCAACACAGAAGACAACATGATGCTGTCAAAATTCAAATATAGTGTGGCATTTCTCCATAGAAAAGCCTCCAGGGGCTTGCCATGTCATAGTAAAACACCCAGTCTTTACTATGGGTATATGGTGTATGATGATTTAATTCTCCATCACCTCTCTGAGATCATCTTCCACTATTTCCCCCTCATTTCCTCCAGTTAGCAGCAGTAGCCTCCCAGCTATTTCTGAAACATTCCTGGTGGATTCTTGCTCTATACCTGCTCTTTGCCCACATGTATGAATGGCTTACTCCTTCACTTTTATCAGATCTTTATTGAAAATTTACTTTTTAAAAATAAGTTTCTTGCATCACATTGGGCTTTTGGATCCTCACAATATAAACATTTTTTTTTAATTTTAATAGGTAAATGTTTACCACTAGCTTTTATTTTCTTGGAGGATCTTGGCTTGTATGTTTTCTATGTATTTGTCTTCTGTTTGTATAAATCCTGATTCATTCAGGGGGATAATTAGCATCATCCCTCCATTCTATTTTTTCTGGCCTCTGGTGGGACCATGGAGGTGGTGAGGTGTCTCTTTCCTCCATCCTTACGTACCTATCCCCTGGAATGATGACATAGCTCTCAATGTGCCTCTCCCCACACTGAGGGCAAGGAGTAAATTTTGTCAGTGTGCTTCATTTGTCCTTCCTTTTATCCCTTCCCCACCTGAAGTGGTATTTCTGGGAAAAGGATGAACATGGAGGGCTTTCTGATCCCATCATAATGCACCAAGCTAAGTAGAATCTTGGGATTTTCCATCTTCTTTCTCTGATGGCACTTTTAATCTTTTCATTTATATAAATCTTTAATCTTTTTGTTATAACTTTTCCATTGTTCCTCCCATGAGTCTTGTTAGAGAGCTGAGGGAGGGATCTCACTCTTAGTTTGGGCTTGAAAACAAAAATTTGCCTAATAGCCCAAACACTGGGAAGGAAATGCAGCCTGGATGAGACAGAGTCCAACCTAAACTAAGTGTGTTGAGAGATGGCTTTATCTCAGTTCCTAGTTCTGCATATCGTTCACCTACTGAAATTCTGTCACAAAGCATTCAAGTCATTTGCAGCCTAAAGAGCTGACTTGCCCATCTGACTATATGCTCTCTGTTGTAGTACAGGAGAGTGTAACATGTGATCCAGGCTGCACGAAGGCTGTATAAAAAGGACACACCCAGCCTATGCAAATTCTCCTGTCAGTCCAGCTGTGTGACCTAGTGTAAATTAGACAATCTCTCTGAGCATGGGTTAGTTTGATCCATATAATATAGGTGTTGGCTCCAAAGCCCCTTCCAGCCCTCAGGTTTTAGGTTTCAGGTGTATAAATGTAAAGAGAGATGAGATGGGAGATACCAGCATGTCCCAAAAGACAGCACAACAAATGTGTTTGGAGGAGCCTTTTCAGTGCATAAGAAAGAGCTTAAAAGGAGCTAGTGATTTCTGCAGCAAACAGCCCCACCTGCTCTCTACCCTGAGCCACCTGAGTCAGTTCCTGTCGCTGCCAACACATCCCAGTGGGTCCCCTGAATTTCTGGGGGATGTAAAAGAGACGTGCACACATTCCAGCCCCTTTCTGCTGACTCTGGGATTGCACAGCAAGCTGCAGCCATTATTTTTATTGCTGATGCCACTTCCTATCGAAACAATTTGGTGCTAATAAGCCCCTATAATAGTAAGCAATGGTTTGGCTGAATAATTGTCACTAAATACCATTCAAGCCTTTGTTGCTTCTTGGGCATATTGCTAATTATTCCGCATCTGAAATAACACCCAGAGGCCCACTGAATGCTAGTAACTAGGGTTTCTTCATGCTCCTGAAGCCCGACGCTGGGTGTGATTAGGAATGCCAAGTCTCTAATCCAGTAAACAATGGCTTCCTCACAGTCTCAACTTCGACAAAATCACAGCCTTTTGCAAATTGTACCAGAGCTCAGACAAATCAAGGCGTCCGTTTCACGCCAGAATTGTGGAGGAGCATGGTGTGGGTGAGGGTCTGCTTGGAGCTTCCCAGGAGGGCTTCTAGGGTGAATAGAGAGGTGGCATTTGGTGAGGGTTGGAGGGAAACTGTGAGGTCTGGCTGGTCCACCTCACAACTGGATGGATGCTACAGTGCCAGGAAGTAAAAGCAAAGCTGGTAATACAAGGGAGTAAATAAACCCTGGGTGCAGGATGGAGGTGGGGAGATTAGAATGTCTGCCTCCAGAGCAGTCTATGCAGACTTTGTTTTCACCTGGTTGAGGAAGCAGGTGGTTGTGGCTCCCATCCCCTGACATGGTACCACCTGCACCCTCAGTTTCCCCGGGACTCAAGGAGTGCAGTGCCCAGTCCTCCTCATTCTCAGGACGCTTCAGTTGGCCAAAGGCCATGCTGGGTGTCACAGGTCTCTGAGCATGCTGGGAACCACAGGGAGCTAAGGCAAGATCCCACAGAGGAGCACAGGGTCACGGAATGAACAAACGCTGCTATATGTGCCCTCTGGACATTTTACTTCTCAGTTTACATATTTTTTCCCTGAATGGTCTCAAACACTCCTATTACTTTATTTACTGTCTGTATGCTGACAGCTTTCCAATCTCTGTCTTTAGCCCAGCTTTCTCTCCTGAGCCACAAACTCAAATAACCCAGTTTCTACTCTGTGAGCAAAAGTTAAACGCAGTATTGGTGAAGCCACAGGAATCCTTTTAGGGAATGTAAATGTGTATAATCTTGGAGGTTAATTTGACCATACTACCTTATCTAAAATTAGGCACCATACTTGGACCTAACTTTCCACCTGTAAGTATCTATTCTATAAAATAATCCATTTATATGACACAGCTAAAGTAATCAAACTTGGGGTGAGGAAGGGATAAATTACTACTGTATATAAAATAGATAAATGACAAGGTCCTACTGTATAGTGCAGGGAACTATATTCAATATCCTATAATAAACCATAATAGAAAAGAATATGAAAAAGAATATACATATTCTTCTTATATATATGTCTGAATCACTATGCCGTACACCAGAAACTAATACAACCTTGTAAATCAACTATACTTCAATTAAGAAGATAAAAAGATAAACTTGAGAAAGTAGAAAATAAAATGGTGGTTTCCAAGGGATGGGGGAGGGGGAGGGTTTGCTCAACAGGTATAAAGTTGCACTTATACAAGAGGAATAAGTTCTAGAGATTTGCTACACAGGGCTTCCCTGCTGGCTCAGCAGTAAAGAATCTGCCTGCCAATGCATGTGTTTGATCCCTGGGTTGGGAAGATCCCCTGGAGAAGGAAATGGCAACCCACTCCAGTATTCTTGCCTAGGAAATCCCAAGGACAGTGGAGCCTGGTGGGCTACAGTCCATGGGGTCACAAAGTGTCAGACACAATTGAGCAATGAAGCACAGGACAGTTTTTCTCACACCCATTCTTCTGCCCTTGTAGTTGGAAGGCAACCATAGATGCAATATAAATGAATGGACTTGACTGTGTTCTAATAAAACTTTATTTACAAAAGAAAAAAACAGGAGATGGAGTGAAGTTTACCTGAAGGCTGAAGATTGCTGACCTCTGATCTATGGGCTTACTTTCAACCCCCAGACAGGGCAGGCCGAAGTGCCTGACAGTTAATGCTACCAGGCACAACCATCATCCAACGCTCAAGACAGTTCAGAGGATAAATACTCCAGGTTCCCTGCTGTTTGGAGGGGAAACAACTTTGAGGCTCCTATTAGGACTGAGTCTGAGTCTGAGTCACCTACAGCAGCAACTTGCCCATTAATGCAACCTCAACTGGCCTTCCCCCTTTCTGCCTCCTTCCTCACTCCCCGAGGAGACTTTCTGAGATCATCTCCTTAATGAACCACTTGAACTCAAATGTTCATCCCAGAATTTGTTTCTGCGGGAAACCCAGCCCAAAACGGTGGATAAAAAAAGTGGTCCTAGGAAGCAGCCCCTCAGGATGGGCTCCCTCTCCACCCATATATCAGCAAGGACTCTAAATCTGTTTCTGATGTTAAGGAGATGTAGTCAAAACCATCCATCTAGGGGAGAACCACATTTACCCAGATTCTCGTGTATGCTTTGTCTGGATAGCATAATAGGTGCAGGGGGTGTACATGGTTATGCAGTAGCTCTGGTGCTTGAAAAAATGTGGGCACAGTAGTAATTATAAGGATTACAGAGTTGAGTGTTTACTGCCATAGAAGCTCGATGGGAAGAAAATAACAGAATCAGGTCAACTAATTATCAACTTAGGGCACGGGGAGAATGCCAGAAATTACCCATGACAATATTTAAAAGGCCTTTCATCTCCTGCAGGCAGAGGGCAGACTGTGCTGAGAATCAGACCCAAGACATTGAAAGAGTGGGAGAATTATGAAGAGGTTGAATGCACAACCCGGTATGTCTCCTGTGCTGATTATTGAGAGCTTTGAGCCACAGGAGTCTTCTGAACTCCATAGGTCAACAGAAGTGGCTTTCTCCTCTTGCTAGAGATGGACCTTATTACCTGGAGACCAGCAAAGGGAACTCAAGGGGAGCATCGCCTTAGAAGAGAGTGAGCTTGTCCTTCTCAAAATCTGCCTCTGTTTTCTCTCATTATTTCAAGACCAATAAAAAGGGTCACAGTTCAGCATACCTCGAGTACGGAAGTGCCAATTCTGCTGTGAGAAGAAAGCCGATTGTTTTCTAAAAGAGCGGCAGGGTATGTCTTATGTGGGCTGGAATGATTTGAGAGAACATAGCTGGGCACCAGAGGGTGCTGGACCAAAGAATTTTGTGTTTGTTGTTTAGTCCCTAGGGTGTGCCTGACTCTTTTGTGACCCCATAGACTGTAGTCACCAGGCTTCTCTGTCCATGGGACTTCCTAGGCAAGAATACTGGAATGGGTTGCCATTTCCTTCTCCAGGGGATCTTCCCAGCCCAGGGATAGAACCTGTACCGCCTGCACTGGCAGGTGGATTCTTTACTGCTGAGCCCCTAGGACCAAAGAAGCTGATATTTAAAGTTGAGACTACAAAGTTTATTGGCCTTAGTGTACTCTCCACAGACTGTAGACTTAACATTCTGGTGAGGATGCCTGGAACTGGGCAAAAAAGTATTGTTGGTGGTTTCTTGAAGCTTTGAGACAATGATGTTTTACAAAAAAATGAACCAGGGAGATTGGAATTGCTTTGGCAGAGTTTTAAGGAAGCTATCAATAGGCTCTAGGCATGCACGCTAGAATGGATCTTTAGGGAAGACCCAGAAAACTCCTCAGTTGACTGTGTTCCCTGGGAAGGTCCAAAGAAGAGGACTCTCAGTAAAGAAATAAGGAATGTGCTAGGGTAGGGACCGCCAACTTTGGTAAGAAGCTCAATGGTAGCTTCCTCCACAGCCCAGGGTTGGTAGTTGGAGACGCTGCAGTAGTACTGGGCTCCCCAGTATCCATGGAAATGACTGGATTTCTGAATAATGGATGCAAGGTGGTGGCTGGTAAGCATCAGAGGCATGGTGGATTTAATGATCATAATGGACCACAATGCTGGAGTAGCAACTAGGAGGCCTCAAACTGCAGGGCTCTGTGGCAGAGGTTAATAGACTGTGCTATTATTAGGTGAAGCTTGTTGGGGATCCAACAAGGGTATTCCCTGGCTTGTATAACCAAAATGGACCAGGGGCAGATGATCAGAAGGCTGAAGTTGGCTGCCTAGGGAAATGTAATAATCCCTCACCCCACTTCCAGTTCTGAGCCAGTTCTCACATCCAGAATCCTGTGACTAAGAGAGAGAGAGACTAGATCCTCTTTCAGAAAAATCCTACAAAGACTCAGAAAGAATATATAGTACTATCTGTCCCAGTCCTTCTGAGGGATCAACACTGCAGAGAGGGAAGGACCCACATGTCTCAAGAGGTCTTCAACCCAGGGTTTGAGCTGACGCTAATGTTAGAGAAACCAAATCACCATTATGATGACCTCGTTAGGAGAGGGTGAGTGACACTAGGTGACAGATGGAGTCTCAGCCCAAGTCCATTTCATAAATGCCCATTGAGTCTGCCAACCCACACTGTGATAATTTTCGTAGGTTCTGAGTGCTTAATTGGGTTGGATATCCTTAGCAGCTGGAATAACCCCCACATTGGTTCCTGACCTGCAGAGTGAATGCTATTACAGTAGAAAGGGCCAAGTGGAAGCTCTGAAACTGCTCACCATTCCAGCCCAGATGGTAAATTAGAAGCAGTAACTCATCCCAGCTGAGGTGGTAGAAACTAGGACTGCACTAGGAGAAAGTTTGCAGAGGTGGTTGTCCCTGTTGTTGGTGGCGGTTGTTTCATTGCTAAGTCATGTCTGACTCTTTGCGACCCCATGGACTGTAGCCCACCAGGCTCCTCTGTCTATGGGATTTCCCAGGCAAGAATAGTGGAGCAGGTTGCCATTTCTTCTCCTGGGGTTCTTCCTGACCCAGGGATCAAATCTGAGTCTCCTGCTTGGCAGGCAGATTCTTTACTGATGAGCCACCAGGGAAGGCTTCGGTTGTCCCCATATTTCCCTTTAATTCACTGGTATGGCTTCTGCAAAAGCCAGATGGATCATAAAGGAGGAAAATAAACCAATGTAAACACAATTCACTAAACAGTAGATACAATTACAGCTGCTTTGTTAGGTAGTCCCAGTATCTTTATTGAAACAGATCTATACAAATGGAGGCTCTTGGAGTGTAGCTTTTGTGTTATATTGTGTCAAGAGATTGGTTCAACATGTTGATGTGGACAGAAATTAGAGAGTTGAAACAGTAAACCCAACACAGGTGGTCCTAAAACAGTGGTAGGGGAAATCCTCTCCTGGGGAGTGGGGTGTGTGTTTGTGTATAGAACTTAGAGCGGTACACCAGGTGATTAAAGAGCTAAGGGTGTACCCAGATTCCTTGGTAGTGGCAAATGTCCAAGTGGACATAAAAAGACTAGTTTTAAAACACTGGTAATAAACACTTTGCTCAGTCGTGTCTGACTTTTGCAACCCCATGGACTGTAGCCAGCCAGGTTCCTTTGTCCATGGGATTCTCCAGGCAAGAACACTGGAATGGGTTGCCATTTCCTTCTCCAGGGGATCTTTCTGAGCCAGGAATTGAACCCAGGTCTCCAGCCTTGCAGGCAGACTCTTTACAGACTGAGCTATGAATAAACACTTACCTTTTCTAAAAAACACCATTCACTATTAATGGATACATTTAAGAAGAAAGGCACATCACTTGCATCTTAAAATTTATCAAATCTTAACAAAAAACATAAAACAAGATTCAAATATTTGAAAATAACCATGGTAATAAGAAGAAGGTGTGTGTGCGTGTGCTCAGTCGTGTCCAAATTTGCAACCCCAAGGACCATGCCCTCCAGGATTCTCTGTCCATGGGATTTCCCAGGCAAGAATACTGGAGTGGGTTGCCATTTCCTCCTGCAGGGGAATAATAACAACTAGCACTAATATATAGCATTTATATGGCAGATATTAGAGTAAATGCTTTACTCATTGTGGTTTGGATGGGAATACTTCATGTCACCTGATGTCCATTTTCCCTAAATTAATCTTTAAATTTACTGCAATCTAATCAGGATCCCCACAGGCACTCCTACTACTTTAAATTTTCATGTGGCAGAATAAATTCCCAAGAACAGACAATAAACAAACAAAAGAAGCTTAGTGAGGAGAGTTGTTTTAACAGTCACTGTAATCAAATCAACATTGGTTTGTATAGAAACATACAAGCAAAGAAGTGAAAGAGAACTGAGAATGAAGTGTGTGTGTATAGTATACATATTATATACATAATAAATTTTTATATATAAATATATAATATATATTAACATATATAGTAATGCATGCAGGAGGCTTCCAGATAGCTCAGTTGGTGAAGAATCCGCCTGCAGTGCAGAAGACCCCGGTTGAATTTCTGGGTTGGGAAGATCCCCTGGAGAAGGGATAGGTTACCCACTCCAGTATTCTTGGGCTTCCCTTGTGGCTCAGCTGGTAAAGAATCTGCCTGCAATGCAGGAGATCTGGGTTTGATCTCTGGGTTGGGAAGATCCCCTGGAGAAGGGAAAGGCTACCCACTCCACTATTCTGACCTGGAGAATTTCAGGGACTGTGTAGACCATGGGAGTCAGACACAACTGAGCAACTTTCACTTTCAGTAATAAATGCAATATTTTAATTTACTGGGGGAAAATATTGGTTTATTTTATCAGCATGCTTCGTGAAGTTTGAGCACAGAGAAGTAGGACGGGAAATACCTAGACAGGTTCACCCCAAGAAGGGAGCTCTTGCAACAGCTTGTTTATCCAATAGAGAGAGGGAGCAAGGAGAGAACGACCACGAACCCATGAAGAACTTTAACACAGTGACCATTCCCACTAATATTTGTGGACCAAAAAGTATCTCCAGGGATTGTTCAACTAGATTGGGGACTCTATCACCTGTGTGGAAGGAGAGACCTGAGGGAGCAAGAGGAGAAAAGCCACTAAGAGGGTTGTCAGAAGGGCAAGCATGAAGCAGATGCTAAAGTCTGGCTTCCCCATGAGAAGAGGAGGAAGGCTTGGCAGAGTGGCAAAGCCTTCCCCTCCACTTCAACCTGCACTGTTATTCTTCCTTTAACACAGTGGCTCAGACCCATGTAAAGTATTAGAACCAATCAATGAATTCAATGAAGTTGGCAGAATACGAACTCAACATACAAAAATCAGTTGCATATAAGTTCTCCAAGAAGCAAATTGAAAAAGAATATCATTTGCAGTAGCATCAGAAAGGATAAAAGGCTTCAGTTCAGTTCAGTTTGGTCGCTCAGTTGTGTCCGATTCTTTGTGACCTCATGGACTGCAGAACAACAGGCTTCCCTGTCCATCACCAACTCCCAGAGCTTGCTCAAACTCATGTCCATTGAGTCAGTGATGCCATCCAAACATCTCATCTTCTGTTATCCCCTTCTCCTCCTGTCTTCAATCTTTCCCAGCATCAGGGTCTTTTCCAATGAGTCATTTCTTTGCAGTGGGTGGCCAAAGTATTGGAGTTTCAGCTTCAGCATCAGTCCTTCCAGTGAATATTCAGGACTGATTTCCTTGAGGATTGACTGGTTTGCTAGATTTAACCAAGGAGGCAAAAGACGTGTACCATAAAAACTACATCACACCAATGCAAGGAATTACAGAAGACACAGACATTGTGTGTTCATGCAGTGGAAGGCTCACTATGGTTAAAGCTTTGAGCCTGAGCATCACCTGGGTGGATAATATCAGAGGTTAGAGTGTGATGTTACACAACTTATGTTAATCAACTTTCATTTCACTACTAGAACAATTCATGCTGGTTTCCCTGCAGGAATCTCTCCCTTTCTCTCCTCCTTTCTTCTGCTCTTTGGTGTGTTATGGCTCCCATTTCCCTGCTACACCATCCCTGCTTTTGTTTATCTCCCCTTCTGGCTCATAATCTTTATTTACTTAAGGCATCCATGTGTGCACCTGTGCACATGTGGGCTCAGTCGTTTCTGACTCTTTGTGACCCCATGGACTGGACTCCATGGAAGGCACAATCTTTACCACTGGTGCCTCCTGGGAAGCCCAAGGTATCCATGACTGATCTTTTTTTTTTTTTTTTTTTTTTTTACTTTTCCATAGAAAGGGAAAGGATGGAGTTCAAATGATGTGAGAGGCGCAGGGGTGGGAAGACTTGGGGAGTGAGAGGAAGAAGAGGAATATTGCTTCCTGGTGTGCACAGGCAGCCAGAGGAGGTATGGCTCTGGATAGGTGAAATTATGTACCAAAGCCATATCCTAGATAACTGCTTTCTTATGCCTGAGAACTGGCTTGCCCAGGGAGGGGCAGTCTTTTCCTCAGAAAGAAAGGTTATTTAAGATGTCAAAACATCATAATATACAGAAAACAAAAACATAATTAATATACCATGAAGCTAGACAGAGTGGGTGGAGCTGGGATTCAGGCTCAGGTCTTCTCACACTAACTTCTTGATCCTATGAGGCTGCCTGTGTCAGCGTCAGGATAGGTTCACAGACAGTTCCCTGAAGCTAACTTTGGCTGAGACTGAGCAATTGCCCAGGTGGGCCTGAAGGACAGGAGGTCAGAGTGGGCCAGTAATGAGCACTGCCACCACGGGCAGATGAACAACTACAGGACGCTTGTGCTTGTCCATTCAAGAAAATCTCCAAAATGGCTGAACTGGAAGGTAAGAACTACCCAGAACCCGTGTCCATTGGGAACTCTCTTTCTCTAGTATCTGAGGTTTTCTATGGTTTACATGGGCAGATCCAGGGTTAGAGGAACTCCTGAGGGCCCCCAGGGAGAGAACCGTGCAGGCATGGCTTGTGCAAGAAATCTTTAGCAGCTTCAGATGAGCCAAATCTGACATGAGTGGGGAGATGGGCAAGGCAAATTAAGCCAGCTTGTGAAGACTTCCAAAGGGAGGGTTGCTGGCATCTTCCTCTTTTCTATTCTGACTGTAATGAGGATAGAACGTAGGTAGTTGTATAGATGAAAAGAATCAGAACTTGCTGCCAACCCCTTCACAGTTAAAGGACCCATGAAATAGTCCTAGTTAGAGAAAGATTGAACTGAGTTTCAAGGGGGTCATTAGCAGACGCGGTCTGGTATGAGTGGCAGATAAGGAAGGGCCTTTAAGTTTTCTTTTGTGATTTTAGACTCAAGTAGAAGAAGTCCAAACAGACAGATAACATTAATTTAAAGGTGCACACATTCATACACACACACACACCTCACACACACATACACCTCACACTTACATGCACTGAGACCACCATTCTTACCAACCTAGGTTCTGCAGTACCATAGAGGGCCAATCAAGGTTGCTGCTGCTGCTACTAAGTCACGTCAGTTGTGTCCGACCCTGTGCGACCCCATAGACAGCAGCCGACCAGGCTCCCGCGTCCCTGGGATTCTCCAGGCAAGAACACTGGAGTGGGTTGCCATTTCCTTCTCCAGTGCATGAAAGTGAAAAGTGAAAGTTAAGCCGCTCATTTAGACCCACATTGTTTGGACTAGCTGACACAGGCAGCTTGAGAATAACATGTGTTTCTGTCCATCTTCTCTTTTTTGTTATTTTCTGTTATATATTTCTTTTTGACACCATCTCACTTTGTGTAGACAGCATCTATTTGTTCTGTGCTCTATTCGTTTGCTCATTCATTTATTCTAAACACCAACTGAGTTTCCTTTCCTGTTCCAGGACTCATGTTAGAACTGAAAAGACAAGATGTAGTGTTCTTCCATGACTGGGATGCAGCGTCTGGGGCCAGGAATACTCTACTTTCTGCCATGCAGGCGTGATTCTAATTGGTAGATGCTGTGTTATTTGTCATGTGGAGTGATTTTACTTTGAACAGGATTGAAAACTGATGACAACAATTTTTTAATCATAAAAGCACCACACACACACACACACACACACACACCTGCTTTTTCCATCACCAAACTCAGGCATCCTGCCAAACATTGATGAGGATGGCCATTCTATTTTGAAATTATGAAAAACACTTATAATTAAGTAAACTTGATTTATAGAAATACTTTTTCTAATGCCAGGATTAACTTTCATGGTTTGGCTTTTCTTCCTTTCATTTGGCATCATATTATGCTTTGGGGCTCTGAAGTGACAGAAGAGCTAGGCTATCGATGGCTGATATTTAAGAAGCACTTTATTTTCTGCCAGGCGCTGCTCTAAACACTTCTGGTGCATTGCTTCATCTAGTCCTTACTGTTGTACAGTATAAACCTGGTGGCTATGTACTGTATTACCTCTGCTTAATGGATGAGGAAACTGAGGCACAGAGGGGTTAACTTGCTTGAGGCCACACAACTAGTAATCGGACAGAGCTGAGTGTCAAACACACGCTGCTTAGCTCTGAGAGTCCACTGCTTGGCTACACCACATCACAGAGTGAAAGTCAGCACTTTGGAAATGAAAAATGGAAAGATTGAAGGGTAAGATAGCCCCCAGGCAGGCAGAATTGAAAAAAAAAAAATCTCAACCTCACATGGACAGAAACCTGAAATTAGACTAATTTGACAAATAGGGCTGAAGCTTGGTGGGAACTTATTTTTGTTCATCAAAAGAAAATGCCTCCCTCCCCACCCTACGCACGTGTATTACAACTACATACAGTACACAAACCTATATATAATCTTTCTATGTGTAGAAGTCTTTTACAATGATAAAATTTAGAAATTAAGAACAAAACATAGAATTAATCTCAAATTACTAACATAAATGTCATGGGCTAGGGGATGCCTTGGGCTTCCCTGGTAGTTCAGCTGGTAAAGAATCTGCCTGCAATCCAGGAGACCCCAGTTCGATTCCTGGGTTGGGAAGACCCCATGGAGAAGGGATAGGCTACCCACTCCAGTATTCCTGGGCTTCTCTGGTGGCTCAGAGTGTAAAGAATTCATTTGCAATGTGGGAGACCTGGGTTCAATCCCTGGATTGGGAAGATTCCCTGGAGGAGGGCATGGCAACCCACTCTAGTATTCTTGCCTGGAAAATCCCATGGACAGAGGAGCCTGACAGGCTACAACCCATGGAGTTGCAAAGAGCAGGACAAAACTGAGCGACTAAGCAGAGCAGAGGAGACACCCTGCTGAAACTAAATTCCTGTGTCAAGTGTGACAATGGTCCCAAGAGCCACAGAAAGGGCCCTTTGAACACATGCATCTGGACGACCGTGTGCTTTGGGACTGCTCGGTCCTTCTACCTACCCCCTCCCCTAAGGCTTTGGCAAAACCTTCCTTCACACAAGAGAGCCAGGGCACTATGTGGCCTCACTTGCTGGGAGACCTCCATTCTATATGGAAGTAAACCATTGTTCTTTACTTAGTAACCTACAGGATGAAAGAAACACTACTTATGGGGGCACTGAAATGGCATTGTTACTAAACATAGGGAAAACCAATGTAACAAAATGAGCTCTTCTCAGGTTCTCATTGGGGCTCATTTTATTGTCTGGCACAGAGTTTTAGCAAACTTAGTTATCTGGTTTCTCAATCTATAGAAAAATGGAAGCAGCAAATTAAAAGAAGAGAGAGAGATCTCCACAGGCAAGAAGAGTGAAAACAGTGAAAAAAAAAAGAGAGAAAATGCCAGCTGAAGGCACGAAAGAACAATATCAATCATGGGGCCACTTAGCGTCAGCTCAAATTGGCCCAACTACAACCAGCCCCCTTATAGAACAATACAATAACTGATGCTCCCAGTGACAACTCTGAGTCATAAAGGAAGGCTTAAATGGTTCCCTTCACTCTACATAAGATGTCAGAAAATGTGAAATGCAGTTGTCAAAGATGCTCAATGAAAATGATTGAAGTAAGAAAAGGTTTCCACATTTGAAGGGCAAGCTTCCTAAACAGGCCCATTCAAAACAGACTAGCTCCTGAGACATCATAATTGTGGAGAATTGTTAGAATTATATTTCATCTGCACATGTTCTCTTGTGTTAGACTGTAAGGAACTTGAGAGTGGGGACTGGGGGTTATATTTCTGGCTTCCGTGATACCTAAAATAGCCTGGCTTTCACAGTGGCAACCACATGTTGTCATCGTCATAATTACACTCAAGTGTCCTCAGAACAAGCCTGCAGACTGGTCCTGTGCTTACCCCTAATCTGTGGCTCTATGAGCTCCCTCCTGGCTAGGCAGGACTACACTTCCCAGAATTCCCTTCACAGTGTTTCCTGTTGGAATGGGTCACAGGGTTTGAGGGCAGAAGTGAAGGAGGGTCTGCCATTTTGTTCCAGCACTTGGCCTGGGGGAGCCTGAGGGTCTTGTGGCTGCTGTGCCTTCCCCTGGACCTTCTGCTGGCTCTGCCATTTCCTGGGGTCAGAGTGTGTTTAGCTATGTGATGAAGGGGGACAACTTCTCCTGCCGGACAGCCACTGCATTGAAGTTAGAGGCAGCTTAAACGGATATGGGTTCAAGCTGGTTCTGGCGGATTCCTGTTCATGCCCAAGTCTTCCAACTCATCTCTGTTCTTCTCTACGTGCATCCGTCTGCCTACTCTGCAGATCTCAAGTAATAGCATCGGAAAGGAAGGCAAGGGCTTTGCAGAAATGGTTTACCCAAGTACCATGACTGAATAACATCAGATCCTTGATATAAAGGTGGATAGATAGAACTCCTTGTGTTTCTGCCTCTTTTGAGTCTTAACTGACCAATAGTCCCCATTTTACAGATGAGGAATGTGAGGCTCAGGGAGCAACAGTAACTTGTGTGAGGCCACAAAGCAAATGAAGGGGGAGAGGCTGTCTTAGAATTTAATCTGACTCCAGTGCTTCTGTTCTTATTCATTAGGCTATAGGGTCTTTCTGATAAAAATTCACTAAATATACAAATCCAAAGAAATAAAACTTCGGAAGTGGTAGGAGCTTCCAAGTCAGGAAGTTTTCTCATTTTCTTGAGCACTTACTTGGTGCCCAGAGAGCCCAGTCCTGGCACTGGGTAAACCATCCACTCTAGAATCTAGTTTATGAACTATCACCATGGGCCCTTTCAGTCTCATCTATGATTAAATAGCCACCAGTCAAATCTAGCTAGAGCTGTAAGCATGGCTTTCTCCTCCTTTGGAAACACTTTTAGAAGGATTCTCACAGACACAACTGTCTAGTAGAATGTGAAGGCAAAGATAAACATGCATACATTAGTGTCAGAAAGGGCTCTGGGGCAGTGATTTTATTTTCCATTCAATGTGGTTCAGTTAGTGAAATACATGACTAGTCATTTCTACTTAAAGTAACAATAGAGAAGATTAATCCAGACATGCCGTATCTTCTGAATAGAAGCATACAATTTGCATACACCAGTGTTGCTAAACTCTAAAAAACAACTTGACATTTACTTAGGATTTCTCAGTGGAGATGTACCTCCCTTATCCTACTATGAGAACTTCTAATGTCAAGGTAAATGCTCTAATCTGGCTGGCAGAATATCTCAGGTCTCGTCCTGGATGTACCATTAATAGCTGTGTAACCCTAGGTAAACAAATTCTCTTCGCTGGTTCTTGATTGGCATGTTATGAAAGGAGGGTCTCTAAATTACATCCATGGGCCTTTATGATTCTTTGCAACATCTTCCAAGTTGGCTGATCATTAGCATTTGCCATCTAGGTGTAGCACAATCAAATGAGATCTTAAAGTTTTACATATGCTCCTTCCAGGAAGTATGTAAAAATCAAATAAAAACTATTTGGCCATGTGTAAATCTGATCCCAATGTGATAAGAGTACTAATTCTTTGTATGGACCTGACTCTTTTAAAGATTGCTCCCCGACCAGGAGATCTTGCAAAATCTTTTTTTTTTTTCTAACTGAGTAAAATCTGATCTGATTAGTTCTTGAACCTCAAGGAAGGCCCAGGAAGGGCAAGATATAAAAGAGATGTCTGGGGGCTTCCCAGGTGGCCCAGTGGTTGGGACCCTGTGCTTCCAGTGCAGCGGGTTTGGGTTCCACCCCTGGTCAGGGAACTGGAATTTCACATGCCAAGTGAACCAGTCAAAAAAAGAAAGAATTTGTCTTGACTACTGAATTTTTTGGCTCCCCTAACATTTTATGCCCAGGGCCAGTGCCTTACTTGCCTTTTCTGAATCTCAGCTCTCCACATCTTCCAAATCTCTATTCCCAGTCCTTTTCCACTTCCATTGGTGACCCTGAAGTCAACCTAGCTCTCTCCATCTCTCTCTCTCTGACCCCCACCATGTCTCTTCATCTTCAAATACACCAAGTTCTCCTTGAAAGTTGTTCAATTCTGTTACCTCTTTCAGCCTTTGCCAGACTAGGTAGTGACTATCTTTCAGGAACAGAACACAGAGCAAATTATGTTATGATTCTCATACCTACAAGAGGCTACCCACTGCAAGATGATTTTCAAGCCCCAGCAGATAACCTGCTTGTCTCAAGCAGT
This sequence comes from Budorcas taxicolor, assembly GCF_023091745.1. NCBI lineage: Eukaryota > Metazoa > Chordata > Mammalia > Artiodactyla > Bovidae > Budorcas > Budorcas taxicolor. Next base: position 29,711,103 of record NC_068928.1, on the reverse strand, counting down.
ATTTATAAAGCTATTTTTATGGTCCCTTGGAGAAATAACTCTGTCCTATAAAAGACCATGATGCTGGGAAAGATTGAAGGCAGGAGGAGAAGGGGATGACAGAGGACAAGATGGTTGGATGGCATCACTGACTCAATGAACATGAGTTTGAGCAAGCTCTGGGAGATGGTGAAGGACAGGGACTCCTGGAGTGCTGCAGTCCATGGGGTCGCAGAGAGGTGGACACAACTGAGTGACTGAACAGCAGCAAATTCATCAAACAAATGATCTGGAAGTAATTTAGAGACCCTATGATTCTTACTGTGCTTCCCTGGTGGTGCAGAGCTTAAAGCGTCTGCCTGCAATGTGGGAGACCTGGGTTCGATCCCTGGGTCGGGAAGATCCCCTGGAGAAGGAAATGGCAACCCACTCCAGTATTCTTGCGTGGAGAATCCCATGGACGGAGGAGCTTGGTGGGCTAGAGTCCACGGGTCGCAAAGAGTTGGACAAGACTGAGCGACTTCACTTTCATAATTCTTACTGAATTTCCAATATTCCATCTGGAAAATTGAAATGAATAGTCCCTTGTGAAGCCAGGAAATCTGAGTGACAACTTCCTGTTCTGAGTTACAATGCTTTCAATTCTGTGCTCCAATTAAACCCATGTGATAAACTTCATACTGAAACAAAGCAGAGCTCTGCGTCTTTGCCCCCAACCCCCATGTCCTCTGCCTGCCTTTGCCTGTGGAAAGCTTTTGTCAAAGAATAAACTTTATCAGAGAAATGAGAGCATACAAAAACAAAGGAAAACAGTAAAAGGAGACCAAATAATAATAATGTAGTCCTTAAGCAAAGTCGAGGACCTTTATTTAGTTCCTTCTCAAGAACTATAGATAAGATTCTGAGCCATAACCTGTGAGCTGTCTTATAGATATTAAAACCTCAGGTGGGAGAAGTTAAGCACTGATGACCAAACTGTACCCATGATACGAGCTGCTACAATTCTGAGAAATGGCTTCAGAGAAATGGGAACAAATGGACCCTGGAACTGCAGATTAACTGTACCTAAAACGATCAAGATGATGCTGGGCAGCCCACTGATGCCCAATTTGAAGATGGCTGTCAGAGCTGATTGTGCTGTTCCTGCATGCAATCTCCCCCCAATCCCTACCAGTCACTGGCATCTGAAATAAAACAAATATTCCTTTCCACCAACCTGGCCTGTTTATTAGCTTTTGAGCAGTGAGCGGCTGGACTCTACCAGATTCTTTCGATAACGATATCATCCAAACATCTTTTTTTTAATGCTCTTTCTTTCTGAACATACAACACTTACAATCTCAGTGCTCAATGGAAAATGAAAACACATGTGTTAAAGCAAGTTCAGCTCAAGAAACTTGCCAGAAAGCTAGTGGAAACCCAAGGACCCTGCAGTTACCATGGTCACAGAGAAGAAATTGACACAGAGGAAGGGAGAGTCATGAAGACCTGGGAAGGATTCAGTGAGAGAGGAGATGTGGTAGAAATACTCACTTAACATCCACATGGTTGGGGTCCTGGCCAGAACCTGAGAGAGGGGATCCCCCAGGAAGTCTCTAGAAGATTTGGCTACTTAAAGGACTGTGATTCCATGAGTAGGGCAGACTCACAAAGGATGAGATGGCTCTTCCCATCACACACAATGTCAGTGGCTGCTGACAAACCAGCATCAGGTTCAAAAGGAAACAAAAATCACCCCACTGCTGGCCATTATTGCAGCAGAAAAAAATGACACCTGAGGAGTTTGAAAGGCCAGGAGGCGAAAAACAATGTCTGCAACAGGTGAAAACTGACAACATTTTATTAGCTGTTATGGATGTAGAACCCTTAAACCCACAGGGTTTGTACATATTTATGTACGTTATTCTGATTGCAGTAGTTGCTCCATAGGTGTATGAAAGAGTTTGTCGCTGAGTCGTGTCTGACTCTCTGCAACCCCATGGACTGTAGCCTCTGCTCCTCTGTCCATGGAATTCTCCAGGCAAGAATACTGGAGTGGGTAGGCAATCCCTTCTCCAGGGGATATTCCTGACCCAGTGATCAAACCCAGGTCTCCTGCACTGCAGGTGAATTCTTTACTGCTGTGCCACTTCAGAAGCTCATTGTGTATACATACATCAAAATTTGTCAAATTGTATACTACATGTGCCGTTTTTCATGTAACAAATATACTTCAATAAAGCCACACACACCCATGCAAAAAAAAAAAAAAAAAAAAAACAGATTGGATCCAAAAAATGTAACTTTTGTTGATCAGAGGTAGTTTCTGAGCATACCCCTCAATTCTAGGGAAAGGAAGAATAAAATCAGCACCCGGTCTCATCTCAGTCTTTCCTCCAAAACCGTTAGACAGAATTTTTCTTAAATGAAAGAAATTTGTTTGTCTCTTTGACATTTGGGTGAAATACTGAAAATAAAGTACACCTAGCAGACAGTGATTGACATATTCAGTTCTCTGTTTCTGTCAGGAAATAAAATAGGCACCTCACTACAGAGTGTGATTTATAGCAAGGAGAACATGAGAAAGTGTGTTGTCTTCTTAGTCAAGTTAAAGGCCTCTTCCAATTATCAGAAAACAGAGCCCATTTCTGAAGAGTCGGGGACAGGAAGCAATGGTTGCAAACACCATGTTCCCAGGAGGAGGAGAAGGCAACGTGTTGGGAGCTGTGGCTGTCCCATGGTTTTACAAACCAGAAGGACCATCACGGACAAGACACAGCACAGAAAAGGGAGCAGAAAAGAACTGCAGTTCCCATATTACATCAAAACTGAGAAGCCAAGCAGGTCACCGTGCTTTTTCTTAAAGCAAAGATAAAGTACCTTAAGTTTGAAAAATGTTGGTTTTGTCCATGTGTAAGTATCCTCACTCAATTAGTTCATTTACAAGCACTTCCTGAACTGTCTGTTGGATGTCAAGAACACAGACGGGCTAATAGAGATAAGTAGAACACATCCTTGACAACTTAGAACTTACATGCTCACTGGGGAGACAGAGGAATGAGCAATTAAAAGACAACTTACCAGATGGTGAAACAGAGTCACATATAAGGCACAAGAGGAACAATGACTCTAGTTGGAGAAACATAAATGTGCTTGGCATGAAAGATGACCTTTGATCACTGACTCATGGACGAGTCAGAAAGAATCAAGGAGACATATTGATATATTCCCAGCTCATGAAAGAGCACTGGGTTGACATATGGAGCCTTATGTGTGAACTATGTGTTGATATGATAGTCACTCAGTCGTTTCTGACTCTTTGGGACCCCATGGACTGTAGCCTACCAGTCTGCTCTGTTCTTGGAATTCTTCAGGCAAGAATACTGGAATGGATAGCCATTCCTTCCTCCAGGGGATCTTCCCGACCCAGGGATTGAACTCAAGTCTCCTGCATTGCAGGCAGATTCTTTACTGTCTGAGTCACCAGAGGCATGTGCTATGTGTGGGTAAATGGAAAACAAATAAAATGTGATATGGAGTTCTTTGGTTCTGTTTGTCAAGTGTAACACGAATGGTAAGCGAGAGGTTTCTTCTTGACGTGGAGGGTGCCAGGATCTGGAGGTGCAATGGAGAATTTCAAGGGCAACCTCCTGGGTAGACCAGGGCATGGAGTGACACCAAACCATGGGCTGGAGACTGCAATAAATGCCCCGTCACCCCCACAGAACAATATGGTTCATCCAGACATAGTGGACCAGAAATGGGATAATTTGACAACCAAGTGCCCAGCTCAGCAGCTTTATCCAGAAAAGACACTGCTCATGCATGAAACTGCCCTTCTGGTACTTCCTGTAACTGTAGTTCTCAAGTCCTCAGGCTACCCCTCAAGCGTATGACCTCAATATCAGATGATTTCAGAAGAATCTACTCATCTGGCTTGGTGAACAAATTCTAGATTCAGATAGACACTTTATTGTTCAAAGATGAAAAAAATAGAAACAAAATAATATGGGACCTATGAAAAGATCCTAAACACAGATGGATAGGATAATACTTACAAAGCAATAGAAGGACATTTTTAAAAAAGATTTACTGCAGGAAACAGACATAAATTTTAGACATTTGTCTTGTATTGTCAACAATGTTAAAACAAAAGACAACACAGTGAGATCAAAAGGCAGCTGCCAAGAGGGAGTTATAAAAAGGCAACCGATGAGATAAGCAGAGAATGTTACTTTTAAAGAAGTGAAAAGGGATTTTTTTTAATGCATAGAAAATAAAAGAATCAACAATACAAAAAAAAAACATATTAGCAATGTGGAGGATACTTTTGAGGAACTCAGAATCAAGAGGAAAAGGAAAAACAAAAATCATAAAAGGGACGATGCCACAAACAGCAGAAAAGAGAGATCCAAAATACAGTTTAATGGTATATTCAGTGGAAGAAATAAGACAGAGCAGAAGCAAATACCAATGATTAAATTAAAGAAAAATCTCCTTTCACCAAAGACCTAAGCTGCAGAGCAAAGTCTTTAATGGATATTAATGTTCCCACCAGATACAGGTGCATCCTGAACTTAAGGGGAAATAAGATAGATTTAACAGGTGATCTGCCTTTCTACTTTCTAAAAACAGGTTAACTTCAAAATTATCCATTGAGACTTTAATACCAATGGTAATTGGCCAAGTTATGGAGGCGAAGGTGTGAGATCGAAATACTCTGTACCCGTCTTAGTTAAATCCTTCATATTACAAGAGACAGAAGCCCTGCAGAAGAGGAAGAATTATGCTTGCTCCCTAGTATTTCTCCCGCAGACCCTCCCAGGACTCTCCTCAACTTGGTGATGTAGATGAGAAGATTTGTGGTGTCTAAGGTGTGAAAGAGTTGGCCCCATTAATCATGTCCTCCTTCTTGAAGTATTTTTATAACTTGTCTTCTGGGAGCTGTTACTCTGCTGATGTTCCTCCTATTTCACTGGCTATTTCTAAATCTCTACTGCTTCCCTCTTTCCTTTTTAACCTTTAACCTTTGAAGTTCCCTAAGGTTAAGTCCTTGGACCATCTTTCTTCTCCCTCATCACTTATTCCCACTCCCTGGTGATCCCATCCAATCCTGTGATTTTAGACAGTATTTATAATCTGACGATCCCCCGGTCCATATCTCTAGCTTCAATACCTCCCTTAGTTATCCAGTTGCTATTTTACTGAAGCCTGATGTGTTTAAATCTGTGTGGTTGATTTCCTGCCATCCCCATCCATTTTCCCTCCACTGGCCTCCCTACCTTGGTTCATGGTAACACCATTCATCTGGTTTTATTGACACCAAGAGCATCCTCATCACCTCAGTGTGGTCTGTGAGCAAACACCGTCAGCTCTACCTTCAGTGTGGTTTGTGAACAGCCACCATCAGCTCTCCCTGCAAGGTTTGTCTTGAATCCACTCACTTCTCTAGAGCCTTCCACCAGTACCATTCTGTCCAGTGGATAATACTTACAAAGCAATAGAAGGACATTTTTTAAAAAGATTTACTGCAGCAAATAGACATAAATTTTAGACTTCTTGGGGTTCTGGACAGTCATCATCCACCTGAGAAGGTGCACCAGTTGTACATCCAGAAAACCGAGCAGCAGGGACGGGAGAGGCGATAAGTCACAGCGACCATGCTCACCAAACACCTGAGCTACTCAGACCTGGGAAGTGCACAAAACGCAGGCCCAACCGAGTCTGTGCCTCTGAGGACTACCTGAGAGCTGAGCCTGAGCGGCTTAGACCTGGGAGGTGTGTGCAGCCCAGGGCCAGCCTCAGACGGTTCCCGGTGGAGCAACCTAGAGCCTGAGCTGTGTGTGCCAGGAGAGGGGGCAGGCCCAGCGGGGCTGAGACACTGCGAGCACATGCCAGTATTATTTGTTTGCAGCGTCCCTCCCTCCCCACAGCACGACTGAACAAGTGAGCCTAAAAAAAGTGTCCACCACCGCCCTCCTTGCGTCAGGGTGAAAATCAGACACTGATGAGACCAGCAAACAGAAGAAGCTGAAACAGAGGAAACCGCCTTGGAAGTGACAGGTGCAATAGATTGAAACTCTGTCGTTAGTACCAACTACACATGAAGGGGTCTAAAGATCTTGAGAAATATAAGCTGGACCAAGGAACTATTCAAAAATTAACTGACCCTACACTGCCCACAACAACACCCAAGAAAGTCCTAGACATATCTTTGCTATTTTTATGATCATTCTTTTTTCTTTCTTTTTTTTCCTTCTTTTTGTTTAACTTTAAAAAATTTTTAAGTCCTCCATTACTCCTTTAATTCTCATTTTTATAACCTACTATTACTTTTCAAAAAAAGACCCTATTTTTAAAGCAAGCTTCATATATATATATTTTTTAAAATAATTCTTGTGACTTTGTTTTTTTCTTTTCTTCTTTGTCTTTTCTTTAATATTGTATTTTTGAAAATCCAATCTCTACTTTAGATTTTTAATCTTTGGTTTTTTGTAGTTGTTATCAATTTTATACCTTTAAAAACCCAATCTTCAGTACCCATTTTTACTTGGGAGTGAGATTACTGGCTTGACTTCTCTCTCCTCCTTTGGACTCTCATTTTTCTCCACCAGGTTGCCTCTGTCTCCTCCCTCCCCCTTCTCTTCTCTACCCAATTCTGTGAATCTCTGTGTTCTAGATGGTGGAGAACACTTAGGGAACTGATTACTGGCTGGATCTGTCTCTCTCCTTTTCATTTCCCCCTTTTATCCTCCTGGCCACCTCTGTCTCCTTCCTCCCTCTTCTCTTATCTGTATAACTCCGTGAACATCTCTGAGCGGTCCAGACTGTGGAGCACACATAAGGAAGTGATTACTGGCTAGCTTGCTCTCTCCTTTTTTGATTCCACTTCATCTCATTCAGGTCATCTCTAACTCCCTCCTCCCTCTTCTCTTCTCCATGTAACACTGTGAACCTCTCTGGGTGTCCCTCACTGTGGACAAACTTTTCATCTTTAACCTAGATGTTTTATCAATGGTGTTGTATAGAAGGAGAAGTCTTGAGACTATTGTAAAAATAAGAAGCCAGGAAAACCAGAAGTAGGAGGCTTAAGTCCAAATCCTGAGAACATCAGAGAACTCCTGACTCCAGGGAACATTAATTGATAGGAGCTCATCAAATGCCTCCATACCTACACTGAAACCAAGCGCCACCTAAGGGCCAACAAGTTCCAGAGCAAGACATATCATGCAAATTCTCCAGCAACACAGGAACACAGCCCTGAGCTTCAATATACAGGCTGTCCAAAGTTACCCCAAAACCATTGACATCTCATAACTCATTACTGGCCAATTCATTGCACTCCAGAGAGAAGAAATCCAGCTCCACCCACCAGAACACCGACACAAGCTTCCCTAACCAAGAAACCTTGACAAGCCACTGATACAACCCCACCCACAGCGAGGAAACTCCACAATAAAGAGAGCTCCACAAACTGCCAGAATACAGAAAGGCCATCCCAAATGTAGCAATATAAACAAGATGAAGAGACAGAGGAATACCCAACAGGTAAAGGAACAGGATAAATGCCCACCAAACCAAACCAAAGAGGAAGAGATAGGGAATCTACCTGATAAAGAATTCCAAATAATGATAGTGAAAATGATCCAAAATCTTGAAATCAAAATGGAATCACAGATAAATAGCCTGGAGAAGGATTGAGAAGATGCAAGAAAGGTTTAACAAGGACCTAGAAGAAATAAAAAAGAGTCCATATATAATGAATAACACAATAAATGAGATCAGAAACACTCTGGAGGCAACAAATAGTAGAATAACAGAGGCAGAAGATAGGATTAGTGAAGTAGAAGATAGAATGGTGGAAATAAATGAATCAGAGAGGAAAAAAGAAAAACGAATTAAAAGAAATGAGGACAATCTCAGAGACCTCCAGGACAATATGAAACACTCCAATATTCGAATCATAGGAGTCCCAGAAGAAGAAGACAAAAAGATAGACCACGAGAAAATACTTGAGGAGAAAATAGTTGAAAACTTCCCTAAAATGGGGAAGGAAATAATCACCCAAGTCCAAGAAACCCAGAGAGTCCCAAACAGGATAAACCCAAGGCAAAACACCCCAAGACACATATTAATCAAATTAACAAAGATCAAACACAAAGAAAAAATATTAAAAGCAGCAAGGGAAAAACAACAAATAACGCACAAGGGGATTCCCATAAGGATAAAAGCTGATCTTTCAATAGAAACTCTTCAGGCCAGGAGGGAATGGCAAGACATACTTAAAGGGATGAAAGAAAATAACCTACAGCCCACATTACTGTACCCAGCAAGGATCTCATTCAAATATGAAGGAGAAATCAAAAGCTTTACAGACAAGCAAAAGCTGAGAGAATTCAGCACCACCAAACCAGCTCTTCAACAAATGCTAAAGGATACTCTCTAGACAGGAAACACAAAACGGGTTTATAAACCCAAACCCAAAACAATAAAGTAAATGGCAATGGGATCATACTTATCAATAATTTCCTTAAACATATATGGGTTGAATGCCCCAACCAAAAGACAAAGACTGGCTGAATGGATACAAAAACAAGACCCCTATATATGTTGTCTACAAGAGACCCACCTCAAAACAAGGGACACATACAGACTGAAAGTGAAGGGCTGGAAAAAGATATTCCACGCAAATAGAGACCAAAAGAAAGCAGGAGTAGCAATACTCATATCAGATAAAATAGACTTTAAAACAAAGGTTGTGAAAAGAGACAAAGAAGGACACTGCATAATGATCAAAGGATCAATCCAAGAAGAAGATATAACAATTATAAATATATATGCACCCAACATAGGAGCACCGCAATATGTAAGACAAATGCTAACAAGTATGAAAGGGGAAATTAACAATAACACAATAATAGTGGGAGACTTAATACCCCACTCACACCTATGGATAGATCAACTAAACAGAAAATTAACAAAGAAACACAAACTTTAAATGACACAATAGACCAGTTAGACCTAATTGATATAGGACATTTCACCCCCAAACAATGAATTTCATCTTTTTCTCAAGTGCACACGGAACCTTCTTCAGGATAGATCACATCCTGGGCCATAAATCTAGCCTTGGTAAATTTAAAAAAAAAAATGAAATCATTCCAAGCATCTTTTCTGACCATAATGCAGTAAGATTAGATCTCAATTACAGAAGAAAAAACTATTAAAAATTGCAACATATGGAGGATGAACAACACGCTTCTGAATAACCAAAAAATCACAGAAGAAATCAAAAAAGAAATCAAAATATGCATAGAAATGAATGAAAATGAAAACACAATAACCCCAAACCTGTGGGACACTGTAAAAGCAGTGCTAAGGGGAAAGTTCATAGCAATACAGGCATACCTCAAGAAACAAGAAAAAAGTCAAATAAATAACCTAACTCTACACCTAAAGCAACTAGAAAAGGAAGAAATGGAGAACCCCAGGGTCAGTAGAAGGAAAGAAATCTTAAAAATTAGGGCAGAAATAAATGCAAAAGAAACAAAAGAGACCATAGCAAAAATCAACAAAGCCAAAAGCTGGTTCTTTGAAAGCATAAATAAAATTGACAAACCATTAGCCAGACTCATCAAGAAACAAAGGGAGAAAAATCAAATCAATAAAATTAGAAATGAAAATGGAGAGATCACAACAGATAACACAGAAATACAAAGGATCATAACAGACTACTATCAGCAATTATATGCCAATAAAATGGACAATGTGGAAGAAATGGACAAATTCTTAGAAAAGTACAACTTTCCGAAACTGAACCAGGAAGAAATAGAAAATCTTAACAGACCCATCACAAGCACAGAAATTGAAACTGTAATCAGAAATCTTTCAGCAAACAAAAGCCCAGGTCCAGACGGCTTCACAGCTGAATTCTACCAAAAGTTTAGAGAAGAGCTAACACATATCCTACTCAAACTCTTCCAGAAAATTGCAGAGGAAGGTAAACTTCCAAACTCATTCTATGAGGCCACCATCACCCTAATACCAAAACCCGACAAAGATGCCACACAAAAAAAAGAAAACTAAAGGCCAATATCACTGATGAACATAGATGCAAAAATCCTCAACAAAATTCTAGCAATCAGAATCCAACAACACATTAAAAAGATCATGCACCATGACCAAGTGGGCTTTATCCCAGGGATGCAAGGATTCTTCAATATCCACAAATCAATCAATGTAATACACCACATTAACAAATTGAAAAATAAAAGCCATATGATTATCTCAATAGGTGCAGAGAAAGCCTTTGACAAAATTCAACATCCATTTATGATAAAAACACTCCAGAAAGCAGGAATAGAAGGAACATACCTCAACATAATAAAAGCCATATATGACAAACCCACAGCAAACATTATCCTCAATGGTGAAAAATTGAAAGCATTTCCCCTAAAGTCAGGACAAGACAAAGGTGCCCACTTTCACCACTACTATTCAACATAGTTCTGGAAGTTTTGGCCACAGCAATCAGAGCAGAAAAAGAAATAAAAGGAATCCAAATTGGAAAAGAAGTAAAACTCTCACTGTTTGCAGATGTCATGATCCTCTACATAGAAAACCCTAAAGACTCCACCAGAAAATTACTAGAGCTAATCAATGAATATAGTAAAGTTGCAGGATATGAAATCAACACACAGAAATCCCTTGCATTCCTTATACACTAATAATGAGAATATAGAAAAAGAAATTAAGGAAGCAATTCCATTCACCATTGCAACGAAAAGAATAAAATACTTAGGAATATATCTACCTAAAGAAACTAAAGACCTATATATAGAAAACTATAAAACACTGGTGAAAGAAATCAAAGAGGACACTAATAGATGGAGAAATATACCATGTTCATCGATTGGAAGAATCAATATAATGAAAATGAGCATACTAATCAAAGCAATCTATAGATTCAATGCAATCCCTATCAAGCTACCAGCGGTATTTTTCACAGAGCTAGAACAAATAATTTCGCAATTTGTATGGAAATACAAAAAACCTCAAATAGCCAAAGCAATCTTGAGAAAGAAGAATGGAACTGGAGGAATCAATCTGCCAGACTTCAGGCTCTACTACAAAGCCACAGTCATCAAGACAGTATGGTACTGGCACAAAGACAGAAATATAGATCAATGGAACAAAATAGAAAGCCCAGAGAAAAATCCACACACCTATGGACACCTTCTCTTCGACAAAGGAGGCAAGAATATACAATGGATTAAAGACAATCTCTTTAACAAGTAGTGCTGGAAAAACTGGTCAACCACTTGTAAAAGAACAAAACTAGATCACTTTCTAACACCATACACAAAAATAAACTCAAAATGGATTAAAGATCTAAAAGTAAAACCAGAAACTATAAAACTCCTAGAGGAGAACATAGGCAAAACACTCTCCGACATAAATCACAGCAGGATTCTCTGTGACCCACCTCCCAGAATATTGGAAATAAAAGTAAAAATAAACAAATGGGACCTAATTAAAATTAAAAGCTTCTGCACAACAAAGGAAACTATAAGCAAGGTGAAAAGACAGCCTTCAGAATGGGATAAAATAATAGCAAATGAAGCAACTGACAAACAACTAATTTCAAAAATATACAAGCAACTCCTGCAGCTCAGTTCCAGAAAAATAAACGACCCAATCAAAAAATGGGCCAAAGAACTAAATAGACATTTCTCCAAAGAAGACATACAGATGGCTAACAAACACATGAAAAGATGCTCAACATCACTCATTATCAGAGAAATGCAATCAAAACCACAATAAGGTACTATTTCATGCCAGTCAGAATGGCTGCAATCCAAAAGTCTACAAGCAATAAATGCTGGAGAGGGTGTGGAGAAAAGGGAACCCTCTTACACTGTTGGTAGCAATGCAAACTAGTACAGCCACTATGGAGAACAGTGTGGAGATTCCTTAAAAAACTGGAAATAGAACTGCCTTATGACCCAGCAATCCCACTGCTGGGCATACACACTGAGGAAATCAGAATTGAAAGAGACACGTGTACCCCAGTGTTCATCACAGCACTGTTTATAATAGCCAGGACATGGAAGCAACCTAGATGTCCATCAGCAGATGAAGGGATAAGAAAGCTGTGGTACATATACACAATGGAGTATTACTCAGCCATTAAAAAGGATACATTTGAATCAGTACTAATGAGGTGGATGAAACTGGAGCTGATTATACAGAGTGAAGTAAGCCAGAAAGAAAAACACCAATACAGTATACTAACACATATATATGGAATTTAGAAAGATGGTAATGACAACCCTGTATGCGAGACAGCAGAAGAGACACAGATGTATAGAACAGTCTTGGACTCTGTGGGAGAGGGCGAGGGCGGGATGGTTTGGAAGAATGGCATTGAAACATGTATAATATCATATAAGAAATGAATCGCCAGTCTAGGTTCGATGCAGGGTGCAGGATGCTTGGGCTGGTGGACTGGGATGACCCAAGGGATGGTGTCGGGGTGGGGAGGGGGGAGGTTGGAGGGGGGTTTGGGATTGGGAACACGTGTACACCCATGGCAGATTCATGTTGATGTGTAGCAAAACCAATACAATATTGTAAAGTAAAAATAATAATAATAATAAAAAGAAAAAACATAGGTGAAAACAACAACAAAAAAAAGTGAAATCTTAAGGACAGGGAATATACCTTCCTTCACTCACTGCTGTATCCCCAGTGTCTAGCATAGAGTAGGTGCTCAACAAACACTGGTGGAATGTTTGAATGAATGCCTGGTTCTATTTTAAGAGAGTTAAGGGAAGAAATACCGTGGAACCCAAAGACAGTACACAGGAAAACATTGGCCATCTGAAAATGTTACATGAGTTTTGGAACAAGTGGAGAAATATTGAGGGGAGGGCAGGCTGGGGTGGAAAAAAGCAAGCTGCAGGTTTTCTTTTTTTGTTTTTTGTTTTTAAAGAAAGTGTTTTACAGCGCCTTGTTGAAAGGAAAGAGGGTAAAACAAGAACAAAGAATAAGACTATTGGGCTAAAATGCTTCTTAAAAGAGTAGGAACCCTGAAGTGGGAATGCATATAATATAATCAGGGTAAAACACATTATGGGAAAGCAGGGAGGAGAAAGAGGAGATACAAAAGAATAAAACTACAACCCTATTGTGTCTACAAAAACCCGTGATGTCTTTAACTGAATGTTTGTGTAAATGGTTTTGGTTTTCCTGGTGGTAGGAAAGGAATTGCAAATACTGTATGTACACTATGGAAATTCATTTTGCAATTTTTGAAAAGCCTGTGAGAAGTGAATGCAAGAATAGATGTGAAAGTATAAAGCGTTCTGCAAATGAAAGGTATTGTCATGGAAAGAATAAAAAGCAACACTGTTAGGATGTGAGAGTTAACTTTGGGGAGCCTGCTTTGAATTCCAAGTAGCTCGGGATCCAGGGCCATGAACAAGCCCAAAACTCCTGTTGCTGGATAAGTGAGGCAGTCAGTGATAACTTTCCAGTGGAGCTGGTGGGAGGTGGGCAAGGAAGAGACGGAGCTGTACCCCCCAGAGAAGCCTTGGCCCTTCAGAATGCTCAGAGCTAATCCAGCTTACAATATAAATACGTTTTCCATGCTTCTGTGGAAGGAAGGCAACCCTGTAGCAGTAACGGTTGTGAACCACACAGGTGAACAGATGCAGGCAGGTGGACTCAGGGATGTGACTCAGAAAATGCCTGAACAGGGAGACAGTGTTCCTGAACGACCAGCAAATGACAGTGACAGCTCCTGCCAGAAGGACGACTTCTGTCCTTGATCTAAACACCCTCGTCCTAGATAATAGGGGAGAGCTGTCCTTCCTGCCTTCTTCCTCCTTCCTCAAGTTTTGGCATTGAACTCCGAAAGGCACAGCCTGCAGCCCTGCTGGAAACATAGCCTGAGAGCTTTACAGCAGTGGTGCAGGCATTTTGAAGAAGGGCTCTTCAAGACTGGTTCTGAAATCCCTGCAACGCCAATGTCAACCATCCATCTGCTTGTCTATCATGTGCATCTTTAAAGCGATCTAGAGGTGGAACTGAGATAGAAGCACCAGTCTTGATGCTCTCCATGCTGGAGAGAAGGAACCATCCTTTACCCAACAGGGGACACGCCCTGCCAAGGATCAGGGCTGGAACAACCAGAGAAGTCCCAGCTTTGGCCATCTGTTGGCATTTTCCTTCCCTCTTGTGTCTGAAAGCAGCACCCTGGGCAGCCTCTTGGTGGGATATGGGGTGATGCCTCCCTCCTCAGTATCACTTCCCACATCCTGATGCAGATATTTATGTCCTCCCACACTCGTGCAAGTCCAGCCTCCCAGCCACCAGTGGAGGCTGAAGACGGAAGCTGCCCGCTGGAGGAACACTGGGTGACCTTGTGTCTTCATCCAAACTCTCTGGGCTAGTGCTACAGACACAGCCCCACTGTATGTCCTTGTCCCATGCTGGGCGCTTTTCTGGACATGTTTCCAGGATGAGCAAATGAAACAGCAGTCACACCTCCACTTGGGTAGAGACAACTCTGGCCAGCTTTCCAGCCCAAGAGCAGAAGCCTCCCCCAGCCCTGCCTGGGAATGAGAACTGTGGGGCCAAGCAAAATGCTCTCTTTCCTTGTGTGCTAGGATTCTCCTGGAGACCTTCCAGAAACCTCTCCAGGGCTGAAAAAAAAAAAAAAAAAGCCAGTTTTAGACTAAAACGGCAGCTTATATTCCTGCCGCAAAGTTTATATAGTTCTTTTAGATGCCCGGGGCAGGAAAGAAGAAGGATCAGCTTGGTATCTGCTCCCTTGTCTCAAATATCTCAGCAATTTGAAGCCTGTATTAGTCAGCATAGGTTAGGTTATACAGCAGTAACAACAACAACAACACCCCCACCCCCACCTCAAATTTCATTAGGTTCAAACAGTAAAAGTGTATTTTGTGCTCATGCTTAGTGTCCACTGAATAGGGCTCAACTCACTGGAGTCACTTAGGAACCCAGGCTAATGGAGGAGCCAGTACACTAAACAGTATCAAAAGGAAGAGAGATCTGCAGAGGATCTTTCAGTAGTTAAATGCTTCAGTCTAAAAGTGACACGTGTCACTTCTGTCCACACTGTAACAGTCAGAACTATTAAATTATACGTTTCCAATCAGAGAGGGTTAGGAGCTACAATCCTATCCAGCTCTGGAAGTAATGAGAACCAGAAATGTTCAGGAAACAACACTAACAGTGACATGTGACAAAGGACATGAGGCTAGGAAGCCAGCTCCTGGATGCCAGCACTCCAGGAAAAAGACCCCCCACTTTGTTCCAAGCTCAGAAACAGGCCCTCCCTCATCTTTTGCTATTAAATTTGAAGCCAGGAGAGGCCCTGTGATGATCCTAGTGGGAGGGTCACAAGAGGGAGTGGTGGCCTGAGGGCCTTCTGGAGAAGAGGGTTTGTTACTCTCTGGTGACATTTATTGAACAACATTTACTATGACGGATGGCTCCTGGAAGCATGACATTTAAGTGTTTATCGATCCCATAGTACACTGGACAGGATCCAGGAGATGCTCTGAACCAGGCACAGCGCCAGGATGGCCAGCTGCACCGTATCAACTGGGGCGGACAGATGCCCCAGAATCCAGCCCGCTAAGGACACAGCATCTTCCTTAGCCCTGCAGACATGTGTGAAACCTTAAAGTTCATCTCTCCCCACATAAAGGCCAGGCTGCATCAGCCCAGAGGGATGATCCTGTGAGGAGTTCTTCTCTTGTTTCCTTCAAGTTCACACCAAGGGTTTCTTTCCTTGCTCACTTTTCAACTGTGTGGTGAATGTCAGTGGTAATAGGGACAATGCCTTCTATCCAGCACCTCCTGTGTCACTTTCCCATGGCTGGGAGCACATGCCAACTCCAGCCTCCTTGCTAGAGCTTTCCCCTTGCTCCTCCGGAGCCTCTGGGGACCAGGGCCTCACTGCTAGCAAATTTTCTCTTCTTTCTAAGTGATGCCAAGAACTCAAGGAAGCCAGAATGTGAATGTGACAATTAAATAGGTACAGTGGAGCGTGGGGTTCTGAAGCCAGAGTGGTTTGGGGACAGGAAAATGAGGAGCTCTGCAGAACTGAGGCTGAGAGTGAAGAGTCACTTTGAGATCTCTTGTGAGTCAGGGTGAAGCCCTTGGGAGAAGAGGCTGGAGCTGGGCAAGAGTCACACATGGACCCACAGGGAGATTTTGAAAGGTGTCATATACAGCCAGCATCATGGGTCAGACCCTGGGAACCATGCCAAAGCCAGCCTGGTCACCTCACAGCGAGGAAACAGACAGAAGGTAGCAGTGTGCCCTTCTCAAGATCATGCAGCCAGCCAGTCGTGGGCAGAACATGGGCAGAACAGCACCCTCGGCACTGCTGCCAAGTGGGAGCGGATGCTGTGGACACCAGGCAGCCCGGAGGCAGCCTCTTCTTCTCCAGACTTGGAAGTGCCTGAGGCTGGCAGCTCCAAGGTCACTGCTCAGAGTCTTGAGGATTCTGAAGAAAAAGGCTACAGGTGCTCAGGGGCAAGGGGGGAACAAAGGTAAAGATGCAAGTTGTTCTGTCTATAAGGTTAAGAAACACCAATGCAGTATATCAATGCGTATATATGGGATTTAGAAAGATGGTAACGACGACCCTATATGCAAGACAGCAACAGAGACACGGATGTAAAGAACAGACTTTTGGACTATATGGGAGAAGGCGAGGGTGGGACGATATGAGAGAATAGCATTGAGACATGTATATCACCATATGAAAAGCAGATGACCTGTGCAAGTTCAGTGCATGAAGCAGGGCACTCAAAATTGGTGTTCTGGGACAACCCAGAGGGATGAGTGGGGAGGGAGGTGGGAGGGGAGGTCAGGATGGGGGGACACTTGTGCACCCGTGGATGATTCATGTCGATGTATGGCGAAACCACCACAATATTGTAAAGTAATTAGCCTCCAATTAAAATAAATTAATTAATTAAAAAAATATTAACCATCCCTTGATCCATCATTCTGGCTCTCGAGGGTGCTTCCATGGAAACAGGGTTTTACTGCTCACATAGGTTGATAATAAATAGTTAAGTCCCAATTTTTGACCTTGTAAACCTCTACCTGTAATACTACATTTGTAAGAACTCGTGGAGTGGTAACACACACACACAAATCAAATAGGATTAAGGAGGGAAAAAGGGAATTATTGGCAAAATAACTGAAAAGTCAAAGACATAGGGTGCCATGGGTATCAACTGCTGGCATCAGGATAACACCTCTCTCCTTTGTTTATCTCTGTCTCTCTCAATATCTCCCTCTCTCTCCTCTGTTTTGCTTTGTTTTCCCCTCCTTCTGTTGACAGGACATGCTGCTCCTTCTTATAAACTCTAGCTCCGCATTGCCCTTCCCCCACAGTTCTAGAAAACATGGCATGATTACCCTCCTGGGCTCGGCCTTGTCCATCCCAAAGTAAAAGTGTAAATCGCTCAGTTGTGTTCATCTCTTTGTGACCCCACAGACTGTAGCCCACCAGGCTCCTCTGTCCATGGAATTGTCCAAGCAATACTGGAGTAGGTTACCATTTCCTCCTCCAGGGGATTTTCCCGACCCAGGGATTGAACTCAGGTCTCCTGCACTGCAGGCAAATTTTTTATCATATGAGCCACCAGGGAAGCCCATGTCCATCCCAAGACAACAACTGTGGTCAGACAGTGGAGGACAGCTGACCAGCCAGCTCAATCTGCAGAGGGATGTTAGGGCTCAGCCTCTCTGGATGAGAAAAGAAAATAAGTCTGCTCCTTCCCAGAGGGAGAACAGACAGAAACACCAGCCACCCACTCCCAACGCCTGCCGACCCTCCATAGAACTCATCTGCGAAACTCCTGCTGCATCTTGGTCCCTCCCTAGGCAGCCATGAGTTACTATTACAGGTCTGTTTCGTTTAATTCAGTGAGTCTATTTTTGGGTCTGAAGAGGTGAACCCAAATAAAACACACACTGTCCCCTCCCTAGCTCCTCTTTTGTGCTCCATGGTGGTCAAAAAACAAACAAAAGGGCGAGTTTCCCTCTGTGGTGACCCATGTGTCTGCTCCCTGGGAGTGTGATTCTAGTCACTTTAGAAGGAGATACAGGGGAACTTCTCTGGTGGTTCAGTGGTTTAGACTCTGCACTCCCAAGGCAGAGGGCCTGGGTTCAATCCCAAGTCAGGGGACTAGATCTCACATGCTGCAATTCAGAGTTTGAACACCACAGTTAAAGATCCTTCATGCTGCGATGGAGACCTCATGCAGCCAAATAAATCCATAAATAATATTAAAAAAAAAAAGAAGGCGGCGAGATGTAGGATCTATGCTAACTACTCACTATGGAACTCAACTGATGTATGCTAACTACTCACTATGGAACTCAACTGAGGTTTTTAAAACCTTCGAGGTCTTTACAAAATACAGTTGCTTTGTCCAACCTTGCAACATTCAAATTAAAACCTCTGTTTATCTACTTGTTTACTGAAACCATAGCAAATGAGATTAACATTTAAAAAAGGAAAAGACAACAAGATAATTAAGTTTGATTGCTCCAGAGCAGGTTGGTGACAGCCCTGGAAACGTGCCAACACTAATTGACTGGAGCTATTTCCCACACAGCTAATTGCAATTGGTCATTGAAAGCCCTTGAAATTCTCTCAGGTCCCCTTGGCTGAAGTGTGGAGAAGGGATTTAGAAGTGTGAAGGAGACCGGGGCTTGGAAAGGGACCTACCAGGGACATCTGGTCCTTCCTCTCCTAGAGTGCTGTCAATGTCAGTGTTTTCAACTCTTGTCACTCCCTTGGACCAGGGTCTCATGGACACTGAGATGGCCATGTTCACTGAGGATGCAGAGGCAATGCCAGAGAGGGATGCGTGATCACACCTTCTCTGATCTCCCCCAACTTTGACTAAATGTTGACCATGTTCAAGTCCTGTGCTGGAAATTGCAAGGACACACCTCTTTAAGTTGCTTGAACTGACCTACAGTGGGTAACTTTAAAAATGGCAGAACCGATGTATATGTATGGCTGAGTCCCTTTGCTGTCTACCTGAAACTATTACAACATTGTTAATCGGCTATCCTACAATATGAAATAAAAAAAAATTTTTAAATGACAGAACAAAATGCTGTGGGCTGCCAGTAGCAGAATGCTGGCTCTGGCGGGGGTGGGGTGGGGTTGGGGGGGAGATGGATTAACCAAGCAGGGAGGAAGAGCAGGAGAATCAAGGAACACTCGATGAGGAAGATCCCTATAAGTAAGGCCTTGAAGAATAAGATTTAGATGCATGGAGGAGAGGAGGGGGAGAGCTGCCTGAGCAGAGAGACAGTAGGGTAAAGGGAAGACAACATGTGAGTGAGGCTGGAGTGCTCTGTCCATTGAAGGTGTGCTCCACTCTTCTAGTGCCAGGGAGCGGATGTCCCATCCTGGTTACTGGTAGGACTCTCATGGGACCAGGAATCTTGCAGGAACTTGAGGCTCCCCAGGCTGAGGGGGCAGACATGTTTCAGGGTACAAAGCAGCTTGTGATCAAGTCTCCCTGCAGCTCTTTCAGTGGAGCTTCTTCTGACCTCTACCCTCTGCTGACTGTTAATGCACTCAGCTCTCCTCTGCCTCTGGACCCCTCCCTGGAACCCTGGGCTTCAGCTGGTTGCCCATCAGCCTCAAAATTTCAGCATACCCATGGCTTCTGCCTCCCCACATCTCTGCCTCTCGAAGGCTGGGTACTATCCTCTCTCTCTGTACTTCTTTTTTCCTACTTTGGCCCCCCGCAGCAATAAATGATTTCCTACCTACATATCCAGTTGAAATCCTCACAAAGGTGAACCTCATTAGCCTTGGACATATGACAAATACCTGTCGCCAATAAGATTTTGATCATGTGTCCATTACTCGTCAAAGTGGACACACTCGGAACAGTGTCTGGACACCTGATGGTAATTCACTGGAGTCATTTGCTTGAACAGCAGCTACAGGAAAGGACTTCTCAGAAGGGGTTTGGGGTGGTGGGTTAAACTTGTCTAAGCAAAAAGATATAGTAAGAAAAACAAGCTGTTGGTTACCAAAAGGGGAAGGGGGAGGGATAAATTAAGAGTACAAGATCAGCCTATACAAGCTACTATATATAAAATGAAATAGCCAACAAGGTCCTACTGTGTAGCCCAGGGAACTCTTTTCAATATCTTGGAATAAACTATTATGGAAAAGAATCTGAAAAAGAACGTATATACTTTGCTGTACACTGGAAAATAACACAACATGGTAAATCAACTACGTGCCTGTGTGTGCTAAGTTGCCTCTGTTGTGTCCGACTCTGTGTGACCCTATGGACTGCAGCCTGTCAATCTCCTCAGTCCATGTGATTCACCAGGCAAGAATACTGGAGTGGGATCCCATGCCCTCCTCTGGGGGATCTTCCCAACCCAGGGATGGAACCCGAGTCTTTTAAGTCTATGTGCATTGGCAGGCAGGTTCTTTAACACGAGTGCCACTTGTGAAGCCCTAAGTAACTATGTGCTTAGTCGCTCAGTTGTGTCCAGCTCTTTCCAACACCATGGACTGTAGCCTGCCAGGCTCCTCTATCCATGCGGATTCTTCAGGCAAGAATACTGCAGGGGGTTGCCATTTTCTTCTCCAGGGGATCTTCCAAACCCAAGGATCGAATCCAGGTCTCCCACATTGCAGGCGGATTCTTCACCATCTGAGCCACCAGGGAAGGCCACTGTTCTACTAAAAAAAGATACAGAGAGATAAAAGGCAGGAAAATTGTCTTAGAGTAAGTTCATGGAAGAACCTGAATTCTAGACCAAAGATTCTCAAATTTGATCATTAATCAGAACCACTTGTACCCCCAGTTTCTGACACAGTAGGTCCGGGTTGAACCCAAGAAATCTCACTTCTGACAGGCTCCCATGCTTGTCCAGACACTATGCTTTGAAAACTGCTGACCTGGACTGATTTAGACTCCCTCCCTCAGGGCCCATCTGGCCTACTGCCTATGTGTGTATGACCCTGAATGAAAAATGGTTTTCACATTTTTTAACGGTTGGAGAAAAATGAAAAAAAATTTTCTGTGACCTGAATACTATATGAAATTTAAATTTCAGTGTCCATAAATGAAGTTATATTGGAACGCAGCATGCTCGTTTGCTTATGTATTGCCTATGGCTACTTTTCAGAAGGAGCGGCAGAATAGAGAAGAGGCCAGAGGACTCACAAAATATTTGCTATCTGGATTTTTAAAAAATTTATTTATGTATTTGGCTGTGCCAGGTCTTAGTTGCAGCACGTGGGATCTAGTTCTCTGACCAGGGATCGAACCTGAGCCACCTGCATTGGGAGTGTGGAGTTTTAGACACCCTAGAGCACCAGGGAAGTCCCTTATTATTATTATTAATGATTTTATTTTATTTGGCCATCCAGTGCAGCATGAGGGATCCTAGCTCCCTGACCAGGGATCAAACCCATGTCTCTTGCATTGAGAGTACAGAATCTTAACCACTGGACTGCCAGGCAAGCCCCAATTTGGATTTTTATAGGTGAAGCTTGCCAACCTCTGTTATGGACTAAAGGGTATGGTAATGCTCTAAATGTGCCAGAGGTTATTTGCAGAAAAGAGACATACATAACTCTAGAAATCTTCTTGGGGAATTCTTTGACTCACTAAATGACCTGGTCCTCGAGTTTCTGCTTCCTGGGCTCAGGGTGGAGAGCCTGTACCCCCTCACCCCCACTCCCAGGACCATCCCTGGACAAAATGTCCCAGCCCCAAATGAGCATCCACTTCGTGGAAGCTGGGTCCTGGGACCTGAGTTTCTGAATCGTCAGCAGGGCTGATTCTGTCCCAAACCACAGCTGCTCTTTATAGTCACTGGTTTAATAGATCATCATCTATTTCCTGCTTAAAATAATTAGTGGGATTGTGGCCTGCTCCCTGGGCCAATCCCGGGGGAGGGGATTAATGTGAGCAGGATGCTTCCTGGCCATCTGGGCATTGACACCCCTCATTCCCACAGCAGACTTCTTGGAACCTTCTGGCTCTTACACTGACCGTCTAGGATCCCTGAAGAGATGCATAGGGATTGATGCCTTTCTACTCCTTGTCCTCCGCCCTCTCCCACATTTGCAACACCGATTCCCCTCCTCCTCCCCATCCCCTACATCCCCTCCTTGCAACCCCACTTAACTTGTTAAATTAAGCCCAATAATAATAACACTAACTAACCCTAAGTAATGGGCTTCCCAGGTGGCTCAGTGGTAAAGATCTGCCTGCCTATACAGGAAACACAAGAGACTCGGTTTGATCCCTGGGTTGGGAAGATCCCCTGGAGGAGGAAATGGCAACCAACTCCCGTATTCTTGGATGGGAAATCCCAAGGACAGAGGAGCCTGGTGGGCTACAGTCCATGGGATCCCAAAGAGTCAGACACGACAGAGAGGCTAAAAAACAACAACAACCCTAAGTGAATGATTATTTGCTGTCAGGTGCTGTTCTCAGCCTTGAGCGTAGATTGTCATAATTAGTCCTCACAAGAAAGACATCAGAAAGACAAGATTATTACCCCTGAAAGAAATGAGGCACAGAGAGGTTTAGCAACTGTCTAAAGTTAAATAGCTGGTAATTGGAAGACTCTGTAGATCCCTGCTCCTCTCATTACAGGGCATTGCCCCTCAGTCACACTATAGATTCACTGGTCCTGAGAAAAATTATCTCCAAGAGATGGAAAGAAGCTTACATCAGTCTCTATTTGAAATGTGAAAGCTAAAAATTAATAAAGCTTTTCAAGGAAAACATCTTTGTGACCTTGAATAGACAAAGATTTCTTAAACAGGACATGAAAGTGTTCACAATAAAGAAGAAAGATAAATTGGTGAATGTTAAAGTTAACAACTTCTATTTATCAAAAGACACCATTAAGAGAGTGAAAAGATAACCTTTTTTATAAGCAGAAGTATTTGAATAGACTCTTCATAGAAAAGGATATTCTAAAGGCCATTAAATATACAAAAAAAGTGCCCAACTTGATTAGTCATCAGGAAAATGCAAATTAAAACAGTGATGTGATACATTACACCTCCACCAGATGAAAAACAAAACTAAACTTTTGTCTTTTGACATCCAAGTATTGAGAAGCATGTGGAGCAGTCAGAACACTCATATATTCCCAATGGTAATATAAATTCATGCAATTGCTTTGGCCAACGGGCAGCAGCTACAAAAGCTTAACTGAGGCCCACCCCATGACCCATCCATTCCATTCCCACAGAAAGGTGTACAAACGTTCATCAAAAGAAATCTACTGAAAATCTCATAGCAGTACCATGTGTAATAACCCCCAAATGGAAAATACCTAAATGGGCATCAATGGTAGGATGGATAAGTAGGGTTATATACACACAATGGAATACTATGTAGCAGTGATACACTAGCACAGCTATTCACAGTGTGGATTAATTCATCTTACCAGCAATGTTGAGCAAAGGAAGCCAGACACAATACACGTACGAAGGAAGGGAATCTACGCTGTTGGCAGTCAGGACAGAAGTTGCTCTGGTGGGATTGGGGTGGGGCAGGTGTCAGTAACTGGAAAAGGGGGCTTGAGGGGCTCCTGGTCATGTTCTTTCTTGATTTATGTGCTGTTAAACAAGTATGTTCAGTTTGCGAACATTTTTGTCTGCTGTTTTTATGTGCACTTTCCTATATGCAGGCTGTATGCACGTTTCCTATGTGTATGTTGATTAAACATTTACAAAATATCTCTATTGGACATACAGTGAATGACAGTTTTTTCCTGATCCGCCTGTCCTATAGTCACAACATGCTTGGTTTCCTAACGTTTTGTGTGTAGATTGTTGTTGCAGACTGTATGTAGATTCATGTTGACTCTTTGTAACCCCATGGACTGTAGCCTGCCAGGCTCCTCTGTCCATGAGATTTTCCAGGCAAGTATATTGGAGTGGGCTGCCGTTTCCTCCTCTGGAGGATCTTTCCAACCCAGGGGTCAAACCCACCTCTCCTGCATTGGCAGACAGATTCTTTACATGGAAAGCCCATGTAGGTAGATATGAGGACCTATTTATGGATTTCTCATTAAGGGAGCAGTTGAGCTCAGGAAAATCCCATCACCCGCCTTGTAGTAACAAAGATACCCACTCTGAAGGCAATTTCCAAGCACGTTCCCGGATGAGTTAAATCTCTCAAGCACCTTTTCTTATTCTGAAGAGTCTTCTGTAGTCTGATCCGTCGCCCACATCTTGGTTGTCAGCAAACTTTCCTGCTTTGCTCAAGGAATAAATTCTTTCTGACTAAGCTAACAGGAAGAGTGTTTCCTGAGCCTTGACTCTTCATAGTGACATCCAAATAGACATGAACTGGTATCAATTGTCAGTCCCTGGCACTCATGAAGATTAGAAGCTGGAAACCAGCAAGTGTATCTGCCTTAGCAACTTGTCTTCTTGGGTTTCATGGTTCTCTGCTTTAAGTTTGAATTAGTTGTCAATACTCAAAAATCTGATTTCACCTAAAACTCTAGGGTTTGGGCTTTTCTGGGGGGGAAAAAAAAAGTCTAGTGTCATCTGTCTCACTGTGGCCATGTTATGTCCTGGTCCTGCTGATAAGAGGCTGCAACTTCCAGTGTAGAAAGTTGGGAAATAGCAGCAGAAGGCTCCTGTTCTGAAGGACTTGATAAGATACAACACTGGACATTTCATCAATCGGGTCAACAGTTATTGACAGGTCAGACCCTGTGTTAGGGGCTAAGCCAGTTATTTAACCATTTTGACCTTAAGTTTCATCCTCTCTAAAAGAGGAGATTGAACTAGAGATTTTGTACACCCCCCTCCAGCTTTAAATTTTGATCCTTCTCTGACTTCAGTTAAACTCTGGAGAAGCATGATGCATAAGTAGGTCTTACAGGTACGTGAATCATTTCAAAATAACATGAGTAAGTCCCTGTAGGCATACCCAACCCCTCCATGGTCACTGGGGTATAGCATGGCCTTTCTTCTTGAGTATTAACATCCAGGAGTCTATGAAAAAAGACCTAGTAAAAGCCTCTTGGTCTTCCCCTAGTGCCTCAGTGGTAAAGAAACCCCCTGCCAGTGCAGGAGATGCGTGTTTGATCCTTGGGTTGGGAAGATTCTCTGAAGAAGGAAATGGCAACCCACTCCAGTATTCTTGGCTGGGAAATCCCACGGACAGAAGAGCCTGGTGGGCTACAGCCCATGGGATCGCAAAGAGTTGAACACAACTTAGTAACTAAAAAGAAAAAACCTCTTCATGGCCTTGGGAAAAGAGATCATGAAAGAAAACATCTATCCTCCAGACTTCTACCTAAAGATGGCACTTGATACTTTTCTTCTAGAGGATTCACTGAATTTCCCATTTTTCATACCAGTATCTGAATATTGTTGTATACCCAGATACTGGTGTGGAAGATACCCCACACCCACTGAATCAAAGTCTGCATTTTAGCAAGATAACCCTGGTTTTCTTGTGAATCCATCATCATCCCAGCCAACAGTCAGATGGAAGGACAGATGGCAGCTGTGGTCTCAATCTTCCTTCGCTGGCCTCAGACACCAAGATGACATTACCCATACATCCCTGGATTGGGCTGGCTCTCCAGGCCCCCTGCCCCCCCACCCACCCCTACTCAAGAAAGCATGTTGGGATTCCATCAAGTGGAAACGATTGTTTCAATTCATTATGCATTTTCAAAAGCAAATCACGTGCATGCTTTCCTCCCATCACCACTACCAAACGACCAATGGCCATGACCCTCTTCACAACTGCTCACGACACACCCGTGAGGGAGACACACGGTGGAGAAGGGCTAGCATGTGGCCTGGAAAGGAGAGGCCAGCTCGAGAATGGGATAGCAGGGCTTCCCAGTTTACTCCAGGCAGATGCTAATGAGCCTCACCAGCCCTTAACCTCCCTGCCAGAGAAGCAAACCCATAATGTGATGAGCTGTCACAGTCCATTATGGGGACAGCTGCTGGGTCCAGAGGTACCCACAGGCATAAGAGGGGGCAGAGGGCCTGAAGAAGGGGGTCAGGGGATACAGAGATCCCCCCACCCCAGGTCAGTCCCTGCCCTGCGTGTCTGCTGGGCAGCTTTTTCTCACATAGGCTCTGAGGAAAGCCTGCTCGGTAAGAGGACTTGCTCCCTCCTGGGTGGCATGGCGGGGCTGGGCACTGCCCAGCTGGGAGCATCACTCAGGGACGTGCTTGCACAACACCAGCAGCTCCAGGACAGGGGCTACTGGAGAGGAGAGGAAACAGAATGAACGTGTGGGCTGGGGAGGGAGGACCCAAGCTTTTCTACTGGTTCTCACGAGGATTCCACTTTCCTCCAGGTAAATCAGACCCCCTCACCTCCCATGTAACAGGTCAGTCACTGAGTCCTGGATCTAAGGATAGGATGCAATCTCAAGTTTGATCTGTTCCAGATTCCCATTACCAGGAAAAGAATCAGTATCCCCTCATCACAGACGAGGCCACCAAGCCCCAAATGATCAAACAGCACACCCAAGGTCACTGGACCAAGACTGTTTGGAAACAGAGGACCTGGGTACTGATCGCATTTCTGTCTCTCTCTCTCCCCATATCCACATACTCAGTCTCATAGCAGGCCACTGGATCACTGTGAACGGGACTCTTTGTATGGCCCATATCCTCTGGCTCCATTTGGGCAGGGTCCTGCAGGTGAAGGCCCTGCAGTGGGCTCAGCTGGAGAAGGCAGCTCATGTCTGGATGCTAATGGAAGGCCCTGAGCCAGAGTAGGACAGGGCTTGTTGGCAGCACAAACCTGGGCCTCCTGAAGGGGAAGAGAAGGCTGAGAAGTCTCCAGGCAACCATCTAAATGCATGAGGGTGAATGTCAAGAGGGCTGAGGAGCCTGGAGACTTCACGAGCCCTTAGGCCTGAAGTTAAAGGCAGACCCAATCCCAGATGTTATCTGGGGCAGGACGTGTCTCCCCGGGGACAGTGCCTGAAATTTCAGACTCCAAGTCCCCGAAATTAGAGGTGGCAGGAGCCGCAGTGGGTAGGACCACAGAGGCAAAGTCAAAGCTGTGATCTTTCCCCCAGGTGCTGGAAGAAGGTGGCGCAGAACAGAACTGCCTCTGGGTCCGCTTCCACAGCCGAGGTCTCAGCATTTGTAAACAGGAGGCAGGGGAGGTGTCTGAGAAAATGAGACTAGGGGGCCAAGAGGACAGGGATATGCTGACTAGAGAAAAAGCACTGTTAGCTCAACAGCACACAGAGTGTAGGTCAGCAGGGGTGGTAGGAGTGGGGTATCCGAGTGGAAGCGGAGAGTCTGATAGGAACACGTTTTGTTTGTGATGGAACAAAACACAGCTCTCAGTATGTAAAGTACGGAGCCATCCGGATGGTTAAAGTGCTTCTTCAGAATGAAGTTGAGGGACTTCCCTGGTGTTCCCATGGTTAAAACTTTGTGCTCCTAAAGCAAGGGGACCAGGTCCGATCCCTAGCCGGGGGAACTAGATCCCGTGCACCACAACTGAAGATCCCACACGTGGCAACTAAAACCTGGAGTGGAAAATTTTTTTAACAAAGAATAAAGTTGAAAAAGAGCCTAGAACTTTGTCAGCCCTGATTTCCACGGAAGGGACTTACACGGATAGTGAATATAGGGACACTGTC
Organism: Budorcas taxicolor; assembly: GCF_023091745.1. Lineage (NCBI taxonomy): Eukaryota > Metazoa > Chordata > Mammalia > Artiodactyla > Bovidae > Budorcas > Budorcas taxicolor. The sequence continues at coordinate 29,683,422 of NC_068928.1, read as the reverse complement.
TAAAGACTAATTTTCTGAAAGCACTCTGGCTGACGGAATAGAAAGAAGAGTTTGGCTAGATTAGGGCAAAAATAAACGAGTATAAATTATGTGTTGGGTAGTTTATCAGTGTGAGCGGGAGAATTAATCGGCGACGCGCGTGTCTCTGGATGTGTGTGGAGGTGTAATTCAGAAATGGCAGCAAGGCAGCATTAAGGTTGAGAAATGGTGCAATTAAAAGAGTCAAAAATCACCTCTGTGACGGCTCCTGCATCACCATTAATTCAGCCACATTACGTTCTGTAAACATCTCGCGTAGTCCCGCTTGCAGCTCCCAGCAGCTCACAGAGGAGGACCAGCTGCCGGTGGTACCGCCCAGGCTCCTTGGGGAAATTAGTGATTTTCCTATTTGACCAGCCTCTAGGTTAACTAAGAGTCCTGCCCAGCACAGCTGCAACCATTTATATCTTATCATCCTGCAGGTGCCAGCAGGGGAAAGAAGTGAGACGGCAATCAGCCACACATTGATGGACAAGGTCTCTGGGACAGGGCCTGAGATGCTGCATTTTTAACAAAGTCCTAGCAGTGCTGACCCTGCTGGTCTTGGGCTGCCTTTGAGTGCCAAGGATCTAGATAATATGGATCAGAACCACTGAGGTCACTCGGGAACTTTTAGAAATACTGGTCTCGAGTCCCACCCCAGACTTCCTGAATTGGGATCCGCATTCAAACAAGAGTCCCAGTGCCCATTCACGTTTGAGAAGCTCTGACTTAGAGCACTTCCTTGGTATTCTTAGATCTGTGATTTCCCTGCAATGAGAGACAGAAGTGCTCGTGGGCACTTGTGAGTGTTTGGGGGCACAGATGGCATTCCATTCCTTGAATCCTGCCACTCATGTCTCCTTTCTTCTGGCTTCTCAACTGAAGGAGACTCAGTCGAGGAAAAGTAGCGAAACAGGGAACTCAATGCAGAAAAAAAAAAAAAAAGCCTATAAACATGAACTTGTGAGCCAGCACCTGAGTCTTCCCAATGCAGAGCTCCTGGGATGATGCAGGCTGATGCACCAGTCCGGAGAGCCCAGGAGGATTCCTCATCTTACAGAAATACTGGGTTTCTGAGGCACACCGAGCTTGCTCGCCCCATCAACCGCAGGAGCAAGGACCACCCACATGCCTCACCTCCCAGGCGCAGGTGGAGATGCCGGAGCAGATGTGAGGGTCTGGCCAGCCAGTCTGGAAAGGCAGAGGGGTCTTATATTTGACTCATAGTGATAAGGTGGGGCGTGTGATCCATCTCGCCAGGTGCCAGATGTAAAAGAAGAAAGTGATCTCGTCTCCTGTCAGGACAGTCATTAAACACCCAGAGTGGATTCCCAGGTGGTTCAGCCATAAATAATCTGTCTGCCAATGCAGGAGATGCAGGTTCAGTCCCTGGGTCGGGAAGATCCCTTGGAGGAGGAAATGGCAACCCACTCCAGTATTCTTGCCTGGGATATTCCATGGACAGAGGAACCTAGTGGGCTAATAGTCCATTGTGTAGCAAAGAGTCAGACATACTGAACACTGAATGGGGCAGTCAGACTGGCAACTCCTCTTGCCTCTGTGAGAAGTCTGTAGGTGGGGTTGGCAGAGTGATGGAGTCCCCTCAACCACTCTTGGGACCAAGGGACTGAGTGCAGCCTCCTAGGTTGTTCCTCCCACAGCAGCTGCCAGATGGTGTGGAAGCTGATGGTGTGATGAAGGGCAGAGGTCACTCCTACTGGCCTGATGCTCGGTAGTGGAGGGGGCAGCAGGCGGAGTGGTGATCAAGAGTTGTCTGCCTTTTTTCAGGGAAGACTGTGACATGGATGCTTTACTGGGAATAAGGAGCAAGACCTCTTACTACACACTGTAAGGGAGCAGAGCAATGCTTACCCTGGAGAAGGGAATAAGGGGAGACACAGTGCTGCCTTCTGGGCACAACAATTTCTCACAGTTGCCCATGGAGCCACCAGTTCACAGAAGGCTATTGCGTGTGTTCTCTCTAAGGGACAGGACTGTGAAACAGAAGGGAATTTGTTCTCTGTTTCTCCAGAGAATGGATGTGGACCAGTGAAGAGAAGTAACAGGGGAGGTTAGTTTTTGGCAAGCATCAAAGACATGAGAAGAGGATCTACTGTATAAGCTTTGGAGTCAACCAGCTGTATGACCTGAGCATGTCATTGGACATTCTATACTCCAGTTTTCTCATCTATAAAGTGGAGATAAAGTAATTTAAAGTGTTTAGCATTGTGTTAGAACATAGTATCTTTGTTTTCATTAGGATTAAAAGAGGATGTTTAACAGTGTGCTCTGACAGCTGGCAAGACAGCGAGGTCAGTAGTCTGCCTCTGAGCGGATGAAGCTTTGAGTTGTCTGACAAGGAAGAAGGATCTCAGCACATAGATGGGCCCTGTCTGACCCTAGTCTGGGCAGTGCTTTTCTGGGCAGCTCACCAACTGCAGGTCCCCTCTGAGTTTGCTTTCTAGAACAGAGGTCTTGTTTCATTTTGCTTTGCTTTGTTTTCCAGAAGAAAAAGGGCAAGAAAATGTACCAGAAGTGGAAATTCTTTCACATGAATCCTCAGGACAGAAAGTTTTGAGGTCTCTAAATGGAAGAAGAAAAGAGCAAGGTGGCCATCTTCAGCATCATGCCTGCTTTAGGCTGAGCAAGGAGAGGCCACATGGTACCCCTGCCTATAGTACTGAGTATCGTAGGATGGTCTGTATGGCAACCCGTGGCTAAGAGGCTCTGGGTGCCAGAACACAGTCAGGCACAATTAACCTCTCCCTCACCTATGTCAGGGGCTTCCCTGGTGGCTCAGAGGTTAAAGCGTCTGCCTGGAATGTGGGAGACCCAGGTTCGATCCCTGGGTCAGGAAGATATCCCTGGAGAAGGAAATAGCAACCCACTCCAGTACTCTCCTGGAGAATCCCATGGAGGGAGGAGCCTGGTAGGCTACATTCCATGGGGTCGCAAAGAGTCGGACATGACTGAGCGACTTCACTTTCACTTTTGCCTATGTCAGGAGAGTCAGCTACCCCCATGGATGCAAAACCTTGGTCTCCACTCCTTCAGTACTAAAGTATCTGAAGATATACTTCAGACTGTCAAAATAGTTAGCTGAGATAAAAATTGCTATATAACATTAGTTTCAGGTGTACAGCATAATAATTCATTATTTATATATGCTAGAAAGTAATCCCCACCATAAGTCTAGTCACCATTCATCACCATAAATTGACCCCCTTCCCCCATTTCTGTCCCCACAACTCCCTTCCCCTCTGGTCAGCCAACAATCTGTTCTCTATCCAATAATCTGTTCTCTGGGTCTATGAACTTTGTTTTGTTTTGTTTGTTTCAATATTTTTAAATTACACACACACACACGTGAAATTCTACGGCATCTGTCTTTCTATGTCTGATTTGTTTCACTTACCATAATACCTTCAAGGTTCATCCATGTTGTTGTAAATGGCCAGCTTTCATTCTTTTCATGGCTGAGTAGTATTCCAGTGTGTGTGGGTAAACCCCTCAGACATGCAGATGACACCACCCTATGGCAGAAAGCAAAGAGGAACTAAAGAGCCTCTTGATGAAAGTGAAAGAGGAGAGTGAAAAAGCTGACTTAAAACTCAACATTCAGAAAACAAAGATCAGCACGTCCAGTCCCATCACTTCATGGCTAATAGATGGAGAAACACTGGAAACAGTAAGAGACTTTATTTTGGGGGGCTCCAAAATCACTGCAGATGGTGACTGCAGCCATGAAATTAAGAGACACTTGCTCCTTGGAAGAGAAGTTATGACCAGCCTAGACTGCACATTAAAAAGCAGAGACATTACTTTGCCAGCAAAGGTCCACCTAGTCAAAGCTATGGTTTTTCCAGTAGTCATATATGGATGTGAAAATTGGGTTATAAAGAAAGCTGAGCACCAAAAAATTGATGCTTTTGAACTGTGGTGTTGGAGAAGACTCTTGAGAGTCCCTTGGACTGCAAGGAGATCAAACCAGTCCATCCTAAAGGAAATCAGTCCTGAATATTCATTGGAAGGACTGATGCTGAAGCTGAAACTCTTAATACTTTGGCCCCCTGGTGGGAAGAACCAACTCATTGGAAAAGACCCTGATGATGGGAAAGATTGAAGGCAGGAGGAGAAGGGGATGACAGAGGATGAGATGGTTGGATGGCATCACCAACTCGAGGGACATGAATTTGAGTAAGCTCCGGGAGTTGGTGATGGACAGGGAAGCCTGGCATGCTGCAGTTCATGGGGTCACAAATAGTTGGACACAACTGAGCAACTGGACTGAAGTGAACTGATATACCACCTCTTTTCCATTCATCTATCAACGGATAATTAGGCTATTTCCATATCTTGGCTCTTGTAAATAAAGCTGCAATGAACATAGGAATGCATATATATTATATATATGCTTTGTTATATATAATATATATACATATGTATATATATTGCATTACTGTTTTTATGTTCTTAAGGTAATACCCAGAAGTGCAACATCTGGGTCATATGATAGTTCTGTCTTTATGAGTGCTGTCAATCGGTTTGAAAAAATAAGCAATAATCAATCAATCAATCAATCGCTCCACTCTCCTGCCCATCCCTCCCATGTAGCAGGATTGATGAGTGAACTTGGAACCTGCCTGAGACTGACAAAATTTCCTCCCTTCCACACATCTGAGCATATATTCTTGCCATGTTGAGAGGGGCTAAGACCCCAGGACTTGGATGCTAGCTCTGGGAGGAGATGGAAGCCCAATTTGAGTTTTGAGCTCAATTTTATAATTCAATTCTGCTCACTCAGAGAGCTCTGCATTAGAGTCTGGGGTACACAGGGGTTGTTTATTCCCCATAAATTTCTCCTTGCATGTACCTCTTCAGGGGAAAGGGATTGGAGAATTAGAACTTGGGCAGTTCAGGGACTCTTGCCCAGAACATCAAAACCTACACTTGACCTAATAATATGCCATTCGGAGATGGGCAAAGGCATCACTAACGGGTGGCATTGGAGCTGGATCTTGGAGGATGGATAGAAATCTGACAGGAGGATGAGGGTATTTATTCCTCAGGCTCCCCGAGAGGTAGGGAGGGGAGTGCATGGGGCAAGGTTGCCCAGGAGAGCTTTGCCACAGCCACGGAGGCATTCTCTACTTCTTTGATGTTCTCACCATCTAATTTGAGTTGTCTAAGTGATGGATGGGTTGGGAGGGCTGTTTCTCAGTGGGTAAGGGATTCTGAGTCTGCTGGGTCGGCATGTTTTTGGCAGGCTGTCTGTCTTGATTTGTTTCTTTGAAGGGCCATTGCTCAGGAAGACTTTGTGATCAGCAGAGCCTGGGGCTGCTAGGTCGTGTCTGTTTCTGTGCTCTAGCAGGCATGCTATCCCAGGCTCAAAGCTCTGTTATCTTTATTATTCAGCCTCTAGTAATTCCCCCCTGGAGGAGGGATAGCTCCAGCTGATTCCTGGGCAACTCTGTCCATTCAGTGTTCAGTGGGATGGGGAATCTGAGATGGGGTGGGATCTTTGGCTTCACTGCTGGAGAGCTGTTGAGTAGTTTGTGAACTCAGGTGGAGAATGAGATGACATAATAGCAAGTAGGAAGGGTCATGTGTCGTATTACATCCATGCGTCCAATCACTCATGTAGCCTATATTCACCAGGCTCTTGTTTTGTCTCAGATACTGGGCACAGATAAGACATGGTGCCAATTTTCCCCAGGAATAAGCCAATGAACATAGCATGCGAACATGCCGTGTCAGAGGGAAGTTCAGGGACTCTCTGGAGCAAGGAGGAGTGTTTCTGCCTTAGCCTAAGATGGGGCATGGTCAGGGAAGATTCAACCTCTAAGCACCCAGCACCCCAGATAGGACTGCCATAAGGACCCAATGACTATTTTAAGGATGCATGAACATTGTGTAGATGGTTAAGTAAAAGAGAACAGGTTTTATTGTTTTTATTGCTATATCTGGCTCCACAGCACGACAGAATCCTTCGAATAACTGTGGTGCTGAAAGATTTGACTCAGATCGCCTTTGCCTCTAAACCCCAGCATCCAGCATTTTCCCACCTCATTTCTCTTCTCTATGTTTTTCTCCCAATCTTCTTCTCTACCAATCCCCAAGCCACATTTTTCCAGTGCTGCACTGTAGGTGGTGCAGTGGTAAAGAATCCACCTGCCAATGCAGGAGGCGCAAGAGACATGGGTTCGATTCCTGGATTGGGAAGATCCCCTGGAGACGGAAATGGCAACCCACTCCAGTATTCTTGCCTGGAAAATTCCGTGGACAGAGGAGTCTGGTGGACCACAAAGTCCATGGGGCCACAAAGAGCTGGACATGACTGAGCAAGGATGCACACACACTTTACCTAGCTTCATGTGGAAAACTCCTCTGAGCATGCTAATTTCATTGTCTCCTTCCTGCCTCCCACACAGGTGACCCCACCTTCCAACAGTGCTTCTAGGAGGGAACTGCTTGCACTCCTCTGGCCTCAAGCCCCAGCAGTTCAAATGCCTGCTGCAACCAACATGACTTCCCAACGTTCTTTTTTTTTTTTTTAATTTACATCGTCTTTGGTGTTGAAGCTTTGTCATATGTTTATTGGCTATTTGATGTCCTCTTTTTAAAAAGTAATTTTATTTATTTACTTTTGACTGCACTGGGTCTTTGTTGCTTTGCCCAGGCTTTCTCTAGTTCAGAGAGCAGGGGCTACTCTCTAGTTGGGGCGTGCAGGCTCCTCATTGCAGTGGCTTCTCTTGCTGTGCAGCACAGGCTCTAGGGTGACTGGGCTTCAGTAACTGTGGGGCAGGGGCTGTGCGGCATGGAGGATCTTCCCAGACCAGGGACCGAACCTGTGTCCCCTGCATTGTCAGGTGGCTTCTTATCCACTGAACCACTGCGGAAGTCCTACAACTTTCTTAATATCATCCTCTTATCACTTTGTAAATGGAAGTCTTATCTTTCCCACTCTATTATAATCTACTGAAGGCCAGGACCAACGCCCTTGAAAGCTTTTCTGTGCTCCACACAGGCTGGCATTGTGAGAAGCACTCAGTGTTTGTCATCACTTTATCAAGAGGTTGATAAAAATGAGGCTGTTAATTCCATCTCTGGGACTTCATTTGCAATTAAATGGATGGTGATGCCTTGGTTATGGCTTAATTAATAAATTCAATAAACATGAATTAAGGATCTATGATGAGTCAGATGTCACGTACAGGCTCCACAGAGATGAATGGCAGGTCCGTGCTCTCAAGAAGTTCATAGTCTAGTAGGAGAGACGAACATGTGCAAACAGATACTTATAATACCATGGGTAATTGCTACAGAATAGGTTTGTTTAAAGGACTGTGAAAACCCAAAGGAGGGAGCGAGAGACTATGCTTGCTGACATGATGGATTATCTTCATTTTGAAGGATGCAAACAAGATTTCCAAAGGGGTAGGGGGCAGCGTTTCAGGCAGAGTAAGAGAGGGCACAAAGATCCAGAAGCACAGTGGAGTGGGAGGCTTCTTTGGAACAACTTGGGCATCTCAGTGTGTCTAGGACATGGGTGCTGCGTTGGGGACTGGTGTCAGATTGTGTAAGCCCCTTTGTACCAGCTCAGGGATTGAGACTCTATGTGGTACTCACAGAGGGCCAAAGGAGGTTTCCAGACATGTAAGTCAGTGCCATGATCCTGTTCAGAAGACACCGTTTGGTCTCTTTCTGTCTGGAGTGCCAGGAAGGGCTACACAGAGGCCAAGAGAGGCTGAAGGATCGAATGGATTTAGGAAGAGAAGCTGATGGCAGAGGTCAGTTTACAAGGAAGCTCTAATTATTCTCTAACATATTAAGCCTACTTTGGTGGTAGAGAGAACTCATCGACTGTAAGAGGAGGGATGGAAGAAATGGGGAACCATTAACCAAAAAAGAGAGATTTTTTAACTGACTTTCTAAAAGGCTTTTTTTAAACATATATATATGATAGCTCTATCATTCATGATATAGACATTAGTATCAATTAGATTCATTGTAGGTACAAGGAGAAAAGCAATTTAGAGAGTAAATGGTTAAGGACAACTTAGATCTTTCTCTGTTAATGCTTAACTATCATGGATGATTGCATGGCTTGTTCTGGCTTCCTAGTCATATGTAGAATTAACCCACATCTAACCTTTTTTGCATAACATGTGAACAGACAAGCCAGACCTGCAGGCTTGTCCACAGCTGTCCAGCTGTGTACCCCATTTACCTCGGCAGCTTCCTTCCATCCTGGACATCCTTTCCCTAGCCTTCCTGACGGGGGGACCCTCCCCTGATTCTGCACTGTGAGTGGAGATGGGACAGACAGTATGAAATGTACCAAGGGGCTTCCCAGGGTGGTGCCACCTTGCCTGAGTCACCAGAATCTGAATTCTCACCCTCAGTTTTGCAAGATCCCAAAGCCCAGTTCCTCAGTGTTCCAAAGTTAATTAAGTTCAGAAAGGCTGAGCTAACAAAATTCTACCAATTCATTAATTTACCATGAGAAACATAAATGCCAGAGGGGATAGTCACTTGTGTCCTCCAGACCAGTGAGCACATTTACTCTGCTTTGACATTTTGGCAAGAAGCCAAATTTCAGCTTGGAAGTTGCGTGGTGAGTAAGGAGTCCCAACAACTGGAGATAGACATGTGCTGGAATAATGGAAGCTACTAGAGTTGTCTGATGCCCCCATGTCCCCCAGAGGAATTTCCCCATCCAGACACTCAAGCAGCACCAGTCTCCTGGTGGCAATTTCCCTGAACTTGTAGACAAAACTTTCAGGAAAATGTTATTTGAGATGCTTGTGTTACTGGTGGTGAAATCGGGAAAGGACTGGGCAATAACAACCTCTGGTTTCAAATCAGAAGTTCCCACAGCCTCCTCTTGAGATTTAATTAATCTACTAGAGCAGCTCATGGAACTTGGGGAAATGCTTACATTTCCTAGTTTATTAAAGGGCTTCATAAAGGATGTGCTTCCCAGGTGGCTTAGCAGTAAAGAATCCACCTGCCAGTGCAAGAGATACAGTTTCCGTCCCTGGGCTGGGAAGACCCCCTGGAGAAGGAAATGGAAGCCCACTTCAGTGTTCTTGCCTGGGAAATGCCGTGGACAGAGGAGCCTGGCCGGCTACAGTCCATGGAGTTGCAAAGAGTCAGAAATGACTGAGCGACTAAACAGGAACAACAGCATCATGAAGGATGAAGATGAACAGCGAGATGAGCAGACGTCCAGGGCAAGATCCAGGAAGGTCTCAGGCACAGGAGATCTGTCTCCATCAAGCCGGGGGCTCCCTTCTGGGGCGGACATATGTGCCAACCCGGAGGCTCCCAAACCCTCTACAGCTGGGATTTTATGGAGGCATCCTCACAAGAGCACGATCAATTATTAACTCCATTTCCGACCCCACTCCCCTCTCTGGAAGATGGGGCATGGAACGTTCCTCATCATGGCTTGGGCTTCCTGGTGACCAGCTCCCAGCCAGAAGCCCAACCGGAGTCACCTCCATAGAACGAAAGACCATCCTAGCGCTCTTATGACTCAGAAATTCACAAGAGTTTTAGGAGCCCATGTGTCAGAGACGAGATCAAAGTCAAATATGGGAATATGAGATGCTCCTAGAATTGTTATCACTTAGCAACTTACAAGGGTTTTAGGAGCTCTGTGACAGGAACTGGGCACAGAGACCAATATGCATATGTTCTGTTATTTTCTATTCTTTCACACAGTCCACTGAGTCAAACTCTAATCTCTTCTGGAAACACCCTCACAGACACACCCAGAAATAATGTTTAGGAAAATATCTGGGGACCCGGTGACCCAGTCAAGGCGATGCAGAAAATGAACCATCACAACACTGAAGGTCAGAGAAAGGTTAAGTAGATTATGGTACCTTCTCAAGAGGCTGTCATTTTCTGTGATGGCCTCTTTTTTTCTTTCTGAAGTTTGCTTTTCCTGGCTCAGTTGGGCCTCACCACACATCTCACCGGCAGGTAAGCTGTAGCTTTCCTTTGTTCAGTTCAGTCTCTACCTTGAATCTTCCAAACAGACACTTTTCCTTCTGCCAGCAGAGTGGGATCTGAGGAGAAAGAAGAGAGAAACACGTGTGGTCAGTCTGCACTATTTAATTGGAAGGACATTGCTCTCTAAGTAAAAAACTAAGGTAAGAGTAGTAAAAACACTCATGTATTCCATTCATCCAGGAATTCCACTTCATGTAAGTAAACAATTAAAAAAAAATAGGAAGAGCTAAAACTAGAGAATTCCATGGACAGAGAAGCGGGACTGGTTGTAGTCCATGGAACTGCAGAGTCGAACACGACTGTGCAACTAACCTTCACTTTCACTTTCATCACACTGCAAAATTGATGGCAATGCAAAGTCTGACAATATGGAATCACTGATTTAAAATACAGTGAGTGCATGTAAGACAGTACTGGGTAGCTTAAAAAAAATAGATGATAGGACTGAAATGAATCCTGGAAACATTTTTCTGTTATAATGCTAAGTAAAAAGCCTGGCTACAACTGTGTAAAAATTTATTAGCACAAGAAAAAACAAAGAGATCTAGTATAAAGACAAATTCTAGAAACTGTATAAGACCCGGGATATTTCGAGTGATGTGTTTCCTTCGATTCTGAAAAAGTTCTCTAATGTTGTCACACTGGTTTTGCAATTAAAAATAAAGACATGCTACCAACACTGGCCTTTATAATTGGTTACTTTTGTGTACTGAGACATTGAATGAATTATATTTGAATGTGGCCATTGCATGCCTTCCAGGCTTGGTGTCGGAGGCCAAGGAGCCTGGCACCCGCGGCTGGCCTGTCCTCGCCATGAGAGCGTTTTCCCCCCTGCAGGCAGCAGGAGCGTGAGAGACAAGCCCAGCAGACAGTGTAGCTTTGTGCCTGTGAGTTGGTTGTGTCAAAATACATTGTACTTCACGCCTTTTCTGACTCCCAGCCCCAAGAGACACATAGTTCCTTCCTCGCAACTTGCTGAAAGATTTCTGGTTTTGTTGCTTTGTAAATATGAAATTCATCCCGAAATTTGGAGTTTCTCATGACCTGAGGGACCCCACCAGCTCTGCTCTGAGCATGCACAGAAGGGAAAATGTGGTTCTTGTTTTCCATTCCAGAGCCGGCACCCCATGATGTAGTCAAGCAAAGCATCCAAGGACTAGGTGCCATGATGGACACGCACGTGACAAGCAGCTCTGGGTAATGCTCTGATGAGTGGCTCTGAGCACAGCACAGACCAAAAACCAGTGCTCCGAGCCCAGCTAGCCAGCTTAAGAACCGGTGGCTTGGACGTGAGCACATCAGGCGGAGGTGGAAAGGACTAGAAAAGTTCTCTAAGCCTACCTCCTGTGCTTGGTACAAACCCTCCCACCGTCCCATCACTGTGATGCTGTCAGCCAGCTGCGGCCTGACTGCAGCCATGAGAACACACCTCTCAGAGGGCAAGCAGCTATTAGAATCACTTTCCATAGCTTGTATTTCATGCTGCTCTCAGGGAGCACCACTTCTAAGTCCCGTAACACAGGTACACCTATGATATCCCCAGCACTGCTCTAAATGTTTTGCATAAATTAACTGATTTCAGTGGCTTCCTGGATGGCAAAGTGGTAAAGAATCTACCTGCCTATGCAGGAGATGCAAGACACACGAGTTCTACCCCTGGGTTGGAAAGATCCCCTGGAGAAGAAAATGGCAACCTGCTCCAATATTCTCGCCTGGAAAAATCCCGTGGACAGAGGGGCCAGACAGGTTACCATCCATGGGGTCACAAAGAGTCAGACACTACTGAAATGGGCTTCCCCAATTATAATGGGCTTCCCTGGTGGCTCAGATGGTAAAGAATCTGCCTGCAATGCTGGAGACCCGGCTTTTGATCCCTGGGTAGGGAAGATACCCTGGGGAAGGGAATGGGTACCCACTCCAGTTGACAGAAGAGGACACCGAATAGTTTAAGTAACTTGTTCAGGGTCAAAGTTAACAGCTGGTGAGCAGTGATGACTCCATCCCAGGCTGCCTGGCTCCAGAGGTCAAACTCTTGGCTCTGCTGTATTGCCCATTGAATGTACACCCACCAGTGAGACCCTCTTCTGCCTTCTGGAGTCAAACTGCAAATAGGGCTTGACTCTCCTTTCACATGCTAAGTGTTCAAACATCATCATTCTATATCCCTCCCTCAGTTGCTTTCCCCAGGCCACTAAGCCCTCCACACACCAAGCCCTGCATCTGCTGGGTCTCACCACTTTACTGCTCCTTAGAGCATCACCAAGCAGAAACTCAATTGTTTTCTTATGTAGAATTGTTTCACACGGGGGCCTCTGACAGCCAAGTCTCCCAGGGGTCAACCAGATGTATGATTCTCCACCGTCTCTGTCTCAGCCCTTTTTAGGGTATTAGAGGGTCTGAAATCATTCAGAAAGGAAGGTGAGGGCTGTTAGTGCATTAGGACAGGATTCCTCAATCTGATTTTCAAAGGAGACTGGCTTTTCATTTCCCCAGAGATTTAATAAAACTACCAAGTGAGGAGGAAAAGAAAAAGAGAGGAGGAGTAATTGTAAAGTTCAAAAGCAGGAAAAGAGCCACTGCTATTTCTGTTTTCCAGATCACCACTATAAACTTGGCGCCTGATGGAAGTGGTAGGGGTGGTGGTTCAGACTGTACAAAGCGTCAGAGGCTGCTGATAAACTCTGAGCTATTAGCAGGAGCTTCTATGCTAGAGCTAAGTTATATCGTCCATGGAAAGAATCAACGTGAAGGAAAACAGAAGCCAGCAGCCAACCAGAACAGACACGTGGGCCATCAGAAAGGATGCTGGCCAATAGGATGCAGTGTTTCTACCAACGAAATGCCATCCAGCACAGACCTTCTAATGAATCAGTTTGGTCAACTTTCAGACCAATAATGTTTACTAAAAATTTTTAAATTACCACAGTTTTCCCCACACAATTGAAACAGAAAGTATACTTTACATCAGTGACATCATTTGGTGTCTCTCTCCTTTCTTCCTTCCTCCTTCCCTCTGTTCCACCTTATAGCAACCTCTCTTTCCTCTCTTTCCTAATATGATGAGAGATCTTTTATTTTTTAAAGATCCATTGAGATAGCTACCGAGTTTGCCTTTGCAATCTGGAAACTCATACACTTCAGATGTGGAAATTCTACTGAAATATTCTTCCCCAAATTCCTCCATGCGTTTCCTCTGTGCTTTGCTATCCCTTTTAAAATTAATTAACTAATTTTTGGATGTGCTGGGTCTTCAGTGCTGCATGCGGGCTTTCTCTAGAGCGGGGGGGGCTACCCTTCATTGCAACACATGGGCTTCTCATTGTGGTGGCCGCTTTTGTTGTGGAGCACCGGCTCTCAGGCACACGGTCCTCAGTGCCTGCGGCACGTGGACTCAGTAGTTGCCTCGCACAGACTTAGTCGCCCCAGGCACGTGGAATCTTCCCAGACCAGGCATCGAACCTGTGTCCCCTGCAAGGCAGGCAGATTCCCAACCACCGGACCACCAGAGAAATCCTTCTGCTATTAATACTCTTAATCAAACTGATCCCCTATATTTCTCGTTTCTTTTGTTTTTTCACACCATTTGTGAGGGAATCTCCCAAAATCTATGTGGAGTTTCTCATCTTCTATCAAATTTTTAACTCCCCACAAACTTTTTCTCATCTAATATTCCTTTTTTCTTATAGCATCCTATTTCTGTTTTACCGTACAATATTTTCTCTTGTCTTTATGGACATAAATAAAAGGATTTTAAAATTTATTTTGTAATTGAAGGATAATTGCTTTACAGAATTTTGCTGTTTTCTGAAAAACCTCAACATGAATCAGTCATAGGTATAGATACATATATCCCCTCCCTCTTGAACCTCCCTCCCATCTCCTGCTCCATCCCACCCCTCCAGGTTGATACAGAGCCCCTGTTTGAGTTTCCTGAGACATACAGCAAATTCCCACTGGCTGTCTATTTTACATATGGGAATATAAGTTTCCATGTCACTCTCTCCATACATCTTACCCTCTCCTCCCCTCTCCCCATGTCCATAAGTCTGTTCCCTACCTCTCTTTCTCCACTGCTAACCTGCAAATAAATTATTCGGTACTATCTCTCTAGATTCCATATACATGCGTTAGTATATGATATTTATCTTGGTCTTTCTGACTTACTTCACTCCGTATAAAAGGATTTTTAAAGTTCATTTCTCCTGCTTCCTTTCAAAGTCTCCTTTCCTGCCCCATCACGTCACTCACGAAAGAGGTTTTCTTTGCTTCTTGGTGGTTGTCACTGCTGAGACACCACTAAGCTAATAGGAATCTGTGTGCCTGAGGAAGAGCTTTTGACTCAGAAGGTTGTCTGATTGAGAGAATCCCAGCTATTGACATCAGAACATCTTTCCTCTGGCTAATCCATGTTCCTGAGAAGTGATTTTGCCATCACCTTCCTGAGAGCGTAGCCTGACTGGCAGCCTTCCAGAAGCCAAGGAGAATGACCTGATCGTTCAATATGCATGTTTCTATTCTTCCCTCGATACTCTGCCACCTGATGCAGACAGCTGACTCACTGGGAAAGGCCCTGATGCTGGGAAGAATTGAAGGCAAAAGGGGAAGGGAGTGGCAGAGAATGAGATGGTTAGATAGCGTCTCCGACTCAATGGACAGGAATTTGAGCAAACTCCGGGAGATAGTCGGAGAAGGCGATGGCACCCCACCCCAGTACTCTTGCCTGGAAAATCCCATGGACGGAGGAGCCTGGTAGGCTGCAGTCCATGGGGTCGATAAGAGTCAGGCACAACTGAGCGACTTCACTTTCACTTTTCACTTTCATGCATTGGAGAAGGAAATGGCAACCCACTCCAGTGTTCTTGCCTGGAGAATCCCAGGGATGGGGGAGCCTCATGGGCTGCTGTCTATGGGGTCGCACAGAGTTGGACACGACTGAAGCAACTTAGCAGCAGCAGCAGCAGCCAGGAGATAGTAAAGGACAGGGAAGCTTGGCATGCTGCACTCCATGGGGTTACAAAAATTCTGACATGATTTAGAGATTGAATAACATTCTTTCCCCTATTTTCAGTAAGTACCCTATCTACAGTTGTTCCTAGATTTTCTGAGTCCAGAATCCCTCTGGACTGGTTCAACTCTGGACTTGGTTCAACTCTCCAAGAAGGAAACCCTTAATCTCCTTCCAGGATGTTGGGTGATGTCACCCGGCAGTAGAGCTTTGGGAGGGACTCTTACCTAACTGCATCTTACACAGAAATTTAACTGCTTCTCCTGTTTTCAGCATCCCCTGCCTTCCCACTGTCAGAGGGCCTCATACCTCCTGAGGTTCTGGAGCTCTGCATGGTTGATGGTTTCAGATTTCTCCGTCCTGAAAAATTAGTTACCACCCACTTGTTCTCCAGCTTTTGAAATTTGTGCTACTGCTATTTTCTTTCCCAATTTCTTTGTTCATAGGGTCCATACCGTTTTGCCCCCTGTATTTTTATTTCTGAGGGGCTTCAGGAGGAAAATGTGATCAAAAAGCATACTCCACCTGATATATAATGAGAAGTCGCAAGCATCAAGTCTTTATCTCTTCCTTCATGTCAACAACTTATAGGAAGAAAATGGCAATAGTGTTGGCCCCTAGAGAAGGAAGACAAGAAGGAAAGGACTGCAGATTTTTCTCTGTAGACCCTCTTGGACCGTTCAAATTTTCACCAATACCCCAGTGTTCATTGTTGCATTATTTACAGCAACCAAGACATGGAAGTAACCTAAATGTCCATCAACATGGATAAGGAAGATGTGGTACATTTTTACAATGGAATTACTACTTTAGCATAAAAGAAGAATGAAATCGTGCCACTTGAAGCAACACGGATGGACCTAGAGATTATCATACTAAGTAAAGTAAGTCAAACAGAGAAAGACAAATATCTTATGATATCTCTTATAGGCAGAATCTTAAAAGAAATGATACAAATGAACTTATTTACAAAAAAGAAACTGTCTCTCAGAATTAGAGAATTAATTTATGGTTACCATCAGGGGAAGGGTAGTTAGGGAATTTGGGACTGCTGTGTTTAAAATGCATAACCAACAAGGGCCTTCTGTAGAGCACAGGGAACTCTTGTCAATGTTATGTGGCAGCCTGGATGGGAGGGGAGTTTGGGGGAGAATGGATACAGGTATATGTGTGGCTGAGTCCCTCTGCTATGGACCTGAAAGTATCACAACTTTGCCAATATAAAACAAAAAGTTAAAAAAATTTCTCACCATGTGCAAAAATTACCTTTGCAAACCTAATCAGCCAATATAACAAAACAAAAAAAGCTTCTGTGAACATCTTTCTATGTGCGACCAGCCTATGTTAGGAAAGAGTATTGTCACCGCTCATTTCTTTGTTCAGTTTGCTGCAAAGACATAACCCCAAATTGCATTATTTTATAATCTGCATAATTTATGCAATTTCCTTCAACCTTGAATCAAGGTTAGAGGGAATGTTATTGATTACCTAAGGCTGTCGGTGGCTAATATCCAAGGGTGGCATACAGATGGGTTGACATCTAAGTGTGACCTCTCCTAGTTAAGGACCAGCATCTGACCCGGCTGCGGCCACTGATCCTCCCTGACTCCAACACACTCTGCAGTCTCTAGCAGGGCTCACAGAGTAATGGTTAATTGAATAAAAATTGTATCTTCCGTGACATGAGTTTTCCGTAATCAGTAGGAAAACAATGTTGAACGTACCTCCATCCTACATAACACACGTTGGCCAAGAATCAATTTATACTCAGCTGACCAGTGATTTTGTGCAACAGTAAGGTAAATGTCAGTTGGCTCATAAGAGAGAGAATAGTAGGGGTTCCATGTGTTACTCACTGAGAACCTACAGCCACAAGGAAGGTCTTCTAAGGAAGGAATCTTGCCATAGTTTGTTCTGCTTTCTCCCTGTGAGCGTAAGATTTGTCATTACTTTTGCATCTGCTTTTACAAGATTCTCAGGAGCAGTGTGACTTGTACCTGTTTTTGCTATCAGAGATGCAGTCTTGAGTGCTGCCTCTGCAATGTTAACTTTTTTATTTTCCCTTTAAAAATAAGGTCCACATACTGCCAGACTGGAATATATTCTTTTATGTTTGTCCTTTACACATTCGATTAATATAGTGAAAAGCTTTGTCTGCAAGCGACACAAGAGCTCTGCTGGCTTCACACCATGCTTTGTGACAGAACTCAGATGGAGCACAGGAGACTGGAATTCACTGGAGTGACAGTTCGATAAAATCCTACTTTCAGAGAGTTACCATCATGCTTCCTCTTCACCTTTTCCTTCTTCAGTGCCTTGTCCAAAATAATTGAATTCACAGAGTCTTGGTTACTATTTTTTTTAATAATTTTATTTAGTTTTCTCTGTGCTGGGCCTTCGTTGCTGTGCAGGCTTTTCTCGAGTTGCATTGAGTGTAGGCTACTTCCTAGTCCTGGTGTGCGGGCTTCTCATGGGGGCGGCTTCTCTCGTTGCGGAGCTCAGGCTCTGGGACTCGCAGGCTTCAGTTACAGCACATGGGCTCAGTCGTTGCAGCTCCCAAGCTCTAGAACACAGACTCGATAGTTGTGGTGCATGGGCTTAGCTGCCCTGCAGCATGTGGGATCTTTCTGGACCGGGGATGAAACCCGTTATCTCCTGCACTGGCAGGTGGATTCTTTGCCACAGAGCTACCAGGGAAGCCCTCTATTTATTTTTATGACATTACTTTGAGACCTATAGTATTTCTATTTTCCTTGTTACTATGTTTTAATTTTTTTAATTTACTTTTATTTTTTGGCCATGCCACACAACATGTGGGAACTAGTTCCCAGCCAGGGATTAAACTCCTGCCCTCTGCATTGAAAGCACAGAGTCTTAACCACTGGACTGTCAGGGAAATCCCTCTTTGTGGGAAGTCCTTTTCATTACTATTTTTAATAATTTTTTCTAAGAATGCTGCTGCTGCTGCTAAGTCACTTCAGTCATGTCCGACTTTGTGCGACCCCATAGACTGCAGCCCACCAGGCTCCACCATCCCTGGGATTCTCCAGGCAAGAACACTGGAGTGGGTTGCCATTTCCTTCTCCAATGCATGAAGGTGAAAAGAATAGTTTTAGATTTACAGAAAAGTTGTGAGCAGGGAGTTCCCATATATTATTACACACGCAGTTTCCCTTATTGCCAGCATCTTATGTTGCTATGGTTTGTCCGGCACAACTAATGAACCAATGTTGATTCATAATTGTTAGCTAAAGTGCATACTTTATTCAGATTTCCTTAGGTTTTGCCACATTACATTTTGTTGTCATGTCTCCTTCGGCTCTTCTTGTAGGTAACAAGTTTCTCAGGCTTTGCTTATCTTTGGTGACCTTGACAGTTTCAAGGAATGCTGATCAGGTATTTTGTTAAAAAAAAAAAAAAAAAAGTCCCTCAATTGGGGGTTGTTGTTTCTCATCCTTTTACCGGGGTTATGGGTCTAGGGGAGGAAGTCTGCAGAGGTAAAATCCTATCTCATCACACTCTATCAGGAATTCGTGCTATTGACATTACTTGTCACTCATCACTGTGGTTGTTAACTTTGATCATCTGGTTGGAGGTAGTGTTTCCAGGCGTTTCCACTGTCAAGTTATTCCTTTACCTTCCCTTTCCACAGCGCCTCCTCACTCAACCTCCAACAATGTGTCAGATTTATCATTTAAATACTCTTGTTGGTCTATGGCTCAAGATTCTGTCCCAAGTTAGCTGGTCTCCGGTACTGTGTCTCCCTGGACATGCCTGATTCACCAGGTTTGGGGATGGTGGTTTGCTCTAAGGCCTCAGCTCTTTGACGGATCCAAGAAAAGTCATTCATTTCTTTGTCTATCTTTTTCTTAGTTTAAGGATGACAGTGACAGTTTTCAGACATTTTACAAATTAGAGCTAAAACTGGAAGTCTCTTTACACTATTTTTACACCTTAATGAATCACCATGAGTCACTAATCCACTTTCGTGCATCTGGGATAAACACAACACGACGTGACCAGGGAAGGCAAGAGGAATGAACATAAATGCAATTGTCCCTCGGGATCTGTGGGGGGTTGATTTCAGGGGCCCCCAGGATACCAAACCCTGCAGACATTCCAGTCTCTTATGTGACACGGCACAGCATTTGTGTAACCTATGCACATCCTCCCGTACACTTCAGGTCATCTCTAGATTCTTCCATACACTGTAAATATTATCTAAGTAGTTTTTCTCGTTTCTATTTCAAGTTCTGCTTTCTAGAAATTTCTGGACTGTTTAAAAAATAGTTTCAATCTGCAGTTGGTTGAATCCGTGTATAGAAAACCCACAGCAGGCCGGCTGGAATCACAAATACCCTGAAGCCACGGTACTGAGTTAACTTGACTCTGTGAATGGCACTCTAACCAAGGTGGACTGAGGCACATGCTGTGTGGTGCTCATGCAGCTTTCAAGGGTTTAATGACTTATAAAGAAACAGGGTTTCTGAGAAAAATCATAAATCACACAGATAAATATTGAGTAGGTACAACTGAATCACTTTGCTGTAACCTGAAACTAGTACAAAATTGTAAATCAACCATACGTCAGTAAAAAAATAGATTGATAGATAAGTTGGAGGCACCAATGATGGCATAAAGTTAAGAGCACTTTTATATATATTGATCTTATTATAATGTCAACTACTAAAAGTCGTGTCAGTGGACAGTTTGGTGATCTAATCATTGCAAAATCAAAAAAGAAAACTTGACACCCATTGCTTTTATTTATTTATTT
Source organism: Budorcas taxicolor (assembly GCF_023091745.1). Lineage (NCBI taxonomy): Eukaryota > Metazoa > Chordata > Mammalia > Artiodactyla > Bovidae > Budorcas > Budorcas taxicolor. The sequence goes on along the minus strand of NC_068928.1, from coordinate 29,663,596 downwards.
TTTTGAACTTTCTACTTTGTATTGGGGTATAACCCAATATTCATTGGAAGGACTGATGCTGAAGCTGAAGCTTTAATACTTTGGCCACCTGATGCAAAGAGCCAGCTCATTGGAACAGACCCTGATGCTGGGAAAGAGTGAAGGCAGGAGGAGAAGGGAATGACAGAGGATGAGATGATTGGATGGCATCACCAATTCAATGGACATGAGTTTGAGCAAACTTTGGGAGATGGTAAAGGATAAGGAAGCCTGGTGTGTTGCAGTCCATGGGGTCACAAAGAGTTGGACACGGCTGAGTGAACAACAACAACGTAGCTGATTAACAATGTTGTGATGGTTTCAGGGGAACGATGAAGGGATTCAGCTATACATATACATGTATACATTCTCTCCCAAACCCCTCCCATCCAGGCTGCTGCATAACATTGAGCAGAGTTCCGTGTGCTCTACAGTAGGTCCTTGTTGGTTATCCATTTTAAAAAACAGTAGAGTGTACATGTCCATGCCAAACTCCCTAACTATCCCTTCCGCACTGGTGACCATGAGCTTGTTTTCTGAGTCTGTGAGTCTCTGTTTTATTAGTAAGTTCATTTGTATCATTTCTTTTTAGATTCCATATATAAGGTATGTCATACTATACTTCCCCTTCTCTGTCTGACTTAACTTCACTCAGAGTGACAATTGCTAGGTCCATCCATGTTGCTGCAAATGGCATGATTTCACTCTTTTTTATGACTGAGTAATATTCCATATTTTTCTTTATCCATTCATCTGTTGACAGGCATTTAGGTTGCTTCCATGTCTTGGCTGCAGTGTAAACAGTGCTGCCACGTACATGGGAGGGCATGCTCTCTTTCAGATCAGGTTTTTCACCAGATATATGACCAAGATTAGGATTGCAGGATTACATAGTTGCTCTTTTATATGCACTGATCTTGTTATAATGTCAGCTACTAAAAGTGGTCTCAGAGGACAGTCTGGTAATCTAACCATTCTCAAATCACAAAAGGAAGTTTGACACCCATTGCTTTCAAACCAAAATCCTCACCTTTGGAAAATTTGCTTCCACTTATTTGGATTATCCCCAACACTTTTATTCAAAATTTCGATATTGACTTACCCTTGTGTAATTTACAACTAATTTATCCCAGAGGCTCACCATATAGCTACATTGCTAAATATTAGACTGCTTTGGAGGAAATATATATTAGTAATGAAAGGAATCAGTTTTATAAAGACTTATTATAAAACTATGAGAATTAAGGCAGATGGATATTTCCACAGAATACTCAAACAGAACAATGGGACAGAACAGAAAGTTCAGAAATAAGTCTACACATGTAAAGAAGTTTTATATGTAATAGTCACAGATTTGTGAATTAATGAAGGATGGTTATTAGTCATAAAACAGGGCTGATCTATTGATTTTTCATAGTTAAAAAATGAAAGTGGAACCCAGCTCACATCATTCACATAGATTGGCAGAAATCGGCTGATGCCAAGTGTTAGTGAAGATGTGGAATGACAAATCAGCCCTCAAAAACACCACTGGGAGCATGGTTGTTTTTTTTTTAATTGCTATAAAAAATATTTTTGCAAGTAAATTTGAGGATGCATGCACCACTATCAGAAGTACACTCCCAACCGTCCACCCTAGAGTGGTAGCTCAAGATTCTCTCAGACCAAGTGCGTTCTTTTGATAATAAATAGTTTACAACATACTCTTTGCTGTCCTTATGAAATTCATAAATAATAAAACTTACCTACACACATAATTTCAGAAGTCAAGATAAATCAGAGAATCAAGGCTCTACTGTGAAGCAAACTAAATTGTGGCATAATTTTGAGCAAATGATTGAGAATAAGAAAGGAATTTTGTTTTCCTTTTGGGGTAGAAACATTCTGCTTTGAGGGACATTAAATCCATGGCATCCCCAGCTCAATGGACATGAGTTTGAGTAAACTCCGGGAGTTGGTGATGGACAGGGAAGCCTGGCACGCTGTAGTCCATAGGGTTGCAAAGAGTTGGACACAACCGAGCAACTGAACTGAACTGAAATCCATGAAGAAGGAAAGATGATTTTAGTTCTGTCCCATTGTTCTGTTTGAATATTCTATGGAAATATCCATCTGCCTTAATTATCATAGTTTTATAATAAGTCTTTATTATACTTCATTCTCCCATTAAAGATATCTACAGGGCTTCCCTGGTGGTCCTGTGGTTAAAAATCCACCTTGCAATGCAAGAGTCACAAATGGGATCCATGGTCCGGGAAGATCCCACACACCTCTGAGAAATTAAGTCCATGCACCCCAACTACTGAGCCCGTGCTCTAGAGCCCATGAGCCCGAACTACTGAAGCCCATGTGGCTAGAGTCTGTGTTCCACAATAGGAGAAACCACCACAATGAGAAGCCCGAGCACCACAACCAAGAGTAGCTAGCCCCTGCTCACAGCAACTAGAGAAAAGCCCACACGCAGCAACAAAGACCCACCACCACCAAAATAATAATGATAAAACAAACAAATGTTAAAAAAAAAAGATATTTACAAAGTCATAAAAAAAATCAACAAGAGGGAATTCCTTGATGGTCCAGCAGTTAGGAGTCTGCACTTTCAATGCTGAGTGTGCAGGTTCAATACCTGGTCAGGGAACTAAGATCCCATAAGCAGCACAGTCTGGTGATAAATAAATTTTAAAAGGATAAATTTTTTTTTTAAATCAACACAATGCCAAACTGCCATGTTAATGGGAAATAGAGTATAACCATCTGAGGCTGGTTTATTTCATTCCATTGTAGATCCATTCATCTACTGATGGACACATGGGTTGCTTTCATTGTTTGGCCTTGTGAATAATGTTGCTGTGAGCATGGGTATAGAAATTCTGTTTGAGTTTCTGCTTTCAATTCTTTTAGGTATGCACCCAGGAGTGGACTCGTTGGATTATTGGTAATTCTGTTTTTTTGTTTTTTTTGAGGAACCAACATACCATTTTCTACAGTGGCTGTAACATTTTACATTCCCACAAGCAATGCACAAGAGCTCCAACTTCTCCACATTCTCACCGATACTTATTTCCTGCTTTTTGGATGAGAGCTATCCTAATGGGTATGACATGATGTCTCACTGTGGCTTTGATTTGCACATCCCTAATTATTAACAACGTGGAGCCTCTTTTCATGTACTTGTTGTCCTCTTCTTTGGAGGAAGGTCTATGCAAATGGACTTTGCTTGTTTCTAATAGAGTTGTTTGGTTATTAATGTTATTAAGTTGTAGAAGTTCTTTATCTGTCCTATATATACATATATTCTTACCACTATGATATGCAATCATACATGACTGCAATTATTTTCTCCCATTCCATGGGAAATACTTCAAAAGAGCACAACAACCACCAGTGAAGCAGTGACTAAGGCAGATGACACAGGCTTGTTGAGTAGCAAATTAAGTACCACCAGGGGAATTGCTGGTGGTGACATGATTTTCTGAAATGTTCTGAACCAAAATGCTTTAAAAAAGAAAAAAAAAATTCCACAGTAGTTACAGTCTTGAAAACCTAATTAAACTATGCAAAACACCTTGTGTGTTTTCTGTAAAATAAAGTTATTTTCTAGGCAATTATCAACTGATTTCTCACCTCAAGGTCAGGCAGGACACAGCAAAGTCACACGAGATGTCAAAGGTGAGTCTTCATTTGTAAGACAGAGAGGTAATTATAAAGCGATGCTCGGGAATGACACCAGTTTCAAGGATGGTGCCTATCTTTGGGGGTGGAGTGGGCAAGAGGAGAATGAGACTAAGGAAGAGTGTGCAGGAGTGTAGACTTTATTGCTAATATTTTGTATCACAAACTGGGCAATAGCAACATGGGAGTTTAATATAAAACTTCTATCCTTTGAGTCAAAAATGTTTTTGATTTTTTTTAAAGTATACATTTTTTTAAAAGTCTTTATTGAATTTGTTACAACATCTGTTACAAAATCAAACAAGTTTTATGTTTTGGTTTTTTGGCCAGGAGGCATGTGAGATCTTAGCTCCCCAACCAGGGGTCGAACCCACAACCTCTGCATTGGAAGGCAAAGTCTTAAACACTGGACTGCCAGGGGAAGTCCACCAAATATTTTTCAACAAAAAACAAGAACAAAGATTCATGCAGTCTTTACTTCCAGAGAGACCTGGTTTTGAATCCTGGCTCTGTTACTTACAAGCTGTATGATGCTGAATAAATCTCTGAACTCACCTGAATGTTAGTTTGCTTTTCCATAAAAGGAAGATAAAAACAGAAGCCTGTACATAGGAATGCTATAGAATATTGAAACCACAGGATACATTTAAAGCTCTTAGCATCCTGCCTCATTTTGCAATAAGTGTACCATTGTACCAAAGAAGAACAATCTCTGTTTAAATATGCTTTAAATAGTCTCCATGATTTTTTATTAAATTTTGAAAGAGTTTACCAGAATAAACAAATATTTGCCTAATAATTGAAACAGAATACTGCTCACTGAGGCCAGTGAAAATTCCATTCAGTTATATAGTCACCCCCTAATGCCACTTTTTTTTTTACTCCAAATATACCATTTTTACTTTTGTAGTTTTTAAAAATTCTGCACCATTCTTCCATTTATTTATTTTTTTCAGTAGTGGTGGTTCTGATTTTTTGCTATTTTTTAGAAAGAAATCGTATCCTAACTTCTGTCTGATCAGTGTCAAAATGCACATACCAGCCCTTAATGGAAACACTGAAGAGGTGTTCTGCAGTTACTTGTCAGATAATGCCATGTTGTCCACATCTTATCAAAATTCTGTCTATGAGAATAGACAGTTGTGGGGGAGTGCCTGAAGGACATGCTAGTCATCCATTCTCTACAAATGAGTTTTACCCTTGGATCAAACCATACCATCTGAGAACCGTGTGTCTGAATGGCATCATTCTGATTGTTGTCAAATTCACTGGACAGATTGAGCTTTGCTTGCTCTTCCGATATTGGCTTTCGCTGAGGGATGCGGTAGGAGGCAGCCCAGCAAACTCTGCTCTTCCATTTATAGCTGGGATGGAGGCCAGGATGTTATTCTCTGGATCAAAAAGTGTTTTCTTTATGAAGACCCAAGGGAGGGAATTTTTCTCAGGTCAGCAAGATGAAAACCTTGAGGAACTGGTTTGTCATTATCTTGCGGACAGTATGGCTCTTTTAACTGAGTTTATTTCTCTATTTATTTGAGTCTCCGGAAAATATACAGCCCAATCTTCAGCCCAGCTCTGGTGTCTCTATAAAACCATTTGGCACACATTCCTGAGAGGTGGGTCAATGCACTTTTGAACTGTTTTCTGACCCATATTATCTCTTTGTCCCAACATTTTCAATGATTTATTTCCCCTGCATTTTTGGAAGCTGTCTTTTGTTTATGAAACGAGATAGAAAAAGAGGAAATAGAAAAACAGGGCTAGAATAAAGGAAAGTGAGGGCATAAATAAGTAATAAATCAAGTAGATAAAAGTATGTGTTGCTTATTTTTTTTTATTTCCCAGAGTACCTTGCACTGTACTTTACAACTAGTATATGGTTGGTAAATGTTAGAGTTAAAAAAAGAAAAAAAAGATAAAATGTGTCAGCCTCTGGACCATTCTTTTTCCTGCTTGCACATAGCTATAAGTTTGGGCTAGATATAATAAAATTTGATTAATCCCTGAGAAGCAAAAGAGAAAACTTTGATAACTTCTGAGTGATGTCTGATATTTCCTGAAGGAAATGTCCTAGCCATTTTCCAAAACTCACTGCAATGTCATCTAATTTATGAAAACATCCCCAAATTGTAAACAAATACTCTCTATCTCCTCTGAACTCCTTCAGAACCTACTATCTTTCAACATTCATATAACTTACCTTGTGACATAGACTAAAATCACATAGACGGTAGGTAGAGAGATGGATGACAGGTAGATATTTGGAAAGGGAAGAAACATGCTTATAGATATTTCTTCATATTCATAAGCATATTAATGATCAGATATTTGTTGAATAAATACTTATATAGGTAAATGAAAGTATATTTTATGGGTAGATTTTTTTTTACAAACTTGCATTAAAACTCAGTTCCCACACAACAGTATGAATGACTCTCAAAGGCATTATGCTAAGTGGAAAAAGCCAGACACAAATGGTCACATCCTTTTGGTTCCATCTGTAAAAGATTCTTGCAAGAGCAAAACTATAAGGATTAGAAAACACATCAGCAGTTACCAAGAGCTAGCAGTGAGATAAAAAGTAGACTACAAAGGGTGCAAGGGAATTGGGGGATAATGAAATTCATGTGTGTCATGATTGGGTGGTAGGGGTTACATGACTGTATACATTTGTTGAAACACTCAGAACTCTACTCCCAGAAGTATGGATTTTACTGTTTGTAACTTATGCATAAATTTAAAATAATGAGGACAAAATTTTGTTCAGCATCTGCTGAAAACACTAAGAAGATTTTTCATTTTCATTTATGCAGCAAGTTAATCCAATTCCCAGTCACCTAGACATGTAAAATCCTTCTCTATGCCCACAGGAGATACTACTGCTTATCAATTAAGACATTTGTTTTCACTCTAAAGCAAGCAAGGGTCTCATGCAGAATCATCAACAGAGCCCAGGCCCCAGACAGCCACCGACAATCTTTCAGAACTAACATGAGATAAAAATCTCTTTGCTGCCTGGGACTCATGTCATGCCAAACAGACACTCTCACTTGCTTAGTTATGGCTGTTCTAGGTGCAGGTGGAATGCTTCTACAAACAGTGACCTTCAGGGAACTAACTTTGTCTTTATCTTAATTTAGTGTCTATTTTTTAAAACTAGGATGAATATAAATATCAGTGCAGAATCACAATTTGTCATCTATATCCAAACAGAATTTTCAGAAAACGTGTCTGCAACCATAAAAGTAGATCAGTTGATCTCAGGGTGTGATTGTGACACAAGGAAGGAGATTTGGGGGATCCAGGAAAGTTCTTCCTAGAGAAATTATTTTTAATCTGAAGGCCACAGGGAGTAGAAGGGTTGGCTAGTGGGCTGGACAAAGATGTTCCAGGCAGAGGCCAGTGCTCAGATCTTGAAGTGGGAGAAAGTATATAGACTTGGCTTAATGAAAGACCACCAGTGCTATAAGAAAAATCGTCCCCGGAACAGGGCAACTCAAGCTCAGGCAGAGCAGGTGGGCAAGGACCAGGCCCCCCTAGTCCACTCCAAGGATTTAAAATGTATCTGAAAAACATTAGAAAGCATCAAGTCACATCAAACCATCCTCAATACTCTGGACCAATGGCCATGATGAAAAGTCAAGAAAAAAGAACTTTCAAGGTACTCTCTAACATGAAAAAAAATTTTTTTCAAAACTCAGCAGCATGAGCTCCGCCAGTATTTTATGTCTATCCTTTACATGTCATTGGTCACGCTGCCTCAATAAGGGATCTACATTTGTCTTCTCTGCTCGGACAAGAGCTTCTGGCGGACTTCCCTGGTGGTCCAGTGGTTAGGAATCCACCTGCCAATGCAGGGGACGTGGGTTCCTTCCCTGGTCCAGGAAGATTTCACATTCCTTGGGGCAAGTAGGCCCATGCACCACAACTACAAAGCCCATGCGCTGCAACTACTGAAGCCAGAGCTCCACAGATCCCATGCTCTTCAACAGGAGAAGCCACTGCAAAGAGATGCCTGGGCACCAAAACTAGAGAGTAGCCCCTGATCTCTGCAACTAGAGAAAGCCTGTGCACATTAACGAAGACCCAGCACAGCCAAAAATTAATTAATTGATTGATAAAAGAGCTTCTGGTAATCAGTGACTACACCTGATGGGTTATATCCCCAAGTTTTGTAGCACAGTAGGTGCTCAATAAATTTTTGTTCAATTGAAATAAATATATAGAATTCTTAAGCCAGTTTCATCCATGAATTCCCTGCTATGTTCAAAGGCACTGAGACATTCAAAGTTAGAGACACATCTGCCTAAGGGTAAACAGTCTTTTTAGATCTGTCATAAATAGATGCTGATCGGAATTACCCTGAGAATTTTCTGTCATGGTTCCAGAGAAAAACAAAAGACAATGTGGCGATAAAATTGCAGGTTACAAAGGATTATTTTTGGAATTCATTCAAAAGCCAAGACAGACACAGCAAAACATAACAGCCAGCTAGTGATAAAGATCTCCCCACTGTGGATCGAGAAGGAGTCAGAGAAGGCAACAGTAGCCCAAGAGCGGAGAATAAATCAAACCAAACTTCACAGAAAGGAGAAGGGACAGGAAGAGAGTGACTGAGTTTCATGGAGAATTTAGAGGTCTTTCAAACTAAGCATTGGCAGAGAGCAAAATGGGGAAGAAGTAGCAGCAGAAAGAAGTTACAGGCAAGGTCATTGTTACAGGTTGGATGGAAAGTGAAAGTGTTAGTTGCTCTGTTTTGCCTGACTCTTTGTGACCCCATGAACTGTAGCCAGCCAGGCTCCTCTGTCCATGGGATTCTCCAGGCAAGAATACTGGAGTGGGTAGCCATTCCTTTCTCCAGGGGATCTTCCAAACCTGGGAATTGAACCCAGGTCTCCTGCATTGCAGGTGGATTCTTTACCATCTGAGCCACCAGTTCAGTTCAGTTCAGAGCCACCAGAGAAGCCCTCAAAATTCATGCTTCTTATGAAAAGGGAATGTTTAGACAAAGCGATTTTCACGGAGGGAAGATGCCTTATGCAGAAACATAAAGAAAAGACACCCATGAGCCAAGGAGAGAGTCGTGCATCACACACCCTCCCTCGCAGCCCTCAGAAAGACCAGGCTGTTGCTTTCTAGCATTGTCTTTTCTCCTCTTTAGATTCTATACACTCTGAACTGGCTACACATCAAAATCACCCAAGGAACTTGAATGAAGCACTAGACCCCACTCTGAATTTCACTCGGTCAGAGGTAGGGGTCCATGTGTCTGTGTTTTCACTCTTCCAGGTGATGCACCTGAGGAATCTCCAGGCTTGTGGATCACTGCCGTAGATTCAGTCCTCTCCTGTGGGCATATTTCCCTTTCAGAATGCTTACAGAATTAGATGGATGAGTCTGCAAATAGTTAACTCACCGATGCAGCTGGGTTTATACGGCATCATAAAGGAACAAACTGCCCCATATTCATCAATTTATACAATTGGAGAGTCTCCGCTTTTTAATACAAAAGGTGTTTTTTTAGGTAAATCATTTCAGGTCTAAATCTTTCTAAAACATAATGCCACTTTTAAAAAATAGTGTGTTCCATGGATTGTAGCTTGTTTTTCATCCACATTCTTCCTTCTTCCCAGAATATCACATGTTGCCACTCATCCATTATGTCTCAGGTCAGGGAGTCCCTTTCTTGGTCATCTTGTCCCCAAATCCAGCAGATTGGGAAAGGCTCCCCTCCCTCTACTCCCATGACATTTCTGAGCGTTTCTACTGTCATATGTTATCATGAGTGATCGACTCAGCTTGCTCCCCTACTTTGCTGCAGGACCATTAGTAAGGACTATTTTTGTTTCGAACAATAGAAGCCCACCCCTACTGATCTGTGTGCATATGTATTGCATAAGTGCATGCTCAGTCGTGTCCAACTCTTTGCGACCCTATTGACTGTAGCCCACCTGGCTCCTCAGCCCATGGAACTTCTCAGGCAAGAATACTGGAGTGAGTTACCATTTCCTTTTCCAGGGGATCTTCCCAACCCAGGGACTGAACCCGCATCTCCTGAGTCCCCTGCATTGGCAAGCGGATTCTTAACCACTGCACCACTTGGGAAGCCCTAATTGGTTTAAGGGGGAATAAAGGCTATTGGATTGCTCTGTGTGATTGCAAAATTCTTGGGTAGATCTGTCACCCTGGACCTAGGCACTCAGATGACGCATTCAGAAATCTGACTCATCTCAACACTCAGTCCTATTCTCCTTTGTTCTGGATTCGTTCTCAAGCAGATCCCCCTAGATGGTTGAGAGGATGGCCCTCAGAATCTCCTGGTTTCCAACCTACCTTTTAGCAAGACTGGCAGAAGAACTCAGTGCCAAGAGTTCTAGCAGAAGTTCTAGGACTGACTGACTCTGGGGCTGACCTGGGTCATGTTCCCTCCCTGAACCAATCGCTGTGGCTTGGAAGGTGTGACACTGTATTCCAGCTGGCCTCACCTGGCTCACCGGCACAGCCCTGGAGCCAGAGGTGGGGATCAGTATCTTCCTCCAAACCCCGGTGGATGGGAAACGGGAGGGGGAGTCCCTCCAGAGGAAACGCAAGTGTGATCATCAAAAGGAGAAGAAATCGACACAAGCATAGAGGTATAGGGGCTTCCCAGGTGGCTCAGCAGTAAAGAACCCCACCTGCCAATGCAGGAGATGCGGGTTCGATCCCTGGGGTCAGGAAGATCCCCTGGAAAAGGAAAGGGCAGCCCACTCCAGTATTCTGGGCCTGGAAAATCCCGTGGACAGAGGAGCCTGGTGGGCTACAGTCCATGGCGTTCCAAAGAGTCACACCCGACTGACTAAACAACAGTGACAACAGAGATCCAGGACAACGGGGCGCCTGCCTTCTCGCACATCCACACACCTTCATCTCCTAACATGGTACCAAACATGAGGCAGAGTGTGTTTCATAAAACGATCACAAGTTAAACAAGAGAATGCAGTCTGGGTTCTCATGAAAACCATCCACTGCTACCCTGGGTCATTGTGCATGGAATGTGGGCAACCTTACTGTATGGAACACAGGCCTCTTGGACAGATACACAGATGCTGTTTTAATTTAATTTTTTGTTGCAGAGACACAATACTCGGCTCCAAATAGGCCTACGGGTAAAAGCACGGTCAGTCCTTTAATTAGGTATCCCTGGAGACCGGGCCGGGAAGTTGCAAGACAAAGCCAGCAGGAGGGGAAGTGGAAATGTCACCCTCGTTAGTGGGGTTATGCACAGGCCCCCCAGGGCCCTGGTGAGTGCCAGAGGTCAGGTTCCTGCTGAGAACCTGGAGTGAGTGTGGGAGATGGGAGACAGAGCAGCGGCCAGGCCTGGGGGATGGGGACGGGGGAAGAGTTCAATTCAGGAGTGAAGCAGAGGGAGGGAGCCACACCTCCCGGGCAGACTCCAGCCCTACTTCCTGCCACAACCCCCTGGGGGACCCGAGGACTTTCTTCCAAGGTGACCCTGGAGTTGGCATGTTGTGGTTATTGCTTATTTATTTCCCATTTATATTAATGGACTCTTAGGTGCAACTTCTAAGGATTATAGATGTGAACCCTCTGAGCAAGCAAAAGGGCAGGTGAAGGTGGTTTCTGGATAGCACTCCCTCCCCCCTGCCCCACACCCCAACCTACCTGCACTGCCTGGCCACACTGTTGACCCCAGGCGACTCTAACTGCTCCCAGCCACAGTTTCCAGAAAGTTCTGCAGAGAAATATGTGGGCTTGTAGCAGGAAGTACAGGGTCTCCACTGAAGTTCTGAGTTCAAGTCCCTGCCCTGTCATTAACCAGCCATGGAAACTTGGGCTGGTCAACCCAAGTCTCACCTCTCGGTTTTCCCTTTGTTAAAAAAAAAAATTAAATGGAAACAAAAACTTGAAGGGTTCTGTATCTATAAAGTCCCTGCCCTGACACTGGTAAAAACTGTGATGAATGAATAATAGCCATTAGAGACAAGGCCAGACCCAGACCTTTTGGGTGATCAAGTTTTCTAGCTGTAGGACACAGAATCAGATTCTGGCTGAGTTCAGGTCAAAGGATATTGAGGTCTTATAGGATTAAAAGGAATTGGGAGACAGCAGAAACCAGAAGAGATCCAGCGCAGGGTCCAGCACCACACTGGTCCCATAACAAGAATCTGGCCAGGACCCTACTGCTGGGTGGGAACACAGCCACTATCTGGAGTCTTGTTTCTTTGCCAAGGAGGAATCACGTACTTGGTCCCACCTGGGTCATGGGACGGCTGGACCCTGATGATGTTTCCATTAGACTGTATCTAACAAGGGAGAGACAATTCCTCTAAAGAAATTAGAGGACCCTTGGGAATGGGAACAGATCCCCAGCATCTAGAAGATGTTAGTGAAGATGAGAGACAAAGGCTGCCTTTATAGGAGGAACTCCTCTTTCTCCATGATTCTAGAATCCCAAAAGGTCTGGACCACACGAACACCCATGGAGAGCATTGAAGATCACAGCCTGCTGACTTGGCCTCAGACAGTACCTTTATCTCTACTTGGTTCTTCACGGCCCTTGGCAGTTTCTCCATGAAGACCAAGAGTCCCTTGGTCATAAACCCTCTACCAAGTAACCTCAGGAGAAATCTTATGATTTAGCACAGTTAATGAATTTACCTGGGCTTCTTCCCAAGAGATGCGGGTTTGATCCCTGGGTCAGGAAGATCCCCTGGAGAAGGGGCAATGGCAATCCACTCCAGTATTTTTGCCTGGAGAATCCCATGGACAGAAGAGCCTGGTGGGCTACAGTCCATGGGATCGCAAAGAGTCAGACACGACTAAAGTGACTGAGCACAATAAGCTTATCTACACAGACATCACAGGTAATCCTGGTGGCCTACCAAACTCCACTGACAAGTATACATTCAACGGTGGTCCCTGTTGACTAGGGACAGCACCTCTGGAATTTGCAGAAGAGGCAGGCTTAGGGTATAAGATCAAGGACTCAGATGTGAGTCCTCACTGGGGGTCTTCTGCTTCTTAGCCCCCAAGCTGGGTAGCAGTTCTACTTTGCCATCCACTTTCCACTTTGCCCGCCTCCCCGACTCCTAAACTATCCCCTGCTCCCCACCACACACGTTCACCCTGCACGATATTTTTCAGCCTCTGTCTGAGCACAGCATCCGTCTCTGAGGCTGAGCCAAGGACCTCATCTCTGGGCTGATGAGAACAGACACCCCCTACCTCCCTCTCTCCACCCCCTGGTCTCTGAGGCTGCCCATGGCCCCTGCAGGTTAAGCAGAGTGGAGATTAGAAATTATCTAAATCACAACAATTCCCTGGCAGCTTTTGTACGATTGCAGGCTCTGGTGCACTAAACTGTCCAGCTGGGTAATTGAAGGAAACATATTTATTGAAATTCACATGCTTACAGTTATACTTAGCCCCTGGATATCAGCAAAGCTGACCCGAAAGAGAATAAAAAGCCCCTTGCAGCATTCCAAGTAATCATTCCATACAGGCCCTTTGGGGCTTAACTCTCTGGTGGCGAGACAGAGCTTTGATTCTTCCACCTTCCTGGAATCTCTCAGCTGCCACCAGCCACCGGCTGCCAGGGCTCAGGCAGGATATGAGAATGAGACCTGCCAATGCGACCTTCCCCGCTCATAAAAGGCTTTGCCCGAAAGGTGACATCACGGCGTTCCTTTTCAGATTTCATTTTCTATTCAGGAAGAGGGGAACTTTGATCAGCTGGTGAGTTTCACTCTGAGTGACAGCTGCAGTTAGCAGCAGATGGGTCTATAGTCTAAGCACCTGATGCAGAAGAGCTGACCTGGGCAAGATCACCCTGGACACAGCCCAGCTTCACAGAGATAAGCTGGAAAAATATAAAGCTCGGGCTGAGTGTGGCTCCTACAAACAGATGTGTCTTCTTTTCCTGTAAAGCAGGACTCACGCTGACCTTGCTCTAACCAAGTTTTGTTGTTATTGTTCAGTTGCCAAGTCGTGCCCGACTCTTTGCGACCCCATGGACTGCAGCACACAAGGCTTCCTTGTTCTCCACCATCTCCCGGAGTTTGCTCAAATTCATGTCCATTCAGTCGGTGATGCCATCCAACCATCTCATCCTCTGTCGCCCCCTTCTCCTCCTGCCCTCAATCTTTCCCAGCACCAGGGTCTTTTCCAGTTAGTCGGCTCTGCATCAGGTGGCCAAAGTATTGGAGCTTCAGCATCAGTTCTTCCAATGAGTATTCAAGGATTTCCTTTAGGATGGACTGGCTTGATCTCCTTGCTGTCCAAGGGACTGTCAGAATCTTCTCCAGCACCACAGTTCAAAAGCATCAGTTCTTCAGCATTCAGCCTTCTTTATGGTCCAACGAAAGGAGCAGTGACCCTCACAAGAGACTGAGCAGACCAAGTTAGAGAATAACAAAAACACTCAAAGTTATCAGAACTTATCTTCTGCTAGAGGTTGTCCTCTTCCTAAGCCCCCATAATTTAAACCAGGGCTGAATTGGGTTTCTTTTTTTAAAGAAATTATTTATTTATTTATTGGTTGCACTGGATCTTCATAGCTGCCGCAGGCTTTCTCCAGTTGCAGCAAGCAGGGACTACTCTATGGTTGCAACATGAGGGCACCTCACTGTGGTGCCTTCTCTTGTCGCAGAGCACAGGCTCTAGGGCATGCAGGCTTCAGTAGCTGTGGCTCAAGGGCTTAGTCATTCCACAGCATGTGGGATCTTCCCAGACCCGCGATCGAACCTGTGTCCCATGCATTGGTAGGCGGATTCTTTACCACTCAACCACCAAGGAAGTCCCTGAATTAGGTTTTAATTCATAGGCCCATCCAAAATCAGTGGGGCTCCCTGGAGCTAAGGTCTGGGAAGTCACATTTGAGCTCATCAAGAGAGAAGACAGTGTGAAATGTCAGGCTAGGGCTCTGGTGGAGCAGCCGCAACATTTCTCCAAGGTATTGGTTCTCTCTGAGCTCAGCTGCCAGCAGTGTTGCAAGATGAGAACTCTTCCTGCTAAAGGGGCCAGGCCCCTGAAGCCACCAGGATGACACATGACAGGAACCAGCCTGAACAGAGAGTTGTTAATGCTCTTCTGGACCCTTGGTCAGCAGCTTAGAAGTAATAGGACACCTCAAGTCCAGCAATCAGAAAGGTCTTGACAAAGGTTTATGTAAATCTTATGCCCCAAACTCTTTTCAAGGAGATATTTTTTCTTTGAATCCCATCCAATAATCTCATCTTCCTGTTATGGGTGTTGTGGCATATTATTTCCAAACGGTAAACAATGGAAAAGTCTGGAAGGATCCAGAATCTTGGCACTGGAGCCCATTTTCTGGATCCATGCATAATCCTCCAAAATAAGCAACCAAAGACAAAACATATCCCAAATGACACAAATCCTACTTATTAGGGGATGGTGAAAGTAAATATTGTGACATCAGGAGGAATGTAGGGTAGAGTTACTAGGCTCATCTGGACACAAGGAAAAGAGGCAGAATTTCTTGAGCAGCAGAATGATCTAACCCAAAAAAGAGGAATGACACATGAGCCAAGGGGGATAACTTCAGACAGCTGCCCCTTAATGGGAGCCCAGGGTGGCTTGCTCCAGATCAGTCTGGGGGGTCCTGGGAAGCAGCACACAGGCCCTGGGACTGGAAAGTCCATGGACTGCTATTTGAAACTATACCTTGACCTTGTTAGTCAGATTTCTCAACTGGGAGTAAAGTTCATGCCTGCACTCCGTGCAACAAAAGGGTTTGCAAAGTAAAATAGACTGCATAAATCCTATTTAAGGGAATTACAAGAACCAACTGATTTTAAGGACTCTGGGACATTAATCTTTGGAATGAAGATGGATACCACCAATTACCAGTGGGCTTCAGAGTTTCCACAGTGGTCCTCCAGGGCCTCCTTGGAAACATGTTGTCAGCAATTAGTGGTGGCGTGTGTGTCTGAAATTTGGTGTAAGAAGTTAAGGGATTTTTCATAAAAAGGAACACATTTGAGTCAGTTCTAATGAGGTGGATGGACCTAGAGCCTACTTTGCAGAGTGAAGTAAGTCAGAAAGAGAAAAACAGATATTGTGCATTAACCCACATGTATATGGAATCTAAAGGATGGTACTAATGAACCTCTTTGCAGGGCAGCCACGGAGACACAAAAAGAGAGGACAGACTTGTGGGCACAGTGGGGGAAGGAGAGGGCGGGATGAATGGAGAGAGCAGGATTGGAGCATACACATCGCCACATGAAAAAGAGAGCCCGTGGGAATTTGCTACGTGACCCAGGGAGCTCAACCTAGTGTCCTGTGACAATCGGGAGGGTGGTGGGAGGGAGGCTCCAGAGGGAGGGGACACGTATACACCTCTGGCTGATTCATGTTGTTGTTTGGCAGAAACCAACACAATTTTGCAAAGCAATTAACCCTCAGTTTAAAAAATAAATAAATTTAAATTAAAAAAAAAAAAAAGAAGTTAAGGGCTTTTTAAGAAAGTAACTCAGGTTAGCCTACCCCCCCACCAACAGGGGGTTTATTCTGTTTTAAACAACACTAATCTAACAAATAAAACATAGATTTATAAAGCAAATAATATACTCTAAAAGAATTTGCTGTGACATTGCTATAAATAGTAAGTTCCCCTGCTGCTGCTGCTGCTGCTAAATCGCTTCAGTCGTGTCCGACTCTGTGCGACCCCATAGACGGCAGCCCACCAGGCTCCCTCGTCCCTGGGATTCTCCAGGCAAGAACACTGGAGTGGGTTGCCATTTCCTTCTCCAATGCATGAAAGTGAAAAGTGAAAGTGAAGTCGCTCAGTCATGTCCGACTCTTCACGACCCCATGGACTGCAGCCTACCAGGCTCCTCCGTCCATGGGATTTTCCAGGCAAGAGTACTGGAGTGGGGTACCATTGCCTTCTCCAGTAAGTTCCCCTACTAAATCTAAAACTTGACTTTTTCCAAAAAATAGACCTAAGGATACCTTCTTAAAAAGATGTCAGTTATGTAAAGTGATCCATATCTCTGGGGCAGATTTATGTCAGCAAGTCTGGGACATTTCACAGGCTCTCCTGTGGGACCAACCCTGTGAAGATGACTCTGTGGGTTTTCACGGACAGGTGGTTGCCCCTGGTTTCTGTGAGGATAACAGCTCAGCCTGCTGGCTCCTTGCTGGAGTGTGTGCACCTCTGCACAAGTTCTGATCCATTTATACATTCGACAGGTGTGTACTGAGCACTTGTTGCTGCTGTTTGACTCTTTTGCAACCCCATGGACCATAGCCCACCAGACTTGTCTGTCCATGGGATTTCCCAGGCACCTATTAAGTTATTCGAGTAGAGTTGCTCTGTGCTGGCACTTTAGACTCAACCTGTTGTTCCAAGATGAATCCCCGCTCTGCTCACAAACAGCACTTTCCCAGGCAGGTGGGCACTGCCTCATAGGCGTTGGAGGTGACAGGCCCAGATGGCAATGGACAGTAAATTCTGACATTTTTAATATGCACACCCAATTCAGAGCAGGCTTCCCTGGTGGCTCAGTCAGGAAAGAATCCGCCTGCAATGCAAGGCAGGGGTTGGGAAGATTCCCTGGAGAAGGAAATGGCAACTTACTCCAGCATTCTTGCTTGAAGAATCCCATGGACAGAAGAGCCTGGTGGGCCCCAGTCCATGGGGTTGCAAATGTCGGACACAATTGAGCGACTGAACCACCACCACCACCCATTCAAAGAAACACTTGAACATGTATACAGGAAGCAAATACAGCAGTGTTCATCAAAAATGGAAACTACCCCATAGTATATCAGTAGAGAGAAACATATAAATCAACTGTGGTAGACCCCTACTGTGGAATCACACGCTGCGATTACAAAGAACAATGATTGTTGACTCATACAGTGCTTCCTATGTTGGATCACTGTTCTCAATTCTCATGTATAGAGAGAAAGGCCTAGAAAAATACATATTAAAATAGCAACCGTGTTTATCTCTAAGAAGGGAATTGGGAAGTAATCAATAATAACTATAAAGTATTCATGCATTATTCAGAGTAACATTTGCATGCATATTATGTAAGTAAAAAAAATTATTTTAAAAATGTGATTCTGCCACTCAACTCCCCAGTAGCACCTAACATTGCCATTCTTTTTAATCACTGACTCAGATCCACCGTATTATAGTCTCTGACACTTCCCTTCCCTTTATTTCTTCTCTGTAATCAAAGAGTTTTCAAGCACCATCAAATTCTTCTTGAGATCAATGTTGGGATCAATGTGCTGGAAATTGCTGTTAATAGGCAAATGTTACTTGAAAGGAAAAGCAGATTAGATGTGTAAACATGCAAATCAATAACAGATACCTGGCTTGGAATTAGTTTGTCCCATGGGCACCCACAGAGTCAGAAATGGCATGAAGGAGAGCTCCTTGTCCCTAGGGACCTGATAGGGGTAGGGAGAGGGCTTCAGAAGGTAAAGAAGGAAGCACAGGGGTCAGCCGGACATTTGCTAAGCACCTGGAGAGAGAGGGTGTTCTCGGGAGGGTTCTTAAATCTCAGAACTGGGCAAATAGTATGCACCTGGGAAGGTCTTAGAGGTTGTCTCATCTGACCCACCACTGGGTGCAAACTTGAAGCTAAGAGCTGTGCCCATTTCTTGGTGTTCCTAGCACTTGGTATCCATGTTGCATGCTAAGTCTCTTCAGTCGTGTCTGGCTCTTTGCGACCCCATGGACTATAGCCCACTAGGCTTCTCTGTCCATGGGGTTCTCCAGGCAAGAATACTGGAGTGGGTTGCCATGCCCTCCTCCAGGGGATCTTCCCAACCCAGGGATTGAATGTCTCTTACGTCTCCTGCATTGGCAGGCAGGTTCTTTACCACTAGCGCCACCTGCAAGGCCTGGCAAAGACAGGGAGCTCGATAAATGTGGGTTGAATGGATAAAATATACAGACGAGGAAACCAAGGCACAAACGGTGTAGTCGTTGGCCTGGATTCCCAGAGCCACAGAAGGTGGATTTGGGTATCACCCCTTCCTGGTCTCCCCATTCCCTGATCCAAGCCCCCATCCCACTCTGATGCACTCAGCCACATCCCCTGGAGCTGCCAGCCTACCTTCTACGTACAAATCCTTGGCAGCCTCAAGGTATACCCACACTATTGTTTCCACTCTGCTGTCTTAGGATTCATTTGTAAAGTGTGAGTGTTCTCCACCCATCTCAGTAGCCAAATGCCAGGCACGCAGCTGCTCCCCCTGCTCCTTGCAGAGGGAGATGGCCATGTGCTCTGTTATGTTCTATGAGTAAGGCGTGCAAAGCTTCCAGAATCCACATGACTCGCTCTGACAGCATGCAAGGTTCCCTGAGGGCCCCTGGGTGACAGGAAATTAGAAAGTATATTAATTCAGAGAAATAAAACTGTCCCTCTCACCTTGCCTTCAGCTCTGGTCTCCAGGCAGAGACTAGAGGGCAAGAGGCACAACGACCCCCAAACAGCATAAAGTGTGCTTGACTGTTCTCCCTGTTTCTGAACCCCATCAGGTCTCTCCTTTCTGAGTCCATGGAGAGATTCGATTCAGATTCAGGGCTTCTCCTTCCTAAGACGTCCTCTCTGCTTCCCCTCAAAGCCAAATGCAGTTGCTCTGCCTGAGAACTGCCAGAGAACATCTGAGTTGTCTGGAGGTAGGACCTATGTTCCTCAGGGCTCATCATGCAACCCACTTGCACTTTTCATGAGGTGCAAGTGGGCGTCATTCCTTAAAACCCTTGAGAGAAGAGTGGGGATTTCTGTGTTATACTGAATTCTGAGGGCCTCCCGGTGTGACTCAACGGTAAAGAATCCACCTGCAATGCATGAACCATGGGTTCAATCCGTGAGTCGGAAAGATCCCTTGGAGAAGGAAATGGCAACCCACGCCAGGATTCTTGCCTGGGAAATCCCATGGACAGAGGAACCTGTGGCTCCAGTGGTGGGCTCCAGTCTATGGGGTGGCAAAGAGTCGGACGTGACTTAATAAGCAAACAATAACAGCAACAGCAGCAACTACGGGGTTTACATCACTTCCACGTATAGGACAGCTGCTGGCCATCGTGACGTGGGGGTGACTTCCCTGTGTTCACCCAGGTCCTGAAACTGCATAACAGGGTGCAGGCTGGAATTATGCAGAGCACATCCTGCATCTCACAACAGACAAAGCACCAAAGAGTGGAGGAAGGACATGAAATATTTGGAGCCATAAGCCAGTCTGTGGGACATTCTCCCCATTCCATCAGACAAATAACTCTGTAAGCGGAAGATTTATTTTCCATCAATTTCTAGTCAAGACAGAAGTGCTCTCTTATGAGAGATATAATCAGAATAAAGGAAAGTGCATTTCCTAGCAGAAGAGGATAGTCTTTCTTTCAAAGCCAGGCCTCAACTTTAGGTGCCTGGCAGGGTGAGGGGAGTGGGGACAATGCCTTGTTTCCTGTTGCATTTTTTTTTCTCTTTTATTTGCTCCATCTTTTTTCCATGCAAAACTCTTCTTGTCCCTCTGCTCTCTTTATCTGGAACAGGGTTGCTCAGCTTTGCTACTATTGACATTTGGGGCCATAACACATTTGCTGAAAGGTTCATTTGGAAAACAGATGAGAATAGCCAAGACAACTTTGAAGAAGCAAAACGTAACCAGGTATGAGAAGAAAAGAGAAAATCCTCAATAATGAAAGCAGTATGGTGTCGGTCCTTGAACATACAGGAAGACCAAGCAATGGAAGTGGAGACTCAGCAACAGAAGAGTCTTCAGGTGGCGGAAGAAGCCCTAATACGTGGTTATACTCAACAGATGACTCTGGGATCAGTCCCTTTTCCCCTTGAGCTGGGTTTCTGCCCTCCTGCATCAGGGTTTGAAGTTTAACAGAGGCACTGAATGTCATGAGGACCCTTAGACCATCCTAATCCTGTCATCTTCGGGATTCCCAGGTAGCACTAGGGGTAAAGAACCTGCCTGCTGATGCAGGAGATGCAAAATACTTAGGTTCGATTCCTGGGTCAGGAAGATCCCCTGGGGGAGGAAATGACAACCCACTCCAGTATTCTTGCCTGGAGAATCCCATAGACAGAGGAGCCTGTGGGCTATAACCCATAGGGTCACAAAGAGTCGGACACAACGGAAGCAACTTGGCATGCACAAAACCCTCTCATCTTAGAGACGAGGCAGCTGAAATCCAGAGAGTTGCTCCCTTTTCCCACTAATATTGGTGGTGAGATGACATTTTAAAGGATTAGTCAATATCACATTTACTGCTACACACCAGACACGTGGTAGAACCCCTCTGTGGGCATGTTTTTCCTATTCAGAATTGTCCTGGATATTCTGATGTGTTTTATTTTTTTCATATGAACTTTTTGATCAGATGAGTTAAAAAATTGACTTGGTTTCAGTTCTGATCTTGAAGCTTGAACCTAATTCCTCTTAATACTGACGTGTCTGTAAATTAAGATTATAATGCTCCTCTTGCAAGGTTGTTGTTAGAATTCCATGAACTGATACACTGAAGGGTCCTCCACAGGACTCAGCAGGCATTAGATGTTCAATTGTTTGGTGCTTAGTTTCTGAGTCATGTCTGACTCTTTGCGACCCCACGGACTGTAGCCCACCAGGCTCCTCTGTCCATGAGATTTCCCAGGCAAGAATACTGGAGTGGGTTGCCACAAACAAACTATTAGTTCTTTGATGTACAAATAAAGCCAAAACCATCAAGCATTGCTGTAATAATTTCACCTAAAAGCAAGTCACTTCTAAGATACAGTTTCCATATCTGCATTGGATTCAAAAGTAGGACATTCTGTACCATCGAATGTGGTTAAACATCATGTCCCAGTAGGAGCACTGAACTGTAGGGAAGAAACCCTGAAAAACTTTCTGCGGATGCGGTTAAAATTCCAGGCGCAGGAGGAAGAGGCAGAAAATTGTCCATACATCTCCTCTGATTCAGAAAAACATGAGCTAAAGCAGGAAGCTTAATTCCTATTGTTGGGAGCAGCAGGGACTATTAGGGCTGTGTGTGCTGAATATATTTTTTGCGTATTATCTTGTAAAGAGTGGCACATTTGGCTTCATAACAGTGAGATCAAGCATAGCAAATTTACTTAAATTCTTAGAGTGCATTACAGAACAGAACAGCCTTTCTATGTATTTCACCCCTAGAAAAGGCTTTAATAACCTCTCTGCTGCATTCTTTGAGTAAAAAGCAATGGGTAAAGAGTGTGAGTGGATTTGACGAATTACAACTTGTCTTGAGTGTAGGACAACTCTTTCAGTTACTGTAAAAGGAGAAAACTAGCAATTCCTGTGAGTGAAAAGTCTGGTGTAGCTTGGGAAATAAAGCTGAGCTTGCCGTCTTGCCTAAGAAGACTTAACAACCCTGACTGTGGAATCCAGTGCTCACCTGAACAGGTGCCCACGGGATTGGAGAGTGGGGAGTGTTCTATGCAAACAGAAGGAATAAAGACAGATTTCTGAACCTCAACTTTGAGTGACTGTGAGGCACGGGTGGGGGCCCAGCCCATTGGCAGGGCTTAATGTGTCCTTGATTCTTTGGAGCTTAGGATGGGTTAGGTTGTAATCTCTAGCACATCACTTCTGACCTCTCTCCAGACGAAAATGAGATCTAAAGTAAGTGAGAGTCAGAATGCAGGCAGACATGAAATACTGGCTCAGAGGAATTTTTTTTTAATATCTATTTATTTGGCTGTGCCAGGTCTTAGTTATGGCACATGAAATCTCTAGTCACGGCATGTGGAATCTTTAGCTGTGGCATGTGGGATCTAGTTCCCTGACCAAGGATCGAACCTGTGCCCCCTGCACTGGGAACTTGGAGTCTTAGCTACTGGACCACCAGGGAAGTCCGTAGCCCAGAGGAATCTTCATAGAGGCAGGAACATGGCAGAACCCGAGTCCCTGGGACTTTATTGCCAAAGGTTTGCTGGCATCTTCGTCCGGATCCTTAAAGTAGCGATATGGCTCTCTTTAGAGAGGATGAACTGCCCAAGCAGCCAGAGGTCGAAGGGAGGTCCAGCAGACCAGCCTGGACATCATTGTCCTGGTCCTCCCTGAGTTCTTCCATTCGGATAAAGGATACTTTAGCTCAATAAAGAATACTTTAGCTTATCCTACAACTGGAAGACTCTGGGATAAAAAAAAAAAATCACTTTCTCTATCACTATTGACAATGGCTCAAGGTTTGCAGGAATTTTCCATTTAGGGAGGACTGGTTTTTTTTTAACTTGGTGAAGGTGAATCACTCAGAGAACTTGAGGCTGCCTAGGTCAGCAGTTCAGTCTCGACACACTAGAAGATCCTGGGGAGCTTTAAAAAAAACATGCCATTGCCTACGGAGATGCAGATATAGAGGATAGACTTTGGGACATGGTGCAAGAGGGAGAAGGTGGGATGATTTGAGAGAGTAGCATTGAAATATATACAGTACTGTATGTAAACTTGCCAGGGGGAATTTGCTGTATGACACAGAGAACTGAAAGCCAGTGCTCCGTGACAACCTAGAAGGGTGGGTGTGGGGGTATGTGGGAGGGAGCTTTAAGAGGGAGGAGGCATATGTATACCTATGGCTTATTCATGTTGACTTTTGGCAGAAATCACAATATTGTAATTATCCTCCAATTAAAACTAAAATAAAAAAAAATTTTAAATGCCATTGCCTGCTGGGCTCTACCCTGGGAGATTCTGATTTCGACGGATTAGGGTGGGGCCCAGAGCAGCCAGAGCTTCTGAAAGTTCTGCAGGCATGTCCAGTGCACACTGACTCTGGCTAGATAAAGGGTGACGAGAGCCTCTGGAGGGAGAGAGAGGGAAGCACTGCTCGCCACACGTGTAAACGCCAGCCCAGCAGCCCCTGATTTGCAGCGCCAGGGAAATGTGTTTATTTTGCAGCTAATGGAGACAATCGATGATCCCTGAAATTTTTACTAAGAAGCCCTGAGTGTCCCCATTTACTGAGAACCAACTAGTGCCATTTAAGACTATAGCCTGAGAATAAAGGGTGAGCAGGGGGAAGGAAGGTCAGAGAGAAGTGATGTCTGGGGAGGAGTGTTCAGTAATCAACATGTCGTCCCCAGCCCAGTGACTCAAAAGACAAACGGGACCTCTGTATTCACCAAGTACGCTTCCCTAGGGCAGCGTGCTCCCCCACTGTCCACACAGACCACTTTGAGCAGCTTCTCCTAGTCTTCCTTCTAATCCCTTGTCCATACTTTTTCAGATTCTGTCACTTCCCTTCTCTCTTTCTGAACCTCAAAATCTGAATCGGCTTAGATCAACAACAGATGGGAACCACAACATTAACTCTTTGTGGTAAGTTGCATTGGGGAAAGAATCTGTGCCCTTCCTCCATAATGATTACCCCCACCGCGGCCATGGAAAACGCCTCCTGGGTCCACTTTAGGTCTCCTTCTCCCCTACCTTCCCCTCACACGCTGGGGAGGGAGGCAAGGTATTTACTGCACAGAGGAAAAAGGATGTACACAAACCAGTATCTAAGAGAGAGGCAAGGAGACCGAACTACTCAGGCAAACTTTCTCCATTTTCAGCGTTTGGATACATTGCTCCTTCCTCCCTGGAGAAGAAACAGCCATGAGGCTGAAAAGAAGGATGGGAAGTTTACTTCCAATAATAAGAAGAAGGCAGTGGTCCCCTCCTACAGTGGCAGCTCTGTTCACTGTGCTTTGCCCAGAGGGCTGCCTTGGGGGCAAGTGGAAGCATCTGCTGGAAGAACAGAAGGAACAGACTCCTGAGGGATTTGCATGAGAAGAAAAGAATATAAATCCCACTCCTGGGCATATACCCAAAGGAAATCATCATTCAAAAAGATGCTTGTACCCCAAATGGTCACAGCAGCACTATACCATAGCCAGCACATGAAAGCAAGCTATATGTCCACCAAACAGAGGGAAGGATAAAGAAGATGTGGTATGTATGTACAATGGAATATTACTCAGCCATAAGAAGGAACAAAACTGGGTCATCTGTAGAGACGTGGATGGACCTAGGGACGATCACACAGAAGTAAGTCAGAAAGGGAAAAACAAATATCCTGTATTAACACATATATGTGGAATCTAGAAAAATGGTACAGATGATCTTATTTGCAAAGCAGAAATAGAGACACAGACGTAGAGATCAGACATATGGATACCAAGGAAGAACGGGTGCTGGTGGGAGGAACTGGGAGACTGGGATTGCCGCACATACACCACTGACACTATGCATAAAAAAGATAACTAACAAGAACATACTGTGTGGCTCAGGGAGCTCTACCTGAATGGGAAGGAGGTTCAAAAGCGAGGGGATATGTGTGTAACTATGGCTGATTCACCTGATGGCTCAGATGGTAAAGAATCTGCCTACAATGCAGGAGGTTTCTGGATTGGAAAGATCCCCTGGAGAAGAGAATGACAACCCACCCCAGTATTCCTGCCTGGAGAATTCCATGGACAGAGGAGCCTGGTGGGCTACAGTCCATGGGGTCGAAAAGTGTCAGACGCAACTGAGCAACTAACAACACCTGGCTGATTCATTTTGCTGTACAGTAGAAACTATCACAACATTGTAAAGCAATTATACTCCAATAAAAATGAATTTTTAAAAAAGAAAGGAAGATCTTCTAAGTAGTGGCAGCAAAAGAGAAAAAAAAAAAGATTATACTACTGTCCTTTCCAGGACAGAACAGCAATCCCTCCTCTTGATGGAGGCCTGCTAGTAAGTGGCACTTCTAGCGATGGGGTACCCACGAGTGAGATAAACTGAAAGAAATCGGTCTGTGCTCGGAGTTCAGTAGCCCGGGAAACGCACGCCCTCCCTTCATTCAGCTCCAGAAACATCTATGTTGGGGAGGGGCCTGGGATGAGGGAGCTGTGGCAGCTCTCAGGAACCATCGTCTGTGGCCACAAAGGGAAAGCCAACCTCACAGCACCCATTGGTTGGCCGTTCAGCATGACTGCACGACAAGCCATTCTTCCTTTCTCCAGTGTAATATTAACTCAGCCTTTAAATGATCATTTGGGGCTTTAAATGGTACGGTGGTTCTTAAAGAAACGTTTCATTTTTCTGTTCCTAAATGACTTCTCCTGCTCAAGACTGAAACTGCCACGTTACTAAAACCACTTCTTTCCAGATGGGAGGGGAACTATGGATTTTAACAGAAAGGAGGCTGCCTGATTGTTCAGCAGTTAAGAATATATATATATATAATTCTGTGCAGGCTTTCCCTTCCCCCTTTCCCTGTGTCTTTGGTGTAAGAGAAAGGCTGGAGCTTGTATTCAACACCCTCCCTCTCAAAACAAGGGCATCCCTTGTGACTCAGATGATAAAGAATTTGCCTTCAGTGCAGGAGACCAGGGTTCAATTCCTGTGTTGGGAAGATCCCCTGGAGAAAGGACTGGCAACTCATTCCAGTATTCTTGCCTGGAAAATCCCATCGATGAAGGAGCCTGACCGGCTATAGTCCATGGGGTCACAAAGAGTTCAGACACGAATGAGCAACTAACGTTCTCAAAACAAAAGTCTTTGTCATAGACAAATCTTCACTTGTGGGGCAGCTCCTACACCCGGACCCTACTCTGCTTCCCTCACTCATCCCTTCTCTCTTTTTTTCTTCCTTCCTTCTTTTTTCTGCCCACAAGACAGTACTTTTTGAACTGTGTACCAGTAGCCATGCTGAGCCTCGTGATTTCACAGGGAATATCCCTTGACTTCATGGAGGTTCAGTTCAGGGACCAGAGATTAAGTTTCTTGGCAAAGTCATCAGAGCCTTTCAATTCTCTCTTTACTTAAAAGAGAAGAGCAGTTTGGAGACAGTGGGAAGCTCTGCCCCTCACCAGAACCAAACGCGCAGGCCTCTCTCCTCCCACAAGTAAAAGCAAACACCAGTGCAGGCTGAGTTGAAAGTCCCAGCTGATGCAGTGGCTGGTGGAGGGAAGGCAGTGGTGGAGTATGGTGGGGAGGTCGGCTGCCCTCTCTAGAGCCCTCTAACCCCATCTTCTGTCCCAGTGATTCCAGGTGAGGCGGACTTGACCTCGCAAATGTGTCTCGGGACCTGGCTCCAGTCAACAACTAGACTCCCTGCCTCCCTTGGCACGCATCCTCCTCCCCTTCACCCCTTCCTTTCTCCACCCCCTACAAGCCAACTCGCCCTCCAACAGCATCGAGCCCAAGGCCACACTAGTTGGTGTTCCCATACCCGCAGAGGCTGCGATGCTGACGTGGGTGCCACCATTAACCTATGCCCCAATCAAAAGAATCCAGAAGCTCACAGCGTAGCTGAGCCAACTTCTCATGAGCTGATTTCTCAGTGTTCTGGAAACGTTGCTGTGAATCTTCTTCCATGCTTCTCATTAGGCAACTGACCCACGAGGGTGCTAATTATGAAAAGCCCCATCTTCACTCTCCCAAGCATCTCTGACAGCAGGGATGACATCTGGTTTCCAGGGTGTGGTGCTGAAATACGGACCCAGGAGGGCACCTGGGCAAGGTCTCAGGTAGACACAGGGCTGGAGGGACAGTGAGGAGGCCACCCTGGGGACACACAGACCCAGACAGAGGACAGCAAGGTGGTGGGACATCTGCCCAGGACCAAACTCATCCCCCAGTTGTATTTTGTTTGCCCTGCAGTGTTTGGGGAGGTTTTGAATTACATTTCAGTGTTCAAAAATCAGAAAGTCTCCCTTACAACTTTGAATTTCCAGCACCTTTGGAAAACTCAGAAGATGGGTCGTGTCTGAGTAGATTGTAAAGTGGTTTTTGGCTCCCTGTCGGCAGACACGTGCTCTCAAGTTTGCCACAATCCCCACCCAGCCCTTTTACCTGCTCGAGCTGTAGGCCGCACTTAGCTTGCCCATGAAAACTGTCAGCTGCAGGGACTGTTCTGATTCCTCCTAACGCCAGATGTTCCAATCTGTCACATCTTTGTGCTTCACTGCACCTTGCCTGTAACGGGGAGCATCTTATTTACCTCTTGTATGAAATTAACCAGCCTTACAAATGACTGCCATTCCCTGCGCCTTTCCCTCATGGAGGAGCCTGTAGGCTGCAGTCCATGGGGTCGCTAGGAGTTGGACATGACTGAGCGACTTCACTTTCACTCTTCACTTTCATGCATTGGAGAAGGAAATGGCAACCCACTCCAGTATTCTTGCCTGGAGAATCCCAGGGATGGGGGAGCCTGGTGGGCTGCGGTCTATGGGGTCGCACAGAGTCGGACACGACTGAAGTGACTTAGCAGTAGCAGCAGTAGTGAGTTAGTAATGGTGGTTAGAGCATCAGTGTTTGTAAGTGCTTTACTCTTAAAACTCTCAGAGGGACTACCCTGGTGGTCCAGTGGTTAAGAATTCGCCTTGTAATGTAGGGGATGTGGGTTTGATCCCTGGTCGGGGAACTAGATCGCACATGCCATGGAGCAACTAAGCCCACGCACCACAACCAGCACAGCCCACATGCTCTGGAGCCCGTGCTCGGCAACTAGAGAGTCCAGACGTCGAAACGAAAGACCCCACGTGATGCCACGAAAATCCCACATGCTGCAACTAAGACCCAAAGCAGCCAAATAAATAAAGACTTTACAAAACTAATCAGAGCAGCACCAAAGTTCCCCTTGAACTAACTTTGTATTATTCTCAGTCACTTGTATTTCAATAAGCTTTCAAAGGGAGAGAGGACAGGGATGAGCTAAAGCCAGGATGTAGGATGGGCACAGGTATTTCAGTAGCATTTGCTATGTTACAACAGGTGCAGGGTTGAGACCTACAGGTATAAAGAGTTGGTTTCATTGCCTGAATGGAGAAGAATATTCCTTACAACTTCAGGGGCAAGCAGAGCGGGTTGATTGGACTCCCAGGAGACAGTACCAGGAGACGAGGGGAGCCAATTCCACCATAAGAATCCAAGATTGGAGTTTTGAGAGCAGGAGAAAGGTGGCTTCATCTCACACAGGGCTAGGTCTGCCCTTAGGTGAGTCCCACACATGGTCTGTCTGAGAACATGCAGTCCAGCTCAGGTGAGGTTAAGAGCGAGAAAGTCAAGGATCTATATATCGAAGTCCTCAGGCAGATAAAGGCAGAGTAAGGCCCCCGTCTGATTGTCCGCAGCCATCAAGTCCCCATCTTGCCCCATCCGTCCTGTTCACCTCACTGTTTCTCCTGCTCAGCCAGAACTCTTTGAGAGAAGGAACAAACTTCTATATCGGTCTGCAAACATCTGCCTCCCAGTCCTGTGAACATGCCTGGCTTCTAGCGAGCATCAGATCAATATTAACCTACTTTCCTGGCTTCATTTCCTGTAACTTTAACTCACTCAATTTCAACTCACTTCGACTGTGGGCATAAGAGGAGTTCTGCTGCTCCCCTTTCCACCAAACTCCTTGAAAGAATAGTCTAGACTCACTGGCTCTGATGTCTCGTCTCCTTTTTCCTCTTAAACCCACTCCAGTGAGGTTTTGCCCCAATCATTGCATCAAACCGGTTCTGAACAAAGTTATTGCTAAATCCAAAAGGGAGCAGAGAAAGTAGATGGTTACTGGTGGGAAGTTTGGGGCCAACAGGAGGTTTTATCATTCAGATGGACTAAGATCCAGTAGGCTTGTCTACTAATGGAAGTGATCCAATAGAAAAGGATGGAAAGAGAGGGTCCAGGATTGCTGTGTGATGTCACAGCGTTGAGGGGAAGCAGTAGAATGAACGTGTGAGGCCGTGATTGGCATGTAGGGCTTACTGGCAGGTCCTCTATACACATGGGCAAGAAGGCAGAGCATATCTATCCAGGAAAATAGGAGAGGGAGTACATTTAGGGATGGGAGGCTGAGGAAACCCTCTTCCTATTGCTTCATTTTCCCTGGGAGAGAGGAAGCAAGATATGGACAGGTGAGGGAGGTTGGGAGACTCTGAGGGAAGAGAAGGTTTCAAATAGAATCTTGGATGAAGGAGAGTGAAAAACTAGGGAAATATGGTGGGACTGCTGGAGGCATTAAGTTTGCAGCTATGCATCAAAATAAGAGTGATTCAGCTTTGTTGTGACTGTGGTTTTATTTAACTCACAGCTGATGGCTGCAGGCACAGAGCAGAGAAAGTAACACAAGGTGAAATGACAAGGCTGTCAAGGGCACATGCGAGGGAGTGAAAATAGTGTTCAGCCATGGAATTTACACCAGATGGGAGGGAAGCAGTAACAACACAAGGGTAAGAGAGAAGGGGTGGGATCAATGGACGGAGTGTCCCTGTGAGATAGAAACTGGATACTAGATAGAGTGGGTGGAAAACAGGAGGTGGTGGTCAGAGACAGTTGTATGAAACAGAGATTATGGACAACTGCAGAGATTGGGAATGTCAAGGCCATGTGAGTCAACAGTCAAAGGAGAGTGGAAGAGAAGCTCGAAGGGAGGAGAACTTCAGAACTGAGAATATTATCTCAGGGTATGTGGATATCACCAAGAATTGAGATGAGAGTTGGAGAGGACGCAGGACACAAAACTGTCAAGAAAAGAGCAGAGAGCCCAGAGGAGCTGGCAGAGGAAAGGAGCACTGGAGGGTGGGGACTGATGCAGCTTAATGGCAGAACAAAACCGGGCTCGTAATGACCGTGGGAGGAGGGCTGGTCTGGAAGCAAACACTAGGATCAGGAGGCCCAGAGTTAGGAGGGAGAAGATCGGGGAGAAAATAGTCATCAGCAAGGAAGCTGCAGAGGGAACTGGCCTCAGCGAGAGCCAGGTTCCCATCAGAGCAAGAAGAAAGAGGGACCCTCCCTCTCCCCACATCCAGAGAAGATGCTGAGGACATAGAGGATTTTGCTGATGATGAACCAGGAATTGTAGAAATCACAGTAGACAGTTTCTATGAGTGGGGGCGGGGTAGGAAATATAGTAAGTCCCCTACATATGAAATGAGTTCCATTCTAAAAGCACATTCACAAGACCGCTTTGTTCATAAGTCCAACAGAGTTAGCCTAGTTACCCAACTTTTACAGATAATGCCAGACATGCAAATTAACTTCTATGACTAGACATGTGAACGCATGTTAGCATCTTTGAAAGTTCAAAACTTGAAGGTTTATATGCAAGGACTTACTGTACAATAGCAAAGTAGAGCATCTTTAGGGATTCCATGAGCTAGAGGTAAGATCTGGGAACCTAGGCTTTGTGTATGATGGATGTGATCAGAGAAAGGAAGAGAGGAGATGAGTATGAAGGACTCAGGCAGTAGCAGAGGGATCCAAAGTGTGGGAACCTAGAGAAGGATGGGTCTGGGGCTAACTCTGGATTCTGTCATTGGACATGAGAGGTTTAGGGAAGCCTTCCTCTAGAACCTGAAGCCTCCTCCTCAGCCCCCATCAATGGCTGATAGGTCTCCTGGGAAGATGAGGTCCTAGATGCCATGTGTAGAACTCACTTTGGACTCCCATTGAAGGAGACTGTGGCCTTGCCTCATTTTCCTCATGTGAAAAATGAGGCATAATCATAACTATGTCATGAAGTTGTTATGAGAAGAAATGCAAAAATAATGAATGTACAAAGCTTGGCACATTTTAGAGTCTCTGATGGTTCCCCTACCCTTAATCACAGCTCCACCAAAAAAAAAAAAAGGCATTAAGAAATGATGGAAGAGTTATGTTTAGTGAGGATAACGTGGAGCTGAGTGGACCCTGGGCTAAGTGCCTGCTTTCTGCAGGTACACACTTGGAGGGCCAAAGAGCTGGCTCCATCCACAGGCTCCTGGTCTCCAAATAGAAGCTAATCAAAGTGCCCAGGAGGAATTAATCGGTCTCTATAGGACTGGTCAAAGAACCCACACTTTTAAAGTGACATAAATTCCAACTGGTGGCTTACTAAATCTTGTTGATTGATTGGGAAGGCGGCAAGGGGCTGGAGCCTGGCTGATGGCTCTGTATTGATTGTGGCTTTTAGCCAAGTTATTAAGTGGCTGGAGAAAAGGGGTTGGATGGCAGAGACCCACATTCTCTCTCCACCCTCTCCTTCCCCAACGTTTCAGCTTAAATCACAGCATTTCCCAAAAGGGGGTTAGCTCTTGCGGACTACATTAAAGCAAGATGGCCTTTAGTGCACGGATCAGATTTTCACGCGCCACGTGGGGTGCCTGGGCTGGTACTCAGAGCAGCTCTCCCTTCACTTAGAAACCTGAGAGGAGCCTGTGTGGCTTGTGCATTTTGAGAAAGAACAAAGAAGTCACCTTCAGAAAGCGCTCCATGGATCTTTGGCCTCCGGGAGTCTGGAAATTAAGATGTACAAAATGCTGCGCCCAGAAAGTTCCTCTTTCTGGGTCAGGAGGAAATCAATTTATCCATGGGATTTTTCCTTTCAACAGCACTGGCTTCTGTTCACTTGAGTGCATGCACGCATCAGTTGCTCCATTGCGTCTGACTCTTTGCGACCCCACGGACTGTAGCCCACCAGGCTCCTCTGTCCATGGGACTATCTAGGCAAGAATACTGGAGTAGGCTACCATTTTCTTCCTCCAAGGGATCTTCCCAACCGAGGGATCAAACCTGTGTCTCCTGTGTTCCCTGCATTGCAGGCGGATTCTTTACCTGATGAGCCATCAGGGAATGTCTACTTAGCATTGATAAAAATCTATATATCTATCAGGAAATGAACAAAGGGATAAATATCACTGCATGTGAAGTAGAAGCTAGAACTGGCTTGGACATTTTCACACACAGGCTATCAAGTTGGTCTCCACATGAGTCGATGACACTAGAACAGTCTCACACTTCTCCTGATAAACTCCATGGGCTTGTTATCTTGTTTCCTCAGGGCTTTCTGGTTTATCCAGATGGAGAGGACATGTCCAGATCCTCTCCTATAATCACAGTAAGTCTGGTATCTAGATAACAGAGCTACAAAGCATCTTGCCCCCGGGGTCTCCGCATGGGGAGGGAGCCCTCCGCTCATTGCAGAAAGATTCCTCCTTTGCTGAGGGTGAGTGTGTAAAGAAAAGATAACAAGTGTTCTGTGAAGGGGACCCTGCTCATCTGGGAGAGGGAGCCAGGGGCCCAAGCACAAGAGGATCCCCTTCTCCAAGCCCCTGCCTCTTTGTCGCAGCTGAAAGACCCTTGACCTTCACACGCAGAGCAGCTGTGTGTGTATGCTCAGCCACCCAGGCATGTCTGACTCTTTGCGACCCCATAGACTGTAGCCCGCCAGGCTCCTCTGTCCATGGGATTTCCCAGGCAAGAATACTGGAGTGGGCTGCCATTTCCTCCTCCAGGGAATCTTCCTTACCCAGGGACTGAACCCAAGTCTCCTGCATTGGCAGGCAGATTCTTTACCACTGAGCCACCTGGGAAACACTTGTAGAGTGGTCACTTGTCATGCTGAGTCCAGCCCCCGGGCACAACTTTACAGGCCCAGAGGACAGAGTGGAAGGGAGGTGATTCACACTCAGGAAAATTCAGATGGAATAAGATGGAAAAGAGTTGGGGCTGAACAGCAGGTGGACTTGGGGATAAAGCCTTAGCTATTTCAACTGCACAGTCTGCCCTTTGGATTTCCAGTCATTTATGGCCTCACAAGGCTCCTGGAGCCAAGGGTAATGGGAAAAAAAAATACAGAAGGATTAAGTCACTGAGCCCAGAACATTCTCCAGGATAGATCACATCTTGGGTCACAGATCAAGCCTCAGCTAATTTAATAAAATTGAAATCATATCAACCATCTTTTCTTACAACACTGTGAGATTAAGATATCAATTATAGAAAAAAACTGAAAACCACAAACACCAGGCGGCTAAAGAGTATGCTGCCAAGTAACCGAGAGATCACTGAGGAAATCAGAAAAATTCCTAGAAACAAATGACAACAAAAACACAGTGACCCAAAACCTATGGAGTGCAGCAAAAGCGGTTCTAAGAGGGCAGATAATAGCAGTATAAGCCTACCTCAAGAAACAAGAAAAATAGTCTCAAACAACCTAGCTTTACACCTAAAGCAAATAGAGAAAGAGGAAAAAAACAAAAAAACCAAACTTAGTAGAAGAAAAGGAATTGTAAAGATCAGAGCAGAAATAAGTGAAAAAGAAATAAATAAAACTAACAGTAAAGATCAATAAAACCAAAAGGGAGGAGAGGATAACAAAAGCTTCTAGGAGGGACAGCATTGAGCAGGGGATATCTACTGCTGAGCAAATGCCCACCCAACTTTCTCTCATGGCAGGCAACCTAAATTCAGGGGTAGCCTTTTTGTTCTTAGGAGAGAATTGGGATTAGAAGAACAAAGACCTTTAGGGTGACCGCTTGCTGACAGGAGAGAGTCTTCCAACTGGCAGAGGAGGGAGGTGGGGCTGGAGGGCATGGCAGAGCCGTATCCTACCAGGAAGGGTTGGGGCCAGAGCCCTGAGCAGCCCGGGTCTCCATGTGCCCAATGTCACCACACCAGCCTAGCATGCAGTCGACCAGTCAGAGCTGTTGTCACCAGGAACACAGGGGTGATGGTGTAGCTTAGAATCACAGAGCTCGTCCTGCGCCTGCTGGCGCAGTCCAGGCAGGGGGAAAACCAGTAAAGTCCAGGAAGGGAGGCTCGGTGGAGAGGCAGAGGAAAGGACTGTGCCTTTCATTTCTCTATTTTCTGTATCCTCAGCGCTTAGTGCACAACTGGCTTGATCAGACGGATCCAGTTCAACCCTTGCTCTGAGACTCTCTCTGTGTGAGCCTGGATTGAGTCTTTACATATCTGAGACTCAGTTTTCCCACATGTGCAATGGGACTGACATTTTGTGTGTGTGATAAAATACACATAGCATAATATTTACCATTTTAAAGTGTACCTATAACCCAATGGCATTTAGTATGCTTATAGTATGGCACAATTATTCCTACTATTTCAGTCCCGAACATTTCACATCAGGTGGCCATGATTACAATGGATGGCTACATTCATATGATACTCTAGGCCCAGTAACACAAGTCTCTGGTGACAGAGATCAGAGCGGGAATTGCTGTGAGGCAGAATTGACTCGATGGAGCACAGAGAACCTGCTGACATGAAGGAAATGTTCTCTGTCTTGCTGAGGTGTGGGCTCCATGAGTAGATACAGGTTCAAAACTCATGTCAAAGGATGGGGCTAAGATCTGTACATTCACTGTTGATAAATTTTATCTGAGCACAAAATAAAAAGCAATGGCAAAGAATTATAAAGAAGCACCTGATGGGGAAGTAGGTGACATTTCCTGGAAAAAAGGTCAGATTTCTAGTTGGTTCTACAGGATCACGGAGGCAGAGACACCATCAAAGTTTGCCTGCCTGCCTAGCTTGCTTTCATCTGTGTCCATATAAGGCAATGTGACCCCAAAAAAGAAAGAAAGTAGATGTGGCTCAGTCATGTCTGACTCTTTGCAACCCCATGAACTATAGCCTGCCAGATCCTCTGTCCATGATGGAAGTCTCCAGGCAAGAATACTGGAGCGGGTTGTCATTCCCTTCTCCAGGGGATCTTCCCAACCCAGAGATTGAACCCAGGTCTCCAGCACTGCAGGCGGATTCTTTACCATCTGAGCCACCAGGGTAGCCCTCTACAAGGCTAACAATCGCTCTCGGTAATACCGGGGGTTCCCAGGTGGCACTAGTGGTAAAGAACCTGCCTGCCAATGGAGGAGATCCCTTGGAAGAGGGCATGGCAACCGACTCCTGTATTCTTGCCTGGAGAATCCAATGGACAGAGGAGCCTGGAGGGCTACAGCCCATCAGGTCACAGAGAGTCGGACAAAACTGATGTGACTTAGCATGCGTGCACTCTGTAACAGCAGGTCCTGGGAACCACCATCCACTCATTAGCAGAGACTGTAGAGGGTTATGCAAGTCTGGCTCACAGGACATCAGCCATTCCTGAAACACATCCACCAGCACCACTCTGGAATGAGGGCAGATGGCGTTCTGCTGATGAAAGTGCAAGACGTCAAGAAGGAAACTGCCAGATCTGACATCATCCATCTAAGAAGGTGTGAAGTAAATAAATGAATAACAATAACATCAATGGGAGCAACACTGAAGTAGACAAGGTGCTGATTTCATGTGAATTCCCCAGCAGCAGCAAAGTGAGATTAGAAAGAACATCATTTAAGAGCCAGCGAGCAAACGCACCTCCACATCAGCACATCACAGCCCCAGCCTCGCCCCGGGGCCGTGCAGGGAATGGTGATGCCTCATTCCTATTCTCCGAGGCTCCAAAGCGGCTCAGGAAGAGGCTGGAGCAAACACCAGCTGCTCAGGCTCTGCCCCCACCCCTCTTGTCCTCATCCTTGTGGCTTTGCTCAAAAGTTGCAATCGAGATTACAATATCATGACCCTGTTTGTAAGCTCCAATAGTAGTTATTCTCACCTTAAAAAGAAAGACCGTTTAAATAAAAATGCAAAAGTGAACTTTTCCCTAGGAAACCTACCGAACTGGTGAGCTTGCTAGGTACAAGCTCAAAACAGAGAATCTGGAAACAGACCACATAGGTGGAGGCTGGTCCTGAGCCAGAATTTCAGACTCCCTGAGACCAGGGCCCACTCCACTCCCTGTTGCCACTTTCACGTCCTGAAGGCGTCTCCATGACACTCCAAGATAGAGCTACCGTTTACTTATTCCTGAAATATCAGCACAACTATGCAAGTATCTGGTGCTCATAAAATACGATCTCTGCTTCCAGTGCCAACTAAAAATATATCTACTAGTGCATTCTAAGTTACTTCAGTCATGTCTGGCTCTGTAACCCCACGGACTGTAGCCTGCCAGGTTCCTCTGTCCATGGGGTTCTCCAGGCAAGAACACTGGAGTGGGTTGCCATTTCCTCCTCCAGGGAATCTTCCCAACCCACGAATCAAACTCACACTTCTAATGTCTCCTTCACTGGCAGGCAGGGTTTTTTGTTCTGTTTTGTTTTGAGCCACCAGGAAAGCCCCTGAATATATATTTGAGGAACTCCCCAAAATCAAGGCAACTTGAACACAAACATGTAACTGTACAGCTTCTTCTTCATCACTGGTCTCCCAAATCTCAATTAAAAGTATCAAAGAAGTACCAAATATAGGGAAATCAACTCTGAAAATTCGTTGGGAGGACTGATGCTGAAGCTCCAATACTTTGACCACCGATGCAAAAAGCTGACTCATTGGAAAAGACCCTGATGCTGGGAAAGACTGAATGCAAAAGGAGAAGAGGGTGGCAGGGTATGGTTAGAGGTAGAAGAAGATGGTTAGATAGTATCACTGACTCAATGAACATGAATTTGAGCAAATTCCAGGAGATAGTGGAGGACAGAGGAGCCTGGCATGCTACAGTCCATGGGGTCACAAAAAGTTGGACATAACTTAGACTGAACAACAGCAACAAGAGGAAAATTACATCTGGAAGGTGAGAGAGAATGTCACACACACGCCATTCACTCTGTAAGTTGTAGGCATTGAGTGAAGTACTGCGCTGTGTATTGAAAACATTCTGATATTCCTGCTAGATGTGTAGAGAAAACATGAGCCACATGGACATGCCTGGGATCTGCTAATGAATAGTGACTTTGACACCCTTTCATCCATTGTGAGCTCCCTGACACATACTTACACAGAGTCTCTAACAATTTTTTACTGTCTCACTTTAAAAAAATACATGAAAATAATTGAAAGCAGGGATTCAAATAGATGTGTGTACACTCATGTTGATGGCAGCATTATTCACAGAAGTAAAACATGGAAGCAACCCAGGTGTCCATCAGCGTGTGAATGGATAAACAAAATGTGGTGTAGACAGCCAATGGATTATTGATTATTCAGTTTTTACAAGGTATGAAATTCTGACACCTGCTACAACATGGATGAACCTTAAAATAATTGTGCTGTTGTTGTTCAGTTGCTAAGTCGTAGTCGTGTCCAACTATTTACGATCCCATGAACTGCAACATGTCAGGCTTCCCTGTCCTTCACTGTGCCCCAGAGTTTGCTCAAACTCATGTCTATTGAGTCACTGATACTATCTAACCATCTCATCCTCTACTGCCCTCTTCTTTTGCCTTCAATCTTTCCCAGAATCAGGATCATTATATGATTTATGTATGATTATAAAATCATTATACTAAGTGAAATAAGTCAAACACAAGAGGACAAACATTGTATGATTCCACGTATATGCCATATTTAGAACAGTCAAATTAATCAGAAAACAAAATTGAATAATGGTGACAGGAGCTGAGGAGGGAGTTATGGTTTAATAGGTACAGAATTTCAGTTTGGGGTGACGGAAAAGTTCAGGAGATGCCTAGTAGTGATGGTTGCCCAACAACGTGAATTTACTTAATTCCATTGAATTGTATACTGGAAAAAAATACCTAATATGGTACATTTTATATTAAGTATATTTTGCCACCATAAAAAGACATGGCCAGCAGAGGATAAGCAGACACTTGAGAAAGGCCTCTAAAAGAAAAAGAGCAAAACAAATAAATATAAACAAGAAACCTGGATGATACAGAGATGACTCAAGGAGCAGAAGAAAAATCTATAAATAGTATCTTTAGTGGAATGAAAGGAGACATCACCCCTATAAGCGGCATATTATGCATAGAACAGCAAACTACCCAAATGATCATTTCAAAAACAAAGAACAAACTTTTAGAAATCAAAATATTTGATAACAAAAATTTAATAACAGTATATAAAGTTGGAGAAATAGTCAAGAAATGGACCAAAAGATCAAGAGGTAGAAAACAGTGGAGGAAGGAAAAGAGTATTTTTCAGAAATGATGATATGTAAATAATTGGACTTTGAAACAGAGAAAACAAAGAAAAGGAAATCATCAAAGGAAATAATAGGAAAGCATTTTTCAGAACTGAAAGCTCTAAGCGTCCAGATTGAAGGGGCTCATAAAATACTCCGCAAGATGAATAATAAAAAGCCAACCAAGGCACACTGTTTTGAAATTTCAGAACTTCAGGGATAAAGAAAGGAGTCTAAAAATACCCAGAAAGAAAAAACTAATATGTCATATGCTAAGGCTAAGAAATCAGAACCACAACAGGCCTCTTAAAAGCAACATCAGACACTAGAATATAATGGAGCAAAACCTTCAGAATTTGGGGGGAAATTTTACTGTCAACCTGGAATTTTATACCCATCTAAATCATAAATTCAATATGAGAAACAGTGCAAATGCTTTAAGACATATATAAAGACTCAAAACTTGCTCTTGCCTTTCAGTGTTTCTTAGAAATCTACAAGAATAAAAGGAAAGCAGTAAACAACACAGGAATGGAAGGAGTCGCAGGATGACAGCTGTGCTTTACAGATTAATGCAGGCTCACGTTCTGCAAGCAGGCTTTTACGTCCCCATTTTTCTTGACATCTAAGCAGCAACCAGTTGCATTACCTCATCTAATCTTCTCAATGGACCCTATAAAGAAGACATGATTTTTCAATCCACATGGCTTATGGGGTAGATGGGCTACATGTCAGGAGCAGACCTAGTTTTAAGAGGAAGGGAAAATTTTCTTTTTGAGATACTTACATTCCAATATTCATAACACACTATTCCAAAACATCAAAACAACCTAAGTATCCATCAAAAGATGAAAGGATAGGGAAGACATGGTACATACACACAGTGGAATATTAGTCTTTAAAAAGAATGAAGAAATGCCATTTGCAGCAGCGTGTTTGGACCTAGAGATGATCGCACTAAGTGAGTTAAGTCAGAGCAAGGCAAATATCATATGACTTCACTTACATGTGGAATCTACAAAACAGTACAAATTAGCTTATTTACAAAACAGAAATAGACTCACAAATATAAAGAACAAACTTGCAGTTACCAAAGGGGAAGGTGGGAGAGGGATAAATTGTGAGTACTGGATTAACAGACGCACACTACTGTATACAAAATAGATAAACAGCACGGATTCACTGTATAGCGCAGGGAACTATATCAATATCTTGTAATGAACTATAATGGAGCAGAATCTTAAAAAAATAATATAAATAGATACATATATATGTACAAATGCATACAGTTATATGAACTTCGCTGTATACATGGAACTAACACAACATTGTAAATCAACTATACTTCAATTTTTAAAAATAAACAATAAATACAACTAAGTAATTTTTTAAAAAGAACTTTTCAATACATTAAACTTGACAACAACTTGATACGTGTTTCTAAAGCTTAAGACAGAGGTCTGGGCAGAGATGGATTTTAGGAAGAAATGAAAGTATGAGAGGTGATGAAACAACCTATGGAAATCATCATATTTTTAAAACAAAGTGTTGAAAACTTTAGGAGAAATAATAATGAATCAGAGAACAGATCAGAACTAATAGAATAACAACGGTAATCAACGCTGTATCAGGAGAAAGAATCCATGACTCATAGAGATACCAAAAGCTAGCAAAGAAAAGGTTTTCTGAATGTAGATGGAAAGATCGATGAAAAGAAACCAAGATCAAGAGTTTTCTTGGTTAAATGTGTTACATGAGAGAGACAAGAAGAGAAGAAGGAGGAGGGGGAAGCTTCCAGAGATAAAATGTTGGTTACTATTGAGGGAACCTGGAGAAGGAAATGGCAACCCACTCCAGTGTTCTTGCTTGGAGAATCCCAGGGATGGGGGAGCCTCATGGGCTGCCGTCTATGCGGTCGCACAGAGTCTGACACGACTGAAGTGACTTAGCAGCAGCAGCAGCAGCATTGAGGGAACCAACCTCCCTGCTAGTCTCACACTTCAGTGAAGAGGAACATCTGTCAGGATAACACCACTAGCTTCTGCCTCCATTTCTACTAATTTCTTCCCATAAGAGGAACAGTGATTTATCTGACATTTGCTTTTGAAAGAGAGAACTGAGCTTGCTTGGTTCAGCCCCTAACTGCTGTCTGGTCAAACTCATCAGCTATAAAGCGTATGCACCCATCTCCTTACCTGCCAGGTGGTAGAGTCCAGCTCCCAGGTAGCAACATGTAGTTGCAGGGTGACTGTGTCCCTAGTTTTGGCAAAATCAGGAGATGAGATTGTATTTCCCTTTAGCCACAGACCTAAAACCACTTTCTGCTTTCACCTAAACCAATCAGCTTTAAGGTAGTGCAACTGATTTCTGATCTTCTGTCCTCTGTGTTCTCAAGTTAATCCCTAAGTTTGTCACCCAAGGTAGTCCTAATGTGAGAGGGAAAGAGGAAATAACTTAAAATACAATTGCTACCCACATAAGACTGTCCATAACATTAAGGATTAGAAGACAAGAGCAAAGTTCACAAACTGCTAGTTCTTGAGTGAAATATAGCCCAGGCATATGTTTTGTCTGGTGATTTTGTATGGCATATACAATGTTTTATATGGCCATGCAGTTAGGCAGGCATATAGTATTTGATTGTAACACATCTTCCTCCAAGGCTGCCTCACATGCAGGTGTCCTGCACAATCTCTGAAGAACCTGAGTTTTCTACACCCAAACAAAGCAATGACCCAAGAATCCAAAGTAAAATAGGACAGCTGGTGATCTCTAAGCGCCAATATGGCTAGACCCTCAAGCCAATTCTTGGCTGAACAAGCAAGGCGGGATATTGGTGGCATTAAGTCCATTCACAGTGTTCTGCAACCCCCACAGCCGTCTCTTTCCAGAACTTGTTCATCACCCCAAACAGAAACATGGTACCCACCGAGTAATGATTCCCATTTCCCCTTTCCTCCAGCCCCCGGTAACCTCTGATCCACATTCTGTCTTTATGAATTCGCCTCTTCTAGGTATTTCGTATGAGGCATCATGCAATATTTACCTTTGGGGTTGGCTTGTTTCATTTAGCATAATGTTTTTGAGACTCGCCCACATCGTACCATGCATCAGAATTCCATCCCTTTTATGGCTGAGTAATTTTCCATTTTATAATAACTACATTTTGTGTAACCCATCCAGCCACTGATGGACACATGCGTTGCTTCCAGTTTTTGGCTGCTGTGAATAATGCTGCAGTGAGGCAAGGCTCCCTCCCAATGCTCACCTCTCTCTCTCTAACTTTCCATCACATCACCCTGCTTTATTTTCTTCAGAAAACCTAATGCCACATGACATTAATTGTTCAGTTTATTTTTCTTCCTTCCCCTCATTCTCCTCCCGAAGGTGCGGTCCATGGGAGCGAGAACATTTTCATTCCCCACTTTCATGCCTTAACCTAGTGTCCTAGTATAAAGGCTGGAATAGAGCAGACACTAAAAAAATATCTGTTGAATGAATGACTTAAAAAAGCAATAATGAGATGCATAGGTTGGGCAGGTGACCAGACTCACTAATTTGCTAAGCCCTGCCCTCCCACCACAGAGCAGGTCATATAGACTCATACTTTAGCAACATGACAAATTGCTCCATTCCATGGTTCTTTGGAATATGATGCATAAAATAGGGATGACTAGTGTTAGGTCCTCAAAGCTGAATATCTATGACACTACATGGTTGAAAGTTGCTGTAATGGCAATGTGGGCCAAAGCTCCAAGACATGGAAGGGTCGGTGAGTAAAAAGAAGTGGGAAGAAAAAAGGAACGAAGCTTTGTGCAGCTTTGTGCCCTGAAGAAAGGGCCGCTGGATCCCTCTTCCACCAGGAGAGAGTCTCATTAGCATAACTGGCCAGAGAGGCATGTGGGAAAGTGGTCCAACCTTCGGGGCTTTGCCACTGCCTTCTGCCCCAGAAGCTCCCAAAGTCAGGACCTGATTTAACAGGTCTCTCTTTATCCCCAAGGTTGCCACACACCCTCTCCCTGAAAGAGAATTCTTCACACCACTCTTGTCCCCAGGAGGCTATGGAGAATTTCAGTTCCTGCACGTTGATCCTATTACCGCTCACTACAAGGCTATTTCCTGGGGCGGGGAGATAATCCAATTCTGCTCCTTCCCAGCACACAAGCATAAAGCCATAATTTATAACATATTATGTCAGACACAGGTGCTGTCCAGCTCAGCATTCTGTCCCTGACTCCAGGAGCAAGGAAGATTTTGTGAGCAGCTCCACTACTTACTCTGGCTTCCCAGGTGGCTCTGTAGTAAAGAATCTGTCTGCCAATGCAGGAGATGCGGGTTCAATCCCTGGGTCAAGAAGATCCCCTGGAGGAGGAAATAGCAATCCCCTCCAGTATCCTTGCCTGGAGAACCCCATGGACCAAGGAGCCTGGTGGGCTGCAGTCCATGGGGTGGCAAAGAGTTGGACATGACTTGGCTACTGAGCACACAGGCACACATGCCACCACTTGCTTCATGCGACACAAACTCCAGGTCCTGCTCCCCCTCCACAGAGCCCCAGCGTATCCCTGCTTCCTGCTCATCCTTTTAATGTGGACCACCTGCACACCATCCTCCATCCATCATCCTGCATATGCCTCCCACTGACATCTTTCACTGTTCCTGGATGGATGTTGGGAAACGGCAATTTAACAATGAAGGACTCATGGCCCCTGTAGGATTCCACTAGGCAGCAAAACCAAGGACCACTTGACAAGAGCAAGTAGGAACGGCTTAAGCAGTGGAAAGATAGGGAGATCTTGAAAGAAAAGCAAAACAGAAGAAAAGAGAAAAGGAAGAGGAAGAGGAAACACGGACGTACTTGGACACCACGGAGAAAAGCTTGAGAACAGAAGAAAGAGGGATGGAAAATATGGGAGAGGGAATGAAATTTTTCCTAGAGAAAAAAATAGGAAGCAAAGCAGTCAGCATTTACTTCTAGAAAGGTTGGCTTTAGTGATGAGTAAGAACTCCTTCAAATAGAACCATGAAAGGACAAATATAGGTACAAAATACAGATGAATCTGGGCTTTCCAAGTGGCACTAGTGGTCAAGAACCTGCCTGCCAGTGCAGGAGACATAAGAAACGTGGGTTCAATCCCTGGGTCAGGAAGATCCCCTGGAGGAGGGCATGACAACCCACTCCAGTGTTCTTGCCTGGAGAATTCCATGGACAGAGGAGACTGATGGACTACAGTCCATGGGGTTGCAATAAGTCAGACATGACTGAAGCGACTTAAGCAAGCACGCATAGATGAATTTAGAAGACCAAGGGGGAGTCCATGAGATAGGTCATGTCTGAGGGCCTCCATTATCTCTGTAGAGCCCCAGCTGCCCCTGAGTGGGGAAGGTAATGATGGTGGGTTGGGTGGAGTGAATGGAGGTCGGGGCAGCCGCTGAAGGAAAGTGAGAGGTCGACCAGAGATTTAAAAGATGACTGAATGGCAGTGGCTGCCCCGCAGAGGCTGAATGGTTCATAAATGTGTAATGGAACAATCTGCCATGGTGATGCAATTTTCCCCAAGTATCGTCCTGCAGCACTGGGCTGAGGAGAGAGAAGAACAAATGATTGGGTTGACACAGCACTGGGGACAAAGGCGCAGCTGCAGAAGGAAGACCAGGTAATGAGGGTGAGGAGGACTTGATA
Source organism: Budorcas taxicolor (assembly GCF_023091745.1). Lineage (NCBI taxonomy): Eukaryota > Metazoa > Chordata > Mammalia > Artiodactyla > Bovidae > Budorcas > Budorcas taxicolor. Next base: position 29,619,500 of record NC_068928.1, on the reverse strand, counting down.
AGAGGGTCCTTGAAGGGATGGGTGATGAAACCCAGTTAAAGAAGGGGAGATGGGCAAGGCCAAGTGAGGTCTGACAACCTGCAAAATCAGGCGTCAAAGGTATCTAGTGTGTAGTCAGCCATGAGGCTTTGTGTTAGGCAATGTCCTCCGGAGAAACAGAACCAATTCCTTGTAAGTCTCATTACAAGGAATTGACTCACAATTCCAAGATTATGGAAGCTAAGGAGCTCCAGGACCTGCTGTCCTCAAGCTGCAGACCCGTGAAATAGTGCTGTGGTTCCATTTCAAGTCCAAAACCTTGAGAACCAGGAGAGCCAGGCTTGTAAAGACAAGTCCACATGTCCAAGAGAAGACCAATGTCTTAGTTTAAGCAGTCAGGCAGAGAGAAAAAAGGCCACCTTCCTCTGCCTTTTTGTTCTAATCAGGCCAATGAATCAACACCCACGGGCACTGGATGATGCCCACCCATACTGAGGAAAGCCATCTGCTTTACCAAATCCACAGATACAAATGCTGATCTCTTCTGAAAACACTCTCCCAGGCAGAAATGACGTTTAACCAGATATCTGGGCATCCCACAGTCCAGGCAAGTTGGCACATAGATTAACCATCCCAAACTTGATAACAGCAGCTCTGATTCTAATCCCTGGCATGTACGCAGTGGGCACTCACAAAGAGCTTTACATGTGCGGTTTCATCAAGTCCTCTCTCAGTTTACAGAAGAGTAACTGCAGCTCAAGGAAGCTAAGTCACTCTGGACTTCACTCATGCCAAAGCTCATGCTCTTAAACACACGGCCAGTGAGATTTCTGAGCATGTGGTTTCGTAGTCTGAGGCATCCCAAGGGATGAACAAGGAATAGGAGGCGGCAGTGGGTGTGGATTGCGGAAGTGAATGGAGGTTGAGTCACTGAAACTGAGCACATCAGAGCAATCTGCGACTGTGAAGTTGAATGGCACACTAGGATGTGGAAGTTGTGTCAGAGGGCCAGGTCAGGGACCTTGGAGTCACAGGAAAATCTGACTGCCCAGAAGGGTTCATGTGAGGAAGAATCAGCCTGAAGCCAACTGGAAACTCGAAACTTGGCATCTCTCCATTTGAAAGTCTCCCAGTTGGGTCAGGGGGTCCCCACGACCATCCTGAGACTCAGCGATTTCACCAGGAGGACTCAGAGAACTCAAAATCTCTTACACTCATGGTTATGGTGTGTGACAGTGGAAGGATACAGCCTCAGATGTGCAAAGGCAATGGGTCCATAGGGCAGAGTCTAGGAGAAGCCAGATGTGGCCTTCCAGCTGTCCTCTCTCTGCAGAGTAGCACAGACAGGACGTATTCCTCCCAGTAATAACATATGATAGCTCAAGAGAAGTACTGCCAGCCAGGGAAGCTTTCCTGAGCTTTCCTATCCAAGATTTTTTAGGGGGTCCATCACAAAGGCAATGAAATACCTGCATGATTGACTTTAGCTACCTGTCTCCAGCACTTCTAGAGGTCAAATTGATACAGCATGGCTCAGAGCCCCAGGCAAATAAAGGCACACAGTCATTGTAAGTCACGTGACAGCCATGAACTGGGCTTCCCCTATGGCTCAGCAGTAAAGAATCCACCTGCAATGCAGGAGCCACAGGAGACGCAGGTTCGATCCCTGGGTTGGGAAGATCCCCTGGAGGAGGGCATGGCAGCCCACTCCAGTACTCTTGCCTGGAGAATCCCATGGACAGAGGAGCCTGGTGGGCTACAGTCCATGGGATCGCAAAGAGTCAGACACAACTGAAGTGACTTGGCACTCACACATGCACAACCATAAACTATCTGGGGTGGCCGACGGCTCCAGGCATACAAAAGCACTCGTACAACCAGAACACTTTAAGGACGTAGACGGTCTCTCTGGTTAAGGGCCGGTCCTTCCTCTGGAATGTGCAGGACTTAAGCCACCCAAGCAAGAACTCTGGATTAACCCTTTGCAGCACACAAGCCCCAGAGACCAATAAACCTGATTTGTGATGCAAGACACCCATTCTGGCCCTGAACAGCACAGAAGCTTCCAGGGAGCAAGGGTGTCCCAGTCACTTGAAGGTAATCTCTTCATTGAAAGCTAGAATGTCATCCTTTGAGCTTGGAGTTCATGATGAGCTGAAACTCTGAGGCTGGTTCAAGGACTTTTCTACTTTAGATCATCTGATGCTCTCTGTTCACAGCTGAACTCTCCCAGGTGACATTAAAAAGAAGCAAGCAAACAGACAGCGCTAATGTCCAACCTTAGAAAAAGAGTGAAAAACAGTCTCTGATATCCATTGTTGTTGTTGTTTAATTGCTGAGTTGTGTTTGACTCTTTGTGACCCCATAGACAGCAGCCCACCAGACTCCTCTGTCCAGGAGATTCCCAAGGCAAGAATGCTGGAATGGCTTGCCATTTCCTTCTACAAGGGATCTTCCTGACCCAAGGATCAAACCTGTGTCTCCTGCATTGGCAGGTGGATTCTTTACCACTGAGCCACCTGGAAGGCCCCCTGATACCCAGTAGGCATCTGCAAACACACTGCAGTGAAGACCAGGAGATTTCCCTCTCTGCACTGGGTGCTGGGATCCTGTTCCTGAGAGCCCTAAGCACAGAACTCTCCCAGAATCCAAGCACCAGGCTGAGGGGCAACCAGGAAGCAGCTGCTATGCTTTCGTCTAACCTTGCAGCGGGTTCGCCGGACACCTCTGGGGTGGCCTTCCTCCTGTGTCTAGAAGGCACAGTAAGCAGCAACTGTCACCTTCTCCTGGGTGCACAGGCTTATAAAGAGTTGAATAGAGATGGAAGTAGAGACAGAGACAGAGGTAGAAATAGAAGTCTGAGTGGATGTTTTTGTTAACATAGCAGTTTCTGTCATTCACTTGCATTCTGATATGCCTTTTGTTTTCATTTATGTGAAATTTGGTTCTTTTTTATTGAAGCACAGTTGATTTACAATATCATGTAAGTTTCAGATGTATAGCATAGTGATTCAGGGGGGTTTGGGGGCAGATTTTATTCCATTATAGTTTATTACTAGATACTGGATGTGATCCCCTGTGCTACGCAGTACCTCTTTGTTGCTTATCTATTTTATGTATAGTGGTTTGCACAGGGAAAAAAGTAGATGGAGAGCATGGACAGCGCTCAGCTCTTCCTCTTCCTGCCATAGTCCACTTTCAGATCTCAGATCAGATCAGAGCTCCCTGTTTACGACGCACAATGGGTAACCCTTTTGTAGAAGGATGCTCTACTATTGGGGTAATCCCTGAGTTTAGCTGGTCACCCCCTTTCTCTCTACCTTCCACTCACCAACAGTAAGTGCTGTCCTGTTCCAAAATGTCTTTGCGGAAGGTTGTCACAATGGTAAAGAAGGGGGGAAGAAAAATCCATGCTCAGCTTCCATGTTTCAAAATGAATGTTTGAACCCCAAGCAGAAGCAAAAGCCTAATGAAAAGGGATATCAGAGTTCCAAAGCAGAGCCCAAAGAGACCCAGCACAGAAAAGTTCTTTCCAAAAGAGGAGGCAAAAAGGATTCAGGATTGGTTAGAGCCAGTTTTACTACCATTCATATTATATTAAAATCCCTTAGAGTGGGACCCCGCTGGTGGTCCAGTGGCTAAGAATCTGATCTCAGTGCATGAAGCCTGGGTTCAAGCCCTGGTCAGCAATCTAGATCCCACATGCCACAGCTAAATATCCTACATTCTGCAATGAGGGGCTTCCTCAGTGGCTTAGTGGTAAAGAATCTGTCTGCAACGCAGAAGACGTGGGTTTGATCCCTGTCTCAGGAAGATCCCCTGGAGGAGGAAACAGCAACCCACTCCAGTGTTCTTGCCTGGACACTTCCATGGACAAAGACACCTTGCGGGCTATAGTCCATGGAGCCTCAAAGAGCCGGACATGACTAAGCACTGAGAACTGATGCTCCAGTGAAGACTGAAGATCCCGTGTGCTGCAACTGAGACCCAGCACAGTCAAATAAATAACTAAAATAAATAGATAGATATTTTTTAAATTCCCTTAGGTGGGAAAAGGGGGAAATTAAGAGTGGCCCTGAGGTGGAGCTCCTGTCTGGCCCCTTTGAGGTCAAGTCTGTAGGGATGGAGGAGAACCATAAGACCAAAAGCAGAAGCAACCACAGCTTACCTGCTGAGCGAGGCCTAGGAAAGTGAACAGGGTCTTGGGATTCTCCACCTGCATCCTTCCATGGGGCCGCAGTGATAGAGAACTGACTCCAGGGTCTAGAGAAATGGGCTTGACCTTCAGGTCCCGCAGGGTAAGGGGAGAGACTGAAAGCTTCACATTCATTCTTTAGGGCTGAGGGGCCCTAGTGTCCCCTAGTCAGCTCGTGGAGACACAGAGTGAAGTTCATGGGCCAACCACGAAGATGAGGACTCAGACATCCCAAAGGAAGCCAGCAAGGACGGGCAGGGACAGTCAGGGCCAATGAGAGCAAAGCTGTGGTGGAGACGCAGGAGAAGACAGGATGGTCTGAACCAGACGCCACTCCCAGTGTCTGGACAGCCCTCAGATCTCCTGAAAATTAGGTGCAATCAAGGAGGAAAGAGGAAAGTGGGGAACTGCTGTCCTGCAATGACCACAATCGAGTTTCTACAACAGCGACATGAAGCTGCAGATAGAAACACAATCCAGTTATGGAAAAATAAAGGCCTTGACCTTTATTTGGGTTTCCCTGGTAGCTCATCGGGTAAAGAATCTGCCTGCAATGCAGGAGACCCCGGTTCAGTCCTGAGTCTGGAGGATCCCCTGGAGAAAGGAATGGCTACGCACTCCAGTATTCTCGGGCTTTCTTGGTGGCTCAGACGGTAAAGAATCCACCTGCAATGTGGGAGACCTGGGTTTGATTCCTGGGTTGGGAAGATCCCCTGGAGAAGGGAAGTGCTACCCACTCTAACCTTGAGTTGGAAGTCTATGAGAGGAACACTTCTAATGTTTTAAACTCTTGAGAGCTCAAAGATGTGAGAATAGATAGGTCAGTGATAACAACAAGAGAAGCAGGCTGCATATACATTTTATATAAATGTTTAATGCTGTAGATATAAAGTCCAGTTTATCCAAACCAAAATTTGGGGTGCACTGTTCTGACCACCATCCTCCCAGGTGGCGCTAGTGGTAAAGAATCTGCCTGCCAGTACAGGAGAAGCAAGAGATGCAGGTTGGATCCCTGGGTCAGGAAGATCCCCTGGAGGAGGAAATAGCAACCCACTCCAGTGTTCTTGCCTGGGAAGTCCCATGGACAGAGGAGCCTGGTGGGCTACAGTCCACGGGTTCGCAACGAGTTAGATACGACTGAGAGACTGAACACATTCTGACCACAGAACATGTGTGAATGAGACTTGCCCCTAAAAGTGTGAATTGTGTGTGCTCAGGTCATCTTCTTTCTGTATCAGGGGTGCAGCCATTCCTGACCAGGTGACAGATAGTGTGACTGTGCCTTGCAAAAAAGGAGCCATGTAGCTGCCACTCCTGGGTAAGTGAAGCCATCTCAGAGGTGTAGACTGGGTCCCCAAAGGTTGGGATGGCTGAAACTATCCAAGGACCAAGTTCAAACCCCTCAGCATGCCAAGGCTTTTCACAGTGGGGTCTGGCTTCCCTGCCCAGCCCCTTGGCACTTCCCAGCAGATCCCGAGTCACAAGGACCACAGGCCAGCCTCTAAATCCACCCTATCTTGACCCTGGGCCTTTGCACAAGCTTCTCCCTCTTCCAAATGGACCTGGTACCCCTTCGTGTCCTTCACATATCAACTTGAACTTGCCATTTTCAGAAAGCCTTCCTGAATTTTCCCAAGCTGATTCCATTGCCTTTCCATGAACTCCCACAGCCTCCTGGGCGAACCCCAGGTGTACTGCTTATCAGGCTGTATTTAACCGCTTCCCTACACATCTCCATTAGACAGTCAGTTTTTAATGGCAAAGGCATGTCTTGACCACCCTTGTGTCCCCAGAACCGAAAGCAGCACACGGCCATGAGAAGGTGCTCCATAAACATTTATTCCTTTGACAAGGTGGATGACGACTGGGGAAGCAGAGGTCTGGGCAGTTTTAGAAAATCCAAGCCAGCTGACCCACCTCCCTGGGGAAATGGCCCTAGGCGATAGACGTCAGAGTCAGAGAGCTGTGGCCAAAGGATTTTTCTTCCCTTGTTCCCCTGGGGAAAATGACTGCTTTGAGCAGGGATGTTATGAACCTGGGTCTTAAAGGAAAGCAACCTCTCAGGTTGGTAACGTACACCTGCAGGTGCACACCCACCATCTCTCTGGTCTGTGCTTCTTCAGTCAGGCAGCACCGCAGTCTCCCCATCTCTGAGACCACTGTTCTGAGTCTGGGCTTCTGGGGTTTATTTGTGTCGGCATTCCCCGGGATTCCTACTTTGCTCAGGGGCTTTTCCTGTAAATGCCCTGAACAGAAAGACTCTCTTAGTGCCTTCTCAGTACGGGGCTCTGGGCCAGGCAGTTCCACATTAGACTGGTGGTGGTGGCTTAGTCGCTAAGTCGTGTCCAACTCTTTTGCATCCCATCCCCATGGACTGTGGCCCCCCAGGCTCCTCTCTCCGTGGGATTTCCCAGGCAAGAATATTGGAGTGGGTTGCCGTTTCCTTCTCTAGGGGATCTTGCCGAACCAGGGATTGAACCTGTGTCTCCTGCATCTCCTGCACTGCTGGCAGATTCTTTACTGCTGAGCCAACAGGGAAGCGCTAAAATGTCAGATTTAACCCTCAGACAACCATTTTGAGATAAAACCTTTCCTCTCAGATGTACATGGTTGAAAACTGAGGTGCAGGGAGGTTAAATAACTTGCTGAAGAGCCCAGCTGGCCAGGGACTGAACTGTTCTTGGGAGATTAAAAAAAAAAAAAAAAAGCCTGTGTTATAAGACTGTTCAATTTTTTACACTGCTGTCATAAAAAATGCAAAATTCCACTACTTTTTCGAGAAAGCTCTGAGTGACAACACACACACACACAGAGGCTCCATGAAGAGTCCGGCAGGTGATAATTGGTGTTGCAACAGCATGAAAGAACAAGGGAGCTGTGAAATTCTCCACCATCTTGGGAAAAAATCTGGCATTTTTCTACATTGCTAACCACAGTATCCAAAAGCACAAGGTAAAGATTGAAGCCATAGTTTCCCATGCTTCTGACTGCAGTTTTTAAATTTCCAGGAAGACCAGAAAATGTCAATTAGTTGTCTTCGCGGTTTCTCTTTTTTTTAGAGAGAGAGATTATGTAAGTTGTTTACTCTCACAAATAGCCAGGAAGAGTCGGGTGCTATTCACTGGCCTTGTGTCAACATTCCACACACTCATTAATCATTCACAGATTACTTTATCCTCTGCCCATGCCCTCAGACATCCCTGTACCCAGGTTGGGCAGCTGAGGTTACGAATGCCAGGGCCCATAAGAGAAGCAGACCCATAGTAGAAATGTTTGAGCCCCAAGGACCTCACGTGGAGGGCTGCCCCGTGACCCGGAGAGCCTGTGCTCTGCCTGCAGGGGGCGCCGTGACTCCACTCCAGCCAACGGTTGCCATGTAGGATCCCAAAGCCCTTGTGGCCGGGTCTCCGACTTTCAAAAAGGAAAAAAGGCAGAAGTCCGAAAATTTACATGAAATTTCCTGATTGGTAAACTACTATGAGAGGCTAATAGCATGGGCCTGTGGGTAATTTTCCACCCATTGTGAACCCTTGGATTAGTGTCTACAGCACCACTGGCCTCAAGGACCCAGGACATCGAGGAGCTCATCAGAGTGAACCCAAGAGCAGACAGCTATGAGGGGGTGTGGGCAGGGTGGCGTCAGGAGGACTTCATGTCTGACGCAGTCATGAGCACTGAATCAAGGAGAAGAGGAACTGTCTGTCCCCTGACGAAACAGTGTCGCTCAACAAGTCTTGTGGCCTTGATTCTAACAACCTTGGGGCTTCCCTGGTGACTGAGTCAGTAAAGAATCCACTTGCACTGCAGGAGATTCGGGCTCGGTTCCTGGGCCTGGAAAATCCCCTGGAGAAGGAAATGGCAATCCACTCCAGGGGTCTTGCCTGGAAAATCCCATGGACAGAGGAACCTGGCAGGCTACAGTCCACGGGGTAGCAAAGAGTTGGGCACGACTTAGCAACTAAACCACCACCTAACACCTCAGGTAATTCTGCAGCAGTTGCATCTGCTCAGGCAAAAAGAGACGCAGCTTTAGGAACATCATATGACACCTTTTGTCTCAGCTCTGAGTGAGGTGAGCTGCGAGTCAACTAGTCAACAGCAACACAATCACAGGTACAGAGCCTCGCTGAGATGCTTGGTGCAATTCAGAGGGAATCTGAACAGGGGATTACATGGGCTTCCAAGAGGGTAGTGTAAGGGGCTGGAAGAGGCTGAGCTGGTGGGAAAACTCATGAGCTGATCCCCAGAAGCATGTTTCATCTCTTGAGCAAGGATGTAGAGGCTTCCCCTCAGGCCAAGCGCGATGCTAGACACCAGGGACAAAGCTGTGAACCACGCTCACAACATCCACCGGCAGAAGTGAAGAGGGAGCCTCGGAATTCTGTACTGTCCAGACAATATCACCCTCCACCCAGCCTGGCTCACACCCAGCTGACCTGCAAGGAATCCCAGGGCTCCCTGCCCCTCTTCCCTCCTTATCTGAGACACCAACAGGACTGAGCCCACCTGGCTTTTGGTCTCTGCCCGCTTCTGCACGGGAAACCTCAAGACTTCCTAAATTCATCCCTCATCACCCTTTCTCCCATCCCTGAAATCTCTGTCGACCCCCTAACTGAGGATCCCTAACGCCCCAAGTCCTCTCTTAGGGTCCTCTCTTGGAACTCCTGGTCCATTATCAGCAAAATCCCTCCGTCTTTGGTTGCATCTCTAAACATTTTCTTCACCTTTTTGTCCTAACAGAACAGAGAGCCTGTTCCGGAACAAGAAACTGAGCAGAAAATTAATTTTAAAAGTAATCATATTATTAGCGAAAACTAGTGCGCACATTCACCATGTTCTAGGCACTGTTCCAAGCGCTGTACCTGCATCGATTCCATTAATCTTCACAACAACCCCATAATTAAAGCCATTACCACCCCTATTTTCTGATGAGGAAACTTGGGCACAGAAAGGTGAGGCAATTAGCCGAAGTTCACAGAGTTAATAAGCAGGAAGCAGGAAAATAGGATTTGAGTCAAGGCAGTTGGGCTCCCAAACCTGCGCGTGGAACCACTGCGATACGTTGTATCATAGAATGGTCTTTGGTGGAAGAGAAGACGAATCCAAAAAGGGGCGACAGAAGCCACCCTCAGGAGGCAGCACTAGGAGGACCCCCAAATCCATGTGGGTCTAGAATCCACCCCTAAGAGAAGCTCAAAACTCCTGCTAAGGACACGGCTTCTCCTGCCACCTCTCTCAACAAGTGGCTATTTTTTCATTTCCTTGCTCCTTGTTCCTCTGGGCCTGGTGGCGGGGTAGCGTAACTGGGGAGGGTTAATTCTAGTTTACACTGGACCTGCTTCTGTGACTTTAACCCTTATTTTGCAGCTTTTGTTATTATAAGCATACATGATGGCCTGCCTCAGGGAGATAATCTGAGCCGCCCACCTGTGAAGGACTGTAAGGAAGTGAAACTAACACATTCCCCTGCCTGAAGCTTGCCATGCTAGGGGACTTTTACAAAGACTGAAGAGTCTTTTTACTTTAATTCCTCACCTCTCCCTTCATCTCTGATCCATAAAAGAATCTGACATCCAGGCCCCGGCCAGACGGTTATTTTCAGGCACTAGCCTGCCATCTTCTCGGTCAGACGGCTCCCAAATAAAGTCCCTTCCTCGTCCCGACACCTCATCACGGATTCACTGACTTACTTCGCAGTGGGCTCGGTAACAGTAGAGGGTCCCCCTGCTCTTTATTAATCTTCTGTACCACCGCCCCCCACACACACTCTTGGTCTTGAAGATCATGCTTCCAGACTGAGTGATCTACCACCTCTCCATGTTGTAGCCATCCAGAGGCCCCCTCATGCCTACAAGATCGGAGCATCTGCTCACAGTCCCCTCTCTGATACTACTTCAGTTCTGATCTCAGGAATTTCACTTTCCATTGAGGAAATCTTTGCAATGCCCTGGACGTGCAGTGCCACAATCTCCTCTTGTCCCATTTTAACTCACCTTAACTTAGCCATCCCCTCCCACGGCTATACCTAGACCTTTCCATACAGGAAATTCACTCCTCTGCTATCTTAATTCTAAGGATCTTACTTTCCAACCGCAATCTCTCATCTTTAGTTTGCCAGTTCCGAAAATGAATGACCCCTGTCTAATCTAAATATAGTGATCATTGCCGCCTTTTCACTAACCCTCAATTCCTTCATACCCTTACATGTTTTTCTTACCTAGTTATTATAACATTCTACCATGTACTCCAGATCCTTTCTTCCTCTTTCCCTGGAAAAAAATACAACCCTTATTAAATTTTATTCTATTCTGAATCTTCATCCAAGCAACTGGGCTTGCTCTGAAGAGAATTTCACAGCCTCTGCCAACACATCTACCAGCCTCAGGGCATCTCTTCCCTACTGGCACTTCCCTTGAATTACTGTGGATGAATGGAAAGGCTCCTCTCTAAGGCCAGCCCCTCAATTCGAATCCCATAGCCTCATTCTCTTTTCAACACCACAGTTATTGATCAGTCAGTCATCCTTGACATGGTCCAGGCGCAGGTTGGAAAGAATTTCCAGACATGAGGCAGAATGAGAGGAGAATAAAGTTTATCAGAGTGGGAGACATGTAAGAACAGTGGGCCCGCTCAAGGAAGAACGGATGTAGAACAGGGGTCCTTAGTCCACTTTTTTTCCTTAGTCCACATGTATAGCCAGGGTACAAGGAGTGAGAGAGGAGTCTTGCAGGTCATTTGCTGATTGGATGAGGCACGTATACTGGGTGTGGGGAAGAGTAAGGCAAATAACTTCTCCCTATGGGGTGGGAGGGGAGACAGGTTATACTGCTCAGGAGGATGTGAAATCCATTAATAGTTACAACATGGGGGAGGGAAGGACCATAAAGGTCTGGTTTTTCTGTTCCTGCATTCTAAGACCCTCCTTGGTTTTATCTGTTCTTTTGTCCTTGGGTCACCACAATCCTCTTTCCCTACATCACTGAATTTTCCCCCTCTTCTTAATTGTTCCCATCACCTACAAAAAAAAAAAAAAGGCCCTCCTGTGCCTCCAACCCCTTTCAGTTCTCATCCCACTTCTCAAATCCTTTGCTACAGTTGCTTCCACTTTCTCTCCTCTCTTTTTCTCTTGAATCCAGTCCCCCCTGAATTACTTCCTCATTACTCAACCACAGTCCTACATAGGACATCAATAACTTCTAGGTTACCAAATCTGATGGTCACATCCCAGTCTTCATCTTACGTAGCCTCAGAATCATTGGACAAAGCTTGACCCTCCCTTCTCTGTGAAATCTTTTAATGCTTGCCTTCAGGATGCTCTTCTCTCTAGGTTTTTCTTTTATATCACTGACTGCTCCTTTTTGGCCTTCTCTCCTGGTCCCTGTCCATATTCCAGACCCTGAAACAGAGGGCCCTGGAGTCAGCCCTCAGCTTTATTTTATCTCTCTACCTTCCTGTCCAGGGATCTCATCCAGTCTCATGGCATTTATACTGATGGTCTCCAAATTTCTATCTCCAGCTAAATTCCAGACATCTCAGCTCAACTGTACATCTCAGTTGGGTTTCTAATAGGCACCTCAAACTTTACAAACCCAACTCCTGACTCACCTCTGACACACACACACACACACACACACACACAGGATCCCACACAATCTTCAGTAACTAGCACCTCAATTCTTCCATCCAAAACCTTGAAGTCATTCTTTCCTCTGCTTTCTTCCTCACTCCCAACGCTCAAACAACAAATGCTGTAGATTCTGTTGGGAAAGGGGGTCTCATTCACAGTCTGCTAACCCCCAGTTGGCCACCTAATGAGAGCTTAACCAAGGATGAATGGTTGGATGAATGAATGACTGGATAGATAGATGGATGGAAGAATGGAGAGGTGGATAAAAGGATGAATAGCAAACTGAAAAGGTATCAGACGGTCTGCTTTTTCCCCACTCTTGTTCCTTGCCATACTCTTCAGAACAAGAAGGAAAATTCAAGAAGAATCTACATCAGTCTAATGATTATATTCTCAATTCCCATATCTTGGAGTTGTAATACAGGCAAAAATAACTTTTCACAGTCTCTCCAAACAGCATCCATCTCTTCCTGGACCTCAGTAGTTAGGACGTCATCTTGGATTGACTTCCCAAAGATTCTGGAGCTCAAAACCAGCTCACTATGCCATTGGTCATTATCATCACTTGGCCAAAACACTTACTCTTACACAAACACTTAGGGAGCACTTACTCTATATCAGACCATTAATAGAGCCGTAATACAGATCTTCTCTTGCAATCTCAGCCTCCTCTCACCTTATAAAATAGATATTTATCATTTTTATTTGCAGATTAGGAAACGGAGACTCACAGGAGATAAGCAAGTTGCTCATGGCCACAGCCAAAATTTGATAGGACCAAGTTTCAAATCAGTAAACCTTAAAGGAAATCAGTCCAAATATTCATTGGAAAGACTAATGCTGAAGCTGAAACTCCAATACTTTGGCCACGTGATGCGAAGAGCTGACTCACTGGAAAAGACCCTGATGCTGGGAAGGATTGAAGGCAGGAGGAGAAGGGGACGACAGAGGATGAGATGGTTGGATGGCATCACTGACTCGATGGACATGAGTTGGAGAAAGCTCTGGGAGTTGGTGATGGACAGGGAAGCCTGGTGTGCTGCAGTCCATGGGGTGGCAAAGAGTTGCACATGATTTGAGTGACCAAACTAAAGTTTCAAATCCAAATCTGACCTGGCTTGTTCCAAACCACCATGCTACTGCCCCCACAGGCACCATCACTGTGCCTGATACTGTGGTTACACGTTAAACACATGATTCAAGGGATCTAGTCCTCACGTCAACTTTCAGCCACCAACCGAGTCTTGGAGAGGTATTTATGAGTCACCTGCTCAAGGTCTTAGTACAAGCAAGGGGCAAAAGTGGGTTTCACCCAGAGCTGTCTGCAATGTCAAATTCCTCGTTTCACAGAAGAAGAAAGGAAGACCAAAAAGCTAAAGTGAAATGCTGAAAGAGATGGGGAAAAGTGGAAACAGTGACGGACTTTATTTTCTTGGGGTCCAAAGAAATTCAAAGACACTTGCTCCTTGGAAGAAAAGCTATGACCAACCTAGACAGTGTATTTAAAAGCAGAGAAATCACTGTGCTGACAAAGGTCCCTATCCTTCAATGCTTTGGGCACCTGATGATGTGAAGAGCTGACTCATTGGAAAAGACTCTGATGCTGGGAAAGATTGAGGGCATGAGGAGAAGAGGGTGACAGAGGATGAGATGGTTGGATGGCATCACTGACTCAATGGACATGAATATGAGCAATGAGCAAACTCAGGGAGATGGTGAAGAACAGGGGAGCCTGGCGTGCTGCAGTCTTTGGGGTCGCAAAGAGTCAGACACGACTTAGTGACTGAACAACAACAACATCACTAATTTGTGAGAACAGTGAGACTGAGTTACCATTGTCACCCTCACTGCAGCATGGCAGTGCCCTCCAAGGAGCAGTGGGTCTGGCGCCTGCCCTGACCCCTCACAATGAGTCCTGGGCAATTCAGAAGACGTCCCTTCATGGTGCTGCCTGGGGCCCAGCTGAGTTCCCAGGGAGCAAAAACTCCAAAATCACTGCAGATGGTGATTGCAGCCATGAAATTAAAAGACGCTTGCTCCTTGGAAGGAAAGTTATGACCAACCTAGATAACATATTCAAAAGCAGAGACATTACTTTGCCAACAAAGGTCCATCTAGTCAAGGCTATGGTTTTTCCAGTGGCCATGTATGGATGTGAGAGTTGGACTGTGAAGAAAGCTGAGTGCCAAAAAATTGATGCTTTTGAACTGTGGTGCTGGAGAAGGCTCTTGAGAGTCCCTTGGACTGCAAGGAGATCCAACCAGTCCATCCTGAAGGAGATCGGTCCTGAGTGTTCTTTGGAAGGAATGATGCTAAAGCTGAAACTCCAGTACTTTGGCCACCTCATGCGAAGAGCTGATTCATTGGAAAAGACTCGGACGCTGGGAGGGATTGGGGGCAGGAGGAGAAGGGGATGACAGAGGATGAGATGGCTGGATGGCATCACCGACTCGATGGACTTGAGTTTGAGTGAACTCCGGGAGTTGGTGATGGACAGGGAAGCCTGGCGTGCTGAGATTCATGGGGAGCAAAGAGTCGGATACGACTGAGCAGCTGAACTGAACTAAATTGAACTGAACCGAAAAACTCTTGGCCAGTCTTTCCCCAGGACGGGGCCCAAGTTGGCCAGCGGTGGAGCCAGGACAGGGTGGGGCACTCTGTTCTGCTTCATCGCACTTGACCCAGGTCGGGGAGGGGGGCGGGGGTGGAGGGTAAAGTGTCTGCCGGAAGTGAACCAGGATTTTATCTCGTTCTCTGTGTCCCAGAGGGTGCTGTTTACTTTCTCACTGGAGGTGCAATTATTTAACAAGGTGCCAAAGCCTGGGGGAAGATTGCACATTTTAATCAAAGCCGAGCTGGTCTAGATGACTTTACAAAATGTATCTGAGGCGAATTTTGCACAGCAGTGCCTGGGTATCAGGTAATTACGGGCAGAGGGAAATAACTTCCCAAGGGGCGTAAGCAAACACACCAAGTCAGCCTCACTTCAGCGTTATGCTGAGTGGGGAAAATGGATTTCTGAGTGGACTGCAACCCCTGGGCTCCTCCTTCAATGTCAAGTCAGGCTGTGTAGGGTAGGGAGCCCACGGGCTAGGCTGTGGGGCCACGGCGCCCCCTGCAGGTCAAGGGGGGAAGACAACCCAGGGCGAGGACCTCTTCAAGCGCCCTCCAGTTAAAGAGGAGAGGGAAGCTTGCAGCCCTGAAAGGCGAGGTGACTTTCTCAAGGTCACATGACACCCAGGGGCAGAGTTAAGACCCGTCACTGGCTTTCTGATTCCCAGTCCTGTGTTACTTCCTGTCTGCTCCTCCAGGGCTACCCAGATGTCAGCTATTGATAACCAAAACAACAGTAACAGTAACTCAGACGGTGATAGCTGACATGTGTGCATGTATATATCCTGAGCTGCTTTTTGTGCCTTTTATCCATTAATTCACTAAACTCTCCCAAGGACTTCATGGAGATGCTAATAGTATATCCCCAGCTGGAAGCTGAAAAAAAACAAGAGGCAGAAAGAATTTAAGAAACCAGCCCAAAGTTACACAAGTAGAGAGAGTTGCTTCTTGTTATTTAGTTGCAAAGTCATGTCCAACTCTTTGGACTGCCATGGACTGTAGCCTGCCAGGCTCTTCTGTCCATGGGATTTTCTAGGCAAGACTACTGGATGCCCTTCTCTAGGTTTTCTTTCTACTCTCCTGGTCCCTGTCCACATTCCAGACTCTGAATCGTCAGAGGGCCCTTTCCTTGCCATTTCCTTCTCCAGGGATCTTCCTGACCCAGGGACTGAACCCACGGCTCCTGCATCAGCAGGTGGATGCTTTACCACTGAGCCACCAGGGAAGTCCAGAGAGTGTCATTGGCGGGGATTAGACACAGACCCCCAGACGTGCCAGCTCACTGAGCCTGGGCCAGCCCTGGGTTCCATGATCTCTGGGTGTCCAAATCCTTCCCCAGTTCCTAAGGTGAGCCTGGGCCCCTCTGCCTCCCTGGCTCTGCTTCCAAACCTGTCTGTGTTTGGGACCACACTGATCCTAATGAGTAGTTCTGTCCTATTCTCAGTTCTCACAAAAGCATAATAAAGACAAACAATGAAACCCGAACAAACAAAATTCACTGGAGCATGCTGTAAACTTCAGGGTCACAAGCACAGAACACCTCTCGGCAATCTACTGAAAACCACTTACTAGACATTTTCTGCAAAGGCTCAGGGATTTTTTTTTTTTTTAATTTTACTGGTTTCTCTCAGGGATTTCTTGTTCTTTTCTCTGACTCAGGTCTTGGCTGTGGTTTGCCACCCCAGGTCTTATCTCCTCCTCTTACCCCATCTCATGCCCCCTTGCTCTCTCCTTCCTAGTGAGGTGGAAACAAATTGATCCATGCCCTCGGGGTCTTGCCTTCTGCCCTGAGCAGCTTATCAAGATATTTCCATTGGACAGAGGCAATTTCCTTCTCTGAAAGCGATTCTGGAGCTAGTTGCTAAGAAAATGCATTATTCATTGTGTGACACCAATAAATAGGGGGTCTCCACTTGCATTTTTTACATCCACATGTATGCGTATTTGCAAAGCTTATGGTCTCTACATGATCATCCAGTCAGGAAACCTGGAAAGTCAAGCATATCCACATATTGTGTCCCCTGTAAAGGCCTATCATTCCTTGACTTTTACCCTCACGAGTTCATCATGACGCAAACCGAAGGCTGTCCTCCCACCTCCTGACCCCAGCCCCTGAGCAGCGGCTCTCAGAAACCATGGACAGTGGCCATGCCTTGAGGCTAGAAGCCTCTTTGCTTTAATTCTGTCTCCCCAGAATCTAGCACAGAGACTGTACAGAAGACACTCATTCATTCATTCAACAAACATCTGCTTGTTGTATATGGGCTACAGTGAAAAACTGGTCTGAGATCCTATTTCTAGAAAGTATGTGTATTTTGGCACAGTCCTTGGTAGGTAGGTGCACTGGCCCTGATTCCTCACCTTTTTCTCCCCTGTATTACGGCGTTGGCCATGTAGCTTGGCAGGACCTCCCACTGTGGGTGGAATGGGGGTGGCCTACCCCACCGCTTGGCTTTGAGCTCATTGCTGGACCTTGCTTGGGCCAATGGGATGCCAGTGAGAATGACGCACACAGAACTTGAAATGACTTGCACTCTTGCATTTCCACCACCACCATGAGAAGGGCAAGCCTGCGCCGGCTCTCTGGCCCAGAAGGGAGATAAGACACACGTGACTGGAACCCACATGCCCCAGCAAAGGCCAATCTCGATCAACCATCAGCCAGGTATCCCCCCCCCCCCAAAGATTTAAACAAGCCCATTCAAGATAAGCAGGCTTCCCCAATGGCTCAGCGGTAAAGAATCCGCCTGCAATGCAGGAGAAGTGGGTTCGACTCCTGAGTCGGGAAGATCCTCTTGAGAAGGAAATGGCAACCCACTCCAGTATTTTCGCCTGGGAAATTCCATGGACAGAGGAGCTTGGCGGGCTACAGTCCACGGGGTCGCAAAGAGTGGGACATGACTGAGCAACTGAAAACAACAATAACTCAAGATAAGCAGAACCCCTGAAAGAGCCCTGGCGAACTCCAAACGTGTCAGGAGCAGTCATCTCTGTGGGAGGCCACTGATGTGTTGTGGCTGTTTGCTCCTGAGTGTTGCGGCAGTTGGTTAATAACTCAAAAATCTGAGGGCTTTATGAATAACCCATAGGTCAGTAGGTCCCAAGTTGGGAACCCGTGGTCTTCTAAGGGACTCGTGAAGAATACAGGAATTACAGCACTGTGAATGAAGCACTGAGGGTTCCTCTAGGTGTTTTAAGAGCACCTAGCAAGGCTTGTCTTAGGGAGGAGATGATGTCCAAACTGACATCTGAAGAACGGGAGGGGGAGGGGTCCCAGGACTGGGAATTCGCACAGAAACCATGAGACGAGCGAACATGTGATCAGTTAGTCATGTCGGTGGAACTCTGAGCATTTCAGTAGAGGTGCTTCAAAAATTGAGAGAAGAGCTCTGAACACTTTGAATTTTTGAGGATGCTGATACATTAAAAGATGAAGATATGCTAAAAGAGGTACAGAAATAGTGGTATAATTTAAGCAATCTTCTTGGAAGAAGTAAACAGTTTGAACACTGGGAGGAATGCAGTGTTCATACATAGAACCTTATCTGACTCCCGTGAACGTGAGAACCAGGCCTGATGGCCTTCCTGGCCCCCGACCTCCAGCTTCGTCTAAAATAGAGGGTGTGAAGACAAAGAGGGTGGCTGGCCAGAGCTGAGACTCAATGATTCCTTGCTAAACTGAATTAATAGGAAGTGAGTAATTTTCAGATGTCAGCAAGGAGAAAATGTGCCCCGGCTTTGGGAGAGTCATCTCACAAGGCTCCCTCATGGCGATAAACTGGAAAGCCCTCAACCCCAGCTACTGGGCACGATGCAGGGGCCCCATCTTGGCTGTCTTGGTCACCAGGAGGCCCCCGGTTATCCTGCCAGCCCTTCAGAACTGGTCCATGCTGCTCACTACCCCACCGCGAGGCACAGAGGTGACAGTGGTGTCACACCGCCACCTAGTGGTCACACCGAGAAGCTATCTGTTCCACCCCTGGGATTGACACGCCCACCCAGGTGGGTCTCACCCTCGAGAAAAGTCTGCCTATAGTTTACATATATACTATATATTAGAGTTAATATAAAATACCTGGCCCAGAGCCTGTCACATAATGCTTATCACATTGTAACTACTGCTATTAATAGCCTCATTATTATTGCCATGATGCTGTAGAAATATACCTCAGTCTCTCTGAAATTAACTGAGCTGTGGGAACACGAAAATTTTTAAGACAATTAAGAATCCAGCTAGCGGTCACTGAGGAGAGGGAGCTAGGGAGGGGCAGGGGAGGGGGAGGGGGTTAAGAGGTACAAACTACAATGTGTAAAATAAATGAGCTACTGTACAAGGATATATTGTATAATTCAGGGAATATATAATAACTATAAATGGAGTATAACATTTAAAATTGTGAATTGCAATGCTATATACCTGAAACATATAATATCATACATCATCTATACCTCGGTAACAGGAAAAAAAAATCCATTCCCCCTTTAATCATCCAACAAACATGTGCTAGACACTTCATATATGCCAGTTCTGTGCTGTATAACTGGGACAGCATGAAGAAGAGAGAAAAGTGATTAAGATATGGTCCCTACTGCAACATATTTCCAATCTTGAAGGAGAGGTGGGCACGAAAACAGCCAGCTCCCATGTGCTAAATAGAGATGCAGCCGGAGAACTGGCTGTGACAGTCAGAAGTGGCAGCCGTTCCTTTAGATGCCTGTGGTTTCCCTTCACTCTCACAGGGAAAGGGACCTTATTATGACCGTGGCCACGCCTGTCTGGGCCTCTCTGGGCCTCTCTCCAGCACCTTGGAGAGCTCCTGGTCAGGCAAGGGTAATGGGAAGCCTCATGAAGTTGTGAAGTAGGTGGAAGGTCAGGGAAGGTTGGGGGCGTCACTTCTGGAGTCAAGGTTTCAAGCTGGACATCCTTGGCCAAGTTACTTAACTTCTTTCAGTGTTGATTCCCTCATCGGTGAAAAGGAGGCTGTGAAGAGCAGCACCTGCCTCCTGGGTTTGTTGTGACTTAATGACTGAGCAAGCACACATGAAGTAGCTTTTTTTTTTTTTTTTTAAGAGGAAGGGAAGGACTTTCTGGCAGTGGTGAAGGAATCTCAGGAAAGGAGTTGGCTGGGTGCCATTCGCACCAACTTCGGGGTCTGCAGTCAGATGGCTGCCCAGAAACTCACAAGATTGTCACGTGGAAAATGTCCTTTGTGCCACCCAGTCACAACTGCCCTAGGAGCTCTATTCTGTCCTTCCTGTCCTCCCCACCTTCACAGGAGGGTCCCAAAATCCCTGCCGGGGGCTCAGCAGAGGTGAATGGGAGTGAAGGAGGCAACACTCCAGCGCCCTCCCTCACCCTGAGTTCTGAGCCTGGAACAGACCAAAGTGACAGAGAGTCTGGAGTTCATTTATCAGCTGGGATTAGGTTTTCTTTGACCCCCCAAGTGACTGAAGTTCTTATTGTTGTCTAAGAGTGACCAAAAAAGCTATTGCATTGACCCAAAATGTTCTCTAGGGGGAGAGAGCAGGTAACAAAGAGCAGAGGTGAGAAAGAGTGACGCTGTTTTCTGCTTGAATCTCACTCATTCAATAAATCAGTTGCCAAAGTTCTGACTGAGTAGCACCAGGAGGCTGGAACTTCTGCTCCAAAGAAGATCAAAAAGTGGGTATCCACAAACACATGCAGACCTGTAAGAATGAATTTGCTAGAAGTCACCTCTTGAAACCTTTGTGGACTCAACTTGAAGCCACAGGCAAAGCCACTGTGGTGATGAGGCAAAAGCTGTCATCACCAAGAGCCTTGTGGAAGCTCAAGGCTGTTAAGACCATGGGGAAAGATGCAAACCATCCCCCACTTCTGATTTTCAAATCCAAAACAGGCTAAAGTGATGGAGGAAGAGTGTAGGGTTTATATATTAGACTGGATTCGATTCGGCACATAATAGATTCTCAGTGTGTTACAGAATAAAAGATCCAAACTTAATCATGTTTTCCATGTGACAGGCCCTCTCAGGGCACACCATAATCATAGCTACTTTCACCCTTGTGACAGCCCTTGAAAGTATCCCATTTTATAAATGGATAAGCTGTTGCTCAGAAATGCTCAGTTACATGCCCAAGTTCATATAAGCATCAGAGATGGAATCAAATCTAAGTCTGTTTGATTCCAAATCCCAGAGCCTCTCCACCAGGCAACACTGCCTCTGTGGCTGTTACTGAGCAACACGGAGAGGACTGTTAACGTGGACACTGGAAAGCCTCTCTCATCTGAAAGGCCAGAAGGTAGTCACTAAGAGGAAAGGCCAGCAGACTGTTTGCCAAGATGTCTCATAAACTGGTATTACTGACCTTGAGGAATTTCCCATGTTCCTCCATTTGACTCCATCTGACTCTTAGACACTACAGAATTTGAAGAGGTATCCATCTCTCAAGAGAGACATTTTAACCAAGCACAGAGTACTGATGTATTAATATAAAACTCAAATGTCTCTTTCTTCATTCACAGTGAGAGATTACCAACACAAAGACCCCCCAAAAAAACTCGAATTCTGTAGGATTAGCTCTTTCTTGTCCCAAAGACTGACTCCAAGAGAAGCCAAATTACAATCTGAGAGTTTTCTGATGTGCCTGGAACAGAAAAAGGGGAATTTAATAATCCTGTGCGCCTGGGTCCAGTTGAGACAGCCTGGTATCTCCAAGAGGGATGGTCTTTCCAATGGGACCAGAGACATTTTGCGTGTGGGGCTCTTCTCTCCACCCCCATTAAATTAAGGCTACCTCTTCCCTGAGGTTTGTCAGAATGGACACTGCTGACATTTTCCTCCCATATCTTTTTGCTTTCAGCATTGACCAGTCCCGCCTTTGATGGACACATCCTTTACTTATGGTTAATGCAGTCACTCTGGTGATGGCAGGGCCTGCCCGACTGGGAGCTGCGCCTTCTCCGTCATATCCTTACTGTGCTCCATCACGTTATCCTACAGCTGAACTTCCAAAGGGCAATCCTATTCCCTTCATTCCCAAATTAAGAAAAACAAAAGTCAACTTACGGTACCCCAGGAAGGATGGCTGAGGGGAAGGTATAGAAGGTTCTGCAGACAAGTATTACATTCTATACTCAAGTGTTAGCTCTTTGAAAGGCAGAACTAGTTTTAATTAAGAGACATACAAGTGTTGGATATAGAGAACCCAAAAGGGAATACGTGACTATTAACTCCTAAATGCTTAATAAGGGCCTGGATCTATGCTCTGTGTGCTAAGTCGCTTCAGTTCTGTCCGACTCTTTGCAACCCCATGGACTGTAGCTCGCCAGGCTCCTCTGTCCATGGGATTCTCTAGGCATGAATACTGGAGAGGGTTGCCATGCCCTCCTCCAGGGAATCCTCCCAACCCAGGGCTGGAACCTGCGTCTCTTATGTCTCCTGCATTGGCAGACAGGTTCCTGCCACCTAAGAGCTTTCAGTTAGTGCAACAACCCCAAGAAGTAACTATTAGCATGCTTTTTTACAGCTGAGAAAACTAAAACCCAGGTTAGGTAAAATCACTGGTTTCAGGAGAGCTTGGATTTCTACACTGGCCTGTCTCTGGACAGGAAGAGTAGATTTCTATTCCAATGGGAACACAAGAGTCTTTTTAAAAAGTGCTAACATATGTGAAGCTGTTTTGTGAGCTGCCAATGAGCTAACACAGGTGCCGCGTCTGAAATTGAAAGGAATAGAAAGTTAGAAATGAACTGTACATCCCAATTAGCAGATTGCTTTTTCAGCGAAAACGGGACTCACTTTCTAGAACATTTTGCAGAAAGTCTCCAATATCTGAACTGGCTGTATCTCCACAGGGGCATCATTTAAATCCAGCCAGGCAGAGTATTCCTCCTACAAATAAGCTTAGCCGTCCTTCACTTAATATCATCCTGAATCACTAGGGTGGTGAACGAAAGGCTCCTGAGCTCTTTCGACCATCAAACATCAGATGTTTCCATCAGAAGCCCAGAACTGTGATCACAGCCATGTCCAGCGCTCACCCACCCTTGTAGACAGAGAATTCTTTAGAGGAACGAGAAGCTGCTCAAAGGGACAGGGACAGAGCTTGCTGTAGGTCGTGGCCAGGATGCAGGCCACTGGCAACTCTCCAGTCCCTCCCATCACTCGGGCCCTGGAAACCACTGTCCTGCAGTTCCTCCTTGGCAGTCTCTGTCCTCCCGCACTTGGCTCCTGACACTTACCATTTTATGCAGCGAGGAATGAAAGACAGAAAGAAACCCTGGGGCGGTTCCCACTCTGAGAGACAAGAGAACCTAAAACATGGGGGAGAAGGATCAAGGAAAGATGACGGATAGTCATCACAGCATAATGCTCAAGTCTGATTCCTGGCATGAGGCCCCTTCTGCTGCCAAGGCATAGCAGACCCGCCCTCACTTAGAAGCGTACTCCGTGTATTCACTTCATGGTTCCTACGATCGAGATCTGGAAAGGAAGGAAAGGAGAAAAAAAAAAAACCGCACTTATCAAGTTTAAAAAAGAACTCATTTGATTTCATATAATCCTTCAAACAATACTATTATTATCTATATATATATCATGGAGAAGGAAACTGAAATACAGAGAGGTTAAACAGAGACCAAGTAGGATGGAACCCCTGCCTGAAGGAGTGGAAAGTCCATCCTCTTTTCACTAAACCGCAGACTCAGAAGATCTTTCTGTGTGCATCAGAGAAGGGAAATTTACAAGTTTACTCGTCTGGCACCACAGTTTCTAAGCTGAAATGAGTATTATTAAATGTTATATATGGCAGCATTTTGTCCTTTGTCCTCATTTTGTCAAGGTGCACCTGTTAGGCAGAATGATGTCCCCTCCCAAAGATGTCCATGCCCTAATCCCTCAGTTCAGTTCAGTTCAGTCGCTCAGTCGTGTCTGACTCTTTGCAACCTCATGAATCGCAGCACACCAGGCCTCCCTGTCCATCACCATCTCCCAGAGTTCACTCAGACTCACATCCATCGAGTCAGTGATGCCATCAAGCCATCTCATCCTCTGTTGTCCCCTTCTCCTCCTGCCCCCAATCCCTCCCAGCATCAGAGTCTTTCCCAATGAGTCATCTCTTCGCATGAGGTGGCCAAAGTACTAGAGTTTCAGCTTCAGCATCATTCCTTCCAAAGAAATCTCAGGGCTGATCTCCTTCAGAATGGACTGGTTGGATCTCCTTGCAGAACCTATGAAATTCTAAGTTCCCTGGAAAAGAGGAATTAAGGTTACAAAAGGGATAAAGATTGCTCTTCGGTTGGCCTTGAGATGGGGAGACCAGCCTGGCTTATCCAGGTGGAGATGACGCAATCACAGAGGCCTTAGACGCGGCAGAGGGAGGCAGAAAAAAGAGTTGGGGACACAGAGATGAGAAAGCTGCTATTTTGCTGGCATTGAAGACGGGGAGAGAAGCCGGGAGACGAGGAAGGCGGGCAGCCTCCAGAAGACAGAGAAGGACAAGGAAACAGATTCCTTCCTAGGGCTGCTGGAAGGAAGACAGCCCAGCCCACCCTTCCATCTTAGCTCCAGTGAGACCCATGTCTACTTGAATTTGCAACGTTCAGAACTACAAGTAATAAAATTACATTGTTTTGCACCTCTAAGTGTGGTCATTTGCTTCAGCAGCAGTAGAAAGCTAGTACAGTGCATGGAAACTGCCAGGCAAGGAGGTGCTTACTGTCATGGTGCAGCCACGAAATCTCAGAAGCCCCTCTCCCCACCCCAGCTCGAACCCCCGCCTGACCGTGTCTGCCTGAGATAGCTCAGTGGAACGCCATCTCACTCGCAGTAGCAAGATTGCACCAAGACAAGCTGAGATCTGTTAGCTAAGATTCCATCCCGTGAGGAATGGTTTCACTGCATATCCCTACTCACCAAGGCTTAAATTAAAAAGGAATGCCATTTAGAAGCAGAGCAAGACTTCAGGAACCAGAAAAACCAGTGGGTCTTTCTCTCTCCTCCCTTACTCTCCCTCACCCTGCTTTTCCACACATAGCTTATTTATTCTTCTCTTCTGGCAGACACTTGTTGTCTTACTCCTCTGTACAAGGCTGCAGCGTGGCCATCCCAAAATGATGGCTTCTCTCCCAGGGACCGTCTAAACTTCCAACTTGGTTCCCCCACAGCCAACTGATTCAGTCTCCCCATCCTCAGTCCAAAACAGGACACTGTGGTGACCTGAATGGGAAGGAAGTCCAAAAGGCAGGGGATACCTGCATAGGTATGGCTGATTCATTTTGCTGTGCAGTAGAAAGTAACAGAGGCTTCTCAGGTGGCTCGGTGGTAAAGAACCCGCCTGCCAAGCAGGAGATGCAGGTTCCATCTATGGGTCAGCAAGGGAAGATCCCCTGGAGAAGGCAATGGCAACCCACTCCAGTACTCTTGCCTGGGAAATCCCATGGACAGAGGAGCCTGGTGGGCTACAGTCCATGGGGTCGCAAAAGAATTGAACACGATTTAGTGACTAAACAACAAATGAAAGAAAGTAACACAACCTTATAAAGCGGCTATACTCCAGTAAAAATTAACTTTTATAAAAACAAGAGAAAAACTCCTTGCATGCCTGCCTCGTCCCCACAAAATGTTCAGAACACAGAGAAAATGATAGACTGGTATTAATCTGGTATTGGACTGTATTCAGTCCAGTGGGTATCTGATGGGAATATCAATCTGGCGTTCGCTCTCTGTCCTGGTCAGCAGGGCGGGGCTAGGAGCAAGGGTGCCTGCTGCAAAGGCCTCTCGCATCTGAAGCTGCGGGGTAAGTGAGATCCGTAAGAGGCATCGGGTGTAGGGAGGTGATGATTGGCATCTTCTGTGCGTCTGCTGACTCCAGGGATGGCCTTATCTTTGGAAACAGAAATGCATCATTCTGGGGCGAGCTGAGCTGCCTTTCCTCCCTGTTCAGGCCAAGTTGAGCTCATTTGCATCTGTGATAACTTCTTCTGTCCCTGCATTCTGTGATTGACATACTGTCTTTTAATATGTTAATCTATTCAACCAAGTTACATTCAGATGTTGCTGGTCTGGGAACCGGGCTGTATCTTTCTGGTGACTTTGCATATTTCACAACTTAATTCTCCA
This sequence comes from Budorcas taxicolor, assembly GCF_023091745.1. NCBI lineage: Eukaryota > Metazoa > Chordata > Mammalia > Artiodactyla > Bovidae > Budorcas > Budorcas taxicolor. The sequence continues at coordinate 29,593,984 of NC_068928.1, read as the reverse complement.
AGGGAAAGAATGACAGCCTGGCTCTTGAAAGAAGGGGCACCTCAGTGTGAGCCCCAAGTTCCACCTGTTATAATCGCTAATGATAATAATCCAGATAACGACGAGTTTATTTAGGGTTTCAGAGTCCACAAAAGGCCCCCCAAGATAATCTAAGGTGGCAGAGAAGATAAGAGATAACACAGATCATGAAAATGAGGCTCGGAGAGTCGATACAGTTTGGGCAAGGCCCCAGAGCGTTGCGGGATGCTTTGAGCTAAATAAAATGGGATGATAAAGGACTGCCTGCAACTCCGTACTTGCTGTTTCATACTCACACCAGCCTTTCCAGGTAAGACTTTGCCCAAAGTCCCACAGTTAGAGGAGTATCCGACCTGAAAGCCCGGGCTTCTCACCAAGGACCCCATCCATTTCCCTAAATTTTTGGAAGTGGCTTCAGTAAGGGCTTCCTGTGTCCGTCCTTCAAAGCTCAGCTCAGACACTGTCTTCTGTACAAATCCTTCCCTGGCTCTCCTGCTCCCCATCCCTGGCACTTGGTTCATCCACAGATGTATACTGAGGGCTGTCCATGTGCCGGGCACAACATGGATGGCTGAGCATATGGCTTGGCATAAACCAGATATGATTCCTGCCCTGGGGAAGCTAAGGTGTGGTAAGGGAGGGAAGGGTGGGGAGTGCCAAGCAGAGTTCCCCCTCCAGAGGGGCAAGGCCCAGCCTGGGCGCTCAAGACAGCTGGCTTCCTGAGGACCCAGCATTTACCTTGAGACCTGAAAGAAGGGCAGGGTGGGCATTGAGGGGACCCCAGACACCTGCATGACAGGGTCAGGGACCAAAGAGAAGATGGTATGTCCAGGATTTGAAAACTTCCTGTGGCAACTGGAGTACAGAGAGGAAAGGGAGGAGGGACCCTAAGAAGCCTAGAGAATCCACCAGGGCCTTTGGGCCACCTGGGGAACCTGCGTCTGTGTCCCAGTGTGCAGGGGAGTGGGGTGCAGGGTTCACACGATGACGTCAGTGTGAGCGAAGACCGCTTGGTCTTAAGGAATGGAAATCAGGGAGTCTCAAGTGAAACGGCGGCATTTCTTAGAAATTCCCAGAAACTGAATGGAATCTAAGAGCATGAACAGTTCTCAGGAAGGACCTGGAGTCAGAATCTGGAATCTGAGTGTTAGCCTCTCTCTGCCACATCCATTCCTCTGTGTCTGCTCTATTATTTTCTCTTTCTCTCTTTGCACTTTCTCTTTCTCTGCTTCTCCAAAACTAGGGTAGACACTGGCCAACCTTCCAGTGCTCCGGTTATAAGCTATGTGGGTGCTTGTGCCTAGTCATTCAGTTGTATTTGACTCTTCGTGACCCCATGGACTGTAGCCCACCAGGATCCTCTGTCCATGGGATTCTCCAGGCAAGAGTACTGGAGTGGGTTACCATGCCCTCCTCCAAGGGATCTTCCTGACCCAGGGATCCAACCTGCGTCTCTTGAATTTCCTGCATTGGCAGACAGTTTTTTTTTTACCATTGTGCTACCTGGGAAGCCCCATAAGTTACAGTTCTAGCCATGCAGAGAGACACAGTGGTGTTTATGAGTCCCAAATCAAAATGCCTGGAGAAAGAACTCAGTTAAGTCAGCCTAGGTCAGAGTATTTGCCCTAACTCACTGAGCTACGGGTGAGGTCCAGAAAACTCAAGACCTTGTAATAAAAATGTGCTCTCCAGGAGGTGGGATGGATCTCAGATGAGAGGGGGCACTGGCTTCTAGGATTAGCACACCTCCAGTGGCAACTACTGTGGACATAATCAGACCTACACGTTACACAGATGACTGCACCATACCTGGGGGGAAGGGCCGGAGGGGGCTCCAAAGGAGCCAGAGACACCAGGAAGGGACTCCATGCAAGGGAGAGGTGGTGAGGACTGGAGTCAAGAGTGGTGCCTGTGGGCCCGGGGGAATGCCCAAGAGACTGTGGGGAGCTCAAACTAGCAAACTGTAGAACAAGCTAACAAACAGGGTATTCAGTTCAGTCAGTTCAGTCGCTCAGTCGTGTCCAACTCTTTGTGACCCCATGAATTGCAGCATGCCAGGCCTCCCTGTCCATCACCAACTCCCGGAGTTCCCTCAGACTCACATCCATCGAGTCAGTGATGCCATCCAGCCATCTCATCCTCTGTCGTCCCCTTCTCCTCCTGCCCCCAATCCCTCCCAGCATCACAGTCTTTTCCAATGAGTCAGCTCTTCTCATGAGGTGGCCAAAGTACTGGAGTTTCAGCTTTAACATCATTCCTTCCAAAGAAATCCCAGGATTGATCTCCTTCAGAATGGACTGGTTGGGTCTCCTTGCAGTCCAAGGGACTCTCAAGAGTCTTCTCCAACACCACAGTTCAAAAGCATCAATTCTTCGGCGCTCAGCCTTCTTCAGAGTCCAACTCTCACATCCATTAATGACCACAGGAAAAACCATAGCCTTGACAACGGGGTATTGGGAAGGTCCAAATAACAAGACAATGATTTGCTGTCCAGGAGGTCTAAATGGGGGAAGAACATCAGGTGATGGTCAGGTTTATGGTTTGACCATCTGGGTGGACAGTGATGTCACGGATAAAACAAGGAGAACACGGGGAGAGAAATGGGTTGGGATGGGCACAGTGCAGAAAGCAATGAATTCTATTTGGGACAGTGGAGTCTGGAATGGTCTGTGGGCTGTTGGATATACAGATCTGGAAGAGAGCTGTTCTTAAGAGGCTGGCAAAAGGTCATAATTAAAACAACAGGAGTGAAAGAAATGGCCTGGGGAAATCGTGGGCATGAGAAGAGAAAGGGGTTTTTGGGACAGGTCCCAGGGGGTTTCCTACTTCTAATTGTTCTAAGTATCCAGGGCTTGGAGAAAAAAAGAGGCCCAGGACAGAGACTGAGAAGAGCAGCCTGAGAGATGAGAGGGACACTGGGAGGGTCTCACCAAGTAGATGTTTCAGAAAGAGTGGAGATGCTATCTTTGATAAGCACCACCAAAGAACCAGGGGGAAAGAGCCCACTCAACTTATTTATCGTCTTATACTTTTTTATTGGTGTGTCTATTTCTCTACTAGACCAAAAGCTCCTCTAGTTAAGATGTTTTCATGCCTTTATTCCCAGCAATTAGCCCAGATGCCTGGCATGAAGTCTTAATAACAGTTGAATGAATGAATAAATATGTCACAGGCATTGAAAATATCAAGGTTCGCATCTGGATGATATAGGAAACATACCCTGAGTCTTTAGTAATTTACAATAAATGAACAGGGCCATTGATAGGACCTTTGGAAAGAAATGCCATCTCACTGTTGTATTTTGTATGAATAACTCAAGGATGGCTTACAGGGACTGTCTTGCTGTAATTGGAAGCACTTCAGTGACCACCATGTAAAGAGCAACTTTGGTGGTGCTTGAAAACGGTTTTATGCATATGCTCTTAGTATTCAAATTGTATTTGCATAATTAAATCTAATTATCTCCAAAATCAAGGTCATCTTCAGTCTAATCCTTGCCTGAATTATCCAGACTCTGCCATTGATGGGATTTTCTTCTGTTTATGAAATCCAAGTGCCACTGTATGTATCAATAGACACAGTCAGGGTGTCAGTGCTTGACCCTAGCTGGCTAACAACAAAGAAACAGATGGAAAACTCTAAAAAATATCCCTTTTCTTTTTGTTTGTCAGAAATGTAAACAGCTCCTAATTCATAATGTGGGTAATGCTCTTCCCTAAATACAAGGCGACCATGAGGGGTAATACTTAAACTGTTTAACTGTGGGCAAGTCAGAGGTACAGATGTCCTAAAATAAGGTCCTGAAAACGATGCAGTGTAGGGGCTTCCCAGGTGGCGTTACTGGTAAAGAATCCACCTACCAGTGCAGCAGGTGTAAGAGATGCAGGTTTGATTCCTGGGTCAGGAAGATCCCCTGGAGGCAGAAATGGCAACCCACTCCAGTATCCTTGCCAGGAGAATCCCATGGACAGAGGAACCTGGTGGGGTACAGTCCATGGGGTCAAAAAGAGACACGACTAAGCATCTGAGCACAGCAATAATGCTGTGTTAAGAGCTCCTGCTGGACCAGACATTAAACCTTAATTGATGAGTGATGGAAGCAGGGGGCGGAGGCGGGGGGAGATGGCCAGGTGAGGGAATCTGCAGCCAGAGCAACAGAGGGGCCCTGGGCACGGGGCGTGGGCAGGGGGCGGGTGAATTTTTGCCAGTCAGTGCAGAAGTATATCAGCATTTTAACAACTGCAATGAGTGTACCCCTTGGTGCCTGCTGACTCCCAGCTATGGGCAGAAGCCAGAGGCACTCCAGCCCAGACTTTCAGTCCTACTGGCTTCACAGAGAAAGAAACTGAGATTTAATGAGAAAAGGTTTGGGTAAAAGTCCAAAACCAGTGGCAGGAGAAGTGGCAACAGAACTCAAGTCTCTTTATTCCCAAATCTGATGTCATCACCCCTAAGTTTTCCTGAGAATTTTTATGAGACAGAAATTCTTGTCACGAATGAACACACAAAACCTGGATTTGTTCAGCAATTGTTCTTGTACAACAATGGCCATATGGTTAGCAAGAGATGCCGTCTACCGCAGAGACACAGTACTATTTTATCATGAAATTATGCGTTCTAAAGGGCTTCCCTGGTGGCGCAGTGTAAAGAATCCGCCTGCCAAGCAGGAGACACGGATTTGATCCCTGGGTCAGGAAGATCCCCTGGAGAAGAAAATGGCAACCTACTCCAGTGTTCTTGCCTGGGAAATCTCGTGGACAGAGGAGCCTGGTGGGCTACAGTCCATGGGGTCAAGAAGAGTCGGATGCGACTAACGATGAAACAATAGCAATGCATTCTGAAGGCTGTCTCAAGGCTCTCCCAGCAGACTAAACCTGAAATGTTCCCAGGGGAAGCCGACTGCGAGTGATCCATTTCAGGACAAGGAGGATCCATCTCCGTGACTTTTCCACACACTTACTATTCTAGGTATGAGATACAATAATTAATTTCGTGTTCTTATAAACTGGGAGACAATTACAGGGGAGGTTGCTGAGCGGTCCTGAGCATGCTCACCTTATGAGATGTACTTTTCATATTTTGTGACAATGGCTGGGAAAAAAAAACACATAATGACTCCTTGTGGATGAGGCCCCTGCTAGTTATGTTTTCATTATTAACCCAATTATACGGGTGAAGCAATAGGTGACAATTTCACTTTTTCACTGCCGCTTCATTCCTGCTCCACCAACTGCCAACCTGGGGACCCTTCAGAAGTCATTTAAAGGGGTTTGTTCTAGAATACAGCTAGCAACAGCCGGGTCCCACCTCCTGGGGGGGATTTTTCTGGACACCCCTCCACCCTTAGGAGTGAGTCCCGTACATACCAAAGAGTTCCATTCTGAGAGCACATTCATTAAGTCCGATTTTGTTCCTAAGCCCAACAAAATTAGCCTAGGTACCCAAATCACACAACTGGCTGTCTAGTACCGAAGGATTGTTGGCGACAGGGGACAGAGGGCAAGCTGCAATGCCACTTACACCTGACGCTGATGGAACGCACGTTTGCATCTTTGAAAGTTTTCAACTTGAAGGTTTGCATGTAGGGGACTTACCATGTGGGTTCAAGGTCTCTCTAGTTAGTATTTCTCCCCCTGTTGCCTTTCATAAGAGCTTTACATAGTCTTCCAGAGCCACTCCGTGCCCCTTTGAAAGATGGGGGCATCTATTTAACTCTGATACTTCTCTGACTTACCAGTGGTAGATAGACCTAGTGGGGAGGACAGAACATGATGGAGGAAGGAAAGAAGGGAGAAAACGGGGAGGATAATGACCCAGGGAAAACACATTCTGGGACTAGTCCTGGAAGCTGGAAATGCAGTCAACTTCAAAGGTGATTCAGGCAGCTACATGGGAGCCCAACCTCAAGCCTGGACCCTGCAGCCAAGGTCGGGAGGTGAGGCTTAATTCCAAACCCAACCCAGAGAGGCTGCTGAGCCACTGATGATGGTTAGTACCTCAGTCAAGGTTGGTTTTAAAACATGGGGCAAGAGAGACATTCACATTTGTGACCTTTGTAAATACAGATATCCACAGCCCACACCTTGAATACCAAGGGCTTAGAGCAGGGTTCCCCAACCTCAGCAATCCTGACATGTGGAACCAGGTAATTCTTTGTTGCCGGGGGCTGTCCCATGCATTGTAGAATGCTCAGTAGCACCACTGGATTCTACCTGCTAGTTGCCAGAGCAGCTTGACCCCAAGCTGTGACAACCAGAATATCTCCTGAAATTGCCAGACGATCTCTGGAGGTCAAAATCACCCACTGGTTGGGAGCACAGAGAACTAGGAGCAAGGTACACCACAGAGAGGGTCTTTAGTGTGACTGGCATCTCAAATGATGGCACAGTGTCTGGTATGTGATTTGCTTGAACTCTCCAGAGTAATTAATGAGAACTCCTTACATATGAAGTGGTTTAACTCTGCTTATGTACATTTCAAATATTTGCTTCCTTCTGGGATTTCCCTGATGGTCCAGTGGTTAAGACTTCGAGCTTCCAGTGCAGGGGGTGCAGGCTCGATCCCTGGTTTGGGAACTAAGCCTTCAAGCTGTGTGGCATGGCCAAAAAAATTAAAAGACAACAAATATTCGCTCTTTTTGATGATCTGCCTCAGCTCAAATTATGCAGTAGTCAAAATGTTGATATTTCCTTCCAAAGGCAAGGAAAAAAAAAATCTCTATTTTAATCATATTACTTTTTAGCCAAGGAATGCTCAATTATTTGGGAATATAAGGCAGACCAGTGCCTTGTTTAAAAAAAAAAAATTCCTGCCAGTGTCTTCATTTAATTGCTAAAAATAACATCCCCTGTGACAGCCCAGTGGCAGAGCCATTCTAAGGAAGTGCAGGAAGGGCCCTTTGCAATACACATCTTCAATCACATGATGCCATGACCACCTGCTTCACCTGCCCAGGTGAACATCTGGTGAGCCGTTTCATCATCCAGAAAATGATGCATTTCCCCTTTGCTCTCTCAGAGGGATTGTAGTGATCAGATGAGCAAAGACCTTCTTAACCTACACTGTCCAGTGCAGCAGCCACTTGTGTTTAGGCAGCTATTTAATGCAAATTAATGAAAATTAAACAGAATTTAACATTTAGTTTAGTCACATTAGCCACCTTTTCCAACCACAGGTGGTGGTTGTGTGTTAGTTGCTCAGCCATGTCTGACTCTTTGCGACCCCATGGTCTGCAGCCCACCAGGCTCCTCTGTCCATGGGATTCTCCAGGCAAGAATACTGGAGTGGGTGGCCATGCCCTCGTCCAGGGGATCTTCCTGAGTCAGGGATGGAATTCAGGTCTCCAGCACTTCAGGCGATTCTTTACCACTGAGCCGCCAGGGAAGCCCTGCTTAGTGGACCGGTGGATAATGGATGGGTAACGGACACATACACAGAGGACATCTCTGTGACTGGAGAAAGCTCTACCCACATCACTACTCTCAACAATACAACCTGGTGCAAATAAACAGCAAGTCATAGTCTTAGTGCCACTGCCGGAAGTTAGACCCAGGGTACACACACACCCATTCACAAACGGCCACGCACCTTGAGCACCGGCATCGCAGACTGCCGGAGCACTCGTATGTCACCGCTGCGTCGTAGGTAGTCACAAAAGCAACAAAAACATAACTAAAGCCTTGGTGGCTCATATGGAAAATAGGAGCAAGGATCAAATAACTATGGGTCATTGCTTTCAATAAATGTCATTGTCTGGACTACAAATAGTTCCATGAACCTTTTAACTACAGCAGCAAAAAACAAGATGAGCACTCCTTCCCTATAAAATTACTAGTTTTGATTAGCTATTTATAAAAAGACATGTTATCTTCTGGGTTCTAATATCCTTTACGTGTGTTCTTCAAGACTGAGACTCAAGGCTGTGAGTGCAGAAAGTGGGAAGCAGCTACAGAAGAGCTGTGTCCCTGCTCACAAGGTACTGACGCCACCAGCGCTCTGAGGATGCACGGAAAGGACAGTCACAAATGACATGCCCCCCCAAGGACTGAAAGAAACAGTCACTGATACCAACAAGAATAATAATGGCCAACATTTATCATGTGCCAAGGCTTACGCTCAGTGCTTCAAAAACCTTACCGCATTTGTCAAGCGAAAGTGAAAGTGTTAGTTGCTCAGTCGGGTCCGGCTCTTTGTGACCCCATGGACTGTAGCCCGACAGGCTCCTCTGTCCATGGGATTTTCCAGGCAAGTATACTGGAGTGGGTTGCCATTTCCTCCTCCAGGGGATCGAACATGTGTCTCCTGCACTGGCAGGTGGATTCTTTTTGGCACATTTATGGATTGTACAGATTTACAGATAAGGCTCAGAGAGGTTAAGTAATTTGCCTGAGGTCACTAAGTAAATAAGTATCAGAATCAAGGATCAAACTTAAGTGTGTCCGACGCCAGACACCGTGGCTCATGAGCCCTGTTCCCAATCAGGGTGGCCCCAAATGGAGGAAGCCATTCCACCTGCTCCTTTAGGGAAGGATGGTTTGGGCAGGGGATGGGGGTGGGGGTCTCACCCTCCCATTCTTCCCCACCTTGGCTCCATCCTGAGTTGCAAGGGCCTCCCGCAGCTTTTGGAACAACCCCCACCCCGTCCCCCCTGCCAACCTAACCAATATCTCCACCTCCATTCATTCTCTTTCCCATTTCACACGAAATGACCCCATGCAGGTTCTGGAAGCTGGCTCAAGGCTGCCTGGACAAAAATTCTGGGATCTCAAGTGCCCAGAGTTTCATCTAGGAGCAGAGAGGATGAGTCCTTGACCCCATAGACATCTTTGCTTTGGGGGAGGGGCAAGCTGGAAGAGGGCCATGCAAAGGTCCTCCAGAATCATTCCTCAAAGTCGGGTCCAGCAGCAACATCACCTGGGGGCTTGTTAGAAAGCGAACTGTCTAGCCCCACCCCAGAGCAACTGAATCACCAACTCTGAGCAGAGCCTGTGTTTTCACAAGCCCTCCGGTGATTCCGATGCCGAATCCTCTGAGGTTCTCTGAGACCTGAGGGCCACTGATCCAGGACAGCTTTTTCTACATGTGGTCCAGGGACGGGCAGCATCAGCACCGCCTGGGAGTTTGTTAAAAATGCAAATTCTGGGTCCCCCTGCAGATCTGCTGAACTAGCACGGGTGCGGGTGAGCCCAGCAGTGTTCGGGTCAATGTCCTCTCCTGGTGATTCTTATCGCAGGAAGGTCTGAGAAGCAAGGACGTGAAGCAGCCCTTCTTCCTTATCCTCCTCCTCGCTGTTACATTGTCAGTAAGGACTGTTTCTGAGCAGCAGGAGGAGGAGATGACAGAGGACGAGACAGTTGAATAGCATCGTCGATTCAACAGACACAAGTTTGAGCAAACTCCAGGAGACGGTGAAGGACAGGGAAGCTTGGCGTGCTGCAGTCCACGGGGTCACGAAGAGTCAGATATGACTGAGTGACTGAACAACAAAGGACTGTTTCTGGTTCAGTTCAGTTCAGTTCAGTTCAGTCGCTCGGTCGTGTCTGACTCTTTGCGACCCCATGAATCGCAGCACACCAGGCCTCCCTGTCCATCACCATCTCCCGGAGTTCACTCAGACTCACGTCCATTGAGTCTGTGATGCCATCCAGCCATCTCATCCTCTGTTGTCCCCTTCTCCTCCTGCCCCCAATCCCTCCCAGCATCATAGTCTTTTCCAGTGAGTCAGCTCTTCGCATGAGGTGGCCAAAGTACTGGAGTTTCAGCTTTAGCATCATTCCTTCCAAAGAAATCCCAGGATTGATCTCCTTCAGAATGGACTGGTTGGATCTCCTTGCAGTCCAAGGGACTCTCAAGAGTCTGCTCCAACAACACCACAGTTCAAAAGCATCAATTCTTCGGCGCTCAGCCTTCTTCACAGTCCAACTCTCACATCCATTAATGACCACAGGAAAAACCATAGCCTTGACTAGACGGACCTTAGTCGGCAAAGTAATGTCTCTGCTTTTGAATATACTATCTAGGTTGGTCATAACTCTTCTTCCAAGGAGTAAGCATCTTTTAATTTCATGGCTGCAATCACCGTCTGCAGTGATTCTGGAGCCCAAAAAAATAAAGTCTGACACTGTTTCCACTGTTTCCCCATCTATTTCTCATGAAGTGATGGGACCAGATGCCATGATCTTCGTTTTCTGAATGTTGAGCTTTAGGCCAACTTTTTCGCTCTCCTCTTTCACTTTCATCAAGATGCTTTTTAGCTCCTCTTCACTTTCTGCCATAAGGATGGTGTCATCTGCATATCTGAGGTTATTGATATTTCTCCCGGCAATCTCGATTCCAGCTTGTGTTTCTTCCAGTCCAGCGTTTCTCATGATGTACTCTGCATAGAAGTTAAATAAGCAGAGTGACAATATACAGCCTTGACGTACCCCTTTTCCTATTTGGAACCAGTCTGTTGTTCCATGTCCAGTTCTAACTGTTGCTTCCTGACCTGCATACAGGTTTCTCAAGAGGCAGGTCAGGTGGTCTGGTATTCCCATCTCTTTCAGAATTTTCCACAGTTTATTGTGATCAAGACAGAAACTCATCTCATAAATGGGCTTAAGGGAGAAAAAGGAGTATATTAGCTTAAATAACTGAAGAAACTGAGTATACAAATTTAGCCCCACTGGGTCTGGTGGCCAACTACAATCCAGGGGCCCACTGCCCATGTTTGTAAATAAAGTTTGATGGAGACACAACCACACCCATTCATTTACATATTGTCTGAGGCTGCTTTCCCACTGAAACAGCAGACTTGAGTAGTTGTGACAATGACATTAGGACCCACAAAGCCTAAAATATTTACAGAAAAGATTTGCTGAGCCCTACTCTTAAGCATGGGGGCCAGGACAGGGCCTTCTGCCTAGATGTAAGTGAAAGATGGGCTAACAGATGTACATTCACCCCTCATTCTTCCCTGTGGCCTATTACACTTTGTTCATTCAAGGGGAGGAATGCCAGCGGTTTTAACGCTATAAACGGAACACCCAGCAAAACCTTAAACTGAAGAGGCTCAGAGAGGTTCAGGGTGGGTGACCCCATGGAGGAGCTGGGGTGGGGGGTGGGGGGTGTGCTGGTGAGGGCATTGAAACTCTGCTCCCCCACCACACACAGGTCCTCCTACCTCACCCTTGGTATCTAGTGCATCCAGCTCTGCCTACAATGTATCCTTCATGGTAGACAGGAAACGGAAGTCAACTACTGTGAGTTCTGTGACCCCTTCTAACAAATCATGGAACCTGAGGAGGGAGTCGAGGGGTCATTATACGTGTCAGAACCAAACTGACAACCAGTTGAGTACCCAGAGATTTGGAAAACATTTCCGAGGGGGCCTCAAACATTAACTTTAATTTACGGGATCCCAGGAGTAATCACTTTGTAACCTATTCACGTGTGTGTGCTAAGTCACTTTGGTTGTGTCCAACTCTTTGCAACCCCAAGAACTATAGCCCACCAGGCTCCTCTGTCCATGAGATTTCTCAGGCAAGAATACTGGAGTGGGTTGCCATTTCCTTCTCCAAGGGATCTTCCCAACTCAGGGATTGAACCCAGGTCTCCTGCTTGGCAGGTGGGTTCTTAACCACTGAGCCTCCAGGGAAGCCCAGAGAGATCGCAGTCTAGCATTAATCTGGCAGTTCCTGGAGCTGGGGCAACCATGTGATTATAAGGCATGCCTGCAGCAGAAACTCAGCAGATAGAAGAAACCATAGGGAGGACTTTGAATCTCCTTAGGATTCTAGAAAAATCTTACCTGAATTTCAAGGAGCTCTCAAGGTCATTTAGGGACCTTCATGTTTGGGGACATCCAGTCTTACATCATATTAAACAAATCAAACTCTATCCACATTGAACATAATTTATACGTAATGATGTAAGTGTTGAGTCATATTTTAGTAGAATCAATGATTTAATGTTACCTTTTTAGCAAAGATTTGATGAAAAATTTTCTTTCTGTGCTTTTAAAAAGAAAAAAAAAAAACTTTAATTATGCCTGCAGGCACCTGTAAATTTCACAGAGCCCTGACTTCGGAAGGGCTAGCCCTGCATTCACGTGGCAGGATCCACGATGCGTGTCTACCTATCTGGGCTGGATGGAAAGAGACAGTGTGTGAAAGTCATCTCGGTGAAAGCAGAGGTCAGACACCAGAGCTCTGCACTTTGTAAGGTTAGCAGGAACAAAGCAGGACGTCATAGCTTTGCAGTGTCATTGTTCTCAGGACAGGGGTCCAGCATCCCACAAACACTGGCTGACATTGCATAATCCATTTTGAGGATCCCCTCCCCCCTCCCCTGCCACCAGGGAGGCTGGCTTGAGTCAAACAGGTTCACAGAGAAATTAGTGGAAAGGAAAAGATAAGGTCACTTAAAACCAGCTACTGGCTTTGCAGGACCTGATGGGTACTTTATGGGCTAAAGAGGAAATGTCCATCCTTGGGGGGTTGTAATCCATTGCTGCAGTCCTCCTCGAAGTCCCGGGTGAGATTATCAGCAGAACAAGTGACCCCATTACTTAAATGGGTTAACACACTTCCCACACTTTCCTTAGTTGCTATTCTGACTGTCAGGAGAGGGGTTCTCAAGCCAAATGGAGCACCCAGAGCCTCCAGTAACTGATGCCACAAAAAGTCCGGTGTGCTCTGGAAGTGATTACAAAGATCACCGCAGAGGATGGGATGGCCGGCTGACCTCTGCCTCCAGGGTGTCCCTGTGTGTCTCCAGGTCCTAAGTACTCTGTCCCATTGATTCTGTCCTCCCATAGCAAAATGCCCAGCCTGGCACATAGCAGGTAGTCACCACTATTTGTTGGATTAAAAACAAAACAAACAAACAAAAAAGAATAAATGGAAGGAGAGAGGGAGGGAAGGGAGAAGGGAAAAGGAATGGAAGGAAGAAATACATCGGATCCTTCTTTCTGCAATGAAGTCAGATGAGGGAGCTAACCCAGGCAGAGAGACCCCTGGGCAGACTATTACATAGTCCACACTGGACTTCATCAAGGCCCCAGCCTAACAGCCCGAAGCACAGGAAGGTGCTGCCGTTTTAGCAGGAGAAAACGGACACAGTGTAAACATGAGCAGAAGAATTGGTAAACACATTAGAGAGAAGTTCTTTGGGATTCTTTCCAGCTCCAAAATTCTGTAATATTAGTATAATAATAAATCAAGGGGTTTCCCTGGCGGCACAGTGGGTGGGAATCCACCTGCCAATGCAGGGGACATGGGTTTGATCCCTGGTGCTGGAAGATCCCACGTGTCTCGGAGCAACAAAGCTCATGCGCGGCAACTGCTGAGCCAGGACTCCAGAGCCACAGACCACAGCCACCGAGTCTGTGTGCCTCCGCAGTGAGCCGCACTCGCTCTTTGCAGCTACAGAAAGCCTGTGCAAAGCAACAAAGCCCTAGTGCCTCCAAAAATAAACAGATAGATAATGAAAAAGAGAAAAACTCTGAATCTTAAAAATAATAATAATAAATCCATACTTGGTTAGAACACATTCTGCACATTTTAGATTGAATTCCTTATGAAGTGAAAGTGAAGGCTGCTCGGTCGTGTCCGACTCTTTGTGACCCCATGGACTGTATAGTCCATGGAAATATCCAGGCCAGAATACTGGAGTGGGTTGCCTTTCCCTTCTCCAGGAGATCTTCCCAACTCAGGGATCGAACCCAGGTCTTGCGCACTGCAGGCGTATTCTTTACCAGCTGAGCCACAAGAGTAGCCCTTATAGTCACAACTGAATGTTTGAGGAATTCATTAAAGAAGAAACTGAAAACGTGTCCCTGTGGTCTGTTTTCTCTGTCTCCTGATCATCACCACTCCCTCCATCTTCACCACTTGCAACTTCTCCATCACCCTCTCTGGCTCCAACACGCTCTTCAAGGCTCACCTTAGCCATTATCTCCTTCAAGAATCCTCTCCCTTCCCTCGCAGCTACCACTCTAGGCCAATCTGTTAGTCAGCCCTCCTTTGTATTCTCAAAGCACAGCACAGACATATCTGTATTGAAGCATTTTTCCTTCTAGATTGTAATTGTTGATGTAGCTGGCTTTCATTTGCCACATAAGTCATACAGTTCATCAAGGTCACCTCTTTATTTCCACTGTCTAGCCTGAAACATGCCTGGCTCGTAATGGTGGTTTAGTTGCTAAGTCATGTCAGACTCAATGTGACCCCAGGAACTGGGGCCTGCCAAGCTCCTCTGTCCGTGAGATCTCCCAGGCAAGAATATTGGAGCGGGTTGCCATTTCCTTCCCCAGGGGATCCTCTTGACATTGGAATCAAACCTGGGGTCCCCTGCATTGCAGGCAGATTCTTTACCAACTGAGCCACCAGGGACGCGCTGGCATGAAATGGACCTACAGTAAATATTGATGATACGATGACTACATGAATCGTCTAAATTACTCAAAAGCGAGAAAATAATAATTCTTTCAGATTTTGAAACTGCGGAGACTATTTGGGGTATTTATCGGCAAACATTGTGACCGGGTGACTTTTCCAAAGTCAGTTCAGTTTAGTTCAGTTGATCAGTTACGTCCGACTCTTTGTGACCCCATGGAATGCAGCATGCCAGGCCTCCCTGTCCATTGCCAACTCCCAGAGTTTACTCAAACTCATGTCCATTGAGTCGATGCCATCCAACCCTCTCATCCTCTGTCCCCTTCTCCTCCTACCTTCAATCTTTCCCAGCATCAGGGTCTTTTCAAATGAGTCAGCTCTTCTCATCGGGTGGCCAAAGTATTGGAGTCTCAGCTTCAGCATCAGTCCTTCCAATGAATATTCAGGACTTATTTCCTTTAGGATGGACTGGTTGGATCTCCTGGCAGTCCAAAGGACTCTCAAGAGTCTTCTCCAACACCACAGTTCAAAAGCATCAATTCTTCGGCACTCAGCTTTCTTTATTGTCCAACTCTCGCATCCATACATGACTATTGGAAAAACCATAGCCTTGACTAGATGGACCTTTGTTGGCAAAGTAACGTCTCTGCTTTTTAATATGCTGTCTAGGTTTGTCATAACTTTTCTTCCCAGGAGCAAGCGTCTTTCAATTTCATGGCTGCAGTCACCATCTGCAGTGACTTTGGAGTCCAAGAAAATAAAGTCTATCATTGTTTCCACTGTTTCCCCATCTATTTGCCATGAAGTAATGGGACGAGATCAAGTCCAGTGTTAAATAGCATGCCAGAGACCTATTGCTGGGCATGGACTGATTGAACTTCAGAGAGCAACACTACCCGAATCTCACCACTAGATGGCAGCGGCGCCCCAGGAGCAGGCGATTCCTGCCCGCTGACCATACCCTACCGGGGGCTGGCCACCTTCTGGTCTGCTCCTTCAGGGATCTCAGATCACCGGATGAGGAGGGCAGGTCTTGGCAGGTATTGATGACCCTGGGAACCGCATCCCCAGAAGATGTTCTTTCCTGCCCCACTCCACTCTCATGTTCTCATAAATGCCACCAGTCTCTTCCTCCTTCACGTCCCTGCTTCTCTATCCCACCAGCCACCACTTGATAAAACTCCCATTGCCTACAGGGCAATCCGATTCCTCATGCAGGACCCAACCCAGCTGCAAACCACCTGCTCAGTTAATATGCACTAGGAAAGAAAGGGGCAGTGTCTCCTGAGTGTCTCCCAGAGAAATCAGGCATCTTGAGAACTGTCATGTGGGAGAAACAGAAGCAGCCCAGGAGGAAGACAAACAGATAGACAAGGAGAAAAAAGGGTCTCAAGACACAAGCAGAGAAAAGCAAAAGATGGAAGTGCCGGAGGAAACAGCTATAAGAACCTAGCTCTGGGCGCTATGTGGCTTAGAGAGGAAGAGGCTTGACCAGCCAGAGAGACTGGTGAGGGGGACACTTGACTTCACTGAATTTGTCAAGAGGACCAAGGGGTCAGACCTGGAGAGACTCAGGGTCAGAGTCCCGGCTCCTTGTGCGGGGCACCTCTGATGGAAAAGGAAGGGAAACAGAGATTAACACTGCGGGGGCTGAGGAGGGGAGGCGGAAGGTGGTGGCTTCTCCCTGGGACTCCCTGATCGAAGCAATTGCTTGGCATGATTTCCCAGAGCCCTGGAAAATGAAAAGGCTTCTCCCGTCGAGGTGACCTACTGAGAGACAGACACAAAGTGTGGCCCTGCTTGTGTCAAGGGGCTGCTTTGAGGACCCAGTATCATGTACGCAATTATGTGAATTATGTATCCATATACAATATATATAGTATGGCAAACAGCATTTGTAAATTGTAAGGTGCCTTGTGAATGTTCTCTTGGCTGTTTATTTCACGCTGACCACCAGCACCTCTTTGCCAAGGCCCTGTCCTAGGATCCCGGGCAGAGGCAGAAGTCCAGACCCAGCCCTTGCAGAAAAGAGGGAAATGAGAGATGACACCATTTAAGCTCTGCAAGTTAGCGTGGTTTCCAATTTCCACTTCTCTTACAGGAAGTCTTCAGTCATCTGAAGCAGCCGGCCAGGTCTGGAATGCGGGTTCTCCAAGCCGCACGCCCTGGAATCTTCAGTAACTAGACGGTGTGAGCAGAGGCAAGGGCGGCTACAGATGAGACGAAGCTTGGGAGACACAACGACTAAGTGTCAGGCCAGCCCTTGGGAGGACCCTCTTCATGGAGACCTGACCATAAACAGACGCCTCTGAGGCAACTGGGGATCTGTGAGTGTGGGGTGGTTATTAACATTAAAGAACGTGTGCATTTCAGGTGAGCTTATGATGGCTTTGTGGTTATTGGGTTAAAAAAGAGGAAGAGAGGAAGGAAGGAAGTCCTCGTTAGACATACACATCTCCACTTGCAAGGATTTACAGAGGGAAAAAATTCTTGGATTTGCTTTTTTAAAACACTTAAAAAGAAAATGTAGAAAGAGGGGTAGTTCCCTGGTGGTCTAGTGATTAGAACTCAATGCTTTCACTGCCGTGGACAAGGTTCAATCCCTGGTCGGGGAACTGGGATCCCACAAGCTTCATGGGGCAGTCAAAAAAACAAACAACCTGTAGAAGGGTGACAGATGGAAAAGAATGACCATTGGCTACCCTGTCACCCCCTGTCATGTGGGTGATGGCTGCCATCCTGTGCCACTGGTACATGGACTTCTGGGCTAGCTGGCTGAGGAGGGCAGAGCTGAGCTACATGGACTTCTGGGCTAGCTGGCTGAGGGGGGCAGAGCTGAGCTGGAGCAGCTGTAAGCTACACGGTGCGGAATGGGGGGACACAGATATCCTCCAGGCAGGGCCTGGGCCTGCTTTCTGCCCCCTCGATACCACAACTGCCTGTGATACCTCCTCTGTCCTGTGAGGGAGGAGCCTGCAGACAGCCCAGCTCGTACCTGGACACTTGTTCCTGGGCCCAGATCCCCCCAGTTTGTGTGTGTGCTTATGTATGTGTGTGTGTGTGTTATATGTATATATAACACATACACATGTGTACATACATACATTGCTATTATATACATATAGACACCCTACATGGGATTCCCTGGTGGGTTAGAGGATAAAGTGTCTGCCCACAATGCAGGAGACCCGGGTTCGATCCCTGGGTAGGGAAGATCCTCTGGAGAAGGAAATGGCAACGCACTCCAATACTCTTGCTTGGAAAATCCCATGGACTGAGGAGCCTGATAGGCTATAGTCCATGGGGTCACAAAGATTTGGACACGACTGAGCGACTTCACTTCATACACTCTACATAATATATACATTATATTTAATATGGGATACATTAATCATATATCATGTATTCCATATTATGATTATGTAATATACGAATTCAGAGAAGGAAATGGCACCCCACTCCACTACTCTTGCCAGGAAAATTCCATGGATGGAGGAGCCTGGTAGGCTACAGTCCATGGGGTCGCAAAGAGTCGGACACAACTGAGCGACTTCACTTCAGTCACTTCACACTTCGTCACTGGAGAAGGAAATGGCAACCCACTCCAGCATTCTTGCCTGGAGAATTCCATGGACAGAGGAGCCTGGCAGGCCGTGGTCCACGGGGTCGCAGAGAGAAGTGACCGAGCACAATATGTGAATTATGTACTCATATACAGTACGTAATAGTATTAGTCACTCTGTCTATCCAACCCTCTGCAACCCCATGGACTGTAGCCCACCAGGCTCCTCTGCTCTTAGGATCCTCCGGGCGAGAATACTGGAGTGGGTTGCCATTTCCTTCTCCAGGGGATCTTCCCAACCCGGGGATCAAACCCAGGTCTCCTGCACTGCAGGCAGATTCTCTACCATCTGAGCTACAGGGAAGCTATACATATATTCATCAAGCCCTTTCTGTGTGCATTTTCTTATACAAGCCTTACAAAAGCTATCTAAGGTAGCAATGATCACATCCACTTAACAAATGAAAAAATTAAGGCTCAGAGAAGCTAAGTAATTTGTGCAAAGCCAAATATAAGGATAGCAATACACCTCACATCCCGATCAGATTCTGTGGGGGAATCAGTGAACTGCTGTGCACAGAAAGTACTTAGACTGGTGCCTGACACAGAGGAAATGCTAAATAAGGGTTTGTCTTTCCGAAGGCTGTTACTCCACCGCCTGCCACACCCTGCAGAGGGTGGAGGAAAGCATAGAAATCTGAACCAGGGGAAAATAAATGATCTGACTATTTGCCTTGCAAAGTTTCTCCACCAGCCCGGCCACTGGGCTTGACAAACCGACTGTAGGACTGCAGAGGCAGCTACAGCAAGCAACATTCTCAAAAGCCCCCAAGTCCAGGTCCCCTTGGACAGAGAATGCTCAGCTTCCGAAGGAGGCCAGAGGAAAAGCCCCCTCAGCTCAAGCCCGTCCGGCGGCTCGGCGGACGGCCTGCCCTCCAGCCCTCTGCTTCTCAGGCCCCTCATCCCACATCCACCTCTGCAGAGCCTTCCCCCGCTGGAAACTTCATCTCACCAGATTCCCACCCCTGCCTGGTCGGCACATCCCAGGTCCCTCCTAGGAGAGCCTCCCCTGTAGGCCACCCAGGGAGTCCTCACCCAGCCCTGTTCCCGTAGCAGGGACCTCTGCAGCCTTACCCTGGGGCTCCCAACCAGTGAGAAGAGAGGCTTATCCTCCTGGAGCTGGTGTGAGGACAGAGGGTCAGCCTGGCTTTCTTGTTGGCTTCAGGGTGCAGACTCGCATTCATTCTTCATCACCTCACACCTGGCTTCTGACAGCACAATGTGGTAACTGCTAAGAGAGATGGAGACCCTGCCCCTCCACTGCAGTGACATTCCTCATTGGCTTCTTATCACCATAAGTAACACGAAAAGCACAGGGGTACAGTCAGGAAAGGGGGGAGAAGCGAAGGTGAACGTGCTGTTTTGCCCCCAGTTCAGAGACGTCTAGGCCGGGGATGGGGGTGCGGGCGGGGGTGGAGAAGGGCCCTCTGTGCCCCTCTGACCTTCGGCTGTGGGTTCCTGGCCTCAGGTCACATAAGATGCCCACACATAGGCCTCGGGGTGCTCCCAGAGGTACCCCTGCTGTCTTGGAACCGAGGATGTTAAAAAAGTCTACACTTGCTTTCTCCCACATCCAGAACAAACATGCCTCCTAGGTCCCGTGGCCAAGACCTGCCCTGGACCGAGCTAGTGCAGACTCTGAGTGATCCACTTTTTGGCAGCCACCACCATCACAGTCACACACTCCACTGACCCAGGGACCCACATCTCCAGATTTCCGAGCCTGGGGTTGGGAGGAGAGGCTCTGCCCACACACCAGCCTCATCCAAATCTCCCTGAAACCTGATGACCAACTGCAGAGAAGCTTCATTAATTTTTCAGCAGATTCATCTACTAGAGGCTGAGCAGAGCTGAGCCAAAGCCCTATCACAGGAGCCTCTGCCGGTGGCCCACCAAGGGTTAACCCATTAGCCCACATCCTGGTGAGCTCACCCCGCTGGAGCCAGCTCTGCACTGGGATTCGCTACACACGGCTCCTGGAGGGGCCAGGGAGGCTTCTTCCCGGGGCTGAGGTGCAGGATTTGAGCAGGAACTCACTGCCCGCTTCCTCCTGGCGCCAGTTGTGTGCGATCCCCAGGACTCCCTCATCTTCCCCGGGAGGCGTTGAGCACAGTAAGTAAGGAGGCCACTGGCCCTCTGCCCCTCCTTCCACTTCCCTGGAGGAAGGAGCCAGTTTTAACTTTGCTTTAGAGCGCCTTGAGTCTGTGAGCCGGAGGTGGGAGGCAGATGCGCACAGCCGGCTTAAGGGGAGGCGGGCTGGCTGTGCCCGGGGAGAGAGGTGATGGGGTGGGCTGCCCTGCCCCGCGTTGCACCTGGAGAAGGAGAAGCTGGGTGCAGGCGGCTGCCTCTTCCCTGTAGTAGGGCAGCCAGCCTTAACCCTCCACAGCCGTGGGCGGGAGCCACCCTCCTGTGCTGACACAGACGAGCCAAACTCGAAGTGCTAGGCGTCCTCGGGTCCCAGAGGCCACAGAGGGACCCCAGAACTAGACCTAGGCATCCCCATCAGACCTCAGTGTCTGCCAGTCCATCCCTCCCAGTTGAAGGTGTGGCAGGTGCCCAGGGCAGGTGCGGGCAAGGGCTGGGCAGACTCCGTGTCGGGAAGGGGAACGCAGGCTGGCCCAAAACACGGACAAAACGTGCATGGGAGATGTGTGCCTTGGGGACCACACACCCAGGGAAAAGCAGACGTTACCACCTGAGCTGTTTTTCCACCTTGTTACTGGGCAGGGCCCGGGCTCCGGCTGCATGGAGTGAAGAGTGAGGTGAGTGGCCCTGTCTAGATGGAGCTGGAGAACTTCCCTTCCTAGAAGCCCTGGGAGCAGGTGACAGACGGGTGGCCCTGCCTCGGGGACGGCAGCAACTGATTCAAAAACCTTATCAGCTCAAGCACTAGGGCAGCACTCACCTCGTGGGGGGCAGAGTTACCAATAGAATGTCTGGTTGGGGGATGGCCAGCACCAGCAGTGACATTGGGTGGGGGTGCGGTGGGGACCCTGGTGGGAGAGGCTACACCCTCCACGTCTCGAGAATTCCATACAGAAACTCACACTTGGGTCTTTCTCAGGAATCCTCTTGTCTCTGTCACTTGTGTTTCGCAACCTGCCCTCCCCTCTTGTCCCACAAAAGGACCCTTCCCTCTGGGCCACCTCCTGGCTGGGAGACATGAGCCCTGTCTCCCCTGCTCTCAGTCCCTGCAATTCCCAGAATAGTCCAGCTCCTATCAGGGATGAGAAGCTTGAGAAAGGACTGGTAACTGCAGCCCCAAGCACAATGGGGCCTCCTATCATATCAGGGTTGCAGATATACTAACAAGGATGCCAGCTACTTTTGAATTTCTCACAAACAACAAATGCATTTCTGTGTAAGGATGTCCCAGATCACCTTTGGAACATGTTTATAAGTAAAAGCGTCCGTTGCTTATCTGAAATGCAAATTTAACTGGGCATTTTGATATTTTATTGGCCAAATCAGGCAATCTATTAACATTGACAGTGTTAAGTGAAGGGAAAGGGCAGGCTTCTTTCTTGAGCAAACACAGTAGAATATAAAGACCATGACTTGGGTTTAGGCAGCTCTGAGCCTCGGTTTCCTCATCTGTAAAATGGGAATGATAATAACAGTACCACCCTCATAGAGCTGGGGCTTCCCTGGTGACTCAGTGGTAAAGAACCCACCTGCCAATGCAGGAGACTTGAGTTCAATCCCTGGGTCGGGAAGATCCTCTGGAGAAGGAAGTGGCAACCCACTCCAATATTCTTGCCTGGAGAGGTCCATGAACAGAGGAGCTTGTTGGGCTACAGTCCATGGGGTCAAAAAGAGTCGGACAAGACTGTGACTAACACGCTCGCTTTCACTTTCCAGTATTCTTGCTTGTGAAATCCCATGGACAGGGGAGCCTGGTATGCTGCAGTCCATGGGGCCACAAGAGAGTCGGGCATGACTTAGCGACTGAACAGCAATAACCTCATGGAGCTAATAAGAGATGCTGCAGGTGAAGAAAGTGGCAGGTACCAGGCATTTTGTGCTCTACTGGGATGATGGCAGTGGCGGGGAGGGGGTGCTTGTGGCCACTGCCACAGGCCTCTTCTTGCTCTGCTACTTGCAACTCAAGGCCCCAGGCTCCAGCCCGCACATCCTCAGCAGTTTCACCCAGCAGTGTCGGCCTAATGCCTCACCCGAAGCAGCCACCCTGCAATTCTGTTCATGGCCCATGCCCCCATTGCGCTCTTCACTCACCACTCCCCTAGTTTAAAAAGAAAACCAAAAGCTCAAAACCTTCCCAATGGGGAGCAGGATAGACTCGAACCCAGGCTCTGCAGCCAAACAGGCTCCACGACTCCCATTTCTAGCATGGTTCTTTATGTACCTGCTAAGTAACTTTGGGCAAATCACCTAACCTTTCTGATCCTCAGTTTCCTCACCTGCAAAATGGGATAATAATTGTCCCAATCTCAGTGACTTCTCAGGAGAGGGAAATGACGCACTGCCGAAAAAGCACTGAGCCTGGTCCTCAGCCCCTAGTAAGAGTCGTAGAAATGACAGTTATTGTTATTGTATGAAGTGTCGACACTCCCCTGATGCACCAGGTGCTGCTTCTGTTTGGAGAAGCCACTGGGGCACCCTGCAGACTTCAGGAAGGCCAGCCAGCAGAAAGCACCCAGTCTTGACGAGAGGTCTGTCCATCAGAGACCAGGGAGGGAGGAGGGCAGTCAGGGGGGTCCCCCTGCTCCTCACAGCTGCCTCTCCTGCCCCCAGGTTAGCTAGTCCCATCCTTCCACCCCCTGTAAGAGCAAAGGGGACAGATGATGGATGGGGAGGAACGGCAAAGGAGACTTGACCCTGCGATGCTCAATCTTCCCATCACAGTTCCGCTGCTTAGTGAGTCATTTACCACGTGACTGGTGATCCCCAAGCCCCAGCCAGGTGCTGAGCTACCTGCTGGAGGGCACAGGAAGCCGAGGAAGCCCCAGGCCCAGCCCTGCAAGGACTCGGGAAGCGACTGGAGAATGTCCAGCCCTATAAGAACAGACATGCCTCTGGTCACCTCCAGGGCAGTGACCCGCTTATTTCACTTTTAACTGCCATCCATTAAGTGGTGCATTTCTGACACTCAAGAATCTACCAGAAGGAAAACTATATGGTCCTTACTATCCTGGACACTCAGTGTTGCTCACCAGCTTGCAAGATCCATGCAACCCACCCAACCGCCCGTTGGCGAATGAACCTATGAGTGTGTGAGAAAGAGCCAGAAAGCTCCTGCTTCTCTCCCCTCTCATTTTGAGATGTCACTTTACCTTGTTCATCAGAGATGCTGCTGAGCCAGGAAATGAGGACGCCCAGAGCTCCTCTTCGGAGAGGGACGTGTGTCTGTGGCTCCATGTCTAGAGTTTGGTGCAGTGTCAGGGAGCACTGTGGAGCAACCGGGGGAACACACGGTCAAGGGCAAACACTGAAGAGATATTCGTAGACAGGGTCTCCAAATACCTGGCCCATTACAAATATGCCACCGATAAGGAGACGTGCTCTAACAAGATTAGAGACAGTCCCTTCTGGACACTAATTCTGCCAACCAAACCCTGTCTTTGCTCTGTCCAAGGCCTCCTGGATCTGTGAAAGAGTTTGCCTTCAAGAAAGTGAAAGTAAAGTCGCTCAGTCGTGTCCGACTCTTTGCGGCCCCATGGACTGTAGCTCACCAGGCTTCTCCGTCCATGGGGTTTTCCAGGCAAGAATACTGGAGTGGGTTGCCATTTCCTTCTCCAGAGGATCTTCCTGACCCAGGGATCGAACTCGGGTCTCCCACACTATAGGCAGATGCTTTATCGTCTGAACATATCTTTCCAGGGATGAGGTGAAAACAGTAAAATGCTTGTTCTTTCTCTCCCCCGATCTCTCAACTCCACCTCTGCCTCCATCGTCCTCTCTCATCTCTGCCTCCATCTCTGTTCTCGTCTCCACCTCCATCTCCACTCCCATCTCCATCTCCACCTCCACCTCCACCCCCATCTCCACCTCCACCGCCATCTCCACCTCCACCACCATCTCCACCTCCATCTCCACCTCCATCTCCATCTCCACCTCCACCCCCATCTCCACCTCCATCTCCATCTCCACCTCCACCCCCATCTCCACCTCCACCACCATCTCCACCTCCATCTCCATCTCCACCTCCATCTCCATCTCCACCTCCACCTCCACCCCCATCTCCACCTCCACCCCCATCTCCACCTCCATCTCCATCTCCACCTCCATCTCCATCTCCACCTCCACCTCCACCCCCATCTCCACCTCCACCCCCATCTCCACCTCCATCTCCATCTCCACCTCCACCCCCATCTCCACCTCCACCCCCATCTCCACCTCCACCCCCATCTCCACCTCCACCTCCATCTCCATCTCCACCTGCACCTCCACCTCCATCTCCATCTCCACCTCCACCCCCATCTCCACCTCCATCTCCATCTCCACCTCCACCCCCATCTCCACCTCCACCACCATCTCCACCTCCATCTCCATCTCCACCTCCATCTCCATCTCCACCTCCACCTCCACCCCCATCTCCACCTCCACCCCCATCTCCACCTCCATCTCCATCTCCACCTCCATCTCCATCTCCACCTCCACCTCCACCTCCATCTCCACCTCCACCCCCATCTCCACCTCCACCCCCATCTCCACCTCCACCTCCATCTCCATCTCCACCTCCACCCCCATCTCCACCTCCATCTCCACCTCCACCTCCATCTCCACCTCCACCCGCATCTCCACCTCCATCTCCACTCCCACCTCCATCTCCATCTCCACCTCCAATTCCACCTCCACCTCCATTTCCACCTCCACCTCCACCTCCACCTCCATCTCCACTCCCACCTCCGCCTCCACCTCCATCTCCACCTCCACCTCCATCTCCACCTCCACCTCCATCTCCACCTCCACCTCCATCTCCACCTCCACCTCCATCTCCATCTCCACCTCCACCTCCACCCCCATCTCCACCTCCATCTCCACCTCCACCTCCATCTCCATCTCCACCTCCATCTCCACTCCCATCTCCACCTCCACCTCCACCTCCATCTCCATCTCCACTCCCATCTCCACCCCCATCTCCACCTACATCTCCACCTCCACCTCCATCTCCACCTCCACTCCCACCTCCATCTCCACTCCCACCCCCATCTCCACCTCCACCTCCATCTCCACTCCCACCTCCACCTCCATCTCCACTCCCACCTCCACCTCCACCTCCATCTCCATCTCCACTCCCATCTCCACCTCCATCTCCACCTCCATCTCCATCTCCATCACCATCTCCACCTCCACCTCCACCTCCACCTCCACCCCCATCTGCACCCCCATCTCCACCTCCACCCCCATCTCCACCCCCATCTCCACCTCCACCTCCATCTCCACCTCCACCTCCACTCCCACCTCCATCTCCACTCCCACCCCCATCTCCACCTCCACCTCCATCTCCACTCCCACCTCCACCTCCATCTCCACTCCCACCTCCACCTCCACCTCCATCTCCATCTCCACTCCCATCTCCACCTCCACCTCCACCTCCATCTCCATCTCCACCTCCACCTCCACTCCCACCTCCACTTCCATCTCCACCTCCATCTCCACTCCCATCTCCACCTCCACCTCCACCTCCATTTCCACCTCCATCTCCACTCCCATCTCCATCTCCACCTCCACCTCCACTCCCACCTCCATCTCCACTCCCACCCCCATCTCCACCTCCACCTCCATCTCCACTCCCACCTCCACCTCCATCTCCACCTCCACCTCCATCTCCATCTCCACCTCCACCTCCATCTCCACTCCCACCTCCACCTCCATCTCCACCTCCACCTCCACCTCCACTCCCATCTCCATCTCCACCTCCACCTCCACTCCCACCTCCATCTCCACTCCCACCCCCATCTCCACCTCTACCTCCATCTCCACTCCCACCTCCACCTCCATCTCCACCTCCACCTCCATCTCCACTCCCATCTCCACCTCCACCTCCATCTCCATCTCCACCTCCATCTCCACCTCCATCTCCACTCCCATCTCCATCTCCACCTCCACCTCCACTCCCACCTCCATCTCCACTCCCACCCCCATCTCCACCTCCACCTCCATCTCCACTCCCACCTCCACCTCCATCTCCACTCCCATCTCCACCTCCACCTCCATCTCCATCTCCATCTCCATCTCCATCTCCATCTCCACCTCCACTCCCACCTCCATCTCCACCTCCATCTCCACTCCCACCTCCACCTCCATCTCCACCTCCATCTCCACCTCCACTCCCACCTCCATCTCCACCTCCATCTCCACTCCCACCTCCATCTCCACCACCATCTCCACCTCCACTCCCACCTCCATCTCCACCTCCATCTCCACTCCCACCTCCACCTCCACCTCCACCTCCACTCCCATCTCCATCTCCACCTCCATCTTCTGTCCCCAAATCCCAGTCTCTCAAAGATGTACCTTCTCTTTCTCTCAGGGATCTTCTCTTTCTCAGAATCAGCACAGAGGGTTCCTGTAAAAGCCAGGTGACACTCTCACCTCATAGATTTCCTTCTCTCTCCTATTCTGGGGTTACTTTGCCCCTTCCCACACTCCCACTTTCCTTTTCTGGGGTAACGTGCTTCCTGCCCACACCTCTACCCTGGATCCCGACTTCCATCATAGGACTTCAACCATTATCAACACTCCGCTGTTCTTGGTTTAACTACACTTTCACCTGCTCCCCAGACTGACCCACTCGATTATTCTTACTACGACTTTTACAGTTCTTTTTCACCGGGTATAATCTATACACATTGCAATGCACAAATCTTAGTGTACCACATTGACAAATGGATCCTCTATGTAACCCACACTGACATAAAGAGATGGAGCATTTCCACTGGCCCCGGAAAGTCCCAGTTATTTCCTCCCCACCCTTACAACCACTGTTTTGAGATCTGTCACCTTAGATTAGTCCTTAGAAAATTCTAGAAGATCATATAAGTGGAAACATATATTATATGTGCTCATTCATATCTGACTTCTTTTACCCACCACATCTATGGGACTCATTCAAGTTGTGTGTGTATCCAAAGTTGGTTCCTTTTTTGTGAAAATACAACGTGTGTTCATCTTTTCTCCTGTTTGTGGATATTGGGGTTGCTTTCCTGGATTAGAGCTACTATGAACAAAGCTGCAACGAATATTCTTAAACAAGTCTTGGGGCACATAGGTTTCCATTTATCTTGGAGTGGAATTGCTAGCTCAAAGGGAAGGTGGATGTTTCCCTTTGCAAGAAACTATTTGACCTGGTTCCAAAGTGGCTGTCCAATTTTACACTCCCACCAGCAGTCCACGAGAGCTCTGGTTGTTCCCTACTCTCACCAGCATTTGTGTTGTGAGATGTTTAAAGTTTAGCCATTCTAGTGAGTGAATGTGTCTCCTTGTAGTTTTAATTTGCATTTCATCTTTCATTTAATTTGCATGTCAATCTCAAGGTGTTTTTTTTTTCCCACGGATTTCTTCTTCATCTCTCTTCCTCTGTAATGGATCTCTTCAAATCTTTTGCCCATTTTTAAAATTGTGCTGTTAGTGTTGAGGTTAATCCCATGTGGTAGTTCTTTACATATTCCAGATGCAAATCTTTTGACAATACGTATTTTGCTAAAATTTTCTCCCAGTCCATAGCTTGCCTATTCATTTTCTTCTGGTAGCTTTCAATAAGCAGGAGTTTTAAATTATGATGAAATCTAATTTATTGATTTTTTTTTTCTTCCTTGGTTATTGCCATCTCTGTCCTAAGAAATTTGCCAACTATCAGGTCACAAAGATATCCTCCTACTTTTTTCTCCTAAGAGCTTTATGGTTTTCACTTTTATGTTCAGGTTTTGCCCATGATCCATCGCAAATTCATTTTTTGTTGATGGTATGAGGGGGGGACAAGTTTCACTTTTTTCCATATGAATATTCAGTTACTCCAGCACCGCTGGTTGCAATGACTTCCCTTTCCCCCATGGGATAGTTTTGGTGTATTTGTCAAAAGTAGTTGTCTATTAGGCTTGTGGGGCTAGTTACTAGGAATAGTGGTGTGACTTCCTTGAAGCCTGACTTCCAGAGAGAGGGTTGGCTTCCTGGGCTGGTGGTTTCTCAGGCTGCTTTCTCAGGCTGGTTGCTGCAAGTTATGGGTCAGAGTTCTGCCTTTATACATGTCTGGCTGCTGTCCGTTTGTATATTCAGTGTCTCATCTATTACAGACATTTGCAAACATGTTTATAGTAGGATAAACAACTTAGGTAAGATAGTAAGATAGCCAACTTCCATACATCCATCTTCCATAAAAAGACTCTATAACCTTTAACATTATGTCATATCTGATCTGGAGGTTCATGTTTTCACGTATATCATGCCATTGAGACATTTCATCCCTGTATGTGATTTCAAGATATAACTCTATACTCATTAAGACGCTTTCTTCTGTGTCCACAGTATCGTCATTATACTGAATACAAAAATTTTTTTAGACACACCGCAGGGCTTGTGGGATCTTAGTTCCCCAACCAGGGATCAAATCCAGGCCCACAGCAGTGAAAGTCCTAACCACTGGACTGCCAGGGAAGCCCCCAAATACACATTTTAAATCCTCAGTGGCATTTAACATCCAAACCAATGCCAAATTTCCCTAAAACGATCCCAAAATGTACCGGTTAGTCTCTTCTAGTCAGAATCCAAAAAAGGGACATACTGTATTTAGTTATATTTTTTGATTTTCCTTATTGAAATATTTTACTGATCTTTTTAAAAATTTGTCCCTCTCCCCCTTTTCCCTTTGGTAACCATAAGTTTGTTTTCTATGTCTATGGGTCAGTGTCTGTTTTGTATTTAAGTTCATTTCTATCATTTTTTTAGATTCCGCATATAGATAACATGACATTTTCTTTCTCACTTAGTATGATCATCTCTAGGTCCATGCCATTTTACTGATTTTTATCACACGCACATGATTGTAGTCATGTCACAGTAAACAGCCCATGTAACCGGCTATGGCCAGACAGAGAGCTGGACCATGATGGCACTCCAGAAGTTTCCGTCTAGTCCCCCTTCCAGTCATCACCCCAACTGAAGGTAACCACTATGTGGCACTGATCGTCTTACACGTTTTCGAGTCTTCTGTAAATGGAAGATAGCATCTAGCTTCTCTTGCTCAAGTTTGGAGTCCTGCATAGACAGGTGTGGGGTTCATTATCTCCTCCTCGTGCTCTGGAGCCCCAAGGCCGGTGTTCCTCCTGGCACCAGCCTGAAGCCTGACCTTCCCTAGTTCTGTGCAACAGACATTGATACATCTCCACGCACTACATCTGCCCCCTGACACCCAGAAGAGGCCTCCAAGGGGAAAGGACCTCCATCTCCCTTCTCAAATTGCTCCCCTTGGGGCTGAGCCAACACACAAACCCATGGATAGTCCGGGAGGCCCGCACCCCAGGCCTTCCTTCCACTGAATCCTCCCAGCCCAGCCCCTCTGGGCCTTCAGTCCTCATCCAACACAGCTCACCTTCCCAGTATATTTACTGTTGTGTACTGAAATCTCTCCCATCCTGCTCACAAAAAAAGGATATTAGTAAATGCTGTTTGAGAGGGGCCTGCGGTGCCCCAACAGGAGACACAAAGGGAGAAGAAGAATGTGAGGCCCCAGGAGTGGGGACTGGAAGGGATGCCATAACACACTCCAGATCACACAGCTGGAAAGCGGTTGAGTCTAAAAATAAGATGCCATTTCGTAAATTATAGCTTTTGTTTGTTCTTTTAAAGGACATCATTGTTCCCTGATTAAATAATAAGAAGTTGGTTAAAGTGATAGTCGCTCAGTCGGGTCTGAGTCTTTGCGACCCCATGGACTGTAGCCCGCCAGGCTCCTCTGTCCATGGAACTCTCCAGGCAGGAATACTGGAGTGGGTTGCCATTTCCTTCTCCAGAGGATCTTCCCAACCCAGGGATTGAATCCAGGTCTCCTGCATTGCAGAGAGATTCTTTACTGTCTGAGCCACCAGGGAAGCCCATTTATCTCTCACATGGGAAAAAAAAAAAAAAACAGCTTGAGAGGCTTCTTATTTTCATAGGTCTCATCTGCTTTTCCTTTTGACTTCAGCACTGAGAGCCAGGCTGGAGACGGATGCTGAGAACAGGAAGGGTGTGTGAAGAGTCCTTGCCCTTGCTTCTAACCGTTGCCGGTACCAGGAGCCCAGGCTCGAGAAGCAGTGACCATGGAGGCCCTCCCCAAGGGCCTGGAGGTCGAAGAGAAGTCTCCTGAGTCCAAGGACCTTCTGCCCAGCCAGACAGCCAGCTCCCTGTGCATCAGCTCCAGAAGTGAGTCCGTCTGGACCGCCACCCCCCGGAGTAACTGGGAAATCTACCGCAAACCCATCGTTATCATGTCCGTGGGCGGTGCCATCCTCCTCTTCGGTGTGGTCATCACCTGCTTGGCCTACACCCTGAAACTGGGCGATATGAGCCTCAAGGTCCTGAAGATGGTGGGGCCTGCCTTCCTGTCTCTGGGACTCATGATGCTGGTGTGTGGGCTGGTCTGGGTGCCCATCATTAAGAAGAAACAGAGGCAGAGACAGAAGTCAGTGTTCTTCCAGAACCTCAAGTCCTTCTTCCTGAACCGCTGATGGCAACCTTGCCCTCTGTCCACCCCACCACCCCGACACCTTGTCCAGGAGAAGGTGTGATGGCCAGAGTCCAACATCTCTGGTCCCTTGGGTGGTGGAGTCTGCCATAAAACTGATGCAGGCAAACCCTCTTCTGGGCCCCATGGGAAAAAGCAAGCTCAGGGCTGCGCCCTCTGTGTGGCTGGGAGGCACCACCGGATGATCTCATTTAGTCTCTGTTGTGTCCTGCGCTTCCCCCCAGATCCTGGCCGCAGCCGTCACCTTCCATGGCTGCCGCCTCAGCCTGCGCATCCAGGCACCACTCATCTAATGAATGTGCTCTGCCAAGCGCTATGCATGTTGGGAAATTCCTTGAGATGGACTACCCCCTGAGAAGAATTTCCTGCTTACACTTCTGAGTGCCTGAATTGGATTCTGCATTTGCTTCCTTCCAGAACCCAGACTGACCAGCAGAGGCCCTTTGCAGAGAGGAGGGAAGTCCTGATCATTGGGCTTACCCACCCCAGCTCTCTCTGTGGGCGAGTTGCTAGCTTGCATTTCAAGAGATCATATAAGTTACAAGTACCAAACATTCCAAAGAGTGAGAAGTGAAGGTTGACTTGGAAGAAGCACTTTCCAAGAAGGCACATTCTCTCCTGGAAATGGCTCTGGGAGTTAGTCGGAGAAGCAATTTAACCTTCAGTTATACAGTATTTACACCAGAGGTGGTGGCATGTGCTAAGGGGTATCACAGTCTCCCCTTGACCTTCTAACTCCTTCTCTGTGACTACTCTTCCATCTGAACTGGACACTTAGCCAAGAACAAGCGCATGTTGCCCTAACTTCCTTCTCCCCCGACCCCGGATTCTGGAACAGCTGGATGGAGAGCCACTGCAGAGGGCTTCTGTAAGCGTTTGCTCTGCTTCATCCCCATCAAGAATCACAACCCAGAGATTCGACTCCACAGCTGAGTGTCTGGAGGTTTCCAGAGACGGCTTTTACTTCAGAAAGTCCCGACTTCTGCTCTCCCAGCCCCTACCCACCCACCCACCCACAGACATTCAGCGAGGGCTCAGCTCGGGGCCAGGCCCTGAGAAGGAGGAAGCTAGACAGCCGGTCCCTGCATTCATCTTCCACATGGAGAGAAAGACACGGCCAGGCCAACAGGCGGCCGGACACCTGGTGCTGAGTCCTTTCTGGGGCTGTGAGGGTGGGGGCAGGAACGTGGCGGCAGGAGGCGGGGGAGCAGTCTGGTCTAGCTGGAGGCTGTGCAGCCAACAGAACCAACAGAACCAGAGGAAAGAGGAGAACTGGCACAGGCAGGAAGGGAAAGCATTTGGCGGGAACAGTGTGTGCAGAGCTGGGGGAGGGGAGCAGGAATGATTAGGAAACCGTGGAGCAAGTTCCCTGATCTGGAATGGTCACCTGAGCCCCTCCCTTGGCCTGCTCCTCGCCCCGCCACCTGCTTCCCCAAGTGCCTTACTGAAGCTTCTCCTCGAAGCCCTCCTGGGTCTGTGGCAGAGACTGGGTGGGGGTTCCCCAGGGCTAACCACACAGAAATCACCCGTGAGGTAAGTGCTCTCCCAAACAGAGGCTTTCTGCAGCATACAGAGGTGGCCAGACCAGGAGGGTACCTGTGAGGAAGCCAGGCTCCCAGAGGCCTGTGGCCCAGTGGACAGCATCTGATCACCAGGGGAGTGTCTCCTCAGCCTTCTGCCCCCGCCTCCGCCCCTGCCCGGGACTGCATCACTATGGCAACCTCGCTCTCTAACAGGCCTCCAGATGTCTCCATCCTTATTGCCATGGTTCCATATGCAGAGTCAGGATACCACCTTGTTCGCTCTGCATCATGGGAAATTCTGTGGAGGCAGGTACCTGTGACATGGGGACACGCCCTGCCCTGCCCACCCAAGAAGCCAGAGTTCGGGGAGTTTCAGCCAGAATGACCATGTTTCTCATTCAAACAGCACGGTCACCTGGCCCCTGCACACAGGCAGTCAGGGCCGGTCACGGGGTGTCGTCAGTCACTATATCACTCACTGTGGCTCCAGCGCCTCATGTGGCTTACAGATGGTTTCTGACATGAAAGCAGGTTCTGTAACAGCCCCACCCTGTCACTCTGAGAGTCCTCTGTGCTTTCCCACCTGGGAGCAAGCAGGGAGGACCCCTGGCTGGTTCGATGGTCACCCACATGTCCCAAGTCTCATTTCCTCCCCGCACAAGCTTGTCATCTGAGCATTGCTGTGGGACGGGGGCCAGGTGATGCTGCTACCACATGTTGCCTTGGTGGAGGGCAGTTTGAGGACCACAAGACTCTAGAAGGTATCCAAGGTCTGGGCTGACCTTGAAGGCTCCCAGTCTTGCCCACGTTCCCTGCTCCTTAAGCTGGTTTCTCACTGTTCACCTCCCTCCTCTGCTGGGCTTCTCCATATAACTGTGGACCAAGAAGCATGCCTGGGGCAGGCTGAGGGGCTTTTGCCAAAGACCGTTGCCACACAGAAGTCGGAGGAATGCATGTGCCTGGTCAGATGCCACGTTTCTGGCAAAAAAAATCCCCGCCATGCCTCCTTCCATGCCATGGATGCGTCCGTGTGTCTGGTTACTGGATTGTATTGTCCCACCCATTTCTGTTCTGTTTGGGAGAAGTCCATTTAATCTAAGTGCTGAAAAAACTGATGGGATGTTAAATTGTATCCTGTCTGACAGTGTCCGCTGTGTTTTCATTCTGTTCTATCAGGAATTGCAGACTCGTCCATTAATTCAATCCTCTAAAATGCACCCCACCCACCCAGCCCATCACCACACACCCTTCCCAGCAATGTGCTATCTGGGAGAAACCAGACTGTGTGGGTTTCATGCCTGGTTCCTCGGGGACCCCATGGGAGCTGATGACCCCACTCTGAGATGCTGACAGAGCAGACAGAACAGAAGCTCCTGTTTCCCTCCCCGCAAGCCTGCTCTTGAGAGATGGAAAAAGAACCTTGCTGAATGAATCAGTGGTCCAGGGGAAGAGACTGGACTGCCTAGAACCATGTCTTACAGGAAATACAAATAATATCTCATTTAAGCCACTATTTTGGGGTCCATTACTTGCAGCCAAATAAAATTCCTATTTACACACAGGTGACAAATCTGGGGATAGAGTTCTTTTCTTCCTCTAAGCCTCTACGTTTTTTTCTTCCAGGACTTGTTGAGACCCGGAACTGATATATTTAGAACAAAGACTTTCACAAATAAGCTCCAAATCAGTGCAGTGTATCTTTCCTCCAAATCCTTCCAGGATTCACTACGTCTCTAAGGAGAGAGACACGGGAGGGGAAAGCCAGAGCAGAAAGACCATAACGGGGCCAGACTTCCTGTCCCCCTGTCTCTGGGAATCAGGGACCTCCCTCAGCCTGGGAAAGCAGAGCGGCAGCTGCCAGGGTCTGGGGAGAGTGGAATGAGGAGTTATTGTTTCACGGGGACAGAGTTTGATTTGAAGAAGAGGAAAGGTTCTGGAGAGGGATGGCGGTGATTGCTGCACAACAATGCCACCGAACTGTGCAGGTACAAATAGTTAAAAGGATAACTTCATGCTGTGCATATTTCACCACCATTAAATAACTTCAAAAAATAATTCTTTAGGGACTTCCCTGGTGGCCCAGTGGTTAAGCCTTCACCTTCCCATGCAGGGGGTATGGGTTCTACCACCGGCTGGAGAGATAAAGATCCCTTATGCCTTGAGGTCAAAAAACCAGAACATGAAACAGAAGCAATACTGTATCAAGTTCAATAAAGACTTTTTAAAAAATGGTCCACATCACACTACACATTTAAAGTAATTTTTAATTGAATGGGATTAAGAAAGGAAATAGTCTTCCCTGGTGGCCCAGATGGTGAAGAATCTGACTCCAGGGCAGTAGACTCAGGTTCAGTCCCTGGGTCGGGAAGATCCCCTGGGGAAGAAAATGTCAACCCACTCCAGTATTCTTGCCTGGAGAATCCCACGGACAGAGGAGCCTGGCGGGCTATAGTCCATGGGGTTGCAAACAGTCAGACATGACTGAGCACAC
This sequence comes from Budorcas taxicolor, assembly GCF_023091745.1. NCBI lineage: Eukaryota > Metazoa > Chordata > Mammalia > Artiodactyla > Bovidae > Budorcas > Budorcas taxicolor. The sequence goes on along the minus strand of NC_068928.1, from coordinate 29,559,270 downwards.
ACACACACACACACACAAGAGTAGGTGCCCAATATGCTATTGGACAAGAGCAGAAACAGAGCCAAAGCAAAAACAATACCCAGTTGTGGATGTGATGGGTGATGGAAGTAAGTCCAATGCTGTAAAGAGTAATATTGCATAGGAATTGGAACGTTAGGTCCATGAACCAAGGCAAATTGGAAGTGGTCAAACAGGAGATGGCAAGAGCGAACATCAACATGTTAGGAATCAGTGAACTAAAATAGACTGGGATGGGTGAATTTAACTCAGATAACCATTATATCTACTTGAGTGGGCAAGGATCCCTTAGAAGAAATAGAGTAGCCCTCATAGTCAACAAATGAGTCCAAAATGCAGTACTTGGATGCAGTCTCAAAAATGACAGAATGACCTCTGTTCATTTCCAAGGCAAACTATTGAGTTCAGTTCAGGTCAGTCGCTCAGTTGTGTCCAGCTGTTTGTGACTCCATGGACTACAGCACACCAGGCCTCCCTGTGTCCATTACCAACTCCTGGAGTTTGCTCAAATTCATGTCATCACATTGGTGATGCCATCCAACCATCTCATCCTCTGTCATCCCCTTCTCTTCCCACCTTCAATCTTTCCCAGCATCAGAATCTTTTCCAGGGAGTCAGTTCCTCGCATCAGGTGGCCAAAGTATTGGAGCTTCAGCTTCAGCACCAGTTCTTCCAATGAATATTCAGGACTGATTTCCTTTAGGATGGACTGGTTGGATCTCCTTGCAGTCCAAGGGACTCTCAAGAGTCTTCACCAATACCACAGTTCAAAACCATTAATTCTTTGGCACTCAGCTTTCTTTATAGTCCAACTCTCACATCCATACATGACTACTGGAAAAACCATAGCTTTGACTAGACAGATCTTTGTTGGCAAAGTAATGTCTCTGCTTTTTAATATGCTGTCTAGGTTGGTCATAACTTTTCTTCCAAGGAGTAACCGTCTTTTAATTTCATGACTGCAGTCACCATCTGCAGTGATTTTGGAGCCCCCAAAAATAAAGTCTGACACTGTTTCCACTGTTTCCCCATCTATTTCCCATGAAGTGACAGGACCAGATGCCATTATCTTAGTTTTCTGAATGTTGAGCTTTAAGCCAATTTTTCACTCTCCACTTTCACTTTCATCAAGAGGCTCTTCAGTTCCTCTTCACTTTCTGCATATCTAAGGTTATTGATATTTCTCCCAGCAATCTTGATTCCAGCTTGTGCTTCATCCAGCCCAGCATTCCTCATGATGTACTCTGCATATAAGTTAAATACTCAGGGTGACAATATACAGCCTTGATGTATTCCTTTCCCAATTTGGAACCAGTCTGTTGTTCCATGTCCAGTTCTAACTGTTGCTTCTTGACCTGCATACAGATTTCTCAGGAGGCAAGTCAGGTGGTCTGGTATTCCCATCTCTTTCAGAATTTCCCACAGTTTGTGGTGATCCACACAGTCAAAGGCTCTGGCATAGTCAATAAAGCAGAAATAGATGTTTTTCTGGAACTCTGTTGTTTTCAATAATCCAAAAGGTGTTGGCAATTTGATCTCTGGTTCCTTTCCCTTTTCTAAAACCAGCTTGAACATCTGAAAGTTCACAGTTCACGTACTGTTGAACCATTCACTATCACAGTAATCCAAGCCTATGCCCCGACCAGTAATGCTGAAGAAGCTGAAATTGAATGGTTCTGTGAAGACCTACAAGACCTTCTAGAACTAACACCCAAAAAAGATGTCCTCTTCATTATAGGAGACTGGAATGCAAAAGTAGGAAGTCAAGAGCCACCTGGAGTAACAGGCAAATTTGCCCTATGAGTACAGAATGAAGCAGGGCAAAAGTGAATAGAGTTTTGCCAAGAGAACACACTGGTCATAGCAAACACTCTCTTCCAACAACACAAGGGAAGACTCTACACATGGACATCACCAGATGGTCAATACTGAAATCAGATTGATTATATTTTTTGCAGCCAATGATGGAGAAGCTCTATACAGTCAGACCAGGAGCTGACTGTGGCTCAGATGATGAACTCCTTATGAGCAAATTCAGATTTAAATTAAAGATAGTAGGGAAAACCACTAGACCATTCAGGTATGACCTAAATCAAATCCCTTATGATTATACAGTGGAAGTGAGAAATAGATTTAAGGGACTAGATCTGATAGACAGAGTGCCTGAGGAACTATGGACAGAGGTTTGTGACATTGTACAGGAGGCAGCGATCAAGACCATCCCCAAGAAAAAGAAATGCAAAAAGGCAAAATGGTTGTCTGACAAGGCCTTACAAATAGCTGAGGAAAGAAGAGAGGTAAAGGCAAAGGAGAAAGGGAAAGATATACCCATCTGAATGCAGAGTTCCAAAGAATAGCAAGGAGAGATAAGAAAGCCTTCCTCAGTGATCAATGCAAAGAAACAGAGGAAAACAATAGAAAGACTAGAGATCTCTTCAAGAAAATTAGAGATACGAAGGGAACATTTCATGCAAAGATGAACACAATAAAGGACAGAAATGGTATGAACCCAATAGAAGTAGAAGATATTAAGAAGAGGTGGCAAGAATACACAGAACTATACAAAAATGATCTTCGTGACCAGATAACCACATTGGTGTGATCACTCACCTAGAGCCGGACATCCTGGAACGCAAAGTCAAGTGGGCCTTAGAAAGCATCACTACGAACAAAGCTAGTGGAGGTGATGGAATTCCAGTTGAGCTATTTCAAATCCTAAAAGATGATGCTATGAAATTGCTGCACTTAATAGGCCAGCAAATCTGGAAAACTCAACAGTGGCCATAGGACTGGAAAAGGTCAGTTTCCATTCCAATCCTAAAGAAAGGCAATGTCAAAGAATGTTCAAACTACCACACAATTGCACTCATCTCACACACTAGCAAAGTCATGCTCAAAATTCTCCAATCCAGGCTTCAACAGTATGTGAACTGTGAACTCCCAGATGTTCAAGCTGGATTTAGAAAAGGCAGAGGAACCAGAGATCAAATTGACAATATCCACTGGATCATTGAAAACGCAGGAGAGTTCCAGAAAAACATCTATTTCTGCTTTATTGACTATGCCAAAGCCTTTGACTGTGTGGATCACAACAAACTGGAAAATTCTGAAAGAGATGAGAATACCAGACCACCTGACTTGCCTCCTGAGAAATCTGTATGCAGGTCAAGAAGCAACAGTTAGAACTGGACATGGAACAACAGACTGGTTCCAAATTGGGAAAGGAGTATGTCAAGGTTGTATATTGTCACCTTGCTTATTTAACTTCTATGCAGAGTACATCATGCAAAATGACAGGCTGGATGAATCATAAGCTGGAATCAAGATTGCTGGAAGAAATATCAATAATCTTAGATATGCAGATTATACCACCTTTATGGAAGAACTGAAGAGCCTCTTGATGAATGTGAAAGAGGAGAGTGAAAAAGTTGGCTTAAACTTTTCAACATTCAGAAAAGTAGGATCATGGCATCTGGTCCCATCACTTCATGGCAAATAGATGGGGAAACAATGGCGACAGTGAGATACTTTTGAGGGGGCTCCAAAATCACTGCAGATGGTGACTGCAGTCATGAAATTAAAAGACACTTGCTCCTTGGAAGAAAAGCTATGACCAAACTAGATAGCATATTGAAAAGCAGAGACACTACTCTGCCAGCAAAGGTCTGTCTAGTCAAAGCTATGGTTTTTCCAGCAGTCATGTACGGATGTGAGAGTTGGACTATAAAGAAAGCTGAGTGCCAAAGAATTGATGCTTTTGAACTGTGGTGTTGGAGAAGACTCTTGAGAGTCCCTTGGACTGCAAGGAGATCCAACCAGTCCATCCTAAAGGAAATCAGTCCTGAATATTCATTGGAAGGACTGATGTTGAAGCTGAAATTCCAATCCTTTGGCCACCTGATGCAAATAACTGACTCATTGGGAAAGACCCTGATGCTGGGAAAGAGTGAAGGCGGGAGGAGAAGGGGACGACAGAGGATGAGATGGTTGGATGGCATCACTGACTCGATGGACATGAGTTTGAATAGGCTCTGCAAATTGGTGATGGACAGGGAAGCCTGGCGTGCTGTAGTCCATGAGGTCACAAAGAGTCAGACATGACTGAGCGACTGAACTGAACTGAACTGAAGAGTAGGGCAAGCGGAGAAATTTGAAACTAATGAGGATAAAGAGCAGCTGCAGTAGGGTTGAGAGACTCAGGACTGGGAAAGCATTTCATGAGGCCAGTGGTTTCATCAGGGATGAATCTGTAGCCATCACAAATGGAGGCAGGTTCTTCCCTGATGGTCGAGTGGCTAAAAATTTGCCTGCCCACCCAGGGGACACATGTCCAATCCCTGGTCCAGGAAGATTCCATGTTCCCCGGGGCAACTCGGCCCATGCACCACAACTACTGAGCCGAGAACCCTAGAGCCCACGCTCAGCAACAAGAGAAGGCACCGCAGTGAGAAGCCATAGCACCATCGCTAGAGAGTAGCCCCTGCTCACTGCAGCTAGACAGCAACGCAGATCCAGAACAACCATGAGTAAAGAAATAATGAAAAGGATGGAGGGAGGGCTCAGCATGGACCTAGCGGGGTGGGGTGTGGGGGCAGGGGAACGGGGGACAGGGAGCTATCCCAGGTGAAGCCAAGACTGATAAAGGGGAGAGGATGATGGTGCAAGAGAGTCAGCGGCAGGTCCTTCCCAACCTGGGGTTTTCCCTATAGAAGCTCTGTGGCAGAAAGGATGTAAGGAAAGACACCAGGGACAACCATACGGTAACACTTGTCTGTGTCCCAGCGTGCAGGTTCCAAGCACTTTACACCTATGAACTCACTTAATCTTCACAGTAATCCTGTGAAATAAGGGATTATCTTACAACGAGGAAATCGAGGCCCAGAGAAGGCAAGTGACTTTTCCAAGGTCACACAGCTGACGAGTGGCACAGGCTCGTGTGTCCAGTCCTGCTCAGCATCCGAGCCCTGCCACTCAGGCGGTGACTGAGCCTTTGTCATTCAAAGAGTCAGGCCTGGAACTGTGGCTCTGGGTCAGCTCAGCACCTGGCAGGCCTGTCCCTGTCTCTGTCTCTGCCTGACCTGTAGGATCCAGGTCATGAAGAGGTGTGACGTCACAGGCATGACAGACCGCGGTGACTTTGCCAAGGGAGTGGCTGGGTCCCCATTGCCAAGAAGAGGCAGGGCTGTGTGGTGAGAGCAGAAACAGAGATCTCTCTGAGCTGTCAGGGCGCCTGCAGCCCCAAGGATTCCCAGAAGTGGAGGGGTGGGAGAGGGCCCTAAGGGACCAGGCCTCGAAGTCACTAGCTGGGGTTCGGGCATCTAGCTGAACCCTACAAACCATGCTCATGGTTCAGAAAGCGTAACAGTTGCCTGCTGCCTTGCATTTCCTCATTTTTGTAATTTTTTCCATCACCTTTTATCACTCAAACAAAGAATTGATGCTTTTGAACAGTGGTTGCTGGAGAAGACTCTTGAGAATTCCTTGGACAGCAAGGAGATCAAACCAGTCAATCCTAAAGGAAATCAAGCCTGAATATTCACTGGACCGAGGAGCCTGGTGGGTTTCAGTCCCTGGAGTTACAGAGTCAGACACAGCTGAGCAACTAACACTGAACACCAGTGTGATTCTGTTAACCCAAGCTCCTAATTTACTCTTCCTCAACCCCCAGCCCCACCCTCCCCACACCAGCTTCCCTTTGACCCCACATGTCAGACAGAAGAATAGTGCCCAACCATTCGGGTGGCCCAGGGCTCAGAGACCTCCTGGCATCCAGAAATTTTTACACTAAGGTTGTTGTTCACACACACGTACACCGGATGCTGCCCAGGAGCCTGGGAACCTGTGGACAGGCAGGCAGGGACCCACCAGCCTGGTGCTGCCCACCCTCCACCCTAGAGGCCCTCCCCCTGCCCCTAAAGAGGGCAGAGTTGTCCCTCAACTGTTCTTCCCAAGAGACTCTCTCTAGTTAAAGCTGAGGACAACAGATGGGAAGAGCCGAGGCTTCTCCTGCCCTGGGAGGTGTCCTTGTGTAGGTACCTAATCCCTTCTGCAGACAGACTGGGGAGACAGTGTGGATACGGGGTAGGGGCTTGGCTTTAGCGATTTCTCGAGATGCTGATGCTCCGGGCTGGCTCCCTGGCTTTGGACAAGTCTTGTGTTTCAGATCCTAAAATCTATAACTTAAAACACTCTCTCCCTCCGCGATGCTTTTTACCTGAAAGTTCCTCACTCATCCTGCTTAGTTTACTCATAGGAAACTAAATTTGAACCCCCCTATGTTTATTTTCATTCACGTGCGTGCGTGTGCACAGTCACTTCAGTTGTGTCCGACTCTTTGTGACCCCGTGGACTGTAGCCCACCAGGTTCCTCTGTCCGTGGGATTCTCTAGGCAGGAACATTGGAGGGGATCGCCATGCCCTCCTCAAGGGGATCTTCCCAGCCCAGCGATCGAGCCTGTGTCTCTTGAATCTCCTGCATTGCAGGCAGATTCTTTATCTTCCCAGAGCCACCTGGGAAGCCATTTTCATCCACAGGAGAAGGCCAAAGAAAAAGTAGAAACGATTTCAGTACAGCGTGTTTCTCAGCTGACATTCACTTCTCTACCACACCCTGGGAGGGGCTGGGTGATAAGACACCCCTGTTTCACACATAAGCCCTCAGGATCACGTGCAGCGGCCCTGACACAGAAAGCAGACGGGGAGTCAGTCAGTCTCGAAAGTCACACTGCCAGAGAACCAGGTAAACATTTGGCCTGGAGTTGCCTTCTGGTCCACACCCAGCCCACCCAGACTGAGGCCACATGTCCCCTCCCTCCTTGGTGTCCCTGCCCCATCCTCCCCGTCCTTTCCATCGCCACCCCTCCCCAAGATCTGCCTTCAGGCCAGAGGGCACAGCCCAACTCCAGGCAGCTCGGGCCTGGGGGCTTCAGAGTGGAGAATATGCAAGACGCACATGCTTTTCCTGCTGCTGACATGGACTGCTTCTTACAGCACAATTTCAAGGTCTATTGACATGGACAAACCCTCTTCTCTAAATTTTACATGAAGCCTCCCGTCCCCACCCAGAAGAGTAGGGCAGAAGGCAGGATGGGGGTGGGGGAAAGCCCCCAGCTGACCGCACATCTCAGGAGCCTGGGAGGACCCGCCCAGGACTGGAGAGGCCGGGGCCAGGACAGCCCCTCCTCCAGACCCCTCCCCTGCCACGCCATTTGTTTGGCCCCCAGGGGACGACAATGTCAGGCTGTACCAGTGGTGATGTCAGGCTGCTTCCATCAGGGTCACACCTGAGCTATGAAACAGTTAAGAAATATCTTGCCCCACTGGCTGCGCGCTCATAAAGGGACGTCCACCTGTGCTTCCGTGTGGCTCCAGAAAGGGCGGCTCTCTCTCTCTCTCTCTCTCTTGCTTGCTCATGCCCGGCGGGGAGAAAAGGGAGCGGCTGGCAGCACCAACCCCTGCCCATGCAGGCCGGCCTGGGAGCACAGCCGGGGCCCCTCCCGCCCCTGCCTTCCCGGCGATACTCCTGGGGAAGCTGCGGGGAACGTGCCGCCTTGGACGCTGTGCTTTCTTCTTCGGCCTGGCCCTCCTGCTCGACGTCGTAGGCCTGGTCCTTCTGCTTGTGGGCATCTTTGCCTCCCTTGACTTCTGGGACTTCTTGATCTACACGGGGTCCCTGATCCTGGCTTTCAGCCTGCTCTTCTGGATCGCCTGGTACACCCTCAACATGGAAGTGCCTCTTGAGAAACTGGACTTGTAGTCTGGCCGTGGGCAGAGGAGGAGGGACGTGGGCTTCCTGGCAGGTGGAGGAGCGCAGGGCTATTCTGCCCAGCCAGGGACCAGGTGAGTGCCCCTGACCGGCATGCAGGGCTGGCAGGAGGCTGGACCGAATAGGGGGGCGGCGGGGGGAGACTGAAGGGGCAGGTGGCCCGAGTACCACTCCCCGGCTAGGGACTCCTAGGTTCCACCAGCAGGTGCTTCCCTCCCTGGGGACCCCTTTTCCCATGGAAACTGGAAAGGGGGTCTCCACAGACACTATTGCTTCAGATCCACCACAAGGGTCCTGCCGTGCGGAACAGAAGTTATCCCTTCAGCTTAGAACTTGGAGCGAGGAGCCCAGCCGGGCTCTCTGTTCAGGAGAACGCTGCTGGGGAGAACTTTGAGTGCTGCAAGAGGATGGAAAGTTCCCTGATGGCCATTTATGCTTTCACCTGGTGGGCTACCTGCTGCAGGAGGAAGCGGAGCAGAACCTTCCAGAATGGCCCTTCTCATTTCCTTCCTCCTGCATCTGCCCAGATGGGATATGCAGAAGGGGTCAGGACCTGCCCCCTTCATGTCCCCTCTCAACGCACCTGCCTCCTCTCTCAGTGGTGCCCCCACCCGCCGCTCCCAGGCAGCCTGCGCCCCACCTGTCCACCCCCAGCCAGGCTGAGAGACGGGGAAGCCGAGGGACCGTGACTGACCATTTCATCCCAGCTGGGCCAGCACTGGGTTGACCGTGTGTAACCAGGGAGGCAGATAATTGTAAGGTGTTTCACATGAACATGAAATGCAAAAGACAGAGCTGGTCCGGCCCCCACAACCCTGAACTAGAAGTGGGCGGATCTCCCCAGAGGACTGAAGTTGGGGTCCTGGTCAGTTTGGTCATCATCCCCTCCTCCAGGTGGGCTGGACCCTGCCCCTAGGCACAGCTGGGCACTCTCTTTTGATAGCTGCATGGGAAAGCAAAGGTCATCTTCGGGTTGGAAGGAGGCAATAATAACTGTGTCTTTTCTGGGGGATTCCACCTGACTCTTGGAAGGGGGAGAGGGAACAGTAGTTTGGAGAGGTTTCAGAAGGGGAGACTGAACTGTTTTCGGCAGGTGAAAGGACAGAGATGAGAAGTCAGAGCACCTGGGCCCTGCTCGAAGCAGCACCACCTGTTTGCTCAGGAGGCATCACGCCTCAGTATTCCCTATTTACAATTCCATCTGTAAACTGGGGATAATGGCCTGCCCTTGTTGCAACACAAGGATGCGTCAGGCAATGTGCAAGGAGCTGGGGATGCTGTGAAGAGTAAAACACACTAGCTCTTTATCCTCAGGGAATTCCCATCAGGTGAGAGATAGACATGAGTCAGCCTCACCAACAAGGCATCAATACAATAATAGTCTGGTGAGGATTAGGAAGAAAAGGGATATTGCTCCTTGGGAATGTTCAGCAGAGAAACTGACCCAGAAGGTGGAGTCTTACAGAGGGAGGAGGGGGCTTGAGCAAAGATCCTGGGGTAGCAGGAAAGAGAAGACAGCGGAGTGATTGAAGGACAGGTGGCAAGTGCAAGGGAGGTTCAGGGCCCTGCAGCAGAGGGAGGCCAGACCAGGCAGGGCCTAAAATCCTTTTAGTCGTGATTTTAAGAACAAGAAGGAGTCATTAAAGAGATGCAGAAAGGGGTAGGCACTCGACATAATTTGATCTGTTTCCAAAAGGCCACCTTGGCCAAAGGCACAGATGACAATGATGGTGACCCATGCAAGCCCTTCTGGGGAGTTCAGTCGCTCGCCTAAACTACAAGCGGTCCCCGGTTCAGTCTCCTTGTCCTGGACATCCTCCCTTTATTGGATTGAAAGTAGTTCAATAACCCAGTGATGAAGACCACGGGTCAAGACTGACTGTCTAGTTTGAATCCAGTCTTGTTTCTTACTAGCTGCAAGACCCGGGGCAAGTTACAGACTAATTATAAACTAGTTATGACTCCATGACCTAGTTTCCAAATCTGGAAAATGGAGAGGGTGCTAATAATAGCCTCTGTTTCAGAGATGATGCTAATGATATCCCCACCCTCATAAGGGTGCTGCAGAGATTAAGTTCATGTGCGTAGAGCACCATACACGTGACAGCTGATGAAACAAGGGGCCCTCAAATAAACCTGTGTCCTGATGCGGGTAGCCAGCCCATTACAGCGGGGTGGGACCTTCCTCAGAGACAGACATCCCTGAAGCCTTCCCGACCAGTTCCTCAAGCAGCAGCATATGGTGTTAAGATTCCCCAGTGGATATGAGTGAGGGTCGCCCCAGAACTCCAGACTTCTGTCTGGGCTCAAAGGGACGTCAAAAGTTGTGGGTCCGCTGTGGTCTTACTGATCACAATCAAGCAAATATCTCCTTCATCGGTTCAGTCCCCAAACTCTGAGTTCTACAGGACCCGAGAGTCAGCTGGCCCTTCCATCCAGCTCAGCTTGGACCCACATCCCTGATGGTATCTGGGGCTGCCCAGAGTGACAGGTTACAGCCGGCTGGGACCCACCATCCACGGTGAGCGGCCCCTGACTGACCTCGGGCAAGTCATCCTAAGTCCCTCTTGGAGTAGAAGGTTTGGTCCCCAGGAGAGGTTTCAGATTGTTTTCTGCAGAGGCTGCTGGGGGCTGGGGCAGCAGCGGCAGGCAGAATGCCCACAGCCCACTGTCCCACCACACACACACCAGAGCCACGGGGTTTCCAGTATGAAGGTTCATATCAGACTTTCACATAAGACTTCATGAATTTGAACCCAAGTTTCGATGCTAAAAGATATTTCTGCAACGCCTCGACCCACCCACTTCCTCTCTGTGACCTGTGTCCCTGAAGCTCTCTCCGACCATATTCACGATTTATGGTCAGTTGATAACTGGCTCAGCCAGTTCCGCAGCCCTACAAGTGGAGCAAAGGGAAGACTGCATGCCCCAGAGGCTTGGTGGGGTGGTTGCTAGGACACCCCCACCCCACCCACCCGGAGACCAGCAAGCAGGTCGCCCCCAAGCAGCAGTCAGGATGGGGCAGGGCCACCCTGCCTCTAAAACCTCCAAGACATTCCAGGAATTTTGGGATGAGCAGCTCATTTTTAATCCCTCAACAATGTACCAAGCGGTTTTATAATTCTGTCGCTCTATTTTCCAAAGCTTTGCTTGCTCCACGCTCTCCTGGTTGGGCATCTTTTGTGGATAAAGTTCCCGCAAAGGCAGGGGAGGACGCATCCTTTCACAAGAGGGGGTGAGTTTACACTCCCTCCAAAATGCACATACACACACTACACACATGTACTCACATCCCTGCCCTCTGCACACATTCCCAATGTACACCCCCTCTGAGTCCCCTCATAAACATGCCCACAGGCACACACATACTACGTGCACACCAACCTCTCCCACCACACACACCCAACTCGCACACAATCTATCCCCGATACACTCTCCCCACACACCCACACACACCCACATTCCTTACCTACACCTTCCATACACATCAACACCCCACGCACGCACACGTGTCACATGTCCCTCACCCACTGCACACACACATTCACACACACACATAAAAACCTCACAATCACAAGGCTTCCACATCCCATCTGCCCTGTTCACACACAAACAGGCCCTCACACCTGCCATGCACATGCCAGAATGACACCCCCATAGCAACAAGCACTTCCTCCGCCAGCAACCAATGCTGAAAGGTGTGGAAAGGCGCCCAGCCCCGAGCCCTGGGAAGAGCACTTCTTCCTGCGCACAGGCTCTCCTCTCTGCCTTGGAGGGGCCAGTGAGGCTGCGAGGTTGGTTCAGAGCAGAGCCGGCTGGAAAGGCCTGCCTACCTGCGCGGTGCGTGCTCTGGGGCTGCAGGAAGAGCTAAATTCTCTCCAAGTCCTGGAGGAACTGTTTGTTAGTCTAGGAGAAAGCAAGCAAGTACACAGGGCCTCGAAAATGTATGTGGAAGGAGCACGGTCTCACAGGGGCCTGAAAGCCCAGATGAGGAAGAGGGCTGGGGGAGAAGGGGGGTGACGTGTGGCTTCAGCTTCTGGGTCCCAAGCAACAGATAAGAGCTTGCCGGGCAGAGCCGGCACCTGGGAAGGCCCAGAGGGAAAGGAAGGGAAGAATGAAAAGGTGGCCCAGAAAGCGTACACAGACACCGGGGACCAGGGCTCGGAGTCCTCACTGCTGAACTTGGAGGACGTTGAAAGCCAGATGAGGAACCTGGCACTTGGAAAGCAAGGAGGGACTTTCAATGACTCCGTGGTCTGGAGAGTAACTTGGCTAGGCTCTGATTGAGGAAGAGAAACCTGGTGTCACTTGCAGCAGGGGCTGGGGAGGAGAGGCATGGAGACTGCAGGGGCGGGGTGAGGGGGCATTTGAAAGCAGGGGCAATAACAAGAAACTGAACCAAAGTGATGGCTGCAGGGTGGAGGGGAGAGGGACAGAGACCATGTGGGTGGACAACAGATGCCCAGGGGACATCCCAGTCTCCCTCAAGGGGAAAGGGGAGTGGTCATGTCACAGGCTTCAGAAAACACTCCCACCGTGGAATCAGGAGAGGTCAGGGGAAGGCGCAGGCTTGCTCAGAATCGGGCCTTTTCCTCTGCAAAAGCAGAGCTGGGGGTGCAGGGGATACTGATCAGCAGAACTGCCCAACAGGCCTAGAATGTGCAGAATTTACACTCAGAAAGGGGCTCATACATGGAGTTGGAGGCAGGGGCTGAAGACAGGACTGTGGACGAGATTGAAGCAGGTGGGATGGTGGAGGAAAGGAAGGTGGGTCAGTATTCATTGGGCTCGTCACTTACTTTCAAGACTTCATTTGATGCTTACAACTCTGTGGGTTTGGGGCTCAGATCCCCATTTTATAGGTGAGGAAACTAAGTCTCAAGGTAGTTTCAGGACTAGCTCTGAAACTGTTGAGAGCCAGCATTAGAATTCACACCCGAGTCCAGCAGACTCTGAGAACCATGCTTGTTTCACCCTGTCCAGGCTTGAGTTGACAGGTTCAAGTCTCAGACTGATCTATTCGTCTTCATTTATTCGGCCCAGGTGCCATCTGATGGAGAAGCAGCAAACAGACGCCCTGTCTCTGCAGCACCTCCTGTAACAGAACCCACAAGAGCCAAGGGCTTTCAAAACACCTGCCAGGATGTCCAGAGATGGCTATGAGGGCCAGGCTCCATCAAGACACCCAAACCCCTGCCCCTGGCCACTGGCTGACTGCTGCTGGTGCCCTAACTGTCTGTGAGGGTCTGGAGAGCCCCTAACATTTGCATAGTGGGGTTTTATGGCAATAACTCCACTGTGGGCTTGGGCAGTGGATGAGAAGTCCTGTCCTCCAAGGCTCCTCTCATTAATGTCCCTTAAAAATATATATATATTGGAACCAAGTATAGAAGTCCAAATGAGAGTTCTTCGAGCACACATCATTTGGCATTGCTGCTCCTTCGGCTCTTCAGACAGACTGTGTGAGCCCCTGGATGGTCTACCTCACTCATCCTTCCGTGTTGTCCAGTCAGCACATGGGTGTATATTTCAACTTGCCAGCTGACAAGGCAAATGCAAAGCCAGTGCTGAGGGCAGGGGCCCCCTTCCTTGACTATGGACACCAGGAACCACCAATGCTGCCCCCAACTTGCACAGCTGACCATGTTGGGGGGGCTCACGTCAAGCTTTCGGTCAAATGAAACCCTCTGGGGTTTTCCTGACAAGCAAGCTGGGCTCCGCTGCACTGTCCTTGAGTCACTCACTTCTTGATTTTAAGAGCAGTATTCTATTTTTATCTTGATTCAGCTGCATCTAATTCAGTGCAACCCAACTGGAGTACCTGGATTCGGGGCGGGGGCGGGGGCGGGGGGACAGTCACCCTTCACAAGCTCATCATCACTAATTTATATTTTCCATGGTCTAATTTTGTACTTTTTATTTATTTCTCACCCTAACTGTGTATGTGTTTCTTAGACGCTGCCTCATATCTTTTATGGTGTGAGGTAGTTACCTAAATAAAAGATTCAACTGGCCTTTTGCTTCAACTCGACATTAACTCTTTCTGGGGCTTTCCGGGCGGCACTAGTGGTAAAGAACCTGCCTGCCAATACAGGAGACATAAAAGACATGGGTTTGATCTCTGGCTCGGGAAGATGCCCCGGAGGAGGCCATGGCAACCCACTCCAAAATTCTTGCCTGGAGAATCCCACGGACAGAGGAGCCTGGATGGCTACAATCCATAGGATCGCAAAGAGGCAGACGTGACTGAAGCAACTTAGCATGCACACATACACACACAACCTGCTTCTGAGTCTATGTGGTTCCATAACGATACCCAAACTCCAAGCTTTAGGGCAACTTCTCATTTGTTTCACCTGCCTCTGTGCAAATCCTGGAATCATATATTCAGCTCAGCACCTCTTAGGAAGAAACGCACAGAACGGGGTGGGTGGAGACAGTACATGGGTTATCCTAACACCATGGAAGCTTCTGGAAGCTCTGTGCTCGGCCACCAGCCTGGCTTCTCAGAATTAGGCTGGACTTGGGAACCTGAGGGCTTCCCCTCAGACGGTGGCCCAGAAGGTAAACAATCTGCCTGCAATGGTAGGAGAACCCAGGTTCGATCCCTGGGTCAGGAAGATCCCTTGGAGAAAGGCATAGCAATCCACTCCAGTATTCTTGCCTGGGAGATCCCATGGACAGAGGAGCCTGGCGGACTACAGTCCATAAAGTCACAAAGAGTCGGACACAACTGAAGTGACTTAGCACACATGCATCTGGGTTAAGAGCCAGAACTGAGAAGGCACACTTAGGCAATGTGTGTGCAATGTCGGGGTGTTCCCATGGGGCAAGGCTTGGTCTGCAACTGAGCTGCCAGGGCAGGACAGTATCTCAGGGATCCCTGATGGCACAGAAGTAGAGGCCACAAGCGCCACACTCCATCCCAGAGATGATGGGAGCAGCACCCTGCCAATGGGATGCAGATCCCCTGGGGGTCTCACTGAAAGAAGACTCCAATTCAGGGAGGGCTTCCATTTCTTACAGGTACCAGGCGGTATCACTGCTGCATTTAGAGTGTCCTTAAGACACTTTGAAGAGTGAGGACCTTGAATAACTCTGTCCATTTAGAGAAGGGGACTCTGAAGCCTTCAGGTGACCTGAGTTTCCCAAGTTCAAGCAGCTGAAGAGCGGCAGAGCCAGGACTGGGGCCCAGGTCTGCAGGCTGCCTGTCGAGCCCTCTCTGACCACCCTCCCCACCCCACCTTAAGCTGCTGACAGACTCTCCCGAGCCTTGCGGAGCACCAGGCGGGTGGAGCAAGCTGGGCAGCAGCCAGGGCAGGCGAGCACCTCACGCTGCAGGTGAGTCATGAACCAGCATGTCTCCGCTTCACCCTGGCTGAGCTGCGCACCAGGAAGGTGACCCTGACCAGGCTTCCACGCTGCTCTGTGTCACTGCAGATGGCAGGGCCATGAGCCCGTGAGCACTCACCACCCAGGGCAAGCAGGGGGAGAGCAAGGAGGACAGGAGGGGCTGCGTTTCCACCAGACAGGGCCACACAGAGCTGGGCCAGGTCTGATCGGGGCTCATCCTCCCAGTCGGCTGGGCATGGGACACCTCCTACTGCCCTCATGGCCCCTCTTCCTATCTCTTCCCTTGAGAGACAACTGGTCTTTCTCAGTGACCTGACTCAGTCCACTCTGCCACTTACAAGATGAGTGACCTTACAGGTGATCCCGGCTTGTTAGGGGATAATATTATAATAATAATGACATCACAGTCACAGGGCCAGGTGTCATTCAGTGCTGGCTTTCTGAGACTCACAACCTCTTGAATGTAAACACCTCACAGAGTATCATTTCCCCTTTTGTAGAAGTCAAAACAGAGCTATGAAGTTTAGGTCACCTCCTCAGATGCCTAATGACTCCAGGACTGCAGGACTGGTCACCTGTAAAGATTTTTACAGTCAAGACTGTCACTAATAATCAAGTCTACACTTCACATAACCTTGTTTCCACACTTTACTGCAGACAGGACCCATAGGGACCCACAAAGCCAGGGCAGATGGCAAATGACTAGGGGGCAGGGTTGGTCCATCTCAGCTCGGCAGCCCACCCCCAATCAATAGCCTCAAAGCCCCTCTGAGTCAACTCATCTCTCAGTAAAATTACAGTGTCGTGGAGGAGGTAGATCAGAAGCTGAGCCTCGCAAGGTGGAGGCCAGTTCCAAAATGTATTTAGGTGAAGGACCAAAGAACTTTCTGGGTAAAGCCCTGATGGCTCAGATGGTAAAGAATCTGCCTGTAAGGCAGGAGACCCAGGTTCGATCACTGGGTTGGAAAGATCCCCTGAAGGAGGAAATGACACCCTACTGCAGTTTTCTTGCCTGGAGAATCCCATGGACAGGGGATGGTGGGCTACAGTCCATGGGGTCACAAAGAGACACGACTGAGCAATTAACACTAACACTAAGTAAGGGAAAAGAGAGTCAGGCAGACAAGTGTGGTTCAGCAACAACTACTTCACACAGGCATGCCCAGTGTCCTGCATTTCCCCACACCCCTGCTTGTTCTCGGGGAAAAAGGGCTGTAGGAAGGATTAGGCAAAGCTTGGGGTAAAGACCTGTATAAGAGACCAAGGCCCATACATTGTCACTCGGGCATGTCCAGCACAGACCTGGGTTGTGTTGGTTCCTGGTAAACACAATGATATTGGCAGAAAAGTGACACACGGAGATGCTAATGTTGTTTATTGTTCAGTCGTTCAGTTATGTCTGACTCTATGTGACTCCGTGGACTACAGCATGCCAGCCTCCCTGTCCTCCACCTTCTCCCAGAGTTTGCTCAGATTCATGTCCATTGAGTTGGTGATGCTATCCAACCATCTCATCCTCAGTCGCCCCCTTCTCCTTTTGCCCTTCTGAAGAGTCCAGGCTACTGCAGCCATTCTATCCTCTGCTGTTGCCTGGAGCAATGAAGGGGGACTCTCAAGGTGTGGTCCTGGGACCAGCAGGTCAGCCTCACTGGGAATTTCTAAGAAGGGTGAGGGCTCCAGCCCTGGTTGGGTGACCAGCTCATCCCGGTTTTCCTGCACTGGGGATTCCATCCCAGACCTGAACTGAGAGGCCTTGGGGACAGGGCCCTGCAGCCAGACTCTCCAAGTCCTGGGGATTCCCGTGCACACTCAAGTCCTGGATCCTCTACGGGGAAGGAGCTCTGAAGCCCAGCTTGTGCTTGGAGGCTGCCCCCTAGCTGACCCCATCTCCTCCACTGCTGCCTCGTCCACTGTCGCATGGAGTCCTGGCCAAGCTGGACCAGCCCCGGGTGGCTCTGTCAGCTCTGAGGGACCTCACATCCTGGCCATCCATGCTGTCCTGAGTCAGCTGCCTCTCATGTCCCTTGCCAGCCAGGGGTGGTTTTGCTTTCTTCTTGCTTCTTCTGCATTTCAGTTTTTCAGACAATTGAGTTTCTTGTTGTTCAGAAGAAAGTCAAGAGGGGGAAGCTGCTGGAGCAAATGGACAAAAAAGGAGGGAAGAGGCAGGAGAAAAGTCCAGAGGGAAAGGGTAGAAGGCACTTAGGGAGTGTGAGCAAGTGGGAAATAGGAGTGCTTCTCACGTGTGCTTTCTGGACCGGCAGCAGCAGCCTGGCCTGGGACCATGTTCTACATGGAAATTCTTGATCCTGCCCCAGAACTTTGCAACCAGGAACTCTGGGAGTTGGGCACGCTTGTCTGTTTTTAAAAGTCTTCCCACCCTTTGCTGTTCGCCTGAAACTATCCCAGCATCGTTAATTGGCTATGTGCGTTCAGTCATGTCCGACTCTTTGCCACCCCATGGACTGTAGCCCGCCAGGCTCCTCTGTCCATGAGATTTTTCCAGGCAAGAACACTGGAGTGGGTTGCCATCTCCTCCTCCAGGGCCTCTTCCCGACCCAAAGATAAAACCTGAGTTTCCTGAGTCTCCCTCCATTGCAGGTAGATTCTTTATCACTGAGCCACCAGGGAAGCCCTAATCAGCTATACTCCAATATAAAATTTTTTTTAAAAAGGAAGAGAAGGAAAAATAAAAAGTCTTCCTAGTAACTGTGATGCACGTTACAGCTTGAGAACCACTGGGCTGAATAGCTCTACTGGGTTGGTCGAACGGTTCGTTCAGGTTTTCCATAAGATAGAGTAAAATCCGAACAAACTTTCTGGCCAACCTAGTACTTAAGCAGGCAGACATCACCTTGATCTTGAGTTTCAGTGTTGTTGTTTTTTTAAATTTCTGCTTGGGGTATGGTGACTCAGTCCTGACGTGCTTCTCATACATACCACCTCTTGGCCTAATAACCTCCTGATTTTGCAGAGTTGGGAAGAAATAGCTGTAACATGCCTTTCTCCTCAGTCACTCCCCCAGACCACTGGTACCACCAGCCTTGGGCAGTTCTAGACCGTGCAGTCTTTTTCTAGAAGGGTGTTGGGCCTGGAAAGAACCCTAAAGAGCCTCTGATCCTATGTTACTTTCTGACCAATTCAATACTGAGACCCTGCTTTATTATTTTTCTCCCATTTCTCCCATATTGTCTTGATATAGGCTGTCTGCTGAAGAGACTAATCATTAAGGAATAATTAATTCATTTCCCCATTATTTATTAATCAAATGCATCCATAACTGGGTCTACAAAAAGCAGAAAACAGATGTATTATGGTTTCCATTAGAGTTTTTGAAACATTTAAAACAATCCATTACAACCACCATGAACCCCCAGGGACCTGGGGAAGAAGAGATGAAATGAGAGATCCCAGCCCTTGGCTGCAAGAGTGAACAGAGGCAGGAGGAGGAAACAGAGAGGCATCAGCAACAGTCTGCAGGCTCCTCCTTCAGTCACTCAGGACTTTGCCCCCTGCAGGAACTTCACCCCACCCCACCCCTGTTTCTGGGTTTCTCCAAAGGGCATCTCACAGATTCATGAACAAGCCAGCCCTAATCCAGGGAGGCTTTTGGCCAGTGGCTACTGTCTCTGCTCCCTCCTGTCCACCCCCCATGGCAGACCCCAGACCCTCCTCCTCCTGCAAACACTGGCGTCACCTTCAGTCTCCACCCTTAAACACACTGGAGCCCCTACAGGACGCCAGGCTAAGGGGACAGCTGTGGCCGAGTTGTGGAATAACCCCCTATTCCCCTTGGTCAGGTCCTCTCTGAGCCCAGTTGCATTTCTAGGTGGTAAAGAAATAACTTCTCCCATTTCTGCCTATAGAGCCCCTGTTCAGACACAAATTCATGGGAGCCTGGAGATGAAGGCAGGTGATGAGTCTCTCTTCCCCTCTGATGACTAAGGCTGTCCTACTGCCTTGGGCTGGATGGGCCTGCCTCTCATTGCCTGGGACACTGGTCAACTGAAGCATCTCAGGGCAGAGGTGAGCAAGCTGAGGTCCAGGATGCTAAGTGACTCAGCCAAGGCCATGCCACCAGCAACTGACAGAGCCTGGACCCACAAACCACTTTGAAAACTCACATAAGTCATGCATTAAGCAGAGTACTCAGAAGGCTTTTGCCTCAGTAGTGGAGAGCATTAGTTCTAGATTAAATGTTACTCTGATCTTGCATAACAAATCTACAAGCAAAACTCAATATGATAAAATTATTTACTTTACCTACTTGTAAAATACATGACAAAAATTGTATAAAGGCCAGGAGGAGACAAATTAAAGTATAATCATACTATACATGAAGTGGTAGGTACTACTTGAAAATAGATTTTTATAACAGACTTTATAGCTAATAGCTGGAAAAGACACTGATGCTGGGAGGGATTGGGAGCAGGAGGAGAAAGGGATGACAGAGGATGAGATGGTTTGATGGCATCACTGACTCAATGGACATGAGTTTGATCAGGCTCTGGGAGTTGGTGATGGACAGGGAAGCCTGGCATGCTGCAGTCCATGGGGTTGCAGACTCAGAAATGACTGAGTGACTGAACTAACTATAGCTAATGAACCAGCAAAGAAAAGGTAAGTGGATAATAAAGTTATTCAATTTTCTGAAAAGAAGACAGAAAAAATAAAGCTGAAGAAAACAAATAGCAGATGGGTCAGACAGAAAACAAATAGCAGATGGGTCAAACAGAAAACAGATAAGATGATAAACTTTACCATATCAACAATTAAATTAAACATAAGTGGTTGAATCACCTCCAAGGCAGAGACTGTCAGATTTTATTTAAAAAAAAAAAAAGACCAAAATATGCCACCTAAAAGAAATGTACTTTAAATATAAAGAAACAAATTGTTAAGAGCAAAAAGGTTGGAAAAGATATTCCATGTTAATACTATACAAAAGGAGATTGGAGTGGCTACAGTATGTCAGACAGAATAGATTTTAGAGCAAAGAATATGGCCAAAGATAAAGAAGGTCATTTCATAGTGATAAATGGAAGGATTCATAACATAGCAATCCTAAACACATATGTACGTGATAATGAAGTTTCAACATGTAGTAGATAAACACTAATAGAACTGCAATGAGAAATAGACAACTCCACAGTGATAGTTGCAAATCTCAACACCCATAATAGTTGATTAAAAAAATGTAGAGAGAAAAAATCAGCAGGGAGATACATTACTGGAACATTACCAACCAACTTGACCAACTGGCATTTATAGAACAATCCACCAACAACAATGGTACATTCACTAAGGCAAACCATATTCTGGGCCATAAGACAAGTGTCAACAAATTTTAAATGACTGAAATTATACAAAGCATATTTTTCTCACCACAATAGGATTAAATTAGAAACCATTTACATAAAGACATCTAGAAAATCTTCCAAATATTTGGAAACTAAGTAACACACTTATAAAGAGTCCATAACTCAAAGGGAAAATCAGAACATTTTTGAATTGAATAAAAAGCACATACAACTTAAAATTTGTGAGATACAGCTCAAGCAGAGCTCAAAGGGAATTTATAGTTTTAAATTCTTGTATTAGAAAAGAAAGTCTCAGATTAGTACCCTAAACTTTGTTTTAAAAATGCTGATTTAAATATCCCTGTGCACATATTCAGAGAACTAGAATTTAAAAGACCGACCCCACCAGTCATTGGCCAGGATATAGAGGGACTGCAAGTCTCGCGCATTGCTGACAGGAATGTGAAATGGTAGAACCACTTTGGAAAACAGTTGGCTGCTTCTTAAGTAAAACAACCCTCTATCATGTAATCCAGTCATTCTATTTCTAGCTATTTACTCAAGGAAAAGGAAAATCTGCATCTGTACAAAGACTTGTGCACAGATGACTATAGCAGCTTTATTTGTGATAGCCAAAACTGGAATAGTCATCAATCTTTCAGCAGGTCAACAGGGATACAAATTGTTGCATATCGTACAACAGAATAGTACGACTCAGGAATAATGAATTATTGATACAGCTAGCGATGAGGATGAATCTCCCGATTATAACACGGAATGAAAGAAAGCTGATGAACTTATAAAAGAGCACATTTTGTATGATTTCCTCTGTACAAAACGCAAGAAAACTAAGCCACAGGAACAGAAAACGGATCATTGGAGGCAGGGCAGGAGGGAAGGGAGTTAAAGAGAGAGGGATTTCAAATTTTTAGCACAGGAATTAAGAGAGTAATTACCTCCTTTACTCCCCATTCCAGAGTCCACAGCAGATATTGTCAATTGATCACAATGCTCTCCTGCAATTTACAGATATGTACAACACCCACCAACTTCATCCCGTCCTTCTTCTTGGTCCACCATCAGATAACTGATCACTTGGGTTTGTCTGTGCTTTTGATACTAGTTTCTTCATCCTCTCTGCCCAAAGTGTCAGTCCATCCCAAGTCCAGCTTGGGGTGTTCTGAGAAATATACCACTTCCCCATCTTGCCCGCCTCCCCTTGCTATAGATACTATGGTATCTATGGTAGGGATGGTATAGATGCTATGGTGCCGGCCTCCTGAAACAAGGAGGCTGCGACGGGGATGCGCTGGCAACAACTGACTACAGGAGTAACAAAGCTGATGGGTGGGCAAGGCAGACTGTCAGGGCTCTTTCTGGGGAGGTGCAATACAATCCCTTTGGTAAGCACCCTGATAGCAGGGACCTTTGTCTCTTTGACTCTTTGATATATTCCAAACACCTAGAACAATATTTGGCATATAGTACTCAGTAGACCCCAGTTTGATTCCTGGGTCAGCAAGTTCCCCTGGAGAAGGGATAAGCTACCCAGTCCAGCAATCTTGGGCTTCCCTGGTGGCTCAAACGGAAGAATCCGCCTGCAGTGTGGGAGACCTAGGTTCAATCCCTAGGTCGGGAAGATCCCCTGGAGGAGGGCATGGCAACCCACTCCAGTATTCTTGCCTGGAGAATCCTCATGGATAGAGGAGCCTGGAGGGCTACAGTCCATGGGTTAACAAAGAGTCAGATACAACTGAGCGACTAAGCCCAGCACAGATACTCAGCAAGCACTCACAGAAGGAATGAATGATAAACATTCTAAATAATTCTTCTTTCTCTTTTTTCCCAGCAAAAGACCATTTGTTTTTCCATTGTTTATTAGCTGTTTTTCCACTGAGAGCAGAGTCAATCTAATGTCATGTGTTTACAGCCAACTGTTGTATTGCAAAGGATTTCGAATTGGGTAGATTGGAAGCCACTGGAGGTATCTTACCTACAACATTAGGTCATGGCAGTATGGAGTCTACGGGAGATAGGAGGGGTTTAAACAGAAAGGACCAAGACCTCTGGGTCCCAGGCAGGTTCAGGGACCCTGTGCACTGGCTTTTGGGGAGAAAGGTCTGTAGAGTGGTGTGCTTTTGTGATTATGAGTATGTCATGAAAATTAAACTGCATTAATATTGTTTATGGATTTTGGAGAACAAAGGCAGGGAGAAAAGTTTATGAAAATTCATTTTAGCTGAATGGTGTTAATTACCTTCTTACACGAGCTGCTTACCCTTAATGCGGGATTACTCAGCACATGAGAAAATGCACATGCATTACACTCGTGTCAGCTGGATTCTGAGGCTTTATTGGATTACGACGCACTGGGAAGGATTTGGTCTCCTAAATGGCTTAAACATTTGCCCATGACTTTAAGAGGCTTTGCTGCATGCAGTTCAAATCTCAGCTGACATTAAAAGCACTTGGGGAGGATTTTTTTTTTTTAAGTCAGCAAAAAATAACATGATATTGGAGATTTTTTTATAAAATGATCCAACACAAAAAACGGGATGGAGGCGGAAAAGATGAAACAAGATGGATGAAACGCTGATAATCATCAGAACTGGGTTATCTCTATTTTGTGTATGTTTGAAAATGATGCTGATAGAAAGCTGTGTGGGGAATTTCTTTGTATGGCCGTGAGAGGACAAAATACTCTGAAGCAGACGTGGGGGGTACGGACATTTCGGTTACTGGGTGCTTTTATCTCCGTTTGCATGTTCGCATTCTCTGCCACCAAAATAATTCTTACTTGAACAATTCTTGGTGGTTTTATCTACCTACCTATTGATGGACAGGGAGACCTGGCGTGCTGCAGTTCATGAGGTCGCAAAGAGTCGGACACGACTGAGCGACTGAACTGAACTGAACTGATCTACCTATATATCACCTCCTAGACCAATTGAATCAACCTCTGATGGGAGGTGGGGGAGAGGGCAGCATGTTCACACATATTCTAAGGTATCCAAACGACTCTAATGTGTAGCCAGCCTTGAGAACTACCAGGAAGGGAAAGCTTCTGAGGGCAAACCTCAGGTGAGTTGTTTTTTAAAAAATAAAACCAGCTGCTTTGACATATCTCTGAAGGCCCAGACTACACACAGGGAGGCCTGGGTGACATGGGAATAGATGCAAATATCCCCAATAAAATGTAAGCAAATTGATTTCAGCAATACAGAAGAACAATATACCACAGCTAAGTGGTGTTTATCCCAGGAATGCGAGGCCGGTTAGACAAAAAATCCTTAGACATGGCACCAAAACAATGATCCATTCTTAAAAATTGATAAATTGGACCTCATCAAAATTATAATCCTTTCGTCTGCCTAAGACACTGTTAAACAAATGAAAAGAGAAGCTATAGACTGGGAAAAGAAGATTCTCAAATCACATATCCAACAAAAATATTTGCATCCAGAATATATAAAGAATTCTCAAAATTCAGTAACAAGAAAACAACCTGTCAACTTGAAAAAAAATTCACAACTTGAGAGTCCCAAGTTAAGTTTTATTTGGGATAAAATGAGGGCTGCAGCCTAGGAGACAGCATTTCAGACAGCTCTGAGAAACTGCTCCAAAGAGGCAAGGGAGAAAGGTCAGTATACAGGTGATTTGGGGGAAGGGAGAGTACATGCAATCAAGCACGTATTTTTTGCACAAGGTTGCTGTGAATCATGAGGAGAAGTTGTCACCATGAAGGATTTTTAATGCTTTTCGAGATATGAGGAGGTACAAGAATTGAGCTCACAAAATAGGCTCCTGAAAATATCTATCTGAAGACCTGTTCTGCCAGTTTTCCCCCAGCACATTTCTGCTCTTCACCCTGAACTCCTGTCAGGGGTGTTGAAAATTCAGAGCTGCAGCAGCATGTGATTTAATCCTTGTGGAGGCAGATGGCACTCATAGTTGACAAACCCAATTTGAAAACGGGCAAGGAGTTAGCAGACACTTCACCATCGTTCGCCATATGATAGTAAATATGTTCAACATCAATAGGCCTGAGGAAAGTGTAAGTTAAATCCACTTCAAGACATTACTACACACTTATTACTATGTGCTTACTCAGTTGCATCTGACTCTTTGCAACCATTTGGACTGTATCCCACCAGGCTCCTCTGTCCATGGGCTTTTTCAGGCAAAAAAGAAAAAAAACTGGAGTGGTTGCCATTTCCTTCTCAGGGGATCTTCTTGACCCAGGGATCAAACCTGAATCTCCCTCATCTCCTGCATTGCAGGTGGATTCTCTACGGTTAAGCCACTGGGGGAACCCATTTTATATATAGTAGTGTCTATATGTTAATCCCATAATCCTAATTTATCCTCCCCACTCCCTTTCCCCTTTGGTAACCATAAGTTGTTTTCCACATTTGAGAACCTCTTATATAGTTAAACACACACTTTTCAGATGACCCGTGAAACCTACTCCTGAGTATTTACCCTACAAAAATGGAAAGTTATGTTCACACAAAACCACAAATATTTATAACAGCTCTACTCATAATCGTCCCAAACTGGTAACCACTCAAATGTCCTTTAAGGAGTGATTCAATAAGCAAACTATGGTACAGCCATGCAGTGAAATACTACTCAGTAAAAAAAGAAACATGTTTCAGATACAACCTGGCTAAATCTTAGAGGCACTGTGATGAGTGAAAAAGGCCAGTCTCAAAGGTTACAGGCTATGTGATTGTAGATAAGCATGAAAAGTCAAACCCAATGTGATGGAGAAGCGATAGGTACTTATCAGGGTTAGGGCTGAGGTGAGGGTGTGATTTCAAAGGAATTTCAAGGGAGGGTTTCGGGTGATAGAACTGCTCTGTATCCTGATTGTCGTTGTTGCTGCTTGCGAGCTCAGTTGTGTTAGATTCTTCTTGACCCCACAGACTGCCAGGCTCCTCTGTCCATGGGATTATCCAGGCAAGAATACTGAAGTGATTTGCCATTTCCTCCTCCAGGGGATCTTCTCAACCCAGGGACTAAACCCATGTCTCCTGCATCTACTGCTTTGGCAGGCAGATTCTTTACCATTGAAGGGAAGGCAAAGTGTTAGTCGCTCAGTCACGTCCAATTCTTTGCAACCCCAAATTTTCCAGGCAAGAATTCTGGAATGGGTTGCCATTCCCTTCTCTAGGCGATCTTCCCAAACCAGGGATTGAACCTGAGTCTCCTGCATTGCAGGCAGATTCTTTACCATCTGAGCCACTCAGTTCAGTCGCTCAGTCGTGTCCAACTCTTTTGGCCCCATGAATCGCAGCACACCAGGCCCCCCTGTTCATCACCATCTCCCGGAGTTCACTCAGACTCACGTCCATCGAGTCCGTGATGCCATCTCATCCTTGGTCGTCCCCTTCTCCTCCTGCCCCCAATCCCTCCCAGCATCACAGTCTTTTCCAATGAGTCAACTCTTCTCATGAGGTGGCCAAAGTACTGGAGCTTCAGCTTCAGCATCATTCCCTCCAAAGAAATCCCAGGATTGATCTCCTTCAGAATGGACTGGTTGGATCTCCTTGCAGTCCAAGGGACTCTCAAGAGTCTTCTCCAACACCACAGTTCAAAAGCATCAATTCTTTGGCGCTCAGCCTTCTTCACAGTCCAACTCTCACATCCATACATGACCACAGGAAAAACCATAGCCTTGACTAGACGGACCTTAGTCGGCAAAGTAATGTCTCTGCTTTTGAATATACTATCTAGGTTGGTCATAACTAGCCTTCCAAGGAGTAAGCGTCTTTTAATTTGATGGCTGCAGTCACCATCTGCAGTGATTCTGGAGCCCAAAAAAATAGTCTGACACTGTTTCCACTGTTTCCCCATCTATTTCCCATGCAGCGATGGGCCCAGATGCCATGATCTTCGTTTTCTGAATGTTGAGCTTTAAGCCAACTTTTTCACCCTCCTCTTTCACTTTCATCAAGAGGCTCTTTAGCTCCTCTTCACTTTCTGCCATAAGGGTGGTGTCATCTGCATATCTGAGGTTATTGATATTTAACCCAGCAATCTTGATTCCAGCTTGTGTTTCTTCCAGTCCAGCGTTCCTCATGATGTACTCTGCATAGAAGTTAAATAAGCAGGGTGACAATATACAGCCTTGACGTACTCCTTTTCCTATTTGGAACCAGTCTGTTGTTCCATGTCCAGTTCTAACTGTTGCTTCCTGACCTGCATACAGATTTCTCAAGAGGCAGGTCAGGTGGTCTGGTATTCCCATCTCTTTCAGAATTTTCCACAGTTTATTGTGATTCACACAGTCAAAGGCTTTGGCATAGTCAATAAAGCAGAAATAGATGTTTTTCTGGAACTCTCTTGCTTTTTCCATGATCCAGCGGATGTTGGCAATTTGATCTCTGGTTTCTCTGCCTTTTCGAAAACCAGCTTGAACATCAGGGAGTTCACGGTTCACGTATTGCTGAAGCCTTGCTTGGAGAATTTTGAGCATTACTTTACTAGCATGTGAGATGAGTGCAATTGTGCGGTAGTTTGAGCATTCTTTGGCATTGCCTTCCTTTGGGATTGGAATGAAAACTGACCTTTTCCAGTCCTGTGGCCACTGCTGAGTTTTCCGAATTTGCTGGCATATTGAGTGCAGCACTTTCCCACCATCATCTTTCAGGATTTGAAACAGCTCAACTGGAATTCCATCACCTCCACTAGGTTTGTTCATAGTGATGCTTCCTAAGGCCCACTTGACTTCACATTCCAGGATGTCTGGCTCTAGTTAGTGATCACATCATCATGATTATCTGGGTCATGAAAATCTTTTTTGTACAGTTCTTCTGTGTATTCTTGCCACCCCTTCTTAATATCTTCTGCTTCTGTTAGGTCCATACCATTTCTGTCCTTTATCAAGCCCATCTTTGCATGAAATGTTCCCTTGATATCTCTAATTTTCTTGAAGAAATGTCTAGTCTTTCCCATTCTGTTGTTTTCCTCTATTTCTTTGCATTGATCGCTGAAGAAGGCTTTCTTATCTCTTCTTGCTATTCTTTGGAACTCTGCATTCAGATGGGTATATCTTTTCTTTTCTCCTTTGCTTTTCGCTTCTCTTCTTCTCACAGCTATTTGTAAGGCCTCCTCAGACAGCCATTTTGCTTTTTTGCATTTCTTTTCCATGGAGATGGTCTTGATCCCTGTCTCCTGTACAATGTCACGAACCTCATTCCATAGTTCATCAGGCACTCTATCTATCAGACCTAGGCCCTTAAATCTATTTCTCACTTCCACTGTATAATCATAAAGGATTTGATTTAGGTCACACCTGAATGGTCTAGCGGTTTTCCCTACTTTCTTCAATTTAAGTCTGAATTTGGTAATAAGGAGTTCATGATCTGAGCCACAGTCAGCTCCTGGTCTTATTTTTGCTCACTGTATAGAGCTTCTCCATCTTTGGCTGCATAGAATATAATCAGTCTGATTTCGGTGTTGACCATCTGGTGATGTCCATGTGTAAAGTCTTCTCTTGTGTTGTTGGAAGAGGGTGTTTGCTATGACCAGTGAATTTTCTTGGCAAAACTCTATTAGTCTTTGCCCTGCTTCATTCTGCATTCCAAGGCCAAATTTTCCTGTTACTCCAGGTGTTTCTGACTTCATGCTTTTGCATTCCAGTCCCCTATAATGAAAAGGACATCTTTTTTGGGTGTTGGTTCTAAAAGGTCTTGTAGGTCTTCATAAAACCATTCAACTTCAGCTTCTTCAGCATTACTGGTTGGGGCATAGACTTGGATTACTGTGATATTGAATGGTTTGCCTTGGAGACGAACAGAGATCATTCTGTCATTTTTGGGATTGCATCCAAGTACTGCATTTCGGACTCTTTTGTTGACCATGATGGCTACTCCATTTCTTCTGAGGGATTCCTGCCTGCAGTAGTAGATATAATGGTCATCTGAGTTAAATTCACCCATTCCAGTGCATTTTAGTTCGCTGATTCCTAGAATGTCGACGTTCACCCTTGCCATCTCTTGTTTGACCACTTCCAATTTGCCTTGATTCATGGACCTGACATTCCAGGTTCCTATGCAATATTGCTCTTTACAGCATCAGACCTTGCTTCTATCACCAGTCACATCCACAACTGGGTATTGTTCTTGCTTTGGCTCCATCCCTTCATTCTTTCTGGAGTTATTTCTCCACTGATCTCCAGTAGCATATTGGGCACCTACTGACCTGGGGAGTTCCTCTTTTGGTATCCTATCATTTTGCCTTTTCATACTGTTCATGGGGTTCTCAAGGCAAGAATACTGAAGTGGCTTGCCATTCCCTTCTCCAGTGGACCATGTTCTGTCAGACCTCTCCACCATGACCCGCCCGTCTTGGGTTGCCCCGCAGGCATGGCTTGGTTTCATTGAGTTAGACAAGGCTGTGGTCCTAGTGTGATTAGATTGACTAGTTTTCTGTGAGTATGATTTCAGTGTGTCTGCCCTCTGATGCCCTCTTGCAACACCTACCATCTTACTTGGGTTTCTCTTACCTTGGGCATGGGGTATTTCTTCACAGCTGCTCCAGCAAAGCACAGCCATTGCTCCTTACCTTGGACTAAGGGTGTCTCCTTACCGCCGCCGTTCCTCACCTTCCACGGGGGATAGCTCCTCTAGGCCCTCCTGCGCCTGTGCAGCCACTGCTCCTAGGGAAGCCCCTTTACCACTGAGCCACTTGGAAACCCCCCTGATTGTGGTGGTGGCTAACAAACCTATTCATGGGTTAAAAGTCATAGAACTGTACTCCAAACTTCCCCCTGCAGGTGCCAAGGGGGATCAGGGGAAGTGAGCTTCCCCTCAGTCTTTAACATTAGCAGTAGACATGTCCAATGTCAAGTATAGTTTCATTTTCCTCATTTCCAATCATTCTGGCACCCCTAAGCTCTTCCCAGATGGAAATAATGGAGCTTGCTATTGCCCCCAGGGTCTTCTACCCCCTGGTGGCTCAGTGGTAAAGAATCCACCTACCAATGCAGGAGATGTGGGTTCAGTCCCTGGACTGGGAAGATCCCCTGGAGGAGGAAATGACAACCCGCTTCATTATTCTTGCCTGGGAAATCCCATGGACAGAGGAGCCTGGTGGGCTAAAGTCCATGGGATTGCAAGAGTCATACATGACTTAGTGACTAAACAACTGCCCTCAGACCTCCCTTCCCTCCCTTTGCTTCCCAATTGGCCTTACAAAATTCAAAAGAAACCTTCTAAAAGGGAGGACCTGCAATGACAGTGGGGAAAAAACGGGCTAGGCTAGCATCCTCCTTGGGTGATCAGAAGAAGGTAAAGTTTGGAAACCCACTTTAAAGTAACCATGAATGTGAAAGTGAAAGGGTTAGTCGTTCGACCACGTCTGACTCTTTTCAACCCCATGGACTATAGCCCAGCAGGCTCCTTTGTCCGTGGAGTTCTTCAGGCTCCAATACTGGAATGGGCTGCCATTTCTTCCTCCGGAAGTCCTCCTGATTCAGGGAATTGAACCCAGGTCTCCTGCATTGCAGGCAGATTCTTTACCCTCTGAGACTCCAGGGAAGCCCCATACATACATCCAAATACATTATTTGAAATGGCCAAGTTGGGAAGCTGTAGACTTGATATTATCATGCCACTGCCATAGTCCAAAACCATTTCTAGAATTTTTTTTAATAGCCTCCAAAGCCAGTATGGGCTGCACAAGGACTCCAACACTAACAATGAAGATTTGAGCCCTTTCTATGTATTAATGTATAATTTAATCCTCACAACAACTCTGTGAGGTAGGATCCCATTTTACAGATGAGAAAAAGTAAGGCACAAAGTTTAAGCAACCTGATCAAGTTTGCAGGGCTAGCAGTGGCTGTGGTAGAGGCTGGCTTTGAACCCAAATGATAAAGATCACGACCTATGTTCTCAACCATGAAGCTAGGCCATCTATTGGTACTTTCAATTTCTTTCTTTTGTACAAATTTTTGGATTATTTTTTAACCTCAAATTGTATCAATCCATTTTATTCCAATTGGATTTTAGTGATTCCTAAAAAGTAAGCTCTCCTCCAAAGAAAATCACCAACACAGAATAAACTCAGAAGAACTTGCTGCAGGCTCTGGAAGTAACTCCCAAGAAAGTTACCCAATTGCTTGGGTAACAGCAGTCTTCTGGGATGATGTGTTCTACCTGAGGCCCCAGAGATGTACTATTGGAGCCGGTTTGTTGATTAACAATCACCCACCTCACTCCTTTGAAGTCACACCTCAAAGCAAGTAGACATCCCCTTCCTTCTCAAGAATGCTCAGTGAGCGTGAGAGGGCAAGTCAAATCCCTGACTCAGACATAGAAGATTAACAACTTCTCCCCTACCCAGTTTACCCCAACCGAGGAATAATATTTCTGCCCAATGTGTTTGGCGAGCTCCAGGATTTGGAGTGGGAGTAAGAAGGCGAGTGAAGAACAGCTCGGCTATCAGCACCCTCCTCACATCCCCAGTCTTCAGCTGTGCTCACCTGGAAGCCTTGCCCACTCCCAGCCCCACCCCCATCACTTGTTTCCAGGCAAAAGAAATGCCTTTCAGATCCAAGGCAACCCTAAAGAGACCCTCCTCCAGGACAGGGAACACTCAGGGTAACTGGGACAAGGTTGGAAATGGCAACAGAGGCAAGGTGGGGAAATAGCCAGGAAACCTGGGACTCCAGACAGAAACATGTGAGTCCCCTGGGGAGCTGTGAAAATACACAGACGCCCAGATCCCAGCTTGGACGTTATGGAATCCAAGTACTAAAACTTATGAAAAGTCTCCAAGGTGATTTTAATGTGCAGTCAAGGCTAAGAAGCTTCTCTAGGTCAGGGGTCAGCAAGCTTTTTCCATAAAAGGCCAGATATGAAACATTTTAGGCTTTGCAGGGAATCTCATTTCCCCCTCCCACCCCCACCCCTTCCTCCCCTTCCTCCCCTTCCTCTCCTCCTATTTCTCTTATTCTCCTCCTCCTCTGACAACCCTCTAAAGGTGTAGAAACTGTCCCAGCCATGGGCACCACAAAAGCAGGCAGCTGGCTGGATTTAGCCCACTTGCTCTTGTTGGCTGACCCTATCCTAGGTCAACGATTCTCAAACATTAGTCCTTGGACGAGAGAGGAGGAAGGTCAGTGACATGCTGGAAAGCCGGATCTCATAAACCAAAACCCTCACTGGCTGCTGCTGCTGCTGTTAAGTCACTTCAGTCATGTCCGACTCTGTGCGACCCCATAGACAGCAGCCCACCAGGCTCCCCCGTCCCTGGGATTCTCCAGGCAAGAACACTGGAGTGGGTTGCCATTTCCTTCTCCAATGCGTTAAAGTGAAAAGTGAAGGTGAAGTCGCTCAGTCATGTCCAACTCTTAGCGACCCCATGGACTGCAGCCTACCAGGCTCCCCCGTCCATGGGATTTTCCAGGCAAGAGTACTGGAGTGGGGTGCCATTGCATTCTCCGACCCTCACTGGCAGCCTTTGCCAATTCCATGGTGTAAATGTTCCCACCATGCCCAGTCTCAGACCACTAAAGTGACGTCACTGAACCAGAGTCCTGAGGAAATGTGCTCACCAGAGTCAGTGCTCACCAGGCGGGACCAGGTGGCTCCAGCCCATCACTTGATGGGCATTATCTGGGGAGCTGCTGAGCAAAGCACCCCTGGAAATTCTGGTGCCGCCAAGTGTGGGGAACACTGTCCTTGGGTCTCTGAGGAAATGATCTACTGACCCATTCATTCAACAAGCTTTAAACAAGGCCCTGTGCTAGACTTTGGGAAAGTCCCCACCCTCAAGAAGGCCAGAGTCTAGAGGAGCCTTCCCAAGCTCGTCTTACAGTATGACAGTGGACTGTGATAAGTGGGTCCAGGTGCTCTGACAACACAAGGAGGGGCCTCTGATCTGGACTGGGACATCAGGGACTCACGTGTTTGGGGAAATTATCCATGACTTGGAATGTAAAGTGATGCTGGTATGTGTTAGTCCCTCAGTCGTGTCTGACTCTTTGCGACCCCATGGATTGTACGCCCCCCAGCCTCCTCTGTCCATGGGATTTCCCAGGCAAGAATACTGGAGTGGGTTGCCATTTCCTTCTCCCGGGGGTCTTCCCAACCCACAGATTGAACCCACATCTCCAGCATTGCAGGCAGATTGTTTAGCATTGGAGCATTCTCCAGAAAGTCCGCTGGAGAGTCATCTGACCCTCTAAGAGAATGTATTTTTGACAAATTCTTGATTAGAACTCGTGCATAAAATTAGAAGTTACCTTTTATAAAACAGAGACACAATTTTTTTTTTCTGACCAGTAAATAAGTGCTGTGCTTAGTCGCTCAGTCATGCCCAACACTTTGCAACCCCATGGACTGTAGCCAGGTTCCTCTGGATTAGGGATTCTCCAGGCAAGAATACTGGAGAGGGTCGCCATTTCCTCCTCCAAGGGATCTTCCCAACCCAGGGACTGAACCAAGGTCTCCCTCATTGCAGGCGGAGTATTTACCATCTGAGCCACCAGGGAAGTCACAACTGTGGAAATAAAAATCACTTATACTTTCTAATTCCAATGTGATCAAGCTGTTTATATACCACAGCTAGGAAGAAAATGAAAATGAAAAAAACAGGATCACCTTGCCTGCCTCTGGTTGCCTATACCATAAAACCTTGTCTATTTCCCATAAACCTGCAACTCCTCTGTAACAATTTCCATTTACCCTTGATTTTTTTTGCTATCCTGATATCTGAAGATATGCCATGACCTTTGGGATTATGATAGTGATCAGAGAAAGCTGATGTTTTTCATCATGAAAAGGCTAATTTAAACTTGATAACCTTGGTGATTTTACAGAGGTTTTTTTTTTTTTTTCTTTAAAGGCTCATTATGTTTTATATTTGGCAAGTCAGCGCTTCTGAAGTCTCTCTCCCTGACATCTTTGATGGTAAACTTTTTCTTTCATTTCCTAAACACTATCATCTCTGAGTCTCTGATGGAAGATAATGGGTGATGTTTTTATTGCCCGGTTGAATATTTACCAGTTTTACACTGAATTGCAAAAAGTGAATTGGTACTTTTCTTTCAGCAGTTTTTTTTTTTTTCCCCACTGACTATATAAATCCCAATCTCTCATATCTTTCAGCGAACCAGCTATTTTTCTTTCTGTTAATCCCCTCATGTATCAGGTAGCTTCAACAAAACTGCAAACTGAATGGCTTCAAACAAGAGCCATTTATCTCATTCTGCATGTTGGCTGGGCGGTTCCTCTGATCTGGGTTAGATGAGTGGTCTCTACTGGACGTGATTACGGGCTTGCAGTTATCTGGCAAAACACCCTACAATGTTGGCCTACCCTGAGCATGAGGCAGACGTGATAACCACTACACTATGGGAGTGGGACCCGGCCCCTAAGTGATCCAAAACGTCCTTGCTTCCCTGACAGGTGATTGGCCGGCTGCTGACCGGAGCAAGAGGGACAACCGTAACTGTGTCTCCAATCACCCAGCAGAGTAACCCCAGCTTTTCATACAGTAGTTGCTGGATTCCACAAGCAGCAAGTGAGGGCAAGCACTGCTAGGCACATACTTTCCAGTCTCTGCTAGTATTTCCTTTGCTATCGTGTCATTGGTATGTGGCAGGGTGGGAAGTACAGATATGGGGCGGCGTGGATGAACTGGAGACCTTGTTGGAATGACTTACCACACCTCATTCATGAGTTGAATGAAAGTTTGGCACAGGCTAAGAAATAACTCTGTTGGAGTATGATGCTTCTACAGGAGGAAGACATGCCAGGATGCCCAAAGGGATCCCTGTAAAAAGACAGGGGTCAGAAAAGTGAAGAGGCAGTGAAGGGAAGTGTGCTTCAGGCAGAGGGGAAAGTGCATGCCAAGTCCTGGAGGTGGAGCTGCAGAGCCTGCTGCAGAGAGATGCCCGCTGTGGCTGGCACAAAAGGCAAAGCTAGTGAACCTTGACTTTTTTGGTTGTTCCATCACTAGGTTGTGTCCGACTCTTGGTGACCCCCATGGACTTCAGCACACTGGGCTGTCTTCTATTTTATTCATATGTGCTGCTGCTAAGTCGCTTCAGTCGTGTCCGACTCTGTGCGACCCTATAGAGGGCAGCCCACCAGGCTCCCCCGTCCCTGGGGTCCTCCAGGCAAGAACACTGGAGTGGGTTGCCATTTCCTTCTCCAATGCATGAAAGTGAAAGGTGAAAGTGAAGTCACTTAGTCGTGTCCAACTCTTCGCGACCCCATGGACTGCAGCCTACCAGGCTCCTCCGTCCATGGGATTTTCCAGGCAAGAGTACTGGAGTGGGTTGCCATTGCCTTCTCTGTATTCATATGTACTTCTGTTTAAATACATTAAGTACTTCTGTTAAGTACATGGGAAAAGACCCTGATGCTGGGAAAGGTTGAAGGCAAAAGGAGAAGAGGGCAGCAAAGGATGAGATGGTTGGATGGCATCATTGACTCAATGGGATATGAACTTGGACAAACTCTGAGAGATAGTGAGGGATAGGGAGGCCTGATGTGCTGCAGTCCATGGGGTCTCCAAGAGTTGGACATGACTTAGCGACTGAACAATGGCACTTTGTATTTAAACATGAAGAGGTTTCAATCACCAGTTTATCAATGGCCAGATCACTGTAAGATGAAACTTTAATGCTTTTTTGCTTTGGCTCCTTATCTCTGCCTTCTGAGAAGACCTATGGTCCAGAGATCGGATCTTTCCTTGATTAAAGACCCGGTCTGATGGGCCATTGCAGTCTACAGTGAAAAGACTTGCCTTTTTGGAGACAGGAAGGATTCCTCACAGACTTTGAAGGAGGTTTGAGGAAGAAGAGAAGAGAGGCAGATGTAAAGAGGGGATTGGCAGGAAGCTGGGCGAGATCCCGGGGAATTTGACCAAGACAGAGGCTGCATGCACTTGGGAAGAGCTGGGGGCGGGGAGAGAACCTGGCAAAGACTGTTGTGAAAGGTTTCGAGGAGTCCAGAGGTTGCACAGGCTCCCTGCCTCCACCCGGGCTGTTCCTCTCACAGGTGCCAGTGAGGAATTTACTTTGACCGCACCCAGCAGTTTCCCAGTGACCTCTCACCTCAGTCCCTATCTGAGTTTCTCATCTGGAAGAACCACACTCTGTGCCTCGAAGCTCCCATAAGCCTAAGAGAAGGGTGGCAGGGGACCTGGGCTGGGAGTGAGACAGTGGATTAAGGGGCATCCTCTTCCTTCTGTTTCTATTTTTTTAGGGTCTGATGGAGTGAAGTAAGACTGCGCTGAATCAGCCGAAGAACCCCCAAGCCTCCCTGTCATGCGAGATTTCACGAGGGAACACAGACTAGCTCGAACACATAGTCCCCTCCCCAGAGGCAGTCACTGCG
Organism: Budorcas taxicolor; assembly: GCF_023091745.1. Lineage (NCBI taxonomy): Eukaryota > Metazoa > Chordata > Mammalia > Artiodactyla > Bovidae > Budorcas > Budorcas taxicolor. Next base: position 29,523,478 of record NC_068928.1, on the reverse strand, counting down.
AAAGGGAAAAGCGAAAGTGTTAGTTGCTCAGTTGTGTCCGGCTCTTTGTGACCCCATGGACTCCTCTGGCTCCTGGAGCCAGGCTCCTCTGTCCGAGGGATTCTCCAGTCAAGAGTACTGGAGTGGGTAGCCATTCCTTTCTCCAGGGGATCTTCCTGACCCAGGGATTGAACCTGGGTCTCCCAATTCTTTATTGTCTGAGCCACCAGGGAAGCCTTAAGTGTGTTGTTCCAAAACTTTTGTGTTTTTACCCACGCCGAGCTATGTGCGACATCCACAAGTGTGGATTTCAGATGTGTTTTCAAACTGTTAAAGAAAGAGTGAAGGGGAGCCCAAACAACCTAGGTTCCTATAAGAAAGCTGGATGGAAGTCACTGGGTTGGCTGTCTGAAAGGACTGAGTGATTTTATGCAAAGTAACTGGTACACAGAGGTCAGGCTCAAAGAGAGCAGGGAGAACGAGAGATGTAGCTTCATTTCCAAAGCTGCTCTTCCTTAACTTCAGGAAGAAGGGTCAGTCAGCTTCTACAATTACCGCCTTGATACCTCCATCCTGCTCTCCTGATCACAGAGAGGAAAGGAAGCTAAAGCAACTTGCAAGGAACGGGCCCCTGGGAGAAGAAATGAGATTCTCCCCCCTTGAATGCCAGCGGGGAGGGAGGAGCAGAGAAGGCCAGATTGACAGGGGAGCAGCTCAAGAGCTAATTAAATCTGCACAGGAGCCAAGAGGGCCTCTCCCTGGGACGCTGCCAGCAAGCGAAGCTTTTTGATGTGGCTCTGAAGTCTGGGCGGGCAGGCAGAGCCAACTCCGGGCCTTGGAATGAGGGCCAGTGTTGCAGCTGCCAGAAGTTTCAGGAGAGGAGGAAACGAAGAAGACACCTCTGGGCAGACTGAAGACCACCACCTGATTGTGCAATGACAGTGTGAGAAGGGCATTCAAGCCCTTCTCCTGGTATGATTATGTCAGTAAATGTATCGTAATCAAAGGGGGCAAAACCCAGCCCCAAACGACACCCTCCCGCTTCACATCAAGGATCAGGCACCACCTAGTGTCAGCTCCTGGAATTACAAGCACAGGTGCTGACTGGATTTGGCAACTTACAAGGCTTCCCTTGTGTGTGTGTGTGTGTGTGTGTGTGTGTGTTAGCAGGTCAGTTGTGTCCGACTCTTTGAGACACGGCCTGCCCCTCCCATGAACTGTAGCCTGCCAAAGTCTTCTGTCCATGGAATTCTCCAGGCAAGAATACTGGAGTGGATTGTCATTCCCTTCTCCAGGGCATCTTCCTGACCCAGGGATCAAACCTGAGTCTCCTGCATTGCAGGCAGATTCTTTACCATCTGAGACACCAGGGAAGCCTTGCAAGTCGCCAAATCCAAGGCTCAATGGTGAAGCATCCACCTGTCAGTGCAGAAGTCTCGGATACAATCCTTGGCTTAGGAAGATCCCCTGGAGAAGAAAATGGCAACCCCCTCCAGTATTCTTGCCTGGGAAATCCCGAGGACAGAGGAGCCTGGTGGGCTACAGTCCGTGGGGCTGCAAAAGAGTCAGACACGACTTAGCGACTAAACAACAGCAAAGCTAAATCACAGAGCAAGCAGGGTGCATGTCCACAGCTTCTCTTTCACTACCATCGCACTGTAATTGCCCACCCAACTCTGGCCTCACTCTCCGGTCTCTACAAAGGGCGAACACAAATAATGCTAATAATGCTTCCTGGCATTTGGGTGACCTTTCAGAATCCCAAAGCCCGTTCACATAAATGACCTCAAACCACAGAGAGGAGGCAGGCAGGAAGCTGTAATGATCCCTGTCTTACCAAGATGGAAAAACTAAGGACCAGAAAGACAAAATAGCCTAGATGGTTTCACGAGGGAACCAGCTCTGAAAGGCATCCCCACCCCCGTCCCGGCTCCAAGTTCAAAGCTGTGTCCCCCTGTCTCACTGAAGCCTCCTGACACACAGCTCCCCTGCTTTCCTAGCAGGGGAGCCCAGGCCTGGCTGCAACTGGAGTGACCTGCGGAGTTTCCGGCACACAGCGGGGCCTAGGTCCTGAGTCCGGAAATTCTGATTTAACCAGTGTGGGGTGATACCCAGGGAATCGGTATTTTATACAGCTCTCCAGGTGAGGTGAGGTAACGTGTAGCCGGGATTGGGAACCACAGTGTTACAGGAATGACACGGCAGGAGAGAAAGCCATCAGGCTTCAGTCTCAGAGAGTTTATGGCCACTAGAACACCACACACACCAAAGAATTCTGAACATCACAGAGGCCAGAGTCGGCCCTCTGAGGCCCTTCTCCTCAGCCCATACAGCTACTGGCAGATAGACACACACTCAGGGTTGCAGAGAGACACACGCCCAGACACACAGGCATGGACACACACGTATGACGACCTGACAAGATATAAGGGATGTATTCTTGGGCAAACTCCAGGAGATCATGAAGGACAAGGAAGCCTAGCGTGCTGCCATCCACGGGGCTGCAAAGAGTCAGACGTGACTTGGCGATTGAACAACAAAGGGACACATTAGTACCTGCCCTGTTTTCCAACTAACTCATACCCAAACCTAAACAGGAGATTCCCAGCTTTCTACACCCCCTCCAGGATTATGGAACTCCTCTGCATTTACTGAAATCATTGCCGAAATCAGAACTCAGGAAACCTGCCAGACCCCAGCCCACTTCCTGCTCTCTCTGCTCAGAGAACTAAGGCATCCAGAAATGTCTCGGGTCAAGACATTCACGGCACAAAGGAAGAGGTTGCCCCAGAGGCGTCCATACAGAAAGCTGGAACAACTGGATTTCTTGAACTTCAAGTGTCACCTGGTAAGTCACACAACATTTTCTGTGCTTGGTGGAGACTGGGTAAGAGTCAAGTCTACAGTCGGAAACCTCCCATCTCCCTCACCTGTCTGGCATTTTGCACACCTGTGTTGAAGCCAGTGATGTTGGGACTGGGGTAGCTGTGCATTCAAACTCAGCCTCTACTCCCCTACCCAGGGCTAGGAGACAGCACCTTACAATGGGATTCCTGCAGAAAAAGGAGGCTGGTACCACCTGGGCATGTAGCTTTCTCCCTGGCCTTCTCTAGGTTCAGCCAGGAGAGCTCTTGTCTCACTCATCCCTGCCATGGCTGGGCCTACACCATGCCCAATGCATGGCCTGCCCAGACGCAGCATCCCTGGACAAGGAAACCTCTGTCCTGGAAGGTCACCCTGGCAGTCCTGCAGCTGAGCCAAGGGGAGCGGAGGAAGCTAACAGGATTAGGTTAGTGAGGTCATGGCCAGGGTGTCCTGCCTGTGTCTTAGATGGTTGCATTTTCCAGCTGGTGATTAAGAGGCAGGCTCTGCAGGATTCAAGCTCATTACCATGTAATTGAATCTCCTCCCAGACGCCAGCTGAGGCATGGAGCGTTTAAGTACATTTTCCGAGACTGCGAAGCCCGGCAGGCCGCCATCAGAGCTCCCTGGGGACATTCCGGGGTGCTGGGAAGCGTCAGGCCCTCTGGGGACAGCATTTGAGCAGAGGACTCTTTCTGTCAACTGGTGGCAGCCTGGGCAGCTGCTCTGAGCAAGGATTTCAGATGAAATGTCACCCCCTTCTTCTTAGCAGCCACCCCATACTCAGCACTGCCCCCAGGCCTCAGGTTAAAAGCTTGGGGCTCCAGAGGAGTCATGGGAAGAACCCTGGAGGTGGGGTAGCTGGACTGGGGTCCTTCAGCCGAGCAGCTGCGGGGTGGGGGCTGCGAGGGGTGGGAAGGCAGTGTGACTAAGTGATTATGTGGTCTTATCTAGTCACTAAGTTGTGTCCGACTCTTTTGCAACCCCAAGGATTGTAGCCCACCAGGCTCCTCTGTCGATGGAATTTCCTAGGCAAGAATACTAGAGTGGGTTGCCATTCCCTTCTCCAGGGGATCTTCCTAACCCAGGGATCGAGCCTGCATCTCCTGCATTGGCAGGCAGATTCTTTACCACTGATTATGGGCAAGCTATAAAAACCCAACTCCACCATTCACTAGCTCAGTGACCTTCAGTTCAGTTCATTTGCTCATTGGTGTCCGACTCTCCAACCCCATGGACTGCAGCATGCCAGGCCTCCCTGTCCATCACCAACTCCCAGCGCTTGCTCAAACTCGTGTCTATCAAGTCGGTGATGCCATCCAACCATCTCATTCTCTGTCATCCCCTTCTCCTCCTGCCTTCAATCTTTCCCAGCATCAGGGTCTTTTCCAGTGAGTCAGTTCTGTGCATCAGGTGGCCAAAGTATTGGAGTTGCAGCTTCAGCATCAGTCTTTCCAATGAATATTCAGGACTGATTTCCTTTAGGAAGGACTGGTTGGATCTCCTTGCAGTCCAAAGGACTCTCAAGAGTCTTCTCCAACACCACAGCTCAAAAGCAGCAATTTATCGGCACTCAGCTTTCTTTATAGTCCAACTCTCACATCCATGTATGACTACCGGAAAAACCATAGCTCTGACTAGACGGACCTTTGTCGGCAAAGTAATGTCTCTGCTTTTTAATATGCTGTCTAGGGTGGTCATAGCTTTTCTTCCAAGAAGCAGGTGTCTTTTATTTTCATGGCTGCAGTCACTATCTGCAGTGATTTTGGAGCCCAAGAAAATAAAGTCTGTAACTGCTTCCATTGTTTCCCCATCTAAGGACTCAGTGACCATAGCCAGGGTACTAACCTCTGTGTGTCTCGGTTTCCTTATCTGGAAAAGGGTAATAATGAAATGACATATCTCCTAGTTTACAGCAAAGATGTATAAAATAACACTGTGCAAGTGCTTATAACTTGTCCTTCTTGGCTTCTGGGCTCCCAGGGGCTGTGCCAGAGCACCAGCCTACAGGTTGCTTTTCTTGCCTTTCTCGGAACCAAGCATAAAGAGATCAGCAGCATTAGTTGCCCATGGCTGGGACTCCATGGGGAGGTATAATAGGCATTCACTATATTCCAGATGGGGCTTCCCTGGAGGCTCAATGGTAAAGAATCCTCCTGCCAATGCAGGAGATGTGGGTTTGGTACCTGCGTCAGGAAGATCCCCTGGAGAAGGAAATGGCAGCCCACTCCAGTATTCTTGCCTGGGAAGTCCCATGGACAGAGGAGCCTGGCGTGCCTACAGTGTGTGGGGTCACAAGAGTCTGATATGACTTAAGGACTAAATACACACATACACATATTCTAGATACTGAGCCAGGCATCTACTTATCAAGTTGAAAGTGCACTTCATGGCATCCCAGGTTATGTTTTGTGAAAACAGGCTCAGAGGCTCAGTGAAGAAAAGACCTTGCCCAGGGTCTCACACCCACAGCCAGCAAGTGAGGGGTTGGGGTTTCGAACCCAGGTCTTCATGAATAACATCTACACAAAGGTGAAGAATGCATCTTTAACTGATGGAGGTTGTGAGTTCCTAGGGAGAACCAACAGGAGGGTAGTTGAAGAGGCTCTTATTCCTCCTTGTCGGGGGAACACAGAGGTCTCAAGACAGGAAAAGCAACACTACACGCTGCCGATGTGTTACTCGTGGCTGCCCTGCTTTTTTTTCTCCTTTTCTCAGTGTTGACCGAGGCATCTACATCCTCCATAGCACCGTCTGCATCACTCTTCTGTAGGCAGACAGTAAATCTACAGAGGCATTCCAGAGGGATCATCAGAGACCGTAAGGCAGGTTGTCACCAACAAGTAACACTCTGCTTTGCAATGGAGTAAGTGCAAAAAGCGAAAGGGATTTGCTAATTCTGCTGTTATTTAACATGAGGTTTTCCAGCCTCAGCACTATTGACATTTTTGGGCTACTAAATTTTTTGTTGTGGGGGAATGTCCTCTGCACTGTAGTATGCTTGACAGCATCCCTGGTTACCAGTTATTAGATGCCAGTGGCACACACTTTCCTCCCCACCACAAGTTGTAACAACCAAAAATGTCTCTACACGTTGCCAAGTGTCCCTTGAGGAGATAACATTGCTCAAGGTTGAGAACCACCACACCAAGTCATAACTCTGCAGCTACAATATATATAATGCAATGCAATTTATATAGTAGAAGTCTAGTAAGTCCTAGTCATTGCAATAAGATCATTAAATACGGTGAGTTAGTTATAGAAGGAAGTTAGTTCACTTCCTTATATAATGTAACAAATTAAATTTCAAACAGACTAAAGAATTCAGATTTTTTAAAAATCAAAGAATTAAAACATATAGAAGAATGTTTATCTGATCCTATGGTCTAAAAAGTAACACTTTTAAAGTAAAAAAAAACAGCATAAATAAAAGGTAAAATTCAATGTGACATATTCTATATGTATATTAATATATTAACAGTCTATAGTCTATGTGACTTATGAAGGATTAATATATTCCTACATTAAAAATAGATGTTATAAATAGAAAATAAAAGACCATTGCCTCAGTAGAGGAAAAATAAAAGGCAAAGAATATGAGCTGGATATGCACAAAAGAAGGAAAGTAAGTTAGTCAACAAACTTTAAAATGTCTGATATTTTCAGTAACTCAAAAAATGTAAATTAAAACAACTGCAATATACTTTTGCATATACAATTGACAGAAATTGGCTTTAAGCAGTAACATCTAGTTGTGGGGAGAATGTGCAGAACCTGGTTTTGCATATGGGAATTAATTTATGTGGTTTTATCTTCCCAAGGGAGTTTTGGTATCAAAATTGACATATTTTTGACCCAAACATTTCACTTTCAGAAATATATCCAGAAAAAAAAATCATGATTGTGTATAAAATGCATCATCGAGATTGCTTTCCACAGTAGGAGGCAGCTGGTTGCATCAGTGATGCTATATCCACAAAAGTGAATCCGTGAAGTCTGTTAAAAGAATATGCAGACTGTGTTTTCCAAACTGGTCTTTCCCAATTCCAAGGGGTTCCTTGGGCTGCTTCAGCAGTTGCCTCTGGTTGGTGGGGGTTGTATGGGGGGAACTATCAGCCAGGGAGGGGCAAGGGGACAGGAACAGGTAAGACTGAGAGCCTCCCACTCCTATTCAGTATAGTCCACTTCATTTTGTTTTACATATTAGGCTTACAGAAGAAGTCCTTTAAAGAATGCATTCCAGGGCTAAAGAAGTTTGCATAAGATTGGTGTAGAATAGCATACTGGCAGAAATGACATGAGTTTCGGAATCAAACAGATCTAGTTATAGTCCTTGTTCTGCCAGTAAACTAGTCTTGTGACCTTGGGCAAGATGCTTGATCCCTCTGAGCTTTGGTTTCCTCATCTGTAAATTAAAAACAATAATGATGCCTAACTTAAAATCACTATGGTGAAAACGGAGATAATGCATGTCAAATGCACAGACCTCAGCTAATAATAAGCAGCAATCAAGGGTAGCTACCACTATATTATATATTATATATCTAATGAGATGCAAAAATGTCCACAAGTACACTGAACAAAGAAGATCATCCACAGCAAAATCATACATGTCAATATATAATGGATCACGTGAGAGCAAATGTATATACAACACCAGTGCTAATGTTTGCTGGGAGGTAGAATTCCAGGTGGTTTAGAGTTATACCTTTTTGCTTCCTCTCCCAGAAAGTGTTTTTGTAGACTCCTAAGACCCTGTATCTCTTTATGCGTAGGAGGGTCATGTGATATGACTCACAATCCTTTTTACAATGTCCCGACAGTCCAGACAGAGTTAGACTTCACCTTTAGCCTGTTTGATAGGTAGGATTTGTATCACTCAGGATTCATCTTGTCTGCTAATTCTGGGCCTTTAGGAGATGATACATTGGTGTCAATATGTGGAGATCATTAAATCCAACTGAGAATTGTCTCATGGGAGCTGGTGGAAGGATGCTGCGGATTACAGCAAGGCAGCACCTCATAAGCCCTGAGGACAAGTATCTGTGAAATGGGGCAGTGTTGAGAGCCAGCCATTTCTTCTGCCTCTTTTGATATAAATGCTGCTTATTATGGGATGTCCTGGGTACTGCAATAAGAGAAGGCAGAACTAAAAAGGGATTTTAGAATGTGAGAAAAGGCATGGTCTATATCAAACTATCTCAAATTTATCGAGTTGTGAAGTTGAACAGTTCTATGAAGACCTACAAGACCTTCTAGAACTAACACCCAAAAGAGATGTCTTTTCATTATAGGGGACTGGAATGCAAAAGTAGGAAGTCAAGAAACACCTGGGGTAACAGGCAAATTTGGCATTGGAGTACAGAACGAAGCAGGGCAAAGGCTAATAGAGTTCTGCCAAAAGAACGCACTGGTCATAGCAAACACCCTCTTCCAACAATGCAAGAGAAGACTCTACACATGGACATCACCAGACGGTTGACACTGAAATCAGATTGAGTATATTCTTTGCAGCCAAAGATGGAGAAGCTCTATACAGTCAGCAAAAACAAGACCAGGAGCTGACTGTGGCTCAGATCATGAACTCCTTATTGCCAAATTCTGACTGAAATTGAAGAAAGTGGAGAAAACCACTAGACCATTCAGGTATGACCTAAATCAAATCCCTTACGATTATACAGAGGAAGTGAGAAATAGATTTAAGGGACTAGATCTGATAGACAGAGTGCCTGATGAACTACGGACGGAGGTTCGTGACATTGTACAGGAGATAGGGATCAAGACCATCCCCAAGAAAAAGAAATGCAAAAAAGCAAAATGGCTGTCTGAGGAGGCCTTACAAAGAGCTGTGAAAAGAAGAAAAGTGAAAAGCAAAGGAGAAAAGAAAAGATATACCCATTTGAATGCAGAGTTCCAGAGAACAGCAAGGAGAGATAAGAAAGCCTTCCTCAGTGATCAATGCAAAGAAATAGAGGACAACAACAGAATAGGAAAGACTAGAGATCTATTCAAGAAAATTAGAGATATCAAGGGAACATTTCATGCAAAGATGGACACAATAAAGGACAGAAATGGTAGGGACCTAACAGAAGTGAAAATATTAAGAAGAGGTGGCAAGAATACACAGAAGAACTGTACAAAAAAGATCTTCACAACCCAGATAATCACGATGGTGTGATCACTCACCTAGAGCCAGATATCCTGGAATGTGAAGTCAAGTGGGCCTTAGGAAGCATCATTATGAACAAACCTAGTGGAGGTGATGGAATATCAGTTGAGCTATTTCAAATCCTGAAAGATGACGCTGTGAAAGTGCTGCACTCAATATGCCAGCAAATTTGGAAAACTCAGCGGTGGCCGCAGGACTGGAAAATGTCAGTTTTCATTCCAATGCCAAAGAAAGGCAATGCCAAAGAAAGGCAATGCCAAAGAATGCTAAAACTACCACACAATTGCACTCATCTCACATGCTAGTAAAGTAATGCTGGAAATTCTCCAAGTTAGGCTTCAGCAATACGTGAACTCCCTGATGTTCAAGCTGGTTTTCGAAAAGGCAGAGAAACCAGAGATCAAATTGCCAACATCTGCTGGATCGTGGAAAAAGCAAGAGAGTTCCAGAAAAACATCTATTTCTGCTTTATTGACTATGCCAAAGCCTTTGACTGTGTGGATCACAATAAACTGTGGAAAATTCTGAAAGGGATGGGAATACCAGACCACCTGACCTGCCTCTTGAGAAACCTGTATGCAGGTCAGGAAGCAACAGTTAGAACTGGACATGGAACAACAGATTGGTTCCAAATAGGAAAAGGAGTGCGTCAAGGCTGTATATTGTCACCCTGCTTATCTAACTTCTATGCAGAGTACATCATGAGAAACACTGGGCTGGAAGAAGCACATGCTGGAATCAAGATTGCCGGGAGAAATATCAATAACCTCAGATATGCAGATGATATGACCCTTACGGCAGAAAGTGAAGAACTAAAGAGCCTCTTGATGAAAGTGAAAGTGGAGAGTGAAAAAGTTGGCTTAAAGCTTAACATTCAGAAAAGTAAGATAATGGCATCTGGTCCCATCACTCCATGGGAAATAGATGGGGAAACAGTGGAAACAGTGTCAGACTTTATTTTTCTGGGCTCCAAAACCACTGCAGATGGTGATTGCAGCCATGAAATTAAAAGACGCTTACCCCTTGGAAGGAAAGTTATGACCAACCTAGACAGCATATTCAAAAGCAGAGACATTATTTTGCCAACAAAGGTCTGTCTAGTCAAGGCTATGGTTTTTCCTGTGGTCATGTATGGATGTGAGAGTTGGACTGTGAAGAAAGCTGAGTGCTGAAGAATTGATGCTTTTGAGCTGTGGTGTTGGAGAAGACTCTTGAGAGTCAGGAGATCCAACCAGTCCATCCTAAAGGAGATCAGTCCTGGGTATTCATTGGAAGGACTGATGTTGAAGCTGAAACTCCAATACTTTGGCCACCTGATGTGAAGACTTGACTCATTTGAAAAGAACCTGATGCTGGGAAAGATTGAGGGCACGAGGAGAAGGGGACGACAGAGGATGAGATGGTTGGATGGCGTCACCAACTTGATGGACGTGAGTTTGGGTGAACTCCGGGAGTTGGTTATGGACAGGGAGGCCTGGTGTGCTGCAGTTCATGGGGTCACAAAGAGTCGGACACAACTGAGCGACTGAACTGAACTGAGGCCACATTATCTGACAGCCATCAAAAGGGCAATGAAATGGCCTAAAATTTTTCAAATCAGTGTGACCCTTGTCATGTCTGCCCTAGGAATACATAGCTACTGAGAGGAGTGTGTGTATGTGTGTTGCAAGGGATTAGGTGGTTGAAAGGGTCTGGGTCACAGTGTCCAGGGCTTTGCCGAGCTCTCCAGCCAAACTTTCTGAGAGGATGCATGTGTTTCCCATCTGTGCTGTCCAATGTGGTAACTACTGGCCACATGTGGGTAGTGAGTCTTTGAAATGTGGCTTATGGTACTTTGTGAATTTTTCATGTTATTTGAGTTCAACTAATTTGTATTTAAACAGCCGTGTGTAGCTACTGGCCACCTCACTGGACAACTCAATGTGGTGGTGAAGAATACAGAAGCCTGTTCAGATGGCCTGGGTTTGAGTTGCAGCTACTCCCACACTGACTTTGGCTAAATTATTTAGCCTCATTCTACTTATCTGTAAAATGGCGTGACCCTAGAATTTCTGAGAATTTCACGAGTTGCGTACAGGCAACATGAATTGCTGTGTATACTGTGTGCTCATAATGCTCATAGTAAGTGACATTGAAGTTCCCATGCTGGATTTCCTCCATCGGCTCCTCCTGACCCACTCTCCACTCTTTCTGCCCCACTCTGTCCTCCAGGAGTTTAGCCTTCGTGGACCACATCAATGGCTCCCTTGTCCTCAGGCTTCCAGTTCGCTTCAACCAATGAGAAGTGCTGACATGGAGCTGAAGGGTGGGAGCAGAGAGAGGGCAGGGTGTTTGGTGATCCCCCTCCATCATGCGTGGCCACCAAGCTGAGTACCCTCCACGTAAGGCCACAGCCCCTGTAGGCCTCTCCCACAATGCCCCTCTCCATCAATGCCCCTCTCCCACAATGCCCCTCTCCCACAATGCCCCTCTCCCACAATGCCCCTCTCCATCAATGTCCCTCTCCCACAATGCCCCTCTCCAGTTTCTCAGGCCCGGGGGTGGTAGGGATGTGCTCCTGGGTGCTTCACTGACTCTCCCCACTGACTTCTCTTAATGCTGCCCACACCGTGGGAACTAGTCCCTGTAACAAGCCCCGCAGGTGACGTAATCATTTCCAGTCAGACCTGCAGCTACCGTCTTGTTACTCCCATTGTCACCGTCGTCTCACTGTCCCCCCACCACTACCTCGGGGAGTCTTTCTCGACTGTTGGGCTCTCTCTCTCTGTTGGACCCCTAAGCGTTATTCACTGCTCTCAGCTGGTTGGGTTGTGATCTCTGCAAGTGGGAAGATGATCATCAGTGAGGAGAAAATGTGTTTTCTCTGCAAGAATCCCTGCCCCCAGAGGATAATCAGATCCACTTGGCTCACAAGCCAGAGCCAGAAAACACTCTAATTGCTGCTTTTCTGTGCTTTGCATGGGAATCTGAAAGCCGGAATCCATTATCCCCGTTCCAGGGGGAGGAGCACTCTCCCCACCCCACCAGCCTGCCGGCTTGTCACACCCTTAACCACAGCCATCACTGAGGACAGGCTGGGATGAGTCCTGTCTCCCCAGGAAAGACACACAAGCTCTGTCTCTGCCGACCTCAGGGCTCATTGGCTGGAAAGATGGCCAAGGTCAAGGGTTGGTCACTGAGTGCTCAGGGTGAGGACCAAGTATGGCCTTGAAAGAGACAAGGATTAAAGCTGGCATTAATCAGCAAATGTTTACTATTTGAGAGGCACTGGTGTGTCTGTGAGGATTTGTATACACAAGTGGCAAAAGAAGTCAATTCTGGTTGATTTAAGGAGAAAAGTAATTATTAAGGGGACATTGAGTGAGATGGCCATGAGCCCTGGAAACCAGGTTCTGGGAATGGGCAGCTGAGAGGGAGGCTGAAGCCAAAATCATGCCAAAGAGCAGGTCACGTGACTTCTGTCCCTGGAAGCCCGGGCTCCCCAGCTCACTCTGCTTCACTGCTGCCTCTACAGGTGCCACCACACAAATGCATCCCCCACTCCGGCCCCCATCCCTGCTTCTTCGGGTCACGGGCTTCCGATTCCAATTACCAGGAGTGTGACACTGCTTGGCTGAGTCCGCGTGCCCATGCCCCTGTGCCAGGGGGCTGGGAGGGCAGGACTTGGATCTTTCAAATTCTCTGGGGAAGTGGGCTTTGTCTTCTATCAGGACAAGATGGCCAGGAGTCCTCCAAACATAGGGAGGGGGAGGTGCTGGACGGCCATTTCCACAGGGTGAGCCGCAGAGCCTGCAGCCTGGAGGAACTGACAGTCCCCAGACCAGAAAGTGTTGTCAAACATTAACGCCAATATGCACAAGAATCAACCCGGGTAATTAGGAAACAGTGCAGACAGGCCACGCTGCTCTGATCCAATCAGCCTTTGACGGGGAACACGTGTGATGCTGAGGCAGGTGGTTCCCATGCGGGCACCATGACCTTGTACTCTGCAGGCGCAGAGCAGGTTCTGACTTAACAAACACACAGGGATGAGCTGAGGCTTGAATTACAAGGGCCGAGGGTAGGTGACGACAGGGAGGATGACGATACAGGCAGAGGGAATCGGGTGAGAAAAAGCCTCACTAGAGTGAGGTCTAGCATGGGATGGACAAAAGAACTCAAAGAAATGGAGACCGGAGACTGACAAGAACCTGCAGCAGGAGTGGGGAGAGGTGAGGCCCGGGAGTTGGGCAGGACCTGGGGCACTGCGGGGCCTTCTGGGCCATTCCCAGGGAGCTCCGCTTGTTTCTTCCAGCCCGTGAATTTCGAACAGATCACGACTCACTAGTGGGTGGTGAAATCAGTTCAGTGGGTCTTGGCCAGAAGTTTTAAAAGTGATATAGGATGGCAACTCAGGTAAGTAATGACTCTTGAAAACATTGCCTCAGTTATACAAATAAGTGCATTGTAAAATCAGTTGCATGTAAAATAAATGTCTTCCTGTAGTTCAAGGTCATGGAACTTTGAAAGCTGTGCTTATGGGCAGAAAGGCACTATGTGAAGCTTTATGAAGGAGAGGGTCTTCCCTGGTGGCTCATCAGTAAAGAATCCACCTGCAATACAGATGAGGGTCCGATCCGTGAGCTGGAAAGATTCTCTGGAGGAGGGAATGGCAACCCACTCCAGTATTCTTGCCTGGAGAATCCCATGGTGACCAACAGTCAGACACGAGTGAAACGACTGAGCACAGCATGGCAAGGACGGGGGTGATAGGATCAGATCTGCGATATACAAAGATGCCTCTGCTGCCGGCTGCATGTGGGAAAGACCTGAGGGCCGAGCCTGCGGGAGAAGGAAACACGCTGCGGGCCTGAACTTCAGCAGTGCTCGTAGGAATGGAGAGGAGGGTCATGGGCAAACGAGCTGAAGTTGGCACCCTGCTGGAGGCCTGGAGGAGAAGAGGGAGGGCTCCCCACTCCCAGTGTGAGCAGCCAGGAGGACAGAGGTACCAATACCTGGACTGGGGAAAGGCCGGGGGAAGATGCAGACCTGGCAAACTGGGGAAGCAGAGCAGGTGGAGAGAATGAGCCGAGGGCTGGACACTGTGAGTCAGCCATGCCTGTGGGCCTCATGGGGCCCTTTGTCCAGCACACGGCCTGAGACGTGGGGCACTTGCCCTCACTCAGCCCATCAGACACCATCCCTGGAGTTGGAGCCTTGAGTAGAGGACACAGGGCTGTTCAATCTATAGGGCTGCCCTCGAGAGAGCCCTGCTCCTGCTCCGAAGGGTCCTTCTGGAGGGCTGGTCCTTCAGTTTTCCACTAAGTCAGTGAGCTCCCCTATCCTGTCCTTTCTGAGTAAATGAGCCGACGCCCTTTTCCACTGCTTGAAGGCGAAGTGAAAGCAGCTCAGTCGTGTCTGACTCTATGCAACCCCATGGACTGTAGCCTATTAGGCTCCTCTGTCCACAGAATTCTCCAGGCAAGCATACTGGAGTGGGTTTCCATCTCCTACTCCAGGGGATCTTCCCAGCCCAGGGATAGAACCCAGGTCTCCTGCATTGCAGGCAGATTCTTTATCATCTGAGCCACTAGGAAAGGCCTCGCATTGCTTACCACCAAAGAATTCTGAGAAATAACACCCACTCTGCTGACCTCACAACATCTGGGGGATTAAAGAGGTAAGGTTTCAAAGTGCACTGCAAACTGTAAGGTGCCAGTCAGCTGTAAAGAACAAGAACTGGACAACACCTGCTTCCTCAGGCCCTTCACATCCATCGTGTTAGGAGCCCACTCATTCCTTCACTTCTGAGACTTGCTGAGAACCTCAGGGGAGGCACTGTGCAGGTGAGCCTGTAAAGAGTCCAGAGATGAAGGCTGCATGGTCCTGAAACTGCCCCCACATCAAACAGCCAACCAAAACTACTCCCAACCCATACTACCGACACCCTTTACAGGTGAGGAAGCGTTTGTGATGGCCTTGGGAAAGCTGATCTAGACTGAGGTGGGCCAGGAGAAAGGGAAGGAGGATCAGCCAGCAGGGGGCCTGGCATAGGTGACATCACAGAATCTGCAACCCTGCACCCACCCGACTCAGTCACTGCAAGCAGCCTCATGGTTTGTGCAACAGAAACAGAGGGAAGGCTGTGGGGACGTTACCAAACCAAACTTGGGTCCACTTGCTGGAAACGCGGCAAAACCAATGTACTGATACTGGGTTGCAATGAAGGAAAATGCAGCGTGTATTGCAAGGTGCCGAGCAGGGAGTACAGGCAGTCTGTGCTCAAAGATGGAACTACCCTGAGCGTTTTCAGGAAAGGGTTTCTCAAGGCAAGGTGAAGGAGAGGGTTGAGGGTGCCTGATCACTCATGGACATTCTCCTAAGTGACTGGTGGTGAGGTCACCACGGTGTATTTCAGGAGTCAACATGACCAACCTGGTTCCAACCATCCTGGGGTCTACATGCTGGTGGTCAGCTTGCAGTTAACTTCTTCTACCTGGTGTGGGTTTTAGTAGCTACAGAATAATTCAAGGGTATTAAGGTCCTTGGTTTTGTGTTTCAGCTAAACTATATGGTTTGGTTTGGTTTGACTGTTTCCCTTTGTTTCTGCATTTTCTCACTTCTCTGATTAAATTTGCTCTTTGGAACTTGGGGAAGGCCTAAGAGGCTAAAACTTTTCTACAAGAGGCAGGGGACACAGAGGGTGGTCTGTCTCGAGGAAGGCCCCACAGGTTCCTGATCAGTTTCAGGAGCAGAGGGCTTGGCTCATGGAGATATGAAGATCAGAGCATAGACTTGATGCCAGAGCATTTAGGGATGGATCTAAAGGTTTAAAGCACTTCTGTTAAAAGGAGAGGAACAGAGTAGATTCATGGTTTATGAACAGGGCTTAGTGTCTTTTATCTGACCCACCCCAGGACAGGTTAAGTGCCTCTTCCAGGTTCAAATCACCCCTATGCTTCCCCAGGGTGATCACTCCTTCCTTGAAAGTCACCCCAAAACTTGTCAGACTCAAGAGGGGAGGACAGTACCTTTACTGTGTCCTTTACGTGGGGCCAAGCACCCAGCAGGCACTCCACAAGTAAAGAATGCATGAATGAATGAGTGGGTGAATGAATGAATGAGGGGTCCTTCCTCCTGCCAAGTAGCTACAATGCCTCCCTTTCTACAGAAATATCAGAACTGAATGCTGTGTACACATGGCACTGTGTGACTTGCCAACCCCAGAACTGGCTATCTCAGCTCCTTCTTTAGGGGCTGTGTGCAGGGCTCTTATTTACCCGGGTAGATAAGCAGAGGCCACGGCTGGTCAAAAAGAGCTGAACACAGCTGGGTCATGAAAGAGGCAGCGGTGGAAAATACCCAGCCCCCCAGCCTGGATGCCCCAGTGGGCTTGGGAACTCGGATCTCATGCTCCTTGTGCAACAATATCCTGAGGGTGCTGGGTGGCAGGCAGTCCTCACCCAGGAACCCCTCTTTGCTCCCACTCCTCTTCTTTAATATGTGGTGATGGTGTGGAGGACACAGGTCTGGGACAGGCATAGGACAGTCCTTCATCACTGTCGACCAGAACCCTTCAGGCTCTGAAGAAGGGTTGGCAAAGCTTTTCTGTAAAGACGTGCTAAGTTGCTGCAGTCATGTTTGACTCTTTGTGATCCTACGGACCATAGCCTGCCAGGCTCTTCCATCCATGGACCAGATAGTAAATATTTAGACATCGCAAACTGGACAGTCTCTGGAAAAGGAAATGGCTCCAGTATTCTTGCCTGGGAAATCCCATGAACAGAGGAGCCTGGCGATCCCATAGGGTCACAGAAGAGCTGGACACGACTACAGAAAAACAACAATCCATCTTCTCCACAACCTCCCAAGCCTTGTTGCCTTTCTTCCTTCTGATAACAGCCATACTGACAGGTATGAGGTTCTGATTGGCATTTCTCTGATGATCAGTGAAAAATGTAGAGGAAAACAACAGAATAGGAAAGACTAGATATCTCCTCAAGAAAATTAGAGATCCCAAGGGAACATTTCATGCAAAGATGGGCACAGAAAGGACACAAATGGTATGAACCTAACAGAAGCAGAAGATATTAAGAAGAGGTGGCAAGAATACACAGAAGAACTATACAAAAAAGACCTTGATGACCCAGATAACCATGGTGGTGTAATCATTCACCTAGAGCCAGACATCCTGGAATGCGAAGTCAGGTGCGCCTTAAGCAGCATCACTATGAACAAAGCTAGTGGAGGTGATGGAATTCCAGTTGAGCTATTTCAAAGCTTAAAAGGTGATGCTGTGAAAGTGCTGCACTCAATATGCCAGCAAACTTGGAAAACTTAGCAGCAGCCACAGGACTGAAAAAGGTCAGTTTTCATTCCAATCCTAAAGAAAGGCAATGCCAAAGAATGTTCAAACTACTGCAAAATTGCGTTCATCTCACACGCTAGCAAAGTCATGTTCAAAATTCTCCAAGCGAAGCTTCAACAGTTACATGAATTGTGAAATTCCAGATGTTTAAGCTGGATTTAGAAAAGGCAGAGGAACCAGAAATCAAATTGCCAACATTTGTTGGATCATCGAAAAAGCAAGAGAGTTCCAGAAAAACATCTATTTCTGCTTTACTGACTATGCCCAAGCCTTTGACTGTGTGGATCACAACAAACTGGAAAATTCTGAAAGAGATGGGAATACCAGATCACCTGACCTGCCTCCTGAGAAATCTGTATGCAGGTCAAGAAGCAACAGTTGGAACTGGACATGGAACAACAGACTGGTTCCAAACAGGAAAAGGAGTACGTCAAGGCTGTATATTGTCACCCTGCATATTTAACTTATATGCAGAGTACATCATGAGAATCGCTGGGCTGGATGGAGCACAAGCTAGAATCAAGATTGCCAGGAAAAATATCAGTAACCTCAGATACGCAGATGACACCACCCTTATGGCAGAAAGCAAAGAAGAACTAAAAAGCCTCTTGATGAACATGAAAGAGGAGAGTAAAAAAGCTGGCTTAAAACTCAACATTCAGAAAAGTAAGATCATGGCATCCGGTCCCATCACTTCATGGCAAATAGATGGGGAAACAATGGAAACAGTGATAGACTTTATTTTTCTGGGCTCCAAAATCACTGCACATGGTGACTGCAGCCATGAAATTAAAAGATGCTTGCTCCTTAGAAGGAAAGTTATGACCAATCTAGAGAGCATATTAAGAAGCAGAGATATTACTTTGCCAACAAAGGTCCATCCAATCAAAGCTATGGTTTTTGTATGGATGGGAGAGTTGAACTTATTAAAGAAAGCTGAGTGCCAAAGAATTGATGCTTTTGAAGTGTGGTGTTGGAGAAGACTCTTGAGAGTCCCTTGGACTACAAGAAGATCCAACCAGTCCTTCCTAAAGGAAATCAGTCCTGAATATTCATTGGAAGGAATGATGCTGAAGTTGAAGCTCCAATACTTTGGCCACCTGATGCAAAGGACTGACTCACTGAAAAAGACCCTGATGCTGGAAAATATTGAAGGCAGGAGGAGAAGGGGACGACAGAGGATGAGATGGTTGGATGGCATCACCGACTTGATGGACATGAGTTTGAGCAAGCTCTGGGAGTTGGTGATGGACAGGGAAGCATGGCGTGCTGCAGTCCATGGGGTTACTAAGAGTCAGACATGACTGAGTGACTGAACTGAACTGATGATAAGTGAAGCTGAGCATGTTTTCATGTACCTGCTGACCATCTGTGTGTCTTGTTTGGAGGAATGTCTATTCAGGTCCTTCAGTTCAGTTCAGTTCAGTTCAGTTGCTCAGCCGTGTCCGACTCTTTGCGACCCCATGAATCGCAGCACGCCAGGCTTCCCTGTCCATCACCAACTCCCGGAGTTCACTCAGACTCACGTCCATCGAGTCAGTGATGCCATCCAGCCATCTCATCCTCTGTCGTCCCCTTCTCCTCCTGCCCCCATTCCCTCCCACCATCAAAGTCTTTTCCAATGAGTCAACTCTTCGCATGAGGTGGACAAAGTACTGGAGTTTCAGCTTTAGCATCCTTGGTCCATTTTAAAATCATGTTGTTTGCTGTCTTTGCTGTTGAAGTGTATGAGTTCCTTGTCTATTGTGGATGTCAACCCCTTAGCAATTCTGGAAAGCTAATATATAACATTGTGACTATAGTTAACAAAACTGCACTGTATGCTGGAAATTTGATAAGAGGGTGCATGGATGCTCAGTTGCTTCAGTAGTGTCTGACTCTTTGGGACCACAGGGACTTTACCTGCCAGGCTCCTGTGTTCCTGAGATTTGCAAGGATACTGGAGTGGATTGCCATTTCTTTCTCCAGGGGATCTTCCCAACCCAGGGATCAAACCTATGTCTCCATTGTCTCCTGCATTGCAGCCAGATTCTTTTCCCACTGAAGCTACCTGGGAAGCCCAATAAGAGGGTAGACCTTAAGTTTATTTTCACTACCAAAAGAACAAAGAAAAGGATGTGACTATATGAGGTGATGGGTAAATTTACTAGCTTGACTGTGTTGACTGAGGGTAATTTCACAATGTATACATATACCAAATCAGTAAATCATATACCTTTAAATGTATGCAATTTTTAATTGTCAGTTATATCCCAATAGAGCTCGTGAGGGAAACAACAGCAGACAGCTTTCCAGATGATTCTGACACACACGAAAATCTGAGAACCGCTGGGGGAAGGAGATCAAGAGAGGCTGGAGGAAAGGGAGGTGAGGAAGGGCAGGGTGGGCAGAGCTGGGAGCAGGGACATGCCAGGCTCTGTGCCGGGAGGGGTCTCAATGTGATGAGACAGAGGTCACATGACCCACAGAGACAAGGATCAAGATGGGAGCCCATGGAGGTGGGGGTGGCGGCATTGAGGATGCCAGTCCCGGAAGGAGGTGTGAGAGACAGGAACGTAGAGAAATCAACACTTTGAGCCAAGGATGGAGCAAGGCATAACCGAAGGGCATGGACAGACGAGGGAGGGGAGCAGAGTTCACCCATTCCCAGAAGCTGCTAGAGGAAGAGCAGAGCCCCTGATGGAAGAAGAGGATGAAGGGGAAGGGGGACATCGTGGACAGTCTTATTGCCTTCTCACAGCAACTCTGAAAGGTGCAGCTGATTATCGGCTCTGTTTAGTGGATGAGGCTCAGCAAGGTTCAGTAACCTACTCAAGGTCACACAGCAGGGACATGGCAAAGTTGAGACTCCACGTCCTCAGGAAGGAGCCCAGGCCCTCAGAGCACAGAAGTTTCTGGAAATCAGGAGGGGACTCAGAGACGGGCTCTCTCCACAGGGCTCTGCAGTGGAAGAGCTGACAGCCACCTACTTATCGCAGCAATAGTAAGATCTCCAGCACCCCCCTTCATTCAGGGCTTCCTCACCCCCTCCCCATCTTAATTCCTATAATTTCTCCTCCAGAGGAGGATCAGCCAACTGAGACAAACAGCTATTCAAAATTTCAAATAAACATAACCCTGGGAGGTGAGAATTCTTTTCTAGGCCATTTTTTGGTGAGAGGCTTGGCTGGGGCCGCAAAGATAACCACTCCCGTGCTTCTCCCCCACCTGCCCCTGCTGATGTTCTCAACCGCAAAACACGCCCCCCCTGGGATATTCTCCTTCCATAAAGTTCTTCCAGCCTATTTTCTGGTGGATTTCAAGAGTGAACCTGAGATTTTTATCTTTGTGATTTAATTAAAATGTGTTTGCTTGATGGTGAGGGAAGACAAGCTTCACCACTGCAGACACCTCTTCGAAAATGCCCTTTTCCAGCCCTTTGGTGGCTCCCCTGATGCTTGGGGCTGCCCCACCCAAGAGGGTAGGGGATGTGGGCTCTTTCAAAAAGGTACCCACCAGGGCACCCCCCCCACACACAGCCTGATTACGCATGCCCACCTTCCCCCTGGGGCAGCCTACGTGAATCAGAAGGGAGAACGCGCTGGGTGTATTAGACGAGCAAACCAGGCAAATGCCATTTGCCCTTTGGGTGTTAGGAAATTGGCTGAGTAGCAATGACCTCCTTAATTGTTGACTTTGAGCTCACGGGAGATGAAACGAGTGGGAAGAGTGAGCAGCCACTGCCTCCAGGGCCAGCCTCAAGGGAGACAAACTCAAACTCCTAGAAACAGGAGATGAGGGAGACAGGCGGTTGCTGAAAGAGAATCAGAAAGCTTACCAGGCAGTGTCCAAAATAGATAGCTCCTGGATTAATCTCTTTGTCCAGGGTGACTCACACATCCTCACTGAGCCCCACCCAGCCCCACCCAGCCCCACCCAGCCCCACCCGGCCACAGACCAGCTGGTCCCAGAGGTGGGGAGACACAGTGCAGCAACTGGCCTGAATGGTCATGGCCCAGCAAGTCCCAAGTCCTGGCTTCAGACATGACACTCGGGACAGCACATTGTCTGCAAAAGCCAAGGAGGGATTTCAAGGAGGTGCTGAGACCAGCAACTCAGACATGAGTCTCAGAGCACTTCAAGGCAGCCAACTGGGCTGTGATAGTAAAAGGGGACCAACTCTCAACCCATCAAAGCCCTCTTTGCCTTTAGCAGTAGAGATACACTTGGACACCTTCTTCGCTTTCCTGAGCCCCACTTTGAACATCCGAGCTCTTCACTGGACTGACCTGTGCTCAGGGTCTCCCACTCAGAAGCTCCCAACAGTAATGGTCCCCATACCCCACCCCCTCCATCACTCAGTAGCTCACCGTAAAGGTCCCCATACACCACCCCTCCATTGCTGACTGCCTGGCAACTCCTCCTGCCTGCTTATATTTTATGGGATATTTATATTGTTCTATAGCTTTCC
This sequence comes from Budorcas taxicolor, assembly GCF_023091745.1. Taxonomy (NCBI): domain Eukaryota; kingdom Metazoa; phylum Chordata; class Mammalia; order Artiodactyla; family Bovidae; genus Budorcas; species Budorcas taxicolor. Next base: position 29,501,671 of record NC_068928.1, on the reverse strand, counting down.
TGGAAGTGTATGGTTTTTCCAAGCAGATAAAAAATCTCCTGGAGATCAAGGTCCATATCTTAAACTCCACACTGTGGCACAGCATATTAGACCCATGTCTCAACCAACTTAATACTTTCAGAGATGTAGACAGATTAGTAGCTCAATTGATATACATAGTAGAAGCAAAAAAAAAAAAAAATACATGTATTGAGTGAGTGAATGAATTTAGCCTCCATGCAGCTCTTCCTAAGAAGGCCCAGGACATCTTCTCCCCAAGTCCTTTCTCAGGGCCTGCGTGGCTCAGAGCTCTGATTAATGGCCCTGCTGAGGAGGGCAGAGGCCAGTCTGCTGTTCCCCAGCAAGCAGAGCCCACAGGCGGCCAGGAGCTCCCAGAGCAGATGCTTACACAATGCCCCACAACCCCACAATGAGCACACAAGACCCTTTGTGTCCCATGCTCTGTGTCCACACCCTGTGCTCCCCTGGGCTGCCAGGCCTGTGCCGTTGCTAGGCAACCACCTCACTGAGCTTCCAGGTGATGGAGGACCTGCGGGTTGTTGGGATGAGAAGCCCCTGCCTGCTCCCAGGTCCAGACACTTGTGATGGGAGCAGATTGTCCTCATCTGGACCATCACCTGTGCAGAGGGCTTCCTCCAGGGCCTGTCAAGGTATGGATCAGGTCCTCCTGGAAAGACACAGTAGATGATGGGCCCTCCCCTGTGAGGACAGCAGGCAGCCACCATTCTGTCCTGTCTAGCAAGGAAAGATAACGGTGGAGGGGTGAGGATGAGACCACATCTTGGGGATGCTGGGAGGTATTGGGTGGTGTCTGTTCCTTGGTGTGAAATCCCCAAGAAAGTGAAAGTGAAGTGAAGTGAATTCGCTCAGTCATGTCCGACTCTTTGCGACCCCATGGACTGTAGCCTATCAGGCTCCTCCATCCATGGGATTTTTCCAGGCAAGAGTGCTGGAGTGGATTGCCATTTCCTTCTCCAGAGGATCTTCCCGACCCAGGAATCAAACCCAAGTCTCCCGCATTGCAGGCAGACACTTTCCTGTCTGAACCACTTTGCTTTTCCCTCTCTACTTTCAGAATCATGGAAATCACTGGACCCCAACCCAGAATAATTTTGTCTCTCTGCCCCCTGCAGAAACATTTGGCCGAATCTGGAGATCTTTAGACTGTGCTGACTGGGGTCTCTGTGAGCTCCTGTTCATTCTTCAGATCTCTCCTCCCCTGCAAGGTTTTCTGACCCCGCTGCCCTGGCCAGGTCATTTCCCACCTCATTCTCTTTTACCCTCTCAAAGCACCTTGTGCTCACACATCATAAAAGCACTCTTGTAGCTAAAGCAGTCGATGTGCAATTGCTGATTCAAGGTCCCTCTCATTAGAATATAAGCTCCTCACAGCAGAACCGGAGCTTTCCCATCCACAGTGCATCCCCCAACACCAGGATCAGGATAGAAAACTGAACCAGGAGTACCGTTGCTACCCTACTGAGCCCTTCTCCAACTCGTTCATTTCCTAGCACAGCTGAACTCACCTTAGACAAATGCCTAACGACTCAAAGGCACTTAGTGAGATTTAATAAACATCGGTCCCTCCTCCACCTTGTTCCCATCCCCTCCCGTTCTCACCCTTCAGCCCCCAATCTGAAGTCAAGCACAAGAGGGGAACCTCAACAACCAGTCTGCTGATTGACTGATGCCTGCCGGCACCTGAGCCCCCAAAATTCCCCTTCCAGGCAGAGGGGTGAAAGATGCTCATGCTTCCGCAGAGACTGAAGGCAGGAGCCGGGACATCTCTGGACTGGGCCCCCAGGCAGCAGGGAGGGAATTAGCTCAAATCACATTAACATGCTTCTCAGGAAACACTGCTGAATTAGAGGTTACAGTCACAGCCACTGCCTCTTTTTAATAGGATGCTAATGCTCATTCTGAGCAATTACTCTATTTGCAATGGTTTCTTAATGTTCAGCTTCTGGAGCTCTGAGAGGAAAGGGCCTTGTGTTTCCAGTAACCCCGCCCGCGCCCCCCACCCAGCCCCCCCCCCCCCCCCCCCCCCCCCCGTCCTGGCAATGCAGAAGGATGAGCTGCTGAAATGCACCTCATGGCCAGACCAGGGACCTGCTCCAGTGAGCCTGGGGAAGGGGCCGGCAGCTGGCTCCCCTGACTGGGAACCAGGCCAAGGGTGAGCCCCTACAGGCTGAGGCAGGACGGTCTCCCTGAACCTCCTTCTCAGTTTCTTGAACAGCTGTGCAGCTGCTGAGCACTCTTAAAGCATCCTGTCCTTCTCCCAGCATAACACTTACCATGCTTATTTTGATTTTAACATTTCCCCCTTTTGGTTATTAGAAAAATGGAGGTTCATTGCAAAAATAAAGCAAACTGTAAGAGAAGAAAACAGATCACACTGCATGGTGCCCAGAGATCAGAGCATGCTACCAGATTTTATTCTACATACAGGCACACATAAAAATCTGTAAATACCTTAAAAAAAAAATGGGCCCATTGTACTCTCCACCCTGCTTTTTAACAGTAGGATGAACATATTTCATTGTCATCGCTTATGCAATTGTCTGTCTTTCCCAGTGAGTTTTCCCCACAGTGTGGGCGGCTCCCAAAACTTCACTAGGTTCTCTGTGCCTGCTGGGCACAGACCCTAGCACATGGCAGTCATCCCTTAAATGTTAACTAGAGATGACATGTCAGTCAGGATTCTTTGGGGCTACAAGTCGCCCAGTTAAGTACCCAATTAAAGCTAGCTAAAGCAAAACAGGAGTGTATTGGCTAAAAATATCTGGGATGTTCAGAAATAGTTCTAGCTTCAAATGAAACTTGATCAGTAATTCAAACCATGGCATCCAGGACCTAATCAATCTCTGCTCAGCGTCTCTGTCTTGTCTCTGTCTCTCTCATCTTGTGTGGTGTGTCATCGTTAGGCTCCTCCTGGTGGCCCAGATCTCCCAGACCATGTCCTCACACCACAAGGTCCAGGAGAAGAGAGCAGGTCACTTTCGATAACAGCAGCATGTGTTCTAGGAGTGGTGGTGGGGTGGAAAGGAGGGGTCACCCTCTCTTTAGCCTAAATTGGGGCACAGGCCTTTCTCTGAACCCATCCCTGTGGCCAAGGGGATGCTAGAGCTGGGGGTGGGGTCAACCCCAGCCAAGTCCCAAGCGTGAAGATAGAGAGTAGATGGATTCACAGAGGAAGACAACAAGCACCCACTAGAAATGAATGATCACCCAGGCAGGTAGGAGAATGAGTCGAGTATTGAGGAAGGTGGGCAAATTATCTTCTGCCCAGATAGTTTAGAATCTAAGAAAGGAAAATGCAAGGAAGGAAGGAGCATGGCTCACTCGGCCCCGAGTCCCCAGCTCACCAACAAGGTGCAGAAGCAAAAACAGTGACACCCACATCAGTCACGAACCCTTGGGCTTGTGCTCATCAGGTGTGAAGGGTTTCCTTCTGCTTCTCTCTCGCCTCTATCCTCCTCCCTCCCTTTCTCTGTCGGCATGCAGGTGTGTTTTTCCCCATCTCCTTCTCTCTGTTTTGCTGCTATCAGGTATTTGAACTTGATCAAACAGTTACTATATTATCAACCAAGTAGGCACTCAATATTTGTAGTATGATTCTGGAACTTCAAATCTCCTTTCTGATAAGTGAATCCTGTTTATTTCCATAGACTATGAAGCCTTAAAACACACTTAGAATGTAATTTGATTTTTAAGAGCCATGACATGGGTCTCCTCACAGAGATCAAAAGGCCCCACTTCCTGCAGGTGGTACAATGGGCCGTACCTGTATGCTGGCAGAGATAAGAAGGGCAGTGCCCAAGCTGAACTAATTTCAGAGCACGCCTGGCAGACTTCTGGTCAGACTTTTAACCGGCTCTGCTGAAATGTCCAACAGCACTGCCTTGCAGCGACCGGAAAGCTCTGGGCTCTGACTGGTGGTATGTTAGGGTCATTTCAAAGAAATGCTTCCCACGTAGAATCAGGCAATCAAATGAAGGGCTTTAGGCAGGAGGGCAGACTACTGACCAGGAAGTGGTGGCAGCCATTTCTGGATCATGTGACATTCTAGCTTCCACTTCACCAAAGCAATGTCTGATCCACACCCATAATGAACATGACCAAGGGACTAAGGATATTTTCCACTCAGCTCCCAACTTTGGGACCACAGTTGAGACCTCCCCCACAAATTTTGTCCTTTTTCTCCATAAAGGACCATCATTATGGTAATGAAAAATCATTCTGTGGGTGCACTTTCCAGGCCAGCGCCGAGCTAGGCAACTCTTCACCTCTTCATTCATCCTATACTTCTTCATTGACCAACTACTGAGTGCCAGGCTGTTTTGGGTGTTGGGGCGACCGTGAGGGATAAAATACACGAAGCCTGGGTTCTCAGTGGGAAGAGACAGGTCATTTAAAACGAGTATATAAATACAGAATATCGAGCAATGAGAAGTGCTCAGAAGAAACCCAGAGCTGAGTCAAGGGATAGCACATGAAGAGGAATGCCATTTCTGACAGAGTAGCACAGTCTTTAGGACGGGGTGCCATTTGAGAGAGCCGTAAAGGAAGTGAGAGATCAAGCCACAGGAGAGGGAAGGATGGTCTGAGTGGAGGAAATCGTGTCTGGAAAGGCGACAGACTGCTTGGTTTGCTGGAGGAAGAGCTGGGAAGTCATCAGAAACGGTGCAGAATGAGCAAAGGGGAGACAGTAAGACGCAGGACCAGGGAGGTCATGGGCCATGTGGGAAGGATCCAGATTTGGGACTTTATTCCAGTGCCATTGGAGAGTTGTGAGATGGGGAGAATCTTGTTTTTTTTGTTGTTTTTTAAAAATGGCTCTGGCTTCTGAGGGGAAAGGAGGGTCTGGGACAAGAGTGGAAGTGGAGGCACAGTGAGGCAGCAAATGCAATCGTCGAGGTGAGAGATTTTAGGGTGGGGAGGAGGGGCTGCTGTGCATGGATTTTAGAAGCAGAAGCAACAGGTTTTGTCGCTGAATTAAGTACAGAGGAGAAGCATACGTGGAGGATAACTGCAAGGATTTTAGCTTGAATACCTGGGAGAACCAGTGGTGCCATTGACACACTAAAGACTCAAGGGCGGAGCTCATGAGGGGGTGGGGGCGGACCCAGGATTTGACTTCAGGTGGGTTATCACTGTTGGGGCTGGGCGCAGGGAGACCAAAAGGCTGAGGAATTAACCCCAGGGGAGTCCATTGTGTGATTGAGAAAGTGAGGATGGGGCAAAGGAGGCTGAGAAAGAGTGGCAGGGAGGCTGGGAGGGACCCAGGAGAGACAGGTGACCCCTGCCTGAGGGCAGCAAGTATTCCATGGAGAACCAGATCAGCCGTGTCAAAAGTTGCTGGTAAATGGAGCAACGGAAAACCAGGGATTGACCTTGGAACTGAGCAGACAGGCCAGGGAGGCTCAGTGGTGCCCCCGAGGCCACGTCAGCAGTGAGAGGGTTGCAGTGTGGGTGTATCTGTGCCCCCATCAAGGTCATCACACCCCAGCCATCCAGGCTCCTCACTCCTGTGGCCTCTGAGAAGACAGACCTGACTTTACTGCTAAGGGGTTGGTGTCAGCAGGCAGTCCTTTTAGAAAGCAGCTTGACATGGTTCAAAACACGAGCCTGACATTTTGTTTTCATTGTTTTGACTCCTAAAACTTACTAGGTTTTTTCTCGGCCTGGCTTTGAGATGATATCTTAAAAACGTTATCGTTTGTAACTGGACAATTTTTGGCGAGCTAGTTTTGAGGGCTAACTCTGCCCACTTGATGACCAGGGGAGCGGGTGGCCGCTGTCTCCCTTCTCTGTGCCTATCACCTCCTTGAAACTAACGCGAAACGACAATGAGTGATTTTCTTTTCCTGTATCTTTGGACTGTCTTATGGATTACAGCGAACATTAGATACCTTTGAAATACAATTTTTTTCAGATTATGTCATTTTTATTAAACAGCTCGTGACGGAAATTTTCAAACACAAAGTTGAAAGTATTGTGCTGTGACTGCCTATATACCGCCACCTAGCGTCTACATGTAACATTTTTTTCTACTTGCCTTACCCCATCTACCTATTCATCCTGCTGTCTGTTATCCATTGATTTTACTTTTTGAGGCATTTTGAAATAAGAGGTAGATGTTAGCACACTTCACCTCTGAACACTTTGGCGTATATATCATTAACTAGAGTTCAATATTTACTTAAGAAGGTTTTTTTTTAGATAAATTTTGCAAAAACAGAGAAATCAACACCTATCATGCATACATATGCTAAACTTGGACAAACACATTCACACCTGGGTAACTGAAACCTCTGTTGAGATGCAGAGGTTTCCTTATCACCCCGGAAAGTTCCCTCACACTCTTGCCCAGTGCGTTCCCACCTCCACCCCAGAGACAACTGCTGATCTGATGTTTTTCACTGTAGATGCCTTTGCCTTTGCCAGGGTTTTGCATAAATAGAATCCTAGAGTGTGTACACCCTGTGTCTGCCTTGTTTAGCTCAGCATAATGTTTCTGCAGTTGGTGCTTGCAATAGCGGGTTACGGGTAGTCCATTTCCCTTCCCTGCTACTCGTGTCCACTAAGGACTGTATCACAGGTGGTTCATCCATCCTGCTGCTGATCGCAGTGATTATCTTAATAAAAGAAATTACTCTTTGATGAACTTCTGGTTAAGATGCTTCTGCCTTCCTGTTAAGCATCTGCTCATTGTCTGAAGCAAACCGGACCTGAGTTGTGGCTGCGAATCTGAGCTGTGGCTGTGCGTTGTCTGTGATATCAGAAAGCTCTGGATTCCGAGTCCAGCTCCAGCTGTGATAACCAGGAGCCCTTGGGCCAGTTACAGACATGCATGTGCCCAGCGTCTCACATCTGAACATTGGAAGCAGAAGAATCTAAATGATGTGAGATGCGTACTAGGATCAGAGCCATGTATTCGATCCCAGGCTCACTCACGAACTACAGTTAACAAGTGTCTGCTATTCTAACTTCCCTAAGCACTGGGAAAACGATGGGAAACAAAAGTGGGCCCAGACCTCATGGGCTTTTAGTCCAGTGGGCAACATGAACACCAAACAACTGACTGCACAATTAATTAATTGCCACTGATCTCGGTGCTGCTTGGGGAGCTGTGACAGCTGCTGAGGGCATCAGACAGAGGTGCTCAAGGTGCTGAGAGTGTCGTATGGGCCAGAGTGAGGCAGGCCCCGGGGAGCCTTCCAGGCGGGAGCCATCCATTGGAGGAGCCGATGAGCGCTGTGTACAGACGGTCCTGCACATGGCCAGTGGTGGGGAGGGAGGGGGACGGGGCATACGTGGAGGCTGACGGGCCAGGCTCCGTGGACAGTGTTCAAAATGTGGGAGTTTATCCGCAGAGCCACGGGCAGCCAGGGCAGCATCACACAAGACTGTCCTGTTTCATCCTTTCTGCTCAGAGCTGTACCTGCATTGATTTCAGGAGGGGCGAGGGGGCCAGAGGCCAGCAAGCAGAGGTTTGAGATGCATATCTTTCATGGAGCCTTGGTGTGGGGGACGCGGGGGGAAGCTCAGAGATGCTGGGGCTGCTCGGGCTGCTGTGCCAAAACACCACAGGCTGGGGCTGGAGTGGCACAAACGCCATCTTCTCAGGGCCCTGGAGATGGGAGCCCAAGATGGAGGTGCCACCAGGTCTCCCTTCCCAGCTCACAGACGGCCAGCCTTACGGTGGCGTCTCACAGCCTTTTCACGGTGCATGTGTGGACAGAGGGATCACTTGTGTCTCTTCCTCTTCTTAAAGGGACCACAGTCCCCTCAGACTAGGGCCCCAACCTTACAACCTCTTTTAACTTTAATTAGGGCTTCTCAGGTGGTTCAGTGGTAAAGAATCCACCTGCCAATGCAGGAGAAGCAGGTTCAACCCTGGGTCAGGAAGATCCCCTGGAGGTCTGGCAACTCACTCCAGTAGTCTTGCGTGGAGAATCCCATGGACAGAGGAGCCTGGCAGGCTACAGTCCACAGGGTCGCAGAGAGTCAGACACGACTGAGTGATTAAACAGCAGTATCTCCTTAAAGTCCCTTTGCCCAATGCAGTCATGGTGGGGGTTAGAGCTTCAACACACGGATGGGGGCAGCAGGAGCACAGTTCAGTCCACAGCAGGGTGGGCGTGTGGATTCCAGTCAGGAGATTAGGGCGGAAGTGCCGACAGCGTGGGCTAGGTATTGGCAGTGATGGTGAAGGGACACTGGGCAGAAGAATCTACCGGAATCAGTGGAGGACATCACGAGGCGGGAGGGGAAAGGAGGCGTCAATTCCTAGGTTTGTTGTCAAGGGCAAATCCTAGGTTCCTAAAGTACAGTGAGCTGAATGATGGCCCCTGAAAAGGCACGTGCATGTCCCAACTTCTGGAATCTGTGAATGTGACCTTACTTAAAAAGAGGGTCCTGCAGACACAACTGAGATGACACGATCCTGTGTTACCCCTGGAGAAGGCACTGGCACCCACGCCAGTGCTCTTGCCTGGAAAATCCCATGGGTGGAGGAGCCTGGTGGGCTGCAGTCCATGGGGTCGCGAAGAGTCGGACATGACTGAGTGACTTCACTTTCACGTTTCACTTTCATGCATTGGAGAAGGAAATGGCAACCCACTCCAGTGTTCTTGCCTGGAGAATCCCAGGGACGGGGGAGCCTGGTGGGCTGCCGTCTATGGGGTCACACAGGGTCGGACACGACTGAAGCGACTTAGCAGCAGTAGCAGCAGCAGGGTGTTACCCGGGTGGACCCACACTAAAGGACAAGCTTCCTTATAAGAGACAGAGGGGAGAAGACACAGACACCCCAAAGGCGGAGACTGGCCTGGTGTGGCCACAAGGTCCCCAAAGCTGGAAGAGACAGAAAGGACACGCTCCCCGCTGACACCTTGAATTTGAGTTCCTGGTCTCCAGAACTCTGAGGGAGTACGTGTCTGTGGTTTGCAGCCACTGGTTTGGCGATCTATCCTTTGCTAAGGCAGCCCCAGGCAACCAACGCAAAGAGTCCCAGAGTGGGGGGGGGGGGGGGGGGGGGTGGATCACTAGGGGGCAGGTCCTGTGGGATGGGAGGAAGAATTTAGGTTTAGAAATATAGAATTTGTGACTCTAAGATGCCAAGGAGCTGAAAGGATAGCAGCCGGGCTCACAGAAAATACTCAATAAATGATAGCTATTCTCCTTATTATTTAGTTTTGGAATGCTCCGATATTAGAAGGAATGGCTCCCCTTAAGCACATTTGGTTTTGCTGGAATCTTGGGAGGGCAAACAGTTTGAAGCTCTGCCAGGACACAGGGCAAAGTGCAGCTCTGTGTCAGCAACACCCCAGAGGGGACCAGCACTTCCTGGTACAAAGTTCTGTTTGTCCCTCTTCACCTCAGGCTGATACCAACCTCATACCCACCTGGAAAGGCTACATCACAGCCACATAGGACAGGTAGCCCAGGGGAGCACCGCCGGCCCTATGCCCTCCCTTCCCTCCTCCCGGCAGGGCTGTTGGCGGCAGAAGCTCGCCACCTTGTGGACACCCACAGTTCTCGGCCTGGTCTGAAATCAGAATCAGGATTGGAGAGAAGGGGCTGCAAAGACCTACCTACCTACCTCCATATAAAGCCTCATTTAATCAGGCTCTGCAAGTCAAGGTCTGGGCAGAAAATCTCTCTGATCTTGAAAATATCTAAGAAATAAGGAAGATGGCTCCAAGCAGGCCCTGAGGGACGGCCCCTTCTGCCTGTGTCTCAAGGTCTCCTCCCCAGGCTATTCGGCAGGAGCAGCTACTTCTCTCTCATGGGTGGGAGAGCCTTGGGCCCACCCAGACCACGGCTTCCACAAACCCAGAGGAAGCCTCCCCACTGACTTGGAGACATCACTTGGCTTTATGACTCAAAGCGCAGAGAGCTGGGGTCTTTCTCAACCAGTGTATTCAAAAGCTAGTCTATGCCTCAGTTTCTTCATCCATTCAATGGGGGTAATAACAGTGTCTATGTAATTGATCTGTTGTGGACATGAAATGAGTTAACCTAAATAAGGTGCTCAGATGACTGCTTGAGCAAGCTGGCCCAATACCTGTTAACCAGTATGTGCCCCTCTCCCCACCCACCCCGAACCACCATCATCAAACCCAGCTTTCAGCAATATCCTTACATCTCAAGGCATCCCCACTCACTGTCGGATACCAGTGGTATCCAGGTATGCCAGGTACTGTGGGAGGAGAATAAAAATAGGTAAGTTATAGTCCTTTCCTCCAGCAGTTGCGGGACAGTCCAGGAGCAAGGACGACACACGTACACACCAGTGCCCCGCCTGCTCTCAGATGCCCTCACTGACCTGGTAGACTGAGGCAGCCCAGCGGTGTGAAGGCCCGCTGCCAGCCTTTCTGCAGAGGGAAGCCAGCACTGACAGGCCGCTGCTCCCTTCCAAACCTCGTCCTCCCCGTGGTAGGTAACACCGCTGATGAGAAGGGGAAAAATGGAGTGACTTCTCAAGCAGAGCTCTCTGGGAAACTGGAGTCACTTAAACTTATTTCTCATGACTTCTCAGGCTAAGCTTTCTCTTCCCTGTGTTTGCAAAAGTTGGACAAACATACAGCAGGAGGATTTAGAGGATTTCAAGCATTGGCATAACTGTCGAATTGTGATTTTAAAGTCATCATTCTGTGCTGTGAGTGGTAAAAAAAGAAAAAAAAAACCCCACCCACACAGGCTTACATAGAAGAAGGGACTGTGTTGACTCACAAAGCTGAAGGGTGGTGAGATGTTCCCAGTGGGGCTCGACCCAGAGCCTTACGTGATGTTACCAGGTACCTGCCTTCTTTATCACTGAGCTCTGCTTCCCCCACCTGGACTCAACCTCAGAAAAGCTTTCTCCCAGCAGCTCCACCTTACACAGTACCAGCTTAACCCACTTCTTTTTAATGCTCCAGCTAGGGTTACTGGATTTAGCAAATATTTGGGACACACTTAAAAAAAAAACTATTTCTTGTTGATCTGAAATTCAAATGCAACTAAACATCCTGTATGCTATCTGGCAATCCCTCCTCCAGTACAGGCCCGAGGACTGCATCTGGGCTATCTGAATCACACACCACCTCAGACCCAGTTGCTATGGTCAGGAGGATGGGCTGTGCCAGCTGGCAGACAAGGGTCACCTGCCTGTCTCATGTCAGCCCTCCTAGTACACGTGCCCTGATGTTAGGAGGCAGGGTCCCTCCCCAATAACTGGGATGCTGACCCTAGAGGCAGGGTGATAAACCCTGCACCAGCAAAAACAACAGATGTCCACACAATGGCCATGAATGTCCTGGTCAACACTGAGAATAGAAAACTCTGGGTGGTTGTACAGCACACGACGGTTTATAAGGCCTTTGCCACCACTCTTTCTTGCCTCCCTTACCTCTGTTTGGCTGGCAGTGATCACTTCCTGTATTTCTTTGTAAGACCATCACAACAAAGTGCCACAGACTGGGGCGGTGAAGCAGCAAACACCTATCATCTAACTATAATTCTGGAGGCTGGGAGGGCAAGATCAGGGTATCAACAGGCTTGTTTTCTCCCGAGGCCTCTCTCCTTGGTCTGCAGATGGCTGTCTTATCGGTATGTCCTCAGTATATGTCTGTGTATATATCTCTTCCTGGCTACTGGTCATACTGGATAAGGGTTCACCCATGTGACCTCATTTGACCGTAATTTTCTCTTTGAAGACCCAATCTTCGAACCTTCCTGGAATGCGCACAGCAAGCCCCCTTTGTGGTCCCTACACCAAATAAGGGGGCCAGCCAGCCAGTGTTTCTGAAATAAGCATTCTTTGAAAGGAATGAAACAGAGAAAGAAAGAAAAAAAAAAAACCTAAAAGAGTTTTAGGAGATTTAGCAGAAAGGAGAGGAGCACAGGAGTACACGCTCATGATTTGAAGGGATTAAGACTTTTTAGAACAGCAAAAATGATGAGGCCTATGGATGTGTAAATGAGCCCCACGAAGAACTAAATCAGGAAGAAAAAAAAAAAAAACACAGAAAAAGGCCCGTAAAACAAGCGAGGGGAGAACAGTGAATATTTCAAGTGTCCTTAGTTCATAAGAAATTCATGAGCAAAACGTGTGGAGATCTTGTTGGTTTTGGTGGTGGGAAAGAATTGTAAATATGTATAATATGTAAATACCTCTGATAATAAAAGTCCATGAAGATAAACGAGGCTGTCTTCAGAAAAGCTGTGAGCTGTATGAGATGCTAATATCACTGTCGTCACTCTAAGAAATTACCATAATGCTTACAGCGCTTTGAAAGTTTCCGAGCTTTGAAAAGAAATGCATAAATACTAACCAGAAGGCGTGCACTCACACGCATACGCACACACACACCTTTTTTCCTCGTTCCTTCGCTCCTCTCTCCTTCCCTTCTAATCTCCTCTAATTTTTTTAAATATGAGGAAGACAGCCTTAGTGAAAACTGATGTTGGAGTTGCACCTTTCTGGGTTCAAGGGCAAATTCCTATCCCCACGGACCAGCTGTGAGATGCTGGGACGGCCACGCGGACGCCCTGGGACTCACTCTCCGCGTCTGTGAAATGGGCAGACCCCCGCACCTCCCCAAGTTTGGGGAGGAGCGAATGGGGGCACACAAGGAAGCCCGCTCGGCGCCCCACCCGCCCCGGCGCGCGCCGGCCCGCGGCCCCGGACCTTCCGGCGAGCGAGCAAGCGGGCGGGGCGGGAGGAGGGGCCAGAGGTGGACCGCACTGCCCGGTGGACCTGCGCTCCGCCCGGGCCGGTCTGTCCTGGCCCGTCCCGTCCCGACCGCCCGACCATGGCGCCGGCGGCGGGGCGCAGGGTGCGGGGCCTGTGGCGCGCCTGCAACTGGCTTATGGGCGCCTTCTTCGCGCTGGCGGCCTTTGTGCAGGTTAGCGCCCCGGGCCGGGCGGGGGCGGCGGGAGGGGAGCCCGGGCTCGGACTCCAGGCCGGTTGCGGTGTAGACCGACCGACCAGCGGGGTCGCAGAAGCCGGCCCGGTAGGGTAGGGCGGGAGTTAGGGTTGATGCTTGGGGAACCCCCACCCAGTCTGGGCTGAGACACAGATGCGGTCACATGACCCCGTTTGCTCACTGGCTGGAAGGAGCTGGTTTGGCGCGTGTCACTTTGCGGGGGACCTTTATAAAAAGGCAGCCCAGGGGCAAGGCTGTGCACAGCTCGGAGAGCAAGCAGAACAAAACCCCTCACAGCTACTTATCCTTTCAAGTAAGATCTGGGGCCCCCTCGCGATAGCTTTCCTCATTTCTTGAGACTGGAGGGCCGTTTAAACACCCATTCTGGCCTTGGCCCACACTTTGCAGAGCTTCTGTGCACTTCTTTACAAATAAGTGTGGCTGTGTGTTCAAACCAGGTGCTGGGGTCAGCCAGAAACACCCCCTACACACCTACACACACAACCCCATCAACTAGACTGTCTTACTCCTATTTGTATCCTCCTGTTGGGCTTAGCAAATGGCTGACATGAATGAAGACCAGACCTAATACTGGAATAGAACTGTGACAGCCTGGGGCTAACGCTGCCGTTCTGGCCTTCCAGGTGAACGATCCGGATGCAGAGCTGTGGGTGGTGAGTATGGACTGCTCTCCCATACCTAAAAGAATCAGGGCACTGCAGGAAGCATGCAGTGTGGCTGTTTGCCTTCCTCCCTGCTTCATGTACTTAAGAGCTTAGAAATCCAATCCTTAGTAAACGCCTTTTCCTAAAATATTAGGAGGAAAAGTGAAAGTATTTGTTACTCAAGCATATCTCTTTGCCACCCTATAGACTGTAGGCCGCCAGTCTGGAATGGGTAGCCAGTGCCTTCTCCAGGGGATCTTCCTGACCCAGGGATCGAACCTGGGTCTCCTGCATTGAAGGCAGATTCTTTACCATCTGAGCCACCAGGGAAATGTGAAAACATTAGGAGGAGAAGGATCAAATTGAGAATTTTACAGAGATACATGGGCCTTTCAGCTGTATTCCCTTTGAATAAAACAGGCCAACTGAGAACACTTTTCTGAAGACAGAGTAGACCTCTCAAGGCCATGTGAACCAATCCTCATGAATTTCTACCCAGAAACTCCAACAAACGTTGGACCAGAAAATGGCAGGCTTAAGGTTTGTGGTTCTGCTAATTCAGTGAGTTATATTCACAAAAAGTAATTAAAGCCCATTAAAACCTACAGTATATACTGAACTGATGCTCTGACTAAACCATTTAGAGGAGGGGGGATTTGTTCCACACATTTTCTGAAATATCTGGATTTTTTTTCTTTTAATAGAGGCACCTAAGACTATACAATATCACAGATGAGATGATCTTAAGCTTTGGAATAATGTTGACTTTGTACAAGTAGCAACAAGTGAAAGCATTTGGAATGACAGTACATACAATATCACGTATAAATATAACCACATTCTTATATTCTTATTGTCCAGATTCTCAGGCCCCTGCATCAAATCAAACTGCCTCTTCCTCAGCACTCTGGTCCATGTCCTTAATTCCAAATGTTATTTCTCCCGCAGTTCCAACTATCCAGCTTAATGGTGAATTTCCAAAAGACTCCTATATCCGTCCACCAGTACGTCACACTGGCTCCTCTAATACGCACAAGGTCCTTTTCAGCATCTTTCCTTCCAAAACCCACTCTTCCTCCTGACTCACCATTTCTGTTATCTGCAGAGTCATTCTGAGTCATCCTTGCTCAAAACCTCAGCTATCTCTAATATCTCTTGTTTTCTTACCACTGTCTTTGAGATCCCCTCAAAAAACAAAATGAAGAACAATCCACCAAAAAGCAGTGTAGGTCTAATTGCTTATCTGTACAGTATCTGTACATTTTACCCTTTACATCATGCTTGGATGATGAAATATAAGCATCAACACCAGACCCCCACAGACATCCTCACTCACCTCCAGTTTTACCCCCCATTACCTCCCATGTGGACCCTTATGGGTCCTTTCTAATTCTTTGAGCTGCCTCTAATCTCTTCCATTCCTATAATTTCCCATATATTGCTTCCTGATTCAGAAACTTTTGTCATTTCCCAAGGTGTCTCAGTTGGCCCTCCACAGTATGGCCCTAACCTACCTTCCCAACTTGGTTTTGGAAGCCTAGTCCACCTATACTACTTCTGGGACTTGCCCTGAGAATTCCTGTGTCAGACTCTTATTCAGGTGTCCAGGTCTATCTCAAATGCCATCTCACCACAAAATCTCTCCACCTCTTTCCCATAAGTTCCAAGCATCCTTCCTTTGAACCTTCACCGTAGCACTGACTCATTCTGCTTTGCATTAGAGTTGGCTCTGTATATGCCATCTCCCAGGGGTTAGGGGCCAGTTCCCTCTTCTTCCTTGGCAACCTAGCATAGAGCTTTCCTATGGCAGTCCTTCCAAGACTGACTCTTAGAGTGAAGAATGAACACACAAATGAACTGATACTAGGTTACTGGGTCCTGGGGGCTTGTACTGTACCTGACTGTGATGTCCATGTTCCCTACCACAAATTGTTCATGGAGTATACTTGTATCAGGATGCATACAGGAGCAAATAACTGAATATCTGACTAGCATCAGGTTATAAACATACAGACCATCTCATGAGAAGAAGTCTAGAGGCAGCTGCTTAATGGTCAAGATTCATCAAGGACCTGGGCTTGCTTTCTTGTTTCTCTGCCAATCCTCAATGGGTAGGTGATATATCCTCTCATGTTTACAAAATGGCTGCTGCAGCTCCAGACATCTCATCCCTAGACAAAAGCATCACAAGTAGGAAGAAACAAGGCAGGAGGCAAAACCAGTTTTCCTCCTGTGCTTTTTGTTCCTTTCATCAAGGAGCAAATGTTTCCCAAGAAGCTCCCCAGACAGGCTGCTATCCAGTTAGTACATATTACTACTGATAAGCTTATGGTCTAGGATCCATCCTGCTTGGTCAGTACCCATGAATATTGAGTGTTAAGGGCTCTGCATATCAGCCTTGTCTCCAGAAGACTTTTCCATACATTTCATTGCTGGGACGTGATGGCCCCTCACTGCTAAAAAGGGTAAGAAAACCAATTGGCTTTTTTAGTTTTTATAGTGGCAGGGAGACAGGGAGAGCGTTGTTAGAAATGACTGTCGTGGGTCTCAGTGGCTATATGTTCAATTAAACTAAATACAGTAAATAAATATTATAAAACCCTTTAGTTTAAAAAATCCACCAACAAAAAGATAAAAGACCATTATATTTGGATTCTACTGAGTTCATTACTGAGTGCTTATACTATGCATTGTTTTTACTTGTGTACTAAAAACAATTACTTTCAGTCTCTCTGCATGTAAAAAAAAAATCCTTAATCTCCTTCAAAACAGAGATAAGCATTTAAATAAGGATTAACATGGCACAGCTACCATGGGAAACTATTACTTAAAGATTTGTCCTGTTCCTGTATTTACAATACACTGAAATAAGAAGATCTTAGACCCTTTAATCACAGATATCTGTTATACTTAAATGCACATTTAAAAATCTCTGCCAAACACTTCTTATGGAGAGCACAGTTAAATATTGAATGATGTGTATGTGTTTAATTTCTGTCTGCCTGTCTGTCTCTGTCTCTCCCTCAGTTGCTAAGTCATGTAGTTTTTTACTGGGGAAACTAACTAATCCCTTACTGCTCTAAGTGTGGTCCTTGGAACAACAGCAGCAGTGTCCCCTGGGTGCTTATTAGAAAAGCAGAATCTTGGGCCCTACCCTAGACCTCTGGAATCAGATCTGCATTTTAATCAGACCTCCAGATAATTCATATGCGCACTAATGTCTGGTCTAACCCTCAGCAGCATGGCTGTCCTTGCAAATGTTGGTACCGGCTGATATTCCAGTCATCACTGGGGACCCTTTGGGAAGGATGAGCATGGTTAGTAATACAGATACCATCTCTCCCCACGGTCAAGACAGGTGTTTTCACAGTGACAGCAAATAACTTAAAATGTTGAGCCCCAACAATGTCCAGATAAACTAATGGTTTCTAACTAGGCATCACGATTGATGTGACTCACAGCTATGTTTCTGGGGAGGCCCCCATGCTTCTTATAAACCTCCCACCTCTGCTTGGCCTCTGCCCACGACACACAAGCAATAGGTTTTTCTAGAATCTGCCTGCTTGCTGTGAATGAGGCCTCTTCAGGGCCAGTCTTCATAACTCCAAACCAAGTTATCAGTTTCAGAAATGAAGAACCTGATCTTATTGGGCACATGTGATCCATACACGGTTAGTAAACTTTCTGTGGTCTCACTTGCAGAGATGGAGTATGGGGCTGGATGGCCCATGGGTCTAGACCCAGCAGGGCCACGTAGCTAATTATGGCTTCTCAAGCCCTACTTTTCATAGAGCAATTTTTGAAAAGTAGGGGAAGGCCATTTAGGCATGGATGTCGCTTGGGAGAGATTAGGAGGTCACTGTGTCTTGAGATCAAAGCTCTGCTCACTGCTAGAGCTTGAAAATGAATAAGTCTTTCCTGGAAAAGCCTATGGTCTAGGAAGAAGGCAGGTAAAATGACACCCTGACACGGTAAGTGCTGTAAAAGCAGAGGTTACCACTTCCTTGGTTGTTACTAAAAGCTTGAGGTAAATCATGGCACATGGAACCACCACTGGGGTCGTCTTTCTTTACTCCCTAAACGTCTTGGAACATCTCCTATATTGGGCATCCTTCTTACCCCTGTAATTTCCTTTCTGCTTACAGGTTGTGTATACGATTCCTGCCACTCTGACACTGCTTGTTGGACTTAACCCTCTCGTCACAGGTTTGAACCTTGAATTCTCAATGGTGATAGGGAACATCAGATTTCCTTTTAATAACGAGTCTGTCTGCCCAACCCCCACTAAAAAAACTGGAGCCCTCCATGTCTTTCTTCTCCCTTCTGATCCTAAGAGGAGGCGAATTCCAATCTAGATCATCCCCTTCCATCTTCAGGAAAACTTGATGTGGACGTGCCATATTAAGACAGGCTTTATGCAGTCGGTCCCAGCATCTCTGATGCTGATGTGGAACAGCAGTTAGGCCGTGTAGCCGGAGAGAGAGGGGCTTCAGTCACTGCGCTTATTTCTTAAGCCACTAAGCTAATGGAAAATCAGCAACAATCAAACTGCTAACTTTGTTTCCATATTCAGTGGGGATCAATGTCTCTTATGTATCTACTCTATACAAATCATTCTCGCAGTACTACTCTGGTTCATCATTTTCTGATTTTCAATTCATCCAAAATGAGTGAACTGCTATGTGTCAGATACCTGTGTATCTGAATTGCTACTGTTATATAGAAACTGTCTATAATGTCTGTAGCAAATCTCTGGATTTCTCATTAATACATATTGCCCTTTCTAGTCTCCCCGTGTACCTTCAGTGAAAGTGAAAATGAAGTCGCTCAGTAGTGTCCAGCTCTTTGTGACCCCATGGAATGTAGCCTGCCAGGCTCCTCCCTTTATGGGATTTTCTAGGCAAGAATACTGGAGTGGGTGGCCATTTCCTTCTCCAGGGGATCTTCCCAACCCAGGGATCGAACCTGGGTCTTCTGCATTGCAGGTAGATTCTTTACCGTCTGAGCTACCAGGGAATCCATCACAGTAACTCCCGCAATTTCCTGCACACTTTTATATATGTTTACTCTATCTAGACTATAGGCCCCTTAAAAGCAGAATCATGTCTAACTCATGCACCCAACACTTGTTGAGTCAGTGAATGGCTGTATAACACAGAGGCTTTATCATGTATTTGTTTCATAACTTATTCCTTGGATTCCTTACACATATATATCCCAAGTGAGAATACATATAAAACATTCACTTAAAATAGCTGGCTTGTATGGGCCACAGGTCACCAACCTCAGGCAGGGGCAAAACATAGCTGCTTCACCTTTTATGGCCCTAAAAATTCATTAAACCTAAGTTGGACAGTTTTATTCTATAAAAGTGTCTTATAGCAGAAAAAAATAATTTTTTTTTTACACTGTTTACTAACATTTTCTTATTAGTGGGGAATATCAGTCCTGCAGGTTATTCTTCACTTTCTTTAAATCAGCTTCTGCTAGTGGGGCTGGAAATTTCTCAGGGCCTTAGAATAAAGACGAATGATTCCCGCCCGGGTGGGGAAAACTCCGTCGTCCAGATGTACAGGCTCCTTGTACAGGCCCGTAGAACTCTGTTTACATCTTTAAGGTGTATCCATTAGGGCTCCGTTAGTTCCAAGCAAGGAAAAAATACTCAACTCAAACGGCCTATAAGCTGAAGCGAGATGTACTGGGGTCCTTTACTGAAAAGACTGGAGCGGTGCTGGCTTCAGGCGCCGGTGGTGGCTCAGAACTTAAACTTCTCTGCAATCTTAGTTGCACACCAGCGGCACTTCAGCCCTGGGCTCCACGTGGTGGCCCTGCCGCTCAAAGGTCACAGCTTCACCGTGCTAGGTCCAACAGAATCTAGAATCCACTTCCCTGATCGCAAAAGCTCAGGATGGAGCTGCTGCTCCTGATTGGTTATCTGTTCATCCTGAAACAAATCACTGTCACCAAAGGGATGGAATACATTGACCTTGTTAGTGTCCAGTCGTCTGGGACACCGGGACATGTGTGGGAGCATGTGGGAAGGGTGGTTCCCCAGAGAAAAGACGGGTCGTCAGCATCCGAATGGGAGACAACCAAAATAATACATGTCCACTTAAGTTTATAAATATCGTTTTCACTTGTTTTAACCTTCTAAGGACAAATCAACAACAGAAAAAACACCCAGCCTTTGCTGTATGCTTTCCCTGAAGGCAGATGAAAAGCCAATACAAAGAAATCTTGTTTCTCTGGGGCGTGGTTCCATGATTAACAGCACCAGGATATCTGTTTTTAGGTAACTTTATTTGGAAGAGTGTGTCTGCAGTTCACATATGCCTTTGTGTCCTGTGGGCTATCAGCTTGGCATACAACCTCTTGCTTCATAAAAAACAGAACCTCTTGCATGAGGAGGAAGGCAGGTGAGTGGGTGAGGAAGAACTGAGAAATCTGTGTCTTCACAACACCTTATCTTGGTGATTTAACTCCCCCAATACCTCGAGGGGCAGGGAAGATATCTCCTTTACAAGCTAAAGAAACTGAGGCAGTGATGGAGCTGGAGCCAGGATTTAAACCCAGCACTGCCTACCACACTCTGTGATCATTGCTACACATCACCTTATATTACCATCAGGCACTTGGACCTTGGCCCCCCTTGTGATGAGCAGTGATGCCATAGAGTGATGTTCAGTCCAGTCTAATGAGGTGAAAACTCCATCAGCATCCGGGTTCAGTCCTGGTGCAAGACAAACTCTTTACTTACAAGTGTGATTGGCCTCCTCCGGGGGACCTCTGCCAGCCTTGCCCTTGTACATCTCCTGTCCTCTGCACCCTGTCCCCATCACTGGCTCTTGTTTTATCACCTCTCCCACTGCTTCCCACCCCTCGCCCCCCCACCACCGGCTTTTATCACCTTTTCCTCTGCTTCCCCCCACCCTTGATTCCCTGGCCTCACAAAGAGGCCTTTCCTTTCCTTTCTGTCCCACTGCTAACATCTGCCAACACCCAGATTGAGAGTCCTGTAGATTAAGTCCCACTGGTTTTGTGCTGCTGTTACAGGCCCTAATCTTTGGAAACTAGATCAGGTTGGGGATGGGAATGCAGACCAGATGGTTTGAATCAACCTCCACCTACTTGAAGCCCACAAGATTCAGTGAAATCAAAGAGGGGTTTCCAAGTGGTGCTTGGCCAAATACGATTATCTTCTACTCTGTGTAGAAGATATGACCTTTTAACAAATATTTCTAGAAGCATATACCCACCCCCAAATCATTAGACTGACTCATTCGACAAATCATTCTTCTCCTCTAAGACATGACCTGATCTCCTACAGTGTGTACTTGAATTACTGATTTGAGCTCAACCTGCCTAACACTGACCCCTCTAAAACAATATGAAGAGAGTGCCTGATCAAATCTGGGATTATGATCTTGACTGTAGTATTCTTCCCCATGAAGTAAGTGATTTATCTGTGGTTTTGTTTTGGTGGTTTCTCTATTCATCTATAAATTGGGAAACAATCATGAAGTTCACATCTGCCTCATAAGATGAAATTTATTTTCATATAGGGCTTTAAAGGGTCTGACAAAAGTAATTTATGACTCATGGCCAGACTTGAAAGTATTTTGTAGATGCTTGTATCTTGGAGCAAGTCATCAGACAATCAGCAGAATCAAGTGTCAGGGAGAAAATGGAATGATATGCATCTAACAGCCTCTTCAGAAAAAATGAAATCTCTGCTATTTTTTAGGGAGCTGTTTGGTCTCGTGATCATCACAGCATGGCTGGGCCTGTGCCACAGCTCTTCAAAGTAAGTTTTCGACCCATCAGTTAAAATCAGATGTGCTCAAGTAGGTGAATGAGAATGTTGACACAAATATAAACAGGAATCTTTTGAGAGAAATCTTCCCTTTCTGTAGGGGAAGCTAAGAGTAGCTGGCTGTGTTTCACGATCACTCATACTTTTGTGAAAACGACAATACACAGTTTTCTGTGTCATCTCAGGGAGTTGCCTGTCTGAGAGGGTGTCCTTCAGGGAGAAAGTGATCTCAAAAGGGAGCTCGGAGATAGAGGAAAAGTGAGTAGCAAATAAAATATAAAACTGGAGGTATATATAAGTGCATATTAACTTTGTAAAACAGTAATAGAAAAATAAAAATACATGACAACTGAGCATCTAAGTTGGAAGGGGGAAAAAAATGGAGCTAAAGCAGTCTGCGGTCCTTGAATTACCTGGGAAGGGTAAAGTACTAACTTATATCAGGCTTTGATAAGTCAAGGATTCATGTGGTAATAATCTAACAGAAAACCTTAGATTATCAGAAAAATAGTTAAGAAAGATAATATTTTAAGAATCTTAGAAAAATAAGAGGAAACCACTAAGAGAAAAGCAGTACAGAGGGCAGGAAAGGAGAAGAGAAAGACACAGAACAGGTGGGGAAATAGGAAGCAGATGTTAAGATAGAGAATTACATTAAAATATATGAGAAATTACATTAAATGTAAACAGTCCAATAAAGATTCAAACATTTTCAAGATGGATAAAAAGATTAAAAACCGAACCAAACACTGCTGACAAAAGAGAACTCTTAAGTACACAGAATCAGAGAGATTGAAAGTCAAAAGATGGAAAAATCACAGTATACAAACAGCAACCAAATGAAAGCCTGTATAGACATTTCAATTTTTAAAAGTAGACTTTAAAATCAGCATTAGAGTAGAGGACTTTTTTTGGTAATGAAAAAATTTTTGTTTTTTTATTTTGAAATATCCAAACATGTTCGAAAGCAGAGAGACTAATATAATGAATCAGATGTACTCATCACCCATTTTCAACATTTATTATAGATCCAGCCTTATATCATCTATCACTATCCTGATTATTTTGAAATAAATCTCAAACATCATATTGTTTTATGTTTTATGTGTTTCAGTATGTATCTCTAAAAGGTAAGCACTTAAAAAATAACCACTCTACCACCATCACACACACAAAAATAAAACAGTAATTATTCAGTCTTGAGTTGTCCAGCCAATGTTTACATTTCCACAACTGTACGACAAATGCTTGTTCCTCTGTGCTCCATATTTCCTATAAACTGGTGGTAAGATCACAGGCTTAGACACAGGCTGGTCATTGTTGTTGCCTTCTTCTCTTCTCATCATCACCACCACCACCATCACCACCGCCAAGCAAGACCACTTCATGGGTGGTGGTATGTACTTCCATCAAAATGTACATCACACCTAGATGTTTCTCTGTAACGTTAGTATACAATCTTGGTGACCATTGCCTAAATCCACTAATTCGAGTTGCAGAATGCTGATACTCTAATTATATCATTTCTTTTCCTGGAAAACTTCTAAAACTTCTACTTATCAATTCTTTGACTACTCAGATACAAATCGTTAAGAGGAAAAAGAGTTGATTCTCTTAATTTCCCGTTTTTCAGAATAATGAGTTTTTCTTGCCTGGGCATCTTCCAAAAGCGACCAGTGAGTTTTGTTTTTTTTAATAGTACCATTATAAAGTCATAGATCTCAACATACTTGATGTTTTTTCAGTCCACGGCAGTTGCTTAAACTGTTCCATCTTTGATCAGTGGCACTTATTTACGTTGGCTCCAGAATTCTGTTTAACATGATCCTAGTAAACTTTTAGTTTTTTTGGTCTTAGTAAATTTTGATTGCTTCCTTGCTTTCTGGTATGACAAAATGTTCCATGCTAAGGTGTACATTTCATGCCACAGACCTGGAATCAACCATTTCCTCCAAAAGCCTTCATTATTTTTGGTAGCTAACAGTATTTAGAGGTCACATTCTGGGTATAAATGGTGCTCACTGCTACTGGGTTGAGTTCATTCTTTTTAGTGGTTAGAACTAGGAAATTCACATATATGTACATATGTGTATACACACACATATATATGTATCATGTCATAAATGTATGTGCACACATGAGTATATAAAATATATATAAAGTATCTATATGTATATATATATTTACATAGATACCTCAACATAACTCATCTGACTTATCCGACCATACAAACACAATCTCAGAATAACAATATAATTATGGAAAATAGGTACTTTGTGTTGTTGTTGTTAGGGAATATCTCTTTAAGGGATGTGCATTCAAATTACATGGAATAGTTACTCTATATGCTAATCTCACCAAGTGAATACATAGTTTATTTCATTTTGCTTTAAATTTCTAGGGATACTTTATTTAAAATATATTGTTTTATAATTACATAAAATATCTATATGGTTCTACATATAGATCTGCAAAACAGAGGACATTCAAAGGGCTCTAACTTCTCTATCCCCCAAACCTAACTTCCCCCTTTTCTCTATAGGTAAAACTTTTTTCTACTTTGTGGTTTATCCTTCCGTGCTTTCTTAATGGAGCAAATACATGCATTCACTGGTGTTCCTGCTTGTCTTAGATAAAGTGGAAGCACATTATACACAACTGAATTCTTCATTTTACCCTTACCACATCCTGGAGATCATTCTGTGGTATATGAAGACTTTCCTTATGTTGATATGTCCACAGTATATGCATCCAGCCCTCTACTGTTCAGACTGTATCCAATCGTTTGATATTAAAAACAGTACCAACAGAATGTATTGTCAAATTTCTGAAGTCTTACTAATTGGATAGTTGAGAAACGTATAGTAGCTTTCACCTGCATTTCTCTTATCAGGAGTAAACGTGAGCATATTTTCATATGATTAAGAGCCATTTGCAGTTCTTTTTCTATACCTGTTAGTTCATCTCTGAGAGATGCAGGTTTAACCAGTTTCTAAGGCAGTTGGTCATCTCTACTTTTAGAAGCTCTTTCGGGCTATTAACCCTCCGTCTGTGATATAAGATGAACATTCTTTTTTGCCTTTATTGTCCTTTTACTCTACTCATGCAAAGTATGCTTTGCCATGAAAAAATACTTTAATGTATCCAAATTGATCAATCCATTCCCTTACTGCTTCTGGATCTGGAGTCACAGGTAGGAAAACTTTCCGTCCTCTCAGGTTTTAAGTAACTTACCTAAGTTTTCTCCTAATACGTGTATGGTTTCATTTCTACATTAAAGTCTTTGACCTGTTTAGAATTTATCCTAGTATAATGGCAAAAAGAATGGATGCAGTATTATCTTCTTCCCCTTTGGCGCTCTGGTGATCTCAACACCACTTAGTAATAAAAGGCATATATAATTAACATAGCCTCAAAATAGATAAAATAAATACTGACAAGCCAAAAAAGAAAAACTGAAAAATTAACAATCATTTTTGGAGACTTTAATACACTTTTTTCAGTTACTAACAGAACAAGATTTAAAAAATCAAGAAAGATATAGAAGACTAGCTACACAATAAAAAAAATTGACCTAATGGACATGTATAGCACACTAGCACCAGGAAGGGCAGAATTCACATTCTTTTCAAGTAAACATTGAACATTTACAAAAAGACTTCATGTTGAGCATGAAATAAGTCCCAACAGATTTCAAGAACTGTAACATGGAGCATGTTCTCTGACCACAGTGCAGTTAAGCTAGAAATCATTAACAAAAATAATAATTACATAACCACTGTATGTTTGGAAATCAGGAAATATACTTCCAAAGAACATCTGGAAGAAATCACAATGAAAATTAGAAAATATTTTGAACTAAATGATAAAGAGAACACTACATATTAAAATTTGTGGGATGGTGGCTAAAAAGCATGCTTATGGGGTAATTTATAGCCTTAAATAGCTGTATTAGAAAAAAAAAAAAAGGCTGAAAAATCAATGAGCTAAGTTTCTAAAAAGTTAAGGATTCTCCAATTAAAGAATTAAGGAAAATAACAGTAAAATAAGCCCAAAGAAATAATGAGAAAATAAACACAAGAGCAGAAACCAATGAAATTTTAAAAAAAAATCAACATTTCATTCTCTGAAATGATGAATAATATTGATAAACCCTGGCAAGACTAAAAAGGTAAAAATAATTAGAGCAAGGAAAAGAAGGCACAAAACATCAATAATCAGGAATGAAAAAGAAAGTTATTACCCATGCAACAGACACTGCAAAAATCATAAGAGGAGATTATTAACAACTTTTTCCCAATAAATATCAAAATGTAGATGAAATGCACAAATTCACTGAAAAATACAATTTGTCAGAACTGACACAGCAAGAAATACTCAGAATGGTCTCATAACTGTTAAAGAAATTGAGTAGGTAACTTTTCCTAAAAGAAAACTCTAAATGGCATAATTGCAGAATTCTACCTAATATTTAAAGAAGAAATAATGCCAACCTTCAACAAACTTCTTTCAGAGAACAGAGAAAAAAGAAGGAATATTTTCCAGTTTATTTGTTGAGGGCAGAATAATCTGGATACCAAAACTTGACAAGAATGTTACTCCTACAACCCAAAAAAAGGAAAGAAAAAAAGAAATTATACAGTGATCTCATTCACAACCACAGACGGAAAAACCCTTAACAAATTAGCAAATCAAGTCCTGCAATTCACGACCCAACCACCAAGTTGGTTTTTTTTTCTAGGAATACAGTTAGCTTAACATTTGAAAACCAACCAATGTTTTTCACCAGATTAATAGAAAGAAAAATATATCTATACAAAAAGAACATTTGATAAAATCCAATAACCACTTATAATAAAAACTCATGGAAAACAGACTTACCCTGACAAAGGGTTGTTGTTTAGTCACTAAGTCGTGTCTGGCACTTTGTGAACCCATGGACTGTAGTCTGCCAGGCTCCTCTGTCCATGGAACTTCCCAGGCAAGAATATTGGAGTGGGTTGCCATTTCCTTCTCCAGGGGATCTTCTGGACCCAGGGATCAAACTCATGTCTCCTGCATTGCAGGCAGATTATTTAGCACTGAGCTCCCTGCCACTGCTGCCACTTCTCACCGTCGTTCTAGCTCTTGTCCTTGCCAGTACAATAAGGCAAGAAAAAGAAAGAAAAGGCCCAAGGATTGGAAGGGAAAAATTAAAATTTCCTTATTCACAGATGACATTAATTGCATATGTAGAAAAATTTTTTAAAAATCTAAAAAGTTCTTCAAATAGGTGAGTTTGGCATGATTGCTGGACACTATGTCAATTTACTAAAATCTTATTTTTAATCAGCAATAACAAAATGATAAAAAGTTACCATTTATAATATCAAAATATCAACACCCCAGGACTAAATATAGCAGCTGCTGCTGCTGCTAAGTCGCTTCAGTCATGTCCGACTCTGTGCGACTCCATAGACGGCAGCCCACCAGGCTCCCCCATCCCTGGGATTCTCCAGGCAAGAACACTGGAGTGGGTTGCCATTTCCTTCTCCAGTGCATGAAAGTGAAAAGTGAAAGTGAAGTCGCTCAGTCGTGTCCGACCCTCAGCAACCCCATGGACTGCAGCCTTCCAGGCTGCTCTGTCCGTGGGATTTTCCAGGCAAGAGTACTGGAGTGGGGTGCCATTGCCTCCTCCAAAATAAAGCAGAGATATGCGAAATTCCTACAAGCAAAACTATAAAACTATAAAACATTATGGGAGAAATGAAAGATCTCAATATTAAAATAAAGAACACCTAAATGATTCTTTGGCAGTGTATGATAAACCCATACTGGCAAAAGGATAAATGAATGAAAAAGAGAGTCTAGAAACAGTTCCATGTACATACAGACCCTTGACTGAGGACAACGGTAGCACTCTGGGGTAATCTTTTCAATAAATAGTGATGGACCAATTGAACATCAATATGGAAGGAGAAACAACCCCTACAACTTTCATAAAAATCTATTCCATGTAGATTACAGATCTAATGTAAAAATCAAAACGATGGAACTTTTAGAAAAGATAATTTAGGATCTTCAAAACCTTGAGAAAAAGTTTTCCTCAACAGGACACTAAAATCATTAGGTGAGGATCCATTTTAACATTGCTTAATCAATGATCTCAGTTCCTCACAACACATTATTAAGTGAGCGGGAAAAGCTATGTAGAATACATATTAAAAAAACAAGGATGTGTAGTACAAACATATAAAGAACTACAAGTAAGAATTATATTTCAATTTAAAAAATTAAAGACTGTACAAAAATGCAGTGATGTTGTATTAAATTCAGTCTTCATATTTGTTACCAAACCAAATCGTAATTTTCACTGGATTTTTGTTTCTGATCATTTTTGTGTGTCTGTAGGGCTCCAGGTGGTGGAAGAATTCAGCTGGCCATTGCTACCACGGTCGCTCTTCTCCCGTTTATCTCCTGGGTCTACATATATATAAACAAGGAGATGCGCTCTTCCTGGCCAGCTCATTGCAAGACGGTGATTTAAATGAAGAATCCTGTTCCTAAAATGAGAGTTCTTGATTTTGTATAAACATGGTTGTAACAAGCTGACTTCCTAGGAATTTATTTCAGTTGAGTTACTACTAGAGATGAATTTTTCTTTTTTTTTATCCTAAGAACTTTGTATGCCTGCCTACAACACAGGACTGGATGGGACTAGTAAGAGAAGGGTCTGACGTTGTTTTACCATAGTGTAGTAGCAAAGTTAAGAAAGAGGAATTCCAACTCTGTTTCATCACTATCCATGTAACTTGGACAAATATATAAATCTACTTTAATTCTTTGGAATTAAAGAATTCCAAAGATAATTGAAATTCTCTCTTGGATAATTCTTTATAAATACCAGCCCGCATACTTATTTATGTAACTGGGAAGATTAAAGTAGATAATATAAGAGCATTCCAAACATAAAGTCCTCTGCACAGGGTAACAGAGGGAAGCAGGGTTTGGATGATAGACAGGAGTTTAGGAGAGGGCTATGCCCTTGAACTAACACCATTAGACTGGATGGGTACCATGAATTAAATGAGGTGCCGTGAATTAAATGAGGACTTCAGGTGAACAAAGTGAACACCTATGTCTTGGAAAGAAAGGAAAGTTAGTTAAAGGAATTTGGGACCAAAAAGAAGCAGATAGGGAATATTAATTACCATGTGATTGAAAAGTAAGACCAAAATCTATACACATATCCTTAACGAATGTCAAAAGTAGCCCTGGAGAGATCATTTCAGAGCTGCACCATCTGGCAACCACAAGCCACGTGCTGTATTGAGCACCTGAAATGTACTTAAACTGAAGTTTTAATTTTTTGTTTTAATTTACAAACATCAATTATGACGAAACTGATACATGTATTTGGAACACTTGGTTTAAGCTTGTTTGGAACAACTGAAATATGTGAATCCACTTCTTCAACTGTAAATTTTGTACCTAAATACAGACCAAGTTTCCAATGAAAAGTTATTGTCCAAATGGATGGATTATAAGCATAAAACACACATGACGTTTTAAACTTAGTATAAAAAGTGTAAAATATTTTTATATTGATTACATGTTGAAATAACATTAGATGTATTGGAATAAACAGAATTATGAAAATTAATTTTATGTTTCTGTGTACTTTTAAAAATGTGACTGCTAAAATATTTCAAATTACCAAGGTGGCTCACATGTTGTTTCTGTTGGCCAGTGCTGTTTTAAAGCACCTGGATGCAACTCTTAGTTGATGGCATCAAATTCTGCAGTTTGATGATACGCAGGCATCAAACTCTCTGTAGTCAAGACAGTTTCCTGAGATTTAGGGAATATTTGGCTCAAAAAGTATTAGCACCAACTATATGTCAGGAGAGTGAAAAGAGTCTGGTAGTTTGTCTCTTTATATAAAGGATTTTAGTGTTCTAGTGTACATTTACGGTGCATATTTATGGTTTTTGTATATATAACTATTAGTCAAGAAATGAAGAAACAGACTCATTTTCAAATTCCATAAGGACCTACCCAGCCTCCAAGCAATGCTTGACACTGTGCAGAAAGCACATTATAGCCAAGTGTATAAAGTGAATAGAGGGCTTCAAACATAACCAGATCCAAATTCTTATGAATGTTACCTTACACCACAATATGTACTTCCCAGATGTGATTAAGGATCTTGAGATGGGGATCATCTGGGTGAGCCCTCAATGCCTTCACTGTTCTAAGAAGGGGGCAAGGGGAGACCTGGCCCCACAGACAGAAGAGAAAGGCACGTGGCAATAGAGCAGCAAGAGCCTGGAGAAGCCGCAAGGCTGGGCAGAGGGTGGGGCCGTGAGCCGAGGACAGCAAGCCACGCAGCTCTGGAGACCAGAACTGGCCAGGAAGCAGTCTCCCCCAGAGCCCTGGCCCTGACAACATGGTGCTCGCAGCCCAGTGAAGATGTTCTCACACTTATGACCTCTGGAACTGTCAGAGCACACACACACAGTTTATGCCACCGAGTCTGGGGAAGTTTGCCACAGCAGCCGGTGGAAACGCATATGCTGTACTCCACAGTGCCTTGGTACTCAGCAGGCACACAACGCTGACTAGCCCTGGCTTTTGCCGTCCCCTTCTTTAGGCCCTGAATCAAACTTTCTCTACACTCGGAACAGTCCTCATTTGCCACTGAGTAAATGTTTTTGCAAATAAGCCTCAGAATATATGACAACTCACTTAAACACGCCCCACTTGTCTATGAAGGGAGTCAGGGGTAAATTCATTTACCCACTGCAGTCTCACACAGCACCGGCTGGGGGCCCAGACAGGCAGGATGGCAGGCACAGTTGCACTGGCGCTCGGTCCTGCTTTGGCTGAAGTCACAGGAGGTGTGCAAGGAGGCCACACGTCTACCCGTGTGAACGGAGGAGCCATCTGTTCACCTGTGAGGCAACTGGTGATCTTTCTGGCTTACAAAAAAGGAGCATAAACCCATAAAAGTACAAATACGATGGGTACTATAAGCAAAAAGTGTCCACAGCTCATTCACACAGCTGGGTAAACGGAAAAAGTTTACCTGGGCTTATTTTACTTTTTTATTGTGAATTTTAAGTTACATGGCTAACAGTGAATGAATACATTCTCCTTGTAAAAAGTAAAAAACATCTCAGGTAAGGCTAAATAGTGTCTGTTTTGAGGATTATATCCACCTTCCCACCTCAGTCTCCTCCCTGGTTTACTCACGCTACTTTCATTCATCTTCTTTCCAATTTTCAGCATGGCATATATTTCCCAAAAATAACACTAGTATCTTATGAGCTAACACACACTGAAGCCATTTATGGCTATCTGTTATGCAAACAGAATCCTAAATAACGAGACTGAGGCTTGGGTAATGGGGGCAAACAAAGCCACAAAGCCAAGTCAGTCTCTTTCTATAAAAGTAAACAAATAAAATCAGACAAAAAATGGAAGGAAGGCTTATTACTTCCTGTAATTCATAATTCTGTCTGGAACTCTGCCCCTCCCTTCCAACATCATTTTGTCAGGATAGACGTGAACGGTGCCAAAGGCCTGGCTGTCTGGAGCTGTTTCGATAACCCCTTCTATGTTGACATGGTGCACACCATAAGGGTCCTCAGAGTAGCCGCCATCGTGAGTGTGGCCGGCGAAGAAGCACACCACACACTTGTGAGACCAAATGACTGCCAGGGCGTCTCTGTAATTCCAGGCCAGGCACACAGTGTCAGAGGCTTCAGGGTAAATGGGAAGATGGCCTGTTCAAGAGAAGAAGAGTTATGAACCAATCAAGAAATACCTCTTTCACAAAAAATAGGCTAGCAACGAGTACTCAGGAAAAAGAGAACGTGCACTGCTACTCATCCTGCAGTGAGAACAGAGGGACTCAACGTACGCAAAACACCAGACACTCTACAGCCACATCTCTGGAGCACAGAGAAGGGGGAGACGGTTCATACCCGGGGGGGAGCAGCCGCTGTACACGCAGAAATCCGAGATCTACGGCCTCAGGGTCTCAAGATGCACAAACACCAGGGCAGACGGAGGGCGACCTGGGCAGGGCGGTCAGCAAAGGCAGCCACCGGTCAGGCAGGTGCCATGCTGCAATCCAGCCTTGCCAACTTTCCTACGTGTATATGAGTGTTACACACAAAGAACGAGCTACTCATAAGTAACACAACAGTCTAGGGAGGCGCCCATGGATTATATGTCATTTGTTTAAATGCTCGATGTTTTATAAAGAACTGACTTGTGCCACTTTAAACACTTCGAGGAAGTCAAGATGGTCACGGCCATTGTACACGAGAAAACTAAGTTAGAGCAGAGAAGAGTCACGCTAGCTTCCCCGGGAGACAGAGGCAGAACTTCAGGTTCCTGATGCCAAGACACGTGTGAGGCCCCGTCACATGGCAGGTGCGGTTTCATGCCCAAGTATGGGCGCTATAGCTCACTGGTCTTTACTTCTTCCCAGTAAATCACTTTCCTTTTTTCTGTTACCATTTATTTTTATTCTGAATATTTTTATTCTGCTTAAAAAGTGTTAGTTGTTTTTCTTTTTTAAAAGGGAGGCAGTAACAGAGGCTTAGCACACAGACATACACAGACACACACACATCCCATCACCACCACCACTCTCCAAGCTGTGGTAAGGGCTGAGAGTCCAAGGAGGCCATGTGACTTTCTAGACCCAGTATTATGCTGGACACATCTATCAAGTCCCAGTGGTGTCTCACACGGTCAGTTGTTCGCTTCTTCTTGAAATACTTGGCTCCAGAACACCACCATGCCCCTTCTCTTCTCCCAACCTTGACGGCTTCTGATACTCGCCCTCCTTTATTGCATTCTCACTTCTCTGGGTCCTATCCGGGCTGCCTGAATGCTTGGTCCTCGAGATACACTACACTATCTACCCCTAACAGCATAGTGACCTCTTAGTAATTCATGATTTTATTTATTTATTTTAATTTACAATTTTAAATATCAGGTCTATTCTTTCAACTTCCACATTTAGATAGCCAGCCCAAACTTCGATTCCAAGTTTCTGACAAGTATGTCCACAATGCTCACTCAATCTCTCTCCTGATGTCTAAGAGGCATCTGACGCTTGAAAAATATTTTCAAACCTGAACTCCTGAATTCTTCACCCGAAACCCCTCCTACTGCCATGGTTCTATATCTCAGCTAATAGCAATGCCATCCTTCCAACTGAATGGCCAAAACCTGAGTAGGCCAAATACCACTGAGTAGCCAAAATCAAAGTGAAGAAACAAAATAAAATGTCTATTAGCCATTTTAAACTTTGCTAAAGAAAACCCAAGGCACTCAGTTATTACAGGTTTGTTTACCTGGCCTCTGAGCTGAGAGCAAAATGGAAGAAACCTATCAGAAGCTAATGCAGACAGGTGCGCTGAGAGAAGCGCAGAGAAACGGGAATACAGAAGGAGAGATGACAAAGGGGGCTGTCTCAGGAGCTGCACGCGGGAGCTACGCGGTTCAATCTCTGCGTTCAAAGACATCAGAGTATTCAGTACAGGTATGTTTTGTACATTCAGTACAGGTAAAATTAACAGGTACATTTTGGCAGTAAAAACCAAGAAGCAGAGACAAGAAGTATCCTATTCTGGAGACCACTTATCACAGAGCCAAACAGTGTCACACCAGAGCTATCACCCCTGAGGGCACCTTATTTAATGTTATTTAATTTTCCAAGCCTTAATGACATTTGATATTCTAGAAAAACTTTATTCTGAATAAAATTTAAGAATAAAACACCATCTCATGCACCATCTTATCACATCAGTGAAAGACAGAAATAAAAACTGATTTACAGAAATGTAATTTATTTTTTGGCTGCCCCACGCGGCGTGCAGAATTTTAGTTCCCCAACTAGGGGTCACAGAACCCAGGCCTCAGTAGTGAAAAGCGCTAAGTCCTAACCATTGAACCACCAGGGAATTCCTTGGATATAATTTTATATTACGGGCTATCTGAAAAGCTTGTCACTTTCAAAAGGACTTCATGTTCATAATTTCATTTGATACAACGTAAGAAAACTGCAGTGTGTACACTGAGCATTTGTCCAGAGTCACATGGATCACAGGAACAAGAGCCAGAAAGGCATGTCATCCCCGTGCCCTAGTCCAATCTTCAGGCCACATCAATTTTAGACAGCAGAACTAACCTCAGCCCCCACACCACGTACACCAGACATACCGCAACCCACATGCAGTTCATGTGTGTGTGTGCATAAGCACCCACAAACATCGACATCTGAGTGTACTTTAAGCACCTCCAGGTTCCTATGATCTCTGATGGCAGTATGCCGTGAAAAATGACTCTAAGTGAAAACCACACACTTATTTCCTTGCAACCGCACGGAGGATTTACAGTCCTGCCAGACGGTCCTCTCACACTGACCTCCTGGGACTCCAGCGTCGCTTCCAGTGGGCAGCAGAGGCCACTGCACCCACAGTAGGACTCCTGAGGCTGAGATGTGGGCCGGGGCCTGACTGGAGTTTTCCACTTACACACACTGGTACACAAATTGATCCTGTCTGGGGAAATTCTACTTTGAAACCTAAAAGGCCAAATCACAATCTCTAATATATGTTTTTCTCCTTTTTATTTTACAATTCTTAAACATTAATTTTATATTGATTGTTTCTCAACAGTTTTAAAGTTAGCTTTTATTTTATAAAAAAGAGACATCTCTATATTAAATACTGTTACTATGCTTTAACTAAACCCATTCTCTAAATGCTAGAGTAACGGAATCATTTAAATACTTACTCACAATCACCACCTTCTCTTGGTTTCTGTCCGAGAATGTAAGAACTTCGTTCAGCCAGTTCAGCTGTTCTTGGCTAAATCCACCATTAAACTGGACAAACTGGGGCTCACGAAGTCCTGAAACAAATCCAGTCATTTACACCCGTCAAATGTCAACACTTCTCTCACTTGGGCATCCAAACTTAGCTACCATGGGGGAGACTCGTGCTTTTTTCTTCAGGAATACTGGCAGCAGTTGACTTAAAATAGGGAACTAAAAGAATTTAGAGCAACGTAAATCATGCTGTGTCTTACTCCTGATCTCAATACTCCTCTGCTTACCTCCCTTGCTCCCCGTTACACAGAATACAAAATAGACTGTTTTCATGTCCACTGAGTCACTATAAAGTCACTTGCACCCCCAGACCCTTGCACATTCTTCACTAACAAGGTCTCACTCTGCTTTGCATCTCTGTGTTTGTTTGTCTTCAACACTGTGCACCACCCACTTTTCCAAAGGATGATGACTCCTTCTCACTCAGGTTTCAGCTGAAATGCTTTTCTCCTTAGAGAAGCTATTTCTGGCCAACTAACTACAATGGTACCTCTAGTCCTTTTCTGTAATATTATACTATATTTTCTCGGTGGCATTTATCACTTCTCTTTCATTTATTATCTGTCCTGCACACCTTCTTCTCTTGCTTCCTCCACTCTGTCCACAAAAAAGTGGTGCTGTCAATACTGCCTATAGCTCTGAATCGGTGCCCTAGTGAAAGCGCCTGGCCAGAATATTAGGCCCTCAGACATCTGCTACATAAATGAATCTTGAACCAACTGCCACCACTCCATGTGCCTTGAGGTGAATGAGAAATCCTGACCCTGAACAACAGGACAGTATACTTTTACCTTAATCGTCCATCTTCCTGCTGAATAAAAGGTAGCTGAAGAATTTAAAGACAATGTATAAGATTCTCAGCTCAAAGGAATAATTCACCTTGAGGACTATTCAGTTCCGTATTTGGGTTGTGCTCCCTCAGTATCTTCAGACACTGCTGGTATTTTGGAGAAGACTGATCCACGCCCAAGACACTCATGTCATAAGCATCGAGTAAAATGAAGCGGAATTTAGGGAATGGTACAAAATGATACGCGTAATAATCCTCCGAGGGCACAGTCTCAGGATGGTGGGCAATCTGGTCTTCCAGGAACTTTGTGTTAAGTTTGGAGTTTGTTAAATAGTCTCTGCTGAAATTATAGAATTCGTGGTTTCCCCACGTGTGATGAACAGGGACTTTCAGCATTTGGAATGTGTTCATGACGCGCTCCAGTGACCTTTCTGATGCTTTGTACTGAGCATTGTATCCATCGATGATGTCTCCAAGCTGAAGCACACAACGGGGAGGGCTGCTTTCTTGATTCCAGTGTTCGATAGCACCCTGTAAGTGAAGAAGACTGTGTCTGTAGTACCTCCGTCTGTTTCCCTGGAAATTATAGCCATCTTCCAAATCAGCATATTGAATATCTGCTATCACTCCAAAGGAGAAGAGACGTTCTGAGCTCTCACTGAGGGGTTCAGGTTCGGGCTTATAATCCATAACCTCCAAATAGCTTTCTAAATGAAGAAGATGAAAAAGGTTAACTATGTTATAAATGTCTTAATTTCCTACTGGACTGAAGAAAATGGTAAGATGAATATTAAACTTAATGGTCAATCCACTAGGTAGCTAGATAGAAAAAAGTGCATGGGCTTTAAAGACTGTTGGTTTAAGTCCAAATTATCAAATCCTCAAAATGCTTCTGCTTCCTCACCTGTAAAATAGATAACCTCTATTCTGCAGAAGAACAGCAATTAACAAAAGGGTATTAACATATTAATGAACAGGCATTCTAGTTCCTGTGAAATCAAATTCAAGTCTGGTATAATTTGTAATTTTTAATACACTAATTTTAAACACACACACATGCCCTTCTTCCACAGACACCAAATATTCTATCAAAAGCTCAGGACACCTACTTTCAGTCAGGAACTGTTTTAGAACTTACTATTTAACATCGTAAATTTAATAGGAAGAAGTTGTATAAAAATACTTTAGTAAACAAACACAGGAACAAGCTATTAGAAGAATCGCTCTGGCAAATAAGAGTTAACAGACCAGCTGAAAAAACATTGAATTCAATTTTAATGTATCTGACGGCTGTCTGATCAGTTAACCTACAACTGAGCAAAGAGGTGAACAACCTTTTATATGCTCACTGCCTGAATAAGCAAGGAACTTTTGTGTCTTTTTGTCGATTTGACAAAAACAGAGACATGGAGGGGGGCAGACCTTAACCACAGGCAAGTTCAAGACAGAAAAATTTGTTCAATTAAAAACGATTTGATGTGCTAAGTAAATATTTACTTCCAGCATATATTCTAGAGAATTCCAGCATAATTCAGGAATCAAGAAACATGGGTAATAGCAGACCACCAACTTCCTGGTTAGCGAGCAGAGGTGCACACTAGCTAAAGATGCCAGTTCATAGACAAGATCATGTCCAGGGGTCACCATAGCCAGATGCTTCTGCTCAGTAGAAACCTTGGGGAAAAGAAAATCCCCCGCAGGAGTGGGATCCAAAGTTAAGGAAGTTAGAAGGCTGATTTCTCCTGGGTTTTTTTCCTATATTTTGCAAATCCACCTCAGAGATGGAGAAGGGTAAGATTAAGACAGCAGATGTTGAAGCAAAGGCAAGACAGAATGAACGCGAGTTAAATTTTCGCAAGGAATGAAAAATAAACCTGTGAGTGCTCTCCCCCTCATTAGTGTCAGTCGCTCAGTCATATCTGACTCTTTGTGACCCCATGGACTGTAGCCCACCAGGCTCCTCTGTCCATGGGATTCTCCAGGCAAGAGTACTGGAGATGTCCAGGGGATCTTCCCAACACAGGGATCCAACCCCAGTCTCCTGCATAGCTGGCAGATTCTTTACCGTCTGAGCTACCAAAGAAGACACCCCTCATTAGTAGTGGGCTTAAATAAACGTAGGCTTGCATCAATCACAGAGCCCAGGGGGACCAAGTCCAGGGCTGGGATATAACACAGAACAAACACTGCTCCGTACAGTGCCGTTATTTGTAGTTCGGTTCCTTATAACTTGGGAATATAAATTCCAGGGAGTTCGGCCATACTTGACTAGTCCTTGTCACCCTGCACTACTCAAACATCCTAATCATTTTTTTTTTTTCTCTTTAAAGTCAAGCAGTATTTCAAGTGCAATGGGTGCAAAGCGGTCAACGACCGGCCTCCTGGCTGGGCTGGCCGAGGGCGTTTTCTCTTTTCCAAGGCTGGAGGCGCCGGGGGAGGAGCAGCTGCTGCGGGCGCCGAAGCCTGGGGTCCCTGAGCTGTACTCAGGCCTCTCGGCCCAGGACCCGCCGCGAAGCCCAGCCCCGGAGGCTGCCCCCTCCTCCGGCACCTGCCCCATCCCGCGAGCCCGGCCGTCTACCTGGTCGGACCGGCCCGCGAAACCCCCGCCCAGCCCGGTCCGCCCCGCCTCTGGCCGCGAGGAACCACCTACCGCGCGCCAGCTCCTCGGCGAAATGCTCCCTGGCTACCGGATGGGCTACCGCGTCACCATCGAGCGCAGCGGAAAGAGCGGCTCTCCCTCACTTCCGGAGGCGGCGGAAACGGCGCCGGAAGTCGAGGGGCGGGTCAAAGGAGGCGCGGTCTCTCGAGCTCATGGCGGGGCTGTTGCTCGTGCCCGGCTGGATAATGCGGCTTCCGGGCCGCCAAGTTTGGCGTCTCTTGCCTCGCGGTTTCGGGGTTTGCGGCTCAAGGAAGGAGACTGCTAGCGTCTTGCTAGGGCGGCTCTGCGCGAGGCCAGAGGAGGCATGGCGGGCCTCGGGGTTCGCTGCCTGCTGCCTGGGGAGCCGCCCCCTCAGCACTGCAATGCCGCCCCCGCCCGGGTCGTCAGGACCCGAGCGAAAGGGCAGCGGAGACCCCATGCGCCCCTCGAAGCCCGGGGTGAGTACATACCAGAGCCTTGCCTTTGCTAGTCTCGGCTGTCGGTCAGCCCTGCGCCCTTCCCATACCACTTGGTCATGACCTCAGAATCCACGCTACCTGGCTTCAGGTTGACCTCCACTCAGCCTGCTCACCTGAGTCACAGATTCTCACCCCGCGTTCCCCTCCGTTTTGCACGTACCCTCGTCATTAAAGGGGCTTCCCTTGTGGCTCAGCTGGTAAAGAATCCCACCTGATAAAGAATCCGCCTGCAATGCGGGAGATCTGGGTTCGATCCTGGGTTGGGAAGATCCCCTGGAGAAGGGAAAGGCTACCCACTCCAGTATTCTGGCCTGCAGAATTCCATGGACTGTATAGTCCATGGGGTCGCAAAGAGTCGGACACGACTGAGCGACTTTCACTTCCAACATTAAAGAAAGATACCGGACTTGGATTTTAGTTAGCTATTGCGCGAAGAAAATAAGTTTCAGGTTTTTTCAGGGGTTCTCAACCGTAAGTTTGCCATAATTAAAGAGTTAACGTTTTTATAATTTGTCACTCGACTCTCCCTTAAGAGGCTTGGTGTGTTGTATGCTGATACTGAGCAAATGTGCGTCATGGTTGCGTGCTGGGTATGCCTTTTTCCCTTTGGTTTTTCCAGGATTCTAGGACCCCAAAGGAACTTAGGAGCCACTAGGCTGTAGTGATAAGTCAGAGAAGTGGTTATTGGAGCTGGAGGAAGATTAATGAGTTATTTTACTTATCGCGGGACTTGGAAGAAAGTACAAAGAAATAACGATGCCATTTGCAAGAAGTTCCACTTTTAAGTCTCTTCTACTTTGGCTTTGTTACTTCTGGAAACCAGATTTAGGTTCACCTCCCAGATTTATTTGGTTTATTTCTCAGTATCTGCACAAGCAGGTGATTAACTGATTTTTAAATCAGCAGTTGGGATCTCAGTCACACGGGGTAACACTCATGGTGCTTGAACCTTGGATGCTTTTTTCAGGTGAACAGAAATTGATTTAGGGAACGTTCCCTTGGAAAGAAGTGCCTTAGTAATTGTGTTAGGAGCTCAGATGCAACTGTGTTTTTTCATCCCAAGGTACTGTGAAACATCCTGTCTGTTTAACAAGATTGAGGCCTCTGTGTATGTATTTTAGAAACTACTGCAATAAATTTAGTGTAATTAAATGAAGTTTACTAATACTTTTAATTTTGAAATCTCTGCCCTAGTAGCCTGTTTCCTGGAAGTCTTTAGCCATCACATTTGCTATTGGAGGAGCTTTATTGGCTGGAATGAAGTACTTCAAGAAAGAGAAGACGGAGAGTAAGTAGATGCCATCCAGTGAGCTCTTACTATAACCCTTCCTGGCTATGGACTAGCATCTTGGTGGTGGTGGTGTTAAGCTTTGTATCTTGAAATAATTTTATGTTTATGGTAGAGTTGTAAAAATGACAGAGTTCCCACGTATCTTTCACGTTATCCTCAGCTAATGTTAACATCTTGTATAACCGTGGCTATTCACTATACTACAAACTTTATTTGGGTTTCATCCGTTTTCCCACTGTCCTCTCTGTTCAGGGCACACTGTCCAGCTGTGTGGAAAGACTTACGGTGGACAGATTAGGATGCAGATGGTAAGAAGTCCAGAGGGTACAAAGATGACTAAGGTGCAGTCCAGCCATCGAGGCGTGCATTGAGTGAAGCAGACACAGAAGCAAAGGACTTCACTCGATGAGGTTCTGCCCAGCCAGGGGACGTTATGAGAACCTGGGATGGATTAACTCTTGGAGTTTAGAAATTGTTTACAAGAACTTTATATTTTAGTGAGTATTTCAGGACTTTTAAGGTTTGTTTTAGAAGTTTCTAGGAAATCCCTAAAGTATCACTCTGTTTTGATTCTTTAGAGAGTCTCTTTTGAAGCCATTATACAAAGGATAATGTTTATATCTGGGAGTGAGAATATGTAGGCTTTAGAACCTTAGGAATATTAGCACCATACTGATACACAGATATATTTCTTTCATGTAGCAAGCAGTGTTTTACTAATTACAATTTTCATATTTTACTATGCACTTAAGTTGCTTCAGTTTCAAAATGAAACAAACTTGACAAACTAGGAAAGTAATAGTAGAGACAGTTCTAGAAAACCCAAGCTTCTTTTGACTTTAGTTTGGAATTTTCACCTTCTGTTAATAGTCTTGTTTTGTAAAAACTTGTATTATGAAACAGTATTAAAAGTGAGAGTATTTTTGAGATGATGCTGACATGGTCATTTCCAAATACTTTATTGTGTATTTTCTACAAACAAGGACATTCTTCAACGTGACCACAATACAGTCAACAAAATCAGAAAATTACTGCTGTTCAGTCTTCAGATCTTGTTCAAGTTTTGCAAATGATACCCTCCTTTTATTTTTTAAAAATCTTTTGGCCGTTCCTCATAGGATCTTTGTTCCCCTACTAGGGATTGAACCCTCACTCCCTGTAGTGGAAGCGCACAGTCTTAACCTTTGGACTGCCAGGGAAGTCACAACTGTTGCCCTCCTTTTACAGCAGAAAGATCCAGTGTTGAACCACACCTCATAGCTAGTTCTCTCTTTGTTCTCCTTCAGTCTCTAACAGTTTTGCAGCCTTTACCTGACTGTCATGACCTTGACAGCTTGGAAGATTACAGGCCAGTTATTTTTCAGACTGTCCCTTAGTTTGGGTTTTTCTGGTATTTCTCCTGATTAGATTGAGGATGCTGTGTTCTTGTTGCATTTAATCAGGTATCACATGATTTCAATTTGTCCCATTACTGATAAAGTTCAGTCTGATCACTTGATTAAGGTGGTGTCTGTCACTCTTCTCTACTGAAGGTGTAATTGTGTGTTTTGTGATGTCCATTTATGTATGTAAATATGCTGTATTTATGCATGTAAATATTCTGTTCTCCATCAGATTCATTTCATGTATTTATGTCAGTGTGGGCTTTAGTTTGACGCTCCCATTGTCCCAGATTGGTCAATGGGAGTTCCTGCGAACAGACTGTTGTTTCCTTCCAACAGTCCTCCAATATTCTTTTGAGTTCATCCTTAATTCTAGTGTGGTAGAATGTTCTGGGATCGTGTACTTTCTCTGCTTAACCCTGGTACCAGCCATTTCTCTAAAGAGCCTCATTTCCCTTTAGTGGAAGATGATGATATTTGGAAGTCAGGATATGAGCTCATTGCTGTTGGGGTGTGTCCACTCCTGCGTCCTTTTAGTGGACAGAGCTAGGAAAGAGATATACATGTTTATAGCTATATTTACTTCTGTATCTATATGTATTGAAACCGAGAGTTCATATGCTACCTCCCATTTCTTTCCAACATTTCAAGGTTTGTTCTGCTGTCTGTTTCCATCGTCCTAACTCCTTTTCCATTTGTTTTAACTCTTACATTTAACATATTTACTTATTTGATCAGGCTCCTGTATGTAACTAAGGTCACATTGCTTCTGTCCTCTCCCCATGCAGCTGCCCTCCTGCCCTCTCAGGCTCCAACATCACTGCCAGGCCCCCACCTCTCCCACTTGGTCTCAGACATTCTGTTCTGCTGTGACCCTCCTCCACCCCATCATGGCCACACCTAATGGCTAAGGATTGAATTGTTCTGAAAGAGGAAGAAAATTTTTTTTACTGCCTTTTTTTTTATAGTCCTTATTATGTACAATAGCATTTCATTTCATTTTATTTTATGCTTATTTCTCTTAAAATATATATTTTTAAGCTTCTTGGAAACAGGCTCTTTCTTCCACATTTTATGCCCACAGTCATTAATATAGGGTGAACCATAGATCAGGCATTTGAGTGCCTGTGGTTAGATTGACTTTTTTTCCCTCTCCTTCTGTTTGTGTTTTTTTAAGAACTGGAGAAGGAACGGCAGCGGAGCATTGGAAAGCCTTTACTTGGGGGCCCATTTTCCCTCACAACTCATACTGGCGAGCCCAAAACTGATAAGGACTACCTGGGTCAATGGGTATTGATTTATTTTGGTTTTACTCATTGTCCTGATATCTGTCCAGAAGAACTAGAAAAAATGATTCAAGTCGTGGATGAAATAGGTAAGAAAGCTGTCTCATTCTGTAAAAAGTACATGTTTACTTGATACCCTTAAAGTTACTATGTTTTTCATATTCTTATGTTACTGATAGGTGGAGGGTTGTAATTATTCAGTTTGTGAGAACATAATAATCTCAGTGTTAGACTTGTTAGTTGCTGTGATTCCTGTGACCTTATTCTCCACCAAAGAGGAAGTTTGTTTTGATGCTAAACGTTAGATTGCTTAAAAATGTCGGTGTGGTCTGGGTCTCCCTTAACTCTGCCTTGTGTCCTCTGGTTTTTGTAGCCTTTCATCACAGACCGTGCCATTGTCTTTACCCCGGTGACTGCTGGTTAGACTAGGAAATGAATTGTTCCAGGATATTCAGACCTTATTAATAGTTTCCTGGCACTTGAGAAATGGTTGTGGGGGGAGTTGGGGGCGGGAATCCTACAAACACTGGATTGGATTAGAAGTCAGGATGTCCATACGATGTGATTCTGAGTAACAGCATGTCCGCACTGGTGCGGGTGTTTACTAGGATTTGTATCTGATTGCACCACAGACGTGTGTGTACCTGCACTTCCTGAGGCTCATCTCCCCTCCCCTGTTGGTGTTAGCTGTCCCTTTGTGTTGCCTGACCGCCTTGCTGTGCTGCACAATGCTGTGACTGCTACTTGTCTTCTCCCTTAGAACGTAAATAATGACTAACGAGAACTTTATTTCAGACAGAATTCCAACTCTGCCAAATTTAACTCCACTTTTCATCACTATTGACCCAGAGAGGGACACAAAAGAAGCCATCGCCAATTATGTAAAAGGTATTTTTTATTTCCCACACTTCATGTCTGTTTAGTGGTTAGAGCTTTTGAAAGATCAGCTCACTCGAACCTTGCAGTGCCTTATGAGATACAGGACAG
The DNA here is from genome assembly GCF_023091745.1 of Budorcas taxicolor. Lineage (NCBI taxonomy): Eukaryota > Metazoa > Chordata > Mammalia > Artiodactyla > Bovidae > Budorcas > Budorcas taxicolor. Next base: position 29,458,531 of record NC_068928.1, on the reverse strand, counting down.
GTGGTACCATCACTCGTTGTACAGGTGAATAGAAAGTGGCTCAGAACTGTGACTCTGGCTGGTAAGTAAATTATTTTGTCACAGGGGAAGGGTTGAACTTAGCCTTCATATATCAAAAAGGAAAGAGAGAGCCTTGAGTTGAGAGACCGTAATTGCTTCTGAGCAATTCATCTGGAGCCTCTTGATGAAATGAAAGAAGAGAGTGAAAAAGTTGGCTTAAAATTCAACATTCAGAAAACTAAGATCATGGCATCTGGTCCCATCACTTCATGGCAAATAGATGGGGAAACAATGGAAACAGTGACAGACTTTATTTTCTTGGCTTCCAAAATCACTGCACATGGTGACTGCAGCCATGAAATTAAGACACTTACTCCTTGCAAGAAAAGTTGTGACCAGCCTAGACTGCGTATTAAAAAGCCGAGACATTACTTTGGCAACAAATGTCCATCTAGTCAAAGCTATGGTTTTTCCAGTAGTCATGTATGGATGTGAGAGTTGGACTATAAAGAAAGCTGAGTGCTGAAGAATTGATGCTTTTGAACTGTGGTGTTGGAGAAGACTCTTGACAGTCCCTTGGACAGCAAGGAGATCCAACCAGTCAATCCTAAAGGAAATCAGTCCTGAATATTCATTGGAAGGACTGATGCTGAAGTTGAAACTCCAATACTTTGGCCACCTGATGCGAAGAACTGACTCATTGGAAAAGACCCTGATGCTAGGAAAGATTGAAGGCAGGAAGAGAAAGGGATTGCAGAGGATGAGATGGTTGGAAGGCATCACTGACTCGATGGACATAAATTTGAGTGAACTCTGGGAGTTGGTGATGGACAGGAAAGCCTGGTGTGCTGTAGTCCATAGGGTCGCGAAGAGTCGGACATGACTGAGCTATTGAACTGAACTGAAGTTCAGTTGCTTTGATTCCAGCTCAGAACCTCATTCTCCATTTTGTAAAATTAGGGCAAACATGCATTCTTGGAGTATGTTCATTGGGAGATTAAAGAAAAATAACTAAATATAAACCCATTTTTGAACTCAGTGCATATTTTACAAATCTAAAGTATAAATGATAAACACATAGCTGTTTTAAGGAAGAATTTCAGTTCAAACATCTCAACTTGTACTTAAAGCCTATTAGAAGGTACTTTTAAAGGCTGGAAATTATGGTAGATTTAAGGGTGAAAATTTAGATTCTTATGAGTTTGGGTAATTTCTCTGAATTCAAATTTTTTCAGCTAAAAAAAGTGATGAGAACACAGTATTGTAAATCTGCCGTAATTAAATATAATTCAAGTGAGAAAATATGTAAAAGGAAAGAAGAGAATGACTTGTTAAAATTTGTGTGATTAAACACTGGAAGCAAAAAAATAATAATGAGTAAAAATCTGATCAGACAGGTTTTGTGGTTATACTAGTGTGTGGAACATGGGTGCTTAAAAATCAGGAATTTCGATTTTAATTATGGTGAAATTGATTTAAGCTATTGGTCAGAAGGACTAATGAATTGTTTTCTAATTACTTTTATTATATGACACCTAATACATATCCTTGAGAACTTTGAGTCATTTTCAGATGTGTTTTATGAAAGACCTGCTGTATGTTTTGTTATTTAACACATGTAATGAGAGATGGTTGATATATAAAAAGAGTACTTAAAGTACAGCATGCTGCTGCTGCTGCTAAGTCGCTTCAGTCGTGTCCAACTCTGTGTGACCCCATAGACGGCAGCCCACCAGGCTTCCCTGTCCCTGGGATTCTCCAGGCAAGAACACTGGAGTGGGTTGCCATTTCCTTCTCCAGTGCATGAAAAGTGAAAGTGAAGTCGCTCAGTAATGTCTGACTCTTAGCAACCCCATGGACTGCAGCCTACCAGGCTCTTCCATCCGTGGGATTTTCCAGGCAAGAGTACTGGAGTGGGGTGCCATTGCCTTCTCTGAAAGTACAGCATAGTGTGTTCCTTTTGACACATGGAACTCGGGACATCATCACCACAGTCCGAGTGAACGTATCCATCATCCCCGTCAGCTTCCATGTGTCCTTGCTGTTGATGTCTCTCCCCTGCACCTACCTTCTATCTCCAGGCAGCCACTTATCTGCTTTCTGTCGATACAGATTAGTTTTCTAATCAGATTTATAAGTTTATGTAAATGGGATTATACAGTATATGCTGTTTTTTTTTTAATGACTTCCTTCAGTATAATTATGTTGAGATTCATCCATGTTGGCTCAGACAGCAAAGAGCCAGCCTGCAGTGCAGGAGACCTGGGTTCGATCCCTGAATCAGGAAGATCCCCTGAAGAAGAAAATGGCAACCCACTCCAGTATTCTTGCTGGAAAATCCCATGGATGGAGGGGCCTGGTGGGCTACACCCCATGGGGTCACAAAGAGTCAGACATTACTGAGCGACTGACACACATACACAGACACACACCTTCAGTATAATTGTGTTGGGATTCATCCATGTTATGGTGTGCATCAATAGTTTATTCATTGTTATTGTTCAGTAGTATCCCATTGATGCACACTGGAGTTATTTCCAGTCTCTGATCCTTACAAATAAAGCTGTTGAGAGCACTCGTGTGCACCTCTTTGTGTGGGCGCATGCCTTCATTGCCCTTGAGTAAATACCTCGGAGTGGAGTGGCTAGGTCAAGTAATAGGTGAGTGCTTAACTTTTTAAGAAGCTGGCAGACTTTTTCCCAAAGTGGTTGTGCATTTTTACACTCCCACTGGCACCATATGAGAGCTCCAGCTCCTCCACACCCTTTCCCCACTTGGTAGGGTCAGTCTTTTTAATTTTAGCTGCTTCAGTAGGTGTTCTGGTGGTGTCTCATTGTGGTTTTAATAATGCATTTCCCTTAATAACTTTTAATATTAAGCATCTTTTCATGCTGTTGCTTGCCATCTATATATCTTTGGTAAAGTGTCTCCACATCTCTTTTTCATTTTTATGGAGCTGTTTGTTTTATTTTACTTAAGTATTTGCTTATTATTTATATTCCTGATTAAAGTCTTTTATTAGGTGCATGATTTGCTGATATTTCCTTTTAGCCTGTGGCTTGTCATGTCAGCCGTGTATTTTGAAGAGCAGTTTCCATTTTGGAGGGCTTCCCTTGTGAGTCAGCTGGTAAAGAATCTGCCTGCAGTGCAAGAGACCTGGGTTCGGTCCTTGGGTTGGGAAGATCCCCTGGAGAAGGGAAAGGCTACCCACTCCAGTATTCTGGCCTGGAGAATTCCATGGACTGTATATTCATAAACCCAACTGAGTGACTTTAACTTTTCACTTCATACTTCCATTTTGGAGAAGTTCCATCTATTAGTTTGTTCTTTTATATTAATGGATAATTTTTTTGGTTTCATCTGTGAGAAATACTTGTCTAACCCAAGGTTACAAAGGATTATTTTCTTACTGAAGTTTTAGAATTTTTATTATAAGCAAAATTTATATCCACAGCTTACAGGTTTGTCAGAAATTGGAGCAATAGCATTGTTATTTTTTAAAAGCAGGTGTAACTCATTGGGTAATAAATGATCTCAAATTTAAATATGATGATAAAAATGATCTCAAATTTAAAAGTCATACTGACTTTTACTTACCATCACATACTAACCAAACTTAGGTATCCCCAAATGAGTAGATGTTTGAGTTGCTGTACCTAATGGAAATACCAAGACCCTATGGTAATATTCTTCATTAGTCAGTACAGTGGTTGATGATGATACCATTTCTAGTTGCATTTGGGGAGAATTCTAAGTATTTAAATTGATATTTAGAAAATTACTGGAGTTTCAGCAATTGTTTTAAAAGGTTTGGATGTGCAGCTAGTTCAGGCTTCACTTAGCTTCTCTTCATTTACTCAGAGGATGGGGAAGTAAGACAGACCACCTTGCTTTTTTAGTTTCTGAGCAGTTTTTCAGTTTAGAATGAGTTAGACCAGAGGATGATAATGAGCTTCTCCCTTTGAAAGAAAGTGCTGCTGTTAAATGCTGGACTCAGCTCAATGGTCAGATGAATCCAAGTGTTGTAAGTGACTTCCCCAGCTTACTTACGCAAATTCCAAAAACTTAATCGCAAATGCATGCTGTGAGATTATGTGCTGGAAAATGAGGCACAGTTATTTTGACTTGGCATGAACTAATCATCAGCCAAGTTTTTTCTCATGATGCAATGGAAAACTGTCATGCTTAATTCATAAGAATATCTTTAAATTCCAGCATATCTCAGAACTTTACCTAAATGTTTAAAAACAACTAAATTAACAAAAGTTAAGACACATAATTAAAACACATTGCTTCCAGCTTTATCAGATAATCATGAAAGGATTTGACATACATTATCAAGAACTTTTGGTTTCATTGCTCTTCTCTATTAATACCCTGTTTTAAGTTTCATTGATTTCCGCTCTAATTCTCTTTTGCATACTTTGGATTTAATTTGCTCTTTTTCTAGATCCTAAGGTAGGAACTTACAGGTTTTATGTCTTCTTTTCTACTATATGCATTCAATAAGTTGTGTTTCCTTTTTGATTTTTAAGTTTCTCTTGAGATTTCTTCTTTGGCCCATGTGTTGTTTAGAAGTGTGTTTAATTTCCATGTGTTTTGGGGATTTTCCAGATATCTTTCTGCTACTGATTTCTGGTTTAATTCCAGTGTGGTCTGTCTTGGTGAGTGTGACACATATCACAGGAAATTTTTCATTTGTTTTAGATGAATTTCTTCTTTGAAACATGAAAAACCGTTTAGGGACTCGCAGGAAGAAAGTGGCAGTACCTTTATAACTGTTCTTTGAAGTAGGGATGGTTGTTTTCTGCCTCTTCTTTTTCACTGTCTTTCTCATTTTTTATTTAGAATTTTCTCCCAAACTGATTGGCTTGACTGGCACAAAAGAAGAGATCGATCAAGTGGCCAGAGCATTCAGAGTGTACTACAGCCCTGGCCCCAAGGACGAAGATGAGGACTACATAGTAAGTAAATGCTCAGTTTCAGTACCTGGACGGGCTCCCAGGCCTCAGACATTTACAAGCTTTCCATGGCGACTGGCTTTAAAAGCAAAATGAAAGCGGTAAATAATCTGAGATGATAGCAAATTCCTTAATAACTAGGGATGCTTGAGAGGATAGAAGAGTATATGTAGTTTTTGAAGGATGATTAATTTATATTTTTTGTTCTAATAGTTTATTTAATTGCCTGCTTTTCTCATGGCACATAAAATTGTAGAGCAGTATATTAAAATCTGGGATATCTTAAATTCACTAGAGATAAAATAATCATTTTGGGCAAAGCACATTTTTAGTTTATAAACACTATCGGTTCTCTCTGCCCTCTAATGAAGAGGTTTAAGAAATATACTCCTTTTGAGAAGTATTAGGCCTTAGGGACCTGCATTTTTGGGTTGAGTGAGTAAGAATTCTGAAAACCAAGAGAAAAGAAAGCCATAGACAGTTACTTTTTCTAAGATTTCTTTTCATACCAACTTTATACACTTGCATAATTTTGTATTTAGTTGCGTTTGCAACTGTTATGCTCTGCGTAATTAGGTCTTCAATATGCTATTTAAAAATGAAGAACAAATTCTATTAGGTGGTTCTTCTGCAGCCCTTACGTTAGAGAGCTGTCTTCACATTCATCAGCAGACCCAGGAGTCTCAGTCATCTTGTTCCTCTTCTTGTCAGTGGTTTCTCAGTGCAGCGTAAGCACCACCCCTACCCACCCAGTCTCCTTTCCAACGTGGACATACTTCCCTATCACATGAAGGGCTTAATTGTGTTTTAATATTTCAAGATTTTTTCTCAGTTGTCATGCTCTATTTTCTCTGTAATATTCTTGTGACAAAGTGATGAATCATAAGAGACGTTCCAGCTGCAGAGCTGGTCTTGTAGAAAGACAGTCAGGACCCTGAATCCCTGGTGTGCCAGCAGCGCCATGGCCAGCTTCCAGGAGGATGTGCAGAGGGAGCGTCTCACTGCAGTGCTGCCTCTACAGCCCACTGCGATTTCCCCACCACCTTTGGACCCGGAGCATATGGGCGCCCCATGCTTTGGCCTAAATTGAAGGTGTGTTTCTGGTCCCTTTGCCTTAAACTCACATAGTAATCTTATTTTTAGTTCTGGTGCCTCATAGACTTAGGGAAACTTGAGTTCATGGGAGAAAAAGAGAAAAACCAGCATTTTTTCTTACACTCTAAGTTTAAGCAAAGTATGAGGACTTAGTGTGGTTTTCTCTTGTCACACTAACAGCATGAGAAGAAGCCAAGGAGAAAGGAGAGCTTTTCAGACTTCTATATCTTTCTGTAAAATAGAGTTGTACTCACTGGTTTTGAGCTTAACTTATGATAATAGTGGGAGCATTTGAGATAGTCAGTCAGACTTCCAGGGTTGAACAGCTTTATTAAACATACACACAGTTGTCAACTAGTTAACACTCTTTAGTCTTATGCTTATAGCTCATAATCCTAAAGTTAAATTTTACAGATGAGACCAAACAACCTAAAATACTCAGTTAAAGCATTCAGCTAATGTTAAGAGATACTTTGCTGAACCCAGAGCACTGCTTACCACAAGAATGATTTGGGTCACGCTGCTGTCAGACACCCACCTCTATCGTCAACTGACCCTCATCGTTTTTTATTTAAAATACCTTGAGGGAATTCCCTGGTGGTCCAGTGGACTGACCCTCATTGTTTTTTATTTAAAATACCTTGAGGGAATTCCCTGGTGGTCCAGTGGTTAGTACTCCATGGTTTCATTACAAGGGCCAGAGTTCAGTCCCTGGTTGGGGAACTAAGATCCCACAGGTTGAGCAGTGTGGTAGATGGTAGATAGGCAGACAGACAGATAAAAATACTTGGAAAGCTTTGAGCTGGTTGGTCTTCACATAGTAAGAGTGCATCTTTCCTTGTCTGACCATAACCAGCAGTGAAAGGCAAGGTGCCAGTGAGCTCATAAACATAAACCAAACACAGGTGCTGAGATTTGTACCCTAAGATAGCCATGCAGATAATCCAGAATATGGGTATTAATCTTTTGATCTTTAAAATGTGAATATTTAAATCTTGTGGAGATTTCTTAAGCCCTCTAGAACCCGTCTGAGACCCATTTTGAGAAATAAATACTGATCTACTACCATAGAATGGGATGTTTTGATAAGAATCAGCGAGTTCACTGCTATACACTTGCAAAATCAGCCAGTAGGAGGAGACATTCTCCAGCATCTTGGTTTCTTTCATACTAGTGTTATTCTGTTCCTTGAGATGGTAGGGGAACTTAAGATTTAAGGACATGCAGGGAGTGAGGGAGTAGTTTAAGATGGAGAGGTAAAGGAATGAGATTTTCTTAATCTCAGTAGCAACAGAGATGAGCTTCTGGCTTTGAATGCTTGTGGCATCCTTAGACCCATAGTGTGCATACCCTGAACATGCTACACATTCCTGACAGCTAAGTGTGCAAGCCATCGTATGATATGTGTAATGTTGTATTATTTTCTAAGTGTTAGTTAGAAAATACTTTTGGAAAAGAATACACGTGGCTTCAAACCTGAGATGTTTAGTCTTAAAAAAAGAAGTGTGAGTTGTATAATGTGATGTCATCTTTCACCTGTTGGATCAGAAAGGCCAAATATATTGTCATGATCTTATTTACGGAAAGAGAAAATAAAGTGAAATTGGACCCACTGGCACTTCCATGCCTTGTTGATGGGATTCAACTGATACGCCCTCTTCGGAAGGCCATTTGTATTATCATCAGCATTTAAAGCATTTAAATACTTTTTAGGTTAGAGACCCTATTTTTTGGAATCTGCCCTACAGATAAAACCTACAGTGTTGTTTGTAAATGGACTGAAAACCAAGCAACCATCTTTTAGAAGGCTTCTCTACATGTACTGATACAGAACAACATCCAGTATATTGCCAAGTGGGGGAACAAGTATAGTGTGGTGGTGGTTACTCAGTTGTGTCTGACTGTTTGCAACCCCAAGGACTATGGGCCGCCAGGCTCCTCTGTCCCTAGGCTTTCCCAGTTAGGAATACTGGCGTAGGTTGCCGTTTCCCTCTCCAGGGGCTCTTCCCAACCCAGTGATCAAACCTGCATCTCCTGCATTAGCAAGTGGGTTCTTTGCCACTAAGCCACAAGGGAAGCCCCATAATGTGTTGTCACATTTGCATAAAAAGAAATAGGTGGGTATTGACACACTGATAAATGCAAAAGGCTTGTCTGGAAGAATCCAGCAGGACCTGGTGGCAGTGGTGCCCCCGAGGAGAACTTAGGGAGTCTGAAGGAGTGTGTATGTATGTGTACAAACTTGCATGTTAGAATCACTGCGTGGTTGCTCCCCAGCATTCCTACAGAGACGGTGGTGAGACAGTCCAAAGATTTTGGACTTTGGAATGGGGTAGATCTAGGTTCTAAGCTTGCTCTGGCACTTACTAATTATCTCACTTACCCCCCTGGAGCCTGTTTGTCGAGTGCAGAGCAGATAATACCTGTCTCCTGGGTTAAGATGACACGTGGAAGTGCTTGTCAGCAGATGGTAGTGTCCTTTCTCTGCACTAGAAACTACTCAAACTTTACAGTGGAAACATGATAATTTGCTCTGCCCACAACCCCAGTGAACACTGAGATGTGGCCACTGACAAGTCTGACAGTTTGGGTGGGACAGTATTTTTACTGTGTGTAAGAAAATAATTTATATGAGGGATACTCGTAAAATTAAGCCAACGCACGCTGAAATTCTGGTTTTTTAAGGAGAGAGAACAGAATAGAAAGAGTAGGAATAAGGAAGAAATGGGGTGAAAAAAGAAGAGGTGTGAGCTGTGGAGTAGGGCGTCAGGAGACGCCTGGAGGCCTCGATCTGACTCTGTCAGCTGTTTGGAGAAATGCAGGCCCCTGTCCTCCTGAGGCGAGTTACCCCCAGACCCCTGAGAGCAGCAGCTGTCTGAGCCCCTAGGTCTGCATTCTTTCCGATGTGAGTAGGCTAGGACTCTTTCCATTTGCTCTCTCTTTACGAATGTGAGTGTGTGAAAGCATGACAACTTCACAGACATAGCCTGTGTGTCGGGTATATTTGGGGTGTCTCCAGTCTGGTATGTGTGATCACATTCCTGTGTTTGTCTTGCCGAATAGCAGTCAAGCCTGGAATAAACACCAAGGATTCCAAGGGCCAAGTCTTCTGCTCATTTTCATGTTTCCTTTTGAATCGCTAATATCCGAACTAAATACTGTGTTGGAATTTATATATATTATGTGTTTAGTGGTTAGTGTTCTGGGTTTTTTCTCATAAAACATGGCAAGTAGAATTAAGGATGTGATGAATGATAACTAGTTCTTCCAAAAACATAAAAGAACATACCCAAGAACTTAATAAAGGAAGTAATTTCTCACCAACACTTTTAATCCCATGTGATATCTCTTTATGATATGGTTAAGGGGTCAGATAAAATACTTTACTCGTCAACATGGACTCTTTCCAAGCCGGCATCGGTGATCCACAGCTTTGGCTGCTCTGTGAAGGCCAGCAGCAGCCATTTCTTAGAAGTGTGTTCTTTCCTCAGAATTGTGTAGGTGAGTGTGTTAAGGATTGAACTGAAAGAATCCCAAGTTCTCGCTTGATGTGTCAAGCAATAGTTAGGGCAAGTTTCTGAAACAAAAGATTTTAGATAATTTGTAGTTGTGAATTGACTGTAGTAGACTTAGGCCCATTCCATAAATGATGGAAATAATAGATGATGCAGGGGTTAGGACCTTACCTGCAGGATTTACTCAGTACAGTAAGAAGCTTATTTTGGTGAACTTTTTGTCATCTTTCCCCTTTTCTCTGCAGGTGGATCATACAATCATAATGTACTTGATTGGACCAGATGGTGAATTTCTAGATTATTTTGGCCAGAACAAGAAGAATGCAGAAATAGCTGGTTCAATTGCTGCACACATGAGGACACACAGGAAAAAGAGCTAATAACTAACACAGCATGGCCATGCTGTATTCTCCTGCCAAAGAGGAAGGACTTTATCTCCCGTAGGAGCCAATACATACATGTACACACTGCAGCCTGCAGAAAGGCCTTCACACCAGGAGAAAATCTAAATTTTAGACAGGGCATATTACGCTTGGGTTCATCAAGGATGAATTCTTGGAACTGTATAGAGTACAACCCAAAGTCTCCCAAATTGTGGCCTTGAGACCAGAGAACCCAGTTGTCTTGAAACCAATGGAATGGACCTCAAGGAAGGATACAGCTGGAAAAGACACATCCAAGGCATCTCCCCACATGAATGGGGCCCTCTGGTCACGTGGCTGCCTCTCCAGAGTCTTGAGGCCTTGCTCAGACAGGTTGTACTGAATTCCAGGAGGAGTGTTGCTTGCTTTCCTCTTTGAGGTGGCTGATGCAATCAGACCAGGCTCTCTGACATTCATAATTGATCTTTACGCTTGAAAGCATTAGCACAGTCTTCCTTGTGAGTGAGAATCATTGTCATTGTTCGCGGTGTGATCCCCTGTCGGCGGGTGCTGATTTTACTCACAGCGAGGGAATCTGTTGTTGGGGACAAACTATTAGATCGGGTTCCCCAGGGGTCTGTCTTGTGATTTTTAGCAGTATGATGTGTGGGGCTTCCAGGGACCTCCCGGAGGGCATGAGGATATGGACCATGAGTGTGTACGGAGTACCTGCCTGCCTGTGCTAGACTGCACTTGTCTGAGATAAAGGTGTGCTCAGCTTTGCAGCTTGGACAAGCATGGCCTTTCTCATGGGTGCAGAGATGACAGCTTACAGCTCTTGGGGCTGGTAGGTAGGTGCTTGTTAAAGTGCAGGCGCCCGGGCCCAGGGCTGGGTTCACACCTGCCTCCCAGGTTCCTCTGATGCAATGGCTGGGGACTGGGGCCTCGAGAGGCTGTTTTAAGGGTCAGGGGGATGTGGGGAAGGCAGGTTTGGATCTGGGTGAGGACTCTGCTCATCTTTGGCGTATCCATCCACAAAGTGCTGGAGTCACAGCCATTAAGGGAAATGCTGGCTTTTGTTTCAGAATTTAACTTCCCTGGAGTCTGGACTTGACTGTCTTATCACTGTTCTCCACCTGAAGCTGCTGCAGAGCCTTTGCCAGCCTCCACACACTCTGACAGGTGTGGTGCCTCGTCAGACATGGACTTTCCCTTCACATCAGTTCTGTGCATGTGACATGGCTCTATCTTTTGGTTTTTAAATCCTCTTCTCAATACTTAAGTTAAACCTACTACAGATATTTACATGAAGGGGTGTGAAGAAAGTCAAACTCTGGAGCTGTTCTGGGCTGAACTGTATCCCCTGGATTCGTATGTTCGTTGAAGTTCTAACCCCAGTCCCTCAGAATGAGACTCTGAGGAGACAGGGTCTCTCAGAAGTTAAAATGAGGCCTTTCAGGTGGGCCCTCATCCAACATTCTTGTTGTTCTTACAAGAAGAGATTGGGACACAAGCCGAGAGAAGACCACGTGAAGACACGGAGAGAGGCCTTCAGAAACAAGCCCTGCCCATCCCTTGATCAGGGGCTTCTGGCCACCAGAGCTGTGAGACAGCATCTCTTCAAGAGCTGGGGCAGTCATGCTTTGTGACAGCACCTAGTGGGCTGCCACAGTGCCATTCTCCCTTTGGCGCCTTCATACAAAACTACCCAGATTTAGTTTATATAAACTTAGCTGCAGGCAGAAGTCAATTGGTTTGGGATGACTTTCCTAGGAACCTTGTCAAGAAAGCGAGAAACTTAAAAGAACCTGGTCTCCTGCATTGCAGGCAGATTCTTTACACTTTGAACCACAGTGGAAGCCCCAGTAAAAGCCTAGTCTCACATAACAAAGAAGATCTTAAGTATCTGAAATGCCAGACATTTAAAAAGATGGTCTGTTTTAAGCCACAGAGCATTTGTGCAGATCGCTTTGCAGCAGCTTATGCCAGAGAAAATTCAGTCTTCATTCTCAGCTGTTGTAGGTTAGAGCCTGTGTCATGATCCAGAAAAGGAACAGAAGCTTTTGAAAAAGGCCGTTTATTTTCTGTTCATTCCAGTGTCAAGTTTAAAGGCTTAGAAGTTGGACAGAGGACCTCAGAGATGACGTCCAAATGTCTCTATGCAGGAGGGGGCGCTCCCAGAGATGAAGTGCTGGCCTCACTCCTAAATCTGCATTAGAAGTTGGGTCCCAGTTTGTGGTCAGGTCCCTGCCTGTCCCAGGGCTGTGGGGTGCCTATGAAAGTGAAAGCTGCTCCGTTGTGTCCAACTCTTTACAACCCCGTGGACTATACAGTCCATGGAATTCTCCAGGCCAGAATACTGGAGTGGGTAGCCTTTTCCTTCTCCAGGGGATCTTCCCAACCCAGGGATCGATCCCAGTTCTGCATTGCAGGCAGATTCTTTACCAGCTGAGCCGCAAGGGAAGCACGGGGTGCTCATAGGGGCTAGACAAAAGCTGATGCAGGGAGGGGGTACACTGCCCATGGGGCACCTGTTCATTGTAAGCCTCAGGAAATTAAAGTCAAGGCTGCCTCTCAATACAGTACCACTTGGCAAACCTTGACCTGGGTGGGTTGTGTTTTTGCTGGACTTCAGTGGAATTACTATTTTAAGAAATGGGATTTATTTGAAAATTATAAGAATCCTGTCCATGCAGCAGGCCTGAAAGTACTGTGTGCACCTGGCTGTCGGTGAGACAGCTGATACGTCAGGTGTCAAAGCTGAGACTCGCTGATACCAGTAAAAACGCTGTGCGGGCTGACAGCTGATGTGAACCCAGTAAATGGTGTGAATTTGTGAATGTCTGCTTAAGAGATTATGAAATGTCTTACGTTGTTTTAAATATAAGGTTAAAAGAAATTGAAATTTTCAGATCACCAGTACTGCTCTAAATAATGTCTTTTTTTGCAGATGGCACAGTTTAAGTTGTATGAGTGTGTGTATGTTGCAAGAACTACCCTTTCAAAGACCAGTCACACAAGCATTCTTCATCCATTGGGCTAATAGATTTTACCTGTGGTTCTTAGTTACATTACTCTATAGAGATATGGGTGGTTATTCCTATTAATGAGGTGCAATTAATAACCTCTTTAGCCATATGTTCCCCTTTAGAACCTACAGGTTGTTTTCTATTCATTTTAAGACTGTATTTTAAAGTTGATTAATCTTTCCATGATTGTAACATAAACATCTGTAATATTCAGAAAAGTTGGAATGTTTAAGTCAGCATTGTTCCCCCACCAGGAAACTTTAGATGCATTTCCTTTGAATCTTCAACTTTAGTCTTTGTACTGGAAATCCACCAACATGTCCCTTTAAAAATTAAACATTAATGGATCAAGGTCAAGCTCAAGACTAGACAGCACTTCCCCACCATCGTCACTGCCGTTAAATGCTGGCTGGGTATCATTTCGAAATACTTAGGACCCACTCGGGTTGTGTTCTCAGGCTCCAGTTATGAACACTTAAATTAGCACATGTGCCACTCGAGTCTTTTACATAGCTGTTATTTTTGTTATATTTTTTCTATAGTTATTGAATTTGGTAAATATTGAAAGTAGCCCAAAATAGCCCCCTCGTGCCCAGGTTATGTAGTGGACTAACTGGAGATCAAAAACGTTTTCTGGGTGAGCTTCAGTTGTTCCCTCACCTGTCACTATTGCTGAATGATGCCATCGTTTCAGGTGTGTTGGAGAAACTTCATTCTCAGGACAACATGGAACTGGGAACCACAGGACAGGGACCTTCAGAGCTGGCCAGACTGGCTTCCCCTGTGCAGGTGCGGTTGCTGTGCAGCACTTGCACACAGCCTGGCTCCCCAGCTTGTATAGCTTCTCGTGTGCTGAAGCCAGTCTGGTTTCAACCCTGGCGATGCTAAGGTAACCGAGGCCTCCCTTTCCTTACCTGTAACCTGGGAACGTACGAGCACGGGTGGTGCAGGGTTGGTGTGAGGGTAAGAGAAGCAGTGTGGGACACCAGCACGTGCTCAGGGGGTGATGGTTCATGTTGTTTTTGGTCCTGATAAGGGTGGTGGTTTGGGTCTTGCTTAACAGGTGGTGTCAACAGTGGGTTTGTGTGTGTGTCTACCCTCCCTCCACCCCTACCCAACTCGAGCCTGCCTGTACCCTAATGCCTGGAACCCCCACCTCTTGCTGTTTCCCCACCCTCATACACATAGCTGAGCCTAAAGCTGTTTGGTTACCTCGGCTTACTGAACTGTTCACACCTGCTTTCTTAAATGGTGTCCAGATTTAGAAGAGTTGTGGAAAAAGCCATCAGGTTGAAGCCAGGACCTTGGAGGCATTTGGCCCCGACAGGAACAGCAGGGCATGAGCACGTGGTCATGGCCAGAGCAGGTTCTGCTTCAGGAGCGGGTGGGCGCTGGGGCCCCGTGAAGCAGTTGGACTTCCAGCACCTCTGAGTCTGCTAAGGAGGAGGCAGTTCTCCAAGTTCTAGAATGTGATGCTCAGGACAAGGGGTGGTGGGAGTGGTCCTGACTTCGCGAGGGCTTTGGCCACAGGTGTAGCTGCTCTACCAGACCATGACTGTTTCTGTCAAGTGTTTCTGGTTTTAGCAGTGGTGTGTCACTCCCACTTCGACCTCAGGAACCAGTCGCTGTGTCTCACTGCCCAGATTGTCCCAAGGCCTGGTTCCTCCCATTGAGGGCAAAGTTGGTTTGATTCTGTGCCATTTCTGCCTACACTCGGTTCACAAGGTGGTACCTTCTTGCCTTTGAGGGTCCATCAACAGGTCATGAGCGAGTGTGTCTTCATGTCTGGCTCCAAGACACCCTTCTGGAGGCACTGTGCTCAGCAGCCTGTGAGTCTGTCTCTTCGGTGTTGATCATGCATCTGCTCCCCATCTGTGCAGGCCTGACCTCTGTGCTGGAGACAGAAGGGGGCTGAGCACCTCCCTGCCAAGTGGAGGCCTGACCTCTGTGCTGGAGACAGAAGGGGGCTGAGCACCTCCCTGCTGAGTCCTGGCCTGTCCTCTGCTGGAGACAGAAGGGGGCTGAGCACCTCCCTGCTGAGTGCAGGCCTGTCCTCTGCTGGAGACAAGAGGGGGCTTAGCATCTCCCTGCTGAGTCCTGGCCTGAGCTCTGTGCTGGAAACCGAAGGGGGCTGACTACCTCCCTGCTGAGTCCTGGCCTGTCCTCTGTGCTGCAGACGGGAGGGGGCTGAGCACCTCCCTGCTGAGTCCTGGCCTGTCCTCTGTGCTGGAGATGGGCAGGTGGTGGGGTAGGGACCGAGCACCTTCCTGCCGGGGGAGCTCATCTTCAGTGTGGCAGACAGACCATCAACAGAGAAATACATAGAGCTGGTCATATAGTCAGAGATGCTGGAAAGAAGAAAGAAGGTGAGGGCCTGGAGAGCAATGAGAGTGGGTGACAGTGCGATTGGTGATGGAAGGACTCCTTCAGGAGGGGGCTATTTGGAAACTGGGAGTGAGCCGTGTATCTGGGGAGACCTTCCAGCTTGAAGGCCCTGACTCCAGAGTGAGTGTGTGGCACTTAAGAGCAGGAGCCCAGTGTGACAGTGGCTGGTGAGTCTCAGGGACAGGAGGGCTGGAGAAGGAGCCGGGAGCCGCATGTGTCAGGCCCCAGAGTTCATGGCAGGGACCCTGTTCTATTTTTGAGTGTTCAGGGGGCCCTGGAAGGGCTGAGGGCAGTGCTTGAGCTGATCCACCCGCCAGGGTGCCCACTGTGACTGTTGCTTTGACCACGTAGGGCTCTATGGGTGCCAATGTCACCCCCTTAGGGGGTGTTAAAAGTCACTCACCCTGTGTCATATTTCAGGAGAACATCTTTGTGAATGTTTAATTGAAAGAAAATGTAAGCTTTTTCTTTTTATAGTGGGAAATTTTAAACATAAAAGAGTGGCCTAGTTTAGTGAACTTGATATGCCCATCACCAATTCTGTAATTTTCAACACGGTTATTTCTTCTACACCTCCACCCCCTCCTACCCAGTCCTGCATGCATGCACATCTTGCTTGGTCTTTGGAAAATAACCACAGTCTCATTATCACACCAAAAAAGTTTATCTGTTTTTGCTTCATATCACTGAATATCCAGTCAGTGAAAAGTCAAGTTTATAACTGGGTCCTTTGCTTTCTAGGAGCCACAACACCACATTGTGGAGGGGTGTCCTGTCCACATCACACGTGTGACTCTCGGGTTTGTGTTTGCACCCAGTCAGGGAGGACACAAAGGGTTTAGAGTGAAACAGCCGGGCAGCACCCCTACCATGGTATTCAGGTCAGACTCTAATCAAACTTGGGCCCACTCAGTTCAGCTGCTCATTCATGCCCACCTCTTTGCGACCCCATGGACTGCGGCACAACAGGCTTCCCTACCCATCACCAGCTCCCAGAGCTTACTCAAACTCATGTCCATTGAGTGGGTGATGCCACCCAACCATCTCATCCTCGGTCATTCCCTTTTCCTCCCCCCTGAGTCTTTCCCAGCATCAGGGTCTTTTCCATTGAGTCAGTTCTGTGCATCAGGTGGCCAAAGTATTGGAGTTGCAGCTTCAGCATCAGTCCTTCCAATGAATATTCAGGACTGATTTCCTTTAGGATGGACTGGTTGGGTCTCCTTGCAGTCCAAGGGACTCTCAAGAGTCTTCTCCAACACCACAGTTCAAAAGCACCAATTCTTCGGTACTCAGCTTTCTTTAGAGTCCAACTCTCACATCCATACATGACCACTGGAAGAACCATAGCTTTGACTAAATGGACCTTTGTGACAGAGTAATGTCTGCTTTTTAATATGCTGTCTAGGTTGGCCATAACTTTTTTTCTAAGGAGTAAGCATCTTTTAATTTCATGGCTGCAATCACCGTCTGCAGTGATTTTGGAGCCCCCCAAAATAGTCTGCCACTGTTTCCCCATCTATTTGCCATGAAGTGATGGGATCAGATGTCATGATCTTAGTTTTCTGAATATTGAGCTTTAAGCCAACTTTTTCACTCCTCTTTCACTTTTGTCAAGAGGCTCTTTAGTTCTTCACTTTCTTTCATAAGGGTGGTGTCATCTGCATATCTGAGATTATTGATATTTCTCCCCACAGTCTTGATTCCAGCTTGTGCTTCCTCCAGCCCAGCATTTCTCATGATGTACTCTGCATATAAGTTAAATAAGCAGGGTGACAATATACGCCTTGATGTACTCCTTTTCCTATTTGGAACCAGTCTGTTGTTCCATGTCCAGTTCTAACTGTTGCTTCCTGACCTGCATTCAGATTTCTCAAGAGGCAGGTCAGATGGTCTGGTATTCCCATCTCTTTAAGAATTTTCCACAGTTTGTTGTGATCCACACAGTCAAAGGCATTGGCATAGTCAATAAAGCAGAAATACTCACCCACACGCAGTAAACCTGGTCTACTGACACCCCGTGGTGGTGAAGGGAAGTGCAGCATTTATCGCAGCACTGAACAGGGAGTCCAGGTAGCTCGTGCTCTAAAGGCCCAAACTTCCCTGATAAATTCCGAGAAAGGTTTTTAAAGACATGGCGAGGGAGAAGGTGTCGTGGGGTGTGTGATCCACTGGAGGACATTGTTCTGATTGGTTGGTGGTGAGGTAATCAGGAGTCAACTCCATCAACTTGGCTTCAACTACTCGAGTCTGTGTGCTTGTGATCAACATGCAGTCAGCTTCGTCCACCTATGGGGGTTTTGGTATCTGCAAAGCAAAGGAAACAGCTCAAAATATTATTTGTAGCCCTTGAGGAGCAACTGAAGGACCTTGACTTTCTTAATGGCTAAACTCTTATTTTGTCTTGACTATTTTCCTTTCTGTATTTTCTCACTTCTCAGATTAATTTTACTCTTTGGAACTCAGGGAAGGCCAAGGAGGCAGAAGCTCTTCTGCAAACAGGAGGCAGACTGGGGATGTGGACAGGGGAAGGGTAATCTGTTCTGAGAAGGCCACAGAGTCCTTCTCAGTTACAGGACCAGGTCAGAAAGACCAACTCACTTGTCTTGGGTTTGTTATTTGTAGAACACGAGAAACAGACGACGAGATGAGACACTGAGAACAGGGAAACTTAATGGATGGTTGTGATGAGAATCAGCTGTGCTCACCTGTGGCAGGAGGTGGGCGGGGACTGAGGGCACAGAGGCCTTCCAGGAGCAGTGGAGATGCTCAGAGCTGGAGCTGGCTGGTGACTCGTGTAGCTCAAGAGGTGTTAAGTATAAACTTGAGATGTATGCATTTGATTGTTTATAGCTAAAAAAAAAAAAAAAAAAAGGTGGAAGGGACAAAGAGCTCTCCTGAAGGCCAGGCTTGAGAGAGAACAGCATGAGGTAGAGAAGGCATTGGCCATCACTCGTCCTCGCTGCAACAGTCTGGACCGGGTCTCGAACGCCCAGCACCACCAGGTCACAGGTAAGAAGGGGCTGAACAGAGACCCTCCGAGAGCTCTGACGAAGCAGAGGTGGGTTGGGGCCAGAAAAACAGGGCTGGGAGGGGACACAGGCCGTCAGACAAGGGCTCCTCAGCACCACTCAATTGCAGGAGAGCAGACAGAGGTCGAGGCGAACGCTGGTACTGCTCTGAGAGGCTTGAGGGGGCTTTCTGGGACCCAGGACACCAAGAGGGGACTAACCAGAGAACAGAGCCAGCAGGTTCCCTGCAGGTGCAGTGAGCGGCACTAGGTCATTGTCAGTCTTGCTGTAGGGCTGGTGGTCTGTGTGCTCGCTGAGTCCTGGGTGCTGCCCTTGAGCCGTGTGAAGTACTCGTGGGGGTGGTCTACAGCTGGGGCCCCTATCTAGTCTCCCTTCAGGATGACTCAGAGGTATGAGGCCAAGTTGAACTTTGTAGTTGGGGCCCAAGCCCCCCAGTCTCGAAGTCCCAGGTCTCTGTGGTGATTTGGAGGACGTGGTGTCATCACGTATCAGACGTGGTAGAGACCATCCCACCTGTCCTTGCTGTGTAAGAAGGAAGGGCTGAGGGAACCCGTCTGCCAGTGTGTCTACAACCTGGCTACCGAGACGTGGTCCTGTACCTGCAGCGTCACCTGGGAGCTGACCAGAAATGCAGTCAGCCTCCATACAGGTGTCCCCAGTCGGAAGCTGTAGTTTAACGAGATCCCGTGTGATTCTTGTGCACATAACTGTTTGAGAGCCACTGCTCTGCGGCACGTCAGCTCTCCACCCCCACACCACAGAGCCTACCAACTTTTCCCCAATGGAGAACAGTAAGGAATAATGAAGTAATTCATCTTACCCTGACCAGGAAGCTCTTTAATTAATTTTGCTTCCATGAAACACATAATTTGAAAGCATCTCTCAAGTAAACAGATTCCATTTTCTGGTAACTGATCATTCCATTTAAAAATTTTAATCAAAGACATACATCATTCCCTGTCAGAACTTCTGTTCAGCCTTAGGATACCAGGGGTTCCTCCACTGACTTGCTGTAATTCCAGCAAAAAAGCAGAGATATGCTGTTTGGTTAGCCTGTGGGGCTTTGTAAGGTTAATTGCAGTGTTTCCATTTGATTATTTTCGAATATTGAATTGAAACCAGATGAGGAGCATTTGACCGTCAGCCTGCCCTCGTGCAGTCAGGCTGATGAGAACGGCTGATGAGATTAAATGAAGCTGGGAGAGGCTAAATTGCTCATCTCCTGCTCAGCTCAGACTCAGAAAGGCTCTGAGATACAGAAGAGAGTGGGGCTATGGAGCCCAGCAAGAATTAACTCCCACCCTTGACAGGGTATGTAACTTGATACACACACAATACACTCCTCGGTGAACACTCCTCGGTGAACTAATACTTTGCAGCAGCGTTTTTTTAAGAGCTCAACAAAAAGATTCTGAAATTAATCTGGAAAAGTAAATGTGAAAAACAGTTCAAGATACAGGCAAATAAGGGAAGACAGTAAAAATAACAGCAAGGAGAAAGGACTTGTCTACTGTTATTAAAATACATTACAAAGCCATGATTGACTTAATACCCAGCATTCAACAGATGGATCAAATCACAAAAGTATGGAAACAGATACATGGTTTATCAAACTTGACTGTATAACAAAGGTGATACATTGTGCTGGTGAAGATTATTAAAAATGATTACTGCAACTTAATGAACTTAACAAAGTGAAAAAAGGAATTCCAGTGCTACATCCTCCTTTAAAATGAACACGCAGGAGGGCAGCAGCCCACATATGCGGGTCCCTGGGGGGCAGTGCTGCCCACTGCACCACAGGGTCGCCCCCACCGCAGCCCGGAGCCAGCGCTGAAACATGGACAGAGGAAGAAGAAGGCCCTGCCGATCAGCAGTGGGGGCTGAAGAAAGGAGGCCAGAGCAGCCTCCACCAGCCATATGCAAACTGAAGAACGGGGTGCAAACCAGGCAGCAAAGCAAGCCTGTGGGTGGAGCAAGAAACCAGCAGGCAGAGGTTGGGGGCGGGGGGGAGGGGGTCGCTGGAAGTCAAAAGCCTGACCTGCCTCCAATATACGCACATTTGCTGATTTATACATTATATATTATACGTGCGGGCTTCCCCGCTCAGTTGGTGGAGAACCTGCCTGCAATGCAGGAGACCTGGTTTGATTCCTGGGTTGGGAAGATCTGCTGGAGAAGGGACAGGCTACCCACTCCAGTATTCTTGGGCTTCCCTTGTGGCTCAGCTGGTAAAGAATCCGCCTGTAGGGACTTCCCTGGTGGTCCAGTGGCTGGGACTCTGGGCTCCCAGTGCAGGGGGCCTGGGTTCAGTCCCTGGTCAGGGAGCTACATCCCATATGCTACAACTAAGACCCAGAGCAGCCAAATAAAAAAAAAAGGAAGAATCCACCTGTAATGCGAGAGACCTGGGTTTGATCCCTGGGTTGGGAAGATTCCCTGGAGAAGGGAAGGGCTACCCACTCCAGTATTCTGGCCTGGAGAATTCCAGGGACTGTATAGTCCATGGGTAGCAAAGAGTCGGACACAACTGAGTGGCTTTCACTTTCATTATACGTGTGCTATTGCACAGACGTATTTGGCAAGTGGTTGTTGGGGTAGCATATGGAAAAAAACAAATTTGAAAGGACAAGACAGCAAGTAAATGGTGTTATTAGCCCGGAGGATGGATACCTGAGTATTATTCTACAAGTGGAACTTATTTTTGTACACCTTATGTATGTTCTGTTTTCCTGTAAAATCTTAATGTGCACAGAAGTAGAAGGGCTGATATTTTCTTTCTACACCCCCTGTTGGATATGCTCCTGAGTCTGGAGATGAGTGCTTTGGAGTCCTTGGTGTCCCGGCTTTGGATCCCACCTATGCCCACTCTTAAAGTACCTGCCGTCCCCACCCCAGCCCCCCTCTCCGGAGTTTCTCATGAGCTTCTGTTTTTCTTCAACCATAAAAGGCAGACTAAAATAGTAGTGAAATCCTTTGTAAACATGAAAATAAAGGCAAAAAGCATAGAGTAAGTCATTGCTAGGCTTAATCAAAATCATACAACAGAGTTACTGTCACTAATATGAAAGGAATGTTTACAAATCCATGAGGAAGTAGAAGATGAGCACCCCATGAGAGCTGGACAAAGGACATAAAGAGCTCGGAAAAGAATATCAAATAGTTAACAGCCATACCTACAAAAAAAAAAAAAAGCCAACAAAAAACGATAGTGGTCAAATAATGCAAATTAAATCAGTGGAGGTATTATCTCTCAGGTTGACAAAACACTGAAAAGAATGTTGCCCAATAAGGAGGCGGCTCAGGAGAAACGGACCCTCACATAGAACTGGCGGAATATAAAGTGCGGCAGCTAGCCAGCACGTGGAGACGCTGGGGTTTATCACTGTTTCCTTGGGTTCGACCTGACTGGGGAGAGACGTAGCCAGGATCCAGCTCTGGATTCCCACCTGGGGAAGTCCAGGGAGGAAAGGCTCCTGGTCACATGCCATTGTGGACATTCACCCCACACTTCATACATGGAGAAGGACAACCCAGCCCTCCTCCGGCCCACATAATACTAGAGGATGCTGTCAGGGCCCTGCTGGAGCAGCAGGACAGCTTGGTGCCACCAGACTCAGCAAGGAAACCATGGTCCACCCAGGGCCTCTCACCACCAGCCAGTATTCCTCACTGAGTCAGTCTCCACATCAATTAAGTGAGGATAATTCCACCTGTTCTGCCAGTCCCTTCCCCCAGGATTGTTGTGAGGCTCACATGAGATGAGGAACAAATGGGGAAAATATTTGCAATCTACATGAGAGGTTACTAAAATCTCATATATGAAAGTTCTTGAAATAGAAAATGATTAACATTTCGAGAGAAAAAGGACAAAGGACATGAAGACTATTCATAGAACAGCAAATGACCGGCAGCAGCAGGTGGGATTCAGCCTCGCTCATGATGAAAGCAAAGCATCAGTGAGTCACTTTGTTCACTTATAAAACTGGCCTGAATGAGTGGTGATACCCAGAGTTGGCGAAGACAGGAAGTGAGCCCTCCACAGTGGGAGTGGGGGACTGTAAATGGATATAGTCCTTCAGATTACCATGTCTATATGTGCCAAAAGCATTAGGTTCAGTAATCCCATTTTTAGAAGTTTATCCTAAAGAAATAACGGGATAAATGTTAGAAGAGGTAAGGGTGTTCCTCACTATGATATTTTCAAAGGTGAGCTTTGTTAAATTATGGTACCTCTGCAAAATGGAATTGTGTGGCCCCATTGAAAATGATGGGGGAACATCCCTGGTGGTCCAGTGGCTTAGGACCTCGTGCTCCCAATGCAGGGGGCCTGGGTTCCATCCCTGGTCAGGGAACTGGGTCCCACATATAGCTCCCAAGAGCCAGCGCAGCCAAATAAATAATTTTTAAAAATGATGATGTGAATCTGAAGTCCTTGAGAAGGAAGGATGTCCACAGTCTGTCAAATAAAAGCAAAGGTGGTTACAATTACATTTCTGTATGATAGGATTTTGGTTTTACAGTGAGCATGTGTTACTTTAACAAAAATACATAAAAGTCGCCCTGTTTTATTTTGAAAAGACAAATACGAATACAATGTTTGGAAGCAGTATATAACATTAGTGACTAAGCTCTGAGTGGGAGGTTATGATTTGCTTTCATCTTCTATTAATTTTAATTTTTGTATAAATATTAATTTTACAATCAGAAGAAAACCTTGGGGAAGGGAGCATTTTCCCACAAGATCTGGTTGGGGCAAATCATTTTTTAAAAATAATTTTTTTTTTGGCTGTGCTGGGTCTTCATTACTGCGTGTGGGTTCTCTCTGGTTGCAGAGGGCAGGGGCCGCTCTCCAGTTACCCTCTGTGGCTTCTCGCAGTGGCTTCTCTCGTTGCAGAGCACGGGCTCTGGGATGCTCGGGCTTCAGTAGTTGGGCAAGTGGGCCCCGCAGCATGTGGGATCTTCCTGGACCAGGGTTCAAACCTGTGTCCCCTGCATTTGGGAGGTGGATCCTTAACCACTGGACTACCAGGGCAGTCCCCCAAATCACTTCTCAGTTAACTCTTCACTCGTTGCCATCCCCAGTTTCCTGAAGAGGCCACAGCTTGCTTTTCTAGAGTTGACTGTTCTGCTCGGGGGATGATTCCTAGCCTGACCCATGTTTCCACTGAGCCTACAGTCCAGGCCCCACCCAGGGAAGAGAAAGCCATGGTGCTTTCACACTTTGGGAGGAAAAACTAGTGAGGGAAGAAGGAGGCCTTAGGCCCTGTGAGGGAATGGATGAGGTGACCGATGGGGGACATGGTGACAGGAGGGTCAAGGCAGGGGGAAGCTGACTTTTGCTGCCAGGGGGCTGGGTGGTGGCCCTTACAGCCCCACCTGCTGCTAAGTCGCTTCAGTCCTACTCTTCGTGACCCCATGAACTGCAGCGTACCAGCCTCCTCCATCCGTGGGATTTTCCAGGCAAGAGTACTGGAGTGGGTTCCCATAAGGGACAGATGGGTGTAGGTGAGAATGCTGTGGGGTGGAGGGAGTGTTATTTGGTGAGTGGGGAGGGATATGTGTGAGGTGTCTTGAAACTGCCTGCAAGGACATTTACTAACCCTCCCAGGTGGGGCGGGTGGGGGGCTAGGCCCCAGGCGGGCTTGTGTCCAGGTCTGAGACACTGAGTGAGCTCCTCAGCACGACCAAGATAGGAGGAACTCAGGTTCCCAGGATGGAGGGTGGTGAGGGGAATCTGGAAGGAGAGGCGGTAACATGGAGGAAGGTGATGTTCCCCTTCCCCTCCCATGTCCCTGAGACTGACACAAACCCTGGGATGCTCCCTGCAGCTGAGTTTCTTGTGCAAAACAGGCGAGGGCTGAAGTTTTGCACTGAAGCTGACAACTGGGTAAACTAAGGTGTCCCTGAAGTGCCAGAGCAGGGAGGCCTCCTGCCTCACCCAGTTCCTTCCTGAGCTCCCTGCATCTCTTTCAGCACAAGCCGACCCACAAAGGTCAAAGGTATGGAACTCATCCCTTAGTTGCACTGTCTGTTTTGGATCCGTCTGGTTCACCACTTGGCTCTGGCTGCCTGGCACAGGCACAGGCACATCCATGGGGGCCTCTGTTTTGGGTGGGGGCCGGAAAGTGTGTCAGTCGACCTGAAGTCTAGAGGCCTCGGGGACTGGAGGAGCGGGGACAGGGCCCTTCCTCACGGTGACCCCTGCCAGACAATGGCGATTGTAGATCAGAGCTCCTCTCCCACCCCCAGGATGAAACTTAAGATGCCCCCCACCACGTTGAGGGCAGGTTTGGGGATACAGGAAGGAGAAGTGGGCAGCATCCTGAATGGACTGTTTCCCAAACAGTAGAACATTTCTGGAATCCACCCAGTTACTGTGAAGTGACAGAATTTAGTTTTCTCCTCTGGTGGAAGTGGACGTTTGTAAACGAAGTCAGAATCTGTTAAGAAGAAATAATGGCAATTACTTCTCTGCCTTCCCCTGTAGTTGGGAAGTCAGTACTTGCTTCACAAGGACAGTCTCACAGGGAGACAGGGCTGGCCAGGGGCTACCGCTGTGGAGTGGCTACCCAGGGGGGTGTGCCCGGCATCCACATGCCTCCCGCCTGCTTTACTATGACCGTAGAATGAATGTTGTGACACATCAGAGCCCACTTCAACCTTTTTAGGGCATGTTCATGCTTCCCTTTAGTGAGAATGGTAAAAACAGAGAAAGGAGGGAAGCTTGGGGACCTAGGAAATCAGAGGGACCCGTTTCTCAAATGAGGGGACTAAGGCCCAGTGAGGAGAAAGGATAAGCCAAAGTCTCAGGTCGAGGCTGTCTGACTCGCTCCTCTTACCTGCCCCCCGCCCAGGAAGCTAAAATGTTTGACCGAAACTGCTTGCGTTCTTTGTCCTGCGCCCCCACCTCCCCTCCCCTTCCCCCGCAGGTATTAGAGTCTAGACACAACGGTGGGGCCTGCGGAGGAGGACAACCCTGCCGCCTGCTTTTCCCCAAGGCTTCTGGATTCCCTGGGGAAAGGGTCTCACCAACTAAGGAAAGAGCTGGTCAGTTAGGGGTGGGGATGCCCAGCCCTCCCAGATTTGGGAACCAGGTCCATCAGGGTTGGAAGCAGCTGAAGAACTTGGTCTGACAGTAGTCCCTACCAGGGCCTTCCTCAGCATGACCTGGAGAGCCTTAGGAAGCCCACACACCCAAGTCCAGCCCCCAGAGATTCTGACTTAACGGGGTCTGGGTTAAGAAACCTCGGCTAGATCAGCTACTTCATGAGAAGAGTCTGAGCATCCCTGGACCCCTGGCTGCAGCTTCAGCCACTGCCCTTTAGAGAGGCTCCTCGTTCCCTCCAGAACCAGCCCTCCCCTGACACACACCGGCACCTGCTGGCTCTGCATCCTCTTCTTGCTCTTTTCAGTCACTGTTCGGGGAATATCTGTGTGCTCTCAGATCCATCTCTTCACTTCAAAATCCTGTCACTAGGTTATTTCCCCTACCCCCTGGAACTCTGAATGGTTAGTGCTCACATGACGGTTTTCATCAGAATCTGGGTTGCACTAGATGGGGGAACCTCACAGCTGGTACTCAAGCCTAGAGATTTGGTTGGTCTGGGGCAGGGGCGAGGCTGGGACCTTTTCTTGTTGGTTTTTACATTCTCCCCTTGCTATTTTTTTTTCCACCTCTGAGGCATTTTATTTGTATGTATTACATCGCCAGGCTTCCCTGGTGGCTCAGACGGTAAAGCGTCTCCCTACAATGCAGGAGACCAGAATTCGATTCCCTGGGTCAGGAAGATCCTCTGGAGAAGGAAATGGCAACCCACTCCAGTACTCTTGCCTGGAAAATCCCATGGACAGAAGAACGTGGTAGGCTATAGTCCATGGGGTCGCAAAGAGTCGGACACGACTGAGTGACTTCACTTTCACTTACATCCCTAGAAAAAGAATCCAAGGATTTTCCCTCCTGTGCATTTTTATCTTGCTTCTTCATGGTCCATGATGCCAGCTGAGGTTGTCAATACAATGAAACCAAACTGACAGGTGGGAGCAGGTTATTCTGCCATTTTTCTAGATCTTTGAGTTGCACATCAAATCTGGGGCTGATCACTCCACACTTATTTAGCCTGCCTGTGAGGTTCACAATGATTTTCCCAGCCCTGTGATCATCAATGATTTCAAATTCGCCAATGTAACCATGCTTCATGATCACTGTTAGAGACCTGAGGATGGCTTTGGAGCACGGCCTACAAGGACCTGGCGTTTGTCTCTCTCTTCGGCATTATTGATAGTCGAGAGCATCAGCCAGGACATCCATGCGCACCATTCTGGCGGCAGAGAAAGACGGCAGAAACAGCTCTCCTCACTTTTTATTTGAACATTTTCAAACTCACAGAATGCGGACTTACCCTTTCCTTAGAGCGAGCCTATTGTTACTTTTAAATTTAGTTTATCTGGTTGCATTTATCTTTCTTGCTATGCACAGGCTTCGTCTAGCTGTGGCAAAGGCGGAGTCTACTCTTCATTGTGCTGCATGGGTTTCTTGTGGTGGTGGCTTCTGTTGTTGTAGAACACGGGTTCTAGGGCGTGTGGACTTTAGTGGCTAAGCATGGGCTTTAGTTGCTCTGTGCCATGTGGAATTTTCCTGGACCAGGGATTGAACTCGTGTCCCCTGCACTGGCAGGCAGATTCTCACCCACTGGACCACCATTGGATTCTTATCCAATATCAGACCACTGGACCAGTATTGTTACATCTTTGCTGTATTTGCTTTACCTGTGAGTATACGTTTCATTTTTTTTCCCCTCTTTGGCTGAACCATTTGAAGTTCCTGTGTAAGATTCTATCTCCCTAAAATATTTCAGCATGAACTATCTAGAAATAAGATCACTTATTCTGCATAGCCAAAATCACATTTTCACACCTAAGCAAAATAGCAATAATTCCTCAAATGCCGTCTAGCATCCAGTTTATGTTCGGATGTTCTGTTTGTCCCCTCTTTGGGTTTGTTCTTTCTCCCTCCCCTCTTTTCTGTTCTCTTCCATTCTAGGATCTAAGCAAGGGCCACGTGTTACATTTGTTTCTATCTCTGCTGTCTCTTTTCCCCTAAAACACATTAAAAAAAAATTGATTCACTTTGAACTATCTAGGCCAGTCCTTACGGAATCCTACTTTCTGGATTTGACTGATCGCTCCTTCATGGTGTCGCTCACTTGTTTCTGTCCCTGCTTTCTGCAGTTGTGGACAGAGGCTTGCGTAGACACGGCGAGGCAGCCAGCAGGTCCATTCCCAGGGGCGCTGCGCAGTGCCTCCTGCGCCTGCTCGTTGCAGGCTGGCCCGCCGTCCGGTATCACCGGTGCTGCTTCCTCGCCTGGTGAAAGCAGTGACTGTCTTCTTCCCGAAAACTCTGTCCCCCAGTGTTTTTAGCATCATTGATGATCCTTGCCTGGATCGTTTATTTTATTAGCAGTGGCAAGGTGATAATGTCCCTGTTGTTATCATTCTGTCTACATATATGACCAGCATCCTTCTTTAAAGAGGAAGAGCTTTTCTTCCTTGCTGCCCCACCCTGCCCAACCCTGTCTCACCTTAGGACTCACAGATTATTTCTTACTCAGTGTGTTGGTATTTCAATAAGGTCATTCTTTCAGATGCTCTAATTGATTCAGATGAACAGGTCTGGTTCAAATATTAACATGGGGGGTTTCTTACCTTCTTTTATTTTATACTCACATCTTTTTTTTTTTCCTCTTAGGGTGAAAATCTTGGTTCTTGTAAGATGAATATATTTATTTAGTTATTTGCATTATCTAAAAACATACAGCTGTTTCCAATTTTAACCCAGATTGCAACTAATAATTAACCTACTGGGAAAGTTTCCCAATTTATACTTCTCTCTATGCTTTGAATACATCTCATGAAGAATGTACAGAGTACTTTTCAAAATTGACAGGAATTATTCTTTTCTAAGTGTGATTATGTTATTAATTTGATATGCATTGGGTTTATTTGTGCTTTTATAAATTTGATTTTAGGAATTGCGTTTTCCCTTCCTTTTTCTTAAAAATTATTTTTGAATAAGTGATTGGCATGGTTTAAAAGTCAAAACCACGTAAGAAAGTATATGGGTTTCCATTCGCCCTCTGTGGAGTGTGGGGAACTATTTTCTTAGTTTCTGGTTTATCTTTCTTAGGTTTCTTTTTGCAAAAATATCTACAAAAATGTAGATATTCTTATATCTGCTTTCTTATACGAAAGTTAGAATTTTGTATACAATGTTCTGGACCTTTGTTTTTTCACGGACAATATATCCTAGAAATGACTCCATCTCAGCATATAGAGTTCATTCTGATTTTTTTTAACTCATTAAAAAATTATTTTTGGCTGCGCTAGGTCTTCACTGCTGTGTGTGGGCTTTCTCTAGCTGTGGTGCACTGTCTTCTTATCCCAGTGACTTCTCTTGTTGCAGCACATGGGCTCAGAAGTTTCTGCTCTCGGGCTTAGCTGCTCTGCAGAATGTGGAGTCTTCCCAAGCCAGACATTGAACCTGTGTCCCCTGCATTGGCAGGTGGATTCTTAACCCCTGGACCACCAGGGAAGTTCTTTTAAAGCCACATATTCTACCATAGGGATAGAGCATAATGTGTTCAATAAGCTTTCTACTGATCGATATTCGGGCTACTTTTGATGTTTTGCTGTAATAACAGTGCCACAGTAGATGACCCAGCACTTGCAGTGTTTTAGTATTTGTGGACATACATCTTAGGAGTTGATTCCTAGAAGTGGTTTGATAAGTCAAAGAGAAACTGCATATTTAGGTGTTTTTTTTTCTCCCTAAATTCCCCTCCACAGCAGTTGCTATGCAATTTTTTACCCACTAGAAAATTAGGAGAGTGTGTGTTTTATCACAGCTTGCCAACAGAATGTTTTGCACAGCTTTTGGATTTGTTCCATTCTAATTAGTGAGAAATTGTGGTTTTAATATGCTTTTCTCTTGAAATAATGATGAGCATTTTTTCACACATTTAAAGACCACCTGTATATCTTTTTGTGTGAGTTTTCTACTTGTTTACTTGCCACTTATTTCCATTTGAGGGTTTTTTAAAAATCCTTTTCTTAGCTTTTAAAAATTATTTATATATTAAAGACATTGGCTCTTTGTGATGCCAATTGCAAATATTTTCTCCCAATTTGTCCTTTGTTAATTTTTTTTTTTTTTGCCATGGAGTTCTTGTTCCTTGCTATAATGGTGTCTTTGTTTTGTTTTTTTTACAGCTCTGAATTTTGAGTCAGAGTTGGCCTCTCCCACCCCAAAATTGGAAAGGAATTCACCCATGTTTTCTTTCAGTACTCGTTTCATTTCTTTACACTTGGGTGTGATACATTCGTTGTTTAATATGTGGTATGTGTGTGGTATGAGGTATGGATCCAAATTTATCTTTTTCCAAATGGCCATCCAGTTGTCACTCTGCCACTTATTAAGGAATCTGTCTTTGCTCTGATGACTTGAGATGCCCCCTTCATCCTGAATCAAATTTCCAAATGTATTTAGGCCTCTTACTGGCCTTTCTGGTATGTTCCTTTGCTCAGTCTGTCCCTTCAAGCCTCAGGACAACCTTCTGCACTATGCAGACTTTATCATGTATGTTTTAATATCTGATAGGGTATCAGATATCTGATAGGATATCATTTTCTGTTTTTAGGATTTTCGTTGTTTTTACTTTGTATGCATGAAATTTAGAATTAACTATATAGCTCCAGAAAAAAAGTTGGTATTTTTTATTGAGATTGCATTAAATTCATATATTAATTTGGGTATAACTGGAATCTTTATAAAGGGACTTCCCTGGTGGCTCAGATGGTAAAGCATCTGTCTACAATGAGGGAGACCCAGGTTCAATCCCTGGGTTGGGAAGATCCCCTGGAGAAGGAAATGGCAACCCACTCCAATACTATTGCCTGGAAAATCCCATGGACAGAGGAGCCTGGAAGGCTACAGTCCATGGGGTCACAATGTTGAATCATCCTATTCAATAGCAAGGAAAACCTACACATTTGTCTTTTTGTATTATTTTAAGGTTTTACCCATATCTTGTTAAGTTTGTTCCTTCGTATTTTATCTTATTTGCTGCTAAAGGGGTCCTTTCTTCCATAGGAGGTCATATCTTCCAATTGGTTATGCAAAATTTATTTTTTTTTTTGAACATTTCCTTGTATGATTCTCAGGTACAGCCAAATTTGAGAAGCACAACTCTATTTTTTATTTATTGAGGTATAGTTGATTTAGAATGTTGTTAGTTTCAGGTGTATAGCAAAGTGATTCAGATATATATACACATACACACATATTTTTCAGATTCTTTTCCATTATAGGTTAGTACAAGATACTGAATATTGTTCCCCATGCTATACAGTAGGTCCTTGTTGTGTCTTTAGAGTGGAGTGTATCTATTAATCCTAAACTCCTGAATTATTCCTCTCCCACCTCTCTCCATTGATAACCATAGGTTTGTTTTCTATGTATATGAGTCTTTTTCTGTTTTGTAAATAAGTTCGCTGGCATCATTTTTTCTAGATGCCACGTGTAAGTGATATTATGTGATATTTATCTCTGTCTAACTTACTTCACTTACTGTGATAATCTCTAGGTCTGTCCGTTTTGCTGCAAGCGGCACTGTTTCGTTCTTTTGTATGGCTAATAATCCATTGTGCATAAGGCGCTGCATCTTCCTTATCCATTTGTCTGTCAACGGACACTTAGGTTGCCTGCATGTCTTGGCTACTGTAAATGGCACTGCTGTGGACACTGGGGAGCATGTATCTTTCTGAATTCCAGTTTTGTCCAGGTGCATGTCTAGGAGTCGGATTGGTGGATCATATGGTAGCTCTGTTTTCA
Organism: Budorcas taxicolor; assembly: GCF_023091745.1. Classification (NCBI taxonomy): domain Eukaryota; kingdom Metazoa; phylum Chordata; class Mammalia; order Artiodactyla; family Bovidae; genus Budorcas; species Budorcas taxicolor. The sequence goes on along the minus strand of NC_068928.1, from coordinate 29,427,266 downwards.
GTTTTTTGAGGACCCTCCATATTGGCTGCACCAGTTTACTTTCCTACTAACAGTGTAGCAGGGCTCTCTTTTCTCCACGCCCTCTCCAACGTTTGTTATTTGTAGACTTTTTGATGATGGCCATTCTGACCAGTGCGAGGTGACACCTCACTGGAGTTCTGATTTGCGTTTCTTTAGTGATTAGTGGTGTTGAACATCTTTTTATGTGCTGGTTGGCCCTCTGCGTGTCTTCTTTGGAGAAATGTCTGTTTAGGTATTCTGTCTGTTTTTTGATAAGGTTATTTGGGACTTTGTGATATTGAGCTATATGAGCTGTTTGTATATTTTATAAATTAAGTTCTTGTCAATTGTATTGTTTGCGAGTGTTTTCTCTCATTCTGTAGGTTGTATTTTTGTTTATGATTTCCTTTGCTGTGCGAAAGCTTATAAATCTGATTAGGTCCCATTTGTTTATTTTTGCTTTTATTGATTTTGCCTTGGGAAATTGACCTAAGAAAACTGCTATTATGTCAGAATGTTTTGCCTATGTTCTCTTCCAGGAGTTTTATGGTGCCATGTCTTTTATTTAAGTTTTTAAGCCATTTTGAGTTTATTTTTGTGTATGGTGTGAGGGAGTGTTCTACTTTCATCAATTTATATGTGGCTGTCCAGCTTTCCCAGCATCACTTGCTAAAGAGACTGTCTTTTCTCCATTATGTATTCTCGCCTCCTTTGTTGAAGATTGACCATAAGTGCGTGGGTTAACTTCTGAGCTCTCTGTCCTGTTCCATTGAGGTAAGTGTCTGTTTTTGTGCCAGTATCATGCTGTGTTGATTACTGCAGCTTTGAAGTGTCGTCTGAAGTGTGGGAGAGCTATGCCTCCTGACTTCATTTTTTTCTCAGGATTGCCTTGGCAATTCTGGGTCTCTTGTGGTTCCGTATAAACTTCAGGACTATTTGTTCTAGTTCTGTGAAAAATGTCATGGGTAATTTGATAGGGATGGTATTAAATCCATAGATTGCTTTGGGTAGTGTGGCCATTTTAACAGTATTAGTTCTTCCAGTCCAAGAGCATGAAATATCCTTCCATTTCTTTGAGTCGTCTTCAGTTTCCTTTATCAATGTTCTATTCTCAGTGTGAATGTCTTCCACCTCCTTGGTCAGGTTTATTCCTGGATGTCTTTTTACGTGGTTTTAAAAGGGATTGTCTTCTCATTTTCTCTTTCTGGTATTTCATTACTGGTATAAAGAAATGCAGCAGATTTCTGACTGTTAATCTTGTATCCTGCTACCTTGCTGAATTCGTTTATCAGTTCTAATAGTTTTGTGTGGGATCTTCAGAGTTTTCTATATAGAGTTATCATGTCATCTGCATATGACATGCATTATATGCGTATAATACCTCTTCTCTTCCAACTTGGATCCATTTTATTTCCTATCCAATTGCTGTAGCTAGGACTTAGAGTATGATATTAAATAGAAGTGGTCAGAATCCTTGTCCTGTTCTAGATTTTAGCAGGAACACTTTCAGCTTTCCATCATTGAGTATTATGTTGACTGTGGGTTTGTCATAAAAAGTTTTTATTGTATTGAGATATGTTCCCTAAGGCAATGGCACCCCACTCCAGTACTTTTGCCTGGAAAATCCCTTGGATGGAGGAGCCTGGTAGGCTGCAGTCCTGGGGTCGCTAAGAGTCAGATACAACTGAGCGAATTCACTTTCACTTTTCACTTTCATGCATTGGAGAAGGAAATGGCAACCCACTCCAGTGTTCTTGCCTGGAGAATCCCAGGGACGGGGGAGCCTGGTGGGCTGCCGTCTATGGGGTCGCACAGAGTCGGACATGACTGAAGCAGCTTAGCAGCATACCCACTTTGGTGAGGGTTTTTATCATGAATGGACATTGACTTTCATCAGATGCTGTTTTTTGCATCTATTGAGATGATCATGTGGGTTTTGTCTTTTCTTTGGTTCACATTTTTTGTGTATGTTGAACCATACTTGTGACCCTAGGATAATCCTGGTGTATGATCACTTTTATTATGTGTTGTGGAATTAGGTTTGTCAGTATTTTGTTGAGGATTTTTTCCATCTCTCTTCATCAAACAGTGGCCTGTAATTTTCTTTTCTGCTGGTGTCTTTGTCTGGTTTTGTATCAGGGAGACGGTAGCTTCATAGGAGTCTTTGGGAATGTTCCCTCCTCTTCAGTCTTCTGGAAGAGTTTGAGAAGGATGGATGTACATTCTTCTTTGTATGTTTGGTGGAATTCCCCAGTGAAGCTGCCCAGCCCTAGACTTTTGTTTGCAGTGAGTTGTGTTGTTTTCACAGGGAGTTTTTAAAATTACAGATCCTATTTCCCCTCCAGTGATGGGTCTGTTCAATTTCTTCATTCAGCTTTGCAGGCTATACATTTCTAGAACTGTATCCATTTCTAGGTTGTCAAGTTTGTGGGGATATCTTCACTCATTGTATTCTCTTATGGCATCTTTGTATTTCTGCAGGATTGCAGAATTGCAGGATTGTATTTCTCCTCTTTCATTTCTTACTTTGTTTAGTTGGGTCCTTTCTCTTAAAAAACACAACACAACTTTAAATGAAAAGTCAGTGTTATCCTTCAGTTTAAGGGTTATGGCTTCAGTTAATCAACTAACATGCCTCGGATTGACCACCTTTCTTCTAAGTTCTCTATTATCTGGAGCTGTTTGTTCTCCATTTCCTTCCAGAGGTGACCTCCGGGTGACCTTTGACCTTTACCGTCCACACTCCTGTGCACCAGGTGGACTAGTTTTCATGCCTTCTTCTCTATAGCGTTGTTCAGACCACACGTGCTACTCTTCGTTTCTGTCCCCAAATCCCCTGGCAAAGCCCTGGGTCACGCTTTCTCTTTATAACCTCCTTTCCCTTGGAATGCCTGTCTTCTCCTGTCTCTCTCAAAGCATTCTTCCCTGCTTCCATCATGTTGCTCCAGTCTGCCAACCACAAGGGCCCATCAGTCTTCTGAATCACACGCAGACTCTTGACAGCGGCTGCGGCTGCCCCGCCTCAGGTATGGGGCTCATCTCTTCCTTGCCAGGGACTGTCTCTCAAACCTTCTCTCACTCTCATCTTTAGTCTTCTCCTCTGGCTTTCAGCGTGTACGGAATCTTCTCTTTACCTCATCCCCTTTTAGCAGCAGCTGTTGGTGGCAAAGTGGTAAAGAATCTGCCAATGCAAGAGACGCAGGTTTGACCCCTGAGTCAGGAAGACCCCCTGGAGGAGTTAGTGGCACCCCACTCCAGTGTTCTTGCCTGGAGAATCCCATGCACAGAGGAGCCGGACAGGCTCCAGTCCACGGGGTCGCAAAGAGTCGGAGCACGCGTGCACATCCTTTCACCTACAGATTGAGGTTTGACATTTTCAAGAAGTTTGCTCTGATGGACTTCACAAACTTCTAGCTCATGTCATAATTCTAGAACCATCCATTCCCTGAACTCCTCTCGTGTAGTTAGTGAGGTGGTTTGTAGCACGGCTTTGATATCCAATCCAGCTGCAGTGTTACCCTGGATGTTCAATACCGTGCTTCATTTTCTCCGTATAAAGGTGGGGAAAGTGGGTGTTTGTTGAATTGAATTAAAGGAGTATTATGGGCCCTCTCAGCTTTAATTTCCACCTGGGATTCTGGACAACAGTTTGAGATCCCTGCCCTTCACCTCAGGGGTGGGGAAGGGTCTTAGCTCAGAATAACTGACCTCACTGCTTCCAGTGACACCTGACCCACCTCAAGTGGGATGTGGAGAAGGCACTTGACTGCAGAGGCATCTGCTCCTGAGGCTGACTTTCTAGTCTGAACACGCGCCACCCCAAGGAGCCCTGTGTCCACATGTGGAGCAGACGTCACACAGGAGTGGAGGAAAGCCGCTCAGGAGGAAGCCAGCATCTGGGGAGGGGACTCAGCGGCTCGCTCTCCAGGTAGCGCCTCTTGAGCTGCCTGCGTTCTGGAGACACACGGCACGCTCTTCCAGGGCACCCAGGAGTAGACGCGGTGCTCCGTCCAGGCTGTGCAGGTTGGTTCTCGCTGCGTGATGGCCGGAGGAACAAGGCTTCCTCCTGTTCCCATAAAGTTGGCTAATAATACACCGCTATACCATCCGTCCCCCACTGATCAGAGAAGGGTTTCACACCAGCCGCAGGGCCAGTTAGCCCTGAAAGCGGCCTGTTACAGCATCCCGAGGCTCCTTCTCTAAGATGTATCCCTCTTTGGATGGAAATCTTTTAAAACACACACACACATGTATGTTCCTTCTCCCTGCTCACCTCAGTAAAACATATCTAACGTGATCTACTCAACAACACCAAGATAACCAGCAGTACCGTGTGTAACACGTGGAAACCTTCAGATAGAAAAAAAAAGTAAAATCTAGAATGTGCTAAACATAGCACCGGGTGTGCCTGACATTTTATTATCCTGTTGAATGCACATAACCAGTCTGCAAGGCAGCCATATTGTCCCCATCTTTGTGCTCAGTCATGTCTGACTCTTTATGACACCCTGGACATCAGGCTCCTCTGTCCATGGAATTTTCCAGGCAAGAATATTAGAGTGGGTTGCCCTTCCTCCTCCAGGGGATCTTCCCAGCCCAGGGATCAAACCAGTGGCTCCTGCATCAGCAGGCAGATTCTTTACCTTGAGCCCTCTGAGAAGCCCTCACCCCCATATCACAGATGAGAAAACAGAGGTTCAGAGAAGTTAGGCACAATTCCCGCCATCACACAGTGAACCAGAGGGTGAGCTGTGGGGTTCACACCCTGGCCCATCTGACTCCAAAATTCCACAGCCTGCAGCTGCTGCTATCTGTGCAGCTCTTTCCTCCAACAGGTAAGTTTCCAAATGGCTGTGCCTTTTTTTTTTTTTTTGTCACACCGTGCAGCTTGCAGGGTCTTAGTTCCCTGACCAGGGATTGTACCTGCACCCTCAGCAGTGAAAGCACGAAGTCCCAACCCATGGACTGCCAGGCAAGTCCCCAGACGGCCGTACCTTTTGATCCCTGACGCCTGGTTTTAGAACTGTGCTCTCTGCTGCGGTTTTGTTGTCATTTCCATCCTTGGGGTTTCCAGAGAGCAGGGCTCTCTGCCTGACTCTGAGCCTCCTCCCGTGCCCTCAGGCGGTCCTTCTGCCCCTCCTGCCTCCCAGCTCCTCCTGAGCCAAAGCAGCTTGACCAGCCAGCCACCTGTGAGACCTCCAAGCTGAACACTCTCTGCCTGCATGAGGAAGGAGCGTGATGCAGAGGAAGACAGGCCACGTGACCTGCAGAATCTGGAGAAGGCCAGGAGCATCTCAGAGCTAGAGCTGGGTTCAGTTAATGTGACCTGGGACTGTTCTACAAGGAACTCAAACTCTGTACGGAAAACATCCTTGCAGTTTCCCAGAGCTGGGTGTGGAAGTGGTTATACAGAGAGACAGGTAAACTGGTGACAAGAAGTTGTAAGAGCAAACTGAGCCTGATTCTGCTCAGGTGGCAGGGAGGGACCCCCGGCACCACCCCTGCCCAAGGCCGCCCTGCTCCGCCAATGCCTGAGGTATGGCCAGGGCCCCTCGCACTGTCCCCCAGCCCACAGGGCTGCCTCACGCCTCTGCTCCGCAGCTGACCTGTACCTGTCCTGACCAGGCCTCCCGAGAAGAGGGCCAGCCAGTGGACAAAGATGTGGACTCTGACGTGTCACTGGGCAGGCAGGACGGGACCTCAAGGAGACCACCCCCTTTCAGACACAGACCGACCCTTTAGGAGCACTGGGCTGTCTTCTTGGGTGAGGAGGGTCTCTAGGCATGGGGGTCTCCACCCAGCTGGAGCAGGGAGGTAGGAGTGTACATGCTGCAAGCCCATGGCAGGCTGAGGGGTGCAGGCTTCCTGTATTTTTTCCCTTCAGCCGCGCCTGCCTGGCCCTCACAGAGCAGGCAGTTCACCAAGTGTGCTTTGACCTAAAATCACCTGAATCTCAAAAACGGTCGGCTCACCATTATCCTGGGAACCGCTAAGGGTAAAGGCTGCGTCTCCCTTCCTCTTGTGCCCTCTTGAGGTGCTCTGCACTGGGGCCAGCATACAGTGGGCGATTAACGTATGTCCCTGTGTCTTGGGGTCCACAGCCCTGCTGCCCCATCCCCGCCCGCACCTCTTCCACTTCCGCGAGTGCTGTGTGTTGGGAGGGGGCCGCTCTTCCTCTCAAGGGGGAACTGGTGACAGTTAATGACCACGGGGTGCCCACCAGCCACCCTCCCAAAGGCTTGTCAGGAAAGGTAGGGAGAAAAGAAGCCGACATAAAGCCAGACAGGAGTGGGCCGAGCTTCAGCCGTACCTCTGGTCTCCCGGCTTTGTTCCTTCAACCCTGATATAGAAACAGCCACGCTTGCTGGACCCTCTCCTCCCGTCCCCGTGTTTCTCTGCAGGCACGCCACCCCCTAACCCCCACCCTGGCCAGCAGCTGTCTTTCCTAATTGGTCATGTATCTTAATAACAACAGGTCCTCAAGCAGCTGTTGCTGTGGATACTGTCTGGCGGGGTGGCTCCCTGTCATTAATTTACTTGCTGGTCCTACTGGCGCTTAAGAAAGGATTAAATTAACAATGACGCTAATGAGACAGAAAGTTACACAGTGAAAGGAGGAGGAGGATTATAATTGTTGTCATTCCTGGCACAAGTTTTACATTCACACAATTCTGTTACAACCCTGCGTTGTAACAAAAGTCTTGCCCAAAGTGCCAAGAGGATTTTCATCTTTCTGTCCTCAAGTTACACTCCTTTTCCCCACAGGACGCGATTTCTGTCCCCAGAATGCACCTTGATTTTCAAGCACGTGGCGCCTGCAGGATGGAGTTTAGGCAGGACCCCCACGAGGCCACCCCTCACGCTGAGTGAAGGCACTGTGGCCCCAGGTTCAGAGAAAGGCATCTCAAACTTCCAGCTTTCTCCAGCTGGAGAACGGTTATGGATCCTGCTCATTTCTATATATACCTCGCCCTTGGCAACGGCAAAAAAAACGTGAGGAAGGGAGCTGGCCCTCAGCTCGTGGCATCGGTCACTCCCTTTCCAAATATAGAGCAGGAATGAGTGGTGGGGGGACAGGCTATAAAAGCCACAGCGGCAGCCCCCGGCACTGCTGTGGGCGGAGGAGTCTGGGCGCCCCGCACAGCTCTCTTCCGTGTGTGGCTCGGAGGATCACACCTGGCTGTGGCGAGGTTAGTTAGAGGTGGAGCTGGGTCTCCACCTCCTGCACCCACTTCCTCCTCCCTGAGGTCCCCTCGACCTTGTCTTCAAGGCCCCCCTCGGGCAGGATCCCTCTGGATGCTCCACGGACCTCGGCCCGTCAGTGTGGCCTGACGAGCCCCCTCTTGCTCTCTGATCTGTGCAGAGGCTGTGGGGTCACCGGCCCCCACCCCTACCCTCACCTTCCCCGCCTGCACTGTGTACCTGGTGACCAGGTGTCCATGATCTCAAGGCCCCGAAGGCTTGTGTCAGTTTGCCAGTTTGAGACTTCTCCCTGTTCACAGAAGTCAGAGGGGGCCTGGTCCTAGCCTGGAACCACAGGCCTTTTAGACAGAGACGCTGTCCTTCCTGCCTCGTTCTGAAAGAGAGGCACTGCATGCAGACTGAGGAGGCTGCGTTAGTGGGCTGGTGGGAGTCAGGTTTGGGGGCACCTGGGGGCTTTGACTACCTTTATGAATCACTTGTAGGTCACATCCCATCTGCTCTTCCAGCCTGTCTCCGGGGTAAGACTCTCTTTAAGTTATCAGTCCTTTCCCCTTATTTGGTTAATTCAAGACCCGATTCAGAACCGAACTACGCTATCAGGTGCCCTGAGCTTTCTTTTTGCATGTTTACCGCAGGTCTGATTTCCACGGCTGCTGCTGTCCGCTGTTGTCCTGCGGGTGTGACTCTCAGGTGAGGAAGCAGGTTGGGTCCCTTGGCTCAGAAGTCTCCAGGGTACAGTTCCTCCCACTTCCAGGGGCCTGGGGGGCAGGAGCCTGTGGAGCTTAGACCAGGACAGGGTGGATTGGAGAGGACCTTGGACTGGGACAGGGCAGGCTGGGGAGAGGGTCTTGGCAGATGCTCAAGTCAGATGCCACTTCTGTTCTCAGCACAGAGCTGAAGGAAGCGAAAGCCAGTTTCCTCGTGTGAAGAGGTGGCCACCTTGAATCGAAGCAGTCCCCAAATTCCTTAGCTGTTTGCCATTTAGCACACTCTCTTTGAAGAATGGTGTTAACTTCTGATGGTGTTTATTTTTAAATTTCCCCTTGGCAACACCTGGGCTTTTCAGAAAAGGAAACTGAGTCCCAAGCTGCCCCCTCCTTCGGGTTCCTTCACCCGGATTGGGGAGCTTGGGTGGCATCCACTCCGTGCCCTTTGCACAGAGTCGGCACAATACATGTGAATTTGATTTTTCCACGGGGGTGGATGGGAAAAATCAGATGCTCCTGGCCCACCTTGGTGGGCTCCCACGGGGGCAGGGCTGGAGTCGGGGGTAGGGGGCTGACCTGGTGGGTTCATCCTCCAGCCAACACCATGAGTAGCGACACCGAAATGGAAGTGTTCGGCATCGCCGCTCCCTTCCTCCGGAAGTCGGAAAAGGAGAGGATCGAGGCCCAGAACCAGCCCTTTGATGCCAAAACCTACTGCTTCGTGGTTGACTCTAAGGAAGAGTATGCCAAGGGGAGAATTAAGAGCACCCAGGACGGGAAGGTCACGGTGGAAACCGAAGACAACAGGGTAAGCCCCACCACTCCCTCCGCGAGCCACTGGCCCTCTGTCTGCTGCCCTGGCTGCCCGGTCGGTGCGTCTGCCCCACACCTGGCCCCCTCCACATGTGAATACCTCCCAGGTGTCCTCAGAGAAAGCAGAGTGAACCCTGGCCTCAGGTTGCACGGTGGGAGAACCGCCTGCCTGCGGCTGGCCGAAGCAAGTCACGTTCCAGCGCGTTTGTCGATGTTCAAGTCACTCTAGGTCAGCGGGAACCAGCCGTGTGTGTCCCAAAGGTGTGGGGTTGGGAGTCCAACAAGGGGACGACCTCCTTCAGAGCACTCTCCTTTGGGAGCCCAGGTTTCCTCCTGATTCTTCTGGCAATAGTATGTAAGGAAGTAAGGAAAGCAGGTCAGAGACCCTAGTGGACCACAAGCTTGACTGAAGTAGCAGCGTCCCCATATCACGAAGGCAATGAGTAGTCTGGCCCTTTCCTTTCTCCCAGGCTAGCATGGGGGTGCTGGGAGGAATTCTGGACATCCCAACTGTCTGGAACTTAGACCAGAAGAATCCAGAAATGTTCTAAGAAAGGTTCAGATAAAATGGGGGTGGGGATCCAAATGAGGGGAGTAAAGGAGATAGTATCACTGGGTTGGAGGTGAAAGAAAACAGCGTGGAAACCACCCATTGAAACCGTCTTCCAAGCCCTGAAGCTCGAGGGCAGCGCTCAGTACATTCCGGATGATGGAGTGGGGAATGGCTTCCGAAGCTGCAGGGAGCACAGAAGCTAGACCGGTGGAGGACAGTCCGAGAGGTCCAGACCCTCACCTCACTGGCGGGCTGAGGCCTGGATGGTTTTAGTGAACCCCTGCTTGAAGGCAGGTTTCCTACCACCTGGCCCAGACGCGGGGCCGGGAAAACCACCATCTGCGACCGAGGTCTCAGACAGGAAGGGGGTGAGCGGAGGGTAGGAGAGCGGAAGGTGAGCTCCACACCACGACGGGTCTGCTCCTCTCAAGGGGAGCACGAGGATGCCTGTCACCACCGCTCTGCCCAGTGGCGCCTTCCGCCCTGTAGTTCTCTGGCCCCAGAAAGGGAGTGGGGAGAGGGTTCCCTTTCACAGCGCAGGCAGGTGGGGGTGAATGGGCGAGATGCTGGGTGGGGGCTGGGAGCTGCTTTCAGGGAGCTCAGGATGACTCGGGCTGCCGGCCTGGAGGTCCATACCACCGGCCGCCTCCTCTCTGTCCCTGCCTCGGGGATGCCATCCACCTGCCGTGCCCTCTAAGTAGACGCCAACACCCATGAGCCGCTGGAACCGGATTTTGGCCCAGCCAGCATGACCCAGCTGAGGAGTTCCCACTGGCTCCTGGGCCTGCCTCCTCCTCCCTGAATCCCCTCGAGACCCTCCTCTCCTTTCTGTCATCCTTCCCTCACTTCAGACCACTGGAGACGGAAAAAACAAAAGCCTGAGTCTCAGAACCGAACCCCATTCCATCTCCTCCACCATGAGCCGCCACAGCCCCAACTCCCTCCCTGTCAGACAGGCCTTTCCTCCAGCGCCCCCTCCTTCTGATCTGGGCATGGGAGACACGCCTGTGCACAGAGAAGCCCAGGTGTGCACCGTACCCCTCCCTTGCAGACGCTGGTGGTGAAGCCAGAGGACGTGTACGCGATGAACCCCCCCAGATTCGACCGGATCGAGGACATGGCCATGCTGGCGCACCTGAGCGAGCCGGCCGTGCTGTACAACCTCAAGGGCCGCTACGCGTCGTGGATGATCTACGTCAGCGCCCGCGCCTGCGGGCTCCCGGGGCGGGGCGGGCTGCAGATGCTCCCAGGGAGATGGGCTTTACGAGCCTGCTGGATGGCATCACTGACTCAGTGGGCATGAGTCTGAGTAAACTCTGGGAGGCGGTGATGGACAGGGAGGCCTGGCGTGCTACAGTCCATGGGGTCGCAGAGTCGGACACGACTGAGTGACCGAGCTGAGCTGAGGCCATTGAACAAAAGAGGGACGAGAGTGATGGAGGATGAGAAAGTGAGAGATGAGTGGGCCCAGGAGGGGACCAGAGGAGCGGTGGGGCTGAGGCCGGGTCCTGGTGCTGTCACTCAGCAGCTGTGGATGGTCACTGCACCCCTCGGGCCTCAGCTGCCTCATCCATAGAGAGAAACCGTATCTTGCCTCCTTTACAAGTTTCTCATAAAGAAAAGTGAAATAACAAAGGGGGGCGGTTTTTATAGGCACACACCCATGTGTACATAAATATGCATATTGTATGCCCCCACAGACCTACTCGGGCCTCTTCTGCGTCACCGTCAACCCCTACAAGTGGCTGCCAGTGTACAACCCCGAGGTGGTGGAGGGCTACCGGGGCAAGAAGCGCCAGGAGGCCCCGCCCCACATCTTCTCCATCTCTGACAACGCCTATCAGTTCATGCTCACAGGTAGGTCTCCAAGGAGGAAGCCTGGAGAGGCGGGCAGGGCTCAGGGAGGCTGCAGGTCTGGAATCGGCTGCCCCTCTAGTGTGCAGCCTCCACACAACTGGGAGGTGCTTAAGAAAAAAAGAGGCCAGAAAGTTTAGGGCCTTGCAGGCCTGGGTGAGAAGCTTGGATTTAAGGCAAGCATGGGTTACTTCATGTGAAACTGGCATTTTTGTGGGCCCAAAACAAAGGCTGATAGTTTCATATGGTTCAACCTAATATGATGGGCAGCCAGTGGCTGGCTGTAAGCAGGGGCTTAACCTCTTTGATCTGTATTCTCAAGGAGAAGTCTCTTTGAGCTCCCATGTAGGACAAAACAGAGTCATTGTACGGTGAACTCTGACTGCTGGAGACGTGGAGAACTGGGAAGCTCTTTTTATTTTTATTAAAAATTTTTGATCGAAATATAATTGATTTACAATGTTGTGTTAACTTGTTTACAGCAGAGTGATTCAGATATATATATATATTCAGATTTTTTTCCATTATGGTTTATGATAGGATATTGAATACAGTTCCCTGTGTTATACAGTAGGACCTTATTTATTTTATATATAGTCGTCTGTATCCAGTCCGACTCTTTGGGACCCCGTGGACTGTAGCCTACCAGGCTCCTCTGTCCATGGGATTCCCCAGGCAAGAGTACTGGAGTGGGTTGCCATTTCCTTCTCCAAGTTTGTATCTGGTAATCCCCAAATCCTAATTTATTCCTCGCCCACCCCTCTTTCCCCTTCGGTGACCATAGGTTTGTTTCCTATGTGAGTCTGTTTCTAGTTTCCAACTAAGTTCAGTTGTATCATATAGCCACACGTGAGTGACATATGGTATTTGTCTTTCTGACTTACTTCAGTTAGTTGGTACTTTTTAGGTTCATTCATGTTGCCGCAAATGGCATTATGTCACTCCTTTTTATGGCCGAGTAATATTCCACTGTGTGTATATACCCCATCTTCTTAATCCACTCCTCTGTAGATGGACATTTAGGCTGAGAAAGTTCCTTTTATAATACCATCAACCCTATTTTATTTTTCCCTTTGGCAGATCGTGAAAACCAGTCTATTCTGATCACGTAAGTATCCAAGGTGTAGAGCGTTTTCACAGCTGTGGCTCTTTGTCCCCAGTGCAGAAGGGGAAGATGCCACTTGCTTTGTTCTGTTAGTGAGAAAGTACAGAGAACAATGTCTGTGAAGCAGAGATGGAGGGGGGACAGGCCAGAAGGCGTGTGAGGCCTCAGGAAGCCAGGGTTCCCTGTCCAGGGTGTTCAGTGGTGCCGTTCTCCCAGGGCCCTTGTCTCTCCGAATGGTCTCCTCTTTGTGGGGAGTCTCACATCTGATGTGGCTCAGGAGGCTGTTCACACTCACAGGACTCTTTTTCTCCTTCTCTCTCTTTCGATCGCTCCGAATAGTGGAGAATCCGGGGCAGGAAAGACCGTGAACACCAAAAGGGTCATCCAGTACTTTGCAACAATTGCAGCGACTGGAGACCTCGCCAAGAAGAAGGACTCCAAGATGAGGGTAAGGAGAGGAGGCAGGCTGGCTCTGCTGCTGCTGCCAACCCTTGTCTTAACTTCAGAGTGAGGAGGCAGAGGGTATGTGTGGGGTGGGAGGTGCCCGTCTCCTCAGGGAAGGAGTGCTGGCAGGGTTGAAAATCGCACGGGACAGCCGGCTCTCCTAGACGATCCAGCGCGTTGGTGATCTCACAGGACCAGATTCTGTGACTGCCAAGAAGACAAGCTCTAAGGCTCCGCTGAGAAAAGTCAGTCTGACATGCACCAGAGTCACACACACCACCTGGGGAGAACTGTAGCGTCCATTTGCCTTTCAAAACGAATATATCCCAGCAGTATGGCGTGAACACAGGTGACCTCACCACCTGGAGAATGGAGGCACTGAAGGGTTAAATGAGGTTCATGTCAAGATACCCAACCAGAGCCAAATACGACATGGCGACAGGGCTGAGTGAGGTGCTGATGACGTGGTTGGGCCCTAGGTCGGAAAGCAGGGGGCAGGGGAGGGACCAGCTGGGGAGGAGGGGCATCGGAGCTCACCCTCACACACGGCTCTTCCTGCCCTGACTCCCTGCTCCAGGGGACACTGGAAGACCAGATCATCAGTGCCAACCCACTGCTGGAGGCCTTCGGGAACGCCAAGACCGTGAGGAACGACAACTCGTCCCGCTTTGTGAGTCTGTGCTGGGTCGAGCTGGGGTGTCCGCCAAGGCCAGCAAGGAGGCACGATCCCTGCTTCCAGGAACCTGCAGTCCTGGGGTGGATAATGAAAGGAGGAGGAAACAAGTCCACAAGACACTCTGACAGTTCCCTAGCAGATGGGGCAGTAGAGGGGGCCGGGTCTCCTTTAGACAGGGCCGGCAGAGGAGCCCTCCTGGGGGGTTGCTGGCCTGTGAACCTGAGATCCACAGGGTGAGGCCGGACACAGTCGCAGAGGCAGGGAGGGGCTGGTGGAGCCGAGGGATCTCCAGGGGGTCTGAGTGGCTGGAGTGAGGCAGGTTCTACGAGATGAGGTGGGGAAGTGAGGAGGGGCAGTGGGAAGGGACCTGGAGCCTGGGGAGCATGCAGGCCAGGAGAAGGGTCTGGTTTCATTCCAGAAGTCAGGATCCTGTTAGAGGGAAGTGATATGGTTTGATTTGCATCTTGAACAGAATATGACTCTGCTGACTGGGGTGGCATGTGGAAGCAGTGTGGAACAAGGGAGTGGGGGAAGGCACAGCAAAGCAGGGAGAGAGGTGACAAGGACGCTTAACTGCAAGTTCCTGGGGGAAAGGCTCCGTTCCACTCCCCAGGTGGGCAGGAACACCTGGAGTCAGGTTACCTGGTCCCCCTTCCCCGACAGGGCAAGTTCATCCGCATCCATTTTGGTACCACGGGGAAGCTGGCCTCTGCAGATATTGAAACGTGTAAGTAGATTTCTAGGATCAGATGTTTTGGGACATTGGGGCAACAGTTTGGAAGACACTCCTGTGTTTGCGTTCCTAGATCTGCTGGAAAAGTCAAGGGTGACCTTCCAGCTGAAGGCTGAGAGAAGCTACCACATCTTCTACCAGATTCTTTCCAATAAGAAGCCTGAGCTCATAGGTGAGGATGCCCCCAGAGGGGCTGGTCTGGGGCCTGTCAGCTCTTGGGTGAGTGGACTGAAGAGAGTTGTGCCTACTCGCAGAGGAAATTTGTTTTAGAAATGGGGTGTGGCTGTTTTGACAGTGATGTGCCAATCTGAGAAATGCAATCCAATGGACAGAAAAAGAATGAGGCACGATTGCCTTCAGCTTTGGTTCAGGGAAACTGGCTGAATGACTTAGCGTTTAGTGGTCCTCTGATGCCCTCTTGTGGTCAGCCACAAAGCCAATCTTCCACCAAATGCTGGGAGGCCCACGTCAAGTCAGAGGAACTGCCAGCTGGTGGATGTCCACCGCGCTTTTCATTTGGCACCTAACAGGGGCTCCGTGCCCTTCTCTGCTCTCTGGCTATGTCTGCTCTGCATTCTGGGCCCAATCCTGGAAACAGGCTGCAGCTTTCAACAGGTTTTGGAAAAGACGACGATTCTACCAAACCATCTGGGCTTCCCTCCAGTGGCTCTCTGTGTCTTGGCCCATGCTCAGCCTGTTTTCCTGATTAATCTTTCCCAACCGACATGGATCTGTGCTGTCTGCACACAAAGCAAAAGGGTTTAAATGTTCTCTCTGGGGTTTGTACCCTGTGTGGCCGGGGTGGGTGCAGAGTCTTCCCCGGACTTTATATTCAGCTACAGTGTGAGTATGAGAGGCTGTTTAGCCCCAGGCGGGGGTATTTCCTTTGCATCCATGTGACCCCCTCTAACTGGTCATCATTGCAGAGCTGCTGCTCATCACAACCAACCCTTATGACTACCCCTTCATCAGCCAGGGCGAGATCCTGGTGGCCAGCATTGACGACGCTGAGGAGCTGCTGGCCACGGATGTAAGTAGATCAGGGAGAAGGATGTGTGTGTGGCGGGGGGCTCCTGCTCCATCACTGACGTCAGCCAGCTGACACGCTCTCCTACAATGCCAGAGCGCCATTGACATCCTGGGCTTCACCCCCGAGGAGAAGTCTGGGCTCTACAAGCTGACAGGCGCCGTGATGCACTACGGGAACATGAAGTTCAAGCAGAAGCAGCGGGAGGAGCAGGCAGAGCCGGACGGCACAGAAGGTACCCCATCACCCGCTGGGGCGTGCACTAGAGCCAGGGCCTCCCTTGAAAGTGATCAATCCTCCCCCCCTGGAGAGATGAACCTCTGCGGGGCTCAGATGCCGACAGGTTACTGCCCTGTCTGCTGAGTCACTCGAGTGGTCCTGCTTCAGACATGGTGAGGAGTGACCAGGGTTTTGTGGAACCCAGTGCTGCCTTTTCACAAAGCCCATTATATTCTCTGAGTGACTTAGTGCCCACAGGTGAACAGTTTAGAGACACATAATGTAAACACATGGAGATGAGCTGAGCTGAGCCTTGAAACATCTGGAGGATTTTCAGAGGGGTTCTTTGGCTTTGCCAGTTACCTGGGGTTTCCCTTGTAACTGGCCTTCTTTCCTGCCAGTGGCTGACAAGACAGCCTATCTGATGGGCCTGAATTCATCGGACCTCCTGAAAGCTTTATGCTTCCCCAGAGTGAAAGTTGGGAATGAGTATGTTACCAAGGGCCAGACCGTGGATCAGGTAAGTGACTGCCAGGAGGCTGGGAAGGGATGCAGGCACCCGATGCCTCCTGCCCACAGACGCAACACAGGTGCTGACCCCCACACACAGGTGCACCACGCCGTGAACGCCCTCTCCAAATCCGTCTACGAGAAGTTGTTCCTGTGGATGGTCACTCGCATCAACCAGCAGCTGGACACCAAGCTGCCGAGACAGCACTTCATTGGCGTCCTGGACATCGCAGGCTTTGAGATCTTCGAGGTTTGCATTCCTGATATTCAGGTGGCTCTATCTGGGGGCTGGCTGGTTCTCAGGATCGCAGGCAAGATGTCCAGGCAGCCACTTGTCACCCCATATCACATCTGGAAGGGCACTAGATGGAGCGTGGGTCAGGTAGAAGTGTGTACACCCGTTAGAGCATGTTGTCAATGTCTCCCAGGTATAAGACTTGCAGGTGAATAAAAGATGAGCTTGTAGTTTGTAAATGATGACAAGAAGTATGTAAGTACGCAGAAGACCAACTATAGATAAAACAAACTGTGGTCAGGGTCCAGGAGAGGCCCAGGCCGTGGACTTAGGAGACGGAGAGGTATCTTCTAGCTTGAGTTCCAGAGAAAACCCTAAGATGTGATGTGAGCTGAGCCCAAGAATGTGACCACACCTGAAAGCATAGCTGAGCTGCTGGGAGGCCAAGACAAGGAGAAAGAAGAAGGTTGGTGGGTCTTTTAACTTTGAAAGCAGTCTAACCTTCCGTGTGGACATTATGTTTTTGATGTTAGTATAACAGCCTGGAGCAGCTGTGCATCAACTTCACCAACGAGAAACTGCAACAGTTTTTCAACCACCACATGTTCGTGCTGGAGCAGGAGGAGTACAAGAAGGAAGGCATCGAGTGGACGTTCATCGACTTCGGGATGGACCTGGCCGCCTGCATCGAGCTCATTGAGAAGGTACCTGCCATGTGTGCTTGGTAACCGCCCCTCACAGGCCTGATGCTTGTCATTGCAGCTCACACCCACTCACCCCGTGTGCGCTCTGCCTTGGTCCAGCCTATGGGCATCTTCTCCATCCTGGAAGAGGAGTGCATGTTCCCCAAGGCCACAGACACCTCCTTCAAGAACAAGCTGTATGACCAGCACCTGGGCAAGTCTGCCAACTTCCAGAAGCCCAAGGTGCTCAAGGGCAGAGCCGAGGCCCACTTCTCCCTGGTGCACTACGCGGGCACCGTGGACTACAGTGTCTCGGGCTGGCTGGAGAAGAACAAGGACCCCCTGAACGAGACGGTGGTTGGGCTGTACCAGAAGTCCTCCAACAGGCTCCTGGCACACCTCTATGCCACCTTCACCACTGCGGACGGTAACAGACTCCCAGGCTGCCTCGAATCCACCCTTCTCCCCCAGCTCAACCCACAAAGGAAACAGTTCTGGAGGCCTGCTAACACCACACACCATCTTTTCTTTCAGCTGACAGCGGAAAGAAGAAAGTTGCCAAGAAAAAGGGTTCTTCCTTCCAAACCGTCTCTGCCCTTTTCAGGGTAAGAAAGATAGAAGTTTATTTGCTTGTAATGGGCTTAAGTCATCTCAAAATGAGCAACGGAGAGATGCTGAACTTGGTTTATTCAAGAATAGTGATGTGGTCTTAATCTGCTTACTGTCACTTAGGAGAGTGGTGGTATACATAGATGAGTGCTAACAATTGCAGGACCAGAATTTAACCCCCACCTTACACGCAACTGGCCGGGTTGCCTGGGAGGCGAGTCCTCAGCATGAACTTTCTGACTTGCCTGAAGGACACAGGCAGTAGCGTCTCATGTGCCCAGTGGAGCCAGATAGTGCCCCCGAGTTAACTCAGCAGGTGTCCTGTACTTGGCTGGTCTCTGGCTCACTGTGAAGCAAGACTGTCATATCAGTGACTTGCCTACACTTCTTGCCAAATGGACTATTGAAAGGCCTTTTGAAAAGAGTTAAATAAGACCTTTATTAGAATTCACAAGAAGTTTAAAATACCTTTTTTTGTTACACTGTATCTCTGTGTCTGTGAAAGCCTACAGTCTGCTCACTGTCAAATTGAATCTTTCTCTTTTAGGAAAACCTGAACAAGTTGATGTCAAATTTAAGAACAACACACCCTCACTTTGTGCGCTGTATAATTCCCAACGAGACCAAAACCCCAGGTAAGACGCCCGCCGGCTCTGGAGGCGGTGAGGTCAGGTTTCAGGAGTCTGTGCGAAGCTGGCGCTGCTTCTCTCCTCAGGTGCCATGGAGCACAGCCTGGTCCTGCACCAGCTGCGCTGTAATGGGGTGCTGGAGGGCATCCGCATCTGCAGAAAGGGCTTCCCCAACAGGATCCTCTACGGGGACTTCAAACAGAGGTGCGTAGTAAGAGGGCTTCCCCAGCAGATCAGCGGTCAAGAACCTGCCTGCCCATGCTGGAGACCCGGGTTTCATCCCTGGGTCAGGAAGATCCCCTGGAGAAGGGCATGGCAACCCACTCCAGTATTCTTGCCTGGAGAATTCCATGCACAGAGGAGCCTGGCAGGCTGCAATCTGTGGTGTTACAAAGAGTTGGACATGACTTAGCTACTGAACATGCATATGTAATAGAAATGTTCCATTTGTTTCTTGAGGAGCTGTGTAAATGCTAGAATTTGAGAGGGAAAAACACTGAACAGCTGTGGACTCCATGTAAAATGATTTAACCACCACCTGGTCAAGGTATACATGCTTCTTTCTCCCACACTTTCTTAGGGCCTTTTCCGATACACCACGTGGCAGAAAAGGACGTGGCAAAGAAGAGTTAGGAGGCCTAGATTTCAGGCCACTGTTTGCCCTGTGACCAAGGGCGAGTTTCCTTTCCTCTCAGGACCTTGGCCTTCTTGCCTCTTGGAAGAGAGGCCTGAACTGGTTTCCAAAGTTCACGTCTTTGCTAATAGCCTATGATGTTTCTGTGTCCACATGGCAGATACCGAGTGCTTAATGCCAGTGCCATCCCCGAAGGGCAGTTCATCGACAGTAAGAAGGCGTGTGAAAAGCTGCTGGCATCCATCGATATCGACCACACTCAGTACAAGTTTGGACACACCAAGGTACTATGTCAGTTCCAACAGATGCTGGCCTATGGTCCCTGACAGACTCTTCCAGAAAACTGACCCAGGGCATCTCTCTCCCCTCAAGGTGTTCTTCAAGGCTGGCTTGCTGGGAACCCTGGAGGAAATGAGGGATGACCGCCTGGCCAAGCTGATCACCCGGACGCAGGCCGTGTGCAGAGGGTTCCTCATGCGTGTGGAATTCCAGAAGATGGTGCAGAGAAGGTCGAGCGGGGTCTGTGCTCAGATCTGAGCTCTTTGGGAGAAGTGGGGAGTCTCTCTTAGAAACAGCTGATGTTTTGTTTTCAGGGAGTCCATCTTCTGCATCCAATACAACATTCGAGCCTTCATGAACGTCAAGCACTGGCCCTGGATGAAACTCTTTTTCAAAATCAAGCCCCTTCTCAAGAGTGCAGAGACAGAGAAGGAGATGGCCACCATGAAGGAAGAGTTCCAGAAAACCAAGGATGAACTGGCCAAGTCAGAGGCCAAGAGGAAGGAACTGGAAGAAAAGCTGGTGACTCTAGTGCAAGAGAAGAATGACCTGCAGCTGCAAGTGCAAGCTGTGCGTGCCTAGGAATTCAGATTTTTTTCTCCTAGATTTGATTATCTGAGAAAACTGGACCTGGGGTGGGATTTTTGCTTGTCACTGGGTATGTTTCATAAAGGATTCCATTTATAACAAAATACTTTGTTATTGTTCACTTGCTGAGTTGTGTCTAACTCTCTGGGTCTCCATGGATTGCAACATGCCAGGCTCCTCTGTCCTTTACTATCTTCTGGAGTTTGTTCAAATTCACTCATTCAACAAAATACTGGAATGTCACAAACTTTACCTTTAAACCATTAAAGGAAATCATGATTCTCATTTTTTTTTAAAGGAAAGTGAAAACCTGTTGGATGCAGAGGAAAGATGTGATCAGCTGATTAAAGCCAAGTTCCAGCTGGAGGCTAAGATCAAGGAAGTGACAGAGAGAGCTGAGGATGAGGAAGAGATGAATGCTGAGCTGACGGCCAAGAAGAGGAAACTGGAGGATGAATGTTCGGAACTGAAGAAAGACATCGATGACCTTGAGCTGACCCTGGCCAAGGTTGAGAAGGAGAAACACGCCACGGAGAATAAGGTACACCCTTGTGGGTCTTTCCACTGCTATGGTCAGTACAAACCCAACTTGATATTTTCTTATAATTGCTTGTGGCATCTTCCTAGGTTAAAAACCTCACTGAAGAACTTGCCGGGTTGGATGAAACCATTGCAAAGTTAACCAGAGAGAAGAAGGCCCTCCAGGAGGCCCATCAGCAGACCCTGGATGACCTGCAGGCAGAAGAGGACAAAGTCAGTTCTTTGAGCAAAATCAAGAGCAAACTGGAACAGCAGGTGGATGATGTGAGTGAAGGATGCCAATTGGGAGGCCTGGGTTGGGGCAGGAAGAGCCCCTGGGGCACCCATGGTGCAAAGCATTTGTTCTTAAAAGGAGATGGTGCCTTTTGCAGCTGGAAAGCTCCCTGGAACAAGAAAAGAAGCTCCGTGTAGACCTGGAAAGGAACAAAAGGAAGCTGGAGGGAGACCTGAAGCTCGCCCAGGAGTCCATCCTGGATCTGGAGAACGACAAGCAGCAGCTGGATGAGCGGCTCAAGAAGTGCGCCCTGACACCGCTGTGCTCAGGTTTCCCGTGCCCGGCCGGGTGTCTGGTCCTCACATGCCCTGCATTTCCCTTCACAGGAAAGATTTTGAGTACTGTCAACTGCAAAGCAAAGTGGAAGATGAGCAGACTCTGGGCCTGCAGTTTCAGAAGAAAATCAAAGAGCTACAGGTAGGGGGCGCTTGGGACTCTGCTTTCACGCTCGGTCACACATGGTGAGCTGGCGTGTCTGCTGTGCATTATCAGAGCAAGGGGCAGGACCGTGGGCCTCGTCTGTCCAGGCTGACAGTAGCAATGAACAGTTTTTCCACAATTTAAACAAAACACATAATTGAAGTATTTCATATCAACCCATAGTCATAGTGGAGGATACTCATTATCAGCCGCTGCAGGAAAGGCTCATGTCAGGGGAAACTCAGTCTTGGGAGCAGCCCAAGACTTGGCTGGTCTAATGGGAGGGGAAACTAGCCTGTTCTTGACACTGGGAGTCAGATGGCCTGCCCGCACAGGCCCGGATCGAGGAGCTGGAAGAAGAGATCGAGGCCGAGAGGGCGACCCGCGCCAAGACGGAGAAGCAGCGCAGCGACTACGCCCGGGAGCTGGAGGAGCTGAGCGAGCGACTGGAGGAGGCGGGGGGCGTCACGTCCACCCAGATAGAGCTGAACAAGAAGCGGGAGGCCGAGTTCCTGAAGCTGCGCCGGGACCTGGAGGAGGCCACCCTGCAGCACGAGGCCATGGTGGCTGCTCTTCGCAAGAAGCACGCGGACAGCGTGGCCGAGCTGGGGGAGCAGATCGACAACCTGCAGAGGGTCAAGCAGAAGCTGGAGAAGGAGAAGAGCGAGTTCAAGCTGGAGCTCGACGACCTGGGCAGCAACGTGGAGAGCGTGTCCAAGTCTAAGGTTCGGGGGTGGGAGGCAGGGGGCTCCCACCATTGCCCCTCCACACCTAAGCACTGACTCAGTTCTCTCCCCTTCTGTACCCTGCAGGCAAATCTGGAGAAAATTTGCCGCACCCTGGAGGACCAGTTAAGCGAGGCCCGGGGCAAGAACGAGGAGATTCAGAGGAGCCTGAGTGAACTGAGCACCCAGAAGTCCCGGCTGCAGACAGAGGCTGGTGAGCGCTGGGGAACGGGAGGGGCGGCACCTTCTGGACACCCACCTGGGACAGCAGGTCAAAACCAAAGGCAGGATTTGTTTGGGGAGGACTTCTAGGGAAGCAGACTTTTGGGAGAGAGGCAATCAGAATAACCTACGAAAGGCCATTCAGAGTGCCCTGGAGGAGGTGAGCACTGAGAGTCCAGTAAGGAGAGAGGAGTGAGGAGGGGCCCGGAACACCCCCTGCTCCCCGAGCACCCTCGAGACGTTTGCCACCAGGGTGTGCAGGGTCTCACCAGGGTGTGCACTGAGCTTCCTTGTCCTGGACACATGCCTTCACCCCCAGATCTCAGCACAGTGCCTTACACACAGTAGGAATGTGTGAGTGAATGAACAGACAGATGAAATAAAAATGTTTCCCTTCTGGACACAGGTGAGCTGAGTCGTCAGTTGGAGGAAAAGGAGAGCACAGTATCGCAGCTTTCCAGGAGCAAGCAAGCATTTACCCAGCAAATAGAAGAGCTCAAGAGGCAGTTAGAGGAAGAGAGCAAGGTACATAGCTGAGGGAATGCTCCCCGATCTAACCTCTGCGCACCACCTACAGAAACAAAAGGCAACTTTATTCATAGGTGATGACAGCGGGAACACATCTGGACTGCATCACGCACACAGCCTGAAACATTCACGCACTGGGCCTCTCCTCTCTCCTGACTTCCGCAGGCCAAGAGCGCGCTGGCCCATGCCCTGCAGTCAGCCCGCCACGACTGTGACCTGCTGCGGGAACAGTACGAGGAGGAGCAGGAAGCCAAGGCTGAGCTGCAGAGGGCACTGTCCAAGGCCAACAGCGAGGTGGCCCAGTGGAGGACCAAGTACGAGACGGACGCCATCCAGCGCACGGAGGAGCTGGAGGAGGCCAAGTACGTAACTCTGTCTTCAGAAGAACCAGCACTTCTAAATGATCAAATGACAGAGAGCACTGACATTAGCACTGCTGGAGAATGAATGTTACCGTCTTTTAAGGCAGTTCTGTGCCAGCAGAGGACTTGTGTGAGCACATTTCATGGAGACAAACGACTGTGATCTTGGTTACAGGCAGGCAGGCTACTAATCACTGATTTTTAGCAGACAGGAGGTTCTCCTGGGCTTATGAAAGGAAAGCTGTTTGAATCACATAGGTTTTAGTGATTCCAGCTAGATGAATAGTGATGTTCAAGGACTGAAGCTTAAACAGCATCTGCTTCTCATTTGTTTTAAGGAAAAAGCTGGCTCAGCGCCTCCAAGATTCCGAGGAGCAGGTGGAGGCGGTGAACGCGAAGTGTGCATCCCTGGAGAAGACCAAGCAGAGGCTGCAAGCGGAGGTGGAGGACCTGATGGTCGACGTGGACAGAGCCAACTCCCTGGCTACTGCCCTGGACAAAAAGCAGAGGAATTTTGACAAGGTGCGGGGTGGGTGCAGGAGGTGGTGCTCCAGTCCTGACTGCCCTAGGAGCAGTGAGACCTGGGGCGAGCCCCTAAAACCAAAGGGGAGTGGGATGCAGGTGGGGGTCCCCTTCAAACACTTCAGTGGAGACAAGCCACCTCCTCCAGTGTCGTCTAGCCCCAAGCATTCTTGGTCCCCAACATGGCTGGTTGTCTGGGTGGCTGATGTGGAAATCTAATTCGGGTCCTAGTGGGAGGGTTTCTGGCAGCCTCTCCTTCAGTATGACAAGTAAGGTTGATCTGAACGGAGGTTTTAATGAAATATTTAGAAGTGCAGGGCCATTTTCGTAGTAGGGAAAGTAGGCCCAGCTAATTCCTTCCCAAAGGGTCCACTTGCTTTTTGGAGATGGCAGTTACTGTTGACCAGTGACTGACCTTGAATTGATTAATGGAATGAAATCATGGTTAGTCAACAGTCAGGAACAAGCGACACAGCCAAGGGGACCCCGATTCTCAGAGTGTTTACACTCATGGGGTTCCTGAGATAGAAGCTGGAGGTGAAGGGTCATGAACAGAGGTGCCTTTCTCCCCGGCATTGCAGGTGCTTGCTGAGTGGAAAACCAAGTGTGAGGAGAGCCAGGCGGAGCTGGAGGCATCTCTGAAGGAGTCCCGCTCCTTGAGCACCGAGCTCTTCAAACTGAAAAATGCCTATGAAGAAGCCTTAGATCAACTTGAAACTGTGAAACGAGAAAATAAGAATTTGGAGCGTAAGCAGTTTGTGTGAAATCCCCCTTCACGCTATCGCCAGAGTGTGAGGCTGTAGGAGTGTGACTTCAGGGACCCAACCTCATCTGCGTGTCTGTTAGCGCAGGCACAGGAAGCATTCCACACCCAAGGGCTTGTTTCCGAGCCTCTCTATGTCCAGTATCTTATCTCCAGCAAGCAGCATCCTTAGAGCTTGACAAACTAGTTAAGAGCATCCGGCTAGTGCTTCCTCTGTGTCGAAACCTGTGCGGAAGTTTAAGAGCAATCAAACTTCTCTCTTCACAGAGGAGATAGCAGATCTCACGGAGCAAATCGCTGAAAGTGGTAAAACCATCCATGAACTGGAAAAATCAAGGAAACAGATCGAGCTGGAAAAGGCTGATATTCAGCTGGCTCTGGAGGAAGCAGAGGTGAGCAGAATGCCAGGGAGGCAGTAAGGCAGCAGCTGCTGTGACGGTGGGGCTCCAGCCTGGCCCCACTCGAGGTCTGCAGAGTCACAGTCCTCATGTTGGTTCTTTTCCTAGCAAACTACGTGGACGAATACCTGTGAATACCTGCGAATAATCTTGAAATTACTGGAGAAAATCACTACGTTAAAATAGGTCTAAAAATGAGATTTTACAAAAGGCTGAGATGAATTTAAAATATCTATAGTCTCTTAAGTGCCTAAGAAATATGATCTAAATGTTACTGTTGTTTCATAGTATAATAAAAACAAACTGCAATGAAATATTTTATTCCTGCACTGAAGGTAAGTTAGGGATTTTTTAAAAAAGAGTTTTGAATATTATTGAGTTAGTTACAAATATTCCATTGGAGTTTTCTTACCCCAGAGAGGAATGTAGCAGGCTCTGTCCCATCACTGGTATCATTTCTGTTTTGTTTTTGTTCTTCAAAGGCCGCCCTTGAACATGAAGAGGCCAAGATCCTCCGAATCCAGCTCGAACTGACACAAGTGAAATCAGAAATCGATAGAAAGATGGCCGAAAAAGATGAAGAGATGGAACAGCTGAAAAGGAACTACCAGAGAACAGTAGAGACGATGCAGAGTGCCCTGGACGCTGAGGTGCGGAGCCGGAACGAGGCCATCAGGGTCAAGAAGAAGATGGAGGGGGACCTGAACGAAATCGAGATCCAGCTGAGCCATGCCAACCGCCAGGCCGCGGAGACCGTCAGACACCTCCGGAGTGTCCAGGGGCAGCTGAAGGTGTGTGGGCTCCCTGGAGGGGAACCTCTCCATCCTCAGACACGCACAGCAATGGGCTGGCCTCAGGGTCCTCTGGCCTCAACTTCACGCAGACGCTTCCATTACTGTCTGGCCAGGATACCCAGCTCCACCTGGATGATGCTCTCCGGGGCCAGGAGGACCTGAAGGAGCAGCTGGCGATCGTGGAGCGCAGAGCCAACCTGCTGCAGGCTGAGGTGGAGGAGCTGCGGGCCACCCTGGAGCAGACGGAGAGGAGCAGGAAGATCGCAGAGCAGGAGCTCCTGGATGCCAGTGAGCGCGTCCAGCTCCTGCACACCCAGGTGAGTGGAGGGGAGGCGGGCCGGGTCCTGGCCTTGGACGTGCCAGGTGGTAACCCTGCTCCTCCCGCCGCAGAACACCAGCCTCATCCACACCAAGAAGAAGCTGGAGACGGACCTCACGCAGCTCCAGAGTGAGGTCGAGGATGCCAGCAGGGACGCGAGGAACGCTGAAGAGAAAGCGAAGAAGGCCATCACCGACGTGAGGCCCCTCCCTGCCCTGCACTTCATCCAGGCCCTCTCTCTCCAGCCCTGAGCTGGTTCCCATCAGACGGAGTGGGGCCTCCCCAGGGCACATGTTGGGTGAACTCTGCTCTAGAAGCACTCCCCCGACCCCCAGAACTCAGCGTGTGCCCTCCCACACATTAATAAGGGGGGCATGAAAAATAACAGGAGTGTGGATGAGAAAGACCGGAAGGAATTCTGTTCATGTCTTGTGCCCTGGGAGAGGTATGCTCTTCTTCTCTTCTATTCATGGCTGATTCCAAATATGAAAACGAGACACCCCCCACCCCCCCGCCTTGTTTGGACCATACCTAACAGTCAGGTCCCCTCACAGAAAGCCCGCTTCCCGCCCCAGCACCCACCTTCCTGCTCCAGAGGCCTGTCCCTGGACGCGCGGTTCCCACAGCGCCACCTGCTGCTGGTGGGGAGCACTACCCCGCGATTATTCGCGCCCTGCACCGTCCGCACCTCCAGTTCCCTTAGCCTCCCGACTCCACACCTGTGACGCTGGGTTATAGACTCAGAGTTCTATAACTCACGGGTTGGTAATGAAAGAAGGGATTTCCTTGGGGTAGGGAGGTCCCGAAGGGGCCAGTTTAAGAAAGGGAAGAAACCATTTCCCATGCAGCCCTTGGAGGTTTCACTGTCCGGCTTACATGCCTGGTACAGTTCTTCCCAGAGTCCATGGTGGTGTGGTGGGCTCAGGCATCATGACACCTGTGCCCTTTGTCAGCAGCATGGCTCTAGTCCTCCGGGTCCCCAGATTTTGACAGTTCCAAGCACCTGACCTTTGTTTACATCTCAGTGGGATGTGCTTTTCAGGCGGCCATGATGGCCGAGGAACTGAAGAAGGAGCAGGACACCAGCGCCCACCTGGAGCGGATGAAGAAGAACCTGGAGCAGACGGTGAAGGATCTGCAGCACCGCCTGGACGAGGCTGAGCAGCTGGCCCTGAAGGGCGGGAAGAAGCAGATCCAGAAGCTGGAGACGCGGGTACTTGGGGGAGGGACCCCAGCATAATATGCGGAGCTTTCCAGCCTGCCCTGGTCATGCTCCATCTAGCCCCAGACTAATTTCCCAAGTGCTCCCCCAGATCCGAGAGCTGGAGTCTGAGCTTGAGGGGGAGCAGAAGAAGAACACTGAGTCTGTCAAGGGCCTGAGGAAGTATGAGCGGCGGGTCAAGGAGTTAACTTACCAGGCAAGTGGAAGGAAACCCCAGGGACATTTCCTCTGTAATGCGGAACCTCACCCTGGGTCCTCTCTGAAAACAGGGAGAAACTCTTTAGCCCAGGCACTGGGACCTTTTGCGTCCCTGTCCCCTCCTGGTGACCTGCCATCCCATGTTCTCTCTTGAAGAGTGAAGAGGACAGGAAGAATGTGCTGAGATTACAGGATCTGGTGGACAAACTTCAAGTGAAGGTCAAGTCCTACAAGAGGCAGGCGGAGGAGGCTGTAAGTCAGCACGACCCCAGGGCGACAACCCACCCTGCTTATGCCCGGGAGCTCCAGAGAGGAGCTCACTGCTCATACCCACTTGACTCTCTTTTAGGATGAACAAGCCAACGCTCATCTCACCAAGTTCCGAAAAGCTCAGCATGAGCTGGAGGAGGCTGAAGAACGGGCCGATATTGCTGAATCTCAAGTCAATAAGCTGCGAGCGAAGACCCGAGACTTCACCTCCAGCCGGGTAGGTGATCCTGAGGCACTGGGTGGGGAGGACGAGGAGGGGAGGTGTGGCTCCCGGGGAGGAAGCCCCCCGAGATGGAGACATTTTTGAGATGAACGGGACCCTGGAGCACCATCGACTTTAGAACTGGTCCGTCTGGGATTTGCTTAGAGCCACACAGCTGAGAAGAGCCCGGCTAAACCCAGGTCTGTGAGTCCCAATAAAACACTGTCCTGAAGAGCAGGGAGAGGTCCCTCCGTGGGAACGGAGCTCTCGGGCGCCCTCTGCTGCCGGCCTCCGTCGCCGCACTCACCGCGTGTAAGTCCCTAAGTGGAGGTCGCTCAGTTGTGTCTGACTCTTTGTGACCCCATGGACTGTAGCCCACAAGGTTCCTCTGTCCATGGGATTCTCCAGGCAAGAACACTGGAGTGGGTAGCCATTCCCTTCTCCAGGGGCTCTTCTCAACTCAGGGATCGAACCCAGGTCTCCTGCATTGCAGGTGGATTCTTTACCGTCTGAGACACTAGGGAAGACCACCCCTGGGCTGTTCTGAGGACCAGGCTCTCAGGCCTGGGGTGACGGCCACCACCTAGACAGTCGTGTATCCATTTGCCTGCGATCCAAGGAGTACCCCGCGTCCTCTGAGACAGACAAGCAAGCAACCGCATGCTTGCGGGGAGGGGAAGCAGCCGTAAGAGAGGCTCTGCTTACATAACCAGAAATGTCCATTTTCTCCCCAGATGGTGGTCCACGAGAGTGAAGAGTGAGCCCCCTTCTCTGCAACAGGATAGAAAATATGCAAAATGTGTATTTTCATGGTTCCTGATTCTGCTACTTTTCATGTGACTGCTTTTCACATGCAATAAACTTTGTTTTCAGTTTGGGGCTGTTTCGTTGTATTTGTTTTCTCTTCCCAGTGTGGAAATGGTTCACTGGTGATATTTATGCCCAATGTGGAAATCTCAGCAGATGGCTTGATAAAGCTATTCCGCATATTTTCTGGGGTGTGTATGTGGGGACAGGGAGAGATTGCTTTTGGTTTACATTTGAGATATTAGGTTAACCACTGCTCTGGCAGGAGAAGGGGGAGTTTGTCCAAAGAGTCATCCCCCAGTACAACATGAGGGACGCATGAAGGCTTGGTTCAGGAAAGCCCTGTCTCAAATTGAACTGGGTTATAAGGCAGGGGCTAGAGTCCCCCTACACCCTCTCAGGGAACTGCCCTGGAGTACAGGAAAAGTTTGTTAGGCAGCACTCCACGTGAGTGCTGCGCTAACTACTGGGAATACATAACTGAGTGAAATAGCGCCAGTCCCCCCAGAGCTCGGGCGACATCTGCCGCTGAGTTCTCGGCTCAGTCTACGTGATTTCAAAGCCGCACAGCAGAAAATCCCAGCCCTACCCAGGGTAAGCCTGTCTTTATGAGAAAATACAGTAGGAAGTCAGAATACTACCTGGGCGCCCTGCTACAGAAACAGAATGGTCAAACTTGGAATTCTGTGTTCGTCATTATCAAAAATACTGTCAAGTGCCCTCCTTTATCTGATTCTGGGGGATTAGATGACCCAGACTTACTCAGGAGGAGTTAAAGCATCAGGAGAGCTCAGCGCCTTCCGGGATTTGTCATCCACAGAAAGAGGGCCACTGTGGCCTGTCAGTGATTTCAGATCATTTTACCTTAAAGACCACATCTCTCTGTCGTGCTTTCCCCCTTTCTGGCAACGCTGTGACTAGAACGTGCTGTGTCCTCCTGGGGGGTCTACTGATGAAAGGAATCCCAGCAGTGAGACCAAGGCTGGGCCAAGGGTTGCGTTTGCCCAGAGCCTCTCTGCTGCACACTGATGGCTATAGGCCACCTTCCGGGGAAAGTGGGGGATGGAAGAAGCAGACAAATCTTGTTACAGAGGTGTTCAAACTGGTAGATGAAGAAGGAATGAAAGGTCTGGCACGTCACCATTTTTATACAAATTATGAACCCCTGATGAATTATGGCTACTAGTATTACAAAAATAAGACAACAAGACATGACATGCCTGCAGAAAGAAGTATATACATCACTGCCCAGGAAAAATCCCCATCCAGCAATCACACTGGGGTCTGATCCAGACCCTAATTATATCCACCAACTTACAGGAAAGCAGAAACAGACCCAAGATAGAACATGGGAACGCAACTGAACACAACATCTAGTTTTTTCAATAAATGAATCACAAGGGAAAAAATCCGTGAAAGAAATGGAAGGAGGAATTCTAGATTAAACGAGACTCAGCCCTATCCACCAACTGCTCGGCTTGGACCTTGTTAGGATACACATGTATATCCCATCAGGTAAAATGTGAATAATGACTAGATATTTGATGATGATATGGGATTATTGTTCATTTTCAAGGTGATACTATGATAATGTTTTCTAAAATAGTCCTTATCTTTTAAAAATACATAATAAAATACAAACAAAAAAGGAAGAAAGAAAAAAGAGGCAGGCAGGCAAGCAAGACCACCTTTGAAGTGAACTCACTTTATAGAATTTTAAGCAAAGAATTGATGAGATACCTGATGCATTTTATGTAGCCTGGGGCCATAAAGCTGAAAACCCCTGAGGCTGTAGGACCTGCCACACCCACACACTGACAAAGCACAACATTTCACTTGAAGAAGGTGAGCAGGTGGGTTGTGGAAGCAATCCATAACTTTCCAATTAGGCTCTGATTTGGTGAGGGACTTTACTTTGCCAACAAAGGCCCATATAGTCAAAGCTGTGGTTTTTCCAGTAGTCATGTATGGATGTGAGAGTTGGACCATAAAGAAAGCTGAGCACCGAAGAATTGATGCTTTTTAACCATGGTATTGGAGAAGACTCTTCAGAGTCCCTTGGACTGCAAGGAGATACAACCAATCAATCCTAAAGGAAATCAGTCCTGAATATTCATTGGAAGGACTGATGCTGAAGCTGAAGCTCCAATACACTGGCCACTTGATGCAAAGAGCCAACTCATTAGAAAAGACCCTGATGTTGGTAAAGATTGAAGGCAGGAGGAGAAGGGGATGACAGAGGATGAGATGGTTGGATGGCATCACTGACTCAATGGACATGAGTCTGAGCAAACTCCCGGAGATGATGAAGGACGGGGAAGCCCGGTGGGCAGCAGTCCATGGGGTCACAAAGAGTCGGACATGACTGAGCAACGAACAACACAAAGTGGTAACATTCATTTTCTGTTAATATTGTGAACAACTGTGCCAGTGTTCGTTTATTCCATGAAGCAAAGGATGCCCATGACTGTAAAAAATATAAGCCCTATTACTGCAGAGAGAAAGGAAAGCAAGAACCTCATTCCAAATAAGCCCCAGCCGTGCCCCACATGGGAGCAGGGGGAGTCGAGTCTGGGAGCAGAGAAGGGGAGGGTGGACTCGAGCCTGTCCCCTGAACTCTGTCCCCGGCTCTCAGCACTGTTTACCCAGTGATAACAAATCGCAGCCGTCGCCCCTGCTTCACAGAGGAAGAAACGGAACCACAGAGCAATGAGCTCAAGGTCACACTGGCCTCTAGAACTGGGATTCTCCCTAGCGCCCAAACTCCTCTGCACTACAAAACACTGCCTCCCTGAGCAGCTGGGAAACAGACGCGACAAGGACCTTGAGGAGGTGGGCTTGGGTTTGAGCAAACTCCGGGAGATGATGAAGGACAGGGAAGCCTGGTGGGCAGCAGTCCATGGGGTCACAAAGAGTTGGACACGACTGAGCAACGAACAGCAACGAAATGGTAACGTTCATTTTCTGTTGATCAGAGTCCGTCAGAACTGGACAGATAAACCCATGGCGCACACGTTTTTCCCTTTTGACTGTTACCATTTCTGTTAAGTTCCTCCAGGCCTCCACTCTGACCCTTCTTGTCCCATCAGCCCGGCCCACTCTGTCTTAAGAGAGTCTCCCCTCAGACAGGCCAGGTCACTAGGAGCTTGGTGACCTTTAGCTTATCTGCAGTATTGCCCGGTCCTTTTGCATGTGAGCTCCAAAGCAGAGTGGCAAAATAGCCTGAAGGGGGGACCCTCACCCTCAGTTCTCTGGGTGGAATCCCACCACCTTCAGATTCAGAGCCATTTCAAGTTACTGTTCCTTTGTATAGATAGTCTCACCTTTTATTATTTTTTTTCCTGGTACTTGAACATAGAATTTATTAATTCTCCCCCTGTAATTCTTACACTATCCAGAAAACGTTCTGAAGTCTTTACTGAGCCAAATCTCTTGGCAGTAGATTTCTGTTTTTTATTACCTTTTATAATTTTTTAATTACACAAGAAATACATGATCAACACAGGATTTAAAAAATACATCTGTCAACTCTAAAGGGACTGTGGGCTAGGATGGCAGACTGCTTTATTTGGAAATGAGGAGATCCTGATTTATGATGGTCAGGGGGCCCCCTTCCTCACAACGTGTAAGGGACTCGGCTTCTAATAAGAGCCACATGTCCTCATGGCGGGGGTGGGAGGGGAAGGGGGACAATTGGCTGCACTCTGCAGCCTCCTTCTCCTCCTGCTGGAGAAGGCCGCCTCCCCCCGCCTCCCCCACGCCTGGTCCCCGCGACAGCTGAGAGCTTTAATAAACCAAAGTGTGCCTGGGAATGTGGGCAGAGGAAGCCTCCCAGAAGGTGGAGGTCTATTTCTACCCCTCCCAATAATCCCACTGCTAAAAACAGCTGAGGCTGAGCTGTCCCGAGGCTGCTTGCTGGGGCCCAGCCACGGTCCGGTTACCCTGAGCAAGGCCTAGATGTTCCGGAGGCCCTCAAGCCCACGGTGGCAGCAGCCGGGACCCAGGATGGTACCGATTATTTTTAGCTAAGATGTGTCATGCTTTCCACAGCAGTGAGGAGCAAGAAGCCTGGGCATCTGGGGGCCTCCGCCATGTTTTATCAACTAAGAGGTGGTCCTCAGAGCCCCAAGGAGGGGCAGGGGAGTGGGTGCTAGACGCCCTCAGGCTGCCTTCATCAAGACCCCTGACGCCAGCCTGCAGAGGGAAGGGGCAGCTCAGGTAAAGGAAATGGACCATTGTCACCAGCAGAGGGTTACCCAGAGACACAGAGGAAATGAGTCGGAGCCTCAAGAACAGTCAAGGAAATAGGAGTACTCAAAGATGATGGAAACAAAGCAAACCACAGAGGCTACGGGGAACCGAGGAAGGTGACAGGGTGACATGTTCCATAGTCAGAAACCAAAAGAGAGGCAGTCCCTTTAGCGGCAAGCACAGTGCTCTGCACACAGCAGGCGCTCCACGTGCGGGCTGAACTCAACTCCTGGTAAGAGGGGGAGACGGGGGACTCAGTGTACCCCTGGGGAGGACTGGTTCTTCTGACTTTCTGCCTCTCCTATCACTAGTAAAGACATAATAATAACCCAGAAGATGTTATTTACAAGTCTGTCAACAATCCTAACCATGCAAATGAATTTCTTGGCTTCCCAAAACAGCGGGTGTGGGCACGGCTGTTTGCAGTTCACACTGGCTCAGAAGCCCAGGCAGAGAGTCAAGCATCAGCGAGGAGGCCCTGGGAGGGGGTGCGGCGGGGGGTGGGGTGGGGGGTGAGGTGTGAAGACCGTCCGGGGCAGAGGCAGCACCTCCCCAGTTTCCAATGCTGCTGCCATCTCAGGTCTGCAGTCTCACACCGACTCATCCACCTGTGTTCACCCACTGCCTACTCCATTCCCAGGAACAGGAAACAGGCAGACAGAAGTCTCCAAGAAAGCCAGATCGGGACCATGTAGAGAGACCCCTTGCTCTGAGCTCCCGGGGCCGAGTGGGGAGGGCCGGCCGGTGGAGGAACAAACATTCCCAAATATGGTGCAGCCTCAGCTCGGGGCAGGATTAGCAGCCACGGCAGCTGTGCCTATTTTGGGCCTGGGGTCTCTGTCCCCTTGGTAACAGGTGTAGAGACTGGGAGCAAGGTATTTATAGGGGCGTTTATTTTGGGGGCTTTCTGGCCTCAGGCCCAGGGACCGGAGTCAGCCTTTCACATAAGGGTCCTAGGCCAGAAACCTAACTTCTCTTCCTTCTGTCTCCCGAGGGGCCTACAGGCCTGTCTCCCTTCCACTCCCAGGCTTGCTTGAGACGCCCACTGAGTAAAGTCCGCGAGGCAGAGACAAGTTGGCCCCTTCCCACCACCCACCCCGCTGCTCACACTGGGGAGCCCAGCATGGTGATGAGGGGAGCATGCCTGCGGTGGCTCTTTCTCAAGGGCACTCGCAGGTCATTGCTACACCAGCCCACGAGCCAGCAAAGGTGGGATGGGCCCTTTTGGAAGTAGACTAAAGGACATGAGTTTTCTCAGTTTCAGGGACTGCCTTCAGTCCCACAGTGAATCCAGACCACAGAAGGCCCTGGGTGTAGCGTCATGAGTGGCCCATAGACACACACTGAGTGTGATGTGGCCAGAATCAACCTCCCACGGCCAAGAGCGAGCAGCCCATGGTCCTGGGGACCCAGCCGGACAGGGGCCAGGCCCCCCGGAGGGTCAGCTGGTCCTGATACAATCGCAGGGAGCCGTAAATAACGTCTCCAGCCACTCCTCCCCCTTCCTCCTGGGGAGGGTCAGAGCGGCAGCACCAATGGGTTGCGCCCAAGCCTAGAATCAGTCCTGTCAGCCACGAGGAGCCCCAGACAGCTCCACAGGCAAGGATTTAAATTCCCAACTCTGATCCCAGGACCGTCGCCCCTGCCTGAGTGGCTGGGAGCTGGCGCTCGGCTCACACCTGCTCAACCTGTTCTGCCTTGTAGTCCTGAGCGGTCTGCTACCGCCTTTGCTTCACTGTCTGAAATATGGGCTTGACAATGAACACAGGCTTTTTTTTTCTGCAGCTCGAGCCATCTCCATAAGGAAATAGTAACAGCAGTTCCATGTTTTAAATCACCCTGGGCTCCTGAGATAAACAGACAGTTTGAATATTAATCATCACAGTGAAAGGATGAGGCAATTTTGACAGGTTTCCTCCTGCCTTTCATGGTTGTACAGAAACCCCTCCTGGGCTCTGAAGGCTGGTAATGTGAGGATGTGGGCTCTGAGGTCCACTCAGGCTATCTGGCCAAAAGAGGATTGGGTTCAAGGCAACCAAAATCACAGCCAAGTCCACGCAAATTACCCAAGACGGCTTCATCCTCCTGAGTCACCTTATTTGAAACACGACTCTGATCTGTCACTGCCCTGCTCAGACGCCATCAACAGTCCCCTCTGCCTCCAGCTGAGCACATACCCTTGCCACAACAGCTCTGTGCCCCAAATGCCCACAGACATGCTCCTCCTGCCTGGCCACCTCCTGCAAGGCCACCTCCAAGCATTGAAATCCAAACATATCTCAGGCCCCCTGGTCCTCTGCACCCACCAGCAGTCACAACCTAAGACTTACCGCACATTTCCAGGGACATGTTTTTATTCCTTCTACTCTTCCTAAGGAGCTGGGACTTACTGTCTTCCTTAACTTTGAATCAAAGTTCCTGCCTCAGTATCTTTTCATTTCAAACACAGAGAGTTTAGCCACTAGAAGAACTAGGATGAAAACCAGGAGTAAGAAAATTCAAATTCCAGTCTTAAGGTGGCTTCCAGTTTCTTTCCCCATCATGGGCTGCTCACTCTCGAGGTTTTGAGTCCTCACCTGGAAAACGAGGCGTTGGAGCAATCACAAGCTTCCTAACCAAGCTGGGGCTCGGGGAGCTACATCTAAGCCTCCCCTGTTGACTCTAATGATCCAGATTCCTGGTACTGTGTGATGGGAGCACACTGCCCTAGAGGCCAAGTGAAGTGAAAGTCGCTCAGTAGTGTCTGACTCTTCGTGACCCTGTGGACTATACAGTCCATGGAATTCTTCAGGCCTGAATACTGGAGTGGGTATCTTTTCCCTTCTCCAGAGGATCTTCCCAACCCAGGGATCAAACCCAGGTCTCCTGCATTGCAGGTGGATTCTTCACCAGCTGAGCCACCAGGGAAGCATACCCTAAGAACTAACAGCATCTCGGCAACACTGCTCAACACCCCGTAGTCCATCTGCTCCCAAGCCCCTGGCTGCCGCCGTTCCACTGCCACAAGTCCACAAGCCACGTCTTCCACATGCGTAACAAGCCCTCTGGTGCTCTGCCTGAGGCTCCCGCTAGGTGGCCCCACTGCTCTGCCCGCCGCCACAGTCCCCAGCAGGACCAAAGACCCGAAGTTCTCTAGGTGCCAGAGCTGATGGGTGACTGAGGCAAAGTGCAGGTGGAAAGTGGGAGAAGATACCCCTCTGCCCGTTGCCTGCGCTTTGGTGGAGAGTCCAGAGCAGAGCCGTGCCACACTGGAATTAGGGCAAAAGGGAAACCCACTAATCCCATCCCATCTTAATTCGAAATCTTGGTATTTTGTCCACCACGCACTCTTTTGCATCAACTCTGGTCTGAAAACATCGGTCAAGCCTCAGCAGTCTTACTGACGACTGAGTATTTTGTTGCTTCCTTAAGGTTGACATGGACCTGCCTTGCCCTCGCCCTGCCCTGGCCAGAGCAGCGTGGTTTTCCCCAGTGTCCCGGGCGCTATAGCAAGAATTGTGTGTGCTGTGATGGATGGAGGGCCCCTTCTCTGGATGCCAGCGCTGGGCTGGAGCAGAGCTGAGGGCAGGCGCTTGGGTCGGGTCACCGTCACAGCAGGAGCCCAATTCCCCTCAGGCTAATCTCCGTCTCAGGAAACCCTCAACCTCCCTGCGGATCCACTTCTGCCAGGCCCCCAAAGAGGCCTGAGTCCCAGCAATGCCGCCACTTGGCCAGAAGCCAAAGCCCCTGCTACAGGCCAGGCTAACCTCCCCGGTCCTGTCCCCTGGAGGCTTCAAGAGGCTTCCCTGTCCCCTGCACGGCCTGACCGGACTCACTTTCTGAGGGAATGCAATGCCTGCTGCTCCCTCCTGGGCGCCCTGTGGGCTCCTGTCTCCTCTCCACCTGTTTCAGGGGAGTCTTCTCTCTCTTCTAATGAGCTTGCGTTCTTTCCAGCTTTTTGCGACTCCTCTCCTGATGCTCCCAGTTTCCTATGACAGGGTCACAGTGCAGTCACTCCCCCTAGAACCACCAGGGAGCTCTACAACTGCCCAGGCCTCACCCGAGACCAGCTTCATCACACTCTGGGGTGCAGTCCTCCCCGCCTCCCACCTCTCACTGTCCAGGCGTCAGGAGTTCGTAAACCCTCTCACGTGAGTTCAGTTCAGGTCAGTTGCTCAGTGGTGTCCAACGCTTTGCAATCCCATGGACTGCAGCATGCCAGGCTTCCCTGCCCATCACCAACTCCCGGGGCTTACTCAAAGTCATGTCCATCGAGTCAGTGATGCCATCCAGCCATCTCATCCTCTGTCATCCCCTTCTCCTTGAGAAGATACAGGGCCAAAGGTAAGAACCCCTGCATGGAGCAGGCTGGGCCCCTACTGAGCCAAGGCTCCCATCTACAGGTGAGAACGCACACTCCTGCTCAGTGGGGAGAGGGCAGGTGGAGGGGACAGACAGACAGCAGAGGCTTTGGAACTGAGGGCCCACCTTCTAACGAGTCTCCCCCTGCCCAACCAACAGGTCTCCTGTATAAACTCCCCAGTGGCCTCCAGTCAACATCTTCCAGATATGTCTCATCTCCACAAGCCACCATTTTCACCCATGCGGCAGTCCTTTCTGGCTAGCAACAAACATGCTTTGACATCGGCTGAACCCTGCCTTGAGAATGCCTTGCTCCCCTGGCCCCGGGTCTGCACTCCGGAGATTGACACAGAATAAACTACCCCCACCCAACTCTTCAGCTACCAAACTCGTCTGGATCCCTGCCTCTCAGGGTGAAAGAGCATGGTTCCTTTTCCTCCCCCTCCTTCCTGGCTGTCCTCATCTCGATATGCTAGACCGGCCACATCCCTTCATCATGTGACACCCAGAATTTAGCCTAATTTTAAAATACATAGAAAATAACACATATTCATCATAAAAATATGTTGATCAAACATAAAACAGAAGTGCCCTCACCCATTCCATTCTCCACTCTCCCACTGTTAGGGGTGGGGCAGGGGGGTTCTGTTGCTAACAGGTTGGTGGCACTCAGAACTGAAGGTCACCCCTTTGCAGCAAGAATGAGACCTCTCTCTTAGTACCAGCTCACGCGTCTGTCACATGTGAATAACTAGAGCACCTCTCCTGGCAATTACACGTTAGTTTGATGCCTGTAAAGGATCTAGCACAATGCCTGTGAACACATATTAAACATTTACTCTTCCAGGTGGCTCAGTGGTAAAGAACTGCCTACCCGTGCAGGAGATGCAGGAGACACGAGTTCAGTCCCTGGATCGGGAAGATCCCCTGGAGAAGTGGATGGCATCCCATGGACAGAGGAGCCTGGTGGGCCACTCCATGGGGTCGGAAAGAGTTGGATACGACAGCATGCATGCTCAAACGTCTACTAAGTGGGAATTTCTTAGGGCTAATTGGATTAGCCAGCTGGTGGAAACAGAGGCACGAAGTACATTGTTTTTTTCTGATTATGCTTCTCACATCACAGCGGGATTGGGCCCATGTAGGTTAGCATAATTAGTCTCAAAGCTCAAATGCTGAGAGCATCCACTAAATTGTAAATAAAGGAGGCTCCTGAAGGGATCCTTTGAAGTCAGTGTGCGTTTGATGGGGTGTACCACCAGGGCGCAGTGCTGGGCCACTTATGGAGGACTGCTTCCTGGTCCACCAAATGTGAACCCACTGAGCACGGTGCTGTGGGGCTGCCTGGATTCTGCTGATCTCAGTGTGAGCCAGGGTGTCCCTTGCCCAGGCCTGAGGTCAGCAGGCTCCCCTGCTATCAGATTGTCCAGAGCTGGATGCACCCAGACTGTTCTCTGGTGCCCACCCACCATTCAGGGCCCCTTAGGTGATTTCAAGTCCAGCTTCTTTTCTCACTTCCCACAGCAGGACTCCCACACACACCTTTGCTTCTATTTGCTCATCTGCACCCTTGCAGGTCAGTCCTAATTACAGCTTTTCCCACAGAGCCAAGCCTGAAAATTTTCCTCAGCATCTCACGTCAGAAAGTTGCCACCAGCTGCCCAGACTCAGCACCTGTGGGTCAGTCACTGGGCAGGTACTTCCTGGGTCTGCTCTATGCCAGGCTCTCTTGTCTTCCTTTCCCTGCCCACATCAGGCCCAATGAAGGCTTGGTTTCCCTGACACAGACTCAATTTTCTCGGGTCTCCAGATTCACCATGTCTTAGAACTGTTCCCGGCAAGGCTGCCCTTTCAAACTTCTGGGCTTATCCTGACAACGAGCATATGAAGCCACGAAACTCCAAACTCCTGTGATATACTCCTGGTCTGACCCTCTCACGCTCCTCTGACCAAATTCAGAATGGTGACAACTCCCTCCCTGCCATTCTGACTCAGACCTTCAGCAACCCTGGAAGAGTCTGACCCAAACTGGAAACAGTGCCCCAGAGTAAACTTACCCTCTTCACGCCATGTGCACCAAAAGATAAAGAAGATACTTACAGAGATGCTACTGCCCAGGACAGTCAATTATCCTCTCTCCCTGTAAACACTCAGATGCCCTTGGACTTGGCAGACGTGTGCCACACTGACTTAGGGGTTGCCCTCCCCCACCCTGCCTGGAGGTTTGCATTCAGGAATGTTACACTCATGCATGGTCTTAAGAGAAACTGTTCCTTTACAATTAGGCAATTTTGGCGTGCTGCGATTCATGGGGTCACAAAGAGTCAGACACGACTAAGCGACTGAACTGAACTGAAAGAAAGGCAAGTGGAGAAAGTCCTCGACATAGGGC
Organism: Budorcas taxicolor; assembly: GCF_023091745.1. Lineage (NCBI taxonomy): Eukaryota > Metazoa > Chordata > Mammalia > Artiodactyla > Bovidae > Budorcas > Budorcas taxicolor. The sequence continues at coordinate 29,388,215 of NC_068928.1, read as the reverse complement.
TACAGACTATTTTAAGGGGAGAGGAAGGATACAAGGAATCAAAGGGTTTAACACCACTTAAACCAGAGAGATCATAAAATACTTGTGGGGGATTTATTGCTAAAGTGGAATTTAGCTGGCAGGATGATACAGGATGCTCAAGATAGCAATAAAAGGAAGAAGATGTCGGCTCATTTAATCACTCCAGGAGAAGGAGAGATACCAAAGAGGTTTACATTTGAGTTATATTATGAGCCTGGGTCAAGAGAAGGCATGAGACTTTGGGTCTGATCTAATTTAGGTACTATTGGTCCAAATTTGCAAAACTGGGGGAGCCAGAAAAGAAATGATGGTTAAAACAAGAGTTAAAAGTCATGGGACAAGGCACTGAAGTCATTTGATGACCTGGGCAACAGAGAGGGTTATGTACATCTTAATGGACCAGGGAATGTAAAGGCAAACGGCCTCGCTGCCTTGGTATTTCTTGAAGTCATCATAAGCATACTGACAACAACAGCAAGCCAAATTTATCAGAAAAAGGTAAAACACTGTTCACTCTGATCTGTTTAAGAGGATAGAAACAAAGGACCACCTATTATATGATTCCATTTATGTGAAATGTCTAGAATAGGCCAGTCCATAGAGACAGAACTACAATTAGCAGGGCTGACAGCTTACTGGGTATGGAGTTTCTTTACAGGGTGTTGAAATGCCCTAACATTAGACTGTGGTGATGGTTGCCCATCTCTGTGAATATGCTGAATACCACTCAAATTTCAATAGGTGAATGTTATGGTAGGTGAACTGTTTCTCAATAAAGCTGTATAAAAAGAGGGTAGGAAGGTATGTAACACAACTTATAAGTATTCCATTAGTAATTACTCCAAACTTCAACAATATAAAGGAATTAGAATCCTTAACCTGGAGAATTCACAGTGTGGAAAATTTCATTTTCAGGTAATGCTGGAAAAGCGAGGTGTTTCTATATAACCAACCTAATTGAATTCAGTAAAGAGACTGTAGAAAGAAAGTACAAAATAAACCCTCATGCCAGAGAATTACTAACTCTTTGAGAAGGGACTGCTCCTCAGGTGGCTCAGTGGTAAAGAAGCCACCTGCTAATGTAGGAGACACGAATTCAACCTCTGGGTTGGGAAAATTCCTTGGAGTAGGAAATAGCAACCCACTCCAGTATGCTTGCCTGGGAAATCCCATGGACAGAGGAGCCTGGTGGGCTACAGCCTAAGGGGTTGCAAAGAGTTGGACGCGACTGAGCGCACGTGTAGAGAAGGGACTCGGAAGATCATATAATCTCAGATATAATGTCTTATTTAATGAATGAAGAAGTCTAAAGCAGTACCAAAAGTTAAAATTAAAGTAAAAAAAATAATGTCTCGTCCCACCCCACTCAGTTCATCAGGACTCTTCCCTAAAGTAATCACTGTCTCCACTTTTTTGTATGTCCTTTAAATGTTTTAATCACATGGAAGGACCTACAGACACACCCACTCCCTATGGTGCAATTAGACCACAAGTACAGGAAGAAACACAGAAATTAAGTTTAAGAAAGAATTTCCTTAACACAGGAGCAAGTCCTCAAAGTCACTCCTCCATTTTTATATTGTGGAAGCACTTGCTTTTATTTATCACGCTGAAAATCAGGGGCAGCAGGTGGTGGAGTCTGACAAATATACACCTGAAATCCAGGACTGGCAACTGACTGGCATGTGAGGGGCTCTGAGTGACACTCACAAAGCTCGTCAAATTGAAACCAAGCAAGACCTCTAACGCCTTCCCCAGGAGAGACTCCTCTGGGTCCTCTACCTCTTGGCTATAGAAAAGCTTTAGCCTCCCAGACCTTCTCCAAGTTCCAAAGAAGGAATTTAATCAGAGAAGTGAGAAAATGCAGAAACAAAGGAGAGCAGTCAAACAGGACAAAATTAATACTAGTTCAGTCATTAAACAAAGGCAAGGACCTTCAGTTGCTCCTCAAGAGCTGTAGATAATACCTGGAGCCATATCCTTGAGTTGTTCTGCAGATACTAAAACCCCACCAGGTAGAAGTTAGCTGTATGCTGACCACCAGCATACAGACCCCAGACCAGCTGGAACCAGAAAACTGAGATTCCCAAATCACCTTTCTGTTACCTCATCATCAACCAATCAGGGGATTATGGAGAAGCTGAGCACGCACCCACGACACTCTCCCTCACCCTGTCTTTAAAAACTCTCCCCTGAAAGCCATCAGGGAGTTCAGATCTCTTGAGCATGAGCTGCCCATTCTCCTTGCTTGGCTCCCTGTACTTTTCTTCAGCACAAACTGGTATCAGTGGATTGGCTTTGGTACACATTGGGAGACCAGATTCAAGTTCCACTCAGTAACAGAATCAATGTCAAACAGGGATGTGGAGCACCCAGAGTTCATTTTGGACTTGTACCAGCATGTTTCATAATTTTCCCTAGAAAATAATAGCACTTGCGCAACGCAAATACATCTCTGTTCTTCTGGTCTTAGGTTTCTCTGGAATCTTCCAAATTATACTCTTGGTGGTGGGAGAGGGAGGGTGCCTGAAGGGTTATCGTGGCTGACACACATGGATGGATGCTCACGTCTATGTGAGAAAATGAAGCCTTGGCATGAGGCACAGGGAAGGTGGCTAATTGAGTCAAAACGGTGGCTGTACTGCGTTCAGGAGAATAACAGCAACATGAGTCTTGGGTATGTTTGTAGGGAAAAGGCAAAAAGATCAGAAAGGTCAGCATAAAGGCTGGCCTACAATCAACCATCACCTGAAATATTGGTCTAGCAGGTAATATGCAGCTTAGCACAGCAACAAGGATACTGCCTTGAAATATGGCATCAAGATACAAGGAGGACAGGCCAGCTTGCAAAGTCCCCTTGAAGATTCTTCACCCTCTGAAGTATTTTTAGTCGCAGTAATTGTAGAAGGTGGACGAAGCACTGCAGCACTCAAAATAAGACTGCTCTCAGAAAGCGAGATCAGCAGATGCCATCCCCATAAGTCAAGCCTGCAAGAAGGACAGGATTAGCTGTCTCCAGGATGGCTTTCCAGAAGTAACCCGTCTTGCATGGTGATCTGAGTGACTTACTGCAGAGATTAAAGCGCCTGTCACAAGTATGCCGTGAGCAAGCAGCCCAACTCAACCCAAAACAACCCGACACTCAGGAGGCGGTGTGGTTAGCAAGTGTAAATGGCGGGGTGAGGGTCTGTGTGAATATTCACAAGGGGAAACTGGAGGAGGAAAATCTATCATTGTGTCACCAGGAAGTCCAACGGGCACTCTGATTCTGGATGGTCGATTTTTGACCCTTTACGTAAAAACAGCCTTAAAGAAATGGAAGCCAGGTTATGGGATCACCAGAACTGTACGGCACATACAGAAGGTCCACCTTTTCTGTGTGGTCACCAAGCATCCTGATCCCATTCACCAGGAAGAGACCACACGGGGACAAAGACTGGCTGCACTTCTTGGACCCAGGAGAGATCCCTTGAAAAACTGATAAACTGGAATCATGGTACAAAAAAACCCTCTCCTGTGTATTTGTCCACTCGTCTCTGATCACATCATTAATCCTAGATGCCCCGATAAACTCACGTTCCTGAACTTCAATTTATCATTCTTTCATGCAATATCTATTAACCATTCCACATCAACTGCTGTCACAGGAACTGGTGAAACCAAGAGAAAGGACATGGTCCCTGCCTTCAGTGTCGCCCCAGGCCGGCAGCGGTCAAAGATTACACCTGAGCGGCTGAGCCCGAGGGGACGCTGAGCCACCTCTGCTGTCGCTGCATTGGCACTTACTTTGCATTCATTTTCTGACGGTGGGATCAGAAAATCAATTAACCTTAGACCTGGGAGGAACCTCAGACGTTGTTGTGTCTAGTGAGTCTCAACCTCGCCTGCCTATAACTACCTCGAGAAGCTTCTAAACAACACTGAGCTAGAGATGTTAACTGAATGGGTCTGGAGAAGATGGGCAGATCAGTACTCAAACACTGCCCAGGAGATTCAAAAGTAAATATGGGGCTAAGAATCACTGATTAGTCCAACCCCCATATTTTCCACATTGGTAAACAGAGAATCCGGAGAAGGTAATGGCAACCCCCCTTCCAGTACTCTTGCCCGGAAAATGGCTGCAGTCCATGGGGTCGCTAAGAGTTGGGGATGACTGAACGACTCATGACTGAGTCACTTTCACTTTTCACTTTCATGCATTGGAGAAGGAAATGGCAACCCACTCCAGTGTTCTTGCCTGGAGAATCCCAGGGACGGGGGAGCCTGGTGGGCTGCCGTCTATGGGGTCACACAGAGTCGGACACGACTGAAGCAACTTAGTAGCAGCAGCAGCAAACAGAGAATCAAAGTGACAGGCCCAAACCAACCCACACGTGAGGGTGATGTGCACGGAAATCCAGCGACTTGGAGTCCCTACTCCAGACTGCTTTGGCTCAGGCAATGTTTCCTAAATCTAGTTACCTGCACGTGCTCTTCAAAGCGTTTGTCACAGACACACACACTTTTATGTACTTAATATTTTTCTTTAAAACTGTTTTTTTTTTTTTTTTAACTTAAATGCTTCTTTTAGCCTTTTAGCCTTGTCCTCAGCAATAAAATTTGTGAAGTATGCCTGGAAATTAGTAACTACTAAAATGCAACAGATTTAGCCCTAGGCCACCAGAAGCCACGCTGTGTCACAGCTAGTGCCTGGAGCACTCTTTGGGACGCCTGGGCTGAGGTGCCTGCAGCACTGAGAAGTCTCAGGAAGGTTGGGAACAGGTGCTGCACACCTTCAGGGCTGCTGCTTCCATGGGGAGGGGCTGAAAGCTCAGGTGAGCGCAGGTACCAGGCAGCTGCTGGTCTGTCAGAGGCCTATCAGCTTTGGGGGCACTCAGACTGAGAGGCGTGATGGATCCCAGGGTTGGCGTGAGGCAGGAACAGGGCAGTGACAGCAGGGTTTATCTTCCCTCCTCTGAAAAGGCCATAGGTCACTTGGAACCAACAGGCTATTAAAATGAAGCTGCCTATCCCTCACCCAGAATCTGCTGATGCCAACATGCTGAAATTGATCTAGAAGGAGGGGAAAATACCATTATGGGACCTCCCTCAGGCAACAGCACAGGGCTTGTCCTTCAGCCTGGTTCAGAACCATTTGGGATTCTAAATCCATCATCCTAGTTACCAAAGCCTATTTTCTTCTTTGAATAAGCTCATTGATCTTGGTGTCTTAATGTTTCAAATTGCTGTGCAATATTTGGAAAGAAAAAAAAGAAAAAGTAACTTATTGGCCAGTCTCCACTTCAGCTTCAGGGTGAGTTAGTTCTTTTTTTTTTGACCATGTGGCTTTGTGGGATCTTAGTTCCCTGACCAGGGATTGTACCTGGGCCCTGGGCAGTGAAAACACAGAGTCCTAAAGCCACTGGACCACAAGGGAACTTCCAGTTCTTTGAGTTCTGGTTGATAGATTGTTCATAATCTATCAATTATGAGGTTTCAATTATGATTAAGAGGTTTCTCAGTTTTCAACTTTGGAACAGAAGTAGAGAATGGAAGTGAAGAATTTATCCTTAGATGAAATGAAATGACCCAGAATTATTATTAAAACCAACCTTCCAGAAGAAAACCTAAGACCATGCACATTACTCTCTTCCTCTTAAATTTTGAAAGGTGTTTCAGTGACCTATCAGTTCCACTGCTCAGACAACCCAGGAATGTACTCTGACTCGAGTGTACAAGGGGACACAGACAAGATGTCCAATGCAGCATTTTTTACAATGGGAAAAAATTAGAGATGTCTTGAACCAATAAGGGAATGGATAAATAAGTTACAATAGAGTCATACAATAGAATAGCTATTCAGCAATGAAAATGAATGAACCAGAGCTACATATATATATATATATATATATACACACACATACACACACACACACACATATATATACTTGGACAAATCTCAAAAAAAAAAAGGTTGATGAAAAACAGCAAAAAGTAATTATATATGCAGCACCAAAATATTAGGGCTGCCCTGGTGGCTCAGATGGCAGAGCGTCTGCCTGCAATGCGGGAGACCTGGGTTCAGCTCCTGGGTTGGGAAGATGCTCTGGAGAAGGAAATGGCAGCCCACTCCAGTATTCTTGCCTGGAAAATTCCATGGACAGAGGAGCCTGGTAGGCTACAGTCCATGGGGTCGCAAAGAGCTGGACACGACTGAGTGACTTCACTTTCACTTTCACCAAAATATTTGAGTTTAGTTTTAAAATAGGGTTTCCCTGGTAGTTCAGCTGGTAAAGAATCTGCCTGCAATGCAGGAGACCCCAGTTAGATTCCTGGGTTGGGAAGATCTGCTGGAGAAGGGATAGGTTACCCACTCCAGTATTCCTGGGCTTCCCTGGTGGCTCAGCTGATAAAGAATCTGCCTGCAATATGGGAGACCTGGGTTCAATTCCTGGGTTGAGAAGATCCCCTGGAGAAGAGACTTGGGTTTGATCCCTGGGTTGGGAAGATCCCTTGGAGAAGGGAACGGCTACCCACTCCATTATTCTGGCCTGGAGAATTCTATGCACTTACAGTCCATGGGGTCACAAAGAGTCAAACATGACTGAGCAACTTTCGCTTTTAAAATATGAAATAATAGTGCATATTGTTTGAGGATACACACATAGCATAGAAGTGTAAAACACTGGAGAGGAAGACACACACCAACTTCAGGGAAGCAGATGCTGCTGAGATGAAAGCAGAGGATAAATAACTGTAGTATTTCATCATTATTTTTTAAGGATGTGAAGCAAGTATGGAAAAATAACATTTGTTAATCTAAATGGTGGGTGAGGAATATTTGTTATTTTCCAGACTATTCTGTCAGCTTGAAACTTCATAGTTGAAATGAAGTTATTGAAACTATTGAGGCTCTGAATTAATGCACACATATGAATTCGTACAGTGAACATCTGCTTGTCAGAAAGGCCTCTATGACTCATATAGGGGACAAACACCAAATTCAATTTTTGTCAGGTGGTCCAACACATGCAAAATTGGCAGAAAGGATTTGCTAAAAAGCCAAGAAAATATCATTCAACAAATTTTTTTTTCAAATGACAAAAATAAAAAAATGTTTGAGTTTACCTTAAAATAAATGATAAAACTAATACACATTGGTTTTAACAGGTCAAACAATATAGACACAGTTTAAAAAGTTGGCAACTCCCAGCCCTTGTTTCAATTCCATCTCACACATCAACCAAGGTTAAATTTTGATCTCTCTAGAAAATTTTACAAATTATTTTGTGAATTTTTTCAAGCCAATTCAATGTTTATAATGGCAATCATTTATCTTTATCACTGTCAGTGCCATCCACAATCATTGTAGAAAAATATAGAAAGTGCAAAAGAGCAGAAATGGGGTAAAATAAACACATTTAAATGGGTGTGCACTTTAATGCACTGTTTGGAAAAAACTTAATAACATCTTTAAATCCTGAATCAAAGGTTCAGCACAAACTCTGCTTGATGGCTCCAGGATGGCCAGCTTTGTTTACAGTGGTTGTTTGCCATGAGGGGACTTTAATGATGAAGGCCAGAGGGGTTTCTCCTTCTGGCGTGAGCAGGGTTGGTAAATAACCAATCACACTCTGAGGCTCAAAGCAGGGCACCACCCTGTCCCCAGAGTCCAGCAGGGGTGTGGTCAGGGGCAGTTTGATCTCCCCAGACTGATGGATGGCCATGGCTCAGCCAGCCCTGCCTTCCTGCTCCTCACTGCCCCCTCCCTCTTGTCACTGCCCTTCTTTCTCCTCTGACCTTTCCTCCTGCAGCTCCCTTGCCCACTCCTTCCTTTTCTCCAGCTGCCCAAGTGTCCATGTCACTCACGTCTTGGGTAACTGGAGCCCTTCAGCTGTTTGGGCCCCTGTTTGGAAGGACGTCTCAGCACTGCCCAGGGTTCTGGGGGCAGCCAACTTCTCAGAAGGTTTCATCTGTCAGCCCAGGAGGCTGACTTAGCTTTCCTCACAAGAACTTTACAAGAGCAATTAAAATAAGCTATCTTAGGTGCTGAAAAAAATCTCTCCAGAACTGTCTCAATCTGTTTCTGAGCCTTCCATTTCAAAATAAAACTTTCCTCTTTCACATTTTGGGGGCCTCATCACCGAGGCCTGGAGGATGTGTGTGAAAAGCTTCAAGGAAAGATTCAAAGGCAGAACTCTCCCTCCAGGAAGAGGAAGGCCCAGAGACACTGTGAGATGGCAGAAAGAGACTTAGTAAACAGGAGAAAAGTATGGGGATTTTAGGCAAGAGCAATCATTAACCTGTTGGTGCTGAGCTTCCGAGATTGGGGGTGGGACTTGCCTGGGTGAGTGGATGGTCCTTGCTTTTCTTTCTTTCCTTCCTTCCATTATGTCTATCTTTCTCTCTTCTCTCCTTCTACTCCACCTTCAATGCTTTCCTCCAAATCAGGTTATTTGAAAATAAGTTTGCATCACAAGCCTCACACTAAATTATCTGAACAGGCTTTCCTGGGGACAATTTCTCGTGCAAAGTCAGCAATTCCTACAGAAGGTATAACACCAAGAGTGAAGACTAAATTAAACTATGGAATCTGGATGGTAATGACTTGTCATTGTTGGTCCACTGACAGTCACAACTGTACCTTCCAGTGGGGGATGTTGATAGTGGGGGAGGGCTCTCGTGTGTTTCAGGGGAGAAGAAGTAAACGGGCGTTCTCTGTGCTTTCTGCCCAATTTGCTGTGAACATAAGATAGATCAAAAGAAAAAAAATAGTCTACTAAAAATTTGCTTAAGGTAATAATCACTGCCAGGAGGCATAAACACAACCCACTCCACAATATAGCTATTAAACAAAGAAAAAAGGGAACAGAAACAAGGGCTTTCAAGGCAGTCCGCAAGGTCTAATATCAGCAGGCACCTAGTCATCGTGTGGGGATGAGGAGCCTTGGAGGGAGGAAACGTTCCCTTGCTGGCGCCAGGCACCCTTGACATTATCATCTTACACGAGGAGAGGCAAGGACAACTTCATGATCCAAGGCTTGGGCTCCCCTCCTTGATCCCCACATGGAAAGAAATCTGAGGACAGAATGAGCTGCTCAGTGTCCTCCCCACACTGCAAACTTGGCCAAGAGATGGGGCTGAAGCTGTAAATCCCATCGGGGCTGTTCTCAGAAATCAAGTGGTGGGGTTACCTGACCTCAACTGATCTACCCGACCCCGGATTTCTGATCAAGGATCCCTGGCCTATATCATCAATCATAGGTTTCCCACAAAATGTTAGCATTAGTCTTGGTTTAACACGAATTCAACATTTGTGAATAGTTAGCAGTCAGCATGGATTGACCACATCACACACATTCTCTTGCTTGTTCCTTATGTTTCCAGTTAAGAAGGTGCTACTCTTACCCCTGTTTTACAGATATGTAATAATATTATGGGTAAGACTGTGTGGGAGGGACTTCCCTAGTGGTCCAGAGGTTGAGAATCTGCTTGCCAATGCAGGGGACATGGGTCCGGTCCCTGGTCCAGGATGATTCCACATGCTGTGCTGAAACTGCTGACCCCACGTTCTACAGCCCCTGCTCTGCAACAAGAGACGTCACTGCAATGGGAGGCCCATGCGCCACACCTAGAGAGTAGCCCCCGCTTATCGCGACTAGAGAACGCCCACGTGGAGCAACGAAGACCCAGCGCAGCAAAAAAGTGAATAAATAACAATGATAAAAGACTGCACGGTAGAGCCCTTTGGACTTCAGTTGCGTATGTGTCAGTGTCCAGAACTGTTCTAAGTGAAGGCCCTCTGTCTCTTGTCTCTAATACATCTCCAGATACTTCTGCGTTTTCTTCCTGCCGCACAGACACATCAAGGTCTCCTGAAGCTCCAACACTGCAGATCCCACCCATGTGGTTTCCCCACTGGGAATGCGCTTTCTCTAGTCTCTGTCTGGCAAAGCCCCCGGCCAAGAACAAATTCCGATTCTGTCCTTGTCTCAGCAAAACCTCCCCTAGTCCTGCAAGAATGACTCTTCCTCTCCCTACCACACTGCGTCAGACCCATAAATCCAGCCCCTGGCATATTGCTCTTTATCATTTGTGTTCATGTCTGTCTTTCCCATCAGACTCAGCATAGGCGATGGCTGTCTCTCTTGCTTTATCTTACTCATCTTTTTGGTGGATAAATACTAGTATTACAGTACCTAATTACATTGGATGCTCAGAGTATTTTGTATGAGTGAAGGCATAAAGTGGATTTAATTGGAAATATAATTAGGACTTTGGAGAGAATTGTTAGCCTAGGATTTGGTTTGCAGTTGCAGGCTCTAAGGCTCACAGTTTTTGGTTTAGAGTCATATTAACATGATGCAAATCCCAAAAGAACTAAAGGCAAAAACTAAAATAGTTCATTGAGTAAACCCTCAGTCTCCTAGTCATGAATTTTATTTTTATGAAAACTAGTCCCAACAGGTGGAAGGTATGTCCTTAAAACTGAGTTTGTTTGATGATGCATAAGGGTCTAATGGGAAGATTTTCATCCAGAAGGATTCAAGGAGACTTTCCTTATCTCTTGACTATTAAGAGTCAAACATTCCTTCCTGAGACCTCTTGAGAAAGAAGGAAAATTGCTTCTTCTGGAAATAAATAGAAACCAGCTAGAAACAAGTTTTGTTATAACTATGGGACAAATAATAGTCTCTCATGATGTGCCCTGCTGCTGCTAAGAGGGTCTTTCCAGTTCATTCCAAACTGGGCTCTACTTAGAGAGACCCCAGAGCATGGTTACCCTGGGCACACTGGTGGTCTCGCCTTGCAGCATCTGGACTGTGAGTCCTGGGAGGTAGAGGCCTCTAATGTTAGAGGCTGGACAATGCTTTGGAGCTGTGACTTGTGCACCAGGGAACACTGGGGGGAATTCAGCTGCCAAACTGACCGCCCAATTCAATTTGCAAAAAGGGTTATATGATTAGATCCAGTGTTACCATGTGTCTAAGCCCAAACTGCATCTCAGGCAATGCCCTCTGAGACAGTAATCGGGAGATGGTAAAACAGGCTAAGCCAGGAGGCGTGGACCCTGCCGTTGCATCCTGTCTCTTCTTCCCACCCTTACCAGTTATACATTAGTACAGGAAATCCCATGGACAGAGGAGCCTGGCAGGCTACAATCCACAGGGTTGCAAGGGTTGGACATGACTTAGTGAATAAACCACACCAGCAGCACACATGCAGTGTGTGACTCCACTGCACCAGGTCAGTGCTGGACCTGACATTTCAAGCTGAATAGTGAAAACAATGAGGCTGTGTGCTGAAAAACAGCCCAGGTCATTTGTTGCTGCGCAAAAGCAAAGCTGAGCCACGAGCTTAGCTTGGCTCGTGAACCACAGGACAGGCTAGGTGCCTATATGGTCTCTGCACTTGCACTCAAGTCTGGACTGCCACTGGAGGTGATAGTAGCAATAGGACGGGTTTGCAAATAGGAATGGGCTGAGAATTCTTTCTAAAAACTATCACTCCACCAGCACTTCCTTTTGCTGCTTAGAGAACATTTGACCCCTTGGTGGGGTGAGCTGGCATGTCTTGATATCACTGGAGAAAGTACATCTAAGTGCTTCACCCACTCCCCTATCTGAACAAGTGACCGCTACTTCCACTACTTCTACTATTTTATAACCCTGAAACAATACTGAAAAGTAGAGCACCGAAAGGATGAATTGCACTTAGCCATTTCAAAGATGCCCTAGAGTAGTTTATATGCCTGATGCTTATCCCAAATGCTGACACAGGCTGGGAGTTTTAACTGTTGTGCTTGTTACTGTTGTCTGAGAGGGAAGGTATTAGTAGGGAGGCTCATTCTTTAACAAAGCTCTTGATTATAATTCTTTATTAGACCTGATGCTCCTGAAAACTGACTTTACTACAGAGCTGCTTCTGTGAATGGATGGCCTCCTCAATTCACTAAAAGCACCACTCCACTAGGGATTACTCTGAGTGATCGTAGCAGAGGCTTCTCCACGAGAGAATGCAAGACAAAGGCCAGACGGAAGCCCTGGAATGACCACAACAATAAGCCGAGCAGCATGGAAGAGCGTGCCCCACTAACATGATGGAATGCTTTGTCCACATTCCAAAAGCTTAAAAGAGGTGCCAGGCTTTGGAAGCCTACAGCGGTGAGTGCAGGGACCGTCACAGTGGATTCCCACACTGTTGGGGTGAAACCTCACATACGACGACTTCTGGCTGCCTGCTGGCTGAGCCATGCTGTAGGAATTGTCTGAATTTATTGAGCAGCTTCCAAAAGTCCCAAACATTTGGTAGATGAGATCTCACTCATGTGGACAATGTCCCTCCAAAAAGGAAGTAAGTGCCCTGCTCTTATTTACTGAATGCATGGTGAGCTGAACCACTTAGACAGAGAGCTAAAGGGGCTGGCTCAGCACGGACCCACATTTAGGAAGGGAAGGAGTCCTTTGGTCCATTCTGGCTTTGATGCAAAACTGTCATCAGGCCAGAGAGAAGTCATTCAGTTACTCAATGAGCAGCTATCCATCCCTCCATCAGAGTGTCTGGTATGAACCAATCGCTGTCCTGGTCTGAAAAGTGAGACAGAGATGGAATCTACCCTCATGGAGATGACAGTCTAGCAGCCTTACTACATGCTCGAGGCTGTAAGGGGATACAGTCCTTGTATAAAAAGTCTTTTCAAAAAGGAAACCTTCGATCACCCACATACTAAGCTCCTTCCTGCCTGAAGGCCTCTGCACCTACTGTTCTTGGACTTAACACTCTTTCTCTGATTCTTGCATGGCTGGTACCTTTGATGACACAGATTTCAACTCAAATGCTTTTTCCTCACGGAAACCCTCCTGAGCATCTTACCAAACAATGCACATTTGTTGAGTAGCAGCTACAACAAATGTTCCACAGAGAAGTCCTCTGTGAGTGGAAGACGGAAGTTCTGTAAACACTCAAGGGAGAATGAGGATGGTCATCTGGGTTCATCTGCAAATACTCTCTGAAAAACTCAGAAGGGAATCTGAGTCATGATGAATAAAACCGTTTCAGAGGCCATATGAGGGAGGGTCAGAAGGGCACAAGCAGAAACTCAGAAGCAGGAAGGGGTTTATAAAGTGTGGGTGGACCCAAGAGTTCATGGAAGCAAGCAGTCAGCCTGAGAGAAGATAGGTCAGTGCAGCCCATGGAGAGGCTTCCATACCACCTGCAGAAAATATTCCCCAAGAGGAAAACGCACTCAAGGATATTCAGCTGCATTCCTAATGAACAGAGTGCACAGTTGTTTTGTTGTTTTAAAGGAATGCCCATTCACATTTCCTGCAAAATACTATACAGTGTGTAGACCTCTCGTTTCCTACTCAGGATACAAGTAAATCAAAAAGAAGCTAGGGAAAGGATGCATAAAGCCAGCCACAGCCAGCTTCTCCAGGGCTCCCCTAAACCTGTCACGGTGAGGGGCCTGGGGCAGGGCACAGAGAGAAGGTTCCAAGTGCTTCCCCAGGGAGCCTGTGTGCAAGGCATGCACGGCAAAGGTATGCATAGCACATTTAGGATCAGACTCAGCACATAAGGACCAGAAATTTACTGGCAACTGTTGGACAGAACAAGAAGTAGGTTACCGGGGAGCTTATTTTTCTGAGAACTGACTCCGTCACTTAACACAGTTTAAAGGACACTAAAAAGGGGCAAATAAAAGCCTTCCTTTGGCAACCATTTTGAAACAGTGGAGAGAAAATCGATTAAAATTTTAGGGCTGAAAATGGTGGTCAGCCAAAGGGCTAACGGTCAGCCCTTTTCTTCACCTTTTCTTCTTTAAAAACATAAAAGCAAAAACAAAAATCTATTTTTACAGCCAAGTGGAAAACACTGTAAAAGGGTCTGTGTGCATGTGATGGGAGAATGACGCGGCAGGACTTAAAAAAAGAACCTGATGAATTCCAAGATCAAATGCAGGGTGCTTGAAGCTTCCTTGACACAGATCAGCTTCTGTTTGTGGCTCGGCAGCCCATATGCTATATTCACTCACTCCTCAAGGATCACCCACTCCTTTCCAAGTATTAAGATGTCAGCGAAAATCTACCTTCTGGGGAAATTTAATCTGTCGAAGAAGAGTTGCTGACACTCATAAAAATAGCTTTCAGACGTTATGACTCCTCTGGGACACGGATGCCAAAGAGGGTCATGGAGCCCAGAGCAAAAAGCAAAGAAGGATCCTCACGCATGCCAGAAACTCTCAGCCCAGGGTCCAGAAAGCCTGAGAGCTCTAGGGGTGGGCTTTGGGGTATCTAGAAATTCCCTGAAATGAAACTAAAACTTCTATAACTTTGTGGAATGTAGGGGGGAAATCTTCATTAAAATCTCAGAAGTCATGACCAAAAAATGATTAAGAACAATCCGATTAGTATATTATTTCCAAAGGTATTTTTTTGCTATTGAAAATTGTTTATTGGTCAAGAAATACTTGCATACACAAATCTTCTAAGACATTTTAAAATAATAGCTAAATTGGAAGTATTTTTAAAATTCCGTTCCAGATCTGTCCTCCTTACTTTTGCCCCCTACAGAGGTAATAATTGTTCTACTTTTCTATGCACTTTCATAATTACACACTCAGAAAATTTAGAGAATTTGGGTATGTCTTTTCTAACTTGAATGGGGCCATATTTTATATATATTTCTGCAACTTGCTTTTGCGTTCTGCAGTGTCTCAGGGTAAGTCCCACACGTGTACATATACAGCCTCTCCATCCTTTCCACCTGCTGCATAATACTCCTCAGCGTCTGTGCTGGGTGCTCAGGCACTTCTCTATGGAAATGTTTAGGCTTTTTCCAGCTTCCTCCCACTGCCAACAGCAGTACTATGAATGTCTTTGTGTGTCTATCTATGCACTGATTCAAGTGTTTCTCTAGCAGAGAGGCTGAGAAGAGGGATTGCTTGGTCATGAGAAGTGCATATTTTAAATTTTAAATTCAACTACCAACCCCCTCTCCCAAATACGTTATATTGGTTTATGCTTCTAGTGGGATATGCAAGTATCTGTTTCCTGGCTCCTACTGCTACATGAGATTTTAATCAATCTTTAAAATTTTTATTAATCTGAAAGATAAAAAGTATATCTCCTTGTTGGTTTCATTTCTACCTCCCTAATTGTGAGGTTGAATGCTTTTTCATTTGTTTACTGACTTTCCTTTGTTTATTTGTGTTTCTTTTCAGTGAATTTTCAAGAATAGTGGTTCTCACACCTTACTATATACATCAGAATCATTTGGAGGGTTTAAAACACGATTGCTGAGCCCCACCCCAGAGTTTCTGCCTCAGTGAGTCTGGGGTGGGGCCCTAGAAGTTGCAGTTCTAAGATGTTCCAGGTGATGCTAATGCTGCTGGTCTGGGGACCAGACTTTAAAATCACCAAACTAGGGAAAACTCTGGGCCATGGACTTCTCTAAGGGGTTCCAACAAGGAAAAGAGAAAGACTTCCTTGGCTGGGGTGATCAGGAAAATTGCCAAAGGCTTTGAAGGAAAAGCAAGGTGTTGCTAGTGAGAGGGGGCAAAAGTGTTTCTGATGGCAAGTATGGAGTGAGTGATGGCAAAGTCGCCAAAGTACTGAGCAACGAGCAGACCAGGTGGATGGCCTGAGACGCTCACGGAGGGGGCGGTGAGAAGCACAGCTGGGGAGGCAGGCATGGGGGTGGCTTCTGCAGGGCCTAGAAGACCAGGGAGGGAGTCTGAGTGACTGGAGTTTTGGTGGGAGCTGCTTTGCTTCCCTAAAACGGAAGAGAAAATGATTAAACTGTATTGTCTTCATTTTGTTATTTGCTTTTAAACTGTTTTAATTTAGTTTGTTGATGGGTATTAATTATATGGCACAAAACACAAAGGTATTATAGTAAAAAGTCTCCTCCCTGCTGTTCCCCAGCTGCCTGGTTTTGTCCCTGAAGCAATCAGCACTACTAGTGTCTGCATATCCTTCAAGTGAGCACTCATACACACATATACACACCGATATACACGTGAGTCTTGTTATGCATGGTCGTCATGTGCTATGAAACTGCTGCTGTGAACACTAAATTAGTGAATACTAACTGATTGCTCCCTGGGGGAATACAAGGTTCTGTTCCTGCTAACTTTCAGTCACAATATTTTCATCAATCAATCAATAAGTAACATTTTTTGTGTTTCTGCTTAAAGACACTTTGTCTAATATATATTGTTGATCCATTAACCTTGAAACCACAGTTAGTAACACTATCACTGATGACTGAAAGAAGCTTATCTAACACATGATTTTCTCCATAAGGCACATCATAGCATTTTTATGCTTTGGAACATGAAACAGGATGCTATTATTATGCTTGGGGGCCATTTTAAACAGCAAGATCACCAACACAGTCATAGAAATGCAAAAAAAAAAAAAAGTTACCAAAAAAAGGTGACACCAAATAGACCCTGAGAAGATACTTTCAGTGAGAAGGCAGAGTGTCACCCTGCTCTTCCTCAGCTGAGAATGTCCCAGTTTGGTGACTTAAAGTTTTCACCACCCTAAGCATTATCCACAAATGACCAAAAAAGTTCCTGAGTACTTATTTTGGGATTGGGGTACCAATTAATTTTAGCAACCAGGCAAACTAGCAAATGTAGAATCATCAAAAATTGAGAGTCAATTGTACAAACTATCCATTAGAGTGATATAATTTCCCCCTACTTTCACACAAATGATAAAAGCCACAATTGAGTCAGATGGATAAGAGCGGTGAGGCTGAAAAGACGCAGTCGGGAGCGGTCCCCACCTTCGACGCACAGAGCTCCGGAAAGAGGTCGACAACGTCAATATTCACAGCGGGGGCACAGAAGGCTCTCCCCATGATGGGAGGACAGGTCAGTGATGGTCTCAGAGTGTCCTTTCACACAAGCATCTTGGGAAGGGGTGGGAGTGGGATCTCAAAGGAGAGAAGTTGGACAAATGAAAACCGAGATGAGTCTTGGGCAAATAGCAGGCAGGGAGCAAAAGCAGCAGGCAGGTAAATGAAGTAGGGAGTAACTGTGGATGTGGAAGAACCGGAGGGGTCTCAAGAGGAGCAAAAGGACTTAGAGGGGTGATCTTTGCGACCCAGCAAACATCTAAGAAGACCATCACGGCTGGGGAGAAGACAAGAGAAGAAACACCCCCTGAGTCAGCACTGATGTGAATCGCAGTGACCAAGGCAGATCTGTCTTAAGAAGGGCAAAGTCTCAGAGGTCATTTAGGGGCTGTTGCTATTACCAGCCATCCCTAAAGCTTTTTCAAAGAGGATATTTGCACTGGATGTAGAATCTAAGAATTGGGGACAATTTTAGAATAATGATTGGATTCAATTCTAATGCAACACTTGTTGTTTTGCTAGAGAAGCCTGCACTGACTAAGAAACTATAGGGTCACCAGGAGTCCAGGGTTATGGTCAAGGAAGCCAAGACCGAGGGTCACCACGGCTGTGAAGCTCTTTCCGAAAGAGTCACCATTCTGCTCTTGAGAATTGACGGTTGTGCTTATCCAAACAGTGCCCTACCTGGTTTACAGCTGTCTCCCAGGATCTCCAGGTTCTAATGGCTGCAGAGGCACCAGGCAGAAGCTTCACTGGTATATATTGTGGTCAGGACCTCGGCAGAATTCCCAAGGAGCAGACATTACCTTTCTCGTGAATATTCACTTTCTCGCATGATGGTGGTTCTCAGCTGGGGGCAATTTTGCTCCCCCTTGGGGACATTTTGGGTTGTGCCACATCTCAGGAGGGGAGATGCTATTGGTGTCTCATAGAAGAAAGGCCAGAGATGCTACTAGCCATACTATGCACAGACAGGTCTCCCCCACAGCAAAGAATGAACACATCAACAGGGCAGAGCTTGAGAAACCCTGGAATAGGGAGATCAAAGTTTAAGATGTTGAAATGTATTTCAAGTGTTACTTCAAGTCAATCTGCTAACAACCCATGAAACTCATGACGTATAGCTCAGAGTTTGATGTATGAGTGACAACCAGAAATTCAGACATGAGAATTAATTTTAGAGATGCATACTCTCAGTCACACTGTAGAGCATTTCATTTTTGAGACTTGCCCTGCTGACTCAACAGATTTCCTCATTTTATCTCCACATCCTCAAAACTGTCATTTA
This sequence comes from Budorcas taxicolor, assembly GCF_023091745.1. NCBI lineage: Eukaryota > Metazoa > Chordata > Mammalia > Artiodactyla > Bovidae > Budorcas > Budorcas taxicolor. The sequence goes on along the minus strand of NC_068928.1, from coordinate 29,370,058 downwards.
ACAATGACACTGAATGAAGCTGACTCCAGCTTATTTGATGTAAGCTGCAATTTCATAGGCTCTCTCTCTAGTCCTGAGCCCTGCAGAGACAAGACTGGCTCCTACTCCTAGGTATGTATCTCAGGATGGCTTCAGGTGGCCAAGTAGAAGGGTGACAAAGACATAGAGACTGACTACTCACTCTAAGGTGTACATTAATGTGTGTATATAAGAAACAACATGTTAGGAGATAAAGTCATTCTAATAAAACCCCATTCTTACTTCCTCATGAGACTCTAGAATTTGGGGAATCATCTTCTGTGCCCTAAATGTGAATTAGGTGAATGTCTGACTATGCATCCTGGACACTGGACTAGGAAGCATGTTTTATGGTACATGAGGATCACCTGGGGGTCTTGCTAAATGCAGATTCTGATTCAGCAGGGCCACAGCATGTCCAACAAGCTTCCAGGTGATGTGGATGCTACTGGTTTGTGGACCACTTTTGAGTAGCACCAGAGTACAGAGGATTCTAAGTAGCACTTTGTTAGAATCTGTCACTATCTGCCATGTGGTCATCGTTTCTAGAATTTAGAAACTATTTCTATTCACTCACTTCCTTCATTATGCAATGAGATCAAAACTTTTGGGTCTTTGCTCCTCTGAGAGTCTAGAACAAGTGAACTTTTATATCAAGTGAAAAGTAATAGGGAATGGTTGTAGATAATAATCATTAGGTACCTACGTTGACGTGAAAGATGGTTCTTGTTCAGAATTAATGTCAGATATATGCTTTTTAAGACAGACTATCCATAGAAAAAGAGATCAGTCTTGTGGTTACCGAGGCAGGGGGAGAGGGAGTTGGATGAAGGCAGTCAAAAGACACAAGTTGCAGTTATAAAATGGGTAAGTAGGAGGGATGAGATACCCAATGTGATAAAAATGATCAACGCTGCAGTGTGTTATATATGACAGTTGTCAGCAGAGTAAATGTAAGAGTTCTCATCACAAAGAAAAAGTTTGTTCTCTTTCTTTTTTTTGTATCTATATGAGATGATGGACGTTCACTAAACTTACTATGGTAACCATTTCAGGGCCTATGTAAGTCAATTCACTCTGCTGTGCATGTCAACTCTATCTCAGTAAAACTGAAAGAGAAAAAGAAGATATAATAGCATTGTATAGCTGAACAGTGAAAGCCCACTGGATCAAGAATCAGTAGAACCAGGTTCCAATCCGGCTGCTGGAAGTCAGAAAACCTCTGCAGACCCCAAGGTGACATGCATGGGGTCTTTCTATATCATGAAAGGCCACAACTTCAAAGTGAAGAGAACTTATTTTTATTTAAACTATGGATATACCTTGTACATGCCTTTATATGTATGATATGCTTCATATTACTAACAATTATTTGAAGATTTCAGTGGTGTCACTGTTGGTAAGTTAGAAGTGATCTGTTTTTAGATATTTAAACAATATTTTATTTAATCTGTAGATAGGACCAGCCACAATTTCTTACAGAACAAGGATGTTGACGTTGCCAAATATGTGCATGAAATGAATTGCTAAAGAGGCTTTGAAACACCAGTATATATTAAAAAGAAGGCAATTTAGCAAACTGTGTGCTTATAAATGTGGAATACAAATCATAAACTGATAGAGATATGGAATGAGAGATTTCATAGTAGAACTGAAAGAAACTCCAGCTTTTCCTTACACCTCTGTAGGGTCCCAAGGTAGTATATACATCAGTCTGACACCCAGAATTTTGGGAAACTTTTCTTGCAACGTGACACCTGACTATCCTGAGCACAGGCGAGGGACGTCTCAAGTACACTGAAGGAGAAGGCTTATATAGGCTACAACCCAGCTCACCACTGCACAGGCCACTCCCCACAACAGCTTCTCCCATTACCACAGTGGACCACCAGCTGTACCAGTGAGCAGGAGTCCCAGAAGATAACGATGTAGCCCCTCCCCCCCAGTTTGGAAGTACTCATCTTTGGGTTCCCTTATGATGACTCTCTTCTTGAACTCTTGGCATCCTGTTGCCCGTGGCTCCTGGCTTTGAGCATGGAGAGGTCTCACCTCTCCAGAATGCAGCATCAAGCAAACATCAGAGTTCAGTGAGGGTTTAAGAACTGTAACCCTCTCTCCTCAGTCACAACAGGGAGCCTATTATGAGAGAAAACCCTGGGAGTTAGTATGATGAAAACACTACCCAGGCAACTACAGGGAGAGGGAACACGGACAAAGTTGAGCTTGAAATGTCGGCAGAACTCAGACCCTCTCACCCCTTTAACTGGAACCCAGAATAGGTTATTGCATTTCCATTGGAGAATTTTCTCATTTGAGGCTTCTTGCATCAGGCAGATTTTGCTTAGGGGGTGGGGTAGCTAGGAAAGAACTAAATTTGTCCATCATTACATCAATTATAACTGAGGTACTCATACTCAAATAGATACTATCAAAACTACTCAGTCCTAACCACTTGTGGAATGTCTTAGTACAACTGTGTTTAGTTAAAACTCAAGGTGATGGTGGTTAGAAGAACAGGATAAATGTTGATCACATGGCCATTTTAAGAACTTAGAAAGAAAAAGAGTCATAAACCATTGGAAAGTGGCTTCTCTTTTCCTATCATTGTTAAATTAAAATAATTCACATTTCTCTGTGAGTTTCATGTCAAAATGAAATTGATTTACCTAATTGATGTGAAAACTTATCTCCACACAAAAGCCTACATGTAAATGTGTATTAACAACGGTATGAAATCATCAAAAACTGGAAGCAGTCAAATTGTCTTTCAACAAACTGTGCGGTGTGAATACTGAATGATAAAAACAAAAAGAGCTACCAAACCACAAAGACATGAAGGAAACTTATATGCATGTGACTATGTGGGGGAAAAAAACCCCCAAACTTTAAAAAGACTATACACCCTGTGTGATTCCAATTACGTATATGGAATTCTATCAAAGGCAAAACTGTAGAAACAGTAAAAAGATCAGCAGCTGCAAGGAGCTCAGGGAAAGGGGGTGTCATGAACAGGTGAATCACAGGGGATATTTAGGCCAGTGAAACAACTGTTTCATTTTACAGTGTCTGTTATATACTTTTAAGGTTTTACTTCGGAAGTTTTTGTTTTTATTTACGGTTACTACAAAACATTGGCTCCATTTCCTGTGCCGCATAATACATCCTTAGAAGCCTGTTTTATACCCAACAGTTTGTGCCCCCCACTCTGCCACCCTGTGCCAGGCTGCCTCCTCACTGGTAACCACTAGTTTGTTCTCCATATCCACGAGTCTGCTTCTCTTTTCTCGTATTACGAGTTTGCTGTGGTTATTAGATTCCACATATAGGTGATATCATAGAGTATTTTCTTTCTCTGTCCGACATGCACTGAAACTATTCTTCATGATCCTCTGTTTGTTGGACACTACGCATTTGTCAGAACCCATAGAATTCATAGCATGAAGAGTGAGCTTTGATGTAAGCAATTTGCAGGGCAGGGGAGTGGGGGGAATTAGGCAGTCAGGGGATCCCAGTAAGGAAGGCAGACTCTAACAGACTGTAACTATATTACAAATGTATGAAACCACTTCACTGAAGGGAGTCAGGCTTAAAAGTGCTGACCTAAGTAATTTGGAAATAGAGTCTACAAGACCCAAAGCAAAAGGAACTCAGCATGAGCATGGTGCTCTAGTTGATACAATTGTTTCATGGGGGTACAGGGTGATAATTCCGATGCTTCTATACATGTATACTGAAGCTGAACAATGAAGTAAATGGCCAATATTGGGAGCCAAGCGTCTCCTGTTGGACTGAGAGTTTTCATATAAGCAAAGGAAGGAGGCTGGAATGAACCCTGTGGTAATAGATTAAAGCCCATCAGGATGAACTCATGTTTAGCTTAATAGATAGTTACATACAGAAATGTGTATGTACACAGATTAGTAGAGACACATGTATTTCTTTGCTGTCAGCTGTTAAGGCCTAAAAGACCCCAGGAGCAACAAACACACATTAAACCTAGATACTTGTTTCCAATAGCATTCTCCAATAAAAGGAAAGAGGATTTATTGGAGAAATAGCTTAATGAAGAATTGGGAGGGAAATATAGAATGAGCCTGGAGCATCTCATGGTGCTAGAAAGTAAGGAAGTGATAAAACCAATACCCCCCTCCCCAACACACAATAATTAATGGGAATTATGTCAGAGGGACACCGAGCCAACCAAAAGAGCTCCCAATGGCTAAATGTGGAATAATGTGAGCAAAAAAAAGAAAAAAGAATTGAATTATAACTCCAAGTATAAAATATCTATGAATCTATACTGATATAAACAAATGATTGATCAAATTAATAAAGAGGGAGAAGAGGCAAATTTCCCAAGCAGAAAAATTCCGAGTAATTTATGTAGATACTCCGCCCTCAACAAGGAGGAACATAAGTCCCCATTCCTTGGGTTTGGGCTGCTCGCAGTGACTTCCTTCCAAAGAACACAGTACAGGCAAGGGAAAGAAGAGTTCAGAGCAGAGAACCTGGCCAATACCACCAATATGTAGTCAAAGTCAGTGTTATCAGAAAATGGCATTCTACCTATTAATCCCCAACCCCAAACCCACCTGATCATGAGAAAACATCAGACCCTAGAGGACCATCCTGTAAAACACCAGAGCAGTGCTCCTCAAAACTGTCAAGGTCATCAAAAGCAAGTGGCGTCTGAGAAACTGTCACAGCCAAGAAGAGCCTAAAGGGTCATGAAGAACTCAATGAAATGCGGCGTGCTGCACAGGATCCTGGGGCAGGAAAGGAATATGAGGGGAAAAGCTAAAATCTGTTGGATATTGCAAAGGCATTAAAAAGTGGGGGTGGGGAAGTGGGGAGAACTGCTGCCATAGAATAAACTGACAAAGGAGCCTTAGGCTCCACTTATACGAGGAGTCCAAATTTCCAACACATTTCTTCACATTCCTCAGTTAATCCATTAGAAAGGGGTAGAGATGCAAGCCGGATCTAGCTCACGGTAAGCAGTGACATCGTTCATCTCCTTCAATTCTGTCTCCCCAAATAAGAAGGTGTGGAGGGCAATGTCATGGTCCTTGAGGTCCTAGAGCTGCCAATCCAAAGCTATACTCTTCGAAGTTTCTAAGTCAGACTATACAAGCGTCATACCAACTTCAGTGGCCATGACAGGCTGCCAAGACTTGGCTTATCCAGTGCAACGAGGGTGCTGAGGGAGTGTATTTGTAAATCCAGCACCCACCATCTCAGCAAGTTTTATGATGATGCTAGGTTTCTACATTTTCAGCAGTTCTTTTGAAATAAGTCCTGAAATAGTCTCACAAACACGCAAGGGAAAATGAGTGGCAGCTCCATTTCCTGTAACATGTATCAGGTGTGGCTATATTTATTTGGCTTTATGGTTTCTTCTACAAAGGACTTGGGAGTGTGGCCCTATACATTTCAAATTCCTGTGAGAGTATATCCCCAAGTGTTTTGTTGAAATGCACAGCGTGGAAAAATAAAAATAAACATGAGGTAAAGAAATGAAATAGCAAAAGGGAAGGAAATCATGCTTTCCAACCTTTCAAAGTACAGTAACAAATAGGTTCATGGTAGGACTTAAAAGTTTCTTACATCATTATTCAAGAAAAGAACAATTTTTATTTTCTTTTCACTAAGTATGTATCTTTAGTAAAAAACAAAATTCCACCAAGTAAATTTAAAGATCCCATTGGCTTTATTCAAGAGTCCTGATAAGGGAGCATCCTGCCTAACAAAGAGAAAAGTGCTCTAGGGGTTGTGCAAAATGGAAAGCTTTTATAGGCAGAAGGAAGGACAGACAGAGAGATTAAAGGAGCGGATTATCTCAGGCAAGGCCATGTGCCCTTATGGGAGGGCAGGGGGTCTTCTCCAGCAGACTAGCTCACTAGTGTTGACTAGGAAATTCCGGTCTGCCTAGGTTAAAATTCTACTCCTGGCTGAAACTGCAGTGAGGTTAGGTATTCAGTCTTGGTGGGACTTTGCTTGAGTGACTCCAGTTGGGGCCTGATGGTTCTTTTTAACACTTAAAGCTCTTTGACAGGAAACTTCATCATGCTCATTGCAAACACACATTCTTTTGAAATATTTTATCTCATTTAAGGAGTGAACTTTGCTGAGTTTGTGTTAAAACTAACATGGAATCAAGGAAAATGTTTTTAAATGAAACAGCTGGCAATCTCTTTTCTATTCAGTTTTCAAGCATAGTTACAGCCACCGGTGGCCATCAGCATCTTGTCTGTGGAGTGCTCTGAATGGTGAACAGTGTTTGTGTGGCTCTTCAGCGGTTCTTTCACAGTCTACAGCACCAGGGGATGTCACTGGAATTTGGGATGAAGCCTAATCACTACTAAACAAAACAAACTACTCTTCAAGGATAGAGTAGTGTAAAATATTTATACCTCCTACAGTTACTACTGGAAAAGACCAAGGATGCGATTATGAAATGCCCTGGGAACTACAGAGTGCTCTTTGGGCATTTATAACGGGTATTTTTAAACTCATTTAAAAAACCCATTCATCATTCTTTTGGTCACTTAAAATAATTACAAGTACCTATTTATGTTCTGGGTACTGTTGTAAGTGTTGGGAAGGGAAAAGACAAAAATATACACCTTAACAGAGGTAAGAACACATGTAAATTTATCTCATACTTCTTCTAATACTGATTAGATGGATTAGTAGTATTTCACTGAATGCATATTCATGACATAGTCATTCAGTCTCCCAGTGATGGGTATACAGGCCTTTTCCATCTTGTTTTTTTTCTTTCCTGTTACAAACACTGCTACCACAAGTCTTCAGCGTATATACTGATGCACCAGTATGACTAAGGGTAAAATTTAAATTTCTAGAAGCAGAACTGCTTGGCCAAAGGACTTGTGCATTTCAAGTGTTGGTAGATACTCCCAAGTTGCCCTCTTAGAGACACTGCCTCAGTGTATACCACCAGCAACACAAGTTGAGAACCCCACACCATAGGCATATTTAAAAGGCAGAAGAATGGGCTACAGAGGACTAGAATTGTTTCGAGACCAGAAAGATCGTCTAATGCAGCCCCTCAGCATATGAAAACTTTTTTCTGGGTGAGTAGCCACCCTGTTTATTTCAAGGTCGCTATGTGACAAATGTGTCCCCAGCTCAAATTTACGAGTTCCAGATGAAGGTGGCGTGTCTTTCAACACAAGTCGTCGAGTTTCATCGAGTTGATCATGAGCCGCCCAAGGGCAACACTCTACTTAGCACTCTAGGCTCTGGACGTGCCTGGGCAGCATAAAGCCTCAGAAGACACAGGGAAGGCAGTATTCTTTCATTACTAGCAGACACATTTCATTTCTTAAATGGAGGCATTTCTCCTGCATGTGAGCCTATTTCATTCTTTCAGGACAGTAACAGCGAGGACATTTCAGCTGGGAGATTTTAATTCATTGGCTAAACCCTTTTATTTTGATGGACTGATTAATAAAGAAGAAATCTCTGCTTAAGACATGTTCATTTCTATTAAGATTGTTGCCTGATACAATTATTACTAGTTGCTAGCAAAATACACAACACCAATATTCTTCTGTACTACTTCTGGAAACTTTGACAAATGAAAATATTTTTTTAAGCTGATCAAAAAAAAAGGACTCACTTTGCTTTTGATGAGGTAGAGTCCCTGAATTTTTCTTAGTGGAGCAAACGTTTATTCACAAGTCAGGAAACCAAGCTCTTGCCTTTCCCGAAGCTCAGTAAACTGACAGATGCTCTGTATCCAATTACCTTTCTAGATATTCTAGCATTCCATGGGAGCTATTTCAAGGCCATAGTTCTACAGGCAGATGGGATGCTGGTGGGTGTGCTGGAGACTATTTCACTGTCCCTCCCCCCATCTACCTGTCCTGCCATCCTTGGTTTCTCTGCTCCCCTTCCATCCCTCCTTCTACAGTATCATGATGTCCTCTTCTCTCATATTCCAGGGGCCACCTCTCATCCTATTTCACTCTTTCTAATTTCATCCTGTCTGCTTCCTTCTCCTCCCCTCTCCACTCTCTGAGCCCTGCTCTCCCATCACCAGTGTCCTCCAAAACTTATACTGGTCCTCAACTCCCGCAGCCTCCTCCTTCCAGTTTCTCAGCCCACTGTCTTAACTCCTCCCTCCATATTTTACTTGATCTCCAATCACCAGACACCCTCACACTTTTCCATTAACAGGAACACATTTGTAACTTTCTTGACCTCAACATGTCAGTAGCCTACAGTTCTGAGCTTCTGAGTCACTGTTGTTTCACAGAGTGCTGATACAATCCCACTCTGTGGGCAGAAACCTTTCCCCTTGAAAGGCTGCATTTTCGATAGTCCATTTTGACAGAAAGTAGCAGAGTGTCAAGGGCCATGTATTATATTTGAATTAGTTTAAGTGGACATTTAAATGAAGCCCAAAAGTAATAAACTTAAAGTATTGAATTGGGAAGGAAAAGGAAAAGCTAGTGGTAACTACCTTTGATAGAAAAAAAATCATATATATTTTTTTAAAAATCAAAGAGTAAGATCTCCCCAATTTCCAAGTTCCTTTCTGATATTCAAGTTCCTTTCTTATCAAAAGTTAAATGCCTAGAAAGTTACAACTACTGGCATAGGTATTTCTTGAGAAGTGGTAATCGTACAGATGGTAACCATACTGCAATGAGACAGTTACTTAAGTAACTTAAGATAACATATCATATATTCACAAATGGTGCAGCTGCTATGGAAAATGGTGTGGAGGTTCCTCAAAAAATTAAAAATAGAACTACCATATGATCCAGTGATCCCATTTCTGGGTATCTGTTCAAAAGAATTGAAGTCAGGACCTCAAAGAGGTATTTATACTCACCTGTTCACTGCAATATTATTCACAATAGCCAAGATGTACAAACAACCTAGATGTGCATCAATGGATAAATGGATAAAGAAAATGTGTTTTATACTATACACACAGTAGGATATTTGCCTTGAAAAAGAAAGCAATCCTGCCATTTGTCACAACATAGATGAACCTTGATGACAGCAAGCTAAGTGAAATAAGTCATAAAAGGATAAATATTACATGATTCTTCTTATATGCGAAACCTACAATAGTCAGACTCATAGAAGCAGAAAGCAAAATGGTGGTTTCCAGGGGCTGTGAGGAGGGGGAAATGCTGAGTTGCTTGTCAACAAGTGTGACATTTTGGTCATGCAAGATGAAAAAGTTCTAGAGATCTGTAGTACAACATCGTATCTGGAGCTAACAGTACTGTATTTATTGTACACTTAAAAAATTATTAAGAGGCTTCCCTGGTGGCTCAGATGGTAAAGAACTTGCCTACAATGTGGGAGACCTGGCTTTGATCCCTGGGTCAGGAAGATCCCCTGGAGAAGGGAATGGCTACTCACTCCAGGACTGTTGCCTGGAGAATCCCAAGGACAGAGGAGCCTGGCAGGCTACAGTCCATAGGATTGTGAAGCGTTGGATACAACTGAGCAACTAACACTTTGACTTTTCTCACCCTCATGTTAAATGTTCTAACTACCAAAAAAATGTTGACACTCACCTGACTTCTCTGGCTACTGTTGAAGCAAACAACTGTCAATGCTATTTTCCTAATAGCTAGATGTGCCAGGCTGAGGGTGTGCACTGATGAATAAGTGTATATATAAAAGACCTAGCCCAGCCCCAGGAGCCAGGGCATTGTTAGAGGAAAGGGAACTGGAAGGCACCAACCAATGGCAGCTGCCTCCTAGCCCTCAGACCCTGCAGAGCCAGGTGGGGCTAGGGAGGCCAGGACACGGGGAAAGTGTCCTGTCTACCTCTGCTTGGCTATCTGGTCCCCTGGTTTAACCAACAACTTCAGCAGAAACAACTCCCAGGACTTTTCAGACTCCGATCTCTTCCCTTCCCATCCTGCCCTTTCCCATTCCAACCCTCAACTGCTTTTTCTATCTTACTCCAGGAAAAAAGAAAATGGGGGCTCTACACCAATGTTTTATAAAACACAGGCACCATACCCACTCTCATATGCCTCACCCTCCACTGGCATAAGCATAGGCAAGCTAATTAGGACAAATGAGGATAGACATCAGATCTGTAGAGATATAAAATAAAAAAGGAAAGAATCAGAGAAATGAAAATGAATGTATTGATACTCTATAAAAATATAAAACTAGATACTGTGACTAGATACTATTGACATTATTATAGTATAAAACAAGGTGAAAAAAAAGGGGGGCTTCTCCAAACAATAACCACCTTTACAAAATAAAACACCTTACAAAGCTACTAGGTACACTTCACTCACAGAGCACATTTATAAAGCAGGATCCTAGATCAAATTAGGTCTGAGTTCAGTTCAGTCGCTCAGTCGTGTCCAACTCTTTGCGACCCCATGAATCGCAGCACGCCAGGTCTCCCTGTCCATCACCAAATCCTGGAGTTCACTCAGACTCTTCCCACTTTTTTGGCTAATATTTTGCTTCTCTGTTCATTCATTGTTGCTTAATAAAAACTCACATCTTCTACTTCTCTCCAATCTACCAGTTCATTTGACAGATTCTGCTGATGTATCAAACGAAGAAAATCATTTCTATGAGCAATTCAGATTTTTGCTTAAAGATGTGGTTTTTAGGCCCAAAGTGTTTCTGAAATCAGTTTTCCAGCAGTGAAATACTCAGAGAACTAAGTTAACAGTTTACTCTAAACCCACTGTCATGTTCTTTCAAAGGCAAACTATATATTTTAATTTTTTTTTTTTCCTAGCTTCAGGTCTAAGCTAAATTTAAACACTATCAGATTAACATGGAGAAGGGGCTGTGAGGTGCAGGTGATGTTCTCTTTTTATCTGGATGTTGGCTACCTGATGGATTCGGTTTATAAAAATTCATCAAGCAATAATCTTATGATACATTTACCTTTTTGTGTTTATATTATACTTCAAGAAAGAGTTTTAAAAACTAAACATGCTATCTTCACATAAAGGTACAGGAGATATAGACAGTTATGATATGGTTTACCAAGGGGATATGATTTACCAAGAGCTTTGCTGGTCAAACTAATGCAATGATTGTTGCCTGAAACCAAGAAAGAGTAATAAGTTCAGGGACCCAGTCTTATGCCCTGGAAGTGCATTTTTATTTGTTGGGGTATGCCTAATAATGGCACCCCACTCCGGTACTCTTGCCTGGAAAATCCCATGGACAGAGGAGCCTGGTAGGCTGCAGTCCATGGGGTCGCTGAGAGTTGGACACGACTGAGCGACTTCACTTTTACTTTGCCCTTTCATGCATTGGAGAAGGAAATGGCAGCCCACTCCAGTGTTCTTGCCTGGAGAATCCTGGGGACAGAGGAGCCTGGTGAGCTGCCGTCTATGGGGTCGCACAGTTGGACGTGACTGAAGTGACTTAGCAGCAGCAGCAGCCTAACAAACAACAAAAACAATATCCCTTTCTTCCCCCCAGCTTTACTGAGATACAACTGGCATATAGCATTGTGTAAGTTCAAGGTATACAATGTATTCGCCTGATACACTTATGTATTTTAAAATGATTCCCTCCATAACCTAAGCTCACCTCTACATCATGTCACATAATTACCATTTCTTTTCTGTGGTGAGAACATACAGGATCTACTTACTTAGCAATTTTCAAGTGTATGATACAAAATTATTAACTATAGTCACTATGCTAAACATTAGATCCCCAGAACTTATTCATTTTACAACCGGAAGTTTGGACCCTCTGTTTGAACAGTATCCATTTATTCAAGAGTGTTTTGCTCTCTTGTGGCTTGGGAGTAGACCTTGCAGAAAAAAGCTGCTCTGTTACCACAGGAATCCCCAGGAGACTCTACTCAGCCGTAACCAGCTGTGCCCGTCCATCTGCCAGGCAGTTCAAGTTCCGGGGTGTCAGTCAATTGCCACAACCTCTTTACAAAGTCACACACCCACTGTCTCTCTCTGTTCCCCTCCTCTCCTCCCCCAGGACATCACCACTGGACCCCTAGACCCCGTTTAACTAGTGCTTCTTCCCTTCTGCCTTCAAACAAGCACATACACTCCTACTGAGGATGGGGGAAATGCTTACCTGGACTCTACTGACCTTTCAGTGGTCTCACCTCTTACACTGTTGATTGCTTGCCTCTGAATTGGCCAACCTCTTTTGGTCCTTCCCAATATTCTCAGCTTTCTCTTTGTATATCTAGACAGTTCCAGAGAACTGATTCCCCCCACCCTTACCTCCAGGGATGGAGGGGGCATGTGGCCTGAGCCAAAACTGAAGCCATGATCAATTTGTTGTTATCCTTCATGTACCACTAAGAATTTTGAAAAACTGAGTCCCCTCCCATATTTTTAGGTTGACATCCAAAATCCTTCATTATCAGTTTTAAATGGCTGGAAAAGAAATAATCTTGTGTAACCTTTGACATTTTTAAATAAAACTTAATTCACTCTTTTATGTGGCTACAACAGAATCTAAATACCATGGCGTCTGGTTTCCAAAATCTAAAATATGTGAACAAGCTCTTCTATAACAGGCCAAAGTTTTCATTGTTCTTTTTTTATTACTTAAAATTGTATTTCTATTATATTTCTTCCCCAGAATTTGATCACAATGTAATGAATGTTCTTTTTTACTATTAAGTGAGCCATCATTCCTTTATGCAATAAAATATGTCTATTATTTGAGATTAACTTTTTTGTAATCATAAAGTTCATAAGGTTTTTCTGCATTGCTGTTATTACAATTTTTGTAAGTAAAAATTTAATTAAAAAATCTAAATATATGATGCTTTGATAAGTAATGACCAAACATAAATAGTAAAGTTGTACTGAAAAGATTTTTTAATGAGATGGATGTGGCTGTTTTTATATTTTAATTAGTTCATAAATCCATGGATAGATGTTACTAATTTTGAGAAAAGTTTTCCAGAATTAATTCTTTTGCTATTGTTTTTCTTTGTATAGATGTAAGTGCTGAAACTCCACTCATATAAATAAACAGAAGAAAAGGAATTCTATCAAAGAAATTAATATTTTACTATTAGCTTCACAGGTCATATAGCTAAAATCATAAAGTGGTATGCAAAAAACTTTTTTAATGATCAATTAGTAAGTAAGTTAGAGTTTTTTCTTAATTTTGTTGGAAACAAAGATTTGGAAATCATATGTTCCGCTAATAGACTTGATTCTCATTTAGAGTCATTTGCTCTCCCAATTTTGGGGAGTCATAACAAAAAGGCTTTACCTAGATAGCAAATGACTATGAATTAGACTAGTAATCATCAATTTTATCAAAAAGAAGGTAAAGATGATGATATCAGATTTAATGTGAAATGGACACCCTGACAAAGTCTACACATAACTGGGAGAGCAGGAAGGAAGAGGTAGGGTGGACACAAGTGTTCTGTCTGCCCTGAAAATCTTTAAGAATTAAGAATTCCTACAATTGAGTAAGAAAAAACCAAATCACTCAATTTTTAAAAATAGATACAAGATTTCAAATAGAAATTCCCCAAGAGAGGATATCCAAGTGGTCAAAAAGCACATGATAATACATTCAACTTCATTAGCCATCTGAGACATGCAAATTAAAACCACAATGAGATATTTCTTTATATCTACTACTTAGTTAAAACTTTATTAAAAGACTATCAATTTCTAATGTTTGGGGGATATGGAGAAATTGGAGCTCTTATGCTTTGTAGCTGAGAGTATAAACCAGTCAAACCACTCTGAAACGCTGTTTGGGGTCTTACTATGAAGTTAAGCCTGCACCACCCTATGATCTAGTAATTCCACTCTGGGTATTTATCCCAAAGAAATAAAAACTCAAGTCTGTACAGAGACTTGCTCACATATGCTCACAGACGCTATTACTACAATAGTAAAATGAAAAAATGTAGACAGTCCAAATGTCCATCAATAGAAAAATAAATTATACTTTATAAACAATGATTATACTTTTATATAGGTCAATAAATCTCAAAAACATTATGCTGAATTATGGAGCCAGACACAAAAGAGAACAAACGGAAGGATTACATTTATATGAAGTCCCCAAACAAACAAAACAGTTTTGTGGTGGAAAAATTAGCAAGTGGTGACCTTTGTGGTTGGCTCTGACTGAGAAGGCACACAAAGAAACTTCCTGAGATGGTGGAAAAGTGTTATATGTTAACCTTGGTGGTAGTACAGGGGAAATTCCATTGATCTGATTATGCCTCAGTTTCTACAAAGTCTAAATGCTGTGATATATAAAACCTGAAATTTACTTGTCTAACATAATTAAAACACCATATTTTATCAATACTAAGACATGTTTCCACACGTTTTAACATTTCTGAAGTCAGGATATGCCTTTTACTCAATGGCACATCATGGTTTATTGGTAGCATATTTTTGTTGCTAGAAGTATATAAACTAACGGTACATCTCAGAATCATTGAAAATTGGTATCTTCTTTCTAATTTTTTTATTTTGCAAAGTTCTTACTAAAGTTATCAAAATTAGACTTTTCTCAGACTCCCTACTTAGCCTACTCAGTAATGAAAAGCCTCAATTTTATGACCTATGGAATGACATTCTTTAACACCCATGTCCTGAGTAGTTTGAAGACAAATTGCAGTGACTGCCAGGCTGCAGCCCTATGTGGCTCTAGCATCCACACCCGGAGCTCCTCCACTAATATGCTCATTCATGCTCCGGCCTGAAGGCCTCATCAGGCCAAGAGCAGTAACACGTGATCACTGCCACAGCTCAGCAGCTCAGCTACTCCTGCTGCCAACTCCACTCTGTCCTCGTCCAGTTCTAATGATTAGTCTCACAGAATGGAGAGAGGTGCCAAGTGAAACTTTTCTCTTCCCAAAACTAGTGTGAAAGATACTATATGTTGGCTTATTAACAACTATCCCCCACCTTATTAATCCATATAATTCTCTATTACAGAGGTTGGAAAGCCAAACACTCAGTTTTCCAACTTCCCTTGTTAGTTGTGGCAGCCACCAACATAGTTCTGGCTGATGAAAGGCGAGACCTCACTGTGAGGTCTGTGGGTGTAAGGGAGGGAGGAGGGGGCTGGGAAAGATGATTTCCTGCTACTCTGCCTAGTGGGGTCCTGCCTTGAACTTCGATGTGATGGCTGAAGATAGAGCAGCTTTCTTGCAACTGTTAAATAGCATGATAAAGAATCACATGCCAAGGAGGGCAGAGCGGGAAAACAGAAACAGCTTCAAGATTATAAAGTTTTTAAGAAATGGTAATTATATCGACCCGGGGATCGAACCCAGGTTTCCTGCATTGCAGGCAGATTCTTTACCATCTGGGAAGCCCCTACCATCAGGGAAGCCCTGTGATATTGAGGCTATTTTTCTTGAGGTCCTTATAGTGATCCATACTGAAGATCACAATAAACTGTGGAAAATTCTTAAAGAGATGGGAATACCAGACCACCTGACATGCCTCTTGAGAAACCTATATGCAGGTCAGGAAGTAACAGTTAGAACTGGACATGGAACAACGGACTGGTTCCAAACAGGAAAAGGAGTACGTCAAGGCTGTATATTGTCACCCTGCTTATTTAACTTATATGCAGAGTACATCATGAGAAATGCTGGGCTGGAGGAAGCACAGGCTGGAATCAAGACTGCTGGGAGCAATATCAATCACCGCAGATATGCAGATGACACGACCCTTATGGAAGAAAGTGAAGAGGAACTAAAAAGCCTCTGGATGAAAGTGAAAGTGGAGAGTGAAAAAGTTGGCTTAAAGCTCAACATTCAGAAAACGAAGATCATGGCATCTGGTCCCATCACTTCATGGGAAATAGATAGGGAAACAGTGGAAACAGTGTCAGACTTTATTTTTGGGGGCTCCAAAATCACTGCAGATGGTGATTGCAGCCATGAAATTAAAAGACACTTACTCCTTGGAAGGAAAGTTATGACCAACCTAGATAGCATATGCAAAAGCAGAGACATTACCTTGCCAACAAAGGTCCATCTAGTCAAGGCTATGGTTTTTCCTGTGGTCATGTATGGATGTGAGAGTTGGACTGTGAAGAAAGCTGAGTGCTACAGAATTGATGCTTTTAAACTGTGGTGTTGGAGAAGACTCTTGAGAGTCCCTTGGACAGCAAGAAGATCCAACCAGTCTGTCCTAAAGGAGATCAGTCCTGGGTGTTCATTGGAAGGACTGATGCTAAAGCTGAAACTCCAATACTTTGGCCACCTTATGTGAAGAATTGACTCATTGGAAAAGACCCTGATGCTGGGAGGGATTGGTGGCAGGAGGAGAAGGGGATGACAGAGGATGAGATGGCTGGATGGCATCACCGACTCGATGGACATGAGTTTGAGTGAACTCCGGGAGTTGGCGATGGACAGGGAGGCCTGGTGTGCTGCAATTCATGGGGTCACAAAGAGTTGGACACAACTGAGTGACTGAACTGAACTGAACTATGATATCTACAACTTGCTTCAAAATAGTTCAGTGGGGGCTGCTGGGAAAGTGAGTGTAAGTATAGATGAAACAAGATCAATTATAGATAGATAACTGTTGAAGTTAGACATACAAGCATCTTCTCTACTTCTGTGTATGTTTCAAATTCTCCATAATAAAAAGACTGAAAGATTTGGCAGACACTACTTCTGCAATCAAGTTTTAGCACCACCAGTTGACAGTCACAGGGCTAACATCACAGGGGATCAATTATGTTGAGGTCATGAAGTCCCCAATATGATGCAATGAGAGGGGCACTCCATCTCTGGGGCATTCTTCCCTCAAACCCACAATCCCAGGCTAAGTATCAGAAACATTAGCCAAACCACATTGAAGAACCATCTACAAACTGGCTAGTAATCTTTAAAAAGTGTCAAAGTCGTGAAAAACAAGTGCAGGCTTAGAGACACACAAGAATCCTAAGCAGACATGAAATCTAAATGCAATGTGATACCTGGATTGGATTGTGGAATAGGACAAACACATTAGTAGAAAACTGATGAAATTCCAAAAAACTGTGGTTTAGTTAATAACAATGTACCAACTTTTTGCTTTTGACAAATGTTCTTTATAGGAGACAATAATGTTAGGAGAAACTCGGGGAAGGGTATATGAGAACTCTTTGTAATTTCTTTGTGATTTTCCTGTGAATATAAAATTATTTCAATGTAAAAAGTTTTTTTTTTTTTAAGTCTAAAAGAGTTTGGATTCCTAGTGGTATTACTGAAGCGCTGAACCAACACCAGCAACAGCCTACCTTCAGATTTCTTGCTATGTGAGAAAAACTAAACATATCTTAAAAAGTAAATGTCGCTCAACTAGTCTGTTACTTGAGCTGAATAAAATATGGACTGATAAAATGTGTTTAGTGTTTATCTGATGCAATTAGCTCTTAAACCCCAGAGCTGAGAACAATGGCATTAAGTACCTCACAGCAAATGGGGTCAGTTCCTGACCCTCAGCGCTGGCCAGCATCTGTCATTTCAGCAGAATTCACAGGACCGACACCCCACCCCATTCCCACTCCTAGCTGACAGAAGGGAAAGACAGGAAGTGGGAGGGAAGGGATTGTTGGAAACCTGCCTAAAGAAAACAATCAGCAAGTCGTGACACAAGATCAAAGCACAAAAACAACAGCTTTCTTTTCAACTATATCCATCAACTATAAAGGAATTGATCAACATAATGGAAAACGAATCTCACTCAAATAGCAACAAAAACTCCAAAATATTTTGGAAAAAAACTACTAAAAACAAGCACGATATATGTGAATAAAACTATAAAGTTTTACAGACGTAAAGGACTTGAATCATTTAAAAAACATGATCATATTCTTAGATATAAAAATACTACATTGTAAAGATGTCAGTGCTTCCTAAATGAATCTAGAAATTAAATACATTGCCAATCAAAGTTTCAATGTAAAACCTAATCATGTATACTACACAAAAATTAACTGAAAGCAGACCATATATCTTAATGTGAAACATAAAACTGTAAAGCACTTTTAAGATAACAAGAGAAACTCTTTGTGATCAAAGGGATCTTGGTCATGACACCAAAAGCACACACACACAGACACACAAAAACATAAACTGGACTTTACCAAAATGTGAAACTTTTCCTCTGAGGAAGACACTGTTAAGAGAAAAAAAAAAAAGACAAGCTACTGACGGGGAAAATATCTGCAAATCTCATATCAATAAATAAGATGAGCTACATAATTTATGAGGCCCAGTACCAATTGAAAATGTGGGACCCCTTGTTGAAGACTTATTAAGAATTTCAGCTGCAACAGCAGAACATTAAATGGGGCTCCTTTGAGCATAGGTCTGTTGACCACACGGGTCACACTCCCATGAAGCCACCCTTACCAACAAAGGATTTACACCCAGAATATATAAAGAACCCTCAAAACTCAATAATGGGGAAACAAATAGCCCATTTTTAAAATGAGCAAAAGATGTGAACAGACACTTGCACCAAAGAGGATGTGAGAATGGCAAATAAGGACATGAAACGATGTTCAGCATCATCAACCTTCAGGCAAATGCAAACTAAAACCATGATGAGACCCCACGCACACTGATCAGAATGACAGAATACAAACACACTGATCAGAATGACAGAATACAAAGCACTCACGACCCCAAGGGCTGGTGAGGATAACGGAGGGACCCGTACTCTCAAACATGGCTGGGGGGAATGCAAAACCGGACTGCTGCTCCGCAAGAGTTTGGCAGTCTGTACAATTAAACAGAAACTCAGCATGCAACCCAGAAATCCCACATCTTAGTATTTAGCCAAGAAAAATGGAGATTTACGTTCACATGAAAGTCTGTACAAGAGTGTTTAAGATGACTCTCTCTTCAGAGTGGCCCCGAACTGCAAACATCTCGAGTGTCCTTCAGCAGAGAAGAATGAATAAACTGGAATCATTCATGCCATGAGATATTACTTTACAATGCAAGAAACAAACTCAAGAACTTGGGTGAATCTCAAAGGCACCATGCTGACTGAGAGATCTGTCTCAGAGGGCTGCATCTCCTATTCGATTCCATGCATATAAGATCCTCAAAAAGACAAAATTATAGTGGCAGAGAACAGACAGTGGATGATAGGAGCTACGGCTGGAGGAAGGTCTGACCGTAACAGGGTTGATGAAGTGTTGCATATCCCGGCTGGGGTGGTGCCTACACAAATGTGCACAAGTCAGTATTCACAGAACTGTACATTTCCCCCAAAGTTAATTCTACTCTATGTTAATTTCTTAAAAAAATTTCCAATGTAATTTTTAAGAGGAACTTGACAAACTAACACTAAAGCTCAGCCATAAGGAAAAGAAAATGAGCAAAGATAATGAAAATATTTTGAGAACAGTGTTTGAAGACCTGCCCCACCAAATTTTGAAAACATTCTATAACATTATCCTAACTGTATGACATGGAAAGTATGGTTGGTTTAGACAAAGAAATCTATAGAAAGGCAAATCACTGGAAGAGTCAGAAGCAGGTATACATGCAGATTTAGTTCAGGATACAGTTTACGTCTTAGACCAATAGGAACAAGAGGATCTATTAAATAAATGGTTGGGAACAAAGGATATCTATTTCTTTCAAAGTACGGTTATATCACATTAACGTATTAAAATAAAACTTAGCTACATTAAAGATTCGTTAATTGTGCAAGATTGTAAGTTTTCTTCAGAAATCTGTGTGTGTGTGTAAGAACAGCCACCGGATCATCCTTTGTACCAGCAAAAGGAGAGAGTGAGAAAGACAAATAAATGTCCATCAGAAGCTACATGACGCACATTCATGCTACGGAATAGGTATATTGCACAGAAAGATGTCTTTATATTGTAGCTGCATCCCAACTGATCTGGAGGGCTGGCTCTAACTGCTAACCTGGGAGAGAGGGGAGGAGGAGGTTCACTTTTACCCTGCATACTTCACTTTAAAAAGATTTCACTACATAGAGCAATGTATTATTTATTGTTAAAACAGACAAACAAACAAACAAACGAAAACCTCAACTTCAGCTAACTTTGGCATGTAGTGGTAGGAGGAAAGAGGCCTGAGAGAAGAGCCTTGGAAGCCTGGAGACAGGCTTGTCAAGTCTGCGAGAGGCTGTCATAAGAGAAGGACGTTTGTGCTAAGTGACAGCCAGATCCTCCCTGGCCAGCAAGGCTTTTTGTTCCCTTTGCCATCCAAGGCCCAGTTTCCCAGTAAAAAGTAGTTTTCAAGGAATAAGAAGACTCTTTTAGCCCAGATCCAGGGTTAGTAAATGTTTACTGATTTGCATTTTCATGTGTTGAAGAAGACTCTTGAGAGTCCCTTGGACTGCAAGGAGATCAAACCAGTCCATCCTAAAGGAAATCAGTCCTGAATATTCATTGGAAGGACTGAGGCTGAAGCTGAAGCTTCCATACTTTGGCCACCTGATGTGAAGAACAGACTCATTAGAAAAGACCCTGATGCAGGGAAAGATGGAAGAGGGGATGAGAAGGGGACGACAGAGGACAAGATGGTTGGATGGCATCACAGACTCAATGGACATGAGCTTGAGCAAGCTCTGGAAGTTGGTGATGGACAGGGATGCCTGGTGTGCAGCAGCCCATTGGGTTGCCAAGAGTCAGACTCGACTGAGTGAACAAACAGCAACAACAACGATTTTTACAAGAAAAAGAAAAACAAGAGACAGAAAACCACGGTAGTGCTCAACTGCGAAAAGAATGCTCTGCCTTGTAATGCAGAAAGACAGTAAACCCACAATGAAATGAAAAGATATGTAAAAAAATCAACTGGCGAAGGCCCTGGGAAGCACGAAAGAGGATGAGGAGGGATTCGAGCTGTATTCCTGCTTCACCTTCTCTCCTGGGTTGTGAGCTGTTGGAGGGTAGGAATATTTCTCAGATTTCCCTGAAGGTCTTAAACAATGATCTGCACACAGTAGAATCAATATATCAGTGACACGCTATTTAAAGAGCAAAATATATGCTCTGGCAGCCTTTTGTTCGAATGTAAGTTACGGTTTTCTGGAAATTATACCCTGTTAGCTCTAGTTTATTCTACCTACATCTGAAGGTGGAATGCAGAAGGACTGTCCTTCATTCTGTTGGGTACAAGAGCTCATATCACACTCACTAGTCAGGAAGATCAGAAAACCCCAAAGAGTTTGAACCTGAGCAGGACCCTATAGAGCCTTCATGGGGCAAACCCCACCCTGAGTCCCCTGCCTCTTATTTGTATCAGTAGAAAAGTTTTAGCCTCCCAGGCCTTCTGAGTTCCAAAGAGCAAATTTAATCAGAGAAGTGAGAAAATTGAAACACAAAGGAAAGCAGTCAAGTAAAAGAGAATAATAATAATTTAGCTATAAAACAAAGTCAAGGATTCCTGGTGCTTCAAGGGCTACAGATAATATCCCTAGCATATCCTAGGGTTGTTTCTACAGAAACCAAACTCCTACCAGAAGAAAATTGCTGGCCACTGGCACAGAAACCTCAGGAAGGCTGGAGCCAGAAGGTTGATTGAGATTCCTAAAACATCACCCTCTTACCTCATCTTCAACAATCAGAGAACTTCTCTGTAGCTCAAATGGTAAAGAATCTTCTCGCGAGGCAGGAGACCAGTGTGTTCAATCCCTGGGTTGGGAAGTTCCTCTGGAGAAGGGAATGGCAACCCACTCCAATATTTTTGCCTGGAGAGTTCCATGGACAGAGAAGCCTGGTGGGTTACAGTCCATGGGGTCACAAAGAGTCAGATAAGACTGAGCGACTGACACAGTCCACAGTAAAATTAACTGAGTCCATTTGGTGACAAACCCCAGGACTAGTAGCAGCACCTGTGACTTTGTCACCAAAAGCAACTACAGGCATTTTCATGTCATATCTCAGGTAACTACAGATATGTCAAATATTGTTTCTAGACATTACCTCTGCGAAATTATAACAGTCATAGGTCTGTCTCTAGTTCTTATAGGAAAGGCAAGTATGGCTTTTTCTAATCAATATACCTTTTTTTTTAACTGTCTATTTTTACTTTATTTTACTTTACAATACTGTATTGGTTTTGCCATACACTGACATGAATCCACTACGGGTGTACATGCGTTCCCAAACATGAACCCCTCTCCCACTTCCCTCCCCACAACATCCCTCTGGGTCATCCCAGTGCACCAGCCCCAAGCATGCTGTATCCTGCATTGGACATAGACTGGTGATTCGATTCTTGCATGATAGTATACATGTTTCAATGCCATTCTCCCAAATCATCCCACCCTCTCCCTCTCCCTCTGAGTCCAAAAGTCCGCTATGCACATCTGTGTCTTTTTTGCTGTCTTGCATACAGGGTCATCACTGCCATCTTTCTAAATTCCATATATATGTGTTAGTATACTGTATTGGTGTTTTTCTTTCTGGCTTACTTCACTCTGTATAATCGGCTCCAGTTTCATCCATCTCATCAGAACTGATTCAAATGTGTTCTTTTTAATGGCTGAGTAATACTCCATTGTGTATATGTACCACAGCTTTCTTATCCATTCATCTGCTGATGGACATCTAGGTTGTTTCCATGTCCTGGCTGTTATAAACAGTGCTGCGATGAACATTGGGGTACATGTGTCTCTTTCAATTCTGGTTTCCTCGGTGTGTATGCCCAGCAGTGGGATTGCTGGGTCATATGGCAGTTCTCTTTGCAATTTTTTAAGGAATCTCCACACTGTTTTCCATCGTGGTTGTACTAGTTTGCATTCCCACCAACAGTGTAGGACGGTTCCCTTTTCTCCACACCCTCTCCAGCATTTATTGCTTGCAGATTTTTGGATTGCAGACATTCTGACTGGTGTGAAGTGGTACCTCATTGTGGTTTTGATTTGCATTTCTCTAATAATGAGCGATGTTGAGCATCTTTTCATGTGTTTGTTAGCCATCCGTATGTCTTCTTTGGAGAAATGTCTATTTAGTTCTTTGGCCCATTTTTTGATTGGGTCATTTATTTTTCTGGAATTGAGTTGCATAAGTTGCTTGTATATTTTTGAGATTAGTTGTTTGTCAGTTGTTTCATTTGCTATTGTTTTCTCCCATTCAGAAGGCTGTCTTTTCACCTTGCTTATATTTTCTTTTGTTGTGCAGAAGCTTTTAATTTTAATTAGATCCCATTTGTTTATTTTTGCTTTTATTTCCAGAATTCTGGGAGGTGGATCATAGAGGATCCTGCTGTGATTTATGTCGGAGAGTGTTTTGCCTATGTTCTCCTCAAGGAGTTTTATAGTTTCTGGTCTTATATTTAGATCTTTAATCCATTTTGAGTTTATTTTCATGTGCGGTGTTAGAAAGTGATCTAGTTTCATTCTTTTACAAGTGGTTGACCAGTTTTCCCAGCACCACTTGTTAAAGAGATTGTCTTTACTCCATTGTATATTCTTGCCTCCTTTGTCAAAGATAAGGTGTCCATATGTGTGTGGATTTATCTCTGGGCTTTCTATTTTGTTCCATTGATCTACATTTCTGTCTTTGTGCCAGTACCATACTGTCTTGATGACTGTGGCTTTGTAGTAGAGCCTGAAGTCAGGCAAGTTGATTCTTTCAGTTCCGTTCTTCTTTCTCAAGTCAATATACCTTTTAAAACATTTTGATAACTGTATTTCAGTATAACTTTAGTGTAAGTTTCTCTTGAAATCTCACATGCTTCATTGTATGCATTTTAAAATTACTCTGGGGAGGGGTCTATGGCACAAAAACCGGTGAAGAGGGCATTATTAGCAAGGCTGGGTGGTCATGAGAGCAGAGGAAGCACAGAAGACAGAGGGCAGGGTGCAGAGCTGGGGATAAAAGTGAACTAAGGCTGGACTGGTGGAGGGTTGGGTGGGGGCTTAAAAACCAAGGACAGAGTCCATAAGTTTGGTGGACTCTTTGTCCTTAAGACGTAATTGTTGGTCTCAGTTCTGACTGAATAGTTGCGTTGGGGCTTCTCAAATTTTGGTATAGACAAGAATTCTATGGAGAGCTTACGAAAACACATATACAGCAGTCCGTCCACATAGACCCCTCTTTGATTACCTCTGATATAATTAATGACGTATACAAAGAAAAATCAAGTTCAGAAACAGCTATAGGTTGTGCTAGTGGTAAAGAATCCGCCTGCCAATGCAGCAGACACATGAGATGTGGGTTCGATCCCTGGGTCAGGAAGATCCCCTAGAGGAGGAAATGGCAAGCCACTCCAGTGTTCCTGCCTGAGAAATCCCAAGGACAGAGGAGCCTGGTGTCCATGGGGTCTCAAAGACTCAGATATGACTTAGTGACTGAACACCACACACGTTGTGTTTATAATACTTTCTGCATTTAGCAATATGGTGCAAGTACAAAGTAGGAAAGAAAAAAATGTCCCATGCTAAGTAGACATATGAAAACTTTAGAACAATGAAATCACATTTATGCTCAGACCCTTTATCATGCCAGTGTGCCCAGTCACTCTTCAGGAGAAGGATGTGGAGGGCAGTGTGTCCCAAGTTTAGGTGGCCACTAAATCATTAGTCACGCTGGACTGAGAGTCCTAAGGACGCATTTTGAGTAAAGCTGATATCTTTGGAAAAGCTTCCCAGAATACAAGAGACCATTTAAGGCAATCTACAGATAAAGAATTTTTGTTCATAAGCCTTTGCCCATGGGACCCGAGGAGCTGAACAAACATTACAGGTTCACTTGAAGACAGTTTCTTGGACTTTGATTACCTTATTTCACCTAAGTTATTGATTTCCCTGAATGCTAACTTAGAATCCTTTGCTCTATGGGACCTCAGGGGAGGGGCCTATCTAAACACCCAGCTATCCTGCAATGAGTCTGAGGTTGGGACACTAGGCACACACTGTACCCACATGTGTGCACACACAGGCCTCCATCTTCCATCCATCATTTCTTCACAGAACTTTTACTTTGAGGACTGCTCAAGATTGGCCAGCTAGCATACCATGACAATATGACATGACTTGGGGGTTTCAATGGTTATTCTTATTGCTCAAGGGGGAAAGGATACAGAACATGAGGCTCGAGTCTCCCATGGGACAATCAAAACACAGCTAGTGCCTGTGTTCACTGATAGCGTATAAAAGGGACAAAGAATGAGGAAATTCACTCAAAAGTCTGCCGTCCGGGTTTTCGGACAGGCCATCAGAGCAACTGGGTCTCTACCATGTTTGGTCTCTGGACGCCTGGCCCCTGGCCGCACTTCTCCTGAAGTGTTCTCCCTGAGCCCTGCCAAGAGCCAGCTTCTCCACAGGACCAGTGCTTTGGATGACATTATCATCCTTTCCTTCACATAAAGAAACCTGCCTCCTCAAGACCTAAAAATACTCCTCAGACTTGGAGCTCAGCCCTGTTTTCATCAACACCTGTCCACTGGACCAGTTGCTCAACTGGGACAAGCCAAAAGCAAAGAAAAAGCAGCAGTTTTGAGGAAGCCAGTTCTCCATGAAATATCAAGTTCATAGAAAGAGCAAAAATCTTTTTTCTTTTG
The DNA here is from genome assembly GCF_023091745.1 of Budorcas taxicolor. Taxonomy (NCBI): domain Eukaryota; kingdom Metazoa; phylum Chordata; class Mammalia; order Artiodactyla; family Bovidae; genus Budorcas; species Budorcas taxicolor. The sequence goes on along the minus strand of NC_068928.1, from coordinate 29,344,521 downwards.
ACCATGAGAACTCCATTCTCATTCCAAACTCATACTCTTTTCTAAATTTACTTTTTGGGGGGATTTTTTTTCTAAAGGGAATGATCCTGGTAGGACAGAACAAAAATTATTTTGATTGAGCTTTTTTCATTGCAACTGGTACAAAGGCAAAGAAAGACTTAATTTAATACTTTTTCCATTCCTAAAAATTGACTTTAAAAAAACCCCATCACAATCAAATAAAATTTTCTCAGAGAAACATTGGGTAGATTTTATTTTAAACCACGTGTGAGAAGATTTTAGTGTTCAATGGTATCGCATTCTGAATTCATGGACTGTTGTTTTGGTTAATACCCCATCAAGGCTAAATATCTATTTTATTCATGTCAAACTCTTCTGTATAGCCTTCAAGGCCCCTTGTGGTAACAGGCTATGAGTGGGTTTGGGAGGGCAACATAGGAGCAGAGCAGAAGTCACAATTGTTTCAAGCTTCAAGAGACATCAGTGTGAGGAAGGGCCATAGTCAGGGGAGAGGGTGAAAAGTTAGATGTCCTGACAGTGTGGGCAAGGACAGTCCATGGAGGAAGAGCTCAAGGCAGATCAAGGGCAGAATAAGGCCCCAGCAGTGAAAGGCTTGGAGAAGGAAATGGCAACCCACTCCAGTGTTCTTGCTTGGAGGATCCCAGTGACGGAGGAGCCTGGCGGGCTGCCGTCTATGGGGTCGCACAGAGTCGGACACAACTGAAGCGACTTAGCAGCAGCAGCAGCAGCAGTGAAAGGCTACCATGGTGAGTGAGGATGTGGGGGATGGGAAAATAAACACAGTGCAGAACTGGATGAAAACTAAGGAAACTGGGTTGGGGGTTGGTCAGTGGTCTGGGGATCAAGGCAGAAAGCTCCCGCAGCAGGTGCTATGATCAGCCTCAGTTGCAGTTTGGAGAAAAGACATTTTGTTCTTAATGGGTTAGTCACAGAAACAGCCTCTGACACATCTGATCTCATTTTGCCTCCCTAGACATCTCCCTTACACAGCTGTTTGACTCACATCAGACAAGACAGCTCCCCTCATCCTCAGACAGACTCCAAGCTCCCCCTCTTCCCTGCTTTGAACTTTCTGTTTCCATTCTTGCCTACAGAATTTCTTTCTTCCTGGGTCTCTACCTGTCAAGTCCTACCCACTCCTTCCTGGACCAGCTCAGACGTCACTTCTATGACGCCTTCCCTCCTCCTTCCACTAGATCCCATCTTTGCACGTGAGACATGTGTGTTCAGTTACAGGCAGTCACTAACTTGGAGGTGACTGAGAGCACACAGTAGCAAAGGGTTGAGGGTGAGAATTATTTCACTGCATCTCCTCTCGGGGTGCACACTTCAAACTGTCTGCATTCCAGAATAGCTTGTGGTAAATTCGTATGGGCATAATCATCCTATCTCCCCAGAAGCTTTGTATGACGACTGGTGAAGGCTAGCATTTGACTAACGTACATCTTAACAGTCTATGTAGAGGAGTTAGAGCAATTCTGAAATGAACAGCAAATGGAGTTACATATATTAAGCATTATAAGCAGAGGAGAGTGGAGCAGAGACTCTTCAGTTGAGCTCTGCTCTGCACAGACAGCCATTTGACACATCCTCTGAATCATGGTTAATTCAAATATAAAATGGGTAGAGTGTATTTTCTCCACCTACACTCCAGAGCTTCAGAATACAAAACTAAGATAATGCCCACAAGATATTTACAGGCTATAAAATGCTAGTACATAGGTGGCATTATCAAAATGATGTTATTTTTAATCATTTAACGAACATGAATTGATGTCTACTATTTGATAAGCAGGAGAATAATATAGACCAAAACATACTTATTATACCTCTTAACTGCATAATCAAATTAACCTGATGCAAGTTGGTAAGTGAATGTTAAGATGTACAGAAGTGAATGCATTTTTCTCCACATCTAACATTGAGAAATAAATTATCTTGACTTTCATTCTTTTGCTATTCTTTTTCCCAATTCCAGAATATCCATATACCTATATTACTTTTGTAATTAGGGAAACAAACATTGGTTTGGTCTTAAGGGAGTTAGTTATTCTTCTCCCAAATTTCTCCAAGGATGCTTACCAAGCTCCCTTATCCACACACAGATTCCATGCTCTGTGTTGGTGGGACTGCTGGGTGTTGGGCACCAGACACAGCCCATCTTCCTCTCTCCTAAGTGCTTAACAGGCTGCTTCATGTACAGCAAGACTTTGGATTCCTGCATTTTAGCACAGCACCGTTCCAGCAACTTCCTGAGCAATTCTACCCACCAGTGCTCACAGATACAAACTTTCCCTCTCCCACACCTGTTTTCAAGTAGGACTAACGAAGGCTTTATTTCAAAGCCCAATCTGCAGCTGCTAAAAAGGATACATGTAATACATGACATAATGCACAATGTAATACGTGACATGTATTACATAATATATGTATTACATAGTACCTGTATTACATAATACATGTCACGTAATACATGACAAAACCAAATTATAAATGGCTTTTGAATGACTCTCACCATCTCTCTGAATAACTTTCAATTATTATTACCACTCTAGTGGTAGTTCTAGCCATTTTCTTTTTTCTTTATAAAGCAAATGCTCAGGGAATTCTGTGACTACATATTTGGAAGTAGAGATTTTTATGATGGGACTTTATAGATGTGGGTTGCTAGTGCAAAGGAATCAATCTGAACCAGAAAGTCTGAACATTCCTAGAAAACAACATCAACACCGATAGTTTTCAACATGTGGTTCAATCAGTCTCGTCTACGGAAAAGAGAAGTGGCCACTGGGAACTTCCTAGGATCTCGACTCTTCTGTCTCTCTTCTTTTTAATTCTGTGGCCAGATGTCATTCTCTTGCTACATTCTCTTACACTCATTCTCTTGCTATGCTTTTTAGAGGCGTCCTCTTTTAACCAATCATCAATTTTTTCTTTTAAACACACACCCAGCACAAAATTCAAAAAGTATGAAAGGTATAGCGTGAAACCTCATTCTCCCTTCGACCTTGCTATCAAATGTTAATTTCCATTCTCCTGGGAAAGTACCAGTGAACCAGTGTCTTCAACATCCTTTCTTTTCACTTCTACCACCAATTCTCTAGCCTGGATTTCCATTTCTACACAACTATCTTCATGTAATAGGTTGTCTCTTATACCAGTTTGTCTCTTTCCAGGCCAAACTACCCTCCCTCTACCAGGTAGGATAACTGGAACAAATGTCTGGATAAGTCCTGGGCTGGATTTCGATATACATGAGACATATGAATGATAACAAAAGAGAGTAGGACATTCCACAGCGGCAGTGGGGAGCTTACCTAAGAGCCTGACATAGAGGAATGTTCTGAAAATGTTTAGTGAAATAATCAATGAAACCAGCATGTCTTGTCTCAGACATGAATCAGAAAAGAAAACTACTTCACTGCAACAGAGAGTTTACAATAAGAGGTAACAACAGATGGGGGCCAGAGAACTCACAATTGTTAATATCCTTTGAATTAATAATGTTGCCAGACACTGTTCTAAAGTTTTAGGTACTGTATTATTTATTCTTCAAACATCTGGATGAGGTATCATGTCATTATCCATTCTATAGATCAGGAAATGGAGTCTACTGGGGAGGCTTAGTAACTGTCCAGGGATTCCCAGCTTGTGTGTATTCATAGCAAATCCAGATTCCAGTTTGCTATTGGGAACAACAATGATTAAAGAAATCTGGAATGTCACGAATTTGTAAGCTGGAATTGGGGGGTCACTATCTATACATTTGCACCATTCTAGGTGTTGATAATGGAGAAGGCAATGGCACCCCACTCCAGTACTCTTGCCTGGGAAATCCCATGGATGGAGGAGCCTGGTAGGCTGCAGTCCATGGGGTCGCTATGAGTCGGACACGACTGAGCGACTTCACTTTCACTTTTCACTTTCATGCATTGGAGAAGGAAATGGCAACCCACTCCAGTGTTCTTGCCTGGAGAATCCCAGGGATGGGGAAGCCTGGTGGGCTGCCGTCTATGGGGTCGCACAGAGTCGGACACAACTGAAACAACTTAGCAGCAGCAGCAGGTGTTGATAAAAATCAAATAGATGGCTAAAATATGGCTCCTTCCCTGCAAATAACTTGTATGCTGTATTTTTAAAACTGCCATTGCATTGTTCAGAAGGTGACCCAAGCCGCTTCATTAAGCTTTTATTTTTTTTGGTTTCCCAGCTAGATTGTGACTTCTGAAGACAATCAGTGCCTTCGGATCACCTTTAAATGCACAGGCCAGTATTCACTCTTGAATTCCCCTATTCCTGAGTTGTCACTGGATCCAAATGTGACACATACCTCAAGGGGTAAGCAATGGAAAGTCACCTGACTTGTTAGAGCAGTGGCCAAAATGTTGTTGAAATCAAGAAAAACTCCAGAAGAGAATGTATGTTTTGACTTGTTTGTAGACTGGAAAAGCAGATTATCCTGGTAGACATATTCCTTAAGCCCTAGTTCTCAGAGAACATCTACCAGGGACAAATCATGAGCCACACAGTCCCACAAGGGACAGTTAGAAGCATTTCTCATCCATTGGAAATGAGGCTTTGCACTTTCTTTTTTACACTAAAATATATATTTTAGACACTTCTGTCAGCAAATACAATATTCGCCAAAGGAGTTTACAGACTGAGGAAGCAGAATATATAACCATGAGAGGACTTAAAAGCGAAGGATGCTTTGTAAAGAACATAAGACAGGAAGTATTTAATAAAGCATAGAGGAAATGCCCGTGGGCAGTCAAAACAGAACACGACATGTCAAAATATTGGTTTGGGCAGTAAAAAATGGTTGCTTAGTATGGGGAAATAGAACCACAGTTCCCCTTGCAGAGCTGTCAACCAGTGAGTCTCAGCATCAAAAAGGCTACTGATGTGCCATGAAATATCGATTCCAGCAGTCGCAGCGTGGCTGATGGGCAGAGAGGCCAGAGTCTTGGGAGGTGGTCTCAGGCTGTGAGACATTAGCCAGGGGTTCCTCAGAGGGCAGCCTGGGCTGACTTAAAGTTGAATGGATATTGTACCCTGCAACCCTCAAAGCAGGCAAGCACAGTGACAGCATTCGCCATGTGCTGAGTGGAACCAAGAAGGGCATGTACTTAAGAGCCAGCTGAGAGTGTGATGCTGCCAGCTGTGGGCAGGAGACCCCTGGAGTTTCTGGAAGGGCTGCTGTTCCAGGATGCCTGGAACAGGGCATACAGCCAGAGCTGCCAGCCAGTACAGGGGTGCTGGAAGGCCAAGGGATTTTTCTGGTGGAGACAGTTCCAACTGGTAGCTCCAAATTCCGGACTTTGACTCTCTCAGGTACTTCTCTGTATCTGTGGCCGAGGTACCCTTTCAGTGATGACCATCCCGCTACAGGATGAGTCCTCTAACACGTGAAGATTAGGGCTGCATCACCTTTTGAAATACTTGACATGAAAAAGAGTTCAAGTGGATTCAAAATTTATTCTCATTATCCTTCAAATTTCAGCACTATATTTGTCAATCAAGGAAAAAGAGCTACAAATTTTTACAATTTCAACAGTTGTTAAAAAATATACATATATATGTGTGCACGCGCGCACACACACACACACACACACACACACACACACACACAGTTTTATGTCAGCTTGGCCTTCATGGGCAAAGTTACAGTGGTAATTATCAGGAATGCACATACTCCATGCTCTCGTTTACTATTTTTGATGAGGAAACATGTCATGGCTTCAAGTACAAAGTCAGATAGAAATAAGTTTGATTCATGGCATCAAGCTGAAATTTCTCCTTAAAGGATTTTTCAAAATTATTTGGAAGTTTGCTGTGTATATTTATTCTATTTATATCACATAAAGAAGTATAAAAACATGTTCTCACCATGGCCTGTATATATTAATACATCACCAAATCACACCCACGTTTTTCTAGCACAATACCCAAACGTTATTTTTTCCCCAGTGTGTTGACATGAAAAACACTGGGGTGTGCGCCTGAAAAGCCCTTTGAAATATTCAGTTTTTCTCTTTTTCTGCAGGCAGGTCAAGTGAGTAGGTGGACAGCAAACAGTGTGCTATGTAAGGACCAGCTTGGGCCAAAGCAAAGCAGCAAGAGAGGAACGGTGCACCCCAAACAAGAAGACTGGAAAAGAGGACTTTCTTTTTAAATCGTTGAGGGCATGGAGCTTAATTTTACAGGGCTGGAAGGAAAGGATCAACAGGTGAAAATTAACCCTCGCAAAACTAAAATAAATATTTGTAATTTATTTCTACCATTTAATCTGTCAAATATGAAAAGTGATGCAACAAGCCCGAAAGGCATGCCCAGCAAGGCCAGGAGGAATTTAAGAGAGAAGCCAGGTATTCTGGCTGCCTGGCCACTGCCTTTATCCACCAGTCTGAACCTTCCTTTCAGATCATCTTCTCAAATTATCCATAAGAGATTTATCCACATACTCAATAAGAAAAATATTTCTAATTATATCCAACCATTCTTAACATGAATGAGAATTATGCGGGGACACAAGATTGCCAAGACTTTTTTGCCAAACAATTCCTTTTGACTTAAGAAAGAAGAGGCAGCTGCATTGTTTCCATAGCTATCCATATAAAAGAGCCCTTGGAATGAGGCTGACTCGTCCTGCTTTAAAAAGCTCCAAGGTAAGTGGGAACAAGGACCAGACTCTCCAGAGGGACGCTCGCCGCACCAGCCCGTGTCGGCTGCAGCTGCCGCCTGGGGTGCTGCTCCTTCTGCAGGCTTTATACCCACGGCTTCCGTGGCCCTCTGTTAACAACAGCCAGCGACGTAGCGAATGGGGCTGTCTGGTTGGCTTTGTTTTATTTTTGGTTAATTAATCAAGTGCTTTTCCCTTTTCTTCTGTAGAACCGTCTCACTTCCAGGCTGCATCTTCTCACTTGCTAACAAGGTAAGATTTGGACTAACCAGTCCCTGGAGAGGGCAAGAGCCTCTGGGATGGATGTGTGTCACTTGGCAACCTTTGAGAAAGTGCTCGTCTCAGTAAATACCCAACAACTGTATTTCAGGAAAGATGCAGGAGAGGGAGAAGGGGGCAGAGGACTTGCCTTTTAGAACAATGCACATAGTCTTAGGACTCTTGGCATTGGTGGGATGACATTTTAGCAAGGAAAAGGTTGTGAGAAGAATATTGTTTCCATAGGGGGACAAAACATCTGCACTAAGATTCCCTGGTTAAATATCTCAAATTTGTAAAAATGTGTCCTGCTTTTAGAATTCATTTAGCAAACATGATATCTAACAAGTGAGAAAAGAACAACCTAGGAAAGTGGGCTGCTTTTCCTTCTGTGAAGAGTTTTAAAAAGTTACCAATGCTAAGTGTTACACGAAACCAGAACACTGAAATTTTTGTTACATAAATAATGAAGGTATTAGTCTGCCCACTACTACACACTGCATTTCTAAAGAGAGAGACTGGTGGGTAGATGATTAAAGTGAGTTTCAAGTAACTCGATCATGTAATGACTGAAGTAGCATCATCTGCCAAGCCTTTCATTCTACTGATGCCGCCGGTGATCCTCAGACAACACTCAATGGAGCAGCCTGAGCCTGTGTCCTTCGGAAGGATATGTGGAACAGGAAAGTGAGCCTTCAGTGGAGAAGAATGAGGATAATGTTTTTTGTGGCTTTTATCCTCAATTAGTTTAAGTGGGTTAAGCTGATTAACTGGATTTAATATGCAAAGAAATTATGCTAGAGAAATTCTACTAAGCACCTAACTCAAAAAAAAAAAAAAAAAAAGATAAACAAAATTATAATCTGACCTCCTGCCAAATCCACTGAACATGAGCACTTCCAGCTGAACACCTAAAGGAGGAAATAAAGTTCTCATATTATACGGCAAGAAATGGAATTCTCTTACACCATAATAAATGACATTTTCCATCTTAGTCATAGCCTGAACTTGTTCAAATTGCTTTCTTACTCAAATTTTAACTTTTTTCTCAAACTGTCTTCATTCTGTCTCATGGGCTGTGAATTACAAAAGGCAATACTGTGATCCCTAAAGATGGAGATGCTGAGGCACAGATCAAGGGCAACCCAAGGTCACAAGCTCCTTAGCAGCTTGTGAGGCTACCCCTCAGCTCTCTTATTAGAACATCAGTCTTGAAGGATGAAAGAAGGTAGCCCCGAGTCCACTGCTGGGTACACAGTGACCCCAGATGCCTTTGAGTCCTTGTGATTTCTCGTTATTATGTTTGCTTCAGTAACTACAGCGTAGAGTACAGTGCCTCTGCCTGGTGAAACTTCCAACTGGGCCCGTGAAATATCATCAAGGTAGAGATTTATGCGTATAGATGACAGTTCAGAATCTCTACTAAGAAATGCTTCATCGCCTTTAGGACCTCTGAGTTCAGCAGCCATGAGTTCAGACCAAGAAATGGCAGTCTTTGGGGAGGCTGCTCCTTACCTCCGAAAGTCCGAAAAGGAGCGCATTGAAGCCCAGAATAAGCCTTTTGATGCCAAGACATCTGTCTTTGTGGCCGAGCCCAAGGAATCTTTTGTCAAAGGGACTATCCAGAGCAAAGAAGGTGGGAAAGTGACGGTGAAGACCGAAGGAGGAGCGGTGAGTAGTCCAGGAGCTGACCACATGCTACTGATTATTTTGTTTGGCCACTTGGTTGACATAAACAGTTATCCTTCCTGTTTACCAGACTCTGACAGTGAAAGAGGATCAAGTCTTCCCCATGAACCCTCCCAAATTCGACAAGATCGAGGACATGGCCATGATGACCCACCTGCACGAGCCCGCTGTGCTGTACAACCTCAAAGAGCGCTATGCAGCCTGGATGATCTACGTGAGTGCTCCCCAAACCCCAAAGTGGTTTTGATCACTGGACCCTGTCAGCTCAATGTACTACAAATGGGTCACAGACAGTGATTCACTGCACTTTCACTAGTAGTGGAACTAATTAAGAGGTTCACGATTGCTACTGTAAGGCCCAACCCAATAGCTGGCACATAATCCTTTGTCTTCCCATCCAAAGCCAGGCAAAGCCACTGTCCACATGGACTGGGTTTGCCACAGATCCCCTGAACAAACATGGTAGCAGCTACTGTTTACATCTCAACTACATGCCTGCGTCTCCTCTCATCCCCATTCCTGCTGCAGAATCATCCAGAGGAAAAATACAAACTTATGTTTCAACACTTAGAAATAATGTTTTTAAAGACCAATTTTCAATCCTCCAAAGTAACAGCAATTTGTATCTCTGTGTTCTGGTCCCTTCTGTGTGGAGCACTTCCTTGAAATTTTGCCAGCTTCCCCAGGCAGAGTTCAACGTTGTGTCCTGGTGTTTCTGCCCGGCAATAATGCTGAGAATGCTTTTTCAGAATAAATCATTTACATGTCCATCTCCCACACAGACTGGGAGTTCCTCAAAGAACAGTATCATATGTTCAAAGAAAAATAACATTTATATTTCATTCTTAGGGCCTTGCAGAAACTTTTCCCTTAACACAAACTCAGTAATACTAATTGAATTTACTACGTTAGGTTGACATTTCTGTAAGGTTTTGTGGTTGCTGCTTTGGCCCCACCACACAGCTTACAGGACCTTAGTTCCCCAACCAGGGATTGAACTCATGCCCCCTGCATTGGGAGTTCAAAGACCTAACCATGGGACCATCAGGGAATTCTCATCATTTCTGAATGGTGTAGTCACTGGTGCTATTCAGCTGGACTACACTTATACAAGTATACCTGTGATTAGTGTCAGAATCCATTCTGTTTGGTTGGCAGTTATCCTAGACCAGATGTCAAAAATATTGGAAATCCAGCTGTTGTAATTGTAATGCATTCCCATCATTCTCTGTTCTGTTTCACAATTCAGGAGTAGTTTACAAATATTTCCCCAGTATTGCTGCATACCTTCATGTTTGCCTTTTTAAATGTCTGGATCATACTATCTTAAGAAGATTTTCCATAGTTCACCTAATTATTTCATACTGTTGACTACTTAGTACCTAAGTACCATAAATTCATTTTCATAGATCATAAATTCATTTTCATGAATTTGAACTATCTTAAAAGAAATATACTATTTTCTAAACTATAGTAAGAATATATTAAACATTATATTTTTTAAAAAACCCACAATTTTGGAGCTCCTACTATGTGAAAAATCACTGTGACAAATCCCAAGAGGAATAAGAATCTAAACTGTATTCCTCACCCTCAAGATTTTGTTATCTTGTTGAACCTTTCAACTAGTTTCCATGCTGATGCCTTGAAGATGTGTAGACCACTTCCTTAGAGTGTTCTTTTTCTGTTAAAATTCATTAAATAATTGAGCTGCGCAAATAACAGGAAAGGTGTCTGGTTAGTTATTCTTTCTTATTCACTTGCACAGACCTACTCAGGCCTCTTCTGTGTCACCGTCAACCCCTACAAGTGGCTGCCGGTGTACAATGCAGAGGTGGTGACGGCCTACCGAGGCAAAAAGCGCCAGGAGGCCCCGCCCCACATCTTCTCCATCTCTGACAACGCCTATCAGTTCATGCTGACTGGTGAGTGGGATGTTTGCCATGTGCATCTTTTTAGGAGATGAGACTCTAGCAGAGAGAGACTAACCATAGGAGAAAGAGACTCTACTCATCTCAACACACTCTTTGAGGTGGTCCCCTAATGCCATCGCCCTTTGCCCAGAACCAACCAAAACATACTCCAGATTATAAGGTGTATCTGGAATTAGAGCGGTCATACTATGAATCTTCTTCCTGGAATGCTGTCTCAGCTAGACCATTCTAAGGCACAACAGCACCTTGGGGAAAGGACTGAGAGATTTCCTCTTCAGAGAGAGTAGAATATCAAAATGAGCCTTTAGTTTTCCCTGAAAATGTGACTAAGACCAGGATTACTTCCAAAGCTACCACCTTCACTATACTGACTCCTTCTCCCACATTAAAAATATCTCTAATGCCTTTTTTTTCATTACTTCTTGTACTTACAATAAACATGCTACTAACTTGTCATTTAAATCCACCTGAAAACCCAAGCCCACTTGGTGTGCACTTAGTGTGGAGTATAAAAAGAGAAAGTCTGCTGCTTCCTTGCCGTGTTCTGTTTCAGCGGTGGTCTGTAAGCTGATGTGATGGGGGAGCCTCAGGGAGCAGGAGAGAGGGGAGCTGGGAAAGGTGCTGGGCCTGGGGACCACCAAGCCCTCAGGATTGCTGAGAAATACTAGGTTCATACCATTGTATTAATTTACCATTTACAAATATATTTTAGAATGGTATTGACTGCCTATAATTTCTCTTTTATAGACCGTGAGAATCAGTCAATCCTGATCACGTAAGTAGATTTGATGCTTTGTTTTGACGACTGCCATAGCTGCTGGCTTTGGGACCTCTACTGACTTGGTTTTTATTTGACAGCGGAGAATCCGGGGCAGGAAAGACTGTGAACACGAAGCGTGTCATCCAGTACTTTGCAACAATTGCAGTCACTGGGGAGAAGAAGAAGGAGGAATCTGGCAAAATGCAGGTGGGCCTGATGGACATGTCAGAATCATGACAGAAAGGGTGCTCAAGAGGCCCTACATGTGAGCACTGCTCTTGTGTTTCTCTGCAGGGGACTCTGGAGGATCAGATCATCAGTGCCAATCCCCTGCTGGAGGCCTTTGGCAACGCCAAGACTGTGAGGAATGACAACTCCTCTCGCTTTGTAAGTCTCTTGGACATTACCATGGACACTACTCACTGGTCAAGATTTATGGGATGTTTGTGAATACATTCTCTGAGTCTTTTTCATTCCCATTATACCATGGTTCTTTCCTTTTCTTCTAAGCACGTAATAACATGGATCCAAGCCTTGTCTAAAAAGAAATGTGACCCTATATCTGAGTTCTTATCTTCCATTACCTACAATTCTTCACAGATTTTTAAATTAAAGTTATTTTATCTATAAAATAGGAGATACATCTTTTTCTAAACCTGATACCAATAGTGTCTGAATTGATTTACTATTAAAACTTTAGCACTTAGTGCCAATGTTAGTGTTTTGAGTTTCTCAAAGATTTGGTATGATTCAGTAACAAAGTAGTAATATTAACTTTTCTTTCAAGGGTAAATTCATTAGAATCCACTTTGGCACTACAGGAAAACTGGCCTCTGCTGATATTGAAACATGTAAGTGCCTGGATAGTCTTTACCATCATTTCTATTTCTTATGACCTACAACACTGAACAGAAATAAAATTTGCATTCCATATGAATTTTTCTTGTTTGTTATTAATTTCTTTTCAGATCTGTTAGAGAAGTCTAGAGTTACTTTCCAGCTTAAGGCTGAAAGGAGCTATCATATTTTTTACCAGATCACATCAAACAGGAAACCAGAACTAATTGGTAAGAAATGTTATCATTTCTTTACAAAATTTATCTCACCTACACCTATCGATGCCTGGTCAACTTGGTATTCCACGAGGGAATTTTGTTAACTGTATACATTATCTTTATTTTGAAAATCGCTTTATAAGTTTGATAAAAATTTATGTGTGCTCTTCATAAAAGTTCAAAAAGAAAACTGAAAACACCTCCAAATCTTATCACTATGAAATAACCACTATGAACACTTGGATGAATATAATTCTAGTCATTTTCTGTACAAATATCTTTAAATATATACATACATACAATAGCTAGAATCAGAGTTACATGCTCTTCCATCATCTACCTTTTTTACTGAGCAATAATATATCATGGCTGTTTCCATTCTAGTGCCTTAGAATTTGTCTTGTAATCTCTCGTTTTAATGAAGAGGATATTTCTGCTTACTTTTGCTTTCTTCCACTTACTTAGAGATGCTTCTGATTACCACCAACCCATACGACTACCCATTCGTCAGTCAAGGGGAGATCAGTGTGGCCAGTATTGATGATCAGGAAGAACTGATAGCCACAGATGTAAGTAAAACACAAGAAAATTAGAATGATTATTTTGGATGGAGTGATGGTCCCTCTAGATAAACATCAGTTTCTAGTAGATATCACAAAAGAAACTTCAAAGATGGGCATGACCTGGAGTCAGCTGAAAAGACTGGTGTGTGCTCCTACAACATCTCACTTTCCCTTAAGTCTTAATGATCTATCCTTTCTGAATTTCCCTAAACCATTTTTTAAAATCTGTGCGTGTGCTCAGTTGCTCAGTCATTTCAACACTTTTGCGACCCCACAGACTGTAGCCTGCCAGGTTCCTCTCTCCATGGGATTATCCTGGCAAGAATACTGGAGCAGGTTGCCATTTCCTCCTCCAGGGGATCTTCCCAAGCCAGCGATAAAACCTATGGGTTCTGCACTGGCAGGTGGATTCTCTATCGCTGAGCCACCTGGGAAGCTCGTAACAGTTAATAAGTGCTCTTTTATTGAATGATTCCCCTACCCCTTTAGTGCCCTGCTATGATTGCTTATTTTTCCTTTTCTTGTCTATCAGTCATTTTGAAACTGGCAGTTTGATTCAAGTTAAACAATTTTCCTTTGAGTCCAGAAAATGAGTTAAATGCAGAGTCATTATTCTCTCGTTCTATATTTCCACTTACTCTAAGAATTTAGAAACAATCATTTGGATGACTTAATGTTGTCTTACAAGAATCTATTCCACCTCTCAAAACAACAAGTTAAATAACTATCCGTGTTCTCTATTTTAAATTTACTTTTGGCATCTTCAGAAGGTATGCACCTGTGATTCCCATGCTCTGTGCTGGCCTCTGACTGACCAGCTCCCTAGATACCGAATCTAAGGAGCTCCTTGCTCTGCATCAGTACTGGTAGTTTCCTCGGTTTGACCAAAACAATCAGGAATCCAAATGTGAAATATTGATAGTACACATGTGGATCCTAACTTGACAGTTATTCTACTGGTTGTATTGGCAGAGTGCTATTGATATTTTGGGCTTTACTAATGACGAGAAGGTCTCCATCTACAAGCTCACGGGGGCTGTGATGCATTATGGGAACCTGAAATTCAAGCAAAAGCAGCGTGAGGAGCAAGCAGAGCCAGATGGCACTGAAGGTACCAACTCAGTCACCCACCTGACTTCACGTCTGCTTGAAAATCACGTTCTTAACTTGCTACCCTTGAGCTCTCCTGAGAAGACAAAGTCATTTCCGAGAATTGCATCTGAAAGTATACCTAGATAAGATATATGTGGCATGGCTATTAGCCACATGTTGCTACAATTTTGAAGTTCTTTAGGGAACACTACCCATAATCAAGGTCTTGAATTTAGTTGGGGTGGGGGTTGGAGAAGGTAAGAATACTCAAAAGATATTCTTAAAACATTGCACAAAATGCCTGTAGCTTATTTATTTATTTTTTTTAAGGAAGTGGACTGCTTTGGGCAATAACATCATTCTATCCTTTCTTCCTTTCAGTGGCTGACAAGGCTGCCTACCTCCAGGGTCTGAACTCTGCTGACCTACTCAAAGCTCTTTGCTACCCCAGGGTCAAAGTTGGCAATGAGTATGTCACCAAAGGCCAGACTGTAGAGCAGGTAGGTACATAATTCAAACTCACCACGAGGGATGCAGGCATTTTACAGCCCTCTATTAACCTCAAGAAATACTCCTTTCTCTTTCAAGGTGACCAATGCAGTGGGCGCTCTGGCCAAAGCCGTCTACGAGAAGATGTTCCTGTGGATGGTCGCCCGCATCAACCAGCAGCTGGACACCAAGCAGCCCAGGCAGTACTTCATCGGGGTCTTGGACATCGCTGGCTTTGAGATCTTTGATGTGAGTTGGTAATCAGTTCATAAGGGATTTTTACAATAAAGCAATGGATACTTAGTAAGAAGAAATTTGTGAACATTACAACCTTTTATTACCACTGTCAAAAAGTTATGCTAAAATTTAGAAGAGAGTGACTGGGCAGCTACTAATTATTTATTGTAGTGGCAATTCCACTACTATGAGAAATAATCCACTTAATGAGAATGCTTTAACTCACTACATGATCTAAAGGGAGTCAGGAATTAGGTTGGTATAATGAGAAATCTAAAAACCCCACAATGCAAAGTGAAGTTAATATAAAAACATCTAAATAAATCTGTGCAATGTATAATATGCTCTCAATATATGGTAGAGAAACCATTCAGAAACATATAGGCAGATGATAAGAGCTGAGAAAGGGTCAGTAATTTAGAGACAGCATTAATAAATTCAATGCAAGGAACTCTTAATTTCTCAATGTGATATGGGATAAAAACTCACGTTTGATTATAAAATACATTTTTTCTTCCTTATAATTTTAAAGAAGCTTATCTTCTTCTAATTATAGACACAACACTTAGGCATGGCAGAAATCATTGAAAATCAAAGAAAAGAATTCCACACTGATTCCACTATATGTGAAAGTCACTCAGTCGTGTCTGACTCTTTGAGACCTCATGGATTATAGTCCATGGAATTCTCCAGTCCAGAATAGTGGAGTGGGTAGCCTTTCCCTTCTCTGGGGGATTTTCCTAACGCAGAGATCGAACCCAGGACTCCCACATTGTAGGCAGATTCTTTACAGCAGAGCTACCAGGGATTCCACTATATTTATCTACTTAATGTTAACATTTTGGCTTTTCTTTTCCAAAAAAATGAGTGTGTGTTAACATATTGTATATGATATTAAATACTTGATTTTTTTATCTCACATTAAAATATAAAGGTGGTGATTATTGCTCCCTCGCAATGTTGACTATGATTGCTTCCACACAACAGAGAGAACCTTCCAGTCAGCTTCTAATAGGTTGCAAATTAGCTGCTAAGTGAGTGAATAGAAAATGCCAAAGATAAAGGAGATAAGTACAGAATGATTAAGCAGGAACTCAGAAAAACACCTGAGTCAATTTAAGCAAGTACAAGAAAAAAGAATTACTAATGATTTAAGATTTTGGATAAAATGACAGCAGAGAAACCATAGATTTCATAGGTCCCCAAGGATTTTGGTATCTATAATCTAAAGGCTATTCGATATACATGTTTTAATTAAAAAGTCCTATATTTTAAAATCTCCACTATGCTGAGAGAAAAGTAAACCCATCTGTTTATTTAGTTCAACAGCTTTGAGCAGCTGTGCATCAACTTCACCAACGAGAAACTGCAACAGTTTTTCAACCACCACATGTTCGTGCTGGAGCAGGAGGAGTACAAGAGAGAAGGCATCGAGTGGACGTTCATCGACTTCGGGATGGACCTGGCCGCCTGCATCGAGCTCATCGAGAAGGTCTGTTTCAGGTTTCAGAAACTATGTTTCATGATGACTAAATTATTCATACATCTTGTTTAAGCCTATAGACAGAGAAAAATGCTTACATAGAGTTGTAACGTTGTGTCGCGGGCTGCTTCCAGCCTATGGGCATCTTCTCCATCCTGGAAGAGGAGTGCATGTTCCCCAAGGCCACGGACACCTCCTTCAAGAACAAGCTGTATGACCAGCACCTGGGCAAGTCTGCCAACTTCCAGAAGCCCAAGGTGATCAAGGGCAGAGCCGAGGCCCACTTCTCCCTGATCCACTATGCGGGTGTCGTGGACTACAACATTACTGGCTGGCTGGAGAAGAACAAGGACCCCCTGAACGATACCGTGGTTGGGCTGTACCAGAAGTCTTCATTGAAAACTCTAGCTCTCCTTTTCTCTGGGACTCCAACTGCTGAATCAGGTAATGCTCAAAAAAACCCCAATGTTTTCTCCTGATATTACAAAGCATGGTGTTAGTGGTATCCCAGCCCAGGCTGAAGTGTTATGGCCAAATCCATTGTGCCTCCAAGTTCTGAGGAAGCAGGCTGCATCATGACATTCATTCTAGCACTGGTGAAGGCCCTGCTGCCAAGAGCTAGAAAGGAACTTTCAACATCTTAAGCAATGAAAAGGCTTGGCTTCTATCATTCTCTCCTGCTTCTTCCTCCATATCTGCTGCTTATTGAGTATCACTGGAAAATGGATATGAACTTAACTGATATATAAGATTCATTCAGGCTCAAACAGAGAGGCCAGCTGCATTGAAAAAAAATGCTCCATCTGAACACAAAAATCAACAAATGGGCAACATATAGCCCTGTCAATTTAAAATTATATCTGAATAACATCTTTTCCTATCTTTTTCTCCAGAGGGGAGTGGAACTAAGAAAGGTGGTAAGAAGAAGGGCTCTTCTTTCCAGACGGTGTCTGCACTTTTCAGGGTAAGGAGGAAATTGGTTTTGACACTCTCTTGTTACTTTGTGAATTTGTTTTTAAAAGCACAAGTCATTTAGGGATTGACCTTAGCTAATGATTTCTGTTAATCGAGTTTTGGAGAGAAGAGCTTTAAATTACTTGGAAATTATTAGGTCATCTTTTATGCTAAGCCAAATAGTAAAAAATATTTTATATGTTATAAAACAATGCTCTGCTAGCCATAATCTAATTGAGTTGTGGAAATAAGCAATGGTACATACTCAAAAAGACTAAGTCCTCAGTAGCTCTAATGAAAATCTGACAGTTAGTCTTTAAGGAACCTAATATGGTATCCTTGCTCTTAATCTAGTCAATTCTCAATTGTAACTGGTAGGTTCCCCTTACAGATAATCTTTGTGCCCCCAAAGCTGACAGAGTTGAAAAGGGGAAGCTATATTTATGAGAAGTAGACCAAATGCAGTGCAGGCATGTTTCCTTACTGGAGAACCACAGAGTTTAGCAGAAGAAAGGGTGAGTCTAGGATGGGAAGCCAATGGCTTTGTGAAGGCTTGTGGGTGGCCAGGGGCCAGGACTGAGAGGACGATAGTGCTTGGATACGGAAAAGATTCAGCTGTCAAGACTGCTTTCTATGTGTAACTCCTGCCAACTTGAGTGGAACAAGAGGTACTAAGGAGGAAACTGCCTCTCAGGAGAAGCTTACCAAGGTGCTACCTTAACTGAAAACGGTCCACAAGGGTCATTCAACTCAGTCATGGACACTGATTTTATAGACATTGCCAAGGTTCCATAAGCATGTCTAAAACTCAGATAACAGGGTTTCCTGATTTTACAGGAAAATCTGAACAAACTGATGACCAACCTCAGGAGTACCCATCCTCACTTTGTGCGGTGCATCATCCCCAATGAAACGAAAACCCCTGGTAAGACGTTCCAGAGATGAAGAACAAAGCATGACTGCCATACCTCCCTTTACAAAACTCTGCAATGACATGAACATGTATTTGTAGGGGCCATGGAGCACGAGCTGGTCCTGCACCAGCTGAGGTGTAACGGCGTGCTGGAGGGCATCCGCATCTGCAGGAAGGGCTTTCCCAGCAGAATCCTGTATGCGGACTTCAAACAGAGGTCAGCCTCTCCTAATCATGCGGTATCCTGGAATTCAGTATAGGTATACTTAGTGCAAGCAAAGCAATTTAGTAAAAAAAACCATGCCTCTATTTGTTATTTTTAACTTGCCACAAAAAGTGTAAAAAGTTATAAGCCTCAAAGCACCTTTAAAATAAAGATACACCACATGGTGGGTACTCTGTGGACTTTTCACTGGATTTACCATGCTCCCAGCTTAGCTCACAGATGTCTGCTATAACTTCAGGGAACATCATATCTGAGTACTTAATATATTTGGGTTATTTCATTTAATCCTTCCAAAGCCACAGTAGAGATTAAGCACTACCAATAGCAAATGCATTTATTGGTCATCTACACATTAATGTGAACCAGATTATAGGATCCCTTCCTGAGAACAGGGTCTGATGAAGCAGAATGGAAAGTTGCAACTGCGCAGAAAGGTAAAATACTAGATTGGCCATCTATGTATACAATGTCCTTCGTGTGAAGAAAATAATTGTTTTAAAGCTCTGACTTTTTAAAATCAATCATTTAGTGTTAGCTACTTCTAGTCGCATCAATAAACCAAGTTTTAGAAAACTATATTTACTTTATCAGATACAAGGTATTAAATGCAAGTGCGATCCCTGAAGGACAATACATCGACAGCAAGAAGGCTTCTGAGAAGCTCCTTGCATCCATTGACATTGACCACACCCAGTATAAATTTGGTCACACCAAGGTAATAGTCTCTAAGGCCCACCTGGCACTATGTCTGTCCCTTTGGAGTCTGTGTAAAGTTTCTGATCTGCAACTCTGGCTATACACAGGTCTTTTTCAAAGCTGGTCTTCTGGGGCTCCTAGAAGAGATGCGAGATGAAAAGCTGGCCCAGCTGATTACCCGAACCCAGGCCAGGTGCAGAGGGTTCTTGGCAAGAGTGGAGTACCAGAGGATGGTGGAGAGGAGGTATACAAACATATTGCTTACTTAGTCATACTTTCTTTCTTCAGAAACACATTTGAGGTGGCTTACAATTAAGACTCAGATATCATAAGGCCACCAGAGTAAGAGGGATGAATAAGAGGCTGATGCTGAACTGGAGATACACATATACCAAAGTGCTTAAGGTAGCAATCACCAGGGAATAAACTGAACGCTCGGGTGAAAAAGAAAAAGAAAAAAAATTTTAAAGAGAGAAGCATAATGAAAAAGAGAGAGAGAAATGTGTAAGTCTCATCTAACGAGAAAATAGACCATTGAGCAAGCAGAGGCAAAATGTTGCCCCAGCACTTGGTTCTAATATGAATTTACTGGGTAGGTAATTAAATAAGATATTGAACTGCAGAGCACACGTTTATTTTCAACAGCAGTTTTACATAAATTGCAGAAACAACTTCTTTTTCTGATCACTTATATTATTGAATTATTATGATTTAAAGTATTAAGGGCAAAATAGGTGAAAGAACTTTTTCAATAAGTTAATACAATTTCACCAAGGTATCTCACTTTTTAGTGATCTAATCTGATGCAGTGACAGAGCTCTAAGGCTACAGGTCAGATGTCTCAAACTGTAGGACACATATGAATAGGATCCACAGGGAGAAAGGTATTTTACACTGATATTTGTATCTGCATGCATACCTATGTGTGTAAATACATAATTTACGTGAAACAGCTTTTCTATCACCTGTAGTTCTGCTAATATTTTCTACTATATTCTATTTCATTAAAAATAAGTTTGGTCATAACCCCCCTATATATATGTATATATATTTGGCCAATTGCCTATATATGAAGGCAATTTTAAAAAATAATTCATATTAAAGCAAATGTGATGATATTAAAGAATAGAATGCAAAAATCATACAACATTAAAATATAAAACCAGAGATTTTTCAAAAAAACTGAGTTTTTAATGAGCCTCTTTATCCTGTGCCTCACACCTGGCAGGGGTCCGTTTCCCCCTTCACTGCTCTCAGTGGTGTTCACATAGGAAAGTTTGCAAAGCACTGAAGCAGAGCAGTACTTCTCAAAGGGCGGTCCTTGGACCTGTATCATCAGCATCTCTTACAAACTTGTTAAAAATGCACATTTTTGGCCCCATCCATATCTACTGAATCTGAATCTCTAGGGAAATAGCCCAGGAATCAGTATTTTAACAAGGTCTTAGCTGATTCTTATATACACCAAAGTTTGAGAACCACCAATGAAGAGCGATGAAGGACTGCTGAGTCCTTGACCACCATCCCCAAATACAATTTCTTTCGTTTGTGTTTTTGAACATAGTGAGGAACATGGTGGAGGGCAGAACATCCAACTCTCAGTGCCAAGATTTCATCCCATTCCATCATACACACAGCATCTAATTTGCATTGGTTAAATTTCAGGGAGTCCGTCTTCTGCATCCAGTACAACATCCGAGCCTTCATGAATGTCAAGCACTGGCCCTGGATGAAACTGTTCTTCAAGATCAAGCCCCTGCTGAAGAGTGCAGAGACGGAGAAGGAGATGGCCACCATGAAGGAAGAGTTCCAGAAAATGAAGGATGAACTGGCCAAGTCAGAGGCAAAAAGGAAGGAACTGGAAGAAAAGATGGTGTCATTATTGAAAGAAAAAAATGACCTGCAGCTCCAAGTTCAGGCTGTAAGTGGTGGTATCATCCTATGTACTGCTGCTAATCAGGATGCAAGCATACAACTCTAGTCACTAGCAGCAGTGAGCTGGGTAGTCAGCGTCAGAAACATGCACTGGCGGGAGAAGGTTAAAGTGCTCTGATGGTGTTAATAAAGTCCATATTCCTTCATCACCCAGTAAATGCCTCCAAACCAGAACCAAGGCAATGAGCTAGAACTGGCCACTGTCTTCTGTTCTGTACAGTTTCATCACACTACAGCGTTAATGACTTCTTTTTCCTTTGAAGCTAGTCTTTGAAAGGGATTTTACCATGAAACCAGCCCAAATACAAAAGGGGAGAACAGCATGGAGAAAGTGATTTGTTTTCTCTGAAACTTCCTTGAACTTCTAGATGTTTATGAATCTTAAATCACAGTGTGCACAGCTGACACAGGACAGTATTCTACATCAGTTTTTACTGAATTACTGTTTGTTATTGATCTCTAAAACTGAGACTTGCTCTTTCCAATCCATCTCCACAGTCAGTGCCGCATCATATGACACTTGGGTTGCTGCACCAGCGCCTAACTTGCTCTGTCTCCCCCAGTTCTCTCCCTCCATCCAGCCTGCTCATTGCGATGCCTGAACCAATCATTTTACAACTGCTTTCATCAACTCTGAAATGTAATTTATGAGACTGTCTTTCATTTGAAGTGAACTGAATTGGTTTGGTATAATTTACTCATCACAAAATCATATATTTTTTCCTGCTGATTAAGATTGGTCTCTTCTGTCGAGTTGGGGTGGTGTAATAACTGCTTCCTTTAGATTACAGAAGTGAAAAGAGCTGTTTTTCTGTCCCCATTCCCTTCAAAGCTATCCTGAATTCTCTTCTGTTGTCCCTAGAGCATCACTTAGATACTGTCCTACATTACCATGCTCACTACCTGTCTATGTGCGGCACATTTTATTCTTTTATGTATCCAAAGACTGATATGAAGGCTCACTGATGAATGTATCTATCAATTACTCTCTCGTTTCCATCCACCCCCAACCCTCTTAAGTAGAAACATAGGTTGCTAGGAATTAGATTACTTAATGCCTCAATTAGAATTTAAAGCATCATAACCAAGATCATCCTCCAAGACTACAAAGGGAAATAATTTGCTAGTAGTGGCTACATCTGGAAACTTCTGCTAGAATGCTTTCCCTTCTCCTGATCCTTCCCCCAATAAGTTCATTTCTACAAAACCAAGTCCTACCCATCTCTCAAAGCCCAACTCAAATGCCACTCCATTCATTAAATCATATCTGAAACAACTTCTCTGATCTTTTATGTCACTAATGGCTTTCTGAATTAATGATAGCTTGTTGGGGTTAAGCTTTCTAACCTACTGTAGAATATATTCTTCTAAATGAATAGAACAATGCCTGATACATTTTGTTTTTCCCAAAATGTGGAGTATCTGGCAATCACACATGGCAGGTGCTTCATAAAAGTTTAATCCAAAGAATTAATGGGGGAGATTTATACTGTTATCATTGTATAATACTTCATTCTTACTTCCCAATTTTGATTTTGCTTTCAACTCAAGGAAGCTGAGGGCTTGGCTGATGCAGAGGAAAGATGTGACCAGCTGATCAAAACCAAAATCCAGCTGGAGGCTAAGATCAAGGAGGTGACTGAGAGAGCAGAGGATGAGGAAGAGATCAATGCTGAGCTGACGGCCAAGAAGAGGAAACTGGAGGACGAATGTTCAGAACTGAAGAAAGACATAGACGACCTTGAGCTGACACTGGCCAAGGTTGAGAAGGAGAAACACGCCACAGAGAACAAGGTATGAAACATACAAGGAAAGTTTACGTTTTTATCATTACTAGGCAATACAAGCAAAAAACAGAAGCCACCAAAATGTAACATGTAATGCAAAGTGTTTTTACTTCCTAAGGTGAAAAACCTCACAGAAGAGATGGCAGGTCTGGATGAAACCATCGCCAAGCTGACCAAGGAGAAGAAAGCCCTACAGGAGGCCCACCAGCAGACGCTGGATGACCTGCAGGCAGAAGAGGACAAAGTCAACACTCTGACCAAAGCTAAGACCAAGCTAGAGCAGCAAGTGGATGACGTAAGTCTAGGGCTGTCAAGGAAATTTTCTTTGAAAGGCAGCTAAGCAATTCTTTTGACTCAGCATTATTTGTATTTAGCTTGAGGGGTCCTTGGAGCAAGAAAAGAAACTTCGCATGGACCTAGAGAGAGCCAAGAGGAAACTGGAGGGTGATCTCAAGTTGGCCCAAGAGTCCATAATGGACATTGAAAATGAAAAACAACAACTTGATGAAAAGCTCAAAAAGTAAGTATGAAAGGATGATTTATGGACTTGCTTCCAATATTGACTATGGACTCAACTTATCCATTACTACTTTTCAAAAAGGAAGGAGTTTGAAATCAGCAATTTGCAAAGCAAGATTGAAGATGAGCAAGCACTTGGCATTCAACTGCAGAAGAAGATCAAAGAGTTGCAAGTAAGTTCCTATTTCTCTCAGTCTGGCTCACAGAGCCACAGTTATGAGCATAAAGAAGCTAACATTAAGCTTCTCCCCACCTCCAGGCCCGCATCGAGGAGCTGGAGGAGGAGATCGAGGCCGAGCGGGCCTCGCGCGCCAAAGCAGAGAAGCAGCGCTCAGACCTCTCCCGGGAACTGGAGGAGATCAGCGAGCGGCTGGAAGAAGCCGGCGGGGCCACTTCCGCCCAGATTGAGATGAACAAGAAGCGGGAGGCCGAGTTCCAGAAGATGCGCAGGGACCTGGAGGAGGCCACCCTGCAGCACGAGGCCACGGCGGCCGCTCTTCGCAAGAAGCACGCGGACAGTGTGGCCGAGCTGGGGGAGCAGCTTGACAACCTGCAGAGGGTCAAGCAGAAGCTGGAGAAAGAGAAGAGCGAGATGAAGATGGAGATAGATGACCTTGCTAGCAATGTGGAAACAATCTCGAAAGCCAAGGTACTGCAGAGTCTGAGAAACTGTTATTAGCAGCAATGACCCATTATGTGCATGTCACAGTCTGCATAGGGCCTTTACACATAGGTGATTTGTTCTTTGCAGTAATCCAGGAGGTAAACAAGAAAGATAGCAGTACTTAAATTATTTCCACTCAATCATAAGAAGAAACTAAAATTCAAAGAAGCTGAGCATATTAACCCCACCACACTATTAACATACGACAACATCCACCGTGAACCAGGCTGTCCGTGTTCTCTAGCACTCCAACTGGGGAACACAGGTCTCCAAAATTCTCAACTATCCAACATGCAATTTCACTGTACATAAGTAGGCAGTGAAGTATTTATAAATGCTTTTTGAAAATATGTCACTACATTTTTCACAAAATCTTTAGTACATGATCTTTAATTTTTTTTTATCATGGGCAGACCTCAGAGATATTGCAGGTTTGGTTCCAGGCCACCACAATGAAGCAAATATCAAAATGAAGCAAGTCACTCAAATTCCCTGGTTTCCCAATGCATATAAAAATGATGTTTACACTATACTGTAGTCTATTAAGTGTGCAACAGCATTATGCCTAAAAAACATGCATCCCTTCATTTAAAAATGCTTTCTTGCTCTAAAAAAAAATGCTAACCATCATCTGAACCATCAATGAGTCACCGTGCCAACATCAAAGATCACAGATCACTGAAACAAATATAATAATGAAGAAAAGCTTGAATATTGTGAGAATTACCAAAACGGGACACAGAGGCATGAAGTGGGCAAATGCTATTGGAAAAATAGTGCTGATAGACTTACTGGATACAGGGTTGCCCAAACACTAAATTTGTTTTAAGAAAATATCTGTGAAGAGCGATAATACAAGGAATGCCTAGAATAATAAATGAAGCTTCACAATTAGCTTTTTAAAACTCCCAATGTGTGTCTTCACCTTAGGACAGCAATCGTATTACAAAAGATACAGAAAAAATTCCTATATATTACATACAAGAGAATTTATTTTATATGTCAAAATAAATTTTTTCTATTTTAGAAGAAACGGTAGCTGTAGGGAAATGTTATTAAAATGTCTGCACTTGCTTCTTCCAACTTTCCTCTCACAGGGAAACCTAGAGAAGATGTGCCGAACTCTGGAGGACCAAGTGAGTGAGCTGAAATCCAAGGAGGAAGAGCAGCAGCGGCTGATCAATGACCTGACGGCCCAGAGGGGACGCTTGCAGACTGAATCTGGTAACTCTCTCCTCCTTCATGAGGCCTAAAAGTGGAGATGATGTGGTCTAAAACAACTGATATGTGAGAGCCTAATAACAGCAACCAAGGACACGTGATTCACCGGACAGCTCAGACTCTCCCCCACGTGCAAGGTTACTTAGGGACGATGCTGAGGTGAAGACTTCCATAGGACTGGGCCAAGCTCTGCTCCACTAGGCCTTGAGGATTTGGCCGCATGGAGAGGATGCTTGGGGTCAAGGGTCTTTCCATCATGGGTCCAGGGCTTCTGTTTTAGATCATGCTTCCTTTTAGCTAAACCAGAATGAACCAAATTCCTGCATAGGGCAGTGGATAACCCAGTCTCTCAAAAGTCTTATGAAACAGGGCCAATGTGGAATTAAAAAGTTCAACTCCCTTCTTTGACAGTTA
Organism: Budorcas taxicolor; assembly: GCF_023091745.1. Taxonomy (NCBI): domain Eukaryota; kingdom Metazoa; phylum Chordata; class Mammalia; order Artiodactyla; family Bovidae; genus Budorcas; species Budorcas taxicolor. The sequence goes on along the minus strand of NC_068928.1, from coordinate 29,318,929 downwards.
TTAACAGGTTTTGCACAATAATGTAACCCTGAAAGAATCAGTAATGGAGAGGACAAAGAGAAGTTAAGCTGTGTTTATTCATTTAGGTTATTTTCACCATAAAAATCAGAAATTTGACATCAAGCATGACAATGTCAATAGAGAATTCAACCACCGAGCACTCAACTGAAAAGGGGGTGTTGAGATTTTCAACTTATTTCTCATATGGGCTTGCAAAACCTTTTCTTCGCTTTAACAAGTGGTGCCATATCATTTGCCTATCAGGTGAATTTTCACGTCAGCTAGACGAGAAGGAAGCTCTGGTGTCTCAGTTATCAAGGGGCAAACAAGCATTTACTCAACAGATTGAGGAATTAAAGAGGCAACTTGAAGAGGAGATAAAGGTAACTGGATAAGACTCATTTCCCCCTAACCTGACCCTAATTGGAGTCCATTATACCAACTTTTACAGGGTTTTGAAGCTTAAGAATTAAACACTAAGTATTCAGTAAAATGAACATATAACTCTCTTCGCAGGCCAAGAATGCCCTGGCCCACGGCCTGCAGTCAGCCCGCCATGACTGCGACCTGCTGCGTGAACAGTACGAGGAGGAGCAGGAATCCAAGGCTGAGCTGCAGAGGGCACTGTCCAAGGCCAACAGTGAGGTGGCCCAGTGGAGGACCAAGTATGAGACGGATGCCATCCAGCGCACGGAGGAGCTGGAGGAGGCCAAGTATGTGCTCAGATATGAGAGAATGTGCAGAGAATGTTGAACATCAAATCACAGAAACGGAACCGTTGAAGATTCAGTGAATTAACTCACAAACATTCACTAATTAGCTCCTACTGCCAGGCATTATCAGCCCCTGAGAACAGGACATGAATAAAGCAAACACCATCACCGACCTCTGAGCCTAAAATGTAGTTAAAACACAAAGAATAACAAGCACACAGATAATCAGCCTTATTGCTGGCTGTCAAGCACACCAAGCTCATTGATGCTTCAGGAATTTGTTAGCCCCTCTTGTGTCTGGAACAATCTCCCCCTGCCAGATCTCCCTCTGGCTCTCTCTGACTTCTTTTAGATCTTGACTCAAACATTAACTCCTCGGAAAGGACTTCCCTGAATATGTAAGAATAGCTGCCCACCCCTTACTCCATTTTATCCTCCCTCACTGCACTTTACATCTGCAAGAAGTTGTTATGCATTTTCTGACTTGCTTATTGTTTCTCTCTCTCACTTGTTTGGAAGCTTCATAAGGCAGGGACCTTTTCTGTCCTCTTCACTGCTGTGTACTCAGCATCTGGTTCATAAAAGGAGCTCATCAATATTTTTTTGAATGAAGGAGATTTTTAATATGAAGTTCCCCACACTTTTCAGCATGGTAACAGTTCATAATTCTCGGTTTGGTTTCCTTCTCTCTACAACCATGCGTAATCTTCCAGGAAGAAACTGGCCCAGCGTCTGCAGGCTGCTGAGGAGCACGTGGAAGCTGTGAACGCCAAATGTGCCTCCCTTGAGAAGACCAAGCAGAGGCTCCAGAATGAGGTTGAGGACCTCATGCTCGACGTGGAGAGGACAAATGCTGCCTGTGCAGCCCTGGACAAAAAGCAAAGGAACTTTGACAAGGTAAATTCTGCAGCAGCCTCTGGCCTCCACCGCTGTCCTCTATCCTTTCCAGCCAGGTAACTTCTTTTGGTGTGTGTTTCAGATCCTGGCAGAATGGAAACAGAAGTATGAGGAAACCCACGCCGAGCTCGAGGCGTCTCAGAAGGAGGCCCGCTCTCTGGGCACCGAGCTGTTCAAGATGAAGAATGCCTATGAGGAGTCCTTGGATCAGCTAGAAACTTTGAAACGAGAGAACAAAAACTTGCAGCGTGAGTCCCTTTCACTTTGAATAGTTTTCATGCCTTGGAGGTATCTTTCTCTTGTGTTTTCTGTCTGATCAAGTCTCTTCCCGTCTTTCACCCAAACAGAGGAGATCTCTGACCTCACGGAGCAGATCGCAGAAGGAGGGAAACGTATGCATGAACTGGAGAAAATAAAGAAGCAAGTGGAACAAGAAAAGTCTGAAATTCAGGCTGCTTTAGAGGAAGCAGAGGTATGAGTCAAAATGTACATTGTAAACAAATTCAGAAAAGAATTAGGACTAGCCACATACACTCAACAGAAGAATAAATGGCACAAAATTAGCGGAAGGAAAGGTGTGCATAAAAGCTGCCAAATGTGTCCATTCCCTGCTAATGTCATCCCTCACTGTTGTTAAGGCATCTCTTGAACACGAAGAGGGAAAGATCCTGCGTATCCAGCTGGAGCTGAACCAGGTCAAGTCTGAAATTGACAGGAAAATTGCTGAAAAGGATGAGGAAATTGACCAGCTGAAGAGGAACCACATTAGAGTTGTGGAGTCCATGCAGACCATGCTGGATGCTGAGATCAGGAGCAGGAATGACGCCATCAGGCTCAAGAAGAAGATGGAAGGAGACCTCAATGAAATGGAGATCCAGCTGAATCACGCCAACCGCATGGCTGCTGAGGCCCTGAAGAACTACAGGAACACCCAAGCCATCCTCAAGGTAAATGGGTTCAGGAGATGGTCCCAGTGCAGGTGGGTGACTGCAGCCCTGAGAACGAGGTGTCTCAATGATCGTTCATTCCACAGGATACCCAGATCCACCTGGATGATGCTCTGCGGGGCCAGGAGGACCTGAAGGAGCAGCTGGCCATGGTGGAGCGCAGAGCCAACCTGCTGCAGGCTGAGATCGAGGAGCTGCGGGCCACCCTGGAGCAGACGGAGAGGAGTAGGAAGATCGCAGAGCAGGAGCTCCTGGATGCCAGTGAGCGCGTCCAGCTCCTGCACACCCAGGTGAGACTCAGCACAAAGAACTCACCTTCAGTAAATGCCTAGGTCACAGAAAAGATAAACTTGAATTTTTTATATAACAGTCAGGTTTTATACTTCTACCAAATTTTCACTGCATTATTGAGAAATCTTTCACTATTTCATCTTGCATGTATTATTAGTTATTAACTTCTTAAAATATTCTAAGACTTGTCATATTCTTTTGGGTTAGTATCTTTACTGACCCTGGCTATCAATATTGACATTTTTATTGTGGTAAAGGAAATACTTGAACATGTTATAATTTTATCCTTGTGAGTGGTTTCACTGGTAAATGGCAGCTATAAAATTATAGAGATATTTGGTCTAATTATAAGAAATGTACGAAGATGCTAAATATTCTAATTGTATTACATAACAGAATAATATTCAAGGGCATTTGACTTCCAAATTTTTGTCTGAAATTTTTTTCAAACAGTGGCTACCACTAAGTACTTTAGTAACACGATTAAAAGAGCATATAACTTACTTTCAAACAGAACACCAGCCTAATAAACACCAAGAAGAAGCTAGAGACAGACATCACGCAAATCCAGGGAGAGATGGAGGACATTCTCCAGGAAGCTCGCAACGCAGAAGAGAAAGCCAAGAAGGCCATCACTGATGTGAGCAGAGGGCCACCCTGGGTGCTCAAGCTAGAATCTTGATGGGCTGTCTCAACTAGTTTTGTTTTACTGCTAATTAGGCAGCCATGATGGCTGAGGAGCTGAAGAAGGAGCAGGACACCAGCGCCCACCTGGAGCGGATGAAGAAGAACATGGAGCAGACGGTGAAGGACCTGCAGAACCGTCTGGACGAGGCTGAGCAGCTGGCCCTGAAGGGCGGGAAGAAGCAGATCCAGAAGCTGGAGGCCAGGGTGGGGCTCCCAGTATCTATCTACTTCCATTTATTCCCAGTGCCTTAGTGGATCAAAGTTCTTAAGCACCTACTCCCTTGCAGGTGCGTGAGCTGGAAGGCGAGGTAGAGAGTGAGCAGAAGCGCAATGTGGAAGCTGTCAAGGGCCTGCGCAAACACGAGAGGAGAGTGAAGGAGCTCACTTACCAGGTGCAGCGGCGGTTTCTATCCGCTAAGCACTCCTTGCATATATGGGAAATGCTCCCATGTAATGATCCAACAGTAGTGTGCTTTTGAACTAAGACCCTGGGGTTTTTATCATCTTTCAGACGGAAGAAGATCGGAAAAATATTCTCAGACTTCAGGACTTGGTAGATAAACTTCAGGCGAAAGTGAAATCTTACAAGAGACAAGCTGAGGAGGCTGTAAGTACTCTTAAGACAAAGGGAAGAAAGTCCTCTGATAAGAAAAACTCATAAATAATTAGATTTACTATTTACTTGTAGTAAATAAGCTATCTGCATTGTAGGAGACTAAGTACTTCTTAAAAATATTTGTACTTTTTTTAATTTTTAAAGTTAACCTTCTATCCACAAAGAAACCTCAAAAAATCTCAAAGCAGAAATAATACAGTCTACATTCTCTAGCCCTAGTGTGATAAAGTTGTAAAGTGATGAGAAAATATAAACAAAATTTTCCAAGCATTTAAATGTTAAAAAACTGACTTTCCTAAAAAATGTTTGGATTAACTTGAAATAAAAACACAATTACTGAATAATTTTTAACTGTAAATAGAATTTCAAGGAAGATGAGACTTTTATAAACCTAGAATGTAGTCTGAGCTGTCCTTGAAGGACAATTCATTTCTTTATATGCTTTCATTATGAATCAAAAATAAAAATAAATGAAGAAACTGACAGTCCAATAAAGAAGTTAAAAATCATAGTAAAATAATGAAGAGGTACTGTTAAAGGTAATATAGAAATGAATGAATTAGTATATCTTATTTTCAACAGCTAATCTCAGTAATATCTTGGGAATTAATAAAAAATAAATATACTTATATAATCAAAGAAAAAGTGAATGAAAATAAAAACTCAAAACATTACAAATGAGAAAGGGGACAAACCATATCAGGAAGAAGATTATTTTTAAAAATGCAAAATATGTATCTATCAAGGTGGTTGAAATCTTAAATAAGAGAATATAAATTATTAAATTGGCTGAATAAGTTATTTCAGAATTACTTCTGAAAATGAACTCATTCCAGATAGGTCTTTCAAATTTTGAAGGAACAGATAATCCCTGAGCTATGTAAGCCACTTCAGAGCATGGGAAAAGATGAAAAGCTTTCCAAATCATTTTAAGAAGCTCGTATAACCCTCATACCAAAACCTGTCCAAAAGAGAACAGGGGTGGGGAAAGATACTAAAGGCAGTTTTATTCATGAGTATGGTTGTAGTGAAGATAAATTACTAAGTCACTGAAACCCGTACTTTATTAAGGGAATTGTCCATCAGTGATTAAATATATTTAATTCCTACAAAGTAAGGATTACTTAATATTAAGGAGTCTGTCAACAGAATCATTACATACAAAGTAGGAGGGAAAAAGTGATTGTTTTGAAATGTGCCAAAATAATATATGATAAAATCCAACATTTATTTCCACTTAAAGAAGCTATTAAGAAATGCATCCTTAGTGATGAAGAATATCTAACTCAAGCGAACAGTCATCATCTTCCAGCGAGCATTGACAAGCATGATTTTACCCTTGCCTTCTTTCCTGCTTTTATATTATTTCTTGCTTTACTTGTGGTACATATTTGTTACCCTGTTTTGGTTACTTGTGGTACATATTTGTTACCCTGTTTTGGTTGCAAAAGTAGAGCTGCAATTCTTTATGAAACGTAAAGCCCCAGATAAATCTTAATTTCAATGATAAGCAAAGTCCAGGAGGTGGTAGGATAATAACGTCTCCTGTTGAGTATTCTAACTTCGTAGATGCCAAGTCCTTTCTTTCCTTAGGCCTACAGAGTCTACAAAGATGCTCAGTATGCGTTCCTTACAATTCCATTTTTATTCTCAGGAGGAACAATCCAATACAAATCTATCTAAATTCCGCAAGCTCCAGCATGAGCTGGAGGAAGCCGAGGAAAGGGCTGACATTGCTGAGTCCCAGGTCAACAAGCTGCGGGTGAAGAGCCGGGAGGTTCACACAAAAATCATCAGTGAAGAGTGATCGTGTCCTGATGCTATGGAATGACTGAAGAGAGGCACAAAATGTGAAGTCTTTGGTCATTTCTCTGTAATTATCATCTATCCTACCCTACTGCGAAGGAAATAAAGAGCATAGGGCACTGTATAAGCAGTACCCTTAGCCTGGTCTTTTCTTTCTCTCCTGAAGCAAAATCAAAACTGAAGTAATCATAGGCTATAAACAATCCCATTTGATCTGCCACTAAGAAGTAATTACGCACTTGCTTTTATTTTAGGTCTATAGTCATACTTTGGGGCTTCCCTGGCGGCTCAGCAGTAAAGAATCTTCCTGCAATGCAGGAGAAGTGGGTTCAGTCCCTGAGTTGGGAAGATCCCCTGGAGAAAGAAATGGCAACCCACTCCAGTATTCATGCCTAGAGGATCCCATGGACAGAGGAGCCTGGCAAGCTACAGTTCATGGAGTCGCAAAGAGTCAGACATGGCTGAAGCAACTTTCTATGCAAGGAATGGCCCTAGTTATATTCTCACACAGGGGTGCCTCTTGAAGTATATCATGAATTTTCCCTGCTAATTCTCCTTGAATTCATAGCTAATATGAATTCCAAGTATGGGTATTATTAGCACAGAAAGATTTTCATCATTAATACCAGTACACAATATATTCATAGTATATGTGCTGGATAATAGGTAACCATATGAAACAGTGAGATGTGACTTTTCTCTCTATGAAAGCCATAAAGCCTGGAGACAAAATATTATTCTTTATATTATGTAATATCAATAGGCTGTTTATTAGCCTGTTTCCAGACTTTATGGCCTCCTATAATTATGTAAAGAGTCAAAATAAATGATTACGAGTATCAATAAAATATGATCCCAAATAAATTATTCAAATGTATATTAAACCCACAGAATGATAAGAATTTGGTACAAAAGCTAGATATAGTAGCAACCTGAATTATTTAGAGGAGTTTCCCAAGAGAATCAAGATTTTTTTAAAGCCAGATTTAATTGCGATGCATAGCCAAAAATACAACCTTCTTGGACAGCATAAAGTAAAGGAAAGACTAAATGATGATTTCCCATCTGAATAAAAAGCACATCAGTCTTGGCCCTGCGAGAGAATTGACTAAATCATATCTGTGGAAGTAATTGCACAGGTAATTTGGATTCACACTGTCACACTGGCTCAGGAAGGGTATGGAATCACTTCTCACTGCCCTGGCCCATTTCACTGTGTTCCCACACCACCTGTAAATATTTGCGTGCCTCAGAACTTGGCAGTAATGACCAAAACCAACATCTATTTTCTACTTATTGGAAACTCTATCCAGAGTAGTCCAAAGGCTGTCTTAAAATTCCCACAGAATTCTATTGAGAGCATTATTAAAATGTTCTCTTTCTGAAAACACTCAACATTTTCCTGATAAAGTATGTAAAAAGGCAAAATGATGCACCTGTGGTTACAAAGCAGGTGAAGGGTAGGCTAGGGAAGCCCCTCTCAGACTTACATCTCCAAAGACCCTTCCTGAAGGCTTTAACCTACTCAGTTACCAGCAAGCACACTGGACTGCAAATCAGGTGCCCAGTGTCTACACTGCTGTGTCATTTGTGAACTCTCTTCTGTTCTTGGAATCTCAGTTACATTATTAGTGAACTAAGGAATAGGGGTTAGATAGTCCATTACAGGAATAAAATCATGTGACTGTTACAAACAGTATCTCCAGATATCTGCTTTTATAAGGCAGCCTTTTTGCATTGAATCAACCAAAATATCAGTATAATAATACAGGAGTGGTTGCCAAGCAGGGTACATTAAGCAAATTTTGTCTCAGTCCCGGATAAACAATGCTGACATAAGAGATGCAAGACCACGGAGACGATAAGCCAAATTTTTAAAATTAAAAATCAAAATAGAAAATAATGTACCAGTATTGTTTGTAAGCAAAGTGTGAAATATATACCATGGATAACTGATAGAGAAATCACAGATGTTACACATTTAGACAGAGAAATGCCCTGTCTTCTAGTGTTTTCTATGGTGACTTTCACAGAGGAAAACAGAAGTCACAAGCAACTTGCATTTAAAAAATAAAAGTGAAGGGAAGTTATTTTGCCAGCTTGGCAAAAGTGATTTGACAATGAATCAGAAGTGACTAACCGAAGGAAACAAAAGGAGCTGTGTATCTTTGGCTGCTCTTCATGAAGAAAGTTTTAAAATTAAATTTCCAAGCATCCTTGAAAAAGTACAATAATTTGGGAGAAAAAAACATGGCTTCTTGGGAGAAACTATCTTTTTCTGATGCTCTGGTAAAGAGCAGAAACTTTCCTCCCTAGTATAATATCTGCAATTGTGCAGGCAGTTGAAAAGACTCACACAGGCGATTCAGTGAAATACAAGAGCGGCAGGCAACAAAGTCCAGGGAATCCAGCTCATAGCTATCTCTGAAACAACACCTTACATTATTCCAAAGGCAGTCACTTTCAGGTTGCCAACAACTCAACTTATTTATAGGAGATTGATTTATACACTTAACCCAATGTGAGAGGAAATATTTCTAATTATATCCAAACATCTTTAATATGAAGGGAATTATGCTTGGAGACCTTCATTGCCAAAAACACGTTTTGCCAAATATGATTTAAGAAAGAGGAGGAGGCGACGTGTTTTCCATATTTGACCCTATAAAAGTACCCTGGGGATGAGTATGACTTGTCTTTCCTCATAAAGCTTCAAGGTAAGTGTGTGTGAGGACAGGGCTCTGGCTGCAGGGCCAGCAGGGATGCCTGGCTGCCCGCATGCATGCCACACATCCTGGCTCCTGCTGCCCCTGGGAGCCCTTCCAGCGAAGCACCAACTTACTCCGCAGCAATTTTAATTAGATGTTTTGGTGTTCCCAGTCATTTCCTGCTTCTCAATTCAGAATCATTCTTGCTACTGTTGGGAACTGTTCACATTTAATCAGAGGACATTTGCTCTTTTTCTTACAGTTCTGACCCACTTCAAGGTTACATCTCCAAGGTAAGGCACTGGCTTGTTTTTCTCATTCCTTACAAGGTGTAGGAAGCCTTCTGCAGTGGTTTGGAGAGTGGTTGAGGGAACGGGCTACAAAATAAAATCATTTTGATTTCATGGCTGTTCATGCTTCCCTGAAAAACTCAGAGGGAGAATTTAGAAACTGGTTCTCATTAATCAGTATCTTTTGCAATAAATACAATGCTTCAGGAGTTTCTAGGTACATTGTCTTTTCTATTTCCAGCACTGCAGATTATCTTTTAAATAATTCAATTACAATATGCAACACAGCATTTCACACCATTATCGCTCATTTACAGAGAAAATATAAATGTCCTATCCTATACTACAGCTCTTACCACTGTATATAATATAAAAAACCCTTGAGATGCAGTGTTACTGGATTAATAAAATGAAGTGAATCTTTGACTTGGAAAAGTGGTTGAAATCTGCATGCTGTTTCACACTCTGTAAAATGAACATTTAAAATATATATGATACAAAAAATGATTGTGAGCATTTTTAGTAGGACAAAGGATTTTTTAAAGATATGTTTTGCTGTGGACCATTTTTAAAGTCTTAATGAATTTGTTACAATATTGCTTCGGTTTCATGCTTTGGGTTTTTGGTCCCGAGGCATTTGGCATCTTAGTTCCCCAACCAGGGATCGAACCTGCATACCCTGCACTGGAAGGCAAAGTCCCAACCACTGCACTGCCAGGAAAGTCTAGACAAAGGATTTTAATTGTGCTATCCAAACCACTGTGGTCTGAATAGAAAAATATTGAGAAGACTACTCAAGTGCTTTGAGTTTTTCTCAATAAAATATCTTTTTAGAAATTATAAAATAGGTTATATATGATCCTTATTGACAGGATTAATGAAAAAGCGAGAAGAGACAGATTTTGAAAAGAAAAAATTTCCTGAAATTTTTATGAGAATACTAGCAATAAAGCAAGAAAACTTAAGTAATCACTAATAGCTTTGAGAAATACTAAAGACAGGGGGAGAAGCTGATTTCTCAAAATTATGGCACAGGAACAAGAGTAGTGGATGTAAAAACAGGATCTTTTTAACTGAACAATGCAAAACAAAGCTCCTCACATTTATGCTTTCCTTTATTATTAGGTGGTCCTTGTAAATTCCAAATCTATAATGAAAAGGTTTTCACCATGCACTAAATAGTTCATATAACTTTAGCAACATAGTTGTATTGATCTTTTAATTTATAAAGCCAACTCTGGGGCTTACCCACACCCAGCATGTGTTCTAAGCGGTGTGAAGGATGCTGTAAAGGAACATAGTCCCGGTCTCCAAGGCCCCTGTAGTCTGATTGGGAGACAAGAACTACAGGTGAAAGAGCTCGAGAAATCCTGCTGTTGTCTTAGCATTGTGTCTATATAAGCTGATGATAGGCGGCTTTCTTTTATGCAAAAGAAACAGAGAAAGGAATTATAATATCGTATAGAAGATGAGCCAGAAGCAACAGTCTCTTGCCAAATTAAGTATCTGTCAGCAATGGTGCAGAACACAGAGGCTGACATTTCACCTCTAGCCAAGCCAGGGAGGTAGTCATACCCAACAAGATGCTAGTGCTCAACTTGTCAAGGAATAAGGTTGGTTGTTGTTTGTTTTTTTTAAACATGAATCTAATGATCCAGTTTCTGAATTTCTGTAAGATGTTTTCTTCCTCTGCCAGGCAGGGTCTTTGATTGGGCTGCCATCAATAACCTGCAGCCATGAGTTCAGACCAGGAAATGGCTGTTTTTGGGGAGGCTGCTCCTTACCTCCGAAAGTCTGAAAAGGAGCGCATCGAGGCCCAGAATAAGCCTTTTGATGCCAAGACCTCAGTCTTCGTGGCAGACCCTAAGGAGTCCTTCGTGAAAGCGACCGTGCAGAGCAGGGAAGGGGGGAAGGTGACAGCCAAGACCGAAGCTGGGGCGGTGAGTAGAGCGTCTGGAGGGGATGCGATGGGGCCCCACTGCCCGATAGGAGAGCCGACACTTCTTTACTGACCTGGCTCCTCCTGTTTGACTTGATAGACAGTAACTGTGAAAGAAGACCAAGTCTTCCCCATGAACCCTCCCAAGTTTGACAAGATCGAGGACATGGCCATGATGACCCACCTGCACGAGCCCGGCGTGCTGTACAACCTCAAAGAGCGCTACGCAGCCTGGATGATCTATGTGAGTTTGTTCTCATGGCCCCTGTTCATGCAGGCGGTTAACATTTCGAAAACCAGTATTAATGTCCTCATGAAACAATCATATTCCTTTTTTTATGGTGCAGACCTACTCAGGCCTCTTCTGCGTCACCGTCAACCCCTACAAGTGGCTGCCGGTGTACAATGCAGAGGTGGTGGCGGCCTACAGGGGCAAAAAGCGCCAGGAGGCCCCGCCCCACATCTTCTCCATCTCTGACAACGCCTATCAGTTCATGCTGACTGGTACGAGCCTTGACTGTTTTTCATACAAATTATTTCACCATCTATAATCACAAAATGGGGAAGCTAAAACATAAAAAGACCCATAGAAATAACCAAATCCAAATGCAAGCCCCCTAGTTGCACACCAAAAGTGAGGAAAGAACAGGCATGCACACACTGTCAAGTGGGGAAAAAACCCTCGGTTCTCCTGATTCCACCTCCACAACTTTACCAGACCACACTGCTGCTTCGACCCAATTAAGTTTAATTTGTTTACAGTCTCCTTGCTAAGAAACACATGATTCATTTTATATATTCAAGTAACAAAAAAGGTTAAGTTAGAGCTGAATAGTATTATCTGAAGAGAAATGAAAAATATATGTTCAATCATTTTAGCACCCAAGTTTCTTGTTGATTTTGAATTAGATGGTTTAAGAAATGTTGTTATGTCTTTAAAGTTATCAGAACCCATTTCAGAGATAGCAGCCTCTCTCTGAATGAAATGGTATTCGGGGACTACAGCATTCAAATGGAAGCTGTTACTGGCCCCTCTCCAGAGGACTTTATTCTGATTAAGGCATCCTCTCTGATCTGTCTTTGACCCAATGGCCTACTCTGGGAAATCTGATCAGAGTTAGCATTGCAGTCTGGGATCTTGAGACAGATAGATGTGTGCTTGTGTGTTTGTGTGTCTGTGTGAGATTGATCTATTTGGAAACTAAATCTCAATCTTGGCCTGATTAACACTATTTGGAACTATGAAATATAGCCCGAACCCTTAGTGTACTGTGCATTTCTCAGTTACATGCATTTGTCCATGAAGAGCAGGCCATTGGAGCCTAGAGATAACAACTAACAACTGTACCTCTGGAAAGAATTGCTCTTTCCTTTAAACCAGGACACACTATCTGCGGAGTTCAAGGAGTTTAAAATGTGACCACATTTTAACTTTTCTCTTCCCCAGCTTGAGAGTTATAACAACATCACATGTACCTTTATAATAATACACTGAAAAATTCTCCTGGACATGACACTTACACTCAATCCCCTCAGTGCTCCCCTGTAGGAAGTTCTGTGTAAGTAACTGGTAGATAAGCTGATTGTCCACTGTTTTTCTTCTAGATCGGGAGAATCAGTCTATCTTGATCACGTATGTATTATTATTCTGACACTTCAATTTTATTTTCACTGGGAAAATGACTAATCAAAGGAATAAATTAGTTCATGTCCCCGTATTAAACCAATGGCAAATCAGCCAGGAACTAAATATTGTTATTGTTTATTATAGGGTTCGGATTGCATGCGAATGTAAAATAGCAATGTCCCAAATTATATCATTTGCTAGACCAACCTTAAAAGTCCCAGAGCTTTCCAGGGATTAGATGTAAAGCACTATATCCACGCATGGCCAGAACCCAGTACTGGACAGCAAGCATATATACCTTCTAAAAGCTGGACACTTTGTGAATATTACCAGTGGTTCATTTTCAAGGCTTACTGCAGGAATGTCTAGTCCTTCAAAGACCTAACTTGGGAGTATCTTTAGTCTAAGGAAGCAAAAGAACGCATGCATTGCTTCAGAGAGTTTTTACTAATCGTTTCATTTACTACATAATGGTTGAGTAGTTGCTTCTTGGACTCCTCAAGCCCTGGCCTCAGCACATAAAAGAGAGTCTGACACATTTTAAGCATTCAAGAAACAAGTGGGCATGATTAATGATTGAATGTCTCAGCTTTTCATCAATGCAAAGCAACAGAAATAATACGAGCTACACACGGGCTGAAGAGAAAAACCTAGGGGCTCTGACAAAGACATATAAAGACAGGCACATTGGATAGTCAAGGGTGATAAAGGAAGCAGTTTCACTTGTCATAGAGCTTAAATTCTCACATATATTTGATAACTGTTTGACAGCGGAGAATCTGGGGCAGGAAAGACTGTGAACACGAAACGTGTCATCCAGTACTTTGCAACAATTGCAGTCACTGGAGAGAAGAAGAAGGAGGAACCAACTTCAGGCAAAATGCAGGTAGGTCTGGTTGCCAGGTCAGCATGTGGGCTGTCAGGTAAGAAACTCCCAAGCCCCAGATGTGAACACTGCTCTTGCCTTGGCAGGGGACTCTGGAGGATCAGATCATCAGTGCCAACCCCCTGCTGGAGGCCTTTGGCAACGCCAAGACCGTGAGGAATGACAACTCCTCTCGCTTTGTAAGTTTCTGGTCACAGAAGGGTGTTCTTTAAGATGCCAGAGAGGGCTGTCCATGTTGTTATTTCAATCTCTTTTACTGTGTGCTTCCAGTTTTATATATATAACATCATCTTTTTCACTTGCAAGGGTAAATTCATCAGGATCCACTTCGGTACCACAGGGAAACTGGCTTCTGCTGATATTGAAACATGTGAGTAACACAACCTCCTAAACAGGATCCACAGTGACAGTGATGGATTGGAGGAACATCTTACAGCTCATACTGGGACTGGAGCCTGTGCAACACCACTCACTGCCAAACACGCCCCTGGGAAACGCTAGTCTAACTAGAGCCAGTGGTGTGCTTCACCCACTTCAGTCAGGGGCTGCAGAATCTGCCAGGAGTTGCTGGGCTTGTCAGAAGAATTCCAGCCTCACAAGACACTTCAAATTTTTCTAAGAAAAGACTAAGCTTAGGGGTGCATTAGTTGGGTTTAGTATATGAGATTTCTTCCTTAGTGTGAGCTTGATAAATCTTGCTCTTAGTAATAACCCCTCTGTTATAAAGTGAGCAGAGACCCTGAGGAGGCACATGTTATCATGAATCAATTATACCCAAAATGTCAAGGATCCTCTGCATGAGAGGTGAATATGTCTTGAGCCAGGGAACATGAGTTTCCTTCAAGAGGTGGTAAGAGTAACCACAGCGGTAGAGACAAAATTACGTGGTCCCCTCATGGGACCATCACAAGGGGCCAATGAAATTTTTAGTTCATGACCCCATGATCCAAAGTCACTCCAAGAACTTTATCAGTTTTCCCTATAATCCCATGTCCGCTTGCCATTGCAGATCTTCTGGAGAAGTCTAGAGTCACTTTCCAGCTGAAGGCAGAAAGAAGCTACCATATTTTTTACCAGATCATGTCTAACAAGAAGCCAGAGCTAATTGGTATGAAAAAGCTTAAGTATATTAATTTAAAAGCTAACATCTTTATTAGTCCCTTCTAACGTAAAACATACACCCTGAATTCTATGTACCCAGAAATGCTCCTAATCACCACCAACCCATATGACTATGCCTTCGTGAGTCAAGGGGAGATCACAGTCCCTAGCATCGATGACCAAGAAGAGTTGATGGCCACAGATGTAAGTTTCACATGCAGTTTTTAAAACGAATTGTTATATATGGGAATGACAGTGACAACCCTGCTGTAGGTGTGGTTCAGGACACAGTACAAAGTCTCCTAAATAAGTGAGTGTCTTATGTCCCAATTCTGTCCTCTCATCTCTCCTGGCAGAGTGCCATTGAAATCCTGGGCTTCACTTCTGATGAAAGAGTGTCCATCTACAAGCTCACAGGGGCAGTAATGCATTACGGGAACCTGAAATTCAAGCAAAAGCAGCGTGAGGAGCAAGCAGAACCAGATGGCACTGAAGGTACCAATGAACCCCCAACTGTGTTGAATGAGGGAATATAGGCAAGTAAACCGACTCCAAGCTCATGTCTCCCTTACACCTGAGCATCTGATGGACAAACAAATAAAACCCCACATAGGAGTGATTCCCTCCTTACTCTGCCCCTAGGTGTTATGGGGCCACAGTAGGTCATGCTGGATATCTGAATTGTGTCTCTGCAGTTGCTGACAAGGCTGCCTACCTCCAGGGTCTGAACTCTGCTGACCTGCTCAAAGCCCTCTGCTACCCCAGGGTCAAGGTCGGCAATGAGTTTGTCACCAAAGGCCAGACTGTAGAACAGGTAAGTGCACAGCCTCTGTGAATCACATCCTTCCCAGGCCTTCCCATCATGCCTGTATTAATGGCAATGATCATTACTTTGTCCATGAAGGTATACAATGCAGTGGGTGCTCTTGCCAAAGCCGTCTATGATAAGATGTTCCTGTGGATGGTCGCCCGCATCAACCAGCAGCTGGACACCAAGCAGCCCAGGCAGTACTTCATCGGGGTCTTGGACATTGCTGGCTTTGAGATCTTTGATGTGAGTAAGCTGAAACTTAGCAGGAGGAAAACTTACAAATCTTTCTGCCACAGTAAATGTTTAAAAGGATGCATGAAAATAGCTACACTACAAACTGAACTGACACATGAAAGGCGATCAAAAGTCCAGGAAAGGACATCAGCTTTGGGATGAGAGTGATCTGGGCTCAAACTGCACCTCTGTGAACTTAGATAATGAAAATAGTATTGACCTCAAACAGGGTAAATTCACCTAGGACCTGTATAGAAAGCTCCAGATAACACACTTATTTCTCTAAATCTTTTGCCATCGTAAGATTTCTGGATTTAAAGACCTAAGCACTGTCCCCCAGCACATAGTTTAGCATTTACTAAATGATAAAGAAGGTGATGAGGGTGACAATGGCACAAAAGATGGCCATGGGGAAGATGATGACAAATTCAAAGCACAATCCAGAGAGTCTCACCCACCCTCCATGGCCAGTAGAGGGGATGGAAATGGCATGGTAAAGAAACTCAAATTCATCTGCCTGAGACAGAATACCTCCCATATGGTTTACCCAAGTCTTCTCCCCAACAGCAGTGTCTCAGGTGTGTCTGATCCAGAGGTCTCAATTTCCACACCTTTCTCTATGAGTGCATTCCTGGACACTGGATGAGATTTTCTGGGTTTAGGAACAAAAGCATTTCCAGAAATCCTCAACCCAACATGGGAAGAGAGGAATAATCTGGTACCAAGCAATAATACGAAGAGTAATCCACAAGCCTTCAAATAAGAGTGCTAAGGACAGTGCAAACCTGCAACCTCTTTCCCATTTCCATCTTACCCCATCCCCTGGAAATCTGCTTTCTGCCTGTATGGATGTGCTTATTCTGGACATTTCATGTAAATGACATCATACACTACGTAGAGCTTTGAACCTGGCTTCCTTCGCTCAGCCTAGTATTTGCAAGGTTCACCCATGTCTTAGAACCCCTTTGGCTTCTGCGTATGGGGACATCGCTCTGAGTCAGGTTGTGCTTTCATGCAGGGAGCAGTTAGGCTAACTATGTAAGAAGAGTCCTTTCAAAGAGAAGCTGTTATCACAAGAAGAATGCTCATTTCTTTTTTCTACTTATTTAGTTCAACAGCCTGGAGCAGCTGTGCATCAACTTCACCAACGAGAAACTGCAACAGTTTTTCAACCACCACATGTTCGTGCTGGAACAGGAGGAGTACAAGAAGGAAGGCATCGAGTGGGAGTTCATCGACTTCGGGATGGACCTGGCCGCCTGCATCGAGCTCATCGAGAAGGTTCGCCTTCCTTTCTCAGACCACAGGTCACACTGCTGACCCGTATTTAGAGGAAAATCACAAATCTCACTGCACACTCGGGTAAAAGGTTTCTATTGGTAACTAAGATCAGGGAAGGTCCTTTGGCCAACTCTGAGGTAGATGATCTGGTAAAAGGAGACTGAGTCTTTCCTAGAGTCCAGAACTCTATCCTTCCTCATAGTCTGATGACAAGTCTGATTCTTAAACCATCTTTCCTTATTAAAGAGCTCCGAGGAGAGCATGATTCACTTATTTCTGTCAGTGTTGGAGTCATTCCTGCTGGCATTTGAAGGCGGAGTTCCTAGTACTTTAAAGCAGGGGCTCTCAGTTGTGCCAAAGACCCCACAAGTACTGAGTAAACCTGCACATCCCCCTAAGCTCGCTCCTAGAAATCTTTTGGGGAAAGGGTGGGGTAGAGCCTCAGAATCTGCATTTTTACCAGGTGTTTCTGACACAACCCACTGGCAAGTCACACTTGGAGAAACACTACTCCAAGGCTTTGGGGCAAAGACACAAACTCCACCAGAGGTCCTTCCTTGTTCATCTTACTCTCCATCATATCCCAGAGCTCAGCACACACCTGGGTATTGATAGGCACCCAATTAATACTTGCCATTTAACAACTGCCGACCAAAGAAATCAGTTTTCACTAACTGTCAAGAATGATACGATGTACTTACTCAAGTAGGATCAGAATGCTACCCATTATTTCTGCAGGCAGACAATTCAAGTGGCATGTTTCTTTTCTTCTCTCAGCCTATGGGCATCTTCTCCATCCTGGAAGAGGAGTGCATGTTCCCCAAGGCCACAGACACCTCCTTCAAGAACAAGCTTTATGAACAGCATCTTGGAAAGTCCAACAACTTCCAGAAGCCCAAACCTGCCAAGGGCAAGGCTGAGGCCCACTTCTCCCTCATTCACTATGCGGGCACTGTGGACTACAACATTACTGGCTGGCTGGACAAGAACAAAGACCCCCTGAAT
This sequence comes from Budorcas taxicolor, assembly GCF_023091745.1. Taxonomy (NCBI): domain Eukaryota; kingdom Metazoa; phylum Chordata; class Mammalia; order Artiodactyla; family Bovidae; genus Budorcas; species Budorcas taxicolor. The sequence goes on along the minus strand of NC_068928.1, from coordinate 29,301,090 downwards.
GAGACGGTGGTCGGGCTGTACCAGAAGTCTTCGGTGAAGACTCTGGCTTTGCTGTTCTCTGGCGCAGCATCTGCTGAAGCAGGTAATTAGCAACAGAATTCATGCTTATTGAAGGTATAAAATGATACAAAGAAAGCCTGTACTATGAGTGCCTGTGGTTTCTCTTCCCCTCAGAGGGCGGCGGTGGAAAGAAAGGTGGCAAGAAGAAGGGTTCTTCTTTCCAGACCGTGTCTGCTCTTTTCAGGGTATGGACTACATTTTCTCTCTCTAATTAGATTCAGGAAATTAAATCTGAATTTACTGTGTGGGAAAGGGGAAGTAGTCCTGCAAGTATTCTAGAACTGAATGTAACGCAAGGAGCCCGAGCAGCAGAGGCAGTAGCTCTGAGTCTCTCAGGAAGGTTTGGGGAAACTTGGAAGAGACAGGCAGCAGATAGGAAACACAGGCGCCAGAAGGTCAGACTCAGTACAAGACGGTAACATTCAATATTGGGGCTGGGAAATATAGTCATTTGACACACAAAAGGTTCTTCTTGGAAAAGCAAATCAGGAGATTTTCTTGAGTTTCTGGGGGCATCTAACTGAGGTAGAGGCTTAGGTGCATCTTGGCACAGACCTAAAATGAGTGGATTTTGAAAGGTGAGGGTAGAAAAATAGTGGTAGGATTTGGAGGCTGTTCTAAAAGAAGAAAATCAGAAATCAGAAAAGGTGTGCTAAGAAATACCTCTTAAGGAAAATGTATTTATCTTTTCAGAATTCTATCTATAATAACTGAAGTTCCAGTTATTCTGAAAACTCAGGATTTCCATAGGGTGAATGATCTCTCACACTTGGTAATATGGCTGTCCATTTTCTGCCAATTCCCAGAAGCAGGCATTACAAGACCCTTTTCTATGAAACCAGCAGGGGGGCAAAGCTATGTAGTTATAAAGAATAAACTTGTGCTAGAGAAGCAGATACAATTGAAAAGTTGGAAAAGAAAGAAAAGGGTGAGTTGGAGGAAGACTCTGAATTTGTAAATCAGATTCCATATCTCGGTAAAACATAATGGGTGGAGTATTTCCATATGTTAATATGCCATAAATTTACAACATATACTAGGAAATTCAACAGGAATGAACAACCACTTCAAAAGCAAGTTTATAATGCACAAAGACAGGGAAAATAGAGCTATTTTCAGAGACAACCCTTGGCAAATTCAATCTAGATACTATTCACTGGAAGTAAATGTCATGGGTGGTGACAATTATGTCTATAAATATGGATGTATAAAAATGCTGCATTTTAAACAAGATATGCATATGGGTCCACAGGAGAATCTGAATAAGCTGATGACCAACCTGAGGAGCACTCACCCCCACTTTGTACGCTGTATCATCCCCAATGAAACTAAAACTCCTGGTAAGGCATGTCTGATACCCAGACAAGCTCCAGCGTGACTTCTCAGGAGATTATTCTATGGAAAACATATCTTTTTTTTTTAGGGGCCATGGAGCACGAGCTGGTCCTGCACCAGCTGAGGTGTAACGGCGTGCTGGAGGGCATCCGCATCTGCAGGAAGGGCTTCCCCAGCAGAATCCTGTACGCAGACTTCAAACAAAGGTCAGACTTTCTCACTGTGAATTATTTTACAGGGTTCTTGTTATTAATTTTTCAATGAAATAAGCCTATCCTTTATAACTTATATTAAAACTGGAAAAAGCAACAAATTTAACAAATTCCATATTGATATACCAAAAGTTTGACACCCTTTGAATATACAAAGAATAGATAAAGAGGTAGATATGATTACTTGGTTATGTGTTAGACTACCCAACCTTTCAACTGTTTCTATAGTAAGGCAGAAAGAGTTCTTGTTGGTGACAACAGCTGTATCACTTATTTGTTTGGCTCAAACAGATACAAGGTATTAAATGCAAGTGCAATCCCTGAAGGACAATTCATCGACAGCAAGAAGGCTTCTGAGAAGCTCCTTGCATCCATTGACGTTGATCATACCCAGTATAAATTTGGTCACACCAAGGTAATAGTCTCTAAGGCCCACCTGGCACTATGTCTGTCCCTTTGGAGTCTGTGTAAAGTTTCTGATCTGCAACTCTGGCCATACACAGGTCTTTTTCAAAGCTGGTCTTCTGGGGCTCCTAGAAGAGATGCGAGATGAAAAGCTGGCCCAGCTGATCACCCGAACCCAGGCCAGGTGCAGAGGGTTCTTGGCAAGAGTGGAGTACCAGAGGATGGTGGAGAGGAGGTACTATATGGGAAACTTTCTAACCCCATCAGCCTATACCCTGTAATTCTGTTTCCTGTTATACTTGACTTTGAACATTTCTGCTCCTATCACAGAGAGTCCATCTTCTGCATCCAGTACAATGTCCGTGCTTTCATGAACGTCAAGCACTGGCCTTGGATGAAGCTGTATTTCAAGATCAAGCCCCTTCTCAAGAGTGCAGAGACAGAGAAGGAAATGGCCAACATGAAGGAAGAATTTGAGAAGACCAAAGAAGAGCTGGCTAAGTCAGAAGCAAAAAGGAAAGAACTTGAAGAGAAAATGGTGACTCTGACACAAGAGAAAAATGACCTGCAGCTCCAGGTTCAGTCTGTGAGTATCAGAAGCCATTGTCTACTATCCGATGCTAAAATTCCAATTCAGCAGCTACAAGGGGAGAGTCTAGATGGCACCTTATTGAGGGACTGATCACCAGTCTTTCCTAATTCCCATCCTCAAAGTGTTCCATAAAATTTCATATGCAGTATTATGAACAGCTCTGTCGGAGGATTCTGTGCTGTTGAGAAGAGAATAATAAAAGTGATTTTCCTTTGCCCCGGGTGTTTTTCCTAGCAGAATATGGGCAGGAAATAAAGTGATCTTTGCTCCCTAAGATTCCCCCCATTGAAAAATGCTAAGCAGAACAGTGAAGAAAGAACAATATAGACAGTGAAGAGGGTGGAGACTTTATGATGAAAATGTACCAACTGGAAACCAATATTGTGAATTTTTAAATCTATGGCCCCCTGGCAACTTCCCTCTCAACTATCTCTTTAGGAATCCTCCTAAAAAAATAAGATCATTGCCAAGATAATGGCAGCACTTTCTATAAATAGTGTCAATTATGCAAAGCATGAGTTGATGCTCTTGTTCTGATGTCCTAAGAAATCTCCAGAGGCTTGGGAAGAAATATTTGATGAACACTACTGTCTATCCCATTTCTGTGACTCAAATGACAAGAAAATTTCAGCTGCCACCAATGAAATCAACAACAGAAATATTAAAAGTTACTGTCTAGTTCTCTGAGTTCAGAAGGGAATCTACATTGCTTCTAGGGAGTGCACATGTTTTAGACACATAACTAGAAAAAATAAAAGTGAATTATAAATACCTGGGTTGGCACTGTGACTTCCCTTGTGGTTTATGGAGTCCAGGGTTTTTCAAACCGGGGACAGATTTATCATACTTTCAAAAATCAAGGGATAACTACATGGGAATTAACTCCTCTCAGTATAATATGCTCCAACCATTTCTTTTTCCTTTTTTTCATTTACTAAACCTTTCTGGAAAACAATACTAAATAAAGACAGCTAACTGAAATTATGGGAATCAGGTTTGGGCTTCCCTGGTGGCTCAGATGGTAAAGAATCTGACTGCAAACACCAGGAGTTATCATGTAGGGGAGTAAAAAAGCTTCTTTGACCCTCTTAGGGTTCCTTGGCTAGGTCTGAAAATTAGACTGACAAAGATAGATTGATAGGAGCAAAACATACAAACTTTATTTAACTTTTATGTATATATGTAAGCCCTCATAAGAGAATGAAGACCCAAAGAAGTGACCAGAGCATGGAGCTTTTATACCTCTGAGACAAAGAAATGATAAATATGTGAAGAACTGACAAGACAAGGGGGCCTGGACTGGGGTAGTAAGTGATGAAGTAACAGAAAGATAAGAGTTAGCTTAACAAGATTTGTTTATACAGCCTTCTCAGCCCTAAATTCCCCATCTCTTGTAATAAGAATACCTTCTTTCCTCCCAGTACAGAGGGAACCTTCCACGTAGAAGGTTAATGTCTTGTTTCAGGGAAAGGGGGCAAGAGGAATAGTTCAGAGTGGTCTTCCTGTTTCTGCTCTTTTCTCAAACTCCTTTAGCTTAAGATATTCACTGTGCCAAGGTACCATATTTTGGGACAGTATATCCTGAAACTCATCATTAATAAGTTTATTTTATTATAATTTCACCAGGAATTGTAACTTAAATTCCTTTTAAAAAATCTCCAGTGCCTTAAATACCCAATAAATATTTCCTAAATGATGGAAAACTAATAAAAATTAACCTAAAGCTTTAAAGTACAATTTACTTGTTTGGTTTCAATTCTTAATAAAATCTGAAAAGGTCCACAGAACAAGACCTAAAAGTGTCTACCATCCCTTCTCAGGAAGCTGATGCCTTGGCTGATGCAGAGGAAAGATGTGACCAGCTGATTAAAACCAAAATCCAGCTGGAGGCTAAGATCAAGGAGGTGACTGAGAGAGCAGAGGATGAGGAAGAGATCAATGCTGAGCTGACGGCCAAGAAGAGGAAACTGGAGGACGAATGTTCAGAACTAAAGAAAGATATAGATGACCTTGAGCTAACACTGGCCAAGGTTGAGAAGGAGAAACACGCCACAGAGAATAAGGTATGAAATATACTTCTATACAGCAAATAGAGACTCTGCCATCTAATTAGGCTGCTTTACAGCAGAGATCATCTCTTTCTTAACCTTTCTAGGTGAAAAACCTCACAGAAGAGATGGCAGGTCTGGACGAAACCATTGCCAAGCTGACCAAGGAGAAGAAGGCCCTACAGGAGGCCCATCAGCAGACTCTGGATGACCTGCAGGCAGAAGAGGACAAAGTCAACACTCTGACCAAAGCTAAGACCAAGCTAGAGCAGCAAGTGGATGACGTAAGTCTAGGACTGTCAAGGACATTTTCCTTGAAAGTAAGCTAAGCAATTCTTTGACTCAACATTATTTACATTCAGCTTGAGGGGTCCTTGGAGCAAGAAAAGAAACTTCGCATGGACCTAGAGAGAGCCAAGAGGAAACTGGAGGGTGATCTAAAACTGGCCCAAGAATCCACAATGGATATAGAAAACGATAAGCAGCAACTGGATGAGAAACTCAAAAAGTGAGTATGAGAGAATACAATTGTAACCTGCTCATTGTCTGGATCTCAAAAACATTGCTTCACGGCATACAGAAAAAAAAAATAACATCTTTGACTTTTGATTTAATGAAAATGGTCCATTTCTGACTTGTAAAACACCCACTTAGCACTTCCTCATCACCAGCCATACAAAAATGTTCAGTTACACATAGAAAAGACTGGCAAGAGGACACGGCGTGAGCTAACATGCTGCTCTCCTCACAGGAAGGAGTTTGAAATGAGCAATCTGCAAAGCAAGATTGAAGATGAACAGGCCCTCGGGATGCAGCTGCAGAAGAAGATCAAGGAGTTACAGGTAAGTCCATGGTTTCCGTCAGTCTCATCCATCGTGACAAAATTACCAATTAGCTTAAAGGAGCTCACAATGAGCTTCTCCCCACCGCCAGGCCCGCATCGAGGAGCTGGAGGAGGAGATCGAGGCCGAGCGGGCCTCCCGCGCCAAAGCAGAGAAGCAGCGCTCAGACCTCTCCCGGGAACTGGAGGAGATCAGCGAGCGGCTGGAAGAAGCCGGCGGGGCCACTTCCGCCCAGATCGAGATGAACAAGAAGCGGGAGGCCGAGTTCCAGAAGATGCGCAGGGACCTGGAGGAGGCCACCCTGCAGCACGAGGCCACGGCGGCCGCTCTTCGCAAGAAGCACGCGGACAGTGTGGCCGAGCTGGGGGAGCAGATCGACAACCTGCAGAGGGTCAAGCAGAAGCTGGAGAAAGAGAAGAGCGAGATGAAGATGGAGATCGACGACCTGGCCAGCAACATGGAGACTGTCTCCAAAGCCAAGGTACAATCATGATTTAAGTCTTGAAAGAGATTTCTATGGGACAGGTGAGAGCAAGCCTTTCAGGAATCATTAGCAACTGGCAGAATGAGACTATGACAGAAGGCTAGCGGCAGGAAGGGCTAACCCCAGTGTGACGGGGCCGAGTGTTCCCTCTTACATGAGACTAGCTGTACCCCAAGACTGTGCATCCTGAAAACTCAAGTTCTTTCCAATGAAAAATACAATTCAATGGTATATTTTGAAATTTTAAAAATACCTCACCTTGAATAGGCTCTTTGTTTTCCCCTTAAGCACAAATACATAATTTGTTTCTCAAAAAAATTTCATGAGCTGAATCATTGACTATCACTATTCTCATATCACAGATAAGCCAACTGAGTAAAGGTTTTGAGCCACAAGGCAATTTCATGGCAGTAGGTTTAGACTGTTACGTTTTGACTCTTTCCATCACAGTCTAAGGCCTCAGTTGGTTTTGTTTGTAAAGATAGCTTATTCTCAAAGGAAATGAGTACAGCAGCTCCTATGGAATCCTGGGATCACTGCAGATTTCTATCATCCAAATACTTGAGATGATGCCAACTGCTACTTTTTGAATGCAGGGAAACCTCGAAAAGATGTGCCGCACTCTAGAGGATCAACTGAGTGAACTTAAGACAAAAGAGGATGAGCAGCAGCGGCTGATCAACGACCTAACAACTCAGAGGGCGCGTCTGCAGACAGAATCAGGTGGGCATCTACCAGTCCTGACTTTGAAGGACCAGTTTACCTTGGATTCTCAACTGGCTGATAAACCCTGCACTGAGTTACTTGAGCTCATGGGAGGTGCTGCTAATATGAACACCTTAGCTACCACCGGCTTGGATATGTAGTCACTAATGCAATGGACATGAACATGGACAGACTTTGGGAGATTGTGAGGGATAGGGAGGCCTGGCATGCTGCAATCCACGGGGTTGCAAAGAGTCAGACATGACTGAGCAACTGAACAACAACAGTATTTACTTTCACTTTTCAAAATGCTTCCACACATTAATTACTTTTTACCCTCATTAGTCTGTGTAATGTTATCCCCATTTTAACGATGTCAGATTACGGTAGCAGAGAAATGACCTGTCCAAGAATGCTTACTCCAGTCTTTTCCCTGAAGTCTTGACAACTGCCAGTAACACCACAGTTAAGTAGGGAACTATTCAGGACCACAATCTAACCAGGAGCATGCAAGTGAGATTCAAAGAGTTCTGATTATCCAAACTAGAGTGTCTCTGCATTTACTCCTCCCTGTACGTACCAACTTGTTCAACTTTCTACCAAAGTTCTGCCTCCCCAAGTAAGAGGTAACAGATGGAAATTGCTTTATGGGTCATTTGAACCAGTAAAGCAATGGGTAGATCAAATTGTTGGAGAACCACTTTTACTCTTTCATAGTCATTCAAATATTGTTCTTTCTAGAACAAAACTCAAGTAAGGCTTTTATTATTGTTATACAGGTGGTAAGTACGTTTCATAAAGAGAAAAAATTATCTTCTCAAAGAATCAAAATGCCCCTTGTAGTTTCTTTTCCTCATTACATGTTTGCTCCTAGTAATCCAGTGGTATGAAAAAAATTGGAAATTGTGATTCTTATTAAATGTTAAAGAGATAAGGCTTCCAGGTTATCTGTTCAAAAATGGTGCTGAAAGTGTTTTCCCTCTTTTTAACATAATACATTTGACCCTTGAACAACATGGGTTTGAAGAGTGTGGGTCCACTTACACATGAATTATTTTCAATAAAAATGGACTATAACACTAAGTGATCCGCAGTTGGTCGAGTCCATGAGTGTGGACAGAGAGGGCTGGCTGTAAAGTTATATCTGGATTTCTAACTGCTCAAAGGGTTGAAATCTCTTGGATGTTCAAGGGTCAACTGTACAGTATATTTTCAAATTATGGTGCTTAAAGAATGGAAGACAAACTTAAATGACACTTAGTTTAGGAACTGATTTGTTATCCACAAACCAATTCATTCTTGGGGTGGAAGGACACTTGACTGTCTCATAAAAATTCTTCCAGGATTTTTCTTTGAACATCAGTTCAAAGAGTGCTGCTCCAAGTCTCCTATTTTCCACAGAATAAATTCTGTTTCAGTCAAGTTTCAGAGGAAGGTAAACTAGTACAACACCGTTGCTGTAGACAAAATGCTTTTTGTTAGTCTGATTTATATTTCTTTTCACATATTTCTTCATCTATTTCTACTGTGATCAAACAATTTTAAATATCTCCTGAAATCTTTTTTGTTGTTCAAAAGAGTGTAACCTGCCTTAAAGTCTTCCCTACTTCTGATTTTCACACAGATGTGCTCACCAGGGTTGAAGTAGAAATTCGTGGTTTGCTGTAATCCACACTCTGCATCATGTTTCAACCCCAGCTCCCTTTCCCCTGCTCCAGCTTGTAACTTGGGAGTTTTAATTTCCAAAGTAAGGTTGAGTTTTCTGGTTCTTGGTCTTTATAGGTGAATTCTCACGCCAGCTAGATGAAAAGGATGCACTCGTTTCTCAGCTCTCAAGGGGCAAACAAGCATTCACACAACAGATTGAAGAACTGAAAAGGCAGCTGGAAGAGGAGATAAAGGTTAGCCCTACTTATTACTGTTGTTGTTTCTGTCATTATACTTGCTTTTAAGGTTGTTTTCTGCTTATTTCTACAGATTTTCTTCTGGTGGCCTACAGGAGCTTAGGGACTAAACATCACTTTAAAGATAATAAAATTAAGTCACCAATTGCTATGTTCTCAGGCCAAGAGTGCCCTGGCCCACGCCCTGCAGTCAGCCCGTCATGACTGTGACCTGCTGCGGGAACAGTACGAGGAGGAGCAGGAGGGCAAGGCTGAGCTGCAGAGGGCAATGTCCAAGGCCAACAGTGAGGTGGCCCAGTGGAGGACCAAGTACGAGACGGACGCCATCCAGCGCACGGAGGAGCTGGAGGAGGCCAAGTATGTTCTAGGCTTACTTAAAATGGAAATAGAGATAACAGTCAAAGTGCACCTGATATTAAGTACCATATGAACAAGTGTCCATTGCTCCCCAAACAAAAACTTAGGAATAGATCATACATGATATAAACGTAATCAAGTAAAACAAATACTCTAGGTTATCTGGGGAAAGAAATTAAGTTAGAGGGTAGAAGGAAGAAGGACATGGGCAACAGGAAGCTGAATGATTATTTTTTAAAAAGGAAACTTGTGATGTCATCATTCCTACACAGGTGTATATAGAGTAAGAGTCAATTATACTGTTCTGAGCTTCTCCTCCTTCTTAGCCACTAATGGAAAAATTGATCCAAAGTGATAGGTATGTAAGAGACAAGAACATCTGGCTTTAAACCACAGGTCCTCCTTTTGAGATGTAAAAGTACAGCTACTTGTAGAGGGAAAAAGAAATCTATTGTTAAAGACTAAAAAGTAGACATTAAATTCTGCAATAAGAAAGAAAACATTCTTATATAAAGATTTAAATGCAATTAAAAGTTCAAGACTGAACTTAACAGGGAGAATCTTCTTCTACAGAAAGTTTAAGGAAGGGACCTGCTTATTCAAGAGAAAACTTAAGCAGAGATCTAGTCATTTATCCTGTGAATAATGTACAGCCAGACAGGAATGATAATGTTTTAGTGGATGCCTTAGAAGAGTACCTGTGTGAGCCTTTATTTCACATTTCAGGAAGAAGCTGGCCCAGCGTCTGCAGGATGCTGAGGAACATGTAGAAGCTGTGAACGCCAAATGCGCCTCCCTTGAGAAGACCAAGCAGCGGCTCCAGAATGAGGTTGAGGACCTCATGATTGACGTGGAGAGAACAAACGCTGCCTGCGCAGCCCTGGACAAAAAGCAAAGGAACTTCGACAAGGTAACTTCTGCACCAGTTTCTGCCTCAGCAGTCACGTGTGACTGAGGACAGCTGGTCACCTTCCATGTGCCTATTCAAACCATCCACGGGCTGTGCTCAGCAGCTCCTGCCTTAAGTAGGTGGGGAGGAAGGGGGACTCCTGTGGTTTCTACTCTCCTCATTCATTATTATTTTTCAGTCCCCAACCATCTCAACTCTGTTTGAAAGGTGCCAGAAAAAATGGTTTCCTCCCATCCAACTTTCTCCACCAATTTCCTGACCATTTCTTGCCCCTCAGATCCTATCAGAATGGAAACAGAAGTATGAAGAAACTCATGCTGAACTTGAAGCCTCCCAGAAGGAGTCTCGCTCCCTTAGCACAGAGCTGTTCAAGATCAAGAATGCCTATGAGGAGTCCTTAGACCAACTGGAAACCTTGAAGCGGGAAAATAAGAACTTGCAACGTGAGTACACCGTACCTTTTCTTCAACAAAGAATTTGAAAGAATGTTTTCCTCACTGAATGAAATCTTAAATTTTTTTCACCAACAGAGGAGATCTCTGACCTCACGGAGCAGATCGCAGAAGGAGGGAAACGTATCCATGAACTGGAGAAAGTAAAGAAGCAAGTGGAACAAGAGAAGTCTGAAATTCAGGCTGCTTTAGAGGAGGCAGAGGTACACATTTTACTGTACACTCTAAAACCATTTTGAGAGCAACTGAGATCGAATACATGCAAGAACAGGTGAATCGAGAGAAAAGAAAAATAATTTTTACTCTGTAATAATAAATATGAGGATGGAAAATTGATCATGCATACAACAAACATCACTGGACATCAGAAACTATGTGCTAGATACTGAGAAAACAAAGATGAGGTCAGGGCCCTGAACTCAAGGGCATGAGCTAGCTGGGAAGATAGAATTACACAAAACCAACAACTCCACATTGCAGAAATTTCTGTAACAGTGGACTAAAGATGCATTATGGTAGCACAAAGGTAGAAGCTAATTCCTATCTCCAGAATACTAAACACTTCCACTCCCTGCTAACGTCATCCCCTTACTGTTGTTAAGGCATCTCTTGAACACGAAGAGGGAAAGATCCTGCGTATCCAGCTGGAGCTGAACCAGGTCAAGTCTGAAATTGACAGGAAAATTGCTGAAAAGGATGAGGAAATTGACCAGCTGAAGAGGAACCACATTAGAGTTGTGGAGTCCATGCAGACCATGCTGGATGCTGAGATCAGGAGCAGGAATGACGCCATCAGGCTCAAGAAGAAGATGGAAGGAGACCTCAATGAAATGGAGATCCAGCTGAATCACGCCAACCGCATGGCTGCTGAGGCCCTGAAGAACTACAGGAACACCCAAGCCATCCTCAAGGTAAATGGGTTCAGGAGATGGTCCCAGTGCAGGTGGGTGACTGCAGCCCTGAGAACGAGGTGTCTCAATGATCGTTCATTCCACAGGATACCCAGATCCACCTGGATGATGCTCTGCGGGGCCAGGAGGACCTGAAGGAGCAGCTGGCCATGGTGGAGCGCAGAGCCAACCTGCTGCAGGCTGAGATCGAGGAGCTGCGGGCCACCCTGGAGCAGACGGAGAGGAGTAGGAAGATCGCAGAGCAGGAGCTCCTGGATGCCAGTGAGCGCGTCCAGCTCCTGCACACCCAGGTGGGCATAACAAAACAGCAAAAGATACTGGAAATGAAAATCTTGCTCAAATCTTCATATTATTTAAAATTTATTCACAGTGTTATATGGGGGGTTAAAGCTTAAAATATGTAATATTTTTGAATTAACAAATATTTTTATTAATATGAACTATGACATTCAGAGTTGACTGTCTTGTAAAAATATATTGTCAACTCAACTCAGGTAATTTATGGAACAAGAAGGGATACTAATTAGTTATGTTAATTAATTAGCTTGTGGGTTCATTAGAACATTGGACACCCTGATTTTGCTCTCATGTATTAATATTTCTAAATTTGGTATTTTAACCAGAACACCAGCCTGATTAACACCAAGAAGAAGCTAGAGACAGACATCACTCAAATCCAGGGAGAGATGGAGGACATTATCCAGGAAGCTCGCAACGCTGAAGAGAAAGCCAAGAAGGCCATCACTGATGTGAGCAGAGGGCCACCCTGGGTGCTCAAGCTAGAATCTTGATGGGCTGTCTGCTCTCTCAACTGGTTTTATTTTACTGTTAATCAGGCAGCCATGATGGCTGAGGAGCTGAAGAAGGAGCAGGACACCAGCGCCCATCTGGAGCGGATGAAGAAGAACCTGGAGCAGACGGTGAAGGACCTGCAGCACCGTCTGGATGAGGCTGAGCAGCTGGCCCTGAAGGGCGGGAAGAAGCAGATCCAGAAGCTGGAGGCCAGGGTGGGTGTTCTGATCAGCCTATTCCCATCTCATTCTAATCTAATGCATGATTTTTTTTTAGAACCTCCCACTGTTAGATGTATGTGGGGCATACAAAGATTCAGAAGAGATATTCTTTGTAAGAACTTTTAAAGGGGGTGACTAGACTAAGGCATCGTATACTACATATAAAGCAGAGTAAAAGCAGCATTATGGTTCATCTGAAGAAGAAGGAATCCGCTGAGTGAATGGACCACAGTAAACATCTCTAAAATACTCATCTTCTTGCAGGTACGTGAACTGGAAGCAGAAGTTGAGAGTGAACAGAAACGCAATGTTGAAACTGTCAAGGGTCTACGCAAACACGAGAGAAGAGTGAAGGAGCTCACTTACCAGGTAAGGAAAATATCCTGTCTCTGCTTTCCCCTCGGCTACAAGGGATCAAAAACCAAATAAACAACAAAATGGGATGGTATCTGTGCTTTCAAGAAACTCACTCTTGGAAATATTTCAGACTGAGGAGGACCGTAAGAACATTCTCAGGCTCCAGGATTTGGTGGATAAACTACAAGCAAAGGTGAAATCTTACAAGAGACAAGCTGAGGAAGCGGTGAGTTCAGACCCCCTCGGGGTGATGGGGCTGCCTCCTGTTCTCAGATATATCCAAGCCAATTTAGTTCAAGGGGTGAAAGAAATAAGGGTGAAATAAGGAAGGATCAATGAAAGATGATTCAATGAAGATGTGAAGAATGAACAGAAACCAACCACTTGATGAGATAGCAGAGAGTGTTCTAGGAAGGAGGAACAGCAATGCAAATTTGTTGAGTGGGAAAGAGCCTGGTCTGAGAGGTGGAAAGAATAGGGGAACAGCAATAGAGACAGCCCGCCCTGGGCAGGGGGTGGGTCATGGGGTCTTCTAGGCAATGATAAGAAGTCTGGTTTTTATCCGAGGTACAGTGGATCACTGGGGAAGCCACAGCAGGGTTTAAGCTGGGTTCGTCATGCCCTGATTTATATTTTTAAAAAAGGAATTCTGACTCCTATTGGAGAATGGATAGTGAGACTACACTATTAGGTACAAGAAGGCATTTTAGGAGGATTTTCAAGTGGTCCAGTGGTTTGTGGAGAAAACAGAAGTAGAGAGATTCAAGATACATTTTGGAGGTCAAAACTAGAAGATACACTAATAGGTTTTGCTTGGAAAGACAGAGAAAGGAAAACAAGGATAATTAATCAGAGTTGTGATTTGAGTAACTAGGTACATGACATGAATTTACTAAAATGAGGAACTAAGGAAGGAACACGTGTAGGCCAAGAAGGAAACAGGAATTCGGTTGTGGAAACATTGTTTGAGATACCATTATATATACACAAGTGAAGGTGTCAAGTAAGCCTTTAAATATCAAGTCTCAGAAGGTCTTGGTTATAGTCCAACCACTAGATCCTCAGCACTCCACCTCATCTCATTTCTTCAGCCTGTGAATTATCTGAAATAATAATAAAAATATGAACTTCCCAGGTATAGAAGTATAAATAGATACATACCTAAATATCACAAATTAGTTCCTCTGACCATCTCTGGTTTTGTTTTTCCCCTGATCTAAGGTCTGAGAGACAGAGAGAGAACATTTCTCTGGCTCCTACTCTTTCATTTATAAGCGGACCATCTGGGGGTTTTCTCAAGTTCCATTTTTTAGTAACTCAAAGTTTTCTAAACGTTCTAAATTGGAAAGCCTTACTTTGGATAGTTCTTAATGAGCCTTTAAAAAAAGAATGACTACTAGAGACTAAACTAGAACTGGCCTTCTCAAATTTACTGCTATGTGTTCAAATATTCATATAATCAGGGAACACATAGACTGTTTTGGCAAACAACTTCCTGTTTAATTTTTTAAACTGCATTAAGTGGCAATAATTTATACTCAAGTGACAATCATAATTTACAGGGCTTTCCTGGTGGCTCAGTGGTAAAGAATCCACCTGCAATGCAGGAGTCACAGGAGACGAAGGTTTGATCCCTGGGTCAGGAAGATCTCTTGGAGAAGGGCATGGCAACCCACTCTAGTATTCTTGTCTGGAGAATCCCTGGACAGAGTAGCCTGGCAGGCTACAGTCCATAGGGTCGCAGAGTTGGACATGACTGAAGTGACTTAACATGATGATAATTTATAGTCAAGGGTACTAGCTTGGTATAGTACAAATTGTATACATGTATTTTTAAGAGGTCTGGGTCCATTCTCAGAATTCTGGGAGGTAAGGGGAAAGAATAAGAGGCTTAAAAGCTGGCATATTTAGCAGCAGTTCTAAGATGTCTAGATGTTATAAAAAGAGAACTTTTAGTTAGAACACTTTGGAGACAAATGTCACCTGTCCTTCCTTGCTACCCATGACTTCAGAAGCATGAGAGAAGTTAATTTTTTTTTTTAACGCAAGAGCATTTCTCTAAGCTAAAAAAAGGTGTGCTAGAGTGAACCATTTTTAAGTAATAAGAGATTCAAGACCCACTGATCTAAGAAACTAGAAATTTTGAACTTTCCCCCCTCTTAAATGCATTTCCATTTATTCTCAGGAGGAACAATCCAATGTCAACCTCTCCAAATTCCGCAAGCTCCAGCATGAGCTGGAAGAGGCTGAGGAACGGGCTGACATTGCCGAGTCCCAGGTCAACAAGCTGCGGGTGAAGAGCCGGGAGGTTCACACAAAAATCATCAGTGAAGAGTAACTCATCCAAATGCTGAAAAGTGACCAAAGAAATGCACAAAATGTGAAAATCTTTGTCACTCTATTTTGTACTTACGATTTTTGCAGATAAAAAATTTATCTGCAAAGAACTTGTGAGTCTCTTTTTTACACTGTGTCAGTTTATCTTTTGGTGTCACAAGGAACAAACATATTACTTATAACTTACGGAGAAGTATTTAGTCACCAAAAATAAAACATGGAATGAGCAGCCAAGCCAGTCCCTGTTAGGAAGAGCCCTAAACACCACATGGCCCTGTGGGAAGAGCAGGTGAAGCCTAGAGGCAGATCTTAGACATTCAAAACAAGAGTGCGCAGAGCCGAGTGTAAACCGCAGCCGGCAAAGCATCAGCTAGTTATCAGGAAAAAAGGATTTCTCTTAGTGAATTTACTGACCTTCTTCATAAAACGGTAGGAAATCCTTGATCCTGAGACTGAGAACAAATAAAGCAATTACCTGCATAAAAGAAAAAAGTTGAAAAAAATTGGAATAGACGTGCAAAAGTATTTAAAATGCAAACTTTATATCCACTAAGTTGGGACTAGGACCCCTTGAGAGGGAAATCTGTTTTATAGATTTTCTGGAACTGTAGTTTTTTCACTGCCTACAGATGTTCTGTTGTTTGTTTTATTGAGTCTTCTCACTTGTTAAGAATGAATATATTTCAGTAGTTCCGTCTCTTTGGAAATTTCTGTACTTTTTATAAGGCTTTCTCCTAGTACTTCTACTAGCAACAGAAGGTCGATTTATATTTCCCAAAAGTCGGTTCCCTACTGTCATTATTTGATCTTTTGGTTCCCACACTGTGCCTCTCTACAGCGGACGGCAATTGCTGTCATTACTGTAATTGGTATTACTACTACAGATTTACATGTGCTGAGGCCGGCATGGGCCTTCCCCTTATTTTTCACAGGCAGGGAGCAGATTAAACAGCATTATCTTATCTATTAGGAATATATACAACAAAGGTCTTCCAAGAACATCACACACCTATTTAAAAGGAACAATACAAAATTAAATGTTTCTAACTGCATTATCCAGTAGGTGAGGTCATTCACCTGCACCGTCTGGATCTCAGCTCCTTGGGATGATTCCCTCTGGGGTATTACGCACCTCCATCTGCTTTCCACCAATCATTAGAGACAACTGTTCAATGCTACACCTCGAGTTGCACTTTAAAATACTTTATAAAGCAGTTTTTAACAGTCCTTAATATATTATTCAATTCTCTGCCAGTGGTTACTACCTAATATTCCAATCTTACATTGCCATTTCATTTGGCTACTGACTTAGTGAGAAAAGTGAATAGGAAAATGGACAAATGTTAAGCAGAGAAACAGGAAAGAGAGGCAGGCTCTGACAATGGCAGCCAGTCTTAGTGAGACCTCACGGAATATTGACTCTCCTGGAACACATGAGATTCCTCGTGCCTCTTGGAACATGCTCCACCTCTTGGCTTGAACTAAAATCTGCCACCCACCAAGAACACCGCTTCTCTGGAAGCTCTTATAAGAGCTGACCATTATTCCCTAATGCCGTAAGAATGCCTTAGTCCTAAGCTAGAGCTGATAACCCCCTTGACCCCCACTGCTGTTTATCCTCTTACAGAAAGCTCTTCCTTGAGAATCATGTTATCCTGCTATTCAACATAGCTATTGATGACACCTAATGACTTCTCATTGGAGAAGGCAATGGCACCCCACTCCAGTACTCTTGCCTGGAAACTCCCATGGATGGAGGAGCCTGGTAGGCTGCAGTCCATGGGGTCGCTAAGAGTCGGACACGACTGAGCGACTTCACTTTCACTTTTCACTTTCATGCATTGGAGAAGGAAATGCCAACCCACTCCAGTATTTTTGCCTGGAGAATCCCAGGGACAGGGGAGCCTGGTGGGCTGCTGTCTATGGGGTCGCACAGAGTTGGACATGACTGAAGTGACTTAGCAGCAATGACTTCTCATTCATTGAAGATTTTGGCACCTCTCCTCTCTCCATGCAATTCGCACTACATTCCTGGTAGACTTCAGTGCCCACATGGATGGTTCATCCAATACACTGACTCCTGCCTCCATTCCATCTCTTCCAATGCCTAACCTTCTAAGTCACCAAATCAAGCAACTCTCTCCTGATTTTCTAGCTTGCTTGTTGGACTATTCTCAACATAACAATTCTTCAACTCCATTGACATCTCCAATATTTTGACCTTTTGTTTCTTCCATATCCATCAGCCCCTATTTCATCTTTATTTCTCCCCCAACTAAGCAAAAATGCATAATTTGGCTTTTTGTCTATTCTACTGACAGAGTCCTAAACATCCTTGCCATCTCCTATCCCCTGTCACACTTGAGAGCAAAAACACTAATGAATCCAACAACTCATTACTCCACACTTCGGAGAAACTCCCAATCACTAACCCCAGTAAGCCTTCAGTGCGGGAGGTACGTAGTCAACTTGCTCACTCTTATTTCTCTCTACTTCAAATCTTCCCATTCTCCTCAAATTTCCATTTCCCTCTTTGCCTGACAATATGATCTCACATCCTGATTAAAAGAAAAAAAGAAACTGAATGTCATCAGATGAAAAAGGCCACCCATTTTTACTGTAAAACCAGCTTCTGATGTGGAGGGCTCTCCACCAATTCAGGGCCCTCTCCTCTGCCTGGCTCTGAGTCTCATCCCTTCCCCTCACTTAGAATATTCCTACAATGGACTATCCTTTTCCTTCAGTTTTATTTCCAGTCTCTCCCACTCTACTATATCCTTTCATAAACTCTCCCTTGACCCTATTTTTTTTCTCCAGCTATTGAGTCATTTCTCTGCTTTTCTTTACACAGATTCTCAAAAGTGTTATATAGACAAACCGACTCTACTTCCTCACCTTCCACCTACTCCTTGCTTTAGACTTTTTAAGAACTGCATGATCAATCTATCTACAACTGGGCAAAGCTGTGACTTTTAGGTAGAGAATCCCCAATAGCTCTACCTGTATAACTCAGCCTATATGTTTTGGTCTCATCCATAGTTTCTTCTTTCATCTTTCAGTTCCAAAACTAGTGCATGTGTTTGATAACATGTATGTCTATCATTTAGATATTAAGGTCCAGAAGAAGTAAAAATAAATAAGTTGTGAAAATCTTAAATTTGAGAAAAAAATCAAAAGATGTCTCTTCTTTCTGGCTTCAAGACTAACATTTCGGGTAAGTCACTAGACTTCAGTGAATCATTTCCATGGAGACTGGGGGAGGGGAGGCAGGGAACAGACTGACCAACTCTTCCACAGTAGTGTATCAAAGAAATAAAACATGTAAAAGATTCAATCTGCAAATGTATGAAAAAGAAATTCTAAGTTAATAGGACATTTGAAAACAGTAATCACACTGATCGGTCATTTAAGATAGAGATGATAGACAAAAATATCACATCAGATCTCAGTCGCACAGAGTAGATAGGTTTCCTGTCATGTTCAGCAGCAGCTGCCTATGGCAAAACCACCAAAACCCAATTTACCTGTACTATGGGCATATGTGACAGCCCACTCATGTTCTCAATTCAGAGAGAGAGAGAGTCTTATGGATACCATAGCTTTCCTCCCACCTTCAATAAAAATGTGTATTACCCACCTCATCTGAGCAACACATAGTCATGAGGATTTGTCTGTTAACTAGGAACGTGTATTTATGTCTCCTTCCATTATTCAGTGGAAACATACATGGAAGTCACATGGCATCTTGTTGTTTCCTCAATGAAAACATGTGAACTGAAGACAGCCATGTCTTCCAGAAAAGGAACAGAAGTGTTTACATCCACTCTAAATTCCATATGACTCCCCCACTGGTCTGTCACTACTGCCTAATCTGAGAATCTGCCTAAACTTTCTCCATGTTTAGGCGCTCAGACTTGAAAAGAATCCATCACTAGTGTTTCCAAGATCTGGACCTGGGCTAGAAATTTTCTGCTTCAATATCCATTACTCACTGCCTCCAATCATACTGTCAGATCTAAAATTCATCCCAGCTCCTTAATGGCTCTAAGGGCTAACAAATCCATTAGTTCTAAACTCCTCATGTCAAGATCATTCTGTTGGACCAGTTTTATAGAATAGTGGGAATCTGGCTTTGAATGCTGTGATGAATGACGCAACAGCAAAGCTGGAGAAATAGCCTTAGAAGCACTGAATCCCCATCCCTATCAAATGCCTATAAAGAACCCTAGATCATCCTCTGTCGAATTATTTATAGGTGTCAAGAAATATTTCTAATTATATCCATTCACAGCCACAGTCAGTGAATATTGTGCAAAGAGATTGCCAAAAAAGGTTTTGCCAAGTAGGTTCCCAGATGGGACAGCTGAGATGGCTGCTGTGTTTGCAAAACGGTCTCTATAAAAGTGGAGTTGGGATGCCTCTGTCCTGTCCTTCCTCAAAAGCCTTTAAGGTATGTATACATGGAAGAACTCTTGGCTAGTCTTACACTCCTGATGAAAATGATCATTCACTTAAGGGAGATGGCTACTATTTCCCAAATTTTAATTTCTCTCTCTGACAGTCCTAAGATGACATCGTACACAATATAGTTACTAATATTTTGTGATTAAATGGAAAAAAATGAAAGAATCTGCATTCTCTTGTTTGTCTTTCAACAGTAGTTTCTGCTTTGAGCCTGCTACCTTCTGCATCTGATAACACAAGAGGTAAGAGTAATTTATTATTACACTCTAAAGAATAAAGAGATTTCTATATTGCTATGTCTTAAAGAGCTACCAGTTTATTTCCTAGTTTAGTACTGGGAATAGGATACAAGAAGCAGTTGTTTAAAACTGGCTTCTCATAAAATTCTGGCTTTTCAGGCCACTTACCCACACAAAATCTAGTGACTCTTCTCTGTGACATGTGAGAACTTCAGAAAGAATGCAAGGATCACATCTAATATTTAATATGAACTATTACTGCAACTTAACCTCTGAGGATATTATCAGGAGGGATAAAATCAACAACGTGCAGCTACAGAAGTCAAAATTTCCAGGTGCCAATCCAGGCTTTGCACCAACTCTAGTTGCCTGGGTTAAGACAGTTGGCTTTGTGTATCTTAAAAAACAGCATGTTGCGGTGGAATTAGCATTGAACCTGGACTTAAGACAACAGGGCTCACATCCTAACACCACCACTCACACCTTTGGAACACTGCAAGACTCTTCAATTTTCTGGGCCTCGGTTTCCTCATCAGTAAAATAAGGAAGCTGAATCCTACATAACTATTCAGGTGCCTCCAGCTCTTGTAAACTATGATCTAAGTCAATGGTTCCAAGGACTTCTCCACGGAACTGAAACATTTAACGGATCTCCCTCACTCCATGGATTGGAATGTGTACTTTTACTACTACACTAGAAGTATAAAATATACATAATGATAAAAACATACTATATATTTAATAACTATTTTGAATGAGTTTATATTAAATATAGCAGCTATATTAGATATATTCATTAAAAGAGAAAACATAGTTTGGGAATGTTGCTTGTTTGAACTTGAGACCATTATCACTGTGCAGGTGGATTCAAGGACCTTGGGGATCCTTGGGGGTTTGTGACCCTCACGTTTGGAAATGATTTATCTCAGACTGAAATGAGAAGCATCCTTTCTGAGTTCTGTGGATATACTGCATCGTAGTAATCTCTGCAAAGTAGGATGTTGTTAATTCAAAACTGCCTGGTGTGAAAACAAACACAGAAACAAAAATGCTTTTCTCCTTGCAAGAGAAAGCCCTAACATTAAATGTTCCGATATCTGAAAATATGTCTAAATTTCAGAATTGCCAAGAGACTATTAGAGGTACAAATTAGATAGATTTCAGGGATACAGTGGCAAACACCCAAACTTTCTAAGTCAACAGAAGTTTAATCCTGATGATTAAGGACCAAGAGTTCTTCTGGAAAGCCTACAAAATGTTGAGGCTGTTGCTATCATTGCTGTTGGCAACCAACACATGGCTTTCCACCTTCTTTAACTCTGGTCAGTCATCTGGGCTAAAGGACTTATTTTCTCATAATTAATTTGTGAGTGAGAAAAAAAAAGTTCACTTTGGCTTGAAACTTTATACTGGCTATCCATTTCAGAAGAAAGATTTAGAGGACTGAAGGAAAGTTATGACCAACCTAGATAGCATATTCAAAAGCAGAGACATTACTTTGCCAACAAAGGTCCATCTAGTCAAGGCTATGGTTTTTCCAGTGGTCATGTATGGATGTGAAAGTTGGACTGTGAAGAAAGCTGAGCACAGAAAAATTGATGCTTTTGAACTGTGGTGTTGGAGAAGACTCTTGACAGTTCCTTGGACTGGAAGGAGATCCAACCAGTCCATTCTAAAGGAGATCAGTCCTGGGTGTTCTTTGGAAGGACTAATGCTGAAGCTGAAACTCCAGTACTTTGGCCACCTCATGTGAAGAGTTGACTCATTGGAAAAGACTCTGATGCTGGGAGGGATTGGAGGCAGGAGGAGAAGGGGACAACAGAGGATGAGATGGCTGGATGGTGTCACTGACTCGATGGACATGAGTTTGGGAGAACTCCAGGGGTTGGTGATGGACAGGGAGGCTTGGCGTGCTGCAGTTCATGGGGTTGCAAAGAGTTGGACATGACTGAGTGACTGAACTGAACGGATGTTTTTTTAAAGAAAGAGAAATGGGAAGATAAAGATATAGATATATACCTAAAATAATAAGCATCAGATAAAATCAACTGGTATGCTGAAATCTAGCTTAAAAAATCATAGACCAAAGATATACAATCACTATGAAATTTTACTAAGAATTCAGATGTTTTAATTCAAGAGACTTTTAAAGTTATCTTCTGTTTAGATAAACCATGACTTCCACAAATTTTAAGAACAGATTATAGAAAAAGACTTTTATATGACTTAGGACAAAATCATTTGTTGCATTTTCAGCTTTCATTGTACTTATCCTTTTACTTACCTAATACCTTTGAGTTAATCAGGAGTATATTTGTGTTTATCAGGTATTTTCAACCTGGAATTTTGTTCAAAAAACAGATTTCCCTTTTCATACATCCAACTTTAATAATTTTCACATTCAATTAATAAATCTAGTTTTAGTAATTTGAGGCAGGAGGAAAATTTGCCTGAGTAGTTGAGTTTTTAAAATAGGTTCATTTAGAAGGTAAAGCCATTAGAAATAGTTATTTTCCATTTCTTTTATAATCACAACATCAAAAAAAAAAAAAAAGGCAGGGAGTTTGGAAAAGGAAACAAAAAAAAAAGGCAAGGAGAAGAAGAAAAAATTCTGAACACATTGCAGATGTTGCTGGTTGAAATGTCAATTACTCCACATTTGTCAAGGATGGCTAATAATACAGAGGATAGAACAGAGGCTTAAATACCACAAATACTAAGCTATCAAGATAAGACTTTCAAATCAGTGATCTGCTCTACCAGCACACTGGCACAGTACACAGGAGCAAGTCCTCAAGTCAGAGTGAGGAATAAGCACAGCCACTGACCAAAAAGCAAGGGGAAGAGGTCCACCTGCACCCTGGTTCACCATCCAGCTCTGTCTCTCCATCTAGGTATCTGCTGCCACCAGTAACCTGCAGCCATGAGTTCAGACCAGGAAATGGCTATTTTTGGGGAGGCTGCTCCTTACCTCCGAAAGTCTGAAAAGGAGCGCATCGAGGCCCAGAATAAGCCTTTTGATGCCAAGACCTCAGTCTTCGTAGTGGACCCTAAGGAGTCCTTTGTGAAAGCGACCGTGCAGAGCAGGGAAGGGGGGAAGGTGACAGCCAAGACCGAAGCTGGGGCGGTGAGTAGAGCGTCTGGAGGGGATGCGATGGGGCCCCACTGCCCGTTAGGAGAGCCGACACTTCTTTACTGACCTGGCTCCTCCTGTTTGACTTGATAGACAGTAACTGTGAAAGAAGACCAAGTCTTCCCCATGAACCCTCCCAAGTATGACAAGATCGAGGACATGGCCATGATGACCCACCTGCACGAGCCTGCTGTGCTGTACAACCTCAAAGAGCGCTACGCAGCCTGGATGATCTATGTGAGTTTGTTCTCATGGACTCTGTTCACACAGGTGGTTAATATTTTGAAAAACAGTACTAATGTCCTGATGAAATAATTACATTCCTTTTTTCCTTTATGGTGCAGACTTACTCAGGCCTCTTCTGTGTCACCGTCAACCCCTACAAGTGGCTGCCGGTGTACAATGCAGAGGTGGTGACGGCCTACCGAGGCAAAAAGCGCCAGGAGGCCCCGCCCCACATCTTCTCCATCTCTGACAATGCCTATCAGTTCATGCTGACTGGTGAGTGGGATGTTTGCCATGTGCGTCTTTTTAGGAGATGAGACTCTAGCAGAGAGAGACTAACCATAGGAGAAAGAGACTCTACTCATCTCAACACACTCTTTGAGGTGGTCCCCTAATGCCATTGCCCTCATCTCAACACACTCTTTGAGGTGGTCTCCTAATGCCATTGCCCTTTGCCCAGAACCAACCAAAACATACTCCAGATTATAAGGTGTATCTGGAATTAGAGCGGTCATACTATGAATCTTCTTCCTGGAATGCTGTCTCAGCTAGACCATTCTAAGGCACAACAGCACCTTGGGGAAAGGACTGAGAGATTTCCTCTTCAGAGAGAGTAGAATATCAAAATGAGCCTTTAGTTTTCCCTGAAAATGTGACTAAGACCATGATTACTTCCAAAGCTACCACCTTTACTATACTGACTCCTTCTCCCACACTAAAAATATCTCGAATGCCTTTTTTTTCATTACTTGTTGTACTTACAATAAACATGCTACTAACTTGTCACGGTGTGCATTTAGTGTGGAGTATAAAAAGAGAAAGTCTGCTGCTTCCTTGCAGTGTTCTGTTTCAGTGGTGGTCTGTAAGCTGATGTGATGGGGGAGCCTCAGGGAGCAGGAGAGGGGGGAGCTGGGAAAGGTGCTGGGCCTGGGGACCACCAAGCCCTCAGGATTGCTGAGAAATACTAGCTTCATACCATTTTATTAATTTACCATTTACAAATATATTTTTAAATGGTATTGACTGCCTATAATTTCTCTTTTATAGACCGAGAGAATCAATCAATCCTGATCACGTAAGTAGACTTTTGCTTTGTTTTCATGACTGAAATAGCTGCTGGTTTTAGGAACTCTACTGATATGGTTATTTTTTTTTAATCTTGATTTATTTTACACAGCTGTAAACATTATATATTATATACTGCATGCCTGCTCAGTCCGTGGGATTTCCCAGGCAAGAATACTGGAATCTGTTGCCATTTCCTACTTCAGGGCAAATATTTATTTTAATTAAAAAATTTTAATGTACAAATACATCTTTGTGTATTTAAATTAAACTATTTTTTGTAGCTTCTTCCTTTTGTTTCACAGTTATTAAGTTCTTTCTCATCCCAATGGCTAATAGTTAACTTTGTCATTCATATTTATTTTTCATAATTTTATTTTTTCACTTTACAATATTGTATTGGTTTTGCCTTATATCAACATGAATCCACCATGGGTGTACACATGTTCCCCATCCTGAACCCCCTCCCACCTTCCTCCCCATACCATCCCTCTGGGTCATCCCAGTGCATCAGCCCCGAGCATCCTGTATCATGCATTGAATCTGGTCTGGCGATTCATTTCACATATGATATTATACATGTTTCAATTCTCCCAAATCATCCCACCCTCGCCCTCTCCCACAGAGTCCAAAAGACTGTTCTATACATCTGTGTCTGTTTTGCTGTCTCGCATACAGGGTTATCATTACCATCTTTCTAAATTCCATATATATGCGTTAGTATACTATATTGGTGTTTTTCTTTCTGGCTTACTTCACTGTGTATAATAGGCTCCAGTTTCATCCACCTCATTAGAACTGATTCAAATGTATTCTTTTTAATGGCTGAGCAATACTCCATTGTGTATATGTACCACAGCTTTCTTATCCATTTGTCTGCTGATGGACATCTAGGTTGCCTCCATGTAATGGCTATTATAAACAGTGCTGTGATGAACATTGGGGTACATGTGTCTCTTTCAATTCTGGTTTCCTCAGTGTGTATTGCCCAGCAGTGGGATTGCTGGGTCATATGGCAGTTCGGTTTCCAGTTTCTTAAGGAATCTCCACACTGTTCCCTATGGTGGCTGTACTAGTTTGCATTCCCACCAACAGTGTAAGAGGGTTCCCTTTTCTCCACACCCTCTCCAGCATTTATTGCTTGTAGAGTTTTGGATAGCAGCCATTCTGACTGGCATAAAATGGTACCTCATTGTGGTTTTGATTTGCATTTCTCTGATAATGAGCGATGTTGAGTATCTTTTCATGTGTTTGTTAGCCATCTGTATGTCTTCTTTGGAAAAATGTCTGTTTAGTTCTTTGGCCCATTTTTTGATTGGGTTGTTTATTTTTCTGGAATTGAACTGCAGGAGTTGCTTGTATATTTTTGAGATGAATTGTTTGTCAGTTGCTTCATTTGCTATTATTTTCCCCCATTCTGAAGGCTGTCTTTTAACCTTGCTTATAGTTTCCTTTGTTTTGCAGAAGTTTTTAAGTTTAATTAGGTCCCATTTATTTATTTTCGCTTTTATTTCCAGTATTCTGGGAGGTGGGTCATAGAGGATCCTGCTGTGATTTATGTCGGAGAATGTTTTGCCTATGTTCTCCTCTAGGAGTTTTATAGTTTCTGGTCTTATGTTTAGATCTTTAATCCATTTTTAGTTTGTTTTTGTGTATGGTGTTAGAAAGTGTTGTAGTTTCATTCTTTTACAAGTGGTTGACCAGTTTTCCCAGCACCACTTGTTAAAGAGATTGTCTTTTCTCCATTGTATAGTCTTGCCTCCTTTGTCACAGATAAGTTGTCCATAGGTATGTGGATTTATCTCTGGGCTTTATATTTTGTTCCATTGATCTATATTTCTGTCTTTGTGCCAGTACCGTACTGTCTTGATCCTCTACATAGAAAACCCTAAAGACTCTGCCAGAAAATTACTAGAGCTAATCAATGAATATAGTAAAGTTGTAGGATATAAAATCAACACACAGAAATCCCTTGCATTCCTATACACTAATAATGAGAAAATAGAAAGAGAAATTAAGGAAACAGTTCCATTCACC
Source organism: Budorcas taxicolor (assembly GCF_023091745.1). Taxonomy (NCBI): domain Eukaryota; kingdom Metazoa; phylum Chordata; class Mammalia; order Artiodactyla; family Bovidae; genus Budorcas; species Budorcas taxicolor. The sequence continues at coordinate 29,275,003 of NC_068928.1, read as the reverse complement.
ACTGCCAACGAAAAGAATAAAATACTTTGAAATATATCTACCTAAAGAAACTAAAGACCTATATATAGAAAACTATAAAACACTGGTGAAAAAAAATCAAAGAGGACACTAATAGATGGAGAAATATACTGTGTTCATGGATCAGAAGAATCAATATAGTGAAAATGAGTATACTACCCAAAGCAATCTATAGATTCAGTGCAATCCCTATCAAGCTACCAATGGTCATTTTTCACAGAGCTAGAAGAAATAATTTCACAATTTGTATGGAAATACAAAAAACCTCAAATAGGCAAAGCAATCTTGAGAAAGAATAATGGAACTGGAGGAATAAACCTGCCTAACTTCCGGCTCTACTACAAAACCACAGTCATCAAGAGGGTATGATACTGATTTGGTTTTTATCTGACAGCGGAGAATCTGGGGCAGGAAAGACTGTGAACACGAAACGTGTCATCCAGTACTTTGCAACAATTGCAGTCACTGGGGAGAAGAAGAAGGAGGAACCAACTTCAGGCAAAATGCAGGTGGGTCAGGTTGCCAGGTCAGCGTGTGAGCTGTCAGGTGAGGAACTCCCAAGCCCCAGATGTGAGCACTGCTCTTGCCTTGGCAGGGGACTCTGGAGGATCAGATCATCAGTGCCAACCCCCTGCTGGAGGCTTTTGGCAACGCCAAGACTGTGAGAAATGACAATTCCTCTCGCTTTGTGAGTCTCTGGGTCACAGAAGGGTTTTCTTGGGTCTTAAATGCTCACAAAGGCATCTCTCAGTCATTATTTCAATCTCTTCTTACTCATGTGCTGTTTTGTATGTAAAATCATCTTTTTCACTTGCAAGGGTAAATTCATCAGGATCCACTTCGGGACCACAGGGAAACTGGCTTCTGCTGATATTGAAACATGTGAGTAACAGGACCTTCTGAACAGAATCCAGAGTGACAGTGATAGACTGGAGGAACATCTTACAGCTCCTGCTGGGCCTAAGAGCCTGTGCAACACCAAACATGCCCTTGGGAAATGCCAGTCTAACCAGAGCCGAAGGTGTGCCTCACCCACTTCAGTCAGGAGCTAACTCTGATATAGAAACTGCCAGGAATTGTTGGGCTTGTCAGAAGGATTTCAGCCTCACAAGACATTTCAAATTTTTCTATGAAAAAACTAAGACTAGGGGTACATTAGTTGAGTTTAGTGTATGAGATTTCTTCCTTAGTGTGAGCTTGATAAATCTTGCTCTTAGTAACTACTCTATTATTAAGTGAGCAGAGATGCTGAGGAGAAACAGGTTATCAAGAATCAATTGTCAAGGATCCTATGTATGAGAAATGAATATGTCTTGAGACAGACAACTTTAGCTTCCTTCAAGAGGGGTAAGAGTAACCACAGTGGTAGAGACAAAAATACATGGTACCTCATAGGACCATTCAGCTGAAATCACAAGGGGCCAATGAAATTTTTAGTTCATGACCCCATGATCCAAAGTCACTCCAAGAACTTTATCAGTTTTCCCTATAATCCCATGTCCGCTTGCCATTGCAGATCTTCTGGAGAAGTCTAGAGTCACTTTCCAGCTGAAGGCAGAAAGAAGCTACCATATTTTTTATCAGATCATGTCTAACAAGAAGCCAGAGCTAATTGGTATGAAAAAGCTTAAGTATATTAATTTAAAAGCTAACATCTTTATTAGTCCCTTCTAACGTAAAACATACACCCTGCATTCTACGTACCCAGAAATGCTCCTAATCACCACCAACCCATATGACTATGCCTTCGTGAGTCAAGGGGAGATCACAGTCCCTAGCATCGATGACCAAGAAGAGTTGATGGCCACAGATGTAAGTTTCACATGCAGTTTTTAAAACGAATTGTTATATACGGGAATGACAGTGACAACCCTGCTGTAGGTGTGGTTCAGGACACAGTACAAAGTCTCCTAAATAAGTGAGTGTCTTATGTCCCAATTCTGTCCTCTCATCTCTCCTGGCAGAGTGCCATTGAAATCCTGGGCTTCACTTCTGATGAAAGAGTGTCCATCTACAAGCTCACAGGGGCAGTAATGCATTACGGGAACCTGAAATTCAAGCAAAAGCAGCGTGAGGAGCAAGCAGAACCAGATGGCACTGAAGGTACCAAGTGAATCCCCAACTGGGTTAAATGAGAGAAAATAGGCAAGTAAACCGACTCCAAGCTCATGTCTCCTTTACACCTGAGCATCTGATGGACAAACAAATCAAACCCCACATAGCAGTGATTCCCTCCTTACTCTGCCCCTAGGTGTTGTGGGGCCACAGTTGGCCATGCTGGATATCTGAATTGTGTCTCTGCAGTTGCTGACAAGGCTGCCTACCTCCAGAGTCTGAACTCTGCTGATCTGCTGAAAGCCCTCTGCTACCCCAGAGTCAAGGTCGGCAATGAGTTTGTCACCAAAGGCCAGACTGTGCAGCAGGTAAGTGCACAACCTCTGTGAATCATACATTTTCCAGGCCTTCAGGTCATGTCTTTAATAAGAGCAATAATTATTACTCTGTCCATGAAGGTATACAATGCAGTGGGTGCCCTGGCCAAAGCTGTCTATGAGAAGATGTTCCTATGGATGGTCACCCGCATCAACCAGCAGCTGGACACCAAGCAGCCCAGGCAGTACTTCATTGGGGTCTTGGACATTGCTGGCTTTGAGATCTTTGATGTGAGTTAGCAGAAACTTTGCACGAGAAAAGCTTACCAATCTTGCTGCGGCAGTCATTACTACAAAGAGTCTATAAAAAAGTTAACACCGTAACACCTTAAATTGACACATCAAAGACAATCAAAAAGTCCATGAAAGGGTATCAACTTTGGGTTCAAACTCCACCTCTGTCATTTCCTACCTGTGAACTTGGATAATGGAAATGGTATTGACCCCAGACAGGGTAAGTTCAACTAAGACCTGTAGAGAAACTCATAGCACCCCAGATAACGGATCTACTTCTGTGAAGCTTTTGCCATTACAAGATTTCTGGATTTAAAGACCTAAGTGCCATCCCCCAGCACATAGTTAGCACTTTCATAGTTAGCAGAGATGGCTGTGTGGAAGACAGGGACAAATTCAAAGCACAATTCTGAGATTCCTACCTGCCCTCCATGGCCAGTAGAGGGGATGGAAATGGCATGGTAAAGAAACTCAAATTCATCTGCCTGAGATAGAATATCTCCTATAGAGTTTACCCAAGTCTTCTCCCCAACAGCAGTGTTTCAGGTATGTCTGATCCAGAGGTCTCATTTCCACACCTTTCTCTATGAGTGCACTCATGGACACTGGGTGAGAGTGTCTGGGTTTAGGAACAAAAGCATTTCCAGAAATCCTCAACCCAACATGGGAAGAGAGGAATAATATTGTTCCAAGCAACAATATGAAGAGTAATTCACATATTTTCAAATGAGAGCTAAGGACAGTGTAAACCGGCAACCTTTTTGAGAGTTATCAATAACAGTTTTTTACTGAGATATAATTCATATCTCATGCAGTTCACCCAGTTAAGTACTGAATTCAATGATATATTTACAGATGTGTGCAATAGATTTTAGGACATCTTCATCCACCCAGTGGGCAACCACTCCCCACTAAGCAGTCAGTTCCCATTTCCCTCTTACCCCATCCCCTGGAAATCTGCTTTCTGCCTGTATGGATGTGCTTATTCTGGACATTTCATGTAAATGACATCATATACTATGTAGAGCTTTGAACCTGGCTTCCTTCGCTCAGCCTAGTATTTGCAAGGTTCACCTGTGTCTTAGAACCTCTTTGGCTTCTGTGTATGGGGACATCGCTCTGAGTCAGGTTATGCTTTCATGCAGGGAGCAGTTAGGCTAACTGTGTAAGGAGAGTCCTTTCAAAGAGAAGCTGTTATCACAAGAAGAATGCTCATTTCTTTTTTCTACTTATTTAGTTCAACAGCCTGGAGCAGCTGTGCATCAACTTCACCAACGAGAAACTGCAACAGTTTTTCAACCACCACATGTTCGTGCTGGAGCAGGAGGAGTACAAGAAGGAAGGCATCGAGTGGGAGTTCATCGACTTCGGGATGGACCTGGCCGCCTGCATCGAGCTCATCGAGAAGGTTCGCCTTCCTTTCTCAGACCACAGGTCACACTGCTGACCCGTATTTAGAGGAAAATCACAAATCTCACTGCACACTCGGGTAAAAGGTTTCTATTGGTAACTAAGATCAGGGAAGGTCCTTTGGCCAACTCTGAGGTAGATGATCTGGTAAAAGGAGACTGAGTCTTTCCTAGAGTCCAGAACTCTACCCTTCCTCATAGTCTGATGACAAGTCTGATTCTTAAACCATCTTTCCTTATTAAAGAGCTCCGAGGAGAGCATGATTCACTTATTTCTGTCAGTGTTGGAGTCATTCCTGCTGGCATTTGAAGGCGGAGTTCCTAGTACTTTAAAGCAGGGGCTCTCAGTTGTGCCAAAGACCCCACAAGTACTGAGTAAACCTGCACATCCCCCTAAGCTCGCTCCTAGAAATCATTTGGGGAAAGGGTGGGGTAGGGCCTCGGAAACTGCATTTTTACCAGGTGTCTCTGACACAACCCACTGGCAAGTCACACTTGGAGAAACACTGCTCCAAGGCCTGGGGCAAAGACACAAACTCCACCAGAGGTCCTTCCTTATTCATCTTACTCTCCATCATATCCCAGAGCCCAGCACACACCTGGGTATTGATAGGCACCCAATTAATACTTGCCATTTAACAACTGCTGACCAAAGAAATCAGTTTTCACTAACTGTCAAGAATGATACGATGTACTTACTCAAGTAGGATCAGAATGCTACCCATTATTTCTGCAGGCAGACAATTCAAGTGGCATGTTTCTTTTCTTCTCTCAGCCTATGGGCATCTTCTCCATCCTGGAAGAGGAGTGCATGTTCCCCAAGGCCACAGACACCTCCTTCAAGAACAAGCTTTATGAACAGCATCTTGGAAAGTCCAACAACTTCCAGAAACCCAAACCTGCCAAGGGCAAGGCTGAGGCCCACTTCTCCCTGGTACACTATGCAGGCACTGTGGACTACAACATTACTGGCTGGCTGGACAAGAACAAGGACCCCCTGAATGAGACGGTGGTCGGGCTGTACCAGAAGTCTGCAATGAAGACTCTGGCTTTCCTCTTCGCTGGAGGTCCAAGTGCTGAAGGTTATGTTTAAGATCAATTATATATTCTTAAGAGTCTCAAAACAGAAATATATTGCTTATCAGAGACAGATATAACAAAATTTACCATTGAAAATACTGGCCAATGTGGAGCTAATAGAATGAGGTATATTTAATAAGCATGGTATCATTCTAAGATCACAGACTTTCAAAGCTACAGTTGACACTATGGATCCTTTGTCTATAGCCTCATTTCACCAATGAGGAAACAGAGACTCCAAGAGGTTAAGGGACTTACTCAGGATCATAGAGCTTGTTTATACCATTTTAACAATATTGCGTTTTTCAAGGATTCAGCTAAGCTAGAAATGAGGACATCTTTTGTCAGCCTACCAGTGCTTAAGAAATTGAAGTTTTATTCTCCTAAACCCCAGTGTGCAAGTAACAGGACAAAGGTATAGGCAAATAGGAAATAGGACTTCCTTGCAGGTTTCCAGAGGTTCACCACCTGGGACCAAGCATGCAACTTTGCCTTCGCTCCTGCAATTGTATGCACTAAGGAGGCATTACTACACTGTCTCTTGGGCACTTCCTTCAGGGGACAGACTTGGCCAGTTTGGAGTAGCTGTCTCCCATCCCTTCCCCACATATATTCTTTTCACCCACAAGGGTTTTTTGTTCTTGTTGCTGTTGTTCTAAATGCCTATTACATGAACCAACACATATTTTCTTAATCTAAAGTTGAAAGGGGAGAGACATGGAAAGATAGGAATGACACAAGTGAATGAGTGCAAATTTAAATTCTCAAGGGAATTTTGGCAGCCCTGATGTCTATGGATAATTGTAAATAATTATAATTTTTCCATTTCATGTTTCAGAGGGTGGCGGTGGAAAGAAAGGTGGCAAGAAGAAGGGTTCTTCTTTCCAGACTGTGTCAGCTCTTTTCAGGGTACAGAATATTCTTGAATTCCAAAGGGTTACTTTTATAAAAAATAATATGACCATAACTTAAAAAATTATTTTAAATAAATATATGGTGAAACTGAGGTAGTGACATACTAAAAAAAAAAAAAAAAAACTGGAAAATTCCTTAAGGAAAAACTTAGCAAAAAGACCCATGGTGTGTCTCTTCTTCATATAAACTTTTAGATAAATTAATCATTTACCCCTTAAGCCCAATATCTAAAAGCTCTGATAATAAGCAAATTTCACATGAAATCAAACCCTCTTTGAAGCAGATGTAGTCAGTTACATCTATTTCATATGACTGAGGTCTCAATACAAATTTTCTCTGATTGGCAGCACTTGAGGAAAATAAACTGAAGTTGGCTGATTTTTTGTAATCCATTATTTCCTCTCTATAATCCATACATATGATTTCTCCTGGTCATCATGACTTGTTCTTCATTGAGACAGCTCATTAAAATGTGAAATGGGGGCAAGTTCATTAAGGATCATTAACAGGAACTCTCGTGTTGACGCAACTAGAAATTACTTTGAAACTTTTAACATGGTTCCACAGGAGAATCTGAATAAGCTGATGACCAACCTGAGGAGCACTCACCCCCACTTTGTACGCTGCATCATCCCCAATGAAACTAAAACTCCTGGTAAGGCACTTCAGATACCCAGAAAAGCTCCAGTGTGACTTCTCAGGAGACTATTATATGGAGAACATGTCTTTTTTTAGGGGCCATGGAGCACGAGCTGGTCCTGCACCAGCTGAGGTGTAACGGCGTGCTGGAGGGCATCCGCATCTGCAGGAAGGGCTTCCCCAGCAGAATCCTGTATGCAGACTTCAAACAGAGGTTTGTGTCTGTTTATTTTTCCCTTTCAGTGTGTTAGTTTATATAAAAATTGCCATTTTTATCTACAGCTCATTTTTATCTACTGCCATCTACAACTCATTTATAAGACTTCTTCTTGAAAAATGAGCTTCAGCCATTTTAAAGGTGATTGTAAAAGAAAGAAGCCTTACATAGTCATTAAGTTTTTCATCCTATCTTCTCAAGTTTTACAAAAGGCATTGATGGTTTTAATGGAAACTTTTCCTCCAAAACTCAAATTAATTTTTTCAATGGTAGCTACCAAGAGTTTCATTTTCTTTTTCAGTGAAAATCCACATCTTTATTGTCTTTTTATTCTGACAGATATAAGGTTCTAAATGCAAGTGCTATCCCAGAGGGTCAGTTCATCGACAGCAAGAAGGCTTCTGAGAAACTTTTAGGGTCTATTGACATTGACCACACCCAGTACAAATTTGGTCACACCAAGGTACCAGCAACCCTAATTTCTATCATAATTCACCCCCTCTGGGCTTTCTTATGAGCAGAAGTAACATATTTAACTTGTACTCTGGCAAGGTTTTCTTTAAGGCTGGCCTGCTGGGAATTCTAGAGGAGATGCGAGATGAAAAGCTGGCTCAGCTCATCACACGCACTCAGGCCATTTGCAGAGGGTTCCTGACGAGAGTGGAGTTCAGGAAGATGATGGAGAGAAGGTGAGGAAACAAGTACAAGTCTCACTTCTCCACATTTTCATAGCTTAATCCAGTCATTATTTTTGTTGAGAGATGTTAACTTTCCACATTCTTCTTCACTTGCCTCTTTTCTTCCAACAGAGAATCCATCTTCTGCATCCAGTACAATGTCCGTGCTTTCATGAACGTCAAGCACTGGCCCTGGATGAAGCTGTATTTCAAGATCAAGCCCCTCCTCAAGAGTGCAGAGACAGAGAAGGAGATGGCCAACATGAAGGAAGAATTTGAGAAGACCAAAGAAGAGCTGGCTAAGTCAGAGGCAAAAAGGAAAGAACTTGAAGAGAAAATGGTGACTCTGATGCAAGAGAAAAACGACTTACAACTCCAAGTTCAATCTGTGAGTATGAGACATTGCACAGTTCAGCTACATATCATCCAATCAGTGATTGGATATGAGGCTTTTTTAAACTGAAGATTTATAAATAAATGGTTTCCATTGAAACATTTGTTATAATTGTTTATCCTTCAAAAACTCGAAAACTCAGACCTAAAGAAGAGTAGATGCAAAGTCACAAATTATGCCCTATAGGTTCAAGGCACATTCATGCATAGTTTTGTCATCAGTGAGCAAAGTCACACACACACACAAAATCCATAAACATTTTCCTTTCTTTCTAGAACCTTCCCTTCATTATAATGTTCTCCTCTTAATAAATGTTTTTGTGCATAAAATGAAAGTTATGTTGCTTTTACCAGGACAGAAAAAAGGCTAAATTAATCCCCCCTCAAATGTGAGAAAACTGATCCCTAGAATGAATAAGTAACTTTTCCAAAGTAGCCAAGGAGCAGATTTTGCCAAAAGGCTAATTTTATTGATTTGACCTTCCACACATGGATATTTGGAAGAAATTCACTATTATATTTATTTAATCAGTAGGTTGCAATTACTAACATTTTGTCCATTTGATTAAGTTGACAAGTTAGTTAGCATATGTGTTGACCATTCTGACTGAGTCATTGAAGTTTGCTCATTTTAATACATTGTTGTGTATTTGCAGATACAGCTTAAACAAATGAATATGTTTCCTTTCCCCTTCTAGGAAGCAGATGGCTTGGCTGATGCAGAGGAAAGGTGTGACCAATTGATTAAAACCAAAATCCAACTTGAGGCAAAAATCAAAGAGCTAACTGAGAGAGCAGAGGATGAGGAAGAGATCAATGCTGAGCTGACGGCCAAGAAGAGGAAACTGGAGGACGAATGTTCAGAACTGAAGAAAGACATAGATGACCTTGAGCTGACACTGGCCAAGGTTGAGAAGGAGAAACACGCCACAGAGAACAAGGTACAAATCGTGACCCATTTTAAAGTGTTCACAAGTGCGAGCTTGTTACTGATATATTTTAACTGCATGTTTAATCCTGAAATTATTGAATGTGAAAAGTACTGTTATAATTATGTCATCTCTTTAGTCTTCATCACTTTTATCCATTTACCTTGACCTTTATCTCCCATATTTTTCAGCCACATAGGCCGGGGTTAACTTGTAGTTTCCATTTTTCATCTCAGGTTGACATTATTCTAAAATATTACTGTGTTTCTCATCAAGACAACAGGATGTCATTAATATTCCTGTAATTTGTTTAACTCTAAAGGTGAAAAACCTCACAGAAGAGATGGCAGGCCTTGATGAAAATATTGCAAAGCTAACCAAGGAGAAGAAGGCCCTTCAGGAGGCCCACCAGCAGACCCTGGATGACTTGCAGGCAGAAGAAGACAAAGTCAACACCCTGACCAAATCTAAAACCAAGCTAGAACAGCAAGTGGATGATGTAAGTGTGAAAAACACGGTGTTTCCTCTTAAGGTGAAATAAACAATTGTGACACTCAACCATCAGTAGTGCTCATAAGCCTTTAATTGCTGATTTGAAAATAATAATTAAAGCTTTCATGCTATTTGCTGTATCTTTTAAAATTCTCCTGTGTCTTTGAAAGCTACATTCAGTGCTTAAGAACTGAAACAAATAAAATGCATTATAAACTTAGCTTGAAGGATCTCTGGAACAAGAGAAGAAACTGCGCATGGACCTAGAGAGAGCCAAGAGGAAACTGGAGGGTGACCTAAAACTGGCCCAAGAATCCACAATGGATATAGAAAACGATAAGCAGCAACTGGATGAGAAACTCAAAAAGTGAGTATGAGAGAATACAATTGTAAGCTGCTCACTGTCTGGATCTCGAAAATATTACTTCATGGCACACAGAAAAAACAAATACAAATAATGACATCTTTGACTTTTGTACTTAATGAAAACGGGACACTTCTGACTTGTAAAACACCCACTTAGCACTTCCTCATCACCAGCCATACAAAAATGTTCAGTTACACATAGAAAAGACTGGCAAGAGGACACGGCGTGAGCTAACATGCTGCTCTCCTCACAGGAAGGAGTTTGAAATGAGCAATCTGCAAAGCAAGATTGAAGATGAACAGGCCCTCGGGATGCAGCTGCAGAAGAAGATCAAGGAGTTACAGGTAAGTCCATGGTTTCCGTCAGTCTCATCCATCGTGACAAAATTACCAATTAGCTTAAAGGAGCTCACAATGAGCTTCTCCCCACCGCCAGGCCCGCATCGAGGAGCTGGAGGAGGAGATCGAGGCCGAGCGGGCCTCCCGCGCCAAAGCAGAGAAGCAGCGCTCAGACCTCTCCCGGGAACTGGAGGAGATCAGCGAGCGGCTGGAAGAAGCCGGCGGGGCCACTTCCGCCCAGATCGAGATGAACAAGAAGCGGGAGGCCGAGTTCCAGAAGATGCGCAGGGACCTGGAGGAGGCCACCCTGCAGCACGAGGCCACGGCGGCCGCTCTTCGCAAGAAGCACGCGGACAGTGTGGCCGAGCTGGGGGAGCAGATTGACAACCTGCAGAGGGTCAAGCAGAAGCTGGAGAAAGAGAAGAGCGAGATGAAGATGGAGATCGACGACCTGGCCAGCAACATGGAGACTGTCTCCAAAGCCAAGGTATGTACTAACCTGTCCCATTTCATCTTATTTTCCATGACTCTAAATGATTAGTTTCTATATGATCTAATCTAACTGTACAAGCCTTAGACATTATTTCAAACTTTAAAATTATTAATAGATATTACTATATTGAAATGAATCATTTTAATCTTCCTATCTCCTTTGTAGAAAAATCACTTTAAACTTTGTCATTATTACCATGAAAGAATGAAAATACAGAAGAAAAAAAAAACTTATATAAAAACCATATTCTCCATGATGCAGAATTTAAATGATGTTCTTGTTCCAAAAGACAATAATCTAACTTTTACAATAGTTCATTTATTCATTTAGCCAAAATCAGGTGTCTCTGACTTTGCATCCAAGGCACTGTGCAGAGCTTTGCAGTAGATAGCAAGGTAAAGAAAACTCAGCCCCTTTGTGCAAAGAGTTACAGCTCCCCAAACTTGCAAAGAGAAGCATGTTATCTTTCCCTGTTTTCTACTTCCCACCACAGGGAAACCTCGAGAAAATGTGCCGTACACTAGAGGACCAACTGAGTGAAGTGAAAAGTAAGGAAGAGGAGCACCAGCGCCTAATCAATGAACTGTCAGCCCAGAAGGCACGTCTACACACAGAGTCAGGTCAGCGAACGTGGAGGGCCTGGAGTGCAGGGTACACCTATCAAAAAGGAATCATTTCTTTGGCCATGTACACCCCTGTATCACTGATAATGTTATTCCTCCGTCTTTTTACTGTGAGCCAGCAGGATGATTACAAGTTATAATCAGAAAAAATTTAATCTCAATGGGCTGAAGAGATTTTTTTTTTTTTTGCCTCAGCATTACTCAAACCACCCCCCTCCACCTTAAAATACCAAAGAAAACTCCCACACTTTTTGAAGAAAAGAACAAGAAATAAACTTCTCAACAGCATCAAAGTTCTTGAGTTACTCTCCCTGTCATATGAAATAACAGAGTTCTGGTGTTATTTCATTCATTAAGCTATTCTTCACCTAGACAACAGAACTAAATCACCACATTCTGTCTCTCACAGGTGAATTTTCACGACAGCTGGGTGAGAAAGATGCTCTGGTGTCTCAGCTATCCCGAGGCAAACAAGCATTTACTCAACAGATTGAGGAATTGAAGAGGCAGCTAGAAGAGGAGACTAAGGTGAGAATTCTCCAGCTGATGCCTTCAGTCGCTTGAACTCTGCAGCATATCACCCTATCCACCTCTACACTGAGAATATCAGTGATCAGAGCACAAACTTAGAATGCACACTTTCTGTCGGTCCAGGCCAAGAGCGCCCTGGCCCACGCCTTGCAGTCAGCCCGCCACGACTGTGACCTGCTGCGGGAACAGTATGAGGAGGAGCAGGAAGCCAAGGCCGAGCTGCAGAGGTCAATGTCCAAGGCCAACAGCGAGGTGGCCCAGTGGAGGACCAAGTATGAGACGGACGCCATCCAGCGCACGGAGGAGCTGGAGGAGGCCAAGTATGAGCTCTTAGCAAGGCGGGTGGAAAGAAATAGACTCTTTAATATAGTGAAGGAAAAATAAAAGAAAGAGACTATTCCATGGAGATAGGGGAAGAATTTCAGCCTATTTATGTAGAGTGGTGGACTCCACCATATTCTCCTTCTGTCAGCCCAGTGTATGTCCACTAGAGAATGGGCCAAGACCAGAGCCCTCACCCTATTCTGGTCTGTTACAAAAGCAACTTAAATTTCTTTCCACCAAAATGAATTAGTAACGATCATCATATCTTTTATGAATTAAGAAGAATTCATTTTCTTTAATATAAGGAAAAACAGAGGCACTGAGACTACCTAGTACATTATTATGAATATTATAATTAACAGCAATCCGTTTATCCTTACCTGGAGTACTATTAGTTCAGAATAAGACTATCATCCTTTCCCATCATTTAACTAACAACCAGTACCAATGAACTTACTAATTACACATGCTGTGGAATAAAACTCATGGAAGGTACACATGGAAGGAAAATAACCATTATATTCTAGTGAAGGAAGTTTTCTAAAGTTTGATTTATCTTAGCAGTTGTTAGAATGAAACAGAATGAGAGAGTCTGATGAGCTTTTGCAGAGGAAGCATCCTGGTTATGAGTGTGGGCTGAAAGAGAGCAATAAGACTTTGGAGAAATGTAATAAGGGAATAACATTTATTCTCTCAAGGGACCAAACCTAGAAAACTATTGACTAATTGCATGACATTGACAGTGTCACTCTGGGCCACAGTTTCCTCATTTGTAAAGAAGACAATACTAGAAAATGGTTGAGGATCCTATTCAAAGTTAAAAGTCTTTAGTGCCAGGCTTCCTGTTCATGGCTGTCCCTTCTTCCTCACCCTCACATCCTCACATTGCTTGCTCCATTACAGTGCTTACTCAGAATCTCCATACCCCCTCCACCATTACCACCAGCAAACACACCAAAATGACCTCATACATTGTTGAATATCTCCAAGATAAAAAAGAATTCACTAGGGAAAACAGAATTGCAGAAGAGATAAAACATATGCTGAGAAGGTATTTTAGAAAACTGTAACAACTCATGGGCAAAGGAGCAAAAAAGCCTTGGGGAAAATATGCTAGTCAGCAGCTTGATAATGTTCGTGGCGGTAACTCTGACTCTGCTCTTGGTCATTCACACTGACCAACTTCTCAGGAAGAAGCTGGCCCAGCGTCTGCAGGATGCTGAGGAACACGTAGAAGCGGTGAACGCCAAATGCGCCTCCCTTGAGAAGACCAAGCAAAGGCTCCAGAATGAGGTTGAGGACCTCATGCTCGACGTGGAGAGGTCCAATACTGCCTGCGCGGCTCTCGATAAGAAGCAGAGGAATTTTGACAAGGTGGCTCTGCCTATACAAACTCCACCCATGTTTTATTAATACTTAGTCTCACTTTCTCCATCAGCTGACAATTTATTGTTTTTCAGGTCCTATCAGAATGGAAACAGAAGTATGAGGAAACTCAGGCTGAGCTTGAGGCCTCCCAGAAGGAGTCCCGCTCTCTCAGCACTGAGCTGTTCAAAGTCAAGAATGCCTATGAGGAGTCCCTGGACCAACTTGAAACCCTAAAGAGAGAAAACAAGAACTTGCAGCGTGAGTCTTTGTAATCTTTCAATTTCAAAAATGGTAGACAAGTATCTTTTCAATTTTTCATCTTTCTCAACTGAACTTTGTATTTTATTATTAAACTACAGAGGAGATTTCTGACCTGACCGAGCAAATTGCAGAGGGAGGAAAGCATATCCATGAACTGGAGAAAGTAAAGAAACAGATAGAACAAGAGAAGGGTGAACTTCAGGCTGCTCTAGAGGAAGTAGAGGTACATGCTTTGTTTGCTCACCTATGCATTATACATAAATTGAAAAATTAATAGCCACTGAGATCTATCACGTTGCAAACTTTCAGGGGATAACTCATGTTATTCAGCAAGAAATATTGAATTGAACCTTAGGAATATAGAACTAAAAGGCTAAACTAAGTTGTATTAGAGTTTGTGAGTTTTTCTAATGCCTTCTTGAAGAAATCATCATAATGTACTCCCCAAAGGCACTCCTTAGATAATTTAAATGTTTCTTTTTCTAAAGGCATCTCTTGAGCATGAGGAAGGCAAAATCCTTCGCATCCAACTTGAGTTAAATCAGGTGAAATCAGAGATTGACCGGAAAATTGCTGAAAAAGATGAAGAAATTGATCAGCTAAAGAGGAACCATCTCAGAGTTGTGGAGTCCATGCAGAGCACCCTAGATGCTGAGATCAGGAGCAGGAATGATGCCCTGAGGATCAAGAAGAAGATGGAGGGAGACCTCAATGAAATGGAAATCCAGCTGAACCATGCCAACCGCCAAGCTACTGAGGCAATAAAGAATCTTAGAAACACACAAGGAGTACTGAAGGTACATTGGGATAAATAAACATAGTGTTATACAGTCTGGGAGTAATTGCGTGAGTCAAATTTTAATATTTCAGGAGGACTATATGCCATAAGTCATCTGAATAGTACAGTAGTTAATTGAAATTTTGCTGCACACAGTTGAAAAACAGCTTAATTCTTAAAAGCCCAGGGCAGAATTTACTTTGTCATCTGAAAAGAAGACAAAGTGATGAGGGGTGACAAGACAGAGTGATGAATGATTTTAGCTACATATCACTGCACAAATCACTTCACTTACGTGGACTGCATGTGTTTAATGTATAAATAGAAACATAATATGTATATCTCTATTTATTTAACATTTATAAAATAAGACCATTTTATTAGCTCATCTCTAAGGATACTTTCCTAATCCAAAATTGTATAGCTTTATTCGTGGCATTTTCTCTAATGACTCAGGATCTAAAATAATATAACATCACGTGCTTGGGTAGAACTGCCACCCAAGCTACAAAGAATTTGTCTTTAAAGAGACTTGAGGATTTTTCCTGTCCAATCATGCACTCAGTTGTCAAGATCAATGTGTGTACGTGACCCTAAAGTAGTATTTGCTTTAACTGGAGCATCAGTAAGAGCCCTTTGCTCCATCTGCGCAGGACACTCAGCTCCACTTGGATGATGCCATCAGGGGCCAGGATGACCTTAAGGAGCAGCTGGCCATGGTTGAGCGCAGAGCCAACCTGATGCAGGCTGAGACTGAAGAACTGAGGGCGTCGCTGGAGCAGACAGAGAGGAGCAGGCGAGTAGCAGAGCAAGAGCTTTTGGACGCCAGTGAGCGTGTGCAGCTCTTGCACACACAGGTGAGGTTTGGGACTATGGTTGAGCAAATGCACTCCCTGAAGCTGAAGACCATTGCAGAGGATAAGCTTGTTCAACAGTAAGGAGGAACCTTGGCAAGGAGTTCAGGAAAATGTACAGCAGTAAATATGCACTGGGGTCCAGCAGATTCACAAATACATTTATAGGCTGGCTTAATCATGTTGATTTGAAATAATTTACTGTTCTAGAAACTTCTGTTTAAAAAAAGCACAAAAGACCCTCTATTAATAATATTTACAACATCAGTAACCCATCTTATCTTGTAAGTCTAAGCTACAAACAGATAAATCAAATGCAAGAAGGCCAGAGTACCTCTAGTCAGCATTTGTTGTTTATAATGGATTTGTGAAATCAGTGGTGGTTATATCCTCACAATGGCTAATAAGCAGCACTTAATATTCATATAATAAATGTCACGGAAAGATATTCACAATATAATAAGTTTAAAAAGCAATTTAATCATATAGAAAGCATTATCCTTTCTTTTAAAAATACCCAGAAAACATCCAGAAGTGTAAGCAAAGGTTTTATCAACAGTTATCTCTGGATAGTAAGGATATAGTAATTATTCTTTGTCTCTTTTTTGCTAATTTATATGTCAACTATTTTTTTTTACAATAAGCATATATTATTGTAGACTTTCTTAAAGTTGCAATATATGGAAATAGCCATCATGAAAAGCTAAAATCACATGCTACAAAATAATTTTAAAATCAAGTTAAAATGCAATATTTTTGTTACTCATCATTAGTATCCCTAAATTGACTGCATATTTCAAATACTGTCAACTTTCTAAAAATGTAAGAGATCCTTGGTTCATTTTTGTACCAATAATGATGCTATTTATCCATATAGAGCCAACAAATGTGAATAAACAACTAAAAATTAATAATCCATTCATCATGAGCTAAGCGATGCTACCTGCAGCACTTCACATTTTTTCCTGGGGCAGTGGTCGTGCTTTATACTTACAGCAGCCACTAATAATAGTTGAATATGCTTGGTATCCAAAATTAATTTTCATCTGGAAGAATCTAAAAGAATTTTTATTAATAGACATAGTAGGTAGAAAGAAGGGAAGTGAAACTTAGAGTCTACCTTTGATTTGGTTTTTATTCTGAATATTTCTTATGATCAATAATTTTATGCCTAGTAAAAATAACAATGTAAATAGGTATAATACAATTAAATGACCTTGTCTTCTTTTTTACTAATTTGAAACAGAACACTAGCCTGATCAACACCAAGAAGAAGCTAGAGACAGACATCACGCAAATCCAGGGAGAGATGGAGGACATTGTCCAGGAAGCTCGCAATGCAGAAGAGAAAGCCAAGAAGGCCATCACTGATGTGAGCAGAGGGCCACCCAGGGTTGTCAAGCTAGAATCTTGATGGCCTGTCTCAACTAGTTTTATTTTACTGCTAATTAGGCGGCCATGATGGCTGAGGAGCTGAAGAAGGAGCAGGACACTAGTGCCCACCTGGAGCGGATGAAGAAGAACCTGGAGCAGACGGTGAAGGACCTCCAGCACCGTCTGGATGAGGCTGAGCAGCTGGCCCTGAAGGGCGGGAAGAAGCAGATCCAGAAGCTAGAGGCCAGGGTGGGGCTCCCAACCTGTTCAACCCCCATGCTGCTAGTTACAGCCAAGTGGCTAACCATCTTTGTACTCTTACAGGTGAGGGAGCTCGAAAATGAGGTTGAAAATGAACAGAAGCACAACGCTGAGGCTGTCAAAGGTCTTCGGAAACATGAGAGAAGAGTGAAGGAACTCACTTACCAGGTGACAAGCTTTTCCATGTAATTCAGGCCTACTGCTTTCAAGAAAATAAAAATAAAATGTTTTCAAATTATGACACTATCTATTTGCTACCTCTTTCATTGCAGACTGAGGAGGACCGCAAGAATGTTCTCAGGCTGCAGGACTTGGTGGACAAGTTACAAAGCAAAGTTAAAGCCTACAAGAGACAAGCTGAAGAGGCTGTGAGTACCTCTACAGCAAGAGA
Source organism: Budorcas taxicolor (assembly GCF_023091745.1). Classification (NCBI taxonomy): domain Eukaryota; kingdom Metazoa; phylum Chordata; class Mammalia; order Artiodactyla; family Bovidae; genus Budorcas; species Budorcas taxicolor. The sequence goes on along the minus strand of NC_068928.1, from coordinate 29,257,605 downwards.
AAAGCATTCAGGAGCAGGCCAGGTTTTGTGGAGACAGAATTTAAGAGGCTTTTTTTAAGGCAAAGAACACAGAATTGGGAATATGAAATTGGGTTTGAAAAATGAATATTTAGAAGGAAAAAAACCATAACATCAATTACCGGAGCCTTGAAGATTCAGGTTCATCTCTTCTGAGATCTCCATAAGCAGTTTTCCAGACATGGTAGTATAGAAATGTTTCTTGGTTATAACTCACTTCCCTCCCTATCTAAAACACTCAGCAACAATGAGTACTCGCAGTGGTGTGCAAATGAGAGCTCTGAACCTAAGCCTTATTTAAGTTTATGATGAATCCACCTAGAACATTCCTTTTTTCATTTGGTTGCAGTTCTCTTTCTCATGGGCTTCCCAGGTGGCTCAGTAGTAAAGAAACCGCCTGCCAATGCAGCAGTTTCTGGTTCAATCCCTGGGTCAGAAAGATACCCTGGAAAAGGAAATGGCAACTTGCTCCACTATTCTTGCCTGGGAAATCCCATGGACAGAGAAGCCCGGTGGGCTACAGTCCATGGGGTCACAAAGAGTTGGACACAACTTAGCGACTAAGCACTTATGCACACTTTCTCATACTGTTAATTCTAAAATCCTTTTTTAAGATTCTCTGCATCCAGTACTACCACGGTACCTAGTTTTAAGAGTTTGTTTTACAGAAACAAGGTTGATTCAAATTCCTGCTACTTTGATCTCCCTGTTGTCACTGTAGCATTGTAAGTTTACTAAGAAGAGAGTTAAATAAGAGATAATGAACAGGGAGTTGTAAGCCCAAACAACACAGAGGCAAATGTGTGGGATGCCCTGTCCCTAACAGGTATATTACCAAAGAACAGAACCTTCTGCTTCTCACTTATGAAGCAAATCCTGTAGCTGCTCCTAGTAACAAAGGCAGTAAGAATCAGGAAATATCACATTTTCTTGTTCTCTCAAATGCATTCCTTTTCTCAGGAGGAACAAGCCAATGTCAATCTTTCCAAATTCCGCAAACTCCAGCACGACCTGGAGGAGGCTGAGGAACGGGCTGACATTGCCGAGTCCCAGGTCAACAAGCTGCGGATGAAGAGCCAGGAGGTTCACACAAAAGTCATAAGTGAAGAGTAATTCATTCTAATGCGAAAAGGTGACCAAAGAAATGCACAAAATGTGAAAATCTTTGTCACTGTCAAATGTAATTTTAATATCAAGGAAATAAATCAGCAGAGAATTTTGCAATCTAAAAATACATGTGTCTCTTGATTACAAGCTCAACAGTGCTATTAGAACTAAGTCATTTGTTCAACATTTGTTATGCTCCTACTGTGTGTAGTCAGAGACAATGACAAAAAACAAATGTGGTCAGTGAACCAATTTTCATAGAAGGCAAGTGAAATGAAGCAAAGGTGTTTAACGGACCCTCAATTCCATTCAACCATTTTTACTGAGTACCAAGAATGTGTCTGCACAGAAATGGGCACCATGGATATGACCACTGTGTCCTTGCTCTTGAAGACCTCAAGCCAGCAAGTCATGGCAATTCAGATTCTGGTACAGTATGCATACTCTGAGAGAAGCATGAAAACAAAGTGTGGTCACAACAGAGAATGAGATGCGAACCTGGGGAATCCAGGAATCTCAGTTAGCTCCTAAAAGATGAGTAGATAGCTATCATGTGAAAGAGAAAAGGAAATGAGCATTCTAAGAAGAGAAAACAGCATGAGATCTCAGAATAGGTGAAGCAGAGGCTCCATGAGCAAAGAGCATCTGAGAAGGCCAGAGACTGGAAGCTGAGACCTGACTGTGAGGGGCACAGCCCCACACACAGGCCCGAGGAATTAGGACAAGCATCTAACTGGTCACATTTCATGTGGAGGAGAGTTGATGTAATTCTGGTAGTAGCGTGGAGGATGGAGGAGAATAGGAAAGAACAGAGCCTGGAAAGACTGTGGAGCTTTTTACATGCGATAGACTGCAGATGACAGCGAAAGAAATGAACAAGAATGCAGCATGAAAGCAGGGCTCCAACACTGCTATAAGAAAGGCCTGGGAGAGAGCATGAGAAAGTTAGACAGTTTCACACCGCTCAAACCTCGCAGTCACTTTGTAGTTACAGATTTTATTTCCCTCCAAGGGAAAAGCTTTTCCTCGGAACCACCTACTCTCCAAGAAAAAGGATAGAACTTTAAAGATAAATCTTCCTTTTGACCTAATTTCTACACACACTTCTGCTTACCAAGAAACCTAAATTTTCTCAGTACCATACATATTTCAAGCAGAAACTAGAAAAAATAATTTCTTAATATCAAAAAGAATGTGACTGAAATTTTATCACAGCCATTGCCAGAGTGCTTTTTTAAAATACTTTTTAAAGCTTACAATTTGGTTTCACTCTGTAAACATTTAAAAACAAGCTAGTCAAACCCCAATTTACTCTTTTACAGTGCATCCCTCTCTTGTAAGAAAGCTCCTGTGGGAAGTCTCCTTTCCCCAGTGTGGGAGTCCTAATTAGCAATAAGGAACTTGCTTCATGAGAAGAGAATTTAAAAGCAGTAGAACATAATTATAAGGAATATTTTACCTAGGTCATGATGAAGACTAATGAAATATTCTGCCTAGAGTAGGCATTTATTATCAAATTTTAATTAAACTCTGTAGAGTGAACCTATTGACCTCAAAAGCACTGGGCAATTGCTTTATTATCCTGTCTCCTAACTATTTAAATAATTGCTTATGTAGAGAGTTGAGAGTGGATTTCATTATCTAGGGGTCAATTACTCTGGGGTCCTTGATTAAATAAGGCAGCAAGGATTTAGAGTCACAGCTATGATAGTTAATATTCTTCTTCATTTTCTTCATAGATTAAGTGATTTATACATGTATATCCTTATGTCTTACAATAAAACCACACATTCAGTTCAGTTCAGTTCAGTCGCTCAGTCATGTCCGACTCTTTGTGACCCCATGAATTGCAGCACGCCAGGCCTCCCTGTCCATCACCATCTCCCGGAGTTCACTCAGACTCATGTCCATCGAGTCCGTGATGATCATGTATAAATACTTAATAATGCTCTTTGTATTTTCTTTAACTGATATGAGGGATCATTGAGATTTGGGAACTGTCTCTAAATTATTGATACCAGATACAAGAATCCAAACAGGATGCCAGCAAGGAGAAAGCAGAAGATTGTCTCCATGATTAATGTTAAATCAGGAAAAATGGAGGCAGTTTAAGTCCAATTCCTTCCTGACAAGTATCGCTTAGACTTACTAGGATGGAAAGAACCTGAGACTGGAAGAAGACTGTGAAATGTTACAAAGAGCAAGGGACTTTTTCTCTGACTTACAGATTAATCTATTTAAAATGGGTGCAAGCAGAACTAAGCAGAGATGGCCATGCCCTAGTGCTTGTGTATCCAGCCAGGCACCATTATACTAAAACATCTCCTAAAAATTTGTACAAAGGCCAGTTTCTTTACTCTCTACTCTCTTAGGACCATGACAACTGAAAGCAAAATCTGGGACCATTAACATACAGATACTTGAAAAGATCATGAATGTTTTTCCCTCAACTCAATTTATAAGTCTTCACATAAGCGACACCAAAATCAGAAGAAATCTCAAGATTCCTCTACTCCAAAACAGTACTTCCCCTTCTCTCAATCTTCTCTCTACATATCCTACTCTTAGAGACTGAACCCTTGGCTTCTTCAAGGATGTTCACTTTAATCTCTAATTAAACTGAGAATATACTAATCTCAACTAATACTCTAGCTAGAATTATTGGCTAACCAACTGAAAAAGCATAGAAAGAGGTCTCTTGAGATGTGCCTGAAGGAAGGAAAGCTGGAAAGAGGGAAAGGCAGTAAGAAAATGTGTCCACAGAGGCCATTTACTAACAATTTTGCTGAGGGCTGCCTTGGAGCATTTAGACTGCAAGCATCCTTCCTCAAGAGCCAAGAGGTTGCTTGAACCTCTTCTTTAGTACTGCTCAAATGTAGCATGCATCAGAGTCATCTAGAGGTCCTGTTAAAATGCAGGTTTTTGGGTCTCACTTCCAGAGTTCCTAATTCAGTAGGTCTATGTTGGGACCCAAAAATTTCTATTTTTAACAATGCCCCAAGTGATGTTAATGCTGCTGTTAGTTCAGTGACTACATTCTGAAAACCATGGCTCTAAACTATGACCAAATATTTCACAAAGAAATTACATATGATGTACTATTGCCCCACATATACGCTTATCAATTCAGCCCAACTTTTCTGGGCCTCAGTTTCTTCATCTATAAAATGAAAAGGCTGAGCTAAAACAATCACTAAGATACCATGTAAATGCCTTTGAGTTCATGTTGGAAAGCACTGTCATTATAATTATATGAAATAATTATAATATCTTACATCTGTAGACTCTCTTATTTGCAAAACATTTCACTTACAATTTATCGGTCACTAAACATTCACAATGATGTGAGACAGACAGAATCCTTTTGGAAACTGAGATACAATGAGGACAATGGTTGCCATAGTTGCATAATTCAGGTAATAGAGTGAGACCTAGACCAGTATCTTCTAATTCAATCCTGGAAGAACTGAGGAACCCAGCGTAGCGTGATCAGTGAGAGGTGCTGATGACAATCTTCCCCTAGAAACAAGGTCAGTAATCTGCATTTCATGAGAGGAAAGGAAGAGTGAGTGCTCTTCACCTGGACATCCATATAGCTCACACCTTCATAGCTGCAGGATTCAGATCTATTACACCTTCATAGAGAGGCCTTCCCCAGCTACTCAGTATCAAAAGACAACCCCTTCTCCCTGCCCTACCAATTATACTTCTGACTCCTTGGATTCACTTTAAATGTCTTCATTTACCTCATCACCCCTTGATTGTTTAAAATTTATTTATTTATTTTAATTGGAGGCTAATTACTTTACAATATTGTAGTGGTTTTTGCCATACATTGACATGAATCAGCCATGGGTTTACATGTGTCCCCCTTCCTAAATCCCCCTCCCATCTCCCTCCCCATCCCATCTTTCAGGGTTGTCCCAGTGCATCAGCTTTGAGTGCCCTATTTCACACATCGAACTTGGACTGGTGATCTGTTTCACATATGGTAATATACATGTTTCAAAGCTATTCTCTCAAATCATCTCACCCTCACCTTCTCCCACAGAGTGCAAAAGTCTGTTCTTTATATCTGTGTATCTTTTGCTGTCTCGCATATAGGGTCATCGTTACCAGCTTTCTAAATTCCATATATATGCATTAATATACTATATTGGTATTTTTCTTTCTGACTTATTTCACTCTGTATAATCGGCTCCAGTCTCATCTACCTCATTAGAACTCATTCAAATGCATCCTTTTTAATAGCTGAGCAATATTCCAATGTGTATATATACCACAGCTTTCTTATCCATTTGTCTGCTGATGGACATCTAGGTTGCTTCCATGTCCTAGCTATTGTAAACAGTGCTGTGATGAACATTGGGGTACATGTGTCTCTTTCAATTCTGGTTTCCTTGGTGTGTATGCCCAGTAGTGGGATTGCTGGGTTGTATGGCAGTTCTATTTCCAGTTTTTTAAGAAATCTCCACACTGTTCTCCATAGTGGCTGTGCTAGTTTGCATTCCCACCAACAGTGTAAGAGGGTTCCCTTTTCTCCACACCCTCTCCAGCACTTATTGTTTGTAGACTTTTTGATAGCAGCCATTGCAGAGTACATCATGAGAAATGCTGGACTGGAAGAAACACAAGCTGGAATCAAGATTGCTGGGAGAAATATCAATAACCTCAGATATGCAGATGATACCACCCTTATGGCAGAAAGTGAAGAAGAACTAAAAAGCCTCTTGATGAAAGTGAAAGAGGAGAGTGAAAAAGTTGGCTTAAAGCTCAACATTCAGAAAACGAAGATCATGGCATCTGGTCCCATCACTCCATGGGAAACAGTGGAAACAGTGTCAGACTTTATTTGGGGGGGGGCTCCAAAATCACTGCAGATGGTGATTGCAGCCATGAAATTAAAAGACGCTTACTCCTTGGAAGAAAAGTTATGACCAACCTAGATAGCATATTCAAAAGCAGAGACATTACTTTGCCGACTAAGGTCTGTCTAGTCAAGGCTATGGTTTTTCCAGTAGCCATGTATGGATGCGAGAGTTGGACTGTGAGGAAGGCTGAGCACCGAAGAATTGATGCTTTTGAACTGTGGTGTTGGAGAAGACTCTTGAGAGTCCCTTGGACTGCAAGGAGATCCAACCAGTCCATTCTGAAGGAGATCAGCCCTGGGATTTCTTTGGAAGGAATGATGCTGAAGCTGAAACTCCAGTACTTTGGCCACCTCATGCGAAGAGTTGACTCATTGGGAAAGACCTTGATGCTGGGAGGGATTGGGGGCAGGAGGAGAAGGGGACGACAGAGGATGAGATGGCTGGATGGCATCACTGACTTGATGGACACGAGTCTGAGTGAACTCTGGGAGTTGGTGATGGACAGGGAGGCCTGGCATGCTGTGATTCATGGGGTCACAAAGAGTCGGACATGACTGAGTGACTGAACTGAATTGAACTGATTCTGACCAGCGTGAGACAGTACCTCATTGTGGTTTTGATTTGCATTTCTCTGAGAGTGAGTGATGTTGAGCATCTTTTCATGTGTTTGTTAGCCATCTGTATGTCTTCTTTGGAGAAATGTCTGCTTAGCTCTTTGGCCCATTTTTTGATTGGGTCATTTATTTTTCTGGTATTGAGCTGCATAAGCTGCTTGTATATTTTTGAGATTAATTCTTTGTCAGTTGCACTGTTTGCTATTATTTTCTCCCGTTCTGAAGGGTGTCTTTTCACCTTGCTTATAGCTTCTTTCATTGTGCAAAAGCTTTTAAGTTTAATTAGGTCCCATTTGTTTATTTTTTATTTATTTCCATTACTCTGGGAGGTGGGTCTTAGAGGGCCTTACTGTGATTTATGTCAGATAGTGTTTTGCCTACGTTCTCCTCTAGGAGTTTTATAGTTTCTGGTCTTACATTTAGATCTTTAATCCATTTTGAGCTTGTTTTTGTGTATGGTGTTAGAAAGTGTTCTAGTTTCATTCTTTTACAGGTGATTGACCAGTTTTCCCAGAACCACTTGTTAAACAGATTGTCTTTTCTCCATTGTATATTCTTGCCTCCTTTGTCAAAGATAAGTTGTCCATAGGTGTGTGGATTTCTCTGAGCTTTCTACTTTGTTCCACTGATCTATATTTCTGTCTCTGCACCAGTACCATACTGTCTTGATGACTGCAGCTTTGTAGTATAGTCTGAAGTCAGACAGGTTAATTCCTCCAGTTCCATTATTCTTTCTCAGATTGCTTTGGCTATTCGAGGTTTTTTGTATTTCCACACAAATTGTGAAATTTTTTGTTCTAGTTCTGTGAAAAATACTGTTGGTAGCTTGATAAGGATTGCATTGAATCTATAGATTGCTTTGGGTAGTATACTCATTTTCACTATATTGATTCTTCTGATCCATGAACATGGTACATTTCTCCATCTATTTGTGTTATCTTTGATTTCTTTAATCAGTGTTTTATAGTTTTCTATATATAGGTCTTTTGTTTCTTTACAGGTGAATTTTACCAAAAATTTAGAGAAGAGCTAACACCTATCCTACTCAAACTCTTCCAGAAAATAGCAGAGGAAGGTAAACTGCCAAATTCATTCTATGAGGCCACCATCACCCTAATACCAAAACCAGACAAAGATGCCACAAAAAAATAAAAACTACAGGCCAATATCACTGATGAACACAGATGCAAAAATCCTCAACAAAATTCTAGCAAACAGAATCCAACAATATATTAAAAAGATCATACATCATGACCAAGTGGGCTTTATCCCAGGGTTGCAAGAATGCTTCAATATTTGCAAGTCAATCAAAGTGATACACCACATTAACAAATTGAAAGTAAAAACCATATGATTATCTCAATAGATGCAGAGATAGCCTTTTACAAAATTCAAAATCCATTTATGATTAAAAAAAAAAAAACCCTCCAGAAAGCAGGCATAGAAGGAACATATCTCAACATAATAAAAGCCATATATGATAAACCCACAGCAAACATTATCCTCAATGGTGAAATATTAAAAGCACTTCCCCTAAAGTCAGGAACAAGACAAGGGTGCCCACTCCACTGCTATTCAACATAGTTTTGGACGTTTTAGCTACATCAATCAGAGAAGAAAAAGAAATAAAAGGAATCCAGATTGTAAAAGAAGAACTAAAACCCTCATTGTTTGCAGATGACATGATTCTCTACATAGAAAACCCTAAAGACACCACAAGAAAATTATTAGAGCTAATCAATGAACATAGTAAAGCTGCAGCATATAAAATTAATACACAGAAATCACTTGCATTCCTATACATTAACAATGAGAAATTAAGGAAACTATTCCATTCACCATTGCAATGAAAAGAATAAAATACTTAGGAATAAATCACCCCTTGATTTTTAACTTACTCATTAATCTCTCTCCCTCAGCTAAAACAAAAGCTCCACAAGGGCAGGACTTGTTTTGTTCACTGTTGAATGTCTGATGACTTGAACACTGCCTGGCATGTAACAAGTACTCAAGAAATATTTGTGGGATGAATAATAATCCAGTAATAATTTCATGTGTGCCATGCACAGTGTTAGGGATTTTACATGCATTATCCCAAAATAAATCTCAAGCCAGATGATATTTTAATTCCACTTTCTCAGTATTCAATAGAAATTAAACAAAAAAATCAGTAAAGATACTTCTGTTTCCAGGAAGATGAAGTGGGCTTGCTTTCTCCTACTCCTCCCACTAATAACTCTTGTTCTTCTCACTGTCAAAGGAGGCCTAATGGGAAGTCAGCATTTTCACAACTGCACAGTGGTAATGAGGCTACTGTCCCCCAACTGTGGGGGCAGAGACAACCACTTGGAAGACATCCATCTGCACCCAGAATTAATAAGGAGACCTCCCTCTCCAGTGTTAACAGAAAGAAACCTGGATTTGTACCTCCACCTGGCAGTAACAAAGTGGTACCACCCCCTTACCTTAACAGAACAATGTCACAGAAAGTTAGATGAAAGCTTTAAATAACATCCAGAATTACAGAACATAATACAAAAATGTCTAGGCTTCAGTTGAAGATCAATCATTATTCAAGAAGATCTCATACTGGATTAAAAAAGGATAAATGGCTGGAAAAAGTCAAAATCTAGATGATAAGAGATGTTACAATTACCTGACAAAGATTTTAAAGCATCTACAATAAAAATGCCTCAAGGAGCAATTATGAACATGCTTGAAACAAATGTAAAACTATAAAGCCTTAGCAAAGAAACAGAAGATCTAAAAGTCTAAAATGGAAATTTTAGAAGTGAAAAATACAATAACAAATTTTAAAAATGCAATGAACAGGCTCGATGGAAAAATGGAGGGGACAGAGGAGAGAATCAGTGAACTGGAATATGGAACAGAAATGACCCAACCTGAACAAGTGAAAGAAAATGAACAGGAAAATGTACAGAGCCTAAGGGTTCCATGGCTCCATAACAAACAAATCTAACATTCATGTTGTCAGAGTCCTGAAATGAAGAGAAGGAACAGAGTGAAAAAGTACTCAAAGAAATAATGTCTGAAAAGTTCTAAATTTGTCAAGAGACATAACCTACAGATTCAACAAGGAGTTTATTCAAGTAGGATAAACTTAAATCCACAACAACTTCTATCATAAATGTCTGAATCCTAAAGGGAAAGAAAAATATCTTGGAAGCAGTCAGGCATACCATTTAATCAACAACCAAAAAAAAAAAAACAAAAAACAACCACCTGATTAAAAAATAGGCAGAGGAGTTAGTTAAACATTTTTCCAAAGAAGATGTATAGATGGCCAAGAGGCACATGAAAAGATGTTCAATATTACTGATTACAGGAAAATGCAAATCAAAACCACAATGAGACATCACCTCAAGCCTGTTAAAACGGCTTTATCAAAAAAAAAAGAAAGAAAGAAATAACAAGTGTCGGCAAAGATGTGAAGAAAAGAGAACCATCATGAACTGCTAATGGGAATGTAAATTGGTTATAGCCTCTGTGGAAAACAGTACATAGATTCCTCAGAAAATTAAGACTAGAACTCCCATTTGATCCAACTATCCCACTTCTGGATATTTATTCAGAGAGTATGAAAACATTAAAAAGATATATGCGCTCCTATGTTCATTCTCAGCATTATTACAACAGTCAAGATATAAAAACAACCTAAGTGCCCACTGATGGATGAATGGATAAAGAAGATGTATACAGAATAGAATACTACTTGGCCATAAAAAGGTGAATTCTTGTCATAAACAACAACATGGATGGACCTTGAGGGTATTATGCTAAATGAAATAAATCAGATGGAAAAAGACAAATACTGTATGATTTCACTCATATGTGGGATAAATAAACAAACAGAAGCAAACACATAGATAGAGAACAAAGCAGAACAGTGGTTACCAGAGGAAAAGGGAGTTGGGGGAGGGAAAAATGGGTAAAGGGGGGTCAACTATATGGTGATTAGGTAGAAACTAAACTGGTGATGAGCACATTGCAGTGCATACAGGAACTGAAATGAAAACATGAAATGTACACATAAAACTTACCATACACTTTCAAAATGAAGATATGTGAAGGTCCAATAATCAGATTTAAAGATGTTCAATATCACTGGTCTAGAGGATACTGATTAAAATCACAAGACGCTTCCACTATTCGTCCATAAGAATGGCTAAAATTACAAAGACTGACAATGACAAGTGTTGGCAAGGATGCTGGACAACTACATTTTTCATGTATACTAGTAAGGATGTAAAATGGTTCAATTGTGTTTTAACTGTCTGACCATTTCTTAAAAATTAAGTACATACCTTTACACCTTTTGATATAGCTATTCTACTCCTTAGCTTTAACAAATGAAATAAAAGATATGCCCACAAAAGGGAAGAATATGGTTTGGCAAGAGAATAGATGAAAAAATATGGTATATCCTCACAACAGACTACTACTCACCAATAAAAAGAAATGGAAGAGCATAGATGAATCTAAACAGCATTCCTCTTTGGCACAAGTCATGAAAAGACAGGAGTTACTTCGTTTTCTTGAAGATGAGATAACTAGAGTCTCATATCAGAAAAGATAGAAGTGCCTCAAGTGGCTGTAATTCCTCTGCTTCTCTTCAATCAAGAGAAAAAATAGAAAAATCCTCAGGGAAAAGAGAACCTTGGGAATTGTAAGCTAATTCTTGGCAAGGACTCAGAGTAGAAGGACCATTAGATACAGTAACTTAATGCTGGCTCTGGGCTTAATTGTAAGCAGATACCAGTGAGAAGAGCAAGGACAATGGATGTAAGCCAGACCTTGGAAGAACTTTTGCTCCATGTTAAAAGAAAGGAGTTGTCACACAAGAACTGTGTAAGAGATATCTGCATTGGAGAAGGGTTGGAATACACCAATAAATAAGTTTTAGCAAAACACAGCTCACAGCTTAGTTTTCTTATACATTGCCATCAAAACTCTTTACATGCTTGTTTACTGTCATTTTAAATAAGGTTTTCCATTTCCAGGGTTGCATCTCAAACAAAACAAGTGGAAAATGCATTATGTTGATCCCTATCTCAGATTAAAGTGAGTGTTATGTTTCAACTACTCACCACATAATCAGAGCATCACTACTTAACAGGTGGCCACTTAATTAATCACAGATAAAGTAACTGAAGGGATATTTGTTTCTAAAGTTTGGCTATTAGAAGAAATGTTAGATGCACAGCCTAGGCACACCTCTTGTCCCCCCCACCCCCACCCCATGTTTCTATAGGAAAAGAGTAAGAGGGCAATTATTGCAATTTTAAATTTCAAAAGATGGAACAAATTGCCCTGGAATTTTACACCCTTATCCATAGCATATGAGAGCATCCACTCCCCCACATCACCATTTGCTACTATCAATTTTGATGACATATTTACAATCATTTAAAAAATCAAAATGGAGTAACTATGGTTCAGACATCCAAAATGGAGCTAGATGGACATTTTACATGTGGTTTAAGACATATTCCTACATGAAAACTTGAATTTTCTCTGAAATGTATCAAACTCAAGGACTCTAACAACCATTTTCAAAACATTATAACTCTACAAACTTAGTTTTAAAGTACTCTCCCCACCATATAATCATTACAGACCCCCAACAAATCTTTGCTTAAAAAGCACCTTCACTTTTTACCTGTTCCTATCCTACTTCCTGACAGTTTATGCAACCTTGCGGGGTTTTGTCTATATAAATCTCTCCCATTTTGTAGTCTCAGTTCAGTTCAGTTGCTCAGTCATGTCCGACTCTTTGGGACCCCATGAACCTCAGCACGCCAGGCCTCCCTGTCCATCACCAAATCCCAGAGTCCACCCAAACCCATGTCCATTGAGTCGGTGATGCCATCCAACTGTTGCAGGAAGAGGGACCCCTTCCAGGGCCCAAAACTGGGTTCTTGTCTAACACTTGGAAATGAATTGTCCGAGGAGACATATGTGCTGACAAAGCAAGAGATTTTATTGGGAAAGGGCACCCGGGTGGAGAGCAGTAGGGTAAGGGAACCCAGGAGAACTGCTCTGCCACATGGCTCGCAGTCTTGGGTTTTATGGTGATGGGATTAGTTTCCGGGTGGTCTTTGGCCAATCATTCTAATTCAGAGTCTTTCCTGGTGGCGCACACATCGCTCAGCCAAGATGCGCGCTAGTGAGAGGGATTCTGGGAAGTGGATGGACACATGGTGTCTCCTTTAGACCTTTGCTGAACTCTTCCAGTTGGTGGTGGCTTATTAGTTCCATATTCCTTATCAGGATCTCCTGTCATAAAACAACTCATGCAAATCGTTACTATGGTGCCTGGCCAGGGTGGGCAGTTTCAATAAGTGTGCTTCCCCTAACACAACCATCTCATCCTCGGTCGTCCCCTACTCTTTCTGCCCTCAATCTTTCCAAGCATCAGAGTCTTTTCAAATGAGTCAGCTCTTCGCATGAGGTGGCCAAAGTACTGGAGTTTCAGCTTCAGCATCAGTCCTTCCAATGAACACCCAGGACTGATCTCCTTTAGGATTGACTGGTTGGATCTCCTTGCAGTCCAAGGGACTCTCAAGAGTGTTCTCCAATACCACAGTTCAAAAGCATCAATTCTTCTGCGCTCAGCTTTCTTTATAATCCAATTCTCACATCCATACATGACCACTGGAAAAACCATAGCCTTGACTAGATGGACCTTTGTTGACAAAGTAGTCTCTGCTTTTTAATATGCTGTCTAGATTGGTCATAACTTTCCTTCCAAGGAGTAAGCATCTTTTAATTTCATGGCTGCGATCACCATCTGCAGTGATTTTGGAGCCCAGAAAAATAAACTTAGCCATAGTTTCCACTGTTTCCCCATCTATTTGCCATGAAGTGATGGTCTAGCAGAACACAATTCAAGTGCTTCTTGTCCTAATAAAGAATAAACCCAAAATAAATGCCTCTTTATTCCAATCAAGTCTTCATTTCTGAAATTTTAATTCAGTTTTTGGTTTTGGTTTTGTTCAACCTGATGGGTGAAATATACCAGCTGTTATTTGGTCTTGAATATCCTGAACTTTGAGTATTTTCAAGTTTATTGGCCACTTGCATTGCCTCTTCCATTAACTGTCTGTCTGTATCTTTTGGCTACTTTTTCTATTTACTCATATCTCCATTTCTTCTTGATTTTTTTTTTACAGTTTTCCTTTGTTTTAATGCTTAAGATTTCAATTCATCTAGCATTTATTTTTATAAATGGTGTCAGGCAAGGACCTAATTGTCCTTTCTCTCCACTCCCACCCCCCAGGTGATCTGAAGTGCTATCTTTTGATATACTAAATTTCTGTACATGCCAGAAACCATTTTTAGACTACTAATAGTAGTTCTACTAATCTACTCACCTTCACCTACATTAACTTCACACTATTTCCATCACTACATTTCTAAAATATGTTTGATGTCAGGTAGGGTGGGCTTGACCTACATAGAGCATATTAAAAAGCAGAGATATCACTTTGCTGACAAAGGTTAGTATATTCAAAGTTATGGTTTTCTCAGTAGTCATGTAGGATGTGAGAGTTGGACCATAAGGAAAGCTGAATGCCAAAGAATTGATGCTTTTGAACTGTGATGCTGGAGAAGACTCTTGAGAGTCCCTTGGACAGCAAGGAGATCCAACCAGTCAATCCTAAAGGAAATCAGTCCTGAATATTCATTGGAAGGACAGATGCTGAAACTCCAATACTTTGGCCACCTGATGCGAAGAACTGACTTATTAGAAAAGACTCTGAAACCGGGAAAGGTTGAAGGTGGGAGGAGAAGAGGACGACAGAGGATGAGATGGTTGAATGGCATGACTGGCTCAATGGACATGAGTTTGAATAAGCTCCAGGAGTTGGTGATGGACAGGGAAGCCTGGCATGCTGCAGTCCATGGGGTTGCAAAGAGGTGGACACAAGTGAGTGACTGAACTGAACTCAAGGGTGGGCTTGTTACTTTGTTGTCAGTAAAAATTTATTATTCCTGGAAACTTGCATTCTTTCACTACAAACAGTGGTGTTGGAGAAGACTCTTGAGAGTCACTTGGACTGCAAGGAGATCCAACCAATCCATCCTAAAGGAGATCAGTCCTGGGTGTTCATTGGAAGGACTGATGCTGAAGCTGAAACTCCAGTACTTTGGCCACCTCATGCGAAGAGCTGACTCATTTGAAAAGACCCTGATGCTGGGAAAGATTGAGGGAAGAAGGAGAAGGGGACGACAGAGGATGAGATGGTTGGATGGCATCATCGACTCGATGGAAATGGGTTTGGCTGGACTTCGAGAGTTGGTGATGGACAGGGAGGCCTGGTGTACTGTAGTTCATGGGGTCACAAAGAGTCAGACATGACTGAGCAACTGAACTGAACTGAATATTGCAATCTGATGTTGAATTACAGCTCTATCCTTTGTCTATTACTTCCAAATCTGTTTCCTTTCCATAGAGAAATATTACCGTAATCTCAGGAAATTTAGTTTTCATTGTCTTGGGGTAGAATAAATTAAGTGATTCCTAAGCATCTACAGTTATTTATACTTCACCAGCAGCAAGCACAGTCAAGTCTACAATCCCCCACACACCCCACACACACCCCCGCCTCTTTTCTTTTCCAAGAGCTACCGGATTAGTTTAGGTTCTCAACTCTTCCCTAAAATAGCACAACAACTGCTTAAGTAGGTTATCTCTGTTGCACTTCTCCAATCCATCTTCCATGATGCTACCATAACTGTGTTTAAAATGCAAATCTTAAAACATCAGTTCCTTGTTTAAAAGACTCCAGTGATATCCTATGACCTATGGTAATAGAGTCCTATCTTTTACATGGTTTTCAACAGAGTGATAATAGCCAATATTTATCAAATACTTTCTACACTGCCAGTTACTATGGTAGCTGCTTCACACATATTTCTCACTGATCCTTTGAGGATTAATTATATTTCTCATTAAACCTGTGAGGTGGTGGAAAATTATTATAATTGTCCTTTAACAGATGAGCAAACTGAAGCCTACGGATGTTAGGTGACTTGCGTAAAACCATACAAAATAACATCTGGCTAGTTACACGGATATTTAAGACACTGAGTGAGTGAGTGAGTGAAAGTCACTCAGTCATGTCCGACTCTTTGCAACCCCATGGACAATACAATCCATGGAGTTCTCCAGGCCAGAATACTGGAGTGGGTAGCCATTCCTTCTCCAGAGGCTCTTCCCAACCCAGGGATCGAACCCAGGTCTCCCACATTGAAGGCGAATTCTTTACCAGCTGAGCCACAAGGGAAGGCCTTATACTGTGTTCACCATAAAATACAGGCCAGTTTGCAGCCTCTAAAACTTACCTATTCAAAGAAGTCCATATAATGAATTTTTAAAATAGCTACTTGATTGATTTTTTAAGCTAGATATAAAATAAAATACTCAGAAAGTATGAAAATAAAGATATGGAAAAAGATAGTCCATATACATGCTGCTGCTGCTGCTAAGTCGCTTCAGTCGTGTCCGACTCTGTGCAACCCCAGAGACGGCAGCCCACCAGGCTCCCCCGTCCCTGGGATTCTCCAGGCAAGAACACTGGAGTGGGTTGCCATTTCCTTCTCCAATGCATGAAAGTGAAAAGTGAAAAGTGAAAGCAACACAGTATAGCAAAATATTAGCAAAAAAAGAACTCGAAGCAAAATACTACTAAAAGCAGCAGGGATAGTTCATATTTCATTTCAAAAAGATACAATCTACCAAAAAAGATAAAACTATCATAAATTTCTATTGAGTTAGCAACTAACTTTGAATTGCATAAACAAAAATCTGGACAATCTGAGAATAACCAGAGTGAACTCTTAACTTACATCTATTAGAAAAATCACAAATCAAGTAGACAAAACTGAAAACAGATGATTTGAAAAACACAAATAATAAGTTGAATGATAAAATTTTTAAAAATTTTGTAGCCAACAATGAGAGAACATAAATGCTTTTCAAATATCTAACACATACATTCTCAATGGAGGTGATATCAGTCCTTAAGAAGTAAAAATTAGTTCTTAGGAGAGCAAAAAAATTTTAGGCATTATAATAGTTTGTGCCTCTCTATGGCCCCCAGAAAAAAAAAAAAAAAAGCTCAACCTTATCTGAAAAAACCTTATTGCTTAATCTCTTTTGTTATGGAGAAATTAATTCAAGTTTAAATTTAAATCCATTTAATTAAAATCTTATGCTGAGTATTCATTTCTTAAAAAGAAATTAAACTTAATGAATTAAATTTTATTAATATCTCTCTTCAGTGGGCAAGTTATTGAAAAAAAGGTTAAAATACACTGATCTAAAAAATTCATAAGAACTGAGTCATATGGGGGGAAAATATATCCAAATTTGCTTATACATACATAAAATACCTCTTAAGGACACACAGGAATCTGATAACTGTTGTTGACTGTGGGAGGGAAACACAACAGCTTTCTCACACTATTATAGTCTCAATTTTAAAACAAGAAAAATCGTAAAAACATGATCTATAAAAGAAAATACTGATAAACTGGACTGCATCAAAATTTAAAACTTTTGCTATTCAAAAGGCACCATTAAGAAAATGAAAAGACAAGCCACAGACTGCAAGAAAATATTTGTTAATCATATACCTGATAAAGGACTTATATCAAAACATATATCTATATCTACATATGTGGGTATAAAGACCTCTAACAAATTATATGAAAATTATCCAATTTTTTAAATGAACTAAACAATTGGATAGACTCTTCACCTAGAGAAAATATATAAACGGCAAATAAGTATATAAAAAGTAACCAAAATCATTAATTCATTAAGGAAATACAAATTAAAACCACATTAAGATACCACTCTACACTCACTAGGATATATAGCAAGGGCTCGTTGCTCAGTTATGTCCGACTCTTTGCAACCCCAGGACTATAAGCTGTCAGGCTCCTCTGTCCATGGACTTCTCCACACAAAAATACTGGAATAGGTAGCCATTTCCTTCTCCAAGGGATCTTGGCAACTCAGGGATCGAATCCAGGTTTCCCGCATTGCAGGCAGATTCTTTACTCGCTAGGATGGCTTTAGCAAAAAAGGACAATACAAGTGTAGGTGAGAATATAAAAAAACTTGGAAGCCTCATCTTATCGGTGGAAATGTACAATGGCACAGCCACTGTCAGAAAGAATTTGGCAATTTCTTAAGAAGTTAGCCACATACAATCTAGCAACTCAACTCCTAGTTATCTACCCAAGAGAAATGAAAACAAATGTCCACATGATGACTTGTATGGAATATTATCAACAACTCTTTGCATAACAGCCAAAACTAGAAACAATTCAAATATCCATCAATTTGAATGGATAAACAAAATGTGGCACTATACCATAGACTACTACTTAGCAACAAAAATGAATAAACTGTTGATATATGCAGCAGCCTGGAGGAACTCAAAAAGCATACTAAGGAAAAGAAGCCAAATGTGAAAGACTGCACACTAGAGGATTCCATTTGTATGAAGTTTCTAGAAAAGGCAAAACTATAGAGACAAGAGGCATATCAGTTTTTGCCTAGGAGTTCTGATCTGGATGCTACGTGAACTGTTTTATTACATATACACACAAACACAAATACAGACACACAAGGTCCCTCATTCCTATTGGATCCACTAAGAAGTAAACTGCATGTGTACACACACAAGAGAAAGAACCAGCAGCTAAAAGAGAATCCTCCCCCACAAAGCCCAAATTTATACATCTGGAAATTAAAAAATTAAAAAATAAAAAGAAAACCACACTTAAGATAAATTGAGAGCTGAAATGGAAACAGAAACTTTAAAATTACACTTGTACAAGGGTACTATAATACATATCAACCCCTAGGATTCAGCCAAAGTAGTAACCAGAAAATTTTACAACCATAAATAACAAGCAAGATCACAAGAAAGAATGAAAATAAATGAAGTAAGCTTTCAGTTCAAGGTGCTAGATACACACAAACAAAATAAACCTAAAGAACTAAAAGAATGAAGAAGATTAAAAGCAAAAAATAATAAAATAGAAGAAAACTTATTTGGTAAATCTAAATGAAAAAGAGCAAACACAAAAACAAAACTTTGGCAAATATGATTTAAAATAAAAAGAACAAAATCAAAATATGTTTAAAAAAATAAAAAGGAATAGATGACTACACAAGAGTTTTTTTACACCATAAAAATATATGCACAAAAAATGTCCAAAAAATCTATAAAAACTCACATGGAATGGGCATCTTCTAGGAAAATATAAATCTTCCAACTGGGGGAAAAAAAGGTAGAAAGTGTATCCTGTCTATGGTAGTAGTTACCAGAAACAGTGCACATGAAAAACTCATAGAACAAAAGAAGTGAATTTTATTGTAAAGTTTAAAAAATTTTTTTAAATAGTAGCAGAAAAACCTCATATAACTGTCATGTAGAAAGAGTGAATTTTGCTATATATAAAGTATACTTCAATACCCCTAACCATTAAAAAAAGAAGATTCTAATTTTAAAAGAATGTTAATATAATTTTTTTAAAGAATAAGAGTGTAAATTTCATTGGTGGTATGAAAATTATCTATGATAGAATTTTTTAAGTAGATTGTAAAGCAAATATGTGCTATATATGTGTATATAGTATGATCAAACTTATATGTCTATAACTTATCTTACTTCTGCATAATGAGATTACAGACATTTTTTTCTCTTTGCTTATCTGTATTTTTACTACAAAGAATACATATTATTTTCTAATAAATAATATTTTTTTCAATGTTGGATGGATGAGCACTGACTTAATGGTAGGGACTCAGTATAGAATCTTCTCTCACCTTGGCCTTGCTGCCCAAGCCCAGACTCCAAGGGTGAGCCTTGGCAGTGACACAAGGTAGTGAAGATGGTGGGGGTTCCTATGGTAACAAAGAAGGAAAACGTGGTTAGAGCCCTAAAAGCAATGCTCGCTGAGGCTGTGATCATTGGGTTACCACAGGCATGTGTGAGAGTTTGCCAAATCAAATATAGCTCATAGGAACTTACTTTGAGGCCCCACCAGGCACTGTCAAAGATTACCTTCCCAGCACACTGGAAAGCATTCTCTGCCAGCAGACTGGTCCCTGTCACATTATTTATAGGAGATTGGTCCACATACTCAAAATGATAGGAATACTTCTAATTATATCCAAACATGACAAATGTCAGAACAAATTATTCTGAGGGTTCACGCTGCCAAATGTCTTGCCCTAACAAAGAGGAGCAAGCTGCAGGATCAGCACACCAGCTCCTATATAAGCACGATGAGCCCCCCTGCTACATCTCCACCAAGGACCCAGAGGTAAGTGAATGGGGGCCTTGGGACCTGCAGGGCTCCAGGGGACAGAAACAGCTTACCCTGCAGCCCATCTCTGAGCATGAAATTGTTCCTCCCAGCTCCGACTTTTATTTTCATAAAGCCATGGCAGGTTTTAATTCTGTAACTATCTTACTGGAATTTCAGACCTTCATTAAAAAGAAACTCGTTGCTTTACAGTTTTAGATGCTCCTGAACCTGCATCTTCATCTGGAATCCAGAGGTAAGACTCCGCTTTATTCATTTATTGATGACAGAAGGGATGTAGCCTAACAAAGCTGGGGACAGCTCTTCACTGTACACCATTTCCTTATATTTTGCAGTTATGTAAATATGTTGTCCTTCCAAATGTCTGCTTATAAACGCTGGGAAATCACTTCTTCCAAATGTCTTATTCTCAGAGACCACCCTCATCTGAGTTCTAGGATTAAAGGACCATTTGGGAAAGAATGAATTTTGACAGTGAGTTCTCAGCGGCACTTAACAACTGTCAGGGGCAATGGACTACTCCGTGCCAACCTCCTTCTACTGACAAGCGCTGAATACTTGGGTGTTTTACCAGTATTTTTTAAATACCTGTAAACATTCTTAATCTAAAATATGTGAACAGAAATGAACATCTTCTTAAAACCATAATATTTTAGCTATTTTTTCATGATTCACTGTAGTTTTTAGAAAGATTTGTTACTGTTTGTTTTAAAAAAATCGCAAGAATTACACCCCAGAGTGCTATCTATCACACTTTAAAATAGAAGGAGAGATTCTGGTCCTTCCCCCAAGTAATTCACTGCCTGAGAGTAAAGAAAAGGCCCAATCAAAGTAATGAGCCAATGCTGAGACACATATCTATCAACAGAGGACAATGGCTCATATGCATGTGATAAGCTCTTACATTTCTGTCTTGTCTTTTTCTGGATGAAGAGAAAAGAAGCCTGTGGAATTTATGCAGGATGAAACACCTTCATGCTGAAGCTCTCATTCCCCTGTGTTTAGATCTGTTAACTGACAGTTCAAATCCTTCATGCCAAAAGGAGAACGTTAAAAGAGATTTTGAAATTAAGGCAATGCTAAGTCTCTTGGTAACAAGCCAAATGATATATTAAAAAAAAAAAACAACCCTAGAGTGATAACGATTTCTTATGAGGTTAATGACCCACCAAGAGATGTTTAACATAAAGTGGATGTTAAAAAGAATTATTTGGCTTACAAGAGAAAAAAAAAAAAAAAAGGGCCATCTAAAAGGCAAAAATGTTTTGGTTAGCTTGGAAGATATCAACTTTCATTTGCACAAGACTAACTTTCCCTCCTAACTCTATAATCGTCCCAGCAAATGGCAGATGCAAACATTATGCATCTGAGGATTAAAGAATGACAGTTGCTATAAAACAATCCATCAACAACAGTCTTAGCTATAGATATTATTAGAGTTTAGAGATTAAAACAGGCAAAGATTCCATTCTCACTCAGCTGTAGGTGCCCTAGCCCTGAGGATCAAGACATGCCATCTGGGAAGGAAATTTTCAAAGCCCTAAAAATGAAGCCTCAGATTGCAGTCTCATTCCAAACCAGCCCTGTGCTAGTGTTATTAATACTTAATAGAACGCTGGTCAACACAGGTTGGAAGAACAATTACAGTCCAGGCTGGGGATGGAACCTCAATATTTCTGTCATTTCAAATCGTTTTCTCACATGTACATAACTTCTGGTTTCTCTTTTCCCTCTCTCCCATTCTTCCCCAAGGCAGAATTCTCTCTCAATAAATCACAACCATGAGTGCGAGTTCAGACGCTGAGATGGCTGTTTTCGGCGAAGCCGCACCCTACCTTCGAAAATCAGAAAAGGAGCGGATTGAAGCCCAAAACAAGCCCTTTGATGCTAAAACATCAGTCTTTGTGGCAGAGCCCAAGGAATCCTATGTGAAGAGCATCATACAAAGCAAGGAAGGGGGGAAAGTAACTGTAAAGACAGAACGTGGAGCAGTAAGTAAAAACATAAGGAGAAAACCCTTCCTGTTTTATTTCTCCATCTCCTCACTTCAAGTTGAAGCCTTCCTTGCTCACAATTTCCAAGTCTATTACCAATCCAGACACCCTTCCAGTCCATTAACAGACATCAGATTTGGAAGGTAAAAGAAATTCTCACTTCTCCCTTTCCCAACCACCAAAAGAACTTTAAGCCACTAGTCAGCCTCCAGCATTTCCCTTCAATTGCTCACTTCCCAGTCTAAATCTCCAAACCTGGGAGAAAAAAAAACTAGTTTCTATCAAAAGAATTATTATCTGCTTAGGTAAATAATGTATTAATCTTCCCATTACTTCCTCCCAAATTGAAGTTTCGTATAATAAATGGCAAAGAGAAATAAAAAATTAAACCCATTGAAGTCAAATGATATAAACTGATAAACCTGGGACATGAAAATGTGGGAGGAAAAAAGTATATTTTAAAGAGTAGGATGTGTTCTAGCTCATCACAGGAAACAGATTTTTTTTTTTTACCATCAAACTCTAAGATGAATACATTTTTGTGCTTTTATTTAAAGGACACTGAATAATATAATGGAAAGTGCCCACAATTGTAGTCTTATAACCAAAGCAGATACACATAAATCCTACCTCCAACCATTAATACAAACCTGACTCTCACTTTACTTGCAGACTCTCACTGTCAGAGAAGACCAAGTCTTCCCCATGAACCCTCCCAAGTATGACAAGATCGAGGACATGGCCATGATGACCCACCTGCACGAGCCCGGCGTGCTGTACAACCTCAAAGAGCGCTACGCAGCCTGGATGATCTACGTGAGCACCCTTCAACCTCTCTTTATTTCATCTATCTCTCCAAGTAGAATCAAATCCCACATGTTGAGTGTTCTGATTTTCTCAGACCTACTCAGGCCTCTTCTGTGTCACCGTCAACCCCTACAAGTGGCTGCCGGTGTACAACCCCGAGGTGGTGGCAGCCTACAGGGGCAAAAAGCGCCAGGAGGCCCCGCCCCACATCTTCTCCATCTCTGACAACGCCTATCAGTTCATGCTGACTGGTGAGTGAGTGATGCATCTATTTACAGAAATGTGGAAACGGAATCTTGAATGAACAAGTAGACTTTGGGCTTTGATTACAATAATACATTGTAGCCACACAGGGCTTCACTGTTTTGAAGAAACTTTCAGTGCTGTAACATCACATAATCTTCCCCACAGCCACTCTACAGATGAGTAAAATGAAGCTAGTCACTGAGTTCACTGACCTGCCCAAGCTAACCCAGCTACAAACTGGATGCCTAGTTGAAACCATCAGCAGACCTACATATATGTTTCTTTTCCATATTTTTTAATTTATGATTTGGAGAGGGAAAAAAGTTCAAATATATATTTTAGTATATTCAAGGAAAATACTTACCAGCCATAGCTGGGAAGCGTTGTGAATTCCTTTATCTTGAATAGATACAGCTAACACTGCCAGTTTTTGAGATAGAACATGAGTAAAGAAAGAACTGTGACTTCCCTCCCAAAGATTTTGAAGCATTTTCCTACTGGAATTGAAGAAAATAGAAATCCATCTTTTTTTGAAAACATTTTTTAAAAATTTATATCAAAGTCTGTTGCTCCTGTCTTATCAAAACATAAACAAACAGCTTTGATACAAATTACAAGCCCAAATATAGCATTAAAATCTTTTATCGGCATACACCAAATGTATTGCCTTTGGAAATATCCTGAATTCCTGAGTTTCCTGTTGTTCCATGAGATATTAGAAACTGGAGACGATTTTTTGTTCCATTTCGGTTTCTTTTTTGTTTGTTTTGTTGTGCTGTTTTTAAATTGTCTTTTAAAGGAGAAGAGAAAGGGATAAAATACAAATCTTGCATTACAAACTGGCCAGCAATTCTATAAGGATTTCATGCTAGTAAACTGTTCTTTGGTTGTCAACAGAACCTAGCTACCTTCCAGAAATTATCCAAATTCAGGCTCATTCCAGAGGTTTTAACACACAGCAGTTGCATTTATACTGGTATGTATACCACCACCTGTACCAAGGTCCCCACTTCCCCAGGTTTCGGGGCTGCTCCAAATTCAAGATTACTTATCTCCAAACATGATTTTGATATAAAACCATGCAAATCTGTAGCATCTGACCAGGTTAGAGACTAAAACACTGTTTTCTTATCTATGTTCCCACTAGCTGCGACATGATCTTTCATGGTTTTTCTTCTATTGGAAAAAGAAATCAATCTGAATATGTTTCAAAATCTGTCTCTACGTCCCTAAACAGAGCTTTAAAGTTCTCTGAAGTCTATATGCACATCTAAATAGCATCCATGTTGTATCTATTTCTCTGAATAGGTTTTTTTAGATTTGAGAATGCTCTAAAATCAGTACAGAATTAAAAATTTAACAAATCAGAAAATTGGTATAAATCCAACATATCAGTCATATAGAGTGACAGTTTTTGCATTACTTAGAAAATGTGTATAAAAGAGAGAAATAAAAGGAAATGAACAGCGACAGTTATTAATACAATTCCAGATCTCTTCCTTTTTTAGTATTACCAGCAGTCAAGTTAATATCAAGAACTGGGAGGAGGCCAGACAGCAGAAAAGTATATAAACCAGAAGTTAAGAAGACCAAAATATCTTAACAAGTGATGTAACTATCAGAAAAATCACTTATTCCTCCTTTATCTGTTAAATGAAACTTCAGATTTCTGATTCTTACTGAAATAGCTACAGATGAAAGTATGTGATGCCTGGAATTTTCTTTAAAATAACCGAGCTTGGGATGGGAATATAGATTATATAAAATTGGCCAGATAGTAACTACTGAAACGCTGTATACACAGGTACGTAGGAGCTTTTAACAGTATTGTCTCTACCTTTGTATAGTTTGAAATTGCCCATACGTTTTTAAATTAATAAAATACCAGAAGAAACAGATGATTCTTTGCCTCTCATTTTCACAAATTTTACTCCAAGAGGCAAGTACTGTCTGGGAGCTACACACAAAGCCAAAATCACAGGCAATATCTTCAAATTGTTAAAAAGAATAAACTGTATTTAATCTGAACAGAGTCAATAATATTCATAGGGAATGTGCACTATTTTTAAAAATGATGGTCTTGATTTCTCTTTCACAGATCGTGAGAACCAGTCCATCCTGATCACGTATGTGATTTTTCCTTCTTCTCTGATTGGTGGTGATTGTCTTAGATGTTGACAATGTGAGCTGTAGTTCTGATCTCTTCTCTGGTTTTTATTTGACAGCGGAGAATCTGGGGCAGGAAAGACTGTGAACACGAAGCGTGTTATCCAGTACTTTGCAACAATTGCAGTCACTGGGGAGAAGAAGAAGGAGGAACCCGGCAAAATGCAGGTGGGCCTGATGGGCATGTGAGAATCATGATGGGCAGGGCACTCAGGAAGCCACGGACTTCCTTGTGTTTCTGCTCTTGTGTTTCTCTGCAGGGGACTCTGGAGGATCAGATCATCAGTGCCAATCCCCTACTGGAGGCCTTTGGCAACGCCAAGACCGTGAGGAATGACAATTCCTCTCGCTTTGTGAGTTTCTGGGTCACAGAAGGGTTTTCTCGGGTCTTAAATGCCCATAAAGGCATCTCTCAGTCGTTATTTCAATCTCTTCTTACTCATGTGCTGTTTTGTACATAACATCGTCTTTTTCACTTGCAAGGGTAAATTCATCAGGATCCACTTTGGGACCACAGGGAAACTGGCTTCTGCTGATATTGAAACATGTGAGTAACACAACCATTGAAACTCAAACAGATAAACCAGGGATGTCATTTGCAGGAATACTGTCAACACGTGGTGAGCACTGAGCCTGCTGCCAGTGCCGCTCGCGACCTAAGGCCATAATTCTCCACGATGTCTGTGTGCTCTGCTTACCTCAGTGTCAGACTGATGGCTCTGCAGCACATTTTGGAATTCCAGTCTCAGAAGCAACTATGGCATTTTTTCCAGGACCAATAGTAGGACTATTCACGGGTTCCTATATGTTATCTACAGGTTTACAATACATTTCTGTGATTTGCTCTTTTTTTTTTTCTGCAGAAGGATTCACATTTACTGGTTCAAATAGAGTATCTACCATTTGCTAAACATGCATTTCACACTAACTGGTCACATTTCCACAGGTAGTCAAATTCTCAGAAAAGGGCCCTCCCCTTGGCAGATGGCAGGGTGAGAGGTAGCAGAGGGCCAGGGTAGCAGAGCCTGCCAACCATCACTTGGTCATGCAGGACTGATGGAGCCAGGTTGGCAGGCATTCTGTGATTTGCTCTTGATCTGAGCTTTGGCAGATGTTTCCAAGGTAATCACTCACCAAAGAATCTAAGGTGAGCTGAGGAAGGAGGGGATATTAAAGATCAATTATAAGACAAAGGTCACAAGTCATCCATATGAAAAGCTGATTTGTTACTAGAGCATGCATACTTCACTCTTTGCTTTTAAATGGTGAGAACCTTGGGTAATTGCCATATGTATTTGGAATTCTTACATACAGTACCAACAGGATCGATCATCAAGTTGAAATCTCAATGAAGCCTATTGTAATATCCCCAATTTTAGCCAAAGACATTGCGGTTCATTTACTATCTCAGGAGCATTGATATTTTTTCTAATTCAATGTCTATTTCCCCCTCTTTCCAGATCTTCTAGAAAAGTCTAGAGTTACTTTCCAGTTGAAGGCAGAAAGAAGCTACCATATTTTTTATCAGATCACTTCCAATAAGAAGCCAGATCTGATTGGTAAGAATGAACCTAAATTCACAGACAAAGTAAATATTTTTGTTAACTACTTTTAATGTGAAACATACACCCTGAACTCTGTGTACCCAGAAATGCTCCTGATCACCACCAACCCATATGATTACGCCTTTGTCAGTCAAGGGGAGATCACAGTCCCTAGCATTGATGACCAAGAAGAGCTGATGGCCACTGATGTAAGACAAACACTCACTTTTTAAAAAATCTATTATGCATGGGAATGATAATAGCAACCATACTGTAAGTGTGGTTACCTTAGAATATAGTGTAAATTCACCAAAATACGTTAATATCTTCTGCCCTAACATTTGTCCTGTCATTTCTCCTGACAGAGCGCCATAGACATTCTGGGCTTTACTCCTGAGGAGAAAGTGTCCATCTACAAGCTCACGGGGGCAGTAATGCATTATGGGAACATGAAATTCAAGCAAAAGCAGCGTGAGGAGCAAGCAGAGCCAGATGGCACTGAAGGTACCAAATGAACCCCCAACTGGGTTTAAGACAGAAAATACACCAAGAAACAATAAAAAGTTCTTCTAAACTCACATCTTCTTTGCAACTAAATTTCTGAAGGGCACGCACACCGTACACATACTGCACTCTGTCCTCACCCTCTTCTCCTTTTAGCATCTCTACATCTCCGTCATTTCTACACACACCAAAAAGAGAAAACGAACCCTAATAGCCACTTATAAGTATGCATTTAAAAAGCACAACCTGGGGCCAGATCAGAGAGAGAGAATAAGACAGAACCATATGCTTACTTTGCCTTAGAAATGACAAGAAGGTATACAGGATAACTTGGCATTTCAGTGTGTTTCAGCGCCAACTGGGTAAACCTGGCAGGGAGATACAATGTCTGCCCAAACACAGAGCCGGGGGTGGAGGATATCCCTAGACATCTGTGCACGAGTGTGTGTATGTGTGTGTGTGTTGTCTACGTGTAAACCTGCAGACAATCTAGGCATCAAGTAAGATAAATAGAAACCGAGAAAGAAAAGTCTTATACTCTATGGAAGGAATATGGAAATCACAGAAACCACCATGGAAGCTACAGTTATCTGCTCCTTTGAAGCCTTTCCTGACCATCCCAGTTTGACATTCTCTCTCCCTCATTTACATCAGAGTCATTGACAACATTTCAGAAGGGGACGAGGTAGGAATCATCCATTGAGACTTAGTTCCCACATTTTCAGATAAAGGAACTGGTCACTGATAGTAAGTTGGGAAGAGCAAAATTGAGATAAGGTGTATTCATGTCACCTTTCAACCATACCTAAGAGCAGGGACTCTGGCTTGTGTCTTACATAAAGTATTTCCATAAACATTGGACTTACATTTGATTTTGCTAAATGACTCAAAAGCTGCTTGCAACAAATCACCAAAGGCCAGTGTAACTGACTGATCATTTATTAGCAAGTAAATGCTCTAAGGTACAGGAAGCCTTGCCCGACCTTCTATAGAATTATTTAAAGATTTTCATTTAAATAATAATGAAAATGGATTGGAGGAAAATGGAAAGACTATCTTAAAGAAACATCTGCCATTAAACAACATTTCTTGAATTGTGTCTCTGCAGTGGCTGACAAGGCTGCTTATCTCCAAAGTCTTAACTCTGCTGACCTGCTCAAAGCTCTCTGCTACCCCAGGGTCAAGGTTGGCAATGAGTATGTCACCAAAGGCCAGACAGTACAGCAGGTAAGTGCACAACCTGAATGAGTCACACACTTCCCAGGCCTTTAATAGTGCCAACAAACATTACTTTGTCCATGAAGGTGTACAATGCAGTGGGCGCTCTGGCCAAAGCCGTCTACGAGAAGATGTTTCTGTGGATGGTCACCCGCATCAACCAGCAGCTGGACACCAAGCAGCCCAGGCAGTACTTCATCGGGGTCTTGGACATCGCTGGCTTTGAGATCTTTGATGTGAGTTGTCTTCAGATTAATAAAAAGTGGGAGAAAGACAATCTGGGTTTTGATATATTAGGTATTCCCCAGTGGCTCAGCGATAAAGAATTCGCCTGAAATGCAGGAGATGTGGGTTCAATCCATGGGTCAGGAAGATCCCCTGGAGGAGGGCATGGCAACCCACTCCAGTATTCTTGCTTGGAAAATCCCATGCACAGAGGAGCCTGGCGGGTTATTGTCCATGAGGTCACAAAGAGTTGGACATGAGTGAAGTGACTGAGCAGCAGCAGCATGCTGGGTATTATTCATTTACGTTTGTAGTGTCTACATTGCTTTCTCCAACACAGTACCTAGGACAAAATATCTAGGAAGTAACAGGATAATAGCAGTAGTAATAATAATGGCCAAACTCTATCGAGAAGTCTATATTTCTGGCACTCTACTAAGTACTTCAAATTGTTACCTTATTTAATCTTCACAATAACCCAAGAAGGAGTAACTAACATACTTCTAATTAAATGTGGAGGAACAGACGCAAAAAAATCAGCACACTTGCTAAAGATCCTCCAGCCACATAAGGCAAAGCCAAGATAGGAACCTGGATCTGTAGTGTTTGGTCCATACACAAGGCTCCTTCCATCCCACTGAGGAAAAAGGAGCTAAAAGGAGAAGCCCAGTGACAGTTCATAGTCTTTCCTCTTCCAGGTTCATCTGACACCCACCATTTCCCCTCTGGGTCATTAGCTTCATCATCTATAAAAATGAAGGTGTCTATAAAGTAACAAAGATTACTATAAAGACTTCATCAGATCGTCAATGCTAGACCACACGAGGTCCCTACTTTCACAGATATGACAATGAGAATTTACCAAATGTTTGATATGAAGATAAATTAACCTATTAATTTCACTTTGTACATCAATTAAAGGTCTTAAGAAAAGCTTTCCTTAATAAAGTGACAGCCAAAAGTGAAAATGTGAACTTCACCTTGAATTAGAGAGTGGGGGTGGTAGAAAGGTGAGGCTTTGCAATAAATTACTTTCACCCTTAAATCTGAACCCATTACTCACTGGTTTGTACTTGTGTTGTACTTTAATACACATTATTGCCCAGGCAATCTTAGAAGGGGAAGGAGGTCGATTCTACCAGAACTCTTGCTGTGTGGCTGACAGCTTTAAACAATGCCCAGAAATCACAAAAAGAGTTCATGTCAAAAATGATCCTTTCTTTCCTGGGATTTCTGAATAAACAATAATTAGTTCATAATTTTATTTCATTACTGAATTTCACATATTTTCAATAAAAGATTTTTCAGTAATGAATTCTACCACTTTAAAAATCCATTTAACATTGGAAATTTGCTTTTGTGCAGTTCAACAGCCTGGAGCAGCTGTGCATCAATTTCACCAATGAGAAACTGCAACAGTTTTTCAACCACCACATGTTCGTGCTGGAGCAGGAGGAGTACAAGAAGGAAGGCATCGAGTGGGAGTTCATCGACTTCGGGATGGACCTGGCCGCCTGCATCGAGCTCATCGAGAAGGTCTGTTTGACTTCTAAAGGAAATCTGAGCTGTAAGGATAACTTTCCCAAGTGTCTTAAGCAACTTCAGAAAGTATTACAGTAATCTTAAATAGACTGATATCAGAACAAGTTAGAGACTTACTTTAGAAATTATTTCCTCTTTTCAGCTTTTATAGAAGGACCAGAGAGTTTAGTTTCATTTTGTCCTGAGCAGTTTTGTTCTAACACTGACTCAAATCCAATTTGAAAGCAGCACCTCTACTGAGACGGTCCACTTCACCAGAGAAACTGCCTCATTTGTTTTAAATCTCCATATGATCCGAGACGTCAGCAATAGAAATAACTATTTTCTAAGTCAAAATTAATGCCGAGGTAACACAGCTAGAGCTTATATGAAAGCTAATCTGTTTGGAAGTCAAGAAGTCAAATTGCTTATGCGTGTTCATAATCTATCTTTAAGGAGATTAAGTGCACAAAATGTCCTGTATAAAGTTTGGGTTATTTATACTATTGCCTATAAAGTAAACATTCTAAGTCACTAAGTCCTTTTCGTAGAAAAATAAAACTTTGACCATACATTAATTCACCAAGTAGGTGAGTTAATGTGATAAATGTGATGAATACAGACATTTTAATGTCACCTCCACATGCTGTGCTGACATCTAGAGTTTGTATCTAGCTATTCTTTTACTTAAAAATAATGCTATGGATCGAATGTGAGAAGGAATGCTGGAAAGTCATTCTAGTGATAACAAAAGGACTTTGAGCTTGATCCTGGTTTACTTTATAAGTATATTTAATTAGGAGTGCTCATAATTCAATCAAATGACAGCCACTATACCTTTTGAGACAAGACAGACTGACACCAACGTCTGCTTTTCTGAATTCAGCCACTGGGCATCTTCTCCATCCTGGAAGAGGAATGCATGTTCCCCAAGGCCACAGATACCTCCTTCAAGAACAAGCTGTATGACCAGCACCTGGGCAAGTCTGCCAACTTCCAGAAGCCCAAGGTGGTCAAGGGCAGAGCCGAGGCCCACTTCTCCCTGGTGCACTACGCGGGCACCGTGGACTACAACATTGCCGGCTGGCTGGACAAGAACAAGGACCCCCTGAATGACACAGTGGTTGGGCTGTACCAGAAGTCCTCCATGAAGACTCTGGCCAGTCTCTTTTCCACATATGCTAGTGCTGAAGCTGGTACTTTCTGTAACCCCTGATTTAAATTAACCTATCCCCACAGAAAGTTTACATACCATTCTAGCCTCTGGGATATGTTCATTAATGGGTTTTCTTTTTAATTTTAGACAGCAGCGCAAAGAAAGGTGCTAAGAAGAAGGGCTCTTCTTTCCAGACTGTGTCAGCCCTTTTCAGGGTAAAGTACAAATTTAATTCAAAAATCTATGCAGTCTCTATGACTTATCATAATTATAGAATTTAGAATAAATTAGGAGGGAATGGAATGTTAATAGGAATTACTTCAAATATTTCCTTTTGTTCAGGGCACAGCAAAAGCAATACTTCTGTAGGGCCGAATGTTTTACCCACTACTCCTTATTATGCTCATCTCATGTATTCAGGAATTCCAAAATGCCTTTAGAAGTTTTCTGGTTCTATAATAAGGCTGATTTTTGAGGAAGCACAGCTGAACTTCAAAGATCTCCCTGCGGAAAGCCGTATCTTTATTCCACTAATATTGCCCTTTGAGAACGTTCCTGAGTCCCTCTTTGAGAATAAGCCTGAGACACATCCTTTAGGACATCTTTCCACCAAAATGCATCTTTGTCTTTTGAGGTAGATTTAATTTTTTGTGATAGCTGAAAATTACCTAAAGCCAAACCTAGTGATTTAAATGGATGATTAAGATAGAAAAATACCTGTAAAGAATTAAATAACAGTAATAATAACATTACTACAAATAGTGTGATTCTCTTGGATGGCTTAAAAACTGGCTCTTCTAAAAGGGGACATATGGAGCATCTGATCTAATGGCTGCTTTGTCAGGATTTCTATGAACTTCTATAGCTAAGTCTCATTCCTTCTAAAACTAAAATGCAGATACAACATATAACCTAAACAAGAAAATGGCCCTGTTCTTTTCTCACTACCAATTTGCACTATCTCCCCAAACAAACTCTTACACATATTTTCAGGATTAGAAACTCACATTACTTATTTTATATGCTAGTAGTTAACTGAGATATAAAAAAATAAAGCAACTCTGCCTTCTCAAAGAATATACCTAAGAAATATTGAAAAATATCTACATGCTAGTTTTCTACAGTTGCGTAAATCACTGTCTATCATAATCAGTTATTCTGTTTCTGGAATAACTGCCCCATATGCTTCAGACTGTGAATCATCCTCAGGTATCTGAGATCCACCTATAGAAGGTCATATAGTCTCATGATTTTAGACTCTTCAGAAAACCCAAAAGGTCACAGGTCCCAGGGAATAATATACTCAAGAAAGGAATGTCAAGCACTGGGACAGTGACTGACATAGGTCACCACTGTAAACTAGTACTGTGAAAATTATTAGCACTGAGAGAGGCCAAAGAGACCTTCGAGGTAATCTCAACCATTTTCAGATGAGACCCAGAGAGACAAAAGGGATTTTAAGCACCTCGTTAGTGACAGAGCAAGACGGTAGTCTTCTATTTTCTGATTCTTCCTCAAGAACACTTCATGTGCCTCAATGCTACTTGAATTGGCAGTTTGTTTACAGGACAGATCCTAGGTGTCGTAAATGAATACTGCAGAGAGCTATATTTCTACCTAGCACTCTGGCCTTTCAGTTATTTGGCAGGCTACAACTCTTGAGACCCTTAAAACACAGAGCAACTGAAGCCTCATAGACTTAATAGTTAAGACAGTGCCTAGGTTCATTTCATATAATTGCCCAAAAAAGCAACCTGAAATAGAACTTTCTCATCAAGTCCCTTCTCCCTGGTTTCCTAGGAAAATTTAAATAAATTGATGACCAATCTGAGGAGCACACACCCCCACTTCGTACGGTGTATCATTCCCAATGAAACCAAAACTCCTGGTAAGATCTAAGAGCACGAAATAATCAAACAGGTGCAAGTGTGACAGCTGAACTGCCCAGCAGTATGTACTTTGATCTCTTTCTAGGGGCCATGGAGCATGAGCTGGTCCTGCACCAGCTGAGGTGTAATGGGGTGCTGGAGGGCATCCGCATCTGCAGGAAGGGCTTCCCCAGCAGAATCCTCTATGGGGACTTTAAACAAAGGCCAGTCACTCTTTGTTGTATTTCACTAGATGCTGTGCTTGTTTAATCATTTTTACTGTTGTCCTCTGTTCATTGCGTTCTATGTACCCTGTTTAGTGGGTATTATGAAGTAAGTCAAATAATATAGTCTTGTGGTGGTAGAACAGAATACAGGCTAGAGGAGGGGGCATTTCTTACAAATAGGAAGGAAGCATGCATTAGCTCATGGAAAAATCATATTGGATTCACCAATAGGGACAGCTGGATTTTCTAGTTTGCTTTCTCTCTTTTTACTGATGTTTCTTTTTGGTGTTGTTTGATTTTCATATATGTTCACACCATCCTAATCATTCATTCTTTCTTCACTGAAACAGATACAAAGTTTTAAATGCAAGTGCTATTCCAGATGGACAGTTCATTGACAGCAAGAAGGCTTCTGAGAAACTTCTTGCCTCCATTGATATTGATCACACCCAGTACAAGTTTGGACACACAAAGGTACAGCCACTATTTACTTACAGCTGATCCAAGCACCATCTGCCGTGTCTGTCTCTCCTGTAGTCTGGAGATGATTTGTGACTTCCTCTCTTTCCAGGTTTTCTTCAAAGCTGGCCTGCTGGGTCTTCTGGAAGAAATGAGAGATGAAAAGTTGGCCCAGATTATAACAAGAACTCAAGCTGTCTGTAGGGGATTCCTAATGAGGGTAGAATATCAGAAAATGCTGCAAAGGAGGTAACGACTATGCAGAGTGTCAGGACTGTAAGGTCCCTCAGGGACTTTATTACATCAGTCTTGCTCATTCATTAACTCTTGCATTTTCCAGTTCATATGCACTTCTCACCCAGTTCAGAACCCACTCCTACAACACATCAGACTTTGCCCAAGCCCTCACATTTGGACTCCCATCAAAACTCTCTCTCTCACTGTCTCCCTTCTGTTCCTCTCACACACAGCTGCAGGAATCATGTGCAGTAAGCACCCTTCTCACCACGCCACATCTCAGTTGCAGTTCCCCACGGTCTCCCCTGTCAAATCCTAGTTGCCTCTGGGTCTGTCAAGGTCCTCTCTATTCCCCACCTCATCTATCATCTCCAACTGCCTTGTGTTTTCCAGCCAGCGCAAACAGTTTGCCTGTCTCTTATATTCTCATGTTTGCACAAGCCCTCTCCTCTTGGCCTAATTAATTCATTCACCAGCTCACAACTTCCATTTCCTCTTCCCCTAATGAACCTCATCCAACTCCACTGACCTAGTGCTACTGCATTCCCTGTCCTTACACACACATTTTGCACTCAGTCTGCTCATGCACACTTATTTATTTCTGTATCAGAAGTTTTCCCAAGTCTTTCCATGTGTCAACATGGTGGTTTATGCCTTCTTGGTTACGGTTCTTATAAATTGGACCTGTAGAAATAGAATTTCCATTTTAACAAGCTTGACGAGGCAAACACACTGTTCAAAGGCAGTCAAACTTTGCCAGTTTACTGCTACAGTGTGCAGAAGGGATATCTTTTATTACTATTTTTAAAATGTTATTTAAATAAAACAAATTTTGGAGCTCAATACAAGCTAAATGCCCTGTAGACATTAACAATCTAGTTGAGCAGGTAAGAATGAGGCATTTGAAAGGATCTGAGAAAAGCCAGTATATCATGTGAAGAAGCTAACAAAAGAAGTTCACAGAGCAGATAATTCAGGGGTGATTAAATAAGAGGAGAGGCTTCAAGAAATACATGATAAATCATAAGCTCAGTGTAGGTTCAGTTCAGTCTCTCAGTCGTGTCCGACTCTTTGCGACCCCGTGAATCGCAGCATGCCAGGCCTCCCTGTCCATCACCAACTCTCAGAATCCACCCAAACCCATGTCCATTGAGTTGGTGAAGCCATCCAACCATCTCATCCTCTGTTGACCCCTTCTCCTCCTGCCCTCAATCTTTCCCAGCATCAGGGTCTTTTCCAATGAGTCAGCTCTTCGCATGAGGTGGCCAAAGTATTGGAGTTCAGCTTCAGCATCAGTCCTTCCAATGTGGAGCAATTCGAAAAGCAAGCCATGCCCTTTCACAGTTCTCATCAGTGTGCCCACAGCCAAGCTGCATGATCAGCTTACAACTGCCATCAGTTCAATTCAGTCCAGTTCAGTCGCTCAGTCGTCTCTGACTCTTTGCGACCCCATGAACTGCAGCACGCCAGGCCTCCCTGTCCATCACCAACTCCCAGAGTTCACTCAGATTCACGTCCATCGAGTCATACCCACTCCCAAATCACTAACACTGTGATTTCTCAGATGTTCTTAAAATGGTGCTTGTTGCTCATATATACAAAGTATCCCTCCTCTAAAGTCAGCTTCTTTGCTAGTGTGACAGGGTCATGGGAACACAGAATTGTTAAGTATGAGCAGTGCACATTAGCCAAGTGGTCATACTGAGGACCACTCTAAGTGGGAGTCGGTGGGAGTGTGTATTTATGTCCCCAGCATATAAAATATACAGAATTTGGCAAATCATTTATATGTGGGGTGGTCATTAAAAGGGGAGTTCATAGGTTTAAAAAAAATAACAGCAACAACAACGTGGTCTCTAATGGATCAACCTACACTGATCCTTTCCCGTCATTTCAGAGAAGCCCTTTTCTGCATCCAGTATAACGTACGAGCCTTCATGAACGTCAAGCACTGGCCTTGGATGAAACTCTTTTTCAAGATCAAGCCCCTCCTCAAGAGTGCGGAGACAGAGAAGGAGATGGCCACAATAAAGGAAGAGTTTCAGAAAACCAAGGATGAACTGGCCAAATCAGAGGCCAAAAGGAAGGAACTGGAGGAAAAAATGGTGACTCTCTTGAAAGAGAAAAATGACCTACAGCTCCAGGTTCAATCTGTGAGTACCCTCTGTGCTGAATCCACCATGTCAGTGACTTCACAGAGCAGATAAT
The DNA here is from genome assembly GCF_023091745.1 of Budorcas taxicolor. Taxonomy (NCBI): domain Eukaryota; kingdom Metazoa; phylum Chordata; class Mammalia; order Artiodactyla; family Bovidae; genus Budorcas; species Budorcas taxicolor. Next base: position 29,221,241 of record NC_068928.1, on the reverse strand, counting down.
TCAGGGGTGATTAAATAAGAGGAGCGGCTTCAAGGAATACATGATAAATCATGTCAGTGCACCATTTTCTTGACTTCACAAACACTTTAGATTTATAAATGGCCTTTTCTTGAAAAAGAATATTTCCAATTGCTTTTTTCAGTATTTCACTTAACTTTGAACATTCCTATGAAGAAGGCAAGAACTACTTCCAAATTACAAATGGGAAATTTAAGAATTTATTTAACAATGTCACAAATTTAACAGCCATGAAGGAAGCAGTTTAAAGGCAAGCCCTCAAATCTCAGTCATTTTTCTGAGAAAATGACTGCTTTAACTGCTTCAACCCAGCCTTAAAAGTGGAGCCCTATTTTCTGAATACACATGTATAAGATTGCATTTAAACTCAAAAAAGACAGTCATTCTTATTTCTCTCTGTAACTCTTTTTCCCAACCCCCAGGATTTAGCCCAACAAACTGACTTGCAGTTATTTGAACTGAACTACCAGGGTAAAGGGCAGAGCTAGTGAACCCTGTGATTCTTCCTTTGATACAGATCCCAAGTTCTTAAGGTCTCTCCTCTGTTTATTGATTCAAGAAGAAGCAGAAATCAAAGTGGGACAGGCTTGGCATCAACACTCTGGCCAATTACAATCTCCCATTTCCTTAGTCCAAGTCAAGCAAGCCCAACAACGTCATGAAGAAATCCATAAAAAGGATAGCTTTCTTTAAAATTTTTAAGCTATTTTCAACTTTTCCTATTGATAAATTAACTTATATGAGAGTTACATTTTCCTTAAAGCACAGTATCACAGCCTCTTCATCTTAACCTCTGTTCATAGGTATTATCATTAGTCAGTGAGTAAATATTTACTGAGTGTATCACTTAAAAGCAAAGGAACCCTGAAAATCCCCATTATCATTCATTCAAGCATTTTAAAAACCTAAGATGTAAACAAACACTGAGAAGTTAAAGAAATTCTCCAGATCAGAGTAATCTAATAAGTTGGTGGCTGAACTGATTTTTTTGAGTCCTTTAGTCATTTATAAAAACCTTATTGAGTAATATAGTTTCTCAAAATTACAAGTTCTCATATACTCTAAACTTCCTTTTGAGACTAATTCTTAAAATGGAAAAGGAAACCTTGGACCATTATAGAACTGTTATGGCCTAGCAGGGAGATTTTGAGTGTATAAAAATGTTTCATGGAAATATATTCATAGGCATAAAAATTATGTTCTTTTTCTTTTTTGAATTCAATCTAGTAACTGGGGAATGACCAAAGCCAAAATGAACCAATTTGACTAAGTCAAAATCTTCAAATATTATAGCTGAAATGCTCTTAACAATCACCTATTCCAACCCTCTTAATTACATGAGATAACTGAGTATAAGAGAAATAAGGCAAATTTGAGACAAAAACTCAGGCTTTGGTCCTCCCACTCTTCTATCCACTACTTTTTAAAACAGTCAGTTACTTCAATTCAGCCATTTTTCAGACTAATTTGTTTCTAAATCTATAGTCCCAGATCTAATTAGCTACATTTCTCCAAACAATGGAATAATGTTCAACTAACTTATACTGAAAAATTCATTAGCATTCAGTAAACACTTCTATTTCATGCAAAGAACAAGTTCAAAATAAGTAACAAATTCTCTAATTAGTTCAACGAATCTCCCCTCAGGAAGCTGATGCCTTGGCTGATGCAGAGGAAAGGTGTGAGCAACTGATTAAGAACAAAATCCAGCTGGAGGCTAAGGTCAAGGAGGCGACTGAGAGAGCCGAGGATGAGGAAGAGATGAATGCTGAGCTGACGGCCAAGAAGAGGAAACTGGAGGACGAATGTTCGGAACTGAAGAAAGACATAGACGACCTTGAGCTGACCCTGGCCAAGGTTGAGAAGGAGAAACACGCCACGGAGAACAAGGTATGAATCACATTGCCCTATACCCTGCAGAGACTGCCATCCATCTAAGCTGCTCCACTGCAGAGGTCACTTCTCTTTTAACTCTTCTAGGTGAAAAACCTCACAGAAGAGATGGCCGGCCTGGACGAAGTCATAGCTAAGCTGACCAAGGAGAAGAAGGCCCTCCAGGAGGCCCACCAGCAGACCCTGGATGACCTGCAGGCAGAAGAGGACAAAGTCAACATCCTGAACAAAGCTAAAGCCAAACTAGAGCAGCAAGTGGATGACGTAAGCGTGTTTTTAATATCCACTTGGAAGTTTTTTCAATTTCCTTTAATTTTTAATGAAATTTACTTTCGCATTAGCTTGAAGGGTCTCTGGAACAAGAAAAGAAACTTCGAATGGATCTAGAAAGAGCCAAGAGGAAACTGGAGGGTGACCTGAAACTGGCCCAAGAATCCACAGTAGACATAGAAAACGACAAACAGCAACTTGAGGAGAAACTTAAAAAGTAGGAAATCCCGAAAACAATTCTGTGCAACACCATCTTTCAGTTTGTAGGAGTACTAATATGTCTTGTTCTTCTGTCTAAAGGAAAGAATTTGAAATCAGCAATCTGCTAAGCAAAATTGAAGATGAGCAGGCAGTAGAAATTCAACTACAGAAAAAGATCAAAGAGTTGCAGGTGAGTTATCTCACCTCCGTTTGTGTCTTCAGCCAAAAACCTGAAATTGAGATGAGATCCTTAGCGTGCTGTGTCACCGCCAGGCCCGCATCGAGGAGCTGGAGGAGGAGATCGAGGCCGAGCGGGCCTCGCGCGCCAAAGCAGAGAAGCAGCGCTCAGACCTCTCCCGGGAACTGGAGGAGATCAGCGAGCGGCTGGAAGAAGCCGGCGGGGCCACTTCCGCCCAGATCGAGATGAACAAGAAGCGGGAGGCCGAGTTCCAGAAGATGCGCAGGGACCTGGAGGAGGCCACCCTGCAGCACGAGGCCACGGCGGCCACTCTTCGCAAGAAGCACGCGGACAGTGTGGCCGAGCTGGGGGAGCAGATCGACAACCTGCAGAGGGTCAAGCAGAAGCTGGAGAAAGAGAAGAGCGAGATGAAGATGGAGATCGACGACCTCAGCAGTAACGCAGAGACCGTTGCCAAAGCCAAGGTACCTGATACTCCCTTTATTTTTATTTTCCCAAAACTATCTTTAAATGAGGATAATTATTAATGATAATCTGTAAGAACCCTCACTGCTGTCTGGCATTAAACATTGTTTACGGCACTGATCTAAATTTTCTATTCTGATACGTTCCATTCTATTTCGTTTTTTAAAATGTTGGATATGCTGCCCTGGTGGCTCAGTGGTAAGGAATCCACCTGCCAATGCAAGAGATGCGGGTTCGATCCCTGGGTCAGGAAGATCTCCTGAAGAAGAAAATGGCAACCCACCCCAGTATTCTTGCCTGAAAATCCAACGGACAGAGGAGCCTGGTGGGCTACAGTCTACACAGTCATAAAAGAGTCAGACACAACTGAGCAACTAAAGCAACAAATGATTGAGATTGTTTCACAACCTTCTTTAAGTGTCAGCATCCAGTACCACTGGGCTAAATGAATGAGCTCCAACAATGACCACTTGAGGGACGTCACGCACCCATCATGCTTGAAACCTAACATGTTCCGTAGAGTTGGCCATAAGTTTCTACTCACACTCAACATAGCTTTATGTCGACATAGCTTCACTCTAAAAATATTTTAAGAATCAAGTATTAATTTTATTTTTTACTGCATTCAGTATCTCATCTTTTGTGGCTACGTGTCCTGCAGGGAAACCTTGAAAAGATGTGCCGCACTCTAGAAGATCAAGTGAGTGAACTTAAGACAAAAGAGGAGGAGCAGCAGCGGCTGATCAACGACCTGACGGCTCAGAGAGCGCGTCTGCAGACGGAAGCCGGTAGAGATTTCCCTCAGTCCCACAACCATGTCCTAGAGAAAAGCAGTTCTGGGGATTCTGAGTTAATAGCAATATTCCCATATTACAGGGGGGTAAACAAACTACCAGAATTTGCCGACAAGGTCAGGAAAAGAAGCAAGAAATAATCAGCAGACTAGTTTATTTGTTACACTCCAGTAGCAATGCTGCTTTTTAATCTCTACTTCTAGCCAATTCTGTAACAATATTTAAAGTATATATCTGTCAGTTATATGTATAATATATATACAAACCTTTAGGCTTATTTTTTTATGCCATTAGCAAATTCCTTTACTTCTATAATTCTTAGGTGAATATTCCCGACAACTGGATGAGAAAGATGCTTTGGTCTCTCAGCTTTCAAGGACCAAACAAGCATCTACTCAGCAGATTGAGGAACTGAAACGTCAGCTAGAGGAAGAAACTAAAGTGAGTTTCACCAAAGATCTTGGCTAATCAAATCTAAACATGTTCAGTTAGAGTCTACTTTAAGTGTATAAATTAAATATCACTGAAGAAATGAATTCAAGTCAGTGAACTCATACTTCTGCAGGCCAAGAATGCCCTGGCCCACGCCCTGCAGTCTGCCCGCCACGACTGCGACCTGCTGCGGGAACAGTACGAGGAGGAGCAGGAGGGCAAGGCCGAGCTGCAGAGGGCGCTGTCCAAGGCCAACAGCGAGGTGGCCCAGTGGAGGACCAAGTATGAGACAGACGCCATCCAGCGCACAGAGGAGCTGGAAGAGGCCAAGTGTGTACTGTGAACTCCAGAAGAGGAAAATGACTGGTTTCCCAGCTGAGCAACTCCCAGAAAGATCTGTGATGATGATAATAACATAATAATAGCACAGGCTAACATTTACTGAGTGTATACCATGTCTCCAATACTAATATATATATTACATATTAACATTTAAATGCTTTCATAGCAATATTACATCGCATTGTTATCTGTATCCCTATTTTACAGATGAGGAAATTGAGACTGTGAGAGTTAACCAACTAACACAAGAGCATATGATTAATAAATAGTACAGCTGGGATTAGAATCAGACATTCTGATGACAGAGACCACCTTCTTAAGTACTGAGGCACAAAGACAGATCTCTTAAAACTCACAATGGGGGCCACCCAAACTGCATAATGTCCAGGGTTAGTCTGAATAAAGTAAAGCCTTAGTCTGTGTACAGACTAAAGGAGACCTTCAGTAAATCTTCTAGAGCATCAGGGATAAGGGTTTTTGCATACGTTAGGCTTGTATATTTGGCACACAATTGGGAATAAAGCAAGAATGTAGACAATTCGGAAGTGAGGGTAGGGGGGAAGCCCTGCCTTTTCTTAGACTGCATGAATTATCCTGATTTATTTCTTTCTTTTCCTGGTGAGACTCTCCAAATATATATGATTTAAAGAAACCGGCTATTTTTCTAGGGAAAAAGTACATAAAATAACATGGAAAGTCTGAGAAAGCAAAAGAATATGCCCAGTATATCTGTGCCCAACAGTTAGTCTCAAATCCTTTTTGGAATGAGGTGAGATATACATCAGTCAATAGAATTACCCTTGCTAATCATTCTCCCTACCATACTCAATCAGAAGCCTGCAAGTCGTCAAACCGTACGCAGTAAGATACATACAACATCAGCTCCAACAATGGCCTCTAAGAATTCAACAACAAAAAACTTGAGTTCAACCGTTCACCACTTTGGACCTTTTCATAGTTTATCCATCTAGAAAGCAGTTCTGGCCAACACAGTTTTGAAAGCCATGCAACTTGACATCCATTCCATAGTTCAGAATTAGGATTATGAAAGGGGACTGAGAGCTCAGCACTTGCCCCTGTTCCCGACCTCTCCCCTTAACTGCCTGGCTAACTTCTCAGGAAGAAGCTGGCCCAGCGTCTGCAGGAAGCTGAGGAACATGTAGAAGCGGTGAACGCCAAATGCGCCTCCCTTGAGAAGACCAAGCAGAGGCTCCAGAATGAGGTTGAGGACCTCATGCTCGACGTGGAGAGGTCCAATGCTGCCTGCGCGGCTCTCGATAAGAAGCAGAGGAACTTTGACAAGGTGGCTCAGCCTATACAAACTCCACCCATGTTTTATTAATACTTAGTCTCCCTTTCTCCATTAGCTGACAATTTATTGTTTTTCAGGTCCTATCAGAATGGAAACAGAAGTATGAGGAAACTCAGGCTGAGCTTGAGGCCTCCCAGAAGGAGTCCCGCTCTCTCAGCACTGAGCTGTTCAAAGTCAAGAATGCCTATGAGGAGTCCCTGGACCAACTTGAAACCCTAAAGAGAGAAAACAAGAACTTGCAGCGTGAGTGCACTTGAACTTCTCTACCCTATGTGGCCTTGGCAGGACCTGTCCATGTTCTGACCCCTTGTCCCTTCTGTTCACCCACAGAGGAGATTTCCGACCTCACTGAGCAGATTGCTGAGGGAGGGAAGCAAATCCATGAACTGGAAAAAATAAAGAAGCAAGTGGAACAAGAGAAATGTGAGATTCAGGCTGCTTTAGAGGAAGCAGAGGTACATATTATGATGTTGGGCAATGGTACTATGAAAGGGATCCATTATTACAGAGCTGGTGGAAATTTGAACTCATATAACCTTGATGAAGGGCAATTTGATGACAGTTATCACAAGCCTTAAAAATGGAATACTATGACCTATCGGTTCTAAGAATCTATCCCCTAAGACTGTCCTAGAGGCAAAGTTTCAACACAAGATATCCAATCCAAAAATAAAGTGATGCAAGCTATGGAACGTCCATATGATGAAATTTTATACAGCCTTTAAATGTAATTAATAAAGGGGAATATTTATGGTAGAGGATAATTTTTAAAGCAAGACATATATCTGCATATACAATTTTATCATGTGTAAATGGACATGGGTTTGGGTGGACTCTGGGAATTGGTTATGGGCAGGGAGGCCTGGTGTGCTGCAGTTCATGGAGTCTCAAAGAGTCGAACACAACTGAGTGACTGAACTGAACTGAAATATGTATATATATACAGGGGAAAAAAACTAGAAGAAAATGCACCACATTAAAATAGTGCCTCTTGAGTGGAGGCACGATAGGAAGGTTTTCTGTTTTTATAAATTATGCCCACATGATGCAGTGAACATATATTTTGTAATCAGAAATATATATATATGTTTTAAAACAGAATTCCTACAATAGGAATTAGTATAGTACTTTATACTTTACAAAGCACCCTTATTACAGAGCTTCCCTCCAAAATCCACGACTAAACAGAAGGATGATTTACCTATCAGAGTCCTAGAGCTGTTGGATTGTACTTTGTAAAATTAGACAAACTGATATTAGTAAGGGTTTGGCTCACAAGGGAATATCCTCCAAATAGTCATTTTCCATTATTAATGGATCATTGTTTTGTTAAGGCATCTCTTGAACATGAAGAGGGAAAGATCCTGCGTATCCAGCTGGAGTTGAACCAGGTCAAGTCTGAAGTGGACAGGAAAATTGCTGAAAAAGATGAGGAAATCGAACAGCTGAAGAGGAACCATATCAGAGTTGTGGAGACCATGCAGAGCACACTGGATGCTGAGATCAGGAGCAGGAATGATGCCCTGAGAGTCAAGAAGAAGATGGAAGGAGACCTCAATGAAATGGAAATCCAGCTGAACCATGCCAATCGCTTGGCTGCTGAGAGCTTGAGGAACTACAGGAACACCCAAGGGATCCTGAAGGTAGCTGGGTCCACTGTACAGCCTGGATAAGTGAGGGATGTGACCTGTCTCCCATTCATCACAACAGCTTGTTAAACCACCCATTTTTTTCCCTTTAACAAATTATAGCGATTCATAGTATGAGGGAGCTAAATTAAGCACACACAGAATATATTTTTAAAGAAATATTATGTAAAAAAGGAAAAAATCCAGAAGCCCAGAGATATGATATGAGAGAAATTAGAAGAGTTTGGCACCAATAGGCCTGGGATTGAGTGGCACCAATAGGCCTGGGATTGAGTCTTGGTTTTGTCACTTACTAACTGCCTGATTTTAGGCAAGTTATTATTTAACCTTTCAGAACTTCTATTTCTTCCACAAAATAAGAATGAAACTACTACCTTGTAGGGTTACTTTTGAGGATCAAGTGAGAAAAGAGATGTCAAGTGATGGGTAGAGCATACAAAAAATGCGCCATAAAGGATCCTAGCACGTGAAAAATAACCAGTTGATGGCATAAAACACAACAAGAATCCCTAGCTGGTAACATCACCATTTTCATGCTCACTCAAATGACAGGCCTGTCATTTCCTGTGCCTGGTACCAGCCCATTCTTCCAGTTCATCTCCTAGGATGTTCACAGCTTCTTTAGAGTGTCTAAGGCCTCTTTATTAACCTAACAGGATACCCAGCTCCACCTGGATGATGCTCTCCGGGGCCAGGAGGACCTGAAGGAGCAGCTGGCGATCGTGGAGCGCAGAGCCAACCTGCTGCAGGCTGAGATCGAGGAGCTGCGGGCCACCCTGGAGCAGACAGAGAGGAGCAGGAAGATCGCAGAGCAGGAGCTCCTGGATGCCAGTGAGCGCGTCCAGCTCCTGCACACCCAGGTGACCCCCTCATATCAAACAAATGCTGTATACCCTGATGCTGCTGCTTCCCTTTAGTCGCTAAGTCATGTCCAACTCTTTGTGACCCCATGGACTGTAGCCCACCAGGTCCCTCTGTCCATGGGATTCCCCAGGCAAGAATACTGGAGTGGGTTGCCATTCCCTTCTCCAGGGGATTTTCCCTACCCAGGGATCGAACCCGCATCTCCTGCTTTGGCCTGTGGATTCTTCACCACTGAGCCACCAGGGAAGCCCCACTCCATTTTTATAAATATGTGTATATTCAGGAGGATGGAGGAGATGCTTTAAAATATTAATTGCAGTTATCTTGAATGATGAGATTATAGGTGATTTTTTAGTGTCTGTTTTTCTTTTTTAGATTTTCTACCAAAAAAGGGACAGGGGTGTTACTTTTTTCATTTAAAATTAGGGCTTGAGTCCTTAGATTATTTTGAAAACCATGATGTGGAATAAGCTTAAATAAAGATTATCCACTGACCACACAATCTGAAAATGCTCCATTTAATGTTTCTCGTCAGAAGCACGTCAGCATTCAGCACTACAGTGCTTACGATCCCTTTGCCTTGCACACCATTCAGCATCGCTGACCTGCCCAGGCATTAAATACCCTAGTCATTTTGACAACCAAAAATATCCACCTCTAAAAGTTTCTAAATACCCACTGAGGTGGTATTGCTTCCTTTAGGGAACCACCGGGCGAAATTTGAAGAAAATGTTTTCAGATGTACTCTTCTGAATTACTATTCAATATTCCCAAAGGGAGCAAAACATTCAAGTTTAACAGAAAATAGATTCCTTCTAATAGAAGAACTGTCAGTGCCAGGCTCTCACAAAAAGAAGCAATTATTTTCAAACGTTTCAAGGATAGAATACTAGTGATGTCTGTTTGACATATAATTGAAAGAGAAATTAATTAATATAGGCATTTTTGAACCTCACACATCCTCACACACAAATCAGATGGGCAATCAGGGGGACGGGACAAACCTTGCAAATGATTAACATTTTGCATGGAACAAACATTTTTTTAGTGAAATCTTACTATTAGGTCCCCTGCTTGAGCCAACAAGTAAGACATCAATAAAATCCCAAGTGTTCAAACTACTAGTCTTATAAATTTCCACTACTTTTAACAGAACACCAGCCTGATCAACACGAAGAAGAAACTGGAAAATGATGTTTCACAACTCCAGAGTGAAGTGGAAGAAGTAATTCAAGAATCACGCAATGCGGAAGAGAAGGCCAAGAAGGCAATCACTGATGTGAGCAAATGAGCATTTGTTTAATGATACTGTGTGTTACCTGCTATTACCAGGATTATGGTATTGGTTTATTTACTAATTAGGCAGCCATGATGGCCGAGGAGCTGAAGAAGGAGCAGGACACCAGCGCCCACCTGGAGCGGATGAAGAAGAACCTGGAGCAGACAGTGAAGGACCTGCAGCACCGCCTGGACGAGGCTGAGCAGCTGGCCCTGAAGGGCGGGAAGAAGCAGATCCAGAAGCTGGAGGCCAGGGTGGGGCTCTCAATCTCTGAATCTGGGAAGGGAAAAAGTCACTCCCCCACCCTTCTCTCTTCTTGTATATTGATTCCCATCCTTACCCTGGGGCTGAGGACATCCACCCAGTATCATCAGTAGGTCATGAGTCAATTAATATCCCCCAAGACTGACTATATAAGTATCTTTCTTGATTGTAGGTACGGGAACTTGAAGGAGAGGTTGAAAGTGAGCAGAAACGTAATGCTGAGGCTATTAAAGGTTTACGGAAACATGAGAGAAGAGTAAAGGAACTCACCTACCAGGTAAGGAGAATAGCTTTCTAAAATATCCAGATTTCCTGCCCAAAGAAAACCTACTGACTGTGTGATACTCAAAAACAGCTACACATTAGCTTGATATATTCAAGGGGCAAATGACACAATCACCTATCACAGGCACTCTTCTAAGCCACAAAAATCAGGAATACCTTTAAAAATAGCATAAGCGAGGAAAGAATATAGGTTTCAAGGCCAGGTCAGCTGGTATTGGCCTCTCTTATTTTTTAAACTCTGATAGGTTACCTAACACTAATCACCTGTAAATTCTACTCACCAGAGCAGGGAGGTAAATTAAAGAACTGTATAACTCTCTAACATAGTGCCTGCACATGGTAGACACTTATCAAGAGTGGCTACTGTTAATACTATGAAGGAAGCCTCAGGGTCGACCACATTTACCGCAGGCCCACCTGCCATCATATCAGAGTGATTTATGTCACCACCTATAGTAGGTTTATTTTATTGGATTGAATGCAGACCATTTTTTTTTTTAACTTCCAGACTGAGGAAGACCGCAAGAATGTACTCAGGTTGCAGGACCTGGTAGACAAATTACAAGCGAAGGTGAAATCGTACAAGAGACAAGCTGAGGAGGCTGTAAGTATCTTTAAGCCCTTGAGGGAAGAGTAAAACTTCTGTGGTATTAAGAGAATGTGTTAATTAGAAAGAGACACAGATGTAAAGAACAGACTTTTGGACTCTGTGGGAGAAGGCAAGGGTGGGATGATGTGAGAGAATAGCACTGAAACATGTATATAATCATATGTGAGATAGATTGCCAGTCCAGGTTTGATGCATGAGACAGGGTGCTCAGGGCTGGTGCACTGGGATGACGCTGAGAGATGGAATGGGGAGGGAGGCGGGAGGGGGGGTTCAGGATGGGGAACACATGTAGACCCATTGCTGATTCATGTGAATATATGGCAAAAACCACAATATTGTAAAGTAATTAGCCTCCAAATTAAAATTAATTAATTAATTTTTTAAAACCCAGGATTTATGACAAAAAAAGAGACAAGTAAGAATATATCATTCTTAAGAGATGATATAAATTTGAATTTACTCCCAAATTCTAATTATGGAATAAGATTTCAAGAGGAGATATTTTTATTATTAAGCAATTTGTAGGGGTTGGGGGAGAAAAAGAAAATTCCAAATAACCCGCCTTACTTGACAGCTGCAAAGAATCCCCAGTAGAAAATCTAACACCATGATAAATATTCCTCTCCCTCTAGAAATGGGCAAAATCAAGTATTCCCAAAAGCCAAATAGAAGTCTTTTACCCCAACTGACTCCTTCACTCACTAACCAGTGTCATCAGCAGAGGCTTATCCCTGCACACTTGCTATAGCAAATTGGGCTGTGTTGGAAGTTTCTCCAGCTTCATCCTTCCTGGTTGTTTGTTCCCTGTTCTTCCAGACACAACGTAGTAGGTAGGAGATAAGAAAAGTGAACACAAAACAGAGTGACAGGACAGAAATAAGTCCAACCAACGGAGGGCATTACTTTCTTCCTAGCCCAATTTTTCTCCCATCTCCGTACACCAGAGTCAAAACATATGGCAAAACAAATTAAGTGGAATTTTCCCAAAGTTAATAATTTGATCTCACATTTACTTTCTAACCTCTGTGACCATAAAGGGGTCTCTTCCTCCTTTCCACACAACCCATACCTGGTAAACTGATTTCACATATACACGGGTTGGGCACAATGAGCCTGTCTCTTCCGTTTCAAAATTGTTCCTTCTTTCATTCTTTAGAATAAAAAAAGTAATTGAAGCTACAAGTTCGGTCTGGATTTGAATTCAAATATGACAAACAGACCATAAGAAAGAAGTATCTGTGTTGAGGAAATAGTCCTGTTTCGAGACAAGTGCAATAAGAACCACGAAGTCTAATTCTCACAACTTTATTCTTAGGAGGAACAATCCAACACTAATCTTGCCAAACTCCGCAAGCTCCAACATGAGCTGGAGGAGGCCGAGGAACGAGCTGACATTGCCGAGTCCCAGGTCAACAAGCTGAGGGTGAAGAGCCGGGAGATTCACACAAAAGTCAGTGCGGAGTGAACACACACCTGCCTGGTGCTGCCAAGGGCCTGAAGAATTGCACAAAATGTGCTATTCTGGGTCACTTGCTTTGTGATGTTTTTTTCTCTTAATGTTGAATAAATAAAAACCATAATGAACTGATAAATTGAACCAGAGTGTCATTTTTTTATTTCCAGAATTACTTATTCTCAAACACAGTTCTCACCTAGCTGTTATCTTTTAAACAGTATATAAGGCTTTGTGGAACATTAAGTGTTTGTACCCTTCTCACCACCCAGCATCCCCTTTCCCATCTCCACCTCCACGACACACACACACAAAATTATCTTTTACTGGACTTGATTCTATTAAATCTCTCAAGATTGTTCTGAATTACTATGTAAAACACTCCCTGAGGTTACTCCTTCAGACAGGACCCATTCGTGCACCCACTCCATACATCTCCTGTGTGCAGGCCCTTGCTCTCAGTTCTCTGGTACCTGCCATGAACAAAGCATAGTTCTTGCCCTCTAGGAGCTTATATTCTATAAGGAGAGAAAGGCGATGAACAAATAGGAAGCTGTGTAATGTGTCAGATAAGTGCTGATAAGAAATAAAAATAAGAAGGAGGCAGTTAGTGTTTTGTAAAGAGGAGTTGAGGAAGGCCTCTTTAATAAGAACACATTTGAGCAGAGACCTAAGGGAAGCAAGAGTATTCCCAGCAGAGGAACAAAAGAATATGCAAAAGTCTGAAGCAGAGGCAGTTTGGCGGGTTCCAGGGACAGGAAGGCGGCCAGCAGGGCTAGAGGAGAATCAGCAAGACAGGTACTGCGTAAGAGAGGAAACCTGGGAGCCCAGAGAGAAACGCAGGGCCTGAGGGCCCCCTGAGGATGTGTGTCTTTACTCAGAGTGAGATGGGAAATTTTGGGAGGGTTTTGAGCAGAGGAGTGATATTATCATGCCTTTGAAAGAATCACTCTGACTGCTGTGTTGAGAGTAGACTGAAGGGGGCAGAGGTAGAAACTGGGGAGACTAGTTAGGAGCCTACTGCAAAATAAAATATTAAAAAATGACAGTGGCTCAGACTAGAAAGATAGCACCAGGAGATGATGCGAAGCACATGATTCTAGATGTACTGTGTAGTGTACATAGGATTTTCTGACAGATTGGATAAATGAATGGGTCAGAGAGAACTTCTGAATAAAGGAAGAATATTCATACTTTGCCAACAAAGGTCCGTCTAGTCAAAGCTATGGTTTTTCCAGTGGTCATGTGTGGATGTGAGAGTTGGACTATATGAAGAAAGCTGAGCGCCAAAGAATCGATGCTTTTGAACTGTGGTTTTGGAGAAGGCTCTTGAGAGTCCCTTGGACTGCAAGGAGATCCAACCAGTCCATCCTAAAGGAAATCAGTCCTGAATATTCATTGGAAAGAAAGCAGAAACTCCAATTCTTTGGCCACCTGATGCGAAGAACTGACTCCATGGAAAAGACCCTGATGCTGGGAAAGACTGAAGGCCGGAGGAGAAGGGGATGACAGAGGACGAGATGGTTGGATGGCATCACCGACTCGATGGACATGAGTTTGAGTAAGCTCCTGAAGTTGGTGATGGACAGGGAAGCCTGGCGTGCTGCAGTCTGTGGGGTTGCAAAGATTTGGACATGACTGAGAGACTGAACTGAAGACAAGAAAGATTTAGTCCAGGATAAACATGAGGTGTTTGGTCTCTAGAAAATAAGGAGGAAATAAAACAAAAATGCAATCTAGACAAAAATTGTACCTATGCATGCCTGTTCTTCTTCATCTTCTACCATCCGCTCTCCCCTGCCTCCCAACCCTATCAGCCCACACCTTTACAGTATAAAAGGAACAGGCCACAATTTCATAAATGTCTAAAATTAATACAATTTAAAAGAAAAAAAATTTCTAAATACTCTAAATCTCCTAAATCTCTTTGGATCAAAGAAGGAACCAAAAGTAGAATCATAAAAACTTTGAATTAAACATAAGAGTAAATCTTTGTGACCTTGGTTTACACAAAGATTTCTTAGATGCCAACACAAAAACACAAGCCATGAAAGAAAAAAAAATGATACTCTGGATTTCATCAAAGTTTCTGCACCTTGAAAATCTCTATTAAGGAGAATGAAAAGAAAGCCACCAACTGAGAAAAAGTATCTGAAAATCATATTCCTGATAAAGGACTTGTGTCCAGAATACATAAAGAAATCTATCTTCACTAAAAAGAAATCACCCAATTTTTAAAGAACCAATATAAGACAAACATTTCACCAAAGAAAATACACAGAGAGCAAACAGGCATATGAAAAGTGCCCAACATCATCAGTCATCAGGAGAATAATAATTAAAACATAATGAGATATCACTGACACACCTATTACAATGGCTAAAAATCCAAGTGTTAACCAAGAGGTGGAGGAACTGGACCTCTCACACCTGCTAGTGGTCACGTAAAACAGCACAATCACTTTGGAAAAGAGTTTGCCAGTCTCTTAAAAAGTTAAGAAATTATCCATTTGTTCCAATCATTCCACTTTGATATATTTACTCAAAAGAAATGAAGACCTATGTCCACACAAAAACCTGAACACAAATATTCACAGCATATTTATCTGTAACAGCCCCAAACTGAAAACAATCCAAATGAGCATCAACAGGTGAATGGGCAAACACATCATGGTAAATTCATATAATGTAATACTCGTTTAGGAGCTAAGTTGTGTCTGACTCTGTGACCCCCATGGACTGTAGCATGCTAGACTCTTCTCTCCATGGGATTTCCTAGGCAAGAATACCAAAGTGGGTTGCCATTTCCTTCCTGTTCTAAAGAACAGGTGGGGTTCTTGACCACTGAGCTACCAGGGAAGATTAAAATAAACTATTAACAAACACACACAGACACACGCACACACCACACCACACCACACACACATGGATGGATTTCAAAATAATTTTTCTGAGTGAAAGTAGTCAGAGCACAAAGTGTAGACTCCATTACTCCATTCATACAAAATTCTAGAAGCTAAAAATGAAACTATAGTGGCTGAAAGCTGACCAGTACAGAGACAGGGATAGGGAAGTGGTATGGGAGGTACAGAAGGGCAGTAGGACATGCTGCAAAGGCCCAGGAGAAAACTTTGGAGGATAAGGCACACATCCATCATCTTGATTCATTTGATGGTGTCACAGTGTACACATATGCCAAGACTCTTTAAATACGTATACTTTGTTATACATCAGTTATATACCCATAAGGTGTTTAGAATTTTTCACTGTGGGGGAATTCCCTGGCAATCCAGTGGTTAGAACTCCACTCTCTCACTGCCAAGGGCTCTGGTTTAATCCCTAGTCAGGGAACTAAACTCCCATAACATGTGGGGTAGGGGTGGAGGGGAGCAAAAGAAGGAAATTCATTGGGGAAATACTGCAATTACAGTGCTTTGCAAAAATAATAATTAGGACACTGTATGTCTAACTTTAAAGCCAGAGTTAAAATTTTGGATAGGAATCGCATGTATTTACCAGTTTGGGGAAAACTGACTTATTTACTATGTTGATTCTGCCAATTCATGAATAAGTTATGTTTTTCCATTTATTTATTCTTTGATTTCTTTCTTTCTTTTTTTATAGTTTCCAGTATACAAGTCCTGTACATGTTTTGTTAGATTTACATCTAAATTTTTCTTTTACTTTTTGTTTTTAAGCAATTGTAAATGGTATTGTACTTCCAATTTGGGGGCACACAAGCTTATTGCTAGCTTAAAGAAATAAAACTGATATTTGTGTGTGTATCTTATATCTAGAAACCCTACTGAACTCACTTCATAGTTCTGAGTTTGGGGGGAAGGAAGTTCTTTGGGATTTTCTACATAGACAATCACGTGCCGCAGAAAACAACCACTTAAAGTGAATCTAAATTAAAACTAAGTCCAAAATTACACAGTAAATTATGAGGAAAAAGTCTGATTGGGGTTTTATCTTTTTTTTTTTTGTTCTACCAGTTTATTGCTACCAAACCATCACCCTCCACTCTCATGCACACATGCTCAGTCATGTAACCCCATGGACTGCAGCCCGCCAGCCTCCTCTGTCCATGGACTTTTCCCAGGCAAGAATACTGGAGTGCATTGCCATTTCCTTCTCCAGGGGGTTTTATCTTAAAATCAAGACAAGACTTCATTGGTGGCACAAAGGATAAGAATCTGCCTGCCAATGCAGGGGACATGGGTTCCATCCATGGTCTGGGAAGATTACACATGCCTTGCAGCAACTAAGCCTGTAGCCGCAACTACTGAAGCGCACCAAGAGAAGCCATCGTGGTGAGAAGGCCAAGCAAAGCAATGGAGGCCCAGTGAGACCAAAAATAAATAATAAAAATCAAGTCAGAAAGATTGAAATAAATTTATTTGCTCTTGTACTGCACAGGATATATGCTGTAACTGCATCTCTGCTAACTCTTAGAACAAAGAATGAATTGGTGTTGGAGTCAAGAGGAAAGGGACATAGTGTTAGGGACCAAACGACGGGCTCTAGGACCTGAGTCATGTTTACCAGAAAGAGACAGGATATGCGCTCATCCTGCCTGGCCAATCATGTAACGCCAGCTACTCTTGTAACTGAGACAAAGAACTGCCTGTATATAAGCCGCCATACTCCTTTGTTCGGGGCTCTTGTCGGATTCCCTTGTGTGGGATGAGACTTGGGCCCTAGCGCGCTAAAAATAAACAAACTCCCTTCTTGCTTTTGCATTACTGTGGTAGACTTGCTCTCTCAGTCGGTTCGGAGATATGGGCTCGGAGCATAACAATAGTTCCCACAACCTTGCATGATATGGCACCCTTTATGTTTGATTTTCAAAATCCATCATAAAGAACATCTTGGGCAGCAACAACAACAACAAAGAAAAGTGTGAGGCCTTCATTGCCTTCCTAATCCTTTGATCCTAAACTTACTCTCTCCTGAAACACTTACTGGATCATCACCTTTGTCCACTTTCAGATCTTTAATCATTAACTAGTTCAATGCTGCTGCAACACAGTGGAACTGTTTTGCAAAATTCAAGCAGATTTCTAACACCACTCTCATCAACTTCAGGAACGTCTGTACGTTTTGCAGTATTTGTCATTTTATTTTGCAACCGTGCCGCATTGACTATTGTATGTTTCCAACAGCCGATGATCACCATGATCACACACCACAGAAAGGAATAACAAATCTGACTCTATATCAAATCTGTTTCTTTTACTTTAACATTTTATATTCTTTAGCTTTTGCTACAAGATAAGAATGTTTCCTATAGCTTGAAATATATAAGATAGCCCACTCTCAAGGCTCTGCCCTTTAAGGGTATAACACTTTTCCATTTGTATAGAGATAAAAAGTTGCAAAACAGAGAATAACATTTATCTTTTGGAGGTTCACAGGAACATCATGACCTGACCTACATGGACAGCTGCAAGAACAAAAGAGTCCAACACCAAGAAGTTTGCACCAACCAACCACACTCCCTTCCCTTTTAGTATAAAAGAAGCCTGAATTCTAACTCAGGTAAGACTGTTCTTGGCAGTACTAGTCCACCACCTTCTCAGTTTGCTAACTTTCTGAATAAAGTCACTATTTGTTGCCCCAACAACTGTCTCTCAATTTATGGGCCTGTCATGTGGCATGTAATATGAGCTTGGACTTGGGACAATCATTAGTGAATACTTTTTGGTTTTTTATGCAATATCATTATGGTGGAGACAGTAATGACAGGCACTGCACTATAGCAAACCTGAAAACATCCATAGCCTTTGCTCCGGAAGTCTATTATATGAATTTCATAAAGATATACATAAACACATGTGCACAAGTTTACTAGAATACTATGATGCAGAGCAAGAGTTAATATCATAAGAATTTCCATAATCTAATAAGCTGTAAAAGCATAACACAAAACCATGCTTACAGGCTGATTTCCCAACTGTGTATTTGTTTAAAAACATGTTTTTTTAATTTAAAAAAGTGTTTATGTGTTTACAAACATAGGGGGAAAATGTGTAAAAGGACGTACACCCAATTTAGGTAGAGATGACCTCTATGTTAAAATCTAGGAGTGATTTAAATTTTTCTTTCCGTATCTTTGATTGTATTTTTCCATCTTTCTACAATGTGTACCTTAGTTTTGAAATTGTTTTAAAGGTTCCTTTAAAAAAAACAGTAAATAAAAGGAACTTGCTTCTCAAGAGGTCTTCATATCCACTTCTCATCAAAGACATGGGTATAACTGACAAGAGAAAGGTGAAGAGGAGTGGGTCATTTGATGGATGGGACCATTAACACAACTGCTAAAAGCTGCTGCCTTTCATCCACACTTCTCACTAAGGATTAACATTCCAGGGCTAACACAACAGCTGTCAGTGAGCAAACTTAAATTCTACCTCCTGGCTGTGACAGAGGTTTGGGTGCATGTTACACACACCAGTGTCCCCAGGCACCTTCACTGCACACTTAAGTGGGTCACATTTTCCTAAGTAGGAAGCAGAAGAATCAGCTGTGGGCAGATGGAAAGAACCTTACTTAAGGGTGGAATTTACCAGCCTGATTCCTCCCTCCTGGCTCCAAGCCCCACCAAGATGCTGCTTCCGGAGCCCACAGAGAGAAAAAGAAAACCTCTTCGCTGATGAAGAAGAAAAATATCCCCCTTGGGGAACACACCCCAAATGTGACTTTTCTTAAATTACAGTAGCCTGACCTTCACAAGAGGTCAGGCTACTTTCTCAGCTCCTCAACAGAATCTATGGCTTACGGCTCTCGCTCAGGGAAACTGAGGCACAACACAGTGGGAGCCATCAAATTATAAAAAATATCATTAAGAGCATGGATGGGAAAGGTGGTACCTTCTGAGAAACAGACTCAAAAAATTTTTTCTAGCATATTCAGAAAAGTAATTCAATTGATACCCACAATATTTAATACCCCAAAATGGATTTAGCTTATCCTAAGTATATGGATAAGCAATGTAATAACATGCCTATAAATGCACTGAAAAGCTTCAAATGGAATTTGACGACTTGAAAATTTTCAAAAATTTCCTTGAGGCCCAGTCACCAAGGTCCAGGAGTTCGAATTCCCTCCACACATCTGGTTTCACACCCTCCTCTTACCACACACAGTTACTCTCTGGAATCTCAGAGAGAATGATGAAGGCCTTCCTCTCTCATATACTCGCAAACACAACACTCATCAGCCAAGCTCCACCACAGGTTCCAGGCTGGTTCCAACAATGGCGGCATTGCTTTGGCCTTTCCAGAAGACGTCACGGAATGCAAAGAAGTCAAGTGAGCCTGAGGAAGCATCACTACGAACAAAACTAGAGGAGGTGATGGAATTCCAGTTGAGCTATTTCAAATCCTAAAAGATGGTTGGATGGCATCACCAACTCAATGGACGTGAGTTTGAGTAAACTCCGGGAGTTGGTGATGGACAGAGAGGCCTGGCATGCAGTCCATGGGTCCCAAAGAGTCAGACACGAATGATCGACTGAACTGAACTTCGGCCTTTCCTTCCTCCCAGGATGCCCTGGGGCCCACTCCTCCCAGGATGCCCTGGGCGCACTCCTCCCAAAATGCCCTTGCGCACTGGAAATGAACTCCTCACTTCTCTGGGAAATTGAAACCTGATTTCTTCCCTTGTTACTGGGAGCTTCTCTCCAAGTCCAGGGCTACTGATTTTTTTCATGTGTTTTAAATGTTGTGTTCCACTCACCTATCCCTAACTAGCTCTTAAGCTTTCTGAGAGAACCAACTGCTAATCCCTGATGCCTGGAGCAGTGTCGTTATAAGCCATTTGTTAAATGAAGAGCAGATGTTAAATTGTTGTTTGAAAGAATGAAGCAAAGCTGAATAGAAAAAGAGCAGATTAGAAACAATGAAGAGACAGAGCCAAAGCAAAAACAACACCCAGTTGTGGATGAAACTGGTGATGGCAGCAAGGTCCGATGCTGTAAAGAGCAATATTGCATAGGAACCTGGAATATTAGGTCCATGAATCACAGCAAATGGAGTGAACATCAACATTTTAGGAATCAGCGAACTAAAATGGACCGGAATTTAACTCAGATGACCATTATATCTACTACTGTGGGCAAGAATCCCTTAGAAGAAATGGAGTATCCATCACACTCAACAAGAGTCTGAAATGCAGTACTTGGATGCAATCTCAAAAGTGACAGAATGATCTCTGTTAGTTTCCAAGGCAAACCATTCAATATCACTGTAATCCAAGTCTGTGCCCCAACCAGTAATGCTGAAGAAGCTGAATCTGAATGGTTCTATGAAAACCTATAAGACCTTCTAGAACTAACACTCCAAAAGGATGTCCTTTTCATTATAGGGGACTGGAATGCAAAAGTAGGAAGTCAAGAAACACCTGGAGTAACAGGCAAATTTGGCCTTGGAATACAGAATGAAGCAGGGCAAAGGCTAATAGAGTTTTGCCAAGAGAACACACTGGTCATAGCAAACACCCTCTTCCAACAACACAAGAGAAGACTCTACACATGGACATCGCCAGACGGTCAACACCGAAGTCAGATTGATTATATTCTTTGCAGCCAAAGATGGAGAAGCTCTATACAGTGTTCAAAAACAAGACCAGGAGCTGACTGTGGTTCAGACCATGAACTCCTTATTGCCAAATTCAGACCTAAATTGAAGAAAGTAGGGAAAACCATTAGACCATTCAGGTATGATCTAAATAAAATCCCTTACGATTTTACAGTGGAAGTGAGAAATAGACTTAAGGGACTAGATCTGACAAAGTGCCTGATGAACTATGGATGGAGGTTCATGACACTGTATAGGAGACAGGGATCAAGACCATCCCCAAGAAAAAGAAATGCAAAAAAGCAAAAATGGCTGTCTGAGGAGGCCTTACAAATAGCTGTGAAAAGAAGAGAAGCTAAAGGCAAAGAAGAAAAGGAAAGATATACCCATTTGAATGCAAAGTTCCAAAGAATAGCAAGGAGAGACAAGAAAGCCTTCCTGGGTGATCAATGCAAAGAAATAGAGGAAAACAATAGAATGGAAAAGACTAGAGATTTATCCAAGAAAATTAGAGATAGCAAGGGAACATTTCATGCAAAAATGGGCTCAATAAAGGACAGAAATGGTATGGACCTAACATAAGCAGAAGATATTAAAAAGAGGTGGCAAGAATACACAGAAGAACTATACGAAAAAGATCTTCATGACCGATAATCATGATGGTTTGATCACTCAACTAGAGCCAGACACCCTGGAATGTGAAGTCAAGTGGGCCTTAGGAAGCATCACTACGAACAAAGCTAGTGGAGGTGATAGAATTCCAGTTGAGCTATTCCAAATCCTGAAAGATGATGCTGTGAAAGTGCTGCACTCAATATGCCAGCAAGTTTGGAAAACATATCAGTGGCCACAGGACTGGAAAAGATCAGTTTTCATTCCAATCCCAAAGAAAGGCAATGCCAAAGAATGCTCAAACTACCTCACAGTTGCACTCATCTCACCACATGCTAGCAAAGTAATGCTCAAAATTCTCCAAGCCAGGCTTCAACAGTATGTGAACCATGACCTTCCAGATGTTCAAGCTGGTTTTAGAAAAGGCAGAGGAACCAGAGATCAAATTGCCAACATCCACTGGATCATGGAAAAAGCAAGAGATTTCCAGATAAACATCTACTTATGCTTTCTTGACTATGCCAAAGCCTTTTACTGTGTGGATCACAACAAACTGTGGAAAATTCTGAAAGAGATGGGAATACCAGACCACTTAACCTGTCTCTTGAGAAACCTATATGCAGGTCAGGAAGCAACAGTTAGAACTGGACATGGAACAACAGACTGATTCCAAATAGGGACAGGAGTATATCAAGGCTGTATGTTGTCACCCTGCTTATTTAACTTATATGCAGAGCACATCATGAGAAACGCTGGGCTGGATAAAGCACAAGATGAAATCTCAATTGTCGGGAGAAACATCAATAACCTCAGATGTGCAGATAAAGCACCCTTATGGCAGAAAGCAAAGAAGAACTAAAGAGCCTCTTGATGAAAGTGAAAGAGGAGAGTGAAAAAGTTGGCTTAAAACTCAGCATTCAGAAAACTAAGATGATGGCATCTGGTTCCATCACTTCATGGAAAATAGACACAGCTACCCTGACAGACTATTTTGGGGGGGCTCCAAAACCACTGCAGATGGTGATTGCAGCCATGAAATTAAAAGACGCTTGCTTCTTGGAAGAAAAGTTATGACCAACCTAGACAGCTTATTAAAAAGCAGAGACATTACTTTGCCAGCAAAGGTCCATCTAGTCAAAGCTCTGATTTTTCCAGTAGTCATGTATGGATGTAGGTTGGACTATAAAGAAAGCTGAGTGCAGAAGAATTGATGCTTTTGAACTGTGGTGTTGGAGAAGACTCTTGAGAGTCACTTGGACTGCAAGGAGATCCAGCCACTCCATCCTAAAGGAAATCAGTCCTGAATGTTCACTGATGCTGAAGCTGAAACTCCAATCCTTTGGCCACCTAATGCAAAGAACTGACTCATTGGAAAAGACTCTGATGCTGGGAAAGATTGAGGGGAGGAGAGGAAGGGGACGACAGAGGACGAGATGGCTGGATGACATCACCGACTCAATGGGCATGGGTTTGGGTGGACTCTGGGAGCTGGTTATGGGCAGGGAGGCCTGGCGTGCTGCAGTCCATGGGGTCGCAAAGAGTCAGACACAAATGAGCAACTGAACTGAACTGAACTGAGAGGGCCAGCCCTCAACAGAGAATAAGGAAGAACGCGTGGGCGCATGCTTAATCACTCAGTGTGTGCCATTCTTTACCACTGCATGGACTGTAGCAGTGGTACTAAATGTGTGTGCCATTCTTTACCACTGCATGGACTCCATGCTCGCTATCCATGGGATCTTCCAGGCAAGAAACCTGAGTGGTGCCTTTTCCCCCTCCAGGGGGTCTTCCCGACCCAGGGATTGAACCCACATCTCCTGCATTGGCAGGTGGATTCTTTACCACTGAGGCACTTGGGAAGCCCTATAGGAAGAGTAAAGCTAGCTTTATAGTAACAGCGGGCATGTAAAACCCTATATCCTTAGCTGCATTTGCAAGACTTTAACTATCTGGCCCGCGGCCACTTCTGCCACTTCACTCCTTACTACAGTATTTCTGGCTCCTTTCATTCCTTACCCACTGGCCTTTATTCTATTCCTGTGCAGCCAAGCTCCCCTCCCAAAGAGCTTGCGTTTGTTTCCTCTGCCTGAAATACTGTGCCTGGTTGATATTCTCCTGGCTTGCTCCTTCAATAAATGTCTGCTCAAATATCACATCTTCAGAGAAACCTTCCCTGATTGATCTGTTTAGACACCACACAGCCACTGTTTCCTTATCCTAATTTTTCTTTCCTTCAGAGAATTTATCACTAATTGACACTTGATATCTGTTGTCCCCACATACACACACTGGAATAAAATTTCCAGGAAGGCAAACTTTGCCTATTCTTTTCTCTAGCACTTAAAATCTTCTCAGCCTGCAGTAAGTCCTCAGTGATTGTTTGATGAATAAACAATTGAATGAGTGTTATAGTTTTATTTTTTAATATAAATTTATTTATTTTAATTGGAGGCTAATTACTTTACAATATTGTATTGGTTTTGCCATACATCAACATGAATCTGCCACGGGTGTACACGTGTTCCTCATCCTGAACCACCCTCCCATCTTCCTCCCCATACTATCCCTCTGGGTCATCCCAGTGCACCAGCCCCAAGCGTCCTTTTCCATGCATTGAACCTGGACTGGCGATTCCTTTCATATATGATATTATACATGTTTCAATGCCATTCTCCCAAATCATCCCACCCTCACCCTCTCCCACGGAGTCCAAAAGACTGTTCTATACATCTGTGTCTCTTTTGCTGTCTCACATGCAGGGTTATCATTACCATCTTTCTAAATTCCATATATATGCGTTAGTATACTGTATTGGTATTTTTCTTTCTGGCTTACTTCACTGTGTATAATAGGCTCCAGTTTCATCCACCTCATTAGAACTGATTCAAATGTATTCTTTTTAATGGCTGAGTAATACTCCGTTGTGTATATGTACCACAGCTTTCTTATCCATTCATCTGCTGGTGGACATCTAGGTTGCTTCCATGTCCAGGCTACTATAAATAGTGCTGCGATGGGCATTGGGGTACACGTGTTTCTTTCAATTCTGGTTTCGTCGGTGTGTTCGCCCAGCAGTGGGATTGCTGGGTCATAAGGCAGTTCTAGTTCCAGTCTTTTAAGGAATCTCCTATAGTTTTAAAATTAGCAGTTCCACATGTGATTTTTATCACTATCCTGGCTTGGTGACAGATCTCAGCTGGTTCCATTCAACCTCGTCTTTACTATCATACCCTCAACAACCTTTTGGGTAGGGTGATAAATTTATCTGAGTTTGCCAAGGACTGTCCTGATTTTAAAACTGAAAGTCTCAGGAATCTCTTCAAATCCAAGCAAATTAGGAAGAGGGTCACCCTGCTTGGAGGTATCCAGGCTTCATCTTCCTTCTTTTGATTTATTGTTGTGTGTGGTGTTGAGGGGCAAGGGGTAACTTGAATGTTCTGAGGGGATTCCTTGATGGTCCAGTGGCTAGGATTCTGCACTTACACTGAAGGGGATGTGGTTTTGATCCTTGTTCAGGTAACTAAGATCCTATATGCTGCATAGAAGAGCAAAAAAAAGAAAAAGATGTTTTGTGCCATCTGAACAAGAAATTGGGTGGGATGGGAGGACTGGATGAATAACAGTCAGGCTGTGGTCAGCTGGTGAGCCTTACCAAACAACAACAAAAAAGACATGAAAGAACAACATAGAAGACGTTGTCTCGACTTCCAGAGCCCACTGGCACTGGCAGTGGTTGGTACATTCTCTAGAGAAAGCTCCTGGCTTCTGAGTCTCAGGCTTTCCTGTTGACATGGTCTCACCCACTCTGTGTCACTTTCAAAAACTAGCCTATGAGGCATTCATTAACTCAGTTGTCACAAGAAGCCCATGAGTTAGGTATTATTATTAGCCCCATTTTACAGACAAAGAAACTGAGGCCCAGAAGAGTAGAATAAGTTTTGTCTTATTTGCCCAAATTTGCCCAAATTCACGTAGTTTAAAAGGTGATGTCAGGATGTGAACCCCAGCATTCTGATTCTCAAAGTCCACTCTAAGTGACTAAATTATTATGCAGATTTTAACAATGTAAATATACATTTGGGCTGTGCCCAGCAAAGTTTTTGATCACGGTTTAGAAAAATGTTTTTATTATAGAATAAAATGGTATGAAATTTTAAGAAGTAAGTTATTAATCATGAACAACAAGGTTCTACTGTATAACACAGGGAATTATATTCAATCTTGTGATAAAAATAACAGAAAAGAACATGAAAAAGAATGTATGGATAACTGAATTGTGTTGCTGTACAGCAGAAATTAACACACTGTAAATCAAGTATAATTTCGATTAAATAAAAACTTTAAAAAGTAATCAATCACGCTTTCCTTTGTTTTAATGAGGCTTTAAGCAACCGAAGTAATCAAAGCACAACATAAAAGGTCAAATGATGGAGACCTTAACTTTCACAGCCATCAGTCAAAGTCGAGGCCAGACTGAGGGAGGTCTTCAGTTTACTGAGCAGACTCATTGGTAGAATTTCTTCTCTGGACACAATGTTCCCAGGTTATGAGCACATGCTCTCCAGGATGTTTTCGGAGAAGGATGCCTGGTTTGTGTGTAATTCTGAGAAGCGTGTATAATTCTGAGAACGTTAGTGCCTTACAGGATCTTGCAAAGCCAGAAGCAGCTGTCTTGTAGTGAAAACACAACCTGGACTTGTTCTAGTTCCCACTCTGCCACTTACTAGCTGTAGGACTAGTCACTTAATCTTGCCAAGCCTCAGTTTTCCCACCTATAGAACTGATAAATCTATGTCCTCATTGACTAAAGGAAAATCAATTTAAACAATTCTCTGGATAATCTTCTATCAACTTTTTGTTTTGCAAAATTGAAGTGCATAAATGCTAGCAGTGCAGAAGGTTATTTTTGCACTGGGCTTCCCAGGTGGCACTAGTGGTAAAGAACCTGTCTGCCAATGCAGCAGACTCGAGAGACGTGAGCTTGATCCCCGGGTCAGGAAGATCCCCTGGAGAAGGAAATGGCAACCCACTAGAGTATTCTTGCCTGGAAAATTCCATGGACAGAGGAGCCTGGTGGGCTACAGTCCTTGGGGTCGCAAAGAGTTGGGTACAACTGAGCACACACACACACACTGGATAATCTATCAGCTTTTTCTTTGCAAAATTGAAGTGCATAAATGCTAGCAGTGCAGAAGATTATGAGTTGCACTTGAAAGTGTTCTGAACTAGCACTCTTGGATCTGAGAGTTAAATGGGAAAGGTTCTGTTTAATTAATTAAGATTAATTAGGTAACCTGTCCGGAACCTCAATTTCTGATTCTGTAATGTCAGGGTTCAATTAGGTAATAATATTCAAGGCAATATTCTAGTTCTGCAAGCTAATATTCTCACTCAGTGTTTTTAATTAGGTGATTAAATATAAATTTGTGTCCTTCACAATGTACCTGTCCTGTGACTTTTGCCCAGAAATTTCGGTTCCTGGCGGCAGGGGAACTTCTCGCTGCTTTATGAAATTTCATCTGTTACATAAGCTTTTAGATGGTTGTGAGGGGTGAGGGTGATCCTCCTATTAGGACAATTAATTGCCCTTTCTTCTCAAGTAGCCCTCCAAGCAATGACCTTGATTACACTTGCTTTCTGGGCCTGTCTAGTTGGCCCTGCTACCACTTTCTCCATCCAAATCATTTCCTCTGAATGCACCTCCTATAGTGATTGGTGGAGAGATTTGCTCCCAGGGAAATCAGGAAAACTTTTTCCTCCTCCTTGACACCTGTCACCCCTTAATCCTCGCCTTCAGTGCTTCCACCCCCACCATCCTGCTGACATTCATGTCAGGATCACCTCTGTGACTGACCCAATGCCCTTTTCATGGTCCTCCTTTTCTCCCTCTTGCCTGTAGAGCCTTTTATTATATCCTCTCTCTTGAAAACACCACTTCCCTTGAGTTATTTTGACACAATAAAGTCCCCGTCACTTTAGAGTTGACAAAATGATTTTGTAACAAGACTGGAGAAAACCCTCATGAACAGAAGAGTCTCGAAGTTGGGAGAGATGGAACGATGCCGTGGATGTGAGCTACGGACTACTACTCCAATTTAAAAAATAAATTCATATTTCCCCCTTCAGTATTGCTCCTGGGCTGGTGTCATGCCCCTAGATTTCTAGGCTGCTGTGAAGGCTGGATGAAAGGCAGGATTCTCTGATTCCATTTCCCTCCTCAAACCCAGCATCATCAAAGTCCTGTTGGTCCTTCCTTCAGGGTATCCCTTGGGTTTTCTCTTTCCTTTTACATTTCCTTTCTGTCCTACTGAATCAAGGCCCTCTTTCTTTTCCACTATGATTATTTTTTTATATTCAATGGAAGTAGATATTGCTTGCTGGCTAAGCCACTTCAGTCGTGTTCGACTCTTTGCAACCCTATAGACTGTAGCCCCGCAGGCTCCTGTGTTCATGAGATTCTCCAGGCAAGAATACTGGAGTGGTTTGCCATTTCCTTCTCAAGGCAAATAGATATTACTTGTATGTTTAATATGGACCTCCCAGGTGGCACTAGTGATAAAAAAAAAAAACCCACCTGCCAATGCAGGAGACTTAAGGGACATGGGTTCAATCCCTGGGTCAGGAAGATCCCCTAAAGAAGATAATGGCAACCCACTCCAGTATTCTTGCCTGGAGAATCCCATGGACAGGGGAACCTGGCAGGCTACAGTCCATAGGATCACAAAGAGTCAGACACAACTGAAATGACTTAACACACATGTATATTTAATAAATATATTGAGTGGACTTTAAGATATTAATATAATGTGGGGTAGGGCCTCAAAAAATAAGTCTTGAGCTCAGAGAGATCTTATATTGGCAAACATATTCCTTTCACCTCCTAGGGTTCTCTCTCTCTCTCTCTTTTTTTTTTTTTTTTGCCAGGCCTAAGTGTGTGTATGTACGTGTGTGTGTATGTATTTACATTTCTGCTTAAAAACCTTGAAACGTTCTCCAGTCATCTCAGAATAACGTCCTGATTCCTTCCAGGGGCATCAGGAGCCCATCAGAGACAAGCCCAGCCCACTTCTCCAGCCTCACTTCCATGTTGCCCCCAACCCTTCCCTCTAGGCTTGCCCAGTCCACTTTCCTGAAACACCTTCCTGAAATCTTGTTTCTAACCACAGTCCCTGCGATCCCCCACAGTCGCTAAGCCTGAAGCCTCCTCCCTGTGCTCTCAAAATCCCCCTCCTCTAAGAGAGAGAAGAGGATAGAAGAAAAAGTCAGGCTTTGGAACCAGACACCAGGGATGCCACTTCTGGCTCCATTGTGTACAAGCTGTGGGGCCTTTTGGTCAATCACTTAACCCCCTTAGGCGTCAGTTTTCCATGTGGACAACGGAAATAATAATGATTATTATTAGTACTTAATAATATAAGTAATATAACCCCCTAAGGCTTGCAGAGAAAAATAAACATAATAAAACATACAAAATTTGTGACCCTATGGACTGTAGCCCACCAAGTTCCTCTGTCCATGGGATTCTCCAGGCAAGAATACTGGAGTGGGTAGCCATTTCCTTCTCCAGGAGATCTTCCTGACCCAAGGATTGAACCTGGGTCTCCAGCATTACAGGTAGATTCTTTACCATCTGAGTTACCAGGGAAGCCCCTGTAAATTGGAAAGAATTATAAAAAGCATTATTATCATCATCTCCACAGTCACCAGCCCCTTCAGAGCTCTCCTCTCTTCCAAAGTGGTATCACATCATTAGTAAGAACTCTGATAATATTTTACATACACAACGCACCTTATGGGTTTCAAACACCTTGTCCAATCACCTAATCCACTGGGCATCCCACTCATCTTGGCACTAAAGTTTACCTTGGAAAAATAAATTGTACTTTTTGTGTCTCTGTACTCTCTTCCCATGTCCATTACCAACCACCTCCTTTGAGGCAGAGTCCCTATTTCATGTCTCCATTCCTCAGTATGCCAGCACTCAAAAGTGCTGGGCTTGCAAAAGTGAAAGGTTATAGGCATTGGCTCTAAAGCCAGAGAGGATTTGAATCCCATTTCTGCCACTTGCTGGTTGCGTGGCCTCAGGCAGGTTACTGAAACTCTCAAAGGCCCAATTTCTTCAGCCATAAAATGGGGATGATGTTAGCACCTACCTCCCAAAACTATTACAAAGCCTAAGTGAGCCAATATGGATAAAGCCTGGGTGCGTGGTGAGTGAGTTCTTAATAAACATAAACTCTTACTCTTAAGTGAGACTCAGTCTGATTCCATTCTTTTCCACTTTATCACTCCAAACCTCTTTCAACACAGATTCCCCATGAATTGTCTTGATTGGTTTATTCACAGGAACAACATTTACTGAGCATCTGCTACATACAAAAGAGGCTGTCCTTTGAATTAAAGCAGCTGTGTGTTTTCCTGATCGCTCTCTGTTGCTTTGTTCTGGGCCAAATGTTGCTAAGAAACAGAGACAAGTCTATGGACTGCAGTCTTCAGCCTTCTGTTCTCGTTTTCTTGAGCAGGGAGTAAGATGGTGTTCCAACAGCACATCACTAGTTACAAGAAAGTTCTTCATGGTTCTTTACTGGTAGGCTTCTCAGATTCCTTACCATGCTAATATTTATGGTGAATTTCCAATAGCAGGGAATAGAGTTGGCCACATTTCCCGAACTCATTTAACCACAGAACCTTTTATTTCACAGTTTCTCTCAGAATCAGCATTCTGTCAAATCTGCTTTAGAAAATGCTGTTGTGGAAGCTTTATTTCTATCTGCTTCTTCCTCTGCCTACAGTTTCATTTTCACTAATGCACGCTGTCATTTGGAAATGCCTTGTTTACATGAGACTACCCACTGGAAAACTAGAGAATCTTGGTTTTTGTTTTTTTTTTTAATTTAAGAATAGTTGATTTGGGCTTCCACAGTGGCTCAGGAGTAAAGAATCCACCTGCAATGCAGGAGTCGCAGGAGATGCAGGTTCGATCCCTGGGTTGGAGGAGGGCATGGCAATTCACTCCAATATTCGTGCCTGGAGAATCCCATGGACAGAGGAGAGTGGCGGGCTACAGTTCACAGGGTTGCAAAGAGTCAGACACAACTGAAGCGACTTAGCACACAGGCACGCATAGTTGATTTACAATTTTGTGTCAGTATGGGCTATATGGCAAAGTGATTCAGTTATTTTTTTTTTCAGATTATATTCCATTATAGGTTATTACAAAATATTGAATATAATTCAGTACACATTGATCATATACAACATAAACAAGTCAGACTGTATTACTGCAAATGGCTCTAACTTCTAATATGTATGGTTATTCCTACATATTCAAGCATCACTTCCGTCTCAGCCAAAAAAAAAACCTATGCAAACATAAGAGTTGTCACACAGACTATGTATTTTCATTAGAACTTCTAGAACTTTACATTTTTTTTTAATTTAAGCCTGCTTTTAATTTTATAATGGGGCTTCCCAGATGGCTCAGTGGTGAAGAATCCGCCTGCCAGTGCAGGACACACAGGAGATGCAGGTTCAATTCCTAGGTCGGGAAGATCCCCTTAAGAAGGAAGTGGCAACTCACTCCAGAGTGCTTGCCTGGGAAATCCTATGGACAGAGGAGTCTGATGGGCTATCATCCATGGGGTCACAAAAAGTTGGATGTGACTGAGAGACTAAGCACAACACAGCAGAAATCATCATACTAAGTTGAAGTAAGCCAGACAAATATCATGTGATATGGCATATATACGAAACCTAAAAAAAAAAATTGATACATATGAACTTATATACAAAACAGAAATAGACCCACAAACATAGGAAACAAATTTACAGTTACCAAAGGGGGAAATGGAGGGAGAAAAGAATAAATTAGGAATCTGGGATTAACAGATACACACTACTATATAGAAAATAGATAAACAACAAGGACCTAGTATATAGCACAAGGAACTATACTCAATATTTTGTAATATAAGGGAAACAAATCTGAAATATAAATACACGTGTGTATATACATATATATAACTGAAACACTTTGTTATATACCTGAAACTAACACAATATTGTAAATCAACTATACCTCAATTTTTTTAATGTTAAAAAAAAGAATGGGTGTGTTAAATGGCCAATATTATGTTTTCCAGAAATTTCTGAGAAAAGGCACACACTGTCTCATGTTTACAGTCCTTGGTAAAGGAGACGTAGTTAGCATCCATGCTATTGATCACCCATTGCTTGACAATTCATCTTGTGTCTCTGCCCTTCACTGACCTTCTCAACACACTCTGCCCCAGTTCCACTCAGTCCCTAGCACTCTCTAAGTCTCAAAGATCTGTTTCCAACGTCAAAATCCCTACGCAGCTGACTTGGCATTACACAGCCTCCGCTGGTCATTTATCCAAGTAACTTAACAAGAGTGAGAGATCAGTGCTACGACGCATTTACATCTAACAAGTAAATGGTGATCCCCAAATATAGCCAAGCTAGAGCGCTGGGCTTGCAGATTTGGGGGTATAAAGGGAGCCCCGGGGGTCACGTTTCTGAAACCGCTTTGACCGCAGCATCGTGAGGTAAGTGCTCACAAGTGCCCACTTTTTTGCTCCATGTCACTCTGACTATTCCTGATTAGGTTATGTGGAAACAAGAAGAGAAAGCAATACAGTAGCCTTTGCTGAGGACCTAGTGCAAGGAAATGTGTTAAGGGCAGTACAGAAGACAAGATGACAAAGCCTTTCAAGAAGCTTCTACAAGGAGTAAAAAAGCAAGAATATAAGCAATTATGAGACCAAAAAATTTACCTTGCAGGATATGAAGCTGAATACAATGCATACTTACCCCTCTAATTGTTTAGGTCAATATTATAACATGCAGTCAGCAAATGAACCTGCTAATTTGTGATATCTCTTCTGCAATTGCCTTGAACTATTATTTGAAATTTTTGTGATCATTTAAACACTTTTCTTATGTCAGGATTTCTGGAAGATAATTGTGGGAAGAAATCCTTTCATGCATTTTATCCATCTCAGAATGCATCTTCAGTCTGCTTATGAATGACTGGTTTCCAGATTGCTCTTGTGTGGTGTGCCCGGTGGACTTTGGGCTGGGTCATGTCTGACCCTGCAGGAGCATCTCTCAGAAGAGACTTGTGAGGCTTTGATTTCTGGCCACCATCTTCACCAGATAGCCTCCTGTCATACATTCACAGAGCTAAGAGGAATCTTGAGATTTTCTGGTCTGTCTCATTTGACAGAGGGGAACCAAAGCCCAAAGAAATTACAACAGCTACTTTACAGAACTGGCATTAGAAACCTAAGGTTCGGCCTCCAAGTCTGGTTTCTTTTGAACTGAGGGTTCAAAATAAAATACTTAATCATTTAATTGTTTCTGGAAAAATGTGGGAGAATTCTAGGATATAGCTAGAAATCTTTCAAAGACTCATAAAAGATAAAACGAGGCAACCAAAGTAGTAAAGCAAGTGTGGAAATGTCTTTTTCTACCTAAATGGTATTTCATGACATGATTCCCTGATTCTATAGAAGTACTCTATGGTAAATGGGAAGTTGAAGTCAGATTTTATATGGAAAATTATTCAGACTCTTATGATACCTCGAGATCTTCATGCAGGTTATAAACTTGTGAACTGAGGTTAGTCCCAAATAAGTTATCAGCTGACGTACCTTCATCTTCTCCAACGGAATATAGGATATTTAAGAGAGTGCCCTTCCTAGACCTCTTAAAGAAGTCTTGCCTATAATTCACAACTTTTCTCCCATCGCCAAAGAACTCAACTAACTGATGTAAAGATTCAGGTAACAGTCTGGATGATTCTTCCTCTTCCTTTCTTCCCTGACCCCTCACAGCCCCCTACACTCAGCCAGAAGCATCATGTCTGTAAGTCCCCTAACATTTCATTTAGACTGTTACAGAATTTGCATTATTCTTCCTTGTTTAAGGATTTATTTGAGCACTTCTCTTACCCCTTACTATATTTTGCATTCTTTTAGAGACGAGACTGTCTTTATCCTTTTTTATACCTGCTTAAGGCGCTAACTCCTGGAGAAGGAAAAGACAACCTACTCCAGTATTCTTGCCTAGGAAATTCCATGGACAGAGGAGCCTGGGTGGGCTACAGTCCATGGACTTGCAAGAATCAGACATGACTTAGCGACTAAACCACCAAGGAGTTAGCACGGTACTTGGCACACACAGAAGATACTCAGAAAGAATTATTAATCAATATTGTATTTAACCAATTATTTGAAGAATAAAGAACTTAACCAAAAGGAAAATGGAAAATGTATTTCCATCCCACACCATCTACTGTGTACCCATTTAAAAGTAGCTAAACTTAGAACAAGCACAGTTTCTAGATTTATTTAAACTCTTTGTAGTTCATTTTTCTTTGTTTTTGTCTGGTTTTGATTTCTGGAACCACCACCCAAGAAGATACTTCATTTCTGAAGGACACTGACCATTGCTTTGGGAACCAAAAAGGTAAGAGTTACTATCTTGATTGGGAATACAGTAATTGATTGAAATTAGCAAACATTTTATACATTGTCATCCTTGTCGCACTCATAAGAAGATAAAAATGGTGAAATTAAAATCAGTTGCTTAGGTATTTCTAAAGGCAGATTACAAATGTGCAAATTGTTTCTAAGGACGAACGGCTTCCCAAATTTTCCCATCACACGGAGAATAATAAAATACACTGCAGAACTCTGACATGTAAGCTCCAGGCCAATATACTTAGTTGGCCATGAGCATGATGTTCACAGGCTCAAGATTCAGTCTTCACCCAAGTCTAACTTTGCTGTTTTTTGAGCAGGGTCCACACCCCTGAGTCCACTCAGCTACCCTTATGTCCACTATAGTAATAAAAACACTTCCCCCTTCAAAATCTGCATTTTTTTGGAGGTAACGCTAGATGAATCAGGACCAAGGGAAGCAAAGCGTAATTAAGTCATGACCACACCGCTGTTGACAAGATACAGTAGCCAAGAAATCCCCAGGAGAAGGATGTAAGTTGAGATCAGTGTCATGTACACTGACAGCAGAAAGAGGGGGTGGGGAGCAGTAAAAAGGTGATGATAGAGGTTAGGTAGACCGGAATGACTATCTCCATTGGAAGACCCTGAAGACTGGAACAGAGTGGATGGTTGAAGGGACACAGCTGTGTAGGCTTAGAAGTAGGTCAAGCTCTTAAAACCGAAGAGAAGCTAATTAGGGAACTTTCTGGGGGTAGAGCCTCCAGGGACACCACAAGTCATGCCAAGGGAGTCGGATCAGACCTAACAAGGCTAAGTTTATCAGCCAAGCATAAATGGTTTTAGCCCTGGGCCCCAGAGTACAGTTGTATAAATATGGGGACAAGATCTGACTTAGCAACCACACGTAGGCAGCGGATTGAGGGGCTTTGCTGGACAGTGACTAGTGAGTCAGCAGTGTGATGAGACTGCCAGAAGGCAGTCACCACCTCGGGCATAACACCTAGGTCAGGAGAGGTGAGGGCACATGCTGACGGAGAATGACATGTGATCTGGATGCCACACCTCAAGAGATTAACAGGAGTGAGTTCACTGTGACTGTAAAGGAGGTGCCAAAGCAGCAGAAGAAGATGGAGATAGCCCTGGGCTTATTTAGCCTGGAAAAGAAAAAGCTAAGGGGAACCCAGAGCAGCCAGCAGATTGGTGTAGAGTTGTCTTCTAGGAAGACGATTTGAATTCTTTTTGTTGTTACCAAGAACAGGAATGAGGATGGAACATCCTGAAGTCACAGAAACCCAGATTTTAGTTTAAAGCAAGAAAAATCTTTGACCTGAGAAACCTTTCCCAAATGACTTTCAAAAGTTTCCAAAATTTTTCCAAAATGGAAAACAGTCATCCTGGAAGGTGTTTGAGTAGCCTGAACAACACGTTTGCTAGAATATCCCTGAGACAACTCATGCATCATCTACGCAGTGAAATGAAAAGATACTGGATTTTCAGTCACAGTTGGAGTTGTGGGTGGAAAAAGAGAAATCTCCACCTCAGCACTGGTCATGACCTGAATCCCAGATGGAAAGTCCTGTTTTTCTAGGAGGTCTAAAGACAGCTTGACCACAAGCTAAGCTTGACCACCCACCTTCAGACTTCATTCTTATACAATCATCACAAAGTTTGCTATATTCACGTAATACCAGTACTATCAATTCATTTAGTATTTTGACTCGTTTCCTTTTTTTTCTGAGATGTTTTTCAAAGCTACCTTATATGTTTGCTATGAAAGTGCGAACCATCTATATGAGTGTCAGCTGAGATATTTAGATATTCACAGTCTCAAACTGTACTCCATACCTGCTGAATCACAATATCCATTTCAACAAGACTCCCCAATTGGATTCCTACACACCAAAGAAGAGAAACACTGCTTTCTATCACTGTATAAACAGATACTTCACAGTCATATTACCCTATGTTTTTTCTTCAGTGTCGTATCTTTTTCCCTTTTCATACTGTTCATGGGGTTCTCAAGACAAGAATACTGAAGTGGTTTGCCATTCCCTTCTCCAGTGGACCACATTTTGTCAGAACTCTCCACCATGACCCATCCATCTTGGGTGGCCCTACACAGCATGGCTCACAGTTTCATTGAGTTAGACAAGGCTGTGGTCCATGTAATGAGTCAGTTCTTCTGATGCGAAGAACTGACTCATTGGAAAAGACCCTGATGCTGGGAAAGATTAAAGGCAGCGGGGAGAAGGGGGCAGCAGAGGGTGAGATGGTTGGATGGCATCACTGACTTGATAGACATGAGTTTGAGCAAGCTCCGGGAGTTAGTGATGGACAGCGAAGCCTGGCAAGCTGCAATCCATGTGTTCGCAAAGAGTCAGACACGACTGAGCTGACTGACTAACTGATTGACCCTATTTTATAAGTTCTAATTTTCTTCACATTTTTCACAGAATATTATCTCTACACTTGGGATGTATCTGAGAAGCAATGAAAAAGGTATCATAATAGACAAGGTTTTATCCTATATTTATGGGATGTAAAATTTTTCATGGCATTGTAGATTTTGATAGAATAAGGTAATAAACTTTAAAATAAACATCACTATTAAAATTAAGAAATAGTTGCCTAAATCACTTTGTGTATAACCATTGATTAGGACTATGCCATGGTTTTAGAAAAGCAAAATAATGTTTCCAAACATCACTGTGTTTGAGGCCCCTGGGAAAAATTCGGTTTCCTCAGTCTCAACCACAGAGATTCTGTGGCAGGTGATTTTCAACTTTCAACTTTCAACACTTTGGGTACCAGGCTGAAGTCAAGCAGCCTCATGAGATTTCTTCATGCTCTGGTGCAACTATTCTCAAAATGTTACCCATGGCGACTTCCCTGGTGGCCCAGTGGTTAAGAGTCTGCCTGCCAATGTAGTGGACATGGGTTAGATCCCTGGTCCAGGAAACTCCCACAACCGCAGAACAACTAATCCCATGCACCGCAACTACCCAGTCAAGCTCTAGGGTCCATGCACTGCAACTACTGAAGCCCAAGCACCCAGAGCCTGTGCTCCACAACAAGGGAAGCTACCGCAATGAGAAACCCGTACTCCACAACCGGAGAGTAGCCTCCCACTCATGGCAACTGGGGAAAAGCACTTGCCCAGCAACAAAGACACGTCATGGCCAGTTAATTAATTAATTAATTTTTAAAAAAGAAAAAAATTGACCCATGGATCCTTAGAGATCCCTAAGAACTTTTCAAGAGGTACATGAAGTCAAAAAAAATTTAATATAATACTCAGACACCATTTGCCTTCTTCACTGTGTGGACTTAATGATGCAAAAGAAACGATGGATAAAAGTTCTAGTGCTTTATTACAAATCAAGACATGGCACCAAGCTGGGCTAGTAGTCACAGAAATCTTCACTGCCATATACTGACACTGAAAAAAAAATTTTTTTTATTTCAAAAGCCAATTTCATTGAAAAAATGACAAATTTTGCAGCAGTGGAAATCATTGGTTTTGTTACATCTCAACTTTATCCACGTCTTTATGATATTCTATGTAATAGAATGGGAAGTCTGCGTGAAAAGCTCTCCTGCTGCACACTGGACTCTGAGGGTTGTCTTGAGGAAAAGCACATGTGCAGTTGTCTCAGTTGCAAGATGAACCAGCCGCTTGATTCATGAAGCATCGTTTTTACTAGACAGAATGACTAGTGGACGAGCTATGGTTTCCCAGACTTGGATATTTGGCAGACATTTTCTCAAAACACAGTGAAGTGTGCTTATCCAAGTTCAAGGAAAACAAGTGACAGTATTTGTTACTAATGATAGAGTTTAGCTTTCAAGCAAAAATTAAAATTTTGGAAGACTTGTGTCTACCACCATTAGCTTGACAACATCCTAATATTTGAATTTCCTCATAAGATCACTGCTGATATTAATGACTGTGACTTTTTATATTGTGTAATGAAATATGTTGATATTTGGAAGTGTTGTAGAATTCAGTGAACAAGATTTCTCAAATGATCAATGTATGATGTTTATACATAGGTAAAAGTTTCATTCGAAGTTCAACACAGACCAACAGATTATAAGGTAACAGGTACCAAATGTTTGTTGATGTGGTTTCAGATTCTATGCTGCAACTAGCCTTTAAGAAACTACCACAGAAATTATCATGTGTAAGTTTTGGTACAGTATCTAAACAGAATATCCACAATCATTTGAAAGGACCATTAAAATACTCTTTCCTCTTCCAAATTACATAATTGTGATAATTTCTACTAGGAATGATCAACATTCAGTCATTCTTCTCAGACACCTTTAAGATCTGGGAACGACACCGAGATCATGAGGCTCAAACATGATATGGAATTAAGGAAGCATTCTCTGAGTTCTCTTTTACTGGGATCAGCTTAGATTCCTCTAATTGGTTCAGACTTCCACATCTGGAGCTAGACTTAGAGCTGTTCCAAAATCAACACTCAGAGTTGAAAGCAACCCCTCAAAATTTTTTCTTGGAGTAAAATATCCCCTTTAGCTTACCCCCACTTGCCTGCTCTAGGTCCCTAAACCTGGGCCTAGATTCCGCAGGAACTGGGTTAATCCCAGGAGCTTTTGAATCTGGCCCCTGTTTGAATAGAGATAATAGGCTGGGCCCGTCAGAGTCAAGAGCCCCTCAGCCCCGGTCTCAGCAGCCCTGGTCTCCCCAGCCCCTGCAGCCATGAGTTCTGATGCGGAGATGGCCATTTTCGGAGAAGCAGCTCCCTACCTGAGGAAATCGGAGAAGGAAAGAATCGAAGCTCAGAACCGCCCTTTCGACTCCAAGAAAGCCTGCTTTGCAGTGGATGATAAGGAATTGTACGTGAAGGGTATGATCCAGGCCAGGGAAAACGACAAAGTCATAGTCAAGACCCTCGATGACCGGGTAAGTGTTGATCTCAGACGTTCTTGCTAACGTGGGCATCCTCCTTCATCCTCTGGAGTAGAATATTAGATATTGCATGCTGATCCATAGCAACCTGATAACAGAACAAGACTCCCATTGATCTACTTTATGGTGACATGGCAGGTGAAAACTGCCTTGACACACAGCTTTGCCCCTGTCTCTTCCTTTCTCCAAGGACTTGAACTTTGAGAGTTTTTGTGATGTTTGCTCTGGGGAAAGGGGAAGGTGGTGGTGAAAGAGGTTGAACTGTTGAAGGGAGAGATAGATGAAGACTGCTGCTGGCTGGGTGAATATTCCGCACAGAACTCTCTAGGCTGCAGTGTGACTTAGAGAGGGACCTCCAGAGGCAATGTCCAGTTTACTACAGAGAATTACAGAGCACCGTTCAAGGTGGCTGAGATGGT
The DNA here is from genome assembly GCF_023091745.1 of Budorcas taxicolor. Lineage (NCBI taxonomy): Eukaryota > Metazoa > Chordata > Mammalia > Artiodactyla > Bovidae > Budorcas > Budorcas taxicolor. Next base: position 29,181,877 of record NC_068928.1, on the reverse strand, counting down.
AAGGGATCTGCCTGCAATACAGGAGACCCAGGTTCGATCCCTGGATTGAGAAGATCCCCTGGAGAAGGGAATGGCTACCTTCTCAGTTTTCTTGCCTGGAGAATTCCATAAAGAGGAGCCTGGCAAGCACATGTGTCCATGGGATTACACAGAGTCAGACATGAGTGAGTGACTAACACTTTCACTATTCAGTTCAGTACTTACTGGACAACTATCACATCTAGGTCACTTTGCAAAGATGAGAAAATCTCAGCAACCATTTCCCCAAAGTTTATCATCCAGGATAGGTATCAAGAGTACATGACGGGTACAAATCGCAGTTCACAAAGCCAAGCATACAAAACAGGTGATTACTGTTGTTGTTTGACTTAACCTCTGATGTTAGTCTCTTTAAAAAGGGCCAGAAATAAATTTTCTTGAGTTACTATTGGGGTACACTCCCAAGAGTTGTGCCACATTTTCAGTAATACCATATTGGGTCTCACTGTCCCCCTAAAGGATCTGCTAAGAAGTAAGCCCTGAATCTTCAAGACTCACAGATTTTTCCATCTCCCTTGTGCTACTTTGGGTGTCTCTCTCTTTAGGGTAGGGCAGTGGGGCAGAAGGGCCTCATTTCCTCCAGAGATGTGGTCTTTACCAGCAAATCTTTTTTCAGTAAAACCCTCAAAGCTCTTCTAAGGATATAGGCTTATGGCAAAGACTAGAAAGGCTTACTGGCTGTTTCTCTTTTACGCACGAGTTTCTACCTTTCCTGAATAATGGAGTGCCAGCTGTATGCTTAAAAGGAGGGAAAAACAGAGAAGGGAAAATTAGGTATTAGTCTCAAAATATTGTTTGGCCAAGGACCATACTCCAAGTCCAAATGTTTGAACTATTAGAGCAGAGGTGCAAGGAATTCTGGAAGCCTTGAAAAGACAGGGGAAAGCAGAAGACGGGTCATGGATGAGGTAGCACCTAAGAAGAGCTTTGAAGGTAGCTAGACAGAATTTCAGTGTAGATATTCGGGACAAAGGGACCCATGTGAATAGAGATATGGAGGTGGAGATGTATGAAGTATTCTGGAAGAGTTCTTTCTAGTATTCCAAGCTTGAGCTCACCGTAGCACTCACAGCGAATGGGGTACATAGAGACAAGCTGCTCTGGCCTTGGCCATCCTGAGTAACCTGGCCACCCTGAGGTTGAAGGGCTCTACAGCTTTGCACAGGTGTAACCCCCTCCTGGAGCAGAATGGCACACTGACTTGGGGGCATCAGACCAGAGCTGGTTACACAGTTTGACCAGACAGAGATTCAACAATAACAAGTATTTATCGACCATCTCTGGGCACAGATATGGTCCATGACGCTATCCATGATAATGGGATCATCACACTACAATACCTCACCACTTTCTCCACACTGGTAGCATGGATACTGAACATCGGCTCTCCCACTCACCACCTGCCTTTCCTCTCAATATCCAGACACTCACTCTCAACAGCGAACAGGTGTTCCCCATGAACCCTCCCAAGTTTGACAAGATCGAGGACATGGCCATGATGACCCACCTGCACGAGCCCGCTGTGCTGTACAACCTCAAAGAGCGCTATGCAGCCTGGATGATCTACGTGAGTTTGTTCTTGTGGCCCCTGTTCATGCAGGCGGTTAACATTTTGAAAATCAGTATTAATGTCCTCATGAAATAATTATATTCCTTTTTTTTATGGTGCAGACATATTCAGGCCTCTTCTGTGTCACCGTCAACCCCTACAAGTGGCTGCCGGTGTACAACCCCGAGGTGGTGGCGGCCTACAGGGGCAAAAAGCGCCAGGAGGCCCCGCCCCACATCTTCTCCATCTCTGACAACGCCTATCAGTTCATGCTGACTGGTAATTTCTTTTTTATTATTTATTTTTGGCTGTGCTGGTCTTAGTTGCTGCACACTAGCTTTCTCTGGTTGCTGCGAGCAGGGGTCATTCTCTAGTTGTGGCGCTCAGGCTTCTCATGACGGAGGCTTCTCACCTACTCCAGTATGATCGCATCTTTAAAGACATCTGCAATGACCCCATTTCCAAATAAGTATTGGAATACATTTTGAAGTATTAAGGGTTGGGACCTCAACCAATGAATTTTGCAATTCAACCTATTGTAAGTGGAAAACCATTGTCATTTCCCACAAGTAAAAGGGAAAGGTAAAAGAAAAATGCAGTGACAACAAATAAGCATCCATAAGTCTAATTATTAATAGACGCTATGGCTTCTTACAAGTTCTGAGTCTGAGACTTGCGTTTTCGTTGCTGCTGTTGTTAAAAAGGGAGATAAGAAAGTGCTAGTGAGGAGATAAAGATCTGTGAACGTGAAGAACTTTCACACCGTGGGACTCACTGTTCACGTCCCACGCTGCCCACATTACACATCCTACGTTTGGGAAATCTGCACAAATTGTCTCAAAGAAGATTGTGTACGTTTAGTTGCTCAGAGATGTCTGACTTTTTGTGACCCCATGGACTGTGGCTTGCCAGGCTCCTCTGTCCACGGGATTTCCCTGGCAAGAATACTGGAGTGGGTTGCCAATCCAAGGATCAAACCTACATCTCTTGCTTGGCAGGTGGATTCTTTACTGCTGAGCCTCTAGGGAAGCCCTAAAGATTAGATATACCCAAATCATCACACCACTAGTTATGGCAAACTCAGAACTGGAACTCAGGGGCTCCACCCACCCCTACCCAGTGTTGCCTTATTTGTATATCCTGCCTATTGGTTGGTCAATGATTCTGTTCTGCTTCCCTCTATATTTCTAGATCGAGACAACCAGTCCATCCTCATCACGTGAGTAACCCATGTCTGCTCTAGGATGACTTGGAAGAGAGCCATCCATCCCTTCCACTCTCCTTTATCTCACTTATTTTTAAAAAAAATATTTCATTCAAGAATAGTTGATTTACAATCTTGTATTAACTTCTATACAGCAAAATGGTTCAGGTATATATGTGTATATATTCTTATATACACAATAAGAATGTATACTATATATGTGTATATAGTCTTATATATACAATTCTTATATATGCAATTGTATATCTACAATATATTTTCTTATTTTTTCCATCATGCTTTATCACAGGATATTGAATATTGTTCCCTGTGCTGTACAGTAGGACCCAGGTGCTTATCCATCCACATATAATAGTTTGCATCTTCTAATCCAGAACTTCCAGTCCATCCATCTTTCATCTCCCCTCTCCTGTTGGGCCTCTTTCCACCCATGGCTCTGTTCTCTATGTCTGCGTATCTCACCTTAAATCAACAGTGGAGAATCTGGAGCTGGGAAGACGGTGAATACCAAGCGTGTCATCCAGTACTTTGCAACAATTGCAGTCACTGGAGACAAGAAGAAGGAGCAGCAGCCAGGCAAGATGCAGGTGAGCAGCCTCCTGCCCCTGGAAGGCTTCTGGAATAAGTACAACTTAACTCTTGGGTGAGCACTAGGTGTTTGCAGGGCTCTGTGCTCAGCAGAGATGCACAGTAAGAGGTCTTGCCTGGGAGTACTTAGGAGACAAGATAAGAAATGGCTCCACCTCGTGGACTCAGGCTCTAGCACAGGCCCCATCAGCAACAGCCCAATAAACTTGACCATCTCCACATCCTCCTCTGGAGAAGGAGTGGTTTAAGACAGAGGTTCTCAGAGGATTGCTAGGCTCCTGGCCCAGAATTTCTGCTTGAAAATCCTATCTCACCTTCACAGTCCTGGCAGGTTGCATTTCTCTCACGTCCCCACTGTTCATGGCGCTGGTCTAGGGACCACACTTTGAGAACCACTGGGCTGGACAATAGTTTCCAGAGAGCCAGAAAGATAAGCAATCATGAGTGGAAGGGGGAGGGTGAAAATTCTGTTTTCCATAAGAGGGCTTTTAAATAATAATTCTCATGAAATATTTTATGCAACTTGAAAATATTTTCAAGAACCACTGTTTCTATCATATGGGTCACTTTCATTGCTCACAGTCTAAATTCTACTTCTGAACCCAAATATCTATATAAATGGATCCTGGTGCAAGCAGTAACACAGGTCTGTACTCTAAAAATCTGTATTTTACAGTGAAATGTTGTCAGAGAAAAAAGGCAGTCTGGGAAATCGAGATGGAGTGGATAGTACTCCAAACAGGGATCTGGTGTGGCCAGAGTCACTGTGATGCTGTGCTGAAACCCTCTCTGGGATGAGACCTTGAAGCCTCCTTCAGCAGAGTAGCGATGGGCTTCTGGGTACTTCCACATTCTGCACCGGCCACCAACCTGGACTGTGTGACATCTCTCCCTAATCCCTTCCCAGAGCAAGCATACTTTTGAGTCACCAAGAAATTACTTCAGAAGATGTCCAAAGTCCTCCCTTTTCCTCTTCTCTTATTTTTAGGGTACCCTGGAAGATCAGATCATCCAGGCCAATCCCCTTCTGGAGGCTTTTGGAAATGCCAAGACTGTGAGGAATGACAACTCCTCGAGATTTGTAAGATTCATTCCAACTGTCAACAGCCCCCAGAAACCAAACCCTCTCCTCCAGTGCTGGATGTGAAAAAATAGCCACACAAACTAGGATATTCTTGGCCTTTTACCCTCAAGTGATTCAGATCAAGTTGCCCAACTGGGATATTCTGATATACTTCCAAGAACATGCTGGCTTGTTCCCAGCACAGGGAGGATTTAGCTATCCTTCCCTAACTAATCAACATCACCTTAGAGCATCCCAGGGCTTCCCAGGTGGCACTAGTGGTAAAGAATCCACCTGACAATGCAGGAGACATAAGAGAAATGGGTTCGATCCCTGGGTTGGCAAGATCCCCTGGAGGAAGGCACAGCAGCCCACTCCAGTATGCTTTCCTGGAGAATCCCATGAACAGAGGAGCATGGCAGTCTACAGTCTATGGGGGTCACAAAGAGTCAGACACAGCTGAAGCTACTTAGCACGCACATACATGCACAAGAGCATCCTGAAGTCACAATGACTCAAATTCCACAAGTACAGAGCAATTTCTTTATGCAAAAATTTGTCTTTTGGAGTGGAATCATTTTAAAATGCAGAAGTCCGTTGAGCAACATCCACTGACTTACTAGCCATGAAAACCTTAGTGTGAAGTTAGTTAGCAGAATTGACCTCCTCCAAGTCAGGAGGAGGAAAAAGCTGGTGAAGGCAGCAGAGCTCAAAAATTGCGGAAAAGTTTTAATCGAAGGCTGTGTCCCATCCTTCAACATTTCACTTAGGATTAGCTCAACCGAAGAGGCATTTGCCTCCGACATTGGCAAATAAACAGATATCCAGGCTTCTATCGAATTTCACTGGCCAGAGGAGCAAGTGCCCAGAGGCACTTCCATTAAGGAGCTAAAACTCCTGAGAACCCAACACATAATTCACATAAAACTTGGCTGATCCTTCATTAGCTCTGCTTTAGGCTTCATTCAGAAAATACTGAGAATATCACTAAGTACAGTAGATTCCAGCGTCTGTGGGTGAACAAGCAAGGCAGTAATTTCGCCGTCGAATCTACTCACAGAATGGTACAGACCAATTAAAAGAACAATGTAAGGAGGGAATATACACACATATACACACACATACATGCACACACACATATATATATACTATATGTAATTTCACCTCTGACTACCCCAAACTGAGTGAACCCAGGTGCTGAGTGGGTCTTTAGGGAGCCAGCTCCTCCTTGGAGCCAGGTTTGCCTGTGGTAAACAGTAAGGGGATATGAGGCAAGAAATCTCAGAAGTAGCACCCAGAGGCAAAAAAGAAGTCAGTTATTCCAACCAGGTTATCAATGCAAAGATGTTATGGAGAGTTTGAGCAAGACAGAGACCAAGGAGGCAGTCAGGTGAGAGGTGATCCCAAGAGAGAGTTGAGAGGGAGCTCACGGGCATCCCCAGAGCTAAAGGGACAGAGCCATGGGCTTTGGGCAGAGCTATCTGAGGCTCTGCTGAGCTGGTGTGGGGACCGATGCCAAGCAAATGGAGAGAAGGAAGTGCTCAGGCTTCTGGCATCACCCTTGCTGAGCCTACATGTCCCACCATCCACAGTCACACCTAACAGAGGCTGCAACAGTACCATGCAAATAGAATATCCGCGTGTCAGTCTCTCAGTCGTTCTCTTTGCGACCCCTTGGACTATAGCCCATCAGGCTTCTCTGTCCATGGAATTCTCCAGGCAAGAATACTGGAGTGGGTGGCCCTTCCCTTCTACAAGGGATCTTCCCGACCCAGGGATCGAACCTAGGTCTCCCTCATTGCGGGAGATTCAGATTCTTCACTGTCTGAGCCACCAGGGAAGCCCAGAATAACCATGGTGTTTGTCAATCTGTCGTTGGACAGGGGAAGTTCATTCGGATTCACTTTGGAGCCACAGGAAAGCTGGCGTCAGCAGACATTGAAACCTGTGAGTCTGAACACACACCTTGAATTTGGCCCCAGGGTCATCTCCTGGGGAACATAAAAATCACATTGCTTTTTGTTACCTTAGATCTCTTAGAAAAATCCAGGGTGACATTTCAATTATCCAGTGAGAGAAGCTATCATATTTTTTACCAAATCATGTCCAACAAGAAGCCAGAACTCATCGGTAAGTTTCCTTGGTTACCATTCTCATCTTAAACCAGTCTCATTGGAAAAATCCCAGAGTCAGTTGTGCATAAGATGCTAAAGGGATCTTCCTGCTCCACAGACCTGCTTCTCATTTCAACCAACCCCTTTGACTTCCCCTTCGTGAGCCAGGGAGAGGTCACCGTGGCCAGTATCGACGACAGTGAGGAGCTGTTGGCCACTGATGTAAGTATTCTGTGTGTTTATTTACTTAAGTGAGGAACTGTTGAATTTATGAACTGGGAGGTATCCATGATCTCACAAAGAAGCTGGGACAGGAGGATGCTCAGTGATTAGATGCAAGATCTTGGAGAATTTGTACAGATGGCACCCCGCCCCCACTCCAGAAAACTCCAGAAATGGGAATAACAGAAAGTTCTCCAAAACAGGCCTTCAGTTCCATTCTGCAGCCTTTCAGAGTATAACGTTTGCATGGATAATGCATAAGATATTGATCAAAGTCTTCAGGACACAAGACCATCTACATGGTTCTTTAAGAAAATCTAGAAAATACAGAAAAGTCTAAAGCAGGAAAATTCAGCCCCACTCTGCAGTAGCTGCCCCATTCCCCCGTCTACCTGCCCTCGGGTTCACAGGAAGCACACCTGTCAGGCCTCGGGCCTTTAGCCTTGGGGAACATCTCCAGAGTCAAATATAAGTAAGTGCATTGAGCACTTAGATGTGCTAGGAACTGAAAAAAGAGCTTTGCCTGCATCATCTCCTTTAAGCATCAACAAAACCTCTAGGATTGGCCCCACTGTTGCCCCCATTTCATAAAGGTAGAAACTGAGTCTTGGGGGGAAAAACTCACCATTTGCCTAAAGACAATTTGTAAACAACAGTCTGAACCCAGATCTGCCCAAACCTGAACTTACATTTTTAAATAAATACATCTCTGCAGTACATCTCTACCCCTGAGTGGCTCCACCTTCTCAGAAGCTGTAAGAGCTTTTGGAGAAGGGTCTCATCCAATGCCCCAGGGGCCCTGTCCAGGGCCCAGCTCCCTGGGCTTCATTTTCTGCCATTTCCAGGTGATGCTGATTGTTTTAAGGCAAGGAGAAAATGCTCATGATCAAATAAACTTTAGTCACCGTCAGTCTGGCTATTGTACATTTTTAACCAGGTTTCCTCACCAGGTTTCTCCAGCCTTTGGCAGCTGGGGAGGAAGCCTAGTGACTGACACAGGCTTCTCAGCACCCCGCCACCTCCCGAAAGTCCCTCCTGTTGTGCTGGCCACTCAGTCATGTCCTCCTCTCTGTGATTCCATGCACTGTAGCCTGCCAGGCTCCTCTATCCATACGCTTTTCCAGGCAAGAATCCTGCAGTGGGTGGCCATTCCCTTTTCCAGGTGATCTTCCCGACCCAGGGATCAAACCCGGGGCTCCTGCATTGCAGGTGGATTCTTTACCATCTGAGCCACCAGAGAAGCCAAGGCCCTCCTAAGGAACTCTAAAAATTCCCAAAGTAATATCTCAGGTCCTCACAGGCGACCCCAGCCTGTTGCTCCCCCCTCCCAAGGAGAGCCTTCTGGGCAGTGGTTTACCTATTGCCAGAATGGAGAGGGACGGGTGTCTCCAAAAGACTGCATTCTCCAGTAATGCTTTCACCGCCGCCCTTTTAGCATTTTGCGAAAGTTCTTTCTCTCTTTATGTGTAGCCACCCACTCCTAGGACACAGACATGCACCAGTTGGGGTGGGATACGGATTCCAGGGCCTCAGAATCTCCCCTCCCTCCGTTTCTGATGCAGACTCTCCCTCCCTCACAAGGGGCTGCCACCCCGGAGCGCCTCCCTCTGCAATACCATCCTACTGCCACAGACCTGGTCTGTACCATCAGCTCCCCAGACATATCCAGACCTGCTTCAAATCCATCCCTGCACATTGCTGCAAACTCCATCACCAACTCCCGGAGTCCACCCAAACCCATGTCCATTGAGTCGGTGATGCCATCTAGCCATCTCATCCTCTGTTGTCCCCTTCGCCTCCTGCCTTCAATCTTTCCCAGCATCAGGGTCTTTTCAAATGAGTCAGTTCTTCACATCAGGTGGCCAATATTGGAGTTTCAGCTTCAACATCAGTCTTTCCAATGAACATTCAGAACTGATTTCCTTTAGTATTGACCGGTTGGATCTCCTTGTAGTCCAAGGGGCTCTCAAGGGTCTTCTCCAACATCACAGTTCAAAAGCATCAATTCTTCAGCACCCAGCTTTCTTTATAGTCCAACTCTCACATCTATACATGACTACTGGAAAAACCATAGCTTTGACTAAATGAACTTTTGTTGGCAAAGTAATGTCTCTGATTTTTAATATGCTGTCTAGGTTGGTCATAACTTTTCTTCCAGGGAGTAAGTGTCTTTTAATTTCATGGCTGCACTCACCATCTGCAGTGATTTTGGTGCCCAAAAATAAGTCTGTCATTGTTTCCCGTTTCCCCATCTATTTGCCATAAACTGATGGGACCAGATGCCATGATCTTAGTTTTCTGAATGTTGAGCTTTAAGCCAACTTTTTCACTCTCCTCTTTCACGTTCTTCAAGAGGCTCTTTAGTTCTTCTTCACTTTCTGCCACAAGTGTGGTGTTATTTGCATATCTGAGGTTATCGATATTTCTTCCAGTAATCTTGATTCCAGCTTGTGCTTCACCCAGCCCAGTGTTTCTCATGATGTACTCTGCAAATAAGTTAAATAAGCAGGGTGACAATATACAGCCTTGACGTACTCCTTTCCCTATTTGGAACCAGTCTGTTGTTCCATGTCCAGTTCTAAATCTTGCTTCCTGACCTGCATACAGTTTTCTCAGGAGGCAGGTCAGGTGGTTTGGTATATCCATCTCTTGAAGAATTTTCCACAGTTTGTTGTGAACCACACAGTCAAAGGCTTTGGCATAGTCAATAAAGCAGAAGTAGATGTTTTCTGGAACTCTCTTACTTTTTTGATGATACAATGGATGTTGGCAATTTAATCTCTGGTTCCTCTGCCTTTTCTAAAACAAGCTTGAACATTTGTAAGTTCATGGTTCACATACTGTTGAAGCCTGGCTTGGAGAATTTTGAGCATTACTTTACTAGCATGTGAGATGAATGTAATTGTGTGGTAGTCTGAGCATTCTATGGCATTGCCTTTCTTTGGGATTGGAATGAAAACTGACCTTTTCCAGTCCTGTTCTCAGCCACTGATGAGTTTTCCAAATTTGCTGGCATATTGAGTGTAGCTCTTTCACAGCATCATCTTTTAGGATTTGGAATAGCTCAACTGGAATTCTATCACCTCCACTAGCTTTGTTCATAGTGATGCTTCCTAAGGCCCACTTGACTTCACATTCCAGGATGTCTGGCTCTAGGTGAGTGATCACACCATCATGATTATCTGGGTCATGGAGATCTTTTTTGTATAGTTCTTCTGTGTATTCTTGGCACCTCTTCTTAATATCTTCTGCTTCTATTAGGTCCATACCATTTCTGTCCTTTATTGTGCCCATCTTTGCATGAAATGTTCCCTGCTATCTCTAATTTTCTTGGAAAGATCTCTAGTCTTTCCCTTTCTATTGTTTTCCCCTATTTCTTTGCATTGATCCCTGAGGAAGGCTTTCTTATCTTGCTATTCTTTGGAACTCTGCATTCAAATGGGTATATCTTTCCTTTCCTCCTTTGCCTTTAGCTTCTCTTCTTTTCACAGCTATTTGTAAGGCCTCCTCAGACAACATTTTGCCTTTTTGGATTTCTTTTTCTTGGGGATGGTCTTGATCACTGCCTCCTGTACAATGTCACGAACCTCCATCCATAGTTATTCAGGCCCTCTGTCTAGCAAATCTAATCCCTTTAATCTATTTGTCTCTTCTGCTGTATAATCATAAGGGATTTGATTTAGGTCATCCCTGAGTGGTCTAATGGTTTTCCCTACTTTCTTCAATTTAAGTCTGAATTTGGCAATAAGGAGTTCATGATCTGAGCCACAGTCAGCTCCCAGTCTTGTTTTTGCTGAGTCTATAGAGTTTCTCCATCTTTGGCTGCAAAGAATATAATCCATCTGATTTTGGTGTTGACCATCTGTTGATGTCCATGTGTAGAGTTTGTTGGAAGAGGGTGTTTACTATGACCAGTGTGTTCTGTTGGCAAAACTCTATTAGCCTTTGCCCTGCTTCATTCTGTATTCCAAGGCCAAATTTGCCCGTTACTCCAGGTATCTCTTGACTTCCTACTTTTGCATTCCAGTCCCCTATAATGAAAAGGACATCTTTTTGCAGTGTTAGTTCTAGAAGGTCTTGTAGGTCTTCATAGAACCATTCAGCTTCAGGTTCTTCAGCATTATTGGTCAGGGCATAGCCTTAGATTACTGTGATATTGAATGGTTTGCCTTGAAAATGAACAGAGATCATTCTATTATTTTTGAGATTGCGTCCAAGTACTGCATTTTGGGCTCTTTTGTTGACTATGAGGGCTGCTTCATTTCTTATAAGGGATTCTTGCCCACAGTAGTACATATAATGGTCATCTGAGTTAAATTCACCCATTCCAATCTGTTTTAATTCGCTGATTCCTAAAATGTCAATGTTCACTCTTGCCATCTCCTGTTTGACCACTTCCAATTTGCCTTGATTCATGGACCTAACATTCCAGGTTCCTATGCAGTATTGCTCTTTATACCATCAGACTGTACTTCCATCACCAGTCACATCCACAAATGAGTGTTGTTTTTGCTTTGGGTCCATCTCTTCATTCTTTCTGGAGTTATTTCTCAGCTGATCTCCAATAGCATATTGGGCTACTATTCATGGAGTTCTCAAGGCAAGAATACTGAAGTGGTTTGCCATTCCCTTCTCCAGTGGACCATGTTTTGTCAGAACTCTCCACCATGACCTGTCCATCTTGGGTGGCCCTACATGGCATGGCTCATAGTTTCATTGAGTTAGACAAGGCTGTGGTCCATGTGATCAGATTGGTTAGTTTTCTGTGATTGTGGTTTTCATTCTGTCTGTCCTCTGATGGAGAAGGAAAAGAGGCTTATGGAAGCTTCCTGATGGGAGAGACTGAGGGGGAAACTGGGTCTTCACCTAGAAATCTGGAAAAATCTGTGCATCTATAAGGTTTTCATAGGGACTTAATGAGATAACATAGGGATGGTGTTGTTCACTTTAAAAAATAGTCACAGTCTAAAATGTTGAGAGTTATGTTTTCTTCGGCAGGAATTTTTAGGACTTCAGGCCCAGGAGGCAGCATCTCAAATAACCTGAGACAACTGCTCGAAGGAGGCTGGGGGGTGGGGTAGGGTGGATGGGGGGGGAGGGGTGATGGGGGAGATTGAGGGGGGAAGTCAGGTTATAGAGAAGCTTTGCAACAAAGGTCAGGTAGTCTGAATATGAAAAGATGATTGTTAATTTTTAAAAAGCAGATATCCAAACTTAAGGAATGTAGGGCTTTTCTATGTATGGGAAGATGCAAGAGTCTGGACTCACTGAAATCATTCCTTTCATATGCACCTCAGCTCTCTGGAGCCAGTATCCTGTATTTTCACATCCTGAGTTTCCTTAGAGCTTACTGGCTCATGAAAGAGGGCTGCCGTCGCTGATATCAGGGCTGTGATATCTTTTGCTTACTGATACCACAGGAAACATTCCATTTATCAGTGCCTAGTGCCCTCCCTAGCTCCTTTCACATTTGAAAAATTGCATTTTCCCTTCCAGTTCTAATATTCTATGATGCCATGTCATTGCTATTCTGAACAACAGTGGAATTCCTAGATGGCAACGCCAAGCTCACAAGCTCTTGGATAGCATCCATGAGCCTGCCTCCTCCCAGAATCACACAATCGTTCCCAATGGCCTCATCCAGAAAACAGCCCCAAAGCTATGCACAATGGGACAGGACTCAAATCAGTGCTCACTGGATGGAAGCAAACAGATAATTCACATTTTCTTCCCATAATCTCCACCCACAGACACAAACACGGTCAATGAAAGAAATGGTTTTTAGCCCCTAATTTACCATACGCCACCTGTCATCCACTTATTTGGGTAATGCCGTCTCATGTGCTCTACAAAATGCCAGGAAAGAGCTGCACTGGGATCCCTGAGGTCTGCTGTGACGGCTGTCCTTGTCTCTAATTCCCAGAATGCCATCGACATCCTGGGCTTCAGCTCAGAGGAGAAGGTCGGGATCTACAAGCTGACGGGTGCTGTGATGCACTACGGGAACATGAAGTTCAAGCAGAAGCAGCGGGAGGAGCAGGCAGAGCCGGACGGCACAGAAGGTATCACACATGGAAAGGGGATGGGGTTCAACTCTCCACCTGGTTCACATGTGGACCGGGTCATGGGAGATAAACGTGGTGTTCATGTCAAGAGCTGCTCTTGGAAAACTGTACAAACTGAGTTTGGGTTGTCCATATGGTTACTGTCACTGTCCCCCACTTGACAAATGACAAGACGAGGCATAAAGGGGGATTCCCAGGTGGTTCAGTGGTTAAAAAAAAAATCCACCTGCCCATGCAGGAGACAAAAGAGACACAGGTTTGACCCCTGGGTGGGGAGATCCCCTGCAGAAGGACATGGCAACCCACTCCAGTATTCTTGCCTGGAAAATTCAATGGACGGAGGAGCCTGAAGGGCTAGAGTTCATGGAGTCTCAGAGTCGAACACAACTGAACATGAGCACACAAAGGAGCAAAGCCCAAATTTGAACCCAGGCTCTTTGCCACCAAACTATTCCACAACTCTTGGAAACGAGACATGTGAACCATTTTGAAGGTAAAAGAAGCAGGACTTGGTGCCTGTCTCAACACAGCATGTCAGGAGTGAGAAAAATAATGTATTGCCCCAAGCTTTTAAGTTTAAGTAATCAGAAGAATCAGAGAAGGCAATGGCAACCCACTCCAGTACTCTTGCCTGGAAAATCCCAGGGACGGCGGAGCCTGGTGGGCTGCCGTCTATGGGGTCGCACAGAGTCGGACACGACTGACATGAATTAGCAGCAGCAGCAGCAGCAATCAAAATAATGGTAGGATCCATGTAAATAAGCAAAAGAAGGGATAATTTGAGCAAAGAGTAAAACACACAGTTGGTCTCTTAGTAAGTCCTTAACAAACACTGCCCTGAGTTTTTATTAACTTGACTCCCCAACTAGCAATGAGGTGATGGTCCCAACCAAGGAGGAGCTTGGGAACAAGCATGCTTCTACTTCTCAATGAGCTCAAAGCAAGAGCCCAGGCTCATTCCAAAGTCCACCGAACTAGTGAACTTTGTGAAACGGCCAGTATTCAACTGAACTTGACCATCTCCAAATACTTGCAGACAACGTTTCGTACTTCTCTCTCAAGTATTTGCATGGCACCTTGAGCTTCCCTGGTGGCTCAAACAGTGAAGAATCTGCCTGCAATGCAGGAGACCCGGGTTTGATCCCTGGGTCAGGAAGACTCCCTGGAGAAGAGAATGGCAACCCACTCCAGTATTCTTGTCTGGAGAATTCCATGGACAGAGGAGCCTGATGGGCTATAGTCTATGGGGCTGTAAAGAGTCAGACACGACTGATGATTATTAACACTTTTATTTATTTAACTATTATTAAAAATTAGGAACATGTTCAACTTATATTAATTGTCCAAATAGTGCTTCCTTTACCTATACACCATGTTGTTGTATTATCAGATTGTCAAAATTGACCTATTACTAAAGACTGGCTATTATAGAAAGCAAAATGAAAGTTCTTGAAAACCCAGGACCCCGAATTATAGGGTCAAAACTCCAGTGCAGACCTGGGACTTGTAGGAAAACATAAAAACATCCGAAAGGATTATAGACAATATTTCTTGGAGGACCCAAGGCCCGACTGGATGTTTTAGCAGCTGCTGGCTGTGAGACACCGCTTCTTCTTTCCCTTCAGTGGCTGACAAGGCTGGGTACCTGATGGGTCTGAATTCCGCAGAAATGCTGAAGGGCCTGTGCTGTCCAAGGGTGAAAGTTGGGAACGAATATGTCACAAAAGGGCAAAACGTCCAGCAGGTAAGTGGAAATGCTCTGAGTCCAATCAACTTGAGTGTTTTTCTATTTTCAATCTCATCCTGAAGTTCTTTCAGTTGCAGGGATCAGAAAAACATACGCAACTGACTACAGCATGGAAAAGGAATTCATTCTTCAGGCTCAGGGTAACTTAAGGAGAGCCTTGGTGCTGTGAGGGCCTGGGACCAGGGAGTGAAGAGCCCTCTGGAGCCAGGCAGCCTCCTTCTCAGGGACTCCAGACTGTCTTCTCTCTCCTGCTTTGTGTTCTCACTAGGTGGATGAGCTTTCCTTTCCTCCCCTACCCGTGACCACCCCAGAGCTCCCAAGTTTATATCTTCGTGGTTCCATCCTCATCCTGAGACCAACATCTTTTTGATCCCAGTTCCAAATTCTCAGGAGAGACACTCTGTTTAACCCAACTTGGAGCAAATGACCACATCTGGTTCAATTAGGTGTGGCCAGGGCTAGAGTCATATGTTATACCCATGCTTGGTAGAAAACAAGCTTTGTAAATGGAATTGACCTCATGAACTGAGAAAATGTCTTGAGATAGATTTAGTGTTAGGTTAAACTGTATGAAATTGCCAGTGTCCTGCTGCCTTTGACTTTCAAGGCATCCACTTTGTAGGTTTCATAAAAATACTAATTTGAGGGTTGAGTGGATGACCCTTTTTCAAGGTGACCAATTCGGTGGGCGCTCTGGCCAAAGCCGTCTATGAGAGGTTGTTCCTGTGGATGGTCACCCGCATCAACCAGCAGCTGGACACCAAGCAGCCCAGGCAGTACTTCATCGGGGTCTTGGACATCGCTGGCTTTGAGATCTTTGACGTGAGTTGTTTGGATAAATGATAGACCTCAAAGGGCCCTTCTGCGTTATGTCTGCTCTGTTGAATCACCCCTGGATTTTCCAGACTCACTTAAATTATTCGGTATCTAAAACATCCAGTTCAACAGCTTGGAGCAGCTGTGCATCAACTTCACCAACGAGAAACTGCAACAGTTTTTCAACCACCACATGTTCGTGCTGGAGCAGGAGGAGTACAAGAAGGAAGGCATCGAGTGGGAGTTCATCGACTTCGGGATGGACCTGGCCGCCTGCATCGAGCTCATCGAGAAGGTAAGAAACACTGCTCCCCGGGGCAGCTTCTCATCAGCTGGGCCACCCCTTCTTTGCTCTAACTCTTCTCTGCTAACAGACTCGCTCCCTAAACCTATGTCCCCAGGCTCTGAACCTTCAGAGAGCCGAATTCCCAGTGCAGAAAGGGTAAATGTTTGGAAAGCTCCCAGAATCTGTTCAGACAATTAAAGAGGTATGTGAGTGATCAAGATCCAAGGGCTCAGTGATCCCCAAGAATGTGAATGAAGCCCATAGGTGACTCAGCATTTCATACATACTTGAATTGTCCAAGGAGGAGGGACCATGAAGCAGTGGGCTTCCTGGAGGAATGTTACTATGAAAACAGGATGATATCAACTCTTTAAAAAGGAATTCCCATCACATTTTGAGCACTGGTTGTACTGGAAGCTTGTCTTCCTAAGGTGGCTACTGAAAAACCCAGATTTTATTGCTTAAAATATTACTCATATGATTTTTATGTCTATGTGTGGAAGGAAATGGCAACCCACTCCAATAGTCTTGCCTGGAGAATTCCATGGACAAAGGAATCTGGCGGGCAACAGTCCATGGGGTCACAAAGAGTCAGACACAACTCAGCGACTGTCACTCACTCACTCATGCAACTTTACATTTTTTGTAAATTTGTTCATAAAAGGGAGTAATTTGGGGAAATATAGCTTTATTTTTTTCCTTCCTATATAGGGAAAAACTTAGTTCTTCCCTACTGTGTGCTTCTCTTCTATGAATTTGCTTTACTCCTCACACAGAGCACTTCGTTTTTTATATTTCTGGTCACCAAACACATGGAGGTTTTTCCTCATGACAGCAAGCAATCCTCTGCAACATTAACTGGTCATCCTACAGTTTAACTCAATTCTGGCACTCTCTACCCAGAGATGCCAAGTTCAAGCAGTAGGTCCCCAGGTGTCCTATAACTTCTCACCTCGTTGGCTATAAATCAAAGTTTCTCACAACCCTGTCCTCAAGTTTAGTTAATTTACTAGAGGGGTTCACAGAGCTCTGGAAAACAGTTACATTTACCAGCTTATTAAAGGATTTGACAAAGAAAACAGATGAGGGACTTCCCTGGTGGCCCAGTGGTTAAGACTCTGTGCTTCCAATCCTGGGTACCCGGGTTTGATCCCTGGTTGGGGAACTAAGATCCCACATGCCACATATTGTGGCCAAAAGAATAAAATAAAAAGTAAATAATTAAAAAAAATTTTTTAAAGGATTCAGATGAAGAGACATATGGGACGGGATCTGGGAGGGTCCCAGATGCAAGTGCTTCTGTCCCCAAAGGTTGGATTGTGTCACCCTCCCAGTGTGGACATGTTTGCCAACCTGGAAGTTCTCAGAATCACCTACAACTAGAATTTTATGGAGGCCTCCTCATGTGGGCACGCTCAGTCATTAGCTGCATTTCCAGCCCCTCTCCCCTCTCTGGTGGATGGGGGAGGGGATGAAAATCCCAAGCTTCTCATCATGGCTTGGCCTTTCTGGTGACCAGCCCTCAGCCAGGGGCCCCCACCCCAGAGTCACCTCGAGAAAACGATAGATGCTCCAGTACTCTTATCACTAGGACATTTTACAAAGCCTTTAGCAGCTCTTTGCCAGGAACCAGGGACAGAGACCAGTATATATATTTTCAATTATCTCACAAAAAGCTGTACTTACATATGTGCAATTTCATTCCATGCTTTTTTGTTCAGCAAACATTAAATAAGCACCAACTATGCTGCTGTGCTTAATGTCAAGCACTATTCTGTCACAGTACCAAGCAGACCGACAGCCTTGTTCTCGCAGCACGGACATCCCAGTGTTCCTAGTAACAGTGACAGCACCAAAGAAGTCGCCCTTGGCTCCTACTGAAGATGGAGTCACTGGGGATATACTAGTGGACACTGAGGATCGTCTGTTATCCTCCCTCCAGCCTATGGGCATCTTCTCCATCCTGGAAGAGGAGTGCATGTTCCCCAAGGCCACGGACACCTCCTTCAAGAACAAGCTGTATGACCAGCACCTGGGCAAGTCCAACAACTTCCAGAAGCCCAAACCTGCCAAGGGCAAGGCTGAGGCCCACTTCTCCCTGGTGCACTACGCGGGCACTGTGGACTACAACATTGCCGGCTGGCTGGACAAGAACAAGGACCCCCTGAATGAGACGGTGGTCGGGCTGTACCAGAAGTCTTCGCTGAAGCTGCTGTCCTTTCTTTTTTCCAACTATGCTGGTGCAGAAGCAGGTGACATCCTTTTTTAAAATCCCCCTTGGTGGAAACTATGTAATCACTCACAGCTCACGAAGAACCAATAATTGGACAAGAGCTTCAGGATGACTTTGATTTGCCTGTTCCTGTTTCTCTTTCTCCTACTTCTATTCTTCTTCTTCCTTAAGAGATTTAGTTCTAATCATATGACCCACAATTCTACTCCTGGGTATACATCCCCCCCAAAAAAACCCACTAATTTGAAAAGATATATGCACCCCAATGTTTATAGCAGCATTATTACAATTGCCAAGGTACGGAAGCAACCTCTGTCTATCAGCAGATAAATAGATAAAGAAGACATAGTAACGTCTTGTGTGTGTGTGTATACATACACATATAATGGAATATTACGCAGCCATAGAAAAGAATGAAACGTTGCCATTGCAGCAAGAAGGATGGAGTCGGAGGGCCTTATGCTAAGAGAAATAAGTCAGACAGAGAAAGACAAATACTGTGTGATATCACTGATCTGTGGAATCTTAAAAAAACAAAATCATAGAAACAGAGGTCGGATTTGTGGTTGCCAGAGGTGGGAGGTGAGAGCTGGGGAAAAATTGGGTGAAGGGGGTTAAAAGGTGCATACTTACAATTATAACATAAATAAGTTCTGTGGTTGCAATGTACAGTGTAGCAACGATAGTTAATAACGCTATATTGTATATTTGAAAGCTGCTAAGAGAGTAGATTTTAAAAGCACTTAACACAAGAAAAAAACTAATTATGGAGATGATAGACGTTAAGTAGCAGTGATCATTTTGCAGTATATACAAATATCAAATCATTCCTTTTGATTCACACCTTAAATTTATACAATGTTATATGTCAGTTACAGCTCAATAAAATGGGTGGGGGGGTGGGTAGGAAGGCCACCACTGTGTCCTCAGGAGTCACCAGACACACCCTCTGTGTCTGTCTGTCTGCAGGCGACTCCGGGGCAAGCAAGAAGGGCGGGAAGAAGAAGGGCTCCTCTTTCCAGACCGTGTCCGCTGTGTTCAGGGTTTGTTTTTTCACACCTTCCACATTCAGTTGTTTTTCTGCCCCGTGAAACAGCGTTTGGAAAGGTAAATGTGCTTCTTCTGGTTTGTGTCCCAGGAAAATTTAAACAAATTGATGACCAATTTAAGGAGCACTCACCCTCACTTTGTGCGATGTCTGATTCCCAATGAGACTAAGACACCTGGTGAGTGAGAATCCACCAGAACAGGACTCCCTGAAACATAAGCAAAATTCCGTGGGGGGTGTGCATATGTGTGTGTGTGTGTGTGTCGGTGAGTCTGTGTGCACGTGCGTGTGTGCCTCCCTGAGGATGGGGTCATGATAGCCTTTATCTCTTTCCGGTCTGTGAAATAGGGCTCCCAGATTTAACAAATTAAAAATATGAGACCCCTCCCCATTAAATTCAAATTTCAGATGAGACAGTGAAAAGTTTCTTAGTATAAATATGACCCATGCAATATTTGGGATATACTTACACTGAAATAATTATTTTACTGTTTCTCTGAAATTCAAGTTCAACTGGGTATCATTTATTTCACCTATATCCCTACTAAGAAATTATTTCCAAAATATTATGTATTGGGTTGGCCAGAAAGTTTGTTCAAGGATTCCATAAGATGTTACATACGAACTCTTCGGCCAACCCGTCATCAACTCAAAGGACATAAATTTGAGCAAACTCTGGGAGATAGTGAAGGACAGAGAAGCCTGGCGTGCTGCAGTCCGTGGGGTCACAAGGAGTTGGACATGACTGGGTGACTGAACATCAACCACAGCACATAGATAGGTACAGTATATTCATAACTCTCATAAGGTTCTTAAAAACTCCTCCCTCCCCCCCAAAATGAAGAGCCACTATATTTGCCAAATAATCAACTTAGGTCTTCCATAATAAAAGCAGAATCAATAACAACTGTTTTCTGAGCCCACTACAGTCTCACTATTATGTTATGTATTATAACATTATTATATTACTGCTTATAGCAGTTCACTGCAAGGTAATGTGCTTATCTCCATTTCATAAGTGAGAAAATCAAGAATCAGAGACCAGATATATAGACATAGCATACCATGCAGTACAGGAGACCTTTAACCATCCCCAATCTTGGATTCACAAATATTTCTGGAGTAGGGCTGAGTTTCAGGGCTCTTTGTCACAAAGAAAAGACCAGACCGTCACATACACTGTGGCTATGGGGCAGCCCCACTGGCCAGCTAAGCTGTTCCATCCCAAAGGCTGGGCTTCCGGCATCAAGTCCTGCTTCAGCAACATTACAGGAAAGCAGATGATGCAGGAAAGCAGCCCAGCTCCACCTGTGACTGCTCAAGGGCCCGCAGCCAAGTCCTTTCGCTTTCTGGTCTATAAAAGGAGGCTTGAATGGCATGTTATTGACTCATTCACTTGGTTATTTACTCATTTATTTACTGAGTGAAAGTGATAGTCACTCAGTTGTGTCCAATTCTTTACAGTCCCATGGACTCTTATAGCCTGCCAGGCTCCTCCGTCCATGGAATTCTCCAGGCAAGAATACTGGAGTAGGTAGCCATTCCCTTCTCCAGGGGATCTTCCTGACCCAGGGATCAAATCCAGGTCTCCTGCATTGCAGGCAAATTCTTTACTCTATGAGCCACCCAGGAAACCCTATTAGTGAGCAGTTATAAATGTTGACTTATTTTGTAAATATTAACCCCCTTCACCCTCCTTAGAGGGCTGTTGTGAGAATTAAATAAGCCAGTACATGTACAGCACTTAGAACAGGACCAGTCATAAGAGAAAAAATTGCAACTGTGTATGGTGATGGGGGCTAGCTGGACTTCTTGCTGCAATCATTTCATAATTATATGCAAATATGGTTGTGCACGTGGAACTAATAAAATGTTGTGTGTCAGTGATACCTCAATTTTTAAAAAATGCTAGTAGATAGCACTACAGCAGTAGTTGTAGGTGGATTTAAATAAACTCTGTCAGTTCATGATTGATGAGGCAGACAAAAATATATAAGAGTGTATGCAATATAATAAATTATATGGTCAACCTCGCCAAAATATCAAACACAGTAATGACAGAGGAGGCTTCTTCTTTGCATATTCTCATGAAACCCTTACACCTGATTATTTATTAGGCCCCCAAGGAAAATAACAAAAACAAAACAATATAGGGCAAAACACATTATGAACACTGCAAATATTGGCTGTCAATTATAGTAATAATAAAAACTGTTGTTACTATGAGAATAATAATGATGAGAGACATTTCTAGATCAAGACAACCATTCTGTCCTCACCAGAGTCAAGAGCAATGAACAGGGCAAAGATTAATATTTTGGCTTTTAGTCCCATGGTTGTGGGGTGCTAGAGTCTCCCCAGGATGTTGAGATTATTTCTACTGGCACCAAACCTTCCCATTTGAGTCTGGGTATCCAGGGATCTCATGGTACCCAGACCATCAGAGGAAACAGTGGAAAAGCCGCTAACAGGCCCTGGGCTCCTCTCTCCCCAGGCGTGATGGACCACCACCTGGTCCTGCACCAGCTGCGCTGTAACGGGGTCCTGGAGGGCATCCGCATCTGCAGGAAGGGGTTCCCCAGCCGGATCCTCTATGCCGACTTCAAACAGCGGTAGGTTGCCTGCCTTTGCAGCTCTCTCCTTTGGAGGGTACCTTCTGCATCCCCCAAAGGCACTCCTGCAGCTGGGTGTTGCGTGAGCTCCCAAGGTTTCCATAGGACTCTTCTGCTGAGGCGACGAGTCTCTGCACAGAGCAAGGGCTGGACCGGCCCAAAGTAATCCCAAGATCAGAGCCCAGACCACTCAAGGCTGACTGGGACTCCAGACCAGAGTTTCTCAACCCCTGCACTGTGGACGTTTGGGGCTAGACAATCCTTTATCGTGAGGACTGTCCTGTGTGTTACAAGATTTTAGCAGCACCCCTGGCCTCAACCCACACCGCCTCAACCTCAGATATTGCCCAATGTTCCCCAGTTGAGATTCCCTGCCCTAGACCAACACTCTCCTCGCGACTGCCGTCTGGGCCCACAAGTCCCGGCCTTGCCCATGGGGACAGGTGAGAAGAGGACACTCTAGAATGACCACTAGCCTGCAGGTCACAGCTGATTTCAAGGCTCTTTTAAGTCAGATAAGAGTAATCTCCTCTGAAAGCACCATCCCAGCCACGCACTCAGCTGGCCTTGCTTCCATGTTTCTCTCCCTCCTGCCACAACCTGCTTGCCTAAAATCAACTCCTAGATTCCTCTCTGCCAGACTAGTCACTGTATAATATTCCATTTCCATGGCTGGAGCAGGAGAAGGTTCTGGAAGGCCTGGTCTCAGGCACAGATCCTTTCACAGGAGTTGATTCCATTGGGAAATTTTGCCCCTCGACTGAAAGCTCCACCCTCCCCAGAACTGCCCAGTTGGTGGGGGGATGTAGGTAGGTGCCAGTCCTGACCTAGCCTGCAGTGCAGATGAGGCGTCTCCTCGGCTCCCATGTGCTGGGCCCACTGCTGATGGCCTTGTCCCCTCAGCCACAGTGGCTCCCTGGATTCTACCTCCCAGACACCACCCTGGGTACAAGGGACACCACCTCCTTCTGTCCCAGAGAGACTGGGCTGGGACCCCGCTGGGCTCCGTGGCCCCAGGGCCTGAGCAGGGAGGAGCAGGAAACAGCAGCCCTCAGGAAGCAGCGGGCCCAGCACCCTCCCGGCTGCACCCAGGGCTATGTCACCAGAGGCTCTTCTCCAGACCACTCACACCCAGGCCCCAGGCTGACCCCTCCCCCTCCCTCGTCAGGTACCGGATCCTCAATGCCAGTGCCATCCCAGAGGGGCAGTTCATTGACAGCAAAAATGCTTCCGAGAAGCTTCTGAACTCCATCGACGTGGACCGGGAGCAGTATAGGTTCGGCCACACCAAGGTGAGCACAGGTGGGGCAGGGACGACCCCCACCCCAGGTAACCCCCAGGTCAGTGGGGTTAACCCCCAAACCCTCTTTGGAACTGTGGTGTTAGAGAAGACTCTTGAGAGTGCCTTGGACTGCAAGGAGATCCTACCAGTCAATTATAAAAGAAATCAGTCCTAAATATTCATTGGAAGGACTGATGCTAAAGCTGAAGCTCCAATACTTTGGCACTTGATGCAAAGAACTAACTCATTGGAAGAGACCCTGATGCTGGGAAAGATTGAAGGCAGGAGGAGAAGGGGATGACAGAGGATGAGATGGTTAGTTGGCATCACCAACTCGATGGACATGAGTTTGAGCAAGCTCCAGGAGTTGGTGATGGACAGGAAGGCCTGGCGTCCTGCAGTCCATGGAATTGCAAAGAATCAGACACAACTGAGCAGCTGAACTGAACTGGGCTGCTTGTGAGCTGATGGGAGGAAAGGTGTCTCTTTCCTGTTCCGGGAAGCCTGACTGTCCCTTGCCCAGAAGCCCAGGCCAAGAGAACTCTGTCCAGGAATAGGTAGCTCTCTCTATGCTGACTTTGAGTGTCTAGAGGCTTAATTGGAAATTCCAGCCCCAGCCCTAGCAGCTATAGAAGAAATCAACAGGAGCAGAGAGTGAGTGCCCCTAAAGGGGAGAGGGAGCCCAAGAGATCGGAGAACACAGAATTCCAGGGACCGTGAGGTCCTGAGAATTATCACCAATAAAAATGATCACCATTATTGAGCACGTGTGCACTGAGACCTGTGACGTGCTCTCTATACACATTTTACCGAATCTTTCAGATCATCTGATGGTGATAAGGGTAGTACTTGTCTCATGGGGTTATTGGGAGGCTCCCAGAGGACAAGAGACTTGTTCAAGGTCGCATGGAGAGTGGGTGACAAAGGCCAGCTGCAAATCCTGGCCTGCTCCAAAGCTCCGTGTCCTAAAAGGGGCCAAGGGACCATCAACCCCATTAGGGAAAAGCCTGCAGCCCCCACGGGTGCCCTGCTTCCCAGGAACATCACAGGGGCAGAGGAAGCCCTACAGGTGTGGGCAGTGCAGGGAGGGGCCCCAAGGGTGGGACCCACCTCCTCAGCTGGGCGGAGAGATTGGAGGATGAGGATGGGGAGGCAGAGGCATCTGTGAGTCCCTCCTGGTCTGCATGTGTGATTACATTTCTGCCCTATCCTTGCTTCCTGCATGTGAACTCCAGCAGAATCTGTCTGCCTGGGCCAGCGGGGCCTGGAACGTACCTTGGAACAGGACACAGAGGGGCTCCTGCAGAGAACACAGCCTCCAAAAACTGAGTCCGGCGAGCCAGACGGCTGCTGGTCCCAAGTCAGGGCTCCAAAGGCGAGGGCTGGGGCTAGACAGAGATAGCCAGCCTTGGGCGCACAGGCTGAGGATGAAGCAGGGCCCGTCTCTCCTTTCACACAGGTATTCTTCAAAGCTGGGCTCCTGGGCCTCTTGGAGGAGATGAGGGATGAGAAGCTGGTGACCCTGATGACACGCACACAGGCCTTGTGCCGGGGCTACCTGATGCGGGTGGAGTTCAAGAAGATGATGGAGAGAAGGTGATGCAAGCCGTCGCCTCCCTGCCGTCCTCCCTGGAGCTGACCTTCGCTTCGTGCTTTAGTCTTAAGATGTTTACTTATTTGTCCCACATTTACTGAGCCACGGTTCTGTGCTGGGGCCTCTGCTTGACACTGGGGATGCAGAAATGTGCCCTGGGCTCCAGGAGCCCACAGAGGAGTGGGAGGCAGACACCTGCTCGGCTAGTTTTCACACCTGTGACAAGCGTAGTGTCAGTTGTATTCAGGGCCAGGTGGACAGACTGGGTGCTGGGGTTGGCATGAAAGGGCAGCAAAAAAGAAAGAGCTTTCCAAAGGAGGCTTTGCATGGCTGGAGGAAGGGTGGCCTGCGGGTTGCGGGGAGCAAAAGCAGGTCACTTGACTGGAGCGAGGAGAGGCTAGCAGTGGAGGTCCCCACCTGCCATCTTCAAGAGCCTAGGTTAAATCTCCCACTTGATGGGGAGCCATGGAGGAGGCGAGTGAGAGGATCGGATTTGTTTCAATAGCTCAGACAGGTCACCTGGGGGACTTTCCTGGCAAGCCAGTGGTTAAGACTCCACGCTTCCACTGCAGGAGGCACAGGTTTGATCCCTGTTCCAGGAAGTAAGATCCCACTTGCCGCACAGCGCGGCCATAAAACAAAAAGCACACTGGCAGCCGCAAGAAGAGCAGGCCTGAAGGCACAAGAGGGGCCAAGGCCAGGCTGTAGAGAAGTCCAAACAGATGACAGGACCCGATTAGGACACAGATGATGGGGGAGAGAGGACGGAGGGGACTGAATGAAGCTTGAAGGGCCTTCGTCCTTCAGTAATTCAACAGGAGGAGCAGCAGCACCGTGGGCCAGTCCTGTGTGGGGGTTCACTGGGACCCCTTCCCCCTGATACCCTGTATTCCCCGTCCTTCACTACCTCCCGGAGTTTGCTCAGACTGACAACCTTAGGGTGAGCATTTTCAGTAGGGTGGTGGAGGTGGAAGCCAGGTGGATGGAACCTCTCTCACCTCCCAAATTTGCACATGCTGTTTCCTCTCCTCTTCATTTGCAGAACAGACTCTGGGGCTCATGGGATGGGTTACAGCCAAGCTGCACCCCCTTCCCACCTGACCGATAAGGGTGAAGGTCTTGGGGCCCACGGGGCAGGGGGGTGGAGACTGCACCTTGCTGTGGTCCATTAACCCCAGTCCTAACAATACACAGGGACTCCATCTTCTGCATCCAGTACAACATCCGATCTTTTATGAACGTCAAGCACTGGCCCTGGATGAACCTGTTCTTCAAGATCAAGCCCCTGCTGAAGAGTGCGGAGGCTGAGAAGGAGATAGCCACCATGAAGGAAGACTTTGAGAGAGCCAAGGAAGAACTGGCCAGATCTGAGGCTCGCCGAAAGGAGCTGGAGGAGAAAATGGTGTCCCTGCTGCAGGAAAAGAATGACCTTCAGTTGCAGGTCCAGTCTGTAAGTATCTCCCCGAGGCCAGGAGGATCCGTCCGAGTTTATGCAAGAGATAGTGGTGCCACCCAGTGGGCTTGTGGGGTATTACATCACTACCCTGCCAGTAAAAGCAGGCCAGCCCGGGCTTGTGGACTCAATACACCACAAAATACATCTGCAAAGTGAATTTCTGCTGACTTTATTTCTCCCTGTCTTCTACAGCAGAGTCAGATGTATTTTTGCTGTGGGCATGAGGGGGATGTGTTTGTCATAATAAAAAATCTGTCAGTGATGTACCAAGTCTTTTTAAAAATCATGTAACTAAATCACTGGCAGTTCCCTGGTGGCCTAGTGGTTAGGATTCCAGGTTTTCACTACCGTGGCCTAGGTTCAATTCCTGGTCAGGGAACTAAGATCCTGTAGGCTGAGTGGTTCAGCCAAAAAATTTAAAGATAAAAAACATTTTTTAAAAATTAAAGATATGCATATTTTCAAAGATATAGGGAAAATTAAGCTGTATATCTAATCCATAACACTCTGGCAGCATAATGGTCTCATTTCACAGAGTCAAGACATTTAGTGTTTGCTCGTTTTAATAAACTCCCAATACATTTACCTTTTGCTTAAGTGCACAGCACCTCCTCCTCCCCTTTCACTTTCCCAAGCACGGTGAGCACAAGAACAAGTTTTGGAACCAGATATCTGGGTTTGCATCCCAGATCCTCCACTTGGCAGCTGTGTGACCTCAGGCAGGTGACTTCTCTTCTTTGTGCCTTAGTTTTCTCAACTGTGAAATGGGCACAGCAATAGCCTCTCACCTCTTAGGGTAGCTGGGAGGCTCAGATGAGTTCATGCATGTAACACAGGACATGTTCAGTAAACACAGAAGGCTATTCTTGCCAGTTTCTTTTCATCCATTACCTTGAAATGCATGTCCAGTTCTCACAACACTGAGAAGTACGAGAGGATATAATCTGTTTACATTTAACAACATAATCAGCTAATCGTGGTCACTCCAAGAGACTCATTGTAGAGCCTTCTGGGGAATGTACATATTTAATCACTTGTTTCTATTTGGGGTTTTCTTTTCTGTGGCTGAAGGAAGCAGGCCTCAGCAGTCGTAAGAAGCGCTTTGCTGTGGAGAGTTTTAAAAGGTGGTCAAGTTTGGGAAATATTAGTTAGCGTGTGAAAGCACAGAGTGGATGAGTTGATCTTCAACTCATGCAGGAGGAAGAGGGAGATGGCCGGGCATCCAAATGTGACAAATTTGCAGAGGCTTTATGAATGCTACGTGTGCCTTTGCTTGAGAATTTCTATTAAGTAGATGACACCATTAGTGGCTAAAAAAAAGTATTTGGATGATATACATGAGTACGTGCATGCATGTGTGCACACATGTGCACATATGCATGTGTATATGTGTGTGTGTGGCGATGATCCATTCCTTGACTTGAGTCCAGATAATGGGCTTTTGGAGGGTAAAGCCCTTACCTCTGGGGTTGGTCAAGAGGCTGATTAAAAGACAACAGTCTGTAAATAACACGGTCCTATTGTATAGCACAAGGAACTGTATTCAACATCCTGTGATAAACTATAACGGAAAAGAACATGAAAAAGAATGTGAATCTGTGCATAAATGAATCACTTGGCTGCACAGCAGAACTAACACAACACTGTAAATCAACTATCCTTCAAAAAATAAATTAGAAAAAACAATGATCTGTCTGGTTTTTAGGAAACAGAAAACCTGATGGATGCCGAGGAGCGGTGTGAGGGACTCATCAAAAGCAAGATTCAGCTGGAGGCCAAAGTGAAGGAGCTGAACGAGAGGCTGGAAGAGGAGGAGGAGATGAATTCTGAACTGGTTGCCAAGAAGAGGAACCTGGAAGACAAATGCTCCTCCCTCAAAAGAGACATCGATGACCTGGAGCTGACCCTGACCAAAGTGGAGAAAGAGAAGCATGCCACGGAGAACAAGGTGGGCATCCCCACCTCTCCTCCCAGAAGACAGGTGGGGAAAGAACTGCCCGGAAGTGGGAGGGGAATGAACCACCTCCGCCCTGTTCTTAAACCCGTGGGCTCTTCCCTCACTCCTGCTACCTGCCTGGTCACACCACAAGCTTCTAGCCCCAACCCTTCCTCCACAATGCAAGAGATGCTTCAGGAGAAGCCCTTGGCCCAGGGAAGCCAAAAAACCTGCCCACAGAGCCAGGCAGATGATCGGGGAGGCAGGTGGTGAAGGAGGCAGAAAACTGGACCACACCAAGGACTGGCAGGGAGGTTAGAGGATCAGGGACCTTCATGCATTACTGGTAAAAGGTAGACTAATGCAGCCTATGGAAAAGCCATCTGGAAATTCTTAGCTGAGTTAAGAATCCACACATTCTTCAACCCAGTGGTTCTGCTTCTGGGTATACAGACCAAGGAGTTCTCCTGCCAGGTCCATAAGGGGACATGTATGAGGAGGCTCACGGCAGCATTTCTTGTGGTGGGGGGGATGGATGCTGGAGGCAGGATCAGGGTCCACCTGGGGGGATGGAGAGGTGAAATGTGGAGGACACACAACAGGCTGTACACACAGCCACCAGGACAACGAGATAGATGTGAAAGGGCTAGTGCTGAGTGTGGGGACAAAGGAGGAAAATGAAACATATAACATGAAACCGTTTATGCAGACTAAAATTACATGCACACAAAATAACACTTGACAAAAATGCATGGAAAATACAGTCCGTGATTCACATCATCTTTGCTGTCAGGGAGGTGGAGATGGCTCAAGGCAACGTCGAATGGGCAACTGGGTGTCGATAGGGAGGTGGCAGAGAAGGGGCGGGGACTGTGGCAAACTGGAGAGCACTTGCCCTGCCCCCAGGTGGCATCCAGGGCCCATTGCCAGCCAATGGTTGCCAGGGGGGGATGTGAACGCTGCATGGCCAGAGCTTCTGATTTTCCTCGAGAAATCAGACATCCAGATTTTAGGTGAAATCTCATTTTTTCCACCAATGTTTACAACTTATTCAACAGTTGTAAACTATTATGTGGCCAGATTTGGCCCATAGGTCAGGAATTAACGACCTCTGATCAGGAAGAGTGTTGCACATGGGAAAAGCTCAATTTAATGCTTTAAAACTCCACGGTTGGTGCCCTTGCCCTGCTTCCTGACACCGGGGACTCCCCGTTCTGGATTTTCTTGCATAGCACCTCCTGCCTATTCCTCTTCCCCTTCCTGCCTCATTGTAAACCCTGGCCAGCTAATAAACAAATTCCCATGGATATAATCTGATGAGTACAGGTTGATATGTTGTTTTTTGGAGGCAGCATATTTGCATGAATAATGTCCTT
Organism: Budorcas taxicolor; assembly: GCF_023091745.1. Lineage (NCBI taxonomy): Eukaryota > Metazoa > Chordata > Mammalia > Artiodactyla > Bovidae > Budorcas > Budorcas taxicolor. The sequence goes on along the minus strand of NC_068928.1, from coordinate 29,152,626 downwards.
CTGTGTACCATATGATGTCCTCTTTAAAAAAAAATTATCCTAAAGGGCCCTGTGATAGGCCAGTGAGGACTGAAAAACACCAGAGGCTGCCAATCTCAGGATGATGCAGCCAACACCATGGGCACCTGCTGGAGAGGCAAAGAAGTAGTAACCGAAAAAGAGAAAGTCAAAGAAAAAAAAATCAATAGCCTTTGCTGGAAGCTTCTTAATTGTTTGAACTGGTTTCAACTGGTGATATACTCTCTTAGGTAAAGAATCTTTCAGAAGAAATGACAGCACTTGAAAAAAACATTTCCAAACTGACCAGAGAGAAGAAATCTCTGCAGGAAGCCCACCAGCAAACACTGGATGATCTTCAGGTTGAAGAAGACAAAGTCAATGGTCTGATCAAAATAAACACCAAGCTGGAGCAGCAAACAGATGACGTGAGGAGATTTCAGTACTACGCCCTAACATTGATGACTTGCAGAAGCAAAGACAAGATGAGGTCTACACAGGATACAGGGTTGAGGCTTCCGACTCTGGGGTCAGAACCTCTTGAGTTCAGATCTCAGCCCCTTCCAAATAAATGTGGAATGCTGAGTGAGCCACTGAAACTCGTGAAGCCCCAGTTTCCACCTTGTGAAATGGGGATTCAATTAGCTTTAGCTGCAAGAGTTTTCATGGAAAGCATAGCACACACAGCGTGTTCAGTAAAATGTTAGCTGCAAATATCACCGCCACCATCATCATCACTGTCATCCTCACCCTCAGCATCACCAGCATCATCACCATCACCATCATCAGCCACCATCACCACCATCATTGCTACCACCATCACCACAATCGTCACCATCACCACCATCATCACCACTATTATCCCATCACCATCACCATCACTGTCATCACCACCAACAGCATCATCACCATCACCACCATCATCACCAGCCACCATCACCACCATCATTGCTACCACCATCACCACAATCGTCACCATCACCACCATCATCACCACTATTATCCCATCACCATCACCATCACTGTCATCACCACCAACAGCATCATCACCATCACCACCATCATCACCAGCCACCATCACCACCATCATTGCTACCACCATCACCACAATCGTCACCATCACCACCATCATCACCACTATTATCCCATCACCATCACCATCACTGTCATCACCACCATCAGCATCATCACCATCACCACCATCATCATCACCACTATTATCCCATCACCAGCATCATCACCATCAGCAGCAGCATCACTATCATCCATTATTAGCATCCACTTGTAGGTCCTTGGGTTCCAACAGCTCCAATCCTGTTCTAACTTTGTTAAAAGTGAGTTCCCTTGGTGGCCTGAAAAATTACCATCCAGCCCCTCCCTACCCCCAGGTCATGTTACACTTTTGTTCTTGATATAAGAGCCAGGTTTGAAGCTTAAGGTTTCACTCCCAATCATGGCTAGAATGTTTCCAGATTGCCGCAGCTGTCCTGAGGCCGAAGCAGGTGTCCTCCTCCCCAACAACTCCTTTCCCTCACTGCCCACCTCCCCTCCCCATACACACACATTCTTTGCCTAAATCTCCCCACAGCTGCATGGTGCAGGTAGGGGAGAAGGTTGATGGTATATAATCTAGACCTTCCCAGGCACAGCTGGGCCAGTGCCCTCCCACAGGTGCCCCATTCTGTCTGGGTAAGAGTATGCATCCCCCAGCACCATGTTTCCATCGTGGGGCATGGGATAGGCCAAATGGGCATCAGCTGAAAGAGGCACTGGGAGGCCTCGGGGGGGGGGGGGGGGGGATCCAGCCTTTGCCAGAGGAGAGAAGAGGGAGGAGGCAGGGGGCCATGCTCCCTCCCGGGGCAGAGGTGAGGGCTCACACCTGCGGGATCCCTGGGACACTGCCCTTGGCTAAGAGGCAAGCTCAGTCCCCAGCAATTCTCAACCCTCCCCCACCATGTCTTCCCAGCTGGAGGGCTGCTTAGAGCAGGAGAAGAAACTGCGGGCTGACCTGGAGCGAGCAAAGAGGAAGCTGGAAGGAGACCTGAAGATGTGCCAGGAGTCGATCATGGACCTAGAAAACGACAAGCAGCAAGTGGAGGAGAAACTGAAGAAGTAGCTCTTTCATGTTCACCTGTGTTTGAGCCCGAAAGCTAACTTCTGCCTTTGAAGGGCTCATAATTCAGGTATTTAAAATATATATATGTATCTATTTGCAGGAAGGAGTTTGAAATCAGTCAGCTACAGACCAAAATTGAAGACGAACAAGTTCACAGTCTGCAGTTACAAAAGAAGATTAAAGAACTGCAGGTAACGTGTGGACACCTTCCCCACCAACTGGAAATCCCTATATCAGGGACCCCTCCTTGCTCTTTCCCCTAGGTTTCTCTTTTTAAAATATTTATATATTTGGCTGCACTGGGTATTAGTTGCAGCAAATGAAATCTTGCATTGCATCGTGTGGGCTTAGTTGCCCCACAGCATGTGGGATCTTAGTTCCAGGACCAGGGATTGAACCTGAGTCCTCTGCATTGCAAGGCACATTCTTAACCATTGGACCACCAAGGAAGTCTCATCCCCAGGTTTCTTTTGCTGCTTTTTTGTCTTAGTCCTGTTGGAGCTTGAGAGAATCTCCTTCCCTTTTTTTGAAGTTAATATTCAAATTGTCTAAGTTGCATATAAATAGATTTTCTTGAAGATAATTAAAATTACCCATAGTGGCAACCCACTCCAATACTCTTGCCTTGAAAATCCCATGATCAGAGGAGCCTGGCAGGCTGCAGTCCAGGGGGTCGTGAAGAGTCAGACTGAGCGACTTCACTTTCATGCATTGGAGAAGGAAATGGCAACCCACTCCAGTGTTCTTGCCTGGAGAATCCCAGGGACTGAGGAGCCTGGGGGGCTGCTGTCTATGGGGTTGCACAGAGTCAGACACGACTGAAGCGACTTAGCAGCAGCAGCAACAGCATAAACTAAATATTATTGATAAGGGTGCTCTAAGCACCACCCCTAAGTCCAGGGTCCTTCCACCTTCTCAGAAATCCACGGCATCCTCTGGATCTTTTGTACACATGGATCTATGTACATAGACACAAAAATATATATATAGGAGATGCATGCATGCACGCTAAGTCACTTCAGTCATGTCGACTCTTTGCAACCACATAGACTGTAGCCTGCCAGGTTCCTATATCCATGGGATTCTCCAGGCAGAATACTGGAATGGATCTGCAATGGATTGCCATGCCCTCCTCCAGGAGATCTTCCTAAAAGGAACAAGAATATTAAATAAATACATATATATATAAACTTCTACATAATACATATGTATATGGGGACTTCCCTAGCAGTCCAGTGGTTAGAAGTCAGTGCTTCTACTGCTGTGGGCCCATGTGTGATGCCTGGTCAGGGAACTAAGATTATCCAAGCCATGCAGCATGGCCGAATATATATATACGCACTTAAAATATTATATAGAGACTATCATTATGCGAGTTGCTCTCTTCCTGTAGCAATGCATCCTGCAGAGCTGACATGGTAGACCTGAGTGGACATCTTACTACTTTGTGGTCCTCTGGACCACGGGCTGATCTGACCATTCCCCTACTGATGGGCACTTAGATTGTGGCCAAGTTTTCTTCCAAGGATTTAATGTTATAATGTATTCTTGACCTTATGAAGCCCACCCCCAATCCTCCCCACCATGTCCTCCCCAAAGTGGGGCTGTTGCCCAACCCTCCATGACCTTGCTGACCCAGTGACCCTTCCAGGCCCGCACTGAAGAACTGGAGGAGGAGGTGGAAGCAGAACACACGCTCAGAGGCAAGATTGAGAAGCAGCGTGCGGACCTCTCCCGGGAACTGGAGGAGATCAGCGAGCGGCTGGAAGAAGCCAGCGGGGCCACTTCGGTCCAGATCGAGATGAACAAGAAGCGGGAGGCCGAGTTCCAGAAACTGCGCAGGGACCTGGAGGAGGCCACTCTGCAGCACGAGGCCACAGCGGCCACACTGAGGAAGAAGCACGCGGACAGTGTGGCCGAGCTGGGGGAGCAGATTGACAACCTGCAGAGGGTCAAGCAGAAGCTGGAGAAAGAGAAGAGCGAGATGAAGATGGAGATCGACGACATGGCCAGCAACATCGAGACTGTCTCCAAGTCAAAGGTACCTGATGCTTTTGCTCTCTGCAAAGGCGAGGCAGCATCCACCTGCTGGGTGAGCGGGTACAGTTCCATGCCTGCAACTCACTGCATGTTCTGAACGGTAACACTCTCTCCACTTCCATCTGCTCCTGGCTCCCCAAATTCATTCAGGTCACCAGAGCCCTGATCCAAAGATCTGCTATAACTCAAGATCTCATCATTCATCCAGTCTTTCCCAAATGCTTCCAATCCATCTCCCATTTTCTTTCTTTCTTTCTTTCTTTCTTTGTGTGTACATGCCTGCTAAGTCGCTTCAGTTGCATCTAACTCTTGTGACCCTATGGACTGTAGTCCGCCAGGCTCCTCTGTCCATGGGATTCTCCAGGCAAGAATACTGGGGTGGGTTGCCATGTCCTCCTCCAGGGGATCTTCTCAGCCCAGGCATCGAACCCAGGTCTCTTACATCTCCTGTAGATGGGTTGTTTTTTTTACTACTAGCACCACCTGGGAAGCCCATTTATTTGCTTATTATTTATTTGGCTGTGTCAAGTCTTAGCTGTGACACACAAAGTCTTTTGTTGTGATGCTCAGACTCTCTAGTTGCAGCGCATGGGTTTAATTCAATTCCTTCACAGCATGTAAGAGCTTAGTTCCTGGACCAGGGATCAAACCCGAGTCCCCTCCATTGCAAGGCAGATTCTTCAAGGCGGCAACCCCACTTTGAAGCTAAACTATCAAGTGATTTGATACTAGGAACCCAGGATCCATTTTTCCCATTCATGTTGGCTTTTTTTTTTTTTTTTTCAAGAGTAATGTGGAAAGGATGTGCCGGACTGTGGAAGACCAGTTTAATGAGCTCAAGGCCAAGGATGACCAACAGACACAGTTAATCCATGACCTGAACATGCAGAAGGCAAGGCTGCAGACCCAAAATGGTGAGGATGGGCAGGGCCCTGGGGTCCCGATGCACTGTGGAAGAGGGTGGTCCAAACCCTGACGTGGGCCCACATGTGTTTGCCAGGGGAGCTGAGCCACCAAGTGGAAGAGAAGGCCGCTCTGATCTCACAGCTAACCAAAGGCAAGCAGGTCCTCACCCAGCAGCTGGAGGATCTTAAGAGGCAGCTGGAGGAAGAAACCAAGGTAAGGATGGATGCCTCCATCTAGAAAGGTAGAGTCGGGTGGGACCTGAGAAGCCGTGGAGCTGGTTGAGGGCAGTGCTGTGTCATGAAGTCTGGTGCTGCTCCTCTCTTCCTTGCAGTAGGACAGGAACAAGTTCTTGGAGGTTCCAGAACCTTGGCATCGGCTCTCCTTCTTCAGAGCTAGAAAATTCTACCAGGGTGCTCCATCCTCGGAGCCCCTCTGTCCCCCAGTGGAGGGGCTGATAAACCCCCCTCCCCAGGCAGGGGCATCCCCTCCCCCACCACTGTACTAGCTGGGCCATCTCTGCCTCCGTGCATCTTCCCACTCTGCCCAGCAATCATTCCACCCCCTTGAAACGCCCTCCTCTCTCTCCTCCATCACTCTTTGTGTATCACCAGCTACAACACCTACATTTAAGAACCCCCTCCTCCAAAGGGCTGGGTGGTTTGGGGGCACCCTTGGGACATTTGCATAAATGCAAACACCATTATCATGTGCTTGATGTCAATATCAAGATATTTATAATTCACATCCCCCAACTAATCTGTCAACTCCTAGAGGGCAAGAATTATTTTTCCCCACTGTAGTAGTTAACAGTAGTTACAGCACACAGTAGAACAGTGCACACAGTAGGTGCTTAGTAAATGTTGTTGATGTGTGTCTGAGAACTAAAACAGAAAAGCAAGTGTGCCCAAAACTGCATATATGTAGTTCTGGGGTTGCCCTGTGCCAGCTAAAACTTACAGGGCGCTCTTCTGGAATTCCAGCAAACTCCATCTGCCTCTCCTAAAACACAAGAAGAGTGCTGTATTTGTCTCCCATCTTTCTAGCATATGGTTGTGGTTCCTGGGAGACTTGCAGGGCAGAGGGAGTGGAGAGAATCAGAGCCTGAGAAGGCCCCTTCCAGGAGCAAGGCTGTCCTTTGGCAGGATACAGAAGGAGCTAAGCTTTCCTTCCTGGGAAAAGTTTGTTGTTTATTTGTGTCTTTGTCCTTGTTCAGCTGCTAAGTCGTGTTTACTCTCTGAGACCCCATGGACTGTAGTCCATCAGGCTCCACTGTCCATGGGGTTCTCCTGGCAAGAATACTGGAGTGGTTGCCATTTCCTTCTCCAATCTGTGCCTTTAAAAGGATGCAAATACATGAGTCACTGCGCTGGGCCAACCAGACAGTGCTCTGTGACCGTCATGATGAGAGCACCAATGTCCTCCCAACCAGGCAGAAGTGAGTGATGGAGGCCTCAGACATGTCCGCCTTCTGCTTGGGAAGCGGTGGCAGAGCCGTGGAAACTGCACAGCTCATGTCAGATTTCCCGGGTGGGGACACAGCCCCCTGATGACACCAGAATATACCTTTGGGGTTTTCATGGTCACAGTATTCCGAAACACTGCCTTAAGTAGTGAGAAGATTAATCCCTTTCTGATTCTCCTCCAATTATTCTGATTAAATAAGTAAAAGGTCTCAGTTTGGATGTTGTTGTTTAGTCACTGAGTCGTGTCTGACTATTTTGTGACCTCATGTGACCCCACCAGGCTGCTTAGTCCGTGGGATTTCCCAGGCAAGAATACTGGAGGGGGTTGCCATTTCCTCTTCCAGGGAAACTTCCCAACTCAGGGATCAAACCCGAGTCTCCTGCATTGGCAGGCGGGTTCTTTACCACCGAACTACAAGGGAAGCCCCTCAATTTGAATACCATCTCTCTAACACTGGTGCATCCTCCTCATCAAAACACAAGAGAATAGGACTAGGACACAGGGTCACAGCTGCAAATCACTTAGCTAGAAGGTGGTAACATTGTCTTACCTCCATTGCATTTATTCGGTTACCTTCTGTTTATGGCAAGTGTTAATGATTTTCCACTTAAATATAATAGTCTACTTTTTAAAAAGTGAAGTAAATAAAACAGGAGCTATGCTGCTCCAGCTAAGTTTGTGAAGGCAGCAAGTGAATGACTCAAGTTGGGAAACACTGGTTGAAACAAAATTTCTTACCCTGGAAAATGACCAAACGGTTTTGCAATTTGTCACCACGGTGATGCCGCAGGCCAAGAGCGCCCTGGCCCACGCCCTGCAGTCCGCCCGCCACGACTGCGACCTGCTGCGGGAACAGTATGAGGAGGAGCAGGAGGGCAAGGCCGAGCTGCAGAGGGCGCTGTCCAAGGCCAACAGCGAGGTGGCCCAGTGGAGGACCAAGTACGAGACGGACGCCATCCAGCGCACGGAGGAGCTGGAGGAGGCCAAGTAGGGGCTCCCAGGTTACGCTAGGAGAGATGACCTTAAGACACAAGGAAGAGACAAGGGACAGGCCCTGTCTTCCTCCCTAGGCCTTGAAGTTTTCCTAAGCACACAGACTGGGTCTCCATGCCCTTCCCCCTGGGTCCTGTCCATTCATTCCACCTGGTCCCCTTGGCAACTCCTAGGCGACTGCTTTGCCACCACACATTTTGGGATTCTTCAGGTGATACTTAGATCCTATCCAATCATCAAACTCTAAGGCCTTGGTCTTATCAAATTCCAGTCCTTTTTAGATGGCTCCATTCCCTCCTGATCTGACAGTTACTTCTGAAATAGTCCACCTTTCCCAGCAACAGTAGGTCTGATCCTCTTAGGAAGAAACTGGCCCAGAGGCTCCAGGAAGCAGAGGAAAACACAGAGTCTGTGAGCTCCAAGTGCGCGTCCTTGGAGAAAACCAAGCAGAGACTCCAGGGAGAGGTGGATGATCTGATGCTGGATTTGGAGCGGGCCAACGCTGCCTGCGCCTGCCTGGACAAGAAGCAGAGGAACTTCGATAAGGTCCTTCCCCATCACTCGATGCAAGAGATGTGTGAATGCATACATCCTTTGGGGTAGGGGGAGGTGCACAGAGCATCAAGTCCGGAGTGGAGACTTTGGGGCTTTGCACTGTCCCTTGATTTTTGTGACAGTCCCTCTGGAAGGAATTTTATTTTTCATCAAAGTTAATTCAGATTACTTTGAGACCACCATATCTTTCAGGATACAGCAGATCTCTGTAGAGATATCAGAGTTTGGAACCCCTGAGTTTGGGGAATCCCCCTGTTTCTTTGGTCTCTAAAGGTGGGAGGGTCCCACTTTGGCATTGCTGACATGACTCACTGTTAACATGACTCAGTTCCTAGCCTTCTCGGCTCTTCACAGGTCCCTCTGTCACCTCCTAGGTCTTCTCAGAGTGGAAACAAAAACTGGATGAGAGTCAAGCTGAGTTGGAAGCAGCTCAGAAAGAGTCCAGGTCTCATAGCACTGAAGTCTTCAAGATGCGCAATGCCTACGAGGAGGTGGTGGATCAGTTAGAGACACTGAGACGGGAGAATAAAAACCTGCAAGGTGGGCACTGCCCATTGCAGGAGTAAGAAGCCCCCAGCTCTCTCCCCCAACTCACAGGGGTGTGACAGTCCCCCCTTCTCTTCCAGCCACCTCTCCCCCACTTAGCCACAGCTGCCTCCTTCTCACTGCCCCACAAAATCCTTGCATCTACTCAGTGACCCCAAGACCCAAACTCCACCAATGGAAGGCATAGTGGCAGCCAAGCCTAGTTCTCAAGAACAGACGGCCTGTGGGCTGCCAAGCTCCCTACATTGCTAGAGAACAGATCTTCCGTGGATTCTGTCTCTGCGTGGCTTTGTGTCCCTGGTTCTGACACTAAATCCCTTAGGGTCTCAGGCTCCTGATCTACAAAATTAGACCAGACCCAGTGCCCTCGAATGCCCCTTCTATTTCTGAGACTGTGATTCTATGCACACTCTCCATGATTTCCTCCCTGGTCCTCTCCATCGATCAAATAGAACCTGTGGAAATAGCCTAAATCAAGCCTGTCCTTTGCAGAAGAGATTTCCGACTTAACCGTGCAGATTGCGGAAACAAACAAGAATCTTCAGGAAGTGGAGAAGACCAAGAAGCAGGTGGAGCAAGAGAAGTCAGACCTCCAGGCTGCCCTGGAAGAGGTGGAGGTAAGTGCCTGGGACGTGATGGAGAAGCACAGAGCACCGCGGAAGGGGGACTAGACCATGCTCCCCGGGTGCCCTTCCTGCCAGGAGCCCACCTGGCAGGAAGCTTTGCTGGAAAGAACATTCAGCTGCCCGCACCCCACAGTGGGGGTGGGGAGGGCAGCTGTGTCCTGCTGCTTCGTCTCCTCCAAGTCCTCCAGTCCATCGTATAATATTTTCCCTATTGCATAAATAAACCTGTCTTTATGTCCTCAACATCTCAGAAAGCAAGAACTCCATCACCAAACATCCTGAAAGCCAGGTCCGAATGCCTTAGCTTCAGCAAAGAGCTATGCACAGTCATATTTGGCCACTGGGAATTCCATGTGGCCCAAAGAGTGCAATGTCCTGATTTAATCATCCACGGTGGCCAGTGCGGACCAGATGGTTGAGACGTTTCCAGGGAAATTTCCACGACTCAGGGTTAACAGGAGAGCAATTTCTCTTTCTCTGTCTTTTTAGAGACTAGGTAGGCTCCTGATTTATGGTCACTATTTTTTTTACAAAGACACATTAATCAAATTTTTACTAATTCAGAGCCATGCTCTGTTCTAGTTTCAGCACTAGTCACAATTTGGGAGCGAACCGTTTGACCTCTTTGAGCATTGTTCTAGTCGTTTGTAAAACGAGTGTAACAGCACCCATTTTATCACGATGGGGATGAAAACCCTCATTCCAGAAGGTGGCTGCCCCAGCACTCCCAGTCTCTCTTTTGCTTTTATCAGGGTTCCTTGGAGCATGAAGAGAGCAAGATTTTGCGTGTCCAGCTAGAGCTGAACCAGGTGAAATCTGAACTCGACCGCAGGCTCACTGAGAAGGACGAAGAAATCGAGCAGCTGAAGAGAAGCAGTCAGCGGGCAGCAGAGGCCACGCAGAGCACACTGGATGCTGAGATCCGGAGCAGGAATGATGCTCTGAGGCTGAAGAAGAAGATGGAGGGAGACCTCAATGAGATGGAGATTCAGCTGGGCCATTCCAACCGCCAGATGGCTGAGACCCAGAAACACCTGCGCTCAGTCCAGGGCCAGCTCAAGGTGAGTGGGCGGCCCATGGGAGAACTGGCAGGACCTCAGCCTGCCCTGGGCTCCCGTCTCACCCCTGGCTTCCCTGTGAAGGACTCCCAGCTGCACCTGGATGATGCCCTGAGGAGCAACGAGGACCTCAAGGAGCAGCTGGCCGTGGTGGAGCGCAGGAACGGCCTCTTGCAGGAGGAGCTGGAGGAGATGAAGGTGGCCTTGGAGCAGACAGAGCGGACCCGCAAGCTGTCGGAGCAGGAGCTGCTGGACGCCAGTGGCCGCGTGCAGCTTCTTCACTCCCAGGTGAGTCCACCCTTGCTGCACTCGGGGTCCACCCTAGGGGGGACCCCGGCTCTGTGGGATGGAGTTTCTACCACTCCTCCCAGGCTAGTGCTCAAGACCAACTTTCATTTGGCTTAGTTCTTGGGATAACATTGCCTCTAGATGGAAGATGGCTAAGCATTCTTCTATCCAAAGATAAAGAAGGACAAATTATTGCATAAAGGGGCTGGAGAAGGCTGCACGGATGCAGTAACATTTCAGCTGCAAGCTTAGATAATTAGGGCTTCCGTGTGGCTCAGACAGTAAAATATCTGCCTTCAATGCGGGAGACCTGGGTTCCATCCCTCGGTCAGGAAGATCCCCCGGAGAAGAGAATGGCAACCCACTCCAGTATTCTTGCCTGGAGAAGTCAATGGACAGGGAAGCCTGGTGGGCACAGTTCATGGAATTACAAAGAGTCGGACATGACTAAGCAACTAACACATACACACACTTAGATAATTAGGATCGTCTTTTGAAATGATTATTTTTAAGAAAGTTACAAAATTCCTTGTTTTATTTATTTATTTTTGGCCATCCCACATGGCATGTGGGTTCTTAGTTCCCCAAGAAAGTGAAAGTGAAAGTCACTCGGTTGTGTCCGACTCTTTGCCACCCAATGGACTGTGCAGTCCATGGAATTCTCCAGGCCATAATACTGGAGTGGGTAGCCATTCCCTTCTCCAGGGGATCTTCCCAACCCAGGGATGGAACCCAGGTCTCACACGTGGCAGGCAGATTCTTTACCAGTTAAGCCACCAGAGAAGCCCCAACGAGGGATCAAACGCTTGCCCCCTGCAGTGGAAGCTCAAAGCCCTAATCATTGGACCATCAGGGAATTCCAAAAGAAATTCCTTGCTTTAAAAACTAGAGAATACAAGCCAAAAAAACAGAAAACTACCAACCATATTGTTAGCATTTGGGGATCGTTTATTCTAGACTCTTGTTTCTATACATAAATATGATTTTTTTAGTAAATGTCATCAGTCTTTTTGCTACTTATTTTCATTTAACAATGTCATAAGCACATTTGTATATTTTAAAATAATTTTCCATGATACAGTTTTTTTAATGGCAGGAAAGTAGTCCATTTTAGTTGTGTATTGTGACACTTTTATATAATCAGTCTTCTATGCTTTGGTATTTTTAGATTGCTCTCAATAAAAATGTTTACAATTAGAAGATTGCTATGACAAACTTCTTCATATACATCCATGATTACTATTTCCTTAATATTCCTAGAAGTAAATAAACTCCTGGAAGCCCAATTTCATGGTCAAAACAGTAAAAGCATTTATATGCTATAAATTGCTCTTTAACAAAGTTGTCCCAATTTTTATTCCCATTGGGAAAATATGTGAGAGTGCTTAGCAATTATTTGTTTCAATCTTCACTAACATTTATGCTTGAAAATGCCTCACTTTAAAATTTCGTATTTCTTTGATTACTAATGAGGTAGAACATTTTGTCATATTTATTGGTTATTTGTATTTCGTCTGGTGTGTCTTAGCTATTTGTACTTTTGCCCTTTTTCTCTTAATGGTTTACCTTTTTTACATATTAAGGAAGGAAATATTTTTTCAGCAATGCACACTGCAAATGCTTTCTCATTTGTCATCACATTTACAACCCTATGTATAATGTTTGGATCATCAGAATTATTTTTCATTTCATATAGTGAAATCAACCATTTCCTTGTTCCAACACCATTAATTAAATAATCTATCCTTCCTCAAATATTTGAAAACCTACCTTCATTGTTTATTCAGTTATTTTACCTACAGTTCTTGAATCTGATTTGGGACTTTCTGTCTGATCAGGAATGAGAATCTTTTTTAATATTTTTCACCCACTCGAAAAAGCAGAACCGGAACATCCTCAGCATTAGACTTCCTTCCCCACCCAACTCTCTCCCTTCCAATCACTGTAAGTGTCCATATGCAGCCTGAACCTCTGGTATCTAATTTTTCTTGTAGAACACGAGCCTGATAAATACCAAGAAAAAACTGGAAGCTGATATAGCCCAATGCCAGGCAGAGGTGGAGAACTCTCTCCAGGAGTCCAAAAATGCGGAGGAGAAGGCCAAGAAAGCCATCACAGATGTGAGCTGCGTTCTTTCCTCTCAGAGATGCTGTCTGGAGACAAGAATGGGGCTTCTAAGCCAGGGCCTGGCGAGTAGGTCTCCTCTCCTCAGCCCTGCAGTCACTCAGTGGTGGTTTCCTGGAGAGATGGAGGAGATGGGAGGCTCAGCAGAGGCAGAGTAGGAGGGGAGCTGAGGGAGGGAGGACCAGCCTCGCCCAGGGAGGAGGGCGGGTGGGCCACAGACGCTTCCTGTGAACCACAGGCGGCCATGATGGCCGAGGAGCTGAAGAAGGAGCAGGACACCAGCGCCCACCTGGAGCGGATGAAGAAGAACCTGGAGCAGACGGTGAAGGACCTGCAGCACCGCCTGGACGAGGCTGAGCAGCTGGCCCTGAAGGGCGGGAAGAAGCAGATCCAGAAGCTGGAGAACCGGGTAGGGGGGCCAGAGGGGACTCTCATTCCCAGAGTGACAGAGGTTCAGCTGCCTCTGGCAGAACCACAGTCCCGAAACTTCGATGGCAGGGAAGTGGGCAGTGAGTCAATTGCAGGTGCCGTTTGAGGACCGCGTGTGAAGCTCCCTGCGAGCCAGATGTCCCTCCCGCTCCTCCCTCTCTGCTCTACCCCCCAAGACATATACAGACCCACTTCAGAAAGGGTATCCCTCAATACCCATAGTGTAACGACATGCCACATGTTCACATTCTATCTTTATTTAGATTCAGATCTATATTAACTGGGGGTGGGGGAAAAATACTTTGCAGTTGTAAGATTACACATTTGGGTGTAATTCATCAAGCTGCACTTTGATAAGGGGCTTCTCTGGTGGCTCAGTGGTAAAGAATCCAACTGCCAGTGCAGGAGACTCAGGTTAGATCCCTGGGTTGGGAAGATCCCCTGCAGAAGGAAATGGCAACCCACTCCAGTATTCTTGCCTGAAGAATGCCACGGACGGAGGAGCCTGGCAGACTACAGTCCGTGGGGTCGCAAAGAGTTGGACATGATTTGGTGACTAAACAAAAAGAAGCACTTTTATAAACAACGGCCCATCCTACGTAAAATCTGCCGCTTTGGCTTCCGTTCCCAGGTCTCATTCCCTTCCTGGATTTCCTAATGTCGATTTCCTACTGTCAAAATACATCTTGAAATTCTGGTATCTTTCTCACTCCATCCAAAATGCAGGGCGATTGGCGCTTCCCGCAGGCTAACTCTCCAGCAGCTTGCAATCCACACGCAGAACAGTATTGCTTTGTCTTGGTCTGGGAGCATATTTTGTAGTTTTCCGTTTCTTTCCTGATGATTCCCTCTGTTTCCTGTACCCTTTGCTTTTCCCTTTCGACCTGGGATAGTTCATTTTATTTGCTTTTTAAACCGGGCTGCATTACCTGTTGGCAGTTTGGAGGAGGCCTTGGAGAAGGATGTGAAACTGTCTCTGTTGTCCCTGAGAAAAGGGACATGAAAGAGGCAGACAGGATGAAGAGGTGGCGGAGAGAAGAAAACCCCTTCTCCCACAGGAAAGACCCAAACGCATCCTTGATGCCAGCCTCCCAAAGATGTGGTCGCTACACTTGTACGGTTTAAATGTGAAGCCACTTTTTAGCTAAAAACTACAAGGACACAGACACACAAGTATCAAAAGTAAACACCAGGGAAGTTAGAGTTCCCCCCAGGATTCTGAAATGCTTGTTTTTAAGTATTCCCAGTCTTCTTCTATTAAAACAAACTTGGGCTCGGCCTTCCCATGGACCCCTCCCTGGCGGGAGGAATTAGATCCCATGCCACCCTCCCTGGTTCTTTGATTCTGGGTTGGCAGGGAACCCTCCACCAGCCCCCCATGGCATGGTAAGCCACCTAGCCTATTCTCCAATCCAATGCTTAAAGCTGCCCAGAGGGAATTCCTAGGGAAGCAAATGTTTCATAGAACCTGATGGGAGACAGCTTCCTGGGGCTGGTGGGGAGGGGGGGCGGGTCTTTTCTTCTCCAGTGTTCAGAATTGCCGGTTCCACTGGTGGATTTCAAGGTTGATTCAGGGAGCCTGCAGGCCCAAAGCTGCCCTCTCTGTGGCCACTGGGATTCCCAAGGACTGGCTGCCACCACCACCACGGGGCCCCCTCTGGATTGAGGAATCAGGCCACAGTGGTGACCTGCACTCTCAGTGGCTATCCTACTCCCTCACAGCTTCAGGAAAGGCAGACACAGCTATGAAATCAATAATACCTGTGTAATCTCATGGGCAGAGGAGCCTGGGAGGCTGCAGTCCATGGGGTCACCAGGAGTTGGACACGACTGAGTGACTTCACTTTCACTTTTCACTTTCATGCACTGGAGAAGGAAATGGCAACCCACTCCAGTGTTCTTGCCTGGAGAATCCCAGAGATGACGGAGCCTGGTGGGCTGCCATCTATGGGGTCGCACAGAGTCAGACACGACTGAAGCGACTTAGCAGCAGCAGCGCTATATCATCAAAAGATAGACTTTGTCTTGTTCGATCCCCACATTCGAGATAGGTTGACAGGAATTATCGCTATTCTAAATACACAGAAATTCAAAACTTTCCCTAGCAGTTCAGTGGTTAGGACTCCACACTTCCAATGTAAGGGGCATGCATTCAATCCTTGATAGGGAACTAAGATCCCACAGGTCATGCAGTGCAGACAAAAAAATTTTTTAAATAAATAGATAAACAAAAACTCATACTCAGTGATGACAACTGACTTCCTTTGGATTCATCAGCTGGACCTGGGGCTTAAACACACCTTCAGTTCTCCTGGGCCCACTTTCTCTCTGTGACCCCTGCAACTGCCTTCCTCAATCAGGAATCCAGGCCCCCACGACGGCCCTCACCCAGCTGCATGGCCCCCGAGGAAGGGGCATCTTTTGCAAAGCTCCGTCCACTAGCCAAGCCACGTGCACCTGGGGCTGCTTCTGCCCAAAGAGGGCATCTTGTCATTTGCACAAAAGCACAGCATGCACTAGCAGCGGCCTTGAGAATAAAGTGTTCTGAGCCTGAGGAGGAGACAGCTTTGCAAAAATGAACTTAGAGGATCTTGAGTTCACCCTAAAAACAACCAGCACGCAAGTGTTGAGAAAAGCCCGGAAGATGTGGCCTGACCCCTGTGCTCTCTGCTGGGTGCAGGTACGGGAGTTAGAAAGTGAGCTGGACGCTGAGCAGAAGAGGGGGGCCGAGGCTCTAAAGGGCGCCCACAGATACGAGCGAAAGGTCAAGGAGATGACTTACCAGGTAGGCAGTAACTCTCCTGAAACCCCAACGGGCACCCCCTGGATCCCACCTGCAGAAGCAGCGGAGAATGGGTCTGGCATGGACCTTGTGTTTGCAGGCAGAGGAGGACCGCAAGAACATCCTCAGGCTCCAGGACTTGGTGGACAAGCTGCAGGCCAAAGTGAAAGCTTACAAGAGGCAGGCAGAGGAGGCTGTGAGTATGGGGTCCATCCAGTCTCATAGGGTCCACGGCAGCTGAGGCCTGAGTTTTCATTTGCAGGCTATAAACACAAGCTCAGGACACCTGCCCTCTCCCTCCCCTAATCTCCTCTCCCTCCCCTAATCTCCTCTCCCTCCCATATTCTCCTCCACCTCTCCCTAGTTTCCTCCCCCTCCCCCAGGCCCCACCAGTCCTGGCCCATACCCCTCCATCCCTCCACTCTGCCTCGACCCACCTGGCTTTATCCCACCCACCCTGACTCATTACACTGCCCCTGACTCACTCAGAACTCCCTGCCCCTGTGAGCTGACCTCAAATACCTGGTCTTAATTCATGTCATCCCATCTTAGCCCTGGCCCTGGCCCCCACCACCTCCATCCTTCCTCGGCCTCTCTAACTCCCACTCCCCAGTTCAAGCTTTCGGATCTACCCTTGAGCAAACAGTGGAATCAACAGGGAGGAAATGGTTTGGGCTGAAATGAGCACTTCCCAAATACCCTCTGGGGACCCAAGGTCTGAAGGACTTTAATAGCAGGAAGCTGGGGTGGGGGGTGGTGGGGAGGAGAAGGGTGGGGTCTTTCTCTTTGATAGATGAGAAATCCTTTAGGAAAAACTCTGGGTTCCACAAAGTTGGAGGGTTGCTTTACTTCAAGTGTTTCTCAGATTTTGCAGATGACATGGGATGGACCTCATAGTGGAAGAGGTGTTCTGAATTGTAGCATTTCTCACCCTTGATGGAACATGGCATCTCTTTTTAGAAAACAGAGCATCTCACAGGACTTGCATCCTGAGACAAAATCTGGGGGAGCCTACTCCAGATAAATGACTGAAGATGAGGCTTCTCTCCCTGCCCTTTGTCTTCCCTGCTCAAGAGACTGGGGCTTCCGTCCTGACCTCTAGGAAGCAGGTCTGGACTGGTTAAACAGGGGGAGGATTACCACAGCTGCAGCAGGACTGGCCAGGGCCCAGCAGGCCACCTTCATCAGAAACCCTTGGATGGTCCTCAACCAGACCCAGCCTGGCCATGGGCAGCCGGCATTGGGAGCAGGCACAGGGCAGGAGCAGGCACAGGGCAGGAGCAGGCACGGGGCAGGGGGCCGTGAACCGTGGGTCTCTGACGCCTCCATGTGCCTTGGAAGACTTGGTCTCCTCTAAAGAGCTCTGAGGGGTGGGGATGGCATACAGGAGGGGCACAGGGGAACAGACAAGCATCCTAGGGGAAAAGTGACGTGTTAATCACTCTGTCATGCCCAGCTCTTTGCAACCCCATGGACTGTAGCCCACTCCTCTGTCCATGGGATTCTCCAGGCAACAATACTGGAGTGGGTTGCCTTTCCCTTCTCCAGGGGATCTTCCCCACCCAGAGATTGAGCCTGGATCTCCGGCATTGCAGGCGGATTCTTTGTCATCTGATCCACTGGGGAAGCCCAGGAAGCCCTATCCTGGGGGCAGCGGACCTCCCAGGTGACTGGGCGGTGCACAAGGTCAGGAGCCGTGGGCATCGTCCTCACTGCTGGAGAGTTCAGCTCTCCCTCCTCTGACCTCAGGGACTTGGGGCCCAAGCTCTCCTGGTACCCCCGTTCCCAAAGAGGCTGTCAGGGACCCAGGGCCTCAGAGCCAGAGGGAGGGCCTTCCTCAGCCTCCTGCCCCCTCGGCCTTCCCTTCAGGAGGAGCAGGCCAACACGCAGCTGTCCAGGTGCCGGAGGGTCCAGCATGAGCTGGAGGAGGCCGAGGATCGCGCCGACATCGCTGAGTCCCAGGTCAACAAGCTGCGGGCCAAGAGCCGAGATGTGGGAGCCCAGGTGAGAGCAGACTCCCCGCTCCAGACACCCTGAGACTCAGGACCAGGCAGCAGCTGCAGAGCTCAGAGGGTGCTTGTCAGTGTCCCTGCCTGGCTGCCGGCCGTGCCTTCACTGATGTACTGCTTTAGCCAGGTCCCCGGGGTTCCAGGCTCACAGGAGCAGTAAGGGGCCAGGAGCCAGATGCCCTACTATCCCGGCCCCTCCCTCCTGTTGCAAAAGGCGGTGCCCAAGAACCCCCTGCTTTGGGGGGGATTCGCCCCATCTCCAGGGGCTCAACTGGTCTGCTTTTACAATGTACAGACGGAGACAAAGCCACGTCTTAATGTTTTCCTGAGACTCCAGCCTCTCCAGTTGCCCCACTTGAACACGAGGCCCGGCCTCACCTTTGCTTTGACTCATTTTCTGACTCATTTCCTGTGTACGATTCTTTTTCTCCCCCAGAAGATGGAAGAATGAGTCCCTCCCGATGCCTGTTGCCATGGGACACCTTGGGAAAGCAGAGGGAAGGTGTCCTGAGAAATAAATTCTCCTGGCAACTCAGATCTCCAGCTCTGCTATGTTTATTATCACTGTCTGTTCTTCCTCCGTGGGGTAGTTCTCAGATTCTTGCCAGGTCTATTGTATAAACCACAAAGAAAGAGATGTGAAAGTGGACCCTCCTGGCCCTGAGTAGGAAAGAAGGAAAATCAACTCACTGCAAGAGAGACCACCAGCTCCCCAGCAGTTAAAAATAACTTTCAGATACCTGTGGGCCATTCTCTACTAGGAATTCATTATTTTTTCCAGCTCAGTTCCCCTGAATTTACCACAGGGAAACTGGACCCAGATGGATTAAGCACTCTGTAGCTATCCAGGTTGGAGGAGCCCAGACCCCCAAGATCCCAGACCCCCCTGGCTAGACCCCCCCACAAGATCCCAGGGCTCTTCTCCCAAGCACCTCTGCTTTTGCATCCCATCTCTCCTGGGCCAGTGTCTCCGCTCCTCTCACACCACCCACAGCTCCCAGAACATCTTCAGAGGTAGTAGGCGCTCCTGAACACAGGATTCATTCCTGGGAGGACAGTTCCTTCAGGAAGGAGAGCCCATAAGCTGGTCTGCAAGCCCTGCTTGTTCCTCCTTCCCATTTTCCTCCATGTGCACGGGTCCTCTCCACGGTGCTCTGGCCAAGGATTAAGAGTGTGACTAGTCTTATGGTCGCTCCCAGAGCCCCCTGACTCTGATTAAGCTGGATTTCTTGCCCTGAAAGGGTAGAAATGCAACAGCGTGAACAAGGACAGGATCAGGAGGCAAGACTAAATCCGAGCCTCAGACGGAGCACTTAGTAGCAATAGCTGTGTGGCCCGGGCTGGCCATGTACAGTCTCTGAACCTGAGTTGCCTCAATGGTCAGACTGAGTTGTGTGATCAGGGGCATGGACTTTGGGTTCCATCAAAACCTGGATGGAATCCCAATATTATCACATACGAACTGTGTTGCCTTGAGCAACTTAAGACTAACTCCCTGGGCCTCATTTTCCTTATTCTGTAAGGCAGAGCTAACAATAAAAATCATAGCTTCTCTGGGACAGATGGAGGGTTGGGATGGTGGCAAGGGGTGCAGAGTTTCTGGCTTACTATGTACGAGGCACTACAGTGCACTCTGCTCCGACATCTTAGACAGTCCCTTCTCTCTGGCCTCTAGATCCCTCTTTGCATCTCATCACCAGCTCACCCCTCGTGCCTTTGACACAGGGATTGGCAGCAGTGGTGGTGGCAGGAAATGATTCTGAGGTCAGGTGAGCTCAGATGTCTGACATCACCATCCCCACCATCACCGTCCTCACCATCATCACCATCCTTACCATCATCATCACTATCATCACCATCCTTGGCACCATAATGCCTAAACTTAAGGACTGAAAAGGTCCATAAAAAAATGATCTCCTTCAATCTTCTCAATTTCATGCACAAGGAAACCAAGGTCATTCTCAAAGTCCCCAGACACCAGATGCTAGTCCTACAGTCCTGCCACCCCACTGCACCACCCTCCCAATTAGAGTGGTAATACAATTTCAGCTACGCAGAACTGTTCTATAAGATGCTGAGGATCCACGTGCCCCATTTTCGTCTTTTCCACAAGGGTCTCCCAACAATCCTGTCGGGAGGTCAGGCAGGTATTAACACCCCCATTTTCTAGCAGATGGGCTGTGGCTTTTCTGATGTTGAGACGGAGCTGAGCTGGAAGCCCTTCAGACTCACCATACAGCAGAGTCTCACACGGTGGCCTTTCCCTGTGCAGGTGGTGAAAGCCCTGGGGCTGACCTTCTGGGTCCCAGTCCCACCCTACCACTCACAGCCGTGCGATTTGGAACAAGTTACTTCATGACTTTGAGGCTTTGCTGCCTCACGTGTAAAATGGGATGTAATGATGTGCTTTAGAGGGTTATTCTATGAAGTAACTAAGAATATGCAAGAAATGCCCTTAGTCTGGAGCCAGACACATAGTTTGTACTCTGGTAATGTGTCTTCACAGTGGGCAGGGGTGACACATGGCCTCAGAGTGCAGGTGGAATGTAAGACAGGGGTTCAGAGGGGGCTGGGATTTGGCTGTGTCTCCATGGGGATTCCTCTGGTTTAAGGAGCTAATATACCATGCACTTGAGGGGCATCAAGAAAATTTCCTGTGGAATCACTTCTTTCTGACATTCCAAAAAAAGCAGATATGAATTCCATCTGCTCCAACACTCCCCAGTTCACCTAGAGCTGCCTAGCATCTCTGCATTCACCTCACCCTGGTCCCCCAGATCTCTAGCACGTCACACTTTCCAGAAGGCCTTGGGAAAGTCAGGGAGTGTCTCTGAGCCTCAACGTGGAGCAGGAAGTCCTGGAATTTCCTACGTCAGGATGGAACTGTTGAAAGATTCACACCCGAGGCATACAAGAGATTTTCCTAGCATCACCCAAATTGGAGATGTTTTACTAACAAGAATGATAATAATAATGACATTGTTGGCTGCTGCTGCTGCTGTTATTAGTTTGAAACCTAGCCACCAAACCTGGGCTTCAAGTTCTGGGGGCTTTGGACAACAGAGCCTACCCTGACCTACAGGCCTCTTCAAAGCAGAGCTCTGCTGCCACCTCCTGGCGGTGGAAAGACAGGCTTTTCATAATGCAAATGACCCAGAGGTCTTACCCCTCAAGTCTTAACAACAGACATGCAGAGTCAGAGGTGTCCTTGGGAAACAGGATCATCCCATCCTGGCCCCTGGTTTTGCAGATGAGAAATTCAGATTCGTGATGGGATCTGGTGACCCCCACAGGATGAAGTGTCAGAGCCAAACACCCAACTCTCAGGGCTCCCAGACCAGGGCTCCCCCAACTGAGTGTCCTCAGGAGAGGACCCTGCAGAATCTGAGATGGAGGCCTGGGACTGGCCGGGCTGTGAGTAGGCCCCAGTGATGGCCCTGGCAGCAGAGGGTGGAACCACGGCCAAGGGTCTTCTCCCAGACTTTACTCCCCTTGTCCCAGAAATCGCTGCCAGACTGGAAAAGAAGGGTTGGTCCCCAGCGTAGAAGGCAGTGGGCCTCCACAAACAGCCTCCTGCCCTTAACAGGGTGGGTGACCAGACCCTGGGTGTCTCTGAGATGAAGGTGGCCTGTGGGGGTTCCAAAGGTAAGTCTGTTGGCCCTTCTCCCAGGCCCCAGACAAAGGGAACAACCCAGGTCCACAGTGAGATAGTCAGGTCAAGACCTTTGCCATCTGACCCTTCAGACCCCTCCCACTTTTATCTTGTCCCAAAAGAGGTGGAAGCAACAGTGCTTTTCCTTGCCCTCTGGACTTCGGGTGGGTCCAGCCAACAGGGAGCTGAGATAGGAAAGCAGAGGGAAGAGGAGGGAGAGGGCATTTATTCCCTGCACCCTCCCACTCCCCAGTCTGCTCTGTCGCCATCTCCACTCAGCAGTCCCCTCACCCTGTTTGTACCTGGAGCTCTGCCTTATCCCCGTGGCCTCCCTGAACCTGCCTACATCTCCGTGCAGAGTCTCTTCCTCAAACACCCCGCACGTTGTGCTGATCTGGGTGTGGCACCTGCTTCCAGCCAGAGCCCCGCCGGTACACACCCTGCCCTGCACATCTATCTCCCTGCTCCACGGCCCTCCTAATGCAGTGGGGTCAGCTGACCACACAGAGCACGGCTGCTTCGCTGCACCATGTGTACATCTCCAGGCCATAAATCCCATTCTGATCGCTAATGACCCATTCAGTTCCAGTGCACGCTTCAACTCTGGCACAGGCCTCCTGCCAGATCAAGCTTTTAGGATCTCATCCAGGTCTCTGTTTTCACTTAAACCTGGGCTCACACCAATAGCTCTTGAACCCAGGAAGACGCAGTCATTTCCTGCTGAGATCTAAGTGGCATCAGTGGTATCCTGGAAACAGCTCGTACCAGCTCACAAGAGCCAGTTATGAAACTTTTAGGAATTTTGTGAGCCAGTTCTTAAAATTTAAATTTTATAATTTACTTATTATTAAACTTAAATTTTATCATTTTACAATGAGATAAATTACAGCTCTTCCTTGACTTTCATCATAAATTGAAAATACCATTTATTTGGAAATGCATTTGATACATCAAACCTACCAAACCATTATCGTTTAGTTCAGCCTACCTTGAATGTGCTCAGAACACTTAAATTAGTCTACAGCTAGGCAAAATCATCTAACACCGAGCCCGTTTGAGAGTAAAGTGTTGGCTATCTCATGTAATGTATTGAATACGCTACTGAAAGTGAAAAACAGAATGACTGTCTGGGTGCAGAAAGGCTGTAAGTATATCAGTTGTTTCCCCTCATGACTGCATTGCTGACGGGAGCTGTGGCTGGCTGCCCTGCCCAGCATCAACAGAGGATCAGACTGCATATCTCTAGGCCAGGGAAAAGATCCAAATGCAAAATTCAAAGCACAGTTTCTACTAAATGCATATTGCTTTTCTAAAGTTGAAAAATTGTGAATCGAACCATCAAAAGTCCAGGAGTATCTGTATATTTAAAAAAAAAAAAAAAGGTAATAAAATATCAATATGGGGACTTCCCTCACAGTCCAGTGGTTATGACTCTGTGCTTCCAATGTAGGAGGCATGAGTTCGATCCCTGGTAGGGGAACTAAGATCCTGCATGAAGCTCAGTGTAGCCAAAAAAAAAAAAAAAAATTAAAAATCAATGCATAAAACTGCAAAAGATTGAAGGAGGAGAGGATGGCAGAGGATGAGATGCCCATCACTGACTCAATGGGCCTGAATATGAGCAAACTCCAGGAGACAGTGAAGGACAGGGAAGCCTGGTGTGGTGCAGTGTATGAGGTTACAAAGAGTCGGACACGACTTAGCGCCTGAACAACAACATAACTAATCTATTGCATTTTATTACGATCTGTGATTTACAACTAATAATCTGCGTGATAGACATACTCTCCAGCAGTTTGCTACTTACATCTCTTTCTATCTCCACAGTGGGAATGTCATGGGGTATGCTGAACCTGGCCGAGGTGGAAATGTTTACACCACAGAAACTGGCAAACACTTCAGTGCAGGGCTTTTTATCTCTTTGCTGGTTAAACGGCTACCAGCATACCACTATGTGGAACCAATGAACCCAAGTAAAGACAAACCTGGAATTTGTATATAGATACTGGAGGATGTACTGGGTGGGTCAAGCCGACCCCCCGTTTCCACCAGTCCTACCAGGCCAGCTGATTCAAGGCAGCAGATTGAGAGGACTTCTCAGAGCCAAGGATTTCCTCCTTCAGAGTATGGGAAGGTGGGGAAGACAGGAAGGAAATGTGGGCCAGGCCATCCTGGTCCCAATTCCACAGCTATCCCCTGGGCGTAGGAACTCATTCATCTGTGACGGAGAGTCAGCTGCAACGTCTAGGCAAGAAGGGAGATTTACTGGTTCACCTAAATGAACGTTTCGAGGGTAGTCAGTCTTCAGGCTGACGGGGCCCTCAGATATGTCTGTCAGGGGATCTAGGATTTCAGATAGTTTCTTACTTTTCTCTTTTCTTTCCATCTCTCCATTCTGCTTTCCTCAAAATTAACTCCATTCCCCAGAAGCCTGCTCCTTTGTGATTACGGCATGGCCAGGCTTGTATCCTGTATCTTCCCATCTTATGCTAGTGGCCTAGGAGCATCTTTTTTTCCTGCAAAAGCCGGAGGGCTGGGCTTCCCTGGTTGCTCAGTGGTAAAGAATCCGCCTATCAATGCAAGAGCCAGGAGCTCGATCCCTTCTCCGGAAGATCCGACATGCCTCAGAGCAACTAAACGCATGTGCCACAGCCATTGAGTCTGTGCTCCAGAGCCTGGGAGCCGAAACTAGTGATCCCACATGCCACAGCCACTGGAGCCCTCGTGCCCGACAGCCTGTGCTCCACGACAGGAGAAGCCACGGCAACGAGAAGCAGTGCCCCACAGCTAGAAAACAGTGCCTGCTCGCTGCAACCAGAGAAAGAGCCAGCCCGGCAACGAAGACACAGCTCAGCCGAAAAACAAAAACAAATAAACAAACAACTTTTTTTTAAGCTGAAGGGCTGGTTCTCTTTGGCCTGGATGGTCAGGCCTGACGTCAGGAGATGACAGGAGGATGGAGGGTTTTGACTGGTCAGTCCTAAGTCATGATGGTACAGCCGCACCCAAATCCAAAGTCAAGGTTAAGTTCCTCCTACAAGGTTAAGTTCCTCCTACAAGGTTAAGTTCCTACTCCCAGAAGAAGCAGTATAGATCACCTCAATTTGCTGCTCATGCCCAGGGCTCACAAGCAAGGGGCCGTGGGGCTTTGCTGAGTCTGATTATCCATTTTGGAATTGGACTGCCTTCCCACAAGGTCACTGTGGGGACAAATCCATACACGGTGGTCAACCCCCTGGCACAAAGTGGGCTTCTGGAATGCCAGTTGGCATGTCCCCTTCTTCTTTGCTTGTCCCCACGAAAGAGGCACCATGGCCGACACAAGGTTCTCCACAGCAGAGTCTAAACAGGCGCTCTCTCTTGGACCCAGCCGGCACACAGACCCAGCAGACATCCCTCGTCCTTCAACACTCCTGCTTAGAGTGTAACTTCTCATAACATCACATCATTTCCTCCCCCGCCAGTGACCTGAATTCCACGGTGGGCCTCTCACCACCATTGGGAGGAGGAAGAGACTGTAGCTCAGAGGCACTGCCCCGTGGCCTGGGGCTTCCTGCCCCATGAGTCAGGAGGGAGAGGTCTGGGTGGGGCCAGACAAAACATCTGGACCCCGATCAAGACCCGGCTGGGATCTGGACCAGGTTGGTGGCCCTGCTGGGGCGTGACTCCTTCCAGAGAGCAAGCAGACAAGGCTTCCAGCCAGCCTTGGACAGACGGATGGAGGGACTCTCACATACTGGGAGCTGTTTTAAGGTCCGGGAGTAAATTAGGATAATAAATAATAAGGCTTACAAGTGCCTTTCCCTCTGAGGAAATACAAGTTCATCTCAGACCTCAACAGCTCCACTGAGCGCCTCCCAACGTTTGCAGCCTCACGGCCCTCACCCGTTCCTCTCCAGGGCCCTTGGGTTTTCATAATCACCCATTTCCTGTCTCTATCCATCACTAAACTGCCACCTCTTCAAGAGCCAGCACCCTCTTCATCATCTTAGAATCCTCCAGGGCAGATGAGGCAGTCCACAGAGGTTGCCAGAATGGATCAATGTTCATAACAGCATTTTCATAACAATAAAATACTTTCAGGGCTTGTCAGAATTCTCTTGCTGTCTTTATTACGTGTGTTCTTTTATGGTCTTCTCTGATAAAAGCTTTATTAAATTAATTTTCATTATACCTCAAAAAAAAAAATTTTTGCAGGCCTTCCCTGGTGGTTCAGTGACGAAGAATCCACCGGCCAATGCAGGAACCATGGGTTTGAACCCTGATCCAGAAAGATCCCACATGCCACAGAGCATCTAAGCCCACAGGCCACAGCCTGCACTCTAGAGCCCAGGAACCGCAACTACTGAAGCCCGCTCACCCTGGGGCCTGTGCTGTGCAACAAGAGAAGCCACCACAGTGAGCAGCCCGAACACTACAACTCGAGAGTAGCCCCCACTCACAACTGGAGAAAAAAGCCCGCACAGCAGCAAAGACCCAGCACAGCCAAAAATAAAATAAATAAATTAAAAAAATCTTTTTGCATGACTATTTTTAAAATTAAACAATCACAAATAACCTAAAATGCTTAGTAATTGAGGGCTATCTGAATACCCTAGGTCATAGTTATAACAGCAGCTGATGTTAACAGAGCACTCTTCATGTGCTAGCTGCTGCTTTAAGAACTTAACATGCATCATCTCATTTAATATTCACAAAACTTCTCTACTGTAGGCTCCTATTTTCTCCTCATTTTACAAGTGCGGTTCAGAGAGGTTAAGCATTTGCTTAATGTCACACAGCTAGTGAATGGTAGGGCTCGAGCTTGCAAGCACCATGATAGTCTAGGATTACTCGGAGGGTTATGTATCTTTTAAGAGAGAGCAGCACACAAAACATTTGAGTCCATCAAGATGCAGATATTAACGTACTTACTGCTGCTGCTGCTGCTAAGTTGCTTCAGTCGTGTCCGACTCTGTGCGACCCCATAGATGGCAGCCCACCAGGCTCCGCCGTCCCTGGGATTCTCCAGGCAAGAACACTGGAGTGGGTTGCCATTTCCTTCTCCAATACGTACTTACTAAAAGAAGTTAAATGAAAGAAGCTTAAGTTAATACATACGTGCCGATGACAGCCCTGTGTCAGACAAGCCCACAATCAGGATGATGAAATACAGTTTCTCATCTCTTTGAGGTTTCATTTCTCTATAAAGCTGTGCATAATTTTCTAAAGTTATCTTTAAACTTTAAGATAAGATTTATGCCCTAGGGGCTGGGTAAACTACTTCCTAATTTGATAGCAGAATCCTGGCTGAGATGTTAGGACTTGAGGCTGACTCAATTCTGCTCCTTCTCAGCAAACACATTTTACAGGGATCTTCCAGAACAAAGCCTTGACTTTGGGGGAGTCCTGAGAAATGGAGGAGGGGGCTTCAGGGTGGTGGGGATAGGGGATCCTTGTAAAGAGGGTCACAAAAGTGTCAAAGTAGTCATAGAAACTCCTGTGTCTTGGTGTGGTCAGAGAGCCCCCTGTCCCCAGCAAAAGGAAGGCCCCCGTTATCTCCTCTCAGCCCTTCAAGTGAACCGGGTGCTTCAAGGGGCAAAGCAGACAGGAAAGCCCAGGTCACCAGTGTTGAATTGAGGTGACTCTGGAAGGCAGACAGGAGACCCTGGAGAGGCCGGGGGTCAGGAGGCTCACCAGGGCGTCAATCAGGGGGGCAGAGGGACACTGCACTTTCCGGCTCTAATGCAACTTCCTTCCTCCAGCCTGAAGAGCTTCCCAGAAGCATGAGAGATCCAAAAATCCCCCCAGGCCTGGAGCCAACCTAGGAATGACTGAAGAAAATAGCTTCCCTGGTGGCTCAGACAGTAAAGAATCCGCCTGCAATGCAGGGGACCCAGGTCAGATCCCTGGGTTGGGAAGATCTCCTGGAGAAGGGAATGGCTATCCACTCCAGTATTCTTGCCTGGAGAATTCCATGGACAGAGGAGCCTGGCGGGCTACAGTCCATGGAGTCACAGGAAGTCAGACACAACTGAATGACTAACACAAGGTGCTCTACACAAGATGTCAGGAGGACAGGAAGAGGAAAGAGGAGGCAGGGACTGGGGGTGGGGGTCGGGGGGATGGATGCCATCCACAGGGGCAGCCCGAATAGGGGTAGGGGTACGGGGGTGTGGCAACTGCTGCCTGAAGAGCAGTTGGGGGAACTGGTCCTCTTTAGTCCAGAGAAGAAGCTTGAGGGCTGGAAGCATAGTTGTCAGTTTCAAATATTTGGGTGGCTGCTCATGACAAAAGAGACAGAACGCGCTGTAGTCCAGAGGCTTGCTACTCTGAAGTGTGACGCAGCAACAGCTGCATCCCTGGGTGCTTAGAAACACAGATACCAGGCCCCTCCCAGACACAGCGAATTCAAACATGGCCCTGAACCTGATCTCCAGGCCATCTGTGAGCACATCCAGTTCAAGAAGCACAGATCTGGAGTGACGCTACTCACACTGTGGTTCAGAGGCCAGTGCCCATCTCTGAATGGCTTGTTAATGGTCTCCCGCAGATAAGTACAGACACTGAGAGTGTTTGGAAGCTTTTACAGCCATACGGTGCAGTGGTAAAGAATCCGTCTGCCAGTGCATAAGATTCAAGAGATGCGGGTTCGATCCCTGGGTCAGGAAGATCCCCTGGATAAGGGCCTGGCACCCCACTCCAGTATTCTTGCCTGAAGAATCCCATGGACAGAGAAGGCTGGCAGGCTACAATCCATGGGGTCACAAAGAGTTGGATGCAACTTAGTGACTAAACAACCACAGCAAACATCCTGGATTGGATTCTGGAACCAAAAAAGGACACTATTAGACGTAAATACAGTGTGGAGTTTAACTAGTAATGCACAATGTTGGTTTTAGTTTTGATAAGTGTGCCATGGTTATGTAAGACATAAACATTAGGGAGAACTGGGGAATTCCCTGGTGGTCCAGTGCCTAGGATTTGGTGTTCTTCCTGCCGGGACCTGAGTTGGATCCTTGGTCAGGGAATTAAGATCCCGCAAGCTCTGTGGCATGGCCAAAAATAAAAAACAACTTTAGGGAAAGCTGCATGAGGGGTGTACTGGAACTCTGTACAACCTTCCTATAAATCTAAAATCAATCCTAAATTTAAAGTTTATTTATAAAAATTTAAAAATCAAAATGCAAAAATAAATTATACTTGTTTATTCCAGCACCGAACAGGTAGAAAATGATTTTTTAAATTATGCTGCTTATAATTGAATTTTTAAAAATCTATTTCCTAACAGCGAATAAAGCACATATAAGACCTCTAGAGAAAATTACAGAACTATTAAATTTTAGATCCTTAAGAACTACTAAAAAAAATTTTCATAAAACAAAGATACAGCATGTGAATTGCTAGACGACTTTGCAAAATAAAGGCATGGTTTCTTCCCAAATCTGTTTACAGACTCAGTACAATCCAGATCAAACATTTCTATAGTCTCCTATCTTCCTTCCCCTTCACACCCCTCCCCTCTCTCCCTTTCTCTCTCTTTCTTTCTTTTGGCAAAAGTTAACAAGTTAATCCCACATTTTATAAGAAAATGCAAAAGATGAAGCATCACTAAAGCATTCTTGAAGAAGAAAAACAAGGTGGGAAGAAGGAGAGAGAAAAAAAAAGGGTTTTAAAAAAGAAAAACAAGGTGGAAAGATTTGCTTGTGTGTGTTCAGTTGCTCGGTCATGTCCAGCCCTCTGTGGTGCCATGTACTATAGCCAGCTAGGCTTCTCTGTCCATGCAGTTTTCCAGGCAAGAATACTGGAGTGGGTTGCCATTCCCTACTGCAAGGGATCTTCCCAACCCAGGGATCGAGCCTGCGTCTCTTACGTCTACCTCCACTGGCAGGTGGATTCTTTACCACTAGCGCCACCTCGGAAGCCCCAAAGACTTGCTTGCTCTACCAAAAAGGACCCCTGGGGCATAGAAAAGGATGGATTAGTATTTCCTGTCTATTCATTCTATTAATGTTTGAGAGCTTGGTATTGAAACTCCAGTTTAAAATCTTAATTTAGCTACTTAAAAATAACTGTAATATAGAGTAGAACTATATTTAACTTTGTTCTGTATTTTCCAAGTCTCCTGTAAATGTTAATATCATACATTCATAATTCAAAAATAGAAAAAAAAAGAAAAGGGTGGATTATTTTTAAAAGAATCAATTTGCTTTTAACAAATACCGGGGCAGCTGGCAGCCCCAACGCTCCAGACCGTGGTGGTCCTGGTGGACAGGGCCCCTCGGACTCAGGTAGTGGAGCCCGTCCCACAGGAGGTGGGGAGCGGAACTGGCCGGCTGGCCCTGGTGGAGGGAGAAGAGGCCTGCCCACTGCTGGGTGGCCAGGGTCCCCCGCGGAGCAGCATCCTCTTCCTCCCCGTGGGGTGGCTGCCGCCCCTGCAGCAGAGCCGGAGCCTCCAGGGCATGCTCACGCCTCCCAAGAAGGAGCAGCAGCGGTCTGTGCAGTCGGACCAGGGCTACATCTCCAGGAACTCCCCGCAGCCCCCTAACAACAGTGACGACGACGACAGGGAGGGGGTTGGGGAGGAGGATAGGGGGCAGCCTCTGTCCCCCCAGGGCCTGAAGAGCCTGCACAGCCTCCAGCTGCTGCTCTTCTTCCAGAAGCTTAGCAAGAACCCTGGCCTTGAGCTGGAGAAGCCACCATGGGGGGCTCTCCCCCAGCCTGGGCGGTGAGCGAGCATGTGTGTGCGTGTGTGCACGTGTGGGCTTGCGTGTGTGAGGCCGCACCTTTAAAGGTAGCCAGCTTGACTGTTGGAGAAGGAAATGGCAACCCACTCCAGTAATCTTGCCTAGAGAATCCTGTGGACAGAGGAGCCTGGTGGGCTGCCCTATGGAGTCGCACAGAGTCAGACACGACTGAAGAGACAGCATAGCATGCATGCATGCATGCTACAGAAAATAGCTTAAGATTGGAGGACTCTTCTGTGCCAGGCGCTCTTCTAGGCCTTTTTTGTATATATACTCACTCAATACACACAATAGTTCAAAGAGGTGATTGCTGTCCTTACACCAAGTACCATCATTAGGAATACCAATGAGGACAAGGTCACAGCAGGGGACCTTAACGAAAGCCCTGGTCCCCAGAGGGCTCTGGCTACCAACACAGCTCCAAGAGATCTGGACACACACCAAGCTGCCCATCTGAGCACATCTGCCCAACACACGATATCTCCAGTGTTCACCTGTGGTGAACCCGCAGGTACCACCTGGGACCTCTCAAAAAAAGACATTTCAGCCTTCAATCAGCCCCCCGGCACTTACTCACAAAGCTCCTGAAAGTGTTAGGAGGAAGAGGGGGAGGGGGTACTAAGGTGCCAGAAATACTTCCCAGAGAACTAAGATTCCTACTGATGCCAAGAACTAACTGGGAATTCCCAGAATGCTTCCTTTTGTTTTTTCCTCTTTAGCCTCTGCGCCCTTCACAGGACCCCTGGCATCTAACAAAAGCTGCCACAATTCTGTTTTCAAATGTTATGCAAATCATCCTCCCCCAGGGTCAAGGAGAAACTTAAGCAGAGAGCCAGAAAAAGAGGTGAGGGCTGCCCTGGCAGGGCCATCTATTAACAGAAGGCCGTGTGGTGGGGGCAGGGGCCCCAGAACAATCACAACGTCTCCTTAAGAAAGTACAACCTTGGGTGGCAGGGGGAAGCTGAGGTTCAGATCGTTCGGCTCCTATCATCAGCTATCAGAACTTCTGGGGAGGAGTGATGACCGGGCTTGTGTGTGTGTGTTTCCAGGCTGGCTTTCCGGCTGTTCTTAAGCCAAGGTTACACCACCCTGAAAGCCTTCGTCACCACTGCCTACTGCTCTGGGCAACGCAGAGAAGTAACAGCTAAGGGGTCTGGGACTTCGTTTAAAGTTTGTCTTTAGACTCCACCCTGGACTGAAAAATGTTGGTTGCCCTTGAAGCTAAGAACCAAGAGGAAATGGTATATTCCAAAAAGTATGTGCCTTTCCCTTGCCAAACTCCCAAAGGTAATAATAACAACAGCAGCAGCAATTATTTATAGAGTGCCTACTAGGGGCTTCCCAGGTGGCGCAGTGGTAAAGAATCCACCTGCCAAGGCAGGAGGTGTTCAATTCCTGAGGTAGGAATAGCCCCTGGAGAAGGAGGTGGAAACCCACTCCAGTACTCTTGCCCAGGAAGTCCCATGGACAGAGGAGCCTGGCGGCTACAGTCCACGGGTCGCGAAGAGTCGGACAGGACTGAGGGATGAGCACAGTGTGGGTGCCCACTACGTCCTACGCGCTTTCTAAGCTTTCACTCCCCTTCAGCCCCGAGAGGGGGGAGCCACTGGGCCCATTTTGTAGATGCAAGAACAGGTTAAGATTTGCCCACAGCCACTCTGGAGCCGGGATTTAATCCTGAGGGTGACCCCGGAGCCCACCCTCTCCTACATCGCAGTGCATGGCTCCTTTGATATAAGGAAGGCAGGAAATTCCAGCCTGGTGTTCTCTGCAGGCCTCTGGTCACTCTCCGGATTCAGTGTGAGGCAGACTCTGAGCCAGATGATAGGACCCACCTAACCCTTGGGGTCACAGTGGGGGCTCCTTCGAGGGCAGCTGTGATCTGGCATTTACAGGTTCTCTAGAGGCCCTTGGGGCAGGTTCTCGGGGCTGCAGTCAGTCCCCAATTCTCCCTGCTGCAGCCACTCCCTCCGATGCTCACGCAGCAGAGTCATGCTGATTCGTAGAAAGTCATGTGCTCTGACTCGGACACACAGCGACATCTCTGTCTTCCTACCCCAGGGCCTGACTTCGTTGCATCTCCATGGGGACAGTTCTAGCCCTCTGCTCAGGCAGGTGTAAGATACCAAATAGACACTGACAGTCACTGTGCATTTGGGGTTAGAGATTGCCCCTCAACCCCCCATCTCAGCCACACACACACCAGAGCACCTCACTTCCTATCAACCACAATAGTATTCCTTGTCCCACAGAAGAACAAAACCTTTTTAAGCCGTCATCTGTACAATCCTCATCAGCCTATTTCCAGGCGCTTATGAGAATCCCTTTCATTACTCCTCTGTCTGCCCTGACAGAGTTTCAAGGGTTTTCTTTAACCACACTCTTCTCTGCCTGCAGCTGGATGCGTGCCCCTCAGACCCCCATGGCTTCTCCGCTTTGCTCTCCCTCCTTCGTTCTCCCTTTCATGGTGAAGATTGATCTCTGCCCTGTAGGTGCTGTGAAGCTCCATGCTACAGCTCTTTCATCTTCAGCCTGCCTCGTCTGCGGTATTTTAACAGGAGCACCTATAGGAGGATCTACCCCTTCTCCCTCCTCAGACATGGAAAGTTCTTTTCTGATTCGCTGGGCCTGCTCATTTTCGGTCAATATTGGCCCATCCATTTCTGTTCTTCTTTGTTGATTTTACCCTCCCTGGGACCAGGCTGTCAAGCTTGTAAGGACAGGCACCCACCGTCTCATGTTTGAAACTACATCCCTGGGACCTGGGATAGCATCAGGCAAACGGTGCTCAGTCAGTCAGTCGTGTTGAACTCTTTTATGACCCCATGGACTGTAGCCCACCAGGCTCCTCTGTCCATGGGATTCTCCAGGAAAGAATACTGGAGTGGGTAGCCATTCCCTTCTCCAAGGGATCTTCCTGACCCAGGGATCAAACCTGTGTCTCCTGCATTGGCAAGCAGATTCTTTACCACTGAGCCACCAGTCAGGCACACAGTGGAGGTTCAGTAAGTATCTGCAAAATTTGTTCAGCCCACCAATCCAACCTCCTTAACTGTTCAAGTCATATCTCAACATAAATGCATTCGAGATGGGGAAAAGGAGGGAAAGGTGACATCCCAGAGCATCTCAGCTTGTCTTTCCTATAAGGAAGAAAAGTTTTCCCAGGAGCCCCAGCTAGATTTCCTCTTCTTCTCACTGGCCCAAATCAGATTACATGGCCACATGTGGGAAATTCTGTTCTTGGTTTTCCAGCTTCTGTAATTGCAGGCAGCTGGAGGGAAAAAAAGGGGCCAGAAATGACTTGTGTGGTTAAACAACAGTGTCTTCCAGAAAAGCCTTCACAGAGAAACCACAAGACATCTGAATGAAGGCTGCTCAAGCCATCTCAGGCTGGGAAATTTTTTAAAACTGAGAAGAAAGGCACACTTCAGACTGAGTCCAAACATTCTGACTTAGACTGGAGCTAGACCTCTCCTAGGAAAAACCCCCGGCTGGAAAGTACCTCTGCTGGAGGAAAAGCCCCCATGTTCAAATGCATGGCCCTTGGCTCTGGTGTGCAGCCAGAAATTCCATACCAGGAACCCAGATGATGGGTTAGACTGTGGAGCAGGCAGAAATGTGGCCACATTATGCTAATAATGTGGCTTCATCAGTAGTTAGGGATCAAAAGCTAGGGGGCAATTCTCCTCTCAAGTTAATCACATAAGCCCATCAACCTTGGATGTGATTACACCAGGAGTAAGGATAGAACTAAGGGACCCAGTCTACCTTCCCATCAAGAATATCCTTTTCCCAAACAAGCTGAACTCTATCCTTTACCCAAGTTATGTAAACACTTGCTACCACCGTTATTATGGGTCCAAGCGTCTCATTTATGCTGACTCATGGGGCTTTGGGCTCCCACATACGGGAAGTTGGAAAGTGACAATTCAGTCAAAACAAAAATTTGGCATAAGGCAGTAAAAAGGAAAAGAAAAATCCCAAACAAAGTCTCGTGTGTGTCTCCACACATGTGTTTGGAGAAAACATACCCATGCATAATGTTAAAAGGCTATCCCGGCCTGATGACATCCTAAGTCCAGGCCTGTCCGTGTACCTCTGACCCCATTCAAATGTTTCAAATCAGCAAGTGATTTTGGACACCCACAATGTCTTTCTTTCACCTGGATGAGCTAAACCAAGTTACTTTGGGGTTTTGTTTATTTGTTTTCGGCCACACCGCACAGCATGCAAGATCTTAGTTTCCCAACCAGGGATCAAACCTGTGCCCCTTGCAGTGGAAGCACAGAGTTTTAACCACTGGACTGCCGGGGAAGTCCCTAAACCAAGTTACTTTGTGAAGAGAACAGAATTCATCATTGTGCTGCTGTGTTTGGTCAGCAAAATGAGCGCCAGCCTCTGCGACCTGCAATTTCATCCATCTATTCATCCAGTCATACACCCAGCCACCCAGCCACCTATCTACCTATCTTTTCAGATAGATAGCTGTGTATCTATCTATTTATCCATCCATATACCCATCCATTCATCCATCCATCCATTCAACAAACCTTCATCCATTTCCACGGGACTTTCACTATCCCTTCTTCTTCCTTGCCACCTAGAGATGTACTTTCTCCCTGTTAGCCTTCCCTTTTCACAGCAAATGCCTTTCCCCTTCCTTATTTTGTGAAATCCCACTGATCCCAACAGTCCAGGTTCAATCTCTTTTGGAAGATGCTTCATAACTTAAGAGTTATCTGAACTCTTATGGTTCAATTCAGTCACTCAGTTGTGTCCGACTCTCTTCGACCCCATGGACTGCAGCATGCCAGGCTTCCCTGTCCTTCACAAACTCCTGGAGCTCACTCAAACTCATGTCCATCGAGTCAGTGATGGACATCTAACATCTAAACCTCTGTCATCCCCTTATCCTCCTGCCTTCAATGTTTCCCAACATCAGGGTCTTTTCCAATGAGTCAGTTCTTCACATCAGGTGGCCGAGGTATTGGAGCTTCAGCTTCAGCATCAGTCCTTCCAATGACTATTTAGGACTGATTTCCTTGAGGATTGCTGGTTTGCTCTCCTTGCAGTCCAAGGGACTATCAAAAGTCTTATCCAACACCACAGTTCAAAAACATCAATTCTTGGCATTCAACTTTGCTTATGATCCAACTCTCACATCCATACAGGACTGCTGGAAAAACCATAGCTTTGACCAGATGGACTTTTGTTGGCAAAGTAATGTCTCTGCTTTTTAATATGCTGTCTAGGTTGGTCATAGTCTTTCTTCCAAGGAGCAAGCGTCTTTTAATTTCAAGGCTGCAGTCACCATCTGCAGTGATTTTAGAGCTCAAGAAAATAATCTGTCACTGTTTCCATTGTTTCCTCATCTATTTGCCATGAAGTGATGGGACCAGATGCCATGATCTTAGTTTTTTAGATGTTGAGTTTTAAGCCAACTTTTTCACTCTCCTCTTTCACTTTCATCAAGAGGTTCTTCAGTTCCTCTTCACGTTCTGCCGTAAGGGTGGTGTCATCTGCATAACAGAGGTTATTGATATTTCTCCCGGCAGTCTTAATGTCAGCTTGTGCTTCATCCGGCCCAGCATTTTGCATGATATACTCTACATATAAGTTAAATAAGCAAGGCAACAATATACAGCCTTGACATATTCCTTTCCCAATTTGGAACCAGCCTGTTGTTCCATGTCTGTTTCTAACTGATGCTTCTTGACCTGCATCAGATTTCTCAAGAGGCAGGTAAGGTGGTATGGAATTTCCATCTCTTTAAGAATTTTCCAGTTTGTTGTGATCCACACAGTCAAAGGCTTTAGTATAGTCAGTGAAGCAGAAGTAGATGTTTTTCTGGAACTCTCTTGCTTCTTCTATGATCCAACAGATATTGGTAATTTGATCTCTGGTTCCTCTGCCTTTTCTAAACCCAGCTTGAACATCTGGAAGTTTTCAGTTCATGTACTATTGAAGCCCAGCTTGGAGAATTTTCAGCATTATTTTGCTAGCATGTGAGATGAGTGCAATTGTGCAGTAGTTTGAACATTCTTTGACATTGCCTTTCTTAGGGATTGGAATGAAAAGTGACCTTTTCCAGTCCCGTGGCCACTGCTGAGTTTTCCAAATTTGCTGACATATTGAGTGCAGCACTTTCACAGCATCATCTTTTAGGATTTGAAATAGCTCAGCTGGAATTCCATCACCTCTACTAGCTTTGTTCATAGTGATGCTTCCTAAGGCCCACTGGACTTCACATTCCAGGATGTCTGGCTCTAGATGAGTGATCACACCATCATGATGATCTGGGTCATGGAGATCTTTTTTGGATAGTTCTTCTGTGTATTCTTGCCACCTCTTCTTAATATCTTTTGCTTCTGTTAGGTCCATACAATTTCTGTCCTTTATTGTGGCCATCTTTGCATGAAATGTTCCCTTGGTATCTCTAATTTTCTTGAAGAGATCTCTAGTCTTTCCCATTATGTTGTTTTCCTCTGTTTCTTTGCATTGATCACTGAGGAAGGCTTTCTTATCTCTCCTTGCTATTCTTTGGAACTCTGCATTCAGATGGATATATCTTTCCTATTCTCCTTTCTTATGGTAGTTCTTGTGGTACTTATGTCTTATATTCCTCTCTTATTATGTAATAAATAATTGCCTTCAATATTTTTGCACTGTGGGATGAGGCTGGGTGGGAGGGAGGTTCAAGAGGGAGGGAATATATGTTTACATATAGCTGACTCACTCTGTTGTACAGCATAAACTAATCCAACATTGTAAAACAATTATCCTCCAATAAAAAAATAATACATGGAAAAAAAGTTCTGCACTGCTGTATTGCACTGCTCTTGTCTCTTGTGATTGACACATTTGTTTTATTTTTTTTAATCTCCCTGAATAAATTGTAAACTCTGTGAGAAGAGAGACTATGGTTTTTACTTCTTTGCCACCTCCCTCCACAGCTGGCCTTTTGCATAGTATTATGCAAATTGTAGGCACTCAACAAATATACTTTGATTGGTTACGCAGTTTTGTCTGTGAAGTGGGGATAATGTTTGTGTTACAGGAATTCTGGGAGGATTAATTGAGACAGTGTGTATTAAAGAGCTTCTTAAACTGCAAAGTCCAAAAGACATTATTACTGTAATAATCACTTTATTTTTAATAAAATAATAAGTTAATAGCCATATGCTGGGTTATCTACAATCTGGAAGACCAAGGATGTACCCCATAAACATTTCACTAGTACTTATAGAATCATTAGGTCCTACACAAGATATGAGAGCAACAAGGAGGATGGAACATAGTAGTAGCCTTCAAGGAATTCTTATTTTACCAAAGGAGCAAAAACAGAAGTTCCTGCCATTGTGTGTGAGGCTACAGAAAGCTCTATAATACAGACACAAAATGCTTGGAGACACTTAAAGGATTCATTTATCCTGCCTGGGGCATTAAGAAAAACTTCAAAGATGAGCTGTCACTTGAGCCGACCTTGGGAGGTGAATAAAAGTCCAGTAGATGGAGAAAGAGGACAAGAACATCCTAGGGAAGAAAAAGAGTAGAAGTGTGGGGTGTTTGTGGAAGAGGACACAGGATTATCTGATTACAACCTAAGAACTTTGTGAACCGTGTTAAGGAACATGAACTTGATTCCAAAGGCAATGCAAAAACCACAGAGAAGGGAAATGATTAGACTTGTATTCTGTCTAAATGACTATCAGGGACAATGCTTTCCACTGCAAATAACAGACATTCAATGAAAACTAACTTAAACAATAAGGACATTGATCATCTTACTGGAAATAAAGGGCAGGCAAGCTAAAGGCATGGTACAACCAACCCCACAAACACTCCAGAATCTCTCCAAGTCTCCACTGTGCCAACACTAGTTATTGCCTTTCCCTGGGGTGGCTGCAAAAAGGCAGTGCCAGTAACACATTCAGGCACAAATAAACCCTAAAGCATCTTCCCTACAGGTACCCCACCCCTCATCTCATTGGGTCACATGGCCCTGTCAGAGGAGAGAGGCACATGCCATGCCTGCCTTGGGCCAGGCATCTGAGCTGGAATGATACTGGAGCACCCACCATGATGTCCACCACTAAGAGCCTTGCTGCCAGCTTGCAGATGGGCTCCAAGGGGAGACTGAAAACAGGGAGACCCATTGAGGAGCAGCGCAAGATGGAAATTATACTCAGTATTTTATAATAACCTATCCTGTGGTCGTGTATGGATGTGAGAGTTGGACTGTGAAGAAGGCTGAGCACCGAAGAATTGATGCTTTTGAACTGTGGTGTTGGAGAAGACTCTTGAGAGTCCCTTGGACTGCAGGGAGATCCAACCAGTCCATTCTGAAGGAGATCAGCCCTGGGTGTTCTTTGGAAGGAATGATGCTAAAGCTGAAACTCCGGTACTTTGGCCACCTCATGTGAAGAGCTGACTCATTAGAAAAGACTCTGATGCTGGTAGGGATTAGGGGCAGGAGGAGAAGGGGATGACAGAGGATGAGATGGCTGGACGGCATCACCAACTTGATGGACATGAGTCTGAGTGAACTCCAGGAGTTGGTGATGGACAGGGAGGTCTGGCGTGCTGCGATTCATGGGGTTGCAGAGAGTCGGACACGACTGAGCGACTGAACTGAACTGAACTACGTAACTGAATCACTATACTGCACACTTGAAACTAGCATGACACTGTAAATCAACTCAAACTTCAAGAAAAAGGGAGACAGAAAGAAAGGAAGGAAAAAAAATATGTCAAATGCTAAAGTGGACTCTGGTGTTTTTTTGGCTGCTCAAATGTGAGGCAGAGGCCTACAGTAACTAGATAAGTAGAAAATTCTGGATCTTCCTCTCCCAGCCTCCCATGAAGCTCAAGCATGGCTGGTGACCTAGACTATCAATCAGATGCACACGCTTCTAGGCTTTGAAATGAGGGGAGGGAGGGGAATTGAAGCTAGGAAAGAGGAACAGAGTGGGGCAGGGGTACAAGTCTTGACTTCCAGTGTCCAGGCCAGAGGGCTCAGCAGGGCAGGCTCTGATCTCAGGAATTTAGCGGTGACAACAGCATTCTGTTTTACTGGACTAGTCATGATCCACTTTCGCTGTTCTCTGACTGCGAAGGCCTGCTTTATTCCTGTCTATTTGTCTATATATTCAACTAAAATAATTTTTAAAAAGCATTGCTTCTCCATCATACAAGCAACACATAACCTTGGAAAATGAGAAAACAAGAATAAACAAGAGATACATTTAAAAATTCTCACAACCCACCACCCAGTCATAATCATTGTAAACGTATTCTTCCAGACTATTTTATCTGCTTATTATATTGTCTTTTCTATCAGTTGTTTAATAGTCCACGTATGGTATATATCTAACCAGTACCGTCTGGATGGGTTGCGTACAGCTGTGTTTTGCTTTGCTATTATAAACAATGCTTTGATAAACCTCCTTATACATCTGTTTCTGCACGTTTCTCTGATGGTTTCTTTTATTTCCAGCTTTATTGAGATATAAATAGACATATAACATTGTGTGAGTCTAAGGTGTTCAACATGTTGGTTTTCATTTGCTACACTTATATATTGCAAAATGATGATCATCATAGTATTGGCCAACACCTCTATGGCATCACATAGGTACCATTTCCTCTTTGTGGGGAGAGAATTTCCAATCTGCTTTTCTTAGCAACTTTCAAGTATGTGATACAGTATCATCAGCTATAATCACCATGGGATCCGCAGAACTTGGTAATCTTATAACTGGATGTTTGTACGCTTCAATCAATATCTTCCTGTTCCCTACACCTCCGACCAGCCCCTAGGAACAACCACTCTACTCTGATTCCCTGAATTCAACTTTTTTAGATTCTCTGTGTCAGTGAGATCAAGCAGTATTTGTCTTTCTCTATCCGACTTACTTCACTTAGCATATCTGATGATTTCTTAATAATTCCTAGAGGTTGAATTGCTGGATCAAAAGACATGCATTTCCTTGTGAGGCTTTTCATTACTTATCACCAACTTACCCTCCAGAACAAATGTACACTCCTATTGGCGGATTACAAAAGGTTTTAAGGCTCCCGGAATTTTCACATGCGAGCCTGCCAAGCCAGGTGTCTACAAGTAGTCATTGGTTTTAAGCTCAATGAAGTACTGTCTTTATATTCTATAATTGTGTTTCATTGACTCTAGCTTCTTATTTCCACCTGTTGAGATGATTACGTCAGTGACCCCATCTTGACTCCTGAGCACCAGAGCTCTTGAGATCTTGCGTCAAGAGGGGGGTCTTTCATGAATCCTGCTTTCACATCACCTGCAAATCTGACGGCGTCCCTGCCATGTTCTCACCTGAGTTATAGATAACATTGTTGGGTAGAACAGAGCCAAGAGCTGGCAATCTGCTGATGTGCCTCCAGCTGGAGATAATCATCTACAAACCTACCCAAAACCTCTGGTGACAGCCTGTATCATGCCTGGTCCTTCTCGAGGACCTGCCCACAGTCCAGCAACAGACAAGGTATGACGCTCACACAGCAGGATGAGGCCCAGCCCTGCAGGGAGAGTCTCTTCTGCTCAGACCCAAGGTGTGTCAGGAGTTAAATGTTATTAATACTATGCTTGCATCCATGTTCTCACTACCATGATGAAACAGATGTCTGCCATATTTGTCTCAAATAATTTTCGTGAGGAAACAAGATGTCTCAAACACAGCTGAAACCCCACTTCCATCCCCAAAAGAAGACGTGATAGAATTCCTTTGCATTGGGTATGTTTAGGGCACTTGTATGCATCTATAGACAATACACATTACTGAGGTTTTTTTTAATCTGAAAATTTTGTAAATCAGTGCAGCCACTATGGAAGTCAGCATAGAGATTCCTTTAAAAAGATGAAGAACAGAACTGCTGCATGATACAAGTACCCCACTTCTGGGTATTTATCCCAAGGATGCAAAGACACTAATTTGAAAAGATATGTGTGCACCAATGGTCACTGAAGCATTGTTTACAATAGTCAAGGAAACAATTTAAGTGTCCACCACATGAATGGAGAAAGAAGATGCGGTACACATACACTGTGGGATACTACTGGGCCATAAAAAAGATAAAAATCCTGCCAGCTGTGAGAACACAAGTGGACCTTGAGGGTATTATACTAAGTGAACTACGTCAGATGGAGAAAGACAAATACCATATGATTTCACTTTTATATGGAATATAGCAAAGAAAAAAAAAACAAAGGAAGTGAATAAACCAAACAAAAGCAAACACATACATTCAGAGAACAGAGTAGCCCTTATCAGAGGGGAAGGGGCAGCAGGGAGGGAAAAGTGGGTAAAGAAAGGTAACTGTATGGAAACTGAAGTTTTGGTGGTAAGCATGCCGTAGGGTATAAAGAACTAGAAACATAATGTTGGACACATGAAACATACAATGTTACCTCAATAAAAAAAAATGAATTGTACAGCAGAAACCAACACAACATTGTAAAGCAATTATCTTCCAATTAAAAATAAACGTTAATAATTTTTAAATGCTGAAAAGATTTAAAAGAGAATTTGTTGTGCATTTTTCAGTTTGAAGATTTTGTTCTTGTTCCTGACAAAGGCCAGGGAAAAATGATCATCAATACTGCTGACACAATGACCTTATCCCTAAATGCCTCTTTGATTGCTCCAAATGTTGGGATAGGATGTTGACACCAGTCATTCCTCTTCGTGGGTCAGCATCTGGGCTGTTTCCCTAAGTCTTGAGAACCCCACACCCCCATAAATCAGCACAGAGCTGATCACTG
This sequence comes from Budorcas taxicolor, assembly GCF_023091745.1. Classification (NCBI taxonomy): domain Eukaryota; kingdom Metazoa; phylum Chordata; class Mammalia; order Artiodactyla; family Bovidae; genus Budorcas; species Budorcas taxicolor. The sequence continues at coordinate 29,110,524 of NC_068928.1, read as the reverse complement.
CTGACACCCCCTCTCCAGCCTCCTCTGAAGCAAGGATATGGGCACATGACCCAGAGCTTGCTGATCAGAGACATGCCTCTTAGACTTTGAATGCAAAGAATCACCAGCAACTACGGAGAGTGCTTTCTCAAACCTTAGTCTCTTCAAGAATTACCCTGAAGTCCTGCTGAGATGCAGAAGGGCGGGTCCCACTCAGAGAGTCTGACTCAGTAGGTCTGGGATAGAACCTGGGAATCTGCATATTTCTAACGCTCCCAGGAACACAGCTGTGTTTGAGTTTGAGCGCCCTCTGTAATGAGGGCTATGGTTCCCAGGGGAGAGTTCAGGTCCCAGGGCAGCAGAACTGACCCTGCACCCAGCATCGGCAGGGAAAACTGGGCTAGCTCTGCAGCGGGATTCGAGCACTGTTTCTCTCTGGGGGGCTGCTGCCACGGTCCTCCTGTCCCCCTGGCAATTCTGAGCTGCTCTGGTCCCTTTAAGTAGACTGTCTTGCTGCTCAGACTGGCCAGAGTTAGTTTCTGTTTAGCTGCAACTAACACCATTAACTGATCTAGTAGCCATTTTATTGTCTTTTAAATTTTTCTTTGAACCCTAAACCAGGGGTTCCCAACCTCCAGGATCTAATGCTTGATGACCTGAGGTAGAACTCATGTGATAATAATAGAAATAAAGTGCACAATAAATGTAATGCTCTTGAATCATCCCCAAACTACTCCCCCGCCCCAGTCTGTGGAAAAGTTGTCTTTCATGGGGCCAGTCCCTCATGCCAAAAAGGCTGGGGACCACTGCCCTAAACCACTCCCAACTTTAGCCTTCCCGACGTTATTGTTCCAGATCTGTACTAGCAGTACTGCATCCCTGGAATCTATGCCACTTAATTCATCTTTGGTACACATCTGTTAAAAATTACGATTTTCTTATTTCCAGAATAATGTATGCTTATTGTAAACATATTTGGAAAACACCGAGAAGCTCATAGAAGCAAATTCACAATTATCTTTAATCCCACCACCAGAGACAACCATTATGAGTGTTTTGTTACTTTCCGTTTTTTTCTATATACACACAGTTTTTATATATTTGAGATGATACAGTACACACAGTTTTTTTATAATTTTTTCATTCCAACAATATAAGTAAACATTTCCCCAGTCAAAAAATATTGCACAATATAATTTGCAATAGCAACATAGCATTCCAGCATATGACGCGCTGTAATTTATTCAACTAACCCTTGCTATTTGACCTATATATAGGTTGATTCAAATTTTTCACTAAGTAACACTGCCAACTTCTGATTCAAAATAGCACATGGTGAGCAATTCTGACTATAACCTCTCCAAATTCTCTAAATTTCATTCATCCAACAAATATTTCTCGGGTGTGTACCATGTGTCATGCACTGTTCTAGTTGCTGAGGATAAAGAAATGAACAAAAAAAGACAAAATTATCTCACCTTCACTGTAGCTTTCATTCCAGTAGGATGAATAGTAATGATACTACCTGTCAATAATATACTCACAAATATACAATACGCTAGTAATATGCCAACAATAAAATATGAGGGCAACTACCACTTATTAAATGTTTGCCATCTGTCAAACATTATGCTAAGCCCTTTCTGTGTGATAAATCCACAGATGCTATTATCATCTCCATTTTTCAGAAAAGGCCATGGGCATTCTAACTTTCTCCTGCCTGCCCCCTCCCTTAACCTAGGAAGATCTGGTATTGAATCAGTTAAGTCGGACCCGCTTCTCAAAGGGGAGCGAGAGGAAGATGCCACCCCACAGAGCTGTGGAATCCCAAGTGAGAGCCTGTTTTAATCAAAGAAATGCACCAGGATCTGCATTGATCAAGCCTCACTTCAGCTATAGCCTGGGTAGGAAAAGGGACCAGTGTCTCCCATGAGACCACGGGTGATTTGCCTTCTAACTGCTGACAAGTATTAGATCATGTGTTAGTCAGAGCAACAAAACCAGAGACTTCCCTAGTGGTCCATTGGTTAACAATTCACCTTCCAATGAAGGGGACACAGGTTCAATACCTGGTCAGGAAACTAAGATCCCACCTCCAGCTCTTCTACTGAGCCCACGTCACAACAAAAGATCCCGAATGCATGCCACAACTAAGACCCAACACAGCCAGATTTTTTTTAAAAAGAGAGCAAGAACAAAATCAGCATGGGGTCCACGAAAGAATCCAGAGGGGAACAACAACAACAAAGAAAGCAGATGCATTATTATAAGGCCTAAAGGAAGAGCAAGCCACTGATAACCATCCATTGTTGCATCAGTAGGAAAATGCCAGGAAATTTTTTGCATCCACCAGAGGATCCAAGAAATATAGGATTACAAGGGAAAACAGACTCAGGTGAAAAGAAGAGAGCAAGATAAATAAAAGTAGCATTAAGGGATTGATAAAGGAGGAATATAAAGAAACTAAAAACAATAGCAGATTAAAGCTCATATCCCCACTCCCTTTGCAAATGGTAGAATTGATGTTACCAAAAATGTTCATTAATCAGACAATACCACACACTGGTGAAAACCTGAAGCAACTGGACTTTTCCCACATTCCTCGTAAGAAAAACTGTAGCACAGAAGATGCACATAGCCTACAACCTGGCAATTCCACTGCCAGGCAGACACACGAGGGCAATGGTTCCAAACCCGCTTTCTGACACTCACATGCCAGTCAGACCCTATACCAGTTACGCCAGAATGCCTTGGGTGGTGGGGTGAGGGGGGATGAGCCACACATCAATAGGCTGCTGTTGTCTTAATTCCCACGTGATTCCAGTGTGCAGTCAAGTTTGGGAATGACTGTTCTAGAGAAATCCTTACGTGTGTGTGCAGAGGATGGCATATACCAGAATGTGACCTGCAGCATTCTTTGTAATCGCAAGAATCCAGAAATTTCCCACTGTCCATGGGCAGAATTGATACAATGGGGTGCATTCACACAAGGAAACACTACAGCACCCTAAAAACTAATTGCAGCCATATCCATCAGCACGGATGACTCTCACAGACGTGAAGATGGGAAGGGAGAAGCAATGCACAGAAGAGCGTGTGTAACTTGAGTGCATTTGCATAAGAAAAAATGCATTAACTAGACAATGTAAAAAGATATGCATGTTCATGGTATCAATAAGACTAGAAAGAAATGCAAGGGAATGATAACCGTAAGTTTCAGGATAGAGGTGACCGGGGAGGAGCATCTAAGACACTGTTCGATTTTAAACTGATGATGGTAGCCTATTTGTTATATGTATGTTGTGAGTATTATTTTGTCTGCTTTAATTATTTAGTTATTTTTATTTTAAAAATTTTTAAAGGGGAATATTTATGTGTAGGGACCAACCTGAAAATTTTTTTCAAAATTCAGAGAAAAAGGACAAAGAAACAAAAAAAATGATGAGAGAAAAGCGCATCTGTGGAGGACACTGGATGGCCATAATGATACCTTTTATTATTATTATTATTCTGTAACATTTCCAGGTGGCTCAGCAGTAAAGAACCTGCCTACCAATGCAGGAGATGCAGGTTCAATTCCTGAGTCAGGAAGATGCCCTGGAGAAAGAAACGGCAACCCACTCCAGTATTCTTGCTTGGAAAATCCCATGGACAGAGGAAGCTGGTGGGCTACAGTCCATGGGTTTGCAAAGAGTCAGACATGACTGAGCACCTAAGCATACATGAATGCACAGCATCTTACATAAAAACAGGAATTTTTTGGCCAACCCAACATATGCAAAGAAAGTGGAAACAATTTCTTAAGATCTCACCACTTAAAAATGAGATTTTCATAAACGATGAGGATAAGAACTCCCAGAATCAGAAACTATGAATAGAAAGATTTTCCCTAAGTACAAATACAAGTACAAACATAAAACAGCATTAAGATTATTGGGTAAATGTGTTGGAATAAGTTGATTGTATCTAACTCTTTGCTCCTGGCCTTGAATGCTTCCTTAGGCAAACTCCTGGAAGTAGAATTACTGACACATAAATAGATGTTCAAAAAGTAGTTGTTAAAAGCATAAATGGACAGAGAAGTTTCCATAAAAGTAACATTCATACAGAAGAAAATTCTGTAAAACCATAGTGTCAGAATTTAATTTTGAAGGGTGGACTAAGACATGACTTTTATCCGCCTTTTCACTTTGTGTGTGTGTGTGTGTGTGTGTGTGTGTGTGTTTCCTTTCCAACAATGAATGCGTGTTACTTACATAATAAAAACAAAATGTGATTTTATAAGCAGGTGTATCAAGGGTAATTGCAGCAAGGACCTTTCCTGGGTCTTTCCCGGAAAAGCTCATGCGGTAAAAGCAACCTGCCTAATTTTAAAAGACTAAGATAAAAGAGAGCTTGATTTTCAGCCAGATCCTCATAGTGGATAAACCTCATCATAGTTACCAGCCTCCCTCCACTCTAGCATCCATGTCTCTGGGTATTCTCGCCCTTAGGTAGCTCCCCTCCCAATTATGAGAGTTGGTCTATGAAACCCACAGAATATGACAGAAGAGATGTTATTAGGTTTTGAAAGACACTTCCATCTTGGTCATTCTCTCTCTTTTGAATCAGCTGGTCTGGGGGAACCAGCTGCCAGGTCATGAGCAGCCATGTGGAGAGGCCCATGTGGGAAAGAAGTGAGCCTCTTGCCAATGAGTATGCAGGCACACCATCTTGGAAGTGGCTCCCCACCCCAGTCAAGCCTTCAGGTGATGAAGCTCAGCTGAGATTCTGATGGGGACCACACGAGACACCTGGAGTCAGAACCACCCAGTTAACCCTCAAAAATTTTGTGGACTAATAATGGTTTATTGTTTTCAGCTGCTGCATTTTGGGGTCATTTGATCTGCAGCAATGGATAACCAATGTACCCTTTATAAACTGAGTTAGTAACTTTCAGCACTAGGGAGCAGTAAGGGAAAGGGTGTGGGGTGGAGAACGGGAGGTGAAGACCTTGGACAGAGACACACTGGCGGGCCTTGGCTGCACCAAGCCTCAAGGCCGAATCCTACCTGGTACCCCATACCAGTGGGACCAGCCAAGTACACAGGCACCAGTGGACGCTGAGGGCTAGTCAAGCAGAGAAGCATAGCCTGGCAAAGAAATGAGGGGTCCTCCTTCTCCACTTTCCACGGGAGATCCTCAGAGCTGGCACAGGGGCTGCAGGGAGGAGGGAAAGAGGCCTTAATAAGCAAAGCCATCTTCTGCTCCCCGAGCCCAGGGCAAAGAGGCTCTCAATTGACATGTGATGGAAGATGACAACATCTGAACATGATGGCACATTTCCGACTCTTAGTTGATGCTGTTGCTGCTACTGCTGCTAAGTCGCTTCAGTCGTGTCCGGCTCTGTGAGACCCATAGACGGCAGCCCACCAGGCTCCTCTGTCCCTGGGATTTTCCATCCAAGAACACTGGAGTGGGTTGCCATTTCCTTCTCCAACGCATGCATGCATGCTAAGTCGCTTCAGTCGTGTCCAGCTCTGTGCGACCCCATGGACAGCAGCCCACCAGGCTCCTCTGTCCACAGGATTCTCTAGGCAAGAATACTGGAGTGGGTTGCCATTTCCTTCTCCTTCCTCGAAATGAAACTATTTTCAACTGGAAGTAGCTGGGCAGAGCTGATATTTATAAGATTGGCCTAACTTCAGTTTTTCCACTGCTGAGTATGAATAGGGTTTTTTTTGTTTGTTTGTTTTGAGAAAAAAAGGAAGTAAGTTATAAGAATAAAGCCAACCTCGCTGGTACTTGGCTAAGTGGTTCAATCAGAGCAGGGAAATAAATGAATGATGAGACCTGCGATACATATGCTGCTCCCTCTTGAGTGATACGAGCTGGTCAAGGCCCCCATGCGGATGCGCAGCACACTTTCAAGACCTTCCACCGTTACCACTGCAGATATTCTAAAACTGCTTAGACTCTCCTGCGCTTATAAATATTGTTCCTTCCTAGACCAGCTGCCCAACAAAACTTTCTGTGATGATGGACAAAGTTCTCTATCCACACTTTCCAATAAGATAGCCACTAACCACACAGTTATCTATAGAACCAGTATCTTAACAGCCACTACCACATCTGTGCTCAGGCACGTCTGACTCTTTGCGAACACATGTAGTTCACCAGACTCCTTTGTCCATGGGATTTTCCAGGTAAGAATGCTGAAGTGGGTTGCCATTTCCTGATCTTCCTGAGTGGATTGCCATTTCCTGATCTTCCTGACCCAGGGATCGAACCTGTGTCTCCTGCATTGGCAGGCGGATTCTTTACCACTGAGCCACCTGGGAAGCTCTTTGATAGCCACTAGCCAAGGCCTATCAACCCCTTGAAAGGCGGCCATCAACTGAGGGATGGACTTTCAAATTGTATTTAATTTTAAAGAATGTAAATGTAAATAGCCACAAGGGCTTAGTGGTCCCTCATTGACAATGCAGTTTGAGATGATGTAAACAATTCTTTTTTTTTTTTTTTGACTGTTTGGTTGCCTTGGGTCTGCATCACTGTGCACAGGATTTCTCCAGCTGCAGTGAGTTGGGCTACTCTTCACTGTGGTGCACAGGCTTCTCGATGCAGTGGCTTCTCTTGCAGCAGAACATGGGCTCTTCAGCAGCTGCAGCACGAAGGCTCAGTAGTTTGGCTGACCCAGGTCTTAGTTGCAGCATGCACGGGATCTTCAATCCCGATTGCGGCATGTGGAATCTTTAGTCGCGGCATGTGGGATCTAGTTCCCTGACCAGAGCCAGAACCTGGGCCCCCTGCATTGGGAGCTCGAATCTCAGCCACTGGACCACCAGGGAAGTCCCAGAATCAAATACACAAAGTGTTTATAACAATATTTACACCAGGAAATGTTGAGCACAGACTGGATATCTGATACTCTTTAAGAATTACTAAAATTTCATACTAAAGTATTAACAGATAAAATAATGTTAATTCTAACTTTGGAGAAGGAGATAGCAACCCACTCCAGTATTCTTGCCTGGGAAATCCCATGGACAAATGAGCCTGGCAGGCTACAATCCATGGGGTCACAGAGTCGGACACAACTTAATGACTACACAGCAACATGTGCAACTTGCTTTAGATAAGAGGAGTGGGGACTGGATGGACGAAACAAGGTGGGTTGAAAATTGGGTGTTTTTTTTTTGGTGTGAGGAGGGTTGCTTTTTGGTTGATGTTAACAAATGTAGAAGCTGGGCAATTCTTACAGGCCTCCCTTAGATTAGTCTCATTACATTTTTTTTTAATTTTGAAAACTTTAAGAGTTTTTACTAATAAACACTGAATTGTGCACTTAAAAAAAGGAGTTTTTAACAAAATGGGAAAGTGCTCTCATCATAATATCCACTGGAAGGAAAAACACAATCTACAAAATGATAAACCATCAAATGGGAATTTATACCCATGGGAATGAAAGACGTAGCACATTGCAGTGGCTAGGATCCCGATGGCTGAGTTCAGATTCTATGATACCCACTTGGCTTAGCAAATGTTCTTAGTTTCGATAAACCTCAGTCTCCTCATCTACAAAATGAGGCTCATACAAGAATGGATCTCTTAAAACTGCTGCAGAGATTAAATGAGCCTATTTGTGAGATAATTAGCCAGTATCTGGCACATAAATCCCATCATCACATCTGGAAATAGATTGATCAGCCATTGCCGTTGGACCACCGTATTATCCAATTTTCTATAAAAGGGACGCCTTCCCTTTATAGTCAAGAGGGAAAATAACAGAACAGCTTCTTCTGTTATACGTCTGTGTTCTGAGAAACTGATAGCAAAGTAAGCTGATAATTTATCAGATGTTCTAAACTTCAGCAAAAATAGAATTCCAGTTTACGTTTTCGATAAGTGGAATTCCCTGTGAACACCCTGTTTTGTGGCCTTTTCTACAAGACTAATTAGCAAAAGCATCTTCTGGAAGTTTCCTCTGGTCTAGGGTGGGGGTCGAGAGGGGAGTGTGGACTTGTTTCTGTGGTTCTCATTCTTGACCACAAAGCTCTCCACCTTCTTTGCTAATAATGCATACATAATTTTCCCTTTCTATTAGATTTGCATTTTTAAAGCAGTATATATCCTTCCATTGTCACTTTCTAGTTAGGAATCCCCTCCAAACCGAGAGTGATGCTAATGAAATTTTATTTGTCTTCTTCCGGTAATATGAAAATCTTGCCTTATCCATTCCCTGTACCCTTTACATTGGGAGATAGACAAGAAAGGCCATAAATAAAGTCTGGGCCAGCTGTCTTTATTTTTGCTCAAGAATAATAGCACTGTGTCTGTTACCCTGTTTCTATCTATATCACAAAGGCTGTTTTCCATTTTCTCCTATCAGTGGTAGCAAGTTCACAGACACTATCCTAAACCAGAGACAGAGCAGGAGAGAGAATATTGGCTCACACAACTGAGAAGTCCAAGGGGTAGGGTTAGCTGCAAACATGGTTTAATCCAGGGTTTCTAATGTTTTCAGGAATTTCTCTCTCTCCATCATGAGGCTCCACTTTCTGCTATACTGACTTCCCTCTCAGATTCATTAAGATAAGGTAGCATTCAGCAGCTCCAGGCTTATAATCAACCATCTCAACCACTCTAAGCAAGAAAGACTTCCCTGGTGGTGCAGTGGTTAAGACTCCATGATTCCAATGCAGGGGAAAGCTCTCCACACTGGTCGATCCCTGGTCAGGGAACTAAGATCCCAAAAGCTGTGCAGTAAGACCAAAAAGATTTTTTTAAAAAAAGAAAGTGTGAAGTCAAAGTGTCAGTTGCTCAGTCCTGTCCAACTCTTTGTGACCCCATGGACTCTAGCCTGCCAGGCTCCTCTGTCCATGGGATTCTCGAGGCAAGAATACTGGAGTGGGTTGCCATTCCTTCTCCAGGGGATCTTCCTCACCCAGGGACTGAATCCAGGTCTTCTGCATTGTAGGCAGATTCCTTACTGTCTGAACCACCAGGAAAGTACTGAAAAAAGAAGGCCTACCCCATTCCCAATCATTTGAGCAAAGTCCTAGTGACAGTTCTCAATGATCAGGATCCAGTCACATAGCCAAGCTTCAAAACAGTCTTTAAGATTTTGATTGACTATTTCTGGAAGCAAAGGATGGAATCAACCCCCTTTAGCCAAATGGATGTTGAAGATGGATGGTTTCCCTTCAAAGATAAAAAAACTGGTAAGAGAAGATGTATGGATGTGAGAGTTGGACTGTGAAGAAAGCTGAGTGCTGAAGAATTGACGCTTTTGAAATGTGGTGTTGGAGAAGACTCTTGAGAGTCCCTTGGACTGCAAGGAGATCCAACCAGTCCATTCTGAAGGAGATCAGCCCTGGGATTTCTTTGGAAGGAATGATTCTGAAGCTGAAACTCCAGTACTTTGGCCACCTCATGCGAAGAGTTGACTCATCGGAAAAGACTCTGATGCTGGGAGGGATTGGGGGCAGGAGGAGAAGGGGAGGACAGAGGGTGAGATGGCTGGATGGCATCACGGACTCGATGGAGGTGAGTCTGAGTGAACTCCGGGAGTTGGTGATGGACAGGGAGGCCTGGCGTGCTGCGATTCATGGGGTCGCAAAGAGTCGGACACGACTGAGCGACTGAACTGAACTGAAGAGAAGATGGCAAATGGACGCTGAGCAGACAAAACCAGCAGCTGTCCACTCCATGTCCCATAACAATATTTTTAAATGCCCTTCGATGGCACTGGGGAATCTCCTGCCAAACACATTCTTCCCCATCTCTGTGACTCTCAGTCCTTTGCCAGGAGCCTCCTATTCCAGTATCTTGGGCTTTTGCCCAGGAAGTGAAACCCTCATCATCACCATCAACATCACCAGCTGTTCACTCCCAGAATCCTCTTCTTTCTCTTCCAAAGTCACAGTCATCAGCTGGATGAAAAGATGGAATACCACCTGTAGCCTCAAATCCTTCCAAGTCCTTCTCAGAACTTTGAACTTCCAGAGACATAATTCAGATTTCTTGTGACTGCATCATTCACCTACACATGAATCAGAAGTAGGTCATGGCTGGAGATTCTAAGCAAACATTCCATCATACCTTCTTATCTGTGCTCCAAATTAAATCCTGTATCTTGGAAATTCCCTAGTGGTCCAGTGGTTAGGACTTGGTGCTGTCTGGGAATGCACAAGTTTTGTTTGTTTCTTCCATACATGTACCTGACATGATGCTGAGGGCACACTAGACGATGCATGTCCTGTTTCTACTCTTGCCCTTTCCAAGTGCCCTTAAAAAGCAGAAGTACTAGGCTGAAGATAGCATTAGGAAGGGAACACCAAGGACTGACTGCGTCTGTGATATATTTTTCAAGCTCGGAGGTGGGTATGTGAATGCTCATTGTATGACTGGCTGGTCTTCTGAAGTACTTCATAAATTTAAAATTTTGCAGGTTCCAGCTCAAGCTGGCAGATTGAAAAGCTGACCTGATCATATCACTCCCCAGCTTGGATCCCACAGCCCGCTGGATGGCGTCCAATGTCCTCACAAGGCACACAAGGTCCAGACTACGGCCCAGTCTTCCTTTCTTCCACCTGTGATGGTCTGAATGTTTGTGCCCCCTTCCCCCATTCATATGTTGAAGATCTAACTCCCAATAAGATAGTATTTGGAGGTGGGGCCTTTGGGAAGTGACTAGGGTTAGATGAGGTCATGAGGGTGGAACCCCTATGATGGGATGAATGTCCTTACGAGAAGAGGAGGAAAGACCAGAGCTCCCTCTCCACACCATGTGAAAACAATGAGAAGGCAACCTTCTGCAAGCCAGGGAGAGCTCTCACCAGGCACTGAATCTACAGGCCCCTTGATCTTGGACTTCCCTGCCTCCAGAACTATGAGAAATAAATGTCTGAGATATCATATTATTATATGAAGCCCTTTCACAGCCACTGTTTCATGCATCTTGAAGTGCAATGCTCTCTCTTGACTGGGTGCTTTGAAATCTGTCTCTCTCCATTTTTCCACGTGGCTAAAGTTATGAGCAACCTAGATAGCATACTCAAAAGCAGAGACATTACTTTGCCAACTAAGGTCCGTCTAGTCAAGGCTATGGTTTTTCCAGTAGTCATGTATGGATGTGCGAGTTGGACTGTGAAGAAGGCTGAGCACCGAAGAATTGATGCTTTTGAACTGTGGTGTTGGAGAAGACTCTTGAGAGTCCCTTGGACTGCAAGGAGATCCAACCAGTCCATTCTGAAAGAGATCAGCTCTTGGATTTCTTTGGAAGGAATGATGCTAAAGCTGAAACTCCAGTACTTTGGCCACCTCATGCAAAGAGCTGACTCATTGAGAAAGACTCTGATGCTGGGAGGGATTGGGGGCAGGAGGAGAAGGGGACGACAGAGGATAAGATGTCTGGATGGCATCACTGACTCGATGGATGTGAGTCTGAGTGAACTCCAGGAGTTGGTGATGGACAGGGAGGCCTGGCGTGCTGCGATTCATGGGGTCGCAAAGAGTTGGACACAACTGAGCGACTCAACTGAACTGAACTGAACTCCTATAAACTCATTGTATTTGGTAGAGTAGGCTAACGTAGATCCCAGAATGCAGTGGCTTAAAGAATATATTTCTTTCTATTCATGTAGCAGTCGTGAGATGAACAGTCCAGGTGAATGGAAGCTTTGCTCCTCGTGGTTATTCAAAAACTCAGGTTCTTTCCAGTTTCTACTCTGCCGACCTCCCAGTCCTCAAGATCATCTGCCTGATGGAAGCTGGGTCATCATCACGTGCAGATTCCATCTGCAGGGAGGAGGAAGGGAGGTTGGAGAAGGCACGTTGGGATGTTTTTGCAGCCCAGATCCTGAAGTGGTCCACTTCATTTTCACGCATGCTATTGTTGATAATGTAGCCACGTGACCACATTTAACTGCCAGAGATGCTGGGAAATGTAGTCCTTTGTTGGGCACCCATGTCCCTGCCTATAGTTCTCTTATAATAGATGAATGATTTTCAACAAACAATTGAAGTTCAGAGCTTGAGTCCTCTGAAGAGCCTTCTCTATTTCCAACCTCTCTGTCTGGGTGATACTGCCTCTTGCAAACAGTGTGCTCCACAGCAGCTATCGCACCACTCAGCTTTTCCCATCCCCCTGCTCCCAAGTGGACTATGAACACAGTGGGTGTTGCTCTATATCCTCATTGCCTGGCACTTGCTAGACAATGAACACATTTTGAGTAAAAGTATGGAGGACCAGCTACTTAATTTGCAGGGCCCAGTTCAAAATGAAAATGTAGGGTCCCCTGTTCCAAAAGGATTCGAATTTCAAGAAAAAAGCATCAGGAACTTCTCTGGCAATTCAGTGGCTAAAATATCATCTTTCGATGCAAGGAGCACAGGTTTGATCCCTGCTTGCGGAGTTAATATCCCACATGCCTCTGGCCAAAAGTCCAAAACACAAAACAAAAGGCATATTGTAACAAATTCAATGAAGACTTCAAAAATGGTCCACATCAAAAAAAATCTTTGAAAAAAGATTGTTTGGCCCAGGCAAGACCACAATAATAGGGTCCTCCTGAATGCAGGTCCATCTAGTCAAGGCTATGGTTTTTCCTGTGGTCATGTATGGATGTGAGAGTTGGACTGTGAAGAAGCCTGAGCACCGAAGAATTGATCCTTTTGAACTGTGGTGTTGGAGAAGACTCTTGAGAGTCCCTTGGACTGCAAGGAGATGCAACCAGTCCATTCTGAAAGAGATCAGCTCTTGGATTTCTTTGGAAGGAATGATGCTAAAGCTGAAACTCCAGTACTTTGGCCACCTCATGTAAAGAGTTGACTCATTGGGAAAGACTCTGATGCTGGGAGGGATTGGGGGCAGGAGGAGAAGGGGATGACCGAGGATGAGATGGCTGGATGGCATCATTGACTTGATGGACGTGAGTCTGAGTGAACTCCGGGAGTTGGTGATGGACAGTGAGGCCTGGTGTGCTGCGATTCATGGGGTCTCAAAGAGTCGGACACAACTGAGCGACTGAACTGAACTGAACGCAGGTCCCGATACACCTACATAGGTCACATGCCCATAAAGCCAGCACTGAAATTTTGAATAAATAAATGAATAGAATTGAACACCCTGAGTCATCCTCCATAAGAAAAGTCGCCTATCTGTTGTATACCACGCAATGAGTGGAAATGAATCACACTTGTCCATATTTGAGAAGTCAACCTTTGCTCTCTCTATAAAGGAAACTGACTAGAGGTCATCTTGATGGTGAGAGCATAGTCCTTGTCATTGAGAGGGTGGAGACATGCAGCTTCCATGCAGCTGGCAGGGGGGCTGTCAGCTCCCTGACAATCCAGATGCAGAACCTCTCGCCTTCTTTTTGTCTCCTTTCAAACAAGTCACTGCAGCAGCAGTAGTCATCATGGAAATTTTCAGAGACTCCTGGGGCTGGGGAGACCTTAGAAGTTATTGCCAAGCAGTTCTCCAGCATCTGCTCAAACACCTCCAGCGACAGGGAACTTCCTACCTCCCTAGGCAGCTCCTTCTGTTTCTGACAGCTCTGCGAATGAGCTCTTCCTAACAGAGGAGACGAAACCTCCTAGCTCGTGACTTCCATGCACTGGCTCAGAGCCACACAGAGGAAGTGTAACCCGGCTCCCATGCCCTTCAGGTGTTTAAAGGGCTCTGACATTCGCCAGAAAGCAGGGGTTGCCAACAAGCAGAAGAGAGATGGGATATGGGCCACAGATGTATTGTGTTTGGCCCAGGCAAGATTAAATATTGGTTTTGGTTGGTTGCCAACACTGAAAAATCTGGAGGGCTCATATAAAATGGAGAATCTAAGCATCTAAAAGTTGGAAGCTCCAGCAATACTGAGCTCATCCCTCAATCCTACTTGCCACTAAGGATGTTGAAGAACAGATATTGGGTAGGTGACTGCCAGTCTCCACCATGGCCTGTTGCTTGGGCTACTTGATATCAGTGCATGTGCATTTGACTTTCAGAATCCTTACCTTGATATTAATGTGCCCAGACTCCCTACTCTAGGAGTCAACAATGAGATGTAAACCCAAGCTTTTTAATTGGTTTCAGGTAAAGTTACTTAAAGAGTCTTTCATGCCTTTTTTTTTCCTTCCTCTTCTGAATGTAGAGGTGTTGATTGGTGTTTCAGCAACTACCTTGTGACCATGAGGTAATCTTGAAGATGGAGGCCACATACAGCAATGTTTGTTGAAACAAACAGATGACGCAGGATCTTGGTTCAACAATGATTACAGAACGGCCATGTCAGCTCTATCTACTTCTGAACTTCTTTTACCAAAAATGAATAATTTAAAAAACCAAACCAAAACCAAAAAGCTAATTAAAAAACAAAACAAAACCAAAAAGCCACTAAAAAAAAAATTGGCTTTTTTCCAATTAAGTTTTTATTGTGGCAAACTCTATATATATACCAACATAGACTAATATCTACATGTAAAAGAACTGAGACCTCTTACCTCACATTATATCTAAAAATTAACTCAAAACAGATCATACACCTAAACTTAAGGCTGAAACTATAAAACTCGTAGGCAAAAACATAACAGTGAATCTTCATGAAGTTGGCTCAAGCAATGATTTCTTAAATATCACACAAAAAAGCATAAGCAATAGGAGAAAAAATAAATTGGACTTCATCAAAATTAAAAAACTTTTTGCTTCAAACAACACCTTCAAGAAAGTTAAAAGACAGCCCACAGAATGGGGGAAAATATTTGCCAATTCTTTTTCTGACAAGATACTCATATATAAAGAAGTAACCAGAATATATAAAGAGGTATAAAATTTAAAATATTTTTTAAACATGATTTTAAAATGTGCAAAGGATTTGGAGAGACATTTCTCCCAAAGGAGATATACAAATAGCCAATAAGCACATGAAAAGATGCTCAACATCATTAGCCATCAGGGAAATGCAAATCAAAACCACAATAAGATACCCACTTCACACCCACTAGGATGGCTAGAATAAAAAATAACAAGTGTTGGCAAGGATGTGGAGAAATTGGAACCCTTGTGCATTGCTGGTGGGAATGTAAAATGGTGCAGCTGCTGTGGAAAACAGTTTGGCAGCCCCTCAAAAAGTTAAACATAGAATTACCATATGATCCAGCAATTCCACTCCTAGGTATATATCCAAAAGAAAGCAGAAACGTAGGTATTTTTATATCAATATTCAAAGTAGCATTATTCACAATAACCAAATGGTGAAAAATAACCCAAGTGCCCATCAACAGATGAATGGATAAACAAAATGCAATGTATACATACAATGGAATATTATTTAAGAATAAAAAAAGAATGAAGAACTGGACTTCCCTGGCGTCTAGCGGTTAAGAATCCACGTGCCAATGCCAGGGACACAGGTCCCTGGTCCAGGGAGATGCCACGTGCCTCGGAGCCACTAAGTCTGTGCAGCACAAGTGGAGCCCACGTGCCACAACTATTGACGCCCATGTGCTGTACGGTCCATGAGCACAAGAGCAGCCACCACAATGAGAAGCCATGTATCACAACGAGAGAGCGGCCCCTCCCTGCCACAACTAGAGAAAGCCCAAGCACAGCAAGACCCAGCACAGCCAAGAAATACGTAAATATATTTTTTCAATGAAGTACTGATACATGCTACAAACGGATGAACCTAGAAAACACTATGTTAAGTGAAAGAAGCCAAATTAAAGATCACATATTATATGAATCCATTTATATAAAATGTCCAGAACACGCAAATCTATGGAGACAGAATGGAGGTTACAGGTTGCCAGGAGCTGACAAGAGCAAGAAAGGGGAGTGACAGTTAATGGTAAGGGACTTCTTTGGGAGTTGATAAGAATGTTCTAAATTTAGATTGTGATGATGATTACTCAGCTCTGCAAACTAAAAATCACTGCACTGTACACTTAACATAGGTGAATTTTATGGTATGTAAATTATGTCTGATTCTTGTTAACTTCATGTTCTTCAGCAACATATTGGATCTTTCTCTCTGTTGCTTCATCTGTGAAATGGGAATAATAACCCATCAGTTATGTGAATTGAAAAGATGGCATAAAGATAGATTTATAAGGTACCTCACTCAGTGTCTGACATGGAATAGCCACTCCACAGCTGTGGTGCCCATCTTACTGGCCATGCTTTATTGGTAAATATGAAATTGTGTTAATCTTGAGTCAGCATCTTCTTAATCATAAAAGATTCAGCCCTTTTTGTTATTATTGTTTTGATTTTAAGGAATGGACTCATTTCCCTAAGTGTACTATCTTTATATAGTAGTGATAATAACAATCATTAACATAAATAATAACATTTCACGCAAAGATGGGCTCAATAAAGGACAGAAATGGTATGGACCTAACAGAAGCAGAAGATATTAAGAAGAGGTAGCAAGAATACACAGAAGAACTATACAAAAAAGATCTTCATGACCAAGATAATCACGATGGTGTGATCACTCACGTAGAGCCAGACATCCTGGAATGTGAAGTCCAGTGGGCCTTAGGAAGCATCACTATGAACAAAGCTAGTGGAGGTAATGGAATTCCAGTTGAGCTATTTCAAATCCTGAAAGATGATGCTGTGAAAGTGCTGCACTCAATACGTCAGCAAATTTGGAAAACTCAGCAGTGGCCACAGGACTGGAAAAGGTCAGTTTTCATTCCAATCCCAAAGAAAGGCAATGCCAGAGAATGCTCAAACTACCACACAATTGCACTCATCTCATATGCTAGTAAAGTAATGCTCAAAATTCTCCAAGCCAGGCTTCAGCAATATGCGAACTGTGAATTTCCAGATGTTCAAGCTGGTTTTAGAAAAGGCAGAGGAACCAGA
Organism: Budorcas taxicolor; assembly: GCF_023091745.1. Lineage (NCBI taxonomy): Eukaryota > Metazoa > Chordata > Mammalia > Artiodactyla > Bovidae > Budorcas > Budorcas taxicolor. The sequence goes on along the minus strand of NC_068928.1, from coordinate 29,093,693 downwards.
GATCAAATTGCCAACATCCGCTGGATCATGGAAAAAGCAAGAGAGTTCCAGAAAAACATCTATTTTTGCTTTATTGACTATGTCCAAGCCTTTGACTATGTAGGTCACCACAGACTGTGGAAAATTCTGAAAGAGATTGGAATACCAGACCACCTGATCTGCCTCTTGAGAAATCTATATACAGGTCAGAAAGCAACAGTTAGAACGGGACATGGAACAACAGACTCGTTCCAAATAGAAAAAGGAGTACATCAAGGCTGTCTATTGTCACCCTGCTTATTTAACTTCTATGCAGAGTACATCATGAGGAACGCTGGGCTGGATGAAGCACAAGCTGGAATCAAGATTGCCGGGAGAAATATCAATAACCTCAGATATGCAGATGACATCACCCTTATGGGAGAAAGTGAAGAACTAAAGAGCCTCTTGATGAAAGTGAAAGAGGAGAGTGAAAAAAGTTGGCTTAAAGCTCAATATTCAGAAAACTAAGATCATGGCATCTGGTCCCATCACTTCACGGCAAATAAATGGAGAAACAGTGGAAACAGTGGCAGACTTTATTTTGGGGGGGCTCCAAAATCACTGCAGATGGTGACTGCAGCCATGAAATTAAAAGATGCTTACTCCTTGGAGGAAAAGTTATGACCAACCTAGACAACATATTAATAAGCAGAAACATTACTTTGCCAACAAAAGTCCGTCTAGTCAAGGCTATGGTTTTTCCAGTAGTCATGTATAGATGTGAGAGTTGGACTATAAAGAAAGCTGAGCACCCAAGAATTGATACTTTTGAACTATGGTGTTGGAGAAGACTCTTGAGAGTCCCTTGGACTGCAAGAAGATCCAATTAGTCCATCCTAAAGGAAATCAGTCCTGAATGTTCATTGGAAGGACTGATGCTGAAACTCCAATACTTTGGCCACCTGATGCAAAGAGCTGACTCATTTGAAAAGACCCTGATGCTGGGAAAGATTGAAGGCAAGAGGAGAAGGGGACGACAAAGGATGAGATGGTTGGATGGCATCACTGACTCGATGGACATGAGTTTGGGTAGACTCCGGGAGTTGGTGATGGACAGGAAGGCTTGGCGTGCTGCAGTTCATGGGGTTGCAAAAAGTTGGACACAACTGAGCAACTGAGCTGAACTGAACTGATTATAACAATAATGAACATTAACTGAATGCTAGCTCTGCAGCAGATACTGTACTAAGGTTTTTTAGTATCTCATTTCATCTTCTCAGCCTCATTGTGTGTTAGGGATTACCTTAGAGAAGAGAAAACTCAGGTTGAGGTCAATTTACTCCCTACAAGTTCCCACAACAAGCAAATGGCTGGGCTGGGATGCTAGGCCCACCCGCTTAGTTCCAGAGCCTTTCCTGTCTGGCTTCCCTATCTACTCAACGCTCTGCCTCTAGCCCACCTAGTTCCTCTCCTTCCTAAAGAGCACCCCTGCTCCCGCCCTCAGGGCAGCTTGTAACCTGGGAGGCAGTGGTTAGCGGTGGGGCAGGAGAGGAAGAGCGGGAGGCGGGGAAACAAGGAGAGACGGGGAGAGGGCAAGCAGGAGAGAGAGGGCAGGAGCAGAACAGACGTCACAGCCTTCTGTAACCTGATCTCAGGAGTGAGGACCCTCACCCCGCCTCTTTTTCTTAAGAGTCATCGCGTGGGGCTTAGGAGGCAGGAGACGCAAGAGAAAAGTGTTCCATCCCTGGGTCGAGAAGATGCCCTGGAGAAGGAAATGGCAACCCACTCCAGTATTTTTTGTCTGGAAAATCCCATGGACAAAGGAGCCTAGCGGGCTACAGCCCAGGGGGTTGCAAAAGAGTCGGACATGATTGAGCACGCACACAATGCACACAACGAGCTTGGGAACAGATCCTTCCCCAGCTGAGCCTGAAATGACTTTGGCCTGAGCCAACATCTTGGTTAAGCCTATGGGACTCCTTGAGCCAGGGAACCTTGCTAAATCTCGCCAGGATTCGTAATTCACAGAAACTGAAAGATAATGTGTGTCTTGAGTTTCTTCATTTCAGAGTAATTATTATGGAAAAACAGGTAACTAATCCAACCACTGACTAGAGACTTCCCTAGATATACCCTTCATCTGTGCCTTTAACCAAATTAAAGAGCTCTTCTACTAAACACCCCTTGGGGAAGACCGAAGGGCTTCATGCAAGATACACTGGAGCACAGCCAAGGACCATTGTATTGCCCATCTGTGGGAAGGAGGCTTTTTCTTTTAGGAGTATGTTCTCAACCAGGGGCAAAAATTGGTTCTCAGGAGGTAGAAGAATCATTACCCTTTGTACATATAAGGCACAGATATGTGTACAATACATAAGCAGACATACAATATATCCATGGTATTAACATTTCACGGGGTTGGGGAGGGGTGGATAATGGTAATAAAAAGTTGAGAAAACACTGCTTCGGGATGACAAATCTGGCTGTCTTGTGCCGGCTGGTATACTGCGGTGAAGAATAGGACAGCGGAAGCAGGAGGAAGCAGGGCAGGAGATCAAGAAAGCCCTAATAAGAAGACTTCTAGAAGCCCGCTTGGGGCCTGCCCCTCCCGGGGGTACTTCTGACATCCTGAACTTCCCTGTGGTGGAATTTAACACACTGTTTTAATTTCCTTTTCACCTGTCAGTAAATCTGTAGACGATAGGGACTGAGCCAGCCTAGGCCTGGCACGTAATAGGAGGTCAAAGAAAGATTGTTCACAGCTAGTGGTGCCTTGGGCCGTGTCTTCCCAGGCTCAGGACTCCCCGCTAGGCACCTGCATCCCCCCAACCCTCGCCCCCGCCAGTTGGGGTTGCTGACCTCACAGACCCAGCAAATCTGACCACCACAATGTAACTTCTGCAATTTCCGGACAATGTGAAAGATCCCATTACTTTATGGTAATACTTCACAAACAGGATCAACTCGAAGGTAATAAATAGGTAATCAACCAACCACATGACAACTCAAACCCACTTAAACTTGGGATGAGAACCAGGTTAGAGGTGAGCTGAGCATCCACCTTGGTCTTCCTCTGAAGACTCAACCTGCTATGACTCAGATCAATATCTTGGCACCAACACTCATGGGTTGGGGAGCCTTAAGAAAGTTTATTAACTTCGCTATGCCTCAGTTTTCACATTTATAAAACAAAAGTAATTATAGTTCCTCCTCGTAGGGTTGTCGAGAAACAAAATGAAGTGATGCATGTGAAACACTTTGAATGCTGCCTAGCATACAGCAGAAGAGGTGAAGTCACTCAGTCATGTCTGACTCTTTGCAACCCCGTGGACTATAGCCTATCAGGTTCCTCTGTCCATGGGATTTTCCAGGCAAGAGTACTGGAGTAGGTTGCCATTTCCTTCTTTAAGTACTCCATAAATGTTACCTGCAGGCTTCCCTGGCGGCTCAGTAGTAAAGAAGGTGCCTGCCAATGCAGACGTCATGAGTTCAATCCCTGACGTGGGAAGGTCCCACATGTCACAAAGCAACTAAGCTTGTGAGCTGCAACTACTGAAGCTCTCATGCCCTTGAGCCTGTGCTCCACGCAAAAGAAAAGCCATCGCAATGGGACGCCCTTGCAACACAACTAGAGAGTAGCCTTCACAGCAAGAAAGACCCAGCATAACCAAAACTAAACATAAATAAAATTTTACTTTAAAAAGATCAGACAATTTTCAAAACAAAATGTCCGCACATAGGAAGTGCTCTCACAAGTTATGGTGGCAGGCTCAGAGTGTATGTTTCCTACTCCAAAGTTATTCTCTCCTTTCCTCCTTGCTGGTAGAAATGGCTTCCCATGTTAGCTTTCAGAAATGCTGGACATTCATTTCCCCAGATTCCCTCCTAGCAAGAGATAGCCGTGGGCCAGTTCCAACCAATGAGATATGAAGGGAATCTATTAGAAGTGTCTGAGAAATGTTTCCTCCTTGATAAGAGAGACATTGGAAAATATTCCTCTCCTTTCATGTTTTGAATGATCTGGTACAAAGATGTGATGCTTGGCACGGAAGCAGTCATTTTGTCACCATGAGGGGAGAGTCACGTGAATAGCAAAGACCTGGACTCATGATGATATTATTGATCCTACTCTGGAACCACCTACCTCCCACCTTCTGTTTAACTAGGACAATTCAAAACCTTTCATTTTAAAGCTGCTATGTCTCACTTTCTGTTATTTATAACCAAAAGTGTCTTACTTGTCTTGCAAGTTTCTTACTTGTCTTACAAGTAGCTTAAGTAATATTGTAAGTTAAGGAATCCTTATAACATAACTCGACCCTGTGACAGACATATTGTTCCTATTTCACAGGTGAAGGAGCGAAAAGCATCATGGCAGGAGCCTCAAAGATAAATTACTTAACTTAATCCTTATAAAAACTCTGTGAGGTAAGTCTTATTTCTATTGATAGATTTCTTCACAGGTTCAGAAGGTTTAAAAAAGTGCCAATTTCACGTAATTAATAAATGAAGAGTCAAAACTTAAAAACCCAAATGTAAATACAACATTCTTCCCAATGTTCTTTGGGGCTACTGCTCAGCACCCACATCTTTTTGGACATTGCATTCCACTGCCAGTGCTGAATAAGTAAAACTTCAGGAACACTAATTCAGGTCATGTCAACCTGAACATAATTACGTTCATCGCTTAGAAAAGAGCGTTTGCTAACTAAATATTAGTCATAATAAAGAAGAATGGTGGTGACAGCTAGATGAAATTCACAGTCTGAAGACCCATGTGCCAATGTATATTTCTGTCTTTAGGCTCTTGGAGAATCTATATTCCTGATCCACACTTCAATTGGTAATTGCCCAGCGTCTGTTCTTTTAAAATCTTTATTATTTTTTATTCTCTCCCAGATGTTGATTTGAGCGGCAGTGACTTCAGAATTTCAGTGAGAGGTCCAGCTGCTGGGTTTGGGACGTGTCCATGTTTTGTTTCTTTTCAATCCTTCAACTTGAATTTATGATGAGGTTTTGATGAATAGTACCCTTCTCCAGCCCTGCCCTCTTTGCATGTGTCTGAGTCTGCGATATTGTTGGTCTAATTATGCGGATGTGTCTCTTGCTGGAAAATTTATGTGATGACTGTTGCCAAGAACTAGGAGCCAGAACCAGGGATTTGTGGTCTAAACATCCTTGATTCTACTCTTGGCAGTATATTCAAAGTCAAGTCAGGGAGACCAGGTAGCTAGTTAATTGAGGGCTCTAGCAGCTGAGAGTTTGAGAAAGTGTCAGCCCTTCAGGGAACTGCAAACTTATGATAGAAATCAAGGATCCAGAAGGTCAATCAAGATAGGAGCAAAGGAAGGGAGTGGGTGTAGGAACGGAGGGAGAGAAAAGGTGGGATGTGCGGGGGTGTGTGCGCGCTCAGTTGTGTCCAACCCTTTGCAGCGCCTCTGTCCATAGGAAATGCCAGGCAAGAATACTGGAGTGGGTTGCCATTTCCTCCTCCAGGGGACCTTTCCGATCCAGGGATGGAACCCTGGCCTCCTGCGTCTCCCGCGCTTGCAGGCGGAATTTTTGCCACTGTGCCACCTGGGAAGCCGCAGTGGGTGGCGTATTTACTACCTTTACATAGACAGTGCTTTACAGTGTGGGCGTTGGTCACCCTGAGACAGCTGGCACTGTCTAATAAACTTGGCTAGGTTCACGCACTTCTTGGCTTTCCAACTCGTTTTTAAGTTCCTTGAAGTCAGAATCTATTCTAGTGATCTCTGCTGTGTAACAAATCACTCCAATATTCAGTGGCTTAAAATAAAGATAGTCATTTCTATGAGTCAGGAATTCAGGATGTTCTCAGTTGGGTAGCCTCACCCCTTCCTCCATGATCCTTGCGGTCCAAAGGACTCTCAAGAGTCTTCTGCAGCACCACAACTTGAAAGCATCAGTTTTTGGCTTCATTAAGAGCTGTTTTGGCCACCTGATGCGAAGAACTGACTCACTAGAAAAGACCCTGATGCTGGGAAAGATTGATGGCAGGAAGAGAAGGGGACGACAGAGGATGAGATGGTTGGATGGCATCATCGACTCAATGGCCATGAGTTTGAGCAAGCTCTGGGAACTGGTGATGGACAGGGAAGCCTGGCGTGCTGCAGTCCATGGGGTCACAAAGAGTCAGACACAACTGACCTGAACTGACTGTTCCTCTCTCCCCTCCCCCACCAGACAATAAACTTCATGCAGGCAGGGATTTTTGCTTCTTTTGTAAACTGTCCTCACCATTGTTGCCAGGCAGAAGCCCAAGTTCAGTGTTGCCAGAGCTTCTGATTTTTCAAGAGAAATTATGTAGCTGGATTTTTATGTCAAATATGATGTTTCAGTATTGGTATATAATAAAATTTTTCAATAATATTGCACTGGCCAAGTAAATTAGAACCATGGGTCTCTAGTTTATGGTCTCTGGCCTTGGGTAAAGAGGCAGTAGCCAGGTTTGGAAAGCAGGCTCAGAAAGGACAAAGCTCTTGTCCTTTCTGAAGGTGGGATGGAGTGGGGCTTGGGGGTGGCCCCCCAAGGCCCCAGTTTGACAAGTTTAATGATGGCCACTAGGGGGAGCTCCCCACCGCCTCCTTCAGATCACACCAGCCCTGTCTCCACTGTCAGGGAGGAAACCCTTTGATGGAACCCAAATGGGAAAACATTGGCAGGATGTCTCCAAAGGGAGGCTCCTCCGGTGTGACAAGCAAAGGGGTCCAAGGTTCTGGGGTCCACGTGGCCGGATCCGTTCAGTCTTCTCTTGGAACTTCTCTTGAGCCCTCCCTGTGTTAGAATTTTTCTGGCTCTTCAGGTTGGATTCCAGCTTCTCCAGCCCTAAGTGCCCAGATGTGCCTGGGCAGTGTCCATCTGCAACGCTGGGCAGGGGTAAGATGAGGCCAGTTACGGAAGAGACGGGAAGGCCCAAGCTGGGACTGGACACAAGCTTCAGTGAACAAACTAGAGGGACTGAATAGCTTCTTCATGAACCACCATCAAGGGCACAGGCTGCTGATCAAGAAGAGCTGGACTCAGGGACTTGGCCTAAGGTCCTTCTGTCTCGTAATTACCAACAACCTCATGAAGGACGTAGTATCTCCATTTTTATAGACAAGGACAAGTTTCCAGAGAAGTGACAAACCCAAGACCACACAGCTGTGAGTGGTGGGCTTTGATTCAAACCCAGTGCTGTCTGACACCAGAGCCCAGCTTCTGTCCATCCCACACCTCCGCCCAGGAGAGAGGCATGAGTGGCTCAGGAAGCAATCAGACCCCAAGGACCAGAGAGACCTATAAAGCCCCTGAGTCCATCACTCCACTGGACTTGGGACTTTTTTTTTTTTTAATATTCTAAGACAGAAAATCAATTTATTTTATTTAACTATTGCTTGTTATAAACATGATAGTTTAGGGAACATTTAGCAAAAAAATTAAGGCAAATTCTGTATGCTTCTAGTGGTGCTGAGTAAGTTGGACAGCTGTATGTAAATCAATGAAGTTAGGCTACACCCTCACACCATATTAAAAAATAAACTCTTAATGGCTTAAAGATTTCAAAGCAAGACATGACACTGTAAAACTCCTAGACAAGAACACAGACAAAACATTCTCTGACATAAATTGTACCGTGGTTTTCTTAGGTCAGTCTCCCAAGGCAATAGAAATAAAAGCAGAAATAAACAAATGAGACCTAATCAAACATACAAGCTTTTGTACAGCAGAAGAAACCATAAACAAAATGAAAAGACAACCTACAGATCAGAAAATATTTGCAAATGATGCAACCGACAAGGGCTTAATTTCCAAAATATATGAGCAGCTCCTAAAATTCAATACCAAAAAAACAAACCACCCAATCAAAAAATGGGCAGAAGACCTAAATAGACATTTCTCCAAAGAAAACGTCGTGCTCGTGCTTAGTCAGCTCAGTCATGTCCGACTCTTTGTGACCCTTTGGACTGCAGCCCGCCAGGCTCCTCTGTAGATGGGAGTTTTCAGGCAAGAGTACTAGCTGCTGCTGCTGCTGCTAAGTCGCTTCAGTCGTGACCGACTCTGTGCGACCCCACGGATGGCAGCCCACCAGGCTCCCCCGTCCCTGGGATTCTCCAGGCAAGAACACTAGAGTGGGTTGCCATTTCCTCCTCCAATGCATGAAAGTGAAAAGTGAAAGTGAAGTCGCTCAGTCATGTCCGACTCTTTGCGACCCCGTGGACTGTAGCCTACCAGGATTCTCCGTCCATGGGATTCTCCAGGCAAGAATACTGGAGTGGGTTACCATTTCTTTCTCCAGGGGATCTTCCTGACCCAAGGATCGAACCCGGGTCTCCCGCATTAGAGGCAGACGCTTTAACCTCTGAGCCACCAGGGAAGCCAAAAGGCATATGAAAAGATGTTCAACATCGCTAATTATCAGAGAAATGTAAATTAAAACTACAGTGAGGTACTATTTCACACCATTCAAAATGGCCATCATTAAAAAGTCTGCAAATTTAAAAAGTGCTGGCAAAGGTGTGGTGGAAAGGGAACCCTCCTATACCGTTGGTGGGGATGTAAGTTGATGCAGCCACTATGGAGAAAATATGGAGGTTCCTTAAAAAACTAAAAATAGAACTACCATATGATTCAGCAATGCCCCTCCTGGGCATATATCTAGACAAAATTATAACTCACAATGATACACGCATCCCTATGTTCACAGCCGCACTATTCGCAATAGCCAAGACATGGAAGCAACCTAAAAGATTGTTGATAGATGAATGGATAAAGAAGACAGATAAATAAATAAAGAAGATATATATATACAATGGAATACTACTCAGCCATAAAAAAGAATGAAATCATGCCATTTTCAGCAACATAGACCTAGAGATTATCATACTAAAAAAGGAAGTCAGAAAGTGACATTTAAATACCGTATGATATCACTTGTATGTGAAATCTAAAATCCGCCACAAGTGAACCTATCTTTGAAACAGACACAGACTCACAGACATAGAGAACAGATTGCCAAGCAGAGGGGGGCTGGATTGGGAGTTTAGGATTAGCAGATGCAAACTATTATATATAGAATGAATAAAACAGGGTCCTATTGTATAGCACAAGAAACTATAGTCAAGGTCCTGTGACAAACCATAATGGAGAAGAATATGAAAATGGATGTGTGTATATGTACAACTGAGTCACTCTGCTGCGCAGCAGAAATTAACACCACACTGCAAATCAACTACAGTTTAGTCAAAAGTTCTATATGCTTCCTGCATAATATATAGTGAGATCAATCCCACTTATCATGTGTAAGTGTATCTAATGTTCAAGCTTCTTTTTTATTTTATCTTTTGAGACCAATCTTTATTGCTTCTAACTATTGGTCACTAGTGAAAGGTCCTGGAATAAATCCAGCATGATATCCCTCCACACGTGTCTCTGACCGGCTCTGATCAGAACTTTGTCTCCCTGTAAGGTCACACACCAGCTTCTGCATCACTTAATCCTCTTTCCTTGAGGAGCTCTCCTGCGTTTGACCAAAGTCCTCAGTGCAGGAACCAAGCCCTCCTATCTTCCTAAACAGCACATCTTTCATTTAAAAGCAGCAGGGTGTAGAGAAAGGAGTTTCCCAGGTGGTGCTAGTGGTAAAGAAACTGCTTGCCAGTGCAGGAGACGTAAGAGATGGTTGTTCAATCCCTGGGTCAGGAAGATCTCCTGGAAGAGGACATGGTAACCCACTCCAGTATTCTTGCCTGGAGAATCCCATGGACAGAGGAGCCTGGTGGGCTACAGTCCATGGGGTCTCAAAAGAGTCAGACACGACTGAAGTAATTTAGCATGCATGCATTATAGAGACAAGACTGGGATTTAAATCAGGATCAGTGGGCGCCAGGAGGTGAGCAGGAAATGGGCGGGGGGCGGGTTTGTCCAGTGCCAGCATCTCTCACCTGGTGAGCCCCAAGAAGATCAAGGTCAAAGAAAGTTCTTCAGGGGTGTTCCCTGGTAGCCTAGTGGCCAGGATTCCATGCTTTCACTGCTATGATGCAGGTTCAGTCCCTGGTTGGGGACCTGAGATCCTGTAAGCCTTGGGGCTAGGCCAGAAAAAAAGAAAAAAGAAAGGTCGTCAAGCCTCATCTTTGCAGGCGTTTTGAACAAGCTTGCCTGCCAAGGTTCTCAGCCTTTGCACTGGAGCAAGAGCTAACACTGGTCTGGCTTCCTTCTGGCCAGCTGCAGACCGTCAGACAGGCCTCTCCCCCAGAGCTCCCCGGCTCCTCTGGTCTGCTCTTGTCCGCGTGGCCAAAGGAGACATCACTTGCTGGTGCCACTGGAATCAGAGCAATTACAGGCCCCTGCAGATGCGCCGGGGCTGCGGTGGGCGTGGGGGTGGGGAGCAGGCCGGATGGCATCAAAGCTGATGGAGACAGAGTCTGTCTCACCCACTCGCCCCGCCTGTACACTTTCACTCCCTCGCGGAGTTACTCGAGTTCAGTTGACAAACCCTCCTTCCAGAAAGTCTCCCAAGAGAACGCACTAATCAGATCCCACGAGAAGTTGTTCCAGCACCTTTCTTCCCTGAAACGCCATCATCCTGGGTCTAATGTACTGATTATGCAATAAGAAAATGTCTTCATTAATTTCGTAAGTAAAGCACATTAGCCTACTTTGGAACTCATGCTTCCTTGTGAAATCATGAATAATATCAGTTCCTGTTCCTAAATGGAACCCATAAGGAAAATCAAGACTAATTACTGTGTTTATTAACATTCGGTGATTAACATTTCAAAAGCAATTTAAATAAATACAGTGTAAATCTGAGAGGGGGGCCCCATGGTAGGGATCTGTATGGAGTAGAACAACATTCATTGGAACCTGGGAAATTTAAAATTCATGTTTTTCATGGTGGCTGTCGCTGACCTAGGCACCAAGGAATCTGTCCAAGGATCTCAGGTTGTGGGGGATGAGATGGGTCCAGGGTTGCTCCCAGCTGTTTCTTTTCCAAACGCAATGGGAGCCTGGAGACGACAGTCCTTCCCCCTGTATGTCCCCCTCCTCTGTATCCTTAGTGAGAGGGAGATGGCAGCAGAGGGCAACATCAACTGCAGCAGGGGGAGCCCCTCAGGTGGGTGTATAAAAAGTCTGCAGGTAGGAAGTTTCATTTCTTAACTGGTTGTGTCCCAAATTTCCTATGCCACTGTGATAGGCTGAATAACAGTCCCCTTCTTCCTAAAGATAACCACACCCTGATCGCTGATGCTTGTGAATATGTTGCCTTGTCGGGGGAGGGGGTGGAAAAAAGAAGAAGACTTTTTTTTTTTTTGGTCTTGCCACATGACTTGTGGGTTTTTAGTTCCCTGACCAGTGATCAAGCCTCCGGCAGTCCTAACCACTAGACTACCAGGGAATTCCCAAAAGAAAACTCTGTAGATATGATTAAATTCAAGGTTTATTTTCAACTGAAGTATAGTTGATTAATAATGTCTTAGTTTCTTGTGTACAGAAAAGTGATTCGATTATACACACATCAGTTTCATATTATTTTCATTATGTTATTTTTTCTCTTTTTTTGGCTGCATTGGGTCTTAGTTGCGGCATGTGAGATCTTCCTTGCGTTGCATGGGCTATAGAGCACAGGGGCTCTCTAGTTGAGGGGTTTGGGCTCAGCTGCACCTAGGCATGCGGGATCTTAGTTCGCCGACCAGGGATCAAACTCTCATCCCTTGCATTGCAAGGCAGATTTTTAACCATCGGATCACCATAATAAAACGTTATGTTTTATTGCAGGATGTTGAATATAGTTCCTTGTGTTATACAGCAGGACCTTACTGTTGATCCTAAACTCAGGATCTGGAGATAGGGAGAGTAGCCTGGATTAGCCAGGAGGGCCCTCAAGGCCATCACATGCATCCTCATAAAGGAGAGGCAAAGGGAGGTATACTACATGCAGAAGACAAAGAGGTGATGTGGCCAGAGAGCGGAGACTGTGGTGATGTGGCCACAAGCCAGGGAGTATCCACAGCCACCAGAGAGGCCAGGAACAAAGCCTCCCCTACAGTCCCCGGAGGCTGCAGAGCTGGGCCAGTGAAACTGATTTCGGACTTCTGGCCTCCACAGCAGCGAGAGAATAAAAGCATGTTCTTGTAAGGCACCGAGTTTGTAGTGATTTGTTATAGCAGCCATGGGAATTAAGAGAGTCACCTTCATGACTTCTGCCAAGTCTGCACACATACAGGTTAATTGTTTACTAACATTTGTCTTCAAATCAATTCTGAACTAAGAATGGAACTTTCTACCTTCATCTTGTGCTAGAAAAAATTTCACGAAAACCTAAGCATGATATTCATAAAATTTCAACATCATTTTAAATGCCCATGCCTGTGCCCCCTACAATTACCTGTTAAATCAGCAGACCGCCAATAGAAGTGTCCATCACTTAGGAAACATTGACCCAGCTCTGCACAGCATAGGAAGGATCCACGTGCAGCTGGGCTTACAAAACTGCTCGGTTAAGTTCAAATTTTACTTGAAAATAATCAGAAAAAAAGAAGGAATCAGCCCCTTTAAAAATAGAAGCCACTTCTCCAGCAAATTTTTACAGAGTCAGATTTTAAAATGCAGAATTTAGCAGAATCTTAAATCATTCTTTGTAGAGTTACGAACACATAGACAAGGACCCTGAAAGGAGGGAACCATAGAATGTGCTAGCAGGAGGCTGGATCTGATGGCAGCATCTGGCTAACAGGAATCTTGTTTCCTCAGCTCAAACCGGAACTGCATATCTCCTTGTGTTTCTCTGTCTTCTCTGCCTCAGGACAGACGGATATGTAGTAAACCAGGAATCGCTATGCAAGGGAAGGGACTAGGATTTTCAAGGCTGAGGGATGGTGACGTGGTGGAACTGATAAGGTTCCCAACTGAAGAAGAATATGCCAATTACTGAAGTTTCCTATGACTCAAGCAGGAGAATGGGCAAAGCAGGAAACTCTTTTTTAAAAAATTTATTATTATTATTATTATTTGGTTGCACAGATTCCTCATTGCAGCACATGGGCTTAGCTGCCACGTGAGGGCTTCCCTGGTGGCTCAGAGGTAAGGAATCCACCTGCAATGCAGGAGACTTGGGTTTGATCCCTGGGTTGGGAAGATCCCTAGAGAAAGAAAGGCTACCTACTCCAGTATTTTTGCCTGGGAAACCCCATGGACAGAGTAGCCTGGCAGGTTGTGGACTGTTGGGTCGCTAGAATCGGACACAATTTAGTGACTAAACCACCACCACGTGGAATCTCAGTTCCCTGACCAGGGACTGAACCAACATCCCCTGCATTGCAAGGTGGATTCTTAACCACAGGACCACCAGGGAAGTTCCCAAAGCAGGAAACTTTCACCCACAAAGTTGAAACTGCCCAACTGAGCATACCTGGGGAGGTCTCAGTCTCCAAAGGGAGAGTCAGGTTAGTGTAGCTCATGCCTGGGAATAGATACCAATAAGTAGTGAATACTGACAGTTTAGGGCTTCCCAGGTGGTAAGGAACCTGCCTGCCAATGAAGTAGACATAAGAAGTGAGGGTTCAGTCCCTAGGTTGGGAAGATCCCCTGCAGGACGGCATGGCAACCCACTCCAGTATTTTTGTCTAGAGAATCCCACGGACAGAGGAGCCTGGCGGGCTATGGTCCATAGGGTCGCAAAGAGCTGGATACGACTGAAGTGTCTTAACGCCTACACGCACACACTGACAGTTAAATTCTAAAAGGGGCCAGTACTGGATCTACATCTGTATTTCCCCATTTTTTTAAAAAAACATTGTTTCATCACAAGGCATTATGGCAAGGAGGAAGTACTTCAAACGTGTTTGATGGGAAAAGAGATACGTGAATAGATTCTTTCAGTTTATACATTACTGCTGAGAAAAGTAATCTGAAAACAAAATTCTGCTTTTTATTTCAAAAAGGTCTGTAGCTTAGGTCATCCAGGCTTCTACCAGCCAAGCCTGGAAGAAACCAGGGCCTCTGGCCTCACTTAAGTGAATAGTCACACGTTTCCTCCTTTGCCCCTGAGACTCAGCACTGATCTGACCCAGCCTCTGATCACTAGCATCACTCCAGGGCTCCAGGAGGAACTCTCTCCCTTCAGTTTAGTTCAATCGCTCAGTCGTGTCCGACTCTTTGTGACCCCATGAATCGCAGCACGCCAGGCCTCCCTGTCTATCACCAACTCCCAGAGTTCATTCATACCCACGTCCATCGAGTCAGTGATGCCATCCAGCCATCTCATCCTCTGTCGTCCCCTTCTCCTCCTGCCCCCAATCCCTCCCAGCATCAGAGTCTTTCCCGATGAGTCAACTCTTCACATGAGGTGGCCAAAGTACTAGAGTTTCAGCTTCAGCATCATTCCCTCCAAAGAAATCCCAGGGCTGGTCAAATACTGCCTTGGAGCTATGGATGACCTTCCCAGCATTATCCCTCCTTTTTCTGACATAGCAGCCAGCATCTCTCCTTGGGAAGGTTTCCTTGAGATTACTGGATGGAGATGAGCCAGCCTCCTTAGTTTCTTGGGGTGGCCCTATATCAGATTAAGCCAATCACTATATCCCATCTGCTTGCCCCCAGAGAATGTTCAAGGGAGGGGTCAAACAGCGTCAGGGTCAGAAATTTTATTTCAGATGCTAGAAGAATCGTCATACCTCGACTGAATCTGAGAGCCAGTAAGACTGGAGATGCTGTCTGCCACGATAATGGAAAAGTTTTAAAGAATAAATTTGATGTTGCTGATGTTGCTGCTGCTGCTGCTACCAAGTCGCTTCAGTCGTGTCCGACTCTGTGCGACCCCATAGACGGTAGCCCACCGGGCTCCCCGTCCCTGTGATTCTCCAGGCAAGAACACTGGAGTGGGTTGCCATTTCCTTCTCCAACGCACGAAAGTGAAAAGTGAAAGTGAAGTCGCTCAGTCATGTCCGACTGTTAGTTGATGAGGCTACATCAAATCAAAAGAAAGCAGAGCTAAGGTACAGAGAGGTCAGGACACTGTTTGAGACCCTGGATCCAGCCATGCCTGAAGCATCATATCTCTGCACCCTTCATTTATAGAAACAATACAGGGGCTTCCCTGTGGCTCACTGATAAAGAATCTGGAACACACAAGTTTGATCACTGATCTGGGAAGATCCCACGTGCCACGGAGCAACTAAGCCGGCATGCCACATCTATTGAGGCTGTGCTCTAGAGCCCAAGAACCACAACTATCAAAACCACGTGCCCTAGAGCCTGTGCTCCACAACAAAAGAAGCCACTGCAATGAGAAGCCTGAGCACTGCGACAAAGATTAGCCCCCTCTCACTGCAACGAGAGGAAAGCCTGCACAGCAATGGAGACCCAGCCACGCCAAAAATAAATTAAAAGAAATAATGCAACACATTCTTTTTTTTCTCTTTGGTTGGATTTTCTGTTATTTACATTTAAAAGTGTCCTGAGGCACAAGCTATACCTTTGTACGAACAGGGCATGTTCCTCTTCTAGAGAGGCACATTACAAACAGGTGTACCTGCTTGATCAGGCTGGGGCATGGCCAGCCTATCTGAGTTCAGCCTGGACTGTAATCCCCACTTGCCCCACATGCCTGGTGTTCTTGCGAAGGGATTAACCTGTACAACATACTCCATGACAACACAATCATGACTCAGAAAGGATTTTCTCCTGGTTGTAGCCAGCCTCCAACGTGGCCTCCAATGAGCCTCACCTCCTGGTATTCATGCTGTTATATACTCCCTCTGAGCTCCACGTAAGGCTGTGTAACCACTAAGACATTGTAGAAATACGATGAATCACTTCTAAAGCTAGGTCACAAGAATGGCAGCAGCTCTGTCCTGCTGGCTCTTAAATCACTGTCTCTGGGGAAACCAGCTGCCATGTCAGGAAGACACTCAAGCAGCCCTTTGCAGAGGCTCCCTGTGTTGAGAACAGAGGCCTCCTGCCAACAGCCACCACCAGCTCACCAATCATGTGAGTGAGCCATCTTGGAAGTAAGTCCTCCAGCCCCAGTCAAGCCTTCAGATGATGCAGCCCCTGCTGGTATCTCAATTGCAATCTCATGAGCAACCCTAAGCCAGAAGCACCCAGCTCAGTCACTCCTGAATGACCCACACAGACTGCGAGATAATAGACATTTAACATTGTTTTAAGATGCTACATTTTGCAGGAATTGTTCCAGAACAATAGGTAGTTAGTGCATGCTTCTTCAGCCTGCTTCTCTTCCCTGATCCATCTCTTCCTCCTGGCTAAAGTCCCTGATTTCCTTACCAGGCTACCCACCCCTGCTCTATGCAGCCCTTCAATCTCATCCTTTTCCCTCACTTGTGGTTTTCTCTCCAAAGATCACCCTTCAGTGCAGCCCCATGACCCCTCTCCTCTCCCTCCACCCCTGCCTTCCTCCTCCACCTGAAGAAATGGCTCTTTCTCCTTCCTACATCCCCACTCACTCTCCTCTTGACAAACTTCCCGACAGCAATTACGGTTAACCATCTTTGCTATAAGAAAGTAGATTTCTTCATGTGTCCCAACAGACTGGTAACTTGAGGGGGTTGTTTTGAGACTGCTGTCCACTCCTGCACCCCATCTCCCCAGAGCTCAGAGGGGAAAAACCTCCCACATCCCCTTCCAGTGGAGAAGTCCAGGCAGATTGAAAAGCCCTGTGAATTCTGATTTTCACGGGGCTTTAGCAGTGGCAGAAGGGGGTTGGGGAGAAGTACGCCACGATCGTCATGGCAACACGCTCCCTGGTGGGCCCTGGGCTGCACTCCCAGGCAGGGTAAGCAGTCCCAAGTATGTCTCTCGCTATGGGCATCAGACGACGAGATGCCCAGGAACAGAAGGGGCTGAGGCTTAACAGGTGCCCCATCTCTAGAGGCAGACAGCCAGGTAACAGAGCCAGTAAGTCTGGCACTAGAAGAACGGGTAAGTTTGACCTGGGGTCTCACCAGAGCCCCACATGGGCAGGTTTCTATCCTCCCCGCACTATTTTTACTCCCTGAGGACGTGGTCAGTTCTGGGCTGCAGCTGACTCTTGCCTCTGGAAATAGAGGTCAGCAAAGTCTATCCTTCACTGTGTCAGTGGTTCCCAAACTTAGCTGTTCATTGGCATCTCCTGGAGGTCTTTACAAAATGTTGATGCCTAGTTCCCACGCCTAGATACTGACTTATTGCGTACGGAGTACTGCCTGGCCATCAGGATATTTTTAGATCTCCAGGTGAATCTAATATATAGCAAAGGGTGGGAAGTCTTGCACTAAGCCGAGTCTCAGTCAGGTCTGTGCTGAAAATTTAAGCATGCACACACCCAACAACTTCTCAATCAACCAAAATTTCCATGGTTAATCTCAGGTATTGGAACTTGTCACAAGCTCACTATTGGTGTTTCATATCATGAATCCAGCGTAACATTAGACAAAGCTTTGTAGAATGGCTGGTCAACAAGGAATATGAGAGGAATGGGGTGGGTTGGAGACTTCCGAGGGCCTCACATTATCTCTTGAAGGTACATCTGAATGGAGGATGTTTCACCAAAACATGTGAAGTTAAAATTGTTATTTATATAGACCAAAAATGGTCTGTGGTTGTTGTTTTTGTATGGTTCAATCTAATACCAACTCATTAGGAGGCAGCTGTTTCCAGTGGCTTCTGTAAGAAGGCAGGCATGGTGGGGGTTTAGGGAGAGGGTCAGAGTTTAAGGTTCCAATAGCTCCACAGGGTTATCTGCGTGTGATATACATGCAATTATGGCATCAGCTGGAGTTATCTTCCCAGTGTTAATTGTTGATCCCCTACCCTGACCTGCATAGACCTGATTCCCCTTCTCAGCAGCTGTTTTCTCCAAACATCACGGCTTGATGCCCCTGCTCAGGAGGCTAACAATTCCCACTCAAGGACAGTGTTGCTGGAAGGGTGGGACTCACCATGGGCTAAAGTGTTCAGATCTCCTACCTGACTTGGTGAAGAGCCACAGGTACAAAATCTCTTTTCATTATTCCCTTGCTTATTATGCATATTTAATTTTTTACTTTTTTTAAGCTTTAGTTTATAAAAGTCATATGTGCTCATTTTAACTAAAGAAATGATCCCAAGATTTATAAAGGGTCATCTCCTCCCACCCTCATCTCCATTTCCACTGCTTTTTCCTCCAAGTGACCAATGCTGGCAGCCACCTCATTTATTTTTTTGTTAGGAAATGAGTTTTCCACATCAGTGAATTTGCCCACAAATCAAAACTGTCCCTTTCTGTGAACCCTGCTACACTGTTGGTGGGAATGTAAACTGGTGCAGCCACTATGAAAAACAGTATGGAGTTTCCTTAAAAAACTAAAGATAGAGTTACCATATGATCCAGCAATCCCACTCTTGGGCTTATGTCCGGAAAAGATGAAAATGCTAATTCAAAAAGATACATGCTCCCCAGTGTTCATGGAAACACTATTTACAATATCCAAGATATGGAAGCAACCTAAATGTCCATTGACAGATGAATGGATTAAAAAGATGCGGTGCACATACATAATGGAATATTACTCAGCCATACAAAAGAATGAAATATTTCCATTTGCAGCAACATGGATGGAGCTAGAGATTAATATATGAAGTGAAGTCAGTCAGATAGGAAAAGACAAATATTATGTGACATCACTGCTGTGTTGAATCTGAAAAAAAAAAAAGAACTTATTTGCAAACTAGAAACAGACTCACAAACCTAGAAAAAAAACATGGTTACCGAAAGAGAAAGGGTGGTAGGGGGAGGGATAAATTAGGAGTGTGGGATTAATAGATACATACTATTATATATAAAACAAGAAGGATTAAATATGTAGCACAGGAAACTATATTCAATATCTTGTAATAACCTATAACAGAAAAGAATCAGAAAAAAGAATGTATGTATATCTGAATCACTTTGCTGTACACCTGAAACTAACACAATATTGTAAGTCAACTACACTTCAAAAAAAAAAAAACAAAAACTTGTCCCTTATACTTGCAAATACTTGAAAACTTGGGGGTAGTTTAAGCACTGTGGATGAAGCTGGCCATAGACTGAGATGTGTCCCCTCACTCCAAATTAACATGTTGTAACTTGACCCCCAGTGTGATGGTGTTAGGAGGCAGGACCTTGGGGAGGTGGGACATGAGGATGGAGCTTTCACAAAAGGGATTAGTGCACTTACCAGAGAGCTGCCTTGTCCCTTATCTCCTGTGAGGATATGGTGAGAAGACAGCCATCTATGAACAAAGAAGCAGGTCCTCACCAGACACTGAATCTGCTCGTACCTTGACCTTGGACCTCAGCCTCCAGAACTGTGAGAAATAAATTTCTGATTACAAGCCACCCAGTCTAGGGCATCGTGTTATAGCAGCCCGAGTGAACTAGGATAAAGATCATTTTGAAAGGTATTATCCAGTGCCTTGCCTTTTAAAATGGGGGGGCTCAGAGTCATCGTCACTCTTATAAAGCTTTATATTGGACAATGTTTAATAGTTCACAAGCCATCATTCAATACATGAAACCTACTCTGGTTTTTCCAATGAGCTTGTAGAATAAGGCAGACACCTTAGCTCCTGTTGCACAAATGAGGAAACTGAGGCTCTGGATAGAAGAGCAAAACCCCAGGCTGGCATCCACACAGCCTCCTTTTCAAACTTAGTTCAGGATCGGCTTACTCAGCTCTGCCCCCAGGTCAGTGCTGCTCTGTGTGTTAATAAACGTCCATAACCAACATCTTAGAAACGCCTCTGGGTAAGACTATTTTATTTTCTTGTGTCTTTTTTAGTGAGCCTCCCATATTCCTCTGCTCACCAGTGTCAACTGTCAGCTGGCCCTTCCTCCTGCTTCAAGATACCTTGCCCCACATAGTATTGACTGAAAAATTAGCTAAGGAAAATTAGTTTGTTAGAATGGTTTGAAAGCAGAGTGAATAGGCTCTCACTGAGATTCTGAAGGACTTTCCTATGAATTAGTTATATGGAAGAGGCTCAGGGGCACATACTTCCTTTTTTATTATGGAAAATTTCAGTCCTGTAAAAAACGAAGACTGATGCTGAAGCTGAAACTTCAATACTTTGGCCACCTGATGTGAAAAACTAACTCCTTAGGAAAGACCCTGATGCTGGGAAAGATTGAAGGCAGGAGGAAAAGGGGATGACAGAGAATGAGATGGTTGGATGACATCACCAACTCGATAGACATGAGTCTGAGCAAGCTCCAGGAGTTGGTGATGGACAGGGAAGGCTGCATGCCAGAGTCCATCAGGTCGCAGAGTCAGACACCACTGAGCAACTGAACTGAACTGAAGAAAGGAGAGAGAATAGAATCATGAATCCCTCCACACAACCCCTGGTTAAAGTAGACCACCTTCAACAATTAACACGGTTACATATTTCTTGTCTTGTTCAAAATGCATGTTTGCTCAGCTCTTGTTGAATTCCAGATCCTTGAAGTGTCTGGATATTCCTGCACCATTAGTATCAACTTTGAATACCCAGGAAGGACCCCCTGACCCTTAATGCACCCTTTTCTTTCTTGTGAGTGAGTGAAAGTCACTCAGTCGTGTCCAACTCTTTGCAACCCTGACTATACAGTCAATGGAATTCTTCAGGCCAGAATACTGGAGTGGGTAGCCGTTCCCTTCTCCAGAGAATCTTCCCAACCCAGGGATTGAACCCAGGTCTCCAGCATTGCAGGCGGATTCTTTACCAGCTGAGCCACGAGGGAAGCGGTCACTCAAGATGCTGGCATGGGCGAGTCCGAAGGGCAGTTTGCTGCAAAGTTCTCAGGAAGCAACTTGTGTTCAGCCCCACCTCCAGGGTCCACAGAGAACAGCTCATGCTTCCCAAACTCTGACCTTCAGGTGACCGAGGAAGAGCATTTGCCTGACTCGGGAGATTCTGCTGGGGGAGTCAGGAGGAATGCAAACCTGTGTTCTGTTTCCTCGCCGAGGTTGTTCTGGAAGGCTCTGGAAGGAATTTTTATTAGTCTAGAGAGAAAATAAGCATAAATTCCACCCGTTTATGACACCAAGCCTGGAAGTTTCCACACACCACTCTTGGGCTTCTCAAATCCCAGATTTAAGTCAAGTCTCTTCCATTCTGATAGCAGCTCAGGGCACACTCACTAGAGCTGGACTCTTGATCAAGAAGATTTCACAGATGACCCCTGGTGAGCCTATCCTTCCCATGGTCTCTTCTGAAACAGGTGTCACCCCCGAGCCCTACCCTGAAACCCCTGTTTCTGCAGTTGAGGAAGTAGAGCTTCTGGGAGGTGAAGCCACTTGTCCCACACGTGTAATTAGTAAGCAGAAAAGTTGGGACTCAGATGAGCCTAATAATTTGAGTCTTCATTAATAAATGGAGAGCTAATTATAGTCATTGAAGAGCCTGTTCCTCTTCTGTTGTGATTAATTATGAATTTATTTTTAGTCTTCAGAAGAACGGAGACTCATGGTGGGGTTTTGTTCTGAGCCAGAAACATGCTATTCCTGGCAGTTCTCCTGGGCCAGCCCCCTTTCCCTCGGGGACAACAACAACCCGAAGCAAGGTCCCCCGTGTGCATTTTTTTCAAGGCTCAAGATTCCCCAGGGATTTGGGTCCACTTAAGCAACTTTACTATTTGCACACCTTGATAAGAGGAGTGCCACCTCCAGAATCCAGTCTCAGCCACACTGTTGGGAAAAGGAATGAGGGTCTGGTTTGTCTTGAGAGTAAGAGAAGCAGGCTGGATGGTAATCAAAAACCCATCTTGTGTGTCTGTGTGGACTTCAAAAACACCAGAGACCAGGAGCAGCGGCAGTTCTCTGAAACTTGTAAACTTCCAAGGAAAGATTGAGGAGAAGGGGGTGATGGAGGATGAGATGGTTGGATGGCATCACCAACTTAATGGACATGCTGCTAAGTCGCCTCAGTCGTGTCCGACTCTGTGTAACCCCATAGACGGCAGCCCACCAGGCTCCCCCGTCCCTGGGATTCTCCAGGCAAGAACACTGGAGTGGGTTGCCATTTCCTTCTCCAATGCATGAAAGTGAAAAGTAAAAGTGAAGTCGCTCCGTCGTGCCCGACTCTTAGCGACCCCATGGACTGGAGCCTACCAGGCTGCTCCATCCATGGGATTTTCTAGGCAAGAGTACTGGAGTGGGGTGCCATTGCCTTCTCCGTAATGAACATGAGTTTGAGCAAACTCCAGGAGACGGTGAAGGACCGGGGAAGCCAGGCACCCTGTAGTCCTTGGGGTCATAAAGAGTTGGACCTGACTTAGCAACTGAACAACAAAGCTTCCAGCAACCCTGACAGAGTGGATTTTTCCAGGCTTTACATATGTTAACAGCCACCATCAAGCTAGAGGTGGGGGTTGGCCCTGGAGACTTGCTGTTTCTTTAATGTGGCTTTATCTATCTTCGTTGGGTTTCTCAATGGCTCCTTTGTTGTTATTTACTCCCAAAGGGGAATCTCACTTCCTTACTTCCTGTTGCTGCCAGGGTCAGAGTGCGAATGGGGCAGACACGGCTTTGCTACCCACTGCCAAGGACCGGTGTAAAGATAGAGTTCTATTTCTAAATGATATTTTTGGTTCCACAACTGACAATTTCTCCAAGGCCATTCTTTTCTTTTCTGTTCCTCTTTCTCTTCTCTTCTTGCTTCTTTTGCAAATGAATTTCACTGGGGAAGTGAGGATCTGGCCAGATTCTGCTCTGGCCTCAGAGCCTGGTGGGTGGCTGGGAGGGTGAATGGGGTGGGAGAAAGAAGGACTGTCTTTTCTCTTCCCTCCTCCCACCCTGATTTCTTATCTCCTTCCCTTTCACTCCTTCCCACCCCCAGTCTCTGTCTCTCTTACTCCCCACGATGGCTACCTCTCCATATTTATCTATTCATCTCTGCCTCCCAATTTCTGCCTGCCTCTGGCTCTTCTATGTCCCTCAACAACATATTTTTAAGTGGTGGTGGCCTGGCCAAATAGAATGCAAATTCAAACCCTTCCTACTTATAACTTACAACTTTCTGTGATGGTACAAAGATTACCTGAAAATGTCTGGCAACCTTAGTGTTGAGGGTGGTGTTTCTCAAAGTATGCTGCAAAGACTCCAGTAGAATAATCCAGAGGTTTTATTCAAAACGCAAATTCCTGGGCCCTATTGTAGACCCAGTAAATCTGAATCTCCAGGAATAGGCATCATTTTATTATATTTTTTTAATGGCTGTGCTGGGTCTTTGTTGCTGCACAGGTTTTTCCTAGTTGCGGTGAGAGGAGCTACCCTTCCTGCTGGTGTGAGGGCTTCTCATAGCAGTGGCTTCTCTTGTTGAGGAGCAAAGGCTCCCTAGTGGCAGCTCACAGGCTCTGGCACATGGGCTCAGTAGTTGTGGTGTACACGCTTAGCTGCTCCAAGGTATGTGGGATCTTCCCAGACCAGGGATCAAACCCGTGACCCCTGCATCGGCAGGCAGAGTCTTAAGTACTGGATCACCAGGGAAGCGCCTCCGTGATTCTTATGCACACTGAAGCTTCACGATCTTTGGCTGCTCCTCTAGCTCAGACTCTAGATGGGAGAAGAGGGGAGAGGGTGGATGGAGCTCTGAATGCTATCTCTTCCTTGGAGGCCCAAATGCCAGCCTTTCCCGAGACTCCAGGAGAACTGGACCCAAAGTCCAGGCTTATTTTCATTACACTAACTTCTTTTTCTTTCCCACTGTCTTCTTAAAGCTGACTCTCAAGATCACTGATTTCCCAGATATCCACAAAATATCCACGAGACAACGCAGGAAGACAGTGTTAGAACCTCTAGTTAAGTATAATATATATTTTAATATAACCCTTTGAAATTTTTAGTCTTGTGTATTTTAAGATACTTATTAGCTTAGTGGTTCATGTATCTAATTTATAAATAATAGAAATATATCTATATTGGGGAGTTTTACTGATAGAGGTGCACAGTCAAGGTTTGGAGAACATTGCTCTCGAATCAAGACATTATATATTCTTTGAGGTCAGGGACTATATTATTTTCTTTAACACACTATATTGAAGCATAACGTTTATACAGAAAAGTGCACAAGGACGTATACAACCTGGAGAATAGCCCTGTGTAACATGCACCCAGATCAAAAGGTAGATTATTACCAGGATCCCAGATCCTCAGCTCCCTGCTCTGAATACCCTTTCCTCAAATAATGGTTCTCCTCCCTTTCTAGGAATTTCATAAAATGGAATCATGCTATGTATGGACTCTTTAGTGCTTTGTTGTTGCTGTTTTGCTGTTATTCTGTTTGTTTGTTTGCCCAAAAGTACATCCATGGGATGTTCATTCTTAAAGTGTAAAATTTTCCATTGTTTAAATGTCATCATTTTATCCGTTCTCCTGTAGGTGAACTCATAATAGTGTGGGGACTTGATGGATGTGAGTCTGAGTGAACTCCGGGAGTTGGTGATGGACAGGGAGGCCTGGCGTGCTGCGATTCATGGGATCGCAAAGAGTCGGACATGACTGAGCAACTGAACTGAACTGAACTGATTATGAATAGTAATAGCTTCCCTGGTAGCTCAGTTGGTAAAGAATCTGCTTGCAGTGCAGGAGACCTGGGTTTGATCCCTGGGTGGGGAAGATCCCCTGGAGAAGGAACACTCCAGTATTCTTGCCTGGAAAATCCCATGGACAGAGGGGCCTGGTGGGCTACAGTCCACGGGATCGTAAGAGTCAGATACAACGTAGCGACCAAGCCACCAACCGTTATGAACAGTGCTGCTGTGCACACTGTCTATATCTCTCCCTGAGTGCATGAACACGTCTCAGGCAGCTCTATACCTAGACGGGGAATGGATGAGCCACACAGGAGGCTCCAGGCAGCTTTGCTAAATATCATGTTTTCCAACAGGTTCCTCTCAGCCGTGCACAAGCTCTCCAACACCTCAGAATATCAATACCTGGTATTTTCTATTTTGCTTTTATATTTACCACCTGATGAGTATATCCTGTTACCTCTTTGTGATTAAAATAAAAGTATCTGGCCGTGTTGGGTCTTAGTTATGGCACATGGAGTCTCTTGCTGCGGTGCATGAGCTCTCTAGTTGTGGCACACCGGCTTTTAGTTGCTCCATAGCATGTGGAGTCCAGGGATCAAACCTGAGTCCCCTGCATTGCAAGGTGGATGCTTAATCACTGGACCACTAGGGAAGTCCCCCTCCCTTTGATTTTGATTTCCTCTTCTGATGATTGATGAGGTTGAACACCTTTTAATGTTATTGGTTGTTTGGATATCTTCTTTTATGAAATGCCTGTTCAAATCTTTTGCCCTTTTTTCTTCTGTATCATCTGTCTTTTTCATCTCGATCAACAGGAATGCTTTATATATACTCCACACTTCTCTCCCTATTCCAGGCCCAACACACTGTCCGTGTTATAGCATGGGCTTAATAGCTTTTCAGGTTGGTGCTGAATGAACTAGCACATGGGTGGGGAAGAGCATCCTTGTTGAATGAATGAGGACTTTATGCATTTTTGTGTGTTTTTTGGCTTATGTTAGCAGCTTTCCTGAAATGTAGTTTACATGCCAAAACATTTACTTGTTTTAAGTGTACAATTTAATGATTTCTGGAATTGTGCAGAGCCAATTGCCACAACTCAATTTCAGAATGTTGTCATCACCCCCAAAAGAAACCCCTTGCCTCTTTGTTTACCCCCTATTCCGACTTTCAGCTTCAGGCAACTGTTAATATATATACTGTCTCTATAGATTTGCCGTTTCTGGGTGTTTTATATAAATGCAATCATACAACACTGGCTTCTTTCACTTAGCGCGATGGATATCTTTGAGGTGTGTCCATGTTGCAGCATGTATCAGTCCTCTGCTCGTTTTTGTGGGTGAATGAGTAACCCATTGCATGTGTGCACCACATCGTCCCTATCTGTTCATCAGTTGATGATTGCTGTTGTTTAGTCGCTGTGTTTGACTCTTTGTGATCCCATGGACTGTAGCACGCCCGGCTCCTCTGTCCATGGAATTTCCCAAGCAAAGATACTGGAGTGGGTTGCCATTTCTGTCTCCAGGGGATCTTCCCCACCCAGGGATCAAATCCACCCCTCCTGCAGTGGCAGATGTTTTGTTCTTCTTTAACCACTGAGCCTCAAGATGAGCCTGGGAGCCTCAAGATGCACCACACCTTCTCTATCTACTCATCAGCTGATGATGGGCACTTGGATTATTTCCACCCTTCGGCTCCTAGAAATCCTGCTGTTGCGGATATTCACTGCAAGTGTTGTGTGGCTATTTGTCTTCATTTCTTTTACCTAGGAGTACTGTTGGGTCCTATGGCAAATTTATGTTTAATTTTTTAAGAAACTGAAACTCATATATCTCTGCCATCCATAGGCTGATGATGGAAAGGCATATGAAGCTGTCTCAAGTAGAAAAGAAATACCTGCCAGCACACAGCTATCAGGTGAATGGTGTTGAGAGAAAAGTTACAAAAGATGGAGTGGAGCCTGCTCTCAGGAGTTCACAGGCTAATCCAGATGTTCTAACACATGTGTTTATAGAGTAACGTGGCAGTATGGAAAATCTGAATCTGAACAGAGGTCCCAACAATCTGTGCAAAATGAATTCGGGAAATACTGGATACGTACTTTTTGCAGCTTTAGGAAAGATAGATAGAAATTCAAAACAAACACGTTATCCCTCCCCTGAGTTCCTAAGCAACTAATCAGTAAAATAAGACATAGTTACAAAGAAGCTAAATAATTAGAGATTTAAATATAAATTCAAGATAATACTAGAAGACGTGGGGTGTGGTGGGAATGGAGAGAGGAAGGTAAGAAGGAAAATAGATAAACTTGTCTGTCCTTTGAGATCTCGTGAGAAAAAAGAAACCCAGAGTGTGTTCCTTTAAAACTGTTGCCTTTCCAAAGATGTAAGCGTTTCTAGTTCTATCATTGCCCTGGAAATCTTAGTTCAAAAAGAAGTGTTGGATAATAAATAATCAGGACCATTGAGCTAAATCAATATGGAGATACCCCTCGTCCAAGGTAAGGAACAGCGGCTGTGCTTTACTGGAGCAGCCGTGAAGAGATACCCCACGCCAAGGTAAGAGAAACCCAAGATGGTAAGTGTTGCAAGAGGGCATCAGAGGACAGACACACTGAAACCATAATCACACAAAACTAGTCAATCTAATCACACTAGGACCACAGCCTTGTCTAACTCAATGAAACCAAGCCATGCCTGCGGGGCAACCCAAGACGGGCAGGTCATGGTGGAGAGGCCTGACAGAATGTGGTCCACTGGAGCAGGGAATGGCAAGCCACTTCAGTATTCTTGCCTTGAGAAACCCATGAACAGTATGAAAAGGCAAAATGATAGGATACCAAAAGAGGAACTCCCCAGGTCAGTAGGTGCCCAATATGCTACTGGAGATCAGTGGAGAAATAACTCCAGAAAGAATGAAGGGATGGAGCCAAAGCAAAAACAATACCCAGTTGTGGATGTGACTGGTGATAGAAGCAAGATCCAGTGCTGTAAAGAGCAATATTGCATAGGAACCTGGAATGTCAGGTCCATGAATCGAGGCAAATTAGAAGTGGTCAAACAAGAGATGGCCAGGGTGAACGTCGACATTCTAGGAATCAGCAAACTAAAATGGACTGGAATGGGTGAATTTAACTCAGATGACCGTTACATCTACTACTGCAGGCAGGAATCCCTCAGAAGAAATGGAGTAGCTATCATGGTCAACAAAAGAGTCCGAAATGCAGTACTTAGATGCAATCTCAAAAACGACAGAATGATCTCTGTTCGTTTCCAAGGCAAACCATTCAATATCACAGTTATCCAAGTCTATGCCCCAACCAGTAACACTGAAGAAACTGAAGTCGAATGGTTTTATGAAGACCTACAAGATCTTTTAGAACTAACACCCAAAAAAGATGTCCTTTTCATTATAGGGGACTGGAATGCAAAAGTAGGAAGTCAAGAAACACCTGGAGTAACAGGCAAATTTGGCCTTGGAATGCAGAATGAAGCAGGGCAAAGACTAATAGAGTTTTGCCAAGAAAATTCACTGGTCATAGCAAACACCCTCTTCCAACAACACAAGAGAAGATTCTACACATGGACATCACCAGATGGTCAACACTGAAATCAGATTGATTATATTCTTTGCAGCCAAAGATGAAGAGGCTCTATACAGTCAACAAAAACAAGACCAGGAGCTGACTGTGGCTCAGATCATGAACTCCTTATTACCAAATTCAGACTTAAATTGAAGAAAGAAGGGAAAACTGCTAGACCATTCAGGTATGACATAAATCAAATCCCTTATGATTATACGGTGGAAGTGAGAAATAGATTTAAGGGTCTAGATCTGATACAGTGCCTGATGAACTATGGACGGAGGTTCGTGACATTGTACAGGAGACAGGGATCAAGACCATCCCCATGGAAAAGAAATGCAAAAAAGCAAAATGGCTGTCTGGGGAGGCCTTACAAATAGCTGTGA
The DNA here is from genome assembly GCF_023091745.1 of Budorcas taxicolor. Classification (NCBI taxonomy): domain Eukaryota; kingdom Metazoa; phylum Chordata; class Mammalia; order Artiodactyla; family Bovidae; genus Budorcas; species Budorcas taxicolor. The sequence continues at coordinate 29,065,228 of NC_068928.1, read as the reverse complement.
AAAGAAGAGAGGCAAAAAGCAAAGGAGAAAAGGAAAGCTATAAGCATCTGAATGCAGACTTCCAAAGAATAGCAAGAAGAGATAAGAAAGCCTTCCTCAGCAATCAATGCAAAGAAATAGAGGAAAACAACAGAATGGGAAAGACTAGAGATCTCTTCAAGAAAATTAGAGATACCAAGGGAACATTTCATGCAAAGATGGGCTCGATAAAAGACAGAAATGGTATGGACCTAACAGAAGCAGAAGATATTAAGAAGAGGTGGCAAGAATACACAGAAGAACTATCCAAAAAAGATCTTCATGACCCAGATAATCATGATGATGTGATCACTAATCTAGAGCCAGACATCTTGGAATGTGAAGTCAAGTGGGCCTTAGAAAGCATCACTACGAACAAAGCTAGTGGAGGTAATGGAATTCCAGTTGAGCTGTTTCAAATCCTGAAAGATGATGCTGTGAAAGTGCTGCACTCAATATGCCAGCAAGTTTGGAAAACTCTGCAGTGGCCACAGGACTGGAAAAGGTCAGTTTTCATTCCAGTCCCTAAGAAAGGCAATGCCAAAGAATGCTCAAATTACTGCACAATTGCACTCATTTCACATGCTAGTAAAGTAATGCTCAAAATTCTCCAAGCCAGACTTCAGTAATACGTGAACTGTAAACTACCTGATGTTCAAACTGGTTTTAGAAAAGGCAGAGGAACCAGAGATCAAATTGCCAACATCCACTGGATCATCGAGAAAGCAAGAAAGTTCCAGAAAAACATCTATTTCTGCTTTATTGACCATGCCAAAGCCTTTGACTGTGTGGATCACAAGAAACTGTGGAAAATTCTGAAAGAGATGGGAATACCAGACCACTTAACCTGCCTCTTGAGAAATTTGTTTGCAGGTCAGGACGAAACAGTTAGAACTGGACATGGAACAACAGACTGGTTCCAAATAGGAAAAGGAGTACGTCAAGGCTGTATATCGTCACCCTGCTTATTTAACTTCTATGCAGAGTACATCATGAGGAACACTGGACTGGAAGAAACACAAGCTGGAATCAAGATTGCCGGGAGAAATACCAATAACCTCAGATATGCAGATGACATCACCCTTATGGCAGAAAGTGAAGAGAAGCTAAAAAGCCTCTTGATGAAAGTGAAAGAGGAGAGTGAAAAAGTTGGCTTAAAGCTCAAAATTCAGAAAATGAAGATCATGGCATCTGGTCCCATCACTTCATGGGAAATAGATGGGGAAACAGTAGAAACAGCGTCAGACTTTATTTTTTGGGCTCCAAAATCACTGCAGATGGTGACTGCAGCCATGAAATGAAAAGACGCTTACTCCTTGGAAGAAAAGTTATGACCAACCTAGATATCCTATTCGAAAGCAGAGACATTACTTTGCCGACTAAGGTCTGTCTAGTCAAGGCTATGGTTTCTCCTGTGGTCATGTATGGATGTGAGAGTTGGACTGTGAAGAAGGCTGAGCACCGAGAATTGATGCTTTTGAACTGTGGTGTTGGAGAAGACTCTTGAGAGTCCCTTGGACTGCAAGGAGATCCAACCAGTTCATTCTGAAGGAGATCAACCCTGGGATTTCTTTGGAAGGAATGATGCTACAGCTGAAGCTCCAGTACTTTGGCCACCTCATGCGAAGAGTTGACTCATTGGAAAAGACTCTGATGCTGGGAGAGATTAGGGGCAGGAGGAGAAGGGGACGACCCAGGATGAAATGGCTGGATGGCATCACGGACTCGATAGGCATGAGTCTGAGTGAACTCCAGGAGATGGTGATGGACAGGCAGGCCTGGCGTGCTGCGATTCATGGGGTCGCAAAGAGTCGGACATGACTGAGCGACTGAACTGGACTGAACTGAAATATTTGAGTAATTAATGTGTCAGGGAGAAATATTAATAACCTCAGATATGCAGATGACACCATACTTGTGGCAAAAAGTGAAGAACTAAAGAGCCTCTTGATACAAGGGAAAGAGGAGAGTGAAAAAGTTGGCTTAAACTCAACATTCAGGAAACTAAGATCATGGCTTCCGGTCCCATCACTTCATGGCAAATAGATGGGGAAACAGTGGAAACAGTGGCTGACTTTATTTTTCTGGGCTCCAAAATCACTGCAGATGGTGATTGCAGCCATGAAATTAAGACACTTACTCCTTGGAAGAAAAGTTATGACCAACCTAGACAGCATATTAAAAAGCAGAGACATTATTTTGTCAAAAAAGGTCCATCTAGGCAAGGCTATGGTTTTTCAGTGGTCATGAATGGATGTGAGAGTTGGACTATAAAGAAAGCTGAGGGCCAAAGAATTGATGCTTTTGAACTGTGGTGTTGGAGAAGACTCTTGAGAGTCCCTTGGACAGCAAGGAGATCAAACCAGTCCATCCTAACGGAGATCAGTCCTGGGTGTTCATTGGAAGGACTGATACTAAAGCTGAAACTCCAATACTTTGGCCACCTGATGCGAAGAGCTGACTCATTGGAAAAGACCCTGATGCTGGGAAAGATTGAAGGCGAGAGGAGAAGGGGACGACAGAGGATGAGATGGTCGGATGGCATCACCGACTCAATGGACATGGGTTTGGGTGGACTCCGGGAGCTGGTGATGGACAGGGAGGCTTGGCGTGCTGTGGTTCATGAGGTCGCAAAGAGTCAGACATGACTGAGAAACTGAACTGAATTGAACTGAATGTGCCAGGTGTTGCTCTAAACAGTTTATGTTTTTACTCATTTAATCCTCTTAATAACTCTAGGAAAGAAATACTACTATCATCTTCTAAAGGTAAGGAAAATGAGACTCAGAGAGGTTAAGTACATTGCCCAAGGGCACACAGCTAGAAAACAGCAAAACTGGAGTTTGGATACAGAGTCCAGAAACTATATATTTAATCACCTCAAGTCCTGTAGTACAGTTATAGGACTCAGTCTCCAAATGCAGATGGGGAAGTAGATCCAGAGGTGTCCGTAGATTTATTTGAGATCAGGGATAGGAGTTGCAATCACTACTAGTCCAGTCTTACTTCTATCAAGAGTGACACTGGGTATCACCAGAGAGCCCTTTATTAAGATGCCATTTGTGGATGAGCCATAGGATGCACAGGTTTCCTGACTCTAGTAGAATGGATCCAAGGAAGCAGTGCTTCATGTACAATAAGCCAGGTCTGACCTCTGCTGTTGACCGGCCACATGAGGGTGGGCAAGTTATACCCTCTGAGCCCAGTTTTTCTGTTTGTAAACTGGGGGCAGTAGCCATACTAGCTCATAGGATTATAGGAATGAAATGAAAGAACGGAAGAAACTGACAGTCATTGCCAATTTTGGTGCTGCAGAACTGTTTGGGGCAGGTCATTTGGAACTGAAGTGTATAGGATGCTGTGTAGGCTGAGATTTCTCAAGTCCAAACTGGATAACAGGTTGTTTTTAGGTATCCCACAGGATTCTGTGTTGCAGGAATGCTCTGGACCAGTTGTCCTAACTTGATCTGGGTTATATCATCAGATGTCATATCTTTTTGCCTTTTCATACTGTTCAACTGCTACATTTTTTTCAGTAGTCAGGTATGGATGTGAGAGTTGGACCATAAAGAAGGCCGAATGCTGCAGAACTGATGCTTTTGAACTGTGGTGCTAGAGAAGACTCTTGAGGTAGCAAGTCTCTTAGACAGCAAGAAGATCAAACCAGTCAATCCTAAAGGAAATCAACCCTGAATATTCATTGGAGGGACTGATGCTGAAGTTGATAATTTGGCCACCTGATGCAAAGAGCTGACTCATTGGAAAAGACACTGATGCTGGGAAAGATTGAAGGCAGGAGGAGAAGAGGGCGGCAGAGGATGATATAGTTGGATGGCATCATTAACTCAGTGGACATGAGCTTGAGCAAACTCTGGGAGATCGTGAAGGGCAGGAAGGCAGGGAGGCGTGCTGCAGTCCATGCGATCGTAAAGAGTCAGACACGAACAACAACGTATCATCAGATATGAAACCTGAGGTCAGTCTGCACATACACCCCTGATACAACACATTTTAGTCCCTTTTATGACTTGATTAGGTCAATTTCTTTTAGTGACTGTTTTCTGTACTAAATTTTGCAGCTCTGCTTCAAGGGACTCTTAGTGGTAACCATAGTCAAGAGTTTGTTTCCCCACGATTGTACACATGCAAGGGTTGGTAAATTTGCAATCGATGGAATACTGTAAACCATCTGCATTTGTCAACTTGCCCCTGGCCAGAGGTCAGGCTGAGGCTGCTCTTCCAGGGAGATAGCTTTTGTGCAGAATTTGGCTCTACAGTGATTTTCGAAGCTAGGGTGGGCCTGGACGTGAACATTTAAAAGTTGCTCAGGTGATTCTAATGAGAGCCACCGATTCTCACTAGAAAAATGTGTGAGATCTCAAGGTTCTTATAGCCCAGCTGGACAGGTTTTGTAAAGGGTATCTAGGCAAGCATGAGTTTCCCTGGTGCCTCAGACGATCTGCCTGCAAAGCAGGAGACCTGGGTTCGATCCCTGGGTTGGGAAGATCCCCTGGAGGAGCGCATGGCAACCCGCTCCAGTATTCTTGCTTGGAGAATCCCGTGAACAGAGGAGCTTGGCGGGTGAGATGGGGTCGCGAAGAGTTGGCCAGGACTGCGATTAAGCACACAGGGAAGCACAGTGAATGATGAAGCTGGGGGAGGTATTGTGTAGAGGGCCTGAAATGCATAGGCTGAGACTGTTGGCACTCAATATAAAAGGTTACTGAGTAGGATGCAAGGGTGGGTAATTAGAAGTATACACAGAGATTAAGGGGTTCAGCTATTCACAGTTTAGGAAACGGAAATTAATTTTCCTATATAGCAGGCTAACAAAGCTTTCTTTTACTTCTATACCGCTCAGTTCAAACAAAGGTCAGCTTCCTTCAGCACTCAGGTCCACTGGTCCCAGCAGAGCAGGAGCTTGTCCAAAGGAATTTTGTAGGTCCCTGGCACATTGTGTGGATCGTAGTGCTCCTGCTGCTAAGTCGCTTCAGTCGTGTCTGACTCTGTGCGACCCCAGAGACGGATCATAGCAGTCTCCCACTAATGTCTGTTGACTGAGTAAACGAGTGTAGACTTCTCGGCTTGGCGCATCTCGGTTTCAGGAGAGGTGGTACCCTGGGCCAGTCTCGCTTTTGCATGTAAAGCGGTGGGGGCTGTTCCCCCTCTTCTCCCTTTATCGGTAATGACCTGCTTCCAATTCTACTAACTCGGGTTTTGACTCCGTCGCCGCCTCACTCGGTCCCACCCGCTGCCACCTGGCTCAGGCGTCGGGCTTCAAATCTGCCTCTCACCCCTCGTCCAGTTTCCGGTGAGTCAAGTTCAACCCCAGGTTCAACCCTGACAGTGACGGCCACAAACACAGTCCCTCACCAGCCCCTCGGAGGAGGCGCACGCCCACCACCGGCCACCAGGCCGCGCTGAGAGGGGCGTTTCTAACCCCGCGGCTTTCCGGGGCGGGGGTGTGAGCCGGGAGACCCCTCCCCAGTAACCCGCCCGCTCTGCGAGGGAGCGCCCGGCCCTCAGCGGGCGTGGCCGCCCTGGCCCCGCCCCCGCCCAGCCCCGCCCCCGCGCGCCGAGAGGGCCCCCGCCCGGCCGCCAGCCCCGCTCCACGTCCGCTGCCCCTCCCTCGCCGCGGAGCCGGGCCGAGGGGGATGCTCCGGGTCCCACCTCCCCTGGGAGCTGCGCATTTCCGCGCGCCAGGGCGGCTTCGGCTGCGGCCGACCCTCGCGGCGGCCGCCCGCATTCCGCGTCCCCGGGAAGTTGTCTCCGGAGCCCGCGGCGCCTGGGTCTCCTCCCCCTGAGCCCCGCCCCCCCGCCCCGAGCTGGGAGCCGCGAGCCGCCCGGCCCGGGGGCGTCGCCGCTCGCTCTCCGAAGCCAGCGAGTCTCCGTTTCCCTGCGCGGGGTGCACGTCCCTCGCCTGCCCGGGGACCCCCGCTTACCCCCGAGACGGCGCGCGCCCAGAGCGCGGGAGCCCGGAGCGCCGGGCGCCTGGGACCCCGCGGAGCCGCTGCCCAGCCCGCGGGGCTCGGGAGGGATGCAGGCTGCTGTGTGAGCCCCGGCGCCAAGGCCATGTCCGGCGCCCGCTGCCGGACCCTGTACCCCTTTTCCGGGGAGCGGCATGGCCAGGGGCTGCGCTTCGCCGCGGGCGAGCTCATCACGCTGCTGCAGGTCCCGGACGGCGGCTGGTGGGAAGGCGAGAAGGAGGACGGACTCCGCGGCTGGTTCCCGGCGAGCTACGTGCAGTTGCTGGAGGTAGGGGGCGAGGGCCGGGGCTGGGAGGCCGGCGCGCTCGTGTACCTGTTGCCTGCCCCCGGGAGGCCGGAGCCGCCCCTGCCGGAGGGGAGCCCGGGGGGTCGCCTCTGTGCGCTGGACCCAGAGCCGCGCGCTCCTGTGGGCGGCGGAGGCGGCGGGCGCCCTCGGGGCGTGGGTAACGCGGGGTTCGCCCCCCGAGCGCTCCCCGTGCCGGGCCTCTCGAGCACATCGTGGCCGCCCTGAGGAAGCGAGAACTTGTTGCCAGTGTAAGCTCGGGAGCGGGCGGGCGCGTTCCGGCGGTGGCCGGGGCCGCCGGAGGGCTGCGGAGTCCGGCGGTCTAGGGAAGATGTGCAGACGATCGGGATATGAAAAGTGGCCCCGGCGCCCCGAGCCTGCCGATCCATGGACAGTCGTGCTGCGGCGGGTCAGCTCCCCGGCCGCCTCCGGGCCGTCCACCTACTGGTCAGCTGAGCCTGGCTGGCTGCCAGCCCAAGCCCCGTCAATAGGCCTGATCCGGGGATGCCGCAGCCCCCAGCCAGCGCCCCCCACCGCGGCTCAGCTCCCCCAGGTCAAGGTTCAGAACCTGGAAAGTGGCTTGTCCTGGGGTTCTGGCCCGGCCCCAGGTTTCACAGGACCTGCTGAGCCAAGTCGACTGGCTGTTTATTGTCTGGGTGACAGTTGGGAGGCCTCGCTGTCCTCTAATCGCTGAGCTCATGGTCACAGCCTGAGTGGGATCCGAAGTTTCTAAAGTCCTTTGGTGGGGGGTGGGAGGTGGTTTTACAGGACGTCCCCTTCGGCCTGACCCCAGGATTGCTGCAAAGACTAACTGTGAGTCGTCGGAAATATTCTGGCAAGATACTCTCCAAATCATAGAGATTGAATTGATTAATAATTTAACCCCCACCCTCCCACCGACCTACTTCACAAAGAACAAAGTAGCAAATTTTGACTGAAAATGCTCTGTGCAACTCAAAAAGACAAAGAAAGCTGGATAGGGGTGGAATGATTATGGGTGAGTTTGCCTGAGAAAAACCCTCTGGAAACATTATCAGAAATTGAGCCTGGCCTCATAGAGATACAGTGATGTTTCTTTCAGGTCCAGAGAACAAAATCCCTCCTATGTGGCTTTAGTAGCCTTTGAGCAAAGTTGAGGCTGGAAGGAGCTTTCATGGGCTGTCCACTTAGGCTATTTGGAAACCTTCTTGGTTCTGTAATTTGAGAGCCGGGCAGCATAGGGGAGGCGCAGGTGTTTCTCAGCTTTCCTAACTCCCTTCCTGAGATTCAGGTGTGAAAGAAAGCAAGTGAATGGCTCCTGAAGGTCTGGAGCTTCCTTGTTTCTATTCCAGAAGCCCTGGGAGAGGCTCCTGTGGTAGAGTCCTCTGGTGGCCACACTTTTCCAGGAAACACTGATGTGGAAATCTGGCTGTTGGATGTCCGGTGAGGAGCGTCCCTGGCTGGACTGAGCTAGCTGTGTGTTGGGTGGGGAGTGAGGTTGGAGGGTTTGTCCACTGTGTTAGCAAGAGTGAAGTGGCTCTGCTTTTCCTTCCTGGGAGGAAAGGGAGGGTGAATCAGACCCAGGGGACAGACAGAACGATCAGATGAGACAGTTGTGGGTGTGTCGGTCACTGTTTGTGGTATATACATTGAGACTCCCTATTTCCTAAAGGGCTTTCAGACCAGTACCCATCTGAGGGAGCAGTAACCCCGAGAGGGGCTCCCATTTTGTTAAGCATCTGCTAGGCACCAGGCATGGTCCATGCATTGTCATCAATTCCCCTGACAGCCCTGGGAAGGGGAAGATGCTATCCCCATTTTTGTAGGCAGGCAAACTGAATGAAATAGGTGAAGGCAGTCAGCCAAGGAGTAGTTGGTTAGCAGCTTAGCTGGCTGAGTATTACCGTTTGGGCCTCTGTCTCTTTTAAACTCAATATCCTGGGTCACACTACCAGAAGGCAAGTGAAGGGTCTAGATCCTTGTGGGGAAGGGTTTGGGTAGCTCCGGAGGTCAGCCTGCCGGAGACAGCGTCCCTAAGGGGCAGCAGAGATGCTGGGGTTACAGTGAGGACAGCTGCTCCTACCCACTTGAGCACCTCTTCTGCAAACCCTGATGTTTGATTTCACTCAGAGCCAGCTGTGTTTCCCACAGGTGGAGGGAGGAGTGGCCCTGAGTCCTAGGACTCTTTTCAGGGAAAAGCAGATGCAGCTTTGACAGGGAGGGTCTTTGTATCTGGGAACCTTATACATGAGCAGGCTGGACCTCGAGGCTGAGGTTAGTAGGGATAGAGGATATGGAGGTAGGTTCCCCTGGGTTGTGGTGAGTCCCCAAAGATAGGCTGGGTTAGGGAATGCAGAACTTGCAAGGGGGTCGCAGGTGGTGGACTGGCCAGCATAGGGAATCATGGGTCTGGAGGACTGCCAGCCAGGTGTTGGTGCTGAAGCCAGGTGGCCAGAGAAGGAGCCCGTAGGTACTAGAGATGGTAAACCTCTGCTAGTGGGGTGCCTGGCACTGAGCTTGCAGAGGGGCATGGAATTCAGAAGGCCAGGGGAGCCGTTGGGGATATAAGTACAGACAGAAGGGACTACACTAGGCTCCTGAGGCAGGATTCAGATGGGGGGATGCACAGCCTAGCCCCTACCCCAGTGCACCATTTGTTTCTGATAGAGTGCTGTCAGGAAACCCCATCTTGGCAAAAATGTGCCAAAGATCGAAAGCCGTCTGTGCAAGATAGACACGCCTCAAGGATTTCCTCCTTGTTCATGTGAAAAAAAGGGGAAGCACACCCCATTGAGAGGAGTTGAGAGCTGACAGGGAGGTCAAAAGACCCGCCCTGGTGGCCAGCGAGCCCCTGAGCAGAGGCCAGTTTGACAGAGGTCGTGGTTCCTGGGGAAATCTTTTTGGTCAAGACTCCAAGGAAATGAGGGGATGGGCTGCACATACTTGGCTTCCAAAGGGTGGCTTCCAGGAAAACCTCCGCGAAGCAGATGGGGGGCCCTGTTAGGCAGGGACTGGTCACAGGGATCTTGCTCTTCAGTGGATGGGGCAGCCTTCCAGAGGGTGACAGGCGGAGGGAGCCAATTTTCCCAGAAAAGGAAGGAGGCCTAACAGATAAGACCCATAGCTGCCTAGGAATTATCAAGGCCCTTAGATAAAAGCAAGCAGAAACATCTTTCTTGAGAGTCTGATCCACCACAAAGCGATCGAGGAGCTTAGAGAGACATGGTTGAGGAGGAGCTGAGGTGTTGCTCTTACCTTGAATGGAGAGAATTAAGGATCTGGAAGGTACTATAAGGTATCTGCAGAAACCTCTAGAGGTTTTGGGGATTAATCCTGGGGGTTGGGGGGATGGTAGTAATATTGGAATGCACACACAACAGAGCTTTCTTTGAGCGAGGTGCTGTTTTCAGCATCCACAATCTGGCTGCAAGGCCTGGACTTCAGAGGTAGTAACGGAATATGAGACTTTGCCAGCCAAACTCGTTGGCTGTGGAGGGTCACCCTTGCACCTCCTTCTCTCCGGGTCCTGTTCTCCCATTTTGGGTTCAGGTGATTGTGTTGCAGAAGTTTACAGAATGTTGCTGGGGGAGAGAGATGCTGGGCTGGGGAAGTGGGCTGTGCTGTGGATCACGAGGGCTATTTTATCCATTGCTGTGAAATAAGCCTTAGTGTCACAAAACTTAGTGTCACAAAACAACTGTTTGTTACTATGGCACATGTTCCTGTGGATTGATGGGGCTCAGCTGGGTGGTTCTTCTGCTGGTCTCTCTTGGCATCTCTCATGCATTTGCAGCCAGATGGTGGCCAGAGTTGGGGTCCTGGAGGCTCTGCTGAGCTGGAACCTCCAGAAGGGCATATTCACTAACGCATCTGGTGCCTTTCATGTGGCTTCTAATGTGGTGTCTCATCCTCTGGTGCCTTTTTCTGCAGCAGAGTAACTGGAGTTTCAACATACTGACTTCCAAGGAAGCAAAAGTGCAAACTGCCAGGCCTTCTTAAGGCTCAGGTTCAGACCTGGCACATCGTTTCTGCCAGGTTCCATGGGCAAAGTGAGTCTCAGGGCCAGTCCCTGATTCCGTGTAGGGGGGCGGCTCATACAGGTGTGGGTACGAGTGTGGCACTGAAGCAAGGTTCACTGAAGGCCATTTTGCAGACTGGCTACCTCACAAGGCTAGGGAGAATACCTGGGACAGATGATCCGTCAGAAGGGAAGGTGTACCAGGTCATATGGATGAGAGAGCTTCGGGGAGGTAAAATGAACAGACTTGGTCGTTCTGCTAGGAAATTCTCCATCTTCACCCTTTTATGTTTTGTTTTTTTGTTTGTTTTTGTTTTTAAAGATGCCAGGGATTTCTTTGTAATGGTGATTAATGATGCAGCAGAATTTGAAACCAGATTTTTCTGTGCCTGAAGCCTGGGTCTGTCCCCTGAGCCACTGACAAACCAACTTTTTCAAATTGGGGCTATTTGGTGCTGGTTGTTAACGGACATCATGCATCCGAACTGCCTGACATCTGGTAGATGCTCGATATATTACACAGATTGGTTTTAATACAGGGCCTTTCTTTTTGTAACATGGAGATTACCTAAAATGGGTGTGACCTTGTTTCTCGTGCCTGTATTTTTCAAGGCAGTCATGAGCTCTGTCCACAAAAGAAATAATTAGGGCTGGTGGTTCGCGGAGCATGTGATTGTGACTGAAAAGATTAAGGTGCTTTCTGCCATCTTCACAAAGTCATCCTGCCCTTTGATTTGGGGGCTGTGGCCAGCGTTTGTGGCTCCCGCTGTGTGAAACTCTACCTATGGCCCACCCTCCGTCTGCCTCCGCTCCTGAGCAGTGTCCCCCTCTTTACTGCTCTGTGCGGGTCTGGTCAAGTGGCCACCCCCTCAGGACTTCTAAGCAGTGGGCAGGGTTTGTGGATTCTCTGGATTCGGGGCATCTTCACAAAAGTTCCCTTAGCAACAAGTCGGCAGGAATCCCTGACATCTGTTAACCACCACGTGAATCCCCGCAGTCCGTTACCAGTTAGAAACATGAATGAGATGCTGACCTGCTTGTACTCCTCCCAGCCCGAAAAAGCCCAGCTTTTATCTCACAGCCTGGTTAACCTTGTCTACGAGCACAGATGCTGGGCCCTACCTGGCTGGTGAAAGGAAAGGTTTGGTAAACCAGGAAGGCTTGGATAAGCTGTTAGGATTTTTATCCAGAGGTTGGGGTTCTCCCAGCTTGCCCACTTATTACTCCCAGCAGCCACATGACAAGCTTTCTAACAGAATGTCAGCACGGGTCCCCAGCACTTAATTGCAAAACAAGTAGTTTCTGCTCTGCTTGCAATGGCAAGGCTGCTGGATAGTGTTCCCTACCCCTACCTGTTTTTGGTTGAACTGTATATGGGGTGTTAGTTCCTCAACCAGGGATCGAACCCATGGCTCTTGCATTGAAAGCGTGGAGTCTTAACCACTGGGCCACCAGGGAAGTGCCTGGGTGGTGCTTATTCCCATGGAGAGAAGTAGAAATGGTAGCCAGCCGGTCAGTTTGGCTTGTCCCTTGGAGCATCAGAGCATGGGTGACACTGTGGAGGTTCAGCTGCAACAGGTATGTGGTGCCAGGTTTGCATGGATTCCTCAGAGGACTCGCCCACCTCTTGCCTTCCCATTTAGTGTCTCTCCTGTCTCCCAGCTGATAAAGATCAATTTTCTTAAGTTAACTTCCTGGTTCACTGCATTCCCCTCGTTTCTTGAGTTGGTAGCCAGACTCAGTCCCCAGGGACTCACATGTCACATGTCCATACTACACGTTTAATCTCTCTCCTCTAAGTGCCTTCTCCCCCCACCCTCTGACCCTCTGACGGTGCATGTCACCGTCATCTCTCCAGTGTCACCTGACTCTACCCCTTCTTACCTTTTCTCTCCTGTTCGGTTGAGTGCAAGCCTGGTTTGTTCTCCCTTAGAAACGTTCTTCAGAGCCTTCTCCTTCCTCACTTGTGTTGGCAGACTTTTTCTGGAAAGGGCCAGGAAACATTTTCGGTTTTGTGGGCCAAGCAGCACCCTCAAGTTATAGCTGCAGCGCTGTGATGCGCAGTGCACCGGAGACAGTGAGAAGCTGCGAGAGCACCCATATGGCCCCCGTCACAGTCACTCAGCCCTGCCTGTGGAGCATGAAGCAGCTCGAGAGGAGCGCTGAACCAGCGGGTGTGGCTGTGTGCCGATAAAACTTTATTTATGGACGCTGGGATTTGAATTTGTGCCATGCAGTATTTTTCTTCTTTTGCTTTATTTTCAACTATTCAAAGATGGATAGGCCAGGGACTTCCCTGGTGGTCTGGTGGTTCCCCTAGTCTACCTAGGTGGTTCCCCTGGTTGAGGGACTAAGATCCCGCATGCCAAGGAGCAACTAAGCTGTCATGCCGCAGCTAACGAGCCCTCGAGCCACAGCTAGAGAGTCTGTGCACTGCAATGAGGATTCCCTGTGTTGTAACTAAGACCTACACAGCCAGAAAAAAAATGATGGATAGCTCATGGGACATGTGTGGTTTGCCAATCCCTGTTCAGAAGTTGATCATTCATTCAACAATGCCTAATTGAGTGCCTAACAATAGGCTGTGAATGTTACTGTAGGTGAAGCATAGAAAAGAAACTTGCCTTTTAGTTGGGGAGATGGTAAACTAGCACACACACACAAAAATACATATATATATGATTTTAAAGTAGTATGGGGTCAATAAAGCAGGGTACTGTGATAAGTTAGGGGTGCAGGATACAGGAAGGGGGGTTCCAGAAACTGTCAGAGAAAGCTTCTGCAAGGAGGGGATATCTGAGCAGAGAGCTGAGTGTGAGCCAGCCACATGAGGATCTGGGGCGTGAGTGTTTGTTCTACAAATGCAAATAACCTTAAAGAGGGGAGTATGTTTGATAGATATGAGAGAACCAGAATATTCCAGAATGGTTAGAGAGCAAGGACAAGCTTGGGATGTGGCAGAAAGGGAGGCAGGTAAGTTGGATAGTTACTTTACTTCTCCCTACAGTATATGTAAGTTGGTTTTTCTCTATGAATTTATATTTTAAGTACCTGTTCTGCACAGTGAAAGAAAGGTACTGTCAAGTATTTGAGGTTTCTTGCCTTTCCCTAGGTTTGCATTTATGTTCTGGGGAACTTAACTGCAAACGGCGTTATTCCAAGGGCCCAGCTGTTGTTCCTCCATGTCCTTTGGGCCTCTGCCAACCTGCGCTTTCCTGTGTGGTTCTCTGTTTGTCCATCCATACTCTTTTTGCCAGAGACAATCTCCTGTCTGAAGAGTCCCTCTATCTGGAGCCCCCTTCGCTCCTTCTCAGCGGTTTTTGGGTGGACAAAATTGGAGTATCATTCTCTGACACTCTCTGAAGCTTCTTCTGCCTCCAATGATGTGCTGGTAAATGTTTATTGATCAACTTTGGGGGATGGAGGGTGGGAAGTTCTGATTTGTAGCATCTGCCAATTTCTGGGATGTAAATACTCCCCCCATGGCCGATTTCAAGCTACAGATGGTTTCTTTTCATTGAATATATTGGACCTGTCATCTTGTGTAAAATTAAGGTATGCAGCCTGTTCATCTGATACATGTAGATATTGTAACATGATAGCAACATTTAGCACCTCTATCACATTCCCTATTTATCCTTTCTTTTTCAGTGGTTGGTAGCTTTCGGTGTGATTGACAGGTTAGCATTCTCTGATTTGTTTTGGAAAGCTCACCTGGGCTGTAGTGTGGAGGATGGATTTTAAAGGGCAGGAACAGGAGCAAGCAGATGAGTTCGAAAGCTGGGAGCAGGTTGGTGGGAGTGGAGATTCTGAGAGAGAAGGGGATGGATTTGGAATATGTCTTGCAGGTTGAGTCAGACGAATTTGCCAGTGGATTGATGGGGGACGTGAGGGGCCTTACCTCTGCAGGACAGTTGTGATGTATTTTCCCCATCTGCGAATTGTCTGCTCTGCCACCAGAGACCTCTTCCTTCAAAAGTGAGCTAAAAGGCAAGTAAAAATTGGGGAAAAGTTAATGTCCTTAATGCAGGAAGTACTTTTATAATTTTTTTTCAAAAAGCAGAAACAGGAACACATCAGTATGCGAATGGGCAGAGAACTTGGATAGACACTTCATAATAAAAGATGTGCAAAGTCATCAGCATATTCAGTCTCATAAGTAATCAAAGAATTGTAATTGTTTTGGAAAAGGTAGCTTTAATGAAAAGCGTCAACATAAAAACAGAATGAGTCTTGGCAAGAGTGTAGGAAGATTGTCATATGCTTCCCAGAGTGTAATTTGGCAATATACCGTAAAACTGTAACAATGTATGTGCCCTCTGCCCCAGCAATTCCACAAATAGAAATTTGGACTCAGGAAGAATCAAGCCATAAGCCTTAGAATACCCGTTGCAGCCTGTTTCTGTTATAGCTCAACTGGCCACACCCGACCTGCCCACCTGGAGGAACTGGTTAAAACACTGTTCACCGGTGCTTCACACAAGGCCACCCATGCAAAAGGGGTTCAGCTGAATTTGAAAAATAAAAGATTTTTGTCAGTGATGCTAAGTGTTTTTAATGGAGTTAGCGTGGTTCAGATTTCACCTGATGACAAGGCAAAATAAGCTGGTGTTTCCAAGAATGAATTGCTTTTTAAAAGCAGAGACTGTGTCCCATGCATTCTGTGACGTATCCTTTTGTGCAAAGACCCAGCTGAAGGAGTACTTGCCTGGCCCAAGGCCATGTTCTTTTAGATATCCTTAGTAACAGCAAATCTTTGTCTTTCGAGGGGTGCATTTGATTTTTTTGGAAACAGCCAGATTTTGTTTGGAGCCAAGTCTGGTGTGTCTGTATGTGTGACTGTCTGTCTGTCACCTTGTTGAAAAAAGGATGTAAAGCAGCTTACCAAAAAGCATACGGTACAGTAAGATAGAAGCACAAATGCATGGGGAAATCTGGGGAAAGGAGAAAATAAGATGATGGAGTGAAGTCTGAAGAGTGTAGAAGGTGATTGAGTTAAATAATGCTGTTTAGGGTTTAAAGAGAGGTCCTCACGTCATGATGTGTTTGAGCTGTTCTCAACGGGGAGAAACAGATGTTCTGAAGACGGCGGCGTTGGGGGCT
Organism: Budorcas taxicolor; assembly: GCF_023091745.1. NCBI lineage: Eukaryota > Metazoa > Chordata > Mammalia > Artiodactyla > Bovidae > Budorcas > Budorcas taxicolor. The sequence continues at coordinate 29,049,840 of NC_068928.1, read as the reverse complement.
TAGGTGCGGTTGTCAGTCAGAATGGGTTAGGGAATGCTGCTATAACAAACAGTCCCCGAGTCTGGGTGCTTAAAAACAATATAGGTTCGCCTCTTCTCACACTGCCAGTCTATAGCAACTCAGTTGGTGGCAGCGAGACCCTCCAGGAAGGACGCAGGATAAGGGAGCAACCACGGTCTGGAATCTTGCTGGGTGACCAACAGCACCTGGTTCTTAAAGCTTCTTCCCAGAAGTGGCACATGGCGTTGGTGCTCAGATGTCATTGATGAAAGCCCAGCCACACCTAACTGCAAGTGGGTGGGGTGATGTAGCCCTGCCTGGTGCCCAGAAGGAGAGAAGGAGTAAGCTGAATGTACACGGACGGCTCTGGTGACCACCAAGGTGTGTCCTCACTCTGTTTCTGTTCTAGCTCAGTCGCCGTATTTCACGGCCATTCCAAGTGGTGCTCAAGTTGATTTTGATGCCTCTGGAGCAAGCTTTCTGGATGTTGTTGGATGCAGATTCTGACTCAGTAGGTCTGGGGTTAGGCCGGGGGCTCTGCATGTCTGACAGTCTCCCTTGGAGTTCAGCCCCAGCATGGGCCCATAGCTCCTGAGACCAGGATGAGCTCTTACTGTTCTTTCAAATCAGCTCCCCCTCCACCAAGCTCTCCTGGCATTTGCCATACTCCTGGGCACACTAGTGATACTTGGCCTGATCCCAGACTTCCTGTGATTTTTTTTTCTTTGCAGTAAATACATCTGTCAACGTTTGGTTCAACAAAAACAAATATTTATATTTGAGGACCTACTGTGTATGCCAGGCTCTCTGCAAGGCTCGATGGATACAGTCGAGGCCTGGAGCCAAGGTCTTCTCTGGGAGCCCTCAGGGATGTGCCAGCCCCTCTAGGTGACTCTGGCAGGTGATTTCTCTAAAAAACTTCAGTTTCACACTTGTTCTACTGGAACAAAAGCCTTTCCAGAAGTTTTGCATCCATTGTTCTTTCTCAAATCCCTTGATTTCTCCACCCTTCTCATTTGCTTATCAGATGCACAGAAAACTCCCAGATTTGTCAACAAAAAAACTAATTAAGTTGTAAAAACTCTTTAGAGATGATATTTTAAAAATTCTACAGAAATGAATCCTTGTCCTAATTTAATCATGACAGAGCCTCCTTATTTTAGTGATGGCTCGTAGAAGAGTGTCATTTGTTTTTGATTCATAATATAAAGTAGAAATAGAAATAGGAAGTTGGAGGCCACTCTTCTCATTTAGCAAGTGTTTTACTGATAAATAGCTACAAGCTTTTGTTGTGTTTGAAGTGAAAAATGAAACTCTTGAGTTCTGGATAATCAAGGACATACTTCACAGAAAATCTGATAATCTGATGATGGTGTTGTTCAGTCCCCAAATCGTGCCTGATTCTTTGTGACTTCATGGACTGCAGCATGCCAGGCTTCCCTGTCCCTCGCTGTCTCCTGGAGTTTGCCCAAGTTCATGTCCATTGACTCGGTGATGCTATCCAACCATCTCATCCTCTGCTGCCCTCTTCTCCTTTTGCCTTCAATCTTTCCCAGCATCTCTACCAACTAATCTGGTACTCAGTCTAGTATTTTCATATTTATAAAGGTTTTGGATGCCTGGGGCCTCCTGCTTGCTGTGGGCACATGGAATCCACCTGTGCAACATACCATGTAGGACATTAGTTCAGTTCAGTTCAGTTGCTCAGTCGTGTCTGACTCTTTGCGACCCCATGAATCGCAGCACGCCAGGCCTCCCTGTCCGTCACCTTCTCCCGGAGTTCACTCAGACTCATGTCCATCGAGTCCGTGATGCCATCCAGCCATCTCATCCTCGGTCGTCCCCTTCTCCTCCTGCCCCCAATCCCTCCCAGCATCAGAGTCTTTTCCAGTGAGTCAACTCTTTGCATGAGGTGGCCAAAGCACTGGAGCTATTAAGCCAGCACTTATAATATTAATATGCATGCAAATCACAGGGGGCTTTTGTTCAGATGCAGATCTGGCTTCAGCGGGCCTGGGGTGGGGTCTGAGACTCTGCATTGTCTAACAAGCTTCCAGGTGCTGCTGGCCTCTGAGCCTCAATTTGAGTAGGAAAGCATTTGAGTACCCTAAGGGGTTTTTAAGTTTGCAAGCCATGATTAAATTCTGGAATTAGATTGGATTTAGTTTACTTTCTTTCTTCATGGGTTATGTAAGACTACATAGGGTCATGAAAAGAACACAGGTTTTGGAATTAGACCTCAATTTGAGCCTGTTTAATCTGAGAGGTTTGAAGATGGTAAAAAGGTAGGATGGTGGGCAGGAGGGTGGTATCTGGTGTTCTATTTACCCAGAGGGGTCTCTTGATCACTATCATGGGTTGGAGGTGGGGCTTGGGAATGTTTCACCCTGGCTAGATAAGGAAGAGAGGTTGCTGAGGGCTGAATGGCAGGCCCAGGGTCTTAACTACAGTACATGAACTTGATAGCATACAAAGAGCCCAGGGTGGTCTTGCCAGATACCAATGTGTTAGGAAAAACATGTCCCCACATCTCAAGGCACTTGATCCCATTCCAGGGGGATGCTGGTTTGGTTTGTGGGCTGGAATGTGAGCCCTGTGGCTACCACCAGTGTGGACACTCTGCTCGGGGGCAGGGACAGAACCTCCTCCAAATGGCTGAAGAGTGCAGGGTCAGGGTCTAGCAGCTCTGGGTTCAAATCCTGACTCAGCCCCTGCTGCCTGAGAGACCCTGGGCCAGTTGCAGAATCTGCGTCAGTTTCCTAGGGCTCCTGTGAGGGTAGCCAGGCACCTTGTACACACTGTTAGTGGAGTCGACACCCCACATGTTCTGGGGATCATGCCAAGATCAATACTGAGAGCTACCGCTTCACCGGACTTCCACTGATGGGGGTGCTGCTGGGGTGAGAGGAAACTCCCTCTTTCCCTGGGCCCCTCTGAGATCAAGTACAGGGCTCGCTGGTTGCAGTCCTGTGGTCAGGGCCTTCCGACCCACAGGCAGAAGTCACCAGAGCCTCTTACTGAATGTAGATTTGGATTCTGAGGGTCTGGGGTGGGACCTGAGAGTCTGCATTTTTAAAAAGGTCTAACAAGGAGATGCTGCTCGTCTGGGGCCCACACTCTTAGAAGCACTGGCGGAGAGCACTTCTCTGGATTTTTCAGGACCCAGATTCTACTATTTAAAGCAAGTGAAGCTGCAGCCGCTGGCCAGTTCTGGTTTATTGGAAACTCTGCATGATGGTTGTTGCTGCTCAGGCTGGGTTAATTAGTCTTAATTGCTTCTTACCTGGGTCTGATGGGCCTCTGGATGCTCAGACGTTCCCCGAAGAGGCTCTTATAATGAGAAACGTGTCAGGAGAGGTGACGCGTAGGAGTTTGCTGAAGGATTTAGGCATTCCTTTTCATCTTTGCTGGTCCTGGGCCCACAGAAAGATTTGTTTCAAGAGCCTGGATGGGAAATTCTCTTCTGAAGGTGTTGCTGTGGGGCTTAGAACAACTGATGGTCGCAGGCTCAGAACTGGAGATGGAGTTAGTGCCGCAAAGCTGGCGTCTCCCGCAGCCCCTGGGTGCAGCCCTCAGGTCTACGTGGCTCTGCACTTGGCCTGCCTCCTCTTGCCTGGATTACTGCCCTGGCCCCTGACTGCAGTGGCTCTGCCTTTGGTCCCTTGGTGATGTCCATTCTCTGTAGAAATGCCAGTGATTTTTCTAGCCAGTTTGGCCAAGGAACACTACTGGTTAAGACTTTCCTTAGGTTTTTTTGTCTTCATGATATAATATGACTTACCTGTGCTTATGCGTCCCCTCACTACCTGGCTTCTGCCTCCCCCTCAGTAGTTTTTAGCTACTTCTCCATATAGGCAAAACTGGGAAGTGGGATTGTCTCCTTGTATGTAATGCGCAGCAAGCCATACCAGGCCCTCCTGAAACAGGAGGGAAGAGGGCAGGCACAGTCTTTAAAAGAGTGATGCAGCCGTTGAGGATGTGAAGTAAATGACTCAGAACCTACTGGACCCAAGATGGCGGAGGATTCCACTTCTGTGCAAGATGGTGGATGACTTGACTTCCAGGTCATAGACCTCAAGCTTTATTATATGCTCATTGTAATATATTAGCATCTTAATGACATGCCACCAGACGCCATGACCGTTCTGAGGCTGACCGTAGAAGGCCAAGGTGGGCAGTGCCCCAATGCCTGGAAATCCCTGCCTCTTCTCCAGGATAGTTAGAATATTCTTCCCACTCATTAGCATACTAAATTACCCAGCCCATAAAAACTAACAACCCCCGTACTGTGGGGCCTGTTTCACTTTCCAAGACAACCCTATTTTCCTGCAGCAGTTCTGGAATCTTAGAATGGGAGTGTCCTCAGTTTGTAGACAGTCTGGTGTGTTGGTGTTCAGGGCTGATCTGACCTGGGTTTGAGTACTGGCTGTGCGAAACTTTGGGCCAGTCGCCTTCCTGTCCTTGGACCTTAGTTTCTATGTCTTTAAAACCCACGTCAGGCATCCCTGGTGGCTCAGTGGTAAAGAATCTGTCTGCCAGTGCAGGAGAGGTGGGTTCAATCTCTGGGTTGGGAAGAGCCCCTGGAGAGGAAATGGCAACCTACTCCAGTATTCTTGCTTGGGAAATCCCATGGACAGAGGAGCCTGGCAGGCTACAGTACAGATCCCAAAGGAGTCAGACACGGCCAGCAGCTGAACAACAGCAAGACCCGTATCAGAGGATCGTTGTGCAAGTTAGAGTTGTCTCCTTTGATGTCAGTGCTCTGCAGAGAGCCTGGTGTCAGGGAGCCGGATGTGCTTGTGGCCATCTATCACTCAGAGTTCTGGCCATTATTTTCTTAGCAAAAGAAACCTGCTTCCCTGAGCATCAGTTCAAACCCTTTGGTCACCATTTCTGGTGGAGACCTTGTCTCTCTGGCTCTTGTCACCTTAACTCAGCTTCCAACTTGGTTCTTCCAAGTAAGTCTCTTTCCGTCAGGCTTCAGGTCATCATTGAAGATGTGTTTACAGGAGGATCACTGCCCTTCTGTGGATGGACCCGTTGTCCTGGTGCATTTCGACCACCAACTTAAGCCAGAAATTCCTTTCTTGAAATGTCACAGTTGTCTGAATCTCCTCCCATCCGGATTCTCTCTGAACGTGATAAACCTGCCTGGGAGTGACCAAGATTAGAATCTTAGCTGGAGGTCAGCAGAGGGGAATTTTATCTTAGAGCTTATGGCAGATAAACCCACTTATAAGGGCAGGTTTTTTTTGCAGAAGATTGCCTCCTGAGGCTTGTGGGTAGGGTCCTGCTCAGAGTGAGGGGACTCACAGGACCTGTGGATATTTTCAAGTTGATGTGTTTGCTAAGTGGCCCTCGATTCCTTCTTTCAGCCAGCCAGCTGCCAAATTTCTGAGCATGGCTGCTGTAGGTTCTTTGCGGGTAGAACGGAAGTGCAGTAGTGGGAAATTCTGCCTGTGCCCTGTACCCCTCCACCCTGGCTCCATAATCTGATTCTCTGGCAGCACTTGTAGGGCTTTCTGCTCATCTTTATCCCCTCTTTGCATTCCCCCATTAACCAGGCACAGAGGAAGCCTGCTTTCTGGGCTCATGACAGCTCCCTCCCCACACCCGCCTCAGAGGAGAGGGCAGGGAGGGTTTTTTTTTTTTTTAACCTTTATTTATTTATTTATTTAGAACCACTCTGAGCAGCAGTGAGATCTTAGTTCCCTGACCAGGGATTGAACCTGTGCTCCCTGCAGTTGGAAGCACAGAGTCTTAACCTCTGGACCACCAGGGAAGTCCTGGTCTTCCCGCTTCTGACTCTTGAAAAGAGGTGGTGACCTGGTCTTCGGGGGAAAAAAGGAGTATCACTGTGAATCTTTTAATTACTCACGTGCCACTCGGGCCAGACGACTGATGCACACTGATTGGGAATTTGGGATCAGAGAGACAGGGAGCTAAGGTTTCTGGGGGTTCGAACGGACAGCCATGGAATGAGACCTGATCTGTGCATGCCCTCAAGGAGCCCTGTGGTGGGTGTGGCTGTGGAGAGCCTGGTGATGTTGAGAATTTCAGACCCGCCTCCTCTGCCTCCCCAGGAGAAAACAGTCTGAATTAAATTGTAGCCAGGCCTCTTCCTCCTCTGCAGGGTCCTCTGTGGAGCCATTTCGAGTGTGTTCAGCATGTGGGGAGAGACTAGCCTGGCCAAAGCAATGCCAGCCATTCCAGGGAGATTGTGGAGCCAGCTCTGGCCTGAGCCCTTTGCCCCGACTATGTCCCTGGTCCAAGAAGATGGCTGTTCTGGTGCATGAATGGAGGCAGGGGAGCTGGAGCTGGCCTGAAGTCTCCCAGACCTGGGGTTCTCTGTTGCTGGTTCCTGGGCATCTGACACAGTGCTGCTCTTCCAGGGACTATGGCTTGATCACTCTCCTGTTCAAGTGACCCCCAGGATTCCTCCAGGAAACCTCAGCACTCTGGGGGACACAGTTTGAAAGGCCCAGTCTCTCGGTCCACTAAATGCCAACCCTCTTCTCTGCCCATCAGGATCACTTTCAGTTCAGTTCAGTTGCTCAGTCGTGTCTCTTTGCGACCCCATGGAACACAGCACGCCAGGGCTCCCTGTCCATTGCCAACTCCCAGAGTTTACTCAGACTCATGTCCATTGAGTTGGTGATGCCATCCAGCCATCTCATCCTCTGTTGTCCCCTTCTCCTCCTGCCTTCAATCTTTCCCAGCATCAGGGCTTTTTCAGATGAGTCAGTTCTTTGCATCAGGTGGCCAAAGTATTACAGGATCACTTTAGAGGATGCCAACTCGAGTGCCATTCTGCTGTGCTTCTGAATTGAGTGCCAGGGCGTGGTCAGGGTGCTCTGTTACTCTAGGAGGCTGGTCTGTTTTTTTTTTTTTTTAGTCAGTCTTGGGGAGATGATTTCTCAAGGAAGCAGCAGAAGGTATAAATTACGTTTCACTGAAAATCATCAAGACTATATATATATATGTATATATTCAGCTGCAGGAGCAAGTCTCTTGCAAATAAGGACCGATGTGAGATGCAGGCAGGTTGGAAAGAGTCACAGTGAGGACCTGCAGCTGGCTTGATTGACGGTCACAGAGGCACGTGCACTTGGCTTTCTCCTGGTTTATAGGGGAGAGGGGTGGAAGAGCAACAGTTATTCTCAGAGAGCTGTACCCCAAGGGGGACAGTTTTAAGGTGACTGATATCCACCTTGGAATGGACGAGTTTCTTGTTAACCTGCTTCTTAGTAAGTATTCCGTGTATTTCCACTGAGCCAGGAACCCCAGGCTTAGGGCTGGTGTCTCCACTCTGCCCTAGCCTCTTGTTGCCGTCCACAATGTCCTTCTGAGTCGAACAGAACTCTCTCCACTGGCTCCTCGCCATCCCTGTGTGAGGCTGGTCCTTGTGGGGATAAGCACGGGGCTTCATAAACCTACCCCCGCCTCCTCACTTGCCCTCTCCTGGCGCACAACTCCACACCCTCCTGCCTTTGTAGGGCTGCACCTCTCTCTGGGGTCCCTTCCCCCTCTGGCCTGTCTGGGGAATGATAATCCCCCTCCAGACCCAGCCCAAGTGTGGCGTTTGACCTCTCCCCAGGTGAGCAGGTCATTCTTCCTTGGGTTTCCTAGGGCTTCCTGCTGTGATGGCCCTGACCAGACTGGGTTTCAGTCACTCCCGTCCTGCACTCTGAGCTCCTCCGGTGCAGGAAATGTGCGCCTGCATTGTCCTGAATCTCTGTGATGCCCAGCTTGACACAGTGCTTGGCATCCATGAGATTTGGCTGGTAACTGTTGGATGACCAGTTGGGTAGACAGATGAACTAAAGGGTTTGAAGAGAGAGCTTGCCAAATAACAATAAAATTTTTTTTTTTAAAAAAGGTGATGAGTGAAGTGAAGTCAGTAGAGTGACTTTAGAAGAAGAGGAGGTCAGGACACAGACACAAAGGGGAAGGCTCAGGAAGGAGACAGCTGTCTGCAATCCAAGGAGACAGGCCTCTGGAGAAACCAGCCCGGCTGACACCTTGATCTTGAACTTCAACCCTTCAGAACAATAGATTTCTGCTGTTTAAGGCCCTTGGCCTGCAGTTCTGGCCACCGGAGCTGACTCCTGTAGGGCCCTAAACCTATATTTGGGTGAGAGACTTATTTATGTAATTCTGTGTGGGATTGACATATAACAAGACTGAGCACCAAAGAATTGTTGCCTTCGAACTGTGGTGCTGGAGAAGACTCCTGAGAGTTTCTTGGACAGCAAGGAGGTCAAACCAGTCAATCCTAAAGGAAATCAACCCTGAATGTTCATTGGAAGGACTGATGCTGAAACAAGCTCCAGTACTTTGGCCACCTGATGTGAAGAGCCGACTCATTGGAAAAGACCGTGATGCTGGGGAATATTGAGGGCAGGAGGAGAAGGGGACGACAGAGGATGAGATGGTTGGATGGCATCTCTGACTCAATAGATGTGAGTTTGAGCAAACTCCAGGAAGTGGTGAAGGACGGGGAAGCCTGATGTGCTACAGTCCACGGGGTTGCAAGGAGTCGGATACAGCTGAGCTACTGAACAACAACATACGGAATCAACACTTTGGACGTGGCGGTTGTCCTGGTTTTCTCCTTCACATGTGTCCCCTTGTGAACACATGATATGTTTCAGATCCTGCACTAGAGTATGAATGAGGACAGAGCTGTGCATCAGTTTGTTTGCTGTAGGGTTTCTAAAACCCAGGACACATGAGGGCTCATGTAGAAGCTGGAATGTCTTTTGGATGAATTCTGTCTGAAACAATGGCCTGAAAGTCACATACCTCACTCTGGGTCTAAATCCAGAAGTTTGCATTAAAATCACTGGTTTTCTGTGTTCAGCTCTCTGCTTCAGGCTCACCGCGCAAGGTGGCTTCCTGCTCTGTGTCCCCTGTTTCTCTAATCTCTACCCAGCCACCAAAGGTGATTAAAATGCATGAAAAATCAGAGAGTTCATTTATTAGTTTTTCTTTACTCTCGGTGGGCTGAGCCACAGATTATATTCAGCTGGGTCGTGTCAGTCAATGAGTTTGAGTGCTGCGACCTTCCCAAGGGTTAACCCAGTGAGGCCAGGGATTTGCTTACTGCAGCATGCCTGACACCGATGACAGTGGCTGGTCCAGAGCTGGGGACTGACTGATGTTTAGGAAATCAGCGATTCTGTCAGTATAAAGGTGAAGGTGTTAGTCTCTCAATCGTATCCGACTCTTGCACTGCAGCCCACCAGGCTCCCCATCCATGGGGTTTCCCAGGCAAGAACACTGGAGTGAGTTGCCATTCCCTTCTCCAGGGGATCTTCCTGACCCAGGGATTGAGCCCAGGTCTCCTGCCTTGCGGGCAGATTCTTTACCATCTGAGGCATCAATATAAAGGGCAGACAGGTGAATGCTTGGCATTTCCTGGTGGGGTCAGCTGGGGTCTTTTCTGCAGGAAAGCCACCCTGTGCCTCAAAGCTCCCACTGTCCCTGATCACTGGCCTGTTTTCCTCCTCAGGCTGCTGCTGGTGGCGCCTTGTCTGCAGCCCCCTGATGAAGGCACCCTTACCTCCTCAGTGTAAGAGGAGAGGTCTGCTTCTATATAGCGCAGCTTGGCTGGTCTGATGTGTGGAGAGGGTCCCTTTATTTGGAGAAACTCATGACTTGCCTGGGAATTTTTGACTCCTTTATCTTCCTCTTCCTTTGCATCTGGTTTTCTCATTTTTGTTTTTATCCCTGACTGCCTTTAAAAAAAAGTTTGTGGTTAAACTCACATACCACATCACACTTTACCATTTTAAAATATACAGTTCAGTGGCATTTAATACATTTGCAGTGTTGGGCAGCCACTGCTGTCCTGTTCCAGAACATTCTCATAATTCCCTAAAGAAACCTTGTACCCATTAAGCAGTCATTTCCCATCCCCCTACACTCCCCAGTCCCTGCCAACCACTCATCTCTTTTCTGTCTGTGGAATCAGTGGAACCAAGCAACGTGTGCTCTTCTGTGTCTCGTTTATTTCACTTATCTTGATGTCTTTGTGGTTCATCCATGTTTCAGCATGTGTCAGGACTTCATTCTTTTTCATGACTGAATAATATTACATCATAAGGATTCACCACGTTTGCATATCATCAGCTGATGGTCATGTGGGTTGTTTCCACATTTTGGCTGTCGTGACTAGTACCATTCACTACTACTGTCTCTGGTTCTGCTTCCAAATGCTCTTTAATTTTCTGTCCAGAATGCATAGGTTACCTCTGGTAGCAAAAGCATTGTAAAATGAGAAGGCAGAGTCCTGGTGCTCTGTTCTCGCTCCATCTCTGAGATTGTGTCAAGCCTCAGTTTGCTCATTTCCAAAATGGGTATAGGATTCTCAGCTTTCCTTACTCAGCCAGAATGTTGTATGAGGCACACGTCATAGAATATGAGTTTAAGCCTTTTCCAAGCTGGGAAGTCAGATGTCAAATGAGAGTCACTGATGTTCCTCATTTGTTCCTATGCTTTTTCTCACTTTCCGTTTTTCCCTCTGCTTCCTCTTTTTTTTTTTTTTTTTTTACTAATGGCTGCCTGTGGATTCCCTTTTCCTTTCTTCTCATTTCCTCTTTCTTCAGCTGGCTAGGGATGTAGGAGGTGGTCTTCTGTCCAGTGATGTGCTGGATGTGAATAAGAAGATGGATGCAATATGGGCATCCTTGGAAAGGGAGGGTGGTGGGTGGCAGAAGCTGGCAGTTAGCAGAACTGGCTGTGTGATGGGGTGAAGTCAGCCACTGGACCCAGTGGTAGAACATGGGCTGAGACATCGCTGCCGTTTCCTTGGCCTTGGCTTTAGAGACTCCATTTACAGGCAGTTTTGAGGCCTTTTGCAGTCTAGAAAGTAGCTGGTTTGATGGATACTTAGGCAGATACTAGAATCCGAATAAGCAGACCCAAGGGACACTTGGAGGAAAGCTGCAGATGGAGGTTACGCTTTTCATGGTGTTTTACTTTGCAAATGCTACACCTTCTGCAGTCCTGCGTGTGTTGTTTTCCCAACTGAAGTTTAAGCTTCTTGAAGGCACGGGTGATGGTCCTCTTGTTTATTTCTATCCCCTGCGCTTGCACATGGTGTCCTTCAGAGATTCTGGACATAAGTGGTGTTGAATCTACGTGATAAGAACTTTGTTTAGTCCTGCAGTGGTGGCAGGGGGCTTCCACGCGGAAGTTTTCGTGTGTCTTCTCAACAGCCTGGCAAGGTGAATTCTGTTTCTCAAATCTACAAAGGCTTAGAGAGGTTATGGAACTTGCTCTGGATACACAGCCAGCTGGAGGGGCAGTTGGCTCCCTGCTTGCAGCAGCAGGGAGGTTTTACATTGGATAAAAGCCATGTGGCAGCACTTATTTGAGGAGATGGGAAATCAATGCTTGTGCAGTTAGACCCCATTCATTTTGGAGATCTTTTTTTTGTTTTTTGTTTTGGACATCTTAGAATTTCCAAGTCCAGAAGAAGTTCTGTTGGAGTTGCAGGTGGCCTTCCCTATTACTCAGTCAGTATAGATTCCTCTTTGCTCAACACACTTTAGAGATGCCTCAAGGAAAGCTGATATTCTGCTACCTTGGTGTGTTCCTCATTTGCTACCAGTGGAGCTGATTTAAGGAACTGTTGTCATTCCTGGTGACAGCCTTGGAGCCAGCTCTCAATGACGTTGCCATTTGGAACAGGGTTCTGGGGTCACTGTCGGCATGCTGGGTTGGATGAAGTCGCTGAGAAGTCTGGCTCCGATGGGTCTTGCAGGAGGGATGAGTGTTTTGGAGTGAGAGAGCTCATGGGGAGAGCGTGCCTGGAGGAAATTGGGTCAAGATGTTCAGTTTTAACACCTCTGATTTTCTTCCAAGTTGAAGAAGGAAAAGATTCTGATTTAAGGGATGAAGGGAGATTTAGGGTTTTCCACGAATAGAGCTCAGAGCTCCATGGAGCCTAGGTTCTTCATGGCTCAGGTGAAGCTGCAGAGGGAAAAACCGTGCCTGGCATTTAGGAGAGCCATGTGCTTGGCTGGGCAAATTGCTGAGCTTAGAAACCACATGAACTGGTAGGGTTCATGCTCAACTACAGAAAGTGCCACTGCCTTTGAGTTGTTCAGGAATGTGTGTGCATGTATTGTTGGGGAGGTAGAATTTTTAAGCTTAGAGGTCTTTCCCAAGGTGACAGAACAACTCAGTATAGTTAAATGGCACTTCCTCCCCACTGGAGTCCTTAGGCGTGTTAACAAGATGAGTTCAGGGCATCATGGAGTTTGCATTCTAGTGTCCGTGGGGTCACAAAGAGTCGGACACAACTGAGCAACTTCACTCACTCACTCACTGAAGGCAGCAGACCATAAACAAAACTAAGCTGTGTAGTGACTAAGAAGATTTGAATGGGATGGGCAAGGAAGGACATTTGAGCAAAAGCCTCTGGAAGAGGGAGTAAGACTTTGGATTTCTGGGAGAAGACTGTTCTAGCCAGTGCAAAGGCCCTGTGGCCTGAGCATACTTTGAGTTTAGAGCCGCAAGATCAGTGTGGCTGGGCCAGGTGAGGAGCTGGATGTGGGCTAGGGAGTATTGGAGGGGGAGGGCACCAGGGCACTCGGACCTTGGAGACCCTCAGGAGGTCCTAATTTTTACTTTGGGGTTCTAGGGGGAACTGTTAAGTAGAGATTTGAGGTGACCTGATTTGTTTATTTTTCCCTCATTTTATTTGTTTATTTTTGACTGTGCTGGGTCTCCACTGCTAGACGAGCTTTTCTCCAGTTGTGGCGAGTGGGAGTGCTCTCTAGTTGTGGTGTTTGGACTTCTCATTGCCGTGGCTTCTCTTGTGGAGCATGGGCTCCAGGGCGTGCAAGCTTCAGTAATGGCGGAGCGCAGGCTCACTAGTTGCGGCTCCCAGGCTCTAGAGCACAGGCTCTTGTGGTGCACGGGCCTAGTTGCTCCGAGGCACCTGGGATCTTCCCAGACCAAGGATTGAGCCCGTGTCTCCTGCATTGGCAGGCGGGTTCTTTACCACTCAGCCACTGGGGAAGGCCTGCTTTTCTGTTTTCTGCTGCTTTAAGAATGGGTGTGGGGGATGTAGATGTAATGGGGGGAGAGAGTGAAAAGAAGGAGATGAGTAAAGACATCATCACAGCAACACAAGTGAGAGGTGATGATGGCTTTGACCAGGTTTGTATAGTTGGATTTTGGCTGCAGTTTGAAGGCAAAGCCAGTGGGATTTGGTGATGGATTGGATGTGTAAGGTTTGAAGAGAGCTTAAAGATGATGTCAAGGTTTTTACTTAAGTGGCTAGATGGAAGGAGCTGGTATTAAATGAGAAGGTGAGGACTGGAAGTCGTGGATATTGGGAGGATATCAAGAGTTTGGGCATGTCAAGTTTCAGATTCCTATGTATAGTCGAGTCATGATAGTGAGTAGGCGTTTGGAAAGAGGATGCTTGAATTCAGGGGAGAAGTTGGCTGCTGTTGTGACTTTGAAGTCTTTCTGGTGTAGATGGTCTTCAAGCTGCTGTTCTGAATGAGGTCGCCTGGGGAGTTTGGTCAATAGAGAAGCAGGCCAGGGGTAGGGCCCAGAGACGCCCTAAAGGGGGTGAGGAGGAAACCAACCTCAAAGGAGAAGGTTCAGCCATGGGGAAGATGGGAGGGAAACCAGAAGACCAGGGCAGCCTCACTGAGCTCTGAGACTGCAGCTCAGGGTCCTTGAGACTTGGGGCTCTCAACTAGGCAGCATTAAGCACACTGTGTGCACCTGCGCAGCTGTATTCGACACTTTGCATGGACTGTAGCCGGCCAGGCTCCTCTGTCCATGAGATTTCCCAGGGAAGAATACTGGAGCTGGTTGTCATTTCCTTCTCTAGGGCGTCTTTTTGACCTAGGGCTGAAACCCACATCTACTGCACTGGTAGGCAGATTCTTTGCCACTGAGCCACTTGGGAAGCCCATTAAGCCCTAGGCACACCCCAAACAGTGTTTGAGATGAGGTTTGCAGGTTATAGGATGATTAGAATTTTCTTCTGATTTTTGCATCCTTTTGGGTCAAACAGTCATCTTAGCATGGCTTTAGTCATATTTGCATTTCCTGTAACCCCCCACCCTCACTGCTAGGCCTCACTGGCAGCCTCATCCACAAATAGTTTGGGGAAGGAGCTTTTAATTATTAAGTTTTAACCACACAAATCACATATGAATTAAACTTTATATCCACAATGGGTGGACTTCCCAGGTGGCGCAGTGGTAAAGAATCCACCTGCCAATGCAGGAGATGTGGGTTCCATCCCTGAGTCAGGAAGACCCCCTGGAGTGGGAAATGGCAACCCACTCCCGGGTTTTTGGGTGGAAAAGTCCATGGACAGAGGAGTCTGGCGGGCTACAGTCCATGGGGTCGCAAAGAGTCCGATGCAACTGAGTGTGCACACATACTCCACAATGGGTGGAAGGGAATTATATTTTGGATGGCAGGGATGTTCCAGGTCTTATTTGTGGTTTGTGACCATCCAAAGGCTATTTTTTGACGAAAGCATTTCCAAGTAAGCTGAGAACAGCATACACCTCACCCTGAACACCTCAGCATACTGAGGTGGTTAGTAACACTAACCACAGTATGGTGTTGGCAGTTTTATTCTTTTGAGGTTAAATTTGCATACTGTCAAGTGCGTATATTGTAAGAGTCATTTGTTGAGTTTTGACAACTGCCTACACCTGTGTAGCCCCAGACCCTATCAAGTTCCAGAACATGACTGTCACCCACAGGCCCTTTCCTCTCTTGGCCCTCACCCTCACCCACCAGAAGCAACCTTGGCTCTGATTTTTTTTTTTTTTCCTACTCTAGACTCTCACTGTGGTTTTAATTTGCATCTTCCTGATGACTAATGATGCTGCTCACCTTTTAAGATACTTACAGGCCATTATGGTTCCCCCTCCCGTTAACATATCTAAGGATGACTTTTAATTTGAGGGTGGGGGGCCCATGAGGGAAGGAGTCCAGTTGATTGGCGGGGGTACCAAGAGTATATTCCTGTAACAGTATGATTCCAAGGTGTCTGCCATTAATTGAATGGCATACCCTATGAGACTTTCCAACAAGGAAATGCTGATATGTTAAGAAATCCAAAAACCAGGTGGAGGAGTGAAAATTTGAAGCTTGTCACTCGAAGCCTTATCTTCTAATCATTTCCAGTTATAGAACTTTGCTTCCAGTGAGTGTCAGTCTAGCAGAAGGACTCAAAATCATTAGCAGATTCATAAAGAGATTTGACCAGCAGCTGCTAGAGGAAGTATGGCTTTGAGTTCCCCATGCTGGTGTCAGACTGGTCCTTGTATTGTCAGGCGAGGGTGCTGGCGCAGGCGTGGAGGTTCTCAGGGCAGTTGACAAAAAGGGATTAAAAAAAAAAAATTTCCCTGGTCAACTGCAAGTTTGGCTTATCTTGCATTTTAGAGCTTCGGGTCTCGTCCCACCATTTGTGGGCAAGGATTCTGGTTTTGCTGCAGGCTTGTAAGTGGTGGGTATAGGGTTGGCCAAACAGTCCATTAGGGTTTTTCCATAACATCTGACAGAAAAACCTGAACGAACTGTTTGGCCCACCCAGTATTTCCTCCTCCTCCTCGGGCCCCATCTGTCTGATCACACAGCTGCACACATGTGGCCTTGTGACAGAGTGGGCTGTATTGGGGGAGGGGGGAAGTGAGGTCACCCACATCCTCACTTAGTTTTGTGTCTTATCAGCTGTCATTTTGTAAAGGAGCTATTGGTTGGGGGGTGGGGGGAGGGAAGGTGGTCACCAGAATGTTCTTCCAAGAAACCTGTCCTCAGTGACAGCTGTGTCTGAATTACACCACTGAAAGGTGTATCCATCAGAGTGTGGAGGGCAAAGAAACCTCTTAATTGTGGAGGCAGTGAGGAGTTTAAAGAAGGGACTTTTCCCAGAGATGTAGGTGGACTAGGGGATGGTGAAGCAGGCCCTGGGAGGCAAGGGAAAGGAGTGGTTACAGGAAGCTGGAGAGAGGTCTGTAGCTGGAGGGGCAAACTGATGGAAAGATGCTGCAGCCAACCACAGCCCGAAGAGAGGGAGCAGGTGGAAATGCCTGGATCTCGTTCTCCTCCTGAACCCTCACCTCCCACCTGTCTCCCCCACTGGCTGACCGCCCCCCCCCCCCCCCCGCCTTGTTAACCAGTGGACAGGGGAGTCCTTAGCTGCAGTTCACGCAGGCTGGCCTCCCAGTGCACAGAGCAGAGAGAACGGCCAGTGCAGATGCCAGCATGCAGGTGGAGAGTCACCAGCCCAGAGGTGTTTTCCAGACCTTTGTCTCATGTTAAAATGGCACTTACTTGCTTTTGGAGAAGGACATTTAAAACCCTCTTGAAGAATTCTTGGAGAATTCAGAAGAGAGCCTGGAAACTGATATGAGATAAAATGCAAATACAGAGTGTGTGGATCTTGAACATAGAGATCTTCCTCAGCTTGCTTTTAAGTCAGGAAACATGGCAGAGGGGTCCTGTGGGTCGTGTTGTCAAGGGGCTGGGTGGAGTGGAGGCACCTTGGAGGGATTGTGGGCCTAGGAGGTGGGGTGAGCCAGAAGGACCTCCCTGGGCTGGAGGTAGCTGGCAAGTCCACTCTTGTTGTGCAGTTGGTAAGTCGTGTCTGACTCCTTACCACCCCATGGACCATAGCCTGCCAGCTTCCTCTGTCCATGGGATTCTCCAGGCAAGAATACTGGAGTGGGTTGCCATTTTCTCCTCCAGGGGATTTTCCCAACCCAGGGATCGAACCCTAGTCTCCTGCATTGGTAGGCGAGTTCTTAACCACTGAGCCACCCAGGAAGCCTGGGAAGTCTACTTACTAGGGAAATACGATTACATATCAAAAAGAGATGGAGAGGGATGTCTCCAGTGGTCCAGGGGTAGGACATGGTGCTTTCACTGCTGAGGGTGCATGTTCAATCCCTGGTCAAGGAACTAAGATCCCACAAGTTGCACAGTATGGCCGAAACAAAACAAAAGAGATGGCGAGAGAGGAAGGACGTGGCAGAGCCTAGGTTGTACTGAACAAGAAGGAAAACTCAACTCAGAGTGGAGAAGCAGCTGGCCAGGTCAAAGGTCAAGAACCCAGTGTCTAGACTGGCTTGTGGAACATGAAATACAAGGGCCAGGAAGGGGAAGGCTGTGAAGTGAGCTGAGCCTAAGTCAGTTCCTGGTGGGAGAGGTTATTCCATGGAATCTCAACTCCAGATGATGCTTAGCCATGGCTGTGGAGGATAATGGTCCAGAGTGCGGGGTTCTGCTGCGACATAATAGCTGTGGGACCACAGGCAGGTTACTTAACCTTTTTGTATCTCGGATTTCTCATCTGGAAATGAGACCATTTTAGTACCCATCTCATAGGGTTGTATTAAAGTTCTAGTGAGTCAGTAGCCATGAACCTTAAAATTATGCCCAGCATGGAGTAATTGGGCTTCCCTGGTAGCTCTGTTGGTGAAGAATCCGGCTGCAATGCAGGAGACCCGGGTTTGATCCCTGGGTAAGGAAGATCCCCTAGAGAAGGAAATGGCAACCCACTCCAATATTCTTGCCTGGAAAATCCCATGGACAGAGGAGCCTGGCAGGCTACAGTCCATGGAGTTGCTGGTAGTCAGACACGACTTAGCAACTAAACCACCGCCGCCACCACCACCACGGAGTAATTAGGCAATTAGTGTTATCTGTTAACATGATTGTCATTTGAAAAAATACTGTTCCAGCCTCAGGAATTAAACCAGCATCCCCTGGAGGTAGGGCTTAAGCATTGTGCTATTTTTAAGCTCTCTGGTGAGTTGCTGGAAACCATAAGCCACTGCTTTGTGGTTTAACCTTCAGGTTCTCTGAAGGCTGCTTCTGAACTGAAAAGGACCAAGTGGAACAGTTTTGGGGGCAGGGAGAAAGGAAAGAGAGGTCCTACCAGGGAGAAGAAAGTGGAAAGAACCTGTGATCCAAACTGATCTTTGAGATCAATTGGGATCCTTGAGATCGCAGCAGAAAGTGAGCCAAAGAAATTGGCTTGAGTTAGCATCTATTTGGAGGCTGCCTTTTTCACAGAGGTGGCTTTTTGAAGTGCAGCAGTCATTTACACTTCAATATGAACAGGTACTAGGATTCTCTGGTTTTGAATAGGGTGCAGCTGAGGGGCTTTAGGAGGGCACAGGTATCAGAAGGAAGAGTGTTGGGGAAAGGGAGGTGGAGGAAGAGGAGAACTTCTTACATCAATGTTTTCTCATCTTGAAGAGTCAGTGGTAGGTAGGATTTAGGACTGGAGGTTCCATGAAGCTTTGTGGAGATGAGTTTTAGGGGTGTTTCTGTCTGTATGGCTTAGGTAGGGGTTGATGGTGGTGCCCCTTTTATGAAACACTTCTACAGGGTAGGTTTCCCAGAACACAGTGCAATAAACATCTTTTTTCAACTGTAATGAAGATATTGTCCAGGTGGCTTGGAGCATCACAGATCAGTAGCATCTTGGAAAGTATGCAAGAGGCATCTGACATACACCTCCCTGAGCTGGCACTGTTAAAGCACATATGTTAAGAGAGAGAGGTCCTTGAAGGCAGGGACTATCTCTCTTTCTTCTGTGATTTTTTTAAATTTTCTTAACTTTAAAATTATTAATTTATTTATTTTGGCCGCAGTTCGGGATCTTAGTTCCCGGACAAGGGATCAAACCTGTACCCGCTGCAGCGGAAGTGCAGAGTCTTAACCACGGGACAGCCAGGGAAGCCCCTCTTCTGTGATTTTTAATATGATCTCTCGTACCTGGGCTCTGAGAGTTGAGGAATTGATACTTAAGTTTACATCTTGACTGTGTGACCTTGACTGAGTCACTCGGTCTAGGTGGACCTGATTTTGTCAGGTGTAAAATTAAGCTATCAATAATGAGAGCTGTAAGGGTTAAGAGATCAATGTACGTGAAACCACCTCTGCACTGCGAAGGGAAATCACAGAAACTCAGGGTATTGTTATCCATCCTCTTGTATCCCACCAGGATGTCTTAGCTAGTGCTGAGCACATAATTGTTTCCTGATAAAATCTCTTTGGGCAGCTGATTGCTTTCCAAAGTGTGTTGCTATAGCCTTGGGTTTACCCCGCCTATTATGATGGTCTATGCCTCATCTTTTGAGGGGACTCACCCCTCTTCTCTTTATCCCCAACCCTGTAGTCCTGGTGGGGCTTATCCAAACAAGCTAAGTTGCTAAGCTGGGAGGAAGTTACCAATTGCTTCCTAAATTGGGGAGGTGCCACCTGCAGAGGACGGCCAATCAGAGGGGAGAAATGGCGCCCTGTTGACGCTGTGTGAGCCCCTGGAGCAAGTCATCCCTGAACTCCACCAAGTAACAGGCATTTATACACCCCTACCCCTCCCCCCTCCCCACCCGTTTTGGCTTAAACTTGTGGGTTACTGAAAGTCTTGGCTCTCTTTCCCTTCCATCCTGGAAGGCAGCAATGGTCTCTTGTCCTGTTAGCAAAAAGGAAAGAAAGAGGATGTCACAAGTAAAAAGTCAAAACTGGAAGCTTCTATTTAACATATATATACAGTATCTTCCTGTAAGTAAATGCTATGCTGCCACTGAATGATGTAGCAGAATATTTAATCAGGAAAAGTCTCACGAAGGAATAATGAACATGTGTTAGTTTTGCAGTTAGAAAACAATCTTTGGAAGAAGTTTTGCATTAGGAAGAGGGCTTACCCGTCAGGTCTGGGGAAGCTCAGAGCTAGCCCTCACTGATGAGTTTTTTTCTTTCATTTTCTTATTTATCAAGCACTCGTAGAGTACTTGCTATGTGCCAGATGTTGTTCTAACTCCTCTAATCCTCACGGTGACTTCATGAAGTAGTTTCTACCATTGTCCCCATTTTACAGGCAAGGAAACTGAGGCCTAGGAGTAAAATGGCTCATCTATAGTCATCACAGTGGCTGGATTAAAGCCCAACAGCCACTCCCCCAAGTTATGCTCCAAACGACCCCAGGATGCTGCCTTTCACAGGCACATATTAACTACTGTATGAAAGGAAAGAAGTTATTTTTTAAACACAGGGATAGACATTCATAGAGAAAAGACAGTGTGAAGAGATAGAGATCAGTGAGATAATTCTTTTCTTTTTTTTCTATTACATTTTGCATGTGTGCTAAAAGTAGCTTCAGTTGTGCCTGACTCTTTGCGATCCTATGGACTGTAGCCCACCAGGCTCCTCTGTCTGCGGGATTCTTCAGGCAAGAATACTGGAGTGGGTTGCCATTTCCTTCTCCAGGGGATCTTCCTGACCCAGGGGTTGACCTTTAATCCACTTTAAATTTACCCGTTCTTTGTTTTAGTTGCTATATTTTTTCGGTTTTCACATTTCAGGTGTCCTCTTTTTCTGATATATTGTCACTGTTTACAGTTTCTGATTACCTCCTGAGATGTTTATGCTTGTCTTCAACTCCTTGAGCATAACGTGCCTAATAATTTGACGGAATATACCTTCTAATTGCAAAAAAAAGAGAAAAAGCCCACTACCACTTGAACTGTGTTCAGTCATTCATTTTATTTTTCCTTAAGGATATAAACCAGTTAAGGGAAAGAAAGAAAGAAAAAAACAGAGAAAGAAAGGAAAAGTCAGATTCAGGAGGTGGGGGGAAGGGGTGGGAGGGAGAAAGGGAAAGGAGAAGTTAAACCGTGCGCAAGACACGTGGGGTTGAAGGTAAGATGATGTCAGCTGTCCATGCCACCCCTGATTTTCTCTTGGGCTGTAGTGAAGTGAGTAACCCCTGTTAAGGCTGCCCTGTGCCTCTTGAGTTGACAAATCACTATTGCGAGCTCTTTGTTTTTATAGTACATTTCAAAAATTGAGATATAATTCACATATAATAGAATTCACCCTTTTCAAGTATGCACTTCAGTGTATATTCAGTATTTAACCCTAGGACATTTCTGTCACCCCAAAAAGAAACCCTCTATCCATTCACAGTTACCCCCTTCTTCTTCCCTCCCTCATTCCTGACCACCATCTCTATGGCTTTGCCTGTGTTCGGCATTTCATATACATGGAATTACATAGCATGTGCCTTTCCGTGTTTGGCCTTTTTCAGCACGATGTCTTCAGGGTTCGTCGGTGTTGTAGCGTGTGTCAGCACTCCATTCCTTTTTATGGCTGAATAATATTCCACTGTGAGTAGAGAACATCTTATGTATCCATCCTTCAGTTGATGGACATTTGATGGACAGTTGATGGATGGTTGTTTTTGATTTGGGGCTATATTGAAGAATGCTGGTACACACAGTTTGTGTGCACATTTTTGTGTGGACAGTTTTCATTTTCTCTTGGCTGTATTACTCAGGAGTGGAATTGTGGGGTCACATGGTGAGTCTGGGCTTAACTTTTTAAGAACTGCCAACCTATTCCCAGCTCTTTAACCTCTAGTCCTTAAATGTCATTTATGGAAGGCTGTAAAAAGATAACCTGCTGCTTCAATCTTTGGCAGTATCTGAAGTTCTCTGAGATGGGATATGGCTTGTCCTTAAAAATGGCCCCTCTTCTGTTGAAGCTGACGTGCCATGTGCCAGCCTTCTGCAGCAGGAGATTGGTTTGTGGTTCCTCCAGGCCACCAACGGTGATTCATGACCAGAAGAAAAGAGTCACCAGACGACTGGTGTAGAGAGGGACCTAGGTTAATCCGAACCAACAGAGCCACTCCCATCCCACAAAAGTGACTCCCCCAAAACCAAGATGCACCTAAGACATTAAAAAAAAAAGCCTAAAACAGGTGATCCTGACTCTTTCCTGAGCTGCTCAGTCAACAGTGCCTACTGTTGGCAATAATTAAGGTTTGCAGGAGCTTGAAGTTCTATTGTGTTCTCACTTGTAACTCATGGTGAGACCGTGAGGTTGGGTGAGCAGTGACCCCTCCCATCCTCCTGATTTTTCAGCCCAGGACTTGGGAGGCGTGTCATTTGTGATTTGCTCCAGGTTAGGAAGTGGATGTTGGTCAAGCACAGACTGAGCATTCAGACTCTTTGATGCAGAATTCTGTGTTCTTTTATTTCCAGCTCTTGGCAGTGCTCACACTCGTTTTAAAGTCTAGATAAAGGTACTCTGGTTTTCTTTTTGAAATCATCGAGTTAGTTAGAGTTGGAGCTTAGTTTGGGCATCCTTTGATAAAACTGTGGTTGGATCTTTGGCACGAGGGAGGAGGTGGCCGTGTGTACCCCCGACCCCATCCTGTGTGTACAAAGGCAGTTTACCCAGTATATTTTTACGAGTGTGTTTTCTGTGTTTATGTGTGAGGTTTCTTTACCGTGCTTGGCTGGTCTTAGAGTCTCATTTTGAGCTCTGAGAGGAAATAGAAGGATGTTCCTGTTATTTTAATAGCTTGTAAATTCCAAACTGCTAGATAGGTTCAGCTGGGATCAAACGTCGTTTACAGAAACTTTCAGGATGTTTCCTTTTGTCTGAGTGTTTTAAGAATCTACCTAATTGATGTTGTCTGGAAATTTTTGCAAGTTTTAGAGACGCAGCTATGTATTTATACTTCACTGTGATTAAACACAGGGACATATACATGCCTCTCCCCCCACCCCACCCCCCAAAAAAGCCCAAACTTAACTGCGTGGCTTTGCTTGAAATCATGAAAACAACTATTCATGAGCCAACATCCAGACACATAGAGGACCTTGTGCAAGCAGAATGAACAAAATACTTTCAAATGTTGTTAAGCGAATTGGGAAGGTATGAATAAGAATATTGCCATTAACAAAAAATGTAAACTGGGTGACTCAGCATTTGAAGAGGGCTTTTGGATTTCCTCTTAGCTTTTTGAAATTTTTTATTTAATAGGTAAATCTCAATTTAGCATGCCCAAAGGAGCACAGATTCTGAAATAGTAGGTCCTAAAGTAAGGAATTTTTACTGTCTCGCTGCAGGAAAGGAGTGCCCTATTTTAAGCCATCATCCCCTGATGGTGATGTAACCTGTTACATTCTGAGGTGGTCAGGTTCCAGCTGCAGTGGATCAGTGCAGAACAGGGGTCTCAGAGGCCCCCCGGGAGGGCCTGGGAGTCTGCATTTCAGGCAAGTTCCTAGTGATGCTTGTCCATGGCCCACACTTTGAGTAGCAGGGCCCTGGAGAACTCGCCTTCTGTCTTTTGAGAGGATTTTGCTTTGTAAGAAAAGATATGAAGGTCCGTCACAGTGTGGGAGACTCAGCCAGGACCTGGTCCTGGGGCATCTTTTCTTGGGTTGACCCGGGAGGTGGGCTGGGCTGGGTAGAACATTCCGTTTCTTATCCATCCTTTCTGTTTGATACTGGTTTTGGTCACAAAACCTGTTGATTCAGAGGATGTGTGGCTCATGCCCTGGATCCTTCCCACAAAGCTCCTGCCTTTGGATCAGCAGGAGCAAGTTTCATCATTGAGGTGGTTGCTCTTAGCCCCACGGAGACAAAATAATGTGTGTCTCCACCTCGCTGAGCCCCTGGGCTTTGCTCTAGGATTATGCCCCTCTGAGAGCTGGGAGATAGCCCTCATTTCTGGGGGTCTCAGGGAGCATTGCCATCATGCCCCCCTCCCTGACCCCTGGTCGCTCAGTGACTCCCCGGCTGCTTGCCCTGACCCAGCCATTCTGTCTGCCCAGCTGCAGGTGTGATGGTGTTCCTGGCAGGAACCGAGGACCCATGGGTGCCCCTTTTCCCCACACCAGGACCAGGCCAACAATTAGGCCGCTGCACCTGTAGCAACTTGGAACCTGATCTTGGGGACCTGACTCTGCTTAACCTCAATGCTGCATATATGACAGACTGCCAAGGCCAAGGTGGGGCTTCAGCATCTAGTTTTAGGACCTTGAAGGTTTCTCCCCAGCCCCCGCCACCTCCTCCTTTAACTACATTTTCTAATGATGGGATTAGGGGCCCTTCTGGTCTTAGGTGCTGCCTGCACTTGCCTGGGCACCTTTTCTTTGGACCGACCTGAGCATGACTCTCTCCAGAGAAACCTGGGGGTTCTGTCCTTTCTGCATCCCATTCCCAGTGCTTCTCTGAAACACGGTTTGTTTTCTTGCCTTTGCGTGTACACTGGAGCGTTCTTTTTAAAAAATTTCATTTACTTATATTTGGCTGTGCTGGGTCTTTATTGGGCTTCCCTTGCGACTCAGCTGATAGAGATTCTGCCTGCAATGCGGGAGACCTGTGTTCAATCCCTGAGTTGGGAAGATGTGCTGGAGAAGGGATAGGCTACCCACTCCATTATTCTTGGGCTTCCCTTGTGGTTCAGCTGGTAAAGAATCCGCCCGCAATGTGGGAGACCAGAGTTTGATCCCTGGATTGGGAAGATCCCCTGGAGAAGGGAAGGGCTACCCACTCCAGTATTCTGACCTGGAGAATCCCATTTGACCCTGCTTGTGGGCGTTTCTCTAGTTGTGGTGAGCGGGGGCTGCTCTTCATTGCGGTGGCTTCTCTTCTTGTGGAGCACAGGCTCTAGGCTCACGGGCTTCAGTAGTTGTGGCGCACAGGCCTAGTTGTCCCAGGGATCCAACCTGTGTCCCCTGCGTTGGCAGGTGGATTCTCAACTACTGGACCAACTGTTGGCTGCCTTGAGGTTGATTTCACAGCTTAAGCCCCACTGGAGCATAGTGCTTTCACCAATACCTGTCTCCATGCCGCTGGCAGATGGCTCTGGACACCAGGGTGTTTGCAGACTTGAGCTGAGCGATGCTGTCCGCCAGGGATGAGATGCATTTTTTTTCCTATGGTTTCCCACCCTCTGCCTGGGACAGCCAGTCTTTCTTGCGCCATCTTGGAGGAATGGCCCAGCCATGGTTGAGAACTCCTTTTTGAGACCTTGCTATGCATCTACAGAAAATACTCCTTGTCTTTGGTACCAAGTGGCTTCTGTCGTGTGCTTTTCCCTAGCCTCCCCCCATGCTTGTCTCTGATTAGGGATTTGATATCCAGAGGATTCTGGTCAAGAGACAGGCAGGGGCTATTGATCCCAAAAGTTGTATCTGCTGTGTAGTTTTCTTCTAGTTGAAAGTCTATATGTTTTCCTAGAAATTCAATGTCCGTAGATATCGATTTACATAGTCATTTCCCAGACCCTCTCTTATCTGATATTAGGGGTCCTGCAGAGATTGGCCACCTTGAGGCTGATTTCACAGCTTATGGGATTCACTCTGGTCTGATAGATTCAAAACCACCAAGTGTATCCTGAGGTCTGGCATGCTGTGAGCACTCATTCTCTTTCAGTTGGGGATGGTTCAGCCCCTGGGCCCAGCACTGCCCGTAAGCAGCAGAGGGCCATCTGTCTTCTGTGCACATTTGGTGAGCACTTTGGCATCCATGGTCAGGACACACTCCTGGCTCTATTTTAGGGGCAATGAGGAGTGTAAATGGGCCCAGCAGCAGATTCCTCAGCTTGACACAGGGCCCCAGATGGAGCCAATCACCAGCCTCACCCCCCTCAGCTGTTGGGAGTCTTGTGATCACATCTTGGTGGGCTGCTGGTTGACCACGCTCAGTCTTCTTCCTCCAAGCTGTCGGAGTGTGGAATCTACCATCTGGCTGGGGCCCTGACTGTTCCTAGCCCTGGCAGGGCAGAGTAGGGCTAGGGCCTGAGCCCTCTCCAACGGGCTCCTTTTTCCTCCACACTCACCGACTCGAACTGTAACACACACCTGACCCAGGAGTCCTAGAAGCTGAAGGAGGATCTGGAGGGGGGTGGTGGGCCAGTTGCTGATGTAGGAGAACGGTATAGGCGGTGGAGAGTTGTGGTCTGGCTTCTGCTTCATGTCTGTGACATGTCAGTGCATCACCTACGAGATGTGTGAACTGCAAGGTGACTGTCACTTCTCTTTTACCCTTCGACCTCCCAAGATTTTCCCTATGGTCCACCCTGACCAGAACATACAGGAAAATGGGTTCTTAGAGCTGAAGTTCAGCCTCACCAAGGTGACCCGTTAGAAATCCATGACACCACCAGAAGGCTGGCTGAGCTGATGGGCAGATGGCACATTTGGGAGTCAGAATGATCTAAAGTTAGGGAAATAGTTTGATCTGTGCCTCTTCCTTGAAGGGTCTTTGTGGACCTCCCTGGTGGCTCGGTGGTAAAGAATCCACCTACAGTGGAGGAGATTCAGGTTCGATTCCTAGGTTAGGAATATCCCCTGGAGAAAGAAATGGCAACCCATTCCAGCATTCTTGCCTGAAAAATCCCATGGATAGAGGAGCCTGGTGGACTACGGTCTGTGGGGTCACAAAGAGTCAAACATGACTGACTGACTAAGAAACCTACTGACCTTCTTTGTAGAGGGTTACTAATTGCAAGGATTATATTGAATCAAGGGTGTCAAGGGTCTCATTTTGCTCCTGGTTGCAGGGTAAGAAGTCTTGAGACCTTTTCACAGTTCTGGACGCTATCCACGGACATAATATCTCCACATAATTAAGTTTCGGTCTGTCCCCTCCATAAATGGCTTCTTCATATCAGGCTTGTGTATTCCTTGTGTTAAGTCCATTCCTAGGAAGCTTCTATTTCTTCTTGTTATTGTGAATGACATTTAATTATATTTTTAAATTGGTTATTGATGATATATGACTCCAGAAGGCTGTTAATAAATAATCATGTTCTATCTTTAATGGGAATTCTTCTGGGGTGTCCTCCTAACTCTCTAATCCTGGCCATTGGCTTTTAGATAGCATGTATTATATTTTTCTATTTAGCATTTTAATATCTTTTTAATGTGTGTTTTTCTCTGTCCTCATGGAGAGTATACGATCAGGCCGCTCCTAACACCAAGAAGAGGTGTTTTTGGAGCCACCAATAGATGTGGAATTTTATCAAATGATGCCTTATCAGCATCTCTCAAGATACTCATAGATTTTAAAAGCCTTTTTGAAAGTTTAATACCATTAATGATATTAATAGATTTTCTAGCAGGACAGTGTTGAGATCAGAGACAACTCAATGGAAAGAGTGTAGGACAGAGTGTCTGAAAAGCCAGATTCCGGCTCTAGTTTGGTTCTCGGTTACAAATCTGACCTTGGACCAGCCTGTACGCTTCCCTTTTCCCTTTAACGATAGCTCGCATCTGTGTTTCCTTGTCTGTCATGTGGACATAATTCTGCTTTCCCTCCCTTTCTTGTTAGTGAGTTGGAAGGATCACAATGAATCAGTAGTTCTTTCCTCTACATTTGTTTAAATGTTTTCTCGTCTAAACAGTGACAAAAGTGCAAAATGAGGGGCGTCACCATGTTCCTTATTGGATGGTCAACGAGGAATTCATGTGTCCATTCAGTCATTCCTCCAACAAATATTTATGGAGCAACTGCAATGTGCCAAGAATTGTTCCAGACACTGGGAATACAGCCGTCAATGGAGTAGACCAGTTCACTTCACAGTGGAGCTGACATCCTGATAAACACACACTTTCACACATGTGTCAGCTAAGTGATACATAATATGAAGGTCTATAAAGCAGGGGGAGGGGGTGGAGAGTGAGGAGGATGTGAGGAGGATGTGGGGAGGTTTATTTTAAGTGGAGTGGTCAGCAGAGGCCTTTCTGAGGTGACATTTGAGCAGAGAAAGAAATGAAGACGGGGAACGAGCCACATGGAGGTCTGGGGAAGGGTAGACATGCCCTGAGTTGGGTGAGCTGGCGGGAGGAGGGGATTTGAG
Organism: Budorcas taxicolor; assembly: GCF_023091745.1. NCBI lineage: Eukaryota > Metazoa > Chordata > Mammalia > Artiodactyla > Bovidae > Budorcas > Budorcas taxicolor. Next base: position 29,022,173 of record NC_068928.1, on the reverse strand, counting down.
CCCTAGTAGGTCAGGAAAGGTAAATGATGCGATGCCTTGTGGACCTCTCATAGGTTCTGTCTCTCTGTTTTTTTTCCCAGTATGAAGGGAAGTCCTTGGGGATGAGGGGGTAGGTTGTGAACTGCGAGTGACTTGGAAGCGCTTTGTATCCTAGAGGGTCTCTCTGGCTGCCTGATGAATTGAGGCCGGTTGTGAGTTGAGGTGGGCGGACCCAAGGGGATGGTGATCCAGTCTGGGATGATACATGGAGGTGGCGACGAGTGTTCGATTTGGGGTCCATGTCTAAGGAGGCGCTGACGGGATTTGTTGATGAATTGCTAGCCTCATCTTAGAGACAGGTCCTTGGCTTTTCGCGTGAGAAGGAAATGTGTCAAGCTCCTCTCTCCTGAGATGGGAACTCTGGCCCACATTTCCCACAGCATCATTGTGCTGAGTTGAGAGAAACCTCGAGGACCCCCAGCAACTCTCCAAACCTCTGGCTGGACCGAGAAATGAAGGTAAATCACCGAGGGGTTTGGACGTCCCCAGAAGAAATCCCCTTCCAAGGCCAAGCTTAGAAACACAGTTTGATCAGATCCACGGAGGAAGCCCCCTGCCTCCCATGGGTCATGGGAGGTTCGTTTGCAAAGGAAGATGAGCAAGTTGGCGCCCTGCCCCAGGTCACAGTTGGCTGTAGTCACAAGATACTCTGCCACGGGTGACACCATGATTAGTAAAAGACAGACCGCGCTTGGAAGGCATCTGCTTCAATCCCGGGCGTCTAGTCTTCCTGCAGACAGCCCTTTGTGCTGCCCTGGCTGCAGCCACCGCGTGCTCCTCTGGGGCCAAGTTGCTAATTTACGTCTTTGCCCTTTCAACTCTCCCTCCAACTCCGAACCAGAAAAAGTCTCATCTCTCCTCAAATGTTACGGCTTCAAGTCTTCCCCCTGGTTTTCTGCTGGTGCTCCTTCCTTTGATCTTCTTCTGGGAACTTATTTCCTTCCCAGAGCTGAGACATGCAGCTCTGAGCAGTGCAGACGCCTTCCCCCACCCTGGCTGGTGGGCACCCCCATCTCCACCCCCAGTGCTGAGCCTCTTTTATGTGTGCTAGTGGGGCAGGGAGCTCAGAGGGTGGTACCAGAACTGTGGATGGACAGCAAAGAAAACGGCGTCATGCCTGCACTGTCCAGCTCGTTCCCTCCACGTGGAGATGGGAGAGCACAAGTTAAAAATAATCTTAAAAGGCAAAGTTGGAAATATAAACAAACGTAAACCAGCAGGGTGTGATGGAATGTTCCTAGCCACCCCCCACCCCCACTTTTATTAGTTTAGGAGAAGTCTGGCCAACCCAGTTCCTTGCCTTCATTGTGGAGATCCAATCTGAGTGATGGGCAGGGAGGGGCAGAGTTAGAGCGATCTGGAAAGCTAGTTTCAAGAAGAAAAGAGGAAGGGCTGATCTTGAGGATGTGTGTGTGAGCATCTCTTGGTCTGTCTTTGGAGAAAAATGTCTGCTGGGGAGAAAGACCCAAGCCATGGGGACACAGGAGGAATGTAAAGTTTTCTGAAGCAGGAGGAAGATGTGGTTTTTGGCTGACTCCTGCAAGTCAGATTGAAAGAGAAGAAGTGAACGTTTTAAGTTTTGTTCTGTTCTGTGAATGGACCCCTTTTCCTCCTTTTAAGAAGAGACTCAGTAAAGATCAAGTTGCTTTTATAGCAGTTTTTGGTCACCTGAGTGATGTTTCTTCGAATGTGATACCATGGGGAGGCTGAGTCATGGCTGTGTGGACAAGGGATTCGATGATGTGAGGTGATTATCTGTGTGTGCATGCGAGCATGTACACAGATGCACGTAGAGTGGGTGGGGTTGAAGATAGGGAATCCAGAATTGCTGGATTTGATGGTAACAGTGCTTAACCTTCTGAGGAACTGCCTGAGGAGTTTCCAAAGCTGGGGCACAGTTTACATTCCTCTGTATGAGGGTCTTCCCATCCCTGCCAACACTTGTTGTTATCTATTTGATTACAGCTGTTCTGGTGGGTGTGAAGTGGCATCTTGTGGTTTTGATTTGCATTTCCCTGAATGCTAATGATGTTGAAGATCTTTTCAAGTGCTTATAGGCTATTCATATATCTTCTCTGGAGAAAGGTCTTGTCAAAGCTTTTGCCCCTCATATTCAGTTAAATAACAAATATCTTTTTATTATGGAGCTGTGAGTGTTCATATTACTCCAGATTGAAGTCCTTTATCAGATACATGATTTACAGAAACTTTCTCCCATTCTGTGGATTGTCTTTTCACTCTCTTGAGAGTGTCCTTTGAAACATAAAAAATTTAAGATTTTGATGACATCCCCCCCCCCCCCCGCCGTTGTCCCTTGTGCTTCTATTGTTTAAGAGACTGATATCTAATCCAACGTCATGAAGATTTACACTGTATTTTCTTCTATGAGTTTTATAGCTGTAGCTCTTAACTTTGAAACTTGGATCTCTTTTGAGTTAATCTTTGTAAATGATGAGATAAAGATGTCAGTTTCCTTCTTTTGCATGGGGTACGGACACGACTAAGCAACTAACACACACATACTCTAGTCCCACACTGTTGGTTGGAAAGACTGTCCTCTCTCTGTCTTATGGGCTCGGCACTTTTGTCATCAAGACATCTTTTAACTATGTTAAGTATTTAAGTCATTGGGCAAGGAAACATCTCATGTATGATGGTTGTGCAGAGGGAGAAATCAAATCAGTCAAGGATCATTTATGTTAAAAGATGCCCTTTGTTGGAATTTTAAACAAGATTTTGATGAACACTTTCCCTGTGAGTGAAAATAGGCGGCAGATGATGCTGTTGATTAAATATAAGTCACGAAACACGGAGTTTTATATTCTGGCCCACTTAAGGGGGATTAGGGGAGGCACTTGGCCTCGGTTCACTCTGGAATTCCATCATCCATGGACTGAAAATCAGAGCTGAGTGCATCAAGTGTGGGTCTGTGAGCACAAGGAGCCCCCCTGTCATATGTCACCCCAAGCCCCTTCCTCAGCGGCTCCTTAGCCAAGAGGTAAATGAAGTGACAGAGGGCAGCAGTCGTCTGGGGGACTCTGCACAAGTTGTTTCTTGGCCTTGATTTAGGAAAGGGATTAGGGAATTATTTCCTCTCAAAGCCTCCACCGCAGAATGGAATCCTGGAGCACCGAGGCCTCTGCCTCCCACGTGTGGGCTGGGCGGTGGAGCCGCCCCGGAATCGCGGGTGTGGGCCAGGGGGAGGCATGCACGGCCTCATGGGGGGACCCGGGACCCCGGCCAGGCCAGGGCCATGTGCTGGGCTCCCAGGCCTGGCCTGGCTCCCTGGAAACTGGACCCGAATCCCCCTCCGGCTCGGCTGTTTATGGCAGTCCACCCAAGCCGAATGCCCCAGAGCCAAGGGTTACCTAAGCCCCAGATGTTTAGAACCCTGACTCAGTGTTTGTGTGTGCTCCGTCGAGAGCTTATGTGGCCCCGGAGGTGGTCCTAGAATTGCTCAGATCTTCGTGTGGTTCTCGGGTTTCATCCCTGTTTCCAGGGAGAGGCTCGGGGTTCCAGCATTTGCTCAGGGCTCTTTGTCCTGGTGTGCTCAGCCTGTGGGAACTTGCCCAGTCTCAGGGGCTTCGGGGAAGGGTGGTGGTGGGGGCGGTTCAGGTCTTGGAGGGGAATCTGGTCAGAGCTCTGGGCTTAAAGGGCTTTTCTGCCTAGGTCCAGTGTTTCCTGGGGTCAGGTTAGTGTCTTTAAAGTCAAAGTTTTCAAGTAAGTGGTATGTCCTCCAGCCCTGAGTCTGGCCCTCTGTGTGTGTGCTAAGTCGTGTCCTGCTCTTCGTGACTCCGTGGCCTGTACCTGCCAGGCTCTTCTGTCCGTGGGAGTCTCCAGGCAGGAGTACTGGAGTGGGTTGCGGTGCCCTCCTCCAGGAGATCTTTCCGACCCAGGGATCGAACTCATGTCTCTTAAGTCTTCTGCATCAGCTGGTGGGTTCTTTACCACTAGCGTCGCCTGGGAAGCCCGTCCCTCTATGAGCCGACAGTTGAAATGCTTCCGGGAGGCTGGATGGAGCTGTTGATGACAAAAGTTCTGGAATAAAGAAAAAGTGAGCCTTTCATGCAGTACCTCAAGCCCAGGTTTCCTCCAGACCACAGAGCCGGTAGCAGGAGCCCACCCACCCCCCACTGCCAGGCCCCAGCAGCGCCCAGCTGCAGACTTTGCAAAAAGTCTGTGTGGTACCCTCAAAGAAACCAGGAGTCCCCCTGATGTAAACTGGAGCTGGGTCTAGAGAGGGGGTTATGGAGGGGAAGGGAGGGCCCAGTGATGCCTTCTTTCCAAGCTCCCTGAGTCCCTGCTTCTTAGCTAACCCCAGCATTCAGAGCAGAAAGACACCCACAGTCACAGAATGTTGCATCATCTCGAGTGGGGTTGATGGATTCAGATGCCAGGCGCCAGGTGGATTGCTGGGCTCCGAGGAACAACATGCCACTGGCAACGGGCAGCCTCGGCCAATTGTGGGGAACCTTTGCCCAGCTGGAAATTTGAAATCACCCCATTCTGTAATGTTGGTAATTGATTGAGACTGGAAACAACAGCCAGCAACACAGTATGCCAGCCAGGACTTAGCAACCTCTATCTGCTTGCAACCTCTCCCTGCAGAGGACATTAGCTTCTAGGCACAGGGTGACTCACCCAAGGTTGCCAGGCCGGTCAGCAGTGTGCACCCGCTTGGATCTAGATGCCGCTTGGGCTCTGGTGCTGTGTCCAGCCAACCGTATGAGACCCAGTGTGGTTACAGAAGGATCACTCAGCTTAGGGAAGGTGCCTGGCAGGGGTTTGAACCCAGAAGTGGGGCTCTGGCCAGTCTGCTCTCACTGGGAAAGGGGGTCAGGATCTGATGGTTCCAGATCATGTTCTCTCCCCACACCACCCCCCCGGGATTGGTCCTGACCCTCAAAATAGGGCTGCTGTTCCACCAGCAAGCAGCTTCCCCAGATTCTGTGGGCTGTTCAGGAATGAGAGGCGATCTTGTGGGTGTGTGCGCACACCCACGTTCTTTTCCTCTCCTCCCTCACACCCATTTATTGTTCCTGGGTTTTCTTTTTTGGCCGCATCTTGCAGCACGTGGGCCCTTACTTCCTCGACTGAGAATCAAACCTGTGCCCCCTCCCTTGGAATGGAAGCTCAACATCTTAGCCACTGTACCACCAGGCAAGTCCCATTTCTGGGTTTTCTCCCTGAACTCCAAGGAGTTCCCCAGGAGGCAGACCTGGAGAGTTGAAGGAAGGAGATCCGGGTGCACCTTATGTTACTGCACTTTGAAGATACTGCATTTAAAAAAAAAAAAAAAGGTTTGTGGATACCCTGCATTGTCAGATGATGGTTAGCATTAGCAATGCAGCATCTTTAAATTAACGTATGTGTTTTTTTTCCAGATATAATACTATTGCACACTTAATAGACTATAGTAGAGTGTAAACATCTTTTACACACACTGGAAAACCAAAAAAAAAAAAAATCTCTCTCATGATGGACTTTGTTGTGGAGACTGAACCCACTGTATCTTCAAGGCCTGCCTGCACTTTTCTCTGCCTGGGAAGTGGCTCCCCATTGGCAGGAAAGACCTGTTTAAGCCATGCCCTCCCTGAGTCACTAGGTCAGGTCATTGCTGGCAAGTTGGTGTCAGGGAACCTGAGTAGTGTTGCCAGGCTCAGCGCCTGCTGTAGGTCCCCTGCAGCTTAGGGCGCTGCTCTGAAGGGCGCAGTGGTAAAGAATCCACCTACCAATGAAGGAGACCTGGGTTTGATCCCTGGGTTGGGAAGATCTCCTGGAGAAGGAAATGGCAACCCATGCCAGTACTCTTGACTGGAGAATTCCATGGAGAGGGGAGTCTGGTGGGCTTCAGTCCATGGGGTCACAGACAGTCAGATACAACTGATCGTGCAAAGTAAGTACTGAGAGGAGAGCAGGTGTCACATGAGTGCCAGACCAGGCCACAGACTAGCAGCATCCTCAGCGGGCAGAGTCTGGGAGCTCACTGCTTCCACCTGGTCCAGGCCCCTCTGACTCCCTGATGGGAATTGAGGTGAAGCGTCAGGAGTGGGAGAAGGGGTATGAGGGGAAGTATTAATAAATAAAGCAGGGGGCATGCATGCTAAGTAGCTTCAGTCATGTCCGACTCTTTGCAACCCTTTCTCCTCTGTTCATTCAGGCAAGAATACTGGAGTGGGTAGTTATTTCCTCCTCTGGAGTAGGGGGGTGGAATCTTCCTGACCCAGGGATTGAACCTGAGTTCCCTGTGTCTCCTACACTGCAAGCAGATTCTTTACCCATTGAGTGATCAGGGAAGCCCTCTAGCTGAGTGTTTGCTGGATGTTTCCTAGTCCTTTAAGGCTGGTCCAGAAGAAGGCCAAGCAGGAGTTTGTCTTTTCCACTGGCTCTCACCCTCAGTGGACCCCTCACCCGGCCTTGTTCCCAGCATCACCCTGACCCCACTCCCATCAACCTGTCACCATTCACCCACCTTTTCCATCCTCCTGGGAAAGAAAGAACAGTCTTCTTTTTTTCTCCCTTTTAATCATATGATATATGCAGTTTTGCAAGTTGCCTTTTTTCTTTAAACTTATTATATGTTAAATGTCTTTTTATGTGAGTAGATGTATCTATTGTTCAGTTACCAAGTGATGTCCGACTCTTTATGACCCCAAGGGCTGTAGCCCGCCAGCCTCCTCTGTCCTTCAGTATTTCCTGGAGTTTTCTCAAATTCAAGTCCATTGCATCAGTGATGCTGTCAAACCATTCTCATCCTCTGTTGCCCCTTCTCCTCCTGCCCTCAGTCTTTCCCAGCATCAGGGTCTTTTCCAGTGAGTCGGCTCTTCACATCAGATGGCAAAACTATTGGAGCTTCAGCATCCATCAGTCCTTCCCATGAATATTCAGGGTTATGTCCTTTAGGATTGACTGGTTTGATCTCCTTCCAGTCCAGGGGACTCTCAAGGGTCTTCTAAAGCATTATTCTTAGTGTTTGCTTTTAGTTCATTGTTTGGATAAACTATTTATTACTTCTAATCCCCTAGTGATGGACACTGAGGTTGCTTTCTTTTTCTTTTTTTCCTATTATTAAGATCACTGAAGTCAGCGTACCTCCTGAGGCATCTTTTCTTGGTAGTTTCCAGTTAGGCCTATGGTGTACATTTTTTTTCTTTAAAGTCTATATTGAATTCGTCACAATGTTGCTTCTGTTTTATGTTTTGGTTTTTTTGGCTGTGAGGCATGTGGGATGCCAGCTCCCTGAGCAGGGATTGAACCTGCACTTTCTGCATTGGAAAGTGAAGCCTTAACCACTGGACCCCCAGGAAAGTCCCTCGAGAGTGCCTGCTGCACCATTCACTGGGCAAGACTGGCATTTGCAGGCCTAAAGGAGAAAAACGTCAAAGAGAAACTGGTGGCCGTGTGTTCTGCCAACACCCTTATGCCAGAGACACCTGCTCCCTCTCCAACATCAATCTCTCTCCACCATGCTTTGCTTTTGCCCATCCTTAAAGACCCAGTTAGCACCCTGCCACTCCCAGGAAGTGGGCTGCTATAATAGAGGGAAGGCTAGACTTGAAGGCTGAAGTCTGAATCTTGGCTCTGTGCTTCATTGCTGTTCCGTCATGGCCGACTCGTTGTGACCCCATGAACTGCAGCACACCTGGCTTCCCTGCCCTTAATTACCTAGGAAAAATCTCTTGTCTTCTCAGTGACTCTTATTTTCTAATCTTTAAAATGGGAACAGTAATACTTAACTCACAGATTTATATACTTGGCACATAGTGGGTGATGAGTAAATATCCGTTTCTTTCTTTTTTTTTTTTTAATGGGAGAGTAGTTAACCGACTCCAGTATTCTCACTCCTGGAGAATCTCCATAGACAGAGGAGCCTGGTGGGCTACGGTCCATGGGGCTGCAAAGAGCTGGACACGACTGAGTGACCAAGCACACACATAATTGCTTTAATTATAATTGTTGTCTTGGTTTCTGCTGCACAACAAAGTAGATCAGCTGCGTGTATACATATATCCCCTCCTGCTGGAGCCTCCCTCTCGCCCTGCTCGATACCACCCATCTAGGTCTTTATTTTCAGGTCTCCCTCAGTTATTCCAGTGCATGTAACTTCTCCCCCATCCCCCTCACCCCTGGCACCACATCCACCATGGGGCGCCTTTGTACCTGCAGACTCGACCTATGAGTGATTTGAGTCTTTGAGTCCCTGGTGGTAACCTAGGCTCTTCAGTGGGTTGTTTTTCACCGCTCAGACACCTGGAAGGTTGAATGAACATGTGTCAGAATCACTGTGGCTCCTTCTGTCAGACTGAAAGGAGGTCTTAATGCGATCTATTGCCACCTACAAATGATGCTGTGGGTTAGGTGAGTGGGGCCCATATCTGCCAATAGGATTTGTGCCTGGGGTGGTTGGGCAGGGAGCTGGCAGGGCATAGGATATCTGGGCCCTTTCCTTGGATTTGGTCAGTAACTGTGTCCTGGAGGCTGTGTTTCTTACTTCTGGGACCTATCCTGTTGAGTCTCACTTCCCCAAATCCCGATGCTCAGATGCTCAGTTGTGCCTGATTCTTTGAGACCCCATGGACCATAGCCCACCAGGCTCCTCTGTCCATGGGATTTTCCAGGCAAGAATACTCAAGTGGGTTGCTGTTTCCTGCTCCGGGGGATCTTCCTGACCCAGGGATTGAACCTGAGTCTCTTATGTCTCCTGCACTGGTTGGCGGTTTCTTCACCACTAGCACCAGCCAGGAAGCCCAGGTCTCACTTAGTAGGTCTCACTTAGGACCCGTGTATGCGGTTTTCTGAGTCTTGCGGTGGATGAGGGCCGGTCTTCTCTGGGCTGTGCTCTTCCTTGTCCACCTTCAGCCTGGCCTGGCCTGTCCTTGTTGGCGGCTCGTGCAAGACCCTGGCACCAGGGGCCAGTCAGAGCTGGGGGCGGGGGGAAGTGGGGAGCCTTCTCGGGCACAGTGAGGGCCCTGTTTTCCTCCCCCACCTCGCCGGGGGCCCCCGTTCCCTGCAAGGAGAGTCACGCTTTCCCCCTTGAGATAAGAATAGAGCCTGACTGTGCCCCAGGACAGAGTCCAGCTTCTTCAGCCAGGCCTCCGAGGCCTGGCAAGGGCTCCCAGATGGTACTGGCATGAGTGGGCCCTGGCCGCCTGCCCCGCCAGCCCCTTGTGCATTGTGCGGCGGGGACACTAGTGCAGTGTGCGTGCCTGCCCGGCCCTCCACCCACTGCCCAGAGCCCTCTGTCTCCAGGCTCTGCTCAGGATGGAGGCGCCTGGCCTGGATCAGTTCCCCCAGGCTCTGTGGTGCCCCTTGCCTTCCCCAGGAGGGCCTCTCCACCCTCCCAGCCGTGAGACCCCCTGTGAGCAGCCAGGCCTGCCTTTTCCTGGAAGGAAGGGCTGGAGCTGTGGCTAGGAGCGGAGACCAAGAAGAGGCCATCCAGGGGGCTGAGTGTTGAAGGCAGGGGGCCTGGGGGACTCTTCCTGCCACCCCAAGGGACAGGAGGCAGGAAGCAGCAGGGGCCTCAGGCAGAGTGGTGGCGGGGTGCTGGGGCCCCTACCTTCGTTGTTCAGTCGTGTCCAACTCTGCGACCCCATGGGCTGCAGCATGCCAGGCTTCCCTGTCCTTCACCACTTCCCGGGGCACACTCAAACTCATGTCCGTTGAGTCAGGGATGCTGTCTGACCTTGTCCTCTACCGCCCCCTTCTCCTTTTGCCTTCCGTCTTTCCCAGCATCAGGGTCTTTTCCAGTGACTTGGCTCTTCACATCAGGTGGCCAAAGTATTGGAGCTTCAGCTTTAGCATCAGTCCTTTCAATGAAATTCAGGGTTCATTTCCCTTAGGATTGACTGGTTTGATCTCCTTGCTGTCCGAGGGACTCTCAAGAGTCTTCTCCAGTACTGCCTGTGTCTGAGGTAGGAGCTGGAACAACCTTGCATCAGGCCAACAGCAGGACTGAACCAGGAGCTGTTAACCAGACCCAGGGCATGGAGTGTCCCCTGGCTCTTCATGTGATCATGTTGGGGGATTCCTGGTGCCCTTTCTAGCCTTCAAATTCTAAGGCCAGGCTTTTCAAACTATGGTCCTTGGACCAGCATCAGCCGTAGACCTGCTCGATCAGAAAGCAGTGGAGCCCTGAAATCTGTGTTGAGCATGTTCTCCAGGGACTTGTGTTGAGCGTGGGAACCCTGGGACCCTGCTGATTTTGAATATAGTTTTCAGTGCTTTTTCCAGAGTCCAACAGGTGACTCATGAGTGTTGAGGCTGTGGAAACCTTGAGGGTCCCATCTAAAGACATTCAAGTAAAGAGATATTAAAATATGTGTTTGAATATGGGGTCCCCCATTTAATCTTAAAAAAAAACACAGAGATCTCAGCCTGCACATTTACACGTATTTCAGTTAATTTGACAGCATGTCCAGTTGTGTTTGGGGTTTACGGGGTGAGAAAAGCCAAGGTTCATGGCTGTGAGTAACTGGTTTGTGCAGTGTAGGCGTGGTTGGGAGCCAGGGTTTTCCACTTTGCACTGGGGGCTTTCCACCCTCCCTCCCATGGTTGTTAACCAAACCTGCCACACATGTCAACCCAGGTGTCTTGGGGTGATGTGCTGCCAGTGAAGGCTGACTGGGTCCCTCTAAGAAATGCTGGCATAGACGCTGGTTCCTCTCTCAGGAAGAAAGCACTGTTTGTGAGTCTTCAGTGGGAGGGCGGGATGAAGGCAGATGCCACGGCTGACCGTTTGAGTTTCCGAAGCACCGTCCCCAGGTTGGGTCTGGGAGAGGCAGAGGACCACGTTCACAGATGGGAAAGTCCACTCTCAGGGGTCGGGTCATAGAGCTCATCAGTAAGTCATGTCCTCTGATGTTCTTTTCCTTCCGTCTTGCCAGCTGCAAGGGCTATGGTGCCGATGGCCCTTGGGGCATGGGGTTTGATGGTGCTAATGAGAGTGGATGTTGTGTGACCTTTAGTGAGAGGTCAGGCTCTTGCCGCGTGCTTTGGGGGCCTTGTGTCACGGGTCCAAAGGGCTCCAGGCAGCCCTCAGCCCACCGCTTCCTAAGTCTTCCCCTGCAAGAATGGGTCTCAGTGAATTTTGAGATGGCTGTGCTGTGCCCTGGGTGGGAGGGTTGCCAGGTTCCTTACTGGGGTGCTGGAGGGCCCCAGGAAGCACCTGGACTTCTGAAATTTCACTGGAAAGTCTGGGATTGGAGAAGCAGGGGAAAGGTTGATGAAGAAGAAGCAAGCAGTCTCAGTGGGCCCCAGTTAGATCTTCAATACTCCCATACTCTTAACTAAGTAACAAGCCTGTGGCCTCACCGATGGGTGCGTGCATGTATGTTGAGTCGCTTCAGTCCTGTCTGACTCTTTAACGACCCTTTGGACTGTAGCCCACCAGGCTCCTCAGTCCATGGGATTCTCCAGGCAAGAATAATGGAGTGGGTTGCCATGCCCTCCTCCAGGGGATCTTCCTGTCCTAGGGATCAAACCAGTGTCCCTTACCTCTCCAGCACTGGCAGCCAGGTTACACAGGTGGCTAGGCTATTTTAAAACAGATCTGTCCAATCAAAAATATTTAAATAGGGACTTCCCTGGTGGTCTGGTGGTTAGGACTCTGCATTTCTGCTGCAAGGGGGCACCGATTCAATCCCTGGTTGGGGGACTAAGATCTCATATGTCACACAGTGTGGCCAAAACATAAAATTAAAAAAAATTTAATAACACGAGACAGCATTGACGTAGCACTTGTTTTTCAGGTGCTGTTCTAGAGACTGTACATTTATTTATTCACTCATTTCATCCTTGCAATAAACCTATGAGTACTACCAGGCCTGTTTTATGAGGAAATTGAGTCACAGAGCAGTGAAATCATTTCTTCAGGGTCACCCAGTCAGCGACAGGATTTGTACCCCTGCCATCTCTCTCCAGAGTGTGTGACCCGAATGACTGGTTGCTGTATTGATTTTGTACGTACCTGCCACAGAGGGGCATGGAGCCCCCACAACTCAGTGCAGCTGTAAGGTGTGGAGCTCAGAGCATCTCTGCTGAGAGTCATCACCAGGGTCTGGGGATTGAGTCCTGGTCTAGCTGAACCATTTAGGGGAGACTCCGTATCAGGGCTTCCCAGTGGTAAAGACGCTAATGGTAAAGAACCCACCTGCTTATGTAGGAGATATGAGAGATGCAGGTTCAATTCCTGCTCCTGGAAGATCCCCTGGAGGTGGGCATAGCAACTCACTCCAGTATTCTTGCCTGGAGAATCCCATGGACAGAGGAGCCTGGCGGGCTACAGTTCATTGGGTCGCAAAGAGTCAGACACGAATGAAGTGACTTAGCGTACACACATGCAATAACAGGGCAGGATGGGAAACTGACGGTGCCCCATCTTCTCAAGTCTCCTCCATTTCTGGAGAGAAATGAGACTGGAGGGTTTATGGCGGGGCACAGGGAGCCTGGGGCCTGCCCTGGTCCCGCTGGATGAACAGTGGAAGGAGATGGATGGTCCAGAGGCCCAAAGACTGTCAAGGGTGTGCATCAAAGGCCAGTCTTGACTTTGCTCCACACAGGAAGAGCCTTTGTGCTCAGTTCACTTGCAGTCCCCCAGTGGTTAGTGCCACTGATAAGAGAGTTCCAAATTGTGGTCAGAGACTTGGTCCCCAGATGGCCTAAGTGTGACGTCCTGCACGTCATCCTCTGCCCCCGGGCTGCCGTGGGCTGGGGACCACAGCTGGGCAAGAAGAATCAGAACCTGCTCTACAGAGATGCTCAGAGTGGAGGGGAGGGGATGGTGCTCCTTGGGAATGTGTTGGTCTGCAACATGGAACGAACAAGTGTGTCCAGAGGCCCTAAAACCAGTTGATGCTTTGGGATGGTGACCAGGCAGGGCATAAGAACAGTCTGTGGGCAGCTTCCGCAGAGACCACTGAGTTGTGACTTCCGCTAACCCAGGTCCCGGTGGTGATGGGGGCGTGAAGTGGGACGGAGAACGTGGGCCAGGCCCTGTGACCGACAATCCGACACTCTTGAGGGGAGGGGAGGTCTCCGTTGCGATTGGCATGTTGCAGGAATCCTGTGGATGGTGAGCTTCTGCTCTTTTGTCATGCTTCTGGAGTTACTGTCTTTAACTTCTGTCTCCTTGGATAAAATGTGTAATAAAATATAATAAACTGTAAAAGAAAGCATCTTCATGAAAGCGGGGCTGTGCCCGGGGCTGACCTCCGGTGAGCACTCAGTGACTGTTTGAGGGAAAGAAGGAGGCTGAACAGCTAGACAGTTCTTCCTGGAAAGAAGTTGTTTCTTCTTGGAAACAACTGTAATATTTTGAACCAGTTAGAATTGCTGCCCACCATCCCAGTCCGCTCTGAACTCCTGATTCCCCTTGTTCTATTTGTTTTCTTCCATCACCTTATTTTTTAAAATAATTTTATCTATTTATTTATTTTTGGCTGTGCTGGGTCTTCATTGCTGCTCAGGCGTTTCTCTAGTTGTAGCGGGAAGGGGCTCCTCATTGTGGTGGCTTTTCTTGTTGGACTCCAGGCTCTAGGGTGCACAGGCTTCCAGGCTCTGGAGCACAGGCTCAGTAGCTGTGGCCCACGGACTTAGTTGCTCCTTAGCATATGCGATCTTCTCGGATCAGGGATTGAACCCATGTCTCCTGCATTGGCAGGCAAATTCTTTACCACTGAGCCACCAGGGAAGCCCCTTCATCACTATTCTACTATTCTTTATAGTTTATTTATTGAGTTGGCCAAAAAACATCTGAACAACTTGGCCAGCTCAGTATTTATTGATTTTTACTGTCTGCTCCCTCTATCCCCATGCAGAAGTCAGTGGTCCATGCAGACAGGGTTTTCCCCTTCTCTTTGATCACTGACATGCCCCAGATGTCTCGGAGCAGTGCCTGACCCTGGGTAGGTACTCACTAAATATTTGTCAAATGAATGAATGGATGAATGTGCCAGAGAAGGGCTTGGCTTGTGCTGTCTGTCCCTGAGAATCCGCTTGCCGTAGATGTTGGAACATGTTGTCCTCAGGGAGGGGCAGGCCTGCGTCCCCTGGGAGGGGCCCACACAGTCTGGCCACCTGCCCTTGGCCCTCTTTGTCCTCCTGATTTCCTGGGCGTCTCGGGTAGGACCATGTTGATACTGTCCAGCCGCTCGGACACAGAAGGGCTTTCTAGGACTCGTGGGCTGGACAGTGAGGACCCCTGGGGGCCAACCGGAACCAGACCTACAGTAGTGAGGTGAGCTCTCCTCAACTGAGGATCCTGGAGTCTGCGGTCAGACGGCATTCCTGAATCCCGCCTAACAACCCCCCCCCCCCCCCCACCTCCACCGCCGCCCTGGCCCCCCATCCCCACAACTCAGATTCCACCTTCCGGGCTGTGAGAAGTCGAAAAATTCCAGATTGAGCAATGGTAGGCCGAGACAAAATCCCTGTTGACTCAGCCTCTGTCTTGTCTTGCAACTGGTGCCTGACCCAGAGGATTAACCGTGGTCATCCTGGCTGGCCCTACACCCTGGGCTGCCGCAGGGCCCAGGCGTGTCCCATTACTCTCAGGATCAAACCCAGACCCCAGTCCTTAGCCTGGTGGTTGGGCCCAGTCCAGACCCCTGGCAGCACCCCCGTGAGAGCCTTCAGCTGTGGCCAGCAAGTCCATTTCCAACTTGAGCTCATTAGTTTTGCCCCTGACCTCCTGACCCATATCCAGCTGGCACGGCCATTCAGCCTGTCCACGCCACCCGCAGCCTGTCCTGCTCAGCAAACTCCAAGTCTGTCACTTTAGCCGCTCTGGCCAAAAACCTTGACAGCCCCCTCCCGCCGCTTTCTCTCACGTCCTGTATTTGGTTTGTCAGGTAAGCATGTGAGCTCCTCCTTCCAGATACAACTTAAAAAAAAAAAAAATCCAACCACTCCTCACCACCCCCACCACTATCATTTTGCTCTGAGCCACAACCACCAGCATCATACCCTTTGATTTGAACGGTCGCCTCCTGACTCAGAACATCTGGATGGGCCCCTGTGATAGCAGAGTAAATGCTGACGAGGTCCCCACAGCAGCTGACAAGGAGCTACACAGTCAGACTCGTGACTGCCCTGACTCTGGGGCCTCTCTTCCCCCTCATTCGCTCACCTCCCTCACCCTGCCTCTCTGGCCCTCCTGCAGCTGTTCCAGGCACGCGTCCTCCTCAGGGCCCTGGTGGCCCGCGTGGTTCACTCCCTGCACTGGACTGAGTAATGGTCTCCACAGGTGTCCACGGCCTCGTCCCCAGAGCCTGTGGGGACGTTACCTTACAAGGCAGACGGGATTCCGCAGGTGTGAGTAAATGAAGGCTCTTGTGATGAGGAGGTGGTTTTGGATTATTCCAGTGGGTCCAGTGTAAGGACAAGGATCTGTAGAAGAGGCAGGTGGGAGGGTCAGGTCTGGAGTGGACGTGACGGCAGAAGTTAGAGATTGAGGGTGTGGGGAAGGGGCCTCGAACCAGGGAATGTGGGCAGCGTCTAGAAGCTGAGACGAGAGGCACGGAAGCAGGTTCTCTTTAGGGCCTTTTGAAGGAACTGCCTTGCCAGTACCATGACCCCTTTCTAGGCCTCTGACTCCAGAACTGGAAGACAACACATTACATTGTAACTTTGAGCTTCCTTCTTGTTGTTGTTGTTTAGCCACTGAGTCACGTCCGACTCTTTAGCAGCCCCCAAGGACTACAGCCTGCCGGGCTCTGTCTGTGGGATTTCCCAGGCAAGAATACTGGAGTGGGTTGCGATTTCCTTCTCCAGGGGATCTTCCTGACCCAAGGATCAAACCCACAGTCTCCTGCATTGACAGGCAGATTCTTTACCACTGAGCCACCTGGGAAGCCAGCTAGTTTGTGATAATTTGGTGCAGCAGCCAGCAGAAACTAGCCCACTCTTTCATCTCTTTTGAGTCTCTCACTCACCCCACTGTGCCCACCCCTTTACCCTACTCGGTTCTTTTTCTCCATCACTTGTCACCTTGCAACAAAACTGACTCATTTACTCATCTATCCAGCTGTTGTGTCTCTACTCACAGGGGTGTGAGTTCTGTTAATGTTACAATGTAGCATTGTCAGAGCCTAAGAGACCTTGTTGATCTCTAAACACAACCTTATTTCATCAGAGTGAGTTGAGGAGGGGTCCTGCTAAAAGCTATGGTGTTGCCAGGATAATTTCTAGAGCCCCGAGCGCTCGGGCCTCCCAGTGCTTCCACTCTCCAGCAGTTATCTCTTTAGGGCTCCTCCTCCCTGAGGCCACACCCAGGGATAGCAGGGCCTGCTCAGAGCAGGTGCTTAGAACTTGAAAGCTGGAAAGTCTTGGCAGAAGATTCTCCAGGCAAGAATACTGGAGTGGGTAGCCATTCCCAGGGGATCTTCCCGACCCAGGGATCACACCCAAGTCTCCTGCATTGCAGGCCAACTCTTTACTGTCTGAGCCACCAGGGAAACCCTCCTTTCTCTTGGCAGAGGAGTTGGTGGGTGAGGCAGGGTCTTACAGGAAGCCTGGAGATTCTCCCCAAGGAGTAGGGATGGTCTTGTCCCCAGCAGCTTGGGTGGAAGATGGAGTGTTTGGAAGAAGGAAAGGAAGAAAAGATATGAAACAGTAGTGATGGGCAAGCAGGTAGGACAAGAATTGTGTTACAGCTGCTGTTCAAGCCCACGATGGGCATCTGGCCTTGAGGACCCCAAAATGACACAGCACATGGCCAGGGAGGAGCAAAGGATACAGAAGACCTTCTTTTTAGAGGGCCTGAGGTTTGCTTCCCCAGGACACAGCTGCAGGGTGCAAAGGGTGACCGGCTGGCTGCTGGGAAGACTCCTTCCTGCTGTCTTCTCCAGGGAGGACACGGTTTGAAAGGCTTTCTGGATTGGGGAGGGGAGGTAACATTTTTGCCCCCCTCCCCGCAGGCTGCTGATGAAGTGCGGTTAGTGATGAGCCTACAGCTGTGTTTTTGCACCGCTCCACCCTCCCATCCATCCATGCGCCCATCCCTCAGGGCTCCCCGCCCTCCTCCCTGCGTGGTCCTCCCCCTGCTGGCGGGTGACTCACTCTGCTCTTGTGCAACAGCCCAGGCTCTCGGAGCAGAGTTGTTTTCCTCAGTGCATCGGCTCCATCCTGATTTATGGCTTTCCATTTGGGTTAATGCTTTCCACATTTGGGCCTGAAGATTAGTGTGTGGCTCAGGGCTGCAGCCACCAAAACCCCAGCGCCCTGCTTGGGTCTGGCATGGAGAAGCCAGCTAGCCAGCTACACAGACAGCCAGAGAGACAGAGGGCAGCTTGGAGCTTTACCTGGAGGCCATCCTGCCTCTGGCCGGCCTCCTTGCCTCCCGGAGGAGGCAGAGGGAGGCTCGCAGCCTCTGCACCCAGCTTGCCCGGGACTTATGCTGTTTCCTGTGAAGGGTGCGCAGCATGGAGGGTGCGGAGAGGTAATTGCCCGAGCCTGTGACTTCCCATCAGAGGAGCTGCATCGTCGTCGGGAAGTGAGAGGCACAAGTCATAGGGTGTGGAGAAGTGATATCTCTGTGGCTGTGAAAGCTGCTGTACAACACATTGTGTGTGTGTGTGTGTTTCTCTCTCTCTTCATGGAACAATAATATTACCTTCGTTGCCATGGTGTTGTTGTGGGGGTGGCTAATTGGACGCAGACCTGATACGGGCTGGTGTCCATAGTGATTATCGGACGCAGCCGTGGAACCCGCTTGCATTTGCTCCCCTAGCTTGAGAGGTTGGCGGGGCATCATCGCCATGGCGATGGGCGCCCTGGTGTAGGGTGGCGCCCTGGTTCGGAAATGGACCCAGAAACCAGGACTTAGGCAGGGGCCAGAGCAGCCCTGATCACTTCCAGGGCTGGAACACAGCCTGAGTTTCCTGAGGACCAGGGTTTAAGGGACTCCTCCTCCTCCTCCTCGGAGGCCCTGGACCACAGGGGAGTGGACGGGGCATCTGTGGCACTGGGAGGGCCGAGGGGTTGACTTGAGGCTGCTTGCTGTGCAGCTGGTCCCCTGGGCCTGCTCACCTGACAGGGGCCGTCTTCCCACCGAGGTTGTAACATCCATGCAGAAGGAGGTGCGTGGGGTAGGTTTTATACTCTTTGTTAAGTGCGTATCCCAGGAATGTATCTTTGTTAGTTTTATTCTTACTGAATATGTCATATATAGATGAATTCTGACATTTGATGAGCACTAAGAAATACAGCAGGCTTCCCAGGTGGTGCTAGTGGTAAAGAACCCGCCTGTTAATGCAGGAGACATAAGAGATGCAGGTTAGATCCCTAGTTCAGGAAGATCTGCTGGAGGAGGGCATGGCAACCCACTCCAGTATTCTTGCCTGAAGAATCCCATGGACAGAGGAGCCTGGCAGGCTCCATGGGGTTGCAAAGAGTCAGACATGACTGAAGTGACATGAGCACATTTTATACTGAACAGGTAACATATAGATGAATTCTGACATTTCATAAGCACTAAAAAATAGTGAACATTGGCCTACCTCTTACCCCGTCCTCCGCCTCTCAGTTCACCTCTCAGAAGTGAGCAAGTTATCACTTTCTTGTGGGTGTGGAGGAAATCATGCAGATGTTTGCAAATATACATGTGTCTTTACTCCCCTTCACACTGATGGCTTACTCCTCTTCACCTTGCTGCTGCTGCTGTGTTTTTAAACCCTGTAACAATAAATCAGTGGAAAGAGCATCTTTTGTTCATTTGTTTGTTTGTTTTTTAAAACGCCTTCCTGCCTCCTTTCACCAGTGTGCCTTCCTGGAGGAATTTTGATATCCACAGATGTCCACGGCAGACCCTGATCTGGGCCTTGTGGGCACAGGTGTGAACAGAACAAGCCAGCCCTGTTCGAATGGAGCATCTCGTGTTGTCTTTTCAATAATGAAATAAGCAGAAAGTTATGATCCTTGGGCACTTAGAACTTTACCTTGCCCTGTTACAGACAAGGAGGTGTTAGTTTCCTCTCGCCGCAAATGTAGTAGTTTCACATCCCTTCCATAGATCTGAAGAGCCAAAGTCTGAGGTGAGTCATGAGGTTAAAATCAGTGTCCCAAGACTGGCTTCTCCTGGGGGATCCAGGGGGGCATCCATTCCTTTCTTTTTCCATCTTCTAGAAGCTCCTTCCAGGACTTGGGGCTGCATGTCCTATTGCTTTTTCTCCCCGTTTCTGGCCTCACGTTGGCTTCCTTCCCTCTGACCTTGTCTCCTTCTTACAAGGACCCTTGTGAGTGTATTTAGGGTCCAGCCAGATAACCTTCTCATCTCAGATTCCTTAGCTCAATTACACCTGGCACGTCCCTTTTTTCTTTTTGCAGGTTCCAGAGATTAAGATGTCGCTCCTTTTGGGGGCCCGTTTTTCAGCCTGCTCCAGGGGGTAGCTTTCAGTACCTGTAGAAGAGGAAGTTTGTGTGAGAGAACGTCGTTCACCAAGTCAGGCCCTTCCCAGGTGTTCCCTATTGGTGGAAATGGCCAAGACTTGAACCATTCCTTGAAGGTCTGAGGTTCTAAATCAGTGCAGCTCGCTGTGTACAGTGGCCAAGACACGGACTCCTAAATGCCTGTGGACAGACGAATGGGTAAAGATGTAGTACATATATACAATGGAACATGATTCAGCCGTAAAAACGAATAAAACCATGCCATCTGCGGCAGCATGGATGGACTCAGTTCAGTTCCGTCGCTCAGTCCTGTCCCACTTTTCGTGACCCCATGGACGGCAGCACGCCAGGCTTCCCTGTCCTTCACCAACTCCCAGAGCTTGCTCAAACTCATGTCCATCGAGTCAGTGATGCCATCCAGCCATCTCATCCTCTGTCGTCCCCTTCTCCTCCTTGCTGTCTTCAATCTTTCCCAGCATCAGGGTCTTTTCCAGTGAGTCAGTTCTTTGCATCAGGTGGCCAAAGTATTAAGAGTTTCAGCATCAGTCCTTCCAATGAATATTTAGGACTGATTTCCTTTAGGATTGACTGGTTTGATCGCCTTGCAGTCCAAGGAACTCTCAAGGGTGGACTAGAGATTATCATACTAAGTGAAGAAAGAGACAAATCCCGTATATCACTTATATGTGGAATCTAGAATAGGACACAAATGAGTTTATCTGCAAAAGAGAAACAGACTCACATACGGAACAGACAAGTGGTTGCTAAGGAGTGGGGTGGGAGAGGGATGGACTGGGAGTTTGGGGTTAGCAAATGCAAACTATTATATATAGGGTGGACAAGCAGCAAGGTCCTACTCTATCACATAGGGGACTATATTTAATATCCATGATAAACCATAATGGAAAAGAATATGAAAGAAAATGTTTATATATGTATAACTACATCACTTTGCTGTACAGCAGAAATTAACACAACATTGTAAGTCAAATATACATAAAAAAAAAAAAAAGTGATGCTGCAGCTTACAGCTGGGTCTCTGTATCACCTGGGGATTGTGGGGAAAGCCCAGAGGCCCAGATCTTATCCTGTGTCCATAAGCCTTGACCTTGTGCCCTTTGTGAACTCTTCATTGACTCTGCTCCTCAGTGAAGTTTGAGAAGCACCCTTCTTAGGAGTCGTTTCGGGGATGATAATATGTGTGTGCTGCGGGGGGCGGGGGTGGGTATGTGTGGGAGGTGAAACGTCCTGTCTTCCGTGAGTAAGCACCGAAGCCGGGCTGCAGACAGGAAGTGCTGGAGGAGACCAGAGGAGGGGCCGGTGTCTGCAGAAGCAGCTGCCACCTGAGCCACACCTGGGAGGCAGGCGAAGGCGCGGCTGCATGGAGAAGCAGGGAGGGTGCGCCAAGCAGAGTGGAAGACTCGACGGCAGCGCAGAGGTGGGGACAGGCCTGCCACCTGTGGGGACACGGAGGCCGTTTGGGGCCAGAAGGGACAGGAACGGGGAACTGGGCTGACGGGAGGAGCACTTGACAAGATTCACCTGCGAGTGTTTGCAGGCTTAGGATAGGGTGGAGGCAAGATTCTTTCTGTCTGCAGTGTCATCATCGGGGATGAGGGCTGGGTGGTGGCGGGGAAGGTGGAGAAAGGGTGATTTAAGAGGAAATCTGAGTGGCGTAGGTCTAACAGTCAGTTAATACTAATTGAGCAGGTGTGTCGGGTGCCGGAATGCTGTGAGCCAGCCGGACAAGGTCCCTGATGCTGGAAGTCTGCTTCGGGGTGAGGAGGCGGGGGTGGAGTTGGGCAATAAGCAGACAAACCCAAATAAACAAGGAGGGCTTCAGCCCGTGGTAAATGCTGTGCAGGATTAAATTGGTTCCTGTGGTTGGAAGTGACTAAATGGTGGCTTTAGATCGGTGCTTGTGGGGGAACCTCCCACTTAAGCCGATGTCTGGATCCGGCCATGGGAACGAATTGCTGGGGGAAAGGCAGAGGTAACAGCCCATGCCAAAGCCACGAGGAAGGACCAAACTTTTTCCAAGGAGCAGCTAGGACAGCGAGGTCCAAGCTTAATCTGCAGCGATGGAAATGTTCTGGTCATTTCCTGGTCATCTGTTCTGGTCGTGTGGCCACCAGCTCCATGTGACAGCTCAGTAGGAACCGAATTTCACATTTTATTTCAGTTGTCACTGTTTTAACTTTAAAAAAGCAACATACATCTGGGAACCACTCTGCATTGAGTGGCACAGAGCAAAGAAGGTTGGTGTGGCTGGAGGGGATGTGGTATAAAATGATGAGGGATCGGGTAGGTAGAAGGGCAGGTTTTATTGCTTTGTGAATTAGGTGAAGTAGTTTGGATTCTTTTTTTCAAAGAGCAGTGCAAAGTCTTTGGATGACTTTGGTTGAGGGGGTTGATGTAATCTGAGGACTGTATTCTAAGTTCGCTCTGGTTGCCGTGTAGAGAATAGGTTGGAGGGGATGGAGAGCCAATTTGAAGATCATTGTGATGATACAGGGAGTGGTGATGGTGCCCTGGGAACAGGGTGGCAGCACTGGGTGGATTCTGGATGAACTTTGGAGGTGGATTGACCGGAGTTGAGAGGGATTAGATTGGGAAGGTGGAGAACTTGACCCTAGGTAGCAGCATTGTGAGAATTCTGCTCAGAAGTCTGGCTGAGTCTCAAGGTCTGGGTAGACTGTACCCAGATCCCTGACCTGCAGAAACAGACCGCACGTCTGTTGTTTGAAAGCACTGAATTTTGCTCTAATTTGGTACACAGTGGGCTTCCCTGGTGGCTCACTGGTAAAGAATCTGCCTGCCTGTGCAGGAGACATGGGTTCAATCCTTGAGTTGAGACGATCCCTGGAGAAGGGAATGGCAACCTAGTCGCGTCTTCCTGCCAAGATAATCCCACGGACAGGGGTGCCTGGTGGGCTACAGTCCGTGGAATTGCAGAGAGTCGGACATGACTAAGCACACAGTACTCTGATACACAGTAATATTATTTGTTACTAATTATTATTATTTGCTTATTTGCTAGTAATTCCATTAGTAAAATAGCTAGTAGAAGAGGCAAAGGCAGTGTCCTCAAAACCCTTCATCTCCTGGCTTTACTTTCCTCTATGTTGGCGGCATTTTCTAGCTTAGTCACCTCTTCAGAAAGATGCTAAAAACTCTTAGTAATTCCAAGGAAAGAGGAAAATCACTGGGCAGCTTTCCAGTGGAGCCTAGGAAGGCATAGTTGAGAGGTGGGGTCCTCCTAACCCCACGGACTGTGGAAGGAATAAGAGTGGTACCCAGAGGAAAATTAAGGTAAGCTGATTCTGGTGGGGGAAGAATGGAAATCTACCCTACATGGTAACCAATGAGACGTGGCAGTGATGGAATCCTTGATGTGAGCCTGGAAGGCATTTGAGGGGACAGGCCCAGCTCTCAGGCAGAGAGGGAACTGAATGGCTCACGTCATCAGCATCGTGGCGTAAAGGCAGCAGCTGCAAGGCGCTGGGGGGAATGAGGTCGTGGGAAGTGGTGATCCCTGCATTAACTGCATGTGAGATTTTGTGTGCCCGTGTCCATGCAAGGACATTAAGAAGAGAAAATGGCAGTGAGGGGCCAGGCAGGCAGATAGATTTTGTTCCTCTGTGCTAATAGGCGAGGTTGCCAGTTGCAGGCCTAGAAATATAATGAAATTAATCACAAAAAGGCAAGGCTGCCAGGAACCATATACATCACTTGTTTCATCATCTGTTAAACCTGAATTATTCCCCCAAGACTTCTTTTACCCTAAAGTTTCCGTTTCCTCCTCCTGAGCCTTCAGAACGCCTAACAAGGCGGGGAATAGCTGCCTCTTTTCCTTCCTCTTCCCTGGTCGCCTGTGAAGGTGCTAAGGAGCTGGGCTAATAATAAGCTGAGAATATTCCTCCAGCCCAGCAGGAGCGAAGAGAGAAATCCTGGCCTTGTCCTGTCCCCATCATGTGCCTTTTGGTATGAAGTGGAGCCTGATTGTGAGTTTGGGAGGAAGTTAGCTGTCAGGTTTGAGCAATGCTTGGTTTGTAAGAGAACAAAGATTTCTCAGGAAATAAGATTGGGCAGAGGCCATCACATGGACTGGCCACAGGGCAACTGATCTTGTAAAAGTCATGAAGATACAGCTTTGGTTTTTTTTAACATTTTATTTTGTGTTGGGGTGTAACTAATTAACACTGTTGTGGTAGCTTTAGGTGTACAGCAGAGAGTCATACATAGACGTGTATCCATTGTCCCCCAAACTCCCCTCCCATCCAGGCTGCCACATAACACTGAGCAGAGTTCCCTGTGTTATACAGTAGGTCCTTGTTGGTTACCCATTTTAAATATAGCTGTGTGTAGATGTCCATCCCAAACTCCCTAACTATCCCATTCCCCCCATTCTCCCCCTCCCCACAACCGAAAGTTCTTTCTCTAAGTCTGTGAGTCTGTTTTGTAAGGAAGTTCATCTTTGCATCATTTCTTTTTAGATTCCACATATAAGGGATGTCATATACTCCTTCTCCTCCTCTGACTACTTCACTCAATATGACAATCTCTAGGTCCATCCACGTAGGTGAAGCTTTCTTTTCAAGACCAAGTGTTATATGCAGACACGACGGCACTGTTGTAACTGCCTGGGATGGCGCGCTTCCCTGTGGTATCAGGTGTATTCCATAGAGCAAGCGTGCGGAGTGTTAGAGGATTCACTTCATGCCTGACCATCCAGCTTGGCCACCTGAGCAAGAATACTGGGGGAGAAATAAATTGGAAGAGGAATTAAGAATTCCAGTTCGTCCCTCACTTCCAGCCTCCACATGGAGAGAGGCTGACTGCCTCTGCCAAATCCACTCCAGGCCAGTGGAAAGATGCCCCTCTCAGGTCACTTGACACTGTGACCCAGTTTAAACTTCTCACCAGCCAGAGACTCAAAGTCCCCGCCTGCTCCAGCTGCCCCCTTCAGCCTGTGTAGTGGTTGGAAACCTAGCAGGGCTTTCTGCATCACCTTTCCTGGAGCTCCGCGGGAATGCTTCCTGGCTTTGCAGGGGCTGGTGGGGCAGGCACTGTTTGGTAAACAGGGGCGGGACTGGGGCACAGGGGGAACTGGACGGGCGGGTCCCCGACTCCCTCTGCTTTTTTCCAATGACTCACAGGCTGTGATGCTGAAAGGGGCCTCTGGGATAGATCATCTGCTCCAGCAGGCTTATTTCACAAGCACGATTTCAGAAACAGGGCTCAGGGACAGTCCCAGAGCAGTGAGTGTGTGGAGAGGGGGACGTGGGACCCATTATTCGTGTCAACTCATGTCCACCCCCAGGGCCACGTGTGCCCTTATTTAGTAAGATCCTGATGCTGGGGAAGATTGAAGGCAAGGGGAGAAGAGAGTGGCAGAGGATGAGATGGTTAGGTGGCATCACCTACTCAATGGACATGAATTTGGGCAAACTCCAGGAGATGGTGGGGGACAGAGGAGTCTGGCGTGCTGCAGTTCACGGGGTCGCAGAGTCAGACACAACTTAGCGACTGGACAACATCAGCATACATATATATGGCAGGGATGGGGTGGGAATGGAGTTTGGTTTTGGACATGTTGAATTTGAGGTGTCAGTGGCCTGTGTTTCTGAAGCAAAATGTGGTTTATCAGACTTCCCTGGTAGTCCAGTGGTTGAGAATCTGTCTGCCAATGCAGGAGACTTGGGTTCAATCCCTGGGTCAAGAAGATCCCCTGGAGGAGAAAATGGCAACCCACTCCAGTGTTTTTGCCTGGAAAAGCCCGTGGACGGAGGAGCCTGGCAGGTCTACAGTCCATGGGGTCACAGAGAGTTGGACACGACTTAGCAACTAAACAACAACAAGGTTCTATATTCTCAGAATAGAGGGTAATAGGAGTTGCTGTTTTCAGTGAGGTCGACAGGAAGGGTCTCCGGTTGCGAACGTTTGAACAGAGGCCCTAATAAAATCAGGGAACAAACCTGTGGGGTCTGAGAAGTGTGTGTCTGTGGGATGGGGAGGAGAACGCATGGGCCAGGAGTAGACAGGCCCTCCATTGGGTCTGGAATGGAGGGAGATATGAAGGTGGGAAAGATTTGACTGGAGGCATGACATGATTTCTTTTAAAGACTGAGATGAAATTCACCAAACCTAAAATTGACCTTTTAAACTGTAAAATTCACTGATGCTTAAGTGTATTTGCAATATTGTGTGACCATCTCCTCAGTCTAGTCCCAAAACATCTTCAGCAACCCCAAAGGAGACCTTGTACCCTTAAACACTCATTGCCCATTTCCCCCATCCCTCCCTCCCTGCCACTTGAAGCTCATGGTCTTTAAAGATTTTTTTTTTTAACTATCTTCTTTTTCTGACTGGTGGGAAGAATTTCTTTTGGCTTTAGGGTAGGAATGGTGCTTGCCTTGAGTAGGTGGCTTGTTTTTATCCTAAGGACACGGAGGACCCTTTAGCCAAACACATTTCCCTCTTTGCTCTGGCTTCAAAGCTCCATGCCAGATTTGGGGGCCACCCCTTCTAGTGCAGAGAGATTGGACTGGAGAGGTCCCTGACCACAGCCAGACCGCATCTCATTTTTCCTGCTCCAATTTTCTCTATCCACTATGGCGCTCCCAGGGTCTGGACCAGGGAAACGGATCAGGGGAGCTTTCACTAATTCTCTCCCCTCCACTCCGTCCTCCCAGCTTCTCCCCACTCTGAAATCAGACGTGCTGCACTTGACCTCCCTGCTCCGGGGGTTTGTGCCCACACCACGTGTCCCCCCTACTGCCAGCTTGGAAATCAACAGCTCCAGAAATAGCATGCGTGGCAGCCCGCCCTGGGTCATTAAGGGTGATTTATTTCTCTGTTAGAGATGCTGGACTGGGTGAGGATTTACCTCGAGTCCCTTCATTGCGCTGAGCTGAGCCTTGTGAAAAGAGGCTCGGTAATTAGGGCCGCGTGGAGCCTCCCTCAGCCCAGCCTGTGCGGGTTTAATGAGAGTCGGCCAGAGGCCAGGGAGCTTCATATTGGCATGCGTGGTCCCCTTCTCCTGAACCCTCATTGACTCAACTTAGGGGCCCAGAGTACTGGACTGTTCAGAGGTGAGGAGGTTGCCAGCAGCTGGGTTCCCTGGGACATTGAACCCCTGCTCCATCCTTCTGACCCCAGCCCATCTTTTTGGTGCCCCTAACAGAACCTCAGTTTTGCTGGCTCAGTGATGTATTCTGCCCCCCGCTTTTTTTTTAAAGCAGCACAAGCCTCTCCTTCACCCTCTTTAATGTTACTGATATTATACCTTGTGCAACTGTACCTTGACAGCAAGGCAGGGGATGTCTGCTTTGGGTGAAGCCCCAGCCTCCCTTTTGACCCAGCCC
This sequence comes from Budorcas taxicolor, assembly GCF_023091745.1. Classification (NCBI taxonomy): domain Eukaryota; kingdom Metazoa; phylum Chordata; class Mammalia; order Artiodactyla; family Bovidae; genus Budorcas; species Budorcas taxicolor. Next base: position 28,995,384 of record NC_068928.1, on the reverse strand, counting down.
ATCAGGATTTTAATCTCTCCTCTCCTCCTGGATATACTCCCTAACAGGTGGATGCATTTTTTATTTTCAATTATTTTTTTATTAGAGGATGCTTAGGGCCCTAGCGGGGCAGGCTTCCCTGGTGCCTCAGGAGTAAAGAATCCGCCTGTCAATGCAGGAGACACGGGTTCAGTCCCTGGGTCGGGAAGTCCCCTGGAGGAGAAAATGGCAACCCATTCCAGTATTCTTGCCGGGGGATAGAGGAGCCTGGCGGGCTACAACCCATGGGGTCGCAAAGAGTCAGACACATCTGAGTGACACATCATCAGGGGCCTGTGGATTTCAGAACTTCAGGGACCTCAGACTTCAGCCCTTCTTCCCTTTCTGAGCTGTAAAGGGGTCATCATTTCTGAGCTCGGCAGTGGTGGGCTGACTGCCTTCTGAGATCTTAGACTTGCTGAGTCCATCCTCTTCACGATGATGAAGGCTTCGGAACTCTTTGACGGAGCTGTTCAGAAAGGCCTCTTCATTGTTTCATTCATTCATCATCCATCATGATTCAGTGAATCTTTATTGAGTGTCTTCAGCATGCAAGTCATGTCTGCTGGGTGCAGTGTAGACACCCAGCATGGGCACCGGGCCCCCTGCATCCCAGGGACCAACAAGCTCATTGCCAAGGAGGGACAGGTCCATGCCATGCTCCAGCATCAGCCTTTTCTGGCCAAGTGTTGTTGACATAGTGATGACGCTTAGTGCCTCTCAAAAAGCATCCTGGCCCACTTCTTCCCTGATGATCCCATCTTCCGGGAGGCATGTGCCTGCTCAGCAGAAATCAGGGCAGTCTGTGTATACAACACGCGCACCCCCCCCCCCCCCCCCCGCCACGCACGCACGCGCACACGCACACGCACGACCCGGGGAGGCCAGGCCCTGCTCCCTCTGCAGTCTGGGTGGGTGGGATGTTTCCTTCACGGATAGTTTCTTTTGTGAGTGTTCCCATGCACACCTGAACCTCTTAATGGACTCTCCTAAAACTAAGTGGGAATCACAGTTGTTTCCTTTGTTTAGAGGGCAGGGGGAAACCTTTCGTGTAACTGTTCCCTGTATCTGCTGGTGCCTTGGGGAGGTCCTTTGTTAAGTTGACAGAACCATTTTTGGTTATTTGGGACCCACTGAAGGATTTCCAGGTTGGTCTGAGGGGATCTTTGTAGCTTCTAGGCCTCCTCTGCCTGCAAAGGCCTCTGGAACTGGGATCTCTCAGGAATCTGTGCTACAGCTCTTAACCTCTCACTCCATGCCCGCATCTGTTCTATAGTTCAGGTAGCTTTGATTCATGCTGAGATCATGCCTGACCCCCCAGCAGGATCCATGAAGAAGCTTTGGTCTGAAACTGGATTTCTGCACCAACTACAGTTCTTACTGATTTCATCAGCTTGTGCAACCTGAGTTGATTCACTTTTCCCATCAAATTTAATGGGCTTCCTGGTGACTCAGATGATAAAGAATCTGCCTGCAATGTGGGAGACCCAGGTTCTACCCCTGGGTTGGGAAGATCCCCTAGAGAAGGTTATGGCAACCCACCCCAGTGTTCTTGCCTGGAGAATTCCATGGGCAGAGGAGCCTGGCAGGCTGCAGGCCATGGAGTTACAAAGAGTCAGACACGACTGAGTGTCTAACACTTGGTTTTAACCGAAACTCTGCTCCTATCACCTCTGTTTAGAGAGCCCAGAATAAATTCAGGTTCCTTATGATGGTTTGAGAGCAGGGATGGTGCCAGGTATCGCAAATCCTGTGCCAAAGCCAAGGAAACATGATCCCTGCTCTCAGAGCCTCAGGACACGCTGAGACCCTGTTTACCTGTCCTCCCTGCTGCAGAGTGTAAGCATTCTCAGCTGATTAGCTAATGACTTAGGATTGGGCTAGTGCGATGCCAAAAACGTGAGTCATTCACTTACAGGTATGGGCAGCAGTGCGCATGCTCCGTTGCCATGGGAACGTGAACATGTATTCATCTCCGAGCAGAAAGAATTTACTTCCACTCCTCAGGGATGTGGATGGTTCCCACATTGTTCCCCGGGCACGTCTGTTCTCCCGAAGGCTGCAGCGTCTTCACCCCATCACCCCATCCACTGTGACACTTTTCTGGGTGAGTGTCCTGACTCAGTGTATGCATTGCTCCACCCCCAGCCCTTCTACTTTGTGGGTGCAGCCAATATCCCATTGTGCCTCTGATACCCAAGTTGAAGTCCCAGTGACCTAATTGTAAAGCAGGAGAAGCAGGAATGTTTTCTTGAGCCCGGGCAGCCTGATGAGGTGACAGGAGCCAGACTTTAAAGTTTGAACAGATTTGGCTCAGGTTCTGGCGCTGTCACTTATGAGCTGTGTAACCCTGAAAAAATATTTTTCTTCCTCTTTAGTGTCTTCATAGATAAAGAGGGATTAATCCCTATGTTGGACTTCTTGGGTAGCTCAGTGGTAAAGAATCTGCCTGCAGTTCAGAAGGCACGGGGTTCTATCCCTGGGTCAGGAACATCCCCTGGAGAAGGGAATGGCTACCCTCTCCAGTATTCTTGCCTAGAGAATTCCATGGACGGAGGAGCCTGGCAGGCTGCAGTCCATGGGATCACTAAGGGTCGAACACAACTTAGCAACTAACCACCACCACCGCCATCAACAAATCCCTGTATTACCAAGTTGTGGGAAGGATGAAATTAAAGCATGTCAGTGTACTCGTTCATCACTAAGTACATTTTCTTATTCTGTGCCCCAGCACCCTGGGGTGAAGCAGTGACGCTGAGCACCCTGAGGCATTACCTCTGGCTTCCCAGGTGGCACTAGTGATAAAGAACCCATCTGTCAATGCAGGAGACTTAAGACATGCAGGTTTGATCCCAGGTCAGGAAGATCCCCTGGAGAAGGAAATGGCAACCCACTCCAGTATTCTTGCCTGGAGAATCCAGTGGACAGTGGAGCCTGGTAGGCTGTAATCCATAGGGTTGCACAGAGTCAGACACTACTGAAGTGACTGAGCATGCTACACCCAGGGACATCCTGGAGAATTCAGAACTCTGGACTGTGGGCTTCGACTTCCGTATGCTGGTTGTCACACGGGGGTCTTTGGTCACAAACTTCAGAAACCAGTTCTTCAATGTCAGCAAAGTGAAATTTATTACAAAGATTCTGGAAGCTCACAGAATGGACAGGAGGCTGGGCATATCTTCTGAAAGCAGGTAGAAACCAAGATGCTCAGCTGTGTGGGGCCAGGAGGTAGGACTGATAGGAGCACTCTTAGAGCGAAGAGAGCGTGGTCAGGCCTGCTTGGGTGTTAAGGGGACCCCGTATGTCTCTCCAGGTGTCAGCAGAGAGCACCTGGTGGCAAGCACACCTTTGCCCTGTGAAAGAGGAGGGGACTCCCACTGGCGTCCCTTAGGGCTTGTAGAGGGAGGGCTGGCACCTGGATTCAGAGATCCATGCAGAAAGTACCTAGTAGGGGTGCCTTTTTTTCCAAAAAAGAAAGAAAAAGTGCAGTGGTGTTAAGGTTTGGGTAAAGGACACTTGGCAGCTTAAGCAACAAATGTCTGCAGCAGTGATCTTGGACAAATTTCACTGCTTTCCTGAAAATGAGAGACTTGAACTTGATAATCTCAAAGGACCCTTGGGTTTCTAATAGGACCGCTGCAGTGATGAAATAGCTTTCCACTGGAAAGGATAGGATTTAGCATTAGGCGCCTTCTTAGTTCTTTGTTTTTCTCCTGAAGCCTCCTGCTCTGCAAGATATGCAGTTAATGACCAATATTTTCTAAAACTCACTTAGTTTTAACCAAAAAATGAAGTTATAACATATGTATCTACTATATCCCTATTTTAAGAATCAACTAGAATTTATATATTTTATAATAAAGTATATAATTTACCATAAGTGTATCATGAAAAAAGTGAAAGTGTTAGTCGCTCAGTCGTGTCCGAGTCTTTACAGCCACATGGAATGTAGCGTGCCAGGCTTCTCTGTGTATGGAATTCTCTAGGCAAGAATACTGGAGTGGGTTGCCATGCCCTTCTCCAGGGGGTCTTCGCAACCCAGGGATGGAATCTGGGTCTCCTGCCTTGCTTCTCCCTACCTCCCTGGTGGCTCAGACAGTAAAGAGTCCGCCTGCAATGCGGACGTTCCATCCCTGGGTCGGGAAGATCCCCTGGAGGAGGAAATGGCAACCCACTTGGTGTTCTTGACTGGAGAATCCCATGGACAGAGGAACCTGGTGGGCTACAATCCATCGGGGTCACAAAGAGTCAGACACGACTGAGCGGCTAAGCACAGCATTGCAGGCAGATTATTTACTGTCTGAGCCACCAGAGAAGCCCAAATGTATCATAATTTACCATAAATAAGTAAAATGTACTATAAGCTATTATTTACCATAAAATTCACCCATTCTCATGGTATAGGTCAGTGACTTGACATATATACCTGTATAACTGCCACTCCAGTTGACGTCTGGAACATGGTTCTGAAACCTTCTCTCTCACCCATTTGCAATCAGTTTTTCTCCTATTCATTTCCTCAGGTCACCTCTAGTTTCTACCCTATAGGTTAGTTTTGCCTATTCTAGGATTTCATAGAAATGGATCATGCGGTTTGTACCCTTGAATCTTGGCTTTGTACCCTTGAAGTTTGGCTTCCTTGAATAGGATAAGGTCTGAGATTTAGCCATATTGTATCAATTGTTGATTCCGTTTTATTGCTTAGTAGAATTTCATTGGTTGACTATACTCCTAGAACCGAACTTAACCCATTTGTCAGTTGATGGACGTTTGGGATGTTTCCAGATTTTAGCTATTATTGAGTAATTCTCCGAACTTTTGTATGTAAGTCTTTCAGACATGTTTTCATTTCTCTGGTGTAAATACCTAGGACTGAAATTGTTGGATCATATGGTAAGTGTATGTTTATATAAGAAACGGCAAAACTAGTTTCTGCACATCACTCGTCACTCACAGCAACATATGAGCTTTCAATTATCCTAGTTCCTTGCCAAGATTTTTTTTTTTAACATTCTAGTGAGAATGAAGTAGTTTCTCATTGTGCTTTCAACTTGTGTTTTCCTGAGGGTTAATGATGTTGAACATTTTTCCTGTGCTTATCACCATCTCTGGATTCAACAGGTATCAACACTTGGCAAATGTCAGTTAGAAATACCACATTCAGTTCAGTCGCTCAGTCATGTCCAGCTCTTTGTGACCCCATGGACTGCAGCACGCCAGGCTTCCCTGTCTATCACCATCTTCCGGAGCTTGCTCAAACTCAAGTCCATCAAGTCAGTGATGCCACCCAACCATCTCATTCTCTGTCGTCCACTTCTCCTCCTGCCCTCAGTCTTTCAGGGTCTTTTCCAGGGAGTCAGTTCTTCACATCAGGTGGCCAAAGTATAGAGTTTCAGCTTCAACATCAGTGCTTCCAGTGAATATTCAGGACTGATTTCCTTTAGAATTGACTGGTTGGATCTCTTTGCAGTCCAACGGACTCTCAATAGTCTTCTCTAACACCACAGTTCAAAAGCGTCAATTCTTGGACACTCAGCTTTCTTTATAGTCCAACTCTCACATCCATACATGACTACTGGAAAAGCCATAACTCTGACTAGATAGACCTTTGTCGGCAGAGTGATGTCTCTGCCTTTTCATATGCTGTCTAGGTTGCTCATAGCTTTTCTCCCCAGGAGCAAGCATCTTTTAATTTCATGGCTGCAGTCACCATCTGCAGTGATTTTGGAGCCCAAGAAAATAAAGTCTGTCACTGTTTCCATTGTTTCTCCATCTATTTGCCATGGAGGGATGGGACCAGATGCCATGATCTTAGTTTTTTGAATGATGAGTTTTAAGCCAGCTTTTTCACTCTCCTCTTTCACTTTCATCAAGAGGTTCTTTAGTTCCTTTTCACTTTCTGCCATAAGGGTTGTGTCATCTGTGTATCTGAGGTTATTGAATTCTCTCTCAACAGTCTTGATTCCAGCTTGTGCTTCCTCCAACCCAGCATTTTGCATGATGTACTCTGCAGGGTGACAACATACTGGGTGACAATAACACATTCCTCGGCATTAAAAAAAAAAATCCCACGTGTTCCTCCAGTTCGGTTCCCCTTTCTCCTTGTCTCTGCAGAGGTAACCACTCTTCTGTGGTTGGTGGCTCTTTTCTGTGAACATGTTTAAAATGTGTATTACCATGTATGCATCTACAGGGGCCTCCCTGGTGGCTCAGCAGTAAAGAACCCGCCTGCCAATGCAGAAGACACGGATTCGACCCCTGGGTCAGGAAGATCCCCTGGAGGAGGAAATGGCACCCCACTCCAGTATTCTTGCCTGTGAGATCCCAGGGATGGAGGAGCCTGGCGGGCTACAACCCATGCGGTCACAAAAAGTCAGACATGACTGAGTGACTAAACCACAGCAACAGCATGCATCTGCAGGAAACATTTACTAATGTCTTATGTCTTTTGAAACTTACATGAAATATAGTTCTCTTGGTGGGATTGGCTTTCTTCACGCATGTTTTTGAAGTTTATCCAGGTCAGCGTATGTAGACCTGGTTCATTTTTCTAGCACATGCATATCTCATAGGTGATTCCTGTGGGTGGACTTTTTAGATTATTAGAAACAACTGTACATTTCTCCTTGTGCACTTCTGTGAGTATTCCTCTGAAGCAGATAGATACCTAGAAGATTATCTGGGTCTCAGTATGTACCTTGGGATTTTGCCACTTGGGATTTTGTATTTTTCAAACAGGTTTTGCAAATATACACACAATGCTACTCATGGAGTATACAATATCCACTCCCCTTGCCAAGAGAGCACACTTATTTTTGCCATCTGAACGTGTGAAATATTGCACCTCAGATTTAACTTGTGTTTGTTTTCCTTTCATTGCTAGTGAGGTTGTGTATATTTTCATATGTGTATTCGCTTTCAGATTTCCTCTCCTGTGCATATCCTATTCACACTCTGCTCACTTTTCCATCACGCTGTCTTTTAAGCCTTGCTTTTTCATACGTTTTAAATGGTATATTTTGTCATGTGGCATTTTAAAATTGTAATCTAGTCAAATGCATGTATTAACTGCATAGACTGTTTATTTAGGAAAACTTTTTTTTATTGAGGGCATAAGATGGTCCCCCCATCCCCAGAATTTGCTAATGTGTATTTAGGATTTTTATACCTGTGCTCTGTGAGGTTAAGAGGTAGGCTTTTAATTCTTACATTGTTTTTCTTTGAAGATTGGTATCAGAGTATTCTAAAAGGAATTGATTGTTTTTCTATTTCTGGTAGAGATGGTGTAAATGTTGCCTTTTCCTTAAAGGTTTGAGAGAACTTTGTCAGTAAAACCACATAAACCCATTATTGTTTTTTAAGGTAGATTGTAAACCGCAGAATCGATTCCTTTGAAGGTTATAGATCTCAGGTTTTCTATTTCCTCTTGAGTCAATTTGAATTTTTTCTGAAAAATGATCAGTGGCAGGAGATAGCAAAAAGTCAGGCGGTTCCAGGACTTGTGAGAAAACAGCACCTTCTGCCAACTCAAATTCCAGACATCTCGGTCAGCTGAGGAGATCAAAGTGAAAGCCCTGCAGGGCTTTGTATTATTCAGAAGGAGAAAAGAGTTATCAATTAACTGTATGCTTGAAGTCAAGTGTACATGTAGAAAATGTCAGTGTAACCACCTAAGTAGTGTAAATAGACTCTATAAATACCAAGTTGGTGGGGTTGGAGGGAAAATAAAGAAAATGCAGTCCATCCAACAGAAAGCAAGTAGGAGGGAGCAGAAGCCGTAAAGCAAAAAGCCTGGTAAATAGAAACCATGTCACTACAATGGCCTGCAGGCAGCATCTCCTCCTAAGATGCCTTTCTGGACCGCTCGGTTTTTCTGCTTAGCACTGCACCCATCCGTCACCCTGCGCCATGACTGCCCGTCTGCCATCTTTCTCTCTTTACAGAAGGCAGACTCTTCCCAGAACCTGACTGGGTCATATATTTGCTGCTTCTCGGTGCCTGACATATAGTAGGTGCCCACTTGGTGTTTGAATGAGCCTGGCAAACAATTTAATAAGTAAGTGAACAGATGGGCAAATAAATCTGGAAAGGTTACTCTATCAAGTTTAGCAGCTGTGGGGAGACATTTTAATCAGCGATTGCCTTGGTTGATCTGTGAGTGGGGAACTGAGGAAATAGCTGGAGCCAAGGATTTGACCGGGGAGGGGGGGTAGGAGTCAACGTGACATGCCTAAACGGGAAAAGAAGTGAAAGTCATGTCCAGCTGTTTGCGACCCCATGGACTGTAGCCTGCCAGGCTCCTCTGTCCATGGAATTCTCCAGGCAAGAATACCAGATTGGGTAGCCATTCCCTTCCCCAGAGGATCTTCCCAATTCAGGGATCGAACCCGGATCTCTTACACTGCAGTTGGATTCTTTACTGTCTGAGCCTAAATTGAAACCACCTCTAAAGTCTTCACTCAGCTGTCTGTGTGGCTGTTACATGCTTCAGTATGTGGTTGGTGCCTTGAGAGGTACCTTGTGCAGCCAACAAAGAGCCTCTGCTGCAAATAAGAGTTTCCCAAACATGAACCAGAGCACGGGTCACCTGGGGCGCTTAGCAGAAAGCAGATTTTGATGCAGGAGGTCAAGGGAGGGTCCTGGATGCTGTGTTCCTAACCAGCTCACTGTGGCTGGTGTGTGGACTGGGCTTTTTGGAGCAAAGGTCCATGCTGTCATCTTGTCATCTACACCTTGGCTTTCCCCAGGGCCTCGGGGACAACAGAGGAACTCTAGACTTAGAGAACAGGCTCAAACGAAAACCATTCTGACTTCCAGGATTGTTACCAGTGACTGTGAAAGAGCCCAGCCCACACTGGCTGGGGAGGGGTGTCAGCTAGCCTCAAGCTGTGTTTCACCCTCTCCCCGTTTCCCTGTTTCTCAGGCTGAGCCGCTGGGCCTGTTAGGACACGTCGGATCCTGGGAAGCCCTCATCTTTGTGATTCACATGTCACTTGTCATTGTTCTCCGGCCCTGCCACACTTAATCTGAGCAATCAAAGTCCCATTTCCTTGCCTCATTCCTGCGAGCCTTCGCCTTGCTGTCCCTCGGGTCCCCGGCCAGGGAGGGTCTCCTAAATCTCCATTTTGCTGCCCACCCTGGGCGATACTACATCACTCTGCACACTTGGAATCATAACACAGCCTGGGAACTGTGACACCCTGACAACCAGCTCACTTCTTTTTAGCCCCTCTCCCCGTTTTAGAGAAATGGCACAAAACCAGTGGGCAGGTAAGCCAGTAATGCACCAGTCCTAGGGCCAGACAATCCATGCACGTTGGTCCGACCCCAAGCCGCTGTCCACAGTCTCCCCACCCCAGAAACAGTGCTGGCAAGTGGTCCGCTCTTTTCTTTGCCTTATGCTCATTATCTGCTTCCATGGATCCAGGAGGCTGGTAGACAGAAAGATCATTCTATCAGTACATGATGGAACTTGGGGTTTCTTTGGGCATGGGGTAGCTCCAGGACTTTACAGGAAGGGTGTTGTAAACCAGAAGAACCTCTTACCCAGCAGGAAAATCGAAACTTGAATGCCTTCGGGGCTGTTTCCAGACCGTGGGCAGAAGAACCCTCCCCACCTGCTTCTCTAGCGCACTCCTGGTCCTCAGTGAGCTTCGGCCTTTGGCTTTTCCCAGGATGGGCAAAGGTGACGCTGCCCTGAGAGGAGGCCCAGGACAACCACGCCAGCCAGCATCTCTGTTGTGGAACAGATGATGGTTAAAGCAGTCTGCATGCTGGCTTTGCGTCCCAGGGCCCCAGCCTTTCCTATTATTAACCTTGGCTGAACAAGCTATAGACCAGGTCGTGTCTGCTACCAGCTCCCATGAGGCAGGTGGTGGTGGCCACAGAGTCATCCGAGCAGCTCTGTTGGCTGCATGTTAGAATTACCTTTGAGCTTGCAAGGCAGCCATCTCCAGGTGTCTCCCTGAGACATGCTGTTTCATGGGCCAGGGAATTCCTGGGCATGCAGGTGGCTATAAAGCTCCCAGATGGGGAATTTCCTGGTGGCTACTCTCACTGCCATGACCCTGATTGAGGAACCAAGTTCCCACAAGCTGTGTGGTGCAGCCAAAAAAAAAAACAAAAAACAAAAAACTCCCAGGTGATTTTCATGGGCAGCCAGGCTGAAAACCACTGCTTTCGAGGATGACGGGGAAGATGGCAACGTTTTCTTCATCCTGTCAGGACAGCTTTTGTACGGCCCTGTTGAGTTTTCATGAGATGACTGCAGTCTTTATTTTTTTCATGGGACATTTCCTGGTTTTTATAGATAGGCCCCTGACCTGCAGGCTAAGCCCTCACCCCTCTGACACAAACACCTGTTGGGCGGGGCCCCACCTCTCCAGCTGTTCGCTGTTCACTGCACTTGTGGGGGAGTAATATGCCTTCGGCTGTTTCCTATTCTTGTTCTTGGCTTCAGACTCAGAGCCCAGCTCCACAGAAATAATGTTACTGAGCGCAGTCTCTGGGCGCTTCCCACTACCCCCACAGCAACCCTATGGGGTTTGTATGATTTTTGATCCTGTGCCTCAGATGTGGAAAGTCATTTGGCCAGGGGGATGGTGAAGCCAGGACTTGAATCTGGGTCTGTTTTCCTCATCAGCCCGAGCTCTCAGCCATCCCCACTGCCTTTCTATGCTTGGGGTTCCTTGGTACCTTCCTGCCTGCTGCCACTGGATGGTTTCTGAGTGGGACCCTCTGTTTCTGATTGGATGGCTCCTTAGAGCCTGTGGTTGGGTTGGACTGGAAGATCATGTGGTGTTGGGGAAGTGGGAATCAGGGATGTCGTCCCCTGTTTGAGAAAAAAGGCACATTTTCAACTTCAGAATGCTGCCCTCATCCTGGACCGACCCCCACATCCCAGATCATGACTTGCCTATGAGAGACCCTCTGCCTGTCCCTCCCAGTCCCTCCTGATTTAGGAATTGGCCAGAGGCACAGCATCTCTGGTGGCATTTTCTCTCCCCAAGATCAGGCCAGTAGCGAAGGCCAGCTGAATGGAGCTCAGGGGAGCAGAAACTAGGGATGAAGGAGAACGGGGCCCAGGCTGGGAGCAGAAGGGGCACCTGCTCCAAGTGGGTGCTGATGTTGTGTGACTCCTGGGCATAGTGGCCACAGAGGCTGGAGAACAGATGAGCCAGTGGGGCAGGGAGGAGCTGGAAAATGCCTTGGGATGGGGCGTGGGGCAGACAGGGAACCAGCCAGCAGCGCCTTCTTCCCTGCTGCCTGACAGTGAGCCAGACGGGGCAGGTTCCTATAGCACGTAGGGTAACCATGTAGTGTGTTCCAGAAGACTGGGCAAAGGTGGGTCTCAGTGGTCCACAGGCAAGAATTTCTGAACCATTAAATCACAAAAGGAGAAGTGTTTTCCTTTTGCAGTGCTCTCAGTTTAGGAGAGTTTGGGGTGGTGCTGGGTGAGAGCAGGCCTCGGCAGGTAGTACTGTCTAGTTACAACTGAGTAGCATCGCTTGTTTTTTTTTGTTGCAGTTATTTTTGTGCTGTAGATTTCTGGCAGATGTTACTAGTTTTCCATTCAGAGAATACTATTAAGATTTTCTGAGAAATGTGTTTTTTTTTTTAAGTAAAGAAAGGAGTCAACTAAAAATATTAAGTAAACAAGAGTGGTATGATGTCAGGCCAAAAATGATAGTGAAAGATGAGCTCCCAGGGAAGCTGGATATAGGGGGTTCAAGGTCACCAGCTGTAGGGTCAAATAGACCAGGGCTCACACCCATTAAAACGGGATCTTGGGCAAGTCATTGCATGTCTGTAAGCTATAGTTGACACCATTGTAAACCATGAATATTATATTAAATAAGCTCACGTGTGTTGCATGCTGGGCCCAGTGCCTGACAGAGAGTGATAATAAGTGGTGGTGATTATAAGAAGTGCTCATCAGTGTGAAACATTGCAGTTGCAGGCCAGTGTTCCTGGGAGAAAAATGCTGTCAATGAGCACGGGCCAACCACGGGCCAGCACGCTTTGTGAGGGAGTGAGCTCTCCATCAGCACAAGGGTTTTAGAGGCTTGTCACTTGCTTAGGGGTCAGTGGCAGAAATCTGCCACTGAATGGGCCAGCCAGACAGCAGGAGAGGTCCCTTTTAAGGAGCATTCTGTATCCAGTGTGGAGAAACCGTTAACTTAGCCAGCCCAGGACTGCTCTCCTTACAGAGCTCTCCTTACAGAGCTTGCTTGCAGTGTTGGTCTTTGGCTGATGTCACTTGGATCTAGGGAGGGTTCCCACCATTCCAGAAATGATAAGGGTGGCTCTTATATTCTTTCAAACATTGTGGTTCATACTGAGCCCCTGCTTTCCTTCTGGGAGTCTGGGGTTTTGCTGTGTATCAGGCAGAGGATGCCTATGGGACCATGGCTGCATGCTCAGTCCCTCGGTTGTCTCTGGCTCATTGCGACCCCTTGGACTGTAGCCCACCAGGCTCCTCTGTCCGTGGAATTTCCCAGGCAAGAATACTGGAGTTGCATTTCCTTCTCTAGGGGATCTTGCTGACCCACAGGTAAATCTGCATCTCCTGCGTTGGCAGGTGGAGTCTTTACCACTGAGCCAGGGCTCACACCCAGGGAAGCCCGCCTATGGGACCAGCCCTGGATCAAGCCCCAGTGCTCTGAGCCTCTGAGCATCCCTGGTAGACACACTTCCTATCCATCACAGCTGGACAAGTTCAGTGCATCTGCTCTGGGAGGAGACTCCTGCAAGCTTGTACCTGGTTTCCTCAGGGCCTGACCCCCAGGTACTTTTTCCCTTTATTGATTTTTCTTTTTTTTTTTTTGTATCTTTGTGTTATAATAAATCGTGGCTACATACTGGTTCTGTGAGTAGCTGGTCTTGGCCTTCCCATCAGAGGAGAACCCAGGCTCCTTCAGCCCTTGAGGGAATGGGTGTTGGGGTGCTGATGCTGCTTCTGGGGTGAGCTTGCCTATCAAGAGTGTGTTGGGGGGCTGCCCCTCTCGGTACTAGTGTGATTTCACTGAGCTTCTCATGAAGCAGCTGAAGAGGTTTGGGAGGAGCTGGTGTGTCTTTTCACATGAGGCCTCAGTCTCAGCTGTGGGGCATATGACATTCTGAAGGACAGATCACAGGCCCGGACTAGTTCATGAAGAAGTGTCCAAGGTCAAGGCCAAGACCCAGTGACCAAGGTTGTTTGGTACAGATAGTGTCAGAGACGCCACACCCCAGCTCTTTACAGAATGTGAAGTGACCACACCTCCAAGTCAAGATTCTTATGAGATATTGCTATCAGCTTCTCTCAGTTACAGAGTTAGCCATTCTCCTAGTTGGGGGTCTCTCTAACAACTTCTAGGGGATGGTTTCTTATCTCTGATCAAGGCCCCCGCCCCCAGCCAGGGCAGAGCAGGGTGTGCAGTGTCCAAGCTGTATTCTCAAAGAACTGTCACCAACTGGAGAGTGACAGACGTTCTGGCTTGGTGCTGCTTGGGCGGGTGGCTCGGCTATTCCGTGTGGGTCTCCAGGGAGCTTTTCAGCCAGAAGTAAGCTGGTGGGGGCAGGGGCAGTAGTCTGTATGGAGGAGTGAAGGGGAGGCGTTTGGTGACCTGCAAGGAGCCGAAGTGGATCATGGCTGCCCATGCGGAATGTCAGGGACCATGCAGTCCTTATGTGCTAGCTGTGTGTGGGTGTCCATAAGAGGCCTTAAGTGAGTGTGGTGCCATTTAAAAACGGGTCTCTTAGCCTGCCCAGGCCATCCTGGGCATGCTGTAAGGGACTACCTTGAGTGTTGTTGGTGTTACAGGAATGCCTGTGATTTGGGGAGCTTCCCTGGTGGCTCATTGGTAAAGAATCTGCTTGCCAAGCAGGAGTTTCAGTTTCAGTCCCTGGGTTGGGAAGATTCCCCTGGAGGAGGTCATGGCAACCCACTCCAGTATCTTGCCTGGAGAATCCCATGGATAGAGGAGCCTGGTGGGCTATGGTCCATGGGGTCACGAAGAGTTGAACACAACTTAGCAACTAAACAACAACAGCGTTTTGGGGAACCCCACCTTGCCTCACCAACCAGGTCAGCAGACCGCAAAGGAAGCTCAAAAGTTTGGTTTTGTTCTGGGCGTTTCTGTGGAGACGTGGGCGTGTCCTGACCCAGCTCCCCACGTTGTGGGAGCAGCTTCCCGTTGGGAGGGGGGACCTTCCCCGGTTGCTCGAGTCCTCTTGGGGACTGGCAGAGGCCGGACACCCTACCTAGATTCAAGTCCACCTATATACTCTTGGAGGTGTGACCAGCCTCTTTTCTCCCCATGGTGGGAGTGGGGGTGTCACTCCAGAGGCAAGCCTCCCCCACCCGGCTGGGGAGCACCTGCAATCTACAGGCCTGGCTCTTTCCAGTGGGTGGTCTTTCCCTTCCTTGTCTCTGATGCCAGGGCCCCCTTGACAGCAAGTACAGGCCAGAATCACTGCCGCTGTAAGAAACAGCCCAGCTGGACGTGGCTTCCTTCACACATCACAGTCTCATTTTCCCTCCTTTCTTCCTGCTTCCAGTGCAAAGGAGATGCCTTCCCCCATCATAGCCCAACCCTCCCACTCACTGGGGACATTATGGTGCATGTAGGGGTGTGTTCTAATTAGCCTTGCCTTGATCTGAGGTCATATTGCATTTTATCCCTCAGCAGACAGCCCCCCGACTCCAGCTCCCCAAAATGTCCCTGAGCAGACCTCATCCAGGGGTGCAAGCCACACTGGGCTGAGCCTGGCACTCTGCCCCCTGCGGATCTTCTACTCTGATTCTCTGTTAAAGACTCTGTGGTTATTTCTTCTCCTAGTGCCCCTTGGCCTGCCCAGGAGTTCCCCGCCATTCTGTGGAGCCCCGCCGGGCAGGCCCTGTGAGGCCTAGGAGGTGTGAACCGTGGCATGCCTCGTCCACGCTCACGTGATGGTCTGACTTGGCCAGGATAAGGGGAGATGGCTGAGAATGGCTCCCAGAGGTGTGTCCACCTTCCAATCCCCAGGCCCTGGGAATGTTACCTGATTTGGGAGAAGGGTCTCTGCAGATGTGACCAAGTTAAGGATTTTAAGATGAGGAGATTATCCCAGATTATCCAGATGGCCCTAAATGCAGTGCTGGATGTCCTTATTAGAAGGAGGCAGAAGGAGATGCTACTGTGCCCGAAGAGGAGGAAACTGACCAGGAAGGCAGAGACTGGAGCGATGTGGCCACAAGCCAAGGGGGGCTGGCAGCCGCCAGGTGCTGGAGGGCAAGGACAGGATTCTCCCCTAGAACCTCCAGAGAGAACGTGGCCTTGCCAAAAACCTTGATTTCAGTTCAGTCATACAGGTTTTGGACTTCTGGCCTCCAGAACTGAGAGAATATATATATATATACTTCTGAGAGAAGTATATATTCTGAGAGAATATATATATATATATATTCCTGGTTTTATGCTACCAAGTCTGTGGTAGTTTTCTGCAGCAGCCATGGGAAACTAATACGGAGGGTATTTGGGAACGCATGTCTCATTGGAAGAAGACTTTACCTTGATAGAAGGGGCTGAATCTCTCATACTCTCTGCTCTATGTTCTTTAGAGTTTGCTGCTATTGATATTATGCCCTGGCCTGTGCTGAGAGAATATTAGGCACAAATCTTTCTATTTCATCTTATATAAATGCCTCTCAAATTGGCTTCAGACAAAAAGGGAATTTATAGTTTGGTGTAACTGAAAAAGTCCCAGAATGTCAGCTTCAGACATGGTTTGATCAAGCAACTTACACAGTATCAGCAATCTGATGTCTCTCTCTCTCCCTACTCCCCCATCTCTTCTCTCTGTCCCTCACCAGCTCTTTTTTTCTTCTGTGTAGCTTCCATACTCAGGAGGTTTTCCCCATAGGGTGTCAAGATAACCATCAGCAGCTTCACATTTACATTAATTCCAACTAAAATCCAGGAATTGAGCACCTGGGTCACTTGCCCCCTCCAGAGCTAGTCAGTGTGGCCCGGGGAATAGACTGTGCTCCTTAGAGAGGTGAGGGCCGCCTCTCTCCACAAACCATGATGATGGGGTGGGGAAAAGATGCACCCCCAAAAGAAAATCAGGGCGCTCTCAGCAGAAGTAGGGGTGTGTTGGGGGGAGGCACACTGAGAAGGTAACTGTCACAAGTTGCTTCTGGCTTGGTGTTTCCTGGAGATGTAGGATGCTGTTGCAGCCCAGGGTGGTTTCCAGGCCCCCAGATCACTGTGCTTGGAGATACCAGGTCATGCCTTTGAGGCTTTCCCTCTGCTGCAAAAAACCAAGTGTGAAAACAGACACCCACATCCCCACATGTCACAGGAGATAGAGATGCTGACCCCAGAGGTCCCGAAAGGGGGCTATTGGATGAGGGAGCCAAGAGGTTTGTGTCCAGCAGCGGCAGCTGCTTGCATTAGAAAATCCCATTATCAAAGCGTCTTTGAACTTCTGTTGGCATTTACATGACTAATGTTCGATCTGGTGAAAGCCGTGCTTGGAAAAGGGAAGTGGGGGTGGGTGCTCCCACCATAACAGGGCTTTCTCTTTGGCAACAGTCCATGGAGGGAGGTGACTCACTGTGGGGACTGAACCACAGAGGGGCTCCTGGAGCCACATGAAGACAGCATCCCTCTGCCCCTTCTCTGCCCCTTGGAGGTGGGAGCCCTGGGGCCCAGGTCCAGAAGGAGGCATTTGGCAGGGAGAGTGCTCAGTGGTTGAGCTGTGCTGGGTGGCGGTCAGGAAGCTGCCACACTGAGCAGGTGAGAGGAGAGGTGACTCACTAAGAGGTCCGGAGCCAGCTGTGCAAGTTCAGCAAGTTTCTACTGAGTGCGTAGAGCTTTTACACCATCGTAGAGTCAAGAAATCATAAGTCGAAGTCAACAAAAGTCACCATAAGCCAGGGACCATCTGTGCTTCCAGAACCTACCTCCAGGCTTGTGGTAGAGACCAAATGAGCGAACGTACATAAACTGATGAGGACACTGAGCCACAAAGCATCGTGTTATGTGTTTGTTGTGGTTGTAATCATCTGAAAATGAAGATGGTTTTTCACCGTCCTCCAGTGTTGGTTTGCCTGTTAAGTGAGATAATGTTCATCCATGTTTGGAGCCGAGCCTTATTGTTCTCCCTTCAGAAGAGTTAAGCTCCTCATGGACAAGGCCCTTCTGTCTCGGCTGCTGTGGTTTCCAGGTCTAGATGGTGTCTCGAGCATAGTAGAAGCATGGCAGGTGTTTGCAGGACAGACAGGTGGATGCACGTAGTGTGCTGTGTGGCCAGCATCTTGGCGCAAGGGGTCCTGAGCGTCAGGGCATCTCATTCACGGGGCTGGCTTCACTAGAGCTGGTGTTCCATGTGCTTTGGGGCAGAGATGGTGGCTTTGGCAGAAAATGCTGGATAATTGCCACAGAGAAGTTAAATAAGCAGTAGGTGTGGAGCAGAGAGCCGGAGATTGTCTGGGCTGCAGGACGTGGGGACACACACATGGAGACACGTGCCCAGGCCAGGTGCCACCGTGCCTCTGCTCACCATTGTGATGGAGGTGGGAGGGAGTAGGGACTCCTTTGTCTGAATGACAGAAAAGTGGGGTTCTCAGGTCCTGCCCGTCCCTACCAGGGAATTGCTAGGAAACCATCACCAACTTGATCTCTGCTGCTGCTTCTTGACCCACTCTGGGAGACCCAGAAGGTGAATGGCCCAAGGGGTAGGACGGAGGGTGCCTGTGCGGGGCCGCATCCTTTCTGACCCTTTTGGTCTGCAGGGCTGGATGGGGCCTCCTTCACAGCCCTCCCCTCCCCAGGCTGCCCCAGCAGCTGCAGCTTCACCCATGCTGGGCTTCCCTGGCTACCCACAGGAGCCTAGGGGCTGGAGGGCTTTTGCTGTGGGGACTGTGACCTCTGGGTCATTAAGTATTCTCATCAGCTGCTGGTGGCTCAGCCCTCCTGGGAGAGAGGAGAGAGAACATGGGGGTGTGAGCACTTCTGGATTGCTAATTCAGGGATTTCTGAGACCAAACAGCATATCAGACAGCAAAGCAGAATTAGTCATGTTATTTGAAGTTGTTTATGTAAAGGGATTTAAATGCTCTGTGTCCGCTGTGTTCTTGGGCCTTCAGTGGGCAGGATGCATTTTATTTGTTTTTAAAGCCTCTATGTATTTCAAAAAAGAATCATTTGAGGATGATTTTGGAACACAGAATCTACTTTAAAATGTTGAACAGAATGGTAAGTGTTCCTCCTTCATCGTGAGTCACAGCTTCTCCTAGGGCCCAATGGTTGGTCTCTCCATGGAAATGGACTTGAGTCGGGGTCACTGGGAACCTGGTCAGTATTAGGCTGTACCAGGGATTCTCAGCCTCGCCGCTACTGGCATTTGGGGATATGGGGGTGAATAGTTGCTGGTTGTGGGCTGGGGAGTCCTGTGCATTGTAGGATGCTTAGTAGCATCGCTGGCCTCTACTCACTGGATGCCAGTGGTCTACACAATCATGTCACCCACCAGATGTCCACAGCCCCAGTTCCTGGAACCTGTGAGTGTATTAGGTCACATGGTCCAGGGAATTGAAGTTGCAGATGGAATTAAGATCGCAAATCACACCTTGTGTTATGTCCCTGGATATGTTCCAGTGTCTCCTAGTTTATAGTCTGTGGGAACTTGAATAAAATTTGTATCCCACTACTGTGTGAAAATTGTTTAAATCTTGATTATGTTGAATTGGTTCTCAGTGATTTTCGGGTCTACTGTACTTCTCTGCCTATTCATTCTATTAATTTTTGAGAGTTTGATATTGAAATGCCAACTAAAAAATCTTAATTTATCTACTTAAAATAATAATTGTTATATATAATGGAACTATATGTAACCTTGTTCTGTATTTTCCAAGTCTCCTGTACATGTGTTATCATATTTTCATAATTTAAAAAAATTAAAGCAAAAAAAAAAAAAAGATTGCAAAGCAGTTGACCTGGAGGTGAGTAGTTTGGGTTATATAGGTAGGCCCCAATATAATCACTAGAGTCCTTATCAGTGGAAGAGGACAAAAGAGAGAAAAACCAGGGAACTTCGCTGGCGGTCCAGTGGTTAAAACTCTGTACTTCCAATGTAGGGGGCGAGGGCTGGATCCTTGCTCAGGGAATTGAGATCCCATATACTGTTCATTTGGATAAGGCAATGGCACCCCAGTCCAGTACTCTTGCCCGGAAAATCCCATGGACGGAGGAGCCTGGTGGGTTGCAGTCCATGGGGTCGCTAAGAGTCAGACACGACTGAGCGACTTCACTTTCACTTTTCAGTTTCATCCATTGGAAAAGGAAATGGCAACCCACTCCAGTGTTCTTGCCTGGAGAATCCCGGGGATGGGGGAGCCTGGTGGACTGCCGACTATGGGGTCACACAGAGTTGGACACGACTGAAGTGACTTAGCAGTAGCAGCAGCAGTAGCATACTACTCACTACCTGCCCCCCCATCAAAAAAAAAAAAAGAAACCAAAGAGATCAGGGGCTTCCCTGGTGGCTCAGATGGTAAAGAATCTTCCTGCAATGTGGAAGACATAAGGATGTGAGTTTGATCCCTGGGTTGGGAAGATCCCCTGGAGAATGGCATGGTTACCCACTCTGGTACTCTTATCTGAAGAATCCCATGGAGAGAAGAGCCTGGCGTGCCACAGTCCACAGGGTCACAAAGAGTTGGAGACGACTGAGTGACTAACACTTTCATTTTTCAGAGAGAGAAAAGCAACATGAAGAAGACTTGATTCACCATTACTAGCTTTGAAAATGGAGGAAGGGGCCAGGAGCCAAGAAATGCAAGTGGCTTCTAGAAGCTGAAAATTAAGACAAGGAAACAGATTCTTCCCTAAAACCTCCATAAGGAACATGGTCCTGCTGACACCCTGGCTTTAGCCCAGTGAGACCCATTTCTGAAATTCAGAACTCTAAGAAATTTGTGTCGCCTTAGGCTACAGAATATCAATAACCTCAGATATACAGATGACACCATCCTTATGGCAGAAAGTGAAGAGGAACTAAAAAGCCTCTGATGAAAGTGAAAGAGGAGAGTGAAAAGGTTGGCTTAAAGCTCAACATTCAGAAAATGAAGATCATGGCATCTGGGCCCATCACTTCATGGGAAATAGATGGGGAAACAGTGTCAGACTTTATTTTGGGGGGCTCCAAAATCACTGCAGATGGTGACTGCAGCCATGAAATTAAAAGACACTTACTCCTTGGACTTCCCTGGTGGCTCAGAGGTTAAAGCCTCTGCGTGCAATGCAGGAGACCTGGGTTCAATCCCTGGGTCAGGAAGATCCCCTGGAGGAGAAAATAGCAACCCACTCCAGTATTCTTGCCTGGAGAATCCTATGGATGGAGGAGCCCGGTGGGCTACAGTCCACGGGGTCACAAAGAGTCGGACACGACTGAGCGACTTCACTTTCACTTACTCCTTGGAAGGAAAGTTATGGCCAACCTAGATAGCACATTCAAAAGCAGAGACGTTACTTTGCCAACAAAGGTCCGTCTAGTCAAGGCTATGGTTTTTCCAGTGGTCATGTATGGATGTGAGAGTTGGACTGTGAAGAAAGCTGATCGCTACAGAATTGATGCTTTTGAACTGTGGTGTTGGAGAAGACTCTTGAGAGTCCCTTGGACTGCAAGGAGATCCAACCAGTCCATCCTAAAGGAGACCAGTCCTGGGTGTTCATTGGAAGGACTGATGCTAAAGCTGAAACTCCAATACTTTGGCCACCTGATGCGAAGAGTTGACTCATTGGAAAAGACCCTGATGCTGGGAGGGATTGGGGGCAGGAGGAGAAGGGGACGACATAGAATGAGATGGCTGGATGGCATCACCAACTCAATGGACATGAGTCCGAGTGAACTCTGGAAGTTCGTGATGGACAGGGAGGCCTGGTGTGCTACAGTTCATGGGGTCGCAAAGAATCGGACACAACTGAGGAACTGAACTGAACTGAAGCTACTGAATTTGTGGGCATTTGTCAGGACAGCAATAGGGAACCGATACTCCTGCTGGTCACTCCTACCCCCATCATGATAGCTCATAAATGTCCCCAGACATTGCCAAATGTTCCCAAAATCGCCCCAGTTCAGAAACACTGGCCACGCGAACCACCATACTGTTTCCCTAGAAACTGGGGAAGAGCTTCTCTGCTCCGTGATGCGAATGAGGCCAGGAGTGGGTGCACCCAGCACGATTGGCTGTATGCCCAGCGCGGTTCTCTCTGGGAGGAAGGGGCGAGTGGTGTAGAAGAGGGCAGGGGTGAGGCTTCCCAGGCAGCTCAGCTGGTAAAGGACCCACCTGCAATGTGGGAGACCCGGGTTTGATCCCTGGGTTAGGAAGATCCCCTGCAGGAGGGCATGGCAACCCACTCCAGAATCTTGCCTGGAGAATCCCCACAGACAGAGGAGCCTGGGGGACTACAGTGCGTGGGGTCACAAAGAGTCAGACACAGCTGAGCGACTAAGTGCAGTGGGGGCCACAGCTGCTCCCCTAACCCCTCCCCGAGGCTCCTGGTGCCGTCACCAGTGGCAGAGTGTGCTTGGGCATATTTGTACAGAACTGGAAAAGAAGTTGAACTATCTTCAAGTGCACCATAAAAGAGAATATAAAAACTCAGTAAATGTCAGCTGAAGCAGCCTTGCTCATACAGTCCTCGGTGAGGAGGATTAGCACGCCGGGTGCCCCTAGCACTGTTTGTGGGCGTTGTGGGTGGGGAGGAGAGGCCAGGGAGCCCAGCCCGTGCTGGGTGCCACCAAACCCGGGCTCTGGGCCAGACACTCAGACCCCGGTTTCCTTCTCCCCAACCCTGATGCTGTAATTCTGTTTATTTTGCCGACTACGAAGTCCATATGGTTCTGATTTTGCCTTTGTGATCCATCATCCCTGCGTGGCTTCGGAGCCAGGGTCCATGTGAAGCGGCTTTGAAGTTGTCCTTCTGGGGTAAGTGGGACGTGGTGCCTTTCCAGGGTTTGATTGGAGCAGTGCTCCAGGAGTTGATAGTAGGATGTGGGCGGCCAGGTCAGAAGGGAAGAGTGTTTGCAGAGCCTGCAGCGATGTGTACAGCCCAGGGCCCCTCCCTGGTCCTCCCAGCTCCTCCCAAGACTGAGGTCACAGTGACTTTTCCTTCCAGGCATCCCAGCAGGATACGTGATTCCATGTCAGTTAGAGCTGTGGCCCCTGCTTCTCCCTGCAAGGCAACAGCTGGCCTGGGGGCAGAATAAAGGCAGAGACAGGGGAAAAGAGGAAGAGTCAGTGAGCGAGGAGGAGGTGGAAAAAGATGTCTGCATCTGTACTTTAGACATTAAAGGGCCGGACGGATCTGTGATGGACTGGCCTTAAATGGATCTAATGAATGTGTGGAGGCCACTGGTCCCCAAATTTCAGCATGCATTGGAATCATTCACCCCAAAGGCTTGTCAGAAACGGACTGTGGAACCCCACCCCCAGAATTTCTGATTCAGGAGGGCTGGGTTGATGCCCCAAAGTTTCTACTTCTGATCAGATTCCCAGGTGATACTGCTGCTCCTCGGAGAAGGCAATGGCACCCCACTCCAGTACTTTTGCCTGGAAAATCCCATGGACGGAGGAGCCTGGTAGGCTGCAGTCCATGGGGTCGCTAAGGGTCGGACATGACTGGGCGACTTCACTTTCACTTTTCACTTTCATGCATTGGAGAAGGAAATGGCAACCCACTCCAGTGTTCTTGCCTGGAGAATCCCAGGGACAGGGGACCCTGGTGGGCTGCCGTCTCTGGGGTCACACAGAGTCAGACACAACTGAAGCGACTTAGCAGCAGCAGCTGCTGCTCCTGGTCCAAGGTGGAGAACTATTCATCTAAAACAAGAAGAGGCTCTTTGTAATTAAAAGCGGTATCAGTAACTAATAGTTCTCAGGACTTTACAGTTTATTGGTGAGGGCCCCTCCCTTTTAAAAATTATAGTTTATTTATAAAATATAATTTTCAGGTATACAACATACTGATTCAATATTATTTTTAGATACAAATATTCCACTTGAAGTCAATATGAAATAATGGCCATATTTCCCTGTGCTGTACATTATATCTTTGTTGCCTGGGAGGAGCCCACTGATGATCTGTTCTATAAGGAGACAGCATCATAGTCTGTGTTTTGTTTTGTTTTTTCTTTTTCAAGGTGAAAGTAGCATGTATTTTAGTTTTTTCTAGGCAGTAAGATTGACCTTTTTAGGTGCACAGTTCTGTGAATTTTAACACATATTATAGACTTATGTAACCACCACCTGAGCCAGGATATAGAAGAGCTTCATCACTCTAAGATCTTCTCTCTTACCCTCCTTTTGCATCATACCCTCTCTGACCTAACCCTTCATGGGTCATCCATCCTTGTACAGTAGTTTTGTCTTTTTGAGAATATCACACAAATGGAATCATGCAACAGGTAACCTTTTGAGACTAGCTTCTTAATATCTATGAGGTGGATCCAGATTGTGGCCTATATCGATAGTTTGTTCCTTTGTGTTGGTGAGTAATATTCCATTGCGTGGATATTCCATAGTTCGCTCTTTAGTACCTGTTGAGATCTTTTGGGTTGTTGCCAGTTTGGGATTCTTATGAATAAAGCTGCTATGAACGTTTGTGTACAAGACTTGGTGGGAACCTATATTTTAATTTCTTTGGGGTACGTGCCTAGGAGTGGAATTGCCGGGTCATCTGGTAAGTATATGTTTAACTTTATAGGAAACTGCTGAACTGCTCTCCAGAGCGGCCGTACCATTTTGCATTCCCGCCAGCAATGGATGAGATTTCCAGTTGCTCCGCATCCATGCCAGCACTTGATATTGTCCATCTTTTAAATTTTAGTCATTGCAGACCATGTCTGATTTGAAATATGTAATTGAGTCTCAGAAAGGCTCAGAGAGTTGTCTAAGGCCCTTTGAATAACAGAATCCATACCTTTTGACTTAATGGCTGTGAGTATTCTGGGTGGTGGCTGTGCTGAACAGCACTGGTGGAGGGTTATTCCACATGCCATACCAGGAACCAGGAAATATCAGGGCTTATGTGGCGGGGTTAAGGCATATGTCTAGGGATGAAGGAAACAAAGAAAGTAAAACAAAGGAAGTGAGAAAGGAGACAAGACACACATCCTAGAATTGCAGAGGTAGGAGGGACTAAGCTGCTTCTCCAGCCCCTTCAGTTCAGTTCAGTCGCTCAGTCGTGTCCAGGTGTTTGCGACCCCATGAGTCACAGCACGCCAGGCCTCCCTGTCCATCACCAACTCCTGGAGTTTACTCAGACTCAACATCCATTGAGTCAGTGATGCCATCCAGCCATCTCATCCTCTGTCGTCCCCTTCTCCTCCAGTCCCTTATCCCCGCCCCCCCTTATTTTCTTTTAATTTTTATGGTGGCTCAGTGGTAAAGAATCCACCTACTAATGCAGGAGACACAGGAGACATGAGTTTGATCCCTGGGTCACAAAGATCCCTGGAGAAGGAATCGACAACCCATCCGTATTCTTGCCTGAAAAATCCCGTGGACAGAAGAGCCTGGTGGGCTGCATTCCATGGAGTCACAAAGAGTCAAACGCTACTGAAGACACACATAATTGACTTAGTGTTGTGTTAGTTTCTGGTATACAGTAAAGTGGATCAGTTATACATCTGTCCACTCTGTTTTATCCATATAGAGCATTACAGAATATTGAGTAGAGTTCCCAGTGTTATACAATAGGTCCTTATTAGTTATCAATTTTACATATAGTAGTGTGCCCCCTTATTTTTACACTGAGGCTCAGAGAGGGGAAGCTGCCTGCCAAATGTCACTCAGCTCACTGGTGCCTCTTGACTGTGTGTGGCCGACAGATGACAGAAGCCACCTTTGTTTCCAGAAGCTTCCTTGGGAGTAACACAGGCTGCTTCCCCTTGGTCCTTAAGGAGTAGAGCTGCAGATGGACACACCTGGTCAGGGTCACCATACCCCTTCGGTGTCTTGGCCTCAGGTGTGTTCTGGGTAAGGAGTTGGCTTCAAGGAGGAGCTTGTGCAGAGGGCCACGGCCACAGCTGAAAGCAGAGGGGTGACTTCACAGGGAGGAGGTTGATGGAGGACCAGGCCCTTCTGCTGAGCTGTCCCACCCACCCTCGCGGGGGAAACAGCGCAGCTGTCCTGGAAGGCTGTGGACATGCTTACCCGATTGCAGAATACTTACTTTCGTTTTGAATATCATTTGTTTGGTTGCCACGGCAACGTCAAGTCTCTATTTTAATGTTAACCTACGTGGCTGCAACTTTCTATATATAAATGCTGCTTTGCACAGTGAATTAGCTGATGCCACGGGGAAGCAGCGGATGTGGTGACGGTGGCGGAAAATGACCAGCGGGTCAGCTTTGCAAGAGGAGGGTCTGTGGGGCTGAGGTGAGTGGGCACCCAGGGCGGTGCCACTGCGCTGCGGGGCAGATGCTCGAAGCTCATTGGAGCAGGGTGAGAGCGGAGCCGGGGAGGCAGCCCCCACACCTGCGGGAAGCGGGGAGGCAAGTCCTTCTTGGACGGCCTCCTGCTGGGTTGGGGCGGTGTGAGTCTTCTGCTTCCCCACAAATTCCCCCTTCCTCTTTCCTTCACTGAGTCTGGGCCACTGGGGGACCTGAGGCTCCTGAAAGAGAAGCTAGCCCCTGGGCAGAGTGGTGTCTGCAGTGAGCTGAGTGCTGCGTCAGTTTTCCTTGTTTTAACTTTGACCTGGTTCCCCTTTCTGGAACTTCGCCTTCTCTGTTTAGCCTTTTCTTCCTTCCCTGTTGGGGCTGGGTGGCTCCACGTGGTGCAGGTAGAATAGCCGGGAGAAGCCTGGAAGGGACCTTGGGAGTCGGCTGGTTCGACTCCCTCGCCTCTAGATGAGGGCGAGGCCCAGAGAGGCACACGTGCTGTCTGTGTCACACAGCCGGCCAGAGAGGCTGGGGTGGGAACCAGGTCCCCGAGGATCTTCTGAGTTGGGGACCCATGCCCACTGTGGGCACTTCTGCCATGGGGTCAGGATGGCTGAGGGTATACACACCAGGTTGCAAAGAGGGGGTGCATTACTCGGGGGTGCTCCTTTCTTAAGTCACAAGTTGGGGGGCATGTAAGGAACCCAGGATTACATAACAGGATCAGAAGCCATTAAGGCTTCAGGAAAGAGCATGGAAGCTGGAGTCTGGAAAACTTGGATTCAGTGGATTCAGCCACTTCCCGTGTGACAACTGTGTCCACTCTTCCAAGGCTGGATTTCCCCGGGAGTATGGGCATCTCTTCCCCAACACTGTTGTGGAGGGTCAGTGTCCCAGCTGGTGTGGATCTGTCGATGGCAGCACTGGGGCCCTGATGGGGCTACAGTGCCTCTGAGGACGAGGGGGTCGGAAACCACAAGCATCCACGCGGCTCCGTTCCCCAGTGATGAGGAGAGGCTGCCGCCAGCAGCAGAGGGCTTTGCTGGAGATTGGGTTTCGGGTATGCCTTGAAATGCACTACAATTTTATCATCATTTAGAAAGTGTCATCTGGGCACCCTCTTCCATGATATCAAACATCCAACCAATATTTTAAGTGCGCTAGATCCCAAGACTTGGACCCTGTCCTTTTTCCTTTCTTTATTTTTCTTTGGCTATACCATGTGGCTTCTGGGATCTTAGTTCCCCAGTCAGGGATCAAATCCGGGCGTATAGCAGTGAAAGCACAGAGTTGTAACCACTGGACAGCCAGGGAATTCCCAACTCTTTTTATTCTTTCTTAAAAAATTTTATTGGAGCATAGTCGCTTTACAGTGTTGTGTTATTTTCTACTGCACAGCAAAGCGCCAGCTCTGTTCTTGAAAAGAGGAAATATGTACAGTCGTAATCCTGGCTGCCCACAAGTGGTGTACATTCTGGGGCCGAGAGATTGGGAATGACGAGCTTGCAGCCCAGGAAAGTACAAAATGAGGGAATCCCTTGCAGGAATTTATGATGGAGAGTGGGGGTGGGGGTGTCAAGGGGGGAGTTTAGAAAGAGGAGCTGTCGAGAGCAGATAAAGCAGTGTTTCTTAAAGCAGGCATCACTAGCCACCCTGTGTCTGTAACCTGTATTAACCAGCATGGAAAAGAGGGGAAAACAGCAGAGTGCGTTGCATGTTGTAAAAGCAAGTATTGCTTCAGGGAACGTTTGCTTTGCATGTATATTGGGTGGTGAAATACAATGTGCTTATTACTCCGGGTCAAATTTTCAAAACAGACAAAAAAAATGACAACTGCTGGCCTAGAGAGTGACCTAGTGAGCCTGAAGTCTCCTGTGGGTGGCTGGGAGGGGATGTCCTTTTCAAGGAAGAGCTAGGAGGAGGAAGGATGGGTTCTCAGTGGGGAGAACCCCACGCAAGCATTGTCTTGAGAAGCTGGGGTGATGCAGTGGGCAGTTCAGATGGGGACAAGCAGGCCAGCTGGGAGGCGTGAAGGTCAGGGGACCAGAGGTGGCATCCCCTTCTCCCAGGACCTGAGGGCAGAGTTCCCTTTGGGCAGATTGAGAAGGATACCTGTGATCCTTGCCCACTCCCCCTGCACCCTCCCCAGAGGTCCCAAAACACACATTCTCCTGCCCCAGAGCCTTGCAGAGCTCTGCACTGCTTATACGAGGAAGGAATCCAGCCACCCTCACCCCCAGGCACCATGCTCCCAGAGTGCTGGCTCCCCAGCTGCTCAGTGTGTGATCCTATGGAGGAGGTAGATCTCTGCTCACTCTAGCAGCTGTGTCATCCACCTTTATACCCGATGGATGTGCATCTCGCCTCCCCAAGGCTGTGGTACCGGTTCACTTTCTCTTCCTCCTGTTCCATACTTGGCTTTGCCTCTGAACGCCTTCTCTGCCTCCCTGCCCAGCTGGTGATGCATGCCTCTCTCCTTAAGCTGTATGTCAGCTTCCTTACTCACTGCCTCCTCTTCCAAACCTTCTCATCAGCTGTTGAGGCACCATTTTTCCATAGACAGAGTAGCATGGAATTTCCAGGGTCCACCCTGCTGGTTCCCAAACCTCATCCCATGCCTCTCTTCCAAAGAAGGTTGGAGCCAGGCTGGGGTGCTCAGCTCTGGGCAAGATGTAGTTGGTCACACGTTTTCAGCCCCTGGAAGCTGTGTCCTGATACCCCAGAAGTTGGTATTCAGTTCACCCACCAGGTGTGTTAGTAGTAAGAGGTCTTAGCAAGAGGGTGACTAATACAGGGGTTTGTTGTTCAGTCGCTCAGTCATGTCTGTCTCCCTTGCTGCCCCATGGACTGCAGCCAGCCAGGCTCCTCTGTCCATGGGATATTTTTCCCAGGCAAGAATACTGGAGTAGGTTGCCATTTCCTCCTCTGGGGGGATCTTCCAAACCCAGGAATGGAACTCGTGTCTCCTGCATTGGCAGGCGGATTCTTTACCACTAAGCCACGTGGGAAGCCCTAATACAGGGTAAAAGTGCTAATTATACCTTTAGTTTAGGATGGTGGTATTCAGTTCTTTAACATGAGGGCACCCTCTCTTCAAATGACTGTTTATGCAGGTCCACAACAATTAAAACCAGGAGCTACACACTGGTGGCTGGTGGGAAAACTCCAGGGGCTTTTGGTGGTGGTTTTGTTTTTGTTTCTGCCTATGGTTTCATTTAAAAGTTTTTGAGTGATTACCAACCTCCAAAAATCTACAGATTTTATAGTAAGAATTCAAATCTCCAGCCTCTCTTGCAAAAAAAAAAAAGACTAGTTTAGACGACACTGACCCCACTGTCCTGCCTGGCATCAATATGCTGCTGATGATGGAGGGTGTTCTAGTTTGACCCAGTCCCCACCCATCCCTATTGATCGCCAGCACTGAAAGCTATAATGAAACAGTTGCCAGTATTTGTGTGATGTTTTTCTTAGGGTTCAGTTCAGTCGCTCAGTTGTTTCCGACTCTGCGACCCCATGAATAGCAGCACGCCAGGCTTCCCTGTCCATCACCAACTCCCGGAGTTATATGAAATAGACCCTGCACCCATGTGTATGAAAAGAAGGAAAGTGAGAGGGCCAGTGGTTTCCAAGAAAATACTAAAGAATCTTATTTTGAAAGTGAATTTATCAATCTCCTAAAGATGAATTTTTAAGGAATAGACTTAGAACAGGTGCTTTTTTTTTTGCCTTGAAATCAGTGGTTCTCAAAGTGTGATGCCTGAAATAGCAGTCGTATCCCTGAGGATTTTGTTCAGAAATGCAGGTCATTAATGGTGCTGCCCAGACCTGCTGATTCAGAAACGCTGAGGGTGGAGCCCAACAGTCTGTTCTGATGGCCCTGCTGAAGAAGCTGAAGGCTGAGGACCACTGCTCTGAAGCTCAGAGCACAGACAGGCTTCCAGCACCCTGTGTTGTCACTTTCCATCCTTTTAAGACCCAGAAGGGAAGAAAGGCAGGGATCCCTGACCGAAGAGAAGGAGTTGAAGGTTTCACCTGACGCCACTCCAGGCAGAGTTCTGCGCATGTCATGAGGGCAGGAGGGGTGCCTCTGGCTACAGAATCTCCACAAATCCCAGTTTCCTTTTGTCCAGCACGTCCATCTCTGCATCCCATTGGGGACAGTCGTGGTGAGGAGCCCTAATGCCTTTGACCATCCTGGGGAGATGCATAGTCACTGGGCTGTCTTCCCAGGGAAACAGCAGCGTGTGACCCCAGCAAACAAGGCCCAGGAATGAATGACATGGCGAGGGCCCAGATTGGCTGAAACTTACCTCAGATGACCAGGCATGCACAGGCTGGGAGTCCTTAGGTGGAAATGTTAATAATATACCAGTGCTTTTAACACTCCGAGGTAAGAGCCCATCACAGATGTATATTTCAGTTCTCTCCTTGGTAACTCAGGCTGCTGTCCTCGTAGCTGATCACTTGGCTTCTGTCCGCTTTCTCTCTGGGTAAAGGCTTTAATGACTTCAGTGGACAGCCTAAGTGAGCCAAGAGAGTACATTTTTTCCCGAGTGGCTTTACTTCAAGGGCACTAGGCCTGTGAGATGCTTGTTTCAGAGACCCTGACGGAGCCGCTGATGACTTCTTTGCCCCCGGCCCATTTTGTTCATTTATGATTTGGGGGCCCCTGCAGCTTGTGGTATGTAAGAGCCCTCCCAGCATAAAATAGGTAAACACACAGGCTGTGTGTCTGCCTCTGCCTTCTGCCTTCCTCCTTCCTCTCTTCCCCTTCCCCTCCCCTTCATGCCCTGGTGACCCTGGAAAATTAAGAAACCCACTTTCTTAGTGGGCTGACAGTCTTACTCGGAAACTGAAGGAGCTCCATTGATTCAGCAGTACTTGTTGGGTGCATTTTCTTTGTCTGGGGACAGATTTGAGTAGGACTGTGTTCATGTTCTCAGGAACCTCAGGTGAATAAGCCGTGACGACCACTCATCATCGACCCCCGAACAAGGCAGCCGTGGCAGTGATGAGAGGATCAGGCCAGGGGGAGGGAAGGTGGGGCTGGTGAGGTGGGGGTTAGGGGGGACATCTCCTGGGAGACAGCAAGAAGTGAGAAGGCTGGCCCACCAGACAGAGCAAGATGGATCTCCATGCTGGCTGGAGCATGCTGGCCAGGATGAGCCTTAATTCATGGAGGAACCGGGGAGATGACTGGGGTCAGGTGGGCAAGCATCCACCTTGAAGACGGGACACTGGGCTCAAACCAGTTCTGTGTCTTGTTAGTGGTAAAACCTTGGTTTATTTGATTCTAAAATGAAAATGATTTGATTAGAAAATGAATACTTCTCTCCCGGGATTCTTGTAAAGGTCACATAAGCCACAATAGATATGTTACTGACCCATGATTGACAGCACTTAAGCAAGGAAGAGCTCCAGAGAAGATAAGGACAAATGGTGAAGTGCAGAGAGGGAATCGATTTTGCGGGGAAAAGAGACCTGGTCCTTTGTCCTGCTTGTTATCCAACGTGTGTGCTCAGTCATGTCTGACTCTTTGTGACCCCATGGACTGTAGCCAGGGTCCTCTGTCCATGGAATTTCCCAGGCAAGAATACTGGAATGAGTAGCCATTTCCTTCTCCAGGGCATCTTCCCAACCTAGGAATCAAGCTGGCATCTCCTGCATTGCAGGCGGATTCTTTACCACTGTGCCACCTGGGAAGCCCAACCTGTCTCATTTTTAGGAGCTTAAAGTCAAGGTTGGAAGCATTCTCTCCAGGTGTCCTGGCTGGTGGCAACAATTCAAATGAAGACGCATGCAGGCCCCTTTGGGAAGGTTGCCAGGCCCTTGTGTAGGGCCTTGTGTAGGTGGGTTCACAGCTCTTGTGCACGGCCGTGTCTGTTTCTTGATCTGGTTTGCTGGCAGTCACCAGCTTCCCAGGAACTCTGGTGATGTAGGTGTTTCTAGGCCCCAGATTATACTGGCCCCTTCTGCTGGTCCCCAAAATCCTAGTCTTGCCCCATGGAGCATGCTGATTCCCTGTCACGTGCTGTTCTTCTTCCTCCTTCAGTGAGCTTGGTCTGTGTCAGGAAGGTCATACGGTGTTACTCTGAGAGGTTAGCCTGCAAGCTGTGCAGCAGGAGTGACTCAGCGTTGGGGACCTCAGCTGATGAGTTTCCTAAAGGTTGCTCAGTGATTTCATGGGGATGGGACAGTACAGAAGCACAGCTGATAATTACAAAGTTTCTTCCATCATTTTTGCCCTCTTATTCAGTCTTTGCAAGAATTTTGTGCAGGGGGTGGTGGTATTTCCGTTTTTGCACGTGGAAAAGAAATAGAGGTTCAAAGAGGTGAAGTGACTTGCCTGAAGTTATATGGCTGGTACGCTGTAGAACTTACACATGAACTTCCTCTGCCCTGGCTGAAGGTTAGAAGCTAGGTTTAAGGACAAGCAGAGGCATGTCTGTGGGCATCCAAGTGGTTTGTGGGGGTTGCCTCTTCTCTTTCTTATCTGTGTCCACAGCCCAGACATCGTGCATAACCTTCTTTAGGGAGCCCCCTTCGCGAAGCGGAGGCTGCGGTTCCTCGAAGACTCTGGAATCTTCCAGGCCTCCTTGTTGAAATGGAGCTTTGCATTTCAATGAGTGGAAAAAAAATAAGCAGAAGAAGCTTTGCCAAAAGGGAAAATCAAGTGCGTTTATGACTCCTCTTTGTGTGCACAGATGTTTCCTCCCGGGTCACCCCCCCTTTGCGGGGACTCACTGGCCACAAACAGATGGGAAGTGGCTCAGGGTTGAGCTGAGAGCCAGACTTGTTGGCAAAGGTCTTCTTGCATGGAGCCGTGTGGGGGTCAGCCTGGGGAGGGGTCCTACGTGGGGTTTGGGTTCTGCCATGCCATCTGGCCGGACCTAGTTCTCCAGCCCTGATGGCAACATTAGCACCAAGGCTTAGGGCCAAAGATCAAGGAGGAGGAGGCTTGACGTCCAACCTCAGTCTGCCTCTGAGCCTCAGTTTCCCCGTCTGTAAAATGGCAACATGAGATTAAATTATCTCTACAGTCCTTCTGATCTCTTAATTTTTGTGTCAGCCCTGCATTGGTTGAATAAGTTCTTTTCTGTTGCTCATTTTGTCTTAGTTCATTTTCTTAAAAATAAAGATACCCCCCCACCCCAAATCTCCCTGTCATTTGAAAGATAACACTATGAACACTAATCTGATAAATAGTTTTCCTTTTAGGGGATGGCAAATGAGGTGGGATATGTCAAGGGGGATTTTATTAGCAATTGTTATCTAAATATTTTGTATTCCCTGGTGGCTCAGCGGTAAAGAACCTGCCTGTCAATGTAGGAAGTTCGAGTTTGATCCCTGGGTTGTGAAGATCTCCTGGAGAAGGAAATGACAACCCACTCCAGTATTCTTGCCTGGGAAATCCCATGGACATAGGAGCCTGGCAGGCTGCAGTTCATGGGGTTGCAAAAGAGTCAGATATGAGTTAGCAACTACAACAACAACAATAAGTGAGATGGGATATATCGAGGGAGACTTTATCAGCAAATATTATCTAAATATTCTGCATAAGGCTATATGCATGCATTAACTCATAATGAAATAAGTTAAAGAGTTTTTTTAAATGCACTTAAAATGAATATGCTCATTATAGAAAACTTGGAAAATGCAGAAATAAGAAAAAATAGTTAGCATTCTTTTCTGTTTTTTTTCTTTGCTGTGCATGTTTGTCTACATAATTGGGATCATATGGTACATTTAACATTGTATATGCTGATTTGGGGGGGAAGGCACTATTTACGACTACATCTTTAAAATAAAGAGGAATTTTTAATTTTTAAAATTAAGAACTCAAAATTTTGAACGTGATAAATTGCAACAGCTAGAGGAATCCCGCAAAACAAAGAGAGCCTTTGTAACGTTTTCATGTGTTTCCTTTGTGCTCTGCTTGGAGTTGGGGGGAGCGTTATTTTCCGTGGTTGAGATCATGCTGCATACTCTAATTTCTAAAACTGGAACCACTCAGAGAAGATGATATAAAAGAGGGTTTTGATGGCAGAAAGCATTGGGTGTTGGGGGGTTTATGAGTCTTTCCTGTTTAAGGGTGTGGAGGAAGATTTGGTTCATTCAGTGTGAGTTTTAAATGTGCAAAAGATCATCACCCAAGTTCTTTGGCAGAGAAAGTGGCCCCTGTGATGCTCCCACATCACTTGGACTGTGGTAGATGAAGAAACAATGACTTTTTGTTGGGTGTGTCTCCCAGCGCAGCATCCACAAAGCTTCAGTAGCTGCTCCCCCCCAGCCATCGGCTTGTGCTTGGACGAAAAAGGTGGCATCAATTACTGATGCGCCCCACATGTGGCCAGAGGCTTCGTCTGTACTGGCCTTAAAGGATGTTGCAGGAGAAACTTGTATCATAGTTCCAGGATGGGAGGAAAGCTGCAGAGGAGGACCAAGGGAAATACTCGGTACCAAACCTCACAGCTGGACAGTGTCCCAGACTGCACAGTTTGTTGGATTTCTGAGTTGGGGGGCAGTGCACTAAGAAATGCATCTAGGAGGTTTCCCTGGTGATCCAGTGGTTAAGATTTCGCCTTCCAATGCAGAGGTGGAGGTTTGATCCCTGGTCCGGGAGCTGGGATCCCACATGCCTCGTGGCCAAAAATCCAAGGCATGAAACAGAAGCAGCGTTGTCACAAACTCAACAGACTTCAAAAATGGTCCACATTAGGGGAAAAAAAGGCATTTATGTGGTTATTCCCCTGGCAGCATCTTCTTAATTTTGATTTCTCTCTCAATGTCTGAAGAGTAAGTGGGTGGTGTCTTCAACTTGCATGTCTCCAGGAGCATTCCTGTTTCTTTCATGACAAATATTAATATAACTCAGCTGGATATGTACATCTTGAATGTCTTAACTTTTTGGACAGAAACTCACATTTACAGCTCAGTCTTTTCCATCATTCAGCAAATGTTTATTAGACACAGGGATGAACAAAACCATGGTCATGCCCATGAAACTTTGACCTCAGTAGGATGTGTCTTCTAGCACTTACAGGTTGGTCCATGCCAGGCCCTGGTGAGCTGTGAGCGAAACAAGCCTTCCCCACAGGGAGCTTTTTATTCTAGCGAGAAGTGTTCTCTGACTGTGAGTAGGAGCAGAGGAAAAGTCTGGAGAAGGACTGATTTCCTAAATAGCATTTCTCTTGTGCTTGTTGGTGTGCATGACTTTTTATTATGTTTTATTTTTGTCATTGATTGTTTATTTTAATATATTTGTTCTGGTCTTTTCTGATGGAATACTACTTAAACTTACATTGATTCATTATATCCTTGCTTTCTGTGCTTTTCAGTTTTGGGTGATCCTTTTAAGTTTACCTTGCACACTGAAGTGAAGTGAAGTGAAGTGAAGTCGCTCAGTTGTGTCTGACTCTTTGCCACCCCATGGACTGTAGCCTACCAGGCTTCTCTGTCCATGGGATTTTCCAGGCAAGAATACTGGAGTGGGTTACCATTTCCTTCTCCAGGGGATCTTCCCGACCCAGGGATCAAACCTGGGTCTCCTGCATTGGAGGCAGGCACTTTAACCTCTGAGCCACTTTACTGATTTAATATTTTTATTTATCCACAGCTGCTAATGTGGCTTTAAATGCGCAGTTTTCATATAATCATTTCCTCATCCCTTTTCTTCATCATGTCATCCTTTCTGTTTTGCCTGTTTTTTTCCATTACAGTTTTTCTGTTCCTCTCTCAGAGGTCACAACTTCTTACATTCTAGCAGTTTCCTGCCATTTTAAATTACTTTTTGAATTACTTTCTGAGATGTGCTCTTCCTTTGGGCCTTTGGGATGGTGTTTCCTCACTCATTTCCCATGTGTTTCCCCTCCGTTTAAACTTTCTTAACAAGGCAGGATCTATGTAGACTCTGTGTTGTACCAACAGAGTATAGATCGTCTGCCACAGGCTCTGGCACTCTGTAAACTTGGGGGAAGGTGGAATCCCTTTTCACGTTTGCTCACCTGCAGGTTCAGTGGTGTACCTACATCTCCCAGTCCGGTTCTTGTTTTCAGATTGGCTGTCACCTGCTGCATTGTTCCTGTACTGCCTGGTTCTCTGCTCTTCCAGATGGGTGGAGGGCATGAGAAACCCATCCTCGCCCCATCCCCACGCACTGCTGCCAGGGGCCCCCCCAGACTTGACCTGTGGGATCCATACTTCTCCCAATAACCGACACCCCTCCCAGGCCCTGCACCCGCCTGCACCGCCTGCTGGCTCATTTTCCGGGCATCTCTGTGACGAAATGGGTGGTGGAGAAGGAGGAGCAGCCCTCAGGCTGCTTCTGAGCCGCAGGGGCTGACTGTTCAGTGCTCGAGCGGGCGCAGATCCTGTGTATCACATCAGGACCCCAGAATGATGAGGGTGCCAAGTACATCTCAGATTAGACACAGAGCAGTGAAGGTGTGAAGGGCTGTTTCCCCTTTCACAATTAGTCTGTGCTTTGTAAGATTTTCTCCATTCACTCCACTGGCCTTAAGGGTGATTGTTGTTCAGCCACCAAGGTGAGGTCAGGTGTCAGGTATCTGACTCTTTGCAACCCCATGAACTGCAGCACACCAGGTTTCCCGGTCCTTCACTATCTCCCGGACTTTGTTCAAACTCATGTCTGTTGAGTTGATGATGCCATCCAACCATCTCATCCATCTCATCCTCACCCTTCTTCTCCTGCCCTCAATCCTTCCCAGCATCTGGGTCTTTTCCAGTGAGTCAGCTCTTCGCATCAGGTGGCCAAAGTATTGGAGCTTCAGCTTCAGCATCGGTCCTTCCAGTGAATGTTCAGTGAAATTTCCTTTAGGATTGACTGGTTTGATCTCCTTGCAGACCAAGGGACTCTCAAGAGTCTTCTCCAACACCACAGTTTGAAGACATCATTTCTTCGGCACTCAACCTTCATGGTCCAACTCTCACATCTGTACATGACTACTGGAAAGCCCATAACTTTGACTATACAGACCTTTGTCAGAAAAGTGATATCTCTGCTTTTTAATACACTGTCTAGGCTTGTCATAGCTTTTTTTCCAAGGAGCAAGCATCTTAAAGGTTCTGGAGGATTTTTTTCCTTGGATTCTGATTGCTACTATTTTTGGATTTTTCGTAGCTTGGGTGGGTTTTATCTTTTCCTCTTATTGCCACTTTAGCCCAAGGTTGACAGAAGTGTTCACGGGGCTCCTGCCAATGCCCCTTCCCACGGGAAGTCCCCTGCATTCCTCTACTGTCCTCTTGGTGCTCCCTGTGGTGATTCAGGCCCACACCAGGGCCCTCATTCCTGCAGTTGTGGTTCTGTGGTCACTAAAGAATTCCAGTTTGGTTTTCTGGGATTCAGAAAAGAACCTCCTAAACCACTGCCTGGTTGCTGCGTACTGGTTTTACACATAGCCTGAGAGTATGTTTCTCCAACTGGGCTGAGTTTACAACTAAGGATATACAAAATGATCTTAGATGATGATCATTAAGTTTTTAAGTTCCACTGATTTCACTGTGTAATATAAAACAGGAATCCAAACCCAGTCAAATCCATGGTTTTTAGATATTATTGCTTTGGGCCAAGCTAAATTCAGGTTCCACATAAGTCTGTAAAAAAGCAATTAAGGAGGGACTTCCTTGGCGGTCCAGTGTCTAAGAATCCACCTTCCAATGCAGGGGACCAGGGTTTGATTCTTGGTCAGGGGAACTACTAAGATCCCACTTGCTGCAACTACTGAGCCCACACGATCTAGAGCCCATCTTCCACAATAAGAGAAGCCTGCGTGCTGCAATGAAAACTCTGCAGCCAAAACACCACCACCTACCAATTAAGTAAATCATACTGTAGCTGATGCATGATGATGGAAAAGATTTGATAGCAGAATGTGAGTGACTGAGGTCTGGGAGATGCTAGGTGGGGGATCCCATAGGTCTAAACTGGATCTGTTAGGAGGCCTTTTAGACAAACCAGGTGCCATTTCTGATTATGTCCACCTGATCTGGGGACTCCTTTATGATGGGGACACATCTCCCTTAGGAGGGGCCTTGGACCCCACCATGTTGAATGCAAGGAACTGGCTGCCAATCACTTCACAGGAGACATTGTGTGGCCAGGTAGGCTGGGCTGGCCACTCTCTACATTCAGCCACGTCCTCTTTGCTTTCTTCTGAGGAACTTCTCTCTGAATGTTCCCTCGCTTCGCTGTGCATCCTCAGGCTCACTGACACCTTGTCTGTCCGTGCTCAGATTTCCATACCCACCTTACTTCCATATTCCTCTTTCTGAGATTAGCAGGGGAAATAGCCTCTCTGTAGTCAGCAAGCGCTTGTTTCATTATCTCACGTGGACGCTTAACTCCACATTTCGCCTTAAGATCCCCTCCACATCACTTCCTGTGACTCTGATTCTCAGAACCTGCATCCATCCATTCCCCATCATGTAGCCCCTGCATGTGAGGCATTGGGCCGGTTTGGAGGGGGAACAGATTAAGACCTGGTTTTTTTCCTTTGCCTTTAAGAGTCCCGAGAGAGGCCCATGGAGATGGAGGGCATGGAGGTGGGATGGATGCATTCTCCTGCGACTTGAATGTGATACCCCCTTCTCCCACCCCAGTAGGTTCCCCTGTGCGTCCTTTCTGCATGAACTCAGCATTGAGCTGGAGCAGCAGTGCCCAGTCTTTTTGGCACAGAGTTTCCTGGAAGACAATTTTTCCACAGACTTGAGTAAGGAGTGGTTTGGGGGTGATTCAAGTGCATTACGTTTATTTCACACTTCACTTCCGTTATTATTACATTGGCTGTACCTCAAATCATCAGGCTTTAGATTCTGGAGGTTGGGGATCCCTGACCTATAGGATTTCACCGTCATCTCCATGCAGGTGCTCCAGTTCGATGTGCTGGACCCAGTGATCACTTTGAACTTGGACGTGTCAACAACAGACTCCACCACAACCCCCCAAATGGCTCTTAATGGCTGGATCACTGGGCGACTGGTTCTAGCTTCCCTTGCTCCCTTTGGAGTCAACTTTTATTATTTCTCCTTCCCATGACGTCTCATCAGTTACCGAAGCTTATTCTACTTCTTACTTAGTGTCTTCCTGCTCCAGTCAAGCCCTTCTTTTCATCGCTGCTGTCCGGCAAATTCTATATCTTCTGAGGAGCCGCCCCTCCGCCTCCCAGATGAAAGTGCTCTGCCCTCCTCTGGATTCTGAAAGATCCTGTTGTCCACCAACTTATTAGTTGGTGCTCCTTACAGACTCCTCTGTATGGTTCTTCTCTTTTTTCTTTAACACTTGCGGTTGTCTGTGGCTTATTACCTTCCAAATTTTTAGAAGTCAGGTCCTACATGTAATACTTGCGTGCGTCATCCACAGCATTCAGGAAGGGGTCATTAGTAACTTGATTACTTATGAGCTTGATTAGTTATTAGTTGCTTGATGGATCAGGTGCATTCTTCCCTGGTGGCTCAGATGGTAAAGTGTCTGCCTGTAATGCGGGAGACCCAGGTTCGATCCCTGGGTCGGGAAGATCCCCTGGAGAAGGAAGCCAAGGGGCTGCATATGGGGTGCAGGGATGTCTTTGAGACGCTGTACTATAGAGACTCCACAGGCTGGTGAATAATTTCTCCCTTCATCACTTTGAAGCATTTAGAAAAAGTGAGTCATCACCATCCCCAGATGTTCTTTCTTATTAATTATCATTACAAGACAACACACTTTGTCCAACAGGGGTCCCTCAGCAAATGTGGCCTATTTTGGTTGACAGAGTTCAACTTGCCTGAAAAAAATAATAAGTACAGGAGGGTTGGTTGCATCTAACTCCATTCAACTTGGGGAAAATAAAGCTTGGTGGAAATGATTGTGGGTCCTTTTGCTTTTGGATCATGGGGCTCCATAGGTAGAGACATATTTATTTTCAGGGACCAGAAGGAAATGAACAATTTGTGCTCTTTCACAGCCAACTGTAATGGTAGAGGACTATTCGTAAAGCAAAAGAAATATGACTTCTGGATTGAATGCTAGGATAACCCCAAAGAGGAAACCTATTAGAATGTGTATATGAGTAAATGTTAACTTGGGTGAATCCTAAAGACCAAAATCTCTGCAGAACTTTTATTTCTGCTCTATCTAATTCAGGTCAGAGCAGATCAACCTCCTGGATTATAATGGTCCAGAAGGGGCCCTTGCCTCTGGCTGGAGAACCACCATGATGGTGATTTCTGTGTTGCTTACGTCAAGGCATTATTGTCTGTGGTTGTATCAGCTCGTCTTTGTGGTGCAAGGTCAGACCCCATCGGGGCTGAATGGCCTGGAAAGGGTCCCCTCTTTGCTGTTATAAAAACAGGAAGTCATGGGCTGTAAAAACTTCCATTGACATTTTAATTCCAGAAAAACCAGAGGGCTGGCACTTCCCTGGTGGTCCAATGGCTAAGAATCCACCTTCTAATGTAGGGGGCCCAGGTTGGATCCCTTATCAGAGAACTAGATCCCACATGCGGCAATGAGGAGTTTGCATGCTGCAAGTAAAGATCCTGCATACTGCAATGAAGTTCGAAGATCCTGAATGCCGCAACTGAGTCCTGGCATGCTGGAGGGGGTTGCCATGCCTTCCTCCAGGGGATCTTCCCATCCTAGGGATGAACCCAGGTCTCCCGCATTGCAGGCAGATTCTTTACCATCTGAGCCACCAGGGAAGCCCAGCCAAATAAATAAATACATGTATTTTAAAAAATCAACCCAGAGGGCTTGAAGGTAAGGGTCTTGGCTGTCTAGGTGCAAATGAAGTTTCCTCTCATCTTCTCCTGGGTGGGAGCCCATTTCCAGGAGCAGAGAAGGACCTTGCTTTGTATTCCAGGGCATCGCTGGTCCCACAGCTCAAGGTGTGGGTTTGCGCCTGGTGTTCCCTTCCAGCCACAGAAAGGAGATAATCCAGCAACCAGGGGAGGACCCTCACCTCTGGATATGTGCTCACTTCTTTCAGTGGCTGGTTTGGGACCATTTTACAAATGTAGATATAAGCCTATGTATAGACTGCGTGCATGCCATGTGCTCCGTCGTGTCCGACTCTTTGCGACCCTGTGGACTGTAGCCCGCCAGGCTCCTATGTCTGGGGGATGCCCCAGGCAAGAATACTGGAGTGGGTTGCCATTTCCTTCTCCGGGGGAATCTTCCTGTCCCAGGGATTGAACCCAGGTCTCCCACATTGCAGCCAGATTCTTTACCATCTGAGCCACCAGGGAAGCCCAACGAGTGTTATCTCATTGTGGCTTGAATTTGCATTTCCCGGTTTCCCTAATGACTAGAGACATGAATGTTGTTTCACTCACTTATTGGCTATTTGTGTATCTTCTTTAGAGAAATATCCTTGTAAATTCGGGTTGTTTGTTTTTGTTGTTGAGTCTAAACTTTTTTGTGTCCAGGGGAGCTGCAGTGCCGACTCCTTCAGCCCCTGCTGATGATAACAACATCAACAGTAATAACTCACATCTCCCCCGCACTGTGCTAAGTATTTACATGGATTCTCTCCCCCTTTTAATCCTCACAACAACCTTTTGGGAGAGGTACTCTTTCTCTTTTACAGTTGAAGGAACCAAAGCTTAGAGGTCTTGCCCTGTATGTCACAGCTAGTAAGCAGTGAACCAGAAAAGATATGACCTTGATCAGACTGTGTCCCTAGTCAAGAGAACTGATGTCCCAGCCCCAACCAAGGGCTGGCATTGAAACCTACTTAGACACTTCATGTGTTTGAGAGAAGTGATGATTTATAGGAAACCACCCAGTCCTTTTTTTCCGAAGAGTCAACTCTTCGCATGAGGTGGCCAAAGTATTGGAGTTTCAGCCTCAGCATTAGTCCCTCCAATGAATACCCAGGACTGGTCTCCTTTAGCATGGACTGGTTGGTTCTCCTTGCAGTCCAAAGGACTCTCAAGAGTCTTCTCCAACACCACAGTTCAAAAGCATCAATTCTTCGGCACTCAGCTTTCTTCACAGTCCAACTCTCACATCCATACATGACCACTGGAAATACCATAGACTTGACTAGACGGACCTTTCTTGACAAAGTAATATCTCTGCATGTTAATATGCTATCCAGGTTGGTCGGGATTGGGGACAGGAGGAGAAGGGGATGACAGAGGATGAGATGGCTGGATGGCATCACCGACTCGGTGCACGTGAGTTTGTGTGAACTCCAGGAGTTGGTGATGGACAGGGAGGCCTGGCATGCTGCAGTTCATGGGGTCGCAAAGAGTCGGACACGACT
Source organism: Budorcas taxicolor (assembly GCF_023091745.1). Classification (NCBI taxonomy): domain Eukaryota; kingdom Metazoa; phylum Chordata; class Mammalia; order Artiodactyla; family Bovidae; genus Budorcas; species Budorcas taxicolor. Next base: position 28,953,688 of record NC_068928.1, on the reverse strand, counting down.
GAGTGACTGAACTGACCCAGTCCTTGGGACCTTGGTCCCTCCAGAAAACCATATTTATTTCGATGTCAAGAATCAGTTTCTGAAATCCCTAAGATTTGCATCTGAAAGCGAACCCAGAAAGGCAGGGTGCTTGTAAGTGCTAAACCTTCATCTGTTCCAAAAAGCTTTGTAAGCGGAGTGACAGGATAGATTCACCAAGGTGCCAAGTCCTTGCCAAACTCATGTCATTGTTGGAGACAGTGTTGCTCTCGGAGTCCAGTCCTTTCTTCACATGAAACCAACAGATCTGTGGTCCCCAGCCTGTTTTCGTCTGAGATGCCTGGCATCGCCTCCTCTTTTATCCTCTATCTATCTGTCCAGGTTTGGGAGTGACGAGGGCAGAGTGAAGGCAGAGAACCCTTGTCTTGTTTCTCCAGGAGCTTCAGCTTTACAGCCCTGGATGGGTGTAATACGATGGTTCTTTGGGAGGGCATTCTCCATCCTTTTTACGTTGGTTTTTATCTGGCCTTGGGTTTGCACAGCTGGGGCCGGAGCCGGGGCCAGAGCCGTGACTTCGGTTTGGGAAGAAGTTGGCGGAACATTCCCTTGCAGGGCCTGGGCAGACCCAGGGAGTCCCGCCTAAAATACAGTGGACAAAGGAGCTCTTGTCCACAGGCCTGGGGGTGGGAGGCAACTGGTCAGTGACACAGGCTTGGCCATTGTGTGTCCTGACCTCAGCCAACTTTTTTTTAGCTGAGAAAGGGGAAAAAGAGAGAGTGCAAAAAAAAAGAAAGCAAGCAAGCCTCCAGACCCTTTGCATCTGGAAAGTCCAGAATGCATCGTTGATTTCCTCACAAGAGCTGGAGCAGATTTGGAAGGAACTGTGCAATGTAGTGGGTTCTTTGTGAAAGAACAGCGGTGTGAAAAGCCACAGGAACATCCTCCGGGCTGCTCGGATCCCTGACCTGGGGTAGCTGCCCGCCTGGGCCTCATTTCCCGCACAGGGGGCCCATGGTGAGGAAGCTGGCAGCCCAGAGACCTCACACAGGATCCTGAGTTTGCAGCCCCCAGAGAAGATGAGCTCACCTCCGATGGTAAGACTCGATCTTGCTCACCTGCCGACGTGTGGGCAGCTGGCTTTTCTCTGCGTGTTTCTGGGATGAGTTCGTCATTGCAGAGAGGCAGTTCTGAGAACTCTCTGAGATATAGGCTCCCAAATGCTGAGTTTACAAAGTCTGGAGTGTCAGGGGCACCTTTCATGGGTCTGAGGCCAGAGTGATGGGGGGGAGGGAAGGTATGGGCTGATGTTTGAGAAAGCAGGGAAGGAGGGGGAAAAGACGGAAAAGGGAATGTTTGTGGGGGGAAAGGGAGTCTTGCCTCCATCTTGCTACCTGGGAAGGCAGTTCAGGGTGACGGAGAAGCAGTGTGGTGACGTGAGTTTCTCTATGATGGGGATTAGAGTTCAGGTCTTGCCTCCATTGCCTAACTTCTCCCACATCCTGGTTTCTGCCCACCTCCCAACCCCCTACTCCATGACCCAGTTCCAGCTGGGACAGTGGGCAATAAAAGTCCATTAAAGGACACATGTCCCCAGAAGGTAGTTGGGTGTCTGCCCAGTTAATCCAGTATTGACACTAGGGTTCCAGGTTGGGCTCGTTGCTTCTGTCCAGCTTGGTGGTGGCATCAGTGACCGCCCTAAAGATGATGGATGTTCCAGTACTTTCTACCCCCCTGGCTGGGTCAGAACCAGCATCTCTGATTTTGGCATGACTTCTGATAGGGTCCTGCACCTGTAAGGAGGAGGAGAGTTGATGCTTGTTACCCTCTGACTGGTCATGTGACCTGCTTTCAAAAGTGCATCTGAATTACACCAGGACCTTTGCAGTGGAGAGCCTGGCTCTAGGGTGGGGCCCAGGACCCTGTGTTTCTAACCAGCTCGCAGAGGACTCCCCAGCTGCTGGCTGAGGGACCACACTTGGAGAAGGACCGTTGTAAAGAACCCAGACACTGTCAGTCCAGGGCCGACAGTTACCGTCGCTCAGGACCTGGCCGCAGAGCGCTGGGCGTGTCTGGCCATGGCTGTGGGTGGCAGCAGGGAGGTTTACAGGGAAGAAGGGATTAGCAAGGAGATGAACACTGAGGGGCATTCAGGGAGCGGAGAGGAGCCCGGTAAAGCTCTTGGCAAGAGAACGAGGTATGTGGGGCACCAGCCATTGGCGGGTTACAGAGTGAGTGGTGAGCAGAGGCCACTGTCTGCCGGCAGGTTCAGAACAGTTTCTCCAGAGCCTGCCTTGGATACGGGACGAATTCTAACTTCAGATAACTAGAATCTCAGAACACCAGCTGGATGTCTGGTTTTAGGCAAAACAGAGAGCTGTAGGAGTGACAGGGAAGGGGCAGACATGGGCCATCAGGACATAACTCACTAGAATGTCCCATAGTGAGAGGCAGAATCACTGAACTCCGAGGCAGTGAGGCACAAGCGCAGGTGTTTGAGGTTAAGGCAGCATTCCAGGCTGTCCCATACCTCTGAGTCCCATGTCTACCCTTGAACATGACTTTTTTCCCTCCTACAAATATGGCACATCCCTCAAAGAGTTATACTAACATCTAGGATCGTTGAGGATCAGGCTGTATATTTTAAGCAGAAACAAACTCAACCCTGGACACCATCTTGTCCAACTTCCGTATTCTTGAAATGAGGAAATTCCATACCAGCAGAGGTGAAGTATGTTGCTCAAGATCTCACAGCGAGACAGGGGCCATGCTGGGTCCGTATTCTATTCATGATGCCCCAAGAGCGGTGGTAGACCCCAAACCTCAACGGCCATGTCCTCGGATGTCCCACTTGTCTAGTTTCATAGGCACCAGGAGCTGAGCTCCAAAAATGGCAGCTGACTTGGGTTGGTTGGAATCACACCCCTTCTGACTCACAGTAACAGTTCCAACCCCTCTTAGCCTTAATCTCCCTCTGGTGCTCATGGTTCTGAGCCCATTAGGAATCACCGGGAACAAGTTCACAGAGTTGGAAGTCTTTGACTGGAATCCTTGGGAGCACACGTCGTTGGCACTGCACAGTAATTGGAATTCGTCCCTACGGGGAGAAGACTGGTCACCCCAGGTTCTTTGTCGTGCCTGTGGTCCTGAGAGCAGAATCCATGAAGCTGGATCATCTGGATCTCAGCCGCAGACAGAGCATCAGAGACCCTCACCTTTGTGCCCTGGTGAGCTCTACTCTGCCTCCCTTTCAGACAGTACCAGCTTTCCCAGAGGAAGCCTGCTTTTGTCCCGGAGCAGCTGTGGGCAACAGCTGTGTCACCTGTCTTTGGAGCTCCTTTTCTGGCAGGCAGGCTGCTTTCCATGAGGTTCCCTAGCCTCTGACTGCCCGGACTAGCGACTTTCAACTCCCTGACTGACTTCTGAGCTTCTAAAATACATTTTGAACGGAACAGAATGCTTGGGAAACTTGATTATGGAGTTTTCTTCAGAGTCATAACAACTTACAAGAGTGCCAGGAATGGCATAAAGTATTTTGGGGTTTTGCACCTTAATACTGAAGGAAGGCTGTATTTCTTTTTCTTACTTTTTCCCTTTCCAGTACCAAGTGTTGGCAAAATTCTCTTTTTCCCAGGCTTTTTACTTTGCGAAGGGAAATTAGACTTGGAATCATCTAGAAGGGCCTTCACCCTACTAGGAGCTCCCTAGGGAGGGTGTTGCTTGTGGATGAGCCTCAAATGTCCTGCAAAAGTACCTTCTAGAATGGGATAATTGATGTCATTATAAAGTAGTATAGAAAATCTGGGATGCTTTTTTTTCTTTTTTTGGCCTTTTCCCCACCAGGTCTTCTTCTAGTATGCATTTTCAGATCCTTTACAACGATGTTGTTCAGTCCCTAAGTTGTGTCCAACTCTTTGCAACCCCATGGATTGCAACCGCACTTCTCTCTCCTCCACTGTGTCCCAGAGTTTGCTCAAAGTCATGTCCATTGAGTTGATGATGCTATCCAACCATCTCATCTAAGGGAAATGTTAAACTTTACCCCAACTGCTTCCTCTGAAACATAGAGACATTACAGCCATGAAGAGGCTGAAACGGTGACCTGTGGCAGAAAAAGAATTCAGTGTTCAGTCTCCCCATAGAGGTTTCAGGTATATTGCCCACAGTTCAGTTATCCAACCACTACTGTTCAGTCACTAAGTTGTGTCTGACTCTTTGCGACCCGGTGGACTGCAGCCCACCAGGCTCCTCTGTCTGTGGGATTTCCCAGGCAGGAATACTGGAGTGGGTTGCCATTTCCTTCTCCAGGGAATCTTCCCCACCCAGGGATCAAACTCACATCTCTTGTGTCTCCTGCTAGGCAGGAAGATTCTTTACCACTGAGTCCCCTGGGAAGTTTTGGGCATAGATTTTTATTAAAAAAATTTTTTTGTGTGTGGATGATTTTAAAAGTCTTTATTGAACTTGTTACAATAGTGCTTCTGTTTTGTGTTGTTGATCCCCCCCCCCCGCCCCCACCACCACGAGACATTTGGGATCTTAACTTTCCCAATCCGGCATCAAACCCATACTCCCTGCATTGGAAGGTGAAGTCTTAACCGCTGGACCACCATGGACGTCCCAGACATAAATTTAATGATTTCCAATTGCTGTTAGTCACTTCACTGTTCTCTTTCCCACCAATCCCTAGTCTGCAAGAATGAAACAGTAGTTCTATATCAAAGGAGTTTCAGATCTCTGCCTCTGGAGCCTAGAGGAGTTTGGGGGGAAATTGTGCATAAAAAGGTTGGGGGGGGCAATTTCATGAACATTTATGTTCCTCATCAGGCGGTTTCTGCCATCTCTCTTGTTTATGTGGTGGAGGCTTTTGCAGGTTCGCGCCAGTCATTTAAATGCCTTGAGATTTCCCTCATGGTAGTTTTGGGCTTTGTTATGAAAGATGCTCCTTGGGGTGTAGAACCCCAGTGTTTGAGGGCTCATAACCCCTGGTTTCACAGATGAAGAGACAGAAGTCCAGGGAGGCAAAGGGGACCACGTGAATTACAGCTCGTTGCCTGGGAACGCAGCCTCTCTAAGCCTGGACCCCTGTGTTTTCTGCTGATGCTCCCAAAGTGGAGGTAGGATGTCAGAACAGCCCCTGCTATTTTTAATCTGTCAGGGGAGGGGTGGGAGGAAGGGAGCCGACATTCTCAACAGCCCATCAGGAAGCTGAGTTTGAATAAAATGTCTCTGTGAATCACAAGCTGGAGAGCAGAATCACTTGGGTTTTTCCTGCTCAGAAGTTGGAACCAGCTGCCGGGAGCTCACCACCTTGCCCTTTTGAGCGCGGAAACATCAGGATGAGACACACCTGAGACACGGGACAGGCATTAGGGGCTTTCTCCGGGGTTCCCCAAGCCTCTCCAGACTCCGAGGTGGGGATATAGCTGTGGCTTCTGTCTTACTCCTGGAGCGTTCTCCATATTTCAGGAACACCCACAGGAACCCCCACCCCTCCCCCGCTACCACGTGGCCCTCAGCATGGCCAGGAGGGCTCTGGTTTCCTGCTCCCAAACTCATCTGTAAGCAGCAAGAGGGATTGTAGTATTCATTGGCACGTTGATGCTGTTCAGTCAATGTAGAGATTCTCCCAGGAGACTCTGAGGAGTGAGCCCCTCTCAAATCCCAGCCATGCTGGATGGTGCCCCAGGAAAAATACCAGCCACTGAGAATTCCCCATCTCTTGCATTGTCTTCTCTGAAACCCTGTTAATTGACTCTTCTGGTTTATATCTGTATGGAAGGGGCAACAATAACAAAATGTCTTTCCTCCAGGGTCGGTGAAGTAGGGCTCATGTAAGAATGGGTGCAGGGCTGGTACAGAAGCCACTTCCAACACTATCCGTTCCTTCTTACTCTCGACTGCTTGGCCCCCGGACACTGCAAGGCCATGAAGTGGCCTCTGAACCTAGAGGGTTCATTCATCCAATCATTCTCATAATTTGTGGTATTGCTTGCAAAGCTTTTCATCCATCCTTGCCTCGCTGGAGACCCCATGGTTTCCAGCTGAGCAAGTTTTCCTGTGAGAGTTGACTTCCTGTACCCTTGCATGGGCTACATTGTAATTGTGTTCATCAAAATTCCTGGTTCACCAGATCACTCCCTTCCTTTTCAGGGTCAGAAAATACAGAGTTGATTGTTCTCTGTCCTCTGCCTATTCAGTCCTAAGAAACATGCCCAGTGAATTGATGGGCCCCCAGGGAGGCACTGGGTGGAGGGTGGGGTGGGGGTTTGCTGATGGATATTCAGAGTTCCCGGGACCCTCACTGAGTCTTCAGGAGCCAGACATGTCTGCAATGCTCAAAGTAGTTCAGCCTCCGGGCCCAGGGCTGGCAGCTTTGTGGGTGCTGGGAGAGAGCCCCCATGGCACTGATGTTCACTTCTCAGAGTGGGTAGCAGTCTCACCCACGGTGTGAGGCTACCTTTCGCGTCATGGTGGATGGAGAACAGTGGCGGCTTCAGCTGGGGGGGATTGTGGAAGGTAGCTGATGCAGACAAGGAGTTGGAGTGCATCTTTTAAGCACTTGATTGGTAAATATGCTGAGCGCTTACTGAGAGCAGTATATTTTGAGCGATTTCATTCATGAAAGACAAAGTGACACAGTGAAAGACATGTGACACAGTGGCCGCATAGAATGGTCTCAGCATTTTCTACATAACAATCCAGAGGTGTCTTTGGAATCGTGGTCACAGAGGAGCTGAGGGCCTTTATTTATGCTGCTTTCCTGGAGACACCCTCCTCCTCCTCCTCCTCCTCCCACTTAAAGGGTTGTAGGACTTTATCCTTTCGTTGCTGTGTAAATGTGTTGTTAGAGGGTGTCGGCTTGTTGTTGGGCTTTGAAATCCCATTTTGCCTGGAGCAGTACAGGACCTTCCTGTGTGTCTTCTTTGAGCTGAGGAAAGTTCTCCCCACCCCAAAAATCTTTGTTTATAGTTTCTTTTCTGTTTTGGCTTTTGTTCTCGTTTCTTCGGGAATACCTGGCACCTTGGCCTGCTCTTCTGTTGATTCCGTTTTCATGTTTTCCCATTTCCTTTTGCATTCCGGGGGGAAAAAAAATCTTCAGTTTGTTTTGTCCATAACTGATTCTTTTTTTTTTTTTTCCTTTTTAGAATACTGATTTAATATTCTGTTGCAACCAGTGTGGCTGTTCCTTCTGTCACTATCTTTTAAGTTTCCGTACAGTCTTGAGCACATTCTGTCCCTTTTTTATATCACTTTTTTAAACAAATTTGCCTTTTCTTCATTAGTTTGTTCTCTCCTTATGACTTTTGTAGCATAAATGCTGTACATTCCTGTCCTCTTTTGCGGTCACTCAATGGTTTCCTGGAATTTGTCTTCTGGAGATCAGATGAGCTCATGAGTAGAAATTTGTGCTGCTCCTGAGGCTTCCGGATGCTGTTCCTCAGTTTATTTCCTACATTTGAAAAAACACTGTATTATCTCGTCTCCCCACCTCCCTGTACTTGAACAGTCTGTTCAGTCAGATCCATGAAGAGCTGGGATGTGTTCATTGGTGTGTGAGTGTATGTGTGCACGTGTGCGTGCGTGCATGCATGCACGTGCTCAGTCATGTCCCAATCTTTGTGACCCCATGGACTATAGCCTGCCAGGCTCCTCTGGAGTGGGTTGGCATTCCTTTTTTCTAGAGGATCTTCCCAACTCAGGATTCGAACCCAGATCTCTTGCATCTCCTGCGTTGGCAGGTGGATTCTTTACCACTGGCACATACATTGCTTGGACTGCTGTTCTCTGTCTACTTGTTTGGTGAGAAAGCCTCTCAAATCTGTTTGAAGCCTAGTTTCTGTTACAGTTCCCAGTTTCCGTTCATTTATCTGTCCATCCATCCATCCAATATTCTGAATACTGAGCTTAGAGTAAAGGAAAGAACAAGATGGACAAGGCCTTGCCTTCCGGAATGTTTCTTTCTCATATGGTCTCTCTTCTGCTTCCACCTGCTTCCCCTCTGCCTCCTCCTTCTCCACCACCTCTTCTGCCTCTTACGCCTCCTCCCCTTCACTCTGGCCAGGTCTCCAAATCTCTTACCCCTAGAAGACCCACTGGAAGACCACGAACATGCAGTCAACATCCATTCTCTTCCCACCAGCCTATAAAAGTACTGTGAGGACTACACTTCCCAGAATGCCCTGTGCTGTTGTCATGGGTCCCCCTTTCCTCCCCAGTTAGTGTCTGTGAGTTGCTCTCCATGGATAGAAAGGCTGCCAGAGCCAGAGAGAACAATACTTTCACCTGTGAGATAGAGGCAAGGTGCCCAGAATTCTCATAGACACAGGCCGGCGGCATCAGTGTGGAAGGCAGGCCCCCACTTCCTGCCTGGTTTCTTAACCTGTAGCCAAAGATGCTCTTTCCTTGGGTAGCCGTTCCCAGCTTTGTGTGGGGCTCTCTCCACTCTGAACACATGTCAGCAGAAAGCGTGGGTTGGACTTGACTCTCCATCTCTGGCCCGACCAGGCCTTGGTCTTCTTGGTGGCTCCTTTGCAGCCCTGTCTCTAATTGGCTGGCCCATGTTGAGTGACAGTAGAGGCCGCTCCGGACCATTGGGTTCAGGACTGCTCTGGGTGCACCTGTAACAAAGTGGTTCCCTGGGACCTATGGCTCCCGGGCACCCCGGCCACGTCTTGGCTGCCCCCAGGTGTCCCAGCTGGCCGTGTGGTTGAGAAAGGAGAACTTGCTGGAGAGTTCTTTGTGGAGAAGCCTTCAGGCAGTGCCAATCACAGCCCTGGGCTCATTAGCAGTCATTGCCATGGCAACGGGTCTGCCAGAAAGTGGCTCGTTAGGCTGACAACTTCAGCGCTGTTATATATAGCTCTGGGTGTGGGGGGGTGGGGTGTGGGGGCTCCTGGATATGCCTTTCTTTAGCTCTTCTATTGCTTCTGGGTTTGGGGTGTGAGAAGACGTGGAATGGGGGGACCTTAAACCCGTCCGATCCGACTGCGAAATTGAGTGTCTGACGGCCACCCGTTAGCACCAGCAAGGACCATCTGCTCACATCTGTGGAAGGTAAGAGCCCAGGTGCTCCTGCAAGTCTCCTGAAGGGCGAGGAGTCCCGGGTTGAACTTGAAGAGGCTACCAGGAGCTGAGTGTTGGGGTTTGTACTGCCTGGAGGCTGCAGAGGGACACTGGGTCTCTCTTAAAATAGTCTTTCTGAAGGGTCTTGGCTAGGGGCTAGGAGTCTTTTCCTTCATACATAGCCAGGAAGCCAAACACTGTCTTTTTATAAATTGTTAATTTTCTGTTTCCAGTTTTGATTTCAGAAGTGATCGTTTCTCTCCATCACTCCCTCTCAGGAAAGCTGCAGACCCTCTTTTCTGAGTTCACTGAGTATGAGACTCAAGGATAACATGTTAAAAGGCAGCTTCCCAGGCTCAAGGTTGATTTGATGTCAGGACCCCAGCATCCCAGGTGATGGATGGGGTGTCTTAGGGACCACACTTTGAGAAACACTGCTGTAGGAGGGATTTGTTTTTAATCTCTGGGTGACTTCCCTCTGTTCACCTGCTCTTCTGCCCCGCTCCCCCTCCCACCCCAAGGGGGAATCAGTAGCCATTACTAAGAGGAAAATTTTCTTCGGTTGTGTTGTTCTAAGTAAGGAGACAAGGAAGTCAGCCCACAGACTGGGAACGTGACTGCTTGCACGTGGGTGGTGATATTTCTGCTCGTCTCCTGGGGAGGCATATGTTCGTTTGGAGACCGTGAGACAGGCAAGAGGATCAGGCTGGGGTGCCATCCTCCTTGGGTGGGATCTGGGATGTCAGGTGGTCCAGGTGGAGATTCGGAGCTGATCACAGACAGCTGGGGAGAGATGGGCTGAGGGTAGCCAGGATTTGAGTAACTGGATGGAAATCTCTCGAAAAAAGCTAATATTTTAAAGTTTGGTTTCACCAGTTAATTAGCTGTGCAGCTTTGGGTGAGATATTAAACTCTCTGAGTCTCTGATTCCTCTTTTTAAAATGGGGGAAGAAAATGGCATCTCTGCAGCAGGCTTGTGGTAATGGTTAAGGATGAGTGTGTGAGGCACCTGGCCCAGTCCTTGGTGCACGGTAAACATTTGGTAAGCAGTGGAAGTCCTTATAGGTGATTGCTAATGGGGTCCGAGCTCAGATGTTTCTTGAGGACCTTCTAGACTGGGCTTCTGAAGTCGTGTGGAACCTCTGCATGTTCCATAGGAAATAGGGTGAGTGAGTAGGTGGGCACATGTCTCCATTTGAAGCGGGTGGAGGGGGGCAGAAGAGCCAGAATTTGCTTTAGATTCTCAGAGGATGGGCTGTCATATACAATTCAGCAGGTTCTGTACTGAACAAGGGGGCCCAGGCTGGGAGGAGGTGAGGTCAAGGGAGGCCAAACCCAGCCTTGCACTCGGGGCCAGCCCATCTGGAGAAGAGACAATATTTCCTGATTCCCACAAAGCTGTGCTGTGCATGAGGTTAAGAATTTCTGAGTTGGAGGAAACTGGTTTCATCTCCCCTGATTCCCACTTCTTCCGATCATCTTCATTGTGGGTGTGGCCCCCAACCTCACCCTTCACCCCTGCTTCTAGTTCCTATTCCCATGGGAAAGAGCTGCTGAAATGGAAGGGGAGAAGCCACAGGACTAGGGAAGGGAAGGGAAGGATTTAAGTTGGAAGGAAACTAATTAGAAGTATAGGTTTGGCAGAGACCTTAATTACTGGGTAGTTCCTCATGCTGAATTCTCTTGATTGCTCTGGGGCAGCTTTCCCAAGAGGCCTGGCCCTCCGCAACCACAAGCAGTAAGATAATGGTGGTTTGGGCCACTTAGATGAGGGCCTGCAGGTGGCAAGGCCAACTCTGTGTGTGTGTGTTAAAATACACCTGTACCTGTGTGTGTGCGTTCAACTTTTTGCAACCCTATGGACCATAGCCCACCAGGCTCCTCTGTCCATGGCATTCTCCAGGCAAGAATACTGGGATGGGTCGCCATGCCCTCCTCCAGGGCATCTTCCCGACCGAGGGATCAAACCTGTGTCTCTTGCATTGGCGGGCGGGTTCTTTACCACTGGCACCACCTGAATAAAGCACAGGGAGCTCAGCTGGGTGCTCTGTGATGACTTAGAGGGGTAGGCTTGGGATGGAGGGAGGTCCCAGAGGGAGGAGATGTATGTACACACACAGCTGATTCACTTCAGTGTAGAGCAGAAACTAACACGACGCTGTAATGCAAGTATACTCCAGTTAAAAAAAAAATACCCCTAACATAAAATTTATCATCAGTGACACATATACATTCTCGGTTTTGTGCAACCATCACCACTGTCTCTTCCAGAACATTCTCATCATGCCCAGAAACGAGTCCCTGTACCTGTGTTCCCCTCCCCACAACCCCTGGCAACCAGTCATCTGCTTTCTGTCTCTAAGGATTTTTCTATTCTGGATGTTTCATTTACACAGGATCGTACAGTATGTGGCCTTTGGTGGTTAGCTTATTTCACATGGCCTCGTGTCAAGGCTCGTCTGTGCTGTCACGTGTATCAATATTCCTTTGGATGACCGAGTCTTCCTTTTTATGGATACACATGGGCTTCCCTCGTGGCTCAGATGGTAAAGAATCTGCCTGCAGTGCAGGAGACCCAGGTTCAATCCCTGGGTCAGTAAGATCCCCTAGAGAAGGGAATGGCAGCCCACTCCAATATTCTTGCCGGGAGAACCCCATGAACAGAGGGGTATTTGTTGGTCGGTTCATCAGTTGACAGATACTTGGGTTGTTTCTACCCGTCATCGATTGTAGTGCTGCTGCTGTGAACATGTATGCAAGTCTGTGTTTGAGCACTGTTTTCAGTTCTCTTGATATACCCAGTTGTCCGCACATCTTTGATTCCTGACTTACTTTAAATCAGCCAACAGGAGGGACTTCTCTCTGGAAGAAGGGAGACAACAAGGGGACTGTGGCTGCCTTGTGGGTGGGAGGTGGAAGCAGAACACAGCCAGATGGTGTGCAGAGCGGGGCCCCGTGGCCGTGTTACAGGGGAGGTAGAGACCGTCTTTGCCATTTTGGCCCAGGTGCCCCCCCTCCCCTCTTTCAACACCCCTACCTTCTGGGCTCAGCATCTGGGAGACCTCCCCAGGTACCTTCTGGAGGGCCCTGCATCTCCTGGATAGGGGCGACCTCAGAGCAGTCATGGCCCCTCCTTGGTCATCTGTGTCTTCAGATGGAAACTCGGGCTTCTTACGACCGTACAGAGTTAGGGGAGTTCACTAGTCCTTCTAAAGAGAACAGCACCACGCAGCTGTGGAGACAGGATAAGCATCACTGATGCTGTTTCACAGGTGGGACCCAGAGGCATGGAAGGTTCAGTTCACTCACCCCCAGCACAGGAGAGGTCGTCTCACCAGAGTGTGAGAGTCAGCATCTTAACCCGCCAGCCTCCCCTGCAGGTCTGTGTTTGCCTTTTAAGTTGAGCAGTCCTAGAAATAGAAACCTCAGGGAAGTGACGGTGAATGGTGACATTCCATCTGCGGTCACGGTGGGGCAGAGGCCAGGTACGTGCCCCTGAACTTCACATCATAGGAGGCAGAGGCTCTGTGAAGCTTGGTCTTGCTCAGCCTCGAATGGCTCCCCTTTCCTCTGGGAACCCCCATTTATTGAACACAGCTGGTGACAGGTACTGTCCTTGGTGGCTAGTGTGTTACTAATTTCCATGGCGTCTTCCACAATCCGGCTAATATCATCACCCTCCATTTCACAGATGTGGCAACAGACAGCTGGTTGAGTCATTTCCCCAGTTCACGTGGCTGCTAAGAGGATGAGTCAGGATGGTGAGCCAGAGGCCAGAGGACTGGTTTTCACTGTGCTTCTGGGTCCGTCTCTCCTCTGCAATGTATTTCTGACGACATCCATCTCTGATACCTCTTAAAAATCTCTCATTGTTTTACCAGGTTATTTAGACAAGCTTCAATCTGGCCTTTCCTTCATGGATTCTATAAGTTACCTGGGGTCAAGCAGAAGCAACCTGGTTCTAGAAGGTTTCTCTCTTGGGACTTACCTTGTGGTCCGGTTTTCAAGACTCCGTGCTTTCAATGCAGCGGGGCTTTGTTCAATCGCTGGTCAGGAAACTAAGATCCCACGTGCTCTAGGGTGTGGCCCCCCCCAACAAAAGAACGTTTCTCTCCTCAACCAACCCTCTGACCTTCCTCCTCTTGTTTCACTCCCACCTCCACTCAGCCAAAATGTCCACAAAACACAACACTCGTCATAGGGTTTGCACGTGTTTTGACCACTTTCCAACCTGGGAGGGGCTGAAGCAGTGCCTGGACACCCAGGTAAACATGCACAGCTGTGTGCTTGGGCTCAGTGGACATTTTCTGCTGAGGAGGAGGCCTCCTGGCTGCTGTCCAGCCCTGGGTAGTTCTTCTAGAAGCCAGTCTTCCACACAGAGTCAGAGGTGCTGTGAGTTAACAGGTGTGGGAGTCGGAAGCCATTAGGGCATAGGGGAAGGCTTTTAATTAAACTGTGAACATTTGTAATGAAACATACACCACCACTCCATGGAGGGACACAGGGAGGCTGTGTTTACCCCAAGTCCCAGGAGCAACTGCGATTGATCCCATCCCGCTGAGGGTGTGCAGGGCACCGCAGGAAGCAGAAGCATGAGGCTTTGCAGCTTCAGAGAAGCTGAGAGCAGTCTGGTAAATGAGTGTCTCTGCTGCTCAATTTCAGTCTCTCATTTTCCCAAACAGTGGTCATCAGTGACCAGAACCTGCCTCTTTGGGTATGGCCAGAGGATTCTGAGGGCACTTAAAAGCTGATGAGTTTTAATATTTCTGAACAGGATCCCGCTTTGCTGAGAAATTCACCACACCTCTCGTGTGGCTGGAATTCTGATTGTAGTCAACTTGTTTCACAAGGAATAGCAATTGTCTGAGAGGCTAGCTTGAACCCTTTTTTCTTATTTTTCAATGTTCTTTATTTAGGTCACAACTTTTTTGTTGTGTGTGTGTATTAACAAAAATTTAGATGCGAGAGATAAGCAAAAAGAAAAGAATAAAAAATTCCTCATAATCCCACCACTACAAATCACCTATGTTTATCCTTTGTGTCTTTATCTTGTTTTTCTGTTGTGTACTTTTTCTCTGAGCTTATTTATTTATTTATTTTTTTTTTTAAGAAAAGTACTGTCATGCTTAGAAGAATTAAACCGCACATCAGTGCATACTATGGAAAGGAAGAAGCCTGTTTCACCTCAGCTTCCCAGTTCTCTTTGCCATTTAGACATTTGACTAGAAAAAACCAGCTAGATCTTCGCTGATTCTATGCCTTATTATGGAAGGTTTTAACATCTCAGTGTGCGGAAACATGTGTTAATGACTTCTGGTCAGTTCCCACAGCAGTCCCTGGGCCTTGTCCGCTGCTGTGTTTGGTGGTCCCGGAGAGTTGCAGATTCCAGTGACACCCCACCCCCCACCCCCTCAGGCAGGTGCAGCATCCCTGTGAGTGGTTTCCTAGGGGCCCAGGAGAGAAACCCCAGCCATGTTCATTGAGCAGCGTCTCTACCCGCCATCCTCTGGGGGGAGCTGTCCCTTCTGTGGTGGTTCTGAAAATCTAAGGGCTCCTCACCCCTTGTGCTCAACCAACCCCCATAATCACACCTATAGCCTGTTACCTCGCCCAGGGAGGCCTGTAGGCCACCACATCACCCCCACCCCAACCAGCGTCGAGCCATTCTAGGGAGACTTCATCTGCCTCTCACTTCCCGGTTGAGAGACAGTTGCAAAAATGCCACATGTGTGTGACCTTTTCTTTCCTCCTCCACAGAAGCCTGGAATGGTCCCCCCTCCGCCGGGAGAGGAAAGCCAGACTGTTGTCCTTCCACCGGGCTGGCAAAGCTACTTGTCCCCTCAGGGCCGGCGCTACTATGTCAACACGGCCACCAATGGTGAGTCCTGCTCCGGGCAGCATCCTATAGCAGCCCCCAGGGTCCTGTCCATCTGGAGGGGCACCTCTCTCCTCCACTTCCTGGGCTTTAGACCTTTCCTTCGAACTCTTCCTCAGAGGCTGCCAGGAGATTTTTCCTTCCCCCAGGACTGGGTGGTAGGAGGTCGAAACAGGGTGGGGAAGGCTGTCCTTCAAGGTTGGGGGTCATCCTTGGAACCCAGCATCTTTGTGGAACCCAACCTCATGGTCTGGGACCGTATTTTCCAAACTGGGATCTTGTAATGGTCTGTGGTCCACAGCTGGTTTAAATCAAATTAAACAGGTTAAGCCACTGCATGATTTCTGGGAGCTTGGAATGTGCTGATTGATACCCAGACGGGTTACAAGAGTGGGGTTTTCCTGCGATTTCATCACAACATGGCTCTCTTCCCTGAAGTATCTCACTTGCTAGTGTTTCTTAGGATGTTCTTTGGGAAAGGCTGGGGCTACTTATGGGTTTATTCTAACCAGTAAGAGAGGTCCACGTGCATTTCTGAGTTGAGTCAAGATCACTTCTCTTTGTCCCAATAATTGTGGGCATCCAGAGCCTTCAGAATGACTCCAGGATCCCAGCTCATTGCTGTAGAGTGACCTGCAAGAAGGGTCATAGAAGGAGGAGCTATATAACAAGGTGGGCAAACTGATGTATAGGTTGCCATCTTGGAGCAGGCAGAGCAAAGCCAGCCATCAGCTCTGTCTCTTAACCCCAGGGCAGTTGCTACAAAAAAAACAGAGGATGGAAACCCAGAAAATTAGATTTGGTGGGAATCAGTGCCAAGGCAGAACGTGAAATCTTACCTGAATCCACCTGTTGACACCTCACTTCCCTCATCTGTGCCTGCCTGACTACGGCCACCTCCTCCCACCTAATGGGACCATGGATATGGTTTATGTTTATGAACCCGCAGTCAGGACCTGGTGAGAGAAGAGCCAGCTGCTGTTTCAAGGGAGCAACAGAGAAAGCGGCTGAAAACTGCCACTTGGAGTGGTTGGTTTGTTTACATCTCCTGGCAACATGGCCTTCCACTCAAGAGGGTGTTCTAGTTGAAGATTTAACCAGGGTTTCTAGAAAAAGGGAAGTGGAACTCCTTCTGACCATTCTAATCAGAAAGAATCTTCCTCAAAATAAACATGTGAGCCGCTTTGTACTGTTATCAGATTATCAGACTTTGAAGTTTCGGAGGAGAGTGTGTTTATGAGCAGTTCCCCATCTTTAAAATACAGAAATTGAACCATATGACCCTGAGATCATCAAGAATTTGGCTCCATCCTTGTCCTGAATTAGCTCCTGTTGCAAAGGAGCAGAGGGGTAAAAGTGGCTTGCTAAAAATCTCAATTCATTTTTAAAAAACAACCGTGTAACAAACAATCCACTGCTGATATATGCTCTCCTTCATGCAACTAGCCCTCTCTTTATTAGGGGGATAGCTAGGTCCTATTTTACCAGGCAGGGCAGACAGCTTTTTTCTGAAGCCCAGATGTCATACCACTGGGTCCTGGAAGATAGTGATCACAAGAGATTCTAGACCAGGGGTCAAACTCTTTTTCTCTGATAGTCCAGGTGGTAGGTATTTTAGGCTCTGAGGCCCGTGGGGTCAATGTCACAGCTACTCAACTCTACCACGGTCATGGGAAAGCAGCCGTAGATGATGGTAAACCCACAGAGGCAGCTGTGTGCGGATAAAACTTTACTTAGACCCTGAAACGTGAATTTTCAATAGCTTGCACGTCATGAAATTGGCTTCTTTTTTCAACCATTTAAAAATATAAAAACTGATCTTAGCCAAGGAGTTCCCAAGCTGTATGATGACATAACGTATATTGGCCCACAGGCCATACTGGCTGGTGACACCTCTCTGGGCTCTCTGTCATTCCCAGTAGGACCTGCCCTGCTCACCCCTCCCCACTCTTTCCTAAATGCCTGCAATAATCCAATAATTACATTTATTATGTACATATTACATGTCAAAATGTGTTAAATTAGCCATAAGTAATTTTATTTAACCTACTCAACAATTCAGGAAAACAGGGGCTTTCAGTAGGGACAATTTGGTTCCCCAGAGAGCAAGTCTGGAAAGAATTTTGATTGTTCCAACTGGGGTATATCCTGGCATCCAGTGAGTAGAGGCCAGGGATGCTGAAAAACCTCCTGCCATGTACATGCCAGTTTTATTCATTCATTGTTTAATTCATTTTTCATTTGTGTGGTTGATTGAATCGTTCATGCAACAAGCATGTACTGGGCTTCACATATGTTCCAAGCAGAATGTTGGATGCTGGGATATAAGAATAAAAAACAGCCTTGACTCTCAAAATGTTAATCTTCTTATAGTAGTAACAGATTTTATTTAATTTATTTTTATTTTTTGGCTGTGCAACTTGCAGGATCTCAATTTCCCGACTAGGGGCTTGAACCTGGGCCCTGGCAGTGAAAGCCCCGAGTCCCCTGGACTGCCAGGGAATTCCCAGAAGCAGATTTTAAATGAATCGATATTTGATTACAACTGTGAGCAGGGTTGTGAAGGAGAGGAGTCCATGGTGTTTTGAGAGCACGTCCCAAAGAGACCCTGGGAAGTCAGGGGAGGCTTCCTGGAGGAGGAGATACCCTTCAGCTGAGATAGGAAGCATGATGACAACATTAGCCATGTTTGAAGGGATCGTGCAGACCCTCAGGGTCATGTTAAAAGTTGTGCTCTTTAGTTTTAAGGGACTGGGAAGACCAGATGTCTTTCTAATTCTCTCTGGGACCTCAGCCCTGTTTTGTCCGGCTGCTGGACTGCTTGGTAAAGTTTTGAATCTGACCTCGTTTTCTGCAGGAAGGTACTGAAAGCAGCCTC
The DNA here is from genome assembly GCF_023091745.1 of Budorcas taxicolor. Taxonomy (NCBI): domain Eukaryota; kingdom Metazoa; phylum Chordata; class Mammalia; order Artiodactyla; family Bovidae; genus Budorcas; species Budorcas taxicolor. The sequence continues at coordinate 28,935,893 of NC_068928.1, read as the reverse complement.
TCGGTCTTCTCACACCAACGTTTATCTGATCCCCTGACTCCTGGAGGCATTTGTGTCTCCTCACGGCCAAACCGGCTGCACCCACATTTCTGCCCCAGCTCTTGGATCTCTGCCGGCATGCTACTCAGGCCAGAGCCAGGCACCACTGCCACAGAAGCAGAGCCCCTGAGCTCAGCCGCCACGAGCCATTTCCCTCTTCTTCTTCCTGTCTGTCTTCCTTTGCTTCAAGCTCTCCTAGTTCCTGTAATCCCTAATCACTTCTTTCCCAGGGGGTGCTGGGGTACAATAGACATGCTGTCCCTGTTTTTACACCACATATAAATGTAAGGAGTTTAAAGCCCAATTTACATTTGTATTGCCTTGCTCTGGCTAATCTGCTTATTTTCAAATCCATTTAGGATTTTTCTGCCTGGGAATTGTCACAGGGCTGGCTGCTGTGCTATGCTGAGCTATGGGGATACAAAATCAGAGCAGCCAGCTTTGCCTTCAAAGATGGAAGGTCTGATGAAGGCAGAGAAACCCGGAAACCAATAAATGTTGACAAAGCATTTTTGAGGCACTGGGGAAGACCTTGGCCTTCATTACTGGCTGGAAATACCCTTCAAAATCCAAATACCCCTTCAAAATCCAAAATACAAAATCAGAGAAGCCGTCTTTGCCTTCAAAGATGGAAGGTCTGTTGAAGACAGAGAAACTCGGAAACCAATAAATGTTGCAGGTGTTAGCGTGAAAATCTGGGGCCTCATTGAAGGGGGCCACCAGCTTTATCTGGGCATCAGACCAGTCTTTGAAAGGACGACAGTACTTGACTTAGGTGTTCCTAGCTGTGATGTCAGCCGGGGGAAGGCTGGTGTGTTGGAGCAGAGAGAGAGGGACTTGAGAGTCTGATTCACTAAAGACCTCCTCTGGGTGAGGAGGAGTTGGGACTTTGCCCTGTGGGCATGGCAAGCGATGGAAGGATTCCGAGCGCTGGCTTGACATCTCGGAATGTTGTGGAATGCTTGCTTGTGCTGCAGAGTGAGGGGTCAGAGTATAGCGAGCAGAGACCTGGCAGACTCAATGAGAAGTAATGAGGTCAGCTCTACGGCAGCAGCTGTGGCTGGAGAAGAGGAAGTGGGATATGCCAGGCGGGACGTGGCAGGTCCAGGAAGGTAGAACTCACAGGTTCATTTTCTGCCTTATATGCTGGAGCCGTGTGGTGAGAACAGGGGATTCAAGAGAGGAATGGCCTTGGAAGAAAGATCTTGAAGCCCTGTTGAGTGTGCAGTTCCCGGGGAACATTCAGGGAGAGATGGCCAGCACATGTTGGATGGATGGGTCATGACTCAGGGGTCATCTGGGCTAAAGATGCGACTCTGGGGAGTCGTGGGTGCACAGTATGGCGGGCAGAGAGCAGGATGGATTTCACCCCTAATTGCCCCTTGGCCTGACCTTGTTTTTCTGGAACCAACCTGCACAAGCATGGGTGAAGCCCAGAATTTGCATTTCATCAGCAAAGAACTGACATCAGGAGTTCCCTCCCAGGACAAGCCTTCAGGAGAAAGAGAGCCCTGAAGAACCATGCTGAAGGGAGGGACAGAGTGGGCTTGGAAAGAATTGTTAGAGATGGGAGGCATCCTTGAAAAGGCAATGTCATGAAAGGCAAAGGAGAAAAGATTGTCAAGACAGACTGAAAGATAGATCAGATTTATGGTGGAGGGATATTTTAAATCCCTAGAGAAAGCACAAACTATTTAATAAATGGTGTTGGGACAGATGGCTAACTTTTGATGGGTAAGTTAATGCTCTTGTTTTCATATAAACAAACTCAGCTTAAACTTGGGTTTCCCTGCTGGCTCATTTGGTAAAGAATCTGCCTGCAATGCAGGAAACCCAGGTTGATTGATACCTGGGTTGGAAAGATCCCCTAGAGGAAGGCATGGCAGCCCATTCCAGTGTTCTTACCTGGGAAGTCCCATGGACAGAGGAGCCTGGCAGGCTACAGTCCATGGGGTTGCAAGAGTCGAACACAACTTAGTGACTAAACCACCAGCAAACCCAGCAAGACCATCAGAGCGTGAGACTTAGGGAAGCCCCCATCTCCCCTCATCTTCTCAGTTTATGGCTCCCAAGAGCATTTTGTCAAGCTGGGTGGTCCTGTGCTCAGGCCCAGGAACCCTGGGGATTCTGGTATCAGGAAGCTGTTCGTGCTATGCTGTTCTGGAAGGTGCTCCATTCCACCTCGAGTTGACTCAGTTGCCAAAAATGAGGGTTGTGTTTAATTTCTGGATTTTGACTTGTTAATAACTAGCCTGTTCAAGAATCTAAACTAGTGTGAAGGGAGACCTCTTATTTGCATGACAGATAGTTGCATTTCAAGAAATATAGCACAAAGTTGTTTTGTTCCGTGTATAATTGGAAGGCCAGATATGCATGTTTAATCACTTCACAGTGATACAGTCATAGGTATTCAGGTCTTCTTTTTGCAGAGATGCTGACTTTTTAGATATTGTGTGGGATACGTTTTACCATTTGGATTTTGAAGGGGTATTTCCAGCCAGTAACGAAGGCCAAGGGCTTCCCCAGTGCCTCAGCAGTAAAGAGTCTGAGAGCAGTGCAGGAGACGCAGGTTCAGTCCCTGAGTCGGGAAGATCCCTTGGAGGAAGGCGTGATAACCCACCCTAGTATCCTTGCCAGGAAAATCCCATGGACAGAGAAACCTGGTGGGCTGTGGTCCAAGGGGTCACAAAGAGTTGGACACAACTGAAATGACTTAGCACACATGCACATAATGAAGGCCGAGATTAGTTTTGGTTAGTGAATGTCAGTATTTGACTTCTTATTTCTGTATACTCTAAATCTGATAGTTACACTCCTCTGTTGTCCTTCATTTCTAAGAAAAAGATCTGTTGGGCGGGTGGCACCTTAGCCCTGTTTCTCTAGAAAGCAGAGCCTGAGGCAAGGATTAAGTATTAACACCTTATTTAGGAGGTTTAAGCCCAAAGGTGAGGATGGGTGAGAAGGCGAAGGGAGGCAAAAGAAGATGCCCTGTGATGCTGCCTTCCCTCATAGCTCAGATGGTTAAGAGTCTGTGTGCAATGCAGGAGACCTGGGTTCAAGCCCTGGGTTGGGAAGATCCCCTGGAGAAGGGAACAGCTATCCGCTCCAGAGTTCTTGCCCAGAGAACTCCATGGACAGACCATGGGATCACACAGAGTCAGACACGACTGAGCAGCTAAGCTAACACTTTTCACTTTCAAGGCCAAAGTGGTGAGGATGGGTGAGAAAGGGAAGAGAGGCAGAAGAAGATGCCCCATGTGATGCTGGCTAGCTTTAACATTGAACTGACAGTGAACTGGTCGCTTAGCAGGTATGTTCATGTCTCTGGAAGGTTTGCAGAGAGGAGCCCTGCCTTTGAGTAGTCCACAGGAGAGCAAAGGGTTTTATCTGTGCACCTTCTTCTTAGCTTCTGTTCCCCGTGGGCCATCCTTCTCCACTTGGGAGAGCTATTTCCGCGCCTTCCCCCAACTTTGGGGTTGTATCATCTGTCCCCCAGCAGCCTCTCAGAAAGCTTCATTCCACCCTCATGGAGTGGTGCTTCTGCTAAGCCCACGGCGGATAGTCAGGTCTAACCACAGTAAGAGAAGGCAGTTATTGGAAATATGAGGAAGAGCTCCATGTCAGTCCCAACCTGGAGGCTCCTGCAGCATTACCCATCTCTCCACTGTCAGACCTGGATGACTTGATTGTTTAGTCTTTCTGTGACCAATGACTTTTACTCCACAGTCATCCTAGGGGGATCCTTCCAAATCATTGGACACAGTGGCTGGCAACCTGTAGCCCTTGTACAGCTTGTACTGGGCTTATACAGGCAATCCACAGGGCTTGTACAGCTTGCAGCTTTTTTTTGTTAAAGTTTTACTGGAACACAGTTGTGCTCTCTTACTGTCTTATTGCCTAAGGCTGTTTGTTATTACCTGAAGATGGCAGAGTTGAGTATGGTCCATATAGCTCACAAAACCAAAAATATTTACTCTCCGGCCTTTGAAAGAAAATGTTTGAGATTCCCCAGCCTAACAAATAGAGCCCATTCTTTTTACACATGAGGAAGCGGGTCCCCCATGGGGTAAAGGGACTTGGTCATAGTTACCTGGCCAACCTGTGCCTACATCTTCTCTCTTATAGTCTTTTCCTTTTTGCCTCAATATCCAAGAGAATGAACATGGGCAGTGGTGACTTAATTTGCGAAAAGGACAACTGAGTTCATGAATTAGTAGAAAAACAATCTGAAATAACTTTTATTTTTGAGAGAAATGCCACTGTCTTTTGAGAGCGTCAGCTGAAACCCAGGAGAGCTGGGAGTTGTTTTTAAGCTCTTTTGACAAAGAATTCATATGTATAAATGTTTTATTATGTTTGCAAGCCCAGCTTGGAGGATTAAACCAGGATTTGAGCTTTTGGATTCATTTGCCAAATAGTCGGCACTTTTCTTGATTTCTGGTTTTAATTTTTCTTTAAATGAGTAGATTCCCACTTCACTTTATTACATCAGGAGCTAATGTGAGTTTCCGGATCAGTTTTCCAGTAGAACACTTTTTAAAAGCATTCTTTGAGCTTTTTCTTGTTACAAATAATTGGGTACTTTTCTAACTCCCCAGAGAGAGCAACTCTGATAATTCCCAGTTAATAAAAGTTGCCCAAAGAAACTTCTGCACCCAAAAACATTAGGCTGTTTTCATCTGTCCATCTGTGTTGAACAAATGTGAGATTAAAAAGATGCTTTTATTTGGCACATTCAGTTGATTGAATTAGTTGTGTGTGTGTTTTCATGTTTTTTATTTTGTCTGTATAATTTTTCTCTAACAGACCCTCTCTTAATGGAAGAGTTGTTATTGTTCAGTCGCTCAGTCGTGTCTGACTCTGTGACCCCACAGGCTGCAGCACGCCTGGCTTCCCTGTCCTCCACCATCTCCTGGAGTTTGCTCAAGTTCATGTCCATTGAGTTGGTGATACTATCTAACCATCTCATTCTCTGCCTCCCTCTTCTCCTGCCTTCAGTCTTTCCCAGTGTCAGGGTCTTTTCCGATAAGTCAGCTCTTCACATCAGGTGGCCAAAGTATTGGAGCTTCAGCATCAGTCCTTCCAGTGAATATGCAGACTTGATTTCCTTTAGGATTGACTGGTTTGATAAAGGCTGTTGATCAAGACTGTAAATCTTACTATTAATCTATTTCTGTGGGGGTTGTGTTTTTTCCTTTCCAAGAATTCATTTTAATTTATAATGTTGATGTAACACTTTATTATGCAACACATCTTATTTCTCAGCAGTTTTTCATACCAGTAATCTCTTAGAATTTTGGCAAATGCCAAGTGGGTTAGATAGTCGTTCACACTGCCAGTTAGTTGAAGTCCCATAAAAATCAAAAGACAAAGGAGACAGGAAGACAAAACGTTACTTTGAAGATGTTGACTTACTGGCTGTTAGGTGGAACCACAAATTAGCAGCAAATGGTTCAGGTAGGAAATAAAAAAGAATGTGTGGCACATGACCCAGCAGTTCCACACCTAGATACCCATCCAAGAGAGCTGAAAACATGTCCACACAAAAACTTATACGTGAATGTTCATAGCAGCGTTATTCATAATGGCCAGAAACAACCCAAATAATATCCAAAATAAAATCTGGCCTTATCCTTGCATGGGTAAGTTACTCAGCTGTCAAAAGGGATGCAGTACCAATGGGTATATGCCCTATGCATGGGTAAACCTTGAAAGTATCATGCTCGGTGAAAGAAACCAGACACGAAAAGCCGTATCTCGTATGATTCCATTTATATGAAACGCTTAGAACAGGCAAATCCATAGACCCAGGAAATAGATGTGTGGCTTGTAGGGTCTAGGGGGGAAGAGGTGACTTCTCATGGGTGTCCTTTTGAGGTGATGAAAATGTTCTAAAATTCCCTAGTCATGGTGGTTGAACATCTCTGTGAATACACTAAAGGCCCCTGTGAGGTATGCTTTTAGAGAGTGAGTTTCGTGGTCTATGAGCTGTATCACAATACAAACAGGTGTATTGAGGAGGGGACGAGTTGGTAACTTTCCTGATGTCCTTCCAAAATAAGTCCTTAGATGCCCCAGTTGAACATTCCCTCTGCCGGATTCCCAGACTTTGGCGGACACAGAATCACAGAGGGAATTTGTCTAGAAATATCAATACATCAGTCCTGCTGCCGACCTACAGACTTGGAATCTGTGATTTGGAAAGAGTGAAAATTTCTGCTTATTATATAAGTGTTTTCTCGTAGTCACCACCTCTTTTTGACTTGTAGGGTGGCAACCAGATGGATGACAGCGTGGCCAGTGGATCAGATATTCTACACCTGGGGAGTCAGTGTATTTATTTACGTACTTTTATTTTTGGCTGTGCTGGGTCTTCGTTGCCATGCGAGCTTTTCTCTGTTGCAACAAGTAGGGGGATGACTCTCTAGTTGCATACATGGGCTTCTCATTCTCATTGTTTCTCTTGTGTTGGAGCACAGAGCTCTAGGCACAGGGCTTCTGTAGTTGCAGTCTGTGGACTCAGTAGTTGGGGCACATGGGCCTAGCCACTTCATGGCATGTGAGATCTGCCCGGACCAGGGATCAAACCCATGTCCCCTGCATTGGTGGGCGAATTATTATCCACTGGGCCACCAGGGAAGTCATGCAGAGTCAGTTTAAATCCAATTTTCTCTTTCGGAAATTCATTGAGAAAATACGGCTTTGTTCAAACAAGTAAACGTGTTGTAGTCCCAAGGTTGAAGATGTAAGTATCAACTACTGTAATTAAAGTAGAATCTCATGGAAAAGCTACTTGAAGACAACTCAGTGTTACAGTGACAGGATACCAAATGAGTAGAAAACTACGAGGAAAGGCCCTTTACTGGCTAGTGTCTATATCCTTATGTGTTGTCAGGGTAGCGAACTTGAGGCTATTTCTAGCCTTTACAATTATCCTCAGAACAGGATGTAGTGGCAGGTCTTATAATTTCAAAGCTTTTGAGTCAATAGCTCAGAAATAATTTTTTTTTGTATCTCTGTGTTTTTGTCATTAAAAAACAACAACAAGACCCATGGGCTCTAGTTTCAACTTTGTTTCTAGCTGCAACTAAGTCAAAGAATTCGGGGCTTCTATTTTCATTTTCCCATTTTGTGCAGCACTCTGACATCTAGACAGAATGAACACCATCCTTGCCTTCAAGGAAGTACAGCTCCACGAAGACTCTATTTCTAGGGCAGCAGTGTCGTCATGCCTCTGGGTGTGGTGGCGGGCGGCAAGACAAGGTCAGAACCTCACGTCCATCCCAGTGAGCTGTTCTGCAGAGATTCAGGTAGACTCGATGTCTCACAGTGGCTTTTCTTGAGGCCAGAGGCTGTCCACAGAAGCATTTCATTCTGTATGCACCCCCGTTAAAGATGTTGAATGAACTGCCAACATTGAACAATTGGGAGGTTTTTCATAAGCACCCAGATGCTTGTCTCCTTTTGAAAAATCATGAGGATTTTCAACCCACCTTCCTGCCTGAACACAACTGGGTGGATCTGAGCAGGTCACCATCACTCCTGATTTTCCTTAGACTCGAGAGTCTGCTTCCTTCAAGCGTCTTATGTGTCCAGTGCTTGTGTGGGCTTGAGCTTTGACCTAAGTTTGGACGTAGCCTCGTGGATTTACAATGAGTATTGCAGGGGAGAACTGGTATTAGACGTAAAGTCAGGAAGCTATAAATACAGTTGGAAATCAGAGATTATGAAAGAGGGCCAGGCAAGAGATTAAAGAATCTGGAGAGAAAAGACTGGTCCACTCCACAAGGAACTGTCAGACTCATCCCACACTCTGTCTTATACCTGGAGCTTTTGTGCGCACCTGACATGTTAGTGCAGGAAACATTGCCTTCAGGGTCTTCCGTAAGGCCCGTGTGTGTATGTTGAGGGGGTAAGGTGGGAGCATGTGGCTGCAGCAGGAAGTTGGAGTACACAGGGAGGGGCAGTCTGGACACAGATAGCCATTGATACTCTTTAAAGGTTTAGGTCCCTTGGAGTCAGTGAGATTCTTGGCAAAAATGGAAATTATCCATCGCTTATATCTGATGAGCAAGTGGGCCAGGACCACGTGGATTGGTTATCAAGCCACAAGTGTTTGTTCAGTGCCTCCTCTGTGCCCATCTCCAATTATGCACTTGGACCGCTCCTTGCAGGGGCGGTGTGGGCGAACACAGTGCAGAGGACTTCGTGAGCGCTTCTTGGTGGAGATGAGATCATTGAAGGAGACTTTCCTCGTGGGTTGCAGCCCATTCTCTCTCCTGCCTAAGTAGACCCCTGAAGGCCCCTTCCAACTCTGAAATCTTATGCAACCAGGAATCGCCGAACCGCTGTGTTCATCACCCCCTCTGAAGTTCGGGGATGCGCCTCTGTATGGAGAGTTGGTGTGGCTCCCAGCAATCAGACCTTCATCACTGGAGGAAGATCTTGGAGTTTGGGAACAGCTTCTTCTTGTTTCAATCCAAGTTGGACTCCAGAGTAGGCAATGCTCTCCCAGGAGGCGTGGGAGGAGAATAGGCTGAGAAGTTAGTCGAGCGGGATGCATGTTGTTTGCCCGTGCTCTCCAGGAGCGGGGTGCTGGGCTGGGCGTGAGCTCTGGGAGCCTCCACTGAAGGATCTTGCTGTCCTTGGACAGATCATGGGCTGGGCCTTGCCCCTAGCGAGCCTCCTGGACATTCCTGTCAAATGAGATGCTGCCCTGCTGCCAGCTGTGGTTACTGCCTATCTATGCGTCCAGCCTGGCATAACATCCCGCCTTCCTCGGTTCCTGTGCAGAGGTGGTCTTGTGTTCCAGGGAGCCTTCTGGAGCTGAGATGCACAACTGGAGCTTGAATGGGGCCTGGTCTTTTTTGTATGGTGCAAGAAGCATCCAAGAATGCCAGGCCCCATGATCTGTGCCATGGAAGGGGATGTGTGCTAGGCAGGAGTCAAAGACCCCATCCCCTCCTCCCTTTCCCATTTCTCCCTCTTCCCCCTTCTTTTCTCGCCCCACCCCCACCCCCATTCCTCCCTCCTCATCCCCTGCTACAGATAAAGACTTCAGTTGCTTTCAGCTGCTGCTGTATAAAATTCACATGTCCTAATGGGGGAGACGCTGCAGAAAAAGGTACAGATTGGACAGAGCAGGGCAGCCTTGGGAAGCAGGAGGGAAGGGGCCAAGGAGCACACAGCACTTTTGGATACAATATCCCACCCAGCTGGCTCAACTCTTTGATGAATAGGAAGCATGAATTCCTACTGCATCCTCAGTTGTGTCCAACTCTGCGACCCCATGGACTGCAGCACATCAGGCTCCTCTGTCTGTGGGATTTCTCAGGCAAGAATACTGGAGTGGGTTGCCGTTTCTTCCTCTAGGGTATCTTCCTGACCCAGGGATCAAACCCATGTCTCCTGCATTGGTAGGCAGATTCTTTACCACTGAGCCACCAGGGAAGCCTCACCCCCACCGGCTGTGCAAGTGCAAAGCCACAGCAGTGAGGCTCACTTTTTCTCTGAATCTCTCAGGCCAACTACACTATTTGTTGTGGTTTTCAGCAACATACTTGTTTGGGGGGAAAGGGTAAGCAGTGGATCCTTTCAAGTCAGAAGTAATTCCTGGTTTGGCTTGATTGTTGTACTTTTCAAAACACGTTTTTTTTTTCTCCCACAGCTTTATCTACAGCCCCTGTAGGTAGGGTGGGAACTGTGGCAAAGAACTCGGTTCTTCCTTGTCTTAGTCTACGTCTGTGGTTCGTGCGGTCCCCGGACCAGCAGCATCAGCATCACCTGGGAATTTGTTAGAAACACAGTGTCTCAGGCCTCCCCCCAGTCCCGCTGAATCAGGCCTTCTGGGGTGGCCCTGTGATCTCGGGCTTAACCAGCCCTCTAGGTGGTGCTCAGATCATCTAAAGCTGGAGGAGGCTGCCCCTTTCCCCAGCGTTTTAGCATCTCCGTTATTGGATGAGGAAACTCCCCTGGTAGCTCCTATGCCAGAGACACGGGTTCGATCCCTGGGTCCGGAAGATCCCTTGGAGGAGGGCATGGCAACCCACTCCCGTATTCTTGCCTGGAGAATCCCATGGACAGAGGAGCCTGGCGGGCTACAGTCCAGGAGCCACACAGAGCTGGACATAATTCAGTGACTAAACCAACAACAACTAGATGTGCCTTTTAAGCCTTCTTTGCAGAGAGGGTTTTTTGTTTTGTGTTTGTGTGTGTGTGTTTTAACCTCATGCAATTTCCTGAGGAATCTTGTTTCATTCAACTCTGCCCATTTCTTCCTCATTTTGTTTGTGTCATCCTCTCTACCCTGAATGCCCTTTCTTGATGTTTGAGAAGAGCTCATTTCACCCAGAATTTCTATACCTATTGTGCAGTGTTGGTTCATGATAAGGACCATGCACCTAAAGGTGCTTTGGGGCTGTCTGTGCCTTGGGGGCTGGCCCGCCTTTCCCAGGAGCCCAGCAGCCTTGGAAGTGTCTTTGTGGCTACACCTCACAGAGACGATTGCTGATTCCTTTTTCCCAAAATAACCAGAGCTCTTTCTGACAGTTTCTTCCAGCTTGCGAAAAGCAACACTCTCAGTGGTTCTGAGCATTATTTATAAAATGTAAAGTCACACCTTTTACTGGAAAGTCTTCTAAATCAGCATTAGCAAAGTAGAGCAAGGGGAGTTCATAGATGTTGGGTTTCTCAGAAAACAAAGCAAAAAGATGATATTTCAGTGGAAAATACCAGTTCGTGGGTAGAGAAGCTTCTGAATAGTTGAATGGTGTGACTTCCCCCACCCTCACCGGAGAGATTATGGAAGCCCTACTTGAGGGTACCTTCCGTTCAGTTCAGTTCAGTTGCTCAGTCGTGTCCGACTCTTTGCGACCCCATGCAGCGCAGCACGCCAGGCCTCCCTGTCTATCACCAACTCCCGGAGTTCACTCAGACTCGCGTCCATCGAGTCCGTGATGCCATCCAGCCATCTCATCTTCTGTCGTCCCCTTCTCCTCCTGCCCCTAATCCCTCCCAGCATCAGAGTCTTTTCCAATGAGTCAACTCTTTGCATGAGGTGGCCAAAGTACTGGCGTTTCAGCTTTAGCATCATTCCTTCCAAAGAAATCCCAGGGTTGATCTCCTTCAGAATGGACTGGTTGGATCTCCTTGCAGTCCAAGGGACTCACAAGAGTCTTCTCCAACACCAGAGTTCAAAAGCATCAGTTCTTCGGTGCTCAGCCTTCTTCACAGTCCAGCTCTTACATCCATACATGACTACTGGAAAAACCATAGCCTTGACTAGATGGACCTTAGTCGGCAAAGTAATGTCTCTGCTTTTCAATGTGCTATCTAGGTTGGTCATAACTTTTCTTCCTAGGAGTAAGCGTCTTTTAATTTCATGGCTGCAATCCACCATCTGCAGTGATTTTGGAGCCCCCCAAAATAAAGTCTGACTCTGTTTCCACTGTTTCCCCATCTATTTCCCATGAAGTGGTGGGACCGGATGCCATGATCTTCGTTTTCTGAATGTTGAGCTTTAAGCCAACTTTTTCACTCTCCTCTTTCACTTTCATCAAGAGGCTTTTTAGTTCCACTTCACTTTCTGCCTTAAGGGTGGTGTCATCTGCATATCTGAGGTTATTGATATTTCTCCCGGCAATCTTGATTCCAACTTGTGTTTCTTCCAGTCCAGCGTTTCTCATGATGTACTCTGCATATGTTAAATAAGCAGGGTGACAATATACAGCCTTGACGTACTCCTTTTCCTATTTGGAACCAGTCTGTTTTAAGACGTCACAATTCAGCCTGGTCACAGAAGGAGGTTCCAGATGTGGATCTAATGGCCCTGGGACTGGTGTTGGTTGTTACAGGGCAGTGCCGTTTGGGGATTGTAGGTGGGCAGAGACTGTCTTGTATAGAAATAGAAGCCCACCCGAATAGTTTATGGGGTAAAAAATGACCTTTATTAGAAGGACATGGGGTATCTCACAAAAGCCCCCACTTAAGGACCGAAATACCAGCTGCGTTGTTTGTCCTGGGTCTCTGGGATCTGATGATGCCCGTTCCTGGGTTGATTTCATACATATTTTTCTCTGCAGACTTGCCTTTTCTCTTTAGCAGCCATTTAGCAGAAAAAGATCCAATGGGTGGAAAAAAAAGTGTCTTAGACTGCACTTCTCCAATTTTGACTGAGAGGAAGCATATTTTCTTCCTTACGGGTTATTGGTAATTGCTTTCCTGTGACCCACCTGTGTATGTTTTGGGCTCTTTTTGGATTGGGCAGCTGACTTGATTTGTGCTTCATAGTCTGCGAGGGGAATTGGTGCTCTCTCTGCTCTCTATATGGGTGGTTCAGAGGGTAAAGAATCTCCCTCCAATGCAGCAGATGTGGGTTCGATCCCTGGGTCAGGAAGATTCCCTGGAGGAGGACATAGCAACCCACTCCAGTATTCTTGCCTGGAGAATCCCATGGACAGAGGAGCCTGGCAGGCTACAGTCCATGGGGTCACAAAGAGTTGGACACGACCGAACAAGTAACACTTTGAATTTCACTTTCTGCTCTCCATGGGCCTTCTTTGTTTCTGTCCCCTGTGTATCTTTTTATCTATACACACATATATGCACTTACTCATTTTTAAAATCAGCCACTGGCAGTGTAACTGGACTGACATCTAACAGTGCTTTGAACTGAGTCTTCGTTCATTCATCAAACATCTATTGAGTGCCTGCATACCGGGGACCAGGGAAACAGCTATGCATTTGTTTGACACCGTCCCGGCCCTTGGAACACACCTCTGGGTGGACTGGATTTGAAAGCAAGTGTTGCAGCTGAGCTAGGAAGAGTTCATCCAGGTCCCCGAGGGCAGGGGCGACACTGTGAGCTCTCAGCGCCCCTTCCCAGCCTGGTGCCTGCTCACAGGGTTCAGAAAGCCTGAGGGATGCTGGTGGGGAGCACACAGGACCGTGAGTGTCCCAGCTGGGCTGAGAATATCCCACTAGCCCTGACCTGCCAGCTCCATCCACGCCAAGCACCTGGGACCAGGATTGCGTAAGACTCATCTTTCCAGTTCAGACTTTGCCCCAGAAGCTTAAGATCAGGCTTCCTGGGGAAGGCCAGGCCCTGTTGGAGTGCTTCCTCCTGCAGCCTGCCCACAGGCTAGAACCTTCTGACACTGGGCTTCCTTCTCTGCAATGCTTTCTCCCCTCTCCTCTCCATCGTCTCCTCTTCTAGGAAAAACCCTAAGGACTCAGTCGTGCTAAAGGGTTTGTGATTGTCTGTGTGATTCATAAGGCTCCCCCAGAAGCTAAAATAGATAATAAAGCCACAGGCCAAAGCAGAGGCTTTTGGGCACAGATGTTAAAATCTTGATATTTTTAGAACATTGGGGGCGGGGGGCGACATGGCATTTCCGAGGGTTCCTTAAGTTACCCTACATTGCTGTCACACGTCTTGCTTCATGTTGTTGTTTTTTTCAGTCACTGAGTCGTGTCCGACTCTTTTTGACCACATGGACTGCAGCACGCCAGGCTTCCCTGTCCTTCACCATCTCCTGGAGCTTGCTCAAATTCATGTCCATTGAGTCAGTGATGCCACCCAACCATCTCATTCTCTGTCACCCTCTTCTCCTGCCCTCAATCTTTCCCAGCGTCGGGGTCTTTTCCAGTGAGTAGGCTCTTTGCATCACGTGGCCAAAGTATTGGAGCTTCAGTATCAGTCCTTCCAATGAATATTCAGGGTTGATTTCCTTTAGGATTGACTGGTTTGATCTCCTTGCTGTCCAAGGGACTCTCAAGAGTCTTCTCCAGCAACACAGTTCGAAAGCATCAATTCTTCAGCTCTCAGTCTTCTTCACGGTCCAACTCTCACATCTGTACATGACTACTAGAAAAATGGTAGCTTTGACTATATGGCCCTTTGTGGGCAAAGTGATGTCTCTGCTTTTTAATACACTATCTAGGTTTGTCATAGCTTTTTTTTCATCTTTTAATTTTGTGACTGCAGTCACGGCCTGTAGTGATCACGCCTGACCCCTCCCCTGGGGTTTGTGTCTCATCCAGGTACCTCCCAGTCTGTGGCTGGTTCCCGTCATGTTTTTACTATGGACTCTACCCTGTTTTTCCCACATCTGATTAATCCCTGAGACTGCTTGTTAAAATGCTAACTTCTGGGTTCCACCCAATATCTGCTAAACCAGAACCTTTGGGCACAGGGTCTGGGAATCTGTGGCTTCAGCAGGTGGCCCCAGTGATCCTGATAAGAGGCCAAGTTTGGGAAACAAGCCTGGAGCTTTACCAAATCACTATGCTGAGGGCCTGGGTCCTGAGTGTCCAGGCTTTGATTTGATGAGATTTCGTTTTCAGGACCCATCTACAGTTTTCTCAGCCACACAGCAGGGATTGTAATATCTGTGAGCTGGCAGTTGGCTGCCCACAGCTGTTGGTTCAGTGACCAGACACCCTTTTTCTTGTGTGGCATCAGCCCTCATCACTGCCGGCTCAAGTTCAGGGATTCCTGCTGTGTTTGCCCAAGTCCATACTCTATGAGGAGGTTGGGGATCCTAAAGGGATCGAAGGACAGGCTCAGAGTATTCCTGGTGGGCCCCCCATCCCCTCCCACTAGAATTTCTCTGGCATCTCCCGACCCCACTCTTGCAGGACTGTGCCAGCTGGAGCCAGTCCGAGCTTGGCTCAGGCCAGTATCAAAGGGCCAGGGCACTGCCGGGGCCACTGCTTCATCCACTGGCCTCTGTATCACCTGTGAAGTGTGCATCAGGGCCCCTGCCCCGCCCAGATCACAGGGTTGCATAAGGAGCCTGTGGGCTGCCACGTGGAGGCAAGTTTCTCTGGTTAACTCAGGGACCCCCTTCAGCTCTAACCCATCAGCATCACAGAGGGAGCCTGCCCTTGCTCTCCATTTGGGAGATGTGCTCTGTGAAGGTGGATGGGGCAGAGTGGGGAGGGAGGAGCTGGTGGGGTGGAAGCTGGGAGGCGGAGGGAGGGAAGGAAGGAAAGAATGGAGAGGGGTTTGTTTCATTCTTATCACTAAAGTCTTGAGGGCTGCCTCTGTCTCGGAGACTGTGCTGTATATGCTCATTGGCTGCTCATCGCAGGACCACAAGACTACAATCATGTTACCCCCACTTTGTGTGCCCAGTTGTGTCCAAGTCTTTGTGACCCCATGAACTGTACCCCTCCAGGTCCCCTCCAGATTCCTCTGCCCATGGAGTTTTCCAGGCAGGAATACTGGAGGGGGTTGCCATTACCTACTCCAGGGGATCTTCCCAAACCAGGGATCAAACCTGTGTTTCCTGCATGTGCAGGCAGATTCTTTCCCACTAGCGCCACCTGGGAAGCCCTCACTTTACAGTGAGGAAACTAAGATTGAGGACCCAGTTACAAGGGGTGGACCTGGGATTCAAACCTCTGTCTGTGTGACCCCTGAGCTCTTAGGAACACTTCTAGGTTGCCTTAGAATATTTGAGGGGTGTTTTTAAACACCCGGGTGTTGTTAGTGGTAAAGCACCTGCCTGCCAATGCGGGAGACATAAGAAATGTGGGTTCGATCCCTGGGTCAGGAAGATCCCCTAGAGGAGGGCATGGCAACTCACTCCAGTATTCTTGCCTGGAGAATCCCATGGACAGAGGAGCCTGGAGGGCTACAGTCCGTGGGGTGGAAAGAGTCTGACACAGCCAAAGCGACTTAACACAACACATTAAACACCCAGGCCAGGTTCCCTTCCATTTCTTTCCTTTTTTAAAACAACAAAGTCCTGGTAAACCCAGTTTTGTAGACATGTCCACTTCTCCTTCCAATTCCGAAAGTTTTTTGGATGCACCTCATGGCTTGCAGGGAGAAGGCAATGGTACCCCACTCCAGTACTCTTGCCTGGAAAATCCATGGACAGAGGAGCCTGGTAAGCTGCAGTCCATGGGGTCGCTAAGAGTCGAGCACAACTGAGTGACTTCACTTTCACTTTTCACTTTCATGCATTGGAGAAGGAAATGGCAACCCACTCCAGTGTTCTTGCCTGGAGAATCCCAGGGATGGGGGAGCCTGGTGGGCTGCAGTCCATAGGGTCGCAGAAGGTCGGACACGACTGAAGCGACTTAGCAGCAGCAGCAGCAGGGCTTGCAGGATCTTAGTTCTCTGGAATCCAGCCCCATCTCCTGAAGTGCAAGTGCAGAATCCTAACCCCTGGACCGCCAGGAAATTCCCTGAGAGAGGTTGTTTGCGAGAAGCTTTTGTGTCCTTCTGTTTCCACACGTTCTGTCTCTCCCAAGGGCATCCATACTGTGTGTGAGCAGGACCCCAGAACCCATTTCTTCCTCAGCTGGTGAAAGTGAAAGTCGCTCAGTCTTGTCAGACTCTTTGCGACCCCATGGACTATACAGAATTCTCCAGGCCAGAATACTGGAGTGGGTAGCCATTCCCTTCTCCAGGGGATCTTCCCAATCCAGGGATTGAACCCAGGTCTCCCTCATTGCAGGTGGATTCTTTACCAACTGAGCTGTCAGGGAAGTCTTCGGCTGGTACCTATGGTTATTTCACCTGATAGCCAGTTGGGGCAGCAGAGAACCACTACCCTGCCGAGCAAATAAGTCAGTCAAGAGCCAGGAGTCTACTGGTGTGTGGGGCAGAGGGTGGGAGGTGGAGGGCGAGCAGGGAAGGGGCAAGGCTTACAGATCCTCCACAGGCCGATCACCAAGACCAGTGGCCTAGGTCCAGGGGCTCACTGACTCTCCCAATACCTATAATGCATGCAGGAAGTGGCCTTAACAAAGGGAGGTGAAGTTTAGAGGTGATTTTAAAGTTAATAACTCCTGCCTTGCTTTTTTTTTTTGTAATAATCATCATAATAATAGTTATGATTATTTTAAGGAGGGGGTATCTGTGCTCTGAAACCAGATTTACATCACTTTCCACCTTTCAACTACACTCTCTCTTTAAAAGTTTTATTCTACACAGAGCAGCTGCTGTAATCCACTAATGGGGAAGTGGAAATTTCTGGCTTTTCACGTGGTTGGCTAGAATAGCAACCTCCCTTGGTCTGATTTGATCCACGCTCAGCAGTCAGCTCATTTATGTGTGTCTGGATCCCCTGGTTTCAGCGGGAAAAGTTCAAATTGAGTTAGAATTGCCTTTAGAAATAAAACATGTTTTCTCATGAATTGGATGGTCAGAAGTTTTCCAAGCGAGGGTCTCACTCCTTCCATTCTGTCTTCACTGATCCCCGCCTCCCCCCTGGGGCCTTTGGGACCTGCATGGGAGCAACTGT
The DNA here is from genome assembly GCF_023091745.1 of Budorcas taxicolor. Lineage (NCBI taxonomy): Eukaryota > Metazoa > Chordata > Mammalia > Artiodactyla > Bovidae > Budorcas > Budorcas taxicolor. Next base: position 28,918,596 of record NC_068928.1, on the reverse strand, counting down.
TAGGAGTCTGGATGGTCACCTGAAATGACCTAGAGCCTCAGAATGGAAGCCCAGAGGATGCAAGGGGGCCCCGATCCAGGGTAACTTGAGCCCCAAGCTGCCATTTCAGTTTTGCTTTGGTGCTTTGGCTCCGTCACGGAGCCTGGTGTGCTGTAAATAGATTAGGGAGTCTCTTAGCGGAGAAGACCTGGGAATGGCTTCCTCCCTGTGGGTGGTTTGGTCATCTGGGGCAATTTTTCCTGCTGCGGATGCGATCATTCAGTAGAGCCCCAGGGACTCTCTCCAGATGTCCACCCAGGCTGGCCCCGTTCCTGCCCCAGGCTCGAAGTGGCTTTGTGTTTTGTGTTGACCCGAGCTGGCCAAGACCAGGAGGTGGGCTGAGTGGAAACCTTTAGGCATCTGCACTGTCCATGATGGAGCCCTGGCAGAGGTCGGGCAGAGAGATTCAGTCCTTACAGGGATAAGGGTCTCCAGCCTCTGGGGCCAGTGAGTGACCCAGGTCAGTGAGTGCAGGGCACGGGGCTTTCCTTCGGAATCCAGCATCTAGAGCGGGATTCTGACTGCAGGCAGCATCTTCCTGTGATTTCAGGGCCTCCTCTTGCAGACGCCTGGGAGGGCTGCATGGAGGGAGATGCATTGTTGTTGGGACTTGACAGATGGGCAGGATTCTGACACCCAGCGTCGGGGGCAGGAGGTGATTGGGGGTGTGTGAACAGCTACAGCAAAGATGTTCTGAGACCAGTGAGTGTGTTACCTGGGCTGGAGTGAGGTCAGCATGGATCCATTTGGACAGACAGACAAGGTGCCTGTGCTAGAGCCCTGCTGGCTGAGAAGTGGGGCAGTGGGTGGGGGTGAATGCAAAGTTTGGACTTTACTCTCTGTGCCGTGTTGGAAAGGGCTCCACAAGGGACTCTCCAGGTGAGCGCTGACCCCCAAGTTGGGAGACATGTTAGGGGTGAGGTGAGATGGAATGAGGAATGTAATGGAGAGGGGTGCCTCTAGCCTCCGGGAACTGATTGGAGATGGGTGGGGGGACCCCAGAGAAGCTGGTGAAGCCACGAAGGTTGGTCCCCAGAGCCGCGGGGGGCCAGGTTGGAGGAGAGAGCCTGAGCTGGGTGCTGTGGACGTGCAGGCAGCAGTGTGGTCAGGCCGATCCAGCAGCGGAAAGGAAGGTCTCTTTGGAAACAAGACTGAGGCTGCAGGCTATGTCTGGTCCCAAGGGGAACCCACCTCATGTTGTAGGGAGGCTGTTTTAACATCTGAATTTCCCCTGCATTTTCGCATCCAGCCTCCATGATCTGTTTGCTTTACTCAGCTCTGATAAGGCACCTACTGTGTGCCCCTGTCATCCTGCTTCATGCTATTACAGCCTTGTTTAGGTGCCGTCTTCATCCCCATCTTACAGTTGAGAAAAACAAAACACAGGGGGCTTCCAAAGGTCACAGGTCACAAGTGGCCAGGCCTAGAGCACTTTGCACTGCCCTCGACCTCCGAGCAGGCTTGTGGTCTTCACATAGTCTCCAAGTCATGGCGCTCTCAGCTCCAGCCCAAGTGTCCATCCTCCTCCAGGAAGGCCACTGATCCTGCCCTCTGGTTGCCCCTCCTGGAAGACCCCTCTGCTCTCTCGTTCCTGGTCACATTCTCCCCGCAGCTTCCCTTGCTCACCCATTTCCTCTCCCTTAAGATGGGAAAGAGCCATATGACCTCCTAACTGCTAGAGCCATAAAACCCTAAAGTCCAAACAGTGGGTCTCAAGGCTTTGATCAAAGTCTGGGGCAAGATTCTTGGCACCTAAAAGACCAATCAGCCCAACCCTTTCATTTTAGGTAAATAATCAGAGGACCAGAGAGGTAGCGTGACTTGCCCAGGGCTGCCCAGCAGATGAGAGGCAGAACTGAGGCAAAAACCCCAGTTCTCTCGAATCTCAACTGAGAGAAGCCATTGGAAGGTTGTGCTTGTTTTTGTTTTTAATATTTGAAACAATTGAATTTTCAGTAATAGAATTTTGGATTCAATAAGGTCATATCCATATATTGCATTAACTTTAACAATAACTTGTAAATGGGCATTTGGCATGAACATAGCAGCTGTCTTGGGTGGATGCCATTCTTGGTCTCATTTTACAGAGGAGGAAACTAAGGCACCGAGGGGACAATGAGCTTGGTCGAGATCAAACCTGGTGATGAGAGGCAGAGCTAGCTTAGACCCAGGCATTTGGCTCTAGACTCAACTGCTTTTACTTGGTGTCTCAGATGGTAAAGAATCTGCCTGCAGTGCAGGAGACCCACATTCAATCCCTGGGTCAGGAAGATCCCCTGGAAAAGGAAACAGCAACCCACTCCAGTATTCTTGCCTAGGAAATCCCATGGACAGAGGAGCCCAGCAGGCTGCAGCTCAGGGAGGTCACAAAGAGTCAGACACAACTAAGCAACTAACAACCACTGTGCTGTCGGCCCTTTTAATTATTTCGGAAAGATACCCACAGAAGTCCAGCTCGGTAGCTGCAGAGCTCAGGGTTAACTACAGCATGTGGGGATCTTAGTTCCTCAACCAGAGATTGAACCCGTGTCCCCTGCATTGGAAGGCAAATTCTTAACCACTGGATCTCCAGGGAAGTCTCGAGAAGGCTTTTTTTTTTTTCCCCCAGTGGATAACTTAATGAGAAGTCTGTGCTGGGTCGCACAGAGTCGGACAGGACTGAAGCGACTTAGCAGCAGCATGCTCACAGCTGTGAAATGGGTGAAGTAGCATTTGGGGGCTGATCATACAGCTGCAATATTAGCTTTATTTCTGGCTGGGCATCGGAGGAGAGAGAAGTGTGTGATCAAACACAGCAGCTATAATTCACTCAAGGTGTAGAATTGGAGAAGCAGGAAGGGAATCACCTTCATAGGACACACAACCCGGGTCTCTATCCAGACCCCTGCTCTGGGTTTTGGGGCTTCAGATGACAGTGGGCATTTGGGGAGTGATGCCCAGTTGGCAGTTGAGGTTCCAGGATAAGATGCATGAGGGGGGAAGGGAGGGGCATTGGGGACTGTTTCAGAGGGTCCCAACCAGATGGTCCCAGCTTCATGGAAAAGGGTCCCCAATAAAGAGAAGCTTTGTTGCCCTGGGGGGCAGGAGAGGCAATTATATGGGAGCAGAAGGCAGACTCCGGCTTCCTGGAGTCAAGAGAGGCAGGTGATCCAGTGCAGCTCTGTGACACTCAGAGCTTCTGCCCTAGGAAATTCTCAATACGATTTTCATTTTTCTTCTTTCTTTGACCAGAGACCACCTGGGAACGTCCCAGCAGTTCTTCTGGGATTCCAGCCAGCCCTGGCCCTCACAGGAGCTCTCTGCCTCCAACAGGTACTGTCCACACGCTGTCTCAGGGCATCGGGATGGACCACACTCACACGCATCTTGATGGGAGAGGCCCAGCCTCCGGAGCCTGGATCTGAAACCTGGCTGTGGATCTCACGGGCCAAACCCAGGAGGGCTCTCAAGGGCTCGGAGGCCCCGGAGGCTGCTGCCCTGTGGGATGGTCTCACTCTGGCAGTGCCAGCTGCAGCTCTGGTCTCTCTCCCTCCCCTCGGGTGCTTAGAGGAGGGGATGGCTAGGTGAGGAGAGGCAGCAGGGCTCTTATCTGTCTGCCGGCGTGGGGACCTGAGCAGCGGCAGACTCGCTCCACGTGGTTTCAGAAGACATCAGGGGGTCGAAGTTAAGGAGGCAGACATTTACTCCTAATGGAGTATCTTTAGGTCTTCTCCACCACTGAGAAATCAAAATGTGATGCCAGTGCATTATTTAGTGAAGATGGCTGGGCGTCCTGTGGTGCTCGTGGTAAAGAACCCACCGGCCAGTGCAGGGGACGTAAGAGACACAGGTTCAATCCCTGGGTCTGGAAGATCCCCTGGAGAAAGGCATGGCAACCCACTCCAGTACTGTTGCCTGGAGAATCCTATGGACAGAGAAGCCTAGTGGGCTATAGTCCATGGGGTTGCAGACTCAGCCATGACTGAGTGACTTAGCACGCACACACATAAAGATTACCGTCAGCAGAATTCAGAACCGAAGTGGTGGCAGAATAGACCTGAAGAATCAACTGAGGCCTGAGAGAAGGGATGGGGGGCTGCTTTTCATGGAAAGTTCTTCTAGGCTATTAAAATGTTTTTATTTATATTTTTGTGTATATATGTGTGTATACACATACACACTTTTTTTTTACTTAAAAAATTTAAGAAGGAACCCCCTGTGGGGCAGGTAAATGGGGCCTTTCCTCCTGGTTTCCTGGGGATGCAGCCAGGGCTATGTTCTCAGACCGAGTCCCCACAAATGGGGCCAGTTAGCCTTCCTAGTGGTCATGTGACGGTAGGCATTCCCCGGCACGCTGCCTTGTCTTTTGTTGCTGTTCTTGTGGGTTTTTTTTTAACAATAGAAATGCTGGTGTGAATCCTGTGAGGTGTGGCCCTCTATCCTGGCTGGCTCCAGGCCACCCAGACACTAGAGGGAAAACCCAGCTGTCTTCTCCGCCCACAGGGCGGTCCCCGGAGCAGAACAGGGATGTGACACGGGCAGGAAGAGGCTGGAGCGTGTGAGCTGACAGGTGGTGACCCTGCGCAGCCAGCTCCACGGGGCTGCCGGAGCCAGTTTAGAAAGCTTGCCCTTTAGGTCAGTGCAGTCAGCTCTCCGAAGCCTGCTGCCCCTGGCACCGTCCCCAGAAGCATCCTGTCCCCTCTTTGCTGTGGACGGAGCCACTCCCCAGAAGGAGGGTTGGGAGGAGCGCTGTGCAGGTGCCTGGGCTCTGAGGGGCCCAGAATGGCGGGAGAGGCTCAGATCCAGAGAGAACTGCCAGGGTGGGCAGGGCATCAGACAGAGAGTGTGGCCCCCGACTTCCCTCCTCTGCCTCAACCCCCCGGGGCACCTCCTTCCCATGTCTCTGGGATCCCAGGTCTCTGCCAGAAGGGGCTTTGTAGTCAAATAGAGCTGGAAATCCTACCTCCTCTCTCCACCTTTGGAGATGACACATCAGCTTGGAGAATGCCCGGACTGGACCGCATTTAACTCGGTGTTTCTGTCCTCGTGTGTGTCTGTCCACATCATACTTACACTTCTCTGGCTCAGCTTCTTCTCTGCTTCTCTTCTCTGACTCCATCCATAGTGGTTCTCAACTCGGGGGTGAGTTTGCCTTCCAGGGGACATCCTTGGATGTCACCAGTGGGGGGCAGTGCTACAGACATCTAATGGGGAGAGGCCAGGGATGCCGCTCAGCCTCTGACGGTACACAGGCCAGCACCGCCCCACCGCAAAGGGCTGTCCAGCCATGCGTGTCAGCAGTGCCGGGCTCGGAAGCTCTGTTCTAGAAGGACTCAGAACCTCAGCTCAGCACTACTCGGGGGTCAGACGGTGGACCACAGCCTATGCCAATGAGAAGCAGCCACAAAACACGCACGACCCCGGCTCTGGATTCTCAGACCCACATTCTTGGGTTGATTTTGTTCTGTTTTTAAGATTTGTTTGAAGATAGCAGTTTTATTTAATTAATTAATTCTTTTGACCGTGGCATGTGGGATCCTCCTGACCAAGGGTGAAACCTGCGTCCCCTGCAGTGGGAGTGCGGAGCATTAACCACTAGACCACCAGAGGAGTCCTCAGACCCACGTTTTATTTTCCAGTTTTAATATCTTGAACATCAATGGTGTGTCCTAGTCTAATTGGAAGCATCCTTTTTTTTTTTCTTTCTCACTAGTACTTAAAATAAGTGTGCCTCTAACAACCAGTGACATCTTAGATTTGTGACATTGCTGCTCCTTAGATTGAGGCCTCAGGCACATCCCTGCTCCTTGTCAGGCCTCACTTTGCCCACTTATAAACGGGAGGAAGACGTGGCTGAGGTCCTGTCCAGCCCTCCATGGTTGTGATTTGTGGTCCTCTCTACCCTGGGGCGTGAACACACATGTCAACTCTCCATCCGCCCTCTGGGGTGGAAGAGAAGAGAACCCACCAGTGAGGCTAAGGCAGGATCTGTGATATCCTGACATCTTCTTTTCTGGTTTTTAAATAGAATCTTGAAAAATAAAGCAATAGCTAGGTTGGTATTTCTCCCTACAGGGGAGCAGCACCAGCATTTTTCCAGCCATTCTCTCCTTCAGTTTTATAAGCAGCTTTCAGAAGATTGAATTTTATTGTGGAGAGTGAAATAGACTTGATGAAGACATGAGGTTGCTTCAAAAGCTGACCATCCCCATCCTTGGGTTCCTGGGGCTGTGGGCACCTCGCCTGGAGACCACTCAGGGCCCTGGATTGAAGCCCCTTTTGTTCTCCTCCTGCTTCTGCAGAGCAGCAGTGATAGAGTTGAAGCCTTTCCATTCAGAAAATGTGCCTACGTTGTTCTCAGTACTGGGGGTACATACTCAGGCAAGCCAGACTTGTGGGATCCCTGGTCCCAGGAGCTACATTCTAATGGGAAAGTTGGATAAACAGGCAAACATGAACTTGATCAGATGTTCGTTGCATTGTCAGCGGGACAGAGCATATGCCTGGGGCATTGGGGGCAGCCTCACTTTAGGCCAAGCTTTAAAGACAAGGAGGAGACGGTATGTGTGGAGGGTGGTGGTGGAGTGTTCTGGGCCAGGGGACAGCTGGTGCAAAGGCCCTGGGGTGGAAGTGATCATGGCACATTTGAGAATGGAAAGCAGACCAGTGTGGCTGGAGGGTGGGGGACAAGAAGAAGGGTGGTAGGTGATGGGGGAGGGGAGTCAGGGTCCAGAGGAAGGTATTGTTGGGATTTCCTTCTGAGTGTGAGGGTTGGGATAGGGGTGAAAAGCAGTGGAGGTGTCTTGTCTTTCTATGAAGCTACCTACTTGAAGCCGCTGGGCAACTCTTGGTTAGCAGTGATGGGGTTGGGGGTTACCTGCAAGGTGGGTGGGGGCATAAGGATGATGTGGAAGGAAAACATAACTACGTTTACTGACTACAAGCATCCCATATGGTCGTTCCTGAAGGTCATGGACAAACAGGCCAGGAAGAATATGGCTGGGAACCACAAGTGAACCCAGTCAAGCCAAGCTTAGATAACGCCCCTTCAAGGAGGCAGAGGGGTGGAGGCGACCTTGGGGCTCAGGTTTACTTGTTTTCTTTTGGCTACACCACTTGGCTTGCAGGATCTTAAATCCTCGACCAGGGATTGAACCCATCCCCCCTGCAGTGAAAGCCCAGAATCCTAACCACGGGCATTGCCAGGGAATTCCCTCAGGCTTACCCTTGAGTTGAGCTTCTGAAGAGGGTTGGAAGGCCCACTATGGACAGGGCCAGTTTGTTCCTAGTGCAGGCTTGTCAGATGCCTGGAGCACAGCCAGCCAGGTTATAGCCGGGGAGAGAGACCCGAAACACACCCAGTACCCACCTCCCCCAATCTGGACTCTACTCTCGGAATGTTGGGGGCCGCTTTGAGACAGCACCGGACCCAGGACTTTCCCTGTGTGGCCTCCTCTCAGATCACAGTGGGAGCTGTGTTTATTCAGTAACTTTATTAGAAGTATTTAATGCCAGGGTTTCCCTGTGGGGTCCATGCAAGTCAGCTTGAAACCCCAACAGAATACCGAAGGCTCTGTTCAGTAACTACTGCATGTATTAAAAACCATCTTTGGGCTGGTTTAACATGCCATGCAGCAATAATGATTTATATGGAGAGAAACAGTAATAGGCAGATGGAAAGAAAACACGAGTGAAAAATGAAGTTCTGGGAATTTCAGGTAAGAATTGCTGGGTCCAGCGGATGCCAGCACAGACCAGTTCTGTCCTCTAGAACTTTCCGCACTAACGGAAATGTTCTGTCTCTACCCTGCCCAGTATGGTAGCCATTGACCACATGCAGCTCTCGAATATTTGAAATGACTCTGCTCTGCCTGAAGAATGAAGTTTTCATTTTATTTAACTTAGTACTTTTCAAGTTTTAGAATAATTTTAGGCTTACAAAAGAAATTTGTGAAGACAGTACAGAGAGTTCTTACATAGCCTGTACTCAGTTTCCAGTAATGTTTTATGTATTTATTTATTTCTTTGGCCACACCACATGGCATGTGGGATCTTAGATCCCCAACCAGGGATGGAACCCACGCACCCTGCGTTGGAAGGCGGAGTCTTAACCACTGAACTTCTGGGGAAGTCCCTCCCCTAATGTTAATGTCACATTATATAACAGTCCATTTATCAAAACTAAGAAATCAATGTAGTACAGTATTATTAACTAGTCTGAATTTCATTTGATTTCACCAACTTTTTCAGTGTTGTCCTCCTGTTCTGGGAACCTATCCTGGGTACCACCCTGCATTTGGATTATATTTAAATTTAACATGTTAGAATTTGAATAGCCTCCTGTGACTGGCGGCTGCCCTATCAGATGACAGAGCAGGCAGGCATGGAGAGTGAATTCCTTTCTGAGCTTCTAGGCCCAGACAGACATGGGTTGAACTTGCATTGTGTTTCCCTTCGGGATGGAAGAAATCTATCTCTTATTGAGCTGCCCTGGGAGTGGGGGTGTTGGGAAGCCTGGGTTCAGATACTGGCCTTGCCTTGCCTGGGGCTTGACTCTGCTGAGGGGTCATGCTTGGACAAGCAGCCTGCCTCCAGCAGCCAAGGAAAGCCAGATTGCAGGGGAGGGAGTGAGGTCTGTTGTTGATCAGGGAGAGCCCACCTTTGAGTTTGGAGTACATGCAGACAGCTGTGCACCCCCACTCCACCCCCCCCCCCCCCCCCCCCGTAAGCAGAGCGCCCCAGGAAAGGGGCTTCAGAACCTCAGGCCTCACCCCCAACACATCTTCTCCAGATCAGGAAGCCCCAGGCAGCCTTTCCCTCCCACATAGGAGCAAACAGAGACCCTGGCCTGCTGCAGAATTACAAGCTGCCAGACCCAGAGGGCTTCCGAGGCTCTCAACTAGGAATCACTGTTGACCCCAGGGGAAGGGCATGGGCCTCCACCTGTTCCTTGAGAAACACGTTCCTTTCCTGGGGGCCCTTGCAAAGGCCTGTTTAACCTTAGATAACCAGGACAATAGACTCAAATTTCCAACCTTTCACAGCCACAGACTACATAGATTGTGAGTTCTCTTTGAGGAAATACAGTTTACATCTTAGACAACCAGGGAGCAGTGGGGACTGGGTAGTCAAGACAGAAATGTCAAGAACAGAAGGATTTCCAGACCAGAGGGCTATAAATGTAAACCCTCTTCCCTAGGCAGACCTGGCCAGATATGGCACACACCTGGAAAGGTGAATATGATGAAGAGCATCCTTTTAAGGCCACACACGGCATAGTGGGGCAGCGAGGCAGGGATGGTACCCACCAATCTGGCATGGGTGTTTGCCTTGGTAACCTGACTTGAAACCTACTTTCCCACAGCCCCATTTGCATTTCCCAAAGTGGGTTCCATGGCAGCACCTCTGCTTTCCTGGCACCCCCCCCCCCCCCATCCTGGTTCTTTGTCCTTGTAAGCTTGGGACTGCCATGCTGCTGCCTTGATTGAGATTCACAGAGCACATCAGCATATTTTAAAAAGGCCTACTGTCAGATCCTGCCCTTTACTTTCACTGCGGGTCACTTGCAAGGAATGTCTTGCAGAATTGGTTGTCGTCACCTGCCTGGGGAGGTACCCCATTCCTCCAGGTTCAGATGTCGTAGGAGTCAGGCTAGAAGGATTTCCAAAACAGGGGCTTCCCAGATATCTTTACATTGAGGAAAGAAGTTACTTGTTTATTCCAGAGAAAAGGGAGATGAGCCACACCCGCAGGAGGCATCCAGGGCTGGCTTTCTTGTTTGGAAGAGTTAAGTCTTTAGGGTGTTTTAGAGAACAGGACCTGAGCATTGGGGCTTGGATGATAAACCATCTTACATGGCAAGTTGGAGTTGGGGAATGGAGTCAGAGTTATAGGGAGGGAGTGAGTTATGGGCCGCGGACGATGCTGGCAATTCTCTGTTGGTCTTATTTCCGTTTCTTTAGCCACCCTTCCACCAGCAAATGACTTCTCCTTTCTACAAATTATATGCTCCCTTCTCTCACTGTAGAGAGCCCTCTCCTACGCCCTCTCTTTGTTTAACTTCTTATAAAGAGGAATGAAATGTGTGTGTGTGTGTTTCTCTTTGTATTTGAAGTTACTAAAGTTACTAAATAGAGCTTTCTGTTCCCTTTTCCTATCTTAAAAACAGCTGAATTTGATATTTTATATATGTTTTTTCTTGTATCCCCAACTGAATTATGGTCCTTATGATTATGAGTGATCTTTGACTATATTTTATTTCATTTTTACCCCTGGGAGGCTGGAGGCCTCTAAAGCACCCACCTCTGGCTGTGTTCAGTTTTGACCTCACCCTAAGTAAGCCGGGGGGCCCAGTGGCATGGGCGTGCCCATCAGGACCATCTCAGGCGAGCTGTAATGGTTCATATCCCCAAGGATGAAGGTGCGGGGACCGTTGGAGTAAAATGCAGTGAGACAGAGTGTCAGAGAGGTGCTGTATGGGGAGAAATGGTTGAATGGAGAATTAGTTTTTCTTTCCCAGTAATTGTTTTGACATGAGTGGTAATTAGCCAATCGCTGACAGGCCAGAACCAAAGTGAGAACAAGGGGATGGATTAGGGGCAAATGCCATCACATTAGATGGTTCCCGGCTGCTGTCAGCGTGGAGGCCCCCAGTCCGGGGGAGGCTGCAGGCAGGACAGTGGCATGTTGAGGGTGCACTTTTGAGGGTGCTGTGGTGGGAGAAAGCGGGGATCAGAAAGACTCTGCCCTCAAGAAGATGGGGACCACCTTGGGTTACAAGGACTCAGTAGCATTAAAGGTAGTGACTGCTTCTAAACTAAGGCCTGCTCAGGTAAGAGCTTTCATATTTCATTTTCATAGTCAACTCAACTGTGGTTCCATTTTTGTTCTTGTCCTTCGTGGATTTTAGGATCAGGGCAATGCTGTCTTTGTAGAATAAACTGAGAAAGTCACCAGGTATATCTATACTGTGCAGTGTGGGCCTATATATTTCTTTCAAGGGTTTGAATGACTTTGCCTATAAAACCATCTGGATGTGATGTCTTTTGACAGGGAGGTCCTTTTTCAAATGTTTTACTCATTTTGGTGTTTCTGGTATTTGAAATCATTTTGATCATTTGAATCTTATGGGAAGTTTTATATTTATTAACATAGAACTATAGATCAAATCTCATGCATTAAAAAAAAGTCTCTGTTTGCAGTCTAATTCCCAATTCTAAGCATTTGTGTCTTCTTTCACCCTCAAATTAAGCTGATCTCCCTTTTTTATCTTTGTCATTCCCTACCCCTCAACCCCTCAACCAGCCAGAGTTGCTAATATTATCCTGTCTCCTAACTTATTAATTTCTCTTACCATATTTATATCCTTTTCTCATGTTTTCCTTGGATTAATTTTATTGGCTTTTAAATTTTTTTCTAAATTCTTGAGTTGAATGTTTAGTCCATTTATTTTTATTCTCTTGGCCTTGGTAATGCAATAATTAAGGCTATGGATTTTCCTCCAAATATAATTCAGGCCCTTTCCCATTTGTTTTGATATGTTCTTTTTCATTATTTTCAAAATATTGTGTAGTTATAGTTTGAAATTGCTCTTGGACCTGAGATTATTTTTTGAGAGGGCATTCTCTTAAATGTCCGAGCTTCTGGGGTCAGGGTAGGGGGAAAGATAGAGTCCTTGTCTATTTGTTTTTTTCATTATTTCGATCTACTTTTATTGCTTTCCAGTCAAAGAATATGTCTTGTGTTATTTATGCCTTTTGTAATTTACTGATACTTTATTTATGGCTTAAGTAGGCCCAACATTTTTAATGTACCATGGCTTCTCAGGAAAAAGAGATTATCTCTGTTTATAGGGTATGGTGTTTAATCCATCTAGTTCAATCAGCCTTTTAAATTAAATCACTGAGACATTCCACATCCTGACTTTTGTCCACGAAATCAGTCCTAGACTGAAAGCAGTATAAGGGTTCCTACTGTTGTCTTCAAATTCTCCAGCATTTGCGTTTTGTCCATTTCAGTGCCGGGCTCCTTGAGAAGTTAAGTTTCTTGAATGTTATGACTGCCTCATAAGTAGTATTTATCTATCCAGTCTCGTGTGCCGCTGCTGTCATGGCCTGTGCCAGCCTGAGTAGGTTCTCCTCTGAGGCCTCAGAGTTCAGTGATGCCCTTGGGATCCTACCCCCCACCCCTGCCTTTTACCTAGAGGACTCTTGGATAGAATCAGCAGCTTCCTGAGGGCCCCGAGTGTAGACCAGGAGCGTGGTTGGCCACGTGGAACTAACTTGCTGTTTCCTCTTGTGTCCTAAGCCACTGCCCTGGGCGCCGGCTGTGTGGCCAGCGCTTTGTTGTCCTGGTGTGTCTGTGCCCACCCTTCTTCTAGAGTACCCAGCCAGCTGTCGGATTGGGAGAGACCCAGTTACCCCAGGAATCTGCTGAGTGCACCTCTGCTCACAGGTGTCCTGAATTTTTCCCTGCAGTTGGTGGAGAATGGGGGACACACCCCCAGGATGAAAAGGGCTCTCCATGGCGTGCCCTTCACACTCCATTGCTTTCCCCTGGCCCTTGCCCTAAGAATGGGCAAATGGTAATAACTATAGTCCCTCCTCCTTTACCTCCTCCCTCTCTGTTGGGTTCTGGCAGCAAGACCCGCGAGTGGACATCAGTGTGTCCATCTTTCTTCAGGCTGACCTGCAGTGTATGTGTTGTAGCAAATCCTCCAAAGCCTGGGGCGTGAGGAAGATGACTTTCCGGAGATCATACAAGCTTGGGGCTCAAGGCCAATAGATCAAGGATCTTCATGAAAAGAGAATTCATCCATTGTCTTTTCATGAAGTGCTTTATAATTTAACGGATCCCTTCTGCAGGGGTGGATATTCATCCCAACAGAGTGGGTTTGGAGACTAGGTAGAAGTGTTCCCATTTTGCAGATGCAGAAGCTGAGGCTTCAATAACTGTATCCATGAGAGGGCAGGGCAGCCTCTGGGAACTGAGGATGCGTGGGCCTCAGTGTGTATGTGTGATGTCAGGACCAGGCACCAGTGTTGGGGGCTTCAAATAGGCCCCCCTGGGAGCTTTGAGGCCATAGAAATTGGCAAATACTACAGACCAGGGCTCCCTATCCTCCTTTGAAGAGCAGGAGTATCAGCTCATGTTGGGAGCATGAGTGAGTGTCATGGGGAGAGATTTTTAGAGCCTTGAATATTTTTTTGTCTGAATTTTAGCAAAACCAGGACTCATGAAGGCTGTCATATGATCCCCTAACTCTTAATTAGCAAAGCCAAATTTCCTAGAAACCTGTGAGGCCAGTTCTCTTGTCATTAAACTGACATTCCAGTGAGTGAGGGGAAGGAGGTCCTCAGGGAGGAAGTCCTTGGGCGGGGAGTTGTTGAGGGGGCGGTGATTTGCAGGAGGGTGGGGGTGTCCCCACCTGACTCTAGAGAGAGATTGGACCCTTGATCCGCACCAGTGATCACGGCCGATGAGGTTATTTTTGGCGATGACTGTTGGACTGTGATGCCTCTCTTCCTACTGAGCATCTTTCTTTTCTTTGGTTCAAAAAGGTCCCCCAAGAGATTGGTAGTTGGGTGCTGGCACTTGGGAGATGCTCTCAACCCATCTCCAGCCCCACAGATAGGAGTGAGATCCAGAGAGGTGGTCCCGGCTGTGCAAGACCCCTCAGAGGCAGACAGTGAGGTGGGAGAAGGGGCCGCAGCTGCCCCCTGTGGTCTGCAAGGTCGGAGGGGCCTGTCTGTGGCCAGCGCAGCAGCATCTGAGTGGTGTTTCTGTCCCCGCAGTGAATGGATACCACACGTCAGGGACCCCAGCGCACCCTCCCGAGACTGCCCACATGAGTGTCCGAAAATCCACCGGTGATTCCCAGGTAAGGGGCCCTGTTCCGGGAGGTAGGGGCAGCCCTTAGGTAGGTCCAGGGAGGCATTGTTAGAATGGGGACACTGTAGGCGTCCAGGTAGCTACAGCCCAGTCCTGCCCCAGGTAGGAAGAGGTTGGTATCTGGGTCATTCCATGATTGCAAGAGAGCTGGTGTGATTGTGGTTTGGTTTTCTCTAGAAGTTGAAGATAGTAGGTTTTTTTTTTTTTGGCCCATGCCACACAACTTGAGGGATCTTAGTAAAACAACCAGGGATCAAACCTGAACCTCCTGCAGTGGACATGTAGGGTCTTAACCACTGGACTGCCTTGGAAGTCTCTGGAAGTCAAGGATGCTTTGGATGGGTTGACAGGGATGGTATTATGACCTCTCTGTGTTGGGGCAGAGGGTTCCATCCTGCTGTCTGGATTCCTAATGGAGTCCACATTTCCCAACACTTTAAGAATATGGGTGAGTCCAGGCCATTTTCCTTCTCTGCGTGACCTTTTCCCGTCCCCAGACTTCACCCAGAGTGGAACTGAGTCAAACATTTTGTCACATTTGATCATCCAGAGAGGGGCAGCTGCGGGGTAGAAGGACATGGGAGTGTGTTTTAAGATTCCCAACCTGTGTTCTCATCTGTCATCTCAGCCGACACTTGCACAAATGTAAGAAGGAGGTGTCGGTACTATTCCTGTGTTACAGATGGCGGTCATAGAGTCTCAGACCAGATAAGCGACTCGAACAGGTTGACACGGTTACCAGGTGGTCAGACCGGACTAGATGCCAGGTTCTTCCAGTGGCCTTAAGCTCTAAGGACCTGGGGACGGGTCTTATGTGGTCCATCTATGAATTATCCGCAAGATGTCCTTAAGCAGAAGCCTCCAGACCAACCCTTTCAGGAGTTAAGATGCCAGGCCCCGAGGATGGTGGGGGTGGTGACGTGATAACAGTAGTTGCTTATTGTCAACAGCGGTGGGTTCTGTGTGCTGGTCCCTGAAGGAAAGCCCTTGTGGTCAAAGCGGCTCCAGTGTGACACTTAGTGAGATGCAGGCAAGAGGAGCATGAGAGCACGTGTTAGGGCCCAAAAGATGGTGAACTATGCCTGGACGGGGCGAAGCCAGAGGAAGCTCCAGCGGCGGTCCATAGTGGTCCTGACATGCAAATTGGTCGTCCGACCTGGGTATATGGGGCGAGAAACCTCAGAAACCTAATTATGTTCTTGTCTTAGGAGGCTGAGCCTTGGGCTCAGGTCTGTTCAGTTCAAACTCTGGAGGAGAATTGGGACATCTGGGTGAGCTGAGGCTCCATACGTATTGATGGATGGATGGATGAATCACCCTGGGCCTCCTGTTCGAGTGCAGATTCTGATTCAGGAGGTCTGGGGAGGGGCCTGAGGTTCTCTGTTTCTCACGAGCCCCCAGGGGATGCTGCTGCTTCAGGCAGGGGGACCGTGTCGTGACAGGCGAGCATCCGGGCACAGTTAGTCGTGGCAGCACGTGTGTGTCCCCTTCATCCTCTGCTCACAGCACACGTCACAGCCCTGACCCTGTGTGTTTCCTGCAGAGCCCCCCTCTCAACACAGCCCGTCGATCTGTTTGAAATGAAGCTCATATGCCACCCAACTGCGGAGTGTTTTCTTGAGACGTCAGCCCAAGTTCTGCCATGGTTTCTCAGCAGCTAGAGAGGCACTTAGGAAGGATATTGGAAACAGCCCCCTCCGCCTCTCCCCCATCATTCTTCTTTCCTTCTCTAATGACACATGACTCCCCTATCCTGAAACACTCTCAAGTTGTTACTAATCATTTAAAGCAACATGTATCCTGATCCGTATAACCTCCTGAGAAGGCAATTGGACATTGTGTTGCTGTAAGACTTTGACCCAGGAATTTCCCTCCAGGCATCTGTTCTTGGAATACACGCAAGGATTTTGATCTGTGTAAAGCTGTTCACTCAAGCATACAGCCCTTGACCCAGCCTAACTGTCCAGTAACAGGGGATGGGTAAAATTGATAATGGCACTGAACATCTGTCTGGCCAACAGTACCATACAGCTATGAAAACACATTCTTCTGGAGAAAATGTACTGATTTAAGAAAATGCGGAGACCATGATAGTGAATGAAAAAAGCAGAACGAAATTGCATATATGTATGTATGTTCAGTCGCTCAGTTGTGTCCGACTCTTTGGCGATCCCGTGGACTGTAGTCCACCAGGCTCCTCTACCGATGGGATTTCCCAGGCAGAAGTACTGGAGTGGGTTGCCATTTCCTCCTCCAGGGGATCTTCCCGACCCAGGGATCAAAGCCGCATCTCCTGCCTGTCTCCTACATTGCAAGTGGATTCTTCACCTGCTGAGCCATCTGGGAAGTCCGAGAGCTGCATTTATGGTCCGTCTTGTTTGGGAGAAGGAAATCTATCCATACATGAAGACACGTGACTGGATGAAAAGATAAACCCAAACATTGGTATTTCTGTCCAGGTCTCAATCGGGACGTTTGGCAATGTTTGGATATTTTGGTTGTCACAGCTGGACAGGGAGTTTTACTGGCATCTAGTCAGTGGGACCAGGGCTATTACTAAGTAAGGTGCAAGACAGCTCCACAACAAAGAATTACCCAGATGAAAAGATGAAGGGTGCTGAGGTTGAGAAACCTCGGTTGAAGGTGATGTTTATTTTCTTTAGACTTTTAAGTATTTTAAAAATTTTCTAAAATAAACACATTTTACTTTTATAGACGGCAGATACAATGAGAACTAAGAAACAAAGAGTTAGAGGTGAAGTGCTGGGGATGCAGGAAAGGTCAGCTCTGGATACCCTGGCCTGAGCGCTGCTTCAAGACAAGTGGAATCCCGTGTATTCCTTTTGTTTTTTTGGATGGTAACATTCAGAAGGTGAGGTATCATCAGTGAAACAAAAATAAATAATGCAGCACGTGGTGAGAACAAAATACATGTGTCCACCAGTTTGCAGCACTGTGTTAGCCTTTCAGGCTGTGAAAGTGTTCGTGTTCCTGCAGAGCTGGCTGTCCACAAAGCCACCAGAGAACAGTCACAGAAATAGGTTAAGAAGGGTTGGTATTTAGAGAGCACTACCGATAAATGGTCCTTAGAATATGTATAAGCGCACTTCAGCACGCTCAGTGTTTACTCCCCCATGCCAAGCTGTCAACTGTAATTAATGACAGTCATCAGCTAATAATACTACTGGTGGCATAGTGGCACAGAATCCACCTGCCAGTGCAGGAGAGGCTAGAGATGCGGGTTTGATCCCTGGGTTGGGAAGATCCCCTGGAAGAGGGCATGGCAACCCACTCCAGTATTCTTGCCTGGAATATTCCGTGGACAGAGGAGCCTGATGGGTTATAGTCAATGGGGTCACAAAGAGTTGGACGCTACTGAGCAGCTCTGATAGATAGGGCATGCGCACAATATTGAACGAGTGAATGAACGAGTGAGTAAATGAACACATGGCCATTTGAGATGCTGGGTCAGGGTAGATGCAGTACCTTGCCACACCTCTCTTGTATTCTTTTACTACTGCCTGTTGGCTGCCCCCTCCTTGAGAAAGCTAATCAAGAAAATTAAAATGTTGGACAGGTTGAAGTCGGGGGGGCATGTGTAATCTTCATGGAAACCAGAAATGTGTCTGTACCATCGTGGGTGGAACCAAATGGCTGGGTGCCCTGCAGCCCCCAAGGGTGCCCACCCTCTCCTCCCATCCCTAGCTCCAGGAGACCTGAAAGGCTGGGCATAGGTGATGGCAATCTGGTGCCACCCAGTGGAAGTTTGCAAGTGTGCAGCCCTGGGGTGAGCTACCTGGGTGATGGATGCAGGGGACCCACTTGATGGGAGGTTAGGGAATCAGAGACTGAGAATGGTCATGCTGGCCTCGGCAGAAGCAGGTCCGAGCCTGTCCCCTGCCTGCCTGCCTGCCAGGGCTACAGTGATTTAGCCCCCTCTGATCCCTATGCAGGTACAGGGAAGGCAAGGAATATGCCCACCAGAGCCTAGACTCTTTTGTGACTCACTTTCCAACTGTTTTAGCTTTCCATGAACTGTTTCCCAGGAAGGTTATCTTCAGATGCAGCAGAGAGGAAAGGGAGTGGGACCAAGAGCTTGGAAACTTAAGGGACTCGTTGGAGGAGACAGTGTGTGTTGAAGGGAGAGGTGAGATTCTGAGAGCTCATTTACTCAATGGGGCTCCTCCTTCCCTACTTGGTAAACAGCTCATGTTCTATTGAACATGTATTTCTTTGCCAGGCACTGAGTCATAAACAGATAAAGCCCTTGTCTTGTCAAGGTTAGGGCTTCTCTGGTGTCTCAGATGGTAAAGAATCTGCCTGCAATGCAGGAGACCCGCGTTCAATCCCTGGGTTAGGAAGATCCCCTGGAGAAAGGAATGGTTACCCACTCCCGTATTCTTGCCTGGAAAATCCCACGGACAGAGGAGCTGGGTAGGCTACCATCCATGGGGGTCACAAAGAGTCAGACATGACTGAGTGACTAACACTTTCACTTGATAGAGGTTAGTAGCAGGGGCTGGAGAGAGACAAATATTGATTTCATATTGACAGTGATGGGGCTGGAGGGGAGTGTGTGCTCTAAAGACCTGACCAAGTGGTGGTGGAAAGGTTTGGAGATGGGTTCTTTAATAAAAGCTGAGACTGGAAAAATCAGCAGAGGTTTAGCTTGGTCGAGAATGATGGTAGGGGAACAGCGTTCCAGGTGGAGGGAACAGCATATGTGGATGTTTAGAGGCAATGATTTTGAAAAAGCCGTAGAGGCCAAGCAGGACTATGGTTTACCGAGTTAGCAAGTGTGGGGAAGGCAGAAGAGGAGGCCAGAGAAGTCCTCGAGTCTGTTTTGAGGAGCTTGGGTTTTGTCTCAATAGTGCTGGAGCCACTGAGAGGTTTCACACTGGGTTCTGCCTGCTGAGAGTGTGGGAGCCAGACTCTTCACATGCAAGGAAGGAGACTAGGCTCAGAAGACATCACAGAGCCAGGGGCCTGTGGAGTCAGCTGGGAACAACCAACCATGGTCTCCCAGGCACTGCCTCCTCTGTCACCACCCTCGGTGGGTCCTCACAGTGCCAGCCAAGCAGCCCAGGTGAGGCCAGGAAACCAGGCTGGGCAGAGCTTTAAAAAAAAAGAGAAGAAAAACCTTCTAGAATCATAGGAAAGAGAAATTAAAAAAAACAACAACAAACTTTTGTTATGGACAGTTGTAAGCATTTATAAGAGTAGAATGAATATTATAATAAAGGAGCAATAGACCAATCATTTAACTTCAGTAGGAGACTTGGGTTCGATCCCTGGGTCAGAAAGATCCCCTGGAGGAGGAAATGGCAACCCACTCCAGTATTCTTGCCTGGAGAATCCCATGGACAGAGGAGCCTGGAAGGCTGCAGTCCATGGGGTCACAAAGAGTTGGACACGACTTGGCAACTAAACGGCAGCAGCAAATACATGCATATATACATACACATGTATGTAAGATCAGTGGAGTGATAGTGTCAGGCCATGTGCACACTCTGTCTCCTAACAGCCTTTTCTCTCAGCCTTTTCAAGCATCCATGATGACTGTGGCCTGAGTCTTTGACACTGAGGTTTGCCAGTGGTGATGTTTGAATCCTTGCATACATTTTATAAACCTTCTTCTGTTTTTAAAAAAACAGCTGCCCCTCCTCTGTCCACCTTTTGGAGTAATTCTTTGAGGTTATTATTCATATTAACGCTCCAGTGGTCCCAAATTTGGGTGTGGAAGCTCCTTTGAGCTGATGTCTGTGTCCTTTTGTTATGTCACACCATTTGTCAAACACTTTTTACCCCCTGGCACAGGAGTTCCAGGTCCACCTGGCATTTGGAACTAATCGATTCTCCAAGGAGCCTGGGTTCCTTTTAGTGGGGCATCGTATTAAAAACCGCTTCTGTCTATGGCTAAGCCACCCTGAATGCAGCTGATCACGGGCGCTAAGCAGGGCTGGCCCCGGTTAGTACCTGGATGAGAGAAACCTCATTGCAGCAGGTGTTCTCAGCGTGGCTGAGATGTCTCTCCACCAGGGCGCTCCCAGTGGAGTGCTGCAGAGTGTGTGCGTCTGTGTGTGAGTAGGTGTGTTCATATGCGTGTATGTGATGTCTGTGTATATGACATTCAAATGTCAGGCACAGGTCGCCAGCAGCAAAGACAGGAGACCACCCGAAGGACCCTGTGACCGCCGTGTGCAGCACTAGCCAAAACTGCTCAGCTAGGAGGGCAGAGACCGGCGCCCATGCTTAGAACATGCCCACCCCCACCGACAGTGCTGTTATTTGCCCTCATGTCCTGGCTGAGATTCTGGGGAGGCAGGTGACCTCTGTGTCCAGCATCATCCCAGACAGCCTCGGACACAACAGTCCCCAAGTCAGTGTGTGTGGATGACAGCGATGTTTCTTTGGCCCCTGCAGAGACACCTGGAAAAATAAGAGATTGTCCCAGATTTCTAAGTGGAGGGATGGGGAGGCAGGAAAGAGTCGTTCGGGCTTGGGTGTCAGTTTGCTCTGTTTACCTGTCTTGTGTCCTTGGACACATTGGTGTCTGTAGACCTCGGTGTCCTCATCTGTACCATGATGGGGATGCCAGTAACTTCCTGGGGTCAGGAGGACTCGGGGGGCATGTCTTCAGCTAATCTGATGCCTCCAGAGCTCAAGGACCATTGGCAACAGGTAAAACTGAGTCTCATAGTCGAGTTAACTCGACAGGATGTCAGGACCAGTGAGTTCATCTTCTCGTCTATGGAACGATGATGTATAAAGGTCCCTTTGAGCTGGACAGTCCAGGGATGTCAGTTTTCAGTAGTGGACTTCAGTTACTGGACATGGTAGGTCTGGGTGGGAGTGAGGGACAGAGGGTGGATCTAGCCAGGAACAGTCTGGGAATGAGGGCATTGCGGGCAGGAACTCCCTTAAGCTCCTTATTTTGCCTGAGGAGCAGTTGGGTTCCTGAGGCAGGGGCTGGCTTCCCCGCACCCCCACAAGACACTCATCTTGCTGGGTGATCCATGGCTGTGCTGGCCTGGGGATGGGAGCTGTTGGTTCCCTGGGACTTGCTAGAGAAGCCCCCCCATGCTTTTTCTGGGCCTTTCCCTGTAAAGGCCTAGCAGCCATTTTCTTCTGTCCCACTAGAGACAGAATAAGGCTGTGAGTCCCAGGACACACATGCAATGCTGCGGCAGTGCCTTAGGGGCCAGCCTGCTTCCCAGCTTGACGTGCGGCTCAGGACAGGGGTGCACATCCCATGTCTTGCTCAGGGACCCTACTGAGTCCCTAATGTAACAGCTGATGGGACAGCAAAGACCCAGACTTGAGCTTCCTCATCAGGGCCATAAACTCTTAGGATCAGTGTGGTGTTTTCCGCTGGCAATCCTGAATTTTCCATTCCAGGGCCATCCAGGGTCTAGAGGCAAGCTGCTGAGGTCTGGTGGGCCCAGTGGTCCTTGGGATAAGGGTCTTCTTGCTGGCAAAGGGAAGACCCCAAAGGCAACCCCAAAGTTGGAATGGAAGCTGAAATCACAGCCTCCCTGCTCTTGGGATAGGGAGGGTGACAAGTCACAGAGGTGTGGCTGAGCACCCCAGTCCACAGTACATGGATCCAGGGTATGATATGTTGGACAAAGTGGGGAATTCGGAATAAGATGTCTTGTTCTGAATCCCGTGCCAGGAGATGATGGCCCACAGTCCGCCTTAACTCTCTACTCCTGGATGGATTCTGCAGGTGGAGACAGCTCTTAGAACTGCTTACCAGCAGAGGGCAGCTGAAGGGTTAACGCTCCCAGCCACCGATGGGGAGACGAGGAGGCAGACCTGCTTTGGAGCAGTTTTCTCAGAGCTCCTGTTGGGAGGTTTCCTCCAATTCGCCTTCAAGCCAGGGCATGGAAGGCTCCTGCCTGCCCTCTTCCAGAACATGGTGACTTAGGGGTTAACGACAGCTGAAGGAGCATCCTCGAACTTGCCCTGCACGGGGCTTTTAACCCATCCCTCCACCTTCAGGGAACCCGAAGGAAAAAGGATGTCCAATATGGAGAACAGCTCTGACGATGTCTCTTGCCTCTCTCCCCAGAACCTGGGATCCTCGTCACCAAGCAAAAAGCAGAGCAAGGAAAACACCATCACAGTAAGTGGCTCTCGCGCGGCAGGTGGGGTGGCAGGCTGGGACTCTGGTCCACAGCTGGGCTGTTGCCGTGGCAATGTGAACCTCGCAGTGGAAGCGATGCCCAGCCTAGAATCTGCAAAGTTCTAAAGCTTGGAGGTAGCTGAACTTTCCCACCACCCCCTGCCGCCCCCCACCCCCGCCCCCTGCCTTGCCCCGGCCCTTCTTCTGTTGATTTCTTATTTCACTTTTTCTCTCCGGGCAAACAAGTGGAAGGAATGATGCTCAGAGTAATGCAGAAACCATTTTTCGCAGGGCAGGCGAGGGAAGGTGGTGTGCGGGAGTGGGTGGGAGGGGGTGGATTGTGCTCTGAGCAAGCGATGTGACGTGTAAATTACAGCTATGGCAGGGTGGCTTTTGTGCGGGGTAACTTCTGGAAGACGTCAAAGTTAAGAGCAAGAGAAAGCACCCTAAGAATAGAGTTCCTGATGGGGAAGCAGGCAGCCTCTGCCTGGAGCAGCCACACAGTCTCCCAGGGCTCTTCCGAAAGCCCGCCAAGACTCACCGGCCCCCCGACCCCGTGGAGGCTGAAGAGGACCTCCCCCCATTTCCCTCTCCACTGCCCCCACGCCACATCAGCCTTGTGCTCGGGGAAAGCTGGCACTGAATGTCAACATCCCTCCACGTAGAGACAACTTGTCCGTCTGCTCAGACAGACCAGAACTTGGAGACGGGAGAAGTATGGTCCCGGGTATGCGGTTTGACCAGGTGCCGCAGAGCTGGGACCAGGGGATGGGTCCCTCAGGCCCCATCACACAGTCCTTGCCACGCTGCCCGCCACCTCGGAGATGGAGGTGACAGGGAGACCCCAGCCCCGGCTCGTGCAGGCTGCACACCCACTTTGGAGGAAGAAGCAGTGGGCAAGCAGTAACAGTAACAGTCGTAACTGCTGCAGCTGCGTGTGCATTTATTATGCACCAGTAGGCTTCTGAGCACCCATCCTAGTCTCCAGTCACTGAGGGAGGGCCGGGTGGTTGGACCAAGGTGGGTGTGGGGATGGGGAACCGAGACTCTGAACCCAGGGTGTCAGTCACAGCACTTCTGAGCTGGGCAGCTACCTGGGGAAGCTTTCCTGGCCTCTCTGTGTCCCCGTCTGCACAATGGGGAGATGGTGGGCGTGTGTGTGCTAGGGATGGTGTAAGGACGGAGTGAGTTCATACCTGGAAAGCCCTTAGAACAGCCTGGCACACAGTAGGTGCTCAGTTCATACTAGTTTCCTCATCACCCTATTTACAGATGAGCAGCCTGAGGCACAGAGCAGGACCTCAGCCAAGGTCACAGCTAGGAAGCATCAGGGCTTGAGACCCGTGCCCCCTTTTTTGTTTCCCATTAATTTTTATTTGAGTAGAGTTGCTTTACAGTGTCATGTTAAGTTTCTCCTGAACAGTGAAGTGAATCAGCTGTATCTATACATACAGCCCCTCTTTTTTGGATTTCCTTCCCATTTAGGTCAGCACAGGGCATGGAATAGAGTTCCCTGAGCTCTACGGGAGGCTCTTACCAGTCATCGATTCTGTCCATAGTATCAGTAGTGTATATATGTCAATCGGCACCTCCTAATTCCTTCCACTCTTCCCGTTCCCCCTTGGTATCCATACGTTTGTTCTCTGTGTCTGTGTCTCTATTTCTACTTTACAAATAAGACCACCTATACCATTTTTTTTAGATTCCACATACATGCGTTAATATCCTATATAAACAAATACTGTATATTAAAGCATATACCTGAGACCTGAACTCTCACCACCGGCAGTGTCCCCCTAGAAGTTGCCCCCCGAGGTGGGGGACCAGGCAACTCAGTGTGGGGCCAGGGACAGTTTCCTTGTTACTGGAGCTGATGGGCAGGGAGTGGGAGACCCCCACCCCACCCCCTGGGCAGACCTCCTATAGGCGCATCTTTGCAAAAAAGCCCCTAGGGTGCTAGGGCAAAGTAGGAGCTCCTAAAGTTTCCTGAAATCGGGAGAAGTGCAAGAGAGGGCATATGTTAGCGTTGTGGAAGAAGAGTGCATAGAGAAGTGAAAAGCGGGAAGCAGAGGGTTATGCCTCCCTTGGGTGATGGTATGCCTCTCACGGGGTGGGGCCTGGGTCACCTGCCTTGGTCTGCCTTTCCGCCAGAGCTTAGGGCCTTTCAGTCAGAGCTTAGGGCTTTGTCTGTGTGGGCTGGGTGTGGCCCTGGGTCTCCTGGCAACTCACCTCCTCCATCCCTGCCTCACTGCCTTCCCTCCTCCTTCCCACTGCCCTGCATCACTGCCTCTCATCCAGAGCCTCAGGGACACTTGTTTAAAATGTGGGTTCCTAGGTTGGTCCCTCCAGGGTGAGGCTATAAAGTTTGGGTTGTAACCAGCATCCCCCAGGGGTTTGAAATAAACACTCAAGCCTTAGGGACTTTTTGCTGGGGTGACTGAGGAGGGGCACAGCGAGAGTGAGGAACAGAGCCCCCTGGCTTTGAACCTGGGTCTGCCGGCTGCCAGCCCAGGGGCCCCTGCTCATCTCCAGACTGGAGGTGGGTGTCCTCGCTGGCTGGCCGGCGGGGCTGAAGACCTCTGTGCCTCCGCTCTCTCCCTCCCAGGGAGTACTCTCTCTCCACCCACAGCTCCTTCCTCTGAGCCCTGATCCTGCAGAGCTCATGATTTCCCTGGGAGGCGATGTTGCAGGGGTGGGGCTGAGGGGGGAGCGTGGAGCTGAGGCCCAAGCTTCCCTCCTCCTGGCGTGTGGGATTGGGGTGCGGGTCTTCTCACATGGTCTGACCCAAGGAGCAGAGATTTGCAGGCCTGTGTGGCAATGACGGATACAACCAGGCGTCTGAGTCTGGCTACCAGTGTGGCTGAGGTGCAAGGACCCAGGTTCATTCTGATTCTCTGGCTTGCCCCCTCCCCCCACACACCCCGCCCCACTGGGTCTGGAAGAAGTTTTGAAGAGGCAGGCGCATGCGCTGCTTGACAGCAATGGAGCCCCAGGTAGGGCTGGCGGTGAGTGGGCTTGATTGGAAGTGACGGGCGGTGATGGCAGTTCACAGCCCTCGGCAGCATGCGTCAAAATTGAGACGATTCGAGAACAGATGACAGCCAAGCCGGCCAACCGCGCTCCTGCCCTAGAAAGAGGAGTCTGGGCTCCCCTGGTCCTCGGGTTCCTGGTGTGGCCCCCTGGGGCCTTGGGCCCTGGGTGGCAGCTTGGATGTGTGTGCACCACGGGGCATTTCTATTCTGCTTCCGTAGGTCCCCGGTCTGGCTTTTGCCTCTTCCATACCCTCCCCATTAGCCTCTCTCTAGGAGGAAATTCTGTAGAGCAAGGAGATCAGAGCAATCCACCCTAAAGGAAATCAACCCTGAATATTCACTGGAAGGACTGATGAAGCTGAAGCTCCAATCCTTTGGCCACCTGATGGGAAGAGCCGACTCACTGGAAGAGACCCTGCTGCTGGGAAAGATTGAGGGCAGGAGGAGAGGGTGACAGAGGACAAGATGGTTGGATGGCGTCACCGACTCAATAGGCTTGAGTTTGAGCAAAGTCCGGGAGATGGTGGAGGACAGGGAAGCCTGGCGTGCCTGCTGCAGTCCATGGGGTGCGAAGAGTGGGACAGAAGGTCAGGGCCCATTTAGATGTAAAACCGCCGTCTTTACTGTGCTAAAGGCGGCCTCTGCCTCCAGGGAGGCCTCCGTGCTGGGCCTCCCCGCATGAGGCCCTTGGCTGGGTTGTACTTGTATTCAACAGCTCTCCCACCGTGGTTGGATGCCTTTGTGGTGACTGTAGGCCCCTTAAGACGCCCCCCCCCCCCGAGATTCTGGGGGCTGCTCTTGTGGTTCTGGTGGAACCCCAGCTGCTCAGTGGGCCCACTGGGAGCAAAGCAGATGTTACTATGGTTACTGGGGGCTGGAGTCAGTCCCCGAGCGAAGACACTGCTGGTCGAGGATGATGATCTTGGGAGCAAGAGTGGGAGGGACCCCTGGAACTTTCCCCAGACAGTACAGGGTAGAAGGCATCTTCTCCTGCTCCCCCATCCAGCACCTCTTCCTACTTGCACCCCTGCCTTGGATGGGGACATGGCATAGTTACATCTAAGCGTGTTAGAAGGTCGTGTGACACAGGTTAAGGGCCAGGTTAACCTGGCTGGCTTCTGACCCTGGCTCCACCATTACAGATGAAGTTTGCAGTTACTCATTATTTCTTTGTTTGCCTTCTTCATCAGCCTGTAAAACTGTCTAGGGCAGAGACCACCCCTTCTGTCTCTAGCCTCTATTCATTGTACTGACAAACACTGACTGCTCCTATCCTGTGGCAGTGCTGGGACACAGCGGGGAGCAGGGCAGTTTCCTCCTCTCCTGGTTCAGACTCTCTGGCAAAGAAAGAGAGATGCTACACAAGCAGTCAGGAGAAACACAAATGCACGTGTCCAAAGTCCTAGAAAGATCTACCCTAGTGCTCAGCACCAGGTAGCTGTTCAACAAAGGTTTGCATGAACCGCGGACGAGCAAGTGTTCCTGGTACAGCCTCATGGATGCAAATAACTTCTGTGACCCTCAGTTAATCAAATGAGGCCACTGTGACCCAGCTCGTGGGGTTGCCAGGAGGATGAAGTGAAGATCCACCAAAGCTCTTGGCAGGAATTCTCCCAGGAATTCCACGAGTTTTACAAGTTCCTCCCACTGTGGGGTCGGTGAGGTGCAGTTCTGGAGATGCCCACCAGGGGGGTGCAGGGCTCTGCGAGGATTCGGGAAAGTTCCTGTGAGATTCCTGGGCCCAAGAAATGCCAAAATCAGGGTTGACTGAGTGCAGACGGGCACTGTGGGGCCACTGGCCAGTCCCTCTGAGGGCTGGTGCCCTCAGAGCAGCAGAAGCCACAGGCCCTTTCCCCCAGCCCCATTAGCTTTCCTTCAGTGATGGTTACAGGGCCGCTACTTGTGGGACACCACCCCCACCCCCCACCTTCTAGACCCTGGACAGCACTTTTTAGAAGACCTTTATATCCCCTCTGAGTACCTTCAACCTCCTACTCCATGATTCTTAATGCCCAGGGTAATGTCATAGTTGTCATTATTACATTTGCCTGCAATTGCCATGGGCTACATTATGAAACAAAATAAAGATGGGCTGTGATCATCATTATTTGTTGAGGCAAGAAAAGCTGGAACGTGAAATAGGGACCATGTGAGGCTTTGGAATCCGGCCCTGCTTTCCAGAAGGAGACTCCCCTCTGGACATTCTCTGGAGTGTCAGCCTGAAAAGAGGGTTTGGGAAGACCCATTGCCTGAGCTGGGCGTTGAGAGGCTGGCTGGCCCCCGACACTACAGGGCAGTGATGCCTCGGGTGGCTGTGGGCTGGGCTTTGAGAGGAAGCTCCCCACCCCTGGGTTGCCTTGGGCCCCACCTGGACCTTGGTGGCATTCCGTGTCCCCCCTGCCCAGGGCTCTCTGGATCATCCCTGGCCATGGGCCTGCCTCCTGCATCACATTTCCTTCCAGAGCTGGACTCTCTGCCCTTACATTGGCCAGATGCTAGTTTCTGGGAAGAGGGGGCTCTTTCCTTGGCTGGAATTTCTCCTGGATTCTCCCCCCAGCCATACTTACTGAATTTACTTCCAGCCACCCCCGAGCCCCTAAATCAGAGGCTGCAGCTGGGGACCCAAAGACCTGACTCGACTGGCAGAGGAGTTGCTTTGACTTGCAAGGGGTTGTCGTTGCTGTTATTAACCATGAGTGAATTTCCAACATTGGGGAAGGGACTGGCAACCCACTCCAGTATTCTTGCCTGGAGAATTCCATGGACAGAGGAGCTGGGCAGCCTACAGTAGTCCATGGGGTCACAAAGAGTCAGACATGACTGAGCAACTAACACTTTCACTTTCAAGCGTTGAGATACCTCACGTATAAATCCTCATTCTCCACTACTGTCAAGTCATCACATAAGCTGACAGCCCTGGACACTTCACTCTTGACTTCACAGCAGTTGGCGGGAGCTGAGAGGAATCTGCTCCCTGCCCCCACAGACAGACCCTCCCCGCCCTACCCCACTTTTGAATGTGGAGGCTGGTCACCCCCCACAACCTGAGCTGCAGTTTCCATGACGTGCAGCCCCACACTTCTTTGCATGGCTTTCTGGCAGTGGAGTTTGTGGCTTCTATTCAGAACCTCGGGGATTTTCTGTACTGTTCTCCCCCTGAACGTCTGATGACTCCCATTTCAGCAGTTGCTGGGATTGTGATGAGGGTTAAAGACTGCCGGGGCTTAGGCCTTGCCTTCCTGAGGCCTTACAGCTCCCAGAACAAATTAGCAGACTCTCCAGGAACAGATGCGGGGCTTGAAGCAGCATCAGCAGGGTCGGCGGCGAAGGCACAGCTGCCAAGCAGGGAAGGCCAGGAGTGCTACAGACAGGCTCCAGCAGAAAAGTATGAGACAGAGCCCAGGAATCTCTGCCCTGCTCTCTCCTGGGCCAGCTAGCCCCAGGCACACACCCAGGATTCTCATTTCAGCTCTCTTTGTTCATAGAATGTATGTTGTTGTTCAGCTGCTAAGTTGTGTCTGCCTCTTAGCAACTCCATGGTCTGCAGCACACCAGGCTCCCCTGTCCTCCACTGTCTCCCAGAGTTTGCTCGGATTCATGTCCATTGAATCAGTAATGCCATCCAACTCTCTCACCCTCTGTCAACCACCCCCTTCTCCTTCTGCCCTTAGTCTTTCTCAGCACCAGGGTCTTTTCCAGTGAGTTGACTTTTTGCATCAGGTGGCCAAAGTATTCTCATCAGTCCTTCCAATGAATATTCAGGGTTGATTTCCTTTGGGATTGACTGGTTTGATTTCCTTGCTGTCCCAGGGACTCTCAAGAGTCTTCTCCAGCCCTGTAATTCAAACGCATCAATTCTCCAGCGCTCAGCCTTCTTTATGATCCAACCCACGTATCTGTACATGACTACTAGAAAAACCATAGCTTTGACTGTATGCAGCTTTGTTAGTAAATTGTTCTCTCTGCTTTTGAATATGCTGTCTAGGTTTGTCATAGCTTTTCTTCCAAGGAGCAAGTGTCTTAATTTGATATATCTATAGAATATATATCCTGAGATAAAATTCATAAGGTAACCTCTCACCCAGGATGCTCAGCCACTTAATTCCTTTCCCTAGAAGCAAATGATGTCGTCAGTTTCCTCCCAGAAATATGCCAAATTGGTATCTGTTCCTACCTCCTTTTTTTGTTTGTTTCTTAACACTAAGACAGCAAACTAAATACTATTCCACCTCTTCTTCCCAGCCACCCACCCACTTAACACTGTCCTCTACCCTCCTTAAGTACAGAAGGACATCTTGCTGGGCCTTTCACCATGGTTATGATTCCTGTCCGTGTCTGTCTCATACTTTCTAACGATTCTCTTGCCGAGGGACAGGAGAGCTGGGTTCTAGCCTTTTGCTATGTAGACAGAGCTGTGGTGAGAAGCGTGTACTTAAGTCCCTGTAACCGTGTGCAGGAGTACGGGAGAGTCCTGCAAACAGAGTCGCTGGTGGAGGACATTTGACGCATTGTTAAGCCCTGTTGCACTCTCTCCAAGACGGTTTGGACTGACTGCAGCCCCTGTGGGGTGGGGGTGAATGCCGGTCGCCCCTCATTTGGATGCTGACCACCGCATGATACCAGTGCGTGTTCTCTACCAAGCTGGCCCTGTACGGAGACTTCCTGAGTGCTGTATCCTGGGACCAAAGCCTCCCGAGCTTCTCCTAACCCTCTAGCCAAGCTGTGCTCTCTCCTGTCTGTGCCTTCCAGATAAACTGCGTGACGTTCCCTCACCCAGACACAATGCCGGAGCAGCAACTGCTGAAACCGACCGAGTGGAGCTACTGTGACTACTTCTGGGTAAGTGGTGCTCGGGGTTCCCTGTACTGGGGTCCCAGGGACCAGGAGTGGGCACCCGAGAGGTGCGGGAGGAGCCTTGAGCTCAAAGCAAAGCAACTTCTCCAGATGAATCCTAACAGCTGGCAGTCAGTTGAGCACTGGAGGCTGGAAACTTAAGACCCACTTGGAGTCTAGGTTATTCTGTAAACCTCAGAGAGTCCACAGGGCAAAACGGGAACTCCAGCCAGAATGTAGGTAACCTGGAGGGTCACCTTGCCGCTCAGCGGTGACAAGAGAACAAAATCAATTCCATGAAAGGAACCTGGGCTCCAGCCTGTTCTGTCGCTCTTGAAGGTGATCTTGGACAGTGCTTCTCCGACAGCCTTCCTGTCTCTATCAAAGTCTCCAGGAGTTTATAGGGAGCTCCAGCGTGAGCAACTCGGTGGTTCCAGAGCTTTTGTGTTACTTATGGGAACCTCCAGTTTTGCAAGATGAGCAAGTTCTGGAACGGGATGATGGTGATGGTTGCCCAACAGTGCAAGTATATTCAATGCCACTGAACTGTGCACTTAAAAATGGTTAAGATGATACATTTTATGTGTAGTTTTCCAGAATTAAACATCTTTTGACAGATGCCGAATCCTACGCAGAAACTCTGGGAGTCCTCCTGGACATTTGTATTTTAAAGTTAACAAGGGCTTTAAAAATGAAATCACCCCATTCTGGAATCAGACGGTGGTGATGATTGTACGACCTGTGTATGTATTAAAAACCAGTGATTGTACACAGGGACTTCCCTGGTGGCTTAGCAGTAAAATATCTGCCTGCGATGCAGGAGCCACAGGTTCATTCCCTGGGTCTGGAGGCTCCCCTAGAGAAGGAAATGGCAACCCACTCCAGTGTTTTTGCCTGGGAAATCCCATGGATGGAGGAACCTAGCAGGCCACAGTCCGTGGGGTCACAAAGAGTTGGACACGACTGAGCAACTTAATCACCATCACCAATGGTACACCTAAAAAAATAAAGTTTTGCAAAGGCCCCAAGGAATCAGAAAAAAAAAAAAGAACTTTATAAAATTTCAACCACCATGCAGAATTAATTATCTACCCTCTTTTAGATTTGCTAACCAAGTGTATATTAAACAGTCGCTTTTGTCTTCCTACCAAACCTCTTGCACTTTAGAAGCTAGCCAGGGACTCCTGTTGCCCCATCTGTGTTTCTTCTAGATCTTCTGAGATGAGTACGGGGTGGGAATATTGCAGGAAGAACTCTGGCTCTGGCAAGACACACCTGGAGATGGTGAAGAAAGAGCCCAGGGGTGTGGATGAGCAGGGACCAGAGTGTATGAGACCTCATAGTCTCCATCAGTGTGTTGTATTTTATTCTGTTCGCAGTATAAACAGATGGTGGAGGATTCAAACAGGTGGTGTAGGATTCAAACAGGAACAGGATGTGATCTGATTTGTATGTGCCTTGGAACATGCATGCATGTTATGTCGTTTCAGTCATGTCCCAACTCTATGCAACCCTATGGCTCCTCAGTTTATGGGATTCTCCAGGCAAAATAATGGAGTGGCCTGCCCCGCCCTCCTGCAGGGGACCTCCCAGACCCAGGGATTGAACCTGCATCTCTTACGTCTCCTGCATTGGCAGGTGGATTTTCTTTCCCACTGGCACCACCTGGGAAGCCCCATGTGTCATGTAGGGAAGGCAGGAGTGCCCATTAACCTCTGGGAGGCCAGGGAAGATGGTGGCAGCTACGGAGATGGAGGGGAGGAGCTGAATTTGGAGATGTCATCCGACAAGAAGGGAACAGGAACCAGAGCTTGGGAAGTGGACCAGCTTAGACTCCAGGAATGGGTACCCTGGGAGTCAGAGGTCAGTGGAGGGAGGGGTTTGGAGAGTGAGGGGGAGTGGGCGATCCTGCCGCTGGTCAGTGCCATCCTGCTTGCATCTCGATCCAGGCTCTCCTGGGACTCTGATACTTACCCTAGGGCTTTATCTCCCTGACCATCAAGACCTTTTCTTCTCACAGAAATTTCTCTGCTGACACAATCCTTAAAGCCCACTTCTTTGGGCCGGTTTTCCCAGTGCGGACAAATCGCTCGGCCTGTCCATCCTCTCTGGGAGGTGGACTGGGGCTAAGCGTTTTGAATAATTTTTCTTTGGCTTTTTCCTGAAGATGTAGCATTCATACAATGGAGTGCACACATCTTAAATGTACTCAGAGTGAGTTTCCAATGGCCAGAGCAGCCACACTGTAATGTGGCTGAGATGTCAACCCTGAAAACCTGCCCTTTTCCACTCCGGCAGCGGCCCTTCAGTCCAGCTTCTCCCCAGAAGCCACTGCGATTTTTTAGGCATGTGCATTGGAGGATGGCACTGCCTGGCCAGTGCTGAAGTGAATGGCAAGGCTCAGGGTTGGGGGTGCCTGCCCCCAAGGTTATCCACCGTCTCCCAGCTCAGTCAAGATGCTAAAACTCTGCAGAGGATCTAGCCAGCCCCAGCAGCCACCTGCTGCCTGTGTTCCTGGCCACCTGCCCTTCCCGCTCTTCATTTCCAGGTTGAGGGATTGAGAGGCCCAGATATGGGGCAGCTGCAGTGCTCAGGGCTCAAGCATCTGGGAGCACTCTGGGACAAGGGTGCCGGGAGGGGCATGAGTTGGGGCGGCTGAGACTACTGCGCTCGTCTTCCTTCTCAGGCTGAGGTCAGGGTTATTAGCAGGTGACTTGGGTTCTCTTGAGAGTCCCTTGGACTGCAAGATCAAACCAGACAATAAAAGGAAATCAACCCTGAGTATTCATTGGAAGGACTAATGCTGAAGCTGAAGCTCCAATACTTTGGGCACCTGATGTGAGGAGCCGACTCACTGGAAAAGACCCTAATACTGGGAAAGATTAAGGGCAGGCAGAGAGGGGTGTGGCAGAAGATGAGATGGTTGGATGGCATCACTGACTTAGTAGACATGAGTTTGAGCAAACTCCAGGAGATGGTGAAGGATGGGAAGCCTGGTGTGCTGCAGTCCATGAGGTCATGAAAAGTTGGACACGACTGAGCAACTGAAGAACAGCAGGGTCTTTTCTGGGGTCTGTCTTCCCTACACTCCATTCCTCCCCGCTCCAGACGCTGGTGTCACCTAAGCGCTCCTGCCTCTCTCTCCCTCCTAGGCTGACAAGAAGGACTCCCAAGGCAACGGCACGGTGGCTGGGTTTGAACTGCTGCTGCAGAAACAGCTGAAGGGCAAGCAGATGCAGAAGGAAATGTCGGAGTTCATCCGGGAAAGGTGAGTCCTGGGCCCTCCCTGCTCCGGGGCTGGTGATGGCACCCACCGTGGTCCCTGAGCCCGGGGTGAGCCCCACACACCCAGCTCTGCACTAAGGGAAGTGCAAGACAAAGAGTCAGACTCACGGGCCTCGGGACAAGTCTGGCCAGCAGGTGTGTTGCTTTGGCCTATGTAGTGTTTTCAAAGATTCGAACCAACATTTTAAAAAACTGGTGGATTTCACATTAAAATCTGCATATCTGGCATCTCTGGGGAGAGCAAACAGTCTGGCTCCGTGACTGTGCTTCCCTCATGCAACAGTTGACTGGAGCTGAGGAGAAGCTGCCCGTGTGCTGGGAGCCTGTGCTTCCAGTTTGCCACAGTCCCCACCACTCCTTAATATATCGCCATGAAGACTGCTCGGCTCCTTTGCTTATCTGTGCATGCCGCTGTTCTTTAATGTAACAAAAAAGGAGAATGTTACCTTTCTGCTCCTCTTTGTGTCAAAACCGTGTCCCAGCCCTGGGCATCCAGAAACACCCACCCCTACCTCCATCTCTGCCTTTAGGGAACTCAGTCTAATGGGAGAGGTGAGGTCATTATGATAAGAGCAGAGAGTATAATAGTGGTTTGCCTGTGTGTAGATGAGGAAAAAATGCATGCCTACTCAGTCATGTCTGACTTTTGCAACCCCCTGGACTGTGGCCCGCCAGGCTCCTCTGTCCATGGAATTCTCCAGGCAAGAATACTGGACTGGGTTGCCATTTCCTCCTCCAGGAGATCTTCCCTACCAGGGATCAAACCGGTGTCTGCTGCATTGGCAGGCAGATTCTTAACCCTTGAGCCATCAGCAAAGCCAAGGGAATGATGAATTCAGCCTAATGGAAGTGGAGAAAGTTACAGGGACAGGCTCCTTCTCCGTCTCCCTCCCTCCGCAGGCTCCCCAAGTTAGGAGACTGTTACCTGACCTTCACCTGCACACTCACACACATGCATACCCCCTGCTTCACACACATACATACACACAACTTAGCATCTGGGATTTCAAAGGCACGCTGGAAATATTTATGGAAAATGGCAATGTGTTTTTGAAATAATGTTTTTTTGGCCACGCTGAGGGGCATGTGGGATGTTGGTTCACCCACCAGGGTTCGAACCCACGCCCCTTGTACTGGAAGTGCAGAGTCTCAGCCACTAGACCGCCAGGGAAGTCCCTCATTGTTTCCTTTTTCATTTACAGCAACAACAATGCAGTAACAATTCTATGTTGTGTTAAAGCACCTGCTTTCCTCTCAGTTCGGTTCAGTTCAGTCGCTCAGTTGTGTCCGACTCTTCGCGACCCCATGAATCGCAGCACGCCAGGCCTCCCTGTCCATCACCAACTCCCAGAGTTCACTCGGACTCACGTCCATCGAGTCCGTGGTGCCATCCAGCCATCTCCTCCTCTGTCGTTCCCTTCTCCTCCTGCCCCCAAACCCTCCCAGCGTCAGAGTCTTTTCCAATGAGTCAACTCTTCGCATGAGGTGGCCAAAGTACTGGAGTTTCAGCTTCAGCATCATTCCCTCCAAAGAAATCCCAGGGCTGATCTCCTTCAGAATGGACTGGTTGGATCTCCTTGCAGTCCAAGGGACTCTCAAGAGTCTTCTCCAACACCACAGTTCAAAAGCATCAATTCTTCAGCTCTCAGCTTTCTTCACAGTCCAACTCTCACATCCATACATGACCACTGGAAAAACCATAGCCTTGACTAGACGGACCTTTGTTGGCAAAGTAATGTCTCTGCTTTTCAATATGCTATCTAGTTTGGTCATAACTTTCCTTTAGGAGGCCTGTTTTCTATAGATATAATCAAATCTTTGCTTTATGGCTTATGAAACAGGTAGGAAATTGAGAGACTGCGTAGTTCAGGTGTCAGAAAACAATAGTAGAAACCAGGCCAAGAGGAAAATGGCTAGAAAAGCCAAGTTTGAACACACTTGCAGTTCATGCTTTCATAAAGACGTCACATTAACAAATAAATGGAACCATACCTGTGAGAACCCTGGTCTTCCCTGGGACAGGTGGACTCCTGAGACTTTTCTCAGTCCACCTAGGGTCTCGAAGGGACACCTTTCAGAGCCAGGAGGGGTGGGACCTGAGGTGCAGAGGCAAGAGCTGGGCCAGGGTGGGAGGCCAGCCATCCGGTGAACCACATGACCTCAGCTTAGGGGAGCGAGGCTGGCACCAGCCCTGGAGAGGACGGGCCTCTGCCCGGTGCACACAGTTGGCATTGCTAAGCCTTTGAAGCTAAGAGTGTGACATGGTTTTGACATGGTTAGATCTGCTTTCTCCAGAAATCTCGTGGCCGGAGGCTGCAGGCTGACTGTCCATGTCCTCCTGGGGAGAGGAGGGACTAAAGACTCAGTGGATGGAGAGGAAGCGAGGGAGGCAGGCTCGAGAGGATGTGGAGATGGCAGAGGTGGTGGTGAGAGAAGGACCGAGACTGGGCCTCTCAGCACTGACGTGGGAAGTAATCGCAACCCCTGAACGCTTCCCGGAGACTCGGTCAGGTCCTTTCACGCTTCAGCTCCTGAGAAGCCAAGAAGCAAGTGCTGCAGCCCTGGGAGCATTTCTGGGTTTGTTTCATTTGCCAGATAGATGATGGACTAGGGGCCTCTGTGAGGCCCCAGCCGTCTGGCCGGCTCTGGTCGTCACAAGCATGGCCCCTCAGGGGACCCCTTAGACAGTGACTAATACCATGACAACACGTTTTACACAGTTGTGGCAGACAATACAGACCCCTCCCCGGAGAGCTGCCTTGAAAGTGTGTCAGGGGCCTGCTGGAAGTGAAATCCAAGGCAACTTCCCTCTCTGGGGATGTGGCATCCGCTGGGCACCACTGGTTTCCCTGGAGATGCTTGCACCCTGGAGGCTGGGAAGTTGGCGGCCTTGAGGGCTGGGAGAACATGGACAGGGTTCTCTTCCTGCTTCTTAGGGGCTGTGGCTACCTTGCAGGCTCTCATGCCAGAGCTCTCACTACGGGGCAGGGCAGCCGTGGTCCATTACCAATTACATCTCTTCATTTAAGTGTTTGCCATGTGTCCAGCCCTGTGCTGGGGGCTATGCAGATGACCACTTTTCATCCTCACACAGGCACCAATCCCCCACTCTGCAGATTGAGGTTCAATTTCATTCCTTCATTCAGCTCATATTAAGCACCTACTGTGAGTTAGGTGGAAAGACAAGAGCCACGTACTTGCAGAGCTAATGGTCTTTATACCATTAATGAGCAGCAAGGCTGCAGGTCGGATCCACGGTCTAGCTCTGAGGAGCTGACATGTTGGGTTTTCTCCCTTTGCAGGATAAAGATTGAAGAGGAATATGCGAAGAACTTAGCTAAGCTCTCTCAGAACTCCTTGGCCGCACAGGAGGAGGGGTGAGTAGGAGGAACAGGGAGCGGGGTAGGGAGGGACAGGGACACTCAAGAAAGGGGAGGACCCCTTTTCTCTGATCACTGGTCATTGCCACCGTCCCATATGGATGGGGAGGTCTCCATACACCTGGCTGAAGGTGGGTGCCCGTGATTCAAAGTGGGCATTCATGGTTCATGGTGAACATTCTTGGTTCAAGGTGGGCATTCACGGCTCCAGCTGATCAGCCATGACTCCAGGTGTGGGCATCCATGTTCAAGGTTGTGCTTCCACGTTATTTACTCATTAGTAGCCAAGGGCCTCCTGGCAGATGCTGGAGTATGCCAGGACCCCTTCTGCCCTTTCTGCAGTAGCTTGGAACCAGCCTCCAGATGCCCACCCCTGCTCCCCTGTTTCCGAGAGCAGGCTGGCAGGCAACTAGACGTGAGATGATTCCACACCTGGCCCCTTGGTTAGAATCTCTCCTGTGAGCCTAGGCCCAGGCTTCCCTCACCCTCCAGCTGTGACCATCCAGACCTCCTTGGGTGGGACCTGGGCTGGGGGAGGCCCAGCCCCACCCTCCTGGCCACAGAAGAGTCCCTAGCTGGGGGTAGATTGCTGCCTTCTCCGTATGTTAACAGAGTTTCAGCCTGTTGGTGGTAAGGCAGATTAGCATAGCTGCTATGGAAAACAGTTTAGCAATGCCTCAGAAAACTAGCCAGAACTCCCATAGGACCCAGCAATTCCACTCCTAGGTTTATATCCAGAAGAACTGAAAGCAGATATTCAAATATATGTACATGCATGTTCATAGCAGCATGATTTATTATAGTCACCAAGTGGAAATAACCAAAATGTCCATCAGGGACGAATGCATAAGCAAATTTTAGTCTGCCCACATTGGCTATACGGATAGGAATGTTATTCAGCCATAAAAAGGAATGAAGTACTGATCCTCGTTACCATGTGGATGAACCTCAAAAACATTACACTAAGTGGAAGAAGCGAGATGCAAAGGTTGTATGTTATAGGGTTCCATTTAGAAATGTCCAGAATAGATAGATTCATGGAGACAGAATGAAGATTGGTGGTTATCAGGAGTTGGGGAAAGGGGACTCGGAACAACTGTTTAATGGGTACAAGGTTTCCTTCTGGGGTGTATGTTCATCTGCTCAGGTTGCTATAATAGAATACCATAGGCTGAGTGACTTAAGCCATATGACTTAAGCCACAGAAATTTAATTAATCCCACTTCTGGAGGCTGGGAAGTCTAAGGTCAAGGTGCCGGCAGGGTTAGTGTCCAGTAAGAGCTCTCTCCTGTGTGGCAGGTGGCCTTCCCTTGGTGAGGAGAGAGAAGGAACTCTGGTATCTCTTCCTATGAGGACACAAATTCTATCAGATCAGGGCCCCACCCTTATGACCTCATTTAACCCTAACTACTTCCTTAGAGTAACAGATAAATGTACAAATAACAGCCACACTGTAGGCTAGAGTTTCAACCTATGGATTTGGGGAACACAAGCATTCAGTCCATCACAGGGTGATATTGATAAAAAATGCTTTGGAACTAGATAGAGATGGTAGTTGCCCAGGATGGCGAATGTAGTAAATGCTTGTTCTCTTTGAAGTGGTTAATTTTTTAAAAAGTATTTCTTCGGCTGTGCTAGATCTTAGTTGCAGCATGTGGGATCTAGTTGCCTGATCAGGAGTCAAACCCAGTGCTCCCCTGCATTGGGAGCACTGAGTCTTAGCCATCAGGCCACCAGGGAAATCCCCTGGTTACATTTGTGTTAAGAGAATTTCCCCTTAATCACAAAACAAAACCAGAATCTCAGAAGGTAAGAGTTGAAAGGCCCCTCGAGGTCCCCTCTCTAGTCTGACCTCCCTGCAGTGCAGTCTCTGTTTGAATCCCTCCTATGAAGGGAAGTGAGCCCCTGGGGATGGAAGATACTCTGTCATAGTCATCAGAGAGCCGTGATGTTGAACAAGCCCAAATCTGCCTTCATAGCTTGAATCCTCCAGGGAACAGGGCTTTGCCAACCAAACGTAGCTTTGATTAGGGCCTTTTCATGGGCTTGCCATGCAGCCAAGAGGTTGGAATGGTTTTTACTGACCCAGCAGGCTACAAACCACAGGATCGCCCTGCTTGGCCAGTGTCCCTTCCAGGGACATTAGTGAAGCTTGCCTCCAGCCTCCTCCTGCTCCATGTACCCAGTCTGGGACCAGGCAGGAGGGGACGCATGAGGGAGTCTCCCCTCTGAACTGAGGATGGGGCTTTCCTAAGTGTTCCCATGCCCTGCAGTGCAATGCTGCTTCTCCTAAGAAATTCCACCTCCTCGGCCTGGGCCGCTGCCAGAGACACTCCATCCCGCCCACACACATGGCATGTGCTCCTGGCTACACGAGTCCAGAGTCAGGCCTCACCAGCATGGTGTACACATGTGCAGCCGCAAACACGGGCAATCCTCCACACACTCAGAGTCATGGATTGGCATTGCTCACCTGCAACATAGCTGTGAATAAATACCCCATCAGCCCTGTACCCACATCCCCCTCCCACACACATGCTTCTTCCAGGAGGCACACGGGCCCCTGTTCACAACCTGTAGCCCCACCGCTTTGCATTCACACATGGCTTTGGACGTCAGCCTGTCCACCTGAAACTTTCAGAGCATGACGCTGGAGCCTAGGAAGATGCTGATGGGGAGACTTGAGTTGCCCTCAGATTCCACAGGGTGTGTACAGAATAAACAGAATCAGGAGATGTATCCTGCCTTCAGTTTTGCTCTCCTGTGTGGAAAGGATTTTGGTCTTTCCTGGTTGGTAATTGTGACAGTAACATGGATTTTGATTTAGCAGGACCCAGATGGTGTTCTGGAACAGAAATTATGTCTTGGGGTTTTTGTTTGTTTGCTTTTTGCCATCAACCTCTTATCACTGTCTTCAATGAGACAATTTCTAAATGGCTTTTTTCCTAAGTTGTGATGTGGCTCCAAGGCTGGCTAGGATATCGCAAGGGGGCTGAACCAGCTCAGATAGGCCCGTCCGCATGTTTGGAGTGATGTCCTCCTGCCTGTGGGGGCCCAGCCTGGCAGTGGGGCCAAGGACATGGTCCTAAGTGTGAAACTGTGCTTCCGCCTTTCCTCCCAATAGTCCAGATGACAGTCTCAGGCCACTGTCACCATCCCTGGGCCAGTTATTGACCGTGTGCTTTGCTGACAGCTGACTTACAAACACTCAGCACCAGCAGGGCTTCTGGGCTCTTGTTCAAATCTCCCGCAGGCTGGTGAGTAGCTTAGCTGCAGGGAGAAACGCCCCCTTTGACCCCACTGTCATGGGGCTCCCGCTTCTCCCCAGGACTGCTTCTGCGAGCTATTGACTGTTATCCTAGTTGTGCGAGCCATCTGGAGGTCACCTGTGTGCGTGGCATGGGGTCAGGGGTAGGATTTCTTTCTCCCTATGGATGTAGAGTTGTCTCTGCACCAGGTGTTGAAAGGCTGTCCGTTTCTCCATGAAGATGCTTGGCATCTTTATTGCACATAGATCACCCGTATTTGGGTAAATCTTTTTCTGGACCTGGTATTCTGATCCCATATCTATATGACTCTCATGATTCCTTCCACTCCCTCCTTCTTCCCACCCCAGGCCCTCTACCCATCTGCCCAGTCAGGTGAGGGGACAGGCCACCCAGCATGGCCCCAACCCAGCTCCCAGGAGCTCAGGCCCTTCAGGCCAAGACAGACGTCAGCAGCTTGCATCATCCCAGTTCCCCATCCCTTCTCAGGTGGGCCCCCCAGCCAGGATCACCCAAGGGGACCTTTCTTTGCTGTCTGACTCCTAGATAAAATCGGTCAGGCACTTCCCGTAAACACCCACCCTGGCCTGAGCCAGCACCATCACCAAACAGGCCTGGACTCTGATCAGAGGGATCCATTCTGTTCTGTTGGGTAATTTTCAGCTGCTGGCTGCTCGGCTCAGAACCCAGATGCCTCACAGCAGGCTGTCTTTTAATCAGATTTTGCCACTCGAGTTTAATGAATTCTCTGGGGGAAGTGGCTTTTTGATGAAAGGAAGTCAACTGACCGTTCAGCCCTCGTGTACTGGGTGAGTGAAGAGGTCTCGAGCAAGAATGCAGGAATATCAGTGGGAAGGTCAGAGAGGTTCAAGAGTCCTCAATCAGGGAGATTGGAGCGTGGGGGCATGCGTTCAAAAGTCCAGGGGACTTTAGGAGATTGCTTGTACTTGGAACATCTCTTTCAAGTGGAAAAGCGATTTAGCTTAGAGGACTCTGCCATTCTCTGGTTGGCTGTGGGCAGCACTGGGGCTTACCGGCCAGAATCGGTTCTAGAGCGTGGGTGGGGAGGCCATGTTCCTGAAGATGGGGATGGCGAGCCTTCTTAGCTGTGTGGGCAGCCCTAGGAGGCCCCTAGACCCAGGTGATCCATCTTTGCCCCCCCCACCCCAGAAGTCAGGCCACTGCAGGTTTGCCTGCAAGCAGGGCTGTGTGATACCTTCTGTTAGAGAAGGGCTTCTCCCTGGAAAGGCACCCATTCTCCTTCCTTGTTTGCCAGCAGGTGTTTGCACCCCTCAACAGTAAACCAGGGAGGGTGATGGGAAGGCAGGAGACAGTCATAGGACAGGTATCAGGGCCCTCGTGACATCCCCCACCACCCCCATCTCCCTAATCCTCTGGGCTTCTGGACAGTTCCCAGGCACTCA
The DNA here is from genome assembly GCF_023091745.1 of Budorcas taxicolor. NCBI lineage: Eukaryota > Metazoa > Chordata > Mammalia > Artiodactyla > Bovidae > Budorcas > Budorcas taxicolor. The sequence goes on along the minus strand of NC_068928.1, from coordinate 28,877,340 downwards.
GCTGGCTGCTGCAATCAGTTCTCTCAGCATGATGCTCAGCTCATTTAGGGGTCACTTTTCTGGTCCCATAGGTCAAGGCGTGGTACTCATGTTTGTTTTGTGCCCAACCTCCTCATCCAAGTCCATGGTCTCAGGCATTGTACGTTCCCCAGGGACTCAGAGTCAAGACCCACCATCTTGCCTCATGGGGGGAGGGCTGTGGCCTCTGACCTGAGGTCCGTGCGTCCGTCCTCGAGCCTCACCATCTCCTTGGTGTTGCAGCTCCCTGGGAGAAGCATGGGCGCAGGTGAAGAAGAGCCTTGCGGATGAGGCTGAAGTTCACCTCAAGTTCTCTGCCAAGGTAACCCCTCCCTGGGTTGGTCTTACACACCCATGTGCAGCTGCTTCTCCAGTGTGTGGTGTTTCCTGGTTTCCATGGTGTAAATTTCGAGAGTCAGGAAGAGATGCTAACATTAGATGGTTGCTCCCCTATAGCAACAAAATGGCATCAAAAGCCATACGCATCCATCAAGAGTGTAGCTCATGGTCAGATGTCATTAACAGGAGGGTATGAGGGTATGTGTTACCTCTGTTTTTAATACAGTTTGTTAATTTTAAGTTTAGACCATTTAATTTTTAATACTGGTTGTTCTTTACTGATCAACTCACAAAATTCCTCCAAGTTTAACCCTGGGCTATGGTGAGCCTTGGGCTTCCCTGGTAACTCAGACGGTAAAGAATCTGCCTGCATTGCAGGAGACCCAGGTTCGATCCCTGGGTTGGAAAGATCCCTCTAGAGAAGGGAGTGGCTTCCCACTCCAGTTTTCTTGCTTGGAGAAATTCCATGGACAGAGCAACTTGGCAGGCTACAGTCCATGGGGTTGCAAAGAGTCAGACACAACTTAGTGACTTAGCATAGCACAGCACATGGTTGATTTACAATGCTGTGCTCATCTCTGCTGTATAGCAGAGTGACTCAGTTATATACAATATAGACATTCTTTTTTTTTTAGGGCTTCCCTGATAGCTCAGCTGGTAAAGAATCCACCTGCAATGCAGGAGACCCTGGTTTGATTCTTGGGCTGGGAAGATCCTGCTGGAGAAAGGATAGGCTACCCACTCCGGTATTCTTGGGCTTCCCTTGTGGCTCAGCTGGTAAAGAATCCATCTGCAGTGCGGGAGACCTGGGTTCAATCCCTGGGTTGGGAAGATCCCCTGGAGAACAGAAAGGCTACCATTCCAGTATTCTGGCCTGGAGAACTCCATGGCCTGTATAGTCCATGGAGTTGCAAAGAGTCGGACATGACGGAGCAACTTTCACTTTCAAAGACATCCTTTTTAAATTTTCTTTTCATTATGGCTTAGCACAGGATATTGATAAGAGTTGCCTGTAAGTCCACACTTTAAAATTGAGGGTTACATCACCTCCTTTACTACTTGAAGGTGGCATCCCCCAAGATGGCTGCTCTTTCCTGAGATTTCCACGCTCAGCACTCGCTAGCCCTATCTCTTTTATAGTGCTTTTCCCACAGCAGTTGCATTTCTGGGCTTTGTGCACTGTTGGGGGACAGGAAACTGGCTTTGTTTCCAGGTCTCCCCACCCTGCCCCATGATGGTTCTCTCTGCACACCACGGGCAGAATGAATGACTCATACAGTTGAGATGTGCGAAGGCGCTTAATAAAGAGCTGAGGTGGGAGGAGAAACAGTCCCATTACCAGCTCCCCGCTCCTGAAGGATGCTGGTGCCCCGAGAGGGAGTTGACACCCAAATGTGAGTGAGAATTCCTGGACCAGCAAGGGCGCACTAACCTTAGACACCAAGCATTTCACAAGGAAATTGCCTCTCGCGCAGTAGAAGAGGAAAGAGCCCTGTAAATGAGTCGCCTTTGAACCTTGTATACAGAGCAGTGAGTTATTTTTAAGCTGTAGATCACAGCAATGTTCCGTCTAGGTCTCCCTCCTGCTCTCCTGACCCCCGGCAGCTCCAATCTCTGCGGTTGTAGAAACCTCCATTGACCGTGAGATGAATGGTGAGGCTGTGTTGTGAGCATCAAGGCTGGGAGCCAGGTCTGCAGGCTTCTAAATGGTCACCTGCTGGATCCCTGGGAATCCTGGTGGCCTTTACTCCCCACCAGCAGGCCCCTGATTCTCAGTCATTTGTGAAGTACTCACTGGGTGACAGAGCCCTCCCCCATGCAGTTTTCCTATAATCTTACTTTTTACTACGGCTGCTCATAGCACTGGTGGCTCAGGCATCCACCTGCAATGCAGGAGACCTGGATTCAATCCCTGGGTCAGGAAGATCCCTTGGAGAAGGGAACGGCTACCCACTCCAGTATCCTGGCCCAGAGAATTCCACGGACAGAGGAGCCTGGCGGCCTACAGTCCATGGGGTTGCAAAGAGTCGGACATGACTGAGCAAATTCTTACACATGTTCACAGCACTGCTTCTAGTCACCAAATGTCTGGGTTTTTCCCACACTGACCAATTCCCTGACCCCAGCTGGGGGTCCTACAGTGTAATTCACTTCTGACACTTAACTGCCCGGAGCTCAGCGTCAGATCCTGCAGGTTAAGGACTCAGCCCCATGGGGCCACCCTTGCTTCAGACAGCTGTTATAAGTAGTGGGTCACCAGGTGACTCACAACTTCGTCCCGCTTGGCTGCAAGTCAGGGTTTTGAGTGATCCCCTCGTCAGGTTTGGTAACTTATTAGAAGAGCTCACAAAACTCAGGGAGACGCTTATTCATCAGTTTATTATATATTAAAGGGTATGATAAAGGCCACAGATGAACAGATGCTCAGGGTCAGGTAAGAAAGGGTCCTGAGTGCAGGAGTGTCTGTCCCCGTGGTGCTGGGGACGCACATCCCAGCACGTGGGTGTGTTCACCAACTCAGAACCTCTTGGACCCTTGTGATTTTTCAGACTTTTGTGGAGGTTTCATCACATGTGCTGTGTGTTAGTCACTCAGTTGTGTCTGACTCTTTGCGACCCCATGGGCTGTAGCCCACCAGGCTCCTTGTCCATGGGGATTCTCTCGGCAAGAATACTGGAGTGGGGTTGCCATGCCCTCCTCCAGGGGATCTTCCCAACCCAGGGATCAAACCCAGGTCTCACTCATTGCAGGTGGATTCTTTACCATTTGAGCTACCAGGGAAGCCCATGAATACTGGAATGGGTAGCCTATCCCTCTTCAGGGGATCTTCCCAACCCAGGAATTGAAGTGGGCTTTCCTGCATTGCAGGCGAATTCTTTACCAGCTGAGCTCCCAGGGAAGCCCTTCATTGCAAAGGCATAATCATTAACTCAGTCTCCAGCCCCTTTCCTCTCCCTCCAGGGGATCGGAGGAGGGGGCTGAAAGTCCCATTCATGGCCTGGTCTTTTTGGTGACAAACCCCCATCCAGGAGCCCACCCAGACTCGTCTCATAAGAAATTCTAAGAAATGTAGGAGTTTGGTGTCAGAACTGGGCTCAAAGACCAAATATTAAACCAGAAGATGCTCTCCCAGCACCTTTGTTTAGGAAATTATGAAGGCTCTAGGAGTTCTGGCCAGGAGCTGGGGATGAGAGCAAAATAAATACGTTGTCATTTGGTTGGCCAAAAAGTCCACTCAGGGTTTTCTGTAACATGGGAAAATCCTAACATACTTTCCGGCCAGCCCCATATATCACAATATCGTGGTTATGTGCAGGAGGTAACTCATCTCCCTTAGTGGTATCAGCCATCATGCAAGACAACATCGCCGTTTCACAAATGAGAAAGAACAAAGAGGTCAAGTCACAGCCCGTGGTCACACAGCCAGGTGGGCTCAGCTGCTGAAGAAACGAAGGAGAAGACCGAGTGGGCTGGAGCCTTGACCCCTGGACGTTTCCTCTGGGCAGACCAGCGGCATTTAAAACCCAGAACTCTGTGCCAAAGCACACTGCCCTCGCTTAGGAGCCGTCCACAGTGGTACAGGCTGACCCTCCAAATGCCGGGATGTTTTAATTCAGAGCTGACTTCTGATGGGAGGCTTCTGAAAAATATTCCCACAAAATTCACACATAGATTTTTCCATAAGAATGTCCGCTGCCTCTAGCCCATCAGTCAGTGTTGGTGGCCTCAGGCAATCATAGTAGCAGCCCAGTGGTTGTATGACAGTTCCTTAAAAAGAAAAGACTATCCATCTGCCATAGATAAATATAGCTCCACATGTGCAAAACCCATTTTAACATCTGCTCCAAAAGGCTCCTTGAAAATGTCCTTCCTGAGTATTCTGTGTCGAGGGGCAAGAGCTCTTTAAGAAATGCAATTTCATTCCAGGGATCTTAGGCTTTTCTGAGTCTCCTAGCTCGAGCCATTGTTCATAGCAACAGACTATTAAAGAAATAAGATTGCTCTGTATAAAGGAAGTTATACCTACTTCTGGGTGAGGAAGAGAGAATAGAAAAATTCCTGGCGATGGGAGAAAATTTAATCATGCAACCGAGGCCATGTATTCAGCCAGAAGATTTTTGCGGGGCACAGAGGGCATCAAGAGAATGATAAAAAATGATTTTTTATCAGTGCTGTCACTCACAAGCTTTGTGATCTTGGGGGAAGCCACTTAGCATCCCTGGGCTTCCATTTTTTTTAAGTGTGAAGTGAAGTGTTTGGACCAGATCAGTGAGACTTGAAACTGACTTGACTGTGACCCAGTTATACATTTTCCATGGCCACCTGGAACACGCATGTATCCACACTTAGATAATCACATACGGATACCCCCATATGTGGCTAAAACATCTCTGATGTTTCCTCTTCATGTCTGGGCTATGCTCATCAAAAAGCTGGTCCTGATCCACTAACCACTTCACAGCTCTTAGCAATGCACTGTTTGAGAAGCACGGGACCAGATACAGGCCTCCTTGCTCTATATAGTACTTGACTTTAGTGTGTCTTTTTTACAAATTGAAGATGTGTGGCAACCCTGCATTGTCAGATGATGGTTAGCATTTTTTAGAAATAAATATTTTTATTTTGACCATACCCACAGGATGCAAGGTCTTAGCTCCCTGACCAGGGATTAAACCTGTGCCCCTTGCCTTGGGAGCACCGAGTCTTAACCACTGGACCACCAGGGAAATGCAAGCAATAAGTATTTTTAAAATTAAGGCATGCACGTTTTTAAGACGCAATGCTGTCACACAGTTAATAAACTACACGCGTGCATGCTCAGTCGTGTCCGACTCTTTTCTGCTCCGTGGACTGTAGCCCACAGGCTCCTCAGTCCATGGGATTTTCCAGGCAAGAATACTGGAGTCCGTTGCCATTTCCTCCTCCAGGGGGTCTTCCTGACCCAGGGACTGAACCCACATCTCCTGCGTCTCCTGCATTGGCAGGTGACTTCTTTACCTGGGAAGCTCGAATAGGCTGCAGTATAGTATAAAAGCATTGCTTTCGTGCACACTGGGAAACCAGAGCGTCCATGTGACCTGCTGTTGTGCAACACTCCCATTTTTGTGACATTGACTTTATTGTGGTGGACCGTCACCCAACCCACACAGTTTCGTCTGAAATTCCTTCCGACCGGAGACTTCTCTTGCTCTCTTCTGATGAGTGACGTGGAAGCAAGAGGCAGAAATTCCGAAAGGCAAACTGAATAGCTTCAATGGCCTATTGCAACCAAGCCAGGCCAGTTCAAGTTCATAAGGACAAGCTGCTGTGGAGGACTTTGGCCTCCTGGTTAGCCAGAGATGCTTAAAACTTAAGAATGAGTATACAGACATCTAGCCAACTCTCTTAAAAAATTAGCCTTTTTGTTAAAGTACTTAAAATATAGAGGGAGACTGTGGGCCTTCAATCCATGGGATTGAATCACTTCTAACAGCCAGTAGTGTGATGTTTCTAGGATGTCATTTGGAATTTGGGGAGTGCTTTGGGAGTCCTGGCCGGATCTTGGTCCCTCCCCAGACCACACAGTCTGGGACCGGGACCCAGAAATCCTGAGTATTGACAAGTCTCTGCAGGTCACTCCTGGGCATATGAATGTATGGAAAGCACTCGCGTTCAGGTCCTCAGAAAGAGAGCTCAGAGTTACTGGGTCAACAAGCCGAGTTAACCCACTTAGACCCACAACCAGGAGCAGGTTCCCAAGGCAGCCAGCCAACTATGCAGCCCTCCCCCTCTTCCCCCAGTGCCTAATCTGTGTGGGGAAGAGGTTCTCTAGGTCTCAGAAGCACTTAAGTTTGTAACATCTTACAGATTGCCACCAGATGGGGGTGTTTTCCTGTGCAAGGAATCTTCCCAGGGCTCAAAACCATGGTAGCACACATTACAGCCAACGTGAGGGGAGGGGTGTTAGTGCAGCCCCCGCTCCATTAGTCTTTGAAGGTCACCCACCAGCAAAGCATCATCTTGTCACCCAGAGCATTAGGCCCCGAAAATCTTGTCATTTTTCCAAGTAGTGCAGGAGGGCCCACTGTGTACCAGCTCTGACCAGGCAGGCACTGTGGATACAGCAGGGGCCCAGCCAGCATGGCCTCCACCCTCCTAGAGTTCAGAGTCAACCAGCATGTAATCAGTGGTTTGGTACAGGCCTCCATCCTTGAGGCCTCTGGGGAAAAGGTAATGTAGCAAGAAAGAGCCTGGTGAAGAGGGAGACAAGTCCCAGAGTCCCAGAGCTGGGGCATCATCCATCCAGGGAGGTTCAGTTCTGATTCCCAGCAAGAAGGGTGGAGGTTGAGAGACCCTGGAAGGCCAATTCAGGGACCCTAGGAGGCCAGTAAGGAGGTCCTAGAGGTTATGTTGGGGGCTTTAGGAGCCGAGACAGGGTGGGTGAGGCTCTGAGAGGCTGAGTCGGGGGCAGGGAGGCCGCTAGACTGTGCCTTTGACCACAGCAAGTCCATATTTATCTGTTATCACATACATCTCATGTGCATACGCCCCAAAAAAGTTTTAAGTAAAAGTTCTTCCAAAGAGAGTGGGTGGGAAAGAGGAAAGGAATGAAAGAAAAGAAAGCTGGGAGACCTGACACCACCCAGCGCCTCTCAGAGCATAAAGGGCCCTTCTCTGGCCCTAGAGGTGCAAGGCTGGTCCACTCTGGTGGCGTGGGGGTGTGCCAGCCTCCACGCAGTCCAGCGGGCACAGGCCAGCAAGGGTCCCTGTGAGCTCCCACCGTGGCTTCCTGGAGATTCGGACCACGTGCACGTCATCGGTGATCCTTGCACCTGGCACGTGGCAGATGATCAAGTAGAACTGACCCGAGATCGCCTGGTTAAGTGTCGCCCTTGTGATCGTGGCTGAGTGTTTGGGATCATAGGGATGGTCCCCAAAGCTCCCAGCTTAGAAAATAAGGGAGATTACATCTGAGCAAAGCCCCGGAGGAGGCTCTGCGCGCTTCACACAGGAAGAGGGTGCCCACGTGGACTTGGTGGGCTCCAGGCACTAACCCATCCATTGGTGTGAACCCTCGGCCTGGCCAGTGGAGGTGACTTCCTCAACTGCATACACAACCGCTTGTCTCTGACCTCCCAGTGAGATGGTATCCATCCTCACCCACGGGGTGGGAGAGAGCACCCCCTCCCTCCTCTCATAGCTGGTGCCCCTCGGGTCCTGAATGTGTCTCCCCCGTCGACAGCTGCACAGCGAGGTGGAGAAGCCTCTGATGAACTTCCGTGAGAACTTCAAGAAGGACATGAAGAAGTGTGACCACCACATCGCAGACCTCCGCAAGCAGCTTGCCAGCCGCTACGCCGCGGTGGAGAAGGTGAGGGCCCAGGTTGCGGAGTGGGAGGGGTCCTGCTGGAGGGAGCAGGGGCTGGGGGCCGGCAGGACTTGAGCCATGACGGGGCTGTTTGTCCCCCCTGCAGCTGGATCTGGGGTTGGGGGGATAGTGTGAGAACCCCCTCCCCGGGCCAAAGGTTAAGGGTGTGCTTCCCCTGGTGCTCCGATTCCCAGTGAGGGTGGGAGAGGCTGCACCTGCCTTGGGGTTGTAGAATGTGAGACAAGGTACACCCTGATTTTGAGGGTCCTGAAGCCTGGATGTACTGCCAGTCCAGACAGGGCCCCTTTGTCTGGGTCTCACCTAGCAGAATCCCTCCTGACTGGACCACCCCCCTCCCAGAGGCCGAGGTGGTCTGACCTTGCTGGGAGCTCTGATGGTCAGTTATGGAGCAAAGAGAGGTCTACCCCGGGGGCTGACCCCAGCGCCTTTGGGAGAGGTGTGGGAGAAGAGGGCCATCTTACTGCTGTGGGCACCCTAGACCCTGCCAGTGGCCAGCACCGACAGGCCCATCCCACCCCAGAATGGGGAGGCTGGTGTCGCCAGCTGCTGAGCATTGTTGGGAGGTGACATCAATGATCTCTGTGGTCCCCGCCACCCTGGAGAAGCTGTGGTCTCAGGACTGCCTGGGTCCCCAGTACATGTACATGCTCCAGTGAAAACGTGCTCTGGGGCGCTTGCTCCAGGCCAAGGACGAAAGGATGCTTTTGCAGCTTCAGCGTGGTCTCCAGCTGGCTGAGTGATGCTGGTCTAGCCACTTAGCCTGACGGAGCCCCTGTAGCCTCATTTACCAAAGCAGGGAAAAGAAACAACCTAGGAAAGATCCTGATGCTGGGAAAGACTAAAGGCAGGAGGAGAAGGGGGTGGCAGAGGGCAAGATGGTTGGATGGCATCACCAACTCAATGGACATGAGTCTGAGCAAACTCCAGGAGACAGTGACAGGCAGGGGAGTGTGGCGTGCTGCAGTCCATGGGGTTGCAAAGAGTCAGACACAACTTAGCGACTGAGCAACAACCTGGAAGGGAGGCCAGGCCCAGTGGGCCCTTGCTGTCTCTGAGCCTGTGATTAACTCCACGTCCTTGGACCCCAGGCCCGAAAAGCCCTCACAGAGCGGCAGAGAGACTTGGAGATGAAGACCCAGCAGCTGGAGATCAAGCTGAGCAACAAGACGGAGGAGGACATCAAGAAGGCTCGGAGGAAGTCCACGCAGGCGGGTGAGTGCGGCCCTGTCGCCTACTGCCCTGTCTGTCCTCACCTGGTCCCAGAGGCATGGACAGGAGAGGCTGGGGGATGGGGCGCCTGGGAGCATGCGTTCCACAGGGTGAGACTGAGGGGTGCAGGCTGTGGAGCGGGAAGCAGTGGCCAGGGAGGGTCACCCCACACCCTACCCCGAGAGGGCTGCTTCTGACCCAAGCCCAGGGCCTCTGGTCAGGTGGCGGGCAGACTCCTCCAGGGGCCTGGAATTGAGGGGTCTTGCTGCTGCCTGGAGTTCCTCGAAGTGCAAACCCCACCCACCCTCCAAGTTGCCCCACCTCCCTGGGTATTAGTTCTCCAAAGGTTCTCCTCTAGTGATGGACTTCTGACCCAGAATAGAGGCTGACGTTTTGTTTAAAGAAATAATCGTATTTCAGGGACTTCTCTGGCAATTCATTGGTTAAGACTACTCGCTTCCAATGCAGGGGGTGCAGGTTTGACACCTGGTTGGATAACTAAGAACCCACATGCCTTGCAGTGCAGCCAAGAAAGTATTTTTAAAGAAGAAAAGAACCATATTTCAGATTCTCTCCAAAATATTCCTCAGTGAGTCAGCTTCTGCTTCCACCTAGAGGTAAAAATTAGCTAATGCACAAGGAAGCGGGAGAAAAATCAGCAAGAAACAGTTTTTGGTTTTTGTTTTTTTAATTTCAGTGTTTCTTAACAACCAGTTTCACACTGTACAAGGACAATGCCTTTTGCTTTCTGGGATTAGAATATGTGCTGTGAGATAAGGTTTGGATTGGATGGTTTGGTCTCTAAATCTTTTTCACCATAACTTCTGGTGAACCTGGTGTAATTAGTTCATTAAAGGATGAAAAACAGCTATCTTAGGGACATTTGGAAATAAGGTGTTAAAAAGATGTCATAACAGAATAATGTAATATAAATGCTCCATTTATATAAAGATCTTTAATAGCACAGTAGTAGAAACAGAGGCCATGCTACACTTGTTGGGAGTAGGAAAGAAAACCCAAGGAGAAGAGAGGCACATTTAAATTAGCTTAACTAAAGAAACTGTTAATTATATTGCAAAAACAATATTGCTGTTTGACAAAATATTTTAATCAACACATAAGAATATAAAATCTTATTCCCCAGATATAGTCACTGTCAACACACCCTAATTTTTTTAATGTTTTTAATATTTAAATTTATATACATATCATATTATCCTGTTCTGAACTTATATTTTAATAGATGCATCTTAGAGATAAGTCTGTTTCATCATCAATTTGTTTACCCATCCATTTACGTACATCAGATTCCCTAAACAGTTAAATAACGTGCAAGCGTATGATTGTATCCAGATTTATTTCATCATTCCCCTAATGGACTTTTGTGGGACTTTCAGATTGTGTCAGAGTGTTTGTCAATGCCAGCGATGCTGTTACTATAAATGCCTCTCTGTGGGGGGTGGGGGTCTGCTGTCGCCAGGATGTGGCGGGGTGTAACTGGGTCAGAGGCTTGTGTTCATTCTGATGGATGTTTCCAAGTTGCTTCGCAGATGGGTGTACCTACTCTCTGTGAATGCCTGTTCCCTAAACTCTTGTCAACACTGTATGCTGTCTCATTTCGATATCATAGCTATCTAGTGAAAAATAGTATTTTGTTTCTAATTTAATTTACACTGCTTTTTGAGTGGAGTTGAGCATTTTAAAAATAGACTTTTAAATCATCTGTGACTTTTGTTTTAAAATGATTCACTCATATTCTCTTCCATTTTCTTGTCAGATGGCTGGTCTTGTTCTCATTGATTGACTGACAGGGATTATGTTAGGAAAATCAACATTTTGTCATTTGAATTGCAAATATTTTTCATAAGTGGTTTATTTTTTATTTTGTTCTTTGTATTTCTTTTTCTTTTTTTTTTCTTGGTTTGTTTAATCTTCACTGTGGCTCTCTGAAAGTACTGTTATTATCCCCCATTTTACAGATGAGGAAACTGAGGCACAGGCAGGTGAATCAACTTGGTCCAAGGCTGCACAGCTAGTAAACAGTAGAGCTATATGACACCCCAATAGTCTGGTTCCAGAATCCATGTCTTTAACCCATACTGTTCAGAAGGGTCTGATTTCAAACCCTTGGACTACATAGAGAAGAGACACACCTGCCTTCATCTACATTATTTCCTGATGTTGCAGAAGTTCGTGAAGCGTGTTCTCAACATCAGGATCAACAAATAAAGCTTTGGGAATTTCATATTGTGTTTATAAGGGTGACTTTACCCACTGGTCAGGCACAGGCTTTTGGTGGGACTGTGACTGCAGTGAAATATCCACTTTCTTCCCTCCAGTTCAGTCCTTCTTGGGATCAAGGGCCCAGCCATTGGCCTTGGACCAAGAGCAAAATGAACCAAGCCCTTGATGTGGGTTCTGTTACTCAAGGCTTAGCTCCCAGATAATGGTGTGGCTCACTGGGGAGGAGACCCTGAGCCAGGCACTGGGCATAACTCTCCCCCACTTCCCTTCACTTTCATATCTGAATACATGTGAGCAAGGGATGCCATTCTAGGGATCCCTTTGAAGGGTTAATCCATTATTGTTGGGTTCACTCATGAGTTTTCCCATCGTGGACAGAGTCCCTGGTGTCTTCCTTTCTCTGAAACCCTGTGATAATCAGGAAGCTCTGTGCAGACCGACCTGTGTGATGTACACACAGATCACCCAAGGAATTTGTGCAAATAGTTTCTGATTCACCCTGTCTGGGGAATGTCATGAGATCACATTTGGAGCAAATATCCAGGGTGTACCAATGCTTCTGGTCCAGGAATTGTGTTCTTTGTAGCAAGAGTCTAGGGTACCAGGACCTTAGTAACACTTCCAGTTTGCTTTCTTTCTAACTATAAACTGTCTCAAACATATATACAATTACATAAAAGAATACACTGGCCATCAAGATAGAATAGTTTGTTTCAGATGTTTCTCTTAAGAAATGCTAGCAAAAGAGCCCATCCCTTCCCACCCCAACCCTTTCTCTGTTTCCCAGGGTAGCCAGTATCCTGGAATTGGTGTGTTAAACTCTGGTGCCTATTTTTATACCATTACTGCCCATGAATGAGCCAGAAAGCATCAGACACGTTCTTTTGTGTTTCAGAATGACAGCCTGCTGCCTGTACACACACACACACACACACACACACACACACGCATACAGACACAACCACAGAGAGACACACAGACACACCAGTGGATGGATGTAATGTGCAAACTTACCTTCTGTAACTAGTACTACGTTGCTTGAGACACATGTTCAACCAAGCAGGACTTGCTATTGTGAAATAAAACTGCCATCTCTAGAGGAGGAAGCATTTCTGGGGCTCATGATAAACTTGAAGGGTCACCGGAGTACCCCCACCCACACCGTACATACTCTGTTACTGAGAAACCCCCTTCCTGAGTTTTTGGCATCTGGAGTCAAGTTCAGATGGACGCTCTGAAGCCAGTCTTTCATAATGCTGGGTTGCCCCTTCTTTGCCTCCATCGCCTTGGCCATGGGGTGCAGGTGGCAGAGGGCAGCCCTGGTGAGGAGTGACAGACAGTGGCCTTGGCCCTTTGCAGGAGATGACCTCATGCGCTGTGTGGACCTCTACAACCAGGCCCAGTCCAAGTGGTTTGAAGAGATGGTTACCACCACGTTGGTGAGTGACTGGAGATGCGGAAGCATGTCCCGACAGGGGTGGGCACTCAGGAAGCTGTGGGTGGATGCTGGTGGATGTGAGGGCGATGGGGTGGAGGTGAGAGATGGTCATTAGATCTGCTCTAATGTTGAGACTGAGAGCTTATCTCCAGGCCAGACTATGTGGATTCATACCCTTGCTCTGGCACGTCCTACTGTGTGAACACAGGCAGCTATGGGCTCTTGCCATATCCTCCTGAGGGGTCAGGGTCAACCGAGCAGAGAGTGGTCCATGTAGGAAAAATAGCCAAGTTGTAGGAAATGTGGGCCCAGAAGAATTAAGGGTCTGCAATCGCAGAGCCTTGCGAGACATGTGGGTGGGTGAGGTTGGGGCAGTGGGGGAGGCCTCTGACCAGGGGTCGGGGAACAGGCATCGGACCACTTCTTTGCTCTCCTGAGTATTTCTGTGAAGTCAGCACCCGCTGAGTAGATGGTGAGATGGGTTGGCACTTGGGCCACTGGGCCAGGTGAGAAAGGATGTGTCCTGCCAAGTGCTTATCACACTATCCCTCTGCCCCAAGCCACCCCCATCCATCTGCCCATCCAGCATGGGACTAACCCTCTGCCTTCCCCAGGCACCAGCCCACCAGAGCAGATTAGAGGCCTCCCCCAGGGACAGTGACCTAGATTTCCTCCTGGTTAATCTCCTAATTAAGCTTCCTGCTTACTCCCCCTGACTCCCCGGCTAATCACCTGGGCACTGACCTAGTTGGACACAGAATAGTGGCCAGATCCCCTAGATTCCCAAGAAGCAGAGCCATCCAGGAGCCAAAGCAAATTTCTGCTCTTCCTTGTGGCCTTGGCCATCCCGCTCCTGGCCCTCCTGCTTCCCCGGCCTTTCCCTCAGCACTCAGGGTGGACAGAGACGAGGCCATTCAGCAGAGGTCCAGGGACAAAGCCCCCAAATTTTGAAGGGCAGAAGCTCCTGCATGTGTTTCATTTCTCAGCCCCGTCAGGGCCTGGGGCTGCAGTGGTGCAGAAGTTTGATTAAGGGCACAACAGGGGGCTTCCCTGGTGGTCCAGTGGCTAAGACTCCACACTTCCAGTGCAAGTGGCCTGGATTCAGTCGCTGGTCAGGGAACTACATCCCACATGCTGCAACTAAGATCCTGTGCAGCCCCCCCCCCCCCAAAAAAAAACGCACAAAAGTGCAACTCCCACTGTTCCCATAATTCCCTGTCACTTTGGGCAAGCGAGGTGTTCATTCCCTCTCGAGGTGTTCATTCCCTTGTTTGGAAAATGTAAGAACAGAACCTGTATCTCTTAACATTGTGATGAGGACAATTAAGCGATGTGTGGAAAGCTCGTAGCCCCCACCATGCCTGGCAGAAGGAGATTCAGGAAACAGCAGCTACTGCATCCTTGGCTATACCTTCGCCCCCAGATATGGGGTGGGTGCCTCGCCGGACCCCAGGGGGTCGGGCAGCATCTGTGTTTTGCCTCTAGGATGGTCTAGGACCCGTGTAGGGGTAAGGCCCCCAGGTTGCAGGGACACCCCCAAGAGGTCTCTGTGGGTGTCCTCCTCGGCAGGAGCTGGAGCGGCTGGAGGTGGAGAGGGTGGAGATGATACGGCAGCACCTCTGCCAGTACACGCAGCTGCGGCACGAGACGGACATGTTCAACCAAAGCGTGAGTTCTCCGCCCTAGGTTGAGGCCAGCGGGGCCCCCGTGGGACCCTGGGCCAGGGGGAGCCGTGGCCTTTGTGCCGTGGTGGCGGGTTACATAGCTGCTATGGAGGAATCTGTCCTGAGGGTGGGCAGGGACTCGGGCCTGTGGGCGACCTCTTGGGGTGGACGTGTCAGTTACCCTGGACATGCACGTGACTCTATCCCAAGCGCACCCCATAGATACGTTATGATGGTTGAAATAGCTGGAGGTCACCTTGCCTCCTCTGTTGAATTTCTTACAATGCTGGAGCCTTTCAAAACCTCTCAAGCTAAAGTTCAATAAACCTGTCTTCAGGTGGTAAACGGGGGGACACGTGGAAAGAGGAACAGGTCATAGACTCTTGAGCCCACCTGCCCTTTCACCCGCCCTGTGGTCTGGAGGGTCATGTCTATGAGGGGAAGCAGAGCAGAGGCCAGAGCTCTGTGCCTCCCCACCCCTGGTTCTTCCAGCCCCCACGTCTGTCCCTCACACGGGCCTCCCTGGGACCCCACAACCCTCTAGAGTGTGAGTGGCGTGGCTCAGAGGATACGCCCCTGACTCCGCCTCCGCCTCTGACTGTGTCCTCTTTCTCCATCCCTTGCAGACAGTCGAGCCTGTGGACCAACTGCTTCGAAAAGTAGACCCAGCCAAAGACAGGGAGCTGTGGGTCAGAGAGCACAAGACGGGCAGCATCCGCCCCGTGGACATGGAGATCTAGACGCGCGGCCCGGGGGTCCTGCTGAGGAGGGGCTGGGGGTCCCACGGAGAGCAGGTGGCGCTCCCGCCAGGGGGGCCTGCTGTCGGGAGTGGCGCTGCCCTCCCCCTGCTCTCCTGGTCCACTGAGGAGAGGGGACAGTGGGGCCGGAAGGGCGGCCCAGATGGCCCCACAGGGAGCTCCCCGGTGTTCCCAGGCTGAGAAGATGGATCCACAGCCCTGCCCTTGTCTCTGAGGCTGAAGCCCCCCGAGTCCCTTGCTGCGCTTGCCACTCCAAGGACAAACTGAGACTGGAACTTTGTGGTCCCTGTTGAGTACCAGAGGGGTCCCCTCCCCACCCAGAGCAGTTGTGTCCCATGCTCATGCCCCTGGAAGCCCAACGGCCCTTCTTCCAACTGACCTCCTTGTCTCCAGGCCTTTGGAGGGGCAGGAGAGGAAGGTCTCCATCTCCAAGCCAAGTGTCAGGATCAGAGTCATGGAGAGAAGGCCACCATTCAGCACAGTAGCCCACACCCAGAATGCTTTGCAGCAGCCCTCCCTCTTGATTTTTTTTCCCCCCCTTGAATATTCTGAGGGCCTTGAATATTCTGAGAGCCTACATCCTGGCTCTTCTCTGCTACTTTTCACCAATGGGAGTCTTGGGAAGAAGGTCTGGCTCCAGTTGTCCCAGACTGACCCTGCCTGGAGAGGTCAGGATGAAACTACCTCATTCAGCAAATTCACCCCAAGTTGGAGCAGATCAGGCATCCATGTCACGTGCTCTTTCCAGACATCCCAGTCCACCCAGCCTGCAGCCGCCTCCTCGGGGAAGCCCCCTCCTCCACCCTCGCCCATCCCAGGGAGCTGAGTCGGTCTCATGTCAGGGAGGGGTTGGGACAAGTCTCTGTCACCTCGCAGGTGGTTCCACCTGCCCGTGCACAGTGGAATTGGGACTGCTGCTCCGTGTACAGCTCTCACTGGCGGGCACCACGCAGGCAGTGCAGACTGTCGTGGCCACAGTACATGTCACCATCCAGGCAGTCGGGTACCTTGGCCTCTCAGCTCCTTCTGCACGTTCCCAAGCCCCGCATGGAGCCCCTACTTGGGGCTGGTGCCCCCTTGCCCTTTTGCCATCTCCTTTTTCCCTGAGAAAGCCTGGTCTGAGCATGACCTGCGAAGCCACCAGATCCTTACTCATCACTTTCTCGCTTACATACTAAATCTTGAGAATTGGCTTGAGGGGACTGGAAGCAGAAAAGGACTGGAGGAGGTCAGACAGCTTGCAAGGGGCACATTCTAGCCTGGAGCCCACACCCTAAGAACCCATGTTTCTTCACTTTTCCCATTGATTACTTTGGATTCACAGGACTCATGTCTCATAAGGGCAGCCGTCTAAGAGGATAACTCACTGGTCTTTCTCCCTCCATCGTCCAGGCTGGTAACTGATGACTTGTTTTTCTTGTATCTCTTGGTACCCCTTTCTCTGAGTCAGTATGGCGCCCTCATAGTGATAGTAGAAAGATGCTGAATATCCTAAAGCAAACCAAGCTTTGCTACTTTTCTTCTCAAAACATCCCAACCAGAAAGGTCAGTGTGAAGGCCTTCACTAACATGCAGGCCGCCAGGACGGATCTGTGTCTGGCGTGGAGAACCACTCCTTCCGGTCTGGGGTTGGGCTGTGACACCAGCTGCCCATTTGGGGCTATCATTTCTTGGTTTCTTGATAAAAAAAAAAAAAGATGGGTGCTAGTAGTAACTGCTTTGTGGCTTAGTCAACTAATTTGTGGATGATTTTCCAACATTCAAAGCCAATAGCCTTGTTATTAACATAGATACGTTCATGTGTGGTGTGGCTCATTGATTTTGTTTTCTCATCCCTGTCCGAGGATTCCAGAGTCTTCTGTTATTCCCTGGGGCTCTTGCCTCTTTCAGGGTAGCCTGAGTTGGCCTCATGTAGGCTAGTCTATTTTCTGAAGTCATGCTTTCCCCCTTTTCCCTCAGTCTCATTAGATGCCCCCATATACTTCTTTTCCTTTTTTCTTCCCTCCTTTATTCATTCGTCAAGCATTTAGCTAAGACTGGGCAATATGCAAAGATCTAGGAACAAGATATAGCCCTCTCTGTCATCAGGGAAACCAGTGATCTGTTCCTTCGAGTAAACTCGTCTTTTCTTCAAGGGTCTTGCAGGTGAGTAACCTTGGCATTCACCTACAGATACTCTCTGCAGAGTCTAGGTTTGCAGAGATACCCTCTGTTGTACTGATAGCTCTTCATTCATTCATTCATTCTCATTCATTCATTTAATCAGCAGACACTTGGGGCAAGCCAGGTATTATGCCAGTACTGCAGACGTAGCTGCATACCAGCCAGGAACTCCGCCCCATCCCCCACCCCTTCTGTTCTCCATGTGGACAAGCACATGTTTTCAGACCTTTCTGGGAAATGAGAGCCTTGCACCTCTCCCACGTTTAACCTACTACTAGCCTGTAATAAGCCATGCGGCATTTACCCAAGGATGGAAGAACCAGACAGCACCAAGAGTACAATCGTGGGGTCACTAGACCCTCACAGCTCACATCCAACTCAAATTTGAGAGATTTGTTTGTTTTAGATAGTTCTTGCTTTACACAGAGGAAGAATGAAGCCCAAGGCCAGCCAGTGAGAGCTGTGAACTGAATAGCGAATCACGAGCAGGGCTGGAGTTGAGAGTACAGGCCTCTGTCCCTATGGTTAGGATGAAGTCTGGAATGTCTGAAAGTCATCTTCAGAGTGGCGCTCTGTCCTAGTGGTTGGTTTGGTTTGGGTATTTAGGTTACAAGAGGATATGCTTGGCTTTTTTCAGGGTAAATGACTCCAGGTTATTCGTGAGCACATTCACTGTTCCATTTCTGAGAACGGGTGAGCCCCTTCTACCTAGGAGACATGGATGCACTTTGTTTCCTCTGTGAAAGCCTGATTTTTAGAATAGAATCTAAGACAAGCAAGGGTTACCAAGACAACCTCCAGGATAAGCTGCTTGTCCCTCTCTTTTTTTTTTTTCTATTGCTTCTGATCAGCATTGGAAAACACTGGCCAGCCGACCCACAGGGATGGCTGACCTGAGGTTCTGCCCATGGGACCACCTTGGGTCTCCTTTTAATCTACCCAACACCTGTGTCAGCCGGGGGGCAGGGCAGGGAAGGGTGGATGGGATTTTGAGGGGAAACACTTCTCCCCTCACTGAGGCTAATCAATGACTGAAGCAAATAGAAAAACCCTGTGTATACTCAGGAACCAGGGGTTTGTATTCCCTTTGTGGAAACCAATCAATTACTAGATTAGGAGATGGAAGCAAAGAAATCTTGGCAGAGCCAAAGTCCCTTCTTGGAAATGCAAGTCATAACATTCCGAGGACATCAAAGACCTCGGCTTGTTTAAGTGATTTTACTTCCAGCGGTGAATGGCCTTGACAAGAAGTTATACAGGATTCTGCAGGCCTACTGGTGATTATGTAGATAGGGAGCGTTCCTGGACCAGTGTTAAGTGAGGCACAGATCAGAAGCACATCTTAGCCAGCATACCGTCATTCACATAAGCCTTCCTGTCCCCACAGGTCCCGCTGCCTTTTTCCCCAAGTTTATTGAGATATTTGACATTCAAAATTGGGAGTTCATGAGCATACAGGAAAATTCACCCTTTTGAAGGATACAGTTCAATGAATTTTGAAAAACTTACACAGTCTTATGGGGCTTCCCTGGTAGCTCCCATGGTAAAGAATCTGGCTGGGATGCAAGAGACCCGGGTTCAATCCCTGGATCAGGAAGATCCTCTGGAGAAGGGAATGGCTACCCACTCCAGTATTCTTGCCTGGAGAATCCCATGGACAGAGGAACCTGGCGGACACATGGGGTCCACGGGGTCACAAAGAGTTGGACACAACTGAGCAACTAACACTTTGACACGATCTTGTAACCACCGCTGAGATCAACATAATATTTCCATCAGTCCAAAAACATCCCCTCAGGCTCCTTTGATGTCCATCCACTCTTCCCACGCCCAGCACCTGGCAACCACTGATGGATTTTCTGACCCTGCAGATCTGCCTTCTGTAGTGTGTCATAGGCAGAAGCCTTTGAGTCTGGCCTCCTCGCTCAGCTTGATGCCTCTGAGTCACTTTGTCATAGGATGTCCCTAGCTTGTTCCCCTGCAATGCCGAGTAGCCGTCCATTGAATGGGTGCACCCCACTGCTTCCTTGCTCTTAAAAACACAAGTTGTCTTCCTGGAAGCTCCTGACCTGGAGTCTTGAGCGTGTTTGCACAGCTACTTCCAGCCAGCTGCATCCAGTGGTTCTTGGGACTTAAACTTGGCTCTTTTTGAGTCATTTTAGTTTGGGGGGCATCTAACACTTGAGTTTTTCACAATGTAGAGAGCTGCTGGGGATGGAGGCAGGGGTGGTGGACAGGGTCTCTGCTGCCCCCTGAAGCTGGCGTCTCAACTGGCAGATCCACTTGCTCCTTGGGACTCTCCCTTCACCTCGCCCAGTCCCTGCCATTTGGTGAGAGTTCGGGGGTGTGGGAGGTGGGTGGAGAGTGTGTGGGTGAGAAAGCAGGGTGGCCATGGGCTCAGCACCACCTTTCTCTGGATCTTCCTTCACCTGCAAACTGAAGGTGTTATTCTAGAACGTTCTCCCAGGCCTCCTCCGGCTGCTGCGTTCTGTCTCCCCTTGTCATTTCCAGTTTTGTGCCCAATGCACACGTCATACCTAATCTGGGTCCGCTCGGCACAGCTGTGCGAGCTGTCACCTCATACCCTCCTGAGAGGGGGCCCCGGGTGCTGAGAAATCTAAAAAGAGACTTTTAGACACAAAAACTTAAGAGTTTCATGAGCTGTTGAGAATGAGGTAGTTCCTCGTCCTTGCACTCCTAAAGAAAGCAGAAGCCATTACCTTTCTTCCACTGATGTTTGACACCATGTCCTGAAGGTCACTTCCCAGGAGCAAAAACAGGCATGGAGTCAGAGCCCCCTCCCTTAAGGTTCTTGTCGACGCCTGAGCCTTGCCTACCTGACCTGTGCCTGCACCCTCCTGGGTGGTGGCAGAAAGAAAACCACACCCAACTGCTGATGCTGGTCAGCTCTGGGCAAGACCCCCCAAAGGAAGGACTCCTCCAGCTACGTCTTGATTGTGCCCTGCTCAGTGAAAGCTGAGCCCCGGAAAGCAACCAGGGACCTCTCCCAGCCAACAGAAGACATCCTTGGGTCCAGCCAGGTGACGGTGTGGGCTGTGGAGCCCACAACACAGGATTCCCCTGCTGCCAGGATAGCCTCTTTTTTCTGGGGGAGGGGTCCTGGGGGCTCTCAACATCTTCCCCACTCCACCCCACCCCCACTGGAGTCATTGCTATCAGGCCCTTTGTCAAGGTGGGGGACCCAACCCCTCTTTCCTGGCTTGGTGAGACTAAGGTGACAAAAACCAATGTTCTGTTTCCCCCGAACCTTCTAGATGCTGGGGCCTGGCTACTGGGGGGTCTTGTTGGGAGGTGTCTCCGAGAGAGAGGGGCTGTGATGGCCTTTGGATCTCTGTGCTGTTCGGGGGACTTGGCCCTCTGTGTGCTGGGGCATCCCTAACGGGCTTGCAGTGGTGGGAGGCGGAGGGTCTGGCACATGGGTGCTCTGATGGGGACGGTGTGACACGCAGACGAGGCAGGAAAGCACAGTGAACCAGGGCAAGGGCACCGGACCGGCCTGCTCTGCTCTCGTTCGTCGTCACGCCCCCTTCCCGGGAGCCGGGCGTTGGTGGTCGAGTGGACGCCCCCTTCCCGGGACCCGGGCGTTGGTGGTCGAGTGGACGCCCCCTTCCCGGGACCCGGGCGTTTGTCGTCGAGTGGACGCCCCCTTCCCGGGACCCGGGCGTTTGTCGTCGAGTGGACGCCCCCTTCCCGGGACCCGGGCGTTGGTCGTCGAGTGGACGCCCCCTTCCCGGGACCCGGGCGTTTGTCGTCGAGTGGACGCCCCCTTCCCGGGACCCGGGCGTTGGTGGTCGAGTGGACGCCCCCTTCCCGGGAGCCGGGCGTTGGTGGTCGAGTGGACGCCCCCTTCCCGGGACCCGGGCGTTGGTCGTCGAGTGGACGCCCCCTTCCCGGGAGCCGGGCGTTGGTGGTCGAGTGGACGCCCCCTTCCCGGGACCCGGGCGTTGGTCGTCGAGTGCAGGTGCTCTTCAGCCAGCATCACATGCAGCAAGAGCGCGGCTCTCGGGACAGGGGCCTCCGGGCAGCCGTGTGGACCCAGGGACAGTCATTCCAAGGGACACCTGCCATCCTTGGGGACGGGGCCCCAAATCGGTATCTCTGCCCTTCCCTCAGGAAGGGGACGATGGGGCAGAAACAAGCCCCTTCACAGACAGGAGCACATCAGCAAACCCCATGAAAGCGGGATTTTCTAACAAGATAAACTTGCTTGTTTGCTCTGTTTTCTGTAACTTTTGCTAAATACTTTATACATTTTTAATGTTAAAAAGCTGTGTCTCCTCCAACATTCCTCATCCCGGTATGAATGTGTTTATTCCACGTTGTATATCCTTCCATCCCCTGGCTGCCTAGATCGGTAAATAAAGTTGATGTACTATAATTTATAAGTAACACTGTTGAAACTCTGATCCCTACAGAGGCTATAATCTGCCCTTCCCACCCCACCCCTGTAATAGCATTCGTGTGTATTAATGCTTAAAAATTAAATGTTTAAATTTTGAAGGCGTTTGCTCTATGTAATTGTTCTGCATTATTATAAAGTATTTTCAGGAAGTTAAATGCTCTCATTTTTTCCCCCTTCGGCTCTGTGTGTACACTTCAGATGCTTAGATTTCGTCCTGTGTAAAATAAACTGTCCAGAGACACCATGTCCCACTGGGCGACCCTCTTTCCTGGAGGGCCGCCACACTCTTCTTTGTACAAATGGGCTCAGTGTCTCTCCCAAGCTCGGTGATCATTTTACCCCTAATGACTTAGCAGAGGGACAATGGGCACGTGGGCATTGACCCTCCCCCACCCCGATGGGTATCATGCTGCCAGACCAAACCCTTGGCCCTAGTCCCCTTCCCTGGAGACGTCTCTCCCTGTGAATACAGGGGCTCCTGGCTATTTCCTTTCTCCACCCATCCACCCCATCCACCCATCCATGCAATAATTGGTGAACACCACTGTATTCCAGGGTCTTTCCAGGTGGTGCTAGTGGTAAAGAACCCACCTGTGAAATGCAGGAAACTTAATATGAGACACGAGTTTGATCCCTGGGTTGGGAAGTTCCCCTGGAGAAGAGCATGGCAACCCACTCCAGTATTCTTGCCTGGAGAATCCATGGACAGAGGAGCCTGGTGGGCTACAGTCCATAGGGTCACACAGAGACACGGCTGAAATGACTTAGCATGCACGCACAGAATGCCAAATACTGCTCTCAGTACTGGGAACACATTGGTGATGGAAACTGATCAAGAATCTTAACCTTGGAACTTATTTTCCAGCAGAAAGAGACAGGCTAACAAAATGATATATAGAGTGTATGTAGAAAATGATAGGTGTTACGACAAAAGGGCAGGGGAAGGGGGAGGGTCTCAGGGGTGATGGTGGGTAAGTGGCAACATGAAATAGGGTGATTGGAGTGGCCTCATGGAGAAGGTGGCATTTGACCAAAGTCAAGGACCCCTGGGAGGGAGCCCGGCACGTAGCTGGTGGGAGAACATTCCAGGCAGAGGAGGTGGCCCTGTTAAAGGCTGGAGGCACCTCATTGAGGCCAGTTGGCTGGAGCAGACATGGTGATGGGGAGGGGGCAGCTTCTGCAGAGATTTGCAGGCTTTGGAAAGCCTGTGATTTTGCTCTGGGGACCATCCAAGCTGAGGGCGCACAGCCTGATTCCTTGCTGGGGAGCTCACGGTAGGAAAAGGGGAGCAGGGCAGCCAGAACGCGGGGACAGGAGACGGTGCCTGCAGGGGTGACCACGTGGAGGTGGGGACAACGGTCAGATTCCGGAAGTGCTTTGAAAGTGGAACCAACATGGTTTCGAGCCAGTTTGGAGTGGGATGTGATGGAAAGAGGGGCACAGGGGATGACTCCAAGGATTTTGGTCCAGGCAAGCAAAAGGACAGACTGCTCTTTACCATGATGGAGACAGCCACGGGAGAGGCGTTCCATTCTCTGCCTCCCTCTCACCCTCTCTGAGCCCTCTTTCCCCTCTGCTTCCAGACCAGGGTCAAAGGGTTCTCTTGTCCTTCTGCTCACAGCAAGGGAAGGTGGGGGAGGGGGACCAGGGCTACGGGGCTCCCAGCTTAGGGAGAGGACAGGGCCAGCCTCTGGGAAGAGTCTGCGTCTTTCAGTCACGGCCAGGCTGGGAGGGGGAGACACAAACAGATTCACTGGCCAGAGACGAGGGCTTCTCCCCAAGTGGTCTTTGGGACTCGGGGAGAGTTTATGGCCCCAGCTTAGACTTAACAAATCCCCTCACAATACATCATCTCCAACAACTTGTTTGGCTAAGGAACATAAACTCTCCCTCTGATAGAAGATGTTTACGCAGGTTTTCAAACAAACCTCCAGGTCATGACCCCTCTCTCAGCATTGACACAGCTGCCTGTGGTCCCCTCCCACGGTCAGGCCCCTCCTGGGCACAGCAGCCTGAAGAGTGTGGGCAGCATCTGCTCCTTGCTCTTGAGAGGGGCAGAGGGACTGGGGGCTCTGCCTGCCTTCTGTGTTAACCCGGGCTCCTGTCTCCTGGCCCACAGCCTCTTTGTTGTCATGGCAACCCAGCTCCTCACCTTCAGAAACGCAGCTTCTTGCCCACTCTGCTAACTCCTTGAGAATGAGAGCTTGGTTTCTTCCTGTGACCTTGGCCTTGTCTCACCTGCAGGCCCAGTGTGCCCACCCAGGAAACACTTCTAATCCTCGCACACCAGGTTCAGAGGCAAGGGTGGAGGCGTCTGACTTCATTTTCAGGGCTTGGGTTTTGTTTGTTTGTTTGATGACTGTCCTATTTCTAGCTGCTCTTGAGAACAAATGCCTTGCTGCGGGCCAGTGAAAGCCTAGAAAAGGAGAAACCACTCCTTTTAAGAAAGAATATGCTATCAAAAACTGATGGAAAAAACAGTAAGTACACAGACACACACACACCTAACATTAAGGCCTCCTGAGAAGCACTCTGGACCCTCAGTGGGTGGGGCGACCAGGAGGAGTGGGTCAGCACATCTGAGCCTGAACTTCTGGGCCCTTCCTGCATAACATTAGTGGGGGCTGGCTGGTGTCTTTCTACCAGCAGCAGGGACCTGTCATTAGCCTCTTATGAACTAGGATACAAACCCCAAGTCACCCGCCTACACACTGTGCGTTTTATTCTTTCTGCTTACTGTACATGCGTGCTAAGTTGCTTCAGTCGTGTCTGACTCTGTGTGGCCCTATGGACTGTGGCCGTCCAGGCTCCTCTGTCCATGAGATGCTCCAGGCAAGAGTACTGGAGGGGGTGGCCATTTCTTCCTTCACGGGATCTTCTCAAGCCAGGGATCCAACCCACTCTCCTGTGCCTCCTACATTGGCAGGCGGGTTCTTTACCACTAGAGCCCCCTACAAAGCCCTTTGTAGTAACCACCCCTGGGTAAAGCTGAGACTTCTTTTCCATTCTAGATGGCGATTCTGGGGTTCCAGGTGTGATGCTTAGCCAAGCAAGGGCACCAGCTGCCTCTCCTTTGGGTGTTGAGATTTCAGGCACAAGCCTACTCATGAGGGCTCTTCCCTGTGGCCCACACTGGGTACTGAGCTGACCACAGGGGTGAAAGCCTCCCCTGGCAGAGCTCCTTCTTGTCCATTCATTCACTCAGCAAGCACATACTACTGTCTGCCAGCTCCCGGCACCAGGCTTGGTTGCCAACCAACAATATACAGCTGAAATCAAGCCACAGGTAAGTTGTATTTATCCCACACCATGTGTTTGAAAAATTTGAAAATCACTCCCACAGTTTGGAAATTGCATCTGGAAATCTGATTTCTGATTTCTCTTTGGTTACCAAAAAATCTAGTAACACCAGGCCACAGTCCCATCTGACTACATCCTAAATGGAGGCAGCCCCTGTCATGTGGGACATAGGCCTCACCACTCCCTATTGCCTTCCTAATTCCCTGGCTTCACTCACACACTCCACACGCTGGCTTCTGTATGCAGTGCAGTTCTTGATCCCTGTCATAGAAGAATATTGGCTAAAGGTAACATGTGTTCAGGGCTTCCCTGATAGCTCAGTTGGTAAAGAATCCGCCTGCAATGTGGGAGACCCGGGTCTGATTCCTGGATCAGGAAGATCCCCTGGAGAAGGGATGGGCTACCCACTTGAGCATTCTTGGGCTTCCCTTGTGGCTCAACTGGTAAAGAATCTGCCTGCAATGCGGGAGACCTGGGTTTGATCCCTGGGCTGGGAAGATCCCCTGGAGAAAGGAAAGGCTACACACTCCAGTACTCTGGCCTGGAGAATTCCATGGACAGTCCATGGGGTTGCAAAGAGTCGGAGATGACTGAGCAACTTTCACTTTCACTTTTCACTTTCAACACGTGTTCGGCTCTTACCACTGCCAGCCTCTATTGTAAATGCATTGCACATGTTAACTCATTTCAGGCTTACAGTAACAGTGAGGGCAATGCTATTTCAATACCCGTTTAGTCAAGGAATAGTCACGGAGGGCCCAAAGCTGGCAGGTACGCTTCATGCAAAGGAAATGCAGTGGGGAACAAAACAGACAGGATCCCTGCCTTCATGGTGCTTTCATTCTGATGCCATCCCAGGCAGCACGTGGAATAAATAAACACTAAGTCAGAAGCAGTACTCTAGAGGAAGAACAACCACGCAGGATAAACAGCTGGGGCTTGCTGGTGGTTGGGGTGGGGGTGCTGCTGTTGCTGAGAAGGCAACATTTAAGGAAAGCCATGAGGGAGGTGAAAGATTAGAAGAGAACTCTAGGCAGAGACAGGTTAAGAAACATGCCTGAAGCTGCTGTATAGGTCAGGGAGATCAGCTCGGTGCTCTGTGATGACCTAGAGGGGTGGGATGGGGGAGGGCGGTGGGAGGGAGGCTTGAGAGGGAGGGGATGTATGTACACTTATAGATGACACACGCTATTGTACAGCAGAAACTAACACAGCATTGTAAATCAATTATACTCCAATTTTTTAAAAAATGAAAAGGAAACGCACCAGAGGGTCACACAGCTAGTAAACTGCAAAGCTGAGGTTTGAACCCGTGCTGGTTCCAGAGCCTGATTCCTAACCCAGTGTTAACAGGACCACCCCTGCCGCAGAGACTGTCAGGATTAGGGCAACGGAAGGCAGGCAGGGAGCATCCTTGCTCTTAGAGAGCTGGAGCTGGCGGTGGGGGGTAAGGCAGGGATGCCCGCGGGGCAGTGGCTGAGGCCCAGGTCTCAAGATTCTGCTCTATTGTCCCTGCCTCCCAGAAGGCCAAGATGGATTGACCTCCTGCTGTCAGCTCTTTATTTTAATCTCAGGGGGCTTCTGGGAGCTCGCCTCCCTCCCCTCAACCCCAAGCTCCAGGCCCCTCCTCCCTCCAAGTACTGGTGTGAACCGGCCACAAATCCGCCTAATCCATCAGCATCTCCTGCGGCACCCAGCCAGGCAGCCAGGAGACCCCATTGCTCCCACCCACCCAGCGGTGACAGCCCGGCCGGGCCCACGCCACCTCACCCATGGGGAACAGCAAGAGTGGGGCCCTGTCCAAGGAGATCCTGGAGGAGCTGCAGCTGAACACCAAGTTCACGGAGGAGGAGCTGAGCACCTGGTACCAGTCCTTCCTGAAGGAGTGCCCCAGCGGCCGGATCACCCGGCAGGAGTTCCAGACCATCTACTCCAAGTTCTTCCCCGAGGCTGACCCCAAGGCCTATGCCCAGCACGTGTTCCGCAGCTTCGATGCCAACAGCGATGGCACCTTGGACTTCAAGGAGTATGTCATCGCCCTGCACATGACCAGCGCGGGCAAGACCAACCAGAAGCTGGAGTGGGCCTTCTCCCTCTATGACGTGGATGGCAATGGGACCATCAGCAAGAACGAGGTGCTGGAGATTGTCACGGTCAGTGTCAGCCTCCTCGTCTCTGGCAGAGAGGGACGGGGGTCTCGAGGAATTGGGCTGCCTCTAATTCCCCGTGGGGGCCTGGCTGGGAGGAGGGAGTGGACACCCGAGGTTGGTGACTCAGTGGCTCTGAGAAAGTGGTCAGGAGGAGTCTCCAACAAACCAGTATTAATAGAGGGCCAGACAGTATTCTTGCCTGGAGAATCCCCATAGACAGAGGAGCCTGGCTGGCCACAGTCCATGGGGTTGCGAAGAGTCAGACACGACCGAGCAACTAAGCACAGCACAGGGCACCTTCCCACAGCTTCATTTTCCTCCTAGAGAAGAAGAATGTGGGAATTTTCTGTTATCCACCTTTACCGTTTCCTTCTTTCCCTCCCATCTTCCTTCCTTTCTTCATTAAAGCATTCTCCAGGGACTTCCCTGGGTGTCCGGTGATTCCAATGCGAGGGGTGCAGTTTCCATCCCTGGTCAGGGAAATAAGATCCCACCTGCTGTGCAGTGCAGTTAAGAAAATATAAATAAATAAGTAGGTGTTAAAAATAATAAAACATCCTTCAGAACCTCCAATAGGACACACTTGCATTCTTTTTTTTTTTTTGGCTCCGGGGTGGGGGGCGTCTTAGTTGAGGCAGGTGAAACCTAGTTCCCTGACCAGGGGTGGAACACCAACCCCACCCCCAGCATTGGGAGCCCAAAAATCTTAGCCACTGGACCACCAGGGAAGTCCCTTTCATAAGATCTTATGGACAAACCCTAACGAACTTTTTGGCCAACCCAATATATTTATGTATTTATGTTTATTTTATTTGGGTCCTGTGGCTTTTGGGATCTTACTGCTCCAAACAGGGATTGAACCAGGGGCCACCGCCACTGCAGCGAAAGCCCTGAGTCCTAACCACTGGGCAGCCAAGGAAGTCCCTCACGAGTCATTTTAGAGACATAACATGTTTCAAATAGGTTGGCCCAGGGTCAGATCATCTGCCAAGATTTTTAGGTGTTTGAAAAGTAGTTTTATTTAATATAAAATGCATGCAAAAGAAAACGAAAATTGCCTTTAATTTCATCATCCAGAGAAAACTACTGTCAATAAATAGGCATGTATCTTTCCAGTCTTTTATCTATATATTTAAAAATAACTTTAGAATTAGGACATATTCACATATGGTTTTATCATACTTTTCTTCAGCCACTATTTTATATCAAATTGTTTTTAACAGCTGCTTAGAATTCCATCTTATAGACATGTCATAAAATTACTTAACCATTCCTATATTTTTGGACAATGAGGATGCTTCTATTTTTTCCTTATAATATTATTTATTTCCCTTCATTCAGTATCATTTTACTGGATTTTTTTTTGCCCCCCACCCCCACCCCATGCCACTTGCTTTCTTTCTCTAATCCCATTCCTGTAAAGAGAGAATATTCTTCATCTTTCATATAATTTTTGAGGCATTTGTAATCCCACTTTCATTCACCCAATTCTTCCATCCTTATTAGGCAAAACCATAGAGAAAACAGCCAAGGATGCAGCCGTGGTCAGCGACTCCTTCTTGGGCCTCCCATTAGGGGCAGGTGTGTGTAGAAACCTCACTGGTCTCTGGGCAGGGCCTGCAGCACAAGCTCCTTGGATTGACAGGTGGCCTGTGGCAGGGACCACCTAAAGGATGTCAAGCCCAGAAGAGGCCTCTGAGTTGGTGCTTCTTCAGACAAAGGAGGAGGAAGAAGATGAAGGGGTAGAGGGGAAGGGAAGGAAGGAGAGGGTGGGAAGGCATGGGGAGGCAGAGAGAGAAGGGCACGTCCACAGATGAGGCTATGCAAGAGCGTGCCAAGCCTCTACTATTCACCATGTCCAAGGTAACTGGCCTGGGAGTCAGTCATCTGTTGTGGGTTCTGCTGTACCACCACCAAGCTAGGCCTCCAGAAAACCACAGAACCTCCCACAGCCCCAGGGCGAGGATGTAATGGTTCTTTGGCGGTCCATTCCCGGAGGCCCTGACAGTGTGCCCTTGGTTTTAGAAGCGGGGTGATGGGCAGCCAGTCACTCCCAGCCGTTAGCCTTCCGGCCTGCCCATGGGTCCCTGGCTCAGGAATTAAAGGAGCCCTTACTTCACTGCCGGGTACCTCAGAGCTCTGAGCGCTGTTGGTGAGGCAGCTGCCCCAGCTGCGGGTTTCGACTCCTTGCTTCTCTTGCTACAGCACAGGAAGCTGAAAGGGAGTTCCTAAAGCCACTGCTCGTCCCTCCAGGTAAATTTCATAGGCATCACTGCCCCTGCCCGGCTGGTTCCCTGACGTCTCCACGGCATCCCAGTCCCAACACTTCGGTCGCAAGCTGGGACACTCAAGATGGGGGAGCCACAACCTTGAGCATCCACTCTGGGTCTGGCCAACCTGCTGGAATCCTAGTAACCTGGAGCTGAACGGGCACATCAAGACTACCCTGTCCCTTTCCCTGATCACGTGTCGGAAGACACTTCCTGCTTTGCTGGACATTGGCGACTCAGCTCCTGTATTAGCTAGAGTAGAGGGAAGTGAGAAGGACCCTTGAGCTTTACCCTCCCTAAGCAGAGGGGTAAAGGAGGGGCTTCCAGAGGCCTTATCCAGCCCCTACCATGCTCTCCAAGACATTCTAGGAATAGCATGAGATGCAAGCACAGAGGTTTTAGAACCAAACTTGCCAGGGTTAGCATCTCCAGTCTTCTGCTTCTGGTTGGCCGAATTCTAGCAAGTCAGCTGATTCAGTTTCTCCGTCTGTGAAATGGGCCAATAACACCCACCTCATAAAGCTGTCATGAGTTTACATGTAAAAACACTTAGAAATGTGGCACATGTTAATCACTTAACAAACATTAGCCCTTATTACCATAAGCAATCCATGTGGCGCTACTGTTGAAGAACCCGCCTGCCAATGCAGGAGATGGAAGAGACACAGGTTCGATCCCTGGATCAGGAAGATCCTCTGGAGGAGGGCATGGCAACCCACTCCGGTATTCTTGTCTGGAGAATCCCATGGACAGAGGAGCCTGGCAGGCTATAGTTAATGGGGTCGCAAAGAGTTGGACACAACTGAAGTGACTTAGCACACACACACCATAAGCCAGCCTGCTAGGCAACCAAAGTACCACTTGGATTCAGAAAAAGTCATCTGATGTACTTCTGGGCAGTGAGGTCAAAGGTACCAGTTTTCAAAATGCAGCCTTCAGAAAGCTTTTTATTTCTCATTTTCATTTTTTAATACAATGAAAGTAATATATCTGTATGGTCAGGAAATTCAGACTGTACAGAAAGGGACAAAATAAGAAGGGAAAGTCACCCTCACCTCTTCCCCACATTCCCTTCCTCTTCTTAAAAGTACAGATGACTCCTCCCCACTCTCAAGAACTAGGATTTAGTCGGTGCCAGTGGGTTGGGGGGCCTGGGCATCTGCATTTTAACCTCAGCGTCCTGCTCAGCCATGTGGATTCCCCCAGAATCACTTCTTCTGACTGGTGCTCCCCCTCAATTTGGTGCAGGCTATCTTCAAAATGATCAGTCCTGAGGATGCAAAGCGTCTCCCAGAAGATGAGAACACTCCGGAGAAGCGAGCAGAGAAGATCTGGGGGTTCTTTGGCAAGAAGGATGATGGTAAGTGACTTCTCCTTCCCAGCCCTTGATTTCACAGTCCCGGGCTATGTTCTAGAGACCCCAGTGAGATTGACTCTTCCCAGTCCAGAGACCAGGTGGGACAGAGGACCCCTCCTCCCACCACAAGGTGATCAGCAGAAGAATGGTCAGCAGACAGTTGTGGGCCCTTCTGGAACTGACTGAAAATGTCACCACCTCCCACCACTCATAAAACTCCACCACTGCCTGAGATTCTCTGGGGGTGAATGCAGGCTCTAAATGATGGGGTGCTTTGGAAAAAAAAAGCATCTTTTGTTTGGACAGAGTTAACCCACTTTGCTAAGTCACTTCAGTCGTGTCCGACTCTGTGCGACCCCGCAGACGGCAGCCCACCAGGCTTCCCCGTCCCTGGGATTCTCCAGGCAAGAACACTGGAGTGGGTTGCCATTTCCTTCTCCAATGCAGGAAAGTGAAAAGTGAAAATGAAGTCGCTGAGTCATGCCCGACCCTCAGCAACCCCATGGACTGCAGGCTTCCAGGC
The DNA here is from genome assembly GCF_023091745.1 of Budorcas taxicolor. NCBI lineage: Eukaryota > Metazoa > Chordata > Mammalia > Artiodactyla > Bovidae > Budorcas > Budorcas taxicolor. The sequence goes on along the minus strand of NC_068928.1, from coordinate 28,846,115 downwards.
TCCTCCGTCCATGGGATTTTCCAGGCAAGAGTACTGGAGTGGGGTGCCATTGCCTTCTCTTCAAACCCACTTTGAAGAAAGAGTAAAAAATCAAAGCAACAGCCCATCATTTTGTATACAAATGGCAAGTTTTGAGGCTTTCTTTTTGAATGGAGTGCCCAGTGTTTTGTTGTTGTTATTTTAGGACACTTTGGTTTACTTGTTTAAACCAAACAAGTAGCCTTCTGCATGGCTGGGATGGGGTAAAGCTTACTTCAGAATTAGCATGGCATCCCAAGTAAGTGGGATCTCAATTTATATGGTGTTACTTTAGGAAATTAGTTTGGGTCCCCCCTCCCAACCCCCAAGCACCATCAGATGGAATTAGATTCCAATTCAATTTCAAGAGATTGATGGGGGTAGGGGGTGTGCTATGAGGGGAAATGAGGAGAGATCTTCAGGAGGCGGGGAAAGCCATCAGACTGCAAAGCAGATGAACGGCTTATGGGCAGACGCAAGAAAAGTCTTAAACTGCAGGGCTGGGCTAAGAAAGTCTTGGTGAAGCTGAGGGTGTGTCCTTGGGCCCCCTTCTGCCAGGAGCTGACCTGTCTTGGCTCCCTCCCCTGTTCAGTCTGGCCAAGAGCAGCCAGTGGGGAGAGTGAGCTTGTACTGAATTCTGATGGATTCCAGAACTGGGTGGCAGGCGCTGCTGGTGCCTGAAGCCCGTGTCCAACTCGGGAAGGACACAGGAGAGGGGCTGGTGTCAGACGGGGACTGCAAACCTGAATGACCACTGGGTCTGGGATGATGAATGTGAGAGAAGTGGACAGTGGCCCAATGAAGCAATAGGGACTGGCAAACAGTGGGGCATGAGGGTCTGCCTGGTTTTACAGCCTCTGGTCAATTGTTACCACATAGGAATACTGATCCGTTGGGGCCTCATCGTCTTTTTTTTTTTTTTCTTTAAAGAGAAGCCAGCAATCGAGATTTTTAAAATCTGAAGTGCCTCCACTGATGAAACACTACATGGTCCACACACATCTGAGAAGCTGGTATCGGTCCATTTGTGATCTCTGGGCCAGTCTCTTACCAGGGTTCCAGGTCACATGCCCAAGGAGGATGATAAAGAAGGCCCCTATTAATCTGCAGTCCAGGGAGAAGGTAGATTAGCAACCAGATCTGTGACGTTAGAGCCAGAATTAGGGTGAGGCATGTGAGGTGCCCTGGCACAAGACTTAAGGAGACCTTTTTCTCAGGTGCCAGCCCTGTGCCCATACTATGCTGAAAGTGAGAGCCTCCTTAAATGTTAAAGGGGAGGTACCTCCCTTTCCTCACCCAGACGTCACCTCCCCTTTGAACACCTTCTCCTGGCTGCTCCAGGTGCCTCCCAGTGGCACATCACCCTCTGGCTCTTTAACCCCCATCCTGACATCCTGCTGGGTCTGGCAGGCACTGAGTCCCTCGTTCTGCTACTTGCTGACCTGAACATTGACCCCAGTGAATGTCACAGGAGGCAGTGGTACTCCTGCCAGGTGACTTGTGTTTTCACATGGTCCATCTGAAGACCAGGCTTCACTCCACAATCAGCTTCTGAGAGTAGGAGTTGCAAGCTATCAGTGAGGCTCATAGGGCACCAGGGACCTTAAAACCCACATTTCAGCACCCTGACCTGCACAAGGAACCTGCATCCTAAACAGGAAGGATTAAGGTCACTCAAAAGGCTTGGAACATAAAAAGCCAATGGAAACCCAGTTCAGCTAAGCCAAGCTTTACTGAGCACTTAGTACATCAGGACTATGAGCCTCGCCATAAGCAGGAAGGAATATTTGCCTCATTCTAGAGTCATTTCTGGGCTTCTCTGGTGGCTCAGACGGTAAAGAATCCGCCTGCAATGCAGGAGACCTGGGTTTGATCCCTGGATTGGGAAGATCCCCTGGAAGAGGGCATGGCAACTCACTCCAGTATTCTTGTTGGAGAGTCCCCATGGACAGAGGAGTCTGGTGGGCTACAGTCCATGGGGTTGCAAAGAGTCAGACACAACTGAGCAACTAAGCACAGCACAGCACAAAGTCACTTCCACAGGTGACTCTCTCCCCATCAGACAAACAGTTTCCCAGGCCAGGGGCATGATCTCACTCTCTCCCATGCCACACCCTGCCCTCTGCCCCCTGCAATGACCTCAGCCCCATATACAGTGACTCTGGCACAGAGGAAGGGCTTAGTGAGTGCATTTAACTGGAGAGAACCAAATTCAATAGTTGGGGCAAAGCCCTTTCTTGCCCCAAATGGGGAGGTAGATTCAGTTCAGTTCAGTCGCTCAGTCATGTCTGACTCTGCGACCCCATGAACCACAGCACGCCTCCCTGTCCATCACCAACTCCCGGATCCACGTCCATCGAGTCGGTGATGCCATCCAACCATCTCATCCTGTGTCGTCCCCTTCACCTCCTGCCCTCAATCTTTCCCAGCATCAGGGTCTTTTCAAATGGGTCAGCTCTTCGCATCAGGTTGCCACAGTACTGGAGTTTCAGCTTCAACATCAGTCCTTCCAATGAACACCCAGGACTGATCTCCTTTAGGATTAGGGATGCAGAAATGCCTAGGAAAGGATCGCCAACGACTCAGAAGAGATACAGCGCTAGCCCAGCCTCCTGGAGACCCTGCAGGGCCTGTCATTAACCCTCTCATTGCTGGTTCACCGGGAGGTCCAGGGGTCCTAGGAAAGAGCTGGAGGGTGGGGTTATCCTCAGGGGCAAGGAGATCAGTATTTTCATAATAGAGCCATCCACTCTGGGTATGCTTGCAAAGATCAGCTTCATTGCAGCTGGAAACAGCCTATCCTGACTGTATTATTTTCTCCTCTTGCAGATAAACTTACAGAGAAAGACTTCATCGAAGGGACCCTGGCCAATAAGGAAATTCTGCGACTGATTCAATTCGAGCCTCAAAAAGTGAAGGAGAAACTGAAGGAAAAGAAACCCTGATGTCAACTGCTCAGGTCTCCTCCCTGCCCACCCCTCTCAAATAAACACGCATGTGCACACGTGCACGCACACACACACAAACACAAACACACACCGCCCCCGGGGCCGGGAGGGCCTCCAACCCACAGCACATTAAACCCTCCTGCACACCTCCCTGCCAAACGGAAGTGTCGTTAAGCATTCACCAAGTCCCGCCCACTCTACTGCCCGCCTCCCCTCCCCCCAGCCCGCCAGCCCAGGCCTCCGTAGTAATTCCAGGATTAGGTCACAGGAGCCCTAAATATAGGTCACTGGAGGCCTAAATATCCCCGCCCCCATGAAAGCTCCTTTGTGGATTGTTGGGTAAGCAGGTTCCAATAAATGCAAGAGGAGCCGGGCACTCAGCTGACTGGTCATTCTCCAACTGGAAAAGGAAATGATTTCTGTCGATTCAGCCTCACGGACAAGGCTGTGTCGCCGTCGCAGTCGCAGACCAGGGTGCGGGGTCTGTGGTGCTGGAGGAAAGAGACACGGCCCTGTTCTGGTACAGCTCAGGGTGCAGAGGGGACCGTAGACCTTGAAGAAGCCAGCTTGGGTGGTGCGGTTACCATGGACACACGCAAAGCATTGTGGGCGGGGCCGACTTGTCCAGGGAAGGGGAAGGTGTTCCGGAAGAAGAGGCGTTTCAACTAAGACCCAGGGGATTGGAGTGGGGGAAATGTGGGGGTGGAAAAGTGATGTGTCTCAGAGACCCTGAGTCGGGAATGAGCAGTTCAAGTTCTAGGACCCTGAGAAGGCCAGTGTAGCCCCAGAGCAGAGGGAGGAAGCGGGGAGAGCAAACTGAGTTACACTTCCAAAGTAGGCGAGGGGCGGGGGGTGGGGGCAGACCATGCAAGGACTTCCCTGCAGGCCAGGGGAAGACCTAGGGTTCACCGCGGGGGTAGTGGGGGCTGTGTGGGGTTGGAAGTAGAAGGGATTTATGTTTGTAAGAGAACCCCACCCCACCCCCCGCAGGGTAGAAATAAATTAGGCAAGAGGCCTGGATATCACACTCCTATAATCGCCTAGGTGGCCTGGGCCAGGGGAACAGCAGTGGGGTGGAGAGAAGGCGACCTGCTGGGAGATATTTAGAAAGTAGGATCCACCTGACTGGTTCAGGGAAAGAGGGAGGAGCAAGGATGGTCAGTAGCCATGTGCAGCGTGGGTGCCCAGTGTAATCCATTTGATTACGCCAGATACCTCAATGGTTTTCACCTGGTTTTCATTGGTGATGTCAATAGGTTTCACTGGTGATAGCCACCAACGTGGGAAACAGCAGGGAGAGATGCTGGTTTCGGGGGAGGATGACAAGTTCAGTTCTGATCCACTGCAAGGTGAAGACAGATGTCCCTGCAGCCCCTACTTTTTAGGGGCAAGGAAAAGGAGCCACAGAGTCAACAAGTGGCTTGGTCACGGTCAGCTAATGAGTGGAAGCCAGGCCAGTGCTGCCTGTTGGCTCACACTCCCTTATCAGAGCTCCAGGGCCTGGGACACCTCAGAGCTCCCCCAGTGCGTTCTGAAGATCATTGTGTGCGTTGTTTTGAAAGCTCTTTTATTCTTCAGCCTTAAGTTCCAAGAGGAAGTCAGAAAAATATGCAGATGTCCCAGACACTTGAGCAACCTGTATGCAACCCTCGGGGGGCTGGGGAGTCTCCATCTGCTGGTGTGGGGGGATTACCCTCGCTTTAGCAACAGCAAAGGCTCAATCACCACCACCAGAAAGTGCTGCTCATTGTGGAGGACAACCTTGAGAGTCATCGTAATACTTAAGGATGCAGTGTTTCCTATGAGCCAGGCATTCTGCTGGATACTAGGCGTTATTTCATTGATGGAGGTGTTATTATTAATATCCCCAGAGTATGGATGAGGACACTGAGGCCACAAAGTAAGAGTAGGGTTAGTACTTGAACCAGAGTCCCTTTGATTACACCAGAATGCCTCAATAGTTTTTACCTGGACCTGATAGCAGAGAATTCTAGGATCACACAGCATCAGACCTGGAAGTGGGAATGGCTATACAGCATCTAGTCCAGCAGTTTTGGCAGAGGAGAGAAGCTAGCTGCCCAAGATGCCCCTCCAGTATCAGACATAGAGGCCACCCAGGAGCCATCTCAGAGGGAGAAGAAAGGCCCAGGGTGGCCTAGGGAAAGAAGCAAAGGGCTCAAGGCCTCACTCCAGTGTTCTTTCCCAAGCTGTGTGCTGGGCTGCTGGTGAGCCCAATGGCAACCCACTCCAATACTCTTGCCTGGAAAATCCCGTGGACAGAGGAGCCTGGTGGGCTGTAGTCCATGGGGTCGCTGTGAGTTGGGCACGACTGAGTGACTTCACTTTCACTTTTCACTTTCCTGCACTGGAGAAGGAAAAGGCAATCCACTCCAGTGTTCTTGCCTGGAGAATCCCAGGGACAGGGAAGCCTGGTGGGCTGCTGTCTATGGAGTCGCAGAGAGTCGGTCATGACTGAAGCGACTTTGCAGCAGCAGCAGCAGCAGCAGCAGCAATCAGTGTTTCTAGAATTGCAATGTTCCAGTAATTGCAAAGCCAGAATAGAGACCCACTAGGTGGGATTTTTTTTTCAATTTAGGCTGTGCTGGGTCTTCATTGCTGTGCACAGGCTTTCTCGGGTTGCAGCAAGCAGGGGCCCCCCTTCGTTGCTGGGGAGGGCTTCTCTTGTTGTGGAGCACAGGCTCTAGGGCACCCTCGGTAGTTGTGGTGCCCAGGCCTAGTTTCCCCTCTGCATGTGAAATCTTCTGGGACCAGGAATCAAACCCGTGTCCCCTGCACTGGCAGGTGGATTCTTCACTGGACCACCAGGGAAGTCCCTAGGCAGGATCTTTAAAACAACAGCAAAGTGAATGATCTAGGGAGCAATCTAGAAGAAGGCAGACACCTGCCTTCTACTCTTTTGACATCTGATCTCTACTTCTCTCCCCTACCCCTCTGTCCACTCCTCTTGGTCCCTGAGACAGTGGACCCCCCAGGCTTATTACTGCAGCTCTTTTCCCCATTCTTGGCCAGGGGCAGTGCACCAGGCTCTCCAGGGGTGGAAACCTTCAGCTCCAGTGAGAAACCAATGGAAAAGAAAACACAAATTCAGTTTTAAAACTTATTTTAATCATTAGCAGAACAAAAGCAAGCAGTCTGTGTGTGTGGCACCCCATTTGTGGAGTGAGTGAGTGAGGACTTATTTACAAACACTTTTTAAAAGTCCCTTTTATAAATGGCCGGGCCCTGAATAACTGACTCTCAATAGCATCCAGTGCTCCCAAGATGTTTGTTTCCTTTGACAGATGTGTTCTGAACCTGTTCTCAACCAGCTATGCTGGGAACCAGCTAGGAATTCACACAGCCCAGCTTTCTAGGTGCTAATAAGCCAGTGAGAAACGGAAGAAACTTTTACAGAACGAAAAAACTAGGCCATAGATCTTAATGACTGAATTGTGGATAATCTGGACACAAAAAAGAAACCTTTGCTTTGCTATGTACTTGCCTAAGGTCATTGCTTCAGTTTCCCCTGGTGCAGAGCAGAGCCAGGCCTGGGAGGAGGGGAAGATGAGCACTTCAGGTACAAAATTTAAGGTGGGTGACCAAAAGCTCAGTAATCAAGATAAATAATACTTTGATATCATCATTTTAAAATAAAAATTAATGTTAAAATGTCCATTATGAGCAAAATATTAACATTTTTTTTTTCTGGCTGCATTCCGCATCATGTAGGATCGTAGTTCCCCAACCAGGATAGAATCCACACACCCTGCAGCGGAAGCATGCAGTCTTAACCACTGGACGACCGGGGAAGTTCCTCAAAAATTTTTAAAGTCAGGACCAGACCCTGCGTTTATATCTCGTGGTCCCACTTACTCCACCCTCATCCTGGCCTGGTTCCAATAAAATATCATTTTTATTAATGGTCCCTGGGCTGTAGCTCACGGAATTGTTGTTGCTTTTTTATCACACTGAAATAGTACTTGACGATTGTGGAGTTTTGTTTTTGTTTTTATTTTCAGTATTCTCTTCAATTTTGCACCTGAACTGAGATCCTCACTTGCCTCATCCTGGTCCCTGTCCTGCTGCCGAGTGTCCTTGACAATGGAGTTGCCAGGTGATGTACCAGATATACAATTAGACTTGAATTTCACATAAAATATATCCCATGGGATATACTTAGACAATACTATTATTCATTGATCCAAAATTCAAATTTAATTGAGGATTGTGTATTTTTAACTGCTGAATCTGGCAACCATACTTGATAAGCGTCATACCTCCCGTCCCCCTAAAATAAGGCAGGATTTGGCCCCACAGCAATATATCCCGCCCACTCACTCATGTACAGTTCACATATTAAAAAGCAACACTCCTGAACACCGAAACCCTGTTTCCATAGAGCATTCCTCCTTTGACCTTCCTCAGCCTCTCACCTCACAGTTTCAGTCACTGAACTTGTCCCTAAGCCTGGGCCCTCCTCTGCCTCCAGAAACATCCTCCACTCAGGGCCTGCAGCACAACTCATTCCCCATCGGCAGACTGGGTTCCCTAGCCCTGGCTCCCTCAGCACCCCCTTGACACGTCCAGATCACCCACAGTCCTCTCATTTCAGCTGGGTACCCTCCAGCTTTTAGCATCAATTTCCACAGGAGGAGTAGAATTCTTATCAGTGGGGACTTAGGTCAGGGAGAGCAGTGGGTAAACCCCCCAGGGAAGCAGGTACAGCCATTGATGGCAAACCAAACATGGCAGAGAACAGTAGGCAAGTAAGGCTTGAAGAAGTCAAACTCAGAAAGGCAGATGGAGCCGGAAAGGTGAGAAAACAACAATGGCAACTTTCAGAGGGGCCCTGGGAGCTGGGGCCAACGCTCCAAGGAAGGATGGGCTTGTCTCGGGTCAAACAGAACTCCCAGGGAGTGGGATCCGCACTGTCAGAGAAGGAGGGCAGGCAGGTCACAGCCTAACCGCTGAATGCAGAATGCTGCAGGCCTCACTGGACCAGCAGCCAGCTCAGAGGGGCTTCTAGTTCCAGCACATCCTGCCCTGGAGTTTCAAAATGTAGGCTTGCATCAGAATTGCCTGGGCTGCTTGTTATTCAAGTCCCATCACCGGCCATCTAAGTGCTCAGGTGCGCTCTCTCAGTATCTTTGCCATGAATGAGTCAGACTCTGCATGTGAAACACTTGGCAGGTTGTCCTGGGACACCCTGCTCCCGACTTCAGATGGACACCTGGTGAGCACCGGCCTCTGTTTCAGAGCCGACATCTCTCTTGGTCCTCAGGCTCCAGTCACTTGAATTTAGGGCCAGCCCGGGAGGCTAGTGGTCATTCTGGAAAACAAACCTCAGGGGTGATGAGGATGACAAGGGCAGGCAGAAGTGGTGAGGGTATGCAGCCTCTGTCTACGGAGCAGGGAAAGCCTGGAAAGAGTTGTGGCGCTGGAGAGAGCCGGGTGTGCCGGAACGATGCTCACCCTGCATCTCCAGCTTGGCCGCCGCCTCCTTCAAGTGCTCAGGAGTCCTTGGGAACCAGTGCAGTGGGCTCCTGCCTAGATCTCACTCTCCTCAAAGATCTCCTCCATGGTGTGCACCAGGGTGAAGTCACCCTCGCTGCTCTCCGACAGGCTGCTGCCGCGGGGCCAGGCTGCGTGGCCTTGACGAGGCGGGGTGCCTGCCACCCCTAGGCTCTCCCTGGTCGAGTGCAGGAGCCGCCCACCACCAGGCGAGGGCCGCGCCTTCTGCAGCGACCCAGAGTTGGTCCCTTTCGAGAGCTTCTTGGGACATTTCCCCAGGAATCGGAAGTTCTTCCCCAGGACCCAGGCTCTGCAGCCCGAGTGATGGGCTAGCAAGAAGCGGGCCCACTGCTTTCGCAGCTCGGCCTTCACCTGCCAGGTGAGAAGAGAGCAAGGTTACTGCCCGGGAATCATTGAATCCCGCATCCACTCAGCAAATGCATGTTGAGTGGCTATTCAGGACCACCCTTCGGAAACTTGCGTTCTCACTAGGGGAGAGGAAGAGAGAAGCAAACAGACACATTTGAGCAGAGCAGAGGGTGGTAACACCTGAGGCTGTTAAGCAGGACCACGGGAGGAGGCAACAAAAATATGAGACACAGTGTTTAGAAAAGGACTGTGTCAAGGTGGCATTTGACACCTGCTTGATGAATTAAGGGTCCCTGCGTGAAGACATAGAAAAGGCAGCAGTGAGCAACAGGCAAGGTTTTGCTGTCAAGCAGCTTACATTCTAGTGGAAGGTGGCAAAGATCAATATTTAAACCTGGGGTTGGGAGAGGGGAGGGTGAAAGGGAGCTGGAAATCCCACTGGCTCCTAAGTCAGGAGCAAACTGCTCCAGCCTGGGCCCTTCCCGCTTTCAAGCCTCTTTCCAAGTGAGCAGAGAGCTGACTGGGGCTCTGCAGCCATAATAAATGTAACCATTGTTACGAGGCAGGGGACCTTTACCACACACACCCCAGGGTAACACCGCAGGGCAGGGACTGTTGCTACTCCCATTTACAGACTGAGGTTCCAAGAGCCGTGGTGACCTAACACAGAGCTTCTCAGCGGGTAAGTCTTCACGGCTTGATGCAAATTTTTGGACTCTAGACCTGCAGCTGGTTCCCTCTATCACACTTTGATCCTCCTGGCTGGCATAGCTCCAGCAGGACCATGGTTGGGTTCTGTAAAGAAAACGCACCCCAACCCCTTGTCCCTGGAGTCTCAGCTGCCTCTTCTCTCCACTGGACACTCAAGGTGCCCATTTGTCCCAACATATGCTGGTCACTACATGTCTCCCCATGGCACTGTCATATAAACTGAACCCTCCAGGGGGCAGCAGGATGCCAGCCCCAGCCTTGCAGGAAGCTAGAAGTCAGCACAGAAAGCTTACCTCTCCGTTAGCGAAGCAATACTGCGAGGCCACCAGTAGCCCCTGGAATGAAAGGAAGAGGTGGTGTGAAGCTCTGCTCGGTAGAAGATGTGTCTGAGGGTCACTTGGAATGTCCGCAGGCCAGCCCTAGTCTCAGCAGCTTCTACAAGAGGCAGGCAGCTACTTGCTTGTGCTAACTAGAGTTAGTCTAGTTAGTATGTGCTGGTGACATTAACTTGGATTTCCATGGGGTCTCTTCTTACTTTGACACCCACCGCCCATATCAGCCAAGGCATTTGCTTAGGTGGTCATAGGTCAGTGATGTGTGTGTGTGTTAGTCGCTCAGTCGTGTCCGACTTTTTGCAACCCCATGGACTGTAGCCTGCCAGGCTCTTCTGTCCATGGGAGTCTCCAGGCAAGAATACTGGAGTGGGTTGTCATTCCCTTCTCCAGAGGATCTTCCTGACCCAGGGATCAAACCCAGGTCTCCTGCAATGCAGGCAGATTCTTTACCATCTGAGTCACCAAGAGAAGCCCAACATCATTTATCCAGTTAAACAAATACTGAAAAAGGCAAATGTCCCATTTCTACTTGTCCATAGTGGGCAATTAAACTATTTTTGTTTTTGCCTGACTTGCATCCTTTCCTGACCCTTCCCCAGTCCCTGGGCTTCTGGCAGGGCTGTCAATCATGTGGTCCTCATGTTCTGTGAAAGCTATCATCACCATAAGCTGCTCAAATGGTCATGTGACCCTAGCAGGGCCAATCACAATTCTTTTCACTAACAAAGAAGGCTTCATCTCTTCCCCGCATTGGCCAACTTCAGAGTCAAAGTCAGTCTGGAGACACTCAAGGGCATCTCTCCCAGCCACACAGAGTGAGCCCATCTGAGTAGGCCAACATAGAGAAAAGTTGAGGCTGGAGATTGTCAAGAGATGGGTTTCGGTGATACTGCTGTGGCTGTCCCTGAGACACGAGGGTCTCTGGGACTTAGACTGTGTGTCTGATACACTGGAGCTCCATATGTGTGCAGGACCCAAGGGCTTGGGTGTTTATGGGAAGAACATCATAAAATGCCAGGACTCACAAGGAAAGGACACATTTCCAAACAGAGAGTGGAGGTCATGGCGTAGGCTGACTCCTCCATCCCTCTTGATAACATTTCCCTCATCTACCGTTGCTAGGGTGGGAGGTTTGGTGCTGGGAACAGAGCTGGAATTGAAAAGGAATTATAAAATGTTGTTCTGGGGGGGTAGATTTTTATGCTCGTCCTCAGGGAAGCCAGAGATCGCCATGCGGGCTGATACGACATCAGTCACGTGTTTGGATTCTGCCCAGGGGCTGGGAATTTTCCTTCTCCTGGGCACCTTTAATCCATGGCTACAGAATGTCTCTGCTCTAGGGCTCCTAAAGGGGGCACAGTGCAACCAGTTTACCATTCTCACACACTCGGTCTCCTTGGAGGGTCAGAGCTGCTCCGTGCAGTTGGCAGGGCAGGTGTTATTTGCCTCTGGGTCTAGGATATTAGAACAGGGTGCTGGAACTCTCGTGAATCAGTTGGCTAAAATAGGATTCCACATCGCAAGTGTGTCTTTCACTTCTTTGCGTTCCTGAATCATGGATGGAGGAACATCCTGGAGTCTGGTTAATTCTTGTTCTAGATGAAGCAGGTGTGAAGGGCTCGGCCCCCGAGCAGATGGCTCTCACCCCATATGTCACCACCACATGGCAGTCTCTCCACAGATCCCTTGAGAGCAGCGGGAGGCTGATGAAATCCTCTAAGCAATAAGACCTTGGGAGAGCAAAGGCTCCCCCACCAAAGCAGTTCAGTTCAGTCGCTCAGTCGTGTCCGACTCTTTGTGACCCCATGAGTCGCAGCATGCCAGGCCTCCCTGTCCATCACCAACTCCCAGAGTCCACCCAAACCCATGTCCATTGAGTTGGTGATGCCATTCAACCATCTCATCCTCTGTCGTCCCCTTCTCCTCCTGCCCTCAATCTTTCCCAGCATCAGGGTCTTTTCCAGCTCTTCCCATCAGGTGGCCAAAGTATCGGAGTTTCAGCTTCAACATCCGTCCTTCCAATGAACACCCAGGACTTATCTCCTTTAGGATGGACTGGTTGGATCTCCTTGCAGTCCAGGGGACTCTCAAGAGTCTTCTCCAACTCCACAGTTCAAAAGCATCAATTCTTCGGTGCTCAGCTTTCTTTATAGTCCAACTCTCACATCCATACATGACCGCTGGAAGAACCATAGCCTTAACTAGACGGAACTTTGTTGACAAAGTAATGTCTCTGCTTTTTAATATGCTGTCTAGGTTGGTCATAACTTTCTTTCCAAGGAGTAAGCATCTTTTAATTTCATGGCTGCAGTCACCATCTGCAGTGATTTTGGAGCCCCCCAAAATAAAGTCTGTCACTGTTTCTGCTGTTTCCCCATCTATTTGCTATGAAGTGATGGGACCAGAGGCCATGATCTAGTTTTCTGAATGCCAAAGCAGTAAGGGAAGGAAACTGTTGGATCCAGTGCTGATTCCTGTGGCGGAGCCACTAAGACACAGCCCCCTGATTATGCACCTGCTCACCTGAGCTCCCACCTCTGCCCAGTGGCCTGGAGGGAAGAGCACAGCGGTATTCAGGAGGGCAGCCTCTGCCCTGGCACGAGGCTCTCAGTGTGCTTTTGGCTCTTTCTGGAGAGCCCATCTGATTCCTCACCCTCCTCGGCAGTGCTCCGGGGGAGCGGGGCTGTAGGACCAAGTGAGCAGTGTGGTAGCTGGTCTCCAAAGACCACCCCAAGGTTTTCTCCCCTTCCTTTATGTGACTCCAAACATCAAGAGGTGGATCTTATCTTCCCTCCCCTCGAGGCTGGGATGATCTTGTGACTCCTCCTATGAGCACAATGTGGTGGGAAGTGACATTCTGGGAATTCTGACCCTCCCTCTTAGAACACTTGCTCTGGGGATGTTCTGGGAGTCCAGCTGCCATGCTTCGAGGCACACAAGATACATGGAGAAGCCACGTGGAGGAGGATGGAGGCTCTCTGATCCATATCCTCAGCGGAGCTCCCACACAACCGTCCATGGCAACATCCAGCGTGTGAATGAGCCGTCTTGGATGTTCCAGACCAATCCAGCCTTCAGATGTTTGCAGCCTCATTCAAAGATGACATGTATCAAAAGGATCACTCTGACAGCCCAGCTCACAGAATCATTCAGGATAATAACATAGTTACTGCTTCAAGCTACTTCCTTCGGGGCTAGTTTGTTACACAATAATGGGTGACCCAAACATGCTTCCAGTTACCAGAGAGTTTGATAGGCTAGGATTCTTTCTCAGAAATCTGACCCACAAGACTCCACATGAATGTCTGATCTTCAGCTGGCTTTGGGTATGTGAGATCAGCTGATCGAGGGGTCGCTTGACGGATCAAGCTCTAAGGAAGAAAGGGCACCAGATACTTCTGACAGAACAGCTGTAGGCTTTTTTGTTGTTGTCATTTCTCGTTCGGGATTACTTTTTAAAGAAGATTAAGACCAAGCAACATAGGAAACCCAAATGACTAAACTATATAGCCTTTGGAATCCCCCCAAAAGATTGAAATAAACATGGTTTCAAAATGAAAAAAATTATCAGTGTGCGCTCTCTGTTCAAAACTACGTGCAATTCAGCTCTAACAGAAGGAAAAAAGGGCCATTGTCCAGTGACCCCTACCACCCCTCAGGCTCTGTCTCCCTGGCCTCTGGTGAGTGTGCTGTGGTCAGGGGTATTTTCTTCACTCTGCCCACAGAATCTCAGTACCTGACAGTGTCTGCTGGTGGTGGCTACAGGACTCTGATATAGGGACTTCCCTGGTGGTCCAGTGGCTAAGACCCCATGCTCCCAATGCAGGGAATCCAGGTTCGATCACTGGTTAGGGGACTAGGTCCCTCATGCAGCCGCTAGAGTTCATATGGCACAACTAGAAGATTCTGCCTGCCTCAACTACGACAAGGTGCAGCCAAACACATAAATAAAAATAAATATTAAAAAAGAGACTCTGCTATAGGAAACTTGGGTCTGACCTTCACAGAGCACCTGAAAAGCCCTACTGCATAGTGGTTACAAGCAAGGCTTAATCTCTGAATGCAAATCTCATCTCTGCTACTTGTTAGCATATGCAAAAGTTCCTCTGAGCCACGGATTTTTCAACTATTAAAACGATAGAATAATCACTCCCTCACAGTGAGAATGTGAGGATTCAATGACATTTATTTTGACCCAAACAAAACCACTTCTGGTGGCATCTCTGCCAATGCAGGAGATGCAAGAGACGTTGGTTTGATCCCTGGGTCAGGAAGATCTACTGGAGAAGGAAATGGCAGTCCACTCCAGTATTCTTGCCTGGAGAATCCCATGGACAGAGGAGCCTGGTGGGCTACAGTCCATGGGGTTGCAAAGAGTCAGACGTGACTGAGCACAGCACAGAAAATCACTTCAGCCGGCCTCAGCCATCTGGGTCTGCAAAGCTTAGGCTCTAGATGAGTGGGGAAGTCATCTAGAAAGTTCAGCCCAGGAATCCCATGAAAGAGACCTGAGACAGACCTGCTATGTCCTACCTGGATTCCTGCCCCCCAGAATCATGAGAAATAATAAAGATGACTGTTGTTTTAATCCGCTAAGTAATGGATGACAATTTAAGCGATGGATGAGCAAAACGCCTAGGTACCTCAGCCACAGCTGGCATCTTGTTTCTAGAATCAGCTCCCACACAACTGTCAAGGTTCAAGAGCCTCCTGGTCTCTACTCACTGTTCATTTTGCACAAGCTCTGCGGAGAACCCAGCAAAAATAGGCACTTAATAAAAGACTCCATGCTGACACTTGCAGAGAAAATGATTGTGAGTCACGCCAACTACTACAGAGCAGGAAGCAAACCACTTTCCCTTTTGTAGTCACCAAGTCATGCTGGCAAGATCAAAACAACATTTCCCTCTCCACACCCTCCTAATTTAAAAGGCCCTAGCTGATCAATCCTGCCATTGCTTTTTTCCACCTGCAGGCTCTCGAAATTCTGAGTCTGTATGGATCAAAGGCATTAGGCTTCTTACAAAGACAAGAAGTCCTTGTTCAGACATCTACTTACATGGAAGGAGCTCAGAGTCAATTGAATGAAGAGTCGTATAAGCCTTGGAAATCCTTCAACTTGATCATCAGTGATGAAAGAGAAGAGAATCTCATGAACGCCCAATAAAGGGATGAGGACCAGTGTGGACTTGGCCAATCTGCAAATAACAACCGAACAGGTGTCATGAAAGCCACCCTGGGAACAGGCAACATTTTCTCCTCTTCTGTGTACTGATTGTGCTTAGTCGTTCAGTTGTGTCTCTTTGTGACCCCATGGACTGCAGCCCGCCAAGCTCCTCTGTCCACAGGGACTCTCCAGGCAAGAACACTGGAGTGGGGTTGCCATGCTCTCCTCCAGAGGGTCTTCCCAACCCAGGGATTGAACCCAGGTCTCTCGCATTGTAGGTGGATTCTTTACCATCCAAGCTACCAGGGAAGCCCAAGAATACTAGAGTGGGTAGCCTATGCCTTCTCCAGGGGGAATTTCTCAGCCCAGGAATTGAACTGGGGTCTCCTGCACTGCAGGGGGATTCTCTACCAGCTGAGCTACCAGGGAAGCCCTTTAGGGTAGCTCTAATCGTATTGATAAATAGTTGGTTTTTCTGTTTGTCTCCTTGGGTACATACACATTGAATGCCCTAAGAGCCAGTATGGTCTTGTTCACAGATGCATCCCCACACTTGACTCATGGAAGATGCTCAAAAAACATGAATTAGATGGATGAATGGATCCCCCCATACAGATTATGATATACCTACAGATCTTAACGTTGTGTTTGATGGATATATTTACATGTACATGAGTGTCCCCCTGGGACATTACACAACAAGTTTCTATTACCTGGCCACCAAGTGTCTCTACTTCTTTCTCTAGTCAGGACTTCAACGTCAATGCCTTACAGAGCCAGAGAAGGGAAAGAAAATGACTTGCCCAGGGTCACACAGCCACTAAGCGGTACCTCCCAGCCCGGAAGCAGGGCTTCTGACCTCACACTCAGGCCTTGCACACTACAAGCAGGATTTCATCATCTGTCCCCATGCTGCTCCCAACCCGACAGCGAGGGCAGGAGGAAATGAGATACTGATCCTTCTCGTAAAAAGCACCGTGTGGACACCGCTGTTGTATACACTCTACACAAAAAAGACAAACATTCCTTTGTACCACCCACATGCAAATACACAGCTGGGACCCAGACATTCCGTACCGCATACCGGTGGTTCCCAAATGGGCTATGAGAATTCCTACAAAGCTTTGGGGGAAAAAAAAAAAAAAAATATATATATATATATATATATATATATATATATATATATAATTGGTTGGCTCTCAGTATAGCTTCATGGGCCCCATGTCAACCCCCTGAATCAAAATCTCTGGAGGTTGGGTCCAGGGAATGAGGATTTGTAAAGGACTCCCCGTGGGATATCAAGCAGCCACATTTGGAAACAACTTCTCTTCACTGTTGAGCAGCTTAATTTCAAACTAACTACATGAGCAAAGGTGACTCACATTTGGGGCATAAACAAAGCTACTGTCTGATACACATTTGGGGAAAAAAGAGCTTAAATGTAATGATTTTTTTTTTTGCCCAAGTCACTTGTCTTAAAGGGCCAGACTAGGAGAAGTTTCCTTTCTCCTCACTGAATAAAAACCCATGGAGTTAAAGATGTGGAGGGACTTCCCTGGCAGTCCAGTGGTTAAGACTCTGCACTTCTGCTGCAGGGGTTCAGTCCCTGGTCAGGGAACTAAGATTCCACATGCTGCATCTTGAAGTCAAAAAAAAAAAGGTGTGGGAACAGAGAGGATCAGCAGCCCCCATGTGCAGTATCTTCAGGGAGGTTTAATTTTATCCAAGAGAAAGCTTCTACTATGAGTCTTGTGTTTGAATGTTTTCAGTGAAATGAAAACCCTCACCTTTGCACCCTAAAAGGACCTACAGCCAATAAGAGTTGAGCACGAGTCACCAAGGAGAGGGACACCCCCCACCCCCAGCACGTGGGCTGAGCGTCCCAGGGCAGAGCTCCAGGACCGAGGCATGGAGAATCTGAGATGCAGCTACCAGTTAGGTGATCCTCCTGGGCCGAGCTCACGCCTACTAGAGCTCCCACACCCACCTGTGCACGCGCACTTAGCTGAGCCACATTAAGGTGTTCCCAAGCAGAGACTATGTCAAGAGTTTCAGGTTTTGCTTGTTTGTTTCTCTAATTTCCAGGAGTGTCTTAAATCAGAGGTGGCAAATTGGCATCCATGGGTTATATTTGACCTGCTGACAGCTTTTGCTTATGCTAGGTAGTGATCTTTGCTATTGGAGCTGCCCTTAAATAATGAGATTTCAAGCAAAGAGGTCCAGATGTTCAGCTTCTTTTGAAAAGTGGGGAGATCTGGCCAGGCTGGGCCCCAGTTCCTTGTTGCCAATCTGCATCTACAGCCGTTAGAGGGAACACGGTTTCTCCAACCCAAAGAGACTGTTTGGCCCTTGCAAGCATGTGAGTCTTTGACCCTTGCTCTGAGTTACTTAAAAAATATTTATTTATTTATAAAAATATTAAAATATGTATGTATTTATTTATGGGTTATTTTTTTTAAAAGATTTATTTAGCTGTATTGAGTCTTCATTGTGGCACATGGGATCTAGCTCCCAGACCAGGGATCAAACCCATACCTCACTGCATGAGGAGCTCAGAGTCTTAGTCCCTGGACTACCATGGCAGTCCCTATTTTGGATTTTAATAACACATACTTTCATGCATGGCTTATCATCAACTTATTCTCAGGGCCACGCTCTGACATTATGTTTTTTAAATAAACTGTTCATCTTGAAACACTTTTAGATCTACAGAAAAGTAGCAAAGATCACACAGAGAGTTCCCACATACCCTTCCCTTCCCCTAATGTTTAAATCTTACAGACCCATGGGACCTTTGGCAGCGCTAAGAAACCAGTGTTGGCACGTGGCCAATCCTCCAGATTTACCCAGATTTTCACCAGCTTTTCCAATAACGTTCTTTACACATTGCAGAATCCAGTCCAAGGTCCCCACACTTAGCATGGAAGAACTGTTAAGGAATGATCATCTTCTAATGACTTTTTGGGTCATTTTAGTAACTGCTATCTCTCTGTGCATATTCCAAAGGAACTTCCCATACCTCATATGATTCTGAGTTCTCTTTGGACAAAAAACTATTTACATCTCTGTTTGGATGAAAATCCATAAGTACCTATAGCAGCTCCTCTTATGAACTGTGTTTATGCCCCGTTTTCATCTAGTCGTTTGTTTCTTTTAATGGTTTCGTTTACTGCAGTCAGTTAGCTCTTCAACTGGAGAAGGAAATGGCAACCCACTCCAGTATTCTTGCCTGGAGAATCCCAGGGACAGAGGAGCCTGGTGGGCTGCCGTCTTTGGGTCGCACAGAGTCAGACACGACTGAAGCAGCTTAGCAGCAGCAGCAACTCTTCAACAAATATTTATTGGGCATCTGTTCTGGACATGTGAGTAAGTACAGAGAGTAGGAGGAGGAGCTGGGGCCAAAGGCAGTGGGACTCGAAGACAGTACCTGGGGCCGGGGTTTGAATCCCAGCACTGCCAGTTACTAGCGATGTGGCCCTGGGCAAATTATTTAACCTCTCTACCTGTAAAAATAAGGATTATACTACTACTATCATATGCAATGTTAAAATAATAATACAAATATTATTATTAATAATAATTCCTAACATTGCCATTTTAAGGACTAACTAACTTGGGGCCAACCCTCAGACTAAACCATACCTGATATGTGAAACATAATCAATAACATTTAGTTGTCACTATTTTTAAAGAAGCCATCTCTCCCTCAGGTTGCTCACAGTCTCAGTAACTTGGATCAATTTGTCTTCCATTTGTGACATTTTTCTGAAAGCCCTTTATAAGTTCACTAACAAATCGTTCTGGGCTTCCCTGGTGGTCCTGTGGTTAAGAATTCGCCTTGCAATGCAAGAGACACCAGTTTGATCGCTGGTCCAGGAAGATGCCACATGCGGCAGGGCAACTAAGGGCACCACAACTATTGAGCCACAACTGCTGGAGCCCATGCTCCACAACAAGAGAAGCCAGTGCAATGAGAAGCCCATGCTCCGTAACTAGAGGGTAATCCTCGCTCTCCACAACTCGAGAAATCTGCAGGCACAGCAATGAAAACCCATCACAACCAAAGACAGATAAATATATTTTTTAAAGTTATGTACTTTAAAAAATAAAATAAAAATAAATTTTAAAAAAGACATGATTCTCCTTTATAAGTTCATTAAGAATCCTGCCCCACGCATCACACAGAAAGTTAAGATCATTTATCTAGGAGCAGCGTGTCACCTCTGTGCCGGGAACCACAAGGAACAGAGAACTCCCTCCAGGCTGAGGGTCTGCTGGAGTCCACAATCCGGGGACACTGCTCTCTCTCCAGGTCTGCCTCAGTTGTCCTTTGCCAGACCATGCAGCTGGGCTGGTTACAGTTTACTGCTTGAATGATGGAAGCCGGGGAATGAGGGATAGGATTACAGAAGGTTCTGGAGTCCTAGCAACTTGCCTCTTTGGCGAGTCTCAAGTGTGTCTAATTTAAACTTTCCTAAAATATACTCCTGGAGGGGGTCCAAATCTTGAGAACTACATTCTGAAAGTTCTCGAAAACCTGGGAGAGTTGGAGGCCGGACTGTTCCTACCAGAGTTTGGACAAAATGCATTGGCTTCATCACCCCCTTCTCCTCATCCTTGCAGGGGCCCCAGCAGAGGGGGACGTGGAAGAGGAGAACCTGCCAACATGGGGGAGGGCAGTATGAGGTGAGTGTGCTCATGACCCCTTGGGGTGATGGGAAGCAGCCCTCCCAGCACTTAGAAATGAGGGAGTTAGCACTGCTCAGACAGAAAGATGGGCAAGGGCACAATTCCCTGGACCAGGTGGTAAAATATGGTGGCCCAAGAGACAGATCCCTGGGGACTCCCCTCATAGTCCAGTGGTTAAGAATCTGCCTTGCCATGCAGGGGCTGTGGGTTTGATCCCTGGTTAGGGAACCAAGACTCTGCATGTCACAGGGCAACTAAGCTCAAGCACAACTATGGAGCCTGCGTGCTTGAGAGCCCACAAGACACAACTAGAGAGTCCTCGTGCTGCAATGGAAGATCCCATATGATGTATCAAAGATTCATGTGCCACAACTAAGACCCACTGCAAACAGATAAAAATAAGTAAATGTTTTTTAAAAAAAAGAAAAGAGAAGTTTGAGAGCCATTGTCTTGGATAACTCTAGAGAAGAGCTTGGAAAAGAGGACGTCAGGCTGCTTAGAAACATACATTTCATGGTCCAGCCAGAAAATTCCATGCATCTGGGCCCATGGTCTGTGTATTCTGACTGTGTATCAGAATCTTCTAGGAACTCTCCTGCAAGAAGTCCATGGGCGGGAAACACTGGTGGTCCAGTGGTTGCAATCTAGAACCTGTGCTCACAAGAGAAGCCCCCCATGCAACTAGCGAAAACCTGTACACTACAACAAAGACCCAGCAAAAGAACCCCCTACCCAAAAGAAGTCCATGTGGTGGGGCTCCATGCCTCGATACTGAATCTAATACCCAGTGGAGGGGCTCATGAGTCAGGGCTTTGGGGCTGGCTATCTGGTGATGCTTAACATAGCCAGGATGGAAAGCTATCATGGGGGCCACTGAGGGTCTGCAGCTCAGGGACAACCCAGTGGTCCATGGTGGGCTTTGGCAGGGTTTAGGCACTCTGTCTGTGTGAAAGGTGGTGCCTTGACACTTGTCTGCCCCTGTTTCTGCCTCTTGGGAGTGCTGTCCTCTGATGGGTTTTCATGGTGACTGGGTTTCCCCGGTGCCTGGTTAGTGAGAGGATTCCCCAGTGAATGGACCCAGGCAGGGTAGGGGGGAGAAGCCCTGCTCTTGGCCTTGGATCTCCACCCTCAGAGAGGGGTGAGACACTTAGCCTTGGGAAAAGGGCCAGGGATGCTCTCAGCCACTTGGAGGCTTGGCCAGAGGCGCCCAGAAAGACACATAGCTCTGTGTGGTCCGAGCCAGCCCAAATACCCCCCAGCAATGGGGGTTTGCATAATATCTGAGCCAACAACTATATATATTTGCCTGGTCCTGAACTGTATGTGTTTATGCTTCTGGAACTCCCGAGGGTAGGGGGTTCAGCTGATAGGATTTGGGGTCTGGAAACCCCAGGCATATACTATTCATTGCGTCTAATTAGGACCTCCTTGAACCCTCATCACAAGTTGAGGATGGGTCTGGGGTGACTCTCCCAGGTGACACACCAAAAAGCAGACCTGGGGAGGCCAAGCGACTTGCCCAAGGTCAATCCAGGGTGAAGGTCAGCATCGGCCCTCCTGATTCATTCTACACCCACATCCCCATCCTTGGCGAGCTGGAATGTGTGCTCCTCACAGATGGGGTCCCCATCCTATTTTCCTTTTAGTTGAAGAACAGTGACAGCACATCATAGACCCTCATTGAATGTCTGTCGGAAAAATGAAAAGTGACCTTCCCAGCACACCTGGCTCAGGGTGGCTTCTGGCCTTAGAGAGGGAGAAGTCCAGCTATATAACCACTCTCACGCACATCTCTGCCCCTGGTCTGCCACGTAGACTAAAATCTCTTAGGTTTTGAGCAAAACTTTGGGTTAAAACACTGCATCCCCAAGAAGCACACACATGCTATAGAAAGTAGAATAACTGGGAAAAGAGGAGGGGAGGGGGACCTTTGTCTCGCATTCATTCAGCATTTGATTGACAGCAACACAGAGGTAAGTAATCACCCACGATCTGACACTGTGAGATGGGACTGTGGTCGCCATGGAAACAGAACAAGGGATGCAGCAAAAGTAAGTCCCAGAGAAAGCATGACTGTGTTAAAAATGTACTTCTTTGGGCTCCAAAAGTTTGTGATCATATTACTTGAGGTCTTGCTGCTACTGCTGCTGCTGCTGCTGCTGCTAAGTCGCTTCAGTCATGTCCGTCTCTGTGCGACCCCAGAGACGGCAGCCCACCAGGCTCCCCCATCCCTGAGATTCTCCAGGCAAGAACACTGGAGTGGGTTGCCATTTCCTTCTCCAATGCATGAAAGTGAAAAGTGAAAGTGAGGTCGCTCAGTCATGTCCGACTCCTAGCGACCCCATGGACTGCAGCCTACCAGGCTCCTCCATCCATGGGATTTTCCAGGCAAGAGTACTGGAGTGGGTTGCCATTGCCTTCTCCAGCTCAAGGTCTTAAAAATACCCAAATACTCTCTTCTGAGTTGTTGTTGTTCAGCTGCTACACCATAACCGACCCTTCTGTGACCCCATGGACTGTAGCCCCCCAGGCTTCTCTGTCCATGGGATTCTCCAGGCACAGATACCGGGGTGGGCTCCCATCTCCTTCTCCAGGGGCTTCTGAGTTACGGTGTCTTTTATCCTGTTACCTCAAACAAGGCAACTGTCCAGCTCCCCTCCATGTGATTCTTTCCTGTCCCTGTAAACCACCCACTCTTAGGGGCATTTTTCACCGTTTCCTCCTGGGAATGTGTGTGCCCTTGATTACTCACCACTGACTTCATTTTCACGGGACCAGAAGGTCCTCGATCTTTAGCAAAAGCCTTACATGACACCCTGACACTTTTCTGAGGGGCTTTCACAGACACCATCATCTCAGGAGAGAAACATACGAATGCCATTTTCCCCCTTCCTGGGACATTAGCCAGAATAGCCAGAAGGGGTCAAAATAAACTTTGACTGTTCAGTACTGACCTCAGGCCACTCACCTGTATTTATAATCTCTGAAGCACATTTGATGAGCTTTGAGCTTAGAAATGAGAAGCTTGAGAATTTTCAGGAAGATGAAGAAATTGACCTTGAAATAAAAAGCAGATATAAATAAGTGATCGACTCTATGTGGCTATGAATATCAAGGTCACCCTAGACCCGGCCATCAGATCCTTGTCCATGGAAATGGAATGGGGCAGTTAATAGTCAGGGTAATCACCTCTCCCCCAAAGGCCAGCTCAACTGAGAGCCTGGAGAGGATTCTAAAGAGTCACTTATCCTTCTGGTTCTGGGAGACCCACCGCAATAGCCATCTGAGAAAGGCAAACAGACATGTACATTACTATTTTTAATTAAAATTATTGAGGGACTTTCCTGGTGGTCCAGTGGTTAAGAATCCACCTTGCAATGCATGGGACACAGGTTCGATCCCTGGTCGGGAAAATAAGACCCCCACATGCCACAAGACATTGCCAAAAAATTTTAAAAATAAAAATAAGTAAAATAGAAAAGACTTTAAAATGCCTCTATGCAATGGAGAAAGAGCCCATAGAGATGGTGGTCAGGTTACAGTTAATGGAATGAAGTCTCTATAGACATTGAGCCAGCACAATACTGATGCCCTTGTCTCAGACCACAGATTGAAACACAAGCTGAAGAATCCAGCATGTACCTGTTATTACTTGTCTTATTGGCCTGGGGAAAATCGATACTCAAAGCTAAGAGGACAGGGTTTCAGGCAAGAGGCTATGTATCCAAGCTGCAAGCCAACAGGGAGAAGGGAAATTCCCAGCCAAGGAATATTTAGTAACAGAACACTTAGAGGCAAACTAAGTGTAACCAAGTAGTTTATCCCCTTTAATGGGATATCTGTTTTTCATCACAGAGAGAAAACGTTGTGTCCTTGGCTTAGTGGCTTGTTGAACTTAGGCATTTTTCTGTAAGCCTAACAGGGAAAGGCACGTATTTCAGGGAATTAATTTCAACCAGGACTGTCTCGTAGGAAATGAAGGTTTGTGATGAGCGTGTTGATTCATTGTTCTTTGCGTCTTCCAGAGACCAGGCAAGAGAAAATGGGCATCGACCACTGACACGGAATGAAACACCAGCCTAGTGGACCACAGAACCTCCATCCATCCAGGTGCCCCAGCACTCAGGGCTCAGCAGTCACAGTGGGATGGGGTGGTTTCTCATCTGTACACCATCTGGAAAGGGGCTGAAGGGGGACATTTTTTTTTTTTTGGCTGCACTGGGTCTCCATTGCTGTGTGCGGGCTTTCCCAAGTCACAGTGAGTGGGGGCTACTTTGTGTTGTGGTGCGTAGGCTTCTCATTGCGGTGGCTTCCCTCCCTCGGCTCACAGGCCCTAGGGCATGCGGGCTCAGTAGCTGCAGCTCCCAGGCTCTAGAGTGCAGGCTTCCACAGTGACGGCACGCAGGCTCCGTTGCTCCGCGGCATGTGGACTCGTCCCAGATCGGGGATTGAACCTGTGTCCCCTGCATTCGTGGGCGCATTCTTATCCACTCTGCCACCAGGGTCCTGAAGGAGGACATTTTTGAAGAACCAAGCCAACTCCTGTTGGATTCCGTGACCAGACATGGGACACTTAGGATCCCAAACATATTCAATTCAGTTCAGTTCAGTTGCTTAGTCGTGTCCGACTCTTTGCAACCCCATGGACTGCAGCACACCAGGCTTCCCTGTCCATTACCAACTCCCAGAGCTTACTCAAACTCATGTCCATCAAGTCAGTGATGCAATCCAACAATCTCATCCTCTGTCATCCCCTTCTCCTCCTGCCTTCAATCTTTCCCAGCATCAGAGTCTTTTCCAGTGAGTCAGTTCTTCACATCAGGTGGCCAAAGTATTGGAGTTTCAGCTTCAGCATCAATCCTTCCAATGAATATTCAGGACTGATTTCCTTTAGGATTGACTGGTTTGATCTCCTTGCTGTCCAGGGGGCTCTCAAAAGTCTTCTCCAACTCCACAGTTCAAAAGCATCAATTCTTCAGTGCTCAGCCTTCTTTGTGGTCCAACTCTCATATCCATACATGACTACTGGAAAAACCATAGCTTTGACTAGATGGACCTTTGTTGGTAAAGGTCCTAGATGGACCTGATGTCGTTGCTTTTTAATATGCTGTCTGGGTTGGCCATAGCTTTTCTTTCAAGGAGCAAGCGTCTTTTAATTTCAGGGCTGCAGTCACCATCTGCAGTGATCTTTGGAGTCCAGGAAAATAAACCCTCTCACAGAATACATACAGTCAAATGTACTGTTCTTGGTGACATTTCTTTGGCACCACCCAGCTGCCATGCTCAGATCTGGGTCTACAGGTTGGCAGGGGTGGTTGTAGCAAGGTGGGGGCTCAGAGTTTACTGTCATGTAACCCAAAACTCATCTGCCTCCCCGCCACCCTGTCAGCCCCCTCAACCCCCTCTGCTCCTGCTGCATGGACTAAAATGCCTACATTAGAACTACTCCTTTGGGTTAAAACACTCCATTCCTAAGAGCCCTGCTTAAGGAAGGGCACACCAAAGGTGAAGTGTGGCTGGAGGGGGATTTCTCTTTATCTGCTCACTCGTTCATTTTTACAACAAGGAAGGATTCAATAAATACCTATGATCTGGCTTGCTCTCATCATGAGAAGGAGAAGATAGGATACAGCAAAGGAAAACAACCCACATGCTGCAACCACTGAAGCCCAAGCACCTAGATCCTGAGCCAAGAAGAGCCACCGCAGTGAGAAGCCTGCACACTGCAACAAAGAGTAGCCCCACTCACTGCAACTAGAAAGCCCATGCTCAGCAATGAAGTGCAGCCAAAAATAATAAGTAAATATGTATATTTTAAAGAAATAAAGGCCCTTTCTCTGTAAGGTCTCAGAGTATCGTCACCAACTGACTCTAACCCTCAGCACAGTTTTGGGTTAATAGTGATTGATTGTATTTTTTCCCCCCTCTAAAAGAAGCTTCCTTAGTCTCCCCTCTCTCCTGCTAATAGTGTTGAAATCCAGGCCCATAGCTTTGCTGTCCCTGGACTTGTCCATGATTGAAGACCCTGCGGCCCCAGGGTTTGTCCACATCGAAGACAGTTGATAGGGGGTCACCGAGCTGACTACGGGTTTCCTTACATAGTCTGAAAACCCAAAGAGAGAGAGGCTTAGAGTGTGAGCCTGGATTTAGGTCCTGAACCAAAACAAGAAGTTTCTTTCTCGTGGGAGAGGGGATTATATGGCACACTTACTTCTGCCACGACACAACACCCAAGAGGAGTTTCTTACTTGTTTCTTCTTGTTCAACAGATCGAAACCACGGCTCAGCATCTTCATCTCGAGGGATCTGGCCCAGGTTCTTTCTGAGCCAGAGAATTTGATGGGAGGCAGGGAAGTGGGGGGGGGGGGGGCGTCCTCCACAGCTGCTGAGCTCAGAGAGGGAAAAGGGTGGGTGGGGTGGTCCTCACCATTACGCAGAGCAGCATGGGTCCTCGGATGATCCACCAGATATTCTTGTTCCTGTTGGTTCCCCAACACCTAAGGCAAAGAGTGGGCTGTAGAAGACTTACAGTTGAGACAGTAAAGACCCCGAGCTCCCTGGAAGAAGGCTCACTTGGTGTGGGGAGGGAGGGCTCAAACCCCTTCTTATTAGGTTGATACTGTCGACTTTTTTTTTTTCCGTGAACCAGGAAAGTGGTCTTCATGCTAACACCTTGCAGTGTATCCTTCTACATATTTTTCCATGTTCACACAAACATAAACTCTTTATTATATGGGCACACCTCATTTTCCTATGCTTCTCTTTGTTGCACTTTACAGATACTGCTTTTTTTACAAATCGAAGGATTATGGCAAGCTTGCATCGGGCAAGTCTATTGGCGCCATTTTTTCCAACAGCATTTGCTCACTTCATGTGTGTCTCTGCGTCACATTCTGGTAATTTTCACAATATTTCAAGCTTTTTCATTGTTGTTACACTTGTTATGGTGATCTGTGATCAGTGGCCTTTGATGTCACCATGGTCATTGTTTTGGGGTGCTGTGAACTGTGCCCATATAAAACGCTGAACTTAATAAATGTGTGTTTCTGACTGCTCCACCAATTGCCCGTTCTCCCATCTCTCTCCCTCTCCTCAGGCCTTACTATTCCCCAAGACACAAACAGTGAAATGTAATCCTACAAAGGCCTCTAAGTGTTCAAGTGAAAGAAAGAGACATATCTCTCACTTGAAGTCAAATGTTAAAAATGATTAAGGTTAGTGAGGAAAGCATGTCACAAGCTGAGACTGGCTGAAAGCTAGGCTTCTTGCCCTAAACAGCGAAGCTGTGAACACAAAGGAAAAGTTCTTGAAGGAAATTAGAAGTGCTACTCCAGTGAACACACAAATGATAAGAAAGCAAAACACCTTTCTGGCTGATATGGAGACAGTTGGAGTCTGGAGAGAAAATCAAACCAGCCACAACGTTCCTTTAAGCCGAAGCCTGATCCAAGCAAGGTCCTAACCCTCTTCAATTCTGTGAAGGCTAAGAGAGCTGAGGAAGTTGCAGAAAAAAACAGTGTGAAATTAGCTGACATGGGTTAATGAGCTTTAGGAAAGAAGCCTTCTCTATGAGATGAAAGTGCAAGGGGAAGCAGCAAGTGCTCGGGGCAGAAGCTTCAGTGAGTTGTCTGGAAGATCTAGCTAAGACCACAAATGAAGGTGGCTACATTGAACAACAGATTTTCAAGGTAGGCTAAGCAATCTTCTATTGGAAGAAGATTCCATCCAGGACTTTCATAACTAGAAAGGAGAAGTCAGTGCCTGGTTTCAAAGCTTCAAGGGACAGGCTGACTCTCTAGTTAGGGGGCTAATGCAACTGGTGACTTTAAGTTGAAACCAGTGCTCATTTATATTCCAAAAATCCTAACGTGTACTAGAGCTACCCTGCCTGTGACCTATACATGGAACATCAAAGCAAGGATGACAGCACATCCATTTACAATGTGAGTTACTGAAAATTTTAAACTCACTGTTGGAAACTACTCAGAAAAAAAAAAAATCCTTTCAAAAATTTTTCTGCTCATTAACAATCCACCTGGTCACACAAGAGCACTATATGAGAGTATTTGATCTTAGTTCCGGGACCAGGGATCAAGCCTGCATACCCTGCATTGCTAGGTTGATTCTTAACCACTGAACCAGCAGGGAAGTCCCTGTTTTGTTCTTAACTTCTGAATTTCTTATTGTGTGACTCCTCTCTTCAATCTCATTTGAGACATAAGAATCAGGGACACACTTTTCTTGTTCTTATGTTCCTATCTTCACACATACCATTTTTCAGTCTTCACCCAAGAGCTCCGATGAAGATGTGCAACGGGATTAATGTTTTCATGCCTACTAGCATAATGTCTGTTCTGCAGTCCATAGATCAAGGAGTAACAGATGAATTACTACAAATCTTTGATTCTTTTATCTATCAGTTCAGTTTAGTTCAGTCACTCAGTCGTGTCCAACTCTTTGCGACCCCATGAAGCGCAGCAAGCCAGGCCTCCCTGTCCATCACCAACTCCCGGAGTTCACTCAGACTCATGTCCATTGTATCAGTGATGCCATCCAGCCATCTGTCCCCTTCTCCTCTTGCCCCTAATCCCTCCCAGCATCAGAGATTTTTCCAATGAGTCAACTCTTCACATGAGGTGGCCAAAGTACTGGAGTTTCAGCTTTAGCATCATTCCTTCCAAAGAACACCTAGGGCTGATCTCCTTCAGAATGGACTGGTTGGATCTCCTTGCAGTCCAAGGGACTCTCAAGAGTCTTCTCCAACACCACAGTTCAAAAGCATCAATTCTTCGGCGCTCAGCTTTCTTCACAGTCCAACTCTCACATCCATACATGACCACAGGAAAAACCATAGCCTTGACTAGACGGACTTTTGTTGGCAAAGTAATGTCTCTACTTTTCAACGTGCTATCTAGGATGGTCATAACTTTTCTTCCAAGGGGTAAGCGTCTTTTAATTTCATGGCTGCAGTCACCATCTGTGTGATTTTGGAGCCCCCCAAAATAAAGTCTGACACTGTTTCCACTGTTTCCCCATCTATTTCCCATGAAGTGATGGGACCAGATGCCATGATCTTCGTTTTCTGAATGTTGAGCTTTAAGCCAACTTTTTCACTCTCCTCTTTCACTTTCATCAAGAGGCTTTTTAGTTCCACTTCACTTTCTGCCATAAGGGTGGTGTCATCTGCATATCTGAGGTTATTGATATTTCTCCCAGCAATCTTGATTCCAGCTTGTGCTTCATCCAGCCCAACATTTCTCATGATGTACTCTGCATATAAGTTAAATAAGCAGGGTGACAATATACAGCCTTAACGTACTCCTTTTCCTATTTGGAACCAGTCTGTTGTTCCATATTCAGTTCTAACTGTTGCTTCCTGACCTGCATATAGGTTTCTCAAGAGGCAGGTCAGGTAGTCTGGTATTCCCATCTCTTTCAGAATTTTCCACAGTTTATCGTGATCCACACAGTCAAAGGCTTTGGCGTAGTCAATAAAGCAGAAATAGATGTTTTTCTGGAACTCCCTTGCTTTTTCGATGATCCAGCGGATGTTGGCAATTTGATCTCTGGTTCCTCTGCCTTTTCTAAAACCAGCTTGAACACCTGGAAGTTCACAGTTCACGTATTGCTGAAGCCTGGCTTGGAGAATTTTGAGCATTACTTTACTAGCGTGTGAGATGAGTGCAATTGTGTGGTAGTTTGAGCATTCTTTGGCATTGCCTTTCTTTGGGATTGGAATGAAAATTGACCTTTTCCAGTCCTGTGGCCACTTCTGAGTTTTCCAAATTTGCTGGCATATTGAGTGCAGCACTTTCACAGCATCATCTTTTAGGATTTGAAATAGCTCAACTGGAATTCCATCACCTCCACTAGCTTTGTTCATAGTGATGCTTTCTAAGGCCCACTTGACTTCACATTCCAGGATATCCTGCTCTAGGTGAGTGATCACATCATGATGATTATCTTGGTCATGAAGATCTTTTTTGTATAGTTCTTCTGTGTATTCTTGCCACCCCTTCTTAATATCTTCTGCTTCTGTTAGGTCCATACCATTTCTGTCTTTTATCAAGCCCATCTTTGCATGAAATGTTCCCTTGGTATCTCTAATTTTCTTGAAGAGATCTCTAGTCTTTCCCATTCTGTTGTTTTCCTCTATTTCTTTGCATTGATCGCTGAGGAAGGCTTTCTTATCTCTTCTTGCTATTCTTTGGAACTCTGCATTCAGATGCTTATATCTTTCCTCTTCTCCTTTGCTTTTCACTTCTCTTCTTTTCACAGCTATCTGTAAGGCCTCCTCAGACAGCCATTTTGCTTTTTTGCATTTCTTTTCCATGGGGATGGTCTTGATCCCTGTCTCCTGTACAATGTCATGAACCTCCGTCCATAATTCATCAGGCACTCTATCTATCAGATCTAGTCCCTTAAATCTATTTGTCACTTCCACTGTATAATCATGAGGGATTTGATTTAGGTCATACCTGAATGGTCTAGCGGTTTTCCCTACTTTCTTCAATTTAAGTCTGAATTTGGCAATAAGGAGTTCATGATCTGAGCCACAGTGAGCTCCTGGTATTGTTTTTGCTGACTGTATAGAGCTTCTCCATCTTTGGCTGCAAAGAATATCATCAATCTGATTTCTTAAATATATTCTAGATGGCCCAAATGGAAGGGAGTAAATATACTCTTTGGGAAAATGATTTATTTCCTTATGTTGGGGCCTGTCTTGGAATGCGGCTTCTCAGGTAGCTCAGTGGTAAAGAACCTGCCTGCCAATGCAGGAGATCCAGGAGATGTGGGTTCGATCGCTGGACTAGGAAGATCCCCTGGGAAGGAAATGGTAACCCGCTCCAGTCTTCTTGCCTGTGAAATCCCATGGACAGAGGGAGTCTGGTGGGCTGCAGTCCATGTGGTCACCAAGAGTTGGACATGGCTGAGCACACCGCATAGTACATCTCGGAATAACTAGCTCATGGAAGTTCAAAAAAAGGTGAGCTACCTACCCGGTATTCTCCAGCTGAGCACGGGCAATGCTCCAGGGCACAACGAAGAGCACCGGGAAGGCTGGGAGAAAACATGGACATGGAGTCAAGGGCTGGTTGGCCACACTTGCCTACTGCCCACCCCACCCTGATGGGCCAAGTACACCTGGTTAAAATTATAAAAAACCAGACATCATAGAAATGTGGACTGTGAGAGCTGGAGAGACCTACAGATGGCACAGAGCCATCCATTTGTTGGGAAACCTGGGGGCAGAGAGGAGAAAAAATTTGCCACCTGTCACAAAGTAGCTTAGAGTAAATCCAAAGACGTTAATCAAGCCTCCTGAATCCCAGGCCAGAGTTAGTCCCTCTGATTACTGCAACCTCAACTTCCCCAAGAATCTATGGCAGCAAGAGCTCCAGATCTCATCCTGGAGATTTGGTTGGCCCATGGACTGAATGTTTGTGTCCCCCAAATGCATACATTGAAGCCCTAAACCCCAGTGTGATGGCATTTGAAGAAGGGACCTTTGGAGGTAATTAGGTTTAGATGGCATGAGTGTAGGAGCTGGTCATCATGATGGGATTACTGTCCTTATCAGAAGAGACCAGAGAGCTTGCTTCCTCTCTCTCTCTCTACACTGATATGAGGCTACAGCTAGAAGGCAGCTGTCTGCAAGCCAAGAAGAGGAACTTCATCAGAACTCAACCATCCTGGTGCTACAGTCTCACACTTCTCAGCCTCCAGAACCTTGAGAGATAAACATCTGCATTTTAAGCCACACAGTCTGTGGCATTTGTTATGGCAGCCCTAGTAGATAACACAGTTGGGGACAGGTTAGGAGGAAGGTCATCTGATCCTACCAGAAACCTTCCCAATTTTTGAATGTGTGTATTGGGTCTACAGCACTTATATCTACATAAATGTACACGCAGGTGCATGCACACATGTGTACACACACGTGCATATGCGCGTGCACACACACACATGCACACACACACACACACACACACACACACACACACACACACTACCTCTCTCTTCAGAGTCTCTTGTCTTTGACAAATTATCTATCCCAGAAACCTCCCTCCAACTCCAACCAAAAGCTCTACTGGGTTCCCATGTTCAGACAGATCCCGGTTCAGGTCACTCACCCCAACCCACCAGCAGGTATCTGGGCCACAGCCGCCTTTCTGAAAACACTATGGGCTCCAGCAGCGTGTGAAGGTAAAGGCCTTCGACGAGCAGCCACGAGTAATTGGCGCCCACAAAGTAGTGCAAGAGGACCTGGGCTGAGCGGCAGGAGGCAGAAATCTGGGAAGGACAGAGCACCTGGGGGTGAGTCCAGGTTCCTCAGCATCTGGACCACAGCGGAGGGGAGCAGGGCCTCCCCACACAAGTCCCTGCCTCTGAACCACCCCCTCTCTCAGACACAATAGTTTCTTAGACACAGTGCTATTGCACACTTAAGAGACTGCAGCACAGTGTACATACACCACGGCCAGTGTTCTTGTCATACGCACTCTCTGCTATGCTTAGTCGCTCAGTCATATCCGACTCTTTGCGACCCATTCTCGGGACGTTGGCTTAAAAAAAAAATCACGTGATGTATCTCTCACCGGAAGGACTGACACCCCTTTCTCTCTGTCATCCACTCCCCAGCCTCACCTTCCTGCTCTCTGATTCCCAGGACTGATCCACCAGGTAGAGCCCAGGGATGGGGAAGCACATACCTCTGACACGTAGGACAGCCACTCTTTCTCACTGTTGGGCTTCTTGGAGTAAGATTTGTAGAAGATGACGTCTTTCACCAGCACAGCCAGGGCTCTCAGGATGAAAGAGGCAAACAAGTTCATGTGGATGTAGTTACGTGTGCAGTGGAGTTTTCTGGGCAGGGAGAAAACCAAGGGTCTTCCCTCAGAAAAGAATGGCTCAGACCAACAGGCGTGTGCCTGAAACCTGTGTATGCGCCACCAAAGGGCACAGGTTCAGAGTGTAGGCTGCAGAGCTGGATGGATGGCGTAAAGGATCTTACCTCTCTCTGCCTCGTTTTCCTCATCTGTAGGACGGGGACAATAACAGGTACCATTTGATAACATGCCAGGCCACGCTCCAAGCTATTTGCATGTGGATGTACTTAAGGGCATCCTTACTCCTTGCAACCACTTACATCACAGTCCCAGAGAAGTAAGTGCCAGAGGTGAGATTTAGATTCAGATACTCTGAGGTCCATATACGGCTCTCCAAGTCGCTACTCCCTCTAAGAACATGAGCACTCGCCGCAAAGGCTGCATGAGGATTCAACCAGTTAATGGGTGAAAAGTGCTCACACAGCACCTGGCACTTAAGAAGTACCCAGAAAATGTCAACTCTTATGACCTCCCTCACCCACCTGAAGCCTCCAGCGCCAGTTGACGTAAAACTGCACCCTTGGTCTCTCTAGGCAAAAGGGCCCCTTTCCATCGCTGTGTTCTCAGAGCCGCGCCTATGCCCCCGTGCGGCACATGCCCTGTCCTGCCTCCCTCTAGAGCTATTATTACTTTTTCAGTTTCCAAAAAGATTTGAGCAGGTCTTTGGGTTTCATGATTCATGCATTCTTCTCCCTAGACTGGGCAGGGACTGGGTCTTGCTCTCCTCAGAGCCAGAGACAAAAATGAAGACATGGTCGACCCAGGGGCTGCTCAAGTTACTTCTTCTGGGGCTGGGCAGTTATCTTCTCCTGGCCTTGTTCTGAGACTTTGGGAACGTGAGTGGAGGTGGTCACTGACGGCAGTGGGCGCAGGCTGCAGAATTCTCTCCTGTTATTCAGCGATTGCTCTCCCACTGGGGCAGGTGGTCATGACTCTGCTCTCTGCTCCAGGAACTAAAGAACATCATGGGGTTGAGGGGGCAGGTGGGGCCAGACCTGGACCTCGAAGAGCCCAGGTGGGAGTGGCTCTGGAACCAGCAACCAGGGTCCCCATCCAGGTCTCCGCATCTGTGTTGAATGCTCACTCTACCACGTTACACTCCATTAGATTCTTGAATTGACCAAGACCAGGAGACAGCCTTGGAGAGCTCCTTAATGGGTCTGTAAGTATCTCACTTGAGTGACTTCTAAAATGACTTAGTAAAATGCACTCGTTTTGGATTCTGAAAAACACTACAATGAAGGAATGAAAGTTCTCAGCCTCTGGACCACCTGCTTATCATCTTGGCTCCATGACTCACCAGCTGTGTGACTGTGGGCAAGTCACTTCATCTTCCTGTGTTTCAGTTAACCCACTCATAAAATGGGGGTGATGATAAGGCTAATCTCCAAGGATTAGAATTCATATTAATTCTGATTAGAAAGAGACTTAAATGACTTAATGCATGTAACATGCTTTAGAACAGGGCCCAGCATCCCCAAATGGTTAATGGCTAATTGGAGTCCGAGGGTCCTGGGTTAAAACCCCAGCTCTCCCACTCACTAATATGCTTTGGGGAGGTTTCTTAATCTTGTCCATAAAAATAGTGCATCCAGTGGAGCTATGGTGAGAATGGGCTGTGGCAGGCATGGGTATGTAGAGCAGGAGTTTAGAGCAGGGACCAGGAGTTTGGGCAGAGCTCATCTAATCCAAAGAGACAAAGGCAGAGTTGGGAGCCCCAGATTCCAGTCCTAGCTGTGCTTTGCAACCCAGGGTGGCTCAGTACCTCTCCTTGGACCTCCCAGATCCCTTCCCTTTGCCTACAAAAATGGGATGGATGGACTGGAGACTGTCGCAGATCCCCTCCAGCTCTGACGAGCCATGGAGTCACCCAGCCTGGTCTCCTGCCTCCTCAAGGGAGCCAGTGAGCACATGCCTGGATACCTGCCTGAGCACGTGCAGGCAGCAGTTCCACTCACCGGAGAAACAAGAGGAGGGTGAGAGCCAGGAAGAGCGAGACGATGGAGAGAGAGTAGCCCACCGTGTACAACAGCTGCAGCGCTGACAGCAAGGTGCGGCGTCCAACCTGAGCGCAGAGGAACAGCAGGTGTGACTGGTAAGCCAGGCAGCTGTGGCGTCCCGGCCCTGGACCCATGCCCCCGACCATCACGGATCTAGGTTTGAACCCGAGGACACGGGTTGATACCATAGCCCTCTGGCACATCTCAGAGTTCAAGGAACCTTCATGAGTGAAGAATGGGTCTCACCTCCATGGTTGGTCCCACCACCCAGCAGTGATGCACCAAGATTCATGATATCCTACGAGAACTGTGCCCAGGACCAGGGGGTGCCTTGGGAATGAAGACAGCTTCTTTGCCCCTGGATGTGCTGTTCCTAGAGTGTAGGGGCCACTCTCTCTGGAAGACAGGGCCAGCTTTCCATCTCGATGTCTCCCCCCTAAAATAACTCTTCATAGGTGATCCCTTGAACAAAGACCCAGTTGAACACTGGAATATTTTCTGAGTCCCAGGATAGCCCGATGGTGAACAGAGGATAGTTTACTGGAAATTCTGTGGGATTTTCTAATGGAATCCCTTCTCACTCAATCCATTGTGCATATAGCCATCAAGATAGGTTTCTGAATAAATTTTTGCACAAGAACCCACAGTTAATATGTATTATCTGCTAGATTATGCCTAAACTTCTCTGCATAACCTTAACAGAAGTCCATCAGCTTCACAGAAGTATAATTGGGATACAGAAAACTGCACATATTGAGAGTATAAACCTTGGGGAATCTGGACATGACCATATCTCTGATGTCATCACCACGTTCAAGATAATGAACATTTCCATCACCTCCCCGAAGTTTCCTGTGACCCTTTGTAATTCATCTCCTCTGTTTCTTGCCCTTAGAGACAAGTTTGCATTTTCTAAAATGTTTATAAATGGAACCTTATAAGTATTCAATTTTCTGTCAGGCTTATTTCCCTCAGAGTAATTATTTAGAGATTCATCCTTGTCATAGCATGTATCTTAGCTCATTCCTTTGCTGTTGTTTTTGTTGTTCAGTTGCTCAGTCGTGTCCAACTCTGCAACCCCATGAACTGCAGCATGCCAGGCTCTCTGTGTTACACTATCTCCCAGAGATTGCTCAAATGTGTCCATTGAGTCAGTGATGCCATCCAACCATCTCATCCTCCCCTTCTCCTCCTGCCCTCACTTTTCCCCAGCATCAGGGTCTTTTCCAGTGAGTCATCTCTTCACATCAGGTGGCCAAATTATTTGAGCTTTGGCTTCAGCATCAGTCCTTCCAATGAGTATTCAGGGTTGGTTTCCTTTAAGATTGACTGGTTCGATCTCCCTGCTGTTCAAGGGGCTCTCAAGAATACTACTCAGCCAGCATTTTTTGACAATATGGATGAAGCTCGAGGGTATTATGCTAAGTGAAATAAGTCAGACAGAGAAAGATAAATACTGTATTATTTCACTTGTATGTGGAATATTAAAAATGAACAATCAAAAACAAACAAAACAAATAAATGATCAAATCAAACAAAAATAAACCTGTATACACAGACAACAGAGTGGTGGTTATCAGAGGGGGAGAGGCAGGGAGCAGGGTAAATTTGGTAAAGGAGATCAACTCTATGGTGATAGATGGAAAGTAAGCTTTTGGTGGTGAGCATGCTGTAGGGTTTACAGAGGTAGCAATACAGGGTCGCTCACGTGAAACTCAAATAATGTTATAAACCAGTATTACTGTTGAGTAGTATTCTATTATGAATATACCACAATTTACTTATACACTCACCCATTGATGGACTTTTGGATTGCTTTCAGAGTTTAACTTTCACAAATAAAGTTGCTCTGAAAAATTCTGTACAAGATTTTATATGGACACAGGTTTTCATTTCTCTCAGATAAATATCTAGAAATAGAATGACAGAGTAGCATGGTATATGCTTTAACTTCTTAAACTGCCAGACTGTTTTCTAAATAAGTTGTGTCAGTTTACATTCCAACCAGAGTGCCAGCTGCTCAAGAATCGACGAACGTTTCCTGCAATCAGTTTTTTGCATTTCAGTCATTCTAATGGGTATGCCGTAGTGTCTTATGGCGGTTTTATTTGCACTTTGCTAATGATTAATGATGTTGAGAATCACTTCATGTGCTTATTTGCCATCTGTATGTTTTATTTGGTAAAGTATCTGTTCAAATATTTGGCTCTCTTTTAAACTGGATCATTGGTCTTAATTTCGAATTGTAAATCTTTATATATTCTAGACATAAACCCATCAGATACGTGTTTTGCAAGTATTTTCTTCCGCTTTATGGCTTGCCTTTTTATTTTTTTCAGTTCAGTTGCTCAGTCGTGTCTGACTCTTTGGGACCCCATGGACTGTAGCACACCAGGCTTCTCTGTCCATCACCAACTCCTGGAGCTTGCTCAAACTCATGGCCATTGAGTTGGTGATGCCATCCAATTACCTCAACCTCTTCTCCTCCTGCCTTCAATCTTTCCCAGCATCAGGGTCTTTTCCAATGAGTTCTACACATCAGGTGCGAAAGTATTGGAGTTTCAGCTTCAGCATCAGTCCTTCCCATGAATATTCAGGACTGATTTCCTTTAATTGACTGGTTTGATCTCCTTGCAGTCCAAGGGACTCTCAAGAGTCTTCTTCAACACCACAGTTCAAAAGGATCAATTCTTCAGCACTCAGCTCTCTTTATGGTCCAACTCTCAAATCCATACATGACTACTAAAAAAACCATATCTTTGACTAGACTGACTTTGGTGGCAAAGTAATGTCTCTGCTTTTTAATATGCTGTCTAGTTTTGTCTAGGTTTATTTTATTTTTTAAGTGTCTTTAAAAGAGCCTAAGTTTTTAATTTTGATAAAGTCCAGTTTATCAACTTTTCTTTGGTCACTTAGTAGCCCTCTCGGTTATTAGCTAGACTGTCTTGGTACAGCAGAGTCTGTGTTTTAAGTGATCCCTATTCTACTTAGTTTGTTGTTGTTTGGTTCCTAAGTTGCATCTGATTCTTTGCAACCCCATGGACTGTAGCCTGCCAGGCTCCTCTGTCCATGGGATTTCAGGCAAAAACACTAGAGTGGGTTATCATGCCCTCCTCCAGAGGATCTACCTGACCCAGGTATCAAACCCATGTCTCTTATGTCTCCTGCATTAGCGGGTGGGTTCTTTACCACTGAGCCACCTGGGAAGCCCCATTCTACCTAATAATGGCCCCCAAAAGTAGTGATGCTGGCAATTTGGATGTGCCAAAGAGAAGTCATAAAGTGCTTACTTTAAGTGAAGAGATGAGAGCTCTTGAGTTAATAAGGAAAGAAAAAAATCACATGCTGAGGTTGCTAAGATCTATGATAAGAACCAATCTTCTATCTGAAATTTTAGAGAATCAGTGGCGCTTGTTGTCACACTTCAAACTGTACAAGTTACGGCCACCGTGCATGATGAGTGCACCGCTAAGACAGAAACAGTATTAAGTGTGTACAGTTTTGAAAGACACTCACAGACACACACGCACAATATCCTCAAAAAGCACCAATTACTATGCGCAAGGACCCCCCGTGTGTTGTTAGTTGGAAGACCATAACACATCTTATTTTTCAAAACCCCAAAGGGCAAAGACTTACTAACATTAGCCTTGTTTGGGCAAAAATTCAACCCTCTACTAGAAACACAGGTAAACATGGCCAGAAACATTTTGTGAAGTGTTTGATTTCTTAGAAATATGATCGTTCACAGAGGAGGAGGCAATGTCTGTGTCCTCACTGCTCTAAAGAGAGAACCTTTCCTTCCTGTCTTGGAAAGTTCAGCTTTTCAGTCTTGTTTTGCAGCCTCGGTTGCCTGACCTGAGCCCAAAGCAAGTGGCAGGCATTTCACACCAGCTGGTGAATTCGTCACCACTACATCCCTTCAGAGTCACTGGGGGAACCTCCGCATCAGTATGGATGCCTCGACCCCACCACATCCCCACTGACTCAGAATCTGTGGAACCATTCAATATTTATGAAGTACTCACTGTGCCAGAGGGTGGCAGCTGTTCAGATATGACTATGACTTTGTTATTATTCTCAAGCAGCTTTGTCCAGTAGGGAAGATAAGAAATGTATACGATTTGCCCAAATCACAGCATGAAGTTAACAAGAGCATGGTGCTGTCACAACAGTCAGACAAAATCTTGAGATAAGCTGAATCCAACCCAACCGCAGGCATGATTTTAATAACTTTAAGAGGTGTGGCCTGTCACATGGTCTAGGGAACATGGAATTCTGCCAACTCCAGTCTAGGAATAAAGCTAAAGAGAGGTTTAGAAAAAATTCCCTGCAGATAGAGAGGCTGTGATGGAAGGCTCTTCATGCCTGATGGGAAGACGTGATAGACCTGAGACTCAAGGCCCGGCCAGTTCCCACTGGGGGAAGGAAGTGAACCACAAACACGATGATTCACTGCCCAGCGACCCGGATGGATCCTAAGGGTGGAGCCGGCACTCTTACGTCGTGGCGACGAGGGGTCAGGCTTTATCCAGAGACTCGTACGTCTGTCAGCTCTTTAAACCCTCGTGCGGTCTTGGGCAGTAAATGTGCTCTGCTGGGGAAGGGGGAAGCAGAGGCCCAGAGCAGTGAAGGGTGAGGTGAGAAGAGCTAGAATGCAAAGGGGCTTCCCTGGTGGCCCAGGGGTTAAGGAGCCCCCGCCAATGCAAGAGACACGGATTCGATACCTGATCCAGGAAGATCACACATGCCTTGGAGCAACGAAGCCTGTTGACCGCAGCTATTGAATCTGTGCTCTAGAGCCTGGGAGTAGCAACCACCGAAGCCCGAGGGCCTAGAGCCCGTGCTCCACAGCAAGACAAGCCACAGGAATGAGAAGCTGGCTGACTGCACCCAGAGAGCAACTCCCACTCACCTCAACTGGAGAA
Organism: Budorcas taxicolor; assembly: GCF_023091745.1. Classification (NCBI taxonomy): domain Eukaryota; kingdom Metazoa; phylum Chordata; class Mammalia; order Artiodactyla; family Bovidae; genus Budorcas; species Budorcas taxicolor. The sequence continues at coordinate 28,806,549 of NC_068928.1, read as the reverse complement.
AGCCTGTGTGGCAACAAAGACCCAGAGCAGCCAAAAATAAATAAAATAAATTAAAAAGTTTTTTTTTAAGAATTAGAAACAGGGCTTCCCTGGTGGCTCAGTGATAGAGTCTGTCTGCCAATGCAGGAGACACAGGTTCAATCCCTGGTCTGGGAAGATCCCACATGCCAAGGAGCCACTAAGCCCATGCAGCACAACTCTCTAGAGCCTGGGAGCTGCAACGGCTGAGCCATGTGCCACAGCTACTGAAGCCCGAGCTCCCAAGGGCTCTTGCTATGCAGTGAGAGAAGCCACCACAGTGCGAAGCCCGCCACCACGAGAGAAGAGCCTGCTCAGCAATGAGGACCCGCACGGCCCAAATAAATAAAACTATTTTTTAAAAAAGAATTAGAAACAGTAAAAGAAAGAAACAGAAATTCCATATTTAAAAAAAAAAAGAGAGAGAGAGCTAGGAAGCAGACTCTGGACATGAAGGTGGGCTGCCTGGGCCTTTGGCCTTGAGCTTGTAACCAGATGCTAGGTGTGTTCTCTCAGGACACTCTGTCGGAGAGTGACAGGTGCTGTCAAGGCTGGAGAGACCATTCTCCATGGGGTGGCCTTGGAAGACTTCGCTTGAAAGGAGACGTTGACTTTGAAATGTGACTTTGGGGAAGGAGAAGCCGAAGAACAGCTGGGGAAAGGTGGGCCAGGCGGCAGGAGCAGCAAGCACAGACGCTGGCTGTCTTTCCTTAGGGGTTCATGTCTCAGCCCAGCAGCAGAAGACAGGCTGTGTCTGCCACTGGAATTGCGGTTTTGTGTGACCAAAGACCTTGCCAAGTGAGTCTGGGGCCGATGCGCTGGGGCAGGCTCCTTGCGTGGAGCCCCGGCACAGGGTGGTTTGGGCCCCGAGGTCCGCCCTCACCGAGCCCAGCCAACTCACTTTTCGTTTGAAGCTGTGATCCTCGGCGCATTCAGAGTTGTCCTGCCAAATATCTGTGGAGTTTTCCAGCGTCTGCCAAGCACCCCGAGACAGGCAGTATCTGTAGGCCCTTCCTGAGTTCTCTGAAAGTAAACACAGCTCTAGGGGAAAGGTCAGAGCACGCAGCCCGCTCTCCGAGCACATGGGAAGGCCCTCATTCTCACTGCAAAGCTGTGGAAAAATCCCAGGGAAGAGGAATTTTCACTTCCCCTTCGGGGGACTCGTTAGCATCCTCACTGTTTATTTGGGATGGAAGGAAAAACACGGAAGCCTCTACATTTTGTAGCAAACCACAATCCGTTAATGTCTGCTGTGTTTACCCAAAGTCCTTGGTGACTCAGATGTGACAGCCCTTCAAGGTGCAGCCCAGCTGGGAGACGCAGACCTGGAGCCTGCTGATGCCCAAGAGGCCATACCATGGAGAATAAAGGGCACGACCAAGCCAGTTTCGCCTCCTACAAGCTCTGTGCCCTTGGGTGGGGTCCTACCCTCTCAGTCCCTCAGTTCCCACTTCTGATGACAAGTCTTGACTGTTCCACCTCCAGTTCTTTTCTTTCCTCTTTCCTCTTCTTCCCAACCTATTGCCTCTGCCTGAATCCACATCCTCATCCTCTTTTTCTGGACCACTGCAGGAGCTTCCAGACTTGCCCTTGTGATCTCCCTCCATCTCTCAGTCCATCAGCCACAGGCTATCCATGTCAGCTCCCCAAACCGCCTCCTCATGCCTTAATACCTTCAGTGGCTCCACATCTCTACAGAGGGGAGTTTAAAGCCCAAAGCATGAAGCACAGGCCCGGCCTCATTGCTCGGTCTTTTTCTGCCAGTATGTTCTCTTCCTTGGGCTTCCCTTCTAGCTCAGTCAGTAAAGAATCTTCCTGCAGTGCAGGAGACCAGGGTTCAATCCTTGGGTCAGGAAGATGCCCTGGAGAAGGAAATGGCAACCCATTCCACTATCCTTGCCTGGAAAATCTCATGGACACAGGAGCCTGGTGGGCTGCAGTCCATGGGGTCACAAAGGGTCAGGCATGACTGAGCAACTGACACTTACTTACTTATTCTCTCCCTTCTTACATTCTAAAATGCTTCTTCCTCTAAGCTCATCTCTCGAGAACTCTGCAGCCACATCTGTGGTAGCCAGGCCTGGACTTTCAAAGGAGAGAGGACCAGGATACAAGTAGAGCCTCCAGGCACAGAAGACTTGCAGGAAGACAAGAGAAGAAGCAGAGAGGAAAAGGAGGACGTGCTACTGACAGCTAAGAGGAGACCTTTCATGGGAGAAGAGGGCTGGAGAAAACTATCTGATTGGAGCCCCCTCCTAACCAAACCCTGGCTGCTCTATCCAGGGAAGCCTTAAAGGAAATGTTAGATATTGGTAAAATAAGACTTATTACCTTCGCGCCACCAAGGTAAGTAGGAAGGGCAGGGGACAGAGACATTTCCAGGTGTGGAATGAGGCCAGCACACATACTGATCGAAGGTCCCATTACAGACTGTGCCTGCAGAGAAAAATGGGCAAAATAAACCGGTGGAGCCCAGAGCCCACCTCACTGGCACTGAAGCTGGTGTGGCCCAAGCAGGGACCAGCCAGGGCGTCCCACTCTCTGGTGTCAGATCAAGGATGAGGAACCATGCGGGGAGGATGGGAATGCTTCACGCAGCCCCACATGTGGCTCTGTCTACCCAACCTGACCCCTGGCGGTGGTCCAGGCTTTCATGTCAACACACACGTCACACTGGTGTTGGTTTACTTTACACGGGCTGAACTCTCGCAGAAACTCAGGGTCAGGAGGACACTTAAAGGTTCAGCCAGCGTCTTCTGTCCTGTAATTAACTAAATAATTGTCAAACCCTCACCAGTTATATCTATGAAATGTGCAAAATGACCGGTGGATGGAAGGGCATCTGCAGGGTTGAGGTTCTCGTCACGTGTACCTGAGTCAAGCACTACTTGGTCAGATTTCTCTGTTTGAAGATGAAGCCGATGATCATTATGAAATATCTGGGACTCTCAAGCAGCTCAGGGGATGAGCTGGTGCTTGGCAATGAGATGCTATAAAGTAAGCATCAGCTTTATGAGCCCCCAGGATTAAACGAAGGGGCTTCAGGCTGGACCCCAAACTTCCACATTGCAAGCTCCTCACTCCTGGTTAGCAAACATCATTTCCTACCATGGGCTCCCTATTAGGCTAGAACTCAGGGGCCACTCAGAGTGAAGAGCCAGGTTGTTGGTATCAGGACTGAGCCGCAGGTCTGGAGCTTGGGGCACCCTGTAGACTGGCTGCCAGATCAGCACCCAGTCAGCACCTAGCCTGCGTGAGCTCGTCGAGATGAGCTGCCCACAGGGAGGCTCCAGATCAGCAAGGCCTCCCTATTCTTAGAAAGCAATTTTCCTCAAGATGGAAGTGGTTCCTATAATGAATCAAGCCTTGGCGGCCACCTGCTTAGCTAAAAGATATTTGAAAGGAAGGAGGCATGGCTTGGACACTGGACTGGCTTTGGGTCAGGAAAAGGCAGAGAGAGTTTCTAGTGTCCTGTCAACCTCCAGGTCCCTGAGTGAAGTCATCTGAAAGAAGCCAGGAGATGAAGGATGGGGCAGCTTCCATCCACAGCTGACCAGTCTCAGAGGCAGGGGGCCAAGGCTTCTTACTTCTTTCTTTTCTCGACAAAAAAGAATCTGGATGCACCCAGAGACCCAGCATGTAGACAGGAGAGGCTGTGGGCTGACCAAGCTATTAACATCTTTGCTAGAATGCGCTCAACCTAGGGCAGTCCTAGATAAAAGTTAGCACCACGGGAGACTGAAGGACACCGCTCCCACACACACGTATGATAGATTCCTGGGTTCATCTATGACAGGGGCTCATGTCATGTGATTAGGTGGTCAAGGTACCATGACACAAGGCTTATATCAAACGCGGTCACAGGCATGTATATTCCTTCTTGCACGCTCTTTTACATTGGAGGTGGGTAGCCTTTGTAACTGTCTGACCCAACTGAACACAGCAGAAGTGACTTCCAAGGCTAGGTCACAAAAGGCAACATGGCCTCTGTTCATGCTTGTGCTTGCAACCCAGCCACTGTGCTGTGAGGACGCCCAGGCCTTACGGAGAGGCCACGTGGATGTGGCCTGGCCAACAGCCCCAGCATGACTCCCAGCATCAACCAGCAGATGCAGGCATGAACCAGACTTCAGATGATTCCAGCCTCCGGTCTTTGAATCTTTCAGCTAAACTCCAGACATTGCAGAGCAGATACAAGCCCTCCCCAATATTCTCAGCCTGAATTCCTGACACACAGAAGCTGTGAGAGAAATGTGTGCACTCTGAGTCATTCCAGTTGTGTCTGGCTCTTTGCAACACTGTGGCCTGTACCCCACCAGGCTCCTCTGTCCATGGGATTCTCTAGGCAAGAATACTGGAGTGGGTTGTCATGCCCTCCTCCAGGGGATCTTCCTGACCAAGGGATCGAACTGGCATCCCTTACGTCTCCTGCATTGGCAGGCAGGTTCTTTACCACTAGTGCCACCTGAGAAGGCACATGAGACATAATAAATCATTGTTATTACTGTTTTGAGCCACTAAGCTTTGGGACTATCTGTTACACAGCCATAGATAACTGATACATGTGCTTACCAGAAGTTTCCTTGAGTAAGTCTCTCAGACACTTCTCTTTGTACTGAGCCCACTTCCGAGTTGTCTCCTCAAGGAGAGATCCTGTAACCTGAGCAGAAAAAAAAAAAAAAATCATAGTGAACTCCAGTTACCAGCAAGCACGTTATCACATTTTATCACAAATTATCACCTCACACCATGATTCTCAAACCTCCCCACTGATAAGCCCATAATGGCCTGCACCACGGAGCAATTTCTTTTGTATCTTATGTCCTATCTTAAATATTGCCACTGTTGTTTAGTCACTAAGTCACACCCAACTCTTTTGTGACCCCATGGACTGCAGCCCACCAGGCTCCTCTGTCCATTGGGATTTTCCAGGAAAGAATACTGGAGTGGGGTGCCATTTCCTTCTCCAGGGGGTCTTCCAAACCCAGGGATCAAACCTGCATCTCTTGCATTGGCAGGCAGGTTCTTTACCACTGAGCCACCTGGGAAGCCAGATATGGGGGAGGCTATTGTAAATTGCAGAGATATTCTATTGAAAGGCACTCAAACACACACATGCACACAGAGAGAACAAAACAAACGAAAACCATCCACGAGCCCTACAGGTAGCCAGTTTTCCCCTCCTGAGTAGTTAGTTCAGTCCACCTCACCCTCACCCTCACCACTGCCTAGCATGCCCCAGACCCAATCCCATGGCAGCCTCAGGGTCTGTGAGTAGTTCCTTCACTATTTTTCCAGACAGCTTTCTGAAGACAAGCAAGTGTGGTCATCGTTAGACTAGAGCTTCCCAAACTTTCTCAATTCTTGCTTCCTTTCCAGTCTTAATAATTTTCCCACAGCACCCCCAGGCCAATAGAAATACCGAATCTAAAGATGCATTAATCCGACTTCCCTGGAGGTCCGGTGGTTAAGAATTCGCCTGCCAATGCAGGGCACATAGGTTTGACCCCTGGTCCGGGAGGACCCAGCTTGCTGCAGGGCAACTAAGCCCCCATGCCACAAGTACTGAAGCCCACACACCTAGAGCCTGTGCTCCACAATACGAGGAGCCCGCTCAAGGAGACGCCTATGTGCTGCACCTAAAGAAAGCCGTGCATAGCAGAAAGACCCAGAGCAGCCAAAAACAAACAGAGTGCCATTAATTAAATAGGCCAAGCAACTTACTAAGTATCTACCTCCTAACAACTTAGTACCTACTGGGGATGATGTGTGCTGTGCTTAGTCGCTCGGTCATTCCGAATCTCTGTGACCCCGTGGACTGCGGCCCGCCAGGCTCCTCTGTCCATGGGGATTCTCCAGGCAGGAATCCTGGAGTGGGTGGCCATGCCCTCCTCCAGAGGATCTCCCCAACCCAGGGATCGAACCTATATCTCCTGCATTGCAGGTGGATTCTTTACTGTCTGAGCCACCAGCAAAGCCCAGTGGGGATAGTAAAACATCTCAAGCCTAACAGTCAGATTGACCACTACCACCTGTGTTCCTGTTCCACCCTGACTTTTGCAGTGTTTGCTTTTTGTCACAGCAGCTGCAAAGAACCCCAGCTTTGCAAAGATACATCATCCAAGGGAAAGTAGTGCCATGTAATGTTGAAACCATGGATTACCTCGAGTTCGTCATTCGCAGATGGAGTGTATCCCTGCTTCCCTCAAAAAATTAAAATTCCTAACAGCACCCGTGCCAGTTCACAGCAGGGGTGCCCTGGGACATGTTAGCACACAGTTTGGGAACCATGGGATTAGCCAATAAGTAGTTATCATGATGATAATGATGATGAAATAATTGGTATTTATCCCTTGGTTTCTGTTTCCAGTGCATCTTAAATCTCCATTAATAATCTCTCTTTCTCTGTTATGGCCCGAGAGGCATGATGGTACATTAGCAACACACTGTTTAAAGAAATACACGTCCTAATGGGAACATAACTGACTATATTAATTTTACAAATTTGGCAAAGATGTTGATAACCAAATCGTCAGCTTCCAGAATCCTCCAAGTCACCCAAGTGAAGACCTTTCTTGGAAAAAGTACTGTTTATATGCACCAGGACCTAACAGAGAGAGAGATAATAAAATCAATCGTATATGTGAGCTGTCTATGGACTAACATTCTCTTATCGCCCTGTTCTTTGCCATGACTAACAGCCATAGTCAAAAGGAAAAATAAAACCAAAGTAGCCCTCAATCTGATCAGTCTAGAAAAGCTGGACAAACTCTGATTATCTTCCCAGGTACTTGTCCTAAGGACACCAAAAACATGAAAGGCTAATCTAAGTTCAATCACAGCCAAATCCTAATAAAGTCGTGATGAGTGGATATTTTCTAGCTGGAAAAATCCAGCTCAATCCTGATTCCTCTTTCTCTTGCAACGGTAACCAGCACCAACTCACTCAACAGAGGAGGGATTAGGAAAAAGGCAAAAAAAAGCTCTATTGACTTACTTTCAACAAAACCTCTATTATTCTTTGTTACCAAAGGAATAGACTTCACTGTAGATAAAATAAAAAATGAAGACAAGCAGAAAGGGGAGAAGAAATGGAATCTTAATCTTTTTACCCAGAAATAACTATCTCCCTTCAGACTCTTCTCTCTGCACTCATATACAACCCTTTTTCTTTTTTCTTTCTTTTCTCTCTCATTTTAACCCAAAAGAAAATCATATTATTGTGCAGTCTCTTTTTCCACTAGAATATACACTGTGCCTATATTTCCATTTCAAAAACTATACTTCTAAAACACCATTTTAAGAGCTCTGTAATTTTCTATGGATGAATGTGATACAATTTATTTCTCAAATCCTCTAGCAAATTGAACACCTACATTGTTCTAGATGTTTGCTAATATAAATTATGCTGTAATGAAAATATTCACAGCTAAACACTCGAGCACATCTTTGTTTTCTTAGGGAAAATTCTTTGAGTTGGAATTTCTGGGTCATCAATTATACATTTTTAAAAGCTTTTGACAATATACTGCCAAATGATCCTAGCCAGAAAGAATTTTTTTAAATTTAAAAATATGCACCTTTTTACACTCTCATCAGCAAAGTATGAAAGAACCACACATTCACTTCTTAAAAAGCCTGAAGAGTTTATATTTTTTGACACCAAAGCAACTCCTAATTAACTCAGCTGAGCTGTGGGAAGGGGGCATGAAGATATAGTACTCTTTCCCAGCTCGAATTTAGAATCTAAACTATCCCTGAGAATTTCTCATTAAGGGAATTTAATGATGACTTCCTGCCAAAAAAACACGCCATGGTCATTTATATCCATGCAGGGCGAACGTCTACGAGCAAAAGTCATCACGGAAATCTACGCCAAGGTTCATATAACATAAACATCTGGAGAAAGAAGTTGGGTTTTAAGATGGGTGACCAAGAGGAGGGTCTTCAGGATTTTATACACATAACACAGGACAGAAAGAGGGAAGAGGTTCTGAAAACAGACAGGGTGGTGGAGGCAGGGAAGACAGGCTGCCCATAGGCACATTATCGATAATAAATATACCAAGGTGTGGCTTGGGCAGCGTCATCCGCCAGCCTGACTCACTGCAGATTCGGCTGTTGTCACATAGAAATATTCGTATGTCAACAGCTTCCAAGGAATGCTGGGGAAGAAAGAACACAGGACTTTCAAGCACCCTGGGGGTAGGCGCAGTGTCTCCACCGCTCACAAGCTATATCATTGCAGGTGATCAGACAAGATCCTGCAAATCTTGGTGGTCAGTGACAGTCACCTTCTCAGAGGCTCATTGTGGGATTTGGGTAAGACCATTATGACAAAACGCCAAGTGCTGCAGCAGAACTTGGCACCTAAGAGACAGCTGACCCCTGGTTGTGGAGAAGAGATGCACAAAACCAGAGAGTTAGCTGGACATAAACTCCATTTGCATATGAGACAGGGAACTGGAGCAAGGGTGAGAGCTCTATATCAACTCTTCCAACAACGGCCGCGCCACTAAGTCCCAGGCCACCTGCCCCCAGGAACGTTACGGTCACTCGCCGAGAGGCAGCCCCCATGGCAAGAATCCCAGGCAACCCTGGACTGGGTTCACACCCACTGTCTGCAGCCTCTGGGAGGACGTGGATGTAGAGAATTTGGTGTGGGTTTTCTGCCCATCCAGTTCTGGACCAGCATCAGAGAAAGTCTGATAAGGTGAGCACTGATGAGACCCAGCACCCCAGCCCTCCCTCTGTGAGGGCAGGAGGGATACAGATTTCCAAGGCTGCAAGCAGAGATGAGCTCTGCCCATGGACCAAAGGAAGAAGAGAAGCATTGAGTTCTCAGAGTACTTCCTCACTCAGGTGAATGGAACTGAAGCTCCTTCACATCATGGCCCAGAATAAAGAAGAAACCTTGAGGGACCTCCCTGATGGTCCGGTGGCTAAAAATCCTCACTCCCATTGCAGGCGGCCCAGGTTCCATCCCTGGTCAGGATGCTAGACCCCACATGCTGCAACTAAGAGTTCTCAGCTGGTTGGATGGCATCATAGACTCAATGGACATGAGTTTGAGCAAACTCCAGAAGATAGTGAAGAACAGGGACGCCTGGCATGCTGCAGTCCATGGGGTCACAAAGAGTCAGACACGACTTAGCGACTGAAAACAAATGCTGCAACAAGACCCGGCTCAGCCAAACACATTTTAAAAAATTGAAAAGAGAGGAATCTTGCAAAGGGAAGGGGCAAACGTCTCGTCTCCTTGGATACGAAAAAACAAGCTACCAGAATGCCCAACTAAAGAAGATAGTTACAAACATACATTATGATTTACCCCTGAAGTCCTTAAACATCATGCCGTGGAGCTCAATTTTCTGACAGAAAAATATTCAACTTCCTTGAGCTTCAGTTTTCTCATCTGTAAATGAGATAAACAGGAAAACCTCCCTCCTAGGTTTGCTGAGAGCATGAAATAAGATAAAGAGCCCCAGACCTGCCACCAGACCTGGAGCATAGTAAGTGTTCAACAAAAATGTTAGCTTGGGTTTAATAAGTATTTTGTTAAGGAAAAAAGCAGATTGCAAGACAATATTTATAGTTAAGCCTCTGTTGTTTTTCTTTTAAACTATATGTAAATAAATGGTAGAAAAGTGTGAGTGTAAGCCAAAAAATGTGAATAAGGGTGATCTCTGGGTGGTGGGAGTAATTTGTAATTTGTAGTTTGTATTTATACATCTCCAGATTTTATGAGTTTATTTTTGTAAACAATAAGCATTCTGTATTTTTATAATAGGAAGGAAGGAAAAAGGAAGATAGGAAGGAAAGAAAAAAAAGTCCACTCATTCAATCTAAATACTCAAACCTGGAATAATGATGAACGTAAACAAAGGAAACATGCAGGAATTTTTAAATGCTATTTGCAGAGTTCACGCTGACATGCAAAAATGCTTATCATCTGATGTAAAGGGGAGACCAGGATACAAAATGTTTTCCACATCCTAATTCCAGCTGGGGAAGAAAAAAAATGCATAGAAAAAGGATTTGAGGAACATATGCCAAAATATCAACAGTGATTACCTCTGAAGGCTTGGGTTATGGTTGATCGTCATTGCCTTAATACCATTTTACATTTTCCAAATTGCCTACAAGAGGCCTGAAGTGCTTCTATCATCAGAAAATATGTACGACTGATAATAATAACAATAACAATAATAATACAAACGGCTCTTACTTGTTTGATGGAAAGCAGAAGAAGAAGGGCCAGGAAGGGCCTCACAGGGGTCCAGCGAGCCAGCTTGCAGGGGGAGGAGAGAGGCCCAGCCCCCTGGGCAGCAGGGGTGCCTGTGAGCAGCACGTGGGCTCCGGGCAGGGGGCTCACTGCCCTCCTCCGGGACCCTGCCCAGCTTGGCCCCGGCTTCATCTTTCTCGCTGTGGGTCACAAGTGTCAGCACATCCTTCGAACAGTCCAAGATGTACCGCAGGCAGCCGCCTCTTGCATTCCTCTTCCTCCAGCGAGAAGATGTTTGCACAAACCCTCCGCACGCTGCCCCTGAGAGCGTCTGGCCCAGTCTAGAGCCATCTACCGAATCTCCAAAGTTTCTCATCCCCCGCCCGGCCTCCCCCTCAAAAGGCAGGGAGATTTTTCCCAGACCTCCCCCAAGTGCTGGGACTTCCTGGGCAGAGGCCGCCCAGGAGAAGAGGCAAGGCAGCTGGTGGGTTCCACCCTTGAAGCCCCACCAGCTGCAAAGGACCAGGGTGGGACTGACCTGGATTCCAGACCCTGAGGACCAGTGGTGGGAGGATGGGCCTCCAGTTCTGAGGTGGGCATCTTCATCATGGGGGACACTTGTTATTGAGGCTTTAAATTTGTCCAGGATGGGCTGAGCCCAGCTACCAAGGCAGGGTCTCCTCTGGGCCCTGTTTATGCCAAGACTTCCAGAAAGACAGCTTTTCTGCCCAGGAGACAGCAGCTCCTGCCCCAGGGCCTGAAGCAAAACCCCCATCAGTGGGCTTCCCTGGGGGTCCAGTGGTTGGGAATCCACCTGGTCAGGCAGGGGACATGGGTTCAGTCCCTGGCCAGGGAAAATAAGATTCCACGTGTCGTGGAGCAGCTAAGCCCGTGCGCCACGACTATTGAAGCCTGAGTGTGCTAGAGCCCGTGCTGCACAAGAGAAGCCACCGCAATGAGAAGCTCACGCAGCGCAACTACAGAGCAGCCCCCGCTCTCTGCAGCTAGAGAAAGCCACTGCACAGCCACAAAGACCCAGAACAGCCAAATAAATACTTAAAACAAAACCAAACCCCATCACCGACTGGAGCTCCTGTTACATAGCAGCCAACCAACATGTTGAATAGTCAAAAACGTGCTCGCCTCTAGATGGCTCTCACCTGTGAGCAAATGTTGCTGAGTCCACCAGGCAGATCCTTTGTCAGAACCCATGATCCATTACTGCCAACTAACAGGTGTGTAGTTTTCCACGACAACCACATGGACAAAATCTTCTCACCCGACAGCCTACTTCTTTCGTCCTTACAATAACCCTTTGAGGGGATGGTTAGTTCTCTGCTTGATGGCCGCAGCATTGAGGTTCAGAGAGGTTAAGTGGCTTGCCCAAGGCCACACAGCATGTTAAAGGCAGAGCCAAGATACCCAGGTGTTCTGACCAGTCACCTGACTGCAGAAGCTTGGTAAGGTCCCATATCTGACCCTAACCCTCTAGGTGAGTTCCTTTTTTCTAGTAGGTTCAGCACTGTGTCTCTGAGACACTCTGCTTGGCCCTTCTCATCCACCGCTCCCTGTCTACCCCCTTCCAAGCCTTTCCTGAACTTGAGATTCCACAGAAGGCGTCCTGATTGTATGAAATGCAGGTCAGCAAGAGACAGGAACACCATGTTTCCATTTAGGCTATTTTTTCCCCCATAAACTGGACCAGAGGCTCTCATCCTGGTTAGCTTTCCCAAGTGAGTGAACTTTGAACAGTTGGGGCAAAACAGGTGAGCATCCCTTAATAGAAATCCTTCAACAGCTTAAAAAAAAAAACAACCAAAAACTCACATGGCAAGATTTTAAATACCAGCAGTAAAACATTCAAAATGAACACAGACTCCCTACCCCAAGATGGACTCACATAATGATGCGACCTCTGGAATCCATGTGGTCATACCTTTGGGACAGCAGAGAGAGGAATGAAGTGACCCAGAGGGAGAAAACTGCCCACATGGTGGTTCTGATCCTTCCATGAGGCTGTAACGCTAGTCTGTGATGCACTTTACAGATTGTCTCCCCAATCGCCTACTGGCCAAAACAGTGCCGCCTGCTTGAGAAGAATATTCTATCTAGCCTCTCCGAACTTTTTCTCAAAAACAGCCTTTTTCTAAAGGGACGGGGGTTGTGGGGAGGGGACAGCTACACAGGACTTCCCCACTCGTTGGGTGGATGCCATCTAGTGATAAAATGAGGTAACTCCTCTTCCCACAAGACTGGTTGGCAGCCACACAGACAGACACAGCTCACAATACAGTCTTTGCCAGCCGGAAAATCCAGGCTAAGTGGTGTGGACCCAAATAACACCAGCCTTTTCTCCCACCTGCCCAGGTTGATTCTCCGTCATAATGGGGGAGGGGGGTTTGTCTTTGGGAGGTGTCTAACATAGAATGGAGAACCTTTGTGTTCCAGATGCCACGTGGAACCCTTGAGGACATGATGCTACGTGAAATAAGTCAGTCACAAAAAGACAAACTCCACGTATAACTCGGATGACCAAATTCACGGAGAGTATCATAGGGGCTGGGGGAAGAGGAACGGAGAATTGGCATTTAATGGGGACAGAATTTCAGTTTTTGCAAGATAAAAAGAGTTCTGGAGCTTTGTGGCAGACTTGAATGTACTTCAGAGTGCACTTAAAAATGATTAAGACAGTCAACTCTGTATTATGTGTATTTCATCACAGTTTAAAAAGAACAAAAATGGCATCTCTTCTCAGTGTTTTGCAGCAGCCTGGATGGGAAGAGAGTTTGGGGGAGAATGGATACATGTATATGGAAGGCTGAGAACCTTCGCTGTTCACCTAAAACTATCACAATATTGTTAATCAGCTATACTCCAATACAAAATAAAAAGTTTTTTAGAAAGTGATGGTGGAAGTGTGAATAACACGAATCAAATTTAAGAGCATTTCGAGTTGGATCTGTAGCTATTCCGTTGTGCCTAACACAAAACGGAAGGACATTTTCTTCCAGTATCTAAAAACAGTCACCCAGTTCGACAAAAGAGTTGCTCACATCACATGGGAAAAATGATGTTCTGGCCTTGAAAAAAAGAAAAAGAAGAACAAAAACAGAAAACCAGCACCTCTACATCGCGGGGAGGACTGAAGGGCTGACAGTGTTGAAGGGAGCACGGCCCAGCTCTGTGGCTCCTTCGGGCACAGATGTCGCACCCTGGAGAGCAGCAGTTCCCCAGGGGGACGTGCGGGGAGAGGTAAGGATGCCAGATGGTGGACCGAGGTGGGGCGGGGACCAGGATGAGGCAAGCAAGGCGGACCCCACTGCTCATCCTGCCGCCGCACCCCGCATTCAGCCATGGACCAGCGGGCTAGGCAGCAGCGGGCTCTGGCCCTCCTCCCGGTCTGCCTGGCCCTCACCTTCTCCGTCACAGCCATGGGCAGCAGCTACTGGTGCGAGGGCACGCGGCGGGTGGCAAAGCCGCTGTGCCGGGATCGTCCGGAGGTGCTGCACTGCATCCACTTCAGCCGTGGAGGCAGCGACAACAGCAGCCAGGCCGTCCAGTACATTTGGGAGATGGGGGACGACAAGTTCGTCCAGCGCAGGTTCCACGTGGGGCTCTGGCAGTCGTGTGAGCAAACCCTTGGGAGCACAGGTGAGCTCAGCATAAACGGGTCCTCTGGTGGTTCGGGGATGTAAGCTCTCTGGCTTTCCACGTGAAAACATCGCCCAGACCCAAGAGAGCCTGCCTGGGAAGACTGCAGTCTGGGGCGCCTGCAGGGAGATTGCTCCACACACACGTCTGCTAGTCAGTCTAATTCAGCACAAATGCCTGGGCGAGTTGATGCATAAGGAAAGGAGCAGATTACAACTGGAGGTGGATGGTGGCACCCACAGAGAGGGACAGGAGGCGCGAGGGGGGCTACGGAGACCTGGCCGCAAGGACTCCAGCCTGGGGAGGGTGCTCCTGGGCCCTGAATAAGCACAAGAAAGGGATCTCAGGGTGTCTGATCACCCCCAGCTCTGCTGCCCACTGCAGCTCCCTGGGTATTTCCCTTCTTAATCAGCTTCATCTGCATCCCCCTAAAAGTTGACCCTCCTTCGGACACCCTAATGGAGTCCTCCTGGGGAACCCTTACCTGGAGTGCTAGGTAGTGACCCCCTACCTGGAGGTCATTTTCTAAATAGCTCTGCACCTTCCTCCCAATGCCTCTAAAGAGAGAACGCATCGTCTGAAATGAAGATGTAAAACAAGAACTCTTCTTAGAGAAAGAACTTATGGCAGGTAGCCAGGCGGAAGGATAGTTAGGGAGCTTGGGATGGGCGTGTACACTCTTCTGTATTTAAAATGAATAATCAACAAGGACCTACTATAGAGCACAAGGAACTCTGCTCAATGTTATGTGGCAGCCTGGATGGGAAGGAGTTAGGGGAGAATGGATACACATTACACGTATGACCAAGTCCCTTTGCTGTTTACTTGAAACTATCACAACATTGTTAATCGACTCTACCCCAATACAAAATAAAAAGTTAAAAAAAAAAGAAATACGAAAAAACAAAAATTCATGGTTGGGGCAGCTTTTCAACTCAATATTCTTTCTATTGGGTGAATGAATTAGTCAGCAGAATGTGTTGATTCCCGACTCTGTGGGATTCTGCTGAACCAAGAAATTCAAGGACAGAGGGGCCTGGGCACACCATAGCAGGTGGGGGTTTGGGGAGAAAAATCAGATGGTGTTCCACAGTCCATCCCCAGGACTCTGACACTATTTCCCAGGCTGGCTGGCTGTACCACTTGGCTGGCAAACCTCTGTCCAGCTATGTAACACCTGCCTGTCTGGCTTCATGGGATTTATAAAGATTTTTCCTTTTAATCCTGCTGGACCTATTCAAAAGGAACATCATTTCTGAGGATTCATGTTAATCAAGGGGTCACTGTGGTCTGATCCACGCTAAACTCACCCTTCTAAGCTATTGTGCATTCTCTTAATCTCCTTGGCTGGTCCCATTTTCACTCTGCCCCGCCCCTGGCTCTGGACTTGCCTCCTCTTTACCCCACATTGAGATAAGGCAGCCCTCTCCAGAAGGCTAGTTAGATGTCCAGTCCTCCATGCATTAAGCAGAAAGACAGCAGTAGGGCTTAAGTGCATATTAACCAGGAGAGAAGCTTTCCTATCTAAGTATTAGTTGCTCAGTCGTGTCCGACTCTTCAACCCCATGGACTGCAGCCCACCAGGCTCCTCTATCCATGGGATTTCTTAGGCAAGAATACTGGAGTGGGTAGCTATTCCCTTCTTCAGGGGATCTTCCCAACCCAGGGATCGAACCCAAGTCTCCTGCATTGGCAGGAGGATTCTTCCTATCTAGTATCTCATTTAATCTTCAAAGCAAGGCTAATGTGGGGACTATTAAACCAGTTTTAGAAATAGGAAAGCCATTCCTCTGAAGAGTCAATAATGGCTGGGATGGGAGGGAATCCCAAGAGGGTAGGGATATATGTTACTGAGAGCTTATTCACATTGTTGTACGACAGAAACCAACACAACACTGTAAAGCCATTATCCTCCAATTGAAACAACACAAAAAAGAAGAGCCAATGATCTATGCCCCTAACATCCCCCTCTTTTAGCTCCTAGCAGCCCAGACTGGGAGCCGCAGGACTGTCTTCCCGGCACCTTCTCTACAGCCCCTGGATTGAATCAGTGACGTGGCAGGACAGTCTTGGGACAGTACTGGGCCCCTGCAAGCCCAGTTCTAATGCTGAAACTGCCTCTACCCGTGTTTTCTGTACCATGTTTTCCCCTCAGAGGTCCTCAGACACTCTTCCTAACTGTGCAGAGACAAATAGGGCAATGTCCCCAGCTCCTCCCACTCCACCATCTATGATTCAATTTGGAGCTGATGTGTTAATGGAGCAAGATGGGGGTACCCATCTGGGACAACATCCCAGGGGGTGATTCGCCCTGGTGTCAAATCCTCCATCCATTACTCACCCCCAAACCGGAATTTGGTGACATCAGTGTACTCAATAAGATAACCAAGGACGCATATCCTTCAGAGGGACTACACCTCACAGGGGGCAGCACAAGCTTTTCTACCCAGTATGTGAAACATGACTGACGATACAGGCAAAGCACACCCCCTGGAGCACAGAATAAGTCTGGGGGTGGGTTCTGCTCGTTACCTGGCACTCACACACGTAACTCTTCCCTTTCCTCTCACACTCCAGAAAGCAGGATGGAGTGCGAGTAACTGCCTCACTTCGTAGCAGAGATAGTTCTGAATCTGCTCTATTTCATTTCTTAAAATGATTACAAACACTGTCACTTTCCCCTTACCCTCTAAGAAATTATTTGAGACTCACGTCATCCTGGATGCTGTTTGGAAAGTCTAGCATCAAGTCTTGCAGCATCAGTCCAGATGGGCTAGGGTACACTGTAATAACAAACAACGTCCAAGTCCCACAGGTTTAAACCACCAAATTCATTTCTAGCTCTTGCTATTTGTATTTTGCCGGTTGGCAAGTGGTTCCTCCTCACTGGAGCCACTCAGGGATCCAGGAAGAGAGAGGCTCCACCTGGACATATGCTTCTGTGATCTCAGAGGCAAGAAAATGAGAACTTTTAGGCAAAACACTAACTTGTAAAGCTTCTGACTGGAAGTGACCCCCACTCACCCACCCCGTAATTTCCACCCCCAGTCCTCAGCCATAACAAGGCATTTGACCCAGCCTGGATTCACTGGGGCCGGATTGTATCATGATGCTCCAGGGAGGGGTACCACCTCTATGGGAACAATAAAGCCACACTCCCCAATCCTTGTCCAGAATGACATGGATGCACTCAAGGGGGGCTGGAAACACAGCTTGTCCCTCATTGTCAAGGTACCCTACTTGATTCCATCTTCTTTAACTTCCAGGTGAAAACTGCAGAAGCTTCCAGAGTGTAATACCAGCTGAAGAACAAGGTAAACACCTTCGTCATGTTCTGTCCACCAGCCCTTCTCACCATTTGGACAATGTGTATGGTTTTGGTTGGGCTGGGGGGAAAACATGAAAGAGTTATTTATAGTTTTTCCATGAATTCAAGTCCCACAGAGCCACTGGCTCTTTTCATGGGCCCTGTAGGCAATAATGCTAAAAAACGTTAAACCATCAACTCTGCAGAGAGGAGGGGATGCCCTCATGGGCAGTATTTGTAGCTTTTCAGAGTGTGAATACTCCCACCAAGGCCAATTTCAAACTGTCAACGCAAGGTGACCGCAGAGCAGGGAAAAAGATGAGTCCAGTTCATCACTGCCACTAGCGGAACACTCATCAAATTTAAACTTACTTTCCTAGTATCATTTCCCCAGCAAGAATTTAACTTTTGTGATGACATGGACCATGTCTCTTTCATTCATTTCTGTGTCCCCACAACCAAACTGCCTTATAGGAGGCTTTTTGCAAAGAACAGTTTCTCTCCCTGCCCCTTTTATTCACTCCACATCCAACCTATTTCCTTGAAGCAGCAGGAAGGATCCCACCAAAAGGATAAATCATAGGTTGACATGGAAACAAACGAGATTTTTGGCATCTCGAATCAGGGGGCCTCAATTCTCAGACTCCTTCGTCCGCCCTGGTGAAGTTTACCTTCTCCTTCAAAAAATGAAGATAGTGTCTTCTGATGGAATCAAAACTTCTGAACTGGGGAACGGGACCTCCAGCATCCTTCAGGCCCTCGCAGAAGAATTTTGCTTAGTATTTTTTTATCTCCCAGCTAATGACAATCTTCCCAAAACTTCTCTTTCACGCCCCAGGACTCCCTTGCATTGTCAACTTTCCAAGACTCAGCAGAGGTTTCTGTGGTTTTCACCCCGTGGTGGTTTTTATTACTTTATTTTTTGTTTTAGAAGTGACCCGAATCACATGATTGAATATCCTAGTATTTCTAAGGGGCTCCCCTGACAGCTTAGACAGTAAAGAATCTTTATTTCTGAGTCCCAGCATCTCTTTCATCCTTACGTTTGCAGGTGTCTTGTGGCTGTCTATCGGGGCTGAGGTCCTGAATATCCTACTGACATTGACAAGTGCAGTCCTCCTGGGCTCCAGAGTGAGGCATCACTCTGGGTTCCACTGGCTCAAGGTGGATGCCTCAGTAGCCATCCTCACGGTGCTTGCAGGTACTTGCCAAGAGCATCATCAGAACAGGCAAATTCCCTACAGCCTGCCCCCCAAGGGAACTGGCAGAACTCCAGGCTGGCTCTTCCTATCGCTGGCGCATTCAGTGGGACAACTGGTCCACTGGAGAAGTTACCAAATTAATCCCGTTGGTGGAAGCAATGGGGAGGCTGGTGAAAAAAAAATGGGGATAGCACAGATGGAGAGCAAAATTTATCAGCATGTCTTTGTCACAACTGTGGGGAAGAAGTCCACTGGCTTTGAGGACAGAGACTGCCCTATTTGTACAATGGTTAAGCATGAGTCTGTGGAGAAATACTGCCTGGATTCAGAGAGCTCCAACTTGCTGGCTGTGTGATTCTGGGCAAGTGGCTTCACTTCTCTAACTAGCTGCCTCAAAAAGCTGTGATGGAACTTCCCTGGAAGTCTAGTGGCTAAGAATTTGTGCATCCACTACAGGGAGCATGGATCTGATCCCGGTCAGGGAAGATCTTGCATGCCAGTGCACCCAAAATATGCAAAAACAAGCAAAATGCCATGGTGAGGACTAAATAAGAATGCATATAGTAAGTACTCAAAAACAGCAGCTTGTTAAAAATTATCCAAGTGGGGTCAATAGCCCTAGGAGTAAAGAACTCCTCTTTTGGGTCTTCTGCGTTGTCCAAGTAATTTTTCCATTATTCTTGTTCAGTTGCCAAGTTGTGTCTGACTCTTTGCGACCCCATGAACTGTCGCTAGCAGGCTCCTCTGTCCAGCAACAAATGGGATTCTCCAGCAACAGTACTGGAGTGTGTTGCCATTCCCTTCTCCGGGGGCTCTTCCTGAGACAGGGATGGAACCTGGGTCTCCTGCATTGCAGACAGATTCTTTACTGTCTGAACCCACAGACCAGGGAAGCCCCTAGACCACTAGAGAAGTCCCAAAACTACTTTCTATTTGACCACTGAAGCCACAGTTGGTCACTCCCTGCCATACATTTATTAAATTAAAACATAGCCCTGTAATGGGAGCCCCTGAAAAAGAAAGACAAAATAATTAATATTTAAAAGTAATATTCAAAGAAACTTTCTGGAACAAAAGACCAAAATCTATGCACATAAAACTCTCTAATACCTGGGGAAAAAAATGACACAGTACATTCAAGTCCTAGACATATCCCACTAAAACTGTTAAAGAAAAAGAAAACCGTCTGGGTCCTCAGGCGGTTCAATTCACTTGACTGAATATCAAAGATCAATTCACTTACAGAGAACAGAAAATCACATTGGGAACTGACCAGTTCCTACTGTGAAAGTCTACTGTGGCCAGAACCTATTCCGATTTTTATGCAGAGTTTTTCTGTGTTAGCAAACAATCCACATTCAAAAGAAAAAGTGACAGAACTTAGTAAAGTATGGCTTCAGGCTAAATGTAGCTCAAGGACCTCTTCCCTGTTCTGGAAAACAGAGGATATAAAATCGGTGCCTTTGGGGACTTCACTTGTGGCCCAGTAGTTAAGACTCCGAGCTTCCAATGCAAGGGGCGCAGGTTGGATCCCTGGTCAGGAAACTAAGATCCCACATGCTGTGCTGTATGGGGCGGGGGGGGGGGGGGGGGGGAGGCGGGGGAGCGGGGGGAGGGAAAACACCCCACAGCGACATGATAAAACAGAAAAAGGAGGGGGTCTTGAGACAGATGACATGGCAAAGGAACCTTCACCACTGTGCAGATTGGTGACTCTAAGAAATCAGTAGATGTGTAAAACATGAAGGCTGCTTGGAAGGGCTCAAGGAGGATGTTAGTGGGCTAGGACAGCCAACTCATGCGCTGTAAAAAACTGCATTCTTGATTATGGCTCACAGGCTTTCCTTGTGCAGGGCTCCTAGCCATGGTGGCCCACATGATGTACACAACCATTTTTCAAATCACTGTGAACCTTGGGCCAGAAGATTGGAAGCCTCAGACGTGGGACTATGGCTGGTC
Source organism: Budorcas taxicolor (assembly GCF_023091745.1). NCBI lineage: Eukaryota > Metazoa > Chordata > Mammalia > Artiodactyla > Bovidae > Budorcas > Budorcas taxicolor. The sequence continues at coordinate 28,786,187 of NC_068928.1, read as the reverse complement.
ATACTGGTGAGTCGCTGGCCACAGTGGGCCAGCAGGGAGGCATACAGGTTTTCTGGGACCACCACCGCCCTTGCTCACAGCTCCACCCCCTGTTACTCTTGGGACTTTGGCTTAGTTTCTTAATCTTTCTGTAGGTCAGATTCCTCATCTGTAAAATGATAATACCCAACTCAGATATTTTAATGAGAATGTAAGATTACGTTTATACAAAGTGAAGCACTCAAGAAACAGAGATAGTGCTGTTGTTACTTTTTTAAACATGGTTTAAGGAGAACAGTCCTATTATAATTCCTAATAAATATTTCAGTGAGGAGAGACCCCGTCCCTGATTCTAATGGAAAGACAGGCCATGACACAGAAGTTCTATCTCTACTAGAAAGACTTGATGCAGAATTTGATACAGAAATGTGAAGTCGCCTGCTCAAGGTTGCACAGTTAATGAGAGATGTGTGCAAACCCACAGCTCATGTGTGACTCCCGAGTCTGGTACTCTTCGCCATTCACACATTCCCAACAAAAACACGTTGACTGCTCTCTGAGATCTGTGATCCAAAGCATTAGTCGCTCAGTCATGTCTGACGCTTTGTGACCCCATGGACTGTAGCCCGTCAGGCTCCCCTGTCCATGGAATTCTCCAGGCCTGAATACTGGAGCGAGTAGCCGTTCCCTTCTCCAGGGGATCTTCCCAACCCAGTGATCAAACCCAGGTCTTCTGCATTGCAGGCAGATTCTTTACCGTCTGAGCCACCGGGGAAGCCCAAACCCAGGCCCAAATCAGGCAGAACCGGGAGTTGATTTCCACCCCAGCAGGAAGGCCTGGACTCAGCCCCGTGCCCTTTCCTAACCGTGCCTTCTGTCGGCAGCCTCGCCTGGGGTTCCTTTGCCCTGTGCATGGTTGCATCGGTCATGGCCACAAGCAGATACACAGCAGCCCGCCGGGACCTCGCAGAGAAAAAGAGCGGACAGAAGGGCGGTCGGCACGCTCCACCAGACTTCCAGAAACCCAAGGCTTCAGAAAGCGAAGCAGAAGCTGCTCCCAGCCCTGGGGGGTGTGCCCTCACCAGTGTATCTAAGCACCTGCCTCCACAGGCTCCAGGCAAGGTGTCCATGTGCTAGCCCGGGTTCATGGCTGGCAGATCTGCACAGGCAGACCAACCAGACAGGAGTGGGCTTCACAAGGCTGTGAACTAAACCTGCCACCTGCCATCTTACCCTTCCCTAAACACCTTTGCCTTCAACTTCTGATTCCTGTTATAATGCCAGTATTTTTAAATGAGACAACACCTACAGAAAATATCAGCCATTGACACTGTAGTATAAGTGAGCATCCCAAGCTTTCCTGACAGTTTAATAAGGGTGACAGAAAAAGTAGGCGCATGTGATCCCTAAGAGTAAGAGCTGAAGAGAGGAGAAAACAAGGCTTTGACTACAGACGATGTAATTTGTTGCCCACATAGTTATGTTGACAAAAGAGTCTAGAAAGTCTTTTTCCTTAATTGACACACACAGATTAATAGTACCTGTGACTATCCTATATTTTTTACTGTTTTAATCAGGGAGAAATGAATTTAAAAATCAGGTTTGTGCTATTTTTAAAATACAGTTTCTTCCAAATTTTCTACTTTCCACCTATAGGAAAATCAGTTTGGAAGGATAATCAAGTGATAAAACAAAATAAGAAGGGTTGAAAGGAATGACGTCTTGTCACAGCTAAGCGGAACAAATGTTTGAATTGTTGTGCTTAAATTAAATTGCCAGGCACTTCTGCTTCTAAAAATAAACATGGTGAAACCTGCAAGTCTTGTGTGAAACAGTGGTATGCTTCACGTTTCCTAACTTGTTCAGTTACAATATTACATACATCTATTTTGCATTTCAAACTAACATGCTATTGAGGCCACTGATTGTTAAACACATAACTTGGGTTTTAGAGGGGAAAAAGAACTGCCATATCCTAATAACCCTAAATGCATCCTAGCTTAGACTCATTTTTTAAAATGTATTTATGTGTGTAGTGAATGCATCATTTCTGAAAAAAAAAGTCTGAATGTTTCAAATAAAATCACTCAATCTATTTATGCTGAACTGTACCATGTCTCGGAGAAGGCAATGGCACCCCGCTCCAGTACTCTTGCCTGGAAAATCCCATGGATGGGGGAGCCTGGTGGGCTGCTATCTGTGGGGTCGCACAGAGTCGGACACGACTGAAGCGACTTCACAGCAGCAGCAGCAGCAGCAGCAGCAGTACCGTGTATGCTGTCAGAGAATAAGGGGCAGTTCAGCTAACTTCTTCATAGTTGTGGGTCTGCCTAGTGATGGATGGGCCTATGGAATTTTGTGCTATGTTGAACCAAGCATATTTGAAGTGGTATTAAATGGCTTTTTACTGGAATGAGTCCAACACAAGGAAGGCGTGCTGGGGTCCTCTGGAGCAGAAGAGTTCATACTCAAAGGCCCCTGCCCTGATGAGTCCAACACAAGGAAGGCGTGCTGGGGTCCTCTGGAGCAGAAGAGTTCATACTCAAAGGCCCCTGCCCTCCACAGTGTGCATGTTCTTTTATAGGATTTGTCACCCCTGGGCGTCTGTGTAGGTAAACCCTGTGTCAATGTCACAACACTGAGATAGAGTCTGATCCTACAGAAAAGGAAATCCAAAAGAAAAGTCCCCAAAGAGACACTCAGTTCTTTAAAAAAAAAAAACAAAAAACTTATGCCTGAAGGTTCTAAGGAAGAAATGAATGTTCTGAAGTCGTGTGAGAGAAGCTGACATCAGCAAACAGCATACACGGCATCTGGGGAAAGGAGTCAGGGATGAACGAGACATCGGGCAGGACAAGAGGTGACTAGTCCCCAAGGCTCAGGTCAAAACCGACTTTGCTGCATTCTCTGACTTTCCAAGGCCCTCTGCTTCCTTTTATTTTTTCATTTTTGGCCACACCACATGGCATGTGGGATCTAGTTCCCTGTCTAGGGACTGAATCCATGCCCCCTGCATTGGAAACACAGGATCTTAACCACAGGAACCCCAGGGAAGTTCCCCTTTTATATTTTTTAAGTCTTGATTTTATTCAAGTACAACATGCCTACAAAAAAATTACCCAAACCCTAAGTGTACAGCTTAGGAATAATCAGACAGTGGACACGGTCCCTCAGATCAAGGCATCTCATCTCCATCTGTCTCTCTTTGCTATAAGACAAATTCAGGTGGATTTTAATTCCTCCATATATTGCAATAATCTGTTTGCAGGTCTATTCCCCTCTTATGAGCTGTCAGTTACTTCTCTATAGCACGAACTGTCCTCTGTACCTCCCAGCATTGAAAACAATCAGGCATATAGAACTCTCCAACACACACACACACACACATATATGTGTGTGTGTGTGTGTGTGTGTGTATACACACATACACATCTATGTTTATAGAATTGATGCTCTTGAACTTTGGTGTTGGAGAAGACTCTTGAGAGTCCCTTGGACTGCAAGGAGATCCAACCAGTCCATTCTGAAGGAGATCAGCCCTGGGATTTCTTTGGAAGGAATGATGCTGAAGCTGAAACTCCAGTACTTTGGCCACCTCATGTGACGAGTTGACTCATTGGAAAAGATTCTGATGCTGGAAGGGATTGGGGGCAGGAGGAGAAGGGGACGACAGAGGATGAGATGGCTGGATGGCATCACCGACTCGATGGACGTTAGTCCGAGTGAACTCTGGGAGTTGGTGATGGACAGGGAGGCCTGGCGTGCTGCAATTCATGGGGTCGCAAAGAGTCAGACACGACTGAGCGACTGAACTGAACTGAACTGATGCACATAGGTTGCCTGACTGAGCCGGGGCATCTCTCACCTCTCAAGCCTATCCAGGGTCCTGAGGAATGAGCCCTGATATGCATTAAGGAAAGGCAACCGGGGAACCAATGCAGACGAGGCAAAAATTGCCAGAGAGAAGGGAGAAACTGAAACCAACAGCGCGGCAATGGACCAGACCCATTCTGGGGGTGGTGCAGAGTCACCTCCTGTATTCTTTCTTTCTTTCATTATTTTTGGCTCTTCTGGGTTTTCACTGCTGTTTGCAGGCTTTCTCTAGTTGCAGTGCACGGGCTTCTCACTGTGGTGGTTTCTCTTGTTATAGAGCATGGGCTCTAAGCACACAGGCATCAGTAAATACTGCAGCACTCGGCTCTGTAGTTGTAGCACAGGGCCTCATTAGTTGTAGCTCAGGGGCCCTAGAGCATGCAGGCTTAATCACTAAAGAGAACAGAGCGATCTTCTCAGAGTCTGTTACTAAGCTGCAGAATCTTATTCTCCCAACAGTCCTGCAAGATGAGACTATTGTGCCCACTCTACAGATGAGAAGACTGAGGCTCCAAGAGCAGGAAGCACTTGAAAGAGGAACAGCCCCAAACTGCCAAACTGCCCTTTCCCATAGTTCATGTCACACCTTCAAGTGGTTCATCCGTTCTGTTTAACAGATTTTCTGTGTTTTTTTCACCTCCATCCAGAAAGTTCTCTTGCTGCTGGAGTCTGAGCTACCTGGAAGCTACCTGATAGGAGAGTTAGGACGTGAGGGTGGGGATTTTTGTGCTGAAATCCCAGGTCCTGATCCCTAAGGTTCATCCCTGAACTGCAGAGGAACTTCTACTAGAGAGGCACCCAGGAGAGCTTTAAAAGGCTTGGCAGGGACTCTGAAATCAGACCCGGCCAGCATGTGTTCCTGAATATCAGCAGAGACACTATATTTACCATGAAAGCCCTTTAGAACACTGACAGCTATAAATAGCCATTAGGGCCCAAGCAAGTGGCCTTAATGCATGGCTTTCCTTCAAAAAATGCAGACACATTTTAATTAAATTTGTAATTAACCTCTGGGAGGGCAGGTCCCCGGATTCCATCCGCTTCTGAAGACACTGTGAGTAATTCCCTCTTCATGACTATTTGGGGATTAGCACGTGGCCAGGAGCTCTGGAAGCAGCACTCAGGGGGTTTGCACAGAGCCTGGCTCCCGGAGAGGAGGCTCCGGGCTCAGGGCTTGACTGTGCCCTGCATCCTTGGGCCTCCTCTGCCCCAGGTTCCGAGTCTCTTTGTCAAGCGAGTTCCTTTTCCCCACTTTCCCCAGAGCGAGATGGGGGTCACCGCCGTGCTCATGCTGCCCCTGCTGCTGTTAGGAATCAGTGGCCTCCTCTTCATCTACCAGGAGGTGTCCCGGCTGTGGTCCAAGTCAGTTGTGCAGAACAAAGTGGTGGTCATCACCGACGCCATCTCGGGACTGGGCAAGGGTAAGCGAGCTTCGGGCTTCCCCGACGGCTCAGTGGTAAAGAATCCGCCTGCAATGCAGGAGACTTGGGTTTGATCCCTGGGGCGGGAGGACCCCCTGGAGAAGGGAATGGCAACCCACTCCCGTATTCTTGCCTGGAGAATCCCATGGACAGAGGCACCTGGTGGGCTGCAGTCTATGGGGTCACAGAGTCGGACACAACTAGGCACACACAGATGAGCTTCACAGCCTCTTGTGCCCACTTCTGCCCTGAAGGATGAGAGGCCATAGGGTGGGGAGTGGGTGTGCCCTCTGGGCAGGAGGGTGTGGGTCAGGGCTGAGTTCTCTCCCAGCATCTGTTAATCAGCCAATGTCCTCTCTTGGAGGCCAAAGCTTTCTTGCCTGAGAAATGAGGGGATTGGAATACCTAGGGTTGCAAATACACAGCCTACAGGCCAAAATCAGTCTGCAGAAGTGATTTGCTTTGCCTGCAGGGAGTTTCTAGAAATTTTGAAATTCAAAGCCCTTAGCTGGGGTAGCGAACTGGTGATGAGGCCAGACCTGTGAGCTGGGTTCAATTCTTGACTCCACCAATTACTAACTGGTGATGCACTGCTCCGCCTTGGATTTCTCATCTGAAAGCAAGGATGATAATACTCTGTGCCTCGTAATGCGGTTGTGATGACTAAATGAATGAAGAAATGGAAATCCCTTAGGACAGTGCCTGGTGCTGTCATGGGCACCTCTCAAATGTTAGCAGTGGCGATAATAATGAACAAATCACGCAGAGCATGCAAATGCCAGCATGCCACACACCCCATAATCCCTGTTGTCTTACGATTGGCCTGATTCAGCCACATCACTTCCCGGTTTTGAAGGCATTTAGAAGTAACTTGAGAAGCTGGGAGTTGGGGTGTGACCTTCAGTAAACTCTTATGGTGGCTTTAGCATGCTGCTAACCGCAGTGATTCTGAGTTCAAAGTGCTCCATTTCTCAGGTCCCAGGCAAAAAAAAAAGTGAGGGGCATTGAGCAGATGAGGTAAGTTCCACATAGCCCACAGCACACACCCGGTCGCACAGAACCTGACCGAACCCAGTGGGTAGCACTGGAGAGTAGCAAGAGGGCCAGAGCCAAGCTGTCTCCTAGGGAAACCAGACAGAAAGAGATGTCAGGACTTCTGACTTTGCCCCAAACCCACATAATTCGGCCAAGTCAGGAATAAAGTTACCTTGTACCCACTGTGTCTGCAGCAAGAATGATCTTCAAAATACTTAACCACTGCACTTAAACTGCTTCAGAGAACACAAACCTTGCCTGTGTTTCATCACCTCTAAGACACATCATTTTCTTCCTTTAACCGTTCCTGAAATTGAGCTGGTGGTGGGGGTTTAGTCGCTAAATGGTGTCCGACTCTTGTGACCCTATCAACTGTAGCCTGCCAGGCTCTTCCGTCCATGGGATTCTCCCAGCAAGAATATTGGAGTGGTTTCCCAGAAATTGAGCTAATTGTCTTTTAATCAACGGTCTCTTACGATGGCCCTAGGCCATCTTTGTGTATTTTAATATCGCTGAAATCATAAAGTCTCTTTCAGACTAATAGCTTCTGGTCTGTGAAACACGACCTCCAGGGCTGCCCACACCCAGCGCAGCTGCCGCTGCCACTGAGGATTACAGCCCAAACTCGGGAAGACTAGCCATTCTCCCTCCGAATGGTTTCCTTTAGTGAATTCTCTTATTATAAAAACCACATATATTTAAAAGGATCTTTCAAGAAAAAAGAACCGAGGGACTTCCCTGGTGGTCCAGTGGCTAAAACCCTGTAGGTTCTGTTTCTAGGGAACTCAACATAACAAACCACTGCGTGGGATGACTGTGAGAATCAAATAAGCTAATATGTGTAAACCTCTTTCAATAGCCACTCAAGCAAGTAAACTGCCAAAGGCTGTTAGCTCTTATTGTTTCGTTTGTTGGCTGTGCTGGGTCTTCCTCGCTGCGCGTGGGGTTTCTCTAGTTGCAGCAAACGGGGGCTGCTTTTCGGTACGTGGGCTTCTCATTGCAGGGCGCGGGCTACTTCGCAGCGCATGACCTTCTCCCTGCAGGGCTTCTGTTGTTGCAGAGCATAGGCTCTAGGGAATGTGGGCTTCAGTAGCTGTAGCATGTGGGCTCAGTGATTGTGGCCCGTGGGCTTTAGTTGCTCCACAGACTGTAGGATATTCCCGGACCAGGGATCAAACCTGTGTCCCCTACAATGGCAGGTGGATTCTTCTCCATTGCTCCACCAGGGAAGTCCAGCTTTTATTGTTCTTAAATATCAATGTCATTGCCACAGAAAAATACTTGTATCTACCAATCACTGCCCAGTTGAGAACATTGAGCAAGCAAGAAATTCATCTAGAATAAAATGAACTAGACAGAAGACAGCTTCACTTTTTTTGTTGTTGTTGTTAATAAAAAGAACCCTAGCTGGGGCATCAACCCACAATGAAAATGTAGAGGAAACTAGTGACATTTGATCTCCAAAAAAAAAACAAAAAGTAGCAACTGTCTCCAATATCCTCAGACTGAGATATACTTAACACTGTGCTTCTGGGGGTCTTATTGGACAGAGTCATCTTTCTGTCCAGTTTAAGAAAGACTATACCAGGATTTCCCTGGTGGTTCAGTGGTTAAGACTCCACTCTCCCAATGCAGGGGGCACAGGTTCAATCCCTGGTGAGGAAACTAAGATCCCATATGCCACACATGGCCAAAAAGAAAGAAACAGTGTCCCCAAAATCAGAACTGCCCAGTGGAGGAGGGGCTATTTCATGCCCCTGTGAGCTGCCCTTCACAGAAGGCAGCCATGCTGAGGCTGGAAACAAGAAGACATTCCAGAGGAGGTTGAATGCAATGTCCTCTAAAGGAACTCATAGCCCTAAGACTTCTGAATTCTTTGAATCCTCAAATTTGTAACCACCCCATCCCCCATCAGCAGTTTCATCCACACAGTGCGTCCTGTCCTCCCTTCTTCCTCACAGAGTGTGCTCGGGTGTTCCATACTGGTGGAGCCAGGCTGGTGCTGTGTGGAAAGAACTGGGAGAGGCTTCAGAGTCTATACGATGCCCTGATCAGTGTGGCTGATCCCAGCAAGGTAAGGCCTTCGGGCAGCCAGCATGGGCAACCCCTGGGTTCCCTTAGTCTTCGTGCTTGTCACAGAGCAGCTCTGGGTGAAATCTAGTGATAGCTTTGGGGAAAGGTAATCTTGACACAGCCGACTTGGGGGTTGATTCATTTTGAACCCTCACCACGCCAAAAATTTCTTCTCTAGCCTCTGAGCCCCACCCCATTCTATTTAAGTCAGACTCAGAGGACCCAGAAGATACAGTATGTCATAGACACAGCTCTGTTTATAAATTCTCATGGCTGACTTTTTAAATAATACTTCAGTTAATATCTCCCTCAAAGAGGGACTTCCCTGGTGATCCAGTGATCAGGACTCAGTGCTGTCACTGCAGGGGGCCATGTTCAATCTCTGGTCGGGAAACTAAGATTCCTCAAGCCATGATGTGCAGCCCCAAGTTTTTTATTTCCTTGAAAGAAATCAGGGAAATGACGTCCCTGTCCATGAAGTTATATAGCAGGTAAACACATTTCAATGAAGCTGGGGTTTTCAAGGCATTTCTGGATCATTGTTTAAGAAATTGCTTTCAGAGTTCTCTTTAAGAATTTTTTTTTTTTTTTTTTTGCCCCTCTACATGGCATGTGGAAGTACCCAACCAAGGGTCAAATCCAGGCCGCCTGCATTGGAAACAGAGTCTTAACCACTGGACCACCAGGGAAGTGTCAAGAATTTTTTTTTTTTTTTAATAATCTTTGCCCTTGATGTTGAATTGGATTTTGGATAAAGCCAAAAATAATTCAGAACTAAGTCTGGTATTTGAGGAGATGGAGCAAAAGGATAACACCACAACCCCAAAGCATGTTTCTTGGGATTTTATCAGGTATTGGTTGTGAGGTAGTAAAAAGGATGGTCTGAGGTCAACTGTGTGGGAAATACTGAGTTAGAGAAAGCTTCTCTGTCTGATTTCCTTACTGCAGGACTTTTCAGAACCTTTGTTATGTAAATATGCATTGTGTTACCTCCAAGAAGAATGTTTAGTAGTCTATATTTCCCAAATATATTGAACCAGAGGACATGCTTTTTTAAGGGCATATCTCAGGACTCATATTTGTGAAACACTGGGATTGTATCTGCCATGTGGCATCATCAATTTTTCCACCTGTAGTCCTTCTAAATCATGGAAATCTTGATGACAGCATGTTTAGAGCTGAACACAATGCCTTGTACCTATACAGATGGTGTTTCAAAAAACTTATATCAAGTATATGATTTTGGCCAAAAAACAAACGTGGCTACAAAGTACTGGGCAGATTCTCTCGTGGCTAGGAAGCCAGTCTGAAAGCCATTTCCAAAGAGGAGCTCAGAAATGTCATTAAAAAAATGACATCAGAGAATCTATGCACAGCTTCCATTTGGATTTCTCAGTTCTGGCCTCTTAACCAGAAGATCAAACTTTGTAGTGCATGTTTACATGTTGGGAATGTTATTGTTGCCTTGGTCCCCAAGGATGCATTTTCTCCATCAGTTTCCCTTCCCCAGTTATCTCTGCTTCACTTAATCATCTGTAGTCATTCCACAAGCTCTGAGTTTCAAAAGGGGCAACTCTTAGATGGAAGGGCCCCAAGGTCTGTGGGGATATTCCCACACGTGCCTTGACTTTCTCGTTGGTCCAGCAGACATTCACCCCAAAGCTGGTCCTCTTGGATCTCTCAGACATCAGCTGTGTCCAGGATGTGGCCAAAGAGGTCCTGGATTGCTACGGCTGCGTGGACATCCTCATCAACAACGCCAGCATGAAGGTGAAGGGACCTGCCCATAAGATTTCTCTGGAGCTCGACAAAAAGATCATGGATGCCAATTACTTTGGACCCATCATATTGACCAAAGGTCTCGTGAGTTTGACCTTCCCATGGAATCCTGGGTCACTGGGCTGCTCAAGAGGTCTCTATTATGTCTCCATATAGTCATCCACTTCCGGATGGAGCCTCTAGTCCTCTTCAGAAAAATCCCTGCTTGTTTGGTGAAAGCTTTCAGTGTTTGATTATAAATGCTGATGAAAGAAAAGGGATTATGAAAGTCTCTTCTCTGTGCAGTCCCTTTCCCAAACCCTGCCCTTTACTTCCCTTTTCTTACTCACATCCCTGGCTCCCCTCCAATCCCATTCCATGTTTCTGGACCATTGTCTTCATCCCCTGCAAACCTTCTACTATATCCACCTTGTGGTTGATCTGCTCCTAATAATGACAGTTGGTCCAGTGTTGAAATTCTGTCCTCAGTCATGAAGAAAAGAGTTTATCCCAAACTATAAACGACCCAGAATACCGTCAATTCCTTTTCAGAAACAGGAAAGTGTTAGTTGCTCAGTCGTGGCCGACTCTTTGTGACCTCATAGACTGTAGCCCACCAGGCTCCTCTGTCCATGGGATTTTTCAGGCAAGAATACTGGGGTAGGTAACCATTTCTTTGTCCAGAAGATCTTCCCAACCCAGTGATCAAACCTGCATCTCCTACATTACAGGCAGATTCTTTATGGTCCCTTTGTGGAGATTCTAACAACCAAGTTCAAAAGCTGGTCTGAAGCTAGGGTGGGGGTTGTGGAATAGCTAGAGATGACATGGAATAGAACCAAGAGTTACAGCCCTTCCCCCACCCTAAATAAAGTTTATCAAAGCGGAATCACAAAAGGAAGAATATAAGAATATAAGGATATACATTTAGCAAAGGCTGAGAGAGCAGGATCTTCTCAGCCCAGTCGCCGTGGACACGCCCAGCAGCCCAGCCAAGGTGTGTCCTCCCCTCAACCTCTGAGAGCTCCGGTTCCCTGGCAACAAAGTGAGGCATGCTAAGTTGAGTCTTGATTTTTTGCCATCTCCTGATTCCACCTGTGCTATCATTGCTCTATAGCTTTTTCTAAATTTCCTCATTTGTCAATTAATTCTACTTAAGAGGAACTTTTTTTTTTACCATAAATTAAAAATTCCTTTCCTCTCCATAAATGGAAGAAAACCTGAAATCAAAACAAAGTCTTCAGTTTTCCCAAGACACAGGGCTGAGGTCTTTCCTTTTTTCTTTTTTTTTTTTAAAGATTAGCACTTGCAAAAGAAGTTTTAAAGACCCGCCTGAACCAACTTTCCTACTGGAGGAATAGGAGAATTGGAAAGGGAGCTACCTTTCTTACCACTGAAATCAGTGTCACTTCAAGGACATGGATGGGTCATTTAAAATCACCCAGGGTTGGGGACTTCCCTGAAGGTCCAGTGGTTAAGACTCCACCTTCCAATGCAAGAGGTGTGGGTTGGATTCCTGGTAGGGGAGCTAAGATCTCACATGGCTAATGGCCAAAAAACCAAAACATAAAACAGAAGCAATACTGTAACAACTTCAATAACGATTTTAAAAATGGTTCCCATTAAAAATAAAAAAAAAGCTTTAAAAAATATAATAAAATCACCCAGGGTTAGGTTTAGTGGTTAGCACTCGAACTTCAACTGCAGGGGGCCTGGGAATTAAGATCCTGCATGACACAAAAATAATAATAAAATAACCCAGCAATTTACCGGTCAAGCCCAGCCCACTCTTAGGCAACACTGGATAAATGGTGGCTGGGATCCAGCCCACCTGTGTCCCACTGTAATCTAGTTAGCAGGGAGGCAAAGGAGCCTGCGTGATGAGGGGTCTGGGGAAGGGGTCTGCTGGCCGCTGCCTGACTCCGTCTTGGGTTTGTAACCGTGAGTCTTCATCTTGCACTTTCCAGCCCTGCTCCCCAACATGATCTCCCGGAGGACCGGACAAATTGTGTTAGTGAACAACATCCAGGGGAAGCTTGGAATCCCCTTCCGCACAGCCTGTAAGTTGCTAAGACAAGTTTCATCTCAGGTTATGTGTCTTATAAAACAAGAGATGCGGTGTCTAGGACGAAGCATATGGTTACTGGGGGGAGGGGGTCCAGAGATGAAAGCATCCTTTGGCTTTTCTTTCATCCCCTCAGCTCCTATTTTTGAGCACCTACAGCACACAGGTGACTGAGAGATAAAGATAAGTCCTTCCCTCGGACCCCAGAAGCTCATCTTGTTCTATGCTCACAGCAGTTATATCTGTTATTTATACACCTCACCATATCCTCATTCTACAAGCCAGGCATCTGAGCCCCGGCACCTGCATTCTTAACCCTGACGGCCTCAGGACCCTGAGAAATCAGTCTTACATGGGGAATCAGGCTTCCCAGGAAGGAAATGGGAATTCACACCTGTGTCAGGCGTTTTACACACATTTTCTCACTTGGCAAGAGTGATACTACCCTTAATTTATTAATTAATTAATTACCTCTATTTTATGATTTATTTTTACCTGAAGTGGTTTAATATTAGTCTTTTTAAAAAAATTATTTAATATTGGAGTATGGTTGATTCTGGGCTTCCCAGGTGGCATTACTGGTAAGGAACCCACTTGCCAATGCAGGAGATGTTAGAGACATGGGTTTGACCCAGGGTTGGGAAGATCCCCTGGATGAGGGCATAGCAACCCACTCCAGTATTCTGGCCTGGAGAATCCCCATGGACAGAGGAGCCTGGTGGGCTACAGTCCATAGGGTCGCAAAGAGTCAGACACGACTAAAGCAACTTAGCATGCATGGCTGATTTACAACGTTGCGTTAGTTCCACGTGTACAGCAAAGTGACTCAATGATACATATACATACATTCATTCTTTTCCAGATTCTTTTCCTATAATGGTTATTACAGAATATTGAGTAGAGTTCCCTGTGCTATACAATAGGTCCTTATTATCTCTTTTATATATAGTAGTGTGTATATGTCAATCCCAAACTCCTAATTTATCCTTTCCCTCCCCACTTTCCCCTTTGGTAATCATAAACTTGTTTTCAGAGTCTGTGAGTCTTTCTGTTTTGTAAATAAGTTGATTTGTATCATTTTTTTTAGATTCCACATATAAGTGGGATCATATGATATTTGGGAATACCAGACCACCTGACCTGCCTCTTGAGAAATCTGTATGCAGGTCAGGAAGCAACAGTTAGAACTGGACATGGAACAACAGACTGGTTCCAAACAGGAAAAGGAGTACATCAAGGCTATATAGTGTCACCCTGCTTATTTAACATCATGAGAATTGCTGGGCTGGATGAAGCACAAGCTGGAATCAAGATTGCTGGGAGAAATATCATTAACTTCAGACATGCAGATGACACCACCCTTATGGCAGAAAGTGAAGAAGAACTAAAAAGCCTCTTGATGAAAGTGAAAGAGGAGAGTGAAAAAGTTGGCTTAAAGCTCAACATTCAGAAAACTCAGATCATGGCATCTGATTCCATCACTTCATGGGAAATAGAGGAGGAAACAGTGACAGACTTTATTTTTTAGGCTCCAAAATCACTGCAGCCATGAAATTAAAAGACGCTTACTCCTTGGAAGAAAAGTTATGACCAACCCAGACAGCATATTAAAAAGCAGAGACATTACTTTGCCGACAAAAGTCTGTCTAATCAAGGCTATGGTTTTTCCAGTAGTCATGTATGGATGTGAGAGTTGGACTATAAAGAAAGCTGAGTGCTGAAGAATTGATGCTTTTGAACTGTGGTGTTGGAGAAGATTCTTGAGAGTCCCTTGGACTGCAAGGAGATCCACCCAGTCCATCCTAAAGGAAATCAGTCCTGAATATTCATTGGAAGGACTGATGTTGAAGCTGAAACTGCAATACTTTGGCCACCTGATGTGAAGAACCGACTCATTTGAAAAGATCCTGATGCTGGGAAAGATTGAAGGGGGGAGGAGAAGGGGATGACAGAGGATGAGATGGTTGGATGGCACCACCAACTCAATGGACATGAGTTTGAGTAGGATCCAGGAGCTGGTGATGGACAGGGAGGCCTGGCATGCTGCAGTCCATGGGGTCACAAAGAGTCAGGCACGACTGAGCAACTGAACTGAACTGATTTGTCTCTGACTTATTTCACTTAGTATGATAATTTCTAGATCCATCCATGTTGCTGCCAACGGCATGATTTTATTCTTTTCATGGCTGAGTAAGATTCCAGTGTGCGGCATCCCGGGTGGTCAAGAACCTGCCTGCCAAACGCAGGAGACGTGAGTTCGGTCCTTGGGAAGGTGACCTAGAGAAGGAAATGGCAACTGGCTCAAGTATTCTTGCCTGGTAAACCCCATGGACAGAAGGACCTGACCGGCTACAGTCCACAGCGTTGCAAAGAGCTGGACAGGACTGAGTCACTGAGTGTACACACACAATATTCCAGTGTATATACCTACCACATTCTCTTTATCCATTTATCTGTTGATGGGCATTTCGGTTGCTTCCATACCTTGCCTATTGTAAATTGGGCTGCAAGTGGACATTTTAAAGACAAGAAAACTGAATCTCTGAGGGTAAAACTGGCCACTTGCCCAAAGTCACACAGTGGAATACTAGCTAAACTGGACTGGGTCCCATCTCTGCATCTGCCCGCTGCTTCACAAGGGCTCTCTGTCCGCATCTACGAAGTGAGGGGCAAGGCTGGGGATTTTGCGGCCTCACCCAGCAGAGCCTGTAGGGATGTGTGTCTCCAACCCCCTCCTGGGAGGCACAGCGGGATCCGTGCCCACCCCCCGGGGCTGGTTTCTCTTCCAGACGCCGCCTCCAAGCACGCGGCACTCGGCTTCTTCGACTGCCTGCGGGCGGAAGTGGAGGAATATGATGTGGTCGTCAGCACCGTGAGTCCCACCTTCATCCGCTCCTACCACGTTGATCCAGGCCAAGGAAACTGGGAGGCCTCCATATGGAAATGTGAGCTTTCAGAGCACAGCTGGAGGGAACGGGGCTGGGGAGGGCTTGTGGGGGAGCGGGGTACGCCCAGGGTGGCAGGGGGTGAGGTTTGGATACCGTGGGGACGGCGTGTTCCTGAAGTGTGAGACTGGGGAGATGGGGTGTCTGCACCCAGCTGGCAGCGGGGAGGGGCCCCAAAACTTCAGTCCCAAGGCACCAGGTAGAGGGAAGCCTCCTTAACCCACAGCCAGCAGACCAAGGCCGCTGGGCTCCATCACTCACAGGCTGTGTGACCTTGGTCCCGGGACTGCCCGTCTCTGGGCCTCAGTTTCCCATGCGGAAGAGCCAGGATTTGGTTTTGGAGAACCTTCTGCTCCCCCTTCCCTAGGTGGCAGCACAGAGGAGAAGCTCAGAGTGTGGCCCAGAGTGACTACTCTGAAACTCCCCTGTGTCTCATATTAAGTATTGGAACAGCAGCAACTCCCTTCACCTCTCTATCTGTTTCCCCTTTGGAAAATGAGAGATGATGGTAAACACCAACCTGGTAGAGTCCTAGAAAGGAAAGTTCCAGCTCACAGAGTTTGGAACAGCAACTAGCACATCCTGAGTGCTCCGTAAGTGCACCTGTGATCTCTATTCTAGAATGCTCTACACAGAGCAGCTACCTCACAAGGCTCAGTGGTAAAGAATCCACCTGCCAATGCAGAAGACGTGGGTTCAATTTCTGGGTGGGGAAGATCCCCTGGAGAAGGAAATGGCAACCCACTTCTGGGAAGTCCCATGGCTATATGGCCTGTCAAGCCACCCATGAGGTTGCAAAAGAGTCGGATGCCACTTAGTGATTGAACAACAACAAAGACGTGGGCAACCTGTTCCCGGAGGCACTGGACAAGCACAGCCTGGCAACAATCATGAATAGCAGCCCCTTCATATATCTGACACCTTCTTACCTTCTAAACTCTTTCTCATCCCTTCCACTACTCATAACTACCCTGGGATGTCAAAGGGCCGGAAACTGCACCCACTTTACAGATGCAGACGCTGGGGCACGGCGGGTAAAGTGCCTGCTCATAGTGCATGGCCAGCGGCCAGCACATGCAGGGTTGGCCCTGAGGCTGGGACTCCAGCACCTCACACCCCTCCCCACCTCGGGGGGTGGGGCTTTGACCACCTCCCCCCTCCCGAGGGTATGAGCCCCGCCCCTTCCTGGGGGTGCTTTTCAGTCTTTTTCAGGAAGCTGACCTACGGGGCGCACCCTGTGGACGTGGCGGAGGAGGTGATGCGCACGGTGAGACGTAAGAAGCAAGAGGTCTTCCTGGCCAACCCCATCCCCAAGGCCGCTGTGTACGTCCGCACCTTGTTCCCCGAGCTCTTTTTCGCCGTGGTGGCCTGTGGGGTGAAGGAGAAACTCAGCGTCCCGGAGGAGGGTTAACCGCCGGGCTTCAAACAGGTCTCCTCGAGGGGAATAAAGGTTTTGCTGGTAGGTGGTGGGTCCTTCCATCTTCTCAACACAGGGGTGGGGGTGGAGGTGGGGAGGGAACAGTTCCCCGCAGCTGCACTCCATGTGGGAGATACTCACCATCACAGTTAGGGTGGCCCTCAGTCACTCCGGGCCTCCAGGTGTCTCCCATGCGACATACCCAGGACAGATTTCCAGAAGCTTCTCAACTGTATAAGGTGACAGTCCAGCAGAAAAACAGGACCCGTAATGGGCTCAACACACACACACGCCATCAGCCTGCCCAGGCACTCAGAAAACCACCTCCATTTTACCTAAGGGTGATCTGGCCAGTCAGCCGCCCACCGTAGAAGCTGGACTTGCAGCTCCTTAGGGAAGCGCTGCTAAATAGAACTTTCTAGAATGATGGAAATATTGTATCGTCTGCCGTGTCCAGTGCGGCAACCACCAGCCATGTGTGGCTGTTAGGTACTTAAAATGTGGCCTGTGCAACTGAGAAAGGGAATTTTTTATTTTATTTAATTTGCATTAATTTAAATTTAAATAGCTGCATGGGGCTAGTGGCTCCCAGGTTGGCATTACAGCAGAGCTGTAATCCTTGGTCTTGGCAGCAGAATCAGCCCTTTTCCCTGGATTTCATTTGTCCCAAGAGGAGCCCAGGCACAGATGTTTAAATTTTTTTTCCAGTGGATTCTAAATTGCAACAAATCTTGAGAACTTCTGCCCCGGGGCATCCAGCTCATTCCAGCCTTTTCTTACATTCTCAAAGCAAAATTCATTTAAAACTGCCATTGTTATTATTGGTGGGTGTTTCTCTTAGTTTAGTTTTTCTTAAACACAACAGTTAATGATTCTTCAGATCTTGGAAAATGTAGGATATATTTTTTGCACTAATTTTGTAACTACTGCTTCAAACTTTTTCTAATATTTATAGTTGAAAGAGGGCCCAAATTTCCTCCCTGAACCCAAGCCATTTACAAAATTAACACACGTGGTACACATCCACATGTACATATCCCTGAATTTATAAAGGAAGATGTCAGGGACTTACTTCCCTGGTGGCCCACCTTCCAAGGCAAGGGACTCAGGTTTGATCCCTGGTTGGGGAACTAAGATCCCTATGCTGCAGGGCAACTAAGCCCAAGAGCTGCAAACGAAGACCCAGCGCAGCCAAAAAAAAATAAAAGCACAGTGTCCAGACCATATGATCACCAAGGAACCCAGGCAGCCCCAGGATAAGGCAGCAGGCCAGGATGGGTCTCCAGAATTTAGGACTCTTAAGTCAGGGCAGGCCTAGAGTCAGCAAGATGACCTGTGTCATTCTTGTTGTTGGGTGTCAGGGTGCCTGGAGGTGGCTAGGCCAGCATGATGGAAGGTCAATAGGGGCTGGAGGCAGGGGAGGGACAACACCAGGAAGAAAATGACTGATGTGATTGGTGACTGGAGACAGAGAAGGCAGCTTCGGGACGAGAAGGCTGGAGCCAGCCCTGCAGGCAGTCTTGGGGGTTGCACCAGGACAAGGTCAAGCTTGGCCACCACTCGGCCCCAGACCTGGGGTCCTGACCTGCTCTCTTTAGGGCTCTGCCTCCTCTCAGGGTGGAGTGGGCTAAGGGGCCCCTCCTTTGGTGGTTGGGGTGGGGTGGGTGCGTGGGGAGGGGCTGCGTCCATGCTGGCCCTGATCCACATTCCGGGAGAGCAAAGACTCGAGGACTCCAAGGTGAGGGAAGACCTCGGCCCCTGGGGTTCCTCACAGGAAGCCACGTGGAATGACAGCTCAGGAAGAAAGGCCTCAGGGAGAAAGACATCCGTGTCAGTAGCTCTGCTCCACTGTCCCTGCAGCCAAAGCGGTCAGAGACCTACGGGCGGGTCCATCCTCAGCCGGACTGTCTGGCCGGGACCCCAAGCTCCCTGAAGTTGAATTTCCTGTTCGGGGACTTTGATCTCCCTCTGACTGGATGCCCCCACCCCATTGCCTTCCGGATGTCCCTGTGTCCACGCAGGCCCTGCTGACTTCTCATGATGGGATATCTCACCAGTCTAGCAAATGAAAACCCATAGGTTGAAACACAGGGGAAAAACTGTTCTAAGTTGTTGAGGGGAAGGCATCATGCAATAAGAGAAATGGCCACCAGGGGTCACTGTGGCTCCAAACCTGTTTTATAGCTGCATTCTCTGTTCAGTTCAGTTCAGTTCAGTTTGGTCGCTCAGTTGTGCCTGACTCTTTGTGACTCCATCGACTGCAGCACGCCAGGCTTCCCTGTCCATCACCAACTCCCGGAGTTTACTCAGGCTCATGTCCATTGAGTTGGTGATGCCATCCACCCATCTCATCCTCTGTCGTCCCCTTCTCCTCCCCTCTTCAATCTTTCCCAGGATCAGGGTCTTTTCAAATGAGTTGGTTCTTGGCATCAGGTGGTCAAAGTATTGCAGTTTCAGCTCCAGCATCAGTCCTTCCAGTGAATATTCAGGACTGATCTCCTTGCAGTCCAAGGGACTCTCAAGAGTCTTCTCCAACACCACAGTTCAAAAGCATCAATTCTTCAGCACTCAGCTTTCTTTGTAGTCCAGCTCTCACATCCATACATGACCACTGGAAAAACCATAGCTTTGACTAGATGGACCTTTGTTGGAAAAGTAATGTCTCTACTTTTTGTTATGCTGTGTAGGTTGGTGATAACTTTTCTTCCAAGGAGTAAGCGTCTTTTAATTTCATGGCTGCAGCGATTTTGGAGCCTAAAAAATAAA
This sequence comes from Budorcas taxicolor, assembly GCF_023091745.1. Taxonomy (NCBI): domain Eukaryota; kingdom Metazoa; phylum Chordata; class Mammalia; order Artiodactyla; family Bovidae; genus Budorcas; species Budorcas taxicolor. Next base: position 28,766,855 of record NC_068928.1, on the reverse strand, counting down.
GTCTGTCACTGTTTCCTCATCTATTTGCCATGAAGTGATGGAATCAGATGCCATGATCTGAGTTTTCTGAATGTTGAGCTTTAAGCCAACTTTTTCACTCTCCTCTTTCACTTTCATCAAGAGGCTTTTTAGTTCTTTGCTTTCTGCCATAAGGGTGGTGTAACCTGCATATCTGAGGTTATTGATATTTTTCCCAGTAATTTTGATTCCAGCTTGTGCTTCTTCCAGCCCAGCATTTCTCATGATGTACTCTACATATAAGTTAAATAAGCAGGATGACAATATACAGCCTTGATGTACTCCTTTCCCGATTTGGAACCAGTCTGTTGTTCCATGTCCAGTTCTAACTGTTGCTTCCTGACCTGCATACAGATTTCTCAAGAGGCAGGTCTGGTATTCCCATCTCTTTCAGAATTTTCCACAGTTTATCGTGATCCACACAGTCAAAGGCTTTGGCTTAGTCAATAAAGCAGATATAGATGTTTTTCTGGAACTCTCTTGCTTTTTCGATAATCCAACAGATGTTGGCAATTTGATCTCTGGTTCCTCTGCCTTTTCTAAATCCAGCTTGAACATCTGGAAGCTCATAGTTCACATACTGTTGAAGCCTGGCTTGGAGAATTTTGAGCATTACTTTACTAGCGTGTGAGATGAGTGCAATTGTGCGGTAGTTTGAACATTCTTTGGCATTGCTTTTCTTTGGGATTGGAATGAAAACTGACCTTTTCCAGTCCTGTGGCCATTGCTGAGTTTTCCAAATTTGCTGACATATTGAGTGCAGCACTTTCACAGCATCATCATTTAGGATTTGAAATAGCTCAGCTGTAATTCCGTCACTTCCACTAGCTTTGTTCATAGTGATGCTTCCTAAGGCCCACTTGACTTCACATTCCAGGATGTCCTGCTCTAGGTGAGTGATCACACCATCGTGATTATCTGGGTCATGAAGATCTTCTTTGTACAGTTCTTCTGTGTGTTCTTGCCACCTCTTCTTAATATCTTCTGCTTCTGTTAGGTCCATACCATCTCTGTCCTTTATTGTGCCCATCTTTGCATGAAATGTTCCCTTGGTATCGCTAGTTTCCTTGAAGAGATCTCTAGTCTTTCCCATTCTGTTGTTTTCCTCTATTTCTTTGCGTTGATTGCTGAGGAAGGCTTTCTTATCTCTCCTTGCTATTCTTTGGAACTCTGCATTCAAATGGGTATATCTGTCCTTTTCTCCTTTGCTTTTCACTTCTCTTCTTTTCACAGCTATTTCTAAGGCCTCCTCAGACAGCCATTTTGCTTTTTTGCATTTCTTTTTCTTGGGGATGGTCTTGATCCCTGTCTCCTGCACAGTGTCACGAACCTCCATCCATAGTTCTTCAGGCACTCTGTCTATCAGATCCAATCCCTTGAATCTATTTGTCACTTCTACTGTATAATTGTAAGGGATTTGATTTAGGTCATACCTGAATGGTCTAGTGGTTTTCCCTACTTTGTTCAATTTAAGTCTGAATTTGCTAATGAGGCGTTCATGATCTGAGCCACAGTCAGCTCCTAGTCTTGTTTCTGCTGACTGTATAGAGCTTCTCCATCTTTGGCTGCAAAGAATATAATCAATCTGATTTTGGTGTTGACCATCTGGTGATGTCCATGTGTAGAGACTTCTCTTGTGTTGTTGGAAGAGGGTGTTTGCTATGACCAGTGCGTTCTCTTGACAGAACTCAAGAAGAAGCCTTTGCCCTGCTTCGTTCTGTACTCCAAGGCCAAATTTGCCTGTTACTCCAGGTGTTTCTTGACTTCCTACTTTTGCATTCCAGTCCCCTATAATGAAAAGGACATTTGTTTTGGGTGTTAGTTCTAGAAGGTCTTGTAGGTCTTCATAGAACCATTCAGCTTCAGCTTCTTCAGCATTACTGGTCGGGGCATAGACTTGGATTACCATGATATTGAATGGTTTGCCTTGGAAATGAACAGAAATCATTCTGTTGTTTTTGAGATTGCATCCAAGTACCACATTTTGGAAATGGCAACCCACTCCAGTCTTCTTGCCTGGAGAATCCTGGGGACGGGAGCCTGGTGGGCTGCTGTCTGTGGGGTCGCACAGAGTTGGACATGACTGAAGCGACTTAGCAGCAGCAGCAGCACTGCATTTCAGACTCTTGTTGACTATGATGGCTACTCCCTTTCTTCTAAGGGATTCTTGCCCACAGTAGTAGATAAAATGTTCATCTGAGTTAAATTCACCCATTCCAGTCCATCTGAATGGACTGATTCCTAAAATGTCAACATTCACTCTTGCCATCTCCTGTTTGACCACTTCCAATTTGCTTTGATTCATGGACCTAACATTCCAGGTTCCTATGCAGTATTGCACTTTACAGAACCGGACTTTGCTTCTATCACCAGTCACATCCACAACTAGATGATGTTTTTGCTTTGGCTCTGTCTCTTCATTCTTTCTGGAGTTATTTCTCCATTGATCTCCAGTAGCATATTGGACCTACTGACCTGGGGAGTTCATCTTTCAGTGTCCTATCTTTTTGCCTTTTCATACTGTTCGTGGGGTTCTCTGTTGAGCAGAGCAATAACAAGTCCACAAAATTGCATGTGGTTCACCATCTCCAATGAGCAGCCCCCTCACCCCCCGACTCAAGACTCCATTTAGTCTTTACACCAACACTGAGTCACTGAAACAGCTGAAAAATCCATTTCACCAATGACAGAACTGAGGGTGATCCTGCTGTGTCCGATAGTCTCGGCCTCCAATCTGGGCAGAAATCTGACCCCATCCTTTCCCATGCCATTCTCCCAGCCTTCCCTACCAGGTCCCTCTAGATGAGAAAGTGATACAAGGGAACTCGGGCATCCTTGTGGAAGGTGTGGCATGGCAGATATAAGCACAGGGTCCAAGTGTAATTGCCTCTTCCTATTCCAAATCCATAGCCTAGGACAAGCGCTCCACTCTCTGGTGTATTACAGAGAAAACTGCTAACAACTGGGCCCTGCTCATGATATCCAAGGATATTCAAAAGGGAGAACCTGGGTCACAACCCAACCCCTTAAGAGGACAAAGGAAGTGGGGCTGGGTTTAGGAAGAGCTTGGGAGTGAAAGATGATAAATGAGAGTCAACAGAGGAGAAAGAACCAGATACAGCAGGAGGACTCCTAGACTCCCGGAACCCGGGAGGACAAGTGTGCCTTCCCCATCGCCTGAGAGCACGTGGATTAAGACTTGAAGAAAACACAGACTTCTTTTGAACTGCACTCTGGTCCGCTGATAACATACATCTCTCTCCGGTGGCAGGTGGCGGGCCCCCCTGCTCATTTCCTCTGTCATCTCAGTTCTGTCTTGGAAGTGGTGCTCCAAAGTACATGGTCTCCACAAATGAGCCAGTTTCGTTCATTCTTCTGGCTGAGTAATATTTCATTGAATATGTGTATCACATCATCTTTATCCACTCATGTGTCGATGGACATTTAGGTTGACTTCCACGTCCTGGCTATTGTCGTCTAGAAACGTGGAACAGATGAACCTATTTCATGAGGGCAGATGTAGACAATGGACACAGCGGGGGCAGGGGAGGGTGGGATGACCTGGGAGATTAGGGTTGACATACACTACCATGTGTGAAAGAGCCAGTAAAACAGATGATCTGTGTAGCTCAGGGAGCTCAGCTCAGTGCTCTGTGATGACCTAGAGGGGTGGGGTAGAGGGGACGGTGGCAGGGAGGCCCAAGAGGGAGGGGATTAAGTAAACATAGCTGATTCACTTCCTGAACAGCTGAAACGAAGGCAATATTGTAATTATACTCCAATTTTTCCAAAGTACAGTCTTTCTTATGGTGAAGAAAAAGAACCTCATTCTTCCTTCTTAGAAAAAGAACAGTAGCAGAGACACACCAATGAGTCATGCCAAGTGTATGAGGAAAGACTTAATTTAAGTCGGGTGTCTTAAATGGAAAGGAGGTATTTCTAGAAAATGGACTGTTGAGGTAGAGACTCTCCAGTCACCTTACCTGTCAAGCCCTCTGTCTGATATCATTGCTGATATCAACATCTATGAGCTTAGATAACCAACAAGGAACTATGCTCAATACTTTTAAAAACTTACAAGGGAATCTGGAAAAGGATTTCTGTATCAGAGTCAGGTTTAGCAGCTTCCCCATATGAGAGGCAATATTTGTTAAAACAGCTACTGAAAAGTGTGCAAAGTTCTAGGAAACAGAGGACAGTCACCTTGAGACAGGCTAGGACCTGGGACCCTTTGCAGTGCTTGCACCTGGACAAATGTCCCAGAGGAACAGATACAAAGAAACTATAAGGGGACTAAAAACAACTGCATATATAGGCTGCTGCTGCTAAGCCGCTTTAGCCGCGTCTGACTCTGTGCGACCCCAGAGACGGCAGCCCACCAGGCTCCCCCGTCCCTGGGATTCTCCAGGCAAGAACACTGGAGTGGGTTGCCATTTCCTTCTCCAATGCATGAAAGTGAAGTCGCTGAGTCGTGGCCGACTCTTCATGACCCCAAGGACTGCAGCCCACCAGGCTCCTCCTCCCTCCATGGGATTTTCCAAGCAAGAGTTCTGGAGTGGGTCGCCATTGCCTTCTCCACATGGGCAGTTGGCCCAAATTATAAACAAGAAGATAAAAAAAAGGCCAAAATCAAACTGCCACTTCTGAGGGGCAGCGAGCAATGGCAGGGTCCTGCCCGTCATCCCTGCACACAGCACCACCAAGGGGGTGGGCAGACCATCTAAGCTGCCCCTCAGACCCAACCACCCTCACCCCATTTTAGAGACCAGCTGCCCTCCGCAGGGAGGGAACAAGGGCACCTGCTGCTGGCCTTCGCTCCCTCCTGCTGCAGCACAAGCCCCAGTAAAGCCTTGCCTGAATTCCTGCTCTGGCCTGTCATCAGTTTCCATCATTAAGGAGTCCAAGGACCCTGGCGACGATCCATCAAGACAGGCTCAGACTCTGGTCCTTGAACGTATATGTTCTCTAGGGAGAGACCTGGGGAGACTTCTGTTTCCTTAGCAAACAGCAAGTGATTTTAATTAAAAGTACTTAAAATTTTCAGAAACAATCAATGACTTTCTGATATCAACAGCAATGAGCTTAGACAACCAACAAGGAACTATACTCAATATTTTTAATAACCTGTAAGGGGAAAGAATCTGAAAAAGGATCCATCTATCTGTAACTGAATCATTGTGCTGTACACCTGAGATGAATGTGACACTGGAAATCAACTTATTTGTTTTGACCATGCCATGTGGCATGCAGATCTCAGTGGGGTCAAGCCAGGGTCTTAACCACTGCACTGCCAGGGAAGTCCAATTATACTTCATTTTTTTAAAAAGGGTTAAATGGGGGGGTGGGGGTGGGGAAGCAATGAGCTAAGTTTATGCAGCAGAAACAAGAGCATTTGCCTAACTTTAATAATTCAGAGAGCTATTTGCATGTTTCATGGATGAACTTTTATTAAAATTGTACATAGATCTCACAGTTAATTAAAAAAAAACTTCCTTTTCCCCCTAGTATCAAAATAGTTTTCTTTTTTAAATACCTTGAAAAACTTTAATACAATTGTTATATATTAAATGCTCTCCTAAAATCTCAGTCATTTCTCTCCCATTCATTCTAGAATCCTACTTTAGTATAGCTACCACTTGCTTTTTTGGCATCCTTAATGCTTCATCCCAGAGAAACATCAGGAGGAAAAGAATTTCCTGTTAAGTCCATTATTAAATAAACAAGGTTTAGGAGAAGCTAATGACAATATTTGATTTAGTACTGAAGATTCTTATTAATCAATCCTTAATACAAGTACTCAGGCCCTGGAATTACTTAAAACAGCAGTTCTTGCCCTGAAATGGTTATACTGACCAACCAGCACCCTCTGGTGGTCTGGAAACACACAAACAGCTAACAACAAAGGAAGGTCTTTTCAGACGTTTGGTGTTGGAAATACAGATGCAGAGACCAGAAATTTTAATTTTCAGGGGCCAAGAGAAGACAACTGGCTTCCCCCAATCCCACTCTCAACACGAACTGCCCACAGGTGCTCGGTGCAGAGCCGAGAGAATGGCAGATCCCCTTAGAGCACACAATCAGAAGCTGGACTCAGGCAAGGATTTCTTCCGACGTAAGGACAGCGTGTGGTACTTCACCTTCGGCAAGGTGCCAAAAGATATCTGCTCCCCGGGGACACTCCTCTGTGATGTGCCAAGGGCGCTGGCCCTCGGGGGCCTGCCAGTCTTGCGAGGGAGGAGCAGAGAGCTGGGCGCTGACCGGACGTCCCTCTCTCTTTCCAGGTGGCCGGCTGGGCCCCTGGCCAGGCTCTCTCGAATCCTGAGGGATGGAGACGAGCCTCGGGCCTCCCCATCCACAGCCGGGCTCCGCCTGCCGCTCACCAGGGAGACGGGGGCCACCTGGGGGGATGCCTCTGGCCTGTCCCTCTTCCTGATCTCCTTCTTCCAAAACACAGACCTCAGAAGGGTGAGGGTCCCTTGTGGGAATCTGTCTGTCTCGGGGTCCCTTCTCTCCCCATTAGCCCTCATCTTGCCTGAGCTGTTTGAGCGACTGTCTGCACTCTTTCTAGGTAATGTCACAGCGCTGGGACCCTCTTTGGGGGAGGGTGCTTGGCCACTGCTCCCGGTTAGGCCACTTCCCTTACAGCTTGTGGTCCTTTGGCCCTCAGGCCGGGCTCGTCTCCCATCATCTTCTGTTGAGGACATCACTGTGAGGGGCAAGTCAAACTGTTTGGGCAGCCTGATGTCCTGACTTGAGTTTTCCTTGAGCTTCCTGGCTGCATTCGGGCCATCTGAGTTGCCAGGGACCACGCAGTGGCCAGAGGGGCAGGGCGCTGTGGCCAGCACTGTGTTGCTGGTTCGCCTACTGTCTTCACTCTCCACAGAGAGGGTGGCGTGTGACTTCTGGTGACCGCCAGCAGGACCCGTCAGCAGCTGCACGATGGACTGGCTCGTGGACCGAGGTCTCCGTCTGGACTCCAGGTATTCCACCAGCTCGACGGATGTGCCCAGCGGTTTCTCCCTGGGGCCAAAAGACCAGCGGAGGGGCATGGTCTTGAAGGCCCCCTGCTTTGCTCGGGAAGGCGTAGGCACCTTCATGCTGATGCTGCGGCCTTGGATGCCCCGTGCCAAAGGCCTGGACTCCAAGCCTCCTGAAAGAGACACCAAGAGCATCAGTGCCTGACCCACCCTCCAGCTGCAAGAAAAGTGGGGGCTTCCCTGGTGGTTCAGATGGTAAAGAATCCGCCTGCAATGCGGGAGACCCGAGTTCCATCCCTAGGTCGGGAAGATCCCCTGGAGAAGGGCATGGCAACCCACTCCAGTATTCTTGCCTGGGGAATCCCATGGACAGAGGAGCCTGGCAGGCTACAGTGCATGGTGTTGCAAACAAGTCAGACACAACTGAAGCAACTTAGCACCCAAGCAGTAAGAGTAGCCACATCCAACAAGCACTGACCAAGCACCTCTGATGATCAGGCACCATCCTGAGTGCTGGGGACATAGCAGTGAACAAGACTATGGCTCCTGCCCTTGGGAACATCAGTGTTTTCACTCACTGCTTCATGGGCTCCATTTATATATTTGAAGCCACAGGGCAAGCCAGGGCCAACGAAGGTAGCTATGTGCCAGGCAGTGCAGACTCCCAAGAAAGCTCAGTCTCTGAGGCCACAGGCCAGGATTAAAGATTCTTTTCATTCATCTTAAATATGGCCATGGAGCAGAATGCTCAGCAAAACTCCCTGCCTTTTCAGGTCAAATTAGGTGCTTGTACCTTTCAAATGCACCAATCTCCCTTAGGCTTAAAAAAAAAAAAAGAAGAGGATCATGTGTTTAATTTTATCAGAATTGCCAGATTCTCCATTGTGCGTTTTGTGACACAGAAAGATGCTTTTGCTATGTACTATTAAGGATGATACAGAGTCTAGAAAAGGAGTAATCCAACTTGCAAATATATATATATACACACACAGGTGTAAGTATAGATCTGTGCATATGTACATATGAAAACATACAAAGAAGTATGGAGAAATAAATACTAAAATGACAAGGTGTCGAAAGGGTGCTGTGTGTTTTTTATTTTCTTCTCAATTCTTTTTGTACTCTCAACATTTCTAAAGGGAACATACATATACCCAAGACTGTGTATCCTTCCTGAAGACCTAGTCAATCAGTGTCAAAAAAAAAACCTTAGGCACTAACTTAAGCAAGGGGGTGACTTGTACACTGAAAACTGATAAACACTGCTGAAAGAAATGAAAGATGACATAAATAAATGCAAACAGATCTTGTGTTCATGGATTTGAAGGTTGAATATTGTAAAAATGTCAGGACTTCCTGGTGGTCCATGGTTAAGACTCTGCACTTCCAAGGCAGGGGGCACAGATTCAATTCCTGGTCTGGGAACTAAGATCCCACATGCCTCATGGCATGGCAAAAAAATAAAAATAAATAGCAATAAGAACAATAAAGAATTTTTTTTTACTCTTCAAAAAAATTGTCAATATTACCCAAAGCGATATATGGATTTAGTGCAATCCCTATCAAAATAACCATGAGGTTTTAAACAGAAACACTCATCCTAAAATTCATATGGAATCTCACGGGACCCCCAAATAGCCAGTCACCGGAAAGACACATACTGTATGACTACACTCTAAGAAGGACTCTGAGCAGCCAAAAGCAGAGACACAGAAAGTATAATGGTGGCTGCCAGGGGCTGGGGGAGGAGGGAACAGGGAATTAGTGTTTAACAGGTTCAGGGTTTCAGATTTACAAGATGAGAAAAGTTATGGGGGTCGTTTTTGGTGGCTGTACAGCAATGTGATTGTACTTAGTACTACCGAACTGTACACTTACAGATGGTCAAGATGGCAAAGCCTATTATGTGTGTGTGTGTGTTTGTGTTCCTGGTTTGTGGGATCTTAGCTTCCCAACCAGGGATTGAACCCAGGAACCTAGACAGTGAAGTCCAGGAGTCCTAACCACTGGACCACCAGGGAAGTCCCTGTTTTGTATGTTTAACACAGTTTTTAAAAGTTAAAAAGTCATTGGTCATTGTACCGTTAAGACGCCTTGATTTATGAGGTGCCTGTCACCACTGAGAAAGGACTCTTCAGCTAAGCCCACGTGGCACAAGGATAGTCACCCTGGGCAAGGGCACCAGCCTCTTGCCCGCAGTCCTCCACTCTCACCACAGGGCACGGTCCGCGGCTCCCAAAACGAGCAGGACTGCAGCCACCAAAGCCGACCTCTGAGCTGTACGAAGAGGGCCCAGGGGGCGGGGGTGCTCAGGAGGTCAGAGGAGCAGGTACGAGGGGTCCCCAAGCTGCCAGCCGCCAGACGCACAAGCAGGTAAGCCAGCTGAGGTGCACAGAGAGTCCGTCAACTCCATGAGGCGTCTGATAGCATCTCCAAGGTTCTGAACATCTTGCCTTTCAAGTTTTCCACAGATAATCTTTGGTATTTTTTATTTTTCTTTAAAGCACTTTAGATTAGCCAGCGATGGACACAACATCACTCCCAAATACTTTGTAATTCCAGTCCTGAATGATGTTGTTGTTCCATCATTAAATTCCCACACCTTGGAGGGAAAAAAATAAATAAAACGTTTCTGGGGGCTGAGATGTGTGGAAAGGTTTTGTTTCTGGTCCAGAGCCCGAGGGAAGGGCAGAAAGAGAAGCTTTGTATTAGGAGTCACCAAGCGGTGACTTTCAGCCTTTCAAAACACGAGGAGCCGACTGCAGCCCTGGCAGGCGGCGGAGCCCACTTTCCATCCTTCCCCAGCCCCCAGTCGAGGGGAGCGGGCACCCCGCATCCTGTCACCGGAACCGCAGGTGTCCACAAAGCACCCAGCTCCTCTTTCTCAAGACGCAGTGAGAAAGCACCTTGCCGATCAGGATTTTATTTCATTCTGTTTGTCGGATCTGAGAAGGAGCCAGAGCTTTGGCTGGGTGGAGAAATAAACGCGAAAGCACCCACTGGGAGCCAGTGCTTCCTGTTCACCAAAGACCTCGCTTTCGGGGAAGGTGGGCGGCGTAGTGGGGGGGCCAAGTGCTCCCCAACAAGAGAAGCCACAGCAATGAGAAGCCGCAGCACCGCAATGAAGAGTAGCCCCCGATCGCCACAACTAGAGGAAAGCTCAGCGGCAGCAACGAAGGCTCAGCACAGCCAAAAATAAAAATGAGGAAGTAAATAAAGACTCTCAGGAGCCAAGGCCACCGGCCCGTCCATCACTCCAAGAACCACCGGCCACTCGAAGAGGCCGGAGGGGAGCCTCTATGTGCAGAAACAGGAAAGTAAGAGCACACTTAAAGGGGTCTGGCTGGAGAAGGACATGGTAATCTACTCTGGTATTTGTGCCTGGGAAATCCCGCGGACAGAGGAGCCTGGGAGGCTACGGTCCTGCGGTTGCAAAGACTCAGACATGACTGAAGGGACTAAGCAGAAAACAAAGGGGGTCTGGCAGTCAGAGAATATGAATAAACAGAACCATCAGAACAGGCTCTTTTGAGCCATCAAAGAAAACAGACAAAAGCTGTCGATGAGACTCCAGTGTAGAAAAACAGGAGACTGAAATATGTGACTTTCAGGTTTTAAATTTCAGCAAATGAACTGAAGGCATTCAGGGTCACTGTTAAGACTCAGATTAGTGCCCTGAAGTGATCTTGAAATTTATGACATTTGGTACACTTCACAAATTCTATAATTGTGAAAGAAGCGTTCGAAGCCACAGAGCAAAATGGCAAAGAGATAGAAATTGCAGGGCAAAGCTAGGAGACTTGAGGACGGATGTAGGAGAGTCAAGAGGCAAATAACAGGAATTTGAAAAATAGGCAAGACAATAATTAAACAAAAAGAGCATTTCCTTAAAGAAAAGCCTGCATCTGGAGAAGGAGCATTCCGAGTTCCAGACAGGGTTGATGAATGAACACAGACCCAGGCATATTCTGGTAGGATTTCTAAACTCCAAGGTCAAAGCTTCCAGCCAGAAAGAACAAGTGACTGTCACATGAAAAAAAATAACTTGTCACCTGCAACCTTGGGGCCTCATAGACCGTGGGAAAACGTCCACAGATGCCCTAGAGAAAAACAACTGTAACCTAAGAGCCCTTCCCCACCAAGCTACCATATACTTTCAGGGGAAAGAAAATATTTGCGGCTCTGCTGAGAGTTAGACAGCATATCACACATACCCAAAAAGAACTCTGAGCAAACACTAAAAAGTCAGCACCATGACCGCAAGACAGAGGGCGATGAGAAGACAGACAGCGGCGTCCCAGCAGACACTGCAGTCAGGTCCCATCCACCCTCCCGGGGAACAGCTGGTCTTAGGATGTGTCAGCTGAGGCTAAGCTGGCGTGTCTGGGACAGGAAAGCGACAGCAAGAGGAATTCTGATGACAGTCTGGAACAGAGGAGGAAACCATCTCAGCAGAATCTAAGAGCTGGGGAATGACATGGGGGAGCTCCAGAAACAGACCGGAAGGAACGCGTGAGAACATTTCTAAGCTCTCAACTGGGGGGGAATGGCATGGAAGCGTTATGCAGGCCATCTTATGGGGGAAAGAGGGAAGGCAGTGCTGAAACAGAATGACTTGCAGGAAACAGCAGGCTTCTCATATCCGTATAGTAACAGGACAATACATTCGATTATAAATATTGGGAAGCATGAAGTAACAATAAGATGTTAAAGAACAGCACTTCCAAGTGAAGGAGGAGAAAAAGGGAACACATTGCAATGTGATCAAATCACTAAAAATAAGAAAGAAAGAATGAGTGAGTAATAGAAAACATTTTCAAATGAAAATTCACTATGTATAAAACAGGCAACCAACAAGGACCTACTGAATAGCACAGGGAACTATAGCAATATTTTGCAGTAACCTGCAAGGGAAAAGCATCTGAAAAATATATATAATTATGTTATATATGCGTGCATGATAAGTCGCTCAGTCATGTCCAACTTTTTGCCACCCTACGGACTGTAGCCAGCCAGGCTCCTCTGTCCATGGGATTCTTCAGGCAAGAATACTGGAGTGGGTTGTCCTCCTCCAGGGGATCTTCCCGACCCACGGATCGCATCCATACCTCTTATGTCTCCTGCATTGGCAGGCAGGTTCAGGAAATCACTTTGCTGTACACCAGAAGCTAACACAACACTATAAATCAACCATACTTCCATTTTTAAAATGGACATGGTGAAATTGAATACAACAATCGACTCACCTAACTTAATACTTAAGATATAAAGCTCAAAAAAAAAAGATATAAAGCTCACATTCCTCAAACAGACAATGTACATTATTTTGTACATTGTGTACACAGAACACTGACAAATAACAAATAACACTGACAAAATAATCATCGTGTACTTACTTGATCACAAAAAGGGAATCGTTTTTGAAAACAACATTCTTGGATCACGATCCATAAAATCAGATATCAAGAATAAAAGAGTGACTAAAAACTCTTAAACAATTGAAATACCCTGATAACCTTAAGATCAAAGAGGAAATCGAAACTGAAATAACATACTATTTGGAAATCACTGAAAAAGAGACAGTAGAACCTTTGAGGCTTAATACAAGCCATAGAGGAAATTCACCATCAGGAGCATCGACACTGAAATGCTTTAGTCCTAGGGCCCCTCCTCTGAAAGGACCTCAGCAATTTTTTCACATGGTCATGTTTTTATATACAATTACACAAGTATTTCTGTGTCTTTTTCTTTTTAATAGAGCCTCTCCTAATGTTCATCCCCAATTATATAAGTTGTGGTTCCCATAAATTTGAATCTGTTCATTTTTGTTTAAATTGCCTTCATTATTATGAGGTCCCATAACCAGAGCTATCGGAAGGATCAAACTGCCAAGCTATCAGTGTTTTTCTGCAGGGGAACTGCTGGCACTTGGGAAAGAGAAGTCTGTGCTGCGTGGAACCATCCCTGAGCACTGCAAGACATTTAGCATCCTTGCCTCCTGGGGACTAAATGCCAGTTGTCCCCTCTACTCATTTTGACAGTAAAAAAAATTCTCCCACATACCCATAGGGATAGGAGGTGGTATTAAGTGAAAGTGTTAGTCCCTCAGTCGTGTCTGACTCTTTGCAATCCCATAGACTGTAGCCTACCAAGCTCCTCTATCCATGGAATTCTCCAAGCAAGAAAACTGGAGTGGGTTGCCATTCCCTTCTAAGGGATCTTCCCGACCCAGGGACTGAACCTGAATCTCCTGCATTGCAGGCAATTTCTTTACCATCTGACCCACCAGGGAAGCCCAACCACTGTTGAAAACCTATGGGCTGGATTTTGATCTTGCCCAGGCTTAGTACTCACAAGAAAATAAGGATGGATATTCAACCATCTCAGGGCTTCTCAAACAGGTTCCAAATCTATCACCATTATATTCAAACTCCAAGAGGGAACACTCCTTTTGAAGCAAGGCTCTGACCCGTGTCCTAAATTGAAACTTGAATTTGGAATTTATACCTAAGAGCCACAAAGTCAGGATTCTGGCAGCCAGAAGGAGCAGGTCTTCCTGCAGCCCAGTTACTCTGCAGCTGAGCTTGTGACTGGCTATGTCTGAGGTTCAGCTTTCTCTTTTGTAAAAGGGCGATCATCTCACTTCTCCCAGAGAGCTGGATGAGGAGATGAGATACATAACATGACTGCAAGGGTGTGGAGGTCAGTGACTCTCCAATACTACTCCTCCTTCTACCCCCACCCCTCTCTGTCTCTCTGGGGAATTTTCTAGAGCTATGCCTGACCCCTGTCTGAGTACTATGTTGGAAAGTTGGCTGTCTCTCGAAGTTGCCTCCTTAAGTGATATGAAACACATTTTTCCTTGGGAAAACTGAGAAATGGCCCAAGGTCCTAAACCTCTAAACAGACCTGGGGTGAATTTATGAGCTTGTCAGAGGCTCATGCTAATGAGGAATGGACAAGCTTGGGAAAGAATGCCTTTTGTTTTTTGTTCAACAGACACTACCCTAAAATGTGCAGTCATAAAAAAATGTGCACAGATAAAAAATGTGAAGAGAAAAGAAATGCCCAGATAGAGTAAGTCAGAATATAATGCACTGGGACTTCCCTGGTGGTCCAGGGGCTAAGACCTGTGCTCCCAATGCAGAGGGCCCAGATTCCATTCCTGATCAGGGAACTAGATCCCACATGCCCCACCTAAAAGTTTGTAATGCTGCCCCAGCCAAGACCCAGCACAGCCAAATAAATAGACAAATATTCTAAAAAAAGAACATAAAATAAAAATAAGATCAGCAAATTTAACCGATATGATGGAACATACCCTTCTCCTGCCTGGGCAGGCTGTTGGTGCAGAAGGCAGACTCGGGCAGCCGGGGCCGTGCAGGGCCAGGGGCAGAGCTCCAGGACAACAGGCTGCCCCTTGTACTGCCGTTACTGCTCCCGAGCCGGAGGAGCCAGTGGTCAGACAAGGAGGAGCTGGTGGAACCTGCAGAGAGAACACAGAGCAGGTGGGCTGGACCATCCTTCGGGGCCCCCAGAACACTTCTCACCGCCAGATTCCCATCCCCGAGCCCGGAACTACAGAACCAGAATGGAGCTACAGAAACGAAAGTGAATTGCTAGAGGAGAACCTGTAATTGATCAACCATAGCTTCCCTGGTGGCTCAGAAGGTAAAGAATCTGCCTGCGACGTGGGAGACCCAGGTTCGATCCCTGGGTCAGGAAGATCCCCTGTAGAAGGGCATGGCAACCCACTCCAGGATTCTGGCCTAGAGACTGTAGGGCTACTGTCCATGGGGTCGCAAAGAGTCGGGCATGACTGAGCGACTACACTTTCACTTTCTTCTTTAATAAACACAGCTCTCAAGTTGAGTTAAGCAATTATTTCCTATTGAGGACCCACATCCCTTATAACTGCCTCTCCCTTTCTAATAGGACTAATGCAGGGTTATACTACACAAGCGTAACACATTATTGACCTGAGATGTATTAACGTGTCTTTTGTTACCTGAACATTACTGACCGGCGACACATCAACACGTTTGTAGAGAGCGGTACAATTAACATCACCCTGAGAAGGTGTTAGAGCTTAAAATTGATCAAGGGTTTATTATGCAACTTACAAATGTCATTATCCTTCACATTTTCCTCCCTTAGGTTTTTAACCTTGTGTATAGTCTACACTTAAAATTTTCAAAAATAACACATTGCAAAATTTTGAGTGAAAAAGAATTTTTTAGTGAATTTTATGCTGATTGTCCCAATGACATATATACTAGTGTCTTTGAAGATGACAGTTCTTCAGAATATAGTTCTGATTCCAACAATGTAATTATTAGGCCAACAAAAGATGGAAAGTGAAAATGAAACCCATGGTGCTAAAGAAGGCTCCTTTGCTTCTACAGAAGAGAGAACAAAAGACAAAATTTTATGAAAATCAGAAAACTACAGTTGTTGTCAGATGTAACAATTGAACATCATAACCGCAAAGTGTTAATGAAATAGCAGAACTAACTTTTGGCTGACCAAAATAAAAATCGGTGGCCAAAGCAATAGTTTCTGCAAAAATCCCTCGGTCAATAATGAGCTAATTAAGATCAGGCTCATATGAGCAAGAGAGAAAATATAGAATGCCATGCTCCCAAGAGTCACCTGTCACAGGTACAAAATGTTATTCCTTTTCCCATTCTTGGATCTCAGTGTGTCCCACCCACATCCTTACAAACGGGACACAGTTCTGTAGGGCTGTACATGCTCTGGAAAGTGAAAGTAAAAGTCGCTCAATCATGACTGAGTCATGGACTCCCCATACAGTCTGTGGAATTCTCCAAGTCAGAATACCAGAGTGGGTAGCTGTTCCCTTCTCCAGTGGATCTTCCCAACCCAGGGATCGAACCCAGGTCTCTCACATTGCAGGCGAGCTGAACCACCAGAGAAGCCCAAGAATACTGGAGTGGGTAGCCTATTCCTTCTCCAGCGGATCTTCCTGACCCAGGAATCAAACCGGCGTCTCCTGCATTGCAGGCAGACCCTTTACCAGCTGAGCTGCCAGGGAAGCAGACAAAGCTTCCTCCTTCAGACCCTTGCCAGACCTATCCTGGGCCTTGATGTGACTGAGCATCTTACCTTTGTTCAGTACCCCCTCTCCCAGGAGGAACGGCAGTACCTACCTCTCATGGAGCTGCTGGCTGACCACGGAGGGATGCTGTTCCTCTTCTGATAAAACAAGATGTAAGCCCCTCGTGTACTGACCTCGTCTTCTAGAAGCGGCTCCACTGTGCTGTCATCGTAACTGTACCACTGGCCGTCCAGAGAGTTCCGACAGTAGGCTGCGAAGGTCCAAACCCCAAGTCCCCATTAATTGGAGCCCCCCAAAGCAGGAAGAGATTTCCCACTGGCATGGCTGAAAAACAGATATTTGTCATAGAATGAGAAACGTCGGTTCATTTTTAGCCAGAAAGGAATTTTGTGGAATCAGAAAGGATCAACCAGTTATACATCCAGATGCTCACTGATAAAGTGAGTTGTTACTACACAAGCCGAATCCTTACACTGTAGAGATTGTTCAGGCAAAATTTCTAATAAAAGCATGTCCTGAGTTCCTTGTGGGGGGGCTTCCCTGGTGGCTCAGACAGTAAAGAATCTTCCTGCAATGCATGAGACCCAAGTCTGATCCCTGGGTCGGAAAGATCCCCTGAAGAAGGGAATGGCTACTCATTTCAGTATTCTTGCCTGGGAAATCCCACGGACAGAGGAGCCTGGTGGGCAACAGTCAATGGGGTCGCTAAAGAGTCAGACATGACTGAGCAACTAATACTTTCGTAACGCTAACGTAATGTAACAATGCTAAAAGGTCATTCTGGTTCTTTTGAGAAGCTTCAAAATGCACATCTCTGATTCAGTATGCAAGGACAATATGCAGTTGGGATTATAATACACTTCCTTCCCACCGAAGAACTGTAGTCAAACATCTAAGAAAATGATTATAGATAAGACTCACCACCTTCCAAACAAATACAAGAAATATTCCTCTCCTTTCCCTCCACATCTCAGTAAATGGTACCATAACATACTAATTCAGGAGTAAAAGCCAGCTTTTTTCTGTAATGGGCCAAATAGCCCATTTGGTGCAGGTCACCTTTGGCCATACGGTCTCTGTCATATATTCTTCTTGCTGTTATTTGGTTTGTTTTTTTTGTTTTGCTTTTTTACCCCCTTTTAAAATGCAAAAGCCATTTTTAACTCATGAACCGAACGAATACAGGTGCCAGACTGGATTTGGCCCATGAGCCACACTTGGCTAGCTTTTTTTTTTTTTTTGACTGAAACTTATGGCATGTGGGATCCTAGTTCCCTAACCAGGGATTGAACCCACGTCCCCTGCTGTGGAAGCACAGTTGACTGACTTGCACTGGCTCAAGCCAGGCAAGAGAAGTTCATCTTTGCTCCTGCCTCTCTTCCATCCCATGCTGAGTCCAAAAGCCAGTCTGACCAATTCTCTTTCTCAAATGTGTCTTGAATACCCTATCATCACTGAAGTCCCAGGCAACACCATCTCCCACTTGAGGCCCAGAAACAACCTCCTAATTGCAATTCCAGCTTATATTCTTGTTCCACCCAATTCTCTGCTCGAGCTCAGACCTCACTTTGTGAACTCGATTATGTCTTTATTCCTCTGCCGAAAACCTTTTAATGGCTTCCCACCATGGTTTGGAAAAATGCAATCTCTTTTCCATGGCCTCCAGGGTCTTGAGATCCAGCCCCATCTTGACTTACTTCCCCCTTCAGTCACAGTGTGATTTCATCAATTCTTAACCACCCAGACTCTGCCTCTGGTCCTTTGCACATGCTAGAGTGCTGCCCATAATGCTTTCCTACCATTAGCCAAACAGCTAGTTCCACATCTTCTTTCCTAAAGGTAACATGCTCAGGCAGCCCTTATCTGTATCTCAGACACAGCAACCAATCACCTTTTCATGACACCGAGTAGTGAAAGTGTTAAAGGGACAAGCACCTTTTTAATTTCTGTGTCTGAAATTAGTCCCATGAGGGCAGGACTCCTATTCATCTTGTTCATCACTTAGGCTCCAGCACCTAGCCCAGGGTTTGGCATAGAATGGGGACTTCATAAATATTTGCTCAATGAATGATGATCCTGGTTGTTTATACGGTCCAGTATTTTTCAAACTGCAGGTTCGTGAGTACACTAGCAATAGCACACTTTTCAAAAAACAAAATATTTCCAAGAATTTTTTTCCAGAAATGACCTAATTTATATTAGCAGAGAACAGACAAAGTATGCAATTATGAACTGAGCGAGCTGCCAAGCTCTTTGTTTCTGTCTTTCCATCCTTCATTCACTTCAAGTTCCTAGGAGGCAGTTACAATTGAATGTACCCCATAGAAATAAATACCAAATCTGATAAGTGGGAGTCTTTGGGCTGAATCACAGATGAGGACAAATGTCACTCTTTGGGTTTCACCTGATATGGTGAAAACTCGGGCTGTAACTAACTTTCTATCCCAACCACCCTCCTAACCCTGCCCCATGCTTGGACCAGCACCCTCTACCCTCTGGCAGGTTCCGGGCATGCAGCGGGTGAGGGGTCAGCTGGTGCTGAGTGCCCGAGTGAGCCTGGCATCTCATGGGTGTCCTTTCCCAGGATATCTGGAGGCCCAGGCCACAGCCACGAATGTGGCCATAGCAGCAGCAGCCACGGGCCGCGAGGCAGGCTCACCTGTGTAATGCCCACCTTGCAAACTGCCGTGGTGGTTGCAGACGGCGTAGAGGTCGTACAGGAAGTCTGGCGGGTAGCTGGTGGGCAGGCAGGCTGGCTGCTTCCAGGACGGAGGCCAGGCGCCCGGCATGGCCTTGGGGCTGGTGCTCCTCTGGGCCACGTGGGGAGCCATGTCGAGCCCGGCGAGCGGGAACTTCACCAGCGTGGAGAGCTTGTTCCTCCTCTCGCCCACCTGGCAGAAGCGCTTGAGGTGGATGATAAGGATGTCGGGCAGGGTCCAGAGGCTCAGCTTCACCACCCCCTGCTGCAGGGCCTGGCAGTGGGGGCACCGCCACGCGTCGTCCTGGGCCAGCTGGAAGGGAAGCCACCAGGACCGTGAGCCCACCCACTGATGGGCCCTGGCACCCCCCGTCCAGCCGAGGCGCAGACCCCCAGGGCGGGACCTGTTCCTCCTTGGTGTAGAACTGGAAACACTCGTCCAGGGTGCAGCTGTGCTGCTGGTGGGCCTGCTGCTGCTGCCTCACGCTGTCCGCATCCTGCACCCGCTCCTCCTGGGGGCTCCCAAACAGGCTGCAGGGGCAGCAGAGAGGCCGTGTGGGTGTCTCACCTCCCCACACCCCCCCCAACTGGGGGTCTCTACTCCCAGCTAACGGGGTGCAAAGCATCTGCTGTGGAGTCAAAGGCTCCCTTCCTTGGGCTCCCGGAGCGTCCACTCTCTTACTGGAATTCTCAGTCTCCCCCACCAGCCCTAAGAAGGACCAAGCCGTCGGCTTACGCATCTTTGTTTCATGTGATACACGACCTGGCACCTAGTTGAGATTAATAAACCCTCACCAGGCCGAACAGTGTCCTTTCCCAACGTTGGAAGATGCCCTCAGGATTAGAGAAGCGGCCACACTGAGTGACTCAGAGGGTGCACTTGAGCCCGACGACCTGAGTCCAAAGCCCACCGCTGCCAGCCACGGGCTGTGTGACACTGAGCAACCGTTTAATCTCTCTGTGCCTTGGTTTCCTCATCTGACAGCGTGGATTCAAATCGGCCCTACCTTACAGAATGTGATGCATGAAATATCCTGCACGGATGGAAAGTGCTCAGAGCAGTGACTGGCCAGGGGGAGTGGATAAGTGTCACGTCACCATTTACAACTGTGACCCTGACCTCCACGGCCATCACCCACCGACATCATCGTACTAGGCCTACTGCTGTTGTTTACAGACACACAATTGCCACTTGGGCTTCTTGGAGGAAAGGGTCACAGGGCATCCGGGAAGCTTCATACACCCCACAGTGGCATCAGGGGAGCTGGCACAGGAAGGCCTTTATGCACAAACAGGCTTTGTCTCCTCTGCTCGAGCTAGGCTCTGCTGGACTCACCGCTCCTTGGTATCAACGTCCCACTCCACAGCCAGTTTGATGTGCGGAGGGCCTCCCGGCCTCCTGAGATGCAGAGCCCTGATGAGAGAATAGGGGGCCCATCCGAGACATGGAGACAGGCTTCCCACTCTCCCCACCCTCCCCACTGCCAGGACCGATGTTCCCAACAGAAACATCCAGAGCTGCATGGAAACTGAGGTCGGGGGCCTGGGGAGGTGCTGTGTGCAGAAGGCTTGGTCCTTCATCTACCCTGAAGCCTCTGTCCTCCCTGCCCTGGGAGCTGGTGAGCCCTGAGGGTCTGGTGGCTGCCCGGCCATGGCTCAGTGCTCCCACTGCAGCCCCAGCCACCTGCTCAATGTCAACAGGTCTGTTCTGTCTGAACATCCTACACACACACCCAATTCTGATGATGCCCAAAATGAGCTGCTGGGTTTTCCTCCACTGTGAAGTGAAAGGAGCACCTTCGAGCCCACCTCCACGACCTAAAAGGTCTTCCCTTTCCAGAGCCCCCCAGACCCAGAAAATCTCATTGGCCCATTGCTCTTTCCAGCTGCTTGCACTCAGCCCATTTCACAAGAGATTGGCTGGCCTTAATGCAGAAGAAAGTGGAAGACGTGAAATCAACAAGATGCATATAGACAAGCAATGGGAGGGTTGCCCCTTAAAAGACAGTTTTGAATGTATTGCAAGAAAAAAGTGGAGATGTCACATGAGCCTCCAGCTGTCACCAAGATGATTCAAAAACAGGTTTTGAGGGACTTCCCTGGGGGTCCATGGTTAAGACTCTGCACTTCCAAAGCAGAGGGCATGGGGTTACATCCCTAGTCAGGGAACTAAGATCCTGCATGCCATATAGCATGGCCAAAAAATAAAAATAACAAATAAAATAAAATTGAAACTATCAAAAAAACCCAAAAAACAAAAACCCAGGGTTTGAGTTCATGGAAGGTATACAATCCTTAACTAGCCGTGGGAACCCCAGGGTCCCCTCCATCTCTGAAGTGGCCATCAGTCCTGCTTAGACATAAGGACTGGAAGCACAGAATGTATACAAGGACCTAACCCAGTCACTAGTGCTGAAGACCAAGAGCAACTAAGATTGTCATCAGTTTTACTGATACACAGCCTTAAAGGAGTCTAGTCAGACAAGAATGAATTCATTCTCTTATCATGTCTGGAACATCCCCTTACCTGTCAACGGCCCAGTGACAGAGGGGCCGACTGTCCTGTGGGGACAAGTAGCTGCAGGCCAGGGAGAGTCCCACGACCCGGATGGAGAACAGTGACCCCAGGTTCTGCCAAGCGAAGAACAGGAAGCAGGTCAATGTGCATGTTGGTGTGAATCAGATGGTTATGTGTAAAGAAGTTACTCAAAAAATGCAACTTTCTGATTATAGGGTATTTTGAATATGTTCTTAATAATTGTTTTCTAAACCTGGAGATATAAAGGATTTAGTTTTTTTAGAAGATACACCCTATACCTTTTAACATAGTAATCTAACACCATGTAACATTAAATTTTCTGAAACAGTGAACACAGTGATTTAAAATAACATTTTAAAAAATAAAATAACACATGGTTAATTGAAGCAAATGTTGTCACAATAAATGGGAAATTAAACCAATTCTGTTCATCAATTATTAATAGGCAATTTAATTTATCAAGATGATTATAATCGTCATCAGATAACCAAAGTGAGGCAATTATCTAAAAGCAAGCTAGGGTACATTTTACTTATCAAATGTTAAGTATTTGTATACATTGAAATAAGCCACATAAAAGAAATGTCACATGTTTTTATTGTAAGATGTACATTTCTTTCATATTCTAACTTTTCTGAACTGAAGTGAACCTTGAAAGTGAAAGTTGCTCAGTCATATCCAACTCTTTGCAACCCCATGGAATTCTCCATTGAACCCCATGGAATTCTCCAGGCCAGAATACTGGAGTGTGTAGCCTTTCCCTTCTCCAGGGGATCTTCCCAACCCAAGGATCAAACCCAGGTCTCCCACAATGCAGGCAGATTCTTTACCATCTGAGCCACCAGGGAAGCCAAGTGAACCTTAAACAGCGTTATTTGCAATAGTCAACCAGTAGAAGTAACCCAAAAATCCATCAACATATGAATGGATAAACCAAATGTTATTATTACACACAAGGGATTCCCTGACAGCTCAGCTGGTAAAGAATCCGCCTGCAATGCAGGAGATTTCAGTTTGATTCCTGGGTTGGAAAGATACCCTGGAGAAGGGATAGGCTACCCACTCCAGTATTCTTGGGCTTCCCTAGTGGTTCAGCTGGTAAAGAGTCTGCCTGTAATGCAGGAGACCTGGGTTCAATCCCTGCCTTGGAAAGATCCCCTGGAGAAGGGAAGGGCTACACACTCCATTATTCTGGGCTGGAGAACTCTATGGACTATACAGTCCATAAAGTCTCAAAGACACACACAATGGAATATTACTCAGCCTTAACAAGTAAATTCAATGCATGCTGCAACATGAATGGACCCTGAAAATATTTTGCTTAGTGAAATAAACCAGACACAGAAGGGCAAATATTGTATAGTTCTGTTTATATGAGATACCCAGAGTGGTCAAATTCATAAAGACAGAAAGTAGAATGGAGGGTGCCACAGGCTAGGTGCTGGGGGAACAGGAAGTTGTTATTTAATAGGTATAGTTTTTGTGGGTATGATGAAAAATGCAGGGGGTATAGTGGTGACGGCTATGCATCATGAGGAATACAATTAATGCACACTTGTGAATGGTTAAAATTAATGTTACATGCATTTTACCGCAATGTTTTAAAAAGATAAAGTCAGGGGTTGCCTGTATCAGAATTTTGCAGGCCCCACTGACTGCTTGATTGGTTTCTAAAACTGAAATGGCTGTAGAGGTGCAGAGGCAAAAGTACACGGGAGACCAGGGGGAGACTAAGAACAGCTGAGTTCAGTGTTTGCATGAATGCAGTTCTGTCCACTTTCAACAGCAAGGAGCACAGCGCTTGGGGAAGGCCAAAGCTATTACTAGATATTCTGACCTACTTAGGGAGAAATTCGAGTTTCTAATTTGGGCAGATCTGCCGGACAGTTCATGGAACAAAAATCCTTTGGAGATAAAGATTTGGTACAAAGGTAGAAAAGGTCATTAACAAACTGATATTTGGGGTAAATCCTGAGTCAAATGTATGGTTTTCCCTGGGCAGGAAAGCACATGAATTATGAATAGTTATGAAGAAATCCCTTTGAAATGTTTGGGACATCCTCCAAATGGGAAGTTCGTACTTAGAGAATAATTGGGGGAAAACGAAATTCTGAGGCTACTGACCTGTCCCTAAAAATGTTAAAAGTCTTCTGTGCCAAGCAGCCATCAGAACAACTTCTGATACTATCGGGGCTAAAAGGAATGGTTTTAGGGAATTCCCTCATGGTCCAGTGGTTAAGACTTCGTGTTTCCAATGCAGGGGGTGGGAGTTCTATCCATGGTTGGGGAACGAAGATCCCACATACCCCATGGCACACCCAAAAAATAAGAAACGGTTTTAAAATTTGTTGCTTTTATTTGGAAACTACCAGACTCTACACATGGACATCACCAGATGGTCAATACAGAAATCAGATTGATTATATTCTTTGCAGCCAAAGATGGAAAAGCTCTATACAGGCAGCAAAAACAAGACCTGGAGCAGACTGTGGCTCAGATCATGAGCTCCTTATTGCCAAATTCAGACTGAAATTGAAGAAAGTAGGGAAAATCACTAGACCATTCAGGTATGACCTAAATCAAATCCCTTACAATTATACAGTAGAAGTGACAAATAGATTCAAGGGATTGGATCTGACAGACAGAGTGCCTGAAGAACTATGGATGGAGGTTTGTGACACTGTACAAGAGGCAGGGATCAAGACCATCCCCAAGAAAAAGAAATGCAAAAAGGCAAAATGGTTGTCTGAGGAGGCCTTACAAATAGCTGAGAAAAGAGGAGAAGTGAAAGGCAAAGGAGAAAAGGACAGATATACCCATTTGAATGCAGAGTTCCAAAGAATAGCAAGGAGAGATAAGAAAGGCTTCCTCAGTGATCAACGCAAAGAAATAGAGGAAAACAATAGAACGGAAAAGACTAGAGATCTCTTCAAGAAAATTAGAGATACCAAGGGAACACTTCATGCAAAGATGGGCACAATGAAGGACAGAAATGGTATGGACCTAACAGAAGCAGTATTAAGAAGAGGTAGCAATAATACACAGAAGAACTATATTAAAAAAAAAAAAAAGATCTGCAGGTCCCAGATAACCATGATGGTGTGATCACTCACCTACAGCCAGACATACTGGAATGTGAAGTCAAGTGGGCCTTAGGAAGCATCACTACGAACAAAGCTAGTGGAGGTGATCGAATTCCAGTTGAGCTATTTCAAATCCTAAAAGATGATGCTGTGAAAGTGCTACACTCAATATGTCAGCAAATTTGGAAAACTCAGCAATGGCCACAGGACTGGAAAAGGTCAATTTTCATTCCAATCCCAAAGAAAGCCAATGCCAAAGAATATTCAAACTACCGCACAATTGTACTCATCTCACACACTAGCAAAGTAATGCTCAAAATTCTCTAAGCCAGGCTTCAACTGTACGTGAACTGTGAACTTCCAGATGTTCAAGCTGGGTTTAGAAAAGGCAGAGAAACCAGAGATCAAATTGCCAACATCTGTTGGATCATTGAAAAAACAAGAGAGTTTCAGAAAAACATCTACTTCTGCTTTATTGACTAAGCCAAAGCCTTTAACTCTGTGGATCAAAACAAACTGTGGAAAATTCTTCAAGAGATGGGAATATGAGACCACCTGACCTGCCTCCTGAGAAATCTGTATGCAGGTCAAGAAGCAACAGTTAGAACTGGACATGGAACAACAGACTGGTTCCAAATCGGGAAAGGAGTACGTCAAGGCTGTATATTGTCATCCTGCTTATTTAATTTATATGCAGAGTACATCATGCAAAATGATGGGCTGGATAAAGCACAAGCTGGAATCAATACTGCTAAGAGAAATATCAATGACCTCAGATATGCAGATGACACCACCCTTATGGCAGAAAGTGAAGAAGAACTGAAAAGCTTCTTGATGAAAGTGAAAGGGGATGAAAAAGTTGGCTTAAAGCTCAACATTCAGAAAAAGATCATGGCATCCAGTCCCCTTACTTCATGGCAAATAGATAGGGAAACAGTGGAAACAGTAACAGACTTTATTTTGGGGGCTCCAAAATCACTGCAGATGGTGACTGCAGCCATGAAATTAAAAGACGCTTGCTCCTTGGAAGAAAAGCTATGACCAACCAAGACAGCATATTAAAAAGCAGAGACATTACTTTGCCAACAAAGGTCCATCTAGTCAAAGCTATGGCCTTTTCAGTAGTCATGTATGAATGTGAGTTGGACTATAAAGAAAGCTGAGTGCCGAAGAATTGATGTTTTTGAACTGTGGTGTTGGAGAAGACTCTTGAGAGTCCCTTGGACTGCAAGGAGATCCAACTAATCAATCCTAAAGGAAATCAGTCCTAAATATTCATTGGAAGGACTGCTGCTGAAGCTGTAACTCCAATACTTTGGCCACCTAATGCAAAGAACCAATTCATTGGAAAAGACCCTGATGCTGCAAAAGACTGAAGGCAGGAGAAGGGAATGACAGAGGATGAGAAGGGTGGATGGCATCACTGACTCTTTGGACATGAGTTTGAGTAAGCTCTGGGAGTTGGTGATAGACAGGGAAGCCTGGCATGCTGCAGTCCACGGGGTCACAAAGAGTTGGACATGACTGAGCGACTGAACTGAACTGAACCAGTCTGAGAATCAATAAACGAGCAAGGCATAAAGGTGTTCCTTCTTGGAGTTTTTCATGTGTTTTCAAAAATTGGACAAAATTATTTGAATATCTACATTCTCATATTTGGACATAAACATCAATTTTAGTTTTCCACAGAAGTAATACTTCAAGTCCCTTAAAACTGTTTTTTCATTTCTTTTTTTACATTGGAGTATAGCCGATTAACAATGCTATGATAGTTTTAGGTGGAGAGCAACAGGACGCAAGTCCATTGAAACTTTTGGTTCAAATGTCTACATTACAGTTTTATACAATAAGTTTCTCTCCAGGAATAACTATGGGAAGCCACAAACGAATGATGTAAATTCCTCTTTCTTCCAGTTAAAAAAAAAAAAAAATTTATTTGTTTGGCTGCACTGGGTCTCAACTCTGGGATCTTTTCTCCTGGTTGCGGCATGCTAGATCTTCAGCTCCAGCATGGTAACAATTAGTTGTGGCATGTAGGCTCTAGTTCCCTGACCAGGGATAGAACCTGTTGCCCCCTGCATTGGGAGAACGGACTCTTAGACACTGAATCACCAGGGAAGGACCCAATGGTGTTTCAAAAGATTTAACAAGCAAAAGCTCCATCTATGAAAGGTCTTTGGTAATATGACAAAGAGGAACGGCACAGGTCATAAAATGGTGATTTTTCTTGCATAAAAATTAAAGTTGTTTGATATGACAATGTGAATGCTGTCATTGATGCCAAATTCTTGTCTCTCTTGAGCTACCCCTAAATTCCTACCCTCCCCCACACACACACACAACACACACACACACACACACACACACACACACACACACTGACCTGTATGGGGACCTCACTCTTCATGAGGTATCGGACTTTGCTGAGAATGCACTGCTGGAGCTGGATCCATGAGATGGCTCTGTCTTCCCTTACCAAGAAAGGAGGCCCAAACCTGGAAATCCAAGTACACGAGGTTATTTCAGCAAAACAAAAACCAACAATACCCAAGAGTCAACAGTGTTGACTCTACTCATTGGCTTCACTCAATTGGATCCCATATACCATGCACCACAGCCAATTAAAAAAAAAAAAACTTAAAAATAGTGATGAGAGCAGTTATCATTGTTCCTAAAGCCAACAGAAAAACCTCTGATACTTAATTGTTAAGGATGGTGTTAGCCATCTGCTGAGGGCCATCACTTCTGATCTTCTTGATCAGCAAGCACCTTACACCCTACTCCCTGTGGATCAACCTTAAGAATAGATATTTAATCTTTTTCAAATTAGAATTATTCCAGCCTAAATTCCAAGTACATGTTGACACACTGCAGAAATCATGTGAAAAAAAGACAAAGTTAAACATACCTGCTGGCCTGCTGCCCCGAGCCCACCAAATTACAGAAGAGGATTAGCACCGTGGTCTCACTGTAGATGGGCAGGGATAATCGCTGACCCTCACGGGCTGCCAAGCGCGGGGAGACCAGTAGACCAGACGGACGAGCTGAAGATCAAGAATTACATTTGTGTTCTTAAAGGAGCTACTGTGCTGGGTCAGAACGCTGGCTTTTAGCCCCTCTTCTCTTTGAGCATCTATTAACCACCCATGGGAGATGCTGGAGGGCTTCAGGGAAAGCAATATTAAAGTTCATGGCACGTGTGCCACTGGACACCTGGTGCAAGAAGAGGATCTACACGGTAGTGAACTTGCTGCTGTGTTCAGCCACCTTTAAAATGTAGAGATTTTAATCAACACTTTTCAAAGCCAATCTGAAAAATACACCAAAATGATTTTGGTTGCTTGTATGCTTTGGTCAGAGAGCTGTAGGGTTTCTGCTCTCTTAGAAAGCCAACGTAAGAAGAACAGAGGGAATGCAAAAATCTTTGTCATTGAGAAAGTAGAAGAATTGGACCATCCTCAATTTCCAATCAGCTCTGAAATTTTACTTTTAAGGCACAGATGTGTGACCTGTGATTAAACTTGAAATGAGGGCTTCTTTCACTGAGTTACCACGTAATCAGGGCCTATCAATGTTTTATTCCAGGTTCCACACCCAGAGTCTCTCCAGTGGCTCAGAGTGACTGCAGATACTTGGTTCCCACAGCCAGTCTGCCACCTAGGCTGGCCAAGGATACAGCCTGGGGCAGAGAATGTATCTGCGGAACAAGGTACTTTAATATGAGTCTTCTTGACTGGTTAATTGGACCAAAACGTATACTGACCTACAATGAAAGGCTGTCAGAAACTGACCATCTTTGCCTATCCAAAGTTTAGGAAAAGTAAACATAGGGAAGTGAGACTGTTAACAAAATGTCATTTAATAACCTATTTGACCATCTACTACTCCAGTTTATAAGGTTTTTTTATTAATTTATTTTTTATTGAAGGATAATTGCTTTACAGAATTTTGTTATTTTCTGTCAAACTTCAACTCAACATAAATCAGCCATATATAAATATATCTCCTCCCTTCTGGACCTCCCTCCCATCTCCTTCCCCATCCCACCCCTCTAGGTTGATACAGAGCCCCTGTTTCAGCTTTCTGAGCCATACAGCAAATTCCCGTTGACTATTTATTTTACATATGGTAATGTATGTTTTCATATTACCCTGTCCATATATCTCACTCTCTCCTCCCCTCTCCCCATGCCCATAAGTCTATTCTCTATGTCTGTTTCTTCACTGTTGCCCTGTAAATAAATTCTTCCGTACCATTTTTCTAGATTATGTATATATGCATTAGAATATGATATTTATCTTTCTCTTTCTGACTTACTTCACTCTGTATAATAGGTTTTAGGTTCATCCACCTCATTAGAACTGACTCAAATGTGTTCCTTTTTATGGCTGAGTAATATTCCATTGTGTATGTATACCACAACTTCTTTATCCATTCATCTGTTGATGCACATCTAGGTTGCTATAACAGTTTTACTTCAAGCACTGACCTTGAACCATGAGACTCCTGAAGACAAAGATTACTCCAGCACCCATTCTGAATGAAAGTGAGTTGCTCAGTTGTGTCTGACTCTTTGCAACCCTATGAACTGTAGCCTACCAGGCTCCTCCATCCATGGGATTTTCCAGGCAGGAGTACTGGAGTGGGTTGCCATTTCCTTCTCCAGAGGATCTTCCTGACCCAGGGATCAAACCCAGGTCTCCTGCATTGTAGGCAGATGCTTTACTGTCTGAGCCACAAGGGAAGTCCCATTCTGAATAGTGGTTCTCAAAATGTGGCTGCAGAACCATTATCACCAGAGCTTACCAGACAAGTAATTTCTCAGGCCCCACCCCTGACCTTCAAAAGTCAAAAGCCCTGCGGGTAGGGTTCAGAAATCTGCTTAAACAAGCTCTCCAGGTGATTCTGATACTAAGGTTTGAGAATTCCTGTATTAGTTGATTGATTTTTAATAATGAATCATCTATAAAAAAAAATCAGAGAAAATAAACCTGATATTTCCAAGTACTAAAACTGTATGTCTTATGCCTTAGCACCCAAAAGGTTTTCTCTCAAACCTATAATTCATAATATCCAAATAAAATTTTGCACAGCACTACTGTACCTGAGAGCATCTCCTGCCCCGGTGATGGGGGAGCGTGGAAGGCATAGACATTATCTCCTTCTGCAATAGTATTCAGGTCCTCTTCATCAAAGAAAGACCGCTGGAGCCCACTGGGGTACAGTTCAACCAAGATCACCTAGAATGAAAAGGATCATTTTCCCTTTTGTTTCTCAAAGGGAACTTAACAAAGAAGCAGTCTAAAAGTGACCAGTTGCCTGAAACCTCTCTTTTACATTTTCCTTCCAAGTGGTTACTTATTTTTAGTAATAAAACACTAGGTGCAACAGTCAGACTAACACAGACTTGGATCTCAACTGCAGCAATAGAATATCAAAGTGCCAAAGGCAGAGTGGGGAGAACAAAATTGAAAAGCTCAAGTTTTATACCCAGCTAAACTATCCTGACAGAATGCACCTAGATGAAGCCTACTTCAGACAAACAAACATTGAGAGTGTTTCCCACTAACCGATCTCCACTTTAAAAACTTCTAAATAGCACTGCCAACTTTTTTCACATTGTACCATACATGGAAAATATTTTCATGGAACACTGAGGTGAGCGGAAAAGGCTGGTCTTGTAGTGGAGGAGATGGGTGACGACTGTTTTGAGGGTCCTGGCTGCCCCCAGATCCAACTCTGTCCCCTGAACGGTGGAAAGAATCAACAACTGAGCATGCAGACACACATCTTTTCCTTCAACTGAGATCTTTATTAAAATAGTGAGAAAAGTCAGAAGAATTGATTGGGTAGAAGCAGGAAGGAGCCCACTGGGGTGATAGAAAGGTTCTGTTATCATGGTGGTTACACAGATGTACACACATGTAAAAACTCAACAAGTTAAGTTGTAACCTTAAGACAGACACTTCCTTATATCCCTTCCCTTCTGTAACGAAAAGGTTAAAAATATTCCTTAATTAGAAAAAAATCTCATGAGGTCACCAAGTCACCAATTTTACACCAATGGAAGTATAAAATTTCCATTTTACGGTTAAAGAAACAGGATCAGAACTTCCCTGGAGGTCCAGTGGTTAAGGCTCCATGCTCCCAAGACAGGAGGCATGGGTATGAGCCCTGGTCAGGAAAACTAAGATCCCACATGCTGCACAGTGTGGCAAAAAAAAATTTCTCAATTAAAAAAAAAAAAAACTAAAGAAATAGGGGACTGATTACTTGTCCAAGGTCCAAAAACTAGAAAGGGACTGAATCACAATTAGAACCCCATTTTGAGCCCTTCTCTTGTTGCTTTTCAGCACCATTCCTTCTATCCTGTCCTTTCCTGGGGGACCCTATTATGGGTCTGTCCACCAAAGTCACAGTTAATCCAAACTCTTTACCAAGACACTTGAAAAAAAAAAAAGTAGAGCACACCCATCCCACTGTCCCCAAATTGCCTCTCTCATGTACTCATCCCAAGTTCTTCAGTCTCCTGGTTTATATTCTCAGGAGTGAAAATATAGAATAGTGGCTCAGGTTCTGAAATCACTATCTGCATTCAAATCCTGGCCCAGTCACTGACCTTGTGTCACACTTGCCCAGAGTCCACTGGTAAAATGAGGATAACTGTAATATCTGCCTCACAGGATGATGGTGGGGAGTAAATTAGCTATAAAGTTCACAGAGTGGTGCTCAGCACTTAATCAGCACTACTGAGAGTCAGCTATTGTTGAAAGGCTGATGATCGTCATCATCGTCACCTTTTTGGAAGACAAAGGTGATTTCCTTTCGGGGTTATTCCGTGAAAAAGCAGGGAGCAGTCTAGGCCCAGTCATCACAGACACCAGGAACTATTAATCAAACAGTAACTCATGAGTCACATTGGAGTCACTGAGAGCCAAAAATTAGCCTAAATAGCCTAGAGAGCTGGTGTGGTTAGCATCCCTCATCCCATGCCCAGGTCCCCCATCACACCTCCTCTGGAGAGACGCCGCCTTCCTCTGCAACCATCTTCCTCAGGGCTGCCACCGTGCTCAGGATCGGCACAGCCAGGCCAACGCGCAAGAACCACTGGCTCTTGGAGGGGAAGACCAAGGTGACACTCAAGAATCTGGAAAAGAGGAAGGAGGCCACATCCTTAAAGGACAGACATGGGCTGTCACCAACATCACTGACACTAGAGCAGGTTTAGCACTTGGGCAAATCTTTGCTTCCTGGTCAGGTCATTGCCCTTTAAGCACGTTGTCACCAGGTGGCAGCGGAGAGCCAATTCCCCAAGGGTCTCAGTAGCATGTACTTTTCCAGCGACTTACAAATAAAAGATGGGCTTCCCTGGTGGCTCAGAGGTTAAGGCGTCTGCCTCCAATGCAGGAGACCCAAGTTCGATCCCTGGGTCGCGAAGATCCCCTGGAGAAGGAAATGGCAACCCACTCCAGTATTCTTGCCTGGAGAATCCCATGGATGGAGAAGCCTGGTAGGCTACAGTCCACGGAGTCGCAAAGAGTTGGACACGACTGAGTGACTTCACGTCACATAAATAAAAGATATTTGATCAAGAATCACACCAAGGTCTTC
The DNA here is from genome assembly GCF_023091745.1 of Budorcas taxicolor. Taxonomy (NCBI): domain Eukaryota; kingdom Metazoa; phylum Chordata; class Mammalia; order Artiodactyla; family Bovidae; genus Budorcas; species Budorcas taxicolor. The sequence continues at coordinate 28,734,850 of NC_068928.1, read as the reverse complement.
CTCAACTTACGATGGGATTACGTCATTGTAACTTAAAGTATCTTAAGTCGAAAATGCATTTAATACACCTAACCTATCAAATATCATAGCTTAGCCCTCCCCACCTTAAACATTCTCAGAACACTTACATTTGCCCACAGTTGGGCAAAATCAGCTAACATAGCGCCTCCGTGATAATAAAGTTTTGAATTGCCCCTGTAATTTACTGAATGCTGTGCTGAAGCTGAAAAACAGCGGTTTTAAGTGTGTGGTTGTTTACCCTTGTGATCACCAGGCTGGACTGGGAGCTGTGGTGCTGCCCTGCCCAGAGAGGACCATACCTCACATTGCTTGGCTGGGAAAAGATCAAAATTCAAAATGCAAAGTACAGTTCCTACTGAATGCGCATCACTTTCATACCATTGTAAAATCAACATATTGTACATAGAACCATCGTTAAGTCAGGGACCATCTGTTCCGACCTATGGTCTCAAGATTCTATTTGCTAAGTAGATATTCTAAAGCAAAAAGAAACTTTGAAGTCTGAAAAGTAGAGCAGTCAAGCTTCTCCCTCCAGGACAACTCAACACTACTGACAAGGCTCCCCTTTTTCCCCTGAAGTTCTTTCTCCCTTGTGATGGAGTATATAGCCCTTTTGCTCCCCAACTTCTTTGGACTCTCTCTAGTTCCACTGTCTCCTACACCCAGCAGCACACCAGGGCCTACCCCTCCAACTCCTGCTTCTCCTGCTCTCTACTACAGTAATAATTTAATCCATACGAATAATTAGCAGAGCTGGGACTTGAACCCCGGCAGTCTGGCCCCAGAGTCAGTGGTCCTAACCATGTTGCATCTGGCCAGGAATCATAGCTCATACTATCTATCAGTAGCCATCATATGATGATAGGATAAGTCAGTTATTAATATATTTATGGCATTGACAATCAGCAGAACAGGAATTCAGAGCAGGAAGGGGGGTTCAGTTGCCAGGAAAGGATATATAAAGCCATCAGTCTTTACCACATCCTAAAGATGGAAGATAACAACAGACAGAAGGCAAGAGAAAAGATTTTGCAAAGCAGGGGAACCCAGGGAAGAAAGGCCCCATATAGGAATTCACTAAGCTTCCATATGCTTGGCGGTGGCCTTAACAGTCCCTGCCAAGACCTGGGCTTCTGGGATGCTTGTACTACGTGCTTCTTCTTTTTGCAGAGCCAAACTTCATCATGTCTCCTACCTAATCCTGCCTCCTCTTTTCTTTTTTTCTCGTATCTCCCAACAACTCCTTTCCATTTCCTTTGCCCCTTAAATACACCTTTTCCTACACCTTCCCCAAGAGGAAAAAGGATTTAGAAATAAAGCTGGGGAAAACAGAGGATGACAAGTTTTCTCTGGTTCACCTCTGTCTGTTTGAGTGGTACCAACTGGCCCATGCCAGCTTCTAAATAGGCCAAAGATGGAAGCCGGGCAATGGGGCTGATAAACAAAAGCATGTTTATAATTCCTTCTGCAGCCAAAGAAGGAACTCAGTAACCTTTCACGTTAATCATCCCATTAGGTCATTGGATGTCCCCAAGAAGCAAGGCTTGGCTGAGAAGCAAAAGATAACTTTGCAGCTGCAGGGCCCAGAGATTCCAAAGGATGGACGTCAAGTTCACCAGCATGATGCTCACGTACCAAGTTCACCAGCATGATGCTCACGTACCTTGTCTGGCGCAGAGGGATGGGCAGGGACACGCACAGGAAAGGGTCGAAGGTGTTGCTCTGTTTCAGGCAGTGAGGACAGGTCAAGGAAGATCTGTCAAGGTGGAGGATACACATTAAAGTTGAATTGCAACTTGAACAGTTGGGCAGTTCCTCAAAGAGTTAGAGCCACCATTGCAATTCCTCTGCTAGGGCCATACCACAAAGAATTGAAGACAGGTATTCAGATCTTTGTGCACAAAGGTTCAGACAATGTTATTCACAATAGCCAAAGGGTGGATACAACTCATGTGTCCATCAGTGGATAAATGGGTAAACAGAATGTGTTACAGACACGCAATGGATTATTATTCAGTCTGGAGGTCCTCACACTTGCTATATAAATGAACCTTGATAACATCATGTGAGTAAAAGAAGCCAGACACCAGAGGCTACATAATTTATGATTCCATGTATACGAAATACCAGAGTGAGTAAAGCCACAGGGAGAGAATCCAGATTGGTGGTTGCCAGGTGATGAGAGGAGGGAGACCTGGGGAGTGGCTGCTTCATGAGTACCAGGTTTTCTTTTGGGAGTGATGAAAATGGTTATGAACTAGAAAAAAAATCAGTGGCTACACAACATAATGGGTGTACATGCTGCTGAACTACAGCTTTAAAATGCTTAATTTTATGTTATGTGGCTCTCAACTCAATTTCTTAAAAAGGAAAAAGTTTAATTATATGTATGGGGGTTTCCCTGGTGTTCCAAAGGCTAAGACTCTGCTCCCGATGCAGGAGGGTGGGCCTGTGTTCAATCTCTGGTCGGGGAACTATATGCCACGTGCTGCAACTAAGACCCAGCACAACCAAATAAATAAATAAATCTTAAAAAAAGAAAAAAACAGACCAGAGTACAGACTGGTGTATTTAATGTTCAATCACTCTCTGCCTCTGGCGAATTTCCCTTTGGGAAAACCATGGCAATGCTGTAGTAAAAAGAATGCACCAGGCATAGAGTACCAGCCAGCAGGGGGCCCTGATATTTGTGGGCACTCCTCTGCCACCCTGTCTCTCTCCCTCCCTCCTCCCAACCTCACCCGTCACACACTGTGCCATAACACAGACCTGAAAGATGGCCTTTGTCATTGGCAACTTTCCAAACCCATTTCACATTTAGGCGGACCAATGAGATGGCATGTTTTTCTTTGACTTACTCATTTTTAAAAAATCTACTAAAACTAAGCAAGGCCGAATTTTTCTTGCAGATGCGCCCTAGTCAACCAATCCAGGGACACGACCTTTAGATGGAGCCGTGAATCTCTGGCAGGGAGCAAGAGATGTATAGTTTGGCAAAAACATAGAACGACCTAATTTTGTATTTAAAGAATAAAGAAAGCATATTGTTTTCATAATAAACCAGAGAGAGGACGTGAGAGGCACCTGTTCCTCAAAGGATGAGAAATCAGGATGATGAGTATGACCAGATCAGGGGGAGAGGGTAGCATCACTTTCACAGAAAACTCCAGAGGTTACGAGGCTCCAGCTACACCTCGGATGTGGCCTAGAGGGGTCCTTCCGTCCTTGCCATCCCCTCCAGTGTATCACAGTCCTATCCTACCATCTCCCGGGCACTCACAGGAGAAAGGACAGAAAATCACCGCAACGCCCTTCACGGTTCACTTGCCCATTTTCCCCAAGCTATTCATCCTCTCTGTCCAATTGCGTCTGTTCCAAAACCAGCCTCTCATCTGCCGCTGGAACTCAGAACTGCTGTCTGCTCTCCATGGGTTACAAATGCCCCGAAACGACACTGCTCGTTTCACACCCTGGCCTCTCGCTGCCAGTGAATATCCATCTAACACCTCTCACCCAGCCAGCTTCACCTGCTCACTGGCTGGTGAGACGGATGTTCACACCGGCAATGGTAATTAAGACAATGCACAAGCAAGATGTCACCTCTCCAAATCTGCGATCTGAAAAACACTTCTAAAACATACTCTGCCTAAAAGGGAATGCCACCTGTAATGGGAACCAGATTAGGATTTCTGTGAACAAAAGCTATGAATGCCGTGGAGAGAGGAACATACACACACACACACACACACACACACACACACACACTGCCTCCTCTAGCCAAAACTCCAACATAGCAACAATCCTTGGCTATTAAACTTGCAGATGTTTTCAAGCCATGATAATAATTGTATAGAATAACCAATTATTCATCCTCCAGTCCACCGGTCCTGGACCTTTTCGGCACCAGGGACCAATTTTGTGGAAGACAATTTTTCCAAGGGAAAGGGGTAGAGGAATGGATGGTTTGAGAATGATTCAAGAGCATTACACTCACTGTGCACTTTATTTCTATTCTTATTACATCAGCTTCATCTCAGATCATCAGGGATTAGATCCCGGAGGTTGCGGGACCCCTGCTCTAGCCTACAACCTCCAGCACCCTAATACTATTCTCCCTTCCCTCCTCCAGCCAAAGGCAAAACCTCAGCCCCCTAAAAAGGGGACAGCAAGGGGAGATATAGGGAGAATCTCAGTGAGCAGGGGACCTCTGCACTAACCCATAAGAGCACTTCCAGCTTTTGGTTTCACAAAGAAGACTGATACCAGAGGGCATCCTCCCCAGGAAAAGAGACTGAAGAGGGTCCAGATCAGCAAGGACCACACCCAGGGATTCCAGCCTGGAACTGGCACCACTGATGGCTGCAGAAAACCACTGCTCAGACCTCAAAAGCCCTAACCTAGATGGATGTCCCTAACGATATTTTTTTTCTTTACTCTGGACCAGAAGGCAGAAAGCAGCTATTTTTAGCTGTCACCAATCCTTTTTTTTTTTTAGCATCAATATCTCGCTTCTTACTCACCCTTCTACAGCAGTCACCCCAAAGGGTGCTTACAGTCCTTAGTATCACATCAGCTCAAATGTCACTTCTTCAGGAATCTGTCCCTGACTCACCTTTTTACCTTGTGACACTGTGATTTATAATAAGAAATATATATTTATGTTGAAAAGTATGTATATTCCTGGCACAGAGCTCCTAAAACCGTTGGAATTTCCTAAGTGATGAGAGCAGAAATAAAGGTAAAATGAGCATCTTTTGCTATTCATAAAAAACCCCTTACACCTGAATTTATGCTAAAACCACAGGATGGGGACTGGTTGTCAGAGGAACCCAGCTCAGGACGAGGACTTTCAACTCCACGTGCTAGCTCCACATTAGGATTCAGCTAGGCTAAGATCCCACATGCTGCGGGGGCGGGGCCAAAAAGCAAAGAAAAAAGAAAAGTAACGTAAAGGGAAACAAGAGATTTTTTTCCTCTTTTACACTCATAACATGTACTTCAAAACTCCCCCAATTTTTCCTTCAAAGCACCTGCCAGTTATACAACTATGTAAAAACCCAGGAGTCACCCTAAATGTTCACAGTTCCCTTGGTCCCTCCCGCTCTTACTCTTAAACCCACTGGCAAGTCCTGTTGACTCTACCTGCCAAACCTGTTCCCCATCTACCCACCCTTTCCCTCCATCTCCATCACTGCCAGCCTCCATCATTCTCCCACTGGGAGCATAGCACATCAGCTGCTATTCCAGCTCCCAGTGCTGCCTCCCTTCATCACCAAAACAACTAGTTTCTTTCTTTCTTTCTTTGTTTTTTGGCCGCAGGCCACAGCAAGTGGGATCAGATCCCCTATCAGGGATCAAACTCGTGCCGAATACAATGGAAGCTCAGATTCTTAACCACTGGACAGCCAGGGAAGTCCCAACCAGCCAATTGCTTAAACGGATAATTAGACCACAGGCTGCCTTAAACTTCGAGTGGTCTCCTATGGCCCTTAGGCTACAAACAACCCACGCTACCAGATGCCCATCCATCTCCAGCCTCGCCTCTCCCCACCCTTCACTACTTGGCAGTTCTCTGTTCCTTGAACTTGCATCATTTCCACCCCAGACCCTTTGCTGCTTTTTCTGCCTGGAATACCCTGTCCCCAAGTATCTGAATGGCCAGCTTCTTGTCACTCAGCTCACAGTTCGAATGTCCCCCCTGAAAATAAGCCCCACCTGGTCACCTTATTTAAGGTTGGCTGCCTCCCCAAACTCCCAGGTTATCATTTCACTCATTGTTGCATATTATGTGTGTATTAAGTCCCTTCCCAGGCGGCGCTAGTGGTAAAGAACCTGCCTGACAATGCAGGACATGTAAGAGACGTGGGTTTGATCCCTGGGTTGGAAAGATCCCCTGGAGAAGGACATGGCAACCCACTTCAGTATTCTTGCCTGAAGAATCCCATAGACAGAGGAGCCTGGCCAGCTACAGTCCAAGGATCACACGGAGTTGGACCCAACTGAAGTGACTTAGCAGGCACATATGTGTACCATCTAACACTTTCCCCGATACCTGCTTTCGAACTGTGATGCTAGAGAAGACTCTTGAAAGTCCCCTGGACTGCAAGGAGATCCTACCAGTCCATTCTAAAGGAAATCAACCCTGAATATTCACTGGAAGGACTGATACTGAAGCCGAAGCTCCAACACGTTGGCCACCTGATGCAAAGAGCTGACTCTTTAGAAAAGACCTTGATGCTGGGAAAGATTGAGGGCAGGAGAAGGGGATGACAGAGGACAAGATGGTTAGGTAGTATCACTGACTCAATGGACATGAATTTGAGCAAACTCCAGGAGAGAGTGGAGGACAGAGGAACCTGGGGTGCTACAGTCCATGCGGGTCGCAAAGAGTTGGACACAACTTAGCGTCTGAACAACAACAAACCCCCAATAGAATGTTAGTTAATAAGAACAGTGGCTGGGGTGTGTTCACAGCTCAAGTTTCAGCACCTAGAAGGGGGCCTGGCAGAGTCTATATAAGTTTATATTTTTTATATCCTTCATTATGCTAGCAAATCTAGAACCCCAAATAATGTGTTAAACTCAGCTCTCTGGTAATAAAGGACAAACCAGAAAGATCTCATCCACTTCTCAGCAATGACCTGGGGACATCCTAGGCCTTCACTTTCATATTTTACAGAACCAACTTCACCAATACCCCTCCTTCAAGTGGGATGGGAGGCCCAGGAGCCAGCAAGAAAGGAAAAAAATACTGAAGGTTGGAAACAACAGGAGTAGGTGCTTAACTGTGATTAATAATGGGGGAGACAAGGGAGCTTATGGTTTCTGTTGTTTTACAATCTCAGGGCAAACCTGGCAATGTGAGGCTGGTTACCAGCATACAAGTTTGCTGAAGCTTTAGGCAACCCATTTTAAACATGCTCCATTCTTACCTGTATTGTGCTTGGAAGTGGCTTTGCACAAAGCTTTGGCCCACAGAAAGCGGAGCGGATGGCGACAGAAGGTTCTCAGAGGCCTTCCTGGCTTCAGATTGAAGCTGCAAAGAAATGAGGGGAGGAGACAAAATTAGCCATGCCTCCCATCACTCCACTGCATCCAGACCAACAAGACTCCACCTCCTCCTGGGCCCACAGTCCCTTTCTGGGACTAGACCTGCAGAACCAGGCTTTCCATGTTGCTTACCATAATCTACTGCTCTTTCAATCCCTGGACCTCCCCAGTTCCCTGAGAGAGTGACAGAGAAAGGAAAGAGACAGAGGTAATATGCGTGTGTGTGTGTGTGTGTGTGTGTGTTGAAAGAGCATGAACCTTGGCGAACACTCACACGTATTACCCCAGCCCCAACCATTACTTCTGGATTAACAAACCCATTCTTTACCCCCATGCTTCTAGGAACCCTGTGTCTAAATGTTTCCTGTACATTTCACTTGGATGGGCTGTCATCACTTCAAACACACCCACACCAAATCTGACCATCTCCCACCTCCTAAACCGTTCCTGAACATATTTTCCAGCGAGCCAGTCTTCACGTAAACATCATCTTTCTCAGACAAAACAGGTTTGCATCTCAGAATAATGAATGCGTCAGCCTCCTCCCACCACACTCTGTCCTACTATATCCTTCTCTGAATTCCCATACATATGAGTGTCCCATTGCAGCTGTAATAAATGGCCACAAATGAGTGGCTTGAAACAACATAAATGTGTAGATTTCAAGACCAGACATCCAAAATCAGGGACTTCCCTGGTGGTCCAATGGCTAAGACTCTGAGCTCCCGATGCAGGACACCTGGGTTCGATCCCCGGTCAGGGAACTAGACCCCATATACCACAACTAAAAGATTCCACATCCTGCAAGATCCGGTGAAGCCAAATAAATAAGCAGATATTTAAAAAATAAAAAGGAGGGAGGGACTTAATCAAGACATCTTGTGTGACACCCTGTGTGCACAGCTCATAACTGAGCAGCTGATGGGGGAGGGGAGGAGACAGAGGAAGCGGTACACAGGGTAAATTCCAAGCTTCTGATCTGGTGCCTGGAGAACCCCTGATCCAATAACAGAAGTGTGTGTGTGCTCGGGGTGTCCGATTCTTTGAGACCCCATGGACTGTAACCTGCCAGGCTCCTCTGTCCATGGGATTTCCCAGGCAAGAATACTGGGGTGGGCTGCCATTTCCTTCTCGAGGGGATCTTCCCGATCCAGGGATTGAACCCTCGTCTCCTGCACTGGCAGGCAGATGTTTTACCACTGAGCCACCAGGGAAGCCCATTAACAGAAGAGGGAATGGCAACAGGAGAAAGGGGAAGTTGGGGGAGGGGAGAGCAAGCCAAGTTCCAGGCAGAGACACCGAAGGACAAGTAATGAAGGGCTCAGAGGAGAGAGACTGTGGATGCAAAGCGGACGCAGGCATTTGGGGCTGCCCAGGACTGTCTCCTCTTCACTGAGAGTAGCCCTCACTTTGGGAATGTTGAATTCAGTCCAAGGGGAGGGGGCAAGGCTCTTTCATCCGGGATCCTTTCCTCCCTCACCAAAGAGACTGGCACGTGATCCAAGCAGGATGGATGAGATGTCCCTGCTCTGCGTGTCGATCACAGGCAGGCTGATCCACAGGCCGCAAACTGAGACTCCGGCAGAAGTGTCCAGGCCAGAGGATTGAGCCGTTCCTGCCACTGACACCCTCCCCACACCCAGAGCTGTCTGGCTCAAGAAGGTTCCCAGCCTGGTCTTCGGCCTTCATATCCATTCTTCACACCTGCCCTTGGCCTTCCAACTAATCCTTTTGTTGTTTGAGTTGGCTGATTGGCTGCCTTTCCTCACACCAAAGACCTCACAATGACCCAGGCTGCTTCTCCATCAGGATGATAGGGCAGTGGGACTTCCCTGACAGTCCGGTGGTTAAGACCTTCCAATGTAGGGGGTTTGGATTCGATCCCTCGTTGGGGAGCTAAGATCCCACATGCCTCATGGCCAAAATAACTAAAACAGAAGCAATACTTTGAAAACGGTCCACATTAAAAAAAAAAAAAACTAAAAAAGATGATAAGGCAGCGTTGGGAACGGCTGCACACAGGACCGTCCAAGGATGGGGATATAAAGAGAAAAGTCCAAACGAGGCTGGGGTGAGAGGCAATGGAGGGTCACTCACAAAGCATGGTCCATCAGGCAGGTCGGACCAGGCTGGGGCTACCCTGCCAGCTGAGTGATCCTGACTATCTCCCTGAGCCTTGTTCCACACCTAAAAGGGAGAGGAGTATTACGTCAGCTCAGGGAGTCATCATTTAAATAAAAAGAGACGAGGGTCTCCTGCCTGGCACATAGAAGGTGCTTAATAGATGTTAGGTTCCTGGTCCTCTCCCCAGCCTCCATCCCTTTCTTAATCCTGCAAGAGTGGCATTTTCAGTAAGATAAACTGCCCAAAATATTGCTGGTGTCACATTGTCCACAGGATAGTAAAAAGATGCCCTATTCACCAGATGAAAACATTTATTGTTACATTAACAGAGAATAAAGTGGTCCTCATGTTTCCTATTCTGGTTTCAAATAAATTGAGCTATATGGCTTTCATATGTTTGAAACAGAAATAGCCTCAGAAAGAAAAATTGTTCAGAGGGACACAGGGGACGGTCTCTTTCCTTCTTGGAAAGCGAGAAAGAAGTTTGTGCCAAATAGTCCAACAGCTCTGCTCTTCTACCTTTAAGCATTCACAGCCAGCCCTCTGCAGGCAGCCCGATTTTCTGAGAGCAAGTTTCAGGAGGAGCTTTGACTCCAGACAGAGAAAAAGATCTTTCCTGGTCTCAATCAGGTCAGATGAAGAGCAGGGCAAGCTCCTCTCTCTGGCCAACAGCCAGCCATGGTCTTGTTGGGTCGTGGGTGCCTTCTTGACACCCTTGGCCATTAAAGGAACAGAAAGCAGCCAGCGTGACTGAGAATCATGAGTGAAGGGCAGAAACCAGGCAGAGATGTTGGTGGGTCAGCCAATTAGGGCCCCGTCAGCTGTATAGGAGTCTGGATTCTGTTGTAAATGCAACAGGGAGCTGCCAAGGGAATTAAAGCAGGAGGGTGATGTGATCTTATTTCCTTTCTGAAAAGATCCCTCTGGCTGCAGCATGAAGAACATACAGTAGTGGGGCACACTGGAAAATGGAAGACCAGTTAGGGCTACTTTCATGAGGGTTTTGAAACTGTAACAGATTATTGACTTAAATAAACTCACTGTCATCTTAAAGACAGGCTGAGGCTAAGAAGCCCTGTTCTAAGAGTTGAATTTTCTAGCTTTGCATCCTGGCTCTTCTACTGGCTTGCTGTGTGACTTGGGGCAAGTTACTTAACCTCTCTGTGCTCTCCCCCACCTCTATGGGATGCTTTTCCTGCCGCCAAAGGACGAAAGAGAAGGATCGAAAGGTAACTGGGAAGGCTATTTATCCCTCTTACTTGCCAGGTAGGAAGCGCTGCCTGGCATAGGCAGGGAGTGGGGAGGAGGAGGGTGAAAATGAGACAAGAAGCCTTTTCTTTTTTTTCTTGTTTGGCCACATGACTTGCAGAATCTTAATTCCCTGACCAGGGATCAAACCCGTGCCCCTTGAAGTGGAAGCACAGAGTCTAAACCACTTGACCGCCAGGGAAGCCCCAGGATGGTTCTTTTTAAAATAAGAAAACAGGCTTTCAAGCTAGACTCCCCTTGGACTTGAATCCTGACTCTGTCACTTCTTAAGCTGTGCTGCTTCAGGAAGGTTACCCAGCCTGTCTGATTCTTGGTTTACCATATGCCAAATGGGGATAATACCTCTTGTAACACTCCACAAATGACTGCAGCTATTCATACTGTGTATAACACTTCAAGATATGCTCTGAAAAGTACAGAACAGGGTACAATCACTATCTTCCCCGTCCCATGCATTTGGCAACCTGCTGTCTCAGACATAAGAACTCTTTCTGCAGCTCTGTCAAGCTCTTCGCTTCTACATTATACTCTGGTTTAAAAGAGTTTCTTCAAGATATACATGGTGATGCTCTCCTTAAAGCTGCAACTTGTCATTTTAAAAGAAAAAGAAACAGAGACAACAATTGGCTGTGCAGACAAGTTAAAGGGAAAAAGTGACTCGGCATCGTGAGCCATTTTATTTTTAGATAAACATTTTATGTATTTAAGGAGTGCAGCATGCTCATTTGATACACACCAAGGTAGTGAAATAATTACTTCAGTCAAACCAATAAACATATCCATCTCCTCACATAGTTACCTTTTTGTGTGTGTGGTGAGAGGACCTAACATCTACTCCTAGCAGATTTCTAACACTCAATACAGTATACAGTATTATAGTCACCACACTGCATGCTAGCTATCTAGATTCATTCACCCTACAAAACTGACTGCCATTCAATCTCTCCCTCATTTATTTATTCATTTTATTATAGTTTATTTACAATGTTAATTTCTACTGCACAGCAAAATGATTCAGTTATATATATATATATATACACACACATATATACACACACAGACACACACATTCTTTATTGTATTCTTTTCCCTCATGGTTTATCACAGGATACTGAATATAGTTTTTTGTGTTATACAGTAGGACCTTGTTGTTTATCCTTCTGCTAATCCCAAACTCCCAATCCATCCTTCCCCGCCACCCGCCTTGGCAACCACCAGCTTGTTCTCGTGTCTGGGAGTCTGTTTCTGTTTCGTGGATAGGCCCATTTGTGTCACATCTTAGCATCCAATCTTTATTACCCTACAACAATAGTCTCCGAGCAGGTAGCGTAAAGATGGGAGACTAACAGGTGAAAGATAGAAACACTCACAAAGGTCTTTTTAATTGATTTACAAGAGGGATGGGAAAAAATGGTCCAGACATAAAGCAAACAAACAAAACAAGTAAAGCAGCTCTTGTAGCTGGTTCTTGATCTGGATCAGTTTTGAGATACATCAAAAGTAATGTGTGACTGACTCATTACCAAAGCTTGTAAAACAGTTTTTAAATTACAATGGATTATTCATGGACATTGTTTTGATAACCTTGCTCACTCATGGTATAATAAATTTACTCACTTTTCCTTCCTTAAGTGAGAGATAAAAGGATAGAACCCAATATTGATCTTTATATAGCAAAGCCCATAGAGTATAACTGATGTATCAACTGACTGTGGCTATTACAAATGATCGTAGGGCTTTTTACTCCCAAAGGTTTGAGGTTTCATCCAAATCTGGGAATGCTGAGGGCACACGTGAAAAGATCATCCATCCTGTGTCTTGAGAAAAATGATTGGGAATCACTTGCTCTGCAGGATAAGTAACTGAGAAAGCAGAGCTAAATTGGTAGCATTTGAAAATGATAAGCAATACCACCAATGGCCTCACTGTGCCACTAAGGCATAGGATACTGACAAAAAGGAAATTTTTTTTTTTGAACTTTAAACCAAACAGAAACCCTATTCACCGAACCACTGGGATTAGAGAGGATGAGGAACAGCAATGGGAGGAAACATCTGATCTAAAACAAACGGGGCAAAAAGGAAGGCGCAGGGGGTGATACTGTGTGAGCAGCAGCCAGAATACACAAAAATCTACGGAGCTGAATTTCAAGATTTAGTTTTGAGGAGTGGAGTAAATGTTCAAGGGAAAAAACTAAAATTGAACACAATGTGTTTTTCGAGGGTGACTGACCTTGTCGGACCCCGGCCCTCGGGAGGAACCCTCCAAGTCCTCGTGCACGCGATCCAACAACCAGAGCAGGAACTCCAGGGCATCGTGCTGGGCATTGCCTTGGAACTGAGCGCCGTACTTGGAGACTGCATTCTGAAGGAACAGAGAAAAACCAGAGGGGCAATGTGGCCTTTCCAACAGCCAAATACATACATCTCCACTCTTTGGAAGTTTCTTTTCCCATATAGGTCATTATAGGATATTGAGTAGAGTTCCTTGTCCTATACATTTCTGCTCTGTATATAGATTCATTTGTATAACTTTTTAGATTCCACATATAAGTGATATCATATAGTATTTGTCTTTGTATTTCAAGAAGCCCGCTCAGTTGTGTCCAACTCTTTGCGACCCCATGGACTGTAGCCCACCAGGCTTCTCTTTCCATGGAATTCTCCAGGCAAGAATCCTGGAGTGGGTTGCCATCCCCTTCTCCAGGGGGTCTTCCCGACTTGGGGATGGAACCCGGGTCTCCTACATTGCAGGCAGATTCTTTACCGTCTGAGCCACCAAGGAAGCTCACTAACACATAAGTAATATCGCATAGTATTTTTTTTGTCTGACTTATTTTACTAAGCATAATATTCTCCAGGTCCATCCCTGTTGCTGCAAATGGCAGTATTTCATTCTGTTGTTTTCTTGGCTGAGCAATATTCCGTTGTCTGTTTCTATTACATCTTCTTTTATTTACTTATTTTATCACGCCGGTCTTCACTGGGACAGGTGGGGTCTTAGTTGGAGCATATGCAATCTAGTTCCCTGACCAGGGATCAAACCTGGGCCACCTGCATTGGGGGTGGGGAATCTCAGCCACTGGACCACCATGGAAGTCCCCATATCTTCTTAATCCAATTGTCTGTCGATGGGCACTTAGTTTACTGCCATGTCTTGGCTATTGTAAATAGTGCTGCTGTGAACGAACAGGTGAGTGTATCTTTTCAAACTATTGTTTTCATTTTTTTCTGGAAATATACCCAGGAGTGGGATTGCTGGATCATGTGGTAGAATGTTTTGATACACATGATTATCTCTCTTCCCTGAAGCTCTGGCCCTTGCAGTGCTGGGGCCCACGCTCCCCTGCCCCCATTTGTCTATTTCCGCGCTCTCTCTGCTCATCCCACAGGTGGACAGTTTCTGGCCCTGCTCTCTCAGCAGTGGTTTCCTTCGTTCCCAATCAGCTCTCCTCTTTGAGAATGACCACATGACCCAGTGAAGTGGAATTCCTTAAATACCATGCCTGTGGTTCCTTCACTGCCTCTTCCTAAAATGAATGGAATTTGAGAAATCCGAATTTCTGTGGTTAGACCACAAAATGTGTAAGCCAATCCTTCATCCATCCCTTTAATAAATGTTTGTTGAGTGCCCACCACAGGCGAGGCACTAGTCTAGGGCCTGGGGTTCCAACGGGGAACAGGGCAGACAAGCCTTCCTGTCCTCTCGGCACTCATATTTCCACGCCCTTCACTTTGTCCCATTAAAGGATGGGGCAACTTCGTCATTTTCTGGGTAAACACAGGTTGCAGCTTTTAAAAATTTTATTTCAAAGGGTAATATATGCACCCACCTTTTTAAATAAAGAATTCAAAATATAAAAAGAACAGTAATGAAAAGTCTTCCCTTGCCTGGGTGCCCCTCACCAAAAGGAAGACAGCACTCTGAATATTTTCTTAAGCATCCTTCCAGGGTCTTCTTTGTGCAAGCATGAGCACTTGAGTGTAAGCAACCACCCTTGTCTGTGTACAGGGCACATCCTGTATATGTTCCCTGCAGGGCTGTCCTCTGCTCATGCCCACCCAAGGGAGCAATGTGAGCAAAGATGTGGACCCAGCCGATCTCACCACATCCAATCAAACCAAAGGTGTGCCGTGTGCTCAGTCGTGTCTAGCTCCTTGCGACCCCATGGACTGTCGCCCACCAGGCTCCTCTGTCCATGGGATTTCCCAGGCAATACTGGAATGAATGGGTTGTAATTTCCTTCTGCAGAGGATCTTCCCAACCCAGGGATTGAACCCACATCTCTTGCATCACCTGCACTGGCAGGCAAATTTTTTAGCACTGAGCCACCTGGGAAGCCCTAATGAAAGGGCCTGGGCTTTTTTTTCTTTTAAATCTTCCTTTGGGATTTAAAGGCAACTTTAGGATGAGCTGAAGCAAAATTCAAGATTTGATTAACTGAAATGCTGGTTCTGAGTTTTTATTATTTGAAGCACACTAGCCAGCAGCGGCAGCTTGGGTGCATTGGAGGGTCTAGATTTCTCGGCACTTTGACAACCCCCCCCCCCAACACACACACACACACGCAGGGCTGCCCAATAAGCAAATAAAAAGAAGCATGAATAAGTGATAATGAGTAATGTTTGTGGTAGAAGTATTCATATGCCCCAGGCAATACTGGGGATACATTTTGACTAACAAGTTACTGTTAATCTGAAATTCAAATGGAGCTGGGCATCATATATTTTGCCTGGCAACTGTACCCCCTAGTCACCCTCAAACCCGTATCCTTAGTACCAACATTCCCTTCTCGGGGAGCAGCCAGCAACCCCCAACTGGAAATCTCTAAAATCTGCTCTTTGTTTTAATGTCAGGGTCCTCTTTCCGGTTCCCTCTCACACCCACATCAGTCAAGAGTTCTGATTCTGGGTTCCTGACTGTGGCTTCCAGAGTCCCATTCCCACTGTTGAGTCCAAATTCCTGTCAACCCAGATGATGGATACCCACCTAGAGGGAAGTCGGGCCCGCAGCAGCTCCCCCTGCCCACCCACTGCCTGCAGGACAGGACAGACCCTTCTTCCCACAACCCTGCTGGTAAGGTCAGGCCCCTACCCTAAACCCTCCCTAACTGCATTAAAGCCATATCCTAACATGGGAGGGATGAATGGCAATATCTTGTATTTCTACTCTGCAATATGGCACAGCTCTTACCCATGTGTTCTCCCTCTCATCACTGATAATTTACAACATGTTTAAGCAGTATTCCTAGGTATTTCTTATTTCTGGTTTTTAGGAATGAAATCTCATTTTTATGTTTCTAAAAGGGTCTTGCTTTTGACTATTTAGTACCTGACCCCATTAGTGACAGAGATAATTCTAAAACATGGATTCCCTGAACCATTCAGTAGTTTTCCTTCCGGGAAAAAAAAAGAAAAGAGTTGAAATTTTTTTTTATCCTGTTTCCATTTCATGTCTTACTGTTTTGTCCAGAACTTCCAAAACATACAAGTGATGAAGGTATCCTTTAAAGAAAAAAAGCAATGCCTCTGGTATATCACTTGAGGCATACTGCATTTCTAAAATTGTTGGTCTAAAATTGATCCTAAAACACATAAGCTAAGATAAATTCCAGATGGCTGAAATCCTTAAATAGCCATAGAAAAATCAGAAATACATAACATAGAATGTTTATCAAAAGGTATGAAACAAATCTAAAACTTTCTGTAGGTAGAAGAAGGACTGAGTTTGGAGGAAATATTTGCAGCAAATATGACAAGAGTTAAAGAATTTAAAGAAACGAGAAAAAAGAACATTATGACCAAGGCAGAATGTTTAGACAAACCATGTGAACAGACAATTCCAGGAGCAGTCTTACAACCATTCATAGTGAAAAAGCGTAGAAAGATCCAACACTTCAAACAGACAAAAGTTAAAAACAAGTTGCTATTTCTATTTGTTCAATATATTAATGACAGAATATTTAATACTCAGGAAAACATGTATTGCTGGGGTATCTACAACTTGATATCATTTTTGGAGATTTGTCAATGCGGGCACTAAAAATAATCAAGCCCAATAAAGTTGATATAAAAACTAAAAAGCAATAAACACTTAAAATTGCGAAGATGATTTATACAGACATCAAAACTCATCAGATGCTACTTAAAATTTTTACTCAGCCCTGAGAAGAAATTCTGCCATTTGCGGCAACATGGATGGACCATGAGGACATTATGCTGAGTGAAATAAAAAGAGAAAAACAGTGTATAACACCTTTTTATGTGGAATCTAAAAATATCAAAATTGAAAAGCCGAAAATAGTGGTTATGAAGGGCTGAAGGTGGAGGGATGGGAGAGGTGTTGTATAAGGTACATACTTGTAACCAGTAGCTATTTAAGTCCTGGAGACTAGTACATGGTACAAGCAGACATCAGGTATGGTGGGTTCAGTTCCAGACCACCATAATAAAGCAAATATTTCAATACAGCATGTCACGTGAAGTTTTTGGTTTCTCAGTACATACAAAAGTGATATTTACACTCTTCTGTGGTTTCTTAATAATACAATATTACAATGTACAATAATATTATGTCTAAAAAACAACATATAGATCTTAATTTTCTTAAAAATTTATTGCTAAAAAATGCTAACCATCATCTGAGCCTTCAGTGAGTCTTAAATCTGCTGCTGGTGAAAAGTCTGGCCTTGATGTTGATGGCTGCTGACTGGTTAGGGTGATGGGTGCTGAAGCCTAGGATGGCTGCGGCAATGTCTTAAAATAAGACAACAGTGACTGACATCTGCGCTTGGATTGACTTTTCCTTTCACTTGAACTCTTAGAGGTCACTGCAGGGTTATTCACTGGCCTAATTTCAATGTTGTGTGTCTCAGGGAAGAGGGAGGCCCGGGGAGAGAGAGATGGGTGGAATGGACAGCTGGTGGAGTGGTCAGAACACACACATTTATTGATTAAGTTCATCTTAGTGAAGTGAAGTCGCTCGGTTGTGTCCGACTCTTTGCGACCCCATAGACTGGGGCCTACCAGGCTCCTCTGTCCATGGAATTTTCCAGGCAATAGTACTGGAGTGGATTGCCATTTCCTTCTCCAGGGGATCTTCCCAACCCAGGGCTCGAACCCGGGTCTCCTGCATTGTAGACAGACGCTTTACCGTCTGAGCCACCAGGGAAGTCATCTCATATGGGTGCAATTCACAGCACCCCCAAAACAATGACAATAGTAACACCAAAGATCACTGATCACAGATTATCATAACAAATATGGTAAAAATGAAACAGTTGGAAATACTGTGAAAATTACCAAAATGCGACGCAGAGACACAAAGTGAACAAATACTGTTGGAAAAAGGACACTGACAGACTTGCCCTACACAGGGTTGCCACAGACCTTCAATTTGTAAAGAACACAGTCTCCGCAAAGTACAACACAATGAAATGTACCTATACAATGATTATAGACAACAAAACTGTACTATAAATACTAAAGTCACTACAGACTAAACCTTAAATGTTCCCAGCACTAGAAGAAATACAATTACATGATGAGATGGAGGTATTAATCAATGCTACTACTGGCAATCATACAGTAATACAAACGTACCAGATCAACATATTATCAATATATACCCTGCACAGGGTTGTATCTCACACATAACTCAATTTTTTTTAAATGGGTGCATTTCATTGTACGTAATTTATACCTCAAAAAGTTGATTTAAAAAGCAAGAAACGAAAAAAAGAACAAAACAGTCATCTTTGCTTTGACCATGTCATTTCACTCAAGGAATTAAGCGTATGGAAATGATTAGAGCTGAGGACAATGATTTAAATATAAGAATTTTCAATGCAGCATGATAGTTGGAAAATTGTACAGTATAAAAATGTCTCCCTAGCAATTGGCTCATTTAGTGAAATAGTATACAATCATTATTAATAAAAACTGTTTCATAGAACATTTTAATGACCAGGAGAAAGTCTTAAGTTAATACTTACATGAAAACAGCAGGATACAAAATTAGAATTTCCAATTGTTTGTACATGATTTGAAACACATCAACACACTAATGATGGTTATCTCTAGAGGGTGGAATTCCAGGTCTTTTTTTAAACACATTTTAGCATTTTTCATTTTTTTTTAGTTATACATATTTAATTACATCATCAAGAAATCAAAGTATTTTGGAACAGGGTTTTTTAAATATATTTATTCATTTGCTGTTAAAACAAACAGTGGTCCTGCTGTCAGTGGGAGGCTGGGTGATTCAGGGCCTGAGGAGGGCGACCCCCACAAACCCATCCCATTTGTGTACCTGGTCTGGGGTCACACACTCCAGCATGCTGGCTTCTCAACTCCCTCTCTTCCTCAGTCCAAAGCTAATAATCCCTCTTAAAGACCAAACTCCTTTGTACAACGTTCTGTGGCTTGTCCCCAACCAATTCTCCAGCCCCTCCTCCCGGCCACATAGGCTTTCATGGACAGAGGAGCCTGGCTGGCTATAGTCCACGGGGTAGCAAGACATGACTTAGTGACGACACCACCACCACCAATTCATTTTACCAAGCATTAATCCTGTCCAGCCCCACTCCACTCAGTGACTGGCAGTTTCAGTCTCACGCACTATAATGCACTTTTTCCCACCCTCCTTTGTCCTTAGTTGACCCTTCATCCCTCAAAACTCAGCTCGAAGATTCACACTCCTGGGAAGCCTCGCTGCCCCGCCTCCTCACCCCACCTCCCCGGAACAATCACATCCTTCTAGCATAATTGCCTGCTGTCTCAGATTGTAAAGAATCTGTCACGTTTGATCCCTGGGTCAGGAGGATCCCCTGGAGAAGGAAATGGCTACCCACTCCAGTGTTCTTGCCTGCAGAATTCCGTGGATAGAGGAGCCTAGTGGGCTATAGTCCATGGGGTCGCAAAGAGTAGACTACCACTGAGCGACTCACACTTTCACGTAACAGAATTGCCAGAGAACATCTTTATTTTGTAGTTCTTGTCACCAGTTCTAATCATGGGCCCGTGGGATTACTTCACTCATCTCCATCTCTCCCGCTGGACCTTAAGTTCCCAGGATTTGCATTCATCCCCCCACGTGTGTTCCATGCTCTTTGTATAGTGTCTGGATACAATATTTGCTGAATGAACGAATGTTTCCTCATCTGGAAAATCAGAGGAGCCCACCTAGATTTCAATCCACAAGATTTAAAAGCCCCTGTTCTGGACTCCTCCACTGTCTCCAAGGCTGCCTGCCTGAAAAGTCCCAAGAAAATTTGGACCATATCACCTTTATTAACAAATTAACAGTTTGATTATCTTTCAATTCCCGCAAGACTCACAAGGAGTTTCTTGGCTCTAGGGATTTGAGGCAGAAGAGACATAGGAAATCCTGGTGAGTCATAGATTACTAATTCAGAAGACTTTTCAATTACTCCTGCCTCTCCATGGCTGCAGTCACTGGACGAGAATGCAAAGACCAAGAGAAAAGGTACACAGAGCTTACCTCCCTCCTTCCTCTTGGTCTCTGCAGGTGAGGAGGTATTAATATAATTAACTCATTTTATCATCACAACATCCCCGTAATAAGGTAAGTACTGCTAGAGTCCCATTTTACAGATGAGGAAAGATGAGGCACTATTGAGCTTTTAGTAACTTGCTCAAGGTCACAGAGGTGGTATCCTTCACCACCATAGGACACTGCCTCTCACATTTAAAAAGTGAATGCTGCCAAAAGAGCTATTACTGACACCCATTTGACTCCCTGACGCCTGTAGAACAGTGCTTCCCCAGCGGAAGCAGAAGAGAGGAAGGTGAGGGTTGGCACCCTTGTGGGTCACATGGCAAGGATTGCTTTCTCGGCTGAAACTCAAAGAGTAGTGATGCTTGTGGAATGAACACTGACAACTTCCCCCTCCCCCAAGAACAACAATCCCTAGTCTTCAGAGAGCTTCAGCTCTCTGCCCAGAACTGTGGGTTTTGTTTGGCTTGTTGCTGTTGTTGTTGTTTTAGCAGGAAGCCAGCCATGTGCATCAATTATCAGGACTCTTTCATCCAACTGAGACCCCAAACAAACGCTGGGTTTTAATCCTGGATGAAGTGATACACAGAACTTCCAAAGTCTCTTGACCCTGCAACATCCCCAGTAAGTAGATGACCCCAGGGAAAAAGGATACAAACCCATGCTAACACATCTTAGGGGATTTGATTCAGACTAAACAAAAGGATGCCATCTCTGACGTAGCAGATCCACTCCGTCTCCCTGGCACTCAGTGCAGTACCTGGCACACAGGTCCTCAGCTTGCGTTGGGCTTAGACTGAAATCCAAACTCCTTACCACTGCCTCCGAAACCTTACAGGATCTGGTCAACTTCATCTCCACCCCACTCTACTCTCCTGGGCAACAGCCACCCTGGTTTTCTTTGATGCCTCCAACTCTCAGCTCCTTCAGGCCTCTGGTCTTGATACTTGCTGTTCCCTCTCCCTGGATTATTCCTAGATCTTGGCCTGGGTGCGTCCTTCTCTTCATTCACCTCCTTCCTCCCAGGCCCTGGTCTTGAAAGTCTGACTCCCCGCACCGCATTGTAAACCAGATTGGAAACTCCGAACCTGGCGTGAGAACCAACCCTCCGAGGCTTCACCTAGCGTTTGCTGAACACAGAAATGCCGTATACACTTAAACCTACCGGCTCCCGGCACTCCCCCTCCTCAAGCGCTAACACACTAGTCAGCTCAAAACAAAAGCGATAATCCCAGGCTGAACTGGTAACTGTCATCTCGAGAAGTCCCCAAAAAGCCCCCTTCCCGATGGAGCACCCACTTGTCCAGAAGGGAAACGCGAAAGGCCGGAGCGCGGCTGCCGCCGAGCGGCGAGGACTGGAGGCCGCCGGGCGCTGCCTACCTTGAACTCGGCGGAAAGTTGGGGCGTGTATTCGCGCGTCCAGAGCGCGCGCACCAGCGCCGCCAGCTGCTCGGTGACCTCGGCGCGGCCGGGCTCCGCCCGGTAGCGCCCTAGCGCCAGGAACTCGGCCAGCAGGTCGGTGTTGCTCAGACACTGCACCACGGCGTTCATGAAACAGGTGTTGCCGTGGTTCTTCAAGCCCTGCGCTCCCGGGGGCCGTGCCCCGTCGCCGGCGGGGAGCTGGGGCTGGGGTCCGGGCGGGCGCTCCTCCCCGGGGCTTCCGGGCGCGGCGGGATCCGGGCCCTCAAAGCCCCCCTCCCCGTCGCCATCGCCGTGTCCTGACTGGGGCTGGGGTCGGGCCCGGGGCGGCGAGTCCCCGGGGCGGGAGCGACTGCCCAGCGCCAGCAGGAAGCGGCCGAACAGGCGGCGCAGGGAGCGGCGGCGGCGGGGCCGGGGAGCGGGAGGCCCCTCTCCGGCCGCGGCCCCCGCGCTTGGGTCCATGGCTCCTGCCGGCGCCCCTCCCGGAACCAAGCCTCCAACCCCCGGGGCCCCAGGCGGACGAGCCGCCGGCAGGCCCTTTCAGGCTCGGAAAGGTGCCCAGGCGCCGGCTACCTGCGGGCCAGGTGTGCCGGGACCGGGCGGAGGCGGAGCTAAGGGCGGGGCTGCCCCGCCCCGCGCGGGAATCCGGCTGCGGAGACCGCCCCGGGCAGCGCCCCGCCACCCCCACCCGCCTCCGGGTCCCGCCCCCGCCGCTCGGACCCAGAATCAAAGCACTGGGAATTGGCTTTCAGCTTTCCTCCCCTTTCTTTATCTCTCCTAAACCTACCGACCCAAATTTAACCTCTGCTCTTAGTCCTCTCCCAGCCTTCAAGCTGTGAAAATAATAGAGGAATGATAAATATGAACGCCCTCGTAAATTGCAAAGCCCTGGCTCTTGCTAAGTTTCTTGGAATGACGTCCGGGCGAAGGTGAAGCCTTCCCAAACGGTAGCCGCGGGCGTAGCGAGAGACGCGCACAGGGAGCGGCGACCGGGTGGGGAGCGCTTTGGAACCGCTGGTTCCTCCGCAGGCTCAGGTGTGTGCGGACACGTAGCACCACCTCCTTTCCAGCCCGTCTGCCCCGCTGGGGAGGCAGAGTGTTTGCGGGACCTGCCATCCTGAGGCCAGAACTGGGAGGCGTGTGTAGAAACACCCGGGGTGGCCGTGGTTTGCTTGTTTAAATTACAGACCAGGTAAGAGTTTATCAAAACTTGCAAGCGAGACCTTATCATCCTCAGTTTAACTTGGTGGAGAAACGGGCTCAGAGAGGTTAACGCCATGGGCTGAGGCCACAGACCCGTAAACAGGGAAACCGGAACTGAAGCCGGGTTCTGCCAATCCCGCAGTTTAGCTCTTTTCCAACCTCAGTATTTGCTTACGAGGAAGTTTTCCGGCTCCCTGGCGCGCCCCCTACGCGGTCGCACTTTCACTCCTTAAAGCAAAATCCTAACTGGATTGCTACCCAATAAGAATTGACTTGGTATAGCCTCTCCCTGGATTCGCTGGGGGACTCCGCTCACCTGTCCTGTAACTGTCAGGTTTATAATTAATCCGGCGAAGTCTTGCAAAGTGAATTTCTCATCCATTTCTAACTCAACAAGAGATCAGCAGGATGCGTCATTACATCAGTGCCCTGAAATGTTACTTATTGTTTGATGGATATGTGGTCATCATTTATTAAATATCTACCCTGACATATCAAATAGGGTAGCAGCAGGTTACCTGATGAAAGAAAGAAGAAGAAGAAGCATTAAAGAACAAAGAATATGCCCAGAACAAAATGCTGTTTTGTGAATTAGAAACTTGACGTGTTTCTGAAAAAAATGCCTTCGTCTACTTTCCCTGGAAAAGGATACTGGGTTGGATCGTCAATAAACAAGTTCCATCACCTTTCTAATGGTAAGCAGAAGAGAAAGATTTTATGCTCAATTCCAGAAAAGCACCTATCAAATTTCACCTTTGATAATCACCCTCAAGGTCCCTAACTCACATTTTTATTTTAGAAAGCACAATTCATATTTAACTTTCTGCTCTGTGTCATGAATTCTGCTGATGCTTTAATATATTATTTCACTTAATTGTAACAATAATTTTTGGAGCAGATATTCTTGTTTTGGGGCTTCCCTGGTGCCTCAGATGGTAAAGAATCCCCTTGCAATGCAGGAGACGTGGGTTTGATCCCTGGGTTGGGAAGATCCCCTGGAAAAGGGAATGGCTACCCACTCCAATATTCTTACTTTATAAAACAGAGTATCAGAAAGTTAAAACAAAACAAAAACCCTACCCAAGATCTGGACTCAAACCCACATCTTGCCCCAGGGAGTTTGACCAATGAAATGCTGATTAAGAAAGTAAACTCATATGTATACCTATAGCTGATTCATGTTGACATATGGCAGAAACCAACAAAATATTAGGAAGCAATTATCCTTCAATTAAAAATAAATAAAATTTTTTAAAAAGAAAGTAAACTCACCTTCTTTCTTTTTAGAGAATAACAGCAATGATTATCTGCAGACAAATTGTGAGGAAGGGCTGTGGGGTTTGCAGACTCATGGAACAGATTAGGATAGGAAACCAACGACTGGGAATTTACTCATAATGAAAAAATAAACAGTCCAGATTAATTATTCTTGAACACATCTCAACTTTAATATACAATTCAAGAATGTGCAATGCATTCTATAAAGGAAAGGAGAAACCTGTAGATAAAATATTTTGATCAAAGAACAAAAACACAGATATGAGAAAGCAAGATTAGTCTAGGAGTCTCAGGCTTCTTCAACAAGATGGTAATTGATGCTGTGAATCCAGGAGATCTCTGCTGCTTCATGAGGGAAATGGGTATTTCCACCTCAAAATGGCCCCGTCGGCACTCACGCTAACGATGTACTGATTTCCTGGACTTATCCGGATGCGGGTGATGTTGCCGCTGTGTCCCACCCCAACATGGGTCACTTCACCCTCATTGTAATCCCAAACCTTGACCAGATGGTCATTTCCACCTGAAAAAGACAAACAGTTATATGGTATGGCTGCAACAGGACAGAGAGAAAACAGTCCTGATTTTAAAAAATGATCATTCAATACATTCCCCATGTGATGATTTAAAGGAAGAAAAACCTATCTTTATAAACACTCTTCCTTGACTGGGAAAAATCTAGATCTGTTGCAGTAAATAGGGGGAAAAAAGTAAAAAGGTGACATCACCCTTGATCCCACCATCCAGAGATAACAATTACTAACTTTTTGGTTTAGTTCCTTCTGGTCTTTTCTCTGTAAGTTACACAGATACACAGCTGAATATGTGATTGGGATTATACCGTGTCTACTTTTATATTCTGCTTAAATATGGGCTTCCCTGGTGGCTCAGAGGTTAAAGCGCCTGCTCACAATGCAGGAGACCTGGGTTCGATCCCTGAGTCAGAAAGATCCCCTGGAGAAGGAAATGGCAACCCACTCCAGTATTCTTGCCTGGAGAATCCCATGGATGGAGAAGCCTGGTGGGCTATACAGTCCACGGGGTTGCAAAGAGTTGGACACAACTGAGTGACTTCACTTTATGTAAATATATTTGTGAAACTTTCATTGATTAAGAACATTAATTGGTTACTATCCTGAAGACTCAAAGAGGCTGCAAGAAATAAGACTGATGCTGTTGCAATGGGCAGGCACATTGTGTAGCAAATGCCCCCTGGACATACTGGTTGAAAAGCCTGGCATTGAAGACTTCAGTAGGAAACGTTACAGCAAGGCAGGCTGGATAGCCCAGTCTATGTAAAGGCCTATTTTTATCTTTTTTTAAATTGAAATAGGGCTTCCCAGGTAGCGCTAGTTGTAAAGAACCCGCCTGCCAATGCAGGAGACCTAAGAGACAAGGTTCGATCCCTGGGTTGGGAAGATTCCCTGGAGGAGGGCACAGCAATCCACTCCAGTGTTCTTGTCTGGAGAATCCTATGGACAGAAGAGCCTGGTGGGCTATGGTCCATGGGGTTACAAAGAGTCAGACATGACTAAAGTGACTTAGCACATATCACTGCTGCCCATCACAAAGAAAAAGCAAACAGTGGAAGCTTAGTTTTTATTTGTGCCCCTCAGGCTTGTACGGAGAAGGCGATGGCACCCCACTCAAGTACTCTTGCCTGGAAAATCCCATGGAGGGAGGAGGAGCCTGGTAGGCTGCAGTCCATGGGGTCGCGAAGGGTCGGACATGACTGAGCGACTTCACTTTCACTTTTCACTTTCATGCATTGGAGAAGGAAATGGCAACCCACTCCAGTATTCTTGCCTGGAGAATCCCAGGGACGGGGGCGCCTAGTGGGCTGCTGTCTATGGGGTCGCACAGAGTCGGACACGACTGAAGCAACTTAGCAGCAGCAGCAGCAGCAGCAGGCTCGTAGGCAAATGTGTCTTCTCATTGAAATGTGACTTCTGGATTTTTCTTTCCCAGCCACACAGGCTGCAGTGCGCAGGACTGAATCTAACCACGTTGCCCTTTAGACCCTTCTGGGGTCACCCCAGTTGCCCCCCGGCCAGGGAATTCCAGGTTTCCATTTAAATAAGCTAAGCTTGGCTTTCTTCTCTGATCCCAGGACTGACCTGTGACAAAGTGCACCCCTTCCACTGTGATGTCCATGCCGTTGACAGCCCCGGACAAGGAGCCATCCAGCTCTCTGATAACCGAGCCATCGAACACTTCCCAGTAAGCAATCTGGAATTGGAGAACGAAGCACAGGGCAGGATTCAGCTCAGTGGAATCATCCAAGCACACGCCAGCAAACGAAGGTTCTACTTTATATAGCAGGCAGCAGAAATATACCCAGGATGATGTATCGGCTGACATTATAAATAGGCTAAGGCAGGGGATGGAGAAATCATTTTAATATTTTTAGGAGTAGCTTTTAAATTTGCATTCTATTTAAAGAGATGTTGATATGCTGGTAAACTGGATTGAGACAGAGAGCGCTTTTTGGTTAGATGGAGCAGATTGAGCCTGGAGGAAGCTGTAAAGGGAAGAAGAAACCGGCCAGTACACAATTCTGCACTTAAAGGAGGAGAGCAAAGCTTTCTTTAGGCTTGGCAGGAGGGGAAATGAAATTTCTTTAGGGCCTTCAGCTTGGAGAATGAGCGGTTCTGCAAATTTCTGGAGACTGGGCCTTACAAAGTCAGCTCTCGCTGTGGCTGGCCCTCCTTCTTCCTCACCCCACACTTATCCCCACCTTCTCTTCAGACTCAAAGCAACAGAAGATTTTGCAGGGACGGGTTTAAACAGAAACTGATTATATTACCCCCTGCCACCTTCCTGGGCCATGAAACTAGGTTAGGGGTGGATGGAAGACAGGAGCTCAAAGAGCGACGGTTTTTCCCTGAATATACTGCTTTTATACTTTATTGAACTTTGAACCTTGTCAATGTACAACCTGTTCAAAAATAAAATTTCTTTCTAAACAAAAGAGCCCTTGACCGGAAATTGGGAGTGGGAACTTAGGTATGTATTACACCTGGAACTTTCTCCGTCTTTCATGTTAATGGACACTTGCTGTATTTCAGTCATGAACACCAGGAATCTATGTTCCTCTGAATTTAGCTAGAAATTGTGTATGCTCTTTTAAATTTTTTTCTTTTCTTTTTTTTATAATTTCTGTTGATGCTGGATCGCTTTAACAATAAATTTCAGTTTGCAGACTGAAAGCATAAGGAAGTGTAAACGCATGCTGAGGGGACTTCCTTGGTAGTCAGTCCAGTGGTTAAGACTCTGTGCTTCCCCTGCAGGGGGCGCAGGTTCAATCGCTGGTTGGGGAACTAAGATCCCACATGCCACATAGTGAGAACAAAAAAAGCAGGGGGGTGGGGGGGCATGCCAAAAATCTTTGTTTCTCAGGAATCACATCCATGTAAGTCCTTGGTGCTTGACTACCAGTTTCCTTGACCAATGAAGTCAAAGTGGTCTTCAGCTGGGCTTTCCTGAGGGTCCTCTGCCAGAAGTGGTCTTCCCTGAGATCAAGGATGGCTACGTCCCCCTGGCACTGAGGCCTCAGCTCAAGTGTCACCGCCTTAAGGGGGCCTCGCTGACCAGCCTCCCTAAAGCAGTTTCCTTCTCTCAGCCAGTATCCTATAACCGGATCTATGTATTTTTAGCTCTTTCACCATCTTGTATTATCTTGGTCACTTATTACTCATTGCTCATTCATGGACCCTGTCACATGTGTACTGTTCAAGTCCATCCCCTCCCGCCCAAAATTAATACAGAAAGTAAGTTACCTCCATGACAGCAGGGACACTGTCATGTCCCCAGTGCTTAGTTTGACAGATTTGTGATTTATGGTTGGAATAGTCTGGTCAAAATTCAAATAAGAGGGAGATGGACTGTTTCAAGTCTCATAAGCTGAAACCTAGAATACAGCAGGTATGACCCTAATTTAGAAATGATACGAATCGTATAGCAGAGCATTTATAATGATGTGATTAGCTCCTTAATATCCATCCATCCTAGTTCCCAGAGGAAGTCCACTTAGACCGCAAGTCAAGCATGCATTAGGGGATGGGCAGGTGTGGGCCAATTTGGACAGATGAGACACAAAGAAACTAGCAGCCCAGAGACTGGAAAGGATGTAGCTCTCCATGCCTTCCCAGAACATTCTGTCTGGTTGGTTCAGGCAGCCTTCCTTGGGTTTTTATGACAAAGTTGTTGAATCCTGCCCCCAGATCACAGATGCAAGGCCTTGTACCAAGGCCATGGAAGTATAGCCCAGAACCAAGGACACCTCTGAAGTTGAGCCCCTTTGTAACCATTGCCAAAAGGCCCTGATTATCACTAACAAGCTTCTTGACTCCCAGTTAGACAAAGATGCCCACTCCAGTAAACACCCTATGGTGCTGCAACCAACCACCTGATGCTAGCTTTCCCCTAGGAATTTTCTTTGTCTTGAGGCTATAAAAATTGGCTGTTAACTTATGAAAACTGTCGACTCTCCTGGGCCTGTTGTGAGACTGGCCCGCTGTGCTCACAGTGCCCACCGTATCTGTGCTTTGTTCTTAATAAACTCACTCCTTTCTGAAATGCTCTGTGTCTGGAAATTCTTTTCGAACCCACGCTAGGACTGCCTCAGTGAAAGGGTATTCAGGCTGTAGTTCCCACTCACCTGGGAAGCTTAAACAGAAAAAAACCCCACTTCTGGATTCAAATTTATGGGCATGGGGGTGGGGAGGGCAAGTCCCTTTAGAACTTTTCCCATGCTATTTTTATACTTTTCACTCCATTATCTTAGACTGCAGCTGGCAAAACAATAAATAGGCAACCTCCTCTTCAATTATCTCAAAGGCATCTCAAAGACTAAATTAGGGGTATCCAAACCCAATACCTGGATTGGCAAGGAATCAGGCCAAGATCTGACGTATCTGATGTGGCTGGCCAGATGGGAGACACCCCCCTCCCCCAACCAGCTTCCCTGTCCCTCTCTCCTGAAGCTTCTTGCTCACTCTGAGGGGAAAATGTTCCCCCCAAAAGAAGGGCCGATTTCCGCCCAAGGACATGGACCCCCCCCCTCCAGCTAAAGAGATTTTTAACTTATTAATGAAGTAGGGTGATGAGGGCTTCCCAGGTGGCTCAGTGGGTAAAGAATCCACCTGCAATGCAGGAGACACTGCATTTGATCCCTGGCTCAGGAAGATGCCCTGGAGGAGGAAACAGCCACCCACTCCAGTATGCTTGCCTGGAGAATCCCATGGACAGAGGAGCCTGGCGGGCTACAGTCCACGGGGTCGCAGAGTTGGACAGGACTGAGCACTCACTCACAGCACAAAGTGTTGAGAGATTAGCTCCATTGTCATTCAATTTGAATTTAATCAAATGACAACTGCTTTGGACACAGCACTTCCATTCCAGCCCTAAAAATTTCCTCATAATCAAAACCAGTACTTATTAAGTGCCTGCTCTGTGCCGGCCCTCACCCTCAGCTTTTAGCATTGTGGCTCAGCTGGTAAAGAATCTGCCTGTAATGCAGGAGACCTGGGTTCGATCCCTAGGTTGGGAAGATCCCCTGGAGAAGGGAAAGGCTACCCACTGCATATTCTGGCCTGGAGAATTCCATGGACTGTATAGTCCATCGGGTCACAAAGAGTCAGCCATGACTGAGCAACTTTCACTTTCACACCATATGAAAACAAGCTTGATTAAAGTCAAGCATGACTGTAATCCATGAGGTCAGTGGTGTCGTCACGTCCGTTTTGCAGACAATGAAGCAAAGGCACCCAAAAAAATGGCACAGCATTTCCAAAGTGACACAGAGGATCACCAGCGCTCCCATCCTCCGAACTGATGTGGCTTCGCTCCAGAGCCTGCACCCGTGGCCATGAGGCACCACGGCCCTTCTCTTGAACCAGAAGGGTCCCAACCCTTACCTTTCTGTCTGTGCCACTGGTGATGATCTGGAACTCCTCTGGGTGGTAACAGACACATTGGAATAAGGTGTTAGCCAGGATCATCTGATTCCTCCTAAGACGCCTGAAAAACAGATCCGACAGCTGTGAAATCACTATTCTCTTCCTGAGAAATCTTATTTACCAGTAGAGCCTGGCCTGTGACATGGCCACTCAGGCATCTGGTCTATGGAAGAAGAATCGGTATTTACACATTTCTTGGGGAGTTGCATTATTGTTATTTAGTCATTAAGTCATGTCGAACTCCTTGCAACCCCATGGACCATAGTCTGCCAGGCTCCTCTGTTCATGGGATTCTCCAGGCAAGAATACTAAAGTGGGTTGCCATTTCCTTCTCCGGGAGATCTTCCTGACCCAGGGATCGAACCAGTGTTTCCTGCTTGGAAGGCGGATCCTTTACCACTGAGCCAGGGAGTTGCATTAGTGTCAGTTAAACCATGTTTTGCTTTGTGTATCTAGAGAGCTACTTCCCTATCCATCCAGAAACTTCTAAGGTCCAGCTCTTCCTGGAAGCTCTGCCCTTCCCACCAGTACCTGTGAACCTTCAACAGTCATGGTGATGAATGGCTTCTGAGACGCATCCTTTTCTGTTACCCAGAGTCATGTTTCTGCCCTTTGAGTTTTCCCTCAAGTTCAACAGCTGGGACTGCATTCTGCATCAATGGTCCTCCCCATCACTGGTACCTACACGAGGTCCCAGATGATGCAGGTGCCATCCGTGCTGGCTGTGACGCACTCCTCATTGCTCTTCTTCACCCGGATGCAGGACACGGAGGACTTGTGCTCCTTCAGTGCCTCTTCCAGCTTCTGGATCTGGTGGCCTATGTGCCACACCCTCACCTGGAAGCCACAAAGCACAGGCTCTCAGTTCCAACTTGGGACTTTCTGACGAAAAACAGATCCTAAGAGTGTTCTCACCTCCTGGGCCTGATTTGTTTTTCTAATTCCCTGTTCTCATCTTGGTTGAGTGGGGTGGGGATATCAAGTTGCAGGGCGGGAATAGTCTTTCATGGAGCCAGGAAGACGCCTACCAGGAGCCTACATCCATTTTTACTTTTAGGGCTGAGAAATTTACCAGGCCCCCGCTGCTAAAACTAGTAGTGCAAGGGCTGCTGCCGAACCGAGTGAAATAATAATGTCTGCTTGTTTCTGCTGAGCACTGCTATCAAATTTCTGGTGCCATCAGGGAATCTCTTGGGTACCCAGGGCCATATTTAAACTTTCACATAAGCTGCTCAGTTTCAATCATTTAAAATCGGTGGTTCTCAACCCCATTGAAGTCAATACCCACTTTCAATAACAAATATTGTCTGATACCCCTCTGTCAACTTGAAATGAAATGCAGAGGTGATACAACTACCTACACACAAAATTTTACAACTGATGCCCTAACTGTAATAAAAAAAAAGGGTAAGTAAAAAGGAAAGTTATTTGGTTATAACAGTGGGTCCTGTAATGGATAAACATGCTGTCACAGCTAGACCAGGAAACATTATCATGTAGTCAGATGCTCACAGCCAGATGCTTCCTATAATGCATGCGTTGGATTTAGGAAAAACAAGGAAAGCAGAAATCGTTTTGTGTAAGTGATACAAGACAATCAAAGAGCCATAGTCTAGTCAAAAACTAAATGGAAATCTAGGGTCTTCACAACTCAAGTAATGGCCATTTACCAATGAAAATGGAAGTAAAATACTCAAGTGTATCTTAGCAACCATTGCATTCAGATCAGTACACACCTGCGGACCGGCAACCTTGGCCTCCCATACCTAAAAAGACCTTAAAGACTATGTCTCTTGGAAGGAAAGGTCTTTAGTAGCCATGGGAAATGGGAGGGGGGACTGTGAAAAGATTGCTAACCAGGGTCGGGGGCAACCAATTTGTCATGTGTAAGTTCCTCCAGCAGCACTCCTCAGCCATGCGGGTGCATGTGTGTGCTCAGTCATGTCTGACTCTGCCACCCCATTGACTACAGCCCACTGGGCTCCTCTGTCCGTGGGATTCTCCAGGCAAGAATACTAGAGTGGCTTGCCATTCCCTTCTCCAGGGGATCTTCCCAACCCAGAACTCGAACCCATGTCTTCTGCATTGGCAGGCGGATTCTTTACCACTGAGCCAACTGGGAAGCCTTCCTCAGCAAGGCAGATGCCCCCAAAGGCTGAGGGAGCAAGCAAGGATGCTGCAGGTGTTAGCAACAGCTAGGCTGCAGGAATGACGGAAGGGAATGGAGCCACAAGGGTCCAGAGACGAGGGAGATGGCTCAGGGCTGGGCAGGTCTGTGGAGCATCTGCAAGGTCTTGTCCCGAAGAAGATATGCTCTGCCATGAAAGG
Organism: Budorcas taxicolor; assembly: GCF_023091745.1. Lineage (NCBI taxonomy): Eukaryota > Metazoa > Chordata > Mammalia > Artiodactyla > Bovidae > Budorcas > Budorcas taxicolor. The sequence continues at coordinate 28,702,682 of NC_068928.1, read as the reverse complement.
CACACCAGGCTCTGAAGACATAGTGCAAAATAAAGGATGTAAAGTATCTGATTAATATCAGAATTGCTATCTTCACGTCACACTTTACTTTTACAGGACACTGAATCACAGAGAGGTTAAAGCACACAGCCCAGGTCACACAACTTGGAAGTGGTGGGAGTGAAATTTGAGAAAATTTGAGAAAATTGAGTGTGACTCCAAAACTAAAACACTCAGACACTAACTGGTTTGGTCTGATCTCTGCCAGAGGCTATATGAAGATGCTGTCTCTTTCTTCTCCTTAGATCATTCCTATGATAGCATGGAGAAAGGAAAGGAAAATGTAATGTCCTATGTTGAGAGAAGGAAGGCTTTGGGATGGGAAAAAAAATATGGGGAGTAGGGGGAAGGGAGACACTGAGATGTATGAAAAGACATTTTAGGCTCCTTGAAATGATGCAAGAAAACGATTGAGTGTAATAATTTTTAAATGATGGTCAAAGTGTATGGGTAGATTAAAGAATTGAGTCCAAAAATGGCATTTCCTTTAAAAGACAAGATAAAGACAATTTAGAAATGGCAACCCACTCCAGTGCTCTTGCCTGGAAAATCCCATGGACCGAGGAGCCTGGTAGGCTACAATCCATGGGGTCGCAAACAATCAGACACGACTGAGCAACTTCACTATGGTTTTTGAAGGGGGAAGAAAAGGTATTCCAAACCTCTGGCAAAACACCAACTTGGATCCCTAGCTTGATTCCATATAGAACACTTTCATGTCTGTATCCTAAATATCCTTTCTGAGAACAAATATATTGATATGTGTATTTATACTATTAGAACTTTAATGTATGATGGACTTCAGAGTTTCATCAAAATCTTAATTTGGTCTTGCCTGACTCCCAGTACAGATGAAAAAATCAAATTAGTGTCCTGTTATGGGGCAGTTGAAAGATTGAAGGCAGAAGGAGAAGAGGGCAACAGAGGATGAAATGGTTGGATAGAATCACCGATTCAATGGACATGAATTTGGGTAAATTCCAGGAGATGGTGAGGGACAGGAAAGCCTAGCGTGCTGCAGTCCATGGGGTCACAAAGAGTCAGACACAACTTGCTGACTGAACAACAGTAACAAACGGGGCATTTGCTCTGAATATGTGGCTATTTTTAAAAGATTCAGCCCTGGAGAACAGTACCTCCCCTTCTCCTCCACCGCTGATGACCCTTTTACAGTCGCTGGTGGTGGCGATGGCAGTCACACCAATCCTGTGCGCGTTGTTAATAACGTACATCAGTCGGCCTGTCTCCGGGGCGAAGGCTCGGATTCTACCATCATCCCACGCTGGCATGAAAGGGAAAGAGAAGGCAGGCAGGATGAGCATACTCTAAATCCTAAGAGAGAGACAGGATGTGAGGGGACAGTGGTGGTGATAGAGGGAAGAGGCCAGTCCCCCACCCACTGCCAGGAATCACAGCCCTCTTCTCCCTGATTCCCCAAACTGGCCACACCTCCCAAAGGAAATGAACGGCTCGCCTTAGCTAAGCCTGCCTCCTGGTGCACCCCACCCCAGGAGACAGAAGTTGGGGAGGCCAACCCCCACCTCTCCCATGAGCTGTAAAACCTGCACATTCAACCAGATGGTTGATATTGCAACTGGGATGTCAACCAGGGATCAGAAGTCAGCTTCCAGAAGAGTTCTGTTTAAAAGCATGTCAGCCCTGGGGACTTCCCTGGCCATCTAGTGGTTAAGACTTTGCCTCCTAATGCAGGGGGTGCAGGTTCAATCCCTCATTGTGGAGCTAACATCAAGATCCCACATGCCTCCTGGCCAAAAACCAAAATGTAAAACAGAAGCAATATTGTAACAAATTCAATAAAGACTCTAAAAGTGGTCCACATCCCCCCCCCCAAAAAAAAAGAGTCTTAAAAAGGAAAAAAACCTTTGAGTACTAGAAATGGCATAATCTTACAAATTAAAGAATTCCCTGGCTTCTGTGTTGAGAGCAGATCATGGAAGAAGGGTGATGGATGAGGGTAGAAGCAACGAGTCCTGGTAGGAAGCTACTAGAATAATCTAGGAGAGAGATGGTGGTAGTGACTGAGATGACGGTGGAGATGATAAGATGCATGGAATCTTGGATATACTCTGAAGAGGGAGCCACTGGAGCAGGAGAAATGGGGTTTTACTACAAGACAAAAACAGAAGAGATGATGATGCCAAGATTTTTGACCCTAAGATTTGTTGGCTCTAAGTGGAATGCAAGCCAAGAGCTCCTGGGGACCACTATGTGGAGAAAACATGCCCCAGGGTAGAAGCAGCACAAGGAGACAAAGCCAAGAGGAGAGGGCAGTGAGCTGGTTCCTGATATCACAATTTTATATTGTTATTATGATTGTTTTGGCTGCATCAAGGCACATGCAATCTTAGTTCCCTGACCAGGGATCGAACCGGTGCCTTCTGCAGTGGAAATATGTAGTCTTAACGGTTGGGCTTCCAGGGAATTCCCCTGATATTGCCATTTTAATACCTGCCCCTAAACTCCGGGAGTTGGTGATGGACAGGGAGGCCTGGTGTGCTGCGATTCATGGGGTCGCAAAGAGTCGGACACAGCTGAGCGACTGAACTGAACTGAACTGAAAGACTCACTTGACTTTTCATTGATGTGAACCAGTAATTCACTTTTGACCGCTGGGGAAATTTATACATGGATTGAACATAGATGATATTAAGAAATTATTATTTTATAGGAAAATATCTTCAGAGATGCATACTGAAGTCTTCAGAAATAGAATATCATGATGTCTATAATTCGTGTTAAAATATTTTGGCACGACATAATCAACTGAATTAAAAATAAATTCCTTTGGAGTTATAACTTAAAGTCAGGTTTTTAATCTCTCGAGCAACAAAAAAGGGTTCTCACACAAGAACCCTGGACTTGCTAAGGCCTCAAATCTACCCTGTGAGGTGAATCACTGAATTCTCCTGGCCAGAGAGAAAGCAACATGCTATATGAAGCAATGCGGGGTAAGAGAAATTGCTGTTTGGTAATTCCTAGCTCAGAAAGAATCCTAGCTGGAAGGGAATTCCAAAGACAGGCTAGATGACAAGCAAGCGGACCGTGGGAGGCCACAGCAGTTCATCCTCACGCAGAGCCTGGTCGGAAAAGACTGGCAAGAACCAAAGCCACAGCTGGAAGTGGAAGTCAAACCTGGTACGCCAACCTTACCGGAAATGATGCTCTTGCCGTCCCGCATGAAATCGATGCCATGACAGGTCATGTTGGGTACGGTAATCCGCAGCAGCTCCCTGTTGGTCAGCGTGTGCCACACTCGGATGTCCTTCTTGGCGCAGGTGGCGAAGAGCTCGGCGGTGCCGCTGCAGAGAAGTCACCAGGAGAGTGAGCCATGCAGCTGCACAAGACGCACAGTGTTTCTCAGATGCAGGTTTGGCGTTAAAATGGGCTTCTTGAGGATGTAGGGAAGGATGCTTTTTGAAAGTGTTAATTGCACAGTCGTGCCAACTCTTTGCAACCCCATGGACTGTAGCCTGCCAGACTAATCTGCCTATGGGATTATCCAGGCAAGAATACTGGAGTGGGTTGCCATTTCCTTCTCCAGGGGAATCTTCCCAATCCAGGGATTGAACCCGGGTCTCCCACATTGCAGGCAGATTCTTTACCATCTGAGCCACCAGGGAAGCCACCAGGATGCTTTTAGATGCCTATTGTCTCAGGCTTAATGGCCTTACAGATTCCTTGTGCAGAATGGCATTTGATGGGGACTTCCTTGGTGGCCCAGTTATTAGGACTGGGAGCTTTCACTGCTGGGGGCCCAGGTTCGTCCCTGGCTGGGGAACTAAGATCCCACAAGGCGCACTGCTTGGCCAAAATTAGTAAATAAAATACCACATTTTGGAGTGGTGAAATCGTCACACAAAACTTCTCACAGATAACAATTATAAAACCCAGATAAAATGAACACAATAACAAGACTGCCAAATCCCGAAGACACTGAAAATATTTTAAAATAGACAGAAATCAAGAAGAGCTTCCTCTTGTGAAAGTGTAACTGGGGGACTTCCCTGGTGGTTCAGTGGCTAAGACTCCATACTCCCAACGCAGGGGGCCTGGGTAGATCCCACATGTCGCAACTAAAAAAAAAAGAAAAATCCTGAATGCAGCAACAAAGATCAACTAAGACCTGGCACAGCCAAATAAACAAATAAATACCTTTTTTTTAAGTGCAACTAGAAAGGGTTAAGAATCATTACTGTGTGATTTTCTAACCAGAGGTGCCCCAAACTCCTTAGGTATGGTGACCACAGAAAAAAAGTAGCAGAAAAACCACAGCCTCACTGACTAAAGGGTAAGGGGCTGGAAAATTCATCTGGAATTTAAAGGGAAAACCCTGGCAGCAAGAGAATCATAAGAGGAAGACCTAAATTCTGATTATTAAAAACTGCCCCAATTCCTGTGTGCCAGTTGAATTCTACATGTGGGGGGTGCAGGAAACTTTGAGAGGAAAAAAAAAAAACAAAAACAGGAGGCAGAGACCAGAGAGGACACTACTTTTCTTTTTTAAATTCTATTTTTTTCTTTCTTTTTAAAAAATTTTAAGATTCTCTTTTTGAGGTCAGCACTATATGGATGAATCTGAGAGCTTTTTTAACTGACTACATTCACCAACTGTGCTTAGTTTGGGTGGCTGAAAGCTGAACCTTAGAGGCTTAAAGTGACTACTAGGATGTTTCTTTGAACTGAACTGAAGTTGCTCAGTCGTGTCTGACTCTTTGCGATCCCGTGGACTGTAGCCTGCCAGGCTCCTCTGTCCCTGGGATTCTCCAGGCAGGACTACTGGAGTGGGTTGCCATTTCCTTCTCCAGGAGATCTTCCCAACCCAGGGATCGAACCTGGGTCTCCCGTATTGCAGGCAGATGCTTTATCATCTGAGCCACCAGGGAAGTCCCTAAAGGATGTTTCTTTAGGGGGATATAAAATATTCTAAAATTAGATTATGATAATGGTTGCAAACCTCTGTAAATATACTCCTAAGAAAGCCATTGAATTGTATAGAGGGTGAATTTTATGATATGTAAATTATATTTCAATAGAGCTGTTAAAAAAAGAGAAAGGGGTATGAAACCTGAATAGATTAAAGACTGCATAAGAAATTGAAAAGACATTTAAAAACTTACCCTTACAAAGACACCAGGACCAAATATTTTACAGATTGATTCTACCAAGCTCCTTAGAAAAAGAGAGGAAAAGTGATGCAGAAAGGAAATGACCAATTTTCAAATAAAAATTCGCCTGATGGGAGGCACCAGCCATTTTCACTATTAGAAACAGGAGGAACCTAATCACAAAGGCTCAGGAAACCAAAACTACATTTGGGGACCTCAAGGACCAAGTTTTCAAAGAGCCTTGCTGCATATACAACAATGATCTTGAGTTTTATAAATTCAAATGAATTACTGAAGAAGTTCAGAGCAAAAACTGTGACCAACTTTATGGGACAAATCTCACCAAAGACAAATAGATTTCATAATCAAATAATGACAGACTCTGATGGCAGCTCTGTTTGACATTAAAACTGCTCATGGTTATCTGTTTCACTGTCTTGTGAGGGATTTACCAATATATACAGCAACTAGGTTCAGAGGAACTCTTAATCTTATGGCCACTGCCATCAGGCAAGCCAAATCTGGAAGACACAAGGGGTGCAATCAAACGACTTGAAAGATGTTTAAAAAAAGGCATTACTAAGTTTTGCTCTAGACAGCAGTGGAAACACAGAAAAGTTTTTCCAGTCTGTTCGCCCTTTCCATGATGAATTTACTAGAAAAGCCAACATTCCAAAAAGGCCCAAATTTGAATTATAAAATGAATGTAGCTGCTTGGTAAAAGCCAAAGAAAATCTATTAACATAATTCACTACAGTAGAAAAATTCATGGAGAAAAAAATAATAATTTATTATTGTTAGGTAGTTAGAATAGGAAAAAGGAGTCCAAAAGGGTGGTGGCTAAAAGACAAAGAAAGGGAAAAGCCCTTGAAAATGGAACAAAAGAAAATCCATGGACTGGAGTGAGAACTTCAGATGAAACAAACACACCCGCTTCTTGGCTAGCGCAATTGCATAGAGCAGGCTCAGCAGGGAGGAGACAAATGATTAAATGGAGGAAGCCAAAAAGGATTGAGGCCTCTGCTTTGGGGTCGGCCCACCCTCACGACTTGAAGGTGTGCTATCCTTTGCTTGCTGAATAAAACTCTGAGTTGTAACCAAGCTGTAACACTGGTCTGCTGTTTCAAATCTTTGCTGTGGTGAGACAGAACCAAGTAAATTACATTATGATTTATCATGATTGATTATGTTAGTAGGTGAAACATCTATTAATAAAATTAAATTTCCTTGCACATGGCATCAAATCTCTACATTCTTATCACTTTTATACTCTTCTACTTACAATGGGAAGACAATGTCCTCAACAGATTCAAAGTGACAAGATGTGATGAGAGTCTCTTTGAAATTAGTGAAATTGACACGATAAATGTGTGATTCTTCTGTTCCTACAAAGAACTGGTGTCCTTCCCCTCGAAGTGTGATAGAGGTGATTCCACCTTGTAACTGGATTTTCCTTTAAGGAGAAGCAAAAGATAAAGAAGATTTACTCAATTGATGAGCATTTATTAACTGTCTGAAGCATTATAGAGGATATATATCAGGCATAAGAACCTGAGTCCTGCCTTCAAGGAGATCACACAGTTGGAAAGGCAGGAGTTGGAATATCAAGTGCCCATGGTCAGCAAAGGGGGAGGCCCATGTGGTTTATGATAATCAAGGAAGTTTACAGTGAGATGTCCCTCTAAATGGGTGGTGGAACACAAGTAGGATTCAGATACAGGGAACATTCCAGGCAAATAAATGGGTACAAATGACCATAGCCAGTAAACACTTCATTCACTCCATGTCTAACAGGTGGAATCTTTTCACTGGCAAAAACCACCATCTACTGTGTTTCCAACTGCTCATTTTAACAGCAAGATGAGATTGGTTTTAAACCAAATATCACTTTGTCCACATCATTTAGTTGCCGACTTTAAGCAAACCTCTCTCTAGAGGGTCTCTCCTCATCCAAACCCTGTAGGGTAACTTACTTGATGGGTTTGTAGCTGGGGCTTTTACAGAAGACCAGCAATCCGTCTCCAGAGCCCACCAACAAACCCCCCATCTTCAGGCAACTGATAGCTGACACTCCCTAGGGGGAGAAAGAACATTAAGGGAAAAAAGCTAAATGGTTTCATCATTAGGAATCTATGCATCTCTATTTTTGCTTTGCAAATAAGATTAGCTGTCCCATTTTTCTAGATTCCACATATATATATTAATACACAATTTTTGTTTTTCTGACTTAACTTTCCTCTGTATGATACATATATACTATTGATACTATGTATAAAATAGATAACTAATGAGAACCTACAGTACAGAGCTCAGGGAACTCAGTGCTCTGTGCTGACCCAAGTAGGAAGGAAATCCAAGAGAGGGGATATATGTATGTGTACATGCATGCTCAGTTGTGTCTGACTCTTTGTGGCCCCCTAGACTACAACCTGCCAGATTCCTCTGTCCATGGAGTTTTCCAGGCAAGGAATACTGGTGTGGGTTGCCATTTTCTCCTCCAGAGGAATCTTCCTCACTCACTGATTGAACCCATCTCTCCTACTTGGCAGGCAGATTTTTTTTACCACTGAGCAACCAGGGAAGCCCCCTTGCTCTATATATTGTAAGTTAATTATATTGGTTTGTCCATGAAGTTAATTTGGGGTTTCTTGTGAGATGTATGGAAAACCCAAATGAACTTTTTGGCCAACTGAATAATAAAAAACAAAAATCTAAATTTAAAAAAAAGTTGGCTCTATGGTTAGAAAGATAAAGAATTACTTGATATTCAAACCAACTGTCTTGATATTCAAACAAATATCTCCAATCCCCTTGCCCTAAAAGAATTACATCTTTCCACTTGTGTAACAGGCATCTTGGAAACATTGCTTTATGTTATGTAATTTACCTTTACACCTGAATTAAGCACTAAAGCATCCATGGGAGAAACTTAAGTGCCACAGGTTTGAAGAACACTGAGACAGTCAGCATCTTTTCTGGAGAGGCACTGACATTCCAAGTACTCAGCAAAAATATCCAGGTCAGAATTTTCACCAAGTGTTTCATGGAGCCCTTCAGAGGAGTCAGAATTGGCAGGACTCTCAACCTTGCTCTCCTTCAGCCTGATCTGATTTGGTTTCATCTGTTGAATATATTGGAATCCCTCTCCTAAAAATCATTTGAAACACACTGATTTGGCCTGTGCCTATGACTAGACTCTGCATATTGCTAGACTCTTCTCTACCTATACTGTGGCTTTTTCCTGTTCTTATCCATCTCCTTAAAAGCTTGAATAACTAGTGGTTATGTGACTAAGAAAACTCTAACACCTTCCCAGGAACACGGTGCGATATTTCAAAGCTTCTTGGGACCATCAGCTAAGTGGAAAATTATCTAAGCTTGAACCATCTGTTCCATTATCAGACATGAGATAGACAGGTGCAGAACCTGAAAGAAGCTTTCAAATACAAAGTTTAGTAGAAACAGCCCTTGTAACTTTCTGGGGGCACTGGAAATAACAGCACTTATTCTGTCCAATTACCCTTTGATTGTAGGCTTTTTATTTTGGTTTAGAGATCAAAGTCTCTTATTGGACTTTTAACCTGAATTGTTAGGAATTCTGCAAATATAAACAATGAACAATTTCTACATCTTGCTCATGACTTAAAATGTCAGCTGAGGCTAAAGTTTAAGATCTAGTTATTAGATTAGAAAGAAATGACAGATAGTCTTGTAAATCAAAGAGCACATGTCACTTACATATGGCAACTGGACTGCCCAAATGCTGGAATGGATGTGATTACAAATCACAAAGCCACAGGCCTTGAGCTTTGAAGATGCAAAAAAAACCAGTGTGATTCTAACCCCTAATTGAGGATGTCTGGGATATCCTGAATATACACCAGTGATGAGGGTTTGAGTGAACTAGTCAATGAACATTGCAAATTGCAGTGTGGCCTTGGGTGCATCATAGACGTGTTGTTTCTCCCCACAAACCCTTGATGGAAGTCTGTGCTAACAGTGGCAGGAAGAAATCACTAGAAAACAGCAGGGCAAGCAGACTTTGATGGTCTCTACTCACCAGACTGAACTTGTCCTTGGCAGGCCCTGTGTCTGCCAGCAGCTTTGTCCTGGGGTTCATTTTTAAAATATCTCCAGTGGTGGTGCCAAGGTAGAAAAAGCTATCATCATCGGCCATCTGGGGATGAGAGAGACAAGGAAACCTGAAGACCTGGTTTGCCCAGTGATGCCCAGGAGCCCCTGATCAGGGAGGGGATGAGCTGTCTCTGAACCCTATGAAGACCTCCAAAAGTCCTCAAGGTGACTTTTGTCTCCTCAGACTTGAAGATGGGTAATAACACCTTCAAGGGGAACAGAATCAGGGCCAAATTCAGAACTGAATTCAGTATGAAACATCAGACTCCAATCAGCCATGAATTTCACTGAAATGGACTTGTGTCTGCTATTAGCATGCACTCCCTGAGGCATCTCCGAAGGGCTCCTAGGGCGAAGGTGTGCTCCTCTAGAGAGAATATGTATTTGCTTTATTTCCTATTTCCCAAAGTCTACATTCATAAAACGAGTGGAGAATGGGGTTATATGCATGAATATCTGAATCCACATTAAAGACACATGAATAATCCCTCTTTGTGGAGGAGACTGCATTTCAACAAGGAGTTTCATTGTTAGAAACTTTATTTCTTGTGCAGAAATAACATGAATGGCAACGGGAGGTGCTGTGGGCCTTGAGCACCTCCTGGCTACCCTGCTTCCCACCAGGTGAGGCAGATTCCTGGGGTCTAATGGCAGTTCAGGTCCACGGAAACAGATTCCCCCAGAGCTGTGTCTAGGCAGCCTCTCCAGCTTCCCACGGGAGCTCCTGAAGTGAGACTGCCTCACCTGTGCCTCCCCAGGCAGTGCCCTCCATGTCCAGGGCTCCCCTCCCCACCCCCAGCCCAAAGAACATGTCCCTACACACAAGCACACATACACACACCCACATACCCCTGTCTTGTTCAGTACTGTTAACAAGGACTTGTACTAATATTTACATAAAACAACAGAGTAATTCTTACTGAGATGCTCATGACTATTCTTTTCATCTGTCCTGTTTGGCACTCGGTTGGCCAGATCTTTCTGTTTGGGAGATTGAGTTCCCATACTCGAATTGTCCCACTAGAGAAAAGAAATAATCAACTGGAGACCCATTTAATAAATGCTTCATCTCTTCTCTGTTTTCTGCAGTCTTTTGAAGGAGAAGCTGAAAGGAAGAGAACTAGGTATTTTTGAAGATTTGTTATGGCCTGGTGATCTCCCCAAGATACACTTGTCATTTGGATGCTAAAGTACTAGCATCTGCAGGCTTTCTCACTTGGTTTGGTATAATGAATACCGGAAGTTGGAATTGTCACAGAGAATCTAGCATAGATGGGTACCAAACCAGAAATCTTATTGAAGAGCGATAACTTTTTCTTCCTGGGTTAGGAAGATCCCCTGGAGAAGGAAATGGCAACCCACTCCAGTATCCTTGCGTGGGAAATCTCATGGACAGAGGAGCCTGGTGGGATAGAGTCCACGGTATTGCAGAGTTGGACATGACTAAGTTACTGAGTGTGCAAACATGCCCTGAGTGTGAGCACAGATTGTGGGCAGTGTGTTACCAGTAACAGACAGATCAGAGGCAGGAATGGATTTAGCCGATCAGCAGAACTTTTTCAGTAGGAAGCACAGAATGATCAAATAACTGTATTTAAAAGGACTTCAAGCCAAAATAATTTTTACGTGCGTGCTAACTAGCTCCTCCATTGGCAGGTAGGTTCTCTACCGATAGCATCAGCTGGGATTTTTAATGACTCCCAAATTATGAAAATTGGGATGAAATCTCTTTTTTCAGGATGAAAACCACGTTCCCCCTAATTGGAATGACCGTGTTTTCTTTGTAAGCAAATAGGGTGATTTACATGTTCTGGAAACCTTGACAGCAGACACGTACTTTCCAGCAGTGACAAACATCTCGTCGCGGCACCTGGAGAAGATGACTGTGGTGGCATTCCCGACACTGAGGCCGGCTGCGGGGCTGCCACAGATGGCCTCTCTCTGGGCTATGCTCCAGACCACCACACTGCTCGGACGAAAGGACAAAGAGAATCAGGGGGAAACGGGCTTTCAAAAGAAGAAATGGCTCTTTTAGCCGTTCTAGAAGGAAAGAAATACAAGAGGTTACTCACAAAGGAATGGAAGAATTATATTGACCATCCCCCCAACCCCCAGACGTCCAAGTCTCTTGCTAAAATAAAGAGATTTTTGAGACAGGCAGGGCATAAAAGTTTGCCACTCATTTATCGCTTGTAAAAAATTTCCTTGGGGAAATACTCCAGCAAAAAAAAAAAAAAAAAATTGTTAATTAGAAGCAATAAAAGAGAAAGACATAGGCATGTTTTCAAACTTGACCATGCCATGTAGTTGATTCAGTTGGAGGACTTGCCAAAGCAGGAAGCTAGGACCTGCCCCGAGACGTTCTGATTCAGTAGCTCTGGGCTGGAGTCTGAGAATCTGCTTTGCTAAAAAGTCTCTGGTGATGCTTTGGTCTGGGGACCATACTTAGAGCAGTTCTGTTGTAGCTTAGGGCTTCCCAGGTGGCTCAGTGGTAAAGAGCAGCAAATGCAGGAAACACAGAAGATGTAGGTTTGATACCTGAGTCAGGAAGATTCCCTGGAGTAGGAAGTGGCAACCCACTCCAGTATTCTTGTCTGGGAAATCCATGGACAGAGGAGCCTGGCGGGCCCCAGTCCTTGGGGCCGCAAAAGAGTTGGACACGACTGAGCACACACACAAACATGTTGTAGCTTACCTTTGCGTCTTTCTGGGTGTAATCATACAATTCAGTCCTAAATTGATAGTGCTTGGTTAATGATATCAAGAATGCAGGGGAGGGGGTATTACGTTAAACACTGGAATCATTGCAGAGATGTGGATGGACCTAAAGATTGTCATATGGAGTGAAGTGAGTCAGAAAGAGAAAAACAAATACTGTATAATATTGCTTATATGTGGAATCTAGAAAATGGTAGAGACTAACTAATTTGCTAAGCAAAGCAGAAATAGAATTGCAGATGTAGAGAACGAACTTCCGGTTACAAGCAGAGGTGGGATGGATTGGGGGATTGACATTGACATATATACACTGTTGTTCAGTCTCTCAGTCGTGTCCGATTCTTTGCAAGCCCATGGGCTGTAGCTGGCCAGGCTCCTCTCTTCTCCACTATCTCCCAGAGTTTGCTCAGATTCATGTCCATTGAGTCAGTCATGCTACCTAACCATCTCATTCTCTGCTGCTCCCTTCTACTTTTGCCTTCAGTCTTCCCCAGCATCAGTCTTTCTACATACACTGTGCTGTGCTAGCCCGCCAGGCCTCTCTGTCCATGGGGATTCTCCAGGCAAGAACACTGGAGTGGTTGCCATTTCCTCCTCCAGGGGATCCCACACTGCAGGCAGATTCTTTACTATCTGTGTCACCAGGGAAGCCCATGAATACTGAAGTGGGTAGCCTATCCCTTCTCCAGGGGATCTTCCCCACCCAGGAATCAAACCGGGGCATATATACACTGCTGCTAAGTCGCTTCAGTCATGTCCGACTCTGTGTGACCCCATAGATGGCAGCCCACCAGGCTCCCCTGTCCCTGGGATTCTCCAGGCAAGAACACTGGAGTGGGTTGCCATTTCCTTCTCCAATGCGTGAAAGTGAAAAGTGAAAGTGAAGTCGCTCAGTCGTGTCTGACTCTTTGTGACCCCATGGACTGCAGTCTACCAGGCTCCCCGTCCATGGGATTTTTCCAGGCAAGAGTACTAGATTGGGGTGCCATCGCCTTCTCCGATATATACACTGCTATGCAGAGTACATCGTGAGAAACGCTGGGCTGGAAGAAGCACAAGCTGGAATCTAGATTGCTAGGAGAAATATCAATAACCTCAGATATGCAGATGACACCACCCTCCTGGCAGAAAGTGAAGAGGAACTAAAAAGCCTCTTGAGGAAAGTGAAAGTGGAGAGTGTGTGGAAAGTGGAGAAAGCTCAACATTCAGAAAATGAAGATCATGGCATCCGGTCCCATCACTTCCTGGGAAATAGATGGGGAAACAGTGGAAACAGTGTCAGACTTTATTTTTCTGGGCTCCAAAATCACTGCAGATGGTGACTGCAGCCATGAAATTAAAAGACGCTTACTCCTTGGAAGAAAAGTTATGACCAACCTAGATAGCACATTGAAAAGCAGAGACATTACTTTGCCAACAAAGGTCCGTCTAGTCAAGGCTATGGTTTTTCTAGCAGTCATGTATGGATGTGAGAGTTGGACTGTGAAGAAAGCTGAGCGCCGAAGAATTGATGCTTTTGAACTGTGGTGTTGGAGAAGACTCCTGAGAGTCCCTTGGACCGCAAGGAGATCCAACCAGTCCATTTTAAAGGAGATCAGCCCTGAGATTTCTTTGGAGGGAATGATGCTAAAGCTGAAACTCCAGTACTTTGGCCACCTCATGTGAAGAGTTGACTCATTGGAAAAGACTCTGATGCTGGGAGGGATTGGGGGCAGGAGGAGAAGGGGACGACAGAGGATGAGATGGCTGGATGGCATCACTGACTCGATGGATGCGAGTCTGAGTGAACTCCAGGAGTTGGTGATGGACAGGGAGGCCTGGCGTGCTGCGATTCACGGGGGTCGCAAAGAGTCAGACACGACTGAGCGACTGAACTGAACTGATGTATAAAATAGATAACTAACGAGAACCTACTGTATCGCACAGGGACCTCTACTCAATGATCTTGTGGTGACTTAAATGGGAAGGAAATCCAAAAAAGAATGGGTATGTGGCTCCATTTAACTGACTCACTCTGCTACACAGAAGGAGCTAACACAACAGGAGTGGGGAGTGACTGCTAGTGGGCGCTGGTTTCTTTTTGAGGTTGAAAATGGTCTAAAATTGATTGTGGGAAAGGTTGCGCAACATGACATGTAAACAATGTCCTTGGGGAAGTATTCTGGCAAAAATGATTCCTTAGATTTCAATGTGTACCTGAGACTGAGAACAACTACCATAAGTTAAGAATAGTAATAGACTGCTGGACGCATTTCTGTTGAGGGAAAAAACAGTCAAATGGGGATGGGCCATGGACATGTGACTACTTCGCTATATACTGAGAACTATCAATATATAACTACACATGAATATGAATTTCCATTATAATTAAGCTTTGCAGCTCAAACAAGAAAATATCTGTAAAAGTGCACCAAAGTATTAAGTCCTACGCAAACCTCGGGTATTCCTTTAGCACTTACTCAGGAATATGCACTGCATTGATTGTTCTTCCTAATATAATGCTTTGAAATACTTTTCCCCCAATATCATTTGTATGTATTCTCTCCCTACTAACCTTGACTGTGAGATCCTTGAGGGCAAAGATCACGGCTTAGTGAGGGAAGTTAAAAATGCCACCTCTGAAGTCTCACTTCAGGGTTTGTCCCCCAGCTCTGCTACTTAGCAGCTGGTGACTCAAGTTCCTCATTTGTCGTATAGCCTCAAGAGCTCCACCTCGTGGAGTTGCCATGAGGCTTAAATGAGATAATGCAGTTAAGATGCTTGGCACACATCTGACCTGTAGTAAGCGCTCAAAAAAAAAAAAAAAAAACAAAAACCCAGCTATGGTTGATGATGAAGATGATGATGACAAGGATGATGTCATCTTTTCCAGCAATGATTCTTGATTTAGCTGCAAATTAGGATCACATGGGAAGTCTTTAGAACTCCTAAAACTGAGGCCAATTAATCAAAGTCTCTGAAGGTGGAGCCAACCACTAGTAATATTCTAAATCTTTCAGTTGATTTCAGTGCACTTCCAGGCTTGAGAATCAGCATCCTATGGTATTTTCCTCACAGGCTTTTAAATTTTTTTTCTTTTGATTCTTAACATTTCAGAATATTTAATTTTCACTATTTTTCTTTGCAGTCTTTTCATACAGATGAAGTTTCATGTAAGTAGAATTCTTTATTCTGTGCTTTTTCTTACTATAGGGCATATAAATCCCGACTAATTGAGGAACTCTCTATAAGCACTTTAAGTCTTTAAAAATTTATAAATATTTTAAGTTATTAATGGCCACTAAAAGTTAACATGTGTTTTTTATAACATTTTCCCCAGTTTTTGTTTGGTTCTACATGTATATGCAGGTACTTTACTTTCATAGTTACATTATTTTCTTCGTTATTTGTTTCTGTCTTTTCAGCTTAATTCGAACTCTTTCACCAAAAATTTATAATTTCCCCAATTCATATGAGCTTCATAAGCTTTTCACATCACACATGCTCAAATACAGATAGGCAAACAGAGAATGTTAGAAAGGGGACAGTTGTTAACATGTCTAGAAATATGCCTTCAGAAAAGAAGTAAGTGTGCTTAGTTCATTACCTTCCATCGTCTGGGCCTCCTAGTGATACCAAGTACATATCATTTGGTGAAAAGGCCAGAGCTTCAATTTTGCCCTTGTGAAGTGACAGCCGAGCCATCAGCTCCCTTTTCTTATAATCCCACAGAATGATATCTGCCTGGGGGCAAGAATGCACTGTCAGACCATATTCAGGCTTTGGAAGGACCAGAGGAGAGAGCTACCTCTCTGTGTGAAAAAATAATCATTCATCACTTTTCTAGGAATTAGAGCACGTCTTCCAAACACGACAGCCACAAAACAGAAACAGGTGTTTGCGGGGACTTTTGTTTCTAGGTATGAGCAGTCACAAGCTGCTGCACTGGGTATAAAACCACCAGGTTCCTTTACTTTCAGCCTCACAGAGCGAAAATGAGTTCCAAGAGAGGTCAAGGGAAGAGGAGGCAGGGTGTAAACAGGACAGCGCAGAGCTACTATGAAATGAGGCAGCTTTTCTTGGGAGGCACCTCTGAATCAATACACAGTGGATGGTGTTTTAGTGTATTCACCTTAAAGCCCATGAATGTGACTTGTCCGGATGCAATGTAAAGTCCGCTCTTGGAGATGGCCACACAGGAGACGTTGTTGCCATGACCGTGTAGGAAGTTCTGTTCCTGAGTATTTATTGCCTGGATGAGGATGGTGCAACCCAGAGGGTAGACCAGATGCTCCTGGTCAGGATGGCATTTTAGACCAGTGGGGACATGTCCTAAAAGAGAGGTTGAAGATAATAAAAGTCAAGGGCAGAAGTGGCTAATTGTTTTTCTTTAGACTGAGCATAAGGCTTTTAAAATAAGCCTTAGTTCAACTAAAATAAGTGTGTGTGTTTGGGGGTTGGGGAGTATTAGGTAATTTTACTTTACTGACAAGGTTGGTATAGAGTATATTCACTGCTAAGGAAAGATTTTCAGGGCATCCTAGGTGAAAAAAAGTCTGGTTATAAGGGAATATATACAGCATGAGTCCACTTTTATTAAAAAGTTATGTCAATGTACATTTGAAAGGATCATACCAAAAGTTTAACAGAGATGTCTTTGGGGCAAGTAATAATGGTTGATTTTTCCTTGGGTTTCACTGTATTTTTCCACTTTTCTACGCTCTTGTTCCTAAGTATGACTATAGATTTACCCCCTGAATTACTCTATATTCTCAGTGCATAGCATACTATTTGCGTGTGTGTGTGTGTGTGTGTGTGTGCTCAGTTGTGTCTGACTCTGCGACCTCATGGACTGTAGGCCTGCCAGGTTCCTCTATCAGTGGGATTATCCAGGCAAGAATACTGGAGTGGGTTGCAATTTCCTCCGCCAGGGGATCTTCCTGACCCAGGATGGGACCCACATCTGGTGTCTCCTGCATTGACAGGCGTGTTCTTTACCACTGAGCCACCTGGGAAGCCCACCGTACTACTTGGCATTCAGTAATTTTACATAAATGCATATTTGACTATATGAAAGAATATAAATTGTCACAAAACCGAGAAGGCAAAACCAATTCAATTTTGTTGAATTTTAAAAGGCCAAGATAATTGGAGACACTGAGATATAACTGACAATACTCTCTGAGCGCTACAAAACAGTACTGAACAGTACTCAATTCAGTAGCAGGGCTCTCTACGGGTCACCAGTGTGATCCTTTGCCCTTATAGCAGGTCACTCACTTCCTTTACCGATGATCTGGTGACCAGCTCTAAAGATGGCCAGTACTAGGGTGTACTAAGTGCTCAATTTCTATCAGAGACCATTAACATAAAACAAAGAGAAGACTCAAGAGCCAAGTCCTAGAATGTGCTAAAGCTTTAGGTATTGATTGTTCTGTGTCTACATTACTACAATTTTAAAGCTTTCAGGCATCACAATGCACTTTCTTTAAAAGCTGGCTTTTTCTAAAATGCAATCCATTGCTTGTTTTCATCCTTCTCAAAACCCAAACAGCATTTCCCCTCTTCATGTTCCAGATAGGAGGTGGTCATAAGTCAGATTCGAGCAGAACATCCAGGCCCCTCTGACCAAAGCACCTCTCCCGTCCATCTCCCCCCTGGTGTCCATCATGGTCTGAAATCCTCACCTTCCTTCTGGTTAGAAGACAAATCATCCCCTAAAGTGGTTGCTCAAAACACAAGTTCCCCACTCCCTCCAGCCCCTTCTTATTAGTATATCAGCTGGGATTTTAGAGGTTACTTGTTCGCAGGGACCTACACGTATTCTGTAACCCAATACTGAGGGGCAGGCAGTTTTGCTGGCTGTGAGGGGCTTAGAGCCAGGGGAGAGCTAGCCAGTGGGAGAAGGGTTTCAGATCGCACTTTTTTTATCCTTATGGCCTAGTGAGGGGGCATTTGGTTCCTTTCAGATGTTTGCAAAACCCATCCCATTCTTTAAGGCCTGGAGCGAGGACATGACTCTAACATCTTTGGGGAGGAGAGGCTGTCTGGGTCCCCAGTGCTTGACTCATGCCAGCGTCCCAAGCTGCCTTCCAGGTGCCACCTGGTGTCTCACTCTCCCTGGTTGCACCACACTGTCCTTGGGGTCCCTAAACCACCTAACCCAGACACGCTCGAGGTCTCACCATTGAATCCGATCACGGCCTCAAGCTCCAGCTCTACTGTCTCAGCCACCTCATCCTTGGGCGAAGTTTGGGTCTCCATCATCTGGAGACTCCGCTCACTTTCCTCTCAGCCTACAGAAGGTGCAGCGTCTTCTGGTCGTTATGGTAACGGACTTGCGCATGCGCGCCAGATCCGCGGTCGCCCTGAAAGCCGGCCTACGGAGTCCGAGTCCTTTTGCCCTCGCGAAAATCAAGAGAGGGCTTTTTTTTTCTTTTTCTTTTTAAATTTTCTAGTATTTCTCTGGAAATTTAAGGGGCACGAAATGGACAGACTAATTCCCTCCTCCCCCATGTAAAGAGTCTGTGACCTTTTGGGTAACGATATAATAAAGTACTTGATGGCATTTAAAAATTAAAGACATAAAGTTAAGTGCCTCTGCTGGCAAGGCTGCTATAATATATAATTGACACTTCTTTGGGTCCCTTGAAGCAGGATTAAAAAAAAAAAAACTATTGAGGTATAAATTACATATCCTAAAATTTATTTAAATTGAGTTTTAGTAAATTTATACAATTGTGCAACTATCACCACAATCCAGTTTTTTTTTCTTTGTTTTAAGCAAGATAAAATGTTAAATAATTGCTAGAGGTCTTAAGGGGCTCCCACCTTCCGGGGACAATGCTTGGATTTTGTTCGAAAACAATTTTATTTTAATTGCACCCAGCTGTTCGCGTCTCTTAGGACGCAAACTGGTCCAGCCCTCAGTCCCCGGGGGAAGCGCTTTCCTTTTTCTCGTATCAATAGATTGGAGGCCTTAGGGTATGTATATTGCAAACTACGAGTTCCGGGCGCGCACGGGTCGAGCCGCAGGGTGTGAGCCGCGCGGGCCGCCGTAGTCAGCTGCTGCGAGCAGGAAGTGTCCGAGCTGCGGGCGGAGACTGCACCATGGCCCCGGACCCCTGGTGAGCCCCGGGTGAGGGCGGCAGCGCGCGGACGGTCTCGGGGGAGGCCAGGCTTCCGGGGAGCGGGTGATCGCTAGGCATTGGGGCCGGGGGCCTTTCAGAATGAGGGGTGGGGGAGCAGGATCCTTCTCCTGCCGCCGAGAGCCGGGGGTTGAGGGGCTGCGCTCCGCCGCATCCCGCCGCCACTCTCGGTCCTGCAGGGGTGGCTGGGGTGGGAGACGCGGTGTACACTTGGGGGAGTTCCAGCGCCGAATCTCTGAGCCGCATCTCCATCCTGGTGGTGGAGCTGGCTGATGAGGGACTCCTGTGAAAGTGAAGTACAGAGTAACCTTTTTGGTGGAACCCAAGTGCCTCTGGTGAATTTCCTTATTTCGCCCGTAGCGAAACCGAGGTTCCAGAGTTCACGGGAGTAAGCGAGTTAGTAACCAGTTGACGCTGGGGTCTAGATCTTGTGTGCCCTTCAAAGAAAACTTACAGGAATCTGGGAAGGAAGTTATGCCTGTTGTTGATAAGGTATTTTATCCTCACCTCAGTATCATGAAGACTGTCTACAGCAGCAACTTACGCAGTAAAACAGTAGCTGATAAGAGTCTTTTATTCAATAGTCAAGTCCCTAGGACTGAATGATGAAAGGCACAAATTCCGATCCAAGGAACCTACTGCAATAGCATATTCACTTGAGCTTTTCGTTTACTAATTAAAAACCGTCTAGCTCTACAAAGTTCTTTTTGGAGAATATGTCTCACATTAGTACTTCTAACATAGTTTATAGTTAATTTGCAGACAGTCTGGATATTAATAGATTAACTTTGCAAGATCAAAGTTAATCTACCTAGGATCTGGATTGTCTGGACCAATGGCTTAACTGATTCCATACTATTTTTTTTTTTCACCTGATTTTAACACCCTGATAGAAAAATTTAGAAAATACTGAATATTTGCAGAGGAAAAAAAGAAAAAAGAAACATCCTTAATTCTATCATCTGGAATAATTGCTGTTGTTGACTTTTTAAATGAATTTTTTACTTTGTGTAATATATGTGTGTATATAATGTATTTTATAGAAACAGAGACCATTTCTCTGTATCACAAATATTCCCTGAAAACACAATCTTTATGTTGCTTAATAGTGTATCATGTGAATAACCATGATGGAGTGTGATTTAATCATTGTCCCTTTGTACCTTTTTAAAAAACACTACGGCTTTTTTGCTTTTATTTTTTTTAATTGCCCCTTGGTACCATCTCTCACTTCTTTGACTTGCTTCCTAGAAGTGGAGCTACTGGGTCCAAGAGTATGAACATCTTTAAGGCCCTTGATACAGATGGCTGAGTTGCCCTCCACTTCATGGAGGCTAATTCCCTCATTTTACGAATAAAGTAGGATACATATAGCTCAGAAATAAGGTAGAGGTCCCAGGGTATCCATTTAGATGGGTGGAAACTATCCCCAAGCCCCTCGGCCTCTTCCTCGGTTAACGTGCAAAAAGCACTGATAATTTCTCCTGCTACTCTCAAGTAGTTTAACTTAGCAGCTTTCTCATGTCTGTTGAAAGTGAGACACTGGGGGACTCTGCTGTGCTCAGTCAACTTCCTTGCAAAGTGGGCTGCTGATCAGGAGAGCAGAAAGGAGTAGGGGATAGGACTTAGAAAAATCTAGAAAAACAGACTTGATTATAGCTTCGCCCTCTTGCGATCGAGAATCATGTCAGTGATGCTTTACTCATGTTTGGAAGTAGAATATGACTGTTACTCTTTTAATGGCATATCAAAGCAAATGGTAAGCTCACTGTGTGATAGAAATATCGCATGGTGACTGTCTCTGAACAGGCTCTTTGCTAAAAGTTAATCAGCTTTACCACTTTTTCCCTCTCCATTCCAGTTCCTCAGCCTCTGTCATGGCGTCACCATCCTCTTAGTCTCTTAGACCTAAAAAACTCTACTTTTTCTTCATTCGTCCTATCAGATTATTGACTCATCTCCATGATTCTTATTTTTTTCTTTTCTGCTGTTGTCCAATCCTTTATAGCCTTATGGTTTACAGAAAGTAAATGTTGGTGGCTAGTTATGGAGTTGAATAGCTGGAGAAGTCTTCTACTGGTCTCCTTTACTCTTCTTTCATTCCCAATGATTTGTGTACATGGAGTTCAGGTTACTTTTCCTAAACTAGCACTTTAGGCACCTGTGTGTTTGATTCCATCGTGAGGTTGCCCATTACCACTAGGCCAGTGGTTCTCAAGCTGTGCTATAGATTGGAATCTCCCGGGGAGCTTTACAACTCCTCACGTCTAGGGCAAGGCCCCTGCCAATTCAGTCAGAATACTTGGGGTATGAGGAAGCTTTAAAACACGTCCCCAGTGATTCAAGGGGCTTCCAAGGTACTTCAGTGGTAAAGAATCTGCCTGCTGATGCCAGAGATGCAGCTTGGATCCCTGGGTGGGAAGATCCCCTGGAGAAGGAAAGGGCAACCCATTCTAGTATTATTGCCGGGAAATCCCATGGACAGAGGAGCCTGGCAAGCTACAACCCATGGGGTCACAAAAGAGTTGGACACAACTGAGGACTTGCAGACCAGACAGTGATTCACATGTGTAGAAGAACTTCAGAACCAGTTTGTAGAGCTCATGTGAGAACCAAGGATTAGGAGCAAGACAACTGGGGTTTTGGCCGTAAGCGTTTCACATAACCTCTTCAAGGCCTCACTTTCTCTGTAAAAGTATACCCCACAGTTCTCAAATTCCCTTCAAACCTTATTATTATGTTACTCAAGACTCTGCAGAAACTAACTGCAACTCCTTTCTGCCATCTTGTTCTTCACTGTCCTACCCAGGACCACCCCTCAGCCGACCATGCCAGGCTCTTTCCCTTCCTTTCAACTTTGCTTGCTTCCTGTGCCTCTCACCTCTTCTAAAAGGTGCTCCTCCCTCTTGCTAGAGTGAGAGGCCTGCTTTGACCTTGTGGTTCAGCCCAAGGTATAACCTCTTGGCCCAGCTTTATCAGGTCCAAGTGTCTCGGCCAGTAATTTCTGTCACTTCCGAACTCCAGAAATACGCACTTGTCATTTCTACTCCTCATCTGTCAGGATGTATGTTACACCTTATTATTGATTTGCATTTGTGTGGTCTAGGACCACAGAGCCAGACCCAAACACCTCTTTTCATTGATGACGACATGGAGGGAAAATGGGGAAATGTGGCAGAGTTGGGGCCAGCACCCAATTTTCCTTATTAGCCTCCTGTTTCCTTAATTATGTATTGGCTTATATCACCTGCTCACTTTTGGTATAATGAATATATATGCATATATATATAGTACATAGTCGGGGAGGTTGTGGGGTCCAAGATCAGCTCGTGGACATTCTTCTGATTAGGTGGTGGTGAGGTGATCGAGAATCAGCATCATCAACCTTGTGGTTCCAAAATCAGTCTGGGTTCTACGGTTAAAGTCGTCTGCCTGCTGGGGGTTTCAGTATCTGCAAGACAGCTTGAAGGACACGGCTCAGAAAATTGTCTACCACCCTTGAGGAGGAAGTTTAGGTCCTTGACTTTGCTTAATGGCTAAACTATTCTTATTTTGTCTTGCTTGAGTGTTTTCCTTTCTTTCTGCATTTTCTTACTTCTCAAAATTTACTCTTTGGAACTCAAGGAAGGCCTAGGAGGCTAAAGCTTTTCTATAGACAAGAGGCAGGTGGAAGACATGGAGGTAGGGGTCTATTCCAGGAAGGCCCCATAGGTTATACTACCTCATTGGATCCTTATTAAATTTAAAACGTAAAGCTCTTAGCATAGAACCTGGCCCAGATCAGGTACTCAGTTGTTATCCATAGTTATAGTTACTATAGTAAGAGTCTTCAGGGAAAGGACTGGAAATTGTTTTTTTCTCTTTGTTCAAAAAGACATTTGCCAGGTTCCCTCAGTGTTCAGGTGACACATGGGAATTCAAAGATTTTAAGAAGTGGCTTGTTTATTTTTTTCAGACAAAAATTAGAATATTAGATTCCACAGCAGGTCTAAATATTGTTTACTGGCACAGTCCTGGAAAATATATCTGTCATGTATTCATAGTCTCCACCATTTAGAAGAGATGAAATGTGTATACACTTAGATATTTTCTGAAAGAGATAAAAAATGAAAAGGCTGTTAGCAAAGGAAAAATTAAGGGACTGTTAGAGATTGATTGTGAGCTCTTCAAAGCCCCCACCCTTGCTGAATAGCAAGTAGAAGCTCAGGATATGTTTTGAGAGAATTCTGGTGTCAGGTGGGTGTGTGTCCTTTGTCCTCAGAGCATTATGTTACCTGTTTTTCTGTAGGGCTCTTCCCTAAATAGCTGCTCCCCTGGCCTCTCACTCTCCATCCTTTTATCCTGCCTTATTTTCTTTCTTCAGTTCAGTCCATTTCCTCAGTCAGGTCTGACTCTTTGTGACCCCACAGACTGCAGCACGCCAGGCCTCCCTGTCCATCACCAGCTCTCGAAGTTTACTCAAACTCATGTCCATTGAGTCAGTGATGCCATCCAATCGTCTCATCCTCTATCGTCCCCTTCTCCTCCTGCCTTCAGTCTTTCCCAGCAACAGGGTCTTTTCCAGTGAGTCAGTGCTTCGCATCAGGTGGCCAAAGTATTGGAGTTCTAGCTTCAGCATCAGTCCTTCCAATGAATATTCAGGACTGATTTCTTTTAGGATTGACTGGTTAGATCTCCTTGCAGTCCAAGGGACTCTCAAGAATCTTCTCCAACACCACAGTTCAAAAGCATCAGTTCTTCGGCGCTCAGCTTTGTTTATAGTCCAACTCTCACATCCATACATGACCACTGGAAAAACCATAGCCTTGACTAAACAGACCTTTGTTGGCAAAGTAATGTCTCTACTTTTTAATGTGCTGTCTAGGTTGGTCATAACTTTTCTTCCAAGGAGTAAGCGTCTTTTAATTTCATGGCTGCATTAACCATGAATTGCAGTCACTGCAATTTCACCTGCAGTGATTTTGGAGCCCCCGCAAAATAAAGTCTCTCACTGTTTCCCCATCTGTTTGCCATGAAGTGATGGGACCAGATGCCATGATCTTAGTTTTCTGAATGTTGAGCTTTAAGCCAACTTTTCACTCTCCTCTTTCATTTTCATCAAGAGGCTCTTTAGTTCTTCTTCGCTTTCTGCCATAAGGGTAGGTGTCATCTGCATATCTGAAGTTATTGATATTTGATATTTCTCCTGGCAATCTTGATTCCAGTTTGTGCTTCATCCAGCCCAGTGTTTCTCATGATGTACTCTGCATATAAATTAAATAAGCAGGGTGACAATATACAGCCTTGATGTACTCCTTTCCCTGTTTGGAACCAGTCTGTTGTTCCATGTCCAATTCTAACTGTTGCTTCCTGACCTGCATATAGATTTTTCAAGAGGCAGGTCTGGTATTCCCATCTCTTTCAGAATTTTCCACAGTTTGTGGTGATCTACAGTCAAAGGCTTTGGCGTAGTCAATAAAGTAGAAATAGATGTTTTTCTGGAACTCTCTTGCTTTCTTGATAATCCAATGGATGTTGGCAATTTGATCTCTGGTTCCTCTGCCTTTTCTAAATCCAGCTTGAACATCTGGAAGCTCATAGTTCACATACTATTGAAGCCTGGTTTGGAGAATTTTGAGCATTACTTTACTAGCATGTGAGATGAGTGCAATTGTGTGGTAGTTTGAGCGTTCTTTGGCATTACTTTTCTTTGAGATTGGAATGAAAACTACCTTTTCCAGTCCTGTGGCCACTGCTGAGTTTTCCAAATTTGCTGACATATTGAGTGCAGCACTTTCACAGCATCATCGTTTAGGATTTGAAATAGCTCAGCTGGAATTCCATCACCTCCACTAGCTTTGTAGTGATGCTGCTTCCTAATACCCACTTGACTTCACATTCCAGGATATCTGGCTCTAGGTGAGTCATCACACCATCGTGTGTGATCTTAAGTCATGAAGATCTCTTTTGTATAGTTCTTCTGTGTTTTCTTGCCACCTCTTATTATTATCTTCTGCTTCTGTTAGGTCCATACCATTTCTGTCCTTTATTGTGCCCATCTTTGCATGAAATGTTCCCTTGGCATCTCTAATTTTCTTGAAAAGATCTCTAGTCTTTCCCATTCTGTTGTTTTCCTCTATTTCTTTGCGTTGATTGCTGAGGAAGGCTTTCTTATCCCTCCTTGCTATTCTTTGGAACTCTGCGTTCAAATGGGTATATCTGTCCTTTTCTCCTTTGCTTTTTACTTCTCTTCTTTTCACAGCTATTTCTAAGGCCTCCTCAGACAGCCATTTTGCTTTTTTGCATTTCTTTTTCTTGGGGATGGTCTTGATCCCTGTCTCCTGCACAGTGTAACAAACTTCATTCCATAGTTCATCAGGCACTCTGTCTATCAGATCTAATCCCTTGAATCTATTTCTCACTTCCATTGTATAATCATAAGGGATTTGATTTAGGTCACACCTGAATGGTCTAGCGGTTTTCTCCACTTTCTTCAATTTAAGTCTGAATTTGGCAATAAGGAGTTCATAATCTGAGCCACAGTCAGCTCCTGGTCTTGTTTTTATTGACTGTATAGAGCTTCTCCATCTTTGGCTGCAAAGAATATAATCAATCTGATTTCGGTGTTGACTATCTGGTGATGTCCATGTGTAGAGTCTTCTCTTGTGTTGTTGGAAGAGGGTGCTTGCTATGACCAGTGCATTTTCTTGGCAGAACTCTATTAGTCTTTGCCCTGCTTCATTCTGTACTCCAAGGCCAAATTTGCCTGTTACTCCAGGTGTTTCTTGACTTCCTACTTTTGCATTCCAGTCCCGTGTAATGAAAAGGACATCTTTTTTGGGTGTTAGTTCTAGAAGGTCTTGTAGGTCTTCATAGAACCATTCAACTTCAGCTTCTTCAGTGTTACTGGTTGGGCCATAGACTTGGATTACTGTGATATTGAATGGTTTGCCTTGGAAACGAACAGAGATCATTCTGTCACTTTTGAGATTACACCCAAGTACTGCATTTCAGACTCTTTTGTTGACAATGATGGCTACTCCATTTCTTCTAAGGGATTCCTGCCCACAGTAGTAGATATAATGGTCATGTGAGTTAAATTCACCCATTCCACTCCATTTTAGTTCGCTGATTCCTAAAATGTCAACGTTCACTCTTGTCATCTCCTGTTTGCCTTGATTCATGGACCCAACATTCCAGGTTCCTATGCAATATTGCTCTTTACAGCATTGGACTTTACTTCTATCACTAGTCACATTCACAATTGGGTGTTGTTTTTGCTTTGGCTCCATCCCTTCATTCTTTCTGGAGTTATTTCTCCACTGATCTCCAGTAGCATATTGGGCACCTACCAACCTGGGGAGTTCACCTTTCAGTGTCCTATCTTTTTGGCTTTTCATACTGTTCATGGGGTTCTCAAGGCAAGAATACTGAAGTGGTTTGCCATTCCCTTCTCCAGTGGACCACGTTCTGTCAGAACTCTCCACCATGACCCGTTGTCCATCTTGGGTGGCCTTATACGGCATGGCTCGTAATTTCACTGAGTTAGACAAGGCTGTGGTCCATGTGATCAGATTGGTTAATTTTCTGTGATTGTGGTTTTCAGTTTGTCTGCCATCTGATGGAGGAGAAGAGGCTGATGGAAGCTTCCTGATGGGAGAGACTGACTGGGGGGGGAACTGGGTCTTGTTTTGATCAGTGGGGCCATGCTCAGTAAATCTTTAATTCAATTTTCTGTTGATGGATGCAGCTGTGTTCCCTCCCTGTTATTTACCTGGGGCCAAACTATGGTGGAGGTACTGAAGATAATGGTGACCTCCTTCAAAAGGTCCCATGCACGCACTGCTACACTCAGTGCCCCCAGCCCTGCAGCAGGCTGACCCACGCCTCCGCCGGAGACTTCTGGGCACTCCTGGGCGAGTCTGGGTCAGTCTCTTGTGGGGTCACTGCTCCTTTTTCCTGGGTCCTGGTGCACACAAGGTTCTGTCTGTGCCTTCCAAGGGTCTGTTTCCCTAGTCCTGTGTAAGTTCTGGCAGCTCTGTGTTGGGTTTAATGGCGACCTCCTCCAGTAGGGCTTATGCCATACCCAGGTCTGCCGCACCCAGAGCCTCTGCCCCTGCGGCAGTCCACTGCTGATGAAACAGGAGAAATTAAAGAGATGCCCTGCTTCATTTGGTCTCAGTGATTAAGTTAACAATGAATGGATCGGTTGTAATGTCCATTTGACCTGTGGCAACCCACTCCAGTATTCTTGCCTGGAGAATTCCATGGACAGAGGAGTCTGGTGGGCCTACAGTGCATGGAGTCACAAAGAGTCAGACACGACTGAGTGACTGACACACACAGGTTGTCCCGTACCTCCACAGGAGACACTCAAACTCAGTTCCGTCTCAGTCTCTGTGGGGTCTCTTGAGTTCATTGTTCATTGCTGTATTCTCCCATGCCTGGAGCAGTGCTGGACTCTCCAGAAATGTTTGCTGAATGTTTTGTGAATGAATGCATTGGGATGCTTTATCAGGGGACAGAGATCACAGTGGTTGGGAGCACAGACTTGCTCGGGGCCAGGCAGCCGGGGTTTGCAGCTGGAGGTACCAGTTGGGCAAGTGGCTCTATCTCCCTGTGCCTGATTTTTCTCAAGTATGTGCTGGGGATGGGGACCCAGCTCCCAGCATTCTTGTGTGGGTGGGGTGAGTTATTACAAACGAAGAGTTGAGAAGGGAACCCATCCCATAGTGAGCTACCATTCACCGTGTGTATGCCTCTACTGCCCCTCTTATCATCCCCCCTTCCTGTTGGCTGTTGTGACTAGAATTACAAACTGCAACTTTAGATTATGCTGAAATTTCCTTTAAGGAACTTTCAACATGTCTATCCCTTTATGACTCTGACGCAGGTTCTCCACCTACGATTCTACCTGCCAAATTGCACAAGAGATTGCCGAGAAAATTCAGCAGCGAAATCAGTATGAAAGAAATGGTGAAAATACAACCAAGGTAAGGCCAGGAGAGACTGGGCTCTTCAGAGGATTTGTTTGGAGCTCTGAGGTCTGAAAACTCCCCCCTCTCAGAGGCTGTATGTGTAACAACCTGTGTGTGTTAGTCACTTAGTCGTGTCTGACTCTTTGTGACTCCATGCACTGTAGGCCCACCAGACTCCTCTGTCCATGGAATTCTCCAGGCAAGAATACTGGAGTGGGTTGCCACAGGTCAAATGGACATTACAACCAATCCATTAACTGTTAACTTAATCACTGAGACCAAATGAAGCAGGGCATCTCTTTAATTTCTCCTGTTTTATCTTAAAAGCTGCTAACAGTTTTATAGTCTAGTTCCAGAGTTCCTACACTGTCCCCCAGGTGGTAAATCTGTCAGGCTCTGCAGAAGAAGAGGCAAGTTCTCACCTCTTTGAGTAACCATTCTCAACAAAATGATGATAGTCTTTTATCTTTTTTTTACATTTTACATTTAAACATGATCATCCTCCGCTTTCGGGCTGTAAAAAAGACAGTGGTGGGATTTGGCAAGGTTTTTTCCAGCAAATCCTGAGTCCACGCCAATTCCTTTGATTCTAATCCAGCATCGCAGGTTTCTTTGTAACTTCCCCATTCCAAATTAATGTTTTCCTTTTCCTGCAGTGAGAACCCAGGTTTCCATAAGCACTGATGTGTTCTTGCTCATTTGGTCTCTCTTAGGAGTGAAAGTCACTCAGTGGTGTCCGACTCTTTGTGACCCCATGGACTATACAGTCCATGGAATTCTCCAGGCCAAAAACTGGAGTGGGTAGCCTTTCCCTTCTCTGTGGGATCTTCCCAACCTAGGGATCGAACCCAGGTCTCCCACATTGTGAGTGGATTCTTTACCAGCTGAGCCACCAAGGAAGCCCAAGAATTTTGGAGTGGGTAGCTTATCCTTTCTCCAGTGGATCTTCCTGACCCAGGGATCAAACCGGAGTCTCCTGCATTGCAGGTGGATTCTTTACCCGCTGAGCTACATGGGAAGCCCGGTCTCTCTTATAGTTTATACAAAAAAGTTTTCAGAATCATTACACAGGCACCACTACATATACTAAGTGTAGTTTGAGTCTCTTTATTGTTATTTTTTAAATTTAGAATATCTCACTAAGGATACTAAGGTTATTCTGTTTTAAAGATACGAGAATTGATTATTTTTTTCTGTATCTTATGCTCTCCTCTGTATCTATTGATATTCATTTTCAGGGTTTGCTTTTTTCCCTGCCCTTAAATTTTAAATATGTAAAACATTTATATAGTACAGAAGTCAGTATTATATGCAAAGGTATACTCAAAGTCTTGTCTCCATTCCACCCTTTTTCTTGCCTCCTTCAACTTCTTCTTAGAGTAATCCTTTGTTTTTTAACTTACTTTCTCATTTATTCTTCCTGTGTTACTTGTGGAAATAAGCATCCGGGGGGTGTGTGTGTGTGTGTGTGTGTGTATGTATTCTCATTTCTCTTCCTTTAACAAAAAGGTTGCTCTTTTGTATCTTGCTCTTCACTTAACAGTAGTATCACAGAAATGTTAATCCGTTGAGACCTTTTTGGTTTCTCTTAGGACTTTATAGTGCTCTACTGTGTGTTGTTGTTTAGTCGCTAAATTGTGTCTGATTCCTTTGTTTCCCATGTACTGCAGCACACCAGGCTCCTCTGTCCATGGGATTTCCCAGGCAAGAATACTAGAGTGGGTTGCCATTTCCTTCTCCAGGAGATCTTTCCGACCCAGGGATCTAACCCAAGTCTCCTTCACTGGCAGGCAGATTCTTTTCCATTGAACCACCAAGGAAACCCCTGTTGTGTGTGCTATAGTTCATTAACCTGTCTCCTAAGAATAGACATTTAGATTGTTTCCTATATTTTGCTCTTAAGAATAATGCTGCAATACATAGCTTTGTGATTTTTTTTTTTTCTTTTAAGAGTGAATTCTCAGAACCAGGGCATTTGTGATTTCTTTTTTTTTTTTTAACCTGTTGCCAAATTACCCTCCACAGGGGTTGTCACCTTTGGCTTCCCAGGTTGGCCAGCAGAGGGCGTTGTCAATTTCCTGAATTTTTGCCAACCTAATGAGATAAAATATTTTAGTGTAATTTTATTTTATTTATTTTTTAAATTGAGGCATAATTGAATTACAATATTATATTTGTTTCAGGTATGCAGCATAGGGATTTGATATTTTTGTACATTACAGTGTGATCACAGATAAGTCTAGTTACCATCTTACCATATGAAATTATTATAATATTATTGACTATATTCCCTATGCTCTACATTATATTCCCTTGACTTCCTTACTTTATAACTGGAAGTTTGTACCTGTTAATCTTCTTCACCTTCCAGTGTAGTTTTAAGTTTGCGTTTTTCATGATATGAAGTGAAGTATGTTTTCACATTCTTAAGAAAGCTGAGCGCTGAAGAACTGATGCTTTTGAACTGTGGTGTTGGAGAAGACTCTTGAGAGTCCCTTGGACTGCAAGGAGATCCAACCAGTACATTCTAAAGGAGATCAGCCCTGGGTGTTCTTTGGAAGGAATGATGCTAAAGCTGAAACTCCAGTACTTTGGCCACCTCATGCGAAGAGTTGACTCATTGGAAAAGACTCTGATGCTGGGAGGGATTGGGGGCAGGAGAAGAAGGGGACGACAGAGGATGAGATGGCTAGATGGCATCACCAACTCGATGGACAAGAGTTTGAGTGAACTCCTGGGGGTTGGTGATGGACAAGGAGGCCTGGCGTGCTATGATTCATGGGGTCGCAAAGAGTTGGACATGACTGAGTGGCTGAACTGA
Source organism: Budorcas taxicolor (assembly GCF_023091745.1). Taxonomy (NCBI): domain Eukaryota; kingdom Metazoa; phylum Chordata; class Mammalia; order Artiodactyla; family Bovidae; genus Budorcas; species Budorcas taxicolor. The sequence goes on along the minus strand of NC_068928.1, from coordinate 28,671,760 downwards.
ACTGAACTGAAGCACTATATGTATATATATTCTGTAAATTAATTCCCTGTCTTTTGCCCATTTTTTTCTATTGGATTATTGGTTTTTTTTTTTTAATTTTTAAGAGCTCTTTATCTATTAGGGAGATTAGCTGTTTCTGATATATTGTAATTATGTCCTCTCCTTTATCATTTGTTGCTTGACTTTGCCATGGTAGCTTCTGTCATGAAAGTTTTATTTTTTTTTTTAATAAAGCTATCAATTTTTAATTGCCTCTGCATTTTCACTTATAGCTTTTGCTACTTGTAGGTTATAAAGGAATTTGTTCCTGATTTCTTCTAGCAAATTCATGGTTTCATTTTTTACATTTAGATCCCTGATCCATTCAACCAGTATCACCTTCTGATGATAAACCATTCTGCTAGGTCACTTCAGTCGTGTCCGACTCTGTATGCCTCTATGGACTATAGCCCACCGGTTTCCTCTGTCCATGGGCTTCTCCAAGCATGAATACTGGAGTGGGTTGCCATGCCCTTCTCCAGGGGATCTTCCCGACCCAGGGGTCTATCCCGCATCTCTTAGGTCTCCTGAATTGGCAGGCAGGTTCTTTACCACTAGCACCACCTGGGAGGCCCAATAAACTGTTTTACTAAGGGCTGGATGAAGCACAGACTAGGAATCAAGATTCCTGGGAGAAATATATCAATAACCTCAGATACACAGGTGACACCACCCTTATGGCAGAAAGCAAAGAAGAACTAAAGAGCCCCTTGATGAAACTGAAAGAAGAGAGTGAAAAAGTTGGCTTAAAACTCAACAGTCAGAAAACTAAGATCATGGTATCTGGTCCCATCACTTCATGGCAAATAGATGGGCAAACAATGGAAACAGTGACAGACTTTATTTTGGGGGGGGCTCCAAAATCACTGCAGATGGTGACTGCAGCCATCAAATTAAAAGACACTTGTTCCTTGGAAGGAAAGGTATGACCAACCTAGACAGCATATTAAAAAGCAGAGACATTACTTTACCAACAAAGGTCTGTCTAGTCAGTGCTATGGTTTTTCCAGTGGTCATGTATGGATGTGAGAGTTGGACTGTGAAGAAAGCTGAGCGCCAAAGAATTGATGCTTTTAAACTGTGGTGGTGGAGAAAACTCTTGAGAGTCCCTTGGACTGCAAGGAGATCCAACCAGTCAATCCTAAAGGATATCAGTCCTGAATATTCATTGGAAGGACTGATTTTGAAGCTGAAGCTCCAATACTTTGGCCACCTGATGCAAAGAACAGACTCATTGAAAAGACCCTGATGCTGGGAAAGATTGAAGGCAGGAGGAGAAGGGGACGACAGAGGATGAGATGGTTGGATGGCATCACCGACTCAATGGACATGAGTTTGAGTAGGATCTGGGAGTTGGTGATGGACAGGGAGGCCTGGCGTGCTGCAGTCCATGGGGTCGCAAAGAGTCAGACATGACTGAGTGACTGAACTGAATTATAAAAATGAGTTTTCCATGTGGCTGAATTATTGCCCAGGTTAGATTAAATTCCTCAATGTAGGCTTTCTGGATTTAGGTTGTGTAAATTTTTAAACATTTAAAAAATGTCTCAGATTCACATGTCTATACCAATTCTGATGAACTTAAAAAAAATCTTTCTCTGTTAAGTATACAGTAGTTTAATATACATTTTAAAAGTTACTTATGCCATTGAGCATCTTTTCATTTATTTTTTGGATGTTTGTATTTCTTCCTTTATGAATTGCCTGTTACATTCCTATACATGTTCTTAACCTAGCTTATTATTTCTTAATTTCCAAGTGTTTCTTACCTATTTGTTAACTAAGCTTTGATTAAGCTTTGATATGGCACATTTGGTACAAATATTTTTTCTATTAATTTGGATTTTGATTTTATAAATTACTTTTTAAAAATATACATACTTGTTTTTAAAATTAAATACTTGTTTTACTTGAAATTATCACTGTTTTTATTCATGGCCTTTTCTAAGATAATAGTTAGGCTTTTCATACTCAGGGATTATATTAATAGAAATAGTTTGTCTAATTACCTAAATTTTCTTTAAACTTTCTCCTCTTTTTTAATCTTTTTTAGAACACAGAAATCTTTACAATATTTGAAATTTGTGTATTGTAATTTTTTCCCCATTTGCTAAATTATTAATCCCTACCCAAGCATGAAATAACTCCTGTTTCATTCACTGAATTTTTACACAGCTGCACTGTTTTTGGACCTTCTGTTCTTTTGCGCTAATGAAGCCATTGGTAACTTCTAGCATCCTACCCTTGCAGTTTTTTTAATAAGGATTTAACCTCTGATTGTGTAAGGCCCCCTTTGTAACACATATCCTTGATCTTTCTATATTTCCCTTCATTTATCCTCCTCTAACAGCAGTTTTGCGTAGTTTTACTTACTTAGTTTACTTGGGGGGCGGGGTGCTGTGCCAGGTCTTCATGGCTACACAGGCTTTTCTCTAGTTGTGAAGAGTGGGGGCCACTCTGTAGTTTCGGTAGGTGGGCCTCTCATTTCAGTGGCTTCTCTTGTTGTGGAGCACAGGCTCTAGGGCGCTCTAGGGGTTGCAGCTCCCAGGCTCTGGAGCACAGGCTCAACAGTTGTGAAACACAGGCTCTAGGGCGCTCTAGGGGTTGCAGCTCCCAGGCTCTGCAGCACAGGCTCAGCAGGTGTGGAGCACAGGCCTTGTTGCTCCATGTATGGCATGTGGGATCTGCCTGGATCAGGAGTCAAACCCGTGTCTCCTGCATTGGCAGACAGACTCTTCACCACTAAGCCACCGGGGAAGCCCTGCAGAGCTTTATTAAAAAGAATTTTGTGCTGTGCCTCATTTAACTCCTCCTCTCTAATAAAAGCACTGCACACGGGATTTTGGATAGATGTGTAGTATTTTTATAGATTAAGTTGGGGAGCATTTACATTTTTGTGGTGTTGATTCTTTCCCTTCACTCATTCCTTTGGCAGTATTTCCTGCAGTTACTATAGGCCAGGCACTGTGCTAGATATGTTTTAGATTTTGTTGATATTATTAATGATGTTTAAAAATACTTTGTAGAAGAGTTCTTCCTACTTGAATTTAGGAATGCCCTGGATTTTTTTCATTTTGTGATTGATCACCACCATGAATTCTTTACCTTTTTCTAGTCATTGTTCAGTTGATCCTCTTAACTTTGCCAAATAGACTATTTTTAACCTGCAAATAATGATAATTTCATTTCCTTCTTTCCAGCCCTTATGTATTTCTTAAACTTGTCTTATTGTGTTGGTTAGAACTCTAGACCAAAGTTAAATAATATTGCCGTTAAGGCAGCGCTGACCCATTCTGAGTTTTCTTTCCTCGTTTTTGTCATGTTTTTAATTAATTTCCCCTGTGTTGTATTAATCATATGTTTATTCTATTTTTAGTTATTAATACTACTAATAACTTTAGTTATTAATACTATTAGCTGTATTATTAGATCTTCTAACATCGAAGTATTTTTAAATTGCTCAGATAAATTCTGCTTGGTGATGGCATACTGTTATTTTAATTTGCTTTGCTAATATTTTTGAAAGGCTTTTACATTTATAATCCTTAGGGGAGATTGGCAAATGGCTTATTTTTTTCCTCTTGTCTCCTGTCAGTGCTTGTTACCAATGTTGTGTTAGCTTAAAATATGAATTAGGCTTTCATCCTTTTCTGTGCTTTGGAAAGCTTCTGTTGAATTCTCATAACAGAATTTTTTTCCTGAAAATAATAGCTTTCTTATAAAATATTAAGAAATCCTGCTACTTAGAGACAACCACACTTGATGTTTTGATGTCTTTAGTTCCTGGGTTGTTTTTTCTCCACGTGAGTGACATTGCATTTTATGACTTGATTTCTTTTTCTTTTAATAAATTACGATGAGTATCTTTCTATGTTAACAAATTTAGATGTCATTCACACTTTTTAATGACTACATACTTTTTCATCTGTTAAATGCTTTTGATCTTTAATTTTGTAGACTCTTAGACCTGGAGTGTGTGTGTGTGTGTGTGTGTGTGTGTGTTCATTGTTCTTTTGTTTGTCTGTTTTGCTCTGGAAAGATCTGCCTTCCGTGGCGTTTCCCCATAGATATTGTGGGTGGTTTTTCCATGGTTCCCAGAGGTATTAGAACAGTTACGGTTAGATTTTTCTTGGCTGCTGACACCTTTGTGGGTTGCTTGATGTATGTCGTCCTTGGCCAGCCTCTGCTGTTCTGCTGTGTTTTCCTTGTGTGACCCCACTAATCTAAGGAGAGAGCCCCTGCTTCACTGCAGTTGTATAATTGTTCCTTTTAACAAGGTAGCAAATGAAACTTGTGACAATCTTGTCTTTCTAAACATGCCTCTGATTATATCCGTGGTTGACTATGTTTACTTTATAGGGTTGATTTTATTTTTCATATTTTTAAATTCCTGAGAGGCTTTCTCCCCACCTCTCCACCGTCCTTTAAGGCAGCACTTAGAGTCACAAACAAAACTTGACTCTGGGTTTGTAAATTGGAGAAAATTCACATACTCCTGGAAAAAAGAGTCATATGTGGTTAACATTCCTCTTGTAAAGAAAGGCCACACTGCTATAAAACTTTTAATGGGTTGTAAGGATACCAGTGTGTTTAGGGAAGACTGTCCAGGATGGCCATGGGGCTTGACATCTTGTTCTTTGCAGTGTGGGTGAGGGAACTGTGGGGTTTTTGCTGGTGAACAAAGATGGGGTACATGCAATTTCTTGTGTGGCTCCTGGTAGACAAATAGGATCCAAAGGTAGATGTTCAAGGGCCAGAATTCAGCTGATTGTGAGAGCAAAATCAGGGTTCATAGATGGACCAACTTACCACCTGGTCAGGTCATAGGATTGGGTATAAGTGTTAGATGGGTGGCTGGCCCAGGCAACCATTAAGACTCCATACAATCTTGAGGTTATCATTGGGAGGCTTGATGTCTCTTCCAGCCTTCCCCTGATGGAATCAGTTTGTAAAGCAGCATTTACATGATATTTTTAGGAGATTGCACACCTCTGGACTAGCATACTTAGGCTGTGTTCTTTTCTTTTCAGCTTACCGTGACAATCAGAGCTTTGTTGCAGAAACTGAAGGAAAAGATCGCCCTTTTGAAGGACTTATTGCTAAGAGCTGTGGCAACACATCAGATGTATCCATGTAAACATTTCCACCTCTTGCTAGAGTGGGAGGACAAGCAGTCTTATTTTAAGAAAGGAAGGAATCTGGGCCACCCAGATTTTTTCCACAGCTTGAGGAAGACCTGCTTTCTAAAATATTGCCTATAATCTCGATTTCTATTTTAAGGGTCCGTTATATGTTTTACAGTGAATATGCTGGCGAAGCAAGACGCACAGCAAGAACTTACTTAGTTGGGTGTAACCTTGACCGTGCAGGCAGCTCGTGCTTTCTGTTAGCGCTGTGTTTACACCAAGCCCCGCGTTGCTACCTGTCTAGACTGCGGGGAAAGTAGTCCAGCAGCAGAACCTCGATGATGCTCTTGAGCCGTGATTCTGCTCAGTGCAGTTCCCAGAGTTTTGAACAATTCCTTTACTTTTCCGAGAGACTCGTACCAGTAGAAACCGTACTTTTTTCCTCCCCGATTATGTAGGTTATTGAGATGTGACTTCTTCACCTTATGGTTCTGGAAGTGACAATACCCCTGGTTTGGGAGGTTTTTTGCTGCTGCTGCTGCTAAGTCGCTAGGTGGGGGTATAAAAGCGTCTGCCTCCAATGCGGGAGACCCTGGTTCGATCCCTGGGTTGGGAAGATCCCCTGGAGAAGGAAATGGTAACCCACTCCAGTATTCTTGCCTGGAGAATCCCATGGACGGAGGGAGAAGCCTGGTAGGCTGCAGCCTATGGGGTCACAGAGTCGGACACGGCTGAGCGACTTTACTCACTCACTTCACTCATGGGAGGCACCTGTGTGAAGTCACTTGTGACATCACCTCTACTTCCTACCAACGATGTCAAGTATTAAAATCTTTTTATTTTTTTATAAATTCATGATCTGATCAATTTAGGAAAATATATGTGACCTGTTACATAAACTAATCCCTTAAATCTGAGTTTACAACTGACCTCAAATTGGGCCTCTCTTACCATCCCTTTCCTTTATCCATGGTTTATACCAAAGACCCAGACTTTGGTATCTCAGGAAATGGATTGTTCCTGCCCAATTTTAAGCATGGTGAAAATGTAGCTTTTTAGATAAAACAATAGAAGATGTTGTGAAAATGTATTTTTCTCCAAGTATCATCCTTATATGTCACCAGAGAGGTTGGTTTAGATAGTTGCATGATTTCTAGTATTCAGTTATTTACCCAGTAAGGTTTCAAATAAAAGTTTAATTTCAGTGAACAATTGAGGCCTTAGTTTTAACACAATTAGAGCATTCTGATATGTTCAGTTTGTAACTTTACCCTCTGTCTGGTTATGGTTTGTTACTGCCCAGTTAGTTTATTATGTAAGGAGTTTTTATTTTATCAAAATCCACAAGTTTTAATATATTGACCTCATGTTAGCAGAGCTGTTTTCTCTACCACGTGCTTGGAAGTCTGCACATGGGATCGAGGTGTGCAAACCCATTTTAGTATTACCTAATTTGTATATTAGAAACATAGCTAAATATTGTTTCCTGATTTAATATTAATAACTGTATTTGCTAATAGGTAACTGATTATTACTCATCTTATAATGTGTGCATGTGAGCTAAGTCGCTTCAGTTGTGTCCAAGTCTGTGCAACCCTATGAACTGTAGCCCGCCAGGCTCCTCTGTCTATGGGAATTCTCCAGGCAAGAACACTGGCGTGGGTTGTCATGCTCTCCTCCAGGGGATCTTCCAACTCAGGGATCGAACCTGTGTCTCTGATGTCTCCTGGATTGCAGGTGGATTCTTTACCACTAGTGCCACCTGGGAAACCTCCAGACATAGCACATCTTATAATATTTATGTGCTAAACCTATGGTGCAAGAAGATGTAAATTAGTAACTTTTACTTCTATTAATAATTTCTGCTAGTTATTAATTATAAGGCGTACCAAGCACGGTGCAGTAATAATTGACTTTGTTCTGCAAATCCTTGGAGTCTAACCACATTTTGAAATCTGGCAGCATCTGGTTTCCTGGTGATCTCAGAATTTGCTGAATTAAGCACCAGACATTAAAAAACACCAAACCGAGTTATTAAATATATTATGAAAGTATTTAAGGACTATCATGTGAATAATTAAGACTTTTCTAGGAGAAATCAAACACTCAACTGGAATATAACAACTTTCTTGAACATTCTGTTTTGTTTTGTTTTTAAATAATAGGGCCTCTTTCTACTGGAACGGCAACCAAAGCTAGGGATGGAGTTTAGAGAATCGCCCTATGGGAAAGTGAAAGTGTTAGTCACTCAGTCCTGTCCCACTCTTAGCGACCCCATGGACTGTAGTCCACCAGGCTAATCTGCCCATGGAATTCTCCAGGCAAGGATACTAAAGTGGGTTGCTGTTTCCTTCTCCAGGGGACTTGTCCAACCGGCGTCTCCTGCATTGTAGGCAGAGTCTTTACTATCTGAGCCACCAGGGGGCGCTCATTAACCTCTGGATTTTCAGGGAGACCGTTTCTTAGAACGCGAAGGAGGAGGTAGCTTCTGTATTACTCAGGCCTCTGTTTAATTACTGTCTTGTTTCTCACATCTTCCCTCTCCCTGACCTTCCTCTTCCCAAACATTTCAGATAATTCTATGGCAGTTATCTGAGGTAATTCTAGGGCAGTTATCATCCAGATTTAAGATGTATCAGATAGCAACTTGTCAGGCCTAGTATCCTCGTATTATTAGACTGTTTGGGTGGGTTCTTTCCCTTCTTTACAAAAAAGGTACTGAGGCCAAGGCCAGCTTGTGCCTCAAGTCACTGATGTAAATTAATAACTTTTACTTTCAGCATTCCAGCAGAGGAATTTTCTTCACACCCAGGAGAAGAATCTTTAAGAGCTTAAGTAACTTGCCTAAGTCTCCACCGATGAGAAATGGAAAGCCAAGATTCCAATGCAGGGCTGTCTGGACCCAAAGCCAGTTGTTTAAAAGCTGAATTCTACTTTAGTGATAGAATACAGTCCACTGTCACATGACCTGTCTTCAGTGAGAATTCCCTATTACTTGGCGTGTTGCTGTAATGCCAAGACAAATCTTGTTTATAATGCAAATCCTCAAGACCCTTCTTAATCATCAGAAAGATTAAACAGTCTTCACTGTGGTTTATTAGGTATACTTTATGATGTTGTAATTCTTAGAAAAATGTGTGTCCATAAATCGCCAAGAGAGTGACTTTTTAATCCTTTTTCTTGAGGCATAATTAATGTGGGGTGACTTTTTTAATGTGAATATTTGGAAACCACATTTCCTTACTGTGTCGGGCAGTCGAGAGTTTCTGGTACCTGACTTAAGAAATTTATGCCTCTCTGCAGTCGTGAAGTTTTCCAAGGAACACTAGGAGTTGCCAGAAAGATAAGTCCTATGAAAATGCCTTCCAAACAATTAAATTCTGGGATGTTAGGCATAAGATGTTACTGCTCTTTCATGAAAAAGTATTTTTCTCTGGCAAGAATAAATGTGAAATTAAAATGAAAGTGGCGTGCTTTCGAATCGGTTAGCTTGCAATTTATAATCCAAAGTCCTGAAGCCAGAGAGTTGAAAATTGCTGAAAAGCATTAACTTCTATTCACAGTGCTTCTTGGAGACGGTGATTATAATGGTCTCACCAGTTGAGAAAAGCTGTGTGCAACAGGAGGTCGCATAGGAAATTTCAGGTAGCACTAAGGTTATTCTTAGAATTAGTTTTACATGAAGCTTGTCTTTTTGTTGGGTTTTTCAAAGGCAGCACTCTTAGTACTTTGAAAAGAATTTTTGAAAATCACTTTACAAAGGATTTCAGTATCAAAAGCTATTTTGGTCTCTTGTGAAAAGACCTGGAGAATTAATTTTTAAGAATCGATAAATAAGGGGACTTTCCTGGCAGTCCAGTGGTAAAGATTTTGTCTTCTAATAGTGGGGATGCAGGTTCAAACCCTAAGATTCCACATGCCTTGCAGCCAATAAAAGCAAAAAAATAAAAAAAAGAAGCAGTATTGTAACAAATTCAATGAAGGCTTTAAAAACTGGTCACATAGAAAAATAATCTTTTTTTTTTTTAAATGGATAACATAACCCTGTTCCACTTTGTTTTCTGGGGGAAGAAAGATGAGTAGACAGGTAGCTGGCTAGAGAGATGCCCTGTGTAACAAACCTGGATACGTGGCTACATGTAGGTGTAGAGGAGCTCACTGGAGAGGTTTTAAGAATAGCCCCTGGGTGCCCCAGTAGTGGGGACGTGGTTCTAAAACACTGCACCTGGCCATAACAGTTTTCACTGGTGTCTGCTATTGTGAGAAAATTAAGAACAAGGTCATTTTTATTTCAGTAGGAATTTTCTGGTTTATAGTCTGTTACGTGGTTCTCTCTGGTTTTGAGTATTAACATCTTGCTTTTTCACCATGGTAGTAAAAGCAGATGAGAGTGTTGTCTGTTGTGGTTTTTGGAATGTCCACATAGATGGCAACGTGTATAATCGGTCTATGTAAATCCCCCCTCCCCACCCCCACAGCTTGTTTGGAAATACTTCTGCTCCATGAAACCCCTAAGTCTGGGCACTGTTGGGACACTGTGGACAGCACTGGCTTGGTGGCAGACAGCTGAGATAGAAGACCAGCTCCACCACTGCCTCAAGGCCAGAGAGCAGCGTGGCCTTTCTTGACCTCAGTTTCATTATCTACAGAGTAGGAATAATCAGACTTGCTTTGCAGGCTGTTGTGAAAGTTGAAGAAAATGCTGTATTTAAAGCATCTCACAGGACAAGCTCCCCCATAATCGTTGGCGTTGAATAAAAGTTTTCAACTCTTCGAGGGCAAGTTACTTAACTTCGTTGTGCCTTGTTTTCTTAATTTGTGAAAAAAGGATAAAGTACATCCAGCTTATACCATTGTTGGGAGGATTAAATTATATGCATAGAAGGTGCTTTGCATAAAGCAAGCCCTCCTCGAGGATTAACTGCTGCTTACCATTTTATCATGCTTACCATTTTATCACTGTTAAAATTACAGCTAATGTGGAGAATTTACAGGTACCCTTTTATGGAGTTTATAACACATAAGGAGGGTACATCCAGGCATGCAGATAATGATAGTATTAAATACTACTTGCAAAATGGGATCAGTGCTTTGAGGAAGATAGGCACCTGGGCTGGTCCATAATAGACACTCAGTAGAGTTTGTTAACTTTGGAGGATCTTCCCGTCCCAGGGATTGAACTCAGGTTTCCTGCATTACAGGCAGATTCCTTACCATCTGAGCCACCAGGGACTCCCCCTAAAAGCAAATAATAAATAAAAATGGAAGAGCTGAAGTGCTATGTGAGCCAGAAAAATCTTCTGGCCTCTGGGACCTTAAACTGTCTCTGTAATTCTTCTTGTGGTTCTGGAAGTAATTATCCTTCTCCAAAGCAATTAATTTGCACGGAAGACTTACTTAAATTCTTATGCCTTCTACCAATTAGGAGAAACTCCAGGAGCTGGAAGTGGGGGAGGGAATGGGGTGTCCCCTGGGTCCAGCCCAATCTTCACCCCTCTCCATCCTAGGTTGGAAGTGCTTCCCAGGTTATAGCAGAGAAGCTGGACTCTGAAGCACAATGATGGAAAATCAGGGTCTAGTTTCATTTGCAACCTTGCATGAACTGGTTGTAATTACATGTACATTCAGTCTGGCCAACGACAGAGTACTGTGGTGGTTAGATCTTCCATTTCCCTGTGTGTTCTCTGATCTTCCTCCTTGGTTATTCACCAAGTTGATGGAAGAGAAGGTCCCAGCACTGGCCTCATGACCATCTGCCCTGTTTTCTGCTTGTCCTTCTTTACCCTGTACCCGCGCCCCCAGCTACCATGAGCCCACATCCATGGAGTGTCATTACCTTCTAGGTGATTCTCTGACCTCTTGTTAGCAACAACTTCCATTATAGTAAGTGTGCCATGCAGAAGGGCTGTGCATCTTTTTATTCTCTTCGGCTCCCTCTATCCCCCATTTCCTTATGGTCTGTTCTCTCAATAGAGTAAAATAAAAACAAAACCAGGAGGTAGAGTGTGTGTTCCTGATTGGTTAGTTTTCCAGGTGTTCCAGATTTACAGGGGATCTCTGGAATATTCTGAATTAATATTATCAGTATGGTTATTAACAGGATGCTAAGAAGTGGCAAAGTTAAGTGAGCAGTACTGGGGGCCTCAGGGTAGAGAAGCCCCACACGAGGTGGTGAGAAGGAGCTGGGCTCTCACCCGCTGTTGCCATGGTTTCCGGTCGGGTGAACAAGAGATTCGACTTACCTGTCCCAGCATCAACTGTCTGTGATTCTGTCCTCCAGTTACTCCTCCTCTTCAAAACATAATCACCAAGTTTTACTGCTCTTAAAATTGATGTTCTTTGTTGGTTAATTAATAGTTTAAATTCAGTTGTCTGCTTAATTTTAAAACTTGCCTTTACTTTTTCTATAAAAGGTGCTTTCCACCTGTCGATTTCCTTTTTTTAAAAAAAAAAAATATCATTTGGCTCTGTCGGATCTTGGTTGTGGTCCATGGGCTCAGCACACAGTCTTCAGTAGTTTCAGCCTGTAGGATCTTAATTCCGCAGCCAGGGCTCAAACCCGAATCCCCTGCATTGCAAGGCAGATTCTCAGCCACAGGAATCACGAGGGAAGTCCCTCTACCCGTACATTTTCTGTTGTTAGTTGTTCACTCTTCTCTCACTTCCGCATCCCCATCCTGTTCTAGCTTATTCTTCCACAGTTAACAGTGTTGGTAGTTGGTTCCTATTATCACAGCCTTTTCTAGGCATGAACAGATATGTGTACATGTAAGTATAAAATGCTTTTGACTACAGAAGGATCGTATCGTATGTTTCATTCTGAAACTTTTTGTTAGTTAGCATTTAATAGAGTCAAACAGTCCGAAGCAATACCCAGTAGATGGGAAGTTTCCCTTACACCCTGAGTCCCCAGTTCCCTTTCCTTGGAGGCAATTGTTTCTATATCCTCTGAGAAATTTTCTGTGTATATACCAACATATGTTTTTAATGGATGCAGTGGGAGCATACCATTCACTATTCAGCTCTTTGCTGTTTTTTGGCTTTGTCTAACACTTTATTTTGGAGATTGTTCCATATCAAATAATTTATGTAGCACTTAGTAAGTGCTCATAAATGATAATGTTTTCATTATCATCCATACCTACAGGGCTTTCCTATTCTATTTTGGGGGAAGGGGGCTACAGAACATGCCATTGCCAAGGTATGCTGTTTCCTTATTGACAAACCTTAAAATGTTTCCAGTATTTGGCTATTATAAATAACGCTGCACTAAACATCCTTTTTTTTGGCTGCACTAAGTGGTGGCTTGTGGGATCTTAGTTCCCCAACCAGGGATTGAAGCCAGATCTTGGGCAGTGAAAGTGCGGAGTCCTAGCCACTGGGCCACTAGGGAATTCCCTGCTCCTACATCTTTGTATAGTCTTGTGAACGTATCTGCAGGAGAAATTCCTGTTAAAAGAATGTGCCTTTTAAATTCCATTAGGTATGTAGAAGACAGTCTGGCATCTCCATTCCCACTGAGGATGTCTGAGAGTGCTTGGTTCCTCAGCCCTTTCTAGAGCCTTCTGTCATGGTTTCTTATCTGGCTGGCAAAAATGACAGTATGTTTCAATTTGTATATCTTTCATTAATGTAAAACTGCATTTTTTTCAGTTTATTAACATAATTCTTGTTTTTTTTCCAATGCCTTGTTATATCCTTTGCCGTTTTAAAATTTGCCACTATTAATTGGCCACTTGTACTTTTATTTTGCAGATAGTTACAATTTTTATACAGATTTATAGTTTCCTTCATGACCTCTGGGTTGACATTCTCGACTAGGAAGACTTTCCTTACTCTAGAGTATTAGAAAGTTCTCCAAAGGTGTTTTCTAATGATATTTCTGTAATTTTATTTCTTACTTTTAAACCCCTGATCCATAATCTGCTTAATTATAATATTGGATTATCGTTGAGTTTATGCTCACTTGGAGGATTGAAGAACTGAAATCCCAGCAAAACCACAGGTTGCCAGAGTAGGTTGAGCATAGAATGGAAGACAAGGCTAATCAGCACTGTGATATAATTAGTAACTTCCACAATTAAAATTCCTGTTTTGTCCTGTATAATTTATGTCATAGCTTCTGTCCCTTCTCCTCCCCACCCCTCTTACCCTCCCCAGGGGCCGCTTCTGCTCTACTGACAATTTTACCACTGATTTGAAACACCCTGTATTTATTTTTGATATTGCACTGATCAGAAGGCTAATATTTGGCCCTTTTATTAGTGCAGAGGAAGGACTTGCTCACTGTTTCTTAGTTACAGTTGCTGCTTCACTGTTTCCAAGATGGGTTCGTAGTGACCGTAGTCCAGTAGGAGATGGAAAAGCCGTAGTAGTCATTTTTCTCAGGAAATCGGGGCATTCTGGAATGTTGAGAGAATGTATCCATGATTATTTTATAAATGCCCAGAGTCAATAACACTGCGTAGTTACATTGGTTTGGGGGGGATTTATGATTTTTCTAGCTAGTATCTGTTACCGGGGAACATTTTTTTATGGGTTTATTTGCTTTTTTTGCTAGCTATCCAGCTCTTTCTATTCAAAATTATCAACCAAAGTAGATTCACTGGGCCGTGGTTTTCCCACCCAGGGAAAACTACTGTATTCTGCCAAGTTCTCAAACTTTTGGGGCCTAAATGCAGGATTTAATATCCCTCTCAAACCGAGAAGTGTCTATAAATCCAAAGCAATAGTCCCACTCTTTAACGAACTGGGAAAACTATGGCCATGAGTTGTGTTGGAAAAGGTATGAGAGATTACCTGGGGGACATCTGAAGAAACCGATCCAAAACACTGAAGGAATTGGTCAAGACCATGGATAATGATCAAAACAGAAATAGTAGGCTTTTGGACCCCTAGTCTAGCACAGATCATAGATTAACACCTTAGAATATGGTTATTTCTTTGTAATTTTGTTTAGAATTATTAAAAATCATGCAGAGTATTTAGTGAGCTGATGGCAACAGCTTTTTTTTAGAGCAAATCTGTAGAAAGTAGCACTTTATAACATATATTGTAGGTGCATTAATAGGTGTTAATAATATGAAAGAGGGCAACAAAGCTATTTTTTTTTCTTTTTTTCCTTTTTAACAAAGTATCTTAGGTATTAATGTCAAGGGAAAAACCCTTGACCACTGTGACCAGCACTCAGAACTTAAGGATTCCCTGAGCCACAGTGTGCTGTAGAGAAGAACATTTCAGGGTTGGCCACTGGGAGGAAAATCGTTTTTACCAACTGTATTTCTCAGTGAATGATCTCACATGGTGCGTCTGGTTCACTGTTTTTAAGTCCTTTGCGATGGTTCTGTCCAGGTCCTTTACTGGAAGGGTCAGTGAAGGCTGAGATCAGAGCAGGAGAGCGCTGGCTCAGGCCTCTTCAGGGTAGGGTTGATTCGAGTTTGTAACAGTCCCCTCTGACTTGGAGAGCGGGGTTAATAACGTAATAGATCAAATGAGGTAATTCACCTACTTTTGGACCTTAACGAGTCGCCTGCAGAACACAGCTCGAAGGAGACCGAAGACAGAACCTCTTGGATGATCTTGTAACTCGAGAGAGACTACTTCTGGCCTCCTTTAAGAACGAGGGTGCAGAACCCGATCTTATCAGGTATGATGCTTTCCTTTACAGGGATTAAGCAGCCGGCGAAACTTACTTGCAGCGATTACAGTTGTTTCCCGAAGGGCTTAATTTCTTTATCTGGTGAAATACATCCTGTCTGTTCATTTGTAGTGCTTGACTGTCATTTTCTGTTCAGCCTGGTTTTCATTAAGTTTCTGGGTTTGAGTAAACCAGGCACATTCAGCTGAATCCCATTTTGGAAGATGGTTATTTGGATAGAATACAGACGAAGTCAGAAAATGTCTGTTCATTCCCTGGTTGAACTTCTGCTATGTTAGCTGCCTTTTAAACTCTGGACGTCATGTTTTTATCTGTGTTGGAAGATGATGTTTTTTCTTTTTAATTGACTTGTAGAAATGTGTCCTAAAGACTGTGTAGTCTATGGCTTACAGGACTAGAGGAGTGGGGGCCCTTGGCTTCTTCTCTGATCTTTGCCAGAGTGTGATTCACACTCGACGGAGTTTGTCGGCTGCTCTGCACCCGACTCCGGTGGAAGACTCAGAGGAGGGGTCCAGCTTTCCGGTTGAAGTTAATAAAGTATAAACTGTGATATCTTTAGAACTGCCCTCCCCGGCTGCCTCTAGAACCCCCTTCACCACATTAAGGGACCCAGCACAAATGAGATCAGGATGAAACCTGCCTCTCTCCACCTTCCCCATGAGGGATGGGGTCTTTGTTGTGGGGGTGGCAGCTTGTTCCTGGTTAGGAATAATATGGCTTCCCAAGGGCAACGGTTTGTTTACTTTAATGGGGGCCGGGGCTTGGAGGGCGTGGTCCTAGAGTGGTCCCAGGTGACTCTGGTCTGCAGTCAGAGGCTGCAGAATCACTGCCAGAGGGTGACCGGAAGAGGATGGAGCAGCTTCTTGTCCGTTCCAGTCTTCTCAGGAGCTTGGGATTCAAGGTTTGTAGAGAGGAAGTGATGAAATTCCAGGAAGCAAGAGGAAATCTTAGAGTTGTTTCTTTCACCTAAGGCCTAAAGTCAGGGAAGGAGGAGTTGGGTGCTGGACAGGGTTTGTAAACGGACTGGGAGGCCTCCAGTGAGCGGGGCTGGTCCATTATCGTGCCCAGGCCTTCTCGGGACGATGCAGGAGTGGAAATTTGAGGATGAAAGCGGTGATTCAGGGTTGGTGAAAAAAAAAACCCGTGAGCGAGGAGGTCTTGCAAGGTGAGGACAGAATACCGTCTGCAGGCATGGGCCTTTACCTTGGAAGTTCAGAAACGAACTCAGAAGTATCATGGCGAGCGAGGAAGTTTCCTGGGTGAGGAAGGGCCAGGTAGAGGGGATGGCGGGAGGAGAAGACTTGGAAATCTTCCTCCTCTGTCGTGGAGGTGACTGTGTGGTGAGAGCCTTCCGTGTGTCAGGTTCTGCTTCTCTTCACTGTCATTTAATGATGTCGAGGGGCCAGTTTAGGCCTGAGGTCTTGGTGGGGTGGGGTGGGGGGATGTATGGTTGATTTTTGGTTCCTTTCTCCATTACTGTTGATGAAAATAATAAACAGTAATAAGAGTAGAAAAGTTTCATTTGAGCCAAACTGAGGATTAGCCCCCAAGCCAGATTCCCAGGTTACTCTGAAAAACTGTCCAGAGATGCAGGGTTTTTTTTTTTTTTTAGCACAGTTTTATATCTTGCAAGAACAAAGAACACTAAACGAGTCAGGGATACATTTCTTCAAGGTTAAAAAAAAAAAAAAAAAGACCAGAACATACACAGGGAGTCAGCATGGCCTTGGCACCTGGGAAGGGAGTTGCTTATCCTCAAAGGAGGACCATCATTGGCATCCTAGGAAGAGGGGCATTGCATCTTTATTTTTAACATAGACATTCTTCACTTCAGGTCAGTGTGCCCTTTTCTTTAGTAAATAGAGCAGATGTACAATGGGTGTTAGATAAGCCACATACAAGCTGTTTTAGCATAAAATTCAAGTTAACTCATCTTTTTCTCCCCCATGAAAATCTGTAGGCCAGAATGACTTCCCTAAATCTCAGTATGTAAGAATTTCTTTTATCGCTTGTCACCTCCTTCTCTTTTTTTGTTTTTGTTCACTCCTCTTCTGTCCTGTGATAATCTTTCTTTGCTATTTAAAGCACTGTTTGCTCCCGAGTTGGGTCATCTTCACCTGGGTGCCTGTTAGAAATGCAGGGTCTCAGACCCCAACTCTGCCCTCCTGAGTGGAATCTGTATTTTAACAAGATCCCCAATTTGGTTTGAATGCCCCTTCCAGCTCAAATACTACTTTATATCACTTGTTCTTAATTATGGCACTCAATCACCCACAAGGCTTATAAAAAATTTTTTTAAGAAAAAAAAAAAAAGTGTCCGGACAATATACTTGCAGAGTCTGAATGAGTGAGTATTCTGGGGGGAGCTCCAGTGGGGGTGAGAACAGTTGGAAACCACTGAAACCCTTTCTTTCCCTCATGGGGTCTGATGAGCACTGGTAGCTAGCAGCTGCTGCGTGTTTTCTCCATGCAAGGCCCTGTGCCAAGCTGTAAGCGCCTGTGCTTAGGAGATCTTTATAACATCCCACCTTATAGAAGAGAAACTGAGGCTCAGAGGGGTCAAGTAACTTGCACTAGATCCGAAGGCTAATCAGTTTCAGAGTTTGATAGTATGTGTGTGGGTGAGTGAGTGCATGAATACTAACACTTAACACTAGTTAAGGTCAAGTAGGTTGCTGGAAGCAGATTGCCTCAGATTTGAGGCCAGAGTTTCCAGTCTTTGATTTCACTCACCTGCCCATACCTGAGTGTTATTTTTGCCTTTTTCCCCTACCCCCTGAATCTCCGGGTCAGGAAGATCCCCTGGAGAAGGAAACGGCACCCCACTCCAGTATTCTTGCGTGGAGAATTCCATGGACAGAGGAGCCTGACAGATTACAGTCCGTGGGGATTGCAGAGTCGGACACGACTGAGTGACTAACACCCCTGAATCCCCACTTCCTTCCCCAGCTTCCCATGCCTGAATAACTCTTTCACTTGGATCTGTCCTTCTGAGGGTCTGAATTCAGTTGTAGAGGTGACCAGTTTGGGTTCCTGGTTCAACCTTGCTCTCCTGCCTCCTGCTGTCCAGTCATTTCTGAGACCTCATCAGGGACCTCTCAGCTCTGTCCCTGGATAAACCTCGTTGTCCCTCCTGCTCTGATGTCCCCCGTGACTCACAGAGGCTTCTTCTGTCCTCCCGTAGGTCAGTTCCTAGTTCTCGGCTCCTCCGCCATCTTTGGTCGCTTCCCTAATCTCAGGATTCCTCCAGCATTTTTGATGGCCTCTGTCATTCTTGATATCGACGTGCGTTGCCTTGTCACTAGGGGGATAGGCAGGTGGGTGGCTCATGTCTTTCCTTTAGGTCACGACTCACAGACACCAGAAAGCCTCACCAGAACTTGAAAATGTTCCGGGCCT
The DNA here is from genome assembly GCF_023091745.1 of Budorcas taxicolor. Taxonomy (NCBI): domain Eukaryota; kingdom Metazoa; phylum Chordata; class Mammalia; order Artiodactyla; family Bovidae; genus Budorcas; species Budorcas taxicolor. The sequence continues at coordinate 28,653,538 of NC_068928.1, read as the reverse complement.
ACTCTCTCTGGCACCTTTTGTCATTCATACTGGACTACCAGCAAGCATGTACTGTTGGAGAACTGGCAGTGATCTGCTTGTTGGGCGTTCAAAGCCACATAGTAACTGGCAGCAACATTGCAAGAGTTGACCCAGCCAGGACTCCCTGAGAGCCGGTTGAGCCTCTCTGTCCTCCTGAGCTCTTCCATCTTCCTTTCCTGTTTCCTCAGTGTCCTCCTCCTCTCTCACCCCAAACCTTTGCGCTCTTTCTCTTCCCCGTCCTTCATTTCCTGGGGTCCTTCTCCCCTCCCTTTCCTCCCCTTTTCTCTTCCTCCTCATATGTGGCCTTATTAAGGAGAGGAGAGTATTGTCAAACTTCAGCTCAGATTAGCATTCCCCTTAAACAGACACAGTGTAGCAATCCCGTAATTGAATGTGTAGCTGTCATGTGAGAGAATCTGAGTTTTTACCTTACGGATTACTGATCATTATTCTCACGCAGTAAGCCTTGATGTGAGACTCAGGTCTAAATAAGCAATGGTTGACTAATTGAGGGTATTTGGAAACTTGTTAAAGAAGTCTCTGTGTAACAATGTCTCTTAGAAGAAGAAAAGCCCTAACTTTATGAAGCAGTGACACAGCTTCTGATTGAAAACCCAACTGCCCTTTCTATTCGAGAGCATTGCTAAGTCTCACAATTAGTTAAATCTTTGTAAAGAGAGAGAGAGAAAAAAAAATCATGGCATACTCCACTGCTCCCTGACCATCTCAAAGATTATGTGATTAACTAGGCTGTAGTGGGTGGCTAATTGGCTAAGCTTTAATCTTCACACCACCAACTATATGGAGGATTATAGGAAATAGGAAGTTATTTAGAGGTTGAGATGGTAGTTATGGATCAGGAGTGCTATATTAACAAGCAGACCAACTGCTAAAATCAAAGAATAGAATATGATAATGAAATATTCACATTTTCTTAGAGTGTAAGCTTTATATTTAATTTCTTTTATTTACTTTTTCTTGGAGATGCTTTTTTTTAAAAAAAGTACGATCCTTCAAATTTATATTTCATAGCACTATATTGGCAGCCAAGGGAGACAGAGGGAAAATTGACTTTGAATATTCCATTAAAAGTGTTTCCCCTCTACCATTTTATATCTTTGAATGTTTTCTTTCAGTTTAAAACTTGGTGTATAAGAAGGGTGATTTCTATTTGATAGTATTGAGATTTCCTAAAAACTATTAATTTATACTCTCTATTGCTTGAAGTTATGAACACATGACCAGCCTACTCTTCCAGAAGTAGGAAATGGCCAAGGAATAAACAACTGCATCATTGCCTGCGAGACAATGGATAAGCCATAATTATTCATCTCTTTTACTTATGTCCCAGAAATACACTAACTTCCCAGGTCATCTGACATGTAAGGGATGTGCTAAAATCAAAAAAGATATGCTTTTCTCTGTATTTCGGTGAACCTAAGGATAGTTGAACCAAGGTGGTATTAAGTGCAGTCAAGAATATTAAATATCTCCAGTAACTTAATGAAAAAAAAACTTAGAGGAAGAAAGTGTGGTAAGTAGAAAAATTTTGAGTGCCTACAGTGTGCCAAGCACTGGTAAAGGGAGTGTGGTGGCATAAAGCCCCAAACAGCAAAAAATATCTAGTTTTTGCCTTTGAGCTCTCTACAGTTCAGTGAGAGAGACAGATGTGAACTAAAGATTCATTCAAATAAGTAAGTTAAGAAAAATATATTGTGCTTTGAGGGAGTATTAGTGGGGAAATGATTTAGCTAGGAAAGTCATGTGGTTTAATATTTATTTTGCAAATGTATATTTTGTTTCTCCATGTAAATTTTAAATACCTTGAGGATGGGGACTGAAACCTAGCACAATGCTTAATAGATACTTGCTCACTTAATGAAAGTCTTTGTGTTTCCTGTATCTTTTATAGATACTTAGCAGATTTTCGTATATAGTAGGCACTCAGCAGATTTCTGTTGATTGAAAGGTTGATTGAAAGGTTGACTGAATAGGATAGCATGGGTTCTGTAACTAGAAAAATCTGGGACCCTCACAGGATTTCCAGATGAAAAAGTTTTTTTGCCTGCCTCATAAAATCTGGTGGTTCTCTAGGACAGCTCCCTTCAAATGGTGATGCAGGTTTTCCCATCTTACAGCTGTGCTGTTTTCACACAGGACCTCCATATTCACTGTGAGAGGAGAGAGAAGGCATAGAGGTCTCACATCCCTCTCATATGCCGTCCCCTACGTGTCATATGTAGCATCCCATTGGCTGTAACCAGTCACATGGTTCTGATCTGCCTGCAAGGGAGGCTGGGAAATGTAGTCTTGTCTAGACTCACAAGAAAATGGAATGGGACTTGCGGCAACACGTTGCTTGTCTCTACCTCACTGATTATCTTGGGTGGTTTGCTGAAGAGGTAAATAACTTTGGGACATAGTCTGCCTACTTAATTAGCAGAGATTAGAATCAGAAGTTAATAAAGGCACGTGAGGTGGGCTGAGAGGTGACCCTGGTGGGGTGTGTTCTCCTTCTGTACAGTCATACTTGTTCTGAAAGGGTTCACTCGGGCGGGGGAAACAAACACAGGACAGAGAAATTAAGCTCCAGTGGGTATGCACAAGGAAACTAGACGAGGAGGTCATGTCTGCAGCAGTCAGAGGAAGAGGCCCAAGTAAAGCACCTGAAAGGTCTGGAGAAGATGGTGCTTCTTGTCCTTACCTTCAGCTAAAGGGGCACCTGGTTTCGCTCAGGCACTAATACCCCAGTCACGATGCCCTCAGCCATGAGGAACCGATGATTCTACTCAAAACCTCTTACGTAAGGAAAAGTAGCTCCGTATAATAAGTTCCAAGTTAAAGAATTGAGGGAGGTGGTTAATTCTACAGCCAGTGGTGATCCAGAGTCAGCTATGTCTTTGCTGTGTCTTTGTCTTCAGACTGACTCTTCTTGTGGTTGAGGATGCTTGTAGAAAGTTCCCAGACAGATGGGAGTGGGAGGAGAGGTTCAAGAGGGAGGAGACATACGTATACCTATGACTGATTCATGTTGCTATATGGCAGAAACCAACACAGTATTGTAAAGCAGTTATCCTCCATTTAAAAATAATTTTTTAAAAAAGCTCCCCCCCCCCCAAAAAAAGCTCCCAGACTCCAAACAGCCATAGGAGAGGAAGGAGGGTGTATCTTGCTTAAGTCATATATTCACGTAGCTGAGATGTTTTAAAAGCACTTAACAATGTTCAGTGAAAAGCCTCCCTTCCTCTGTGTCCCACCCGCAACATAAATATCAGCATTAATAATCTTTGGTCTATCTTTCCAGGGTTCTCTTAAGTATATGCCAACCGATAAGAATATATTTTCTTATTTCTCCCCATCTTTTACACAAATGGTCATATACTACACAAATTATCCTACAATGTTCTTTTATCATCTGAATATACTGGAGATCTTCCCAAACCAACACGAAGTCTTATCATTGATTTTTGTAGCATTATAATATTTCATTGTATGTGCTGCCATAATTTATTGAATTAGTCTCTTATTAATATGTGTGTTGTTTCCACTCTATTACATTGTGTACATATGTATGTACTTAATACCTGTACTTTTTTTTTCTGTTACATAAATGCAATGGTAAATATCCTTATACATAAAGGGTTTCATAGTGTGAAAGTCTTAATCTCTAGTAAAGGTCTTAGAAGGTCAGAGGGTATTTACATTTATAATTTGTATATGTCTTGGAGGTATTTTTTTTTACAGACTTCATTTTTTAAAATTATATATATTTTTGGCTGTGCTGGGTCTTCATTACTGTGAGGGCTTTCACTAGTTGCAGTGAGTGGGGGCTACTGTCTAGTTGCAGTGTGGACTTCTTACAGTGGTTTCTCCTGGTGCAGACCATGGGCTCAATAGTTGTGGTGCACAGGTCTAGTTGCCCTGTAGCATGTGAGGTCTTCCCAGACCAAGGATTGAACCTGTGTCCTCTGCTTTGGCAGGTGGATTCTTAACCACTGGAGTACCAGGGAAGTCCTAATGTGGAACTTGCGAAGTAGGATGTTTCAGTAGCGCTCTTAAATACCTTAAAGTTGTCTCAAACTTGACAGCATAGTCCTTTGAGATTTTTCAGGTAGGTGTGTACTTGTAAGACTGATTATCATTTGAAGACATCTCTGTAGTCGCTTAGTCCAATTATTTTTTTTTCTCTGTGGGTTAGGAAAGGAAAACCCCTGTTAGCCAAATAGATAATCCTTCATTACCATTAGCATTGATTTGGATGGTTGATCAAGGGAGTCAACCCAGAGGCCTTGAGAGCTAAGTAAATCTTAAGACGTTGCAGCCCCATGTTGCTCAAGTCAGTGAAGGTGCCCAGTTACTACCGTGTGGGTATGGTACAGTGTAGTCTGTCCACGAGCTGGCAGCAGCAACCTGGTAGTTCCTCTCCTAAGAAAGTCTTGAAAGCCAGACAGCAAAGAAATACCAAGTGAAAACAAATTTAAAATGCTATTTATAAATAGTATTTTAGGTTAAAACAGGCTAGAGAGGAGTAAGTGAATTGAAAGAAGTATGAAATCTCTACACTCAAAACATTATTTAGAGAAATGAAGGAAAACCATATTCAACATATCGCTGACTTTCCCTTTTTCTGTTCCTAAGCGTACTTTCAAGACTGCGCTGTATTATAAAGCAAGGAGCTGCTTATAACACATGGTAATCATTGGATTGCTTTTCATTTTGTAGTTGAACTTCAATTGCTCACCAGCAGATGGCGCTCAGCCATCAGATATTTGACAGAGCAGCTAATTCCTCTTACACTTAGAATTCTTAGGTTTTGTGTGTTATCCCTTCCTGTGGTCCTCCTGCTTTTCAGGTACCATGACATTCACACTTAAGGCAAAAGAATTGTTCCCTTTGGTTTCATTTGCTTGATTTTAGATTGCCTGGACGACTCAAGAATTTCTCATTTCAAATTGAGAAATGAAGCCAAAATGATTTCTGATGGCCTTTCGACCCTCCATTTGTGTTCTTTTATAAACTGTTTATTGCTCAGTTGTGTCCAACCTTTTGTGACTCCATGAACTGTAGCCCACCAGGCTCCTCTGTCCCTGGAATTCTCCAGGCAAGAATACTGGAGCGGGTTACCATTCCCTTCTCCAGGGAATCTTCGCGACCCAGGGATGGAACTCGCATCTCCTGCATTGCAGGTGGATTTTTTTTTTACTGTCTGAGCCACCAAGTTAGCCAACTGTTTTATTAAATTTTAAATATAATATTAAAGCTTCCTATTGGTACACTTGGCCAAGAGTGAATAGGGGAAAACTGAGAGTGGTTTAAAATTAGCAAATTGTTTGATTGCAGTAGATCTTTAGGTTCTGTGGTGAGACTTTCCTTGGATGATGTGTAAGCGATTTTTTTCTTGTTTGAGTTCTTATTGTTCTGAACTAATACTAATTAGTTTAAACTAATTGAATAAAGATTATTCAATTTAACCAAAAAGAAAAATGAGTATTTACTTTTCAGAAGTCAGTGTTAGGCATTTCTTCTCCCTGGAACGCCAGCTCTCTGAGGTCAGGTTTCTTTTGTTCTTGGCCAAGCCCCTAGATTCATGCTGGCCTCAGTATTTGTGTGTGGGAGGAATGGATGGATGGATGAATAGGTAGATGATACAGAAAGAACTAGACAGAGTACCAGACCTAAAGAAGTGAGCTGTCTGGCAAATAGCAGCTACAAGTAGCTCGTGGACTTTCTTCTGATCACTTAGTATTGCAGTAACGGAGTGATATTCGATTATCTTAATCATCAGCCTGCTAGTTTGTCAACATGGGGCCTGTGTACTTGTGGTCAGCATGTAGTCACCATCTTCCACCTGGGTGGGGCATCTTGGTTTCTGCTGAGGAACTCATAGGTATGTGTCAGATTGTAGTTCTATGTATCCCTTGAGGAGGAACTAGGACTCTGTTTAATTGCTGAGCTGTTGTTTAAGCTAGTGGTAAAGAATCCTCAGTGGTAAAGAATTCTTTTCCCCAGTGGTAAAGAATCCTCCAGGAAGATCCCCTGGAGAAGAAGATGGCAACCCACTGCAGTATTCTTGCCTGGGAAACCCCATGGACAGAGGAGCCTGGCGGGCTAAGTCAAACCCGACTTAGCGCCTAGCCAGCAACAGCAGCCATAGATCCCCAGCTCATGATTGTGATGGAACAGTTTTACTTTGGGGTTGTTGTTGGGAGTTACGTTGCAATTTGAGAAAATCCCAAAAGGAAATGAAACATATCCCCAAGTTGTGTCGATTCTCCAAGTCACCCAGTTTGGAAGTCTTGATCCTCTGTAGTCATTCTGCTCACCAGCACTTGTGGAGCTTTCCTTTGGATGACTGGGTGAATTGTCCCATCCCCGCTGTCCCATCCTGCCACTCCCCTCATCCTGACTGCCATCCCCTTCTACCTACATGGCGCTAGCCTACCTCCCTGACTGTGGCCCCTCCTCAGTGTAAGCCAGCCTGGATGTTGCTGCCAGATTTTTGCCTCCAAAGAATTTATGCCAGAGAAACTATTTCTGATTGAAATTTGAGCCTCTGTACATCTTTATATTCACGGAAAGAAACTCACTGAAAAAGCTTTGAGGAAGGAATTGCCCTTTCATACCACAGTAGCATTTTCACACCTACAGGCAAGTCTAGTTACAAAGCTCTGCAGATTCAGTTCAGTTCACTGACACCCTAGAAATACCATCTCTGGTCCTGACTGCGAACCTCTCTGTGGCCTGTGAATACTCAAACACTGTTTTTTTCCAGACAAAACAAACATTTTATGTAGTTACTTTGACATCTTTTGGAAATGCTAAGAAAAGCGGCTTCTTGGAATTCACTGCTTTTTCGGTGCTCCATTTGGTTGATAAGAACATCCTCCTTGTGAACTCTGACGAGCTTCAGCAATGTGTCAGCAGAAAAATGCGGACCATCTGCACCTCCCCCATATTAACTTAATAAGATGCATCGTTCACTTTTGGGGAGAAAAATGAAATATTTTTACAGTGTCAGAAGGGACTATGAAACCTTTTGGTAAAATCTTTTTTAAGACATATCTAATGTATTTAGTAACGTGGCATTTATTTGACATGTTCCATTTATTAAATAAGTTCCATCTTGAAAGACTATAGAGTAAAAATGATGGATTTATTTTTAAAAACATTTCAGTCCTAATCGGGGGAGCATGGTAGTTAGCATTTCCATTCCGTTTTAAAAAAATATTTACTTATTTGGCTGTGCCCGCTCTTAGTTGTGTCCTGTGGGATCTAGTCCCCTGACCAGGGCTCTAACCTGGGCCTCCTGCACTGGAAGGGTGGAGTCTTAGCCCCTGGACCACCAGGGAAGTCCCAGCATTTTCTTTCTATAACTTACTTTTCAAAGGAGAAACACTCCTTCATCGTCCTTCCAAGAAGGGGTTTTAGCTGCAGGGTGTCTTAGTGACAGAATTCCCTTTCAAGTTAAAATTCCCTCCATCTGCTTGAACAGCATCTGTGTCTGCTGCTAAACTCTTGAAGTCAGGTAGCAGTTGTTTCCTTTTGCTTTCTTCTTTTTATTCTCTCAAGATAAATGTTAAATACCCCTCTCTTTTTGTCTCTGTTGCTTAAAGAGCTCAGAAGGTTTCCTAGTTCTGTTTCACAAACAGATTCTGAATGCTGCTTCTCCAGCATACTCAGAGGAACTGGTCCTGGGGATAGAAACATGACTGTCATGTGGCCTCTTTCCTTCCAGAGTTCATAATTTAGGAAGGGAGACAGATGAGTAAATAACTAACTACAACCCTGCTTGATAAATGCCACGTCGGAGGTTTTGCGCGAGGTGCCACGGGAGCGCCTTGGAGTGATTGATTCAAGGGAAGAGGGGGGTGAGGGTGGGAATCGGGAAAGACTAAGCAGCAGAAGTGACATCTGAGTTGAGCCTTAGGGGACGAATAGAATTTTGCCAGATGGACAGAGGGGTGGGGGTGGGGACCCTCCAGACTCATACAAAAGCATGAGTGTGGAAGTTTGTGCCTTTGTCTGGAGACCTGGTGAGCAGTCCATAGGTGTGGAAGGGGGTTTTGGGAGGTGACTGGGGCCATATTGTAAAGCTTAAGCTTAACCTGTAGCTTCTAGGAAGCAGTGATAGTTTTAAAATAGGTGAGCTCTTGGGACTTCCCTTGGCAATCCAGTGGTTAAGACTGCACACTTCCAATGCAGGGGGCACTGGTTTGATCCTTGGTTGGGGAACTAAGATCCCACATGCTAAGTGGTGCAGCCAAAAATAAAAAAATTGGAGAAATCTGTTTTAGAAAGATCACTGTGGCAGCAGAATGTAAGATGATTTGAATGGGGGTGACTGGGAGCAAGGGGGCCAGTCAGAGGCCACGAGCATCTTCTACGGGAGAGATGGTGCTTTTCCGAGCTGAGACAGCAGCAACATGGATGGACACAGGGCATGGACTTGAGGGCCACCTCCTGCAGAGGCCTTGGGAGTTGATGAAATGTGGCCAGGGGTGGGAAGAAAGGAAAACGGTCCAGGTGACTCGGGAAGGCAGCCATGCTGCTAAACAGAGAGGATGGAAGAAGAAACTGCTTATGGGGTGAAAGAAGTGGATTTGACTTTGGGTGTGTTGAATTTGGAGTGGAGTTCTCAGCTGGAGATTCCTAAAGGAAAAGCTGTAAATGCAGAGAGAGCGAGCTGGTAGGGAGATGTTGTGGGTACAGAGAAATTTGAAAGGATGAACGGTTGAGGGACCTGCTTTGCCTGGATTTTGATATGTGGTTTTTTTTTTTTTCTTTTTTTGCTTTGATCTGTTTATGTGCCATTCCTTCCCCACTCCCAGATTCTGATTGTGCCCTGCTAGGGCAGGGGGCCCCCAAGTAAGAACCCACCACCATGATGAAGGGAATGAACCATGACTGACTGCATTTGTGTTGGTGTAGGTCCATGGTCTAAGCACTACTAGTGTCTGTCCCTACAGCCCAAAACCACAGGAACAGATAACACAGCCCAGAGAGACAATACAGCCAGAAGCTGCTGCCGCCAAGTCACTTCAGTCGTGTCCGACTCTGTGCGACCCCATAGACGGCAGCCCGCCAGCCTCTCCCGTTCCTGGGGTTCTCGAGGCAAGAACACTGGAGTGGGTTGCCATTTCCTTCTCCAATGCATGAAAGTGAAAAGTGAAAGTGAAGTCGCTCAGTCGGGTCCAACTCTTCGCGACCCCATGGACTGTAGCCCACCAGGCTCCTCCATCCATGGAATTTTCCAGGGAAGAGTACTGGAATGGGGTGCCATTGCCTTCTCTACAGCCAGAAGAGAAAATCTAAATAGAATCCCTGAGGCACACCACTATTTAAAGGGTAGATGGAAGAAGAGGCACCTGCAAGTTAGAGGACATGCTGTGGGAGAGAGGGGTGTGAAAGGAGCCGAGGGAGGAGGGCTTTCCTGGGTAAGGGAAGATGGTCAGCAGTGACCAGTGGCCAGTGAGGCCTGGAGGACCAGCAAAGTGAAAACGGATGAGGCTTTGGCAGCAAGGAGGTTACTGGTGAGAAGTCTTGGCAGAGCTCCGGAGGTGGAGTTGGATCCTGGGCTGAGGAGTGAATCCTGAGGGTCAGGAAGCAGAGCTGGTGAGCGTGGGCCATTCTTGAAGGAAGTCTGGCTGTGAACAGGAAAGAAGGCCTGAGGATTTATAGAATGAGGAACAGCCAGTGGAAAGCTATGATCACAAGATTGTGGAAGTGTGAGGCTGGAAGACGTGGAGGCTCACTCTGGCCGCCTACCTTGGAAGCAAGTCTACTAGACCCAGGCCCCCCTTCCTCCGTATCTCACCCCCTCCCCACTTTCATCCTGGGCATGTAGATGGCACATGTTTTCTGCTGAGAAATCATTTATTCATGTTGTTATCCTTTCCTGGGGTGTGTTTCCATGTCTTCCTCATAAAACTCAACCTTACCTTTGTGGGGTCTCCTTGCCCATCATGAAACCTTCGCTGAGATGGTAGAAAGAAAGGCCTTTGGATTTGAAGTCAGAAGATGTGGGTTGAACTTTAGCCCTGCCAAGAAGCACGTGACCTTGAGAAAGTGACTTGATGTCTCTTTACCTTGATTTTTCTTGTCATAATACCTGCTCTGACCTATACACAGGCCTGTTCAACGATTCGGATGACATTGTGTTTGTGAAATGCCACTGAAATGGCAGCACACAGGGGTACTGTGTTAGGTTACACTTGCCTAGCTTCTCGTCTTACTGATTTCATTCATTCAGTTGTGGGTTTTGCTGAATAAATTAACTCATTCAACTTTTTTTGTTTGTTTGTTTTTCTCCAGTGCCTATTCTGCTAGGCACTGAGGATATAGTGATGAATAAGACAGTCCCTACTCTTGTGGAGCCTACCGTGCAGAGTGGGAGACAGGAAAATAAATGTGTAGCATACAATTGCTGGCTGTTTCAGTGCTGTAAAGAAAAACAAGGCAGGCCGAGGAGGAGGAGAGCCCAGAAGTTACAGGGAAGGGTACTGTCTTAGAGGGAGCCGTCGGGGCAGCTTCTCTGAGGACACGACATTCGAGCAGAGTAGAATGAGCCAGAGAACAAGGCCACATGACCATCACAGGTGACGAGAGCCTTAGCTGTGGCGGGGGGCAGGGGAGGTAGCAGATGCAAAGGCCCTGAGGTAGGAGTGAGCTCAGTGTGTCCTAGAAACGACAAAGGAGCTAATGTCATGGGTTAAAGATGTTGCATTTTACGTGAAGGGTGATGGGAAGACACCGAGAGGCTGTGGCAGAAGAAACATTATCTACGGTGGTGGCTCTGGCAGCTGGTGGGGAGTAGATTGTGGAGGGTGGGAGCAGAAGCAGGAGCCGGGAGTGCCAGGGGCAGGAGCAGAGGAGAAGCAGGATTTTAGGTATGTTTCGGAGGATTTGCTAATGGACTCAATGCTGTGAGGCACCAGAGAGTCAAAGTTGATTCGAGGGTTTGGGCCTGAGCTGATGATGATTCTGTGGTCGTCTTGAACTGAAATTGGGAAGAATGGGGCAGAGGAGAATGGGCTTTGTGGGGAAGTTGTCTTTTTTTTCCTCTGTTCTTTGTGTAATTTAGCTATAATGAGAAAAACTTCCATTAAAACTGAAAGGATCTTAAAGACTCTTAAAGGTCTTAAATCTTAAAAGATCTTAAAGGTCTTCGAATTCAGTGATTTCCAAAGATATAAAGACATCTTCTGCAGGATTATGAAGAATACCTGCCTCCGCCTCCAACATGAGTCTTTCCCGCTCACCTGCCAACCCCACCGCCAATGAGGGTGGCGTGCTTTTCCAGAGTGGGGCTGGAGTGGAGGCTGAAAACCACTGGCCCACTTGGTTTGCTTGTCTTGTGGCTGAGAAAACCAGGCTGAAGAGGTTATTGGAATTGCCCAGGGATGCAGGGCTGGCTCTTCTCTTATTTCATTTAAGAGTTCCTTCACGTGTGGTTAGTTTCTCTTTTCCATTTGATTGTAAACTCCTTAAACTCTTAAGATTTAAGATTTTTCATAGACTTACTTTCTTACCCAGAATAGTACTAATAGGCATCTATCCTAAATGTTAGGTTTTAGCACCTGATAATGAAAAGAAAATCAAGTCTCCCGCCCACAGTGGCACTTGCGATTTTACCTACTCTTGTTAGTAAAGTCATATCCATCATTCATTGAACTTCCCAACAGATTTAAGGCATCAGCAAAGTACAGACACGCAAGGGAGAGGCCAAAGGGGAGGGGAAGAGGGAGAAAGTGATAGTTCAGCCTCGAAAAACTGAACCAAAAATTTGGAGTCAGCTTAGAAAGAAGGCATTAGGGACCAATTACCACTTTGGGAAACTGCATTGTAGTTTACTATTGCTTTTTTATTGAACTGTGTGAAAAGTGAGATCAAACAGTTCTTCCAGCGTTTAGGACTTCTGCAGGACTGAATTTAGCCCTGGGAAGTCTTTGCTGTATGTCTGGTGGTTGATGTGTGTTTGATATTAATATTAAATTGTGCCTGTGTTGTACTTTCATTCTTCAATAGGTTTGAAATTTTTTTTTCTAGTACCTAATTTTATTTATTTGTTTTTGGCTGTGCTGAGTCATTGTTGCATCAAGAGCTTTCTCGAGTTGCAGAGAGTGGGGACTACGCTCTCATTCCAGCTTGTGAGCTTCTCAGCTGCACTGGCTTCTCTTGTGGAGCACCGGCTCCAGGGTGCTCGGGCTTCTGTAGTCGCAGCTCTAGGCTCTCTTAGAGCGCAGGCTCAGTGGTTGTAGCGCCTGGGCTTAGTTGCTCCGGCAAGTCTGTGGGATCTTCCCGGATCAGGAATCAAACCTGCTTTAGCAGGCAGATTCTTTATCACTGAGCCACCAAGGAAGCCCCTCTGATAGGTATTTTAAAACTAGATTTTAACTACTGAAGGCTCTGATTCAAATTGTCTGATTTTGAGAATACTAAGACAATTTTCTTACATTTTTCCCCCCTAAGAATTTTTAAAATTATGCTCTATGTGTGGCAAGGGCTGCAAGTGGGACATTCCAGTATTAACTTTCGAGGAGTCTGCTGACCACTCGGGTGCAGCATGCTAATTTGAAAGGAAGAGCATGGTGATAAATGCACTTCAAGTTTACTTTATTCACCTCTGACCCACTATCCTGGTTTTTGGCACTCGTGTTTGCAACGGTTCATACATAATATCCCAGGAGCCATGTGGGTTACGAGAGGGAGTCAAGATTAAGACGGATAATTCAAAATTTGTGTTATAAATGCTTGGTTGTATTCATTGAATTGGTTTTGAAACCTACATGTGTTTCTCTCTGTGAGTAGCCAGATTCCCTCTAATAAGGAATTCAGTGGTCATTTTTTATGCTATAAGCTGTCACGGCAACATTATATCTTCTTGAGAAATAATATTTGTGCCTTTGGTGCCACCTAGCCCGTGAAACAAACTTTGTCTCAATAGAAAGGCCACTTCCATTTGGCCTTGATTTTCTGAAATTTAAGACCCTCACTTATGATTATTGACTCAAATATATCATGGAGGATTAGTAAGAGTATTAAGTGTCGCCACAGTCTCCTTCACAAGCTGTAATTCTCCTGGGGACCAGGCTCGGGCCTTATTCATCCTCGTATCTCTTCCAGCCCTGAACACAGTTGCTGGCATAAACCAAGGATGCAATAAATTGCGGTCGAAATGAATTTTCAAAGCATGTGAGGCTGGCCCCCTCTGCCCCCGTGGGAGCGATTTGCGGCCGAGCTGGATTTTTTGAGCTATGTAACGCATTCAATCTTCTTCTTAGGTCCAGCCTGATGACTGGAGGGGCCAAGCGAGGAGCACCCAACCCTTGGCTCTTGGAGGAGCCGGAGGAGACCAGAGGCTTGGGTTTTGATGAAATCCGGCAACAGCAGCAGAAAATTATCCAAGGTACCAAATACCCCAAGGGCGGGGGCTCAGAAATCCGGTTGGGTTTTTTTTTACCATAGCCTCGGATGTTCCCAATACCCATTGAAAATCGGAGGGAAAACGGTTGGTCTCAGAGAGCTCTTGGCGCTTCTGTGCCTCAGGGTACCTGGGGATTAGACAGATGCTGTCATCCATCCAGGTAGCTGGTGGAAGTAGGGATTCTCTCCTGGGAGAGGGACAGAGTGCAGCTCGGAGTCTGGTCATCCCAGGTGACTCAAGGCATGGGCCTCTTCCTCCTCTCCATGATTAGGGCTCATTCTCCAAAGAAAAGGCTCCTTTTTTTTTTTTTTTTTTTTGGTATATAAGTTAATTTGGCTTTTACTTTCAAGTTCATCTTACCCAGCTGGCTTTTAAACCTGCTAATTTCTTCTGTTAATTTCAGAAGTAATGCATGATTGTTATACAACATTCAAACAATATAGGGATGTATAAAATGAAAAGTTTTTTCTATATTGTTCTTCCGATCTCAAACTGTAAACAGATTAACAATATATATTTCCTCAGGCTTTTTTCTGTATGTACATGCATGCATACTATATATTCAGTATAAGCACATGTATGTTTTGCATAAGTGAGATCATAATATAGATATTTCTACAGCTTTTTTTTACTTAATATGTATGATAGACATTTTTTGATGTCAGTGTTGCAGATGTTACTCCTGCTAATTCTGTTTGAAACACAGCTTTATGTAGGTCTAGCTGACATCATAAATAGCACATGTATGAAGTGTACGATTCATTAAGCTTTGACATATACATACTCCTTTGAAACCATCTCTACAATCCAGATAATAAGCATAATCATTACTCCTGATAGTTTTCTTCATTTCTGTTGGTAATTCTTACTGTTGTCCTCCCCACATACCCAGGTAGCTTTGTGTTGCTATAAATTCGTTTCTGTTTTCTCTAATTCTGTATAAATGGACTCATACAATATGGGCTCTTTGTGAGTTCAGGGGTGGGGTGGTCTGGCTTCTGTATCACAGGGTAATTATCTTAAGATTCATCCACATTGTTCCATGGGTCAGTATTTTGTTCTCTTACATCACAGAGTAGTAATCCCTTGTATAAACTGACAACAGTCTACATATACGTTTACATGTTGACGTATGTTTTGCTCTGCATGTGTGGGGAAAGAGCTATATGGAAACTCTTTGTACCCTCCTCTCAATTTTGCAGTGTACTTAAAACTGCTGTAAAAAACAAAAGTCTCTTTAAAAAAAAAAAGTAAAACCTTTTTTATCCACAGATGGCATTGACCATTTGTATAGAAAATCCTACAGAGTCTACCCAAGTATAGAAAATCCTACCACAAAACTATTAATTAGTGAGTTTAGCAAGGTTGTGTGATCCAAGATCAGTATACAAAAATCATTTGTATTTTTATATACTAGCCACAGCCAGGAGTAGGAAGGTATAAATGTCATTAATAAGAGACCAAAAAAACATGAACTACTTAGGGATAAATCTGGTGTTGAATTTAACTCTCTGCCAGATCTGTCCATTTCTGAGAGGAGTGTAGAAGTCTCTAACTATGATAGTAGTTTCAGTCACTCAGTTGTGTCCAGCTCTTTGTGACCCCATGGACTGCAGCATACCAGGCCTCCCTGTCTATCACCAACTCCCAGAGCTTGCTCAGACTCATGTCCATTGAGTCGGTGATTCCATCCAGCCATCTCATCCTCTGTCACCCACGTCTCCTCCTGCCCTCCATCTTTCCCAGCATCGGGGTCTTTTCCAATGAGTCAGCTCTTTGCATCAGGTGGCCAAAGTATTGGAGTTTCAGCATCAGTCCTTCCAGTAAATATTCAGAACTGATTTCCTTGCTGTCCACGGGTCTCTCAAGAGTCTTCTCCAACACCACAGTTCGAAAGCATCAGTTCTTCAGCACTCAGCCTTCTTTATGGCCCAACTCTCACATCCATACATGACTACTGGAAAAACCATAGCTTTGACTAGATGGACCTTTGTCAGCAAAATGATGTCTTTGCTTTTTAATATGTTGTCTAGGTTAGTCGTAGCTTTTCTTCCAAGGAGCGAGCATCTTTTAATTTCATGGCTGCAGTCACCATCGGCAGTGATTTTGGAGCCCAAGAAAACAAAGTCTGTCGCTGTTTCCATTGTTTCCCCATCTATTTGTCATGAAGCGATGGGACCAGATGCCATGATCTTAGTTTTTTGAATGTTGAGTTTTCAGCCAGCTTTTTCACTGGCTTTATCTGTTTCTCCTTGCATTTTTATCTTGTTTTTTTGCTTCATATAGTGTGATGCTCGGTTGTTAGGTACATACACATTAAGGATTGCTATGTTGTCTTGGAGAATTGACCCCCTTATTACATAATACCCGTTTTTACCCTTGATAACTTTACTTGCTTTGAAGTCTGCTCTGTCTGAAATTAATGTAGCAACTCTTGCTTTCTTTTGATGACTATTACTGTGGTTTATCTTTCTCCATTCATTTGCTTTTAATCCATATTTAAAGTGAGGTTTCTTGATATTCAAAGTGAGGTTCTTCGAGGCCACATGTAGTTGAATTTTTGATCTACCCTGTCTTTGTCTTTTAATTGGTGTAGCTTTGTGTCTTTATTTCAATCTGCATGCCGTTTATTTTTCTTTCTTGCCTTATTACACTTGCTACAACCTCCAGTACAGTGTTGGAATGATGAAAGCAGACATTCTTGCCTTGTTTCTAATCTTATGGAGGAAATAATTCATTTGAAAGCCAGATGTGAGTTTTTCTTGGTTTGGTTACTAGATATTTCTTTCTAAAAATATTCTTGAGATTTTCTTTTTTCCCTCTCCTGGGATGCAGTTATTTGGGTCTTGCTTTGCCAGGTGGACCAGAGCAGTGTTTATTCTAGAGCATGGGTCAGCAAACCATGGCCTGAGGACCACATCTGGCCCACCACCTGGTTTTGTATGGTCTGCAAGCTAAAAATGGTTTTTCCATTTTTAAACGATTGAAAGGAGCCCCAAAAAGAATATTTCATGAATTGTTAAAAAAAAAAAAAAAAGTGTGTAATACTCAAAAGTGTAGTGTTCATAATTAAAGTTTTATGAGAGCACAGCCATACTCATCCATTTATGTATTACTGACCGATGCTTTCCTATGATGAAAATAGGGTTGGGGCAGCTGCAACAGAGATCAGACGAACCACAAAGCCCAAAATATTTGCTGTCTGGCCCTTTGTAGAAAACGTTTGCAGACTCCAGGCCAGAGGTTATCTCCCTCACTTCTGTGCCAGAACGATTTTGTGTACTCTCTGTGAATTATGCGATGACCTGTTGAGTGGGGATTAGGAGTTACGTCTTTTGATTGGTTATGTCTTATGTCCAGTTCCTGTGAACTCAGAGTTATTCCCTCTAAGGTTTTCAGGTGGTTCTTTCCCTGGCCTCAGTCAATTTCCTCACACATGTGTCCTGATCATCACTTGCCTGAAGTCTCAGGATGGATCCCGTGCAAATCTCCCATTTTCTCCCTGCACAACCCTCTGCTTTCTGGTACTGTGCCCTGTATACTTGAGCCACCTTGACCTGTTTTTCCT
Organism: Budorcas taxicolor; assembly: GCF_023091745.1. Lineage (NCBI taxonomy): Eukaryota > Metazoa > Chordata > Mammalia > Artiodactyla > Bovidae > Budorcas > Budorcas taxicolor. The sequence goes on along the minus strand of NC_068928.1, from coordinate 28,636,526 downwards.
TTTTTGGATTCTCCTCAATCTGGGAAGACTGCTGGGTGCCACCTGAGATCCACCTTCCCCACGCCATGGCCTGGGACTCTCAAGCCAATGATCTGGGACTGAGCTTCTCTCATTTGTCTCCCAGATCTCAGGGATCACCGCCCTTCCTTTCCTGACATCTGCATCTTGAAACTGTTGTTTTGTATATTTTGCCTGTGGTTTTGTGTATTGTTTTGTTTTCTCTTTGTTTGGGGCCAGAAGTAAATCTGCTCTCTGTCAGCCCCTCTTGTCCAGAAGCAGAAGTCTAACTCTATTTTGAACTCCATTTTCACAGTGAAATTATCTAGCACATGAAGTCCTGGTCCTCCTGAATCACTTTATTTCCATGGTATTTCACCCGTTATCATGTCTGAAGCAAAGTGAAGAAGCTGAGAACAGTGTAGCCTTGCACGTAGCCCAGCTGTTCATTTGCAGTGATTTACTTTTCGGGATTCATGGTTCCTGAAAGGAATGTCTTGATAGCTAATACTCATGAAGCTTCTGGGCATTGTTTTTTTTTTTTTTTGCCAAGAAAAGCTGTTTTCAGTCAAGAGGAGTTATCTCTGCCACTGCCAAGGTGCCTCATTCAGAAATCGCTGTGGGCTGGGTGTGAGAGGATGCTGCATGTAAGTGTGTTGAGTCTCCCACAGTGAGAGCATCCTTGCTAAGATGCCCACCCTTTGGAAGCCGGCTGGCCTTTGGGGTTTGTGGGGTGGGGTTGGGGAGTGAAGGAATGGAGGAGAGGAGCACTTACTACAGGTCAGAATGTTTTTCTGCTCTTCCCTTTGTGTTTTGAAATGCTCTATCCTTCCTTGCTTTCTGAGCAAGCTGTCTTTTCAAGGATGAGCGCAAAAACAGAAGTTCTCTTTACATGAAACCCTCATTACTCTTTTCTCTGCCTCAAGAACCTTGGGGATATGTGTGCTGAGATTGCCATGGCCATGCTTCCTGGCCAGGCCTGCACTACAGAACCACGAAGGGTCATTTCTAACTTGGCCTGTGGCATCTGTTAGCCTTTCTGTACTTGCATTGACCTTTAGAAAACACTTGGAAAATCATCCTAAAATAACAGGTTTCTGGTGGAGCTTAGACTCAAGGCAATGAATGCCTTCCTTTCCTGATCTGGAGGCTAAGCCTCCTTACTGCCAGTTAGACGGCCTCAGTTTCTATGCTTCCTGTGCTATAATTTGAAGCACAAATGGGCATTTGGCAGAAGATGGGTGAGGTGATGACGGTAACTGGATCATTCCTGGTGGTCCAGAGGTTAGGACTCGGTGCTTTCACTGCCGGGGTCCAAGTTCCATCCCTGGTTGGGGAACTAAGACCCCACAACTTATGTGGCACAGCACCCCTACCCCATGCCCATCGCCCCCAAATCCCTGAAATAAAACAAGGGAAACTGCCTTTTTGGTCGATAAAGACCTTTGTCTCTGAGTCAGGTGGTGGATGGTGGACTTGGAAGAAGGTGTATCACTTAGCCTTTCCCCAGGAGGTCTCTGTTGCTGGGGCTTTTAATTAGCTCCATCTCTTCTTACCATAGTCTACAGATGTTGTTTCTTGATTCTAGCAGAAGACTGTGGATGAGTTATGGGTTTCTGTGTTTTTAGGTCTTGTAAGTATTTCCGTTGAAATAGTGGTGGGGAAAGTGACTGGCAGGGCTGTGGTGTACCTTGGCATCATCCAAGTGGCTCATCTTTGAACCCCTGGATTCATAACATCACAGACAGCTCTCTTTCAAGATACCCTTTCTTACAGCTGCCACCTAGACCAAGATTCCTTCCCCCAAAATCTTTAAACAAAAACATCTGTTCTTAGAACTTGCTCTAAGAGTCTTTCCAATGTAGTGATTAACTTTACCCAGCTTGACCTCATCTTCTCCTCATTCGTTCCTTACTTCCCCTTCTCCAGGGAAAGTTCCTGTATGTCAGATGTGGGAATTTCCATCGCTCCGCTCTGGGCACTGGACAGCACAGCCTCAGCTACTTTTTCTGCTACCTAAACTCAGAGGGCTGGCTAGTGTTGACCAGAAGTCGCTCCATGTATATGTAGCAGAGACTGTCTTTATTTCTTCTATAGACCTAGAGGGCCCTCTGTGGTCATTCCTTGGTTTAAAGACATTGATCAAATACTTGATCTGTTCCACCAGTTGGGCTCAGAAGTGGGGCAAAACCATAGGAAAAGAAGACACAGCCTCAGCCCTTGGGGCTCTTGCCATGTACTCAGTCAAGGGGCCCGAGATTGCCGTTCTTAAGAATGTTCCTTGGTTTTATTTGCTCGCTAAAATGTTGGTAACTTTTTGCTGTTGACAGTTTCAAACATATGAAAGTGAGAGAATAGGCTAATGATTCCATCTGACCCATCAGTTGTTTCAGCAGTTATCAACTCATAGCCCGTCTTGTTTCATCTATATGTCTACCCACCTTCCCATCCCCGGGATTATTTCTTAAGCAATTCCTAGACATTATACCATTTCACTGGTGAATATTCCAGAATAGATCTCTTAAGCATGTTTGTAAAAGATTCTTGTTGTCCAGTCACTAAATCGTGTTGGACTCTTTGCAACCCCATAGACTGCAGCATGCCTGGCTTCCCTGTCCCTCACTATCTCCTGGAGTTTGCCCAAGTTCATATGCATTGAATTGGTGATGCTATCCAACCATCTCATCCTCTGTTGCCCTGTCTCCTCCTGCCCTCAATCTTTCCCAGCATCAGGGTCTTTTCCAATGAGTCAGCTGTTTGCATCAGGTGGCCCATGTATTGTATCTTCAGCTTCAGCATCAGTTCTTCCAGTGAATATTCTGGGTTGATTTCCTTTAAAATTGACTGGTGTGATCTCCTTGCTGTCCAGGGGACTCTTGGGAGTCTTCTTCAGCACCACAGTTTGAAAGCATCAGTTCTTTGGCATGCAGCCTTCTTTATGGTCCAACTCTCACACCTGTACATGACTACTGGAAGAACCATAGCTTTGACTAGACGGATCTTTATCAGCAAAGTGATGTCTCTCCTTTTTAATACACTGTCTAGGTTTGTCATAGCTTTATTCCTTTATATAACCAAATAATCCAGCCAGATTGTTTGATGTTCAGATTTCTCTGATTGTCCAATGATTTTTTTTCTTTTTAGGTTGTTCAGTTCAAGATCTGAATGTAGTCTGTACATTGCAACTAATTGATATGTCCCCTAAGTTTCTTTAATCAATATATGCGTTTGCCAACTCTCTTTTTCTTCGCAGTTTGTTGACAAAACAAGGGCTTTTGCCCTGTAGTTTCCCACCATCTAGGCTTGCTATTTGTTTCCCCATCTACTATTTAATGTATTCCTCTGTCCTGCATATTTTCTGTAAATTGGTAGTTAGATTTAGTGGCTTGATCAGAGTCATGTCTGTCATTTTTGGCAGTGGTACATTATGATGACCTTCCCTTTATTTTTAATCTGTAGCCACCAGATCATCCTCCCACAATTATATGACATTTAGTTAGAAGATGGGTTTTCTGCATGTCTTAAGACAGGAAGTGTTCAAACACCTAACCATTCTGAAGAGATTTTTCAAAAAATGATTGTATTAATTTTCTGTTGCTGCTATAATAAATTAGCACAAACTTGATGACTTAACCAACCTAGACAGCATGCTAAAAAGCAGAGACGTTACTTTGCCAACAAAGATCTGTCTAGTCAAAGCTATGGTTTTTTCAATAGTCATGTATGGATGTAAGAGTAAAGAAAGCTGAGCACCAAAGAATTGATGCTTTTGAACTGTGGTGTTTGAGAAGACTCTTGAGAGTCCCTTTGGCTGCCAGGAGATCCAACCAGTCAATCCTAAAAGAAATCAGTCCTGAATATTCATTGGAAGAACTGATGCTGAAGCTTAAACTCCAATACTTTGGCCCCATGATGTGAAGAACTGACTCATTGGAAAAGACCCTGATGTTGGGAAAGATTGAAGGTGGGAGGAGAAGGGGGTGACAGAAGATGAGATGGTTGGATGGTATCACCAACTCAATGGACAGGAGTTTGAGCAAGCTCCGGGAGTTGGTGATGGACAGGGAAGCCTGGCATGCTGCAATCCATGAGGTCGCAAAGAGTTGTACACGACTGAGTGACTAAACTGAACTGATGACTTAAAATACAGATTTATCATCTTACAGTTCTGTAGCTCAGAAGTTCAATACAGATCAAGGTGCTGGCAGGGCTGGGTTCTCTTCTGGAGGCTCCAGGGAAGAATTCATTCCCTTGCTTTTTCTAGCTTCCTGACGCTACCCACATCCCTTGGCTCAAGGACCCCTTCTTTGTCTTCAGTGCCAGCACGTTGCATCTCTCTGGCCCTTCCTCATAGCTCTCTCTGTCCACAGCTGGGAAAGATTCTGTTTTTAAGGACTCACGTGATTACATTGGGTCCCCTTGGATAATCCAGAATAATCTCCCATCTCAAATTCCTAAACTTCAGTCACACCTGCAAAGTTTCTTTTGCCCTGTAAGGTCATATATTCAGAGGTTCCTGGAATTAGGAGGTGGACATCTTCAGGGGGTAATTATTCGTTGTAGCGCAACGGTCGTTCAGGTTTTTAAAGTTAATACCATAGTAACATTGAATTATGATCAATAGAGTATGGTGTGTTGCAGATGATCTGTTGTGATATAAAGCCTTGGGCTGTACATTGGGTAGGACAGGATATAGTAATGAACTGTCATTATGATATCATAATAGTTTACAGGGTTCCAGTTTAAGTCTCTGCCTGGGTCTTGATAGTTGTTGATATTTTTGCAAATAGCAGCATTTATTTTCCTTGTCTCTAAGATGACTGTACCACCTCCATTGAAGAAATGGTGCTTTAAGACTTGCAGGAGCTCAGGTCATCACAGTCATTATTATTACATGCACAGCATCTCTGTTATCTGGGCTGTCTGTGTTTCTGAATTATGGGATGAAACTGTACTGTAGCACTTAAACATCGAGAGGAAGTACTAAGTTCTTATAGAAATGATTTGAGTGGAACAGAATTTTTAGCCCTCTTTCTGTTTCTCATTAGCAAGATAACCTTTAGGTGGTTGAGGCAGGTAATGAGTCGAGGTTAAGTGAAAAGAGTGTAATATAGGTGTTTTTCATTTATAATCTGTGTCTGTGATACGTAAAGCAGCTCCAGGGCTTTGATGATTTTTTTTTTTTTTCCTAATTGAAGATCATAGAGGAATCTCCTTTTTTCTTCTTATATATTGTTTTACCTTTTAATTCATACTGACACTTGACCCTCAGTTGTATATATAGATTATTTGGGAGATGCATTTGGAGTTTTCCAGTAACATCAGTCATCCTATAGCAGCACTAGGTTGATGATAGATTTTTCTTGGAGTCCATCCAAGAGGTTGTTACTGAAGACCAAAAGGACCTCATTATAAAGTGATTTTGCTATAAAATGGTCCCATGGAATGATCCCTAGAGACAGCAGGTCATTTGTATGGTTAAGAATTAAAGATTTTAAAATTAAAAAAAATAAAATTTAAAAAAAAAAGAGAAAGAAAAAAAAAAAAAGGCGCATCATGTCAAAAAATGTTACTAAAGGGTCCTTACCACACACCATTAGTTTAAATAAATTCCAGATGAATTAACAAGTTAAATGTAATGGCTTAATTCCATTAAAAAAAAAAAAACTAGGAAAAACTATGCAAGGAAATGTTAATGTGATCTTGGGCAGAAAGACCTTTGTGATTTCCGCTTCTATAGATGTGAAACAGACATTTTGAAAACCCCAACAAGTGAAGCCGCGAATGGCAGAGTGCTTGGTGGAAAGAGTCGTTTGACTCAGCCTTGGAGTGTTGTTTCCAGTGCACCTGCAAGCAAAGGAAAAAAGTACAAAGAGACGGAGATTGCCTAAAGTTAAAAACAAACTGTTTTAAAAGAAAAGATCTTGAGTACCTTGAGTGCTTTTCTCTTTGAAAATCTTAAAATCTAGAAAAATAACACATTTAAACAAAATTTTTTGGCCACACGATGTGGCATGCAGGATCTTAGTTCTCCAAGCAGGGATCGAACCCACGGCCCGTGAAGTGGAAGCACAGAGTCTTAACCACTGAACTGCCAGGGAGATCCCAAAAAGTAACACGTTTTTTTAAAAGCAGAAATACTCTTTTACTATTGTATATATTGTTTTGTATTCTACTTTTTTTTTTTTTACTTAATAATGTTATCATGAACTTCTTTTGAAATCAGAATATACTTGTAAAGTATCACTTTTCATGGCCATTTAGTGTTTTAGTCTATGTGCTAAGTCTCTGTGTTCAGGCATGAGGTAGTCTCTAATTTTTCACTATTCCAGATGCATCCATCTGGGCCCAGTCAGGAGAAAACAGTTTGAATAAGGAAAATTTAGTGTACAGAATTATTGACTATCACAGGGGGCTAGAGTAAAGAGGGATTAGCCAGCAAGAAGTGAAGAGAGGGCGCTAGCGGGTAGAAGGTATAGTCACTTCTGTGCAGAGACAGGGCACCCCCGCCACCCCCGGGCTGAGGTGCAGATCAGGTTGAAGGGGGTGCGGCTGAGGTTCACTGGGTTGCAGGGAAGTTGCTTGCTTTGGTGCCAAGCAGGGGACCAGGAAATAACGTGCCCAGCGAGGCATCTAACTGGTGGCCCTCTGATCTAAACCTGCCCCGGGAGGGGGTGTGTTGGGAGAAGTTGCTTGCCTTGGGGTGCCGCTGGTTACTGCACACGGAAGGAACTGTCAGCACCCAGAAGCCTGTCCGGAGGGCAGGCTGGAGCCAGGAAGGAAAATTCATTCCCTCCTGCAGTGTCTCTGCAGTTTCCTCCACTGACAAAGCTGGTGAAGGAAAAATTATTTAAAGGACCCAGATCCATTTTCTCAGAGCAATCAAAATAAGGGAGAACTTGGAGCTAAGAAGCATTAAGTTGAAAAGCCGCAGAGGAAGCAGTATTTTAAGGAATAGCCTTGTATCGATTGGGTTGGCAAAAAAGTTCACTTGGGTTTTTCTGTGCCACCTTGTAGAAAAACCAGAATTAACTTTTTAGCCAATCCAATACATCATTGCATACCATCCAAATGTTTTCTTGCATATATTCCTAGACACAGAATTGGTAGATATAGAAGTTAGCACAGTTCACTCTATAGAAAGACACATTAACTATCCCCCCATGACTTAGTACTTAGGAGCTTCTTTGCACTTTACTTAGCCCAGGGTGTTAGCAATCTTTTTAATGCTTACAAATCTGATAAGTCAGAAAAAAGCTTCATTATTCTTTGATATCTTTAAAAAATTAGTAGTGATGTTGGAACTTTTATGTCTTTTTCTTTTTTATTCTTCTGTGCATTCCCTGTCTATATCCTTTGCCCATTTAAAAAAAAAAGGAAGATTGTCTTATTGATTTCTATATGCTCTTTATTATCAGAAAGTGTAAACATTTATGTAGTCAAGTCTTACTCATTTATAATATTTAAAATTTAATTCATCTGGAAATTATTTTCATTTAAGGTCTGAAGTGTAGGTATTTAACTTTTTTATTTTGTTCCAATACTGTTAACTATTTTCTCTTTTTTTCTGACTGATTTCAAATGTTACTTTGATCATGTATTAAACTGTGTTCCATGCCTGGGTCTGTTTCTGGACCTAAAGTGTTTCCCTTAGGTTTTTAGTGAGTTAACTGCCTTACTTTTTCTTTCAGAACAGGATGCAGGCCTCGATGCCCTTTCCTCGATCATAAGTCGCCAGAAACAAATGGGGCAGGAAATTGGGAACGAACTGGATGAGCAAAACGGTAAGAACGTGTCTGACGCTGATCAGATTTGCCACTGAGTACTAGTGCTGAAGGCTTGACTGTTTGTTAAATGACTCTAATATCACAGAGCACCTGAAGTAGCTTAATGTCTATGGATTATTATAGTTTAATGCAATTGAGGGTGGTCTGCGGCTGATTTAGATTGTAGTTACTAAACACTAGGTTAAGAAACTTAAAAAATCTCCAGTTTTTGAAGCTGCTTTGAAAAGTGCTGTGTTCTGTTATCGAGTTATCCCCTGGGCCCTCCTTATGTGGTCACGGGGTGAGGTGGCTCAGTGCTTTTTGAGGACGCAGGGACAGGGCCTATGGAGCCTACAGGGACATGTCCTCTGCACACCCAGAGAGCTGGCTCCTCTTCCATCATAAATATCAGGCTGGGGGACAAAAAAGCTGTATGTGAAGCCTTTGAATTTCAGAGCTTGATGTGATGAACCTGGCTAGAGAAAGATCAGTTTTCAAACCCACAAGCAAGATGGCTTGGGAGAGATGGAGCATTAAGTTAGGAGCCTACCCAGCAGGCTCTGGTGCTTAAAGTGTGTGGCTGAGGGTACAGGGGCTGGAATGGAAGATGCAGCGGTAGGATTATGTGAGGAAAAGGGAATGGAGGCAGGAGACTGATGGCACTTTTATTGAGTGGTCTTGGTCAGGGGAATGGGGGAGTGGGGAGTCACTGGTTTGGAGCGGAGGTCCTAAGTCCAGTGTGGACTCATTCAGTGAGAGATGCCAGTGATAAATCTGAGTCACAGCATCTAGTGGACAGGGGCAGTTAAGGTACCAGAGCTCAGCAAGAGGACAGGACCACAGAGAAGAGAAGTGAGAAGCTTCAGTGTAGAGGCGATGGGTAGAAGCATAAGAATAGTTGAGTTTCAGTGAAGCTGGTGTTGATCAAAGGCCTCTGCTTGCTGCTAAGCCCTTTAATCTGCGTCATTTCATTTAATCAGCACACAGCATCGTGAAGGCGACATTATCACTGTTTGTCAGAGACAAAGCCCAGAGTGGCCGAGGCGCCCCATTATGTCACCTCACTTGTCGGGAACAGAAATGACATTTCACTCCAGCTTCCTCTCTAAGGAAGACAAAGTAAGGAGAGAAAAGCAAAAGGTTCTAAGGTGCTAGCTTGTGGTCATAGTGTCATGGAGGCTCACGGTGGAATGGCTTTCAAGAAAGGTTACCCCGTATGGAGCCCTGGGAGTCGGTGGTTGCTCACTCCAGATGGGGGCTGCACCTGTCAGATTGTATAAGCTCCACTTTTCTTCATCTCTCTAAGCAGTGAGTTCATTTCTTGCTATAGTACTATTCCATTTATCTATCATAAATGAACAAATAAGTTAATTCCATCTGTCTGCCATCTGTCATAAATAAATAGATCAGCAAAGCATGGAGAAGTCCTCTAGCATTACCATCCTAGTGTCAGTCACTCAGTCATGTCCAACTCTTTGCAATGCCATGGACTGTAGCCTGCCAGACTCCTCTGTCCATGGAATTCTCCAGGCAAGCATACTGGAGTGGGTAGCCATTCCCTTCTTCAGGGGATATTCCCCAGGGATGGAACCTGGGTCTCCTGTACTACAGGCAGATTATTTACTGTCTGAGCCACCAGGAAAGCCCTCATTCTATTTTACTAATAGAAGTTCTTAATGGTTTAAGCACAGAGGGGAGGACAATTCAGTCCTTTGCTAATGGTGCTGACGTGAACGTACTAATTCATGTATTTGCATTTAACTCAATTACCAGCCAGTTCCTTGCTTGAAAGATAGTATATTTGTAAGAAAATTGGTTCTATAGAAAGTCTGCTTATCATAGGTATAACGTTTCTTTATCCCAAGGAAGTTTATCTTGTTCACTGGGTCAGAAAGGACACTGGCCACATGCTGATAAAGCATGTCCATCCTGTGATGTGCTCGGATAAGTCATGTCCAATAACTATGGTCCGTGGTCAAGCTGGGTGGTACCTACCTTAGTGAGGTTGACTTACTGACTAGATGAAATGCCATGTATTTTCTTTTTTAAATTTTTACTTATTTATTTTTGGCTGTCCTGGGCCTTTGTTGCCATGTGGGCTTTTTCTGTAATTGTGGTTGCAGTGCATGGGCTTCTCATTGTCGTGGCTTCCTGAACTGGCAAGCAGAGTCTTAACCACGGAGCCATCAGGGAAGCCCACCAGGCATGTCCGTATCTTATCTCTCTTTCTGTTCAGTAGTTGTCATGCCTTGCTGCATATTAGAATCATCATCTGCTGCTGCTGCTAAGTCGCTTCAGCCGTGTCTGACTCTGCGTGACCCTATAGATGGCAGCTCACCAGGTTCCCCCGTCCCTGGGATTCTCCAGGCAAGAACACTGGAGTAGGTTGCCATTTCCTTCTCCAATGCATGAAAGTGAAAAGTGAAAGTGAAGTCGCTCAGTCGTGCCCGACTCTTAGTGACCCCATGGATTGCAGCCTACCAAGTTCCTCTGTCCATGGGATTTTCCAGGCAAGAGTACTGGAGTGGGTTGCCATTGCCTTCTCCGAGAATCATCTGAGAACCTACTAAACCTGCAAAGCCCAGGCCATACCCAAATTGGTTCTCTGTTGTTGCTATAACACATCACTACAGACTCCATGGCTTTAAGCAATGCAAACTCCTTATTTATGGTTCTGGAGATCATGAGTCTGCCATGGTCTCTCTAGAGGAGGCGTTGGCGGGGCTGTACTCCTTCCTGGAGGCTCTAGGGAAGAATTCGTTTCCTTGCCTTTTCCAGTGTCTGGAGGGTGTCCGCATTCCTTGGCTTGTCGCCCCCTTCTCCATCTTCAATGCCAGCAATGTGGACTGAGTTCTTCTCACATTGCATCACTCTGACCTCTAACTCCTGCCCCTCTCTTCCTCTTTTAAGGGCCTTTGTGATGACACTGGGCCCATCCAGATAATCCAGAAGGGTTTCCTAGTTAAAGCCAACCTTAATCCATCTGCAACCTTGATGCCCGTTGGCCATGTAACCTAACATTCTCAGATTTGGGGACCTAGATGTCTTTAGGGGGCTGCTGTCTGCCCAACACAATACCTGATGCCAGTTAAGGCAGAATCTCTAGGGCAAGGCCTAAGCAGGAGTGATTTGTAAAGCTTCACAGATGGTTTCAGTGGGCTGCCACATTTGGGAACCAGTGCTCTTGTTGAATGGGGTTTCCCAGGTGGCTCAGTGGTAGAATCTGCCTACTAATGCAGGAGATGCAGGTTCGATCCCTGGGTCGGGAAGATCTCCTGGAGAAGAAAATGGCAACCCACTCCAGTACTCTTGCCTGGAGAATCCCATGGACAGAGGAGCCTGGCGGGTCACAGTCCATAGGGTCACAAAGTGAGACGCAGCTGAGCACAAGCCCTTGCAGAAAATGCTGAAAGAGCGTGTCTCATACTGTACTTTTCTCCCTGTATACTCACATGGCAGATGTAAAGCCCACATGTGCACAGACCGTTCACGTGGTTACATGCGGCACGTCTGCTGTCCTGGTCGCACAGACTGTCTTCCCATCGCAGTGCTTTGCCCGTATCCCTCTCATCTTCCTCCGCACCTCCACAGTCCTCATCTCTGTCCCAGGCCCAGATACATACGTGTGTACATGGACAAACATGAGGTATTTTCCCACGAGTTGCCAAAACAAGCTGGCTTTTTCTCTGCGGTGGCCTCCCACTGAGCCTGCAGCTATGCTGGTGGTTTTCCGACGTGCACGCTCGCTGCTCAGAAATAGGGCAGAGTCAGCCATTCTCTTTCAGAGGAATGGAGAGGCTCCCTGAGGGTAAAAGGTGATACCCCTGCTAGGACCATGGTCAGCCTTTGTTCCTTTCGCCACAGTCAAGGCCACTCTGCAGTCGAGGTGTTGAGCACAGAGTGGGGTTTTACTGTGACCCGCGTGTGTCACGAGGCATCTGGGACCCTGGAGAAGGTTACCACTTTTGGTTGTAAATATCTCTCCGTGGTTTATGGGCCTACTGAATTGTTCTTTTGGTTTTCACTGAATGAGTGAAATAATAGGCTAAGATCATGGCCAGCCAGGCCAGGCTGGAGTCGGGTATCCGACCCTTAACTAAGAAAATACACGGTACTGAGAACATAACCACAAAGCTGAAGGGCTGGATCGTCATCACTGCAGGAATTAAGATTCCAGTCTCCTCACAGAGTTCAAAAGGGCCTGACCCACACCAGTAATTATACCCTGTTCACATGCCAGGGACCCAGCCTAATGAGGAAGCGGACTGGCAGTTCGGTGACAAGGCGGGGGGTGGGAGACCTGGGTGTCTGGGGAGTGTGGGCACTGGCAGCTGGCGAAGGTGAGGGGAGGCAGGAGAGAGAGGGGCGGAGGCCTGAGGTCACCAGGGAGACCCCCACGAGGGACCAGGTCACAATGAACCGCTTGGACGCCCCGGGGGGAAGAGGGCTCATGTTGGGCTGACTCCCCAGATGCTGTTCCAAGGTGAAGCTGCGAAAAAGTCTTACAGAAAAATCCTTGAAAGTTCATGTTCAAATTAAAGTTCGTGTTCAAGAGCACAGGGCCTTCTGAAAGGAACACTAAAACAGGAAAATGAACGGGACTGACTTGACTAAAGCGGGTAGTTCCGATACCCGGTTTGGCTGTTGGCCAAGCTTTGAAGCCAGCGCCCAGAACCCCAGAAACCCAGTTCCAAGAGAGGGAACAGCACCAAGAACAGGCTGTATCACCAACCTCTGCCAGCAGATTCATTTTGATGTTCAAATATGCCAACTCCAGCCAGCCCTTTCGATGTTTCTCTGTCAACCTTTGAGCACTTCCTTGCCTTCTGGAAGAAACCACGGCGACAAGGATGGTGACTTGTCTCTGATGGCTGCCTCAGTACTGGGGTTGAGGAGACCAGGGTGTGCTTTGGAAGAAAACCTAGACAAAATGATAAAAGATTTCATGTACATATCAATGAGTTACCATCTCATTCATAAAGAGATTTGTGAGTTCCTCAGGCTCAGAAACTCACAGGATGGAGAGGCATTTCAGAGGTCACTCCCTTCCCCCCATCCCCTGCCATCTTTTCATCTTCGGGCAGAATCCCACTGGGTCACTCTTGCCTACGGTCATCGGTGCTTCCCTCTGGCGCCCCCTGGAGGCGTCATAAGCTCTCTGGCCATGCAGAAGCAGCACATTCATACGTGGCGTGTGCTTGTTCTACTGACTGGCTCCATAATCTGCCTGTATCTATGAAAGCATTTATTTTCTATTTCATAAAAGTTTATCAAGTAAACTTTTTATTAACCTAACAAGAAAAGGCCTCATTAAACCTGGTAAGGTCTTTCCAGAAGTGCAGAGTGATACTTTTCCTTCCGTAGTACATCCTCCATCCATTCAGCAAGCACTGAGGGCCGACTGTGTGTGCTCAGCTCTGTGCTAGAACCCGCCACGTCCATCAGGTGTGGGGAGACTTGGCTTCTGCCCTCAGGGAGCTTCTGCTCTGGAGGGGGAGGCAGAGGTTAGACAGACGACTGCACAGACGTCTAGCTGTAGACGGTGGTAGTGACGCCCCCGGGCACCACGAGAACACAGAGCAGAGGAGACTGACACGGTTAAGCACTGAGAAAGCCTGCCCCCGAGGAAAGGATACCTGTGTTGAGATTTACAGGGAAGACTGCTTCTGTCTCACTGTGACTATATATTTTTTCCTTTCCCCTTAGATTTCTTACGATTTTTGCTTTATGTATCTTTGTGTCTTTGTTGTTAAGGTGTCTAATGGTTTATGATGTCTATCTCCTTTGTGAATTGTACCTTCTATCATTTAAAAAAAGCAATAATAAAAAATAAAGGGAAGACCATTTCCAATAGCAGGAACAGCATATGCAAAAAGCCCTTTCATGGAAAGGAGGGTAACGTGGGTGAGAAACGAGGGCAAAGCCTGCTGATCCCAGAGTCCAGGGAGCCCAGGGAAATGCTAGAACAGTGAGCAGGGGTAGGCGGAAATCAGAGTAGTATTTCTGTGATTAACGTTTTATTCGCAGTTGTTGTTGTTTAGTTGCTAGGCGTGCCGACTGTTTTGCAGCCCCATGGACTGTAGCCTGCTAGGCTGCTCTGTCCATGGGATTTCCCCAGGCAAGATTACTGGAGTGGGTTACCGTTTCCTTCTCCAGGGAATCTTCCCAACCCAGGGATCGAATCCGCGTCTCCTGCACTGTCAGGCAGATTCTTTACTGATGAGCCACATGGAACGGTACAGGTTGTCAAAAATGGCAGACTGAGCTGACGGGAAGCCCCTCACTCCCTTCCTGAAACACATGGAAATATTAGATAAGACATTTAAAAAATCTGATTTATACTTCTTAACTGAGCTTGAACGCGAGAATTTCTCCAGGTGTCAGAAGGGAAAGCGCTGCCCCACAGCGGTGAGCGCAGTGGAAGCCCCGTGGTCCTCAGAGATAATTGAGTGGATGTACACTCTAGGGACTAGTGTTTGAGTATCCACGCCGAGATGAAAGCTGGGCTCCAGTCCCTGGCACGGTGAGCGGCTGAAAGCAGGCTCTGCATGCAAAGCCAGGAGCTGAGAAATGACCATTTTATGGGAAAAACGAATCTCCCCTACCCCCCCAAGAATGAGATACTCAGTGAGGCCACCCACCTTGGACTACAGCCTGTCTTACATTTTTAACATGTAGGCTTCAGGTTATGTTTTTCTAACAAAGTCTAAAGCAAATATACGTCTCTGAATAAATCCAGATTAGAATTATTAAACTTTCCTTCAGACACCTCCTCTTTCATGTTTCAAACTGAAGTCCTCTTTTATTTTCTACTGTACTTTATTTAGATTAACCAACATGTTTTTACTGATTTCTATTTCTGCTCTCTTTTCTGTTACTCAGCTGTAAGTTTTAATACTCACGATTGTATGTTTTTAAGATGGTAAAGTCCTTTAAAATGGTACCTTTGAATGGTACCCGTCAGAACTTTGCATCTTCCTTCTGCTTTTTGCAGTGTTTCTGAGTCCTCCAGGTACGTTTTGGTTTGTTCATCTCCGTCTTAATGCTGTTACAGGCTGAATTATATCTTCTCAACATTTACAGATTGAAAGTCCTAACTCCAAGGACCTTAGAATCTGACTGTATTTGGAATTAGGGTCTTGCTTTCATTCTTTCTTTAACTTTTTATTTAATATTGGAGTATAGCTGGTTAACATCGTTGTGATAGTTTCAGGTGGACAGCAATGAGATTCAGCCGTGCATATACGTGTATCCATTCTCCCCCAAGCTCCCCTCCCATCCAGGCTGCCGCATAACATTGATCAGCGTTCCCTGTGCCATACAGTAGGTCCTTGTTGGTTATCCATTTTAAATACAGCTGTGTGTACATGACCATCCCAAACTCCGTAACTATCCCTTCATCCCATCCTCCCCCCACCACAACCGTAAGCTTGTCCTCTAAATCTGTGAGTCTGTCTCTGTTTTGTAAATAAGTTCATTTGTATCATGGAAATAGGGTGTTTAAAGAGGTGATTGAGTTAAAATAAGGTCATTGGGTTGGGCCCTAATCCTATGTAATTGGTGTCCTTAGAAGTAGAGGAAATTAGGGCACGGATGGAAGACCACGAGAGGACACGGGGAAGACGGCTGTCTGCAAGTCGAAGAGAGAGGCCTCATCAGAAGCCGATTCTTGCTGGCACCTTGATCTCCTACTTCTAGCCTCTAGGATTGTGAGAAAATAAACGTCTGTTGTTGAAGCCCTCAGGCTTGGACTTTGTTAAGGCAGGTCCATTAGTCAAGGACCATGTTGATGAGTATAGGAAGCTGACATAGGCTTTGTTGGTATTTTGGTACATTTTGCTATTGTTGTTCAGTTGCTAAGTTGGGTGTGACTCGTTATGACCCTGTGGGCTGCAGCACACAAGGCTCCTCTGTCCTTCACTGTCTCCCTGAGTTTGCTCAGATTCATTTCCTGTAAGTCAGTGATGCTCTCTAACCATCTCATCCCCTACTGCCCCCTTCTTTTGCCTTCAGTCTTTCCCAGCATCAGGATCTTTTCCAGTGAGTCAGCTCTTCACATCAGGTGGCCAAAGTATTGGAGCTTCAGTTTCAGCATCAGTCCTTCCAATGCATATTCAGGGTTGCTTTCCTTTAGGATTGACTGGTTGGATCTCCTTGCAGTCCAAGGGACTCTCAAGAGTCTTCTCCAACACCACAGTTCAAAAGCATCATTTCTTCTGTGCTCAGCCTTCTTTATGGTCCAGCTCTCGCATCCATACATGACTACTGGAAAGACCATAGCTTTGATTATGTGAACCTTGCATAAGCAAAGTGGTGTCTCTGCTTTTTAATACAATGTCGAGGTTTATCATAGCTTCCCTTCCAAGGGCATATGTCTTTTAATTTTGTGGCCGCAGTCACTGTCCTCAGTGATTTTGGACCCTAGGAAGGTAAAATCTGTCACTGCTTTTCCCCCTTCTATTTGCCATGAAGCGATGGGACCAGATGCCATGATCTTAGTTTTGGTAGGTTTGTTTACCCCCAATCCTTCTTTCTTGAGTGTGCTCTCTGTGGGCAGGCAGGTGCACCAGCAGGCACCTTCCCCGCAGAGTGTGTAGACATGGACACAGCAGATTCAGGACCCTTGGCTGCAACCCTACCCCCACATCACTAAGGGAAGGAAAACGTTAACCTCAGGGTGACATTCTTGTATGTGTTTATTTCTTTTCACTTCTGTCTATCCTAGAGGCTCCTGTTCAACTCATTCCGAGCCTGAACCCCAACAGTGTGGGCTCCCCAGGCAAACCCTTCTCTCCAGAGAGAGTGGTCCGGGCGCTCCAGCTGGGAGCCAGTGCTGCAGACTCCAGGCTCCGCCGAACAGGGTGGAGGCCTGCCCAGCTCAGCTGTTCTCTAGACAGCCCTGCCCTCAGATGCCCTGTCCCTGCCTCCTGGTCTCTTCTCTGTAGGCCTTTCTTCAGCTCCCAATAGCTATTGATGGCAAGCTTGGAGCTTCTCCAGGGTTCTATCAGGAAGAAAGAGCTCCTATCTGTAGCTCTGATCATGTATTTCAAGCTGTTGCCCACCCACCCTCACCGACCCCCACCCTACCCACCCCCCCGACCCCCGGTTTTCGTTTATTTGTCAATACAGTCCCATCTTCTTTTTTTTTCTTTTTTAAGAAAGCCTTTCAAATGGCTTATTCACTGACAGCATTTCTTCATGTTTTCAGGGCCACCATGGATTGATTCTCCCAAAAAACATTTTTACTGGCATTTCATTGTGCCCTTGGGAAGGAAGGGGACAGCCATGTGCAGTGGCTCTTCTGTCCTGAGCTCAGAGTCTCGCTCTTATATTTTGGACAAAGTCTCAGTATCTATAGAAATCATTTTCCTGAAACAGCTAGTGTTGTGGAAGCTCTGGTTAAACAAGTTTTCAAATACAGTCTGTGAAAGTTGTTTTCTGGGGCTTCTGTGATAGGAGTGATACTTCCAAGTTCTGTCAGTCTATTTATAGATGGATTTGCTCAGAGATAAGACACTTAGAGATATGGATGGAAGGTGATTATTTTCCATGTACTTAGGGCTTCCCTGGTGGCTCAGATGATAAAAAATCTGCCCACAAAACGGGAGACCCAGGTTGGTTCAGTCCCTGAGTCAGAAAGATCTCCTGCAGAAGGGAATGGCAGCCCACTCCAGTATTCTTGCCTGGAGAATCCCATAGACAGAGGAGCCTGGCGGGCTCCACTCAGTGGGGTCACAAAGAGTCGGACACAACTGAGCGACTAACACACTGACTTATAGTATTAAGTACTTGGTGAATATGAAAGTAGTTCTTTATCAAAACATTCATTATTAATCTCTCAGAAGGGGTTTTATTATTATTGTATAGTTGCTATGTCGTGTCTGACTCTTTTGTGACCCTATGGACTATAGCCCACTAGGCTCCTCTGTCCAAGGGATTTCCCAGGCAAGAATACTGGAGTGGGTTGCCATTTCCTTCTCCAGAGGATCTTACCAGCCCAGGGATCAAACCCTCATCTCCTGCATTGCAAGGTGGATTCTTTACCACTGAGCCACAAGGGAAGTCCTAAGAAGGGGCTAGTTTATAATAATGGGGCTAGTGGGGGTGAGGGGAGAGAGAGAGAGCTCCCCAAGCCTCATTGTTCAAGGGTTAATATTGTTTTTTTTTTAATCATGGCTTCATTATATAGGCAGAGTCTTTGTTATATAGGTGTGATTGATCAAACCTTTGGCCACATGAGGAACCCAGATTCTTGGAATTTGCTGGCTCTGCTGAAAAGATTCTCAGACCCATGCCTGATGTTTGTCACTGGGGACTTCAATTCTGGTGACCTGGGCTGTACCTACTTTGGGTCCCAAGACTTATTTTGTCCTCTAGCCTAGTGCTTTCTTTATCCTTTTTTTCTAGGCCAACGTCTTGGTCTTTACCCTGGCCCATGTAGCCGGCTGAGAGATCATCTGATGAGAGAGGCAAGGATTTTCCAAAGGAAAAGCTGTGGAAACAGTTGTCAGAGGGAAAGGCCATTTATCTTCAGGCCCTGGGACAGCTGGCCCAGCCGATTCGTTGGGCTTCCCTCCCCCTGGGCTGCACCGAAGTCCCTAGTTGACTTCCAGGAGGGAGGCGGTCAGGCCAGCACCAGCAGCTGGCGTAGAGAGTGAAGGACAGAGGAGCCAGCCAAAACCAGAGACTGTAGAGGCTGTCAAGGGGAGGGCCAGAGCAGTCACAGTCACAGGAGCAGGTCAAGCTGGGGGCCGCTGCCTTCTGCCACCTTGACCCAGCGATGGTGCTCTTCCTCGTCCTTGGTGCCTTTGCAGGAAGGGGAGACCCAGAGCTCCCCTTGGAGGTCATGTTGGGGGTCTCCAAGGCCCCCTCCAGGTTTGGTGCTTTGTTGAAAGGACTCGTAGGACTCAGCAGATACTTGCCTTCTAAAAATCTGTGTCTACCCTCAAATCAGTACTTGTAGTGCTTTTGCAATTATTCACGGACATGTGTAAAGGGGATAATTCTGGGTTATCTGATGAGCGCATTCCCAGCCAAGGTCAAATCAGGTGATGGTCTGCCTTTTTATTTCCTCTTGTATACAGAGGGGGCCAAAGGAGGAGACTCTGGCTATGGGGCCAGTTGGATGGGGTTTGTGTCCCAACTCTGGCTCCTGATTGGTGGGGGGCAGCCTCAGGCAAGTCACTTAACAATTTTGAACCTTTTTCTCCTTTTTACTGAAGTGTAATTGATTGACAATATAGTGTTAGTTTCAGGTGTACAGCAAAATGATTCAGATAAATGTATGTGTGTATGTATACAAACATAAACACATATATTCTTTTTCAGATTCTTTTCCCTTATAGATTGTTACCAAGTATCGAGTTTAGTTCTTAGTGCTATACAGTAGGTCCTTGTTGGTTATCTATTTCATTTTCTTTACTGAAGAATAAAATAAAATTCACCAGGATTCTACTGTTTGTTGTTAGGTTTGAAGATACAATCTGTATCTCCATACAGTGTAGACATACAGGGGTTCCATACTTGAGAATTCCATGTTCATGGGGACTGTGTAGAACAGAACTACCATGAATAACAAGAATCGATTCTAGTTGTACTCATGGTCATCGTGGTCAATTACAGTGAAAGAGCACAAAGCGAAGTCAGAACAAGAAAAGGCAGGAGGGGAACCCAGACACAGGCTTCCCACACGCTCTTCCAACAGGTGGAGTCACAGGGGATGGGCCCTCACCCCACAGCAGCTGAGTTATAACAACACCTGTAAAGTGTTGCCAACCAGGGAAGCTCATGAGAGACTCAGGGCCCAGGGATGATTATTGTGTTTTTTTTTTTCTTTTAGGGAATTGCTATGTTCCCAGATTCCAGAAGGAAAGCTGGCATTGAGCATAAACCAGACTATTTATATGGTTTTGAACTAGTGACCACATTTACCAGTTATCGATGGGAACCCTCCCCAAATCCAGGTTCCCAAACAGCAGGCAGTTTTGTGAGCAGACCTTCCTAAGAGGAGCAGTCAGGCCTGGCATGTTCACTGTTTTCCACACAGAGACCTCCACCCAGTGTGGTTTGTTTATCATATCTCTGTGCTTCTCTGTGACTGGAGGGTCCGGGGAGAGTCCTGAGATGGGGTAGGCATGGGCTCTGCAGAAGGGAAGGGGTCCAGGAAGCTGCCGGGGACCTGTGTTCACCCCTCAGCTGCACCTAGAATGTGCGAGGCCGGCTCCGTTAAGCAAGACCTTCCGCTGAGCTCGGTCTCTTTAGGAGCCGCAGAGAATGTGCTTTTCAAAGTGGAAGTTCTTTAGCATCTGGGGTGGTGAAAAGGATTGAAGGACTTGGGTAATAAAAACCAAAGCAGCAGGAAGGAAGTGGTCTGATTAGAACCAAGTGCTTAGGCGGGGGGAGAGCGCGTGGGAAAGGAACTGGGGTGTCTGGGCAGTCCTTTCAGGTGGTTCAGGATTGTTAAGGGACCTGGAGCATGAAGGTGGCTCGTCCCTACCGTGCATTTTGGGGAGGAACACCGTGTTCTCTTTGCAGGCTGACAGTCCTGTCCCTCCAGGAGAGAGGAATCTTAGAGGAAACAATCTATTGTTTTTAACTATTTAAAACAATAGTTTAAACTATTTTTTAGAAATAGTTTAGGAACTGGGTTGACATCAAAGGTAGAGTTCTCTCAGTTTGGTTAGTTTGAAATCCATAAACACAACTTAAAAAATTTTTTCTGTTGTGTACTAAAAAATTAACCAGGGAGACTTCCCTACTGGGCCAGTGGCTAAAACTCTGAGCTCCCAATGCAGGAGGCCTGGGTTCAATCCCTGGTCAGGGAACTAGATCCCACATGCTGCAACTAAAGATCTCACATGCCAGAATGAAGATCAAAGATCCTGAGTGCCACCATTAAGACCCATGTATAAATAAATTGTAAATATTATTATTTTTTTACAAAAAACCAGCCTTTGAAAAGTGTGCCTCAGTGTTAAGTGTTGTGTACCCACTAGTAAGTGAGCTGAAGGAGGCCCCCGTGTGTTTCTGTACCCTGGGGCCCCTTTAGGTAGGATCATTTGAGGCCCCATGTTCTGTCTCTGGCTTCACTCCTGACTCCTGTAGGATCTGTTCTATTAGCCCCAGCCACAGCTTGGCAGGTCTTAGGGGTGGGAGTACGATGAATACTTATCAACTGTTTTCTTTCATCATCCAGTCAAAAAGCGTAAGAGTAGCCATATTTGTTGTGCTTTGTTTGACAAGTAATTTTAAAAACTTGCTCTTGTACTTTTCCTTGCTAGAAATGGACAGAGTCTGGGATGTGGTAGGTAGTTTGTGATTGTGAGAAGTGTTTCAGGTGGCTTGTGGAGAGATTGGGCTTGAGATGGTGGTTTGGGATGTAAATTGATGAGATGGATATATTGTGTGGATATTGTGGATAAATTGTGAGATGGATATATTTCATCTTCTGTCCTTGTGTGCGTGCTCAGTTATGTCCGACTCTTTGAGACCCCATGGACTGTAGCCCTGCAGGTTCCTCTGTCCATGGGATTTTCCAGGCAAGAATACTGGAGTGGATTGCAATATCCTCCTCCAGGGGATCTTCTCAACCCAGGGATCGAACCTGTATCTCCTGCATTGGCAGGCAGATTCTTTACCACTGAGCCACCTGGAAAGCACCTTCTATCACTTACATATTAATACATGTAGCCTGACATCAGTACAGTTGGGCCTCAGTTTTCCCTGTGAAGGAAGAGAAAGACGCCTGGAGCATCTTTGTGTGTGTGTGTGTTGTGTACAAGAGAGACAGAAGGACACCTGTGGGCTTAGACTCGGATGTGAATAGGAATACATCTGACGCTCGGGGAGGTCACAGTCCGTTATGTACTAGGTGGCAGTCCTGCTCATCCTGCTCAAGGGAGTATGTGGGCTCCTCACTTGCCTCACTGAGAGCTCTGTTGTGCTCCTTTGTCTGGCTGGAATAATACAAAGACCAACCCAGGTGGAGCTTCTCAGTCTCTAAGTTGAGTTTTAAAGGCCTGTGGAGTATAGGTCATATAGAGGAGGAAAGACACCAAGATGATTATGAAGGCTTTTTTTTTTCTAGCATCTTCTTTTAAGTTATGTCACTTAACCTTGAAAACTGATTATCTCTTCTTATCCACAGAGGTGTTGAGTCATGGGTTGGATTCTCTTGGGAGCAGCCCCAGGAGGGAGTTTACTAAGCAGGATGTATATCAGGGAGTTCCCGGCAGGGTGGTGGGGGTGGTGGTGGTCAGCCCCTGTGGAAGGGAGGCCGTGGAGGCCGGATGGGCAGAAGGAAAAGCTGAGCTTGAAGACAGCCCCAGCCAAGCCCACAGGAAGCCTTGGAGCCAAAATGGCCTGTCAGGGTGGGCCCATGTTGAGTTCACACCCTGGGGCCTCTTGACCCCCATCCTGATCAGTCGTGGGATGTGGAAGAGCGTGTCATTGGGCAGCGCAGCTCTGTGCCCTTGAGACGATCCCCAAGGAAGCTGATGGCCGAAGGTCACCTGGTGAAAGCGCTCTCAGTAGCTGGGGCACCGAGTCCTTGAAGGAGGGCCCAGGTGGCGCATCTCTGTTGGGTCCACTCCCACCCTGGATCAGCTTTACATATTTGAGAATTGTTAGGTCTATAGAGTAAGAACTCAGCAGGTCAGATGGGATGTGTGTTAACTAGAATGCCAAGTCTCTGGGAGTGATTGACCCTTACCTGACATTTTCAAGAGACATTTATAAATCTTTGGAATTAGACCAGTATATTGCTTCCACTCAATTTCTAACCATAGCTCTGTTCATAGTTAGGATAAAAATAAGGAACATTGTGTCTTTTCACCTTTTATAGTTAAATGTGTATCATTATGGGAGCTGTGTATTTTAGGGCTTTCTGTCTTTAAAAACTGTTACTCAGTTATAGCTTGTTCAAAAATAACTGGAATCTGTCAGCAGATATAAAGGGTTCTCTTCAGAAACTTGAAATAAGAGTAAAAAAAAAAATCACAGCCAGTAGAAATGATAATTAGCCTTGTTTGATCTGCACCAGTGTCCTATTAATTGCGTGTTCAGACTTCTGCCTCTTAATAAAAGAAAACTAGTTCCAGACTTTTTTATTCTTTTAAAGATTTCGTACTTCATGGGTAATTTCTTAGAATTGATTTATTTGGCTGCTCTGGGTCTGGGTTGCTGCACGCAGGCTTTCTCTAGTTGCAGTGAGCAGGGGCTACTCCTGAGTTGCGGCGGCAGTGGTGCACAGGCTTCTCGCTGCAGGGGTTTCTCTTGCTGTGGAGCACAGGCTCTAGGGCGCGTGGACTCAGTAGTGACGGCACATGGGTTTAGTTGCTCCACGGCATGCGGGATCTTCCAGGACCGGGAGTCAAACCTGTGTCCCCTGTTTGGTAGGCAGATTCTTAACCACTGGACCACCAGGGAAGTCCTGGTAATTCTTTCTGTTGACTAATTAAGGGAAAGATGAAATGGGCAGATTTTTAATTGGAGACAGAAACCACTTAAAGAACCCAACTGTCTGAGCTCAGTGGGTTTTCCCCTGGGAATCAGCTTGTATGCTCTCTCTACTTTTCATGGGTTTGTTTTATTTTGTTTTTGGTGGAGACATGGGGGATCTACCTTTTAAAACAGAACAAAGTAAAAACTCCTTCCCAAGAAGTTTTTCTCTGTATCTCACCTCGACTGAAGCTCCATTCTGAATTAACATTGGTTAAAAGCATAAGGGGTGGTAATGACCATGCTGGCTGAAAGGCCTGGATGTGTCTGGGACGGCTGGGAGGGTCAGGACAGGTGATC
This sequence comes from Budorcas taxicolor, assembly GCF_023091745.1. Taxonomy (NCBI): domain Eukaryota; kingdom Metazoa; phylum Chordata; class Mammalia; order Artiodactyla; family Bovidae; genus Budorcas; species Budorcas taxicolor. The sequence goes on along the minus strand of NC_068928.1, from coordinate 28,612,965 downwards.
CCTGGACTCTGCAACCTGCAACCTTCCAGTGCCCCAAGCCCCTCTGGAGAATGGGCTGAGCATTCTGGCTTTCCCCTTCTCTGGCGGGGCGGCAGCGAGGTGGGGGGTCCTGCATTTCAGGGTAAGAGAAAGAATGGCGCCTTTGTCTTTATCTTCGCATGACAGTCACGTCCAGAAGGGTGGCCACTGTTTCACCTGCATAGCCTGTGGCGTGGCCTCAGTGATCAGTCCTGAGACTCAGGCACGGGACTTAACCTCCTCTCTATGCCTGGGTCATCTCGTTTTTAAAGCAGGGAGATGTTTCCACCCCACAGGGTTTCTGTGAGGATTAAATGAGATAAAACACATAACGGGCACCCCATCTCAGATACAGCAAGCTCTCAACAGCTGTTCATTGTGGTCATCATCATGATGCCTCATGCTTCCTGGGTGGTCAGTGAAGTTGGTTGAAATGAGGTTCCGAGGGTTCTCATGGAGCCACCAGGCCACCCTACTTGTTATCCCCATCACACCTCAGGCCAAGGGAGATGGGCCGAGGAAGTGTACTGGACACAGATCGGTGTCTCTTTGTTGGAAACAGTCATGGGGGATTTAATCCCGATCCCTTTTTAGGGTGAAACTGGCTAGGAGTCTGTCATACCCCTTTTGAGCTTTCATTGTTTTGCTTAGAATTGGGAGAGCTGGCTAGTGTCTGTGCATCTCTGCGGTGCTTGTCTCCCCACTCTCTCTCTGCTGAAAGGTCAGTGTTAAGTCCTTTCCAGCAGCCATCAGGTCTTTCATCTCGGAAATAGTACTTACTTGGTTGCCCAAGGTGATTAATGTACTATAGTCCCTCCATTCTTTGGAAACAGTTGTTCCCCGTGTATTTCCAGGACCATCTTGTACAGTCTCAGTCTTGCCAGGTTTTAATTTTTCTTCCATATGTCTGATTCCCCAAAAAGTTCGTTGGGACTTTTCTCTAACAGCTTACAGAAAAGCATGAACAAACTTTTTGGCCAACCCAGTAGTTTTTCCAGGTTTCCCGCCCCCCTTTTCTACCAGCACCAGGGCATGAGGAAGGGGGAAGGACTGTTGCAGAGAACAGTAGTTAAGAACAAAGGCTTTGGAATCAGAGAGGACCTCTTTCCCCCCACCCCACCCCAGCCCACCCCACCCCACCCTTCTTCTCTCTAGCTGTGGGACCAAGAACCATTTTCTTAATCTTTCCAAGCTTTGTCTCCATATGGGATGATAACACCTACCTTATGGGCCTCGGAGATTAAACTGAGTAGTATGCTGCCGGCTGGGCGAGGGCCCCAGGCTCAGCCCTGGAAGCCCTCAGTCAAGGGCGGCCTTGTTGCCCCAACAGCCCTCAGATAGCTCTGAGCACCGCTCAGTTTTTCATCCTCGGTGTTGACAGGCGTGCGGCCCAAAGAAATGTTTGAACTCGCGTTCTTGAAAGTTCAGTTTCTGCAGGTGAGCCGGCACACCTGTGATACGGCTGCTCTCAGGGTATAAATTTCTCCAGCCCACAGAATTTCCTTTTCACCACGCCCGGCTCATTCCCAATATTAGTTCACCAAACTCAGAGCCTTCTGGTTTTGATTGGCCAGTCAAGGTTCATGGAGGCAAATTCTTTCCTGAGATGGGCCCATATGTTCTGGAAAGGGAGTGTTTGCGAGCCGCCCAGGCGGTCACGGAGACGCGAAGCCAGAAGACAGCATTGTGTTGCCATTTTCAGCAACTCCCGGTGGACAGCCAAGCCGGATGATTAATATTTGAGCATCTTTGTTCTTGCTGTTCCGTTAGAACACCAGCGCTGTTTAAATCACTCTGAAAATAACACGCCTGACATTTCCACGGTTTTAAAAAGAAAAACAACCTGGGGAAGTAATCCACCCCGCCTATTACCGAGGAAGTGTTTTCAGTGAGAAAGGAGAGAAAATTGTCTGACTTGGGGGAGAAGGCTAATTCTGAAGAGCTTCATGGCAGAGAATACATTAAAACCTATGAATCTCAGAGGCGTGACCCAGCGTGTGTATTTAAGAGGCTGAGACTGGCCTCGGGAGACCCTTAAGCTCCATCGCAGGTCCTTGCGTCCGGCCACCGAGCTTGTGTTGAACATGTATTATGCGCCCACTTCTGACACCATTTGCTGAAGACATGCAGTTGAGATTTTTCAGTCCCTAAAGCCTTTCGGGAATGTGTGTTATATTGAAGCAGTACCAGAGGCCAGAGAACACAGTTTAATTTCATATTTAAGAACTGTTGTTTCCTTCTTGTGTTGCTTTGTAAATCTAAAGGGAAAGTATGACCTACTCGGGTGTGTAAGCAGCTAAGTTTGAGACCTGCTTTTAGGGATCACATTGAGCCGTGGACTTGGATGCACTAACCATTTGCCTCATGTCATAGCTGTGTTCTTAAAATAATTGCATGTCATAATTGAAAGATCATAATTACGAACCTCAATTTAGATCACCCCAGTGTATCGTTCTGTTTATAAGGATGCCTTCATTGCTTCAGAAAATGAGCTTCGACTCTTTTCGATAATTGCCTCTTGCAGCTGGTGATTTTTAGGAATCAGATTTAAGGAAGCTGCAGAGAGTATATGACAACTGTCTGCAAGCTGCATGCTTCTGTCCCATGATAAATAAAATATTTAACTTTGGGGAGTTAACATTATTTTGATTCAGAGGAGAGAAATTAATACCAAAAAAGATGTCTCATAGTGAAATGGATTCCAGTGATGTCTTCTTTTCAGTAATTCTGTAGTAATACATATAATTGTTCTTGTGTGTTGGGTGCCTACTCTGTTCCAGGAACTGTCTTCCTGGTTTCTGTAAAGTACTGGGCTTAATGCTAGTCCTATTTAAGGGGTGGGAAAACTGACGCTGAGAGAATTGAGCACTTGCCTCGGATCCCACAGCAGTGAAGTGGCAGCATCCTCTTAAGGCCCTGTACCTGTAGACCAGTGAGACACGGGGCTGTGTTCCTACATTGGGAGTTCTCAAACACTGCAAGATTCTCTTCTGTCTTCCTGGAAGATCAAGGAGGTCTCGCTTCACACCCTTTAGGGCCCAGATTGAATGGCTCTTTCTTCTTTGAACTCCAAGGGCTGCAACCTAAGTACCAGCACCTTCTGACCCCTTTCCCCACCCCGTCTTCTGGTGCCTGGGGAGCAGGGCCGGTCCCTCTGTGGGCAGTGTTCCCAGCTCGTTCTGAGACTCTCCTCCTCAGCTCACGTTGGCCCAGGGTAGAGCATTCAAGAAGGTGCCGCCAAACATGCCTTCCGTGTGCAGACTCACTTTATCAAAAGGAACCAATGATGGCTCTTTAAGGTTTCCTTGTATGTTTTATCATTCCACACGTTGTTTTTTGTTTTTCCCTGATAGAAACCCATGAAAGGGAGGAGAAGGCAGGGTTGAAATGAGGTTTTGTTTTCTGTTCCGTCACAAACAAGCTCAGCTTCCGTTGGCTTAAAACTACTGTTCAGCCCCTAGGGGGGTCTGATTTTCAGGTTTCCTCCTGTAAAGACCTAAGCCCTGGATGCTCTCTGTGTAACGTATTTGTGTCCCTCCTTTGCTGGAACTGGTCACGTGGTCTCGTCCCCTCTACCCGCCCACTTCCCACAGCGGGGAGGACTCCCACTGCCTCCTTGTGTCTGGGTACCTGGCTGTCCTTTGGGCTTATTGTGAATCACTCTTACTGAGAAGGGCAGGTTTCCTCTTCTTCACCTTCTGCTGACTTCTGACTCTAGCCCAGCTCCCAAAGGAGTGACGTAGTAGAAGTTTTCGAAGGGAGATGAGCCAGAATCTAGGATGCTGGCAGGTAGTGGGTGTGTGCTGTTAGGAAAAGTTCCAGGTAATTCTGATACACATTCTCTCAGCATCCTCCCCCCTCGCAAGGTCACTCCTCCTCACGCTGACCTTCTGCCTTGCCCATATACCCTCCAGGGTGGGTTCTGTGGGATAAGCCTGTAGTTTGGAGTGGTCCATTGTTCAGATCTGTCAAGAAGGAGAATGTTTTTTTTCAGGAGCCATGTTGTTGAGTGGCTAAGTCATGTCTGACCCTTTGCAAAACGCCATGGACTGTAGCAGGCCAGGCTCCCTTGTCCTCCACTGTCTCCCAGAGTTTGCTCAGATTCATGTCCATTGAGTTGGTGATAGCATCCAACTATCTCATCCTCTGTTGCTCCCTTCTCCTTTTGCCTTCAGTCTTTCCCAGCATCAGGGTCTTTTCCAGTGAGTCACCTCTTTGCATCAGGTGGCCAAAGTATTGGAGCCTCAGTATCAGTCCTTCCAGTGAGTATTCAGGGTTGATTTCCTGTCAGATTGACTGATTTGATCAGGAGCCGCATATGTGGTGAAAAATAGGCAGTTTTACTTTGAAGGAACTCTAATTTTAGTTGGAAAGATGATTAGTTATTAAAAAATAATCCTAGGAGATTATTGAGATCAGAGCTGTCACAGAATGATGTGGAAAGTCTACAAAGCAGTTTTCTCAGAAGGCATGGAAGGGGACGACAGGATGAGCTGGTTGGATGGCATTAGCAACTCAATCGATGTGAGCTTGAGCAAGCCCCGGGAGTTGGTGATGGACAGGGAAACCTGGTGTGCTGCAGTCCATGGGGTTGCAAAGAGTTGGACATGACTGAGCTACTGAAATGAACTGACTGATGGATGGACAGGATTTTTCTTTCCTGGGTTGTACATTCAGAGGGAGGAAGAAAGTTGTTGGCCAGCTTAATAAATTTTATGATGGTAATTAATTGAATCTCCATAACAACCTTATGAGGTAAACACCATTCATACTCCGAAGCCCATTCACCTCCATCTTTCCCAGAGATACGCCACTCAACTACTCAAGAGGCAGCATGGCTACCGCCATGACACGACAGCTGTTTACTGTGCTCTTCCTAAGCCAGTGTCTCCCAGCTCCAGACACCCTCCTGGGCTCTCCTTTGCGATGCTGGAGCTGGCACTCCGTGAGCCACATTCTGTCTTGCCAGCTGGCTTCCCGTTGAGCTCTGCCAACAGGAAGTGCTAGGAGGATGCTGCAGGGTTGGGGGACAGAGAGGGGGAGGCACCTTCTACTTACTTCATGTCTGCCTGCATCCCACAAGCTATGCCTCTTCACCCTGGTAACAGCAGCAGCAGCAGCAATGCCTTCCTGAAGCAGCAGCCGAATGCAGTTTGCAATGTTCCGGTAGTCGCAGTGTCAGCCTCTTCGGGTGCCCGCCAGACACTAACGCCATCTGAGCAGCACCCCGTCCATAGAACTTTGAGTTCATTTCCATAGAACCCGCTTTTAGGCTCCCAGTTTCAATAATCTCAACTTACTCGTTTTGCTACCAGTACTGCCTAGCATGCTGCAGTGCATGGGGCCGCAGAGTGGGACATGACTGAGCAGCTGAACCACCACCACCAATGCTGCTTCCTTGGTGTCTTAGGGCTGTGCTTTTACCGTTTCAAGTACCTAGTTCTCAGCTTTCTAGTTAACAGTTCTCTATGTGAAATTCTCTCTCTTAAAATAACTACTGTGGTTTCTGCCTCCTGATCGGACCCTGACTGACACACCTATAGAACTTGGACTGATACACCAATAGAATTTCTGACAGAAGTGAGAACTTAGCCCCAGAAGTCTAAGTTGAGCTTCACTAAGCTGCTTGTCCTCATAAGCCATTGTCTTCATCTGCGAGAGCCGCCCTCTAAGCAGCCTCTAATGGACACTCGTACTGCATTGGAAAATTCTGACCGCCTTCGAGGAGCGAGAGCGTGACAACAGACTTGAAATTAGGACCTGGAGTCTGTTTTCTAGCAAGCCGTAGGCTGAGCTTCTTTACGTCTGGATTACTTTGGACAATGCTGTCATAGTGTCAGAGGGTGTCCTATGGTAGAAAACAACAGATTTCAATTCAACTCTCCTGCCCTTAATAGAAAAATCTGTAGCTACATCTCTATATAAAACAGCATAAACAGAAATAACTGTAGCTAGAATAAACAGTAAAATTCAAACTGGACCTTGGTTTTCTTGGTAAGATTGAGTTACTATCTACCCCACAGGATTGTTGTGAGATTAAGCCAGATGACATGTAAAAACATCCAGCACCATGCTGGACCTTTAGTTCTAAGTATCTGTAAACAGTGATTATCTCCCCTTCTTGGTGTTTGCTACACTGTGGGGGATCTGATGGCTGACTCTGACATCGGTCCCAAATTATCAGTCTGTGCCGATTACAGTGCACCCATTCCCCTTGTCAAAGATCGGATGGATAATGGGCAGGTGTCCCATCCCAGACCGTCAGACATGAAGGAGAAGGCCTCCTAGGGCCTCTGGCAAAGGTTTTCTCTCCCTTCTAGGACAGAAGTGGCTCAGGCTTTTCTTCCCTCTGGAAGGTGTGTCGGGACGTGACTCTCAGAACCTCTCTAATTACCATTCTGTGACTTTAGGAGGCTGAAGCCCTTGCTGTGGCTGGAAGGACAGATTTTTCAGGCTGACTGATGGCCCCAAAGTTCATGTCCTGGTCCCTGGAACCTATGACTCTCTTACTTTACACAGAAAAGGGGGACTTGGAGATGTGACTAGGGGTACAGGCCCCAAGATGAGATTATTTTGGATGATCTGCATGGGCCCGACATACGAAGGTCCTTAAAAGTGGAAGAGGGAGGTGGAGAGCCAGTGTCAGAGTGATGTGAGAAGGACTCCGCCAGCCATTGCTGGACTTGGAGGTGGAAAGGGCCATGAGCCACGCATGCAGGCAGCCTCTAGACACTGGCAAAGCAAGGAGATAGGCTCTTCTCTGGGGCTTTCAGAAGCTTCAGCCCTACTGACACACTGATTTCAACCCGACGAGGCCCGGCTCAGACTTCCGACCTCCAGCTCTGTAAGATGACATGGTGTTTGAAGCCGGTAATTCTCTGGCCCCGTGTTACAGCAGAGACAGGAGACTAGTACAGAGGTGGAAGGAGCCTGGTTGCCAGGTGGCTTTGCGAACCTCGAATCAGCTGCCCCCCGGAGCTACTCCTGAGTTTCTCCTCTCATGCGACAAGTTTCTACTTTTAAATCCAGCTGGAGGCGGACTTTCTGTTTTAGGCAGCCCAAGATGTCCTGACTGACACACACATGCTTCACAGAACACTGTGTAGGTATCAGGTCAACTCTGAAGTTTGCATTTGTTGAATTGTGAAAAAGTTCTGGAGAAAACCCCTCAGAGTGCACAGCTGAAGAAGCAGGGCTGTTTTCTGATTCATACTAAGTAATAACTTAGAACTCTTTTTTTTTTTTAAATAAAAGACACAAAAGATGTTTGGAAGGATGGATGAATTATTTTAACACTGAGAGGGCCTGGAACTTCAGCAGGTGCACTTTCAAATTGCCAGATTCATTTCCTCCTGTGACCTCCGGGCATCCAAATTCTCGTTTCCGAAATAACATTTCAACAGACTCCAAGAACACGCCAAGAAGTGATTATTTTTACAAATCCAGATGACTTCCTCATTTAGGATAGCCCCGGCAGAGGCAGAAACAAAGGGGAACATGGACCCTTTTTCCACCTCCGCAGAGAGGGAGCAGCCCCATCCCTGGCTCTAACCTAATACTCCTGACAACTCTGAAAGCCGTTATCATCCGGACAGCTGTTCAGTGGCCTTCACGAACCCAGCTGGGGGCGCGGCCCAGTTTAAGATCAGAGAGGCCAAAGATCAAACGCTATTTCAGTTGGTTTCCCAGCCTTCCCCCACCACTTCTGGGTTTCAGATTAGCATTTGCAGTTGCTGCCCCAAAGACCATCATAAGACCCACAACCCTCTGTGCTCACTACATCTCCCATCCCCCAAGTACACGTTTAGTCTCGCTACCTCCTTCTCCCCTTCACCATTGAACTGGTTTTCTAAAGCAGATAAATCTCATGTCCACGAGAAAACATTACCTCTTGTATCATGGCACCCAGCCCTGCCTGTCTAGCCAGGGCCTTCTCTAAAGGCTGTTTGTTTAATACGCTTAACACCCTTGGTCATGATGGTTCTTCCCAGGATCTGCCTGGTCGTCCGTTTCTTGGCTTGCACTTCATGGCTCTCAGCATCATCCCCCACAGGTGGGTATTTCCTCCCACCCATCTGAACCTTTCCGACTACAGTGTGTTTTAAAGCACTGATTCCTTCTCCCAGGAAGCATTATGATCAAGGAACTAAGAGCCAGTGTTTTGAAATAGAAACATTTATATTTAACTCTCTAGTTAAGCAGAGATTTTCTTCTTCTTCTTCTGTATTTGGTATCTGAATTCCATTCAAGATTGAAGAGAATTTTCCCCCTCTTACCCCACCTTTCTGCAGCATCAGTTTTCTTCCCCACAAGCACTTTTGTGTTTGAAAGAAGGGAAAACAGAGCTAATCGTTTCAGGTATTTCTTAGCACGACAAAGGCTCCACCAAGAAGCTCTCAGGTACAGGAATGTCTGGGTAAAAATGAATCAAGATACTTAGAATAAAACATCAAAGAAGATACAAGATTGCGTTATAGTTACTGCCGAGTAACTAGAATTTGAGTCACCTACCAGCTGGGTCAGTATAATGATGAAATTGCCATTAGGGCACGTCTTATTGTTTGACCCCAATAGAACAATTCATGCTCCTTGTGTTCAGAGAGATTTCGGTAAGTGCTTCAGTGCTTTAAAGGTAAATCATCAAGGTAGCTTAATTGGATTAAGAGAAAAGCATCCATCCAGATACAGCTTGAATTAAGTCACATAAGAAAAAAGAAGCAAACTCTCAAACTCAGATCTTCTAAACAGTGAAACTTTAGTTTTTTAAGAATCCAGGGACAGTGTGTGTGTCTGTGAGTATGTCTATGTATTTGTATATTTAAATCATGCATTTATTTGTTATGAAGTAATCAAAAGTTAGTGATCATTTGGGGGGAAAAAACACAACACCTTGGGTATTTTTCCATTCTTCCTTAAATACTCATTTTTCATTGAAAGGAAAACTTAGAGATGGATTTGTTTATAGAATTATAAAATAATTTGGACATCTGTATTGTGGGAACTAAATTATAACTCTTGGAATAGGGATTTTAGTTACTTTTACCTGACATAAAGTATATAATATTTCACGTTCTACAAGCCACTAGAAACCATGAACTCTAGTAGGGGCCAGATCTGTGTCAACGGCCCCATTTTATTTAGAGAAATTATAAAAACCATTGCACCCAAAGGGAATTCGTGCTTAGTTTGGAAGATTCCACCAAACATTGAAATGATGCCTTGTGTAAGTTCTCAAACTGGGACTGTCTGTCTCCATAGATAGCACACTTAGTGACCAAGTGTGAGATGAAAAGATGAGATGACATTGACTTTTGTGACCCTGTGTTTTTTTCCCCAACAAGAAGATGAATTTAAGCAGAATCAGCTCTAAGCTAAACTTCAAGAAGTTAATGGGATTGCAGTGAGAATTAGACCTGGGAAAAGTGAATAAATCAGAAGATAAATGCTGGGAGAGATAGTATAAACAAAGGAGAGATTTCTAAACTCTAACTCATGCCAGGAGTCTTGAGGGATGAAGGTCACCATCGCTTTAAGATGGAGGGAGGAAGTGAAAGAGGCGGGCTGGCTGATTCATCCTTTTCTCCCCAGCGCTGAGCATAGGGCCTGGTACACAGCCTGTGCTTCCAAACGTTTCTTCTGTTGTTGAAAGCAGAGAGAAGGGTCCTCTCCAGGAGGAAGGCCACTAAGAGGCCTTGTTTCAGGATGTCAGTTGGACTTACTCCATTGGTTAAGAGCAGATGCATGCACAAAGTGTGAGACTGCCAAGATATAGAAGTGCTTCATGAGAAGTGGTGCTGCACGAGCTTACAAGAGATGTTGATCTGAAGCTGATGAACGGGTCTCACCTCACCAAATCATCATGCTGGTCTTGGCTGGAGTGGCAAAATGTATGCAATTAAAAAAACAAATTACTAGCCAAAGCATGTAATGTTTACTAGCTAAAAATTTTACTATCCATTTACTAGCTAAAGCGTGCCTGTGAACTTTGGTAAAAATCAGAGGAGAATTTTAAGGAATGTCTTATGTTAAACCATTACTGTCTTTTGTTACTTTTGTGTGTCTGTTAGGTTTATTGAATCATAGTTTGCTTATAGTTAATTTTGTTGTTTTGGGCGCAAAGGTTACTCTGAGTTTCGATAAACAGGTACAGTCACGACATGAAGCAGGTCCATCACCCCCGATCATTCTCTCACGTCCCTTTGTGGTCAGCTCCTCCTTCCCTCCCAGCCTCTGGTCATCACTAGTGTGTTTATGTCCTTATAGTGTTGCCTGGAATATAAATGGAGTCGTGCAGTGTTGCTTCTGTTATCTGCCGCTTCCACAGAGTATAAAGGCGTTTGAGCTTCATGCATTCCCTTGCTCATATCAGTAGTTTGTTACTTTTCACTGCTAAAGAGAAGTTCATTGTATCTCATTGTATTGTTGTACCACAGTTTCTTTTTTTTTAATTAATTTATTTTTTTTGAAGTGTTGATTTTCAAGAGTATGTGAGTTTCAGGTGTGCAGCACAGTGATTCAGCCTTTCTCAGATTATTTTCCATTATAGGTTATTATAAGATAATTGAAAAAAATAATTGAATATAGTTCCCTGTGCTAAACAGTAGGTCCTTGTTGTTTTATACATAGTAGTGTATATCTGTTAATCCCAAACTCCTGATTTATCCCTCCCCTCCCCTTTCCCCTTTGCTAACCAGAACTTTTGTTTTCTATGTCTGTTTCTGTTTTGTAAATACCACTTAGAAAAATGTATCATTTTTAAGACTACACATATGAAGTGATATCATGTGGTATTTGTCTTACTCTGATTTACTTCACTAAGTGTGATAATCTCTAGGTCTATTCATGTCGCTGCAAATAGCATTATTTTTGGTCTTTTTTATGGCTAAGTAGTATTCCATTCTGTATTTGTGTCTCATCTTCTTTATCCATTCATCTGTTGATGGGCATTTAGGGTGCTTCCATGTCTTGGCTATTGTAAATAGTGCTGCTGTGAACACAGGATTTGTTTCTTCATTCACCAGTTTGAAGGATATTGGGTTGGTTTGGCAGCTTTGAATCAAGCCACTGCAAATATTTGCGTTTAGGTTTTTCTGTGAATAACTGTTTCTGCTTCTCTTGGTTAAACACCCAGGAGTAGGATTTCTGGTTTTTACAGTAAGCGTATGTTTAGTTTTCAAAGAAACTGACAAGTTGTTTTCCAAAATGACTGAATCTGCATTTCCACTCACAGTGTATGAGAATTTCCGTTGCACCAAATTCTTGCCAGCACTTGATATTGTCACTTTATAAAAAATTTTTATCACTTTTAATCTCTCTTTAAAAGTTGGTTTTGGTTTTGTTAATACTTTTTATAACGTAGAGTGCTCACTCTTACCCTTCAAAGGCAAAATCTGTCTTTCTCTAAAGAGTGAAAGTTTTGTATTAAGGTCATTTAAAACAGTCATTTCTCATGACTGTCTTTATGGTGTTTGTGGCCTACAAAGTCACTGTGAACACTGAATGGTAGTTATGGAACCATTGCTTCTGTGGGAAATACCAGGTAAGGTTCCCAGGAGACTCTGGTCTTGACATTTGTGTCAGCTGATCCATGTGTAATCTTAAGTGTGTTTCTGTTTAAAGACACATCATTTAATATGTTTCGTAGATTCATTAACATTGAACTCACGGTCAACAGCTCGAACAAAGCCGACCTAATAGATGCATTTTCTCCATAAGGCACATCACAGCTTGGGGGCCATTCCAAACAAGCAAAATCACCAACAGAAAGTGCAAAAAATGTGGAGAACGTGGCCATAGGGAGACCAGGATGCACTTGTTTGAGGCATGACAGCTGAAACTAGAAGGCAGACTGTCGCCTTGTCTCACCTCACCTGGGGACATGTACATCTCCTGATTCAGATGTTTCATGCTGTGTGTGTCCAGGAATGACTGGCGATGTGCTCTGAACATTGTTTTTGGCAGGGTTACAAGTAAATTTTAGCAAGTGGGCAGATTTACCTATATTTTTCTATCAGGCTTCGCTGATAGTTCACTTGGCAAAGAATCCACCTGCAAGACAGGAGACCATGGTTCGATCCTTGGGTCGGGAAGATCCCCTGGAGAAGGGATAGGCTACCCACTGCAGTATTCTTGGGCTTCCCTTGTGGCTCAGCTGGTAAAGAACCCACCTGCAATGTGGGAGACCTGGGTTTGATCCTTGGGTTGGGAAGATCCCCTGGAGAAGGGAAAGGCTACCCACTCCAGTTTTTGGCCTGGAAAATTCCATGGACTGTGTAGTCCATGAAGTTGCAAAGAGTTGGACACTACTGAGTGACTGTCACTTTTCTACTCTAAAAAGTGCTGAAACTTAGTTTAAATAACGATTTGTAGCGATTTGGTTCTGTGCCAAACACAATTAAATACTGCTTTAATAATTAACTCGCCAAACCAGGACCAGGCAGCATGAAGACTGCTTTAAAAACACCTCAAGACCTTCCTAAGATTTCTACCCCCATCGTGAAGACATACTCCTGATTTATGTTAGGTTCTGTACACTGTTCAGACATACTAAGAACCCACTTCATTCCCGAAAAGTAATATAAACTGTTCAACTCTGAATTTTATCATAGGAATAGCTATAGGGTATGTGTTTAAATTCACAGAGACAGGTTAATGCGCTTACCAAACCCCCATTGCCTAAAAGTAATTATAAGTTTTCTAGATTGACTGCCAATATGATATAGGTCCCAAAGAAATCACCCCCTTCTTTACTGAGACAGAACAATAAATTGGTTTTCCTGAATACAGTGGGTAAAGAATCCAAGTTCCTGACCTTGAATATTTCACTGGTTGTGTTCTGTGCAGTAGGGAACAATCAGGATGACATTTGCTGAAATGTTTGAGATTTATAACATAATAGCTTGAGCATATGTGCCAAAAAATAAAAATCTTAAAGCCCATCCAATCAAGATTAATTACCTATTAAAATGCTAACAAATAGTACGGTACAGGTGGTGTAATAAGCTGTCTCTCTTCATATATTGTTACAAAACAAACTATTTGGCGGTGACATGAGACATCATGTATCTTCTATCTCACTCTCAGTGGGAAAACGGGGGAAAAATGGCTATTCGGTCATTCTCGGTGTGGATTTTGGCATTTCGTTAGGAAGTGCTATCACAAACCTTCTCACTGAAAAGTATGTGCAGCACTCTGGAAACTGCTAAATTTCCTGGCTTTGTACTCCTGCCAAAAAGCTGTTGCTTCTTTCCGTCATTAGCTACTACATATTTATTCCTCTCTATCTTTACGGAGAGTACTCCCATGAAAAGGAAAACAGTAATGCGCTTCTTTCCTCTCGCTCACTTTGCAGAAATTAATCCCATGGGCTAAATGTCTTCTTTATATTCAGCTTGAATTTAATATTTTCAGTGGTGGACCAAGTGGTAATAGCCTAAACAGTACAGTTGTGATGTGGTTTCTTGACTGAGATGGTTTTCAAAATTGGTGGGGAAATTGCTGATGGAACTGTGTCAGTGACCTTCTATTAGGAATAATGGTGTTGCTAAGCTGGCTCCCAGTGAATAGTCAGTCAGCAATTATTCTGTAAGGATCCGTGACATGCCAGGCGTGCTTCTAGGCTTCAGCAAGACTCTGGTGAACAAGATAGTCCCTACCAGTGTAATGTCCTTGTGCAGATGGTCTTGGGTTCAAATGTCTGTTATTGGAAGGTGATGGAAAACAAGCACAGGACACAATGGGTGAAATATTAAGGCACCCAAAGTGCCGTCATGATTTGAAAAGTATTAATAGTAGGTGGGAAGGTGTTACAGCTTTTACTTTTTTGGTGTGGATCCATTCTTTTAAAATGTATTTATTTTTAATTGGAGGATAATTGCTTTACAATGTTGGTCTGGTTTCTGCCATACATCAGCATGAATTAACCATAGGTGTACATATGTCCTCTCCCTCTTGAAGCTCCCTCCCACCTCCATTTTTAAAGTCTTTACTTGATTTGTTACCATATCGTTTCATTTTGTTTTGGTGTTTTGGCCATGAGGCACATGGTGTGGGATCTTGGCTCCCCGACCAGGCCTCGAACCCTCACCTCCTGCATTGCAAGGTGAAGTCTTAACCACTGGACAGCAAGGGAAGTCCCTACAGTTTTTAAAAAGTGCAGAATAACTGGAAAAGTTAATAACTCAAAGCACATCAGCAGGTCACTCAGGTTCCAGTTTTCTTAAAGGAGTAAATATGCCTTGGCTACTTGTGTGCTACTCGAAAGTGTTTCTTTAAAGAAGGGGGGACCTTTGACCCTCCACCCCATCCATGAAGAATCCCAGTGCTGTCCTTTTTCTGAGACCCTCACTAGGAAGGGTGTAATAAGCTATACTTCTTCGTTTGTTTCTGCAGAACAAACTCTTTAGCAGTGACATGAAGTATCGTGTCTCTTCTTTCTCACTCGCAGTGGGAAAAGGAGAGAGGAAAAAAAAAACTTCCTTGATCATTTTCTCTTTGTGGACTTTGGCATCTCGTTGGAAAGTACCAGTAGGTATTCAGTTGTTATGTTGCTTTGGAAAGCCTGAGCCGCCTTCCAAGTCACAAAGCAAACCCTGGTCCCTCCCAGTTCTTCAAGCCCAGGTCAGAAAGGTGGGAGACTTGTATTTTTCTAGGCAGGGAGTTCTTAAATAATACACTTGCAACCTGCGTAGCATCCTCATGTGCTCCGTGGTCAGCTTCTTTGCCCTAAGAGCCTCACATCAATCTGATGCTGATGGTCAGCAGAGCAGCAAAGAGCCAATGTTTTTGTGAAGCCACAGCAGAATGACTTGCTTCCAGCTGGTGATCAATCTGTGCTGGCCGGCAACGTGTTTTCCTCTGCAAATGAGCTGGACCCCTCTGCCACATAGCTCTGCCAACTTTTGAAAGAAAGAGTCTGTTTCCATTCTCTCTGGAGGGGGAAAGACAAAAAGTCTGTCTCCCTTGACACAACCAGCTATTGAAAACTCCATGCAGATGTCCACAGCCGGTATCCTAAGGAAATCGTTTTGCGAGGTCAGGAAGTTGCCCTAAAAAGAATATGGATGGGTTCACACACACCAATGCAAGAAGTATCTTTGTTTTCCTTTTGTCAAGATGATGTGCGCATGGTACCTGTCACACCATCTCTGGAGAATTCTCACTTCAGTATTTAAAGATCCTAGGGTTTACGATTTTAATTAACTTCCCCAGGCTCCAGGTGAAGACAGCATTGTGCTAATGCTATGAAAATTGCTACAAAACTTTTAACTGAGGTTTTTTATTATTACTAATTAAAGTGGACTGACTGGGTCTAGGCTGGAAATAATTGCATGGAATCTGTGCTAATTGAAACACACAATGTGTGTTAGTAGTTGTGAACTTTTGAAAACTTCAAGTTCAAAGAGTCAGACACGACTGAGCACCCACACACGCATTCTTCAAGTTCACTGTATAGTGATACAGAAAAGCTGTATATCATTTGGGGAGGGAGTTACGCACGTGAGTGTGCGTGCCGAGTCACTTCAGTTGTGTCCGACTCTTTGGGACCCTGTGGACTGTAGCCTGTCAGGCTCCTCTGTCCGTGGGTTTCTCCAGGCATGGAGTGGGTTGCCATGCCCTCCAGGGGATCTTCCTGACCCAGGGATCAAACCCACATCTCGTACGTCTTCTGCATACTATTGTTCTTCCTTGACTGTGATCATGTTAGCCCACTGCATTAACAGATCCTTTGGTCATTAGTGCAAAAGTATAAAGAAGGAATGGGATTTGTGCATGCATATAGGGTAGGTGGGGTGTCTCATCTCTCAACAGAGAGTAGGGCTCTCCAGACCCCTGGAGGAGCTCGTGAAAATAAGGTAGATGGGGGACTTAGCTGGTGGTCCAGTGGTTAAGATTCTGCACTTCCAATGCAGGGGGCTCTGCTTTGATCCCTGGTTGGGGAACTAAGATTTCACATGCCACGTGGCACAGCCAAAAAGAAAAAGAAAAAAAAAGAGGTAGATGGGATAAAAGGAAGGGAACTCTGGAAAGAGTAGAGATCACTTTGGCTTCAAATTGATGCTCAGCTGGGCCATTCTCCTTGAGGCATTGCAGGGATTTCCAGTTCAGTCATCAGTTGTTCTCGGTGCACTTAGTGGTGCCTTCCAGTAGCACATTCCACGTGAAACCGAAGCAGACGGTACCACATTGCTGGATTTCAAGTTCTTTTCAGGTAGAGACTGTGTGTGACCATCTTTGTGCTCTCTGCATACCCCCAGGTAGGTGCCCAGTAAGATACTTGATGAATGAGCGAATCAATCTTTAGTTCTGTTTTGGCGAAGAGTAAAGAATCCAAGACCCTATAGCTGCTTTCAGTAGTTGATTTAACTATCTGAATGTGAATACTCCCAACTCATAAGAAGAATCTCATGGAGCAACTCAGGTTGGGAAGCCACTAGATTGTGAAGGTAACTCTGAACTCTCTTCTTCCAGAGGTCCCTTCTCTCTGTCTCCTTCTTCGTGAGTTTTTCCACAGTTCTGGACATGGGCTAGTTTTTGTCACCAGCATATGTAACCTCCAGCTTTCCCTTACCCATTCTGACCAAGGTTTGAAAACTCTCATGTGGAGTGGAACTTAATAACAGAACACCTTTTATTTATCATGTGTTTTTTTATTTTTTCACAAACACTTAGGGACACCTTAGTGAGAATTTTTCTTTCATGGTACTGTATGGCAGTACATTCCACCTCCAGACCTCCCTCTCAACCCATCAGGAAGGAATATCGGCAGTGCTTTCCTGATAAAATTACAGAATTTATGTGGAAGAAAGTACAGTAGTGATAGGAACCATCAATTATTTATTACATCATGGAGAGGATACAGTCATTGAAGATAAAAGCGCATCTTGCAGAACGATAAAAAGCTTTTATCCACCCTGTTGTATATTGCTAAGTTAAAATATTGTGTTAAGCATTGGCCTGCATTAAAATGAATACCGTATTAGACTCAAAAGAAAGCACCGTCTTGCTCTACTTTGGATTGTTGAAAAATCATTCATTGTGTTGATTGTTGTGCATGTCACATTAAGGAATTGAAATGCATTACCTAGAGTTGCAGAATTGGCAACTAATGTCTTGCAAAGCTCAGGGCATAGAGCAGAGTTCAGCAGATGAAGGCCCACTGCCTGTTTTTGCACAGTACACGAGCTAAGAGTATAGTGAGAAGTGAAAATGTTAGTTGCTCAGTCGTGTCCGACTCTTTGCAACCCCACGGACCATAGCCTGCCAGACTCCTCTGTCCATGAAATTCTCCAGACAAGAATACTGGAGTGGGTTGCCAGTCCCTTTTCCAGAGGGTCTTCCTGACCCAGGGATTAAACCAGTCTCCTGCATTGCAGGAGGATTCTTTACCGTCTGAGCCACCAGGGAAGCCCCTTAACAGTGTAGGTTTTTATATTATTTAATATTTTCAAATGGTCATAAAGACCCAAAAGTAGAATGCTATTTCATGACGTGAACATTATACGAAATTCAACGTCTATAAAGTCTTTTTTATTTTGAATATAGCCTCGCTTGTTTGTGGTTGCTTTTGTGCTGTTAACAGCAGAATTGAGTGGTTCCGACAGAGACGTGTAGAGCCTGCAGAGCCTCAATTATTTACCATCTGCCCCATTGCAGATAATGTTGACCATCCCCTGGGCTAAGGCAGCAGGTACTCAACCTGAACATGCATGTGAATTACCTAGGAATCCTGTTAAAATTCAGATTCCCAGTCCGGGAGTCTGGGGTGGGGCCTGAGAAACTGCATCTCTGACAAGCTTCCAGAGATGCCAAAACTACCAGTTCCTGGATCACACTTTGATGTGCAAGGGCCCAGGTATTTAAGGGTGGAAGAAGTGAATTGTAAAGGAGGCATTGTCAACTTTTAAAAATGGAATCAGACTTGTTTTTAGTCTACTCCAGATTTCAGAGCCAGGACCCGAGGGCACCAGCTATGGTTTATACATTAGGAAGCACTGTCTGATGACATAAGGGAATCAGAATCAGTGCAGTGGTTGCAGGTGAAAAGAAAGCTGGGACATTAGAGAGAAAATTCCTAGGCTGGGCAAGTGGCCGGACTTTCCCCAAAGTGGTAACTCAGAGCTCTTCTAACTGAGTTTCTTTGATTGACAGCGAAAAGGTTTAGAGAGAATATGAAATTGGGAAGCCGGAACTGATTTTTCCTCAATACAAGGCCGAGGTCTAACAGGCATGGCATTAATTGGCTTAATCTTTCTTAAGGGGTACAAGAGCTACTTTACCTGTGTAACAGGTGTAACCAACTATTGAGGTCTCGTGTAAACTCATGGAGAGTAGTTGTTGAGCTGTGATTTTTATAACTTGTACTTAATATTTACAAGCCAGCCCTGATGTGCGCTGAAAAGGCTGAGTTGTCAGACTCATACAGTTTTATTTGTTCGTTAATGAAGCAATTAAAGGGTAATCCCCTCCCTCTTACTCTCCCCGTGGGGCCCCTTTCTCCCCACACCCCTTCCTTGCAATCTTAAATACCTTATGCATGAATCCAGGCTTGCAATTGAATCTCCCAGCTGCAAGTCATTTGAGGCCCTGACGAGTGAATCCTCTTGTTAATGGCTCCTCTAAAGAAGTACTTAAAAAAAAAATAATAAGGAAAGAAACTAGCCATTTTGAGCCAGCCGATCAATGTTGGCGTCTGTAGCGCATTTAGACTGATGAGTGAGTCATGGAGTCCGTAAGCAACCTGATATGTAGCTATTGAGGAATACCTTCAAAACCATAAAACTCATTAGGTTAATAGTACAGCTATCTGCACAAAATTCAGTGCAGAGCCGTCGTAGTGGCCTCATTGTATTCTTCAACCTCGAACACTTTTCACGGGCCTTTACAGACATGATTTATGCTGCCTAATACCCCGGGGAGGTTAAGTATTTTCATATTTATTGCACAGAGGAGCGTTCTGTGTTTGCTCGCCTGTCCTAAAATCGGTTTGGCTGGAAGAGGACCCAAGAATTCTGACCTCAGCTCTATATCCAAACCAGGAGTCAGCGCTTGAAAAATGTGAATCAATATCTTGCCCAGAGAGTGCATTTCATTTCTGCTAACCTGGGGGAGGAACAGCTGGTGGGGGGAGGCAGCGTCCATACAATGCTGGCTTTTTCTTTCGCAAATCCACCCGTATGTACCCTCACATCCCAGAGCTCGACCACGGTGACACAGGCCAAACATCTTTCAGCTCTGAGACTTTTCAGACAGTTCTTCATCATCCACCGTATTGTGTACATTGCTGTCATAATTGTTATCCTGACAGTTAAAACCTGCGTAGCACAGAGAGTCTAGATTCTGTTCTAAGCAGGCTGATGCTCTTACCCTCAACAGATGTGTGTGTGTGTGTGGATGTTTTTCAAAATCAATCATTTTCAGTGCCGACTCCCTCTTCTTGTTACACACGTGTGTACCAGGTCTCTTTCCACTTTTACAACCAAACAGTTATCTTGGCCTTGTCTTCCATTCTTGTTAACCTTTCATGCAGTCCTTGGGTTTATTGTAGCGGTCTCTTTTTTGGCAAATCAGAGGCAGATATGTTTTAAGAGACACATTTTGGGACCCATGCATGTCGTTCTGTGCAGTTAACTGGATGGATGATAATCCCATTTGGCTCTGGTGTTCTCCCAGGACCAGTGGCTCAGTTCCCACAGTTCATTCCTAATGAGTTCCATTGCTGCAGAATCTCTATTTTTCCTCCACTCCGTGTACCTCTGCCTCATAAATCTTTTAAAGATACTATTTTTGCTGCATGACTTCAATACTCAGAAAACTTCATTTTCTTACTATCTGATGGATGACATTAAAATTTCTTAGGTCCGTATTTAAGGCCCGTTTTAATCCAAGCCTAATTTTCTTCAACTGTGTGTAAGTGTCTTCTGTTTCCATAAGTGTCTCTCACATACCTGTTGGTGTTCTCGGGTGCTCTTTAGGCAGTGCGTAGGAAGCATTATGTTCTTAATCAACTTGGGGAGACAGTGTGTTCTCACAATGCCAGTAAATAAGGAGAGAAGGGAGCATATAATTAAGAACATACGTATTCTTAAAGATAACCATCGCTTGAGTCCTGGCCTCTTCAGTGCCCTGTCTTTGGTTCTGTTACTCTGCATGCTTTCGTCGAGCTCTTCTCTATTCTGATTGGTTAAATCTATACCCTCATCCACTCTTGTACCTTCTGCCTTGCAGAGGCGCCAAGCTTGTTTCAGTCTCTCTTTCCCTGCAATCCGAGACCCACATTTCCAACTTCACCGAGAGTCTTCACCAAAGAAGGTGCTTCTGGTGCAGTATGTCTACGGTACAGTCCGTCTTCCTCCCCCACAAACCTCTTCCACTCCTTCCATTCTGTCTTGGTTATTGGTGTCACCATCCAGCGTATCTTCAGGGTTAGACATCTGCAGCTAGTCACTAAATTCAGTTTCTCCTCTGAAACTGGCCCTGATACCTTTCCTTCCCACCTCTACCATCTCTGCTTTCCTCTGAGGCTCATCTTCTCCCTTTTGAGAAGACAAGGGCAGCCCAGCAGGTTTTCCTGCCCCCCAGTCTTTCTGTGTTCCAGTCCGCTTCCCCCTGCTGCCGAATTAGCTTCTTAAAAGCAAATGTAAGCGTATTATTTTCCTGCTAAAAAAATCTCTAGCGGTTCCTTGTCACATTTAGGATAAAATAGCCACTTTGAGAGGCTGGCAAACTACAGCCCATCCCATGCCCCGGGCAGCCTCACCTGTGGACACCCGCAGTGGCCGCAGCAGTCCACGTCACGCCTCTGCCCTCTCACATGTTGTTCCCTCCGCCCATGGTGTGGTGCCTGCCTTTCTTAGCTAAAGGACACGGTCCTACTACAGACGTCATCTTCTTCATAAAACTCGGCGCCATTGGCAGTTTTCTTTGGGCCCCGGCAATGACTCCCTGTACTGACTAAAATACTCACCGTTTTGGATTTTCCCCCATTTTATTGGTATTTTATTTTTTAAATATCCGTTCCTTCATTCAGCTAGCTAGCTGTGCCAGGTCTTACTTGCGGCACGCAGTCTTCAGTCCTCATTGCAATATGCCAGACCTTTTAGCTGCAGCGTCTCTAAATGCAGCATGTGGTATCTAGTTCCCTGACCAGGGATGGAACCGGGGTCCTACAGTGGGAGTGCACAGTCTCAGCCGCTTGACCACCGTGGAATCCCCAAGTATTCACTGTCTTGGGTTTTCCCCTTCATTTGCAGAGATGAAGCCTTGGGTTAAATGATTTGGTTGAGACTTTGTAGCTAACACTGGTTGTACCGCTTCATCCCCACCAGGCTTGTACAGCAATTCCAGCTGCCTCAGATCCTTGCCAACACTCAGTATCTGCAGTTGTAGCCATTCTGGTGGGTGTCTGGTGGTACCTCATTGTGGCTTTCATTTGCATTTCCCCCATGACACAAAAGATGTTGAGCATCTTTTGTGTGGTGCTTTTTTTTTTTTTTTTTTGGCTATTCGCATATCTTCTGTGAAGTGGCTGTCAAGTTTTTTGCTGTTTTCAGTTGAATTGTTTGCCTTCTTATTGAGTTAGGTATTCTAAATGTATACTTAAGTATTCTAAATAAGTCTTTCATAAGGTTAAAAGCAAAAAAAAAAAAAACCCTCAAAATTGTGTAGCTAATATGCAAAGGAGTCATGCCTTGAACCCAGATTGGTCCTGAGTCCAGCTTATGCCTTGTTTTCTAGCGTCAAAATGCTAGTGTCAAGGAAAAAACCTCACAAGTTCTGAGACCCCCCACGAGGATAGTGGCTCTGTGATTGTAAAGCCTTGGGAGCTTGTGAAGGAAGCCCGTGGTTTTGTAAAGGACTAGCACTCTCTCTGTCTCTCTCTCTCTTTTTTTTTTACAAGTGGTTTCCCTGACTGCATCCATATCTGTGTGGCCCGAATATTGTTTGACCCCCAAAGTAAAATTGTTGATCCAGAGTGAACGAGTTCCCATGTTTCTCCTCCTCCCTCTCAAGAGTATTCCAGGGAGGCAAATGTTTAAAACCGCACCTGAGCTATAAACAATTTATTCTGAAGGTAACAGTGTTAGTATTGCAGTATGTAAACTTTTAGCTAATAAAAATCAAAGTAGTCTCATTTGGAAAGTACACAGAAGGTTAGAGGGAAAGCTTGTAAATGTTTTCAAAGACTCTGTATTTAATTCTATCACCAGCTAGCAAAATAAATAGTCCAGCTGCTCGCTCTGAATCGGACACGTGTTGGAAATGAAATGTTAATAGTTTAAATGCATCCGTCATTAGAAATCAAAAGGAACGCGAAGTACAGTTTCTAGTTTATGAGAAACAAGGTGAAAGTTCCCAAAGCACATTTGTGGTAACTGGGTTTAAAATTGCTTCCTCATTTTGTATTTTAGTGGCTAATACTTACCATGGCGTAGGTGTGACTGTGGGGGCATTACCCCCTCATCCTGTCCCGCCATTTTGATGCAAAGGTTTGGAAATAAATGGAGAATGGAAATCAGGAGATGTTAAATTCCAGTTTTCCTCGTGTTCGAGCTGTTTGCTGTAGGTTGCAAGCTGCGTGCCAGACTCTTCTGAGGAATGGAAGGTTACTCTCAACAATGTGCTCAGATTGACCTGAAATATTTAGCCAACACATCTGCTTGCAAGCACTGGCCTTGTGTGAGAAGGTTATACTGGAATTAATTACCCCCGTTCAGTACTCTGACATGTTTTCTCCACATCTTGTTTTACCATCATAAAACTTATAAAAATCAATTGGAACTTCTTTATTTTTCCTTGAACTTAAAAAAAAAAAAATTCTTTTGGTGAAAAAAGTGATCTAAAGCAATGTTTCCTTGCTTGCCCCAGATGTTCAAGAAAAGCATTAAAATTTGAATTTTGTTTCTTCAAAGCTTTGTTTTTAACTTAAAATTAGGATGGGGTTGTATGCCTCTCATCCATTACAGCTGTGGCACCTTTAACATGTTTGATGTTATTGTTAGAAAACCAGGAGAGTGAGTCGAGGGGCAGGCTATGTGCTGAGGTGCTCACAACCTTACAGAACTCTTGGGGAAACTCGGTGTTAGCTTAGGAACTTTCCAGCTACAGAGTGGGGAAGGCAGGGAGGATGCTGGGAAATTCCTGCGGCACTCCTGGCTCGAACACTGTGGTGGTCATGCCAGCACGCTTGCCATTAGTATTGCTGTTCACCTGTTCACTCTTAACTTGGCCTTAACAGTTTGCTCAATAAAACTGAGAGGAAAGCTGCCTTCAAGGTGTTGCACAGAGTTTCTGTTTGAGGTGATGAAAAAGTTTTAGAAGTAGATAGTGGTGAAAGTTTTCTCACATTGTGAAATACAATTATTGCCACCAAATTGTAACCCTAAAAATGGTTAAATGTGGCAAATTTTATGTTATCCATGTTTTGCCAGTTTAAGAAAATGAACAGTGGGATATACCAAAACCCACTGAATTGTACCTTTTAAAAAGATAAATTTACAGTTTATAAATTATATCTCAGTAGGGCTGTTAAAAAACAAAAATCTGTGTATCAAGAGTAGAATGTTTTGGTTAATTGAATATTTGAGGTAAATAAGGACTGGTACATTGAAACTCACAAGTGAAAAGTAATTTCGCAGGATGTAAGAGTGTGAACTCGAGGGAATTCCCTGGCAGTCCAGTGGTTAAGACTCCACACTTGTACTGCAGGGCACATAGGTTCAACCCCTTGTTGGGGAACTAAGATCCCACAAACCTCTTGGCACAGCCGGAAAAAAAAAGAATATGAATTTGAAAAACACTTTTGTGCCTCAGTGGGTTGTATATTCTTTTAGTTATCTAAATTATCTATCTTTAGAAATATGTTCTTTAGAACATTTTTTTGTTTGTTTTTCTTTGTTTTTTTCTGTATCTTTAGAAATATGATACTTTACTGTCAACAGAGCATCAAGTTAGAATTGTGATGTCCAATGCAGTGGCCACTGGCCACATGTGACCATTGAGCACCTTGTATGTGACTAGTCTTAACTGAGATGGGCTATGTGAGCAAAAATAACCCTGAATTTTGAAGTTTGGATACAAAGAAAAGAAGGCACAGTATCTTGTGAATAGTTTTTACACTGATTACATTGAAATTACAATTGTTTTTTACATATCGCTATGTAAAATGTACTATTAAGTATATTTCTGTTTCTTTTTACTTTTTTAATGTGGCGGCCTTTTTTTTTTTTTTTTGATGTGAATTGCCTTTGGGGCTTATATTATATTTTGATGGGACAGGTTGGTCTGGAAATCAGGCCCATCGCCCAGGGACTCACATGCTTTGAGATGAAGACTCACTTCTGATGACCAAGTAGAAGGCAGAAATATTCCCTGAATTGGCATGGACGTGGAGGGAATTTACCTCCCAAAGAATGGCGTCCCCCTCTTCTCCTATGCAGAGGGTTCCGGAAATGGCCAACCTAAGGTCCTTCCCCAACCAGGAGGAGCGCTCCGGGGGTCAGTGCATCCCTGGCCCTAGGGATACAGCTGCTCTGCTCCAGCACATGGATCCATAACACAGGTTTGCTCAGTTGAAGAGGGGAGGAGCGAGGTCAGTCCACCCTGGAGGACGGATGGGTTCAGAGGCAGTTTTTCTTTGGCCAGAGGAGCGGGAATTGCAGGAGTAGAATCACAGCCTTCGACAAGAAGGTTTGGAGCCCTCACAGGCTGCGGGCGCCTCTCGAGTCAGTTTTCAGAAAATAATGAGCACCTGCACTCAGGACCCCCTCCCTCAGGAAGGGCATCTCCCGAGCCTTGAAGGACTCTGAGCTCCTGGCAGGGGTACCCCCTGGCTCCAGGCTTCACTGTGTCCTCAAGCCAGCCTCAGCACTCTGTTGTCCTGCATGGGTTCAACATCCCCGAGGCAGCCGCAGCCATGGCCGAGCTGCTCCCATGGGCTGGCCGGCTCATCTCCCCAGGCGTTCATTCTCCTTCTTGGTTGTGCTCTGGTTACAAAGTGACATAGGTTTCAGAGGGTCTGCCCCAGTGGTTCCCACCATCTATCCTGTTGTTGTTATTATTTTTTAATTTTCCATTTCTTACCCAACATTTTTTATTTCTCACATTTCTACATATGGTGTTTGTTTTCCTTGCCAAGAGCTTACGAGTAAATATTTATTTGGTTGTGCTGGGTGTTAGTTGCATCCTGCAGGGTCTTTTGTGGCAGCACATGGACTCTCTAGCTGTGGCACACGGGCTCAGTAGTTGCAGCGCGCAGACCCCGTTGTTCCGAGGCATGCAGGATCTTAGTTCCCTGACCAGGGATCGAACCCAAGTCCCCTGCATTGCACTGGACCACTGGGGAAGCACTGGACCACCAGGGAAGTCCTACCCCTGTCATTTTTAGAGGGTGATTTTGCAGGATGCAAGATTTTTCAGGAACGTGCCTATCACATTATAGCAGAAATACCCACGTGGACTTTGTCCTGCTTCTTTGGTGGGCGAGTCTTATACCAGGTGACCACCACTGCCACACTGGGAAGGTTTGTTCCTGGCATTTCAAGTAGACGCAGATCAAGACCATTGTACCTGGTGATCAAGTATGGCGGGATTAGTACTGTTCCTCTTGAGATGTGGTGAACGTAAGCCTGTGGGCTGCCTGGGAACAGGTCTGCCTTAGCTGCATTATCTCTGTGGGCGTCCTTGACTTCTGTGCAACCAATCTGCTAATATACTTTGGGAATTCATTCACTCTGCAAGTTGATGAATGCCTGCAAGCCTCTAGAAAACAACCCTCACCTTCCACCACCAGTGAGAGAGGAGAAAACAGGACACTGGAACTTAAGGAAGCTGAAGGGAGTTGTGAACGTCACAGACATTAGAAGGCAATTAGTGATAAAATAGGAATTTCAGACTACCTTCCCAGCTCCTCACATCAAGACATCACTTACATTGCATTATTTTGTTTTCTCAGGTCGCAACTTCTGAAAATCTTCAGAGAATAGATATCTTCCTCCCCAGTTCTTTACTAGCATAGGAGAAATCTTTTGGAATGTCAAAATTCAGAATATGAGGCGCTTCCGGCATTTTATCAACTTAAATGACAGCTTGTCTGCATTCTGCTTAGGGTGGATTTCAGTGGCTGACTGATCCTACTTGAGAGTGGTAACAAGTATTAGAGGATGAAGCCTGAGACCTTCAAGCTGTATTTCAGGGGTGTGCATGTGCACGTGCACGCACTCTGTGTGTGTGTGTGCGTGCGTGCGTGCGTGCGTGCGTGTGTGCATGTGCCTGCCTGTCCCTTCTCCAGGGGATGTTCCCAACCCAGGGATCAAACCCAGGTCTCCCATATTGCAAGCAGATTCTTTACCAGCTGTGCCACAAGGAAAGCCCAAGAGGGAGGGGCAGAGATTGAGACTGACTTGTCCAGAGATGTGCAGGCCCTTGGGGGTGTGTATGAGCCTTCCTGCAGGGGCTGACCTCTATCACCAGGTGATGCTGGGGATCTGGGCTGATGGTATCAGCACACCATGTCAGGGAGGCTTCCGGGCTTAGTAGAGCTCGCGAAGCTGTACCATTTACCTGTCACTTAACCAGAAGGAACAATGAAATCCTGCACTGCAATTATTTTTGCAAGTATTACTGAAGGTAACAGCTTAATAAATTTAAAAGTTTGATCATAATGGATGGTAATGACGTTTTGAAAAATGGTTTACTTTTCGCTGTGAAAACCTTTAGGTGGTAATGTTTGGCTGGCAGCTATTATCATTATTAAATGCAGTTATTAAGTGTAGAGTCCCCTCCCCTCCCCGCCCCATTTCAGGTGCACATCTTTGTTTTCATGACAGGTGGAGGAATCATGGCATTTATCATACAGATATTAATAGTGTTCATAATTTAAAAATACAATGCATCTATGAAATATGGTTAATTAGGCTATTGAAAAGAAAGAACCCAGATGGGGGAGTGTGTGATAAATTAAGTTTGGAGATTTTGTAAAAGGTTGAATGCCAACTCCCTAAGAGATATTGTTTTCCTCTGCACAACTTGGGATGATAGAGCATTTCAGACAGAAAGCTGGCTGATTAGAAAGAACATATTGACAAGAGGCCAGATTCACTCATTACTTATACATGGGATTTGAAAAATAGACTTTCTCCTAGTCTAGTCTTCAGAGTTCCTTAGAAACGATGGCCTCCATCCCACCCCATAGAAATCCGGCTCATCCATCAGTATCAAGCCCAGATGCTGCATCATCCATGGATCCCTTCGTGCGCTTTCCGCCCTGAGATTTATCTTCATCCTTTACTCCCAATGGCACTTTGTCCCTCTCTCCTGTCCTAGAGTATGCTTTCTGTTGGGTCATTTACAGTTGTTTCTGAATTTGTTTTCTCTGCTGAATCTCCTCACTTTCTTAAGGGAAGAGGACTATCACATCTTTGCATCTTTAGAAAGAGATACAGCAGATAGACTCAGCAGATAGAAAGATACTGTTATCCAGGTGGAGTTGGTTCCTGATTTTATTTGTAACTTTGTAGAAGATACACCATAAGTATCTGTGGAGCCCTAGTGAGCTGTCCAGAATGCTTCTGTGAGCAAGCTGGTGCTGGCATTAGGACTTGATCTGTGATCAGCCAGGCCTGACCCAGAGGGAGAAGGAATTTCATTGTGAGAGGGGAAAGGAGCCTCTAGCTGTGAGCCAAGAGAAGGTTGGCCCCTCAGCTCGAGGCCTTTAATAGGAGGCACCGGGCACAGAGATCCTGGGAGGCAGGGGGAGTGCAGTGTTGGTCTCCATGTACAGTATTGGCATCTGTAGTAGGTTAATAGTTGGCAGGGAGCTTCAGCATCAAGTTATGAGGACCTGACCGAGGGGAGCAGACTGGCTGGGAAACCAAGCACAGCCCCCATTTTGCAAAGATCCAGAACAAAGCACAAGCTAAAATCCCCCAGAATAAGCATGGCACAGGCTCCCAGCACCAGGGCACAAGCAGCCAGGACATGGCAGGTGCAAAAATGCCCCGCCGCTGAGCTCCTCTGCTCATTGTTCTCTTGTCTAGGCTCAGGCCTGGCACCCAGTTATCTTCAGCAAGTAGAGGGCTACCCAGCCCAGGAGCCCAGGAGGCATGGCTGTAGGGATGGGAAGAATACAGGCTTGGTGCACTTCCTTCACAGCTGTGGTAGGTGGCGGTTTTATGTGGTCAGCACATCTGGAAAACGTTTAGGGCCCGTCAGTGTTCAGAGATAAACCCTGCCAGCCCACCTGTCAGGGCTGAGCTGTGTGCGGAAGCCCAGGTCACTGCTGTCCCAAGCTCGGTGGCCGTAGATGATTTGCAGTGGTGCTGTGTCCGACATGCACGGTATGCTTTTCAATAACAATCAGTAGAAAACTTGGATCAAAACTCATCCGTGACTGACACAGACGGCATCTGCAAAGATCGTCTCTTGCAGCATCTAGCTTCCTGGGATATAAAAACCCAACCTGTAGTAAGGATGTTTTTTCTTTTTTCTTTGGAGGGTCACGGACTTGTAAAGGAAGAAAAAAGTGACATTTCATTAAAAAAAAAAAAAAGTTTATCATGTTGTAAAGTAGTATTTTGTTTTGATTTTTTAGAAAAATTTCCTGTTTAAAGCATCATATTCAATTGATTGCTCTTTCATTATTATATGTACATACTGATTTATAAAGAATAAAAATGATATAAATAAATGGACCTTAGTTGCCTCATTTAGTTAACATCTTTTGACAGTGATGGTAAATGTAAGTAAAAGGTTGGAAATTTCACACAGTCCAGAAAGGTGTACTATGGTAACTGAGAGTTTCCTGTGATTCTCAGAAGTTTTATACAGAGATATATCCATATATATGTGTGTGTATATATATATAACCTATAAATAAGGGTGTGTGTGCATGTTTGTGTGTGACACAGATTCCCATGGGCTATCTCTTTTACCTGTGGTAATGTACATGTTTCAGTGCCACTCTCTCAATTTGTCCTCCCCTCTTCTCCCCTGGAGCCAGAGGTATTGTTTTTTGGGGGGTGGGGTGGGGGGAACATGTCATGTAGGTTGCCTAAAAATAAAATGCATTTAAACTAAAAAATAGGAGGGGGTGCTCAGCATACTGTAATTCTTTGTTTTTTAACCTAATCAAACCCAGAGATCTTATCCTAGCGGCATGGACACATTTTTCTGATTCTTCTGAGGGGGTGTGTAGTATAACGTAATATGGGCTCACCATGATCACGCTAGTCCTCTAACGACAGACATTTTGTTTCTAGCATTTTTCTGTTCCGTACAGCGCTGCAGTGACCATGAACAAGCTGATTCTCCAGATTACTTCTTCTGAAGGTCAGGGCATGTGTAATCCAGGGGCTGGCAAGTTTTTTTTCTGTTAAAGAGCCAGGTCACATTTTCAGCTTTGCAGCAGGCCACCCAGGCTCCTGTAACTACTTGCCTCTGCAGTTGTAGTGCACCAGCAGCTCTAGTTGGAGAAACAGATTATAGTGTGTGCAGTGGAGTACTACCCAGCCATAAAAAGGAGCAGGGTTAGAAACTAGAAAAGCTAGAGATGAAATCCACCTTATTAGTAAAGTTTCCGTTTTTCCTTTCTCCATTCTGATGAATCATCCTGTGAGCCCCAGTTTGTAGATTTTTGGCTTCAGTTACAGTCCTGGCTTAAATTTCTCCCTCTTTTCCAACAGAAATGGAACCCAGGGAGAAGGCGATGTGGTTATATATATTGTTTTAACATTGATTATCCGGGACCGTGTAACGTAGGAGTTTTCTGGTGTGCAATTTGGAAACAGCTGAACCGCTTCTGAGAAGTGCACAAACCAAGTTAGCTTGAGACCTTTGTGATTAATAAGATAGAACTATTTCTCTTAAAGCAAAGCCAGGGATTAAGGCTTTCTTAGGGTTAAGAGAACATTCGTCTTGCAACCAGGGATTTCAGTGTCTTTCTACCGGAACAAATGCTTTTTTTCAGATCTAGACACAGTATGAAAAATAAGACCCTTTGCAAGGTGCTTGGGAAAGTTCTAAGTGGTTCCCAAGTGGGGAGGCCTTTGTTCTGGAGGAACAAGCCTGACTTGAGGGGTGAATCGGAGGGGCGCTGGGCCCATCATTCACGGCTGGAGTAGGTCAGAGAGAAAAGTTCACATCTGGGTGTTACTGACCACCAAGCCCTTTCTCGTGGTCCTTTCAGAAGTGATATATTATCAAGCTTACCAAGAGCACAGACTTCTAGTGTAGATTTATTGGGGGAAAATACCCCTTGTCCACATGATAAAGTTATATATTTATTTTCTTTGAAACTCGGGGTAGGTAACATGTAAGGACTTTGTGCTAGTTATTTGAAGAAATACGCTAGCAAGTAATACTAGCTAAAGTGTTTAAATTTGCACATCACACAGTGCCTGGCATATAGTTTGTCAGTTGCCTGGTTGAATGAGAGACTGCGCATTTTTCCAAGGTCGGTGGCTGTCATTGTATGTGAATGTGTGAAGGTGGTACAGTTTTTGCTTTGTAGCTGTGTGTTAAACTGTCCATGTAAGTCGGTGGCTTTTTTCTCTTTGTATGTGGCCTTTCACGATAAAAATGTTTTTAAACATTGTAGGAGAAAATGTAAATGAAGTAAATACCATACATAGGGTTTGTTTCTTTTCAAGGTTTCTGGGTAATATGCTTCAGTTTGCCTTGTCAAGAAGAAGCATAAACATGAGAGTGTTTGCTTGTCAACACATGGAATTTGGTAATTAATTTATATTTAGAAAACCTTTTCCAGTTCTGAACATTTTAGGGAACAGGGTTTCCAAGTGCATCTCACTAACAACCAGGAACAGCTGCTATGCTGTTTTCAGATGGCTTCGCTGTGACATCTGTGAAAACAGACAACTTCAGTAACTGAGTGCGCCTCAATCATGTGGCGTGGAACAGTGTTCGATGCTGTAAGGGGGCCAGAGCACCCCTGGAGTCGGACAGTATGCCCACCTGTACGAAAATACACTTGACTTCCACCTGAAGTCTAAATGGACCTGTATTACATCACCAGTGGCTCAGTGGTAAAGAATTCGCCTACCAAGGCAGGAGATGTGGGTTCAGCCCCTGGGTTGGGAAGATCCCCTGGAGAAGGAAATGGCAACAGCCACAGTCTTCTTGCCTGGGAAACCCCATGGACAGAGGAACCTGGTGGGGTCCAGGCTGAAGAGTCAGACACGACTTAGTGACTAAGCAAAACACAAGGGTTGAAAGTTGCATTTTAACAAGAAGTGTAAACTGTTGACACAGTACTTCATTTTGATTGGTACCTGCTTTACATTGGAGAATAAAAAGATGATTCCTTATCAATAAATCTGATTTGGAATGGGCATTTACAAATCTGGAATAAACAACGATGGCTTACCTGGCAGCGTTGTTATGACCATTATTAGTCAAAATACAAAGGAAGTTCAGAGTCTATGCCCTTCATGCAAACGTGAAACAGAACTGAGGGTATTTGAGTGGGATGGGTTTGGGGAGGCAGGCGGGGAGCAGCACCTTTGCACCAACCATTTGGGTCTGTTCTCTTGCCAAAGTGTTTTCTGGATTTCTTTCACTCCCTCCCCCAACCCCAATCCTTCTGGGTCTGCATTTCACAGGAAAAGACAATATCAATCTTTTAAAAATCAGCCAGTTAATTAAGGGAAATCATGGGACAGCTTCTTGTTTCGTAGCTGTTCAGATTAAATGTGGCAAAGGGGATTCTCTTTGACTCTTGTAAAACTCTTCTTAGTTTTTCCTAATAAAAAGCATTTGCTGGAGAGAAACCACGGACCCGGTTTTCCTTCCCTCAGTGCTTCCAATTAGGGATCTATTATCTCATTCCAGATAATTGGAAAAGGATATTCAAAATACTGCTCCGTGTAAATATGGCTTTTGCCTGCATTCTATTACTTAGGAGTTCCGAACACATCTGGAGCGAGGGCGGCCCCAAGGGCATTGAAGTGCGCTGTTTGGGTTGGCAGGGTGACATTAAAGTATATGCCAATTTGTAATGGCTTTTGGAAGCAGGCAGTTTTAAACTCTCCCTGAACTATTCCCCTGAGAAATTATTCAATTAAGTACAACTAAAATTAATGTTTAGCATTTTTTGTTTAAATAAAAGAGGCAGCTATAAAGGGAAATCTGTGGTTCATGCTTGTGGATTTTTTTTTTTTTTTTTTTTGCTCTCAAATCCAGTGCTTGAGAAATAATTCAGTGGCCTGGAATTGGTGCATTTCCTAGAAGAGACCTAGGTTGCTGGGTCCTCTTTACCACT
Organism: Budorcas taxicolor; assembly: GCF_023091745.1. Lineage (NCBI taxonomy): Eukaryota > Metazoa > Chordata > Mammalia > Artiodactyla > Bovidae > Budorcas > Budorcas taxicolor. The sequence goes on along the minus strand of NC_068928.1, from coordinate 28,580,675 downwards.
TTCACTCTGAACACGTCTCCATAGCTGCCTGGGCAGGTTTAGACACCTGGATGATTATTCAGTTTCCACATGTCCAGCACCAGCTGGGGAACCATGGGGAACATAGAGCCAGAAGGACTCCTCCGTCTGTCTTCCTTAGTGCTTCCCAGGCTCGAAATAGGCAGAAGTGATCACCTGAGGGTCTTGTTAAAATGCAGATTTCGATTCATTAGTTGTGAGGTGGGACCCGAGCTTCTGCAGGTCTGTTAAGTTCCCAGGAAATGATGCTCTGGCTGCTGGCCTGAGGGCCACACTTGGAGTAGCCAGGTTCTACGTAGTAGTGGGGTATACTTTAGGGGTTTGGTACCTAGACTTGACTTTGATTTCTAATTGGTGGCTTGTTGTATAGGTATGACTCTTGCTCTTCTTCTCGGTATATATTCTTACTTCTTTCTCAGAAGCCCTGGGTCTCCTGAGCCTTCTTAGGGTCCCCCTCCCTCCACCACCCAAAGACTGTTTTGGGAAATAAAAAGTCACTTTTGATTGATTGATCACAAGAGATAATAGCTTTGGTTCTTCTGTCGTGAATCTTCCTGGAGTCCAGAAACATTGTCGGCCTGGTTTTCTCTGGTGTATCTCTTTGCAGTCATGTTATAAAGAAGGGGGTGGGGGGGAGTTGACCTGATGTTCTTTAGTCTCTATCCCTAAACACAGAGGCCAGAAGTCTGGTGTGTGAAAGGGTATATAAGTCAGTGTGGCTTTGCGATTTTTAACCAAACATTGTTACTTTCAAGGTTTGGCCCCTCAGGCCTTGAAGCCCAGGACCTTGATGGTCAGCTTTCAAGGGGGGTCTGATTGGGACATGGTTAAAATCCACCCTGGGTGAAATCTCCTGAAAGACTGATTCATAACCCCAGGTGGTTCTTTGTCCTCATATGAGAGTATGCTCTAGGAAAGACTACAATATTTACATCTACTCGACTGGTTCATCCCTTGCTTGTGTTGAATGCTAACTTATAGTCAGAACTACCAGATAGAAAAAGATTGAAGCGTCCTTGTAGTGGCCACTACATACCCTCCTGATTGTCCCACCTGGTGTGCTGTCTCCTCCGCTCAGTGTGGTATCCACTAGGAATTCCTCACTTGACAATCTGTCCTTTGTTTTTTTCTCATTCTCTTTTTTACCTAAAAGTATCCTTCTGTCAGTCTATCCTTTGTTTTTTCTATCTCAAAAAATCTCTCTGTAGAGTACAATTCTGATCATGTCACTTGCTTGTGGAAACCCTCCAGGGGTTCTTCTTTGCCTAAGCAGTGTTTCCAAGGTCTTCTGAAATTTTGTCGTATTCATCTGTAGTGTTTCTTACTTAAAGTTTTCCTTTGGACTTAATTTTTCAAATTTGATTTTTTATTTTTACCAAAGTAATATATTTTGATTAAAAAATCAGAATTAAAAAAATGAAAATTAGAAGGCTTAGGAGAAGCAAGTCTTTTCCCCATCAGTCCTCCTCTCCTCAAAGTTTTATCAGCCAGAGGCATTGCTTCTAATTGTCTTAGTGATTTGAGTGTCAATCTCTGTAGTACAATATCTATATTTCAAAGTAATTCGCTCCTGTTTCTTTATGTTTTCAATCTTAGTCCCTGTCGACTTCCTCCTAAGGAAGATGTTAATTTAACCCACAGCAACCCCGTACATACACACTTCCCCTCTTCCCCGTTGCTCACACATTTTTATTAAATCAGTGTTGATGGAATTGTGACTACATAAATGTTCATGACCGAGCCACCCACGGTGGGAACCAGAATTAGACATTATTTGATTATATCCTTTTCCTCTAAAGTCACTAACTGCCTCTTTGTTTGTTTACTTAGTTGTCTTTCCTGATGCTTTTTCATCTTCCCGTCACCTCCACCGCTGACAGAATTGTGAAATTCCTTTCAATATGGACAAACTCTGTCGGTAGCTATCTTCGTCTGTCCCAGCTACTGTAACAGGAATCAGAACTGTTATTGCTGTCCTAATTTCTGAAAACTTTCTTATTTTCTGAAAGTTTCTATTCTACCTTGGTATAGTTTTATAGATGCATGGCCTGCTAACTCTCTAAGGAGGTGTGTGTGCTTGTTTCATTTGCTCCAAGAATAAAATAGAATGCAGAGTCTATCAACATATTGTATAAAATTGGGACGTTTTCCATTTTCAGCAGTTCTGTAATTGATGGGACTCGCCCACCCCCAATTTTTAGTTGTTCTGTGCTTCATAAAGGACTTTGCACTTGGATTTCTTTCCTGTACTTGGAGAGTTTAAACATACATATAAAATAAAACACAAAGTTTATTTAAAATGCGTGTATAATCAGATAGCAAAGATACATGGGCGGACTGTGGCTCCAGGTGACCTGTCTGTAGGTACCTGCCTAGAACCTTTACCCCCCGCTTTAAAAATGGAGACACACGCTTCAGATAGATCCAGAGTGTGAAAACTGGCTGGAATAAAGGGAGGTAACTTTTTTGCAAAGGAGGAATGTTCCCTTCTAAAGGGGAAATGTGTTTCTTCAAGTTATTTGTTTCTTTTAAAACAAGAGTATGTGGTTAGCTTCAGTTTTCTGACTGATAGGTGTCATGGCACCAGATCTCTCAGACTCTGTGTCTTAACCCACTCTCTGGACTTCATCAGATATCTTCTATGAGAAAGGGACATGCAGAGAAATCAAGGTGATGTTCCTCTGGAATGGGAAAAATGCAGACTATGTTTAGTCTGGAGGTAGACAGAGACCTGAAATTTGAGACATAGGAGGCATGAGCTACCAGCAAAGCTTTTGAATTGAAATGCAGAGACCCGTCTCCGAGTCCTACTGCTTATTCATAAGGTAGCTTAGACAAGTTGCATGATCTGTGTGGGCCTGTTTGGACATCTGTAAAATACTCTGTTTCCCTGTCTATCTTCCAGGATTGTCAGGAGGATTGGATGAGATAATACATGATTACAGTACATTAAAACTGTATTACCCTCATCATAAGTATTTTTAGAACTCTTCTTCATTTGTAGGAAATCAGACTGAAACAGGAATGGAAGCCCTAACTTAGAAGTAATGCCACTTTATGGATTTCATAAAAAGCTTGTCTCTTTTTGTTGAGCTCTCAGAGCAAGAACCAAAGAATGACGTTTAAGACTTTCTCCATCTCTCCCATTTTCTTTTTGGACTTATCTGCTTTGTTCTTACCATGTTCTGAAAACTTCAGCATGCTCTGAATAGTCAGCAGCTGGGGCAGATACGGAAGCACAAGGCTGTGATCCTATTAGCAGTTTTGAGTCTAAGAGGAAAAGGAACTGCTCAGGCCGGCAGATCCTACTGGGTTTGAGACGTAGGCTCTTTCTCAAAGGGAGCAAAAGTCTAATGTTCTGGGTCTAGATATTTCACGAGAGACTGTCTAGATGCGTAAGTGACAGAATGGAGCTAGGTAAAAAATGTCCACGATTCCCTGTAATCACTTGTAAGAGGGGAAATGTGGGCAGTGACCTTGGCTCACTGTTGGAGGTTACATTCTCAACCAGAGTTGTGACATTAGATGATCATGATTATGACCAACATACAGCATCACAACAAGTAAGAACGGTACATTTTTATAACAGTTACAAAATAAGATTTCATAGTTTTATAGCATTTAAAGAATTCCACCGACTACACAAGAAGCCATACGTTACTACAAGATATATACACAGCATAAAGAAACACTCAACTGGATCATGGATTTGGCTCAAGGAACTCACATATTCATTGTACTAAGTAATAAACGTTTACTTAACAATAGTTTAGAAGACATTTATAGGAAAAACTTGAATGATCTCATCTTCAAACAAAGCAAAACAAAACGGTCTTGGAACTTTTGCTCTGCTGTCCCCTTTTCCTTTCTGAATGTTAGGGAAAAGTCCCTGAAACAGGGTAGATTACAAGTAAGGGATGTTGCTTCCTACATTTACAGTACAGCTAGATGCTCATATCACAGTCTGCTTTCCTTCCTGGAATCCCCAGCCTCCTACATGATTTTTTTTTTTTTAGTTTACGTTCATTAAGGTTCACTATTTATTTGGCTGTGCCAGATCTTAGTTTCGGCATGCGGCATCTTTAGTTATAGCAAGTGAGATCTATTTTGAGTTGCATCATGCGAGCTCTTAGTTGCAGCATGTGGGATCGAGTTCCCTGTCCAGATACTGAACTCAAGCGCCCTGCATTGGGAGCCACTGGACCACCAGGGAAGTTCACTCTTTGTGCCGTAAAGTTCTGTGCGTCTCGACAAATGCATGATGTCGCATATCCATCATTACATATCATACAGAATTTTGTACTCCCTAAAAATCCTCTACGCTTTTCCTGTTCATACTTCTCTTCTTCCCGAACTCCTGGCCAACACGGATCATTATATTCTGTTTATAGTTTTACCTTTTCCAGGATGTCATGTAATTGGATTCATACAGTCTGTAGCCTTTTTATTCAAGGTGCACAAAAACGTGTTGATTATTTTGAAATCATTTAGTCAGAGCTGAGCCATGTTGTCACCAGGATTCCAGTTTTCTGAAATAATAGGAAGTGTATTCTTATTGTCACTTTATTTGCTATAGCAAAGATTCTGATACGGCTTAACTTTTTTTTTTTAAGTACATTTTTTTTTTCTTGAAGGGCTAGGAAAATGGGTGAGGTCTATATTTTTAGCCCTATTATAGAGTTGTTATTGCCTAACTTAAGATGTTATGCTTTTAGCATCATGTCTTCAAATTAGGACTGATAGCATCTTCTTGGAGCTCTGTGGTGGTTGTTGTTGTTTTTTTTTTTTAGTGACTTAAAATTTCATGTTTCTCTACTATTGTTAATATTTAAAAATTAAAAGAATTTTCTGGGATTATCAGGATGACTAGTGTATTGTTTTGCCATGCGATTCTAGCTCACGTTTGTGATTGTCTTAGAAGTCCTTGGCTGGTGGGAAAAAGACAGTATACTTAATACGTCATGATATATTTGCTTCCAAGAAAAGGCCAAAGGCTGTCACTGTGCTGTGTCTAAAGGATGTCTCCACCGCTGGAATAAAGAACAGCAGGACAACCCCAAAGGACCTATACTTTAGTCTGTATCATCTTCACGTTTCAAGCAGTAATTTACTACTCACAAAACAAGCTTCCTCTGTCAGCATGAAATTAATGGTCGTTAAAATAGAATTTTAGTTTTCTATTTTTAATATGAATTTATATTTTTGGAGCTATGGAATAAAGAGCTATAAACATAAAGAATATATCCCATCGTTGATGTTTATAGTTAAATAATTTAAATAGAATAAACATATTAATACTGTGGGGTATAGAAGAAGTTTCTAAATTTTCTAACAAACTAGATACAACTCAAAATTAGGAAACAGTGACTTACAGCACCTGGCAAGTTTTCAGTAAATATTAGGAGTTGTCATTTTGGTTTCAGGTAATAGGAACTTTCAGATAATAGTGACAGACTAGTGTCTTCTGGCTGCCTTCTCTTGCCCACGCTTGAGCTGCACTCGGTCCTGCAAATCAGGGAAACTGCCCCCTTTCTTCCCTTCCCTCCTGCACCCAAAGTGCCTCTCAGCACAGCGCACAGCAGTGGACTGTGCCAGCCCACAGACCCGGTGGATGCCGCCTTCTTTCCTGAAGCGCTGCCGTGGGGGACTGCGCTCTCCTCGGGGCGCTGTTCTGTTTCTGGTTTTGTTCTTCCCTCCTCCTTTGCCTTTAGTTTTTGTCCCTCTTGCTCTTTAAATACTGACGTTCTCTAATGTTGTCCCTCCTTTACCTAGCCTTCTCTTCTTGTTTGTTGTGTCTTGTTTAATTTGAATTTTTCAGGTAACATTACAGAAAAACCATGTATGCTTGGGTAGTGCTGTACTTTTAACACATGTATAGATGAGTCTAACCGCTGCCACACGCAGGGGACCCAGAGCGGCTCCATCATCCGCTGGTCCCCTCCCCCGTCCCTCAGCCTTGGTGGTGACCAGCTGCTCTGTTCTCCATCAGCATAGTTTTATCTTTTGGAGACTGTCATATAAATGGAATCATACATATGAACTTCTGTAGTATTCCACCGTGCTATTGAGCCCATCCAATGAGTTTTTCTAATTTGATTTCTTGTATTTTTCAGCTTCACAGTTCACATTTGGCTCTTTTCTGATTTCTGGGGTTTAAAAATATATATATATATATATATTCTTTTTTTTGGCGAAATCATATCTTCATGGGATTCAAGAGTGTTCACCTTTACTCGTTAGGTCATTTTTATTTTAACTGCTTTAAAGTTTTTGTCAGATAATTCCAGTGGCCGTGTTATCTCAGCATTGCATCTGTGGGCTGTGTTTTCTCGTGCATCTTGAGATTTTCCGGTACTTCACAGGCTGAGTGATTTTGGATTTGATCTTGGACATTTTGATTACTATATGATGAGACTCTGGTTCTTGTTTAAAAGGAAAATTTATTATTTACTTGGCTATTATTTCTTCCTTTCCTGTATCTATGCCCCTCTTATTTTTTTCTTCCACGTTTTGCCCTCTTTAATCTTTTCCTGTGACTCCTGGGAGATTATTCCAGTTTATTTTCCAACTGAATCTTTCATTTAGATTACAGTCTGCCTAACTGCTTCACTGTGGTTTTTAATTTGACAAGTGTGTCTCTACCTGGAGCCCTGTCTGTAGTAACTTAGGTCAGTCCCTCATTGTGGCTCTCTGTTGTGTTGCATTGATTTAGTGTCTTTTTGAATCTTGTTTCTTAAAAAGAGAAACCTCAAGAAACTGGTTTCTCTTTTTCTGGAAAGAATTCTCTTTTCTAGCACAGAAGGGGTGAGGGAAGGGGAGAGGGGGCTCCTTCTGTATTCACACCCGTTGGCTGTTAGCTCGTCTGCACACACGGGTCAGTGTCTTTTGTTAGAAGTCGGGAAGGGCCCTAATCTTGGCATAGGTCTCTGTCACACATGTTACAGCCCAGTTGAGGGAAGACTGAAAGGTCATTGGGTTGATGGTGAGGAGGAAGACGGAAGGGAGCCTGTGCCTCCTGCCCAGCCTGGCCCACCTGTCCCTGCTTAAGATGCGAGCAGGTACAGCCAGGGAGCTTTCTCCTAGGCCTCCAAGGCCAAATTTTTCCCAGAGGCTCCGCGTGGGTGGGCAGTAACTCCCCCTCCTAGGGCGCCATGGCCGATGTGTTACTTTTCCTTTGCTGTGTCACAGGTTGATCTCTCCTGTTCTGTCTCCCTAACCCCTTTCCTAGGGTTAGGGTAGGGTTAGGGTTTCCTAGTGTACAGAAAAGTGTACTATTAGATATTATCATCCACCCCATGTTTAGTTTCCATGATAGGAATAAAGGGAGTTAAATTAATGCCCTCAAGAAAAGCTCTTTATTCACTGTTTGTTGTTTGTTTTTTTTAATGCTTGTCTTCAAATGTCATTAGCGATATAAGCTAAAGGCATAACATATTGACTTTGCAAGTGCCAGCATCCACTGTGAGTGCCAAAAGATACCAAACTTATCTGAAGATATACAGTACACTTCTTGCACTAATATGGAATTTACTGAGACTGTAACTGAGTATAGAAAAATTGAAGATAATTAGGTTCAGCTCTGTTGGCACTGTGTAATATTTCTTGCTGCTCTTTGATTCAGTTTTGCATCACACTTCCTATTGTCCATTTTTTCCCCTTCTGTGTTGGAATGGCACTTGGTATCTCGAGTTAATACCCAATAGAAACATAAGTTCCTTCTTGAAACCAAATGCAAATAATTACCAGGAATCAAAATATCAGTTGCCATTTGGAGGCTGTACTGTCAGGAATCTGAAAGAGTCAGCTGGTTGTTTCTTAACCTGTGTTCTGAAACCTGTATTTAATTTGCTCACAACAGTCTGTGGTTGGGGAAATTCCCCCCTTAGAAGCTGCTAGGCTGCAAGGTGGGAATTCCCCCAGGCTCCTTACCCTTGGAAATCTCCTTCTGAGGTCATATTAAGAAGTGAGTTCAATTAAATCAACCCACAGTGGCAGTGCAGACCTTTTAAAAACTAACTTGGCAGTGTGTTTCAAAGTCCACGGGGTAGTCATGATCACACTTAATTGACTTAAAGAAACAACAGAGAAGAAGGCAGATGGTCATGGAGGAAAGAATTCATTGACTCATGATGTAGAAATACAGAACCATTCTCAGTATCCCACAATAGGCTATTTTTAATGAATGTTTATTTTAATGGAATGAATATTTTGTAACCATTAGAAATTATAACCATGAAGACTGTATAACAACATGAAAGCATACAAATGATATGTTAACAGGGGGCAGAAGGCTCATATATTGCAATTATATGAAAGTATGTATGTTTATGTCAAACCTTAGAAGGGAATCCATAGAAGATACTTTTCCATCTCTCATTTATAAACTTGCTATTATATAATTTTTTATCAGTTAAAAATAAAGGTTTTTTTCTTTTTTTTTTTTTTTGGAAAGCAAACAAACTGGTAATCAGATGAGGTTTGCCAGCCAAGATGTTTGGTCTAAGGTGAGAACATTAACCCATTCAGTGTTGACTACTGGTTTTTATTTAGTTAATCTTCTACTAGTTTTTTATTTACCTCTGTTATGAATATTTATAATTCCAATGAGAGCTCTGTCCAGAAACCCAGTTAACATATAACAACTTACATATTTAGTAACTGACAAGGAATATTATCACTTGACTTTCTTATGGTGCTATAAGCTTATTAAGTCTCAATTTTATATTACATATTGTGACTTTCGGAGAAGGCAATGGCAACCCACTCCAGTACTCTTGCCTGGAAAATCCCATGGACGGAGGAGCCTGGTAGGCTACAGTCCATGGGGTCGCGAAGAGTCAGACACGACTGAGCAACTTCACTTTCACTTTTCACTTTCATGCACTGGAGAAGGAAATGGCAACCTACTCTAGTATCCTTGCCTGGAGAATCCCAGGGACAGGAGCCTGGTGGGATGCCGTCTATGGGGTTGCACAGAGTCAGACACGACTGATGTGATTTAGTAGCAGTATTGTGACTTTAAAACATATCATGCAGGGATTCTCCTGGTGGCTCAGTGATTAAAACTCCATGTTTTGAATGCAGGGGATTCAGGTTCAATCCCTGGTTGGGGAACTAAGGTCCCACAAGCAATAAATAAATAAATCTTTTTGCTTTTTCCCCCATGTCTTACTAAATAGTGTGGGACTTAAAATGTTCAATAGCAAGTTGCCAGAGAAGATTATTTTTGCCTTTTTTTGTTATATAGGTTATTTAGGAATGGTTTCCTTAACATTTTTTTTTTCATCTTCTGTCATGTGATCTTTCATCCTGATGAAAGATTCCTTTTTTATCTCTGATCATACTCCTTGACTTGAAATCGATCTGATCCATATTGATACAGCTGTGCCAGCTTTCTCACACAGACAAGTTCTGTGCCTTATATTTGAAGTTATTGTGAAGGCATATAGTTGAGTAGTGTGGTTTTTTATTATTTTTGAATCTTGTCTGACATCCTTTATCTTTCAGTTGAGAAGTTGGTCCGTTTACATTTAATGTAATGACGGATACAGTTGGGTTTAAGTCTGCCATCTAGGTTACGGCCTTTTGTCCTGTGTTCTCTGTATCTCCTTTCTTGCCTCTTTTGGGTAAATCATGCATATTTGGTATTCAATTTTATTCCCTCTATTGATTTTTTTAAAGCTGTTCCTCTTGGTGGTGGTTATATGGTGGTGGTTGTGTGTTTGGTGTTTTGTTTTTAAGTTATTGCTTTAGAACTCTGCTGTTTAACACATTATTGATGAGAGACATATTAATACATCTTTTTTTACCCAACCATTATTGACATGTCAATATTATTTACATAACAAATTACTGGCCACAGATATTAATTCTTCAAAATAATCCCCTGGTCAATAATGAGTTAATAATCACTAGTCACATGTGGCTATGGAAATTAACTGAAATATGAAAAAATAAGTCCCTGACTAGAGTTTGGAGAATGGATTGAAGGGATTGAGGAACAGAAACAGGAAGGTAAGTTAGGACAGTTTTAGAAACATTGGAAGCTTTTTGTGAGGTATTACTAACAGAGTTCTAGAGAAATGGTATGATTGAAAGATAATAGGGAGGTAGAATCAACAAGAATGGCTAACAAATGAAATGTCAAGTGAAGGAGAAGGGAGAAGTTCGTGTGACTCCTAAGATTTCCTTCTTAGGCAAGCAAGTGAATGATGGTCCCATTCATTAATTGAGGCAGGGGAGGTAGGGGAGTCAGATTTGGGGGAAGATGAGGAGTTTTGTTTTGGAGGCCTTGCGAGACAGATATTTGTAGGGATTTCAAGGTGGAGATAAGTAGTAAGCAGTTGGCTACGTGAGTCAAGGATTTTTGGAGAGCTGTGTAGGGCAGAGATTTTCTTTTTAAAAAAATTTAGATATTTTTAAAAATGAAGTTATTTAATTTAAATAGTTTTAAATGAAAATAGAATAGAAATATACAGAACTCTGGGGATCACCAACATTTAAGAGGAAGAGGACTCCTCTGGTGGTCTGCCTGCCCCAGTGTGGGGGACAGGTTCGATCCCAGGTCCAGGAAGATTCCACATACCTTGGGGCAGTTAAAGCCTGTGTGCCACAACTGCTGAAGCCCACCCATGTGCCTAGAGCCTGTGCTCCCCAGCAGGAGAAGACAATGAGAATCCCTAGGGAGTAACAACGAGAGTGTAGCCCCCCGCCCCGCCCTGCCATCACCACAGCTAGGGAGAGCCTGCATGCAGCAACTAAGACCCAGTGCAGACAAAAATAAATAAACACATATTTTTTAAAAAAAAAAAGAGGAAGAAGAAACTCTAGGCAGAGCTTATAGATAGTTGAAAGAAAACTAGGAGAGAATATATCCTTGAATACAAGGAAATAGTTGTGAATGGATGGTTAAATAATAGTGACCGGTTTACTAGGCAGATGTTGTGTAGATAATATTTGACAAATTTGGCTTAGATCCACTTTTCTAAGAAGCAGCAAGTTATTCAGTGCTTTGAAATTATTCAGTGCTTTGCTCATTTATACTCCAATCATTCATTCCTTTTATCTTTTAGTATCTATCCTATCTTGCTGTGTATTAGGCACTCTGCTAGGGATAGGAGCTACAGAGGTAAGAGTTAGTGTCCATCATCCTCTTCCTGTAAAAGAAAGACATGCAAACATATCTGTTGTTTATTTGCTAAATCATGTCCACAACCACAAATAAAGAGGAAGGGAGGGAAGGAGGGAAGAAGGAGAACCGCAATAAAAAAAAAAAAATAGCATATAGAGCTCATCATAAGAAATTCAGGCAATTCAGAAAATACAGGCAAGATCATCAAGGACCCCACCACTGAGAAATAATCGTATTAACATCAGGTTAACACTGTCTGGATACATCTTTAAAGGTTGGTACATATAAAAGGAGGGATGGAAATAATTTTACCTAATTAGGGTTATACTATATGTGCTAATTTAAATGTTAAGTGCTTAATCTCACTTTTAAAAGATAACCGTAAAAAAGTAAAGCTCACATGAAGAATTCTTTCTAAGAGGTAGTAATTGCTAAAAGATCCATCTAAGGTTAACAGAAACATAGCATAACACATGGAACCCTTGGTTATTTTTACAAAGCTGTAAGTGTGTGTCTTACTTCTCAGCAGCCTGATATGACTGTACTGTCAGTGATGAAGAAGTTAACACCTTAGTTTCTTTTCACCTTTCTCCCCGTGTTCCTCCCCCACCAACTGCTTCCTGATCTTCACCTTTCATTCCACTGTCCCTGTTCATAACATTTGTCTACTCTGTAACCTGATCCATGGATTTGTTTATTCTCAGCTCCACATATTTGATTCCGTGCTTACCGTCATCTCTTTGCCTCTGGCTTCTCCAGCCCAGAGTTGTGTTATTTTTTTTCACCTCTCGGTTGGCTAGACTTCATCATCAAGTAGCTTTCTTAAGAAGGGCCCCAGTGGTCCCCGAAGTCCTCTATACCGTCTGTCTGCCACCTTTATGCTCAGATGACAACTTGGCCGGGCATAAATTTGTTGGGTCATGCTTTCTTTCCCCTGAACTTTTGACATTTCTCCTCTGTCTCCTGAAATTATGTTGAACTTTTTTTTTTCCCCCCTTAACTACTCCTTCCCTCTCTAACTGCCCCCCGACCATCAATGAATCAGAATTGCAGTTCTCAAAGAAATGTAAGTTCTTTAAAACCATCTCACACACTGCAGTTGAGAGAATTATTACTAGGAAGGCCCACCACAGCTATGAGACTCTGATGTGAGCCAAGGTATTTTTGGAGTGTTAACCATGCATCTTTGTTTTCCTTTATAGAGATAATTGATGACCTTGCCAACCTGGTGGAGAATACCGATGAGAAACTCCGCACTGAAACCAGGCGTGTGAATCTGGTGGACAGGAAGTCCACGTCTTGCGGTAAGAGACTGCTGTAGTTACGGCTCTTGCTTCTCTCGTTGCTTGCGGATAAGCTTCCCACGTTTGGTCTGATTTACCGCTTGCTCTTCGAATACATGCAGTTTCATGTGATGAAGCGTTGAAATTTCTAGAAGATTCCTACATCTTGGTGAAAACGAAGTGAATTGTTACAAGTACAGGGAAAGTAGAATGCATTGTTAATTTCTTTTTCTTAATTAAAAATAAGAAACTTTCCTCAGTGCTTACCGAGAATAATAGTTTGAGAAATTGTATGATGTCATGCAGACTGGTGGTGGTAGATCTCATGGGTTTTACAGGCCACCTTGCTTGTTTTGTGCCTTGTTTTTTTAGTCACAAGTGTCCTTGCTGAAGCTGGAGCCATTGAGCAGTTAGAGCATAGAGTCTAAAGTCCAGCTGAGTTTATATCCTGTATTTAGTAATGTTGTCTTTGGCAATTCTTTTACTTCTTAATACCTTGTGCATGAAGTGAGGAGACATAGGTCAAAATAAGAACCACCAGGAATGATGCTTAGTGTGCTGATTCCCTGGCCGTCCCCTTGAGACTGAGTAGAGCGAGGCTGGAGTTCCAGAGGGTTCATCATTTAACAAGTGTGCCGGGCACTCCTGATGAGGTCCTGGCTCTTGGGCAGACATTCCAATGCAGATGCTTGTCGGGTTTCAATGATCTATTGCCCGTGCACACTGCCGTGCCCACAGGTAAGTGACGATGAATGGTGCTGACAGCAGCAGTGATTACACTCGTGGTTATTTGGTGTTTCATCTCACAAAGGTGCACCAGGTTTATAAAGCTGAGACTTTGTTATATATAACAGTGCAATAGCACTACCAAAAAAAGAAAAAAATCTAATGACCTGAACTTTTCGCTTTTTGCCTGATTTTAGCCCTTTCAATATGAAGAACATAGTGGATCCCTCCGATCTGTCCAGTTTTAGAAGGACCTCTATGCGAGGGTTACCTGTGATGCACAGTTTGAGAAGTGCTACCTCCCTTGCCTGTGTGTGTGGTCAAACAGCAGTCTAGATCAACCAGGTGATGGAGGGCCAGGTAGATATAGACTCTGGAATCTCAGAGGAAGTGGAACTTGGAGGCACCCGCCTGCTTCCCTTTCATCACCTGTCTGCTCCCCTCAACCTGGCAGTTCTCATCCACCGATACCAAGCCACTTTGTGCTCCTGTTCCTATAATAGAGCATGTGCTTCTTTCTGCTTCCTGCCCAAAGCAAAGCCTTCTTGATTTTGCTTTAATAGCCTTCTCATAACTTCCCACCATGCTATTCTTTGCATCAGATCCTGAGTCTCCGGCAACAGAGATACATGGGTTCACTCCCACCTCCATCTGTTATTATCTTCAATTCTCATATAAACTTAATCTTTCTGAACTTGCGTTTCCTTGGCTGTTTAAAAAAACAAAAACAAAACAAGTAGATAGCCTGGTTATCAAAATGAAATTATATAAACCATGTAAAGTACCCAACACTGGCCATTGTCCATGAATTTCCTTATTTTGTGCAGAGAGCGGCTACAGCCTGATAGTGAAGAGTGTGGGCTCCAAAGGTTGGACTCACATCCCAGCTCCACCATTCACCAGCCATGTGACCTTGGGAATTCCCACTCCCCTGTGCCTTGATTTTCCCATCTCCAAAATGGGAATAATAATGGTACCTATCTGAGAAGGTTGTTGTAAGGAATACATGATTTAATAGAGATAAAGATATAGATGATAAGTAGATAGATAGATAGGGATATACAGCACTTAGAACAATGGTTAGCACATAGTAAGCAGTGAGCAAGAGTAAGTATTAACTGTTATCGTTATATGTCAGTCTGTTTTGCATTTACAACATAGCGGTCCTCACCACATGCCATTCATGACATCACATTGAAGAATATTGATTCTACTGTTGCTAATTTATTATTTTATAGTTTTACCTGGTATTGATGTTTGTATCTAGAAATGTCCATAAAAGTATTCTGAGCTGAGCTGTTTAATTTTTCTGTCTCTACAAATATGACTACTTCCTGTCTCTACAACTGTGACTACTCTAGGTATCTAACGTAAATGAAACCATACAGTATTTGTCCCTTTGTATCTGGCTTATTTCGCTTATGTCTTCAGTATTCCCCTATGTTGTACCGTGCATCTGGAATTCTCCCCTTTTTTAAGCTGAATAATATTCCATTGTTAGTATTTATACCGCATTTTGTTTACCCATTTATCTGTCAAAGGACTCCTGGGCTGTTGCCACCTTTTAGCTACTATGAATAGTGCTGCAGTGTGCCTGAATGTACAAGTATGAGTCCGAACCCCTGCTCTTTTGTGTATATACCCAGAAGTGAAAAGTGAATGTGTCGATCACTCAGTCATGTCCAACATTTTGTGACTCCGTGGACTATAGCCAACCCAGCTCCTCTGTCCATGGGATTTTCCAGGCAAGAATACTGGAGTGGGTTGCCATTCCCTTCTCCAGGGGATCTTCCTGACCCAGGGATTGAACCTGGGTCTTCTGTATTGCAAGAAGATTCTTTACCATCTGAGCCATCAGGGAAGCCCCATCTGAAGTAGCATCACTGAATCAAATTGTAATTCAGTGTTGAATTTGGAGAAGGCCCTGCCTGCTGACCTGACCTTTTGTTTTGCTTTCAACCTTTAAACTCTGAGTTACCTTCTACTAGTTTTGTTTTGTTTGTTTGTTTGTTTAAGTCTGATAAAAGCCCAGTTGCAGGGAGGAGTCAGGGACTTCTGCAACCTGAGAGGGGCAGGCGAGTGGGTTGGAAGGTAAGGTCCGGAGACCCTTTCCCCATTAAAGTGGAGCCCTAAAGAGCTATACCCTGGGGGAAAAAGTGAACCAGAACGAAACTTGCCTTTGGGGATTGTGGGGAAGGCAGCCTTGGCCCATACAGATTAGGAGAAGAAAAGGAAGAAAGACTATCTTTTCTGATGAGTTGTGGTCACAGAGAGGCCCTCGTGTGCATTTGTATGCTGAGCAGACACACTCATCTGCTGTAGCTCCAGGTGCCTGGCAAAAGCAATGAATCCCCTCTCTGGAGGAGAGAATATTATCCTTGGTCTCTAGGAGTCAACCAGAAATAAAACGTTCAGGGCAATGACCAGCACACACTCAAAGATAATCCGACATACACAGAGACAGTACAACATGAGCAGGGACCAGTGACAAACTGCAGAAACCAACATGCGCACACTTGCCATATGAGAATTCTCAGATATAAATGATGAAAGCAATTATTATATTTAAAGAAAGACATGACAGGCTTGAAAGTATCTTCAGAGAATAGGAAGCTATAAAGAGTAACTTAGAAAATCAAAAGGGATCAAACAGAACTTCTAGAAATAAAAAGTAACTGAAGTTCAAGACTCTGTGGACATATTTGGTACCCGGCAGAAGAGGGACCCAACTAGAGGGCAGATGGGGGGAAAAACCCGACATATTCCCTTTCTGTAAATGCAGGCATTTACAAAAGGCTGTCCAGACACCATGGAAGTTAAATTATGATCTCAATTAGAAAGGTGTTTAGTGGGGTAAGGGCTTGGTCTAAGAGCCTCAGGACATAGCAAAGAGTTAATCATTTGCTCTCCCCAAGTGCAGGGCCAGGTTGATCATTGATATGTAAACACATACACACAGTACATGAACCTGCAAGTAGGGCATATTTTAACTGTTTGGGGGTGGGGGTGGGTGGGAATTAAGCCTCTCAGGGTAACTCAGTTACTGTTAACTTGATGACTGTTTAAGAGGGCTTGAGTGAGCTAAGAATAGCAGTGACGCCTCATCATTTTACTTAAGGGAGTGCAAAAAAAAAAAAAAGGCTGTGAACCGTGAAATGGTCTTTTGTTTTCCTACCGCCAGCATATCGCCCTACCGATCTGATATAATATCAGTCATAGATGCTTTCCCAATGAGGAAATTTCTGGTTGTATAGACAGACCCGATTGCAAGGGGCCCTGCACAGAAGGGCCCAGTGATGAATCTGTTTGTTCAGTTGTTAACAAAGGATTCAGACGCCTCTTTATGAACCTTTCACTCGGCCGCCTGGGCTTTAACATTTTTTTATTGGGATCTTTGGGTGGTTTTTCTCCCCACCTCCCTTTTCTTCACCCACCGCCACCCCAATAACAACAGCATCAAGTATAAAACAATATTGTCTCTCTCCAGCTTCTAAACGCAAATGAGACTGGTATTTTTCATTGGCACCTACATGTCCGTTCAGATCTGTTATGTGTGCTAAGGACACCCACATAAAAGCAGCATCTTTGTAATTGCAGTTTAAATATTCATTGTGCCCCGTCCTCATTAGAATTCAAAATAGAGCCTCGTCTGAGTCTGAGGGATGCAGCCAATTGTGAAAGGCCAGGCTCAGAGTTCTGAATGACCCGGGTCGAGGGACACTGTTGCTTCTCAGCATATGGACTATTACGTAATGTTGTCTAAGCACAGCCATTGTGAGTTTAGCAGCGTCTCGGGGATGTGGTTAGAAATCAGCCCTGCTGGCACTGTGTTAACACTGTCTTAATCTGGAACCACTGGATTTGCCTTCCACTCCTCAGAAATGGGGTGGCTTGAGCGAGGTGAATCCGTTCGGTCTTTCAGAAAGGACAGTCCAGCGTGGCTGTGAGCCCAGGCAGACCCAGGTCACAGTCTGGGCTCTGACACTGACACCTGGGTGACTCGGAGAGTGGCTTGTTCTCTCTAGGGCTCAAAATGGGCATACCATGGTTATTCTGCAGACTACACAAGAACAGGTTGGGTGGCATCATGCATGCCTGTGCTACTGAGTCCTCAGTAAATGCCAGCGATGTTGAGATGTGGCTATAAATTGGTCATCAAGAGCCGCCTTGATGAGTAAGACTCAGAGGCTCTTACCTCTCTCTGAAGCCAGCTTAGAATGGTCTTTAAGGAAAATAGTGATGATTCAAGGAAGTTATTCTGGAATATTATGGAGCTAGGAAGTTTGCATCCTCATTTAATCAGAAATGGAGTCAGTTTTTTTTGCCCCCAGTTAAGCTGGAATTTATAATCTTGTGGCTGAAGCCATTTCCAGTCATGAAATTAGCGAAAGCCACCTGGGGGGCATATTCAGGTGGCATGGCTTGACTTTTGTATAGCACAGAAATGACTTGCTCTTTTATTAGCACATTATTATTCCTTATTACAGATTTACTTATTACAGACTTATTTTCCATATAGACTTATTTAGACCCAGGGTGGGAGCAGCATTAAGCCTTTAAGTATACAGGCATACACCACTGTATTGCACTTTGCTCTTATTGTACATCACAGATGTTGTGGGGTTTTATTTGTGTTTTACAAATTTAGGGTTTGTGGCAACCCTGCCTTGTCAGATGATGGTTGGCGTTTTTTCAAGAGTATTTTTAAATTAAGATAGGTACTTTTTTTTTTTTTAAGACATAATGCTGTCACACACTTAGTAGACCACAGTATGTAGCTTATATGCACTGGGAAACCAGAAATGTGTGTGATTTGCTTTATTGCGATATTCCCGAGAATAGCTACTCAGCCAGCCTGAAACCAGCCTCCGGAGAGCCACGGGGGCTAATTCAGTCTTTTCAGTCTCCGTATGCTCCTCTTCCCCTTTTTAATTTGGCTCTGCTGAGTCTTACATGTGGCATGTGGGATCTAGTTCCCTGACCAGGGATCGAACCCGGGCTCCCTGCATTGGGAACTCAGAGTCTTAACCCCTGGACCACCAGGGAAGTCCCTCAGCCTCCCTTTGTCTTTCTTTTTTTCTTCTTCCACCTTCCGTGGAAGACATACTTAGGACTCAGTCCTTTATTCTCTTTTCCTTGGCACTTTTTCCTTAAGCTACTCTTCTGACTCTTGGATCGTTTCACAGGCAGCTCACAGCTCTGCATCCCAGACCCCCCAGCTTCCCCGGAATCTCAGGGTCTGTGTCTTCAGCTGCTGCAACCCAGGTTCTCTTGACCCCACCCCGCCCCCCGCCCCTGCCTGGCACACTCTCAATCCCTGTATGCTCTTCGGAGACTCATTGTCTCTAGCCCCAGATAAGCTTCCTCTTCCATTGCTCCCCGTTTCTTCAGGCTCGAAACTTTGTTCGTTCCCTCAGAGGCTTTCAGAGGCCAGACAGCAAGTCTCCTTGAAGGAAGCGGGCCCTCGTTGTTCTCCCTGGTGGCAAACGAAGAGTGAACAGCAGAGTTGTGCCACGTGGGAATGCCACGCCGGATCATCTGTGTGTTTATTTTTATGGGAAGCCTGAAATCTGGATCTTTAAGTGAAATTTCCTAATATTTTAGTGTTGACAGTAAACGAACATTTAAAAAAATTCCATGTGGGCCAAATAAAGCATGTGGCGAAGCCCTACACTTTGGGGCCTCTCTCTCACTTCTATTTGGTCAACCCCCAGGCCTGTCTGAGAATAACCGTGAAGTATCTCTCTTCCCCGTTCATCACTTTGTGTCCTCACCAGGCTGTTTCTGGCTCTTGTTGCATTAAAAATAATAATGAAAGGATTTCCCTGGCAGTCCAATGGTTAAGAATCCAAGCTTCCATTCCAGGGTGCGCAGGTTTGATCCCTGCTTGGGGAACTAAGATCCCACACACTATAAGGTGCAGCCAAAAAAATTTAAGTAAATAAAACTTTAAATAATCATGATAATGAAGAATTCTGTTTATTGGGTATAGAAAAATGTGCATGATTACAGCGTTGGTCGTATTTATAGAAACTGTGGCCCGCCATGTTGTGAATTTGGTGTCTGAATACAGGAGACGTCTACCTGGCTACCAGTGTTACCAAGATAAACAAGATGAATGCTTCTCTTAAGAGTTCTCTTATTTTGTCAACGTGCCCTTTTCAGTTGATTTAAAACTGTTTCACTCCCTAGACATATCTGCTGTATGTTTTAGAGAAATGACTTTTCTCCATCATGGAGATAATAGATACCAGGAAGTGAAACTACAGAGCATAAAATTCTTAGGACACCTGCTTCTAAAGTCCAAGCAAATACTGGGGCACTCCAATGAACAGATTGGAATTGCTCGATACTCATTTTAGGAGCTGAAATGTACAACTCGCAGTCCTGCCCTTCTCCGGGCACCTCTGAATACTCCCCTCCTGGGCCCCATGGGTGCATGTGGCATTGGTGTCATGCACGCGTGACCTGTTTGTAAGCAGGTGTCTTTTATATGTGACCACACCACTGTTGTCTGCTTTGGTTTTGAATTCCTACTGTGGAAAAGCCTGGTTTTTCTGCTAACATTTATTTTAGGGGAGCAAGAAAAGGACCAGGCTGTTCAAATGTTGATACTTTGGCTTAATCCAGGCAAAGTGAAGCCTTTGAGAGGAGCGCCAAATTGGAAAACCCCTACTTAATGGAAGGTGATTGATAAGGGCTGACAGCCCCAGAGCTCTCACCATGACCGCCTGCGAGGCCGCCACGCTTTTCTAATCTGTTACGAGGCAGTGACTTTTGCTATCATCAAGGGGTCAGAAATGATCACAAAGTAGAATCATTTTTTGATTATTGTTTTTGCTCGGTGTGGTTTGGAAAGATAAGGTGTGATTTCCAAGAGCGGCTTCTGTTGTGATGGAGTAATAACCACAGTGCACGGGCTTGGCTGATACCCCTCCCCCGGGCGTGTTCGTGCGAGTTTTCTGGTTATGTCTGTTCACCAGTGAATTCGTCTTTCAGCCTGCTCTATGGGACAGGCAAGTACTGGCTGGGTTTAGAAGGATGATCATGGCCTGGGACAGAGCATGTTTTGCTCACTCAAAGTGTATCTCACCTCGATCATGTATCTACCGCTTATGGGAGGCAGGGCCCCAGTGGCTACTCAGGGTACTTGTGTGCCTGCAACCTGACTTTTCAGGAGTTTACCATTACACGCCAGTGCTTCTCATTCTTACACTGATGTTATTTTATATATGTAAATTGCAGTGAAGAATTGGATTCTCTTTGTGACCAAAATTAACCCAAACTGGAAGGTGTTGGTATCTTGGATATCTTTCTTTTACCTATAAAGTCAATGGCTTAGTAACACTGTGTTGCAGTCACTCAGTGGTGTCTGACTCTTTGTGACCCCAGGGACTGTAGCCCACCAGGCTTCTCTGTCCATGGGATTTTCCCAGGCAATAATACTGGAGTGGTTTGCCATCTCCTTCTCCAGGGGATCTTCCCGACCCAGGGATTGAATCCGAGTCTCCTGCGTCTCCTACATTGGAAGGCAGATTCTCTACCATTGAGCCACCTAGGAAGCCTGGTTAGTAACATTGACCATAACCTAACGGTCAACATTATAAGGGTTTATTATTGGACTCTAATCCAATTATAAGTGGATTCCCTCAAAAGAAATTGGCCATTTTCCTTATAGCTAGATTCATCCAAATCTTCATGAAGTCAGTATGGAGAGGCGGGGGGTAGGGGGAAGTCAGTGACTTAGACTAGGTGGCCTTTGAGTTGATCCAACTCTGTTATCCTCTTTCCAGACCCCTTTGAGGAGAATTAGACACTTCCTTCCAACTTGTTTGTGCATGCACACATACACACCCCCACACACACACACCCCACACCCCCCCATATATATATATATATACATATACATATATATACACACACACACACACACATGTCGTCAGATAGGACCCGGGGGTCTCGACCAGAACTTTGCTGATCTCATTTCATATAGGGTGGTTGGCACCAGGTTAGATACTTGCAGAGTTAAATCCTACCTGAACAGGGACTTTGACCTTTGATGATGTTATGTATTCCTATTTGATTGGGGGAAATTTTTAACAGTTATATAACAGAATAAAACCAAGCAAGATAGGGTAATTTTTAAATGGAAGATATAGAGACCATCTGTTGTAGTATGTGTTTGTATTGGAAAATAAAGCACTGGGCTTATTGAGCGTAACTCCTGGGTTCTGTGTTATAAGTAGTTGGAAGAGAGGCCTCACACGTTTCTCTCAATTTGGCTGTTATGGCTCTAGGGTATTTTTAGTAAATTAAATTTTTAAAAAAGAAGCTGTAATTTTTGAAAAACATCCCCTAAAATTTATGTTTTGGGCTCAGGTTTTCATGCTGCTCTCCCTCAAAAATTGTCACTATGAAACGGAGTCAGTGGACATTTAGCTGATTTTAGGGTTATTTAAAGTCACAGTGATTCACAAGTGGATTATCTTCTCTCTGTATTATCCAAAGGGAGATTCAGATATCAGATGACCTTCCTGACTTTCTGGTTCTTGTCACTCTGTTGAGGCTCTCTAGCCTGGGCCAGTTACTAGTGTGTACTCAGAGAACATCGTTTTACTACCACATCAGCCATGATGCCCAATGTGGAAGCTTCTGAGAAAGAGTTATTCAGTCGCTCAGTCGTGTCCGACTCTTTGCGACCCCATGGACTGTAGCCCGCCAGGCTTCCTGGTCCTTCACTGTCTCCCGGTGCTTGCTCAAACTCATGTCCATTGAGTCAGTGATACCATCCAAGCATCTCATCCTCTGTTGTCTCCTTCTCCTCCTGCCTTCAGGCTTTCCCAGCATCAGGGTCTTTTCCAGTGAATCAGTTCTGTGCATCAGGTGACAGAAGTATTGGAGTTTCAGCTACAACATCAGTCCTTCCAATGAATATTCAGGACCGATTTCCTTTAGGATGGACTGGTTGGATCTGCTTGCAGTCCAAGGGACTCTCAAGAGTCTTCTCCAACAGCACGGTTCAAAAGCATCAATTCTTTGGTGCTCAGCTTTGTTTATAGTCCAACTCTCATATCCATACATGACTACTGAAAAAACCATTGCTTTGACTAGATGAAACTTTGTCGGCAAAGTGATATCTCTGCTTTTTAATATGCTGTCTAGCTTTGTCATAGCTTTTCTTCCAAGGAGGAAATGTCTTTTAATTTCGTGGCTACAGTTACCAGCTGCAGTGATTTTGGAGAAAAGAGGAACCACTGGTAAAGTTGAATAGAAACAAGCAAAATTAGAGGAGTTGTCATACCTTCAGAAGTCATAATAATTAATACCTGGCTGCAGTCATTTCTCACCGTGCAGAGCGTCTCTGTCACCCCCTTCTGCCGCCTGTCCAGGACCAAGTCCCAGCCACCACTTTTCACTGAGCAGCAGGCTTCACAGCGGTGCCCATGTGAAAAGCGATTCAATTTCAGGGCAGTGCTTCCAGTCCAGAGCCCTGACATTAATTTTTTTGTTGTTGTTAAGTCTTTGTTGAATTTGTTACAATACTGCTTCTGTTTTATATTTTAGTTTTTGGCCCGGAGGCATGTGGGAACTTAGCTCCCCCATCAGGGATCAAACCCACACTTCTGCACTGGAAGGCAAAGTCCTAACCACTGCACTGCCAGGAAAGTTCCCAACATTAATTTTTTTGTTTTAAGAACTTGACTCTAGACCTTGTTGCATTCATAAGTTTTGTTTGTTTGTTTGTTTGTTTGTTTTTTAATCAGCCGTAGGGATCCATTCATCTGCTCCAAGAGAACCTCGCCAGTGTCGCACTTTTTAGTTTTCTGCTCACCTTTTTGTTTTTAGTTTTCTGCTCACCTTTTCTATCTCAGAGCCAGGCAGTCATGACATTTTCCAGTCATTGAACCGGTGTTAAATTCCTGAGAAAAATTGATTTGGAGCTCATTTGAAATCACTGTTGGGTTTTCTCTGTCCAAGAGTGTGAGCACCAAGATCAATTTCTCCGGATTAGCAGCAGAATTATCTTTGTATTAGACTCTGGCATCAGCGGTCCGTGATGCGGCCCTCCGCGCATGCGCAGTATCGAGGACTCCTGTATCGCTTTGTGCTCCTTAGGCTGCAGTCCAGGGGGTCGCGGAGGGTCGGACACGACTGAGCGACTTCACTTTCACTTTTCACTTTCATGCACTGGAGAAGGAAATGACAACCCACCAGTGTTCTTGCCTGGAGAATCCCAGGGACGGGGGAGCCTGGTGGGCTGCTGTCTGTGGGGTCGCACAGAGTCGGACATGACTGAAGCGATTTAGCAGCAGCAGCAGCACTGACTGTGGCTGGAGAAATGAGACTCATTGGCCTTGGGAGGGCACGTGTCCACTGAGCGGCTCCCTACCCCACCACTCCACATTCTTCCACAAGTTGATTTATGGTGATAAGAGCCCTTTTTCCTTTTGGCCCTCCAAGCGCTCATTCCTTTCAAAATGACTTTCGAATTTCTGAAGTCTTTTTTTTTGCAAATCTGGAGCTAAGATTCTTCATCATTGTGTTGGCATTTGTCTGGTATAACTTCTTACCTATAAACCAACAGAGAAGTGGAAAGAAAACTGTCAAGAGTCGCTTTTTAAAATGGATAAATACAGCGGTGGTTGCAGCACAGTACGGGAATTCATATTTAACCCCCTGAGCTGTATACTTAAAAATGGTTAAGGTGGTACATTTTGTGTTACGTGCTTTTACCATAGTAAAAAAATTTTCCGTTTAAAAAGTGAGTAAATACTTGGTATACCCCATTCCAGGAAATTATGGCAAAGTGAGAATAAAATTCCTTGTTATCTTTGTTCCATACAGCCATTTGTTATGTGATGTGCTACCAGAATCTTACTTATATTTATATAGGTTGGCCTAAGCAAAATAGAAGTAGGAACAGAAGTGGCTTCAAAAACTAGAGGGTATCTTGAAAATAAATCTCAGTTAATTAAGCATTGTGGTTGCTATATCTTATTCTTGCCATTCTTAGTAATACAAAAAAGGAGACGTAATTGTAATGCATTACTGGGTGTGTGTGTGTGGGTGTGTGTGTGTGGGTGTGTGTGTGTGTGTGTGTGTGTGTGTGTGCTTAGTCATGTCCAACTCTTTGTGACCTCATGGACTGTAACCCGCCATAGACATATACATAGCCGTAATAATGTAGATATTAGTTATTATTTTAGAATTATTTGAATAAAAAATTTTATTTGTGCATGAATCATTTTGATGCAATAATTTTCTTTAATGTTGAGGTCTTTAGGTTTACAGGGTCTTTAAAAACTTGAGGGACAAGCTTCTAAATAGTAAACAAAAATCTGTTAATTAAAATAATAGAAAGATTATCCAGTAACAAAAAATTCAGGTAACTTTTAAAGAGTCCTTTGTATCCCCTTAGCTGGATATATTCCCAGAATGATGAATTGCAGACTCCTCAAATGTTACTATTGTTGTTGGGAGTGGTATTAGTAGAGTAAATCAGAATCTACTGCATGTGTTAGTAGAAGATACATTGATGTTCTTAGGAGCAAAACAGAGATAGCAAATGGAAAAAGTAAGAATGAACTGTATGGTGTTAGACTTGAATTAGAAGTATCACTGTAGACTCATGATTGTAAAATAAGGAAATAATTTAAAAAAATAATACATTTCTTTCAACTACTTGAAGAGCCTAGAAGCAGTGATACTCCAGTATCTGAGGACAGTTAGTGCCTAGATCTTTTGGGGTTGTCCAACAAGATCTTAGGGAAAAATTCAAACAAACTTTATGGCCAATCCAGGAGTTTCTAAATAGTATTTACCGCCCCGCCCCCCCACAACACACACACATATATAAACCAAGTTTTTCTTGTAAAAACAACGAATTCCAGGTCTGGAGCAGAGAAATTATAAGGCAAGGCTGGAACTTCTTGGGTCAGACATCAAGGAAATGCACTAATGATGATGAGGGCTTGGAGCTGGCTTAAAGGGACTCTTGCTGGTCAAATTTAGGCAACTGAAGTAGTAAAAATAATGATGGTAATATTAGATTTTTTAAAAAATGTATTCATGAGTCCACATCAGCAGTCAGAAAAGGCAGAGATGAGGCTGAGGGTCATCTTGCCAGTAAATGTAGAAGAAGGATAAAATTATAAAATCATCATTTTGCAACCACCAGTATAATCATTTCAGAATTGTCCATGGATGCCAGATTGTTAGGTGAGAAGGTTGTGGGAAGTAGGATGTTCACAGTCTCAAATGGCCAAATCATTAATTACAAAGGAGGAAAGAGACTTGAACAGAGTGAGCACACTTAGCATCACCAGCGTGAGGGACAGCCTCACAGCAGCATCGGGCGGACAGCATCGGGCGGCTCCAGATGCGACCCAGCAGGAAGTAACGCAACACCGTCGCCAGATCTAATCCAGAGAAACAGGCTCGTTCAGGTCGGTGGACTGTCTATCAGACAGCCATCCCGGGTCCTTTACAAGTGTCATGGGAGAAAGAAAAAGATGGGAGCGCTGCTGTGGACTAGAGGAGACTGAAGGGAGATGACAGTTAAATGCAGTCTGTGGTTTTGATTGGATTCTGGATCAAAACTCACACAGCTGTAGAGATATAATAGGGATAATTAGGGGCATTTTTTTTCCTTTTCTGTAAGTTTTAAATCTTTCAAAATAATAGGTCAGGGTGGGGGGTGGAAACAAGGAGAATATAAACAGTGACGTTTCCCCTGGACTACTGTCTTAGTTCATATCGTACTACATTGTTTTAGGAAGGGATGAAAACCTGGTGAAGCATCTAGGTGTGCCCCAGTAGGTGTTGCTTTCCAATCAAGTCTGAAACCGTAGGAAGATCTTGAAAGATGAAGGCATCTTAGTGTGAGCAGGATTAGGCGAACATGGTAGGCGCTGCACGTACAGGGTCGTGAGGCTCTGGCTATGCAGGAAAGAAACCTTGATCTCACTGGGGCTTTTCACTGAAGACCTAGGCCATCAAGAAGGTAAGAAGCAAAACTGAAGCCTGCCTGCGTAGCTTATGTGCTTCCTCAGCTGAAGTACTTGGTGAACTTGAACCTTCACAGTTTCCGTTCCCATCCTGAAAGTCATCCTGCTGTGGAGAGGTTGTCTGGATGTTTATCTTCCTACTAGACCTTGAGCTTCCTGAGGTCTTTGGACTATGTCTTTCAATTCTGATTCCTAGCAGCTTGCAAGATGATGGACTTTGAATGGGATTTATTTCAGAGCCAGCTGAAGTCCTGTGGGCGACAGTTTTCTTTATTTTTTTATTATAGGCGATTTACAGTGTTGTGTTAGTTTCTGGTGTACAGAAAAGTGATTCCGCTTTATATGTATGTATGTGAGTGTGTATATATATATATTCTCTTTCATAGTCTTTTCAATTATGGTTAATTACAGGATATTGAATATAGTTCCCTGTGCTGTACAGTAGGACATTATTTATCTGTTTTACATGTATCTTAGATGGGGGTTTTCTGAGTCTTCAGACTTTTTTAAGGACTTGTCAGTCTGGAAAGATAAAAATCTGAGTACAGCTAGAAAGTTTACTAGATTATGAATGACATAGATAGGGATCACTTGGATTTGTTTCTCATATTTGACAATATTTTAATGTCTAGGGCCATTAAAAAAAAAAAACACCTGTCGCATAAATAAATTCTTTAAGTGTAGTATCTTTCAGCCACAGGCTACCCAGCCACCATCATCCATTTTGCAAAGGCATAGACACACACCCATTCAATGGAATATTACTCAACCAGAAACAGGAGTGAAGTGCTGATACATACTGCTCTGTGGATGAACCTTGAAGCATTATATTAAGGGAAAGAAGCCAGACCCCAAAGACCACGTATATGAAATGTCTAGAAGAGTCAATTATATGGAGACAGACAGCAGATTAGCGGTTGCCATGGGTTTAGGAGGAAGCTGGGGAGGGGTCTTGCTTAGTGGGTATGAGGTTTCCTTCTGGGGTGATCTGTTTCCTTCTGGAATAAGATAGTAGCAGTGGTTGTAGGACTTTGTGAATGTAAGTCATGCCAATGAGTATACATGTTAAAATGGTAACTTATTATGTTATGTGTAATTTACCACAATTAAAAAAAAAAGAAAACCATGAAAAATAAGGAGTAATTTCTCTAGGATCCTGTGGTGTCAAGCAGCAGAGGCAATTTGGGAAGGCTGAGGGTTTCCTGGCTTTATATAAAATGATGGGTTATTAAACTAAGGTAAGTTGGGGGCATATTTGACTCTTGAAGCTGCTCACAAGGAGAGACGTTTCTGTGTCCTCCGTGTTAATCATAAAGCCAGCAAAAGACAGAACATTGGATCTGACTCAACCACTAGTGCCACTCAGCGCATTAGAAGCTCCAGGGAGCCTGCTCACTTCCCAGCCTCCTGATTTCTGAGTTTGTTTTATTTTTCCTGAATTTGGAGGCCTGTGCAATCCACCCTTAGACCCGCACTAGCTAGAAACACCCTCCCCTGCCCCCCTATTGAGTATGTGATAAAGTTTTTGAGTTTTGTAAAGAGCGGTGACCAAGTGCGGCTAGTGTTAGTGTTTGTGGTCGTTGCTTGCTAAACTTTTTCTTCCCGTGGTACCTCTCACAAGTTCTTCATTTTCCATGACATGCTGAGGTTGAGGTTCAAGGGGATGGATGGGCAGACTGGCAAGATGTGTGCTCCTGGGGCGATGCAGGCTCGAGTCAAGGAGAGAGAGAGAGGTAGAAGAAAGGGAATTTAAGAGATGGGAGGGGAAACATAGGGAAGAGTGGTTTTGAAAGATCAACAAGAGAGGTTCCCTGTGCTCTCCTGTGGAATCTGATTCCTGACTGTGATTCCTTTTCTTGATCTTGACAGTGGAGGGCTTCCCTGGTGTCAGATGGTAAAGAATCTGCCTGCAATGTGGGAGACCCAGGTTTGATCCCTGGGTTGGAAAGATCCCCTCGAGAAGGGGATGGTCACCCACTCCAGTCTTCTTGCCTGGAGAATTCCATGGACAGAGGAGCCTGGAGGGCTACAGTCCAAGGTGTCAAGAGTCGGATATGAGTGAGCAACTAACACTAAGTAATACTGGAGGAAGCATGCAAAGAGTCGGACACAACTAAGTGACTAACACTAACAAAGAGTGGAGAAAACAGCAGCTGTTTCTTGATTCCCCAAATCATTTATAAATGTGAAAAATATGGCTGTTTGGATGAGGTAAGGCAGATGGCTAGGTCTGTAGCAAAAACCTAGGAGAGACCCATACCTCAAAATATTGCTTCTCCCCACTTTCCAAGAAATCCTTTATTTACTTGTACCATCATTTAGAGAGCCATGTAGGCCAGGTGTCACGGATCAAGCACCAGGCAGGTGACGAACCTGAGAGGTGCAGACCAGACATGTAACATTTGGGAGTGCCAGGCACCCCCAGGAGCTGGAGCACATGTGCCCACCTGGATGGCATGCCTGCCCTTCAGCCCCCAGAACTGGGGGCCCTGCGTGCCCAAGTCAGCTGCCACCTTCTCTCTCTCTGTCTTTTAAAGAAAAATCCAATTTTATGTGGAATTGGAAATTATTGTGGAATTTTTAAAACTCTGCCAAGATCAAAACATAACTGTAGACCAGACCTGGCTCCTTGGATGCTGAATTATGACCAGTGATTTAAGTCCACAAATTACTAATACTATCAGATACAGAGAGTGGATATAGTGAGGGGCATACATATGGTGGGGAGGGGGCGGTGAGGGGAGGTCAAAGTGTTTGTTACCTTTCAGAATAACATAATTTGATTTGGAAAAATCACCAGGGAGTCGGAAAGTTAGTGTTTTGATGGAGAAATAATTTTGTACCCTGGGTGGAGGAGGATTGGTGGGGTGGACAGGCCTGGATGCGGTCAGATGCTATGGACCATGACAGGTCCAGGGGTGGTAGCATGGGATCTCAGGGTGTCTGGGTGCTAGGCAAAGGAGGACCAGAGCACAGAAAGAAAGAAAAAAGTTTAGTTTCAAAGACAGACTGTCCAACTTCTGCATTTTACCCAGAACCCCCTCATCATCCAGACCCCTGCTCTCCCATCCCACAGGTCAAATGGGAAACACTCCCTTTGCTTAAAGGTGAAACCTATGCAGAAATGCAAGGATGAATCCTATACCTGTGCGACACAAATCCTGGACTGTGAACAGGTTCTCATGTACGTTTATCTGCTTCTTTAAAAAAAAAAAGGGGGGGGGGAAATTTAAAAGGAACCTGGGTGAACATTAACTTCATTTTTTAATAGGTAGCACTAATGGTGTATTGTTCCCAAACCCAACCAAGATGAAACAAGAGTGGAAGCCTGGTTCCCCCAGCACAGCAGTGAGTAGAGCAAGAAGCCGGTAGAGAGGCCAGGAGCTGGCAGATGGGGGACCTGGGAGGCAGGAGCGGGAAGGGTCATGGGGTGAGTGAGAATCTGTGATTCACGTGCTTATCTGTTCCCAGGCGGGAACCACACTTCAGCCTCCCCACCCCTGGTCTGACATCTATCACCACCAGGCCCGCCTCCCCTGATCTGAAGGCAGAATTTATGGTTAAGTTCCGAAAACGTGGAAAGGGCATGGAAAGGGGGATGATGCATGCATGGGAGCCAGTTGTGAAATGATAAATCACGGCCTCTTAAGGTCTAGGATTATTTTTGGCATCTTTCACTTATGAGTTCTTTATAGGAGGGGCTTTTAGAAATATGAATACAGTTTAAAAATGTGTAGACTTTTGTTGGGTTTTTTTCCCCCCTCAAGACAAAAAAAAAAAAACCAAAACGATTACAGTGATAAATTTAGCTGTTTAAATTGTCGAAATTTCGGCTGTTTTGCACCCAGCAGTAGGAGGACAGCTGTCATGGACCCCTTTCATCTGATTTTACCATCTCTGGGTAAACTGAGATACACTCTAGTGGTAAAAACCTAGAGTGGTTGGGAATCTCCAGGCGAACAGTTTGGTTTGGTTTCTGAGGCTGCATCTGGAAGAATCAAATCTCCAGTTTCCTTGAAACGGAGCAGAAACATTTCACGGTAAGTGCTGTGGATTGTCCCCAGGACTCCGATCTCCTTTCTCAGAAATCACCTCCGGCCCTCTGTCCCAGTGGTCCTGGCCACGCCGTGCCTCCTGTGTGTGGCTCTTATCCATGCATCTCTCAACCATCCTGTCATTTCCTGGTACTTCTCACGTCTCCTACCACACTCATCATTTGCAACCTCCCACCCACCACCTTCAGTGCACACACAAGACACACACATGTACTTAGCTACACTTGACACCAAAACAAACAGCCGGCTTCTCTCCAGTATTTGTTTATTTCATCACTGCTCCTCAACGACTCCAGCGGACAGTTGCTTTCTCACGTGAGCCTTTCCTCTTTCCCCAGGGCTGTCTATACCCCAGTTCAGTTCAGTCGCTCAGTCGTGTCCCACTCTTTGTGACCCCATGAATTGCAGCACGCCAAGCCTCCCTGTCCATCACCAGCTCCCGGAGTTCACTCAGACTTACGTCCATCGAGTCAGTGATGCCATCCAGCCATCTCATCCTCTGTCTATACCCCAGGCCACAGCCTTTCTCGTGTGCTCTGCTTCCCCCGCGTCGTCATCACCACTGACCTCCAGGCCGAGCTCCTGCTGCTGTACCTTTGTGCAGGGCCAGCATCCCTGCCTCTGGTCTCAGCTCTCTCCCGTCCATCCTGATCACTCTCAGACACCACTCTCGTTTTGCCCGGTGATTTCCGGAGCTCCAGCCTGCCTGGCCGTCCTCAGCTCTGGCCCCTGAGCCCTCTGCAGTCTGTCTGCCTTTCTGTTCCCCTATGGGAACCTTCCACTCCAGCCAAGCCAGTTACCTCCCCTCCTCTAAGCCTCACTTGTCCGTTTCTTCCTCTGTGCATTTGCTCGCAGTGTTGGCATTCCCTCGGGTGCTGTTCTCTCTCCAAGCATCTTCCTCCAGCTCCACTTAAGAGTTAAGTACTCTCATTCTAGGGCACGCAGGTATTTTTACTCTTCAATTTATGACCATAGTGAATCTAAGTCCCTCTTGGGGAGGACCTGGGCCTTCCTCTGTGTGGTCACCACAGGCTGGTGCAGAAGCAACTGCCCTGGGCTGCAGGGGGTGTTGAATCTGACCCTCTTCTCGGAGAGCTCAGCCCCAGGTGAGCCTGTGAGGTGGCCAGCTGGGTCCACCTTGATTTTTTTTTTCCCCAAGGAAAGCCAGAAGCTCCCATTTCCCTATGAAATTGCTTAATTAACATTTTTTCGTATCATACTTAAAGGTGGTAACTCCCAGGGGAACACAGTTCCTTAAAATGACAATTGAAAGACTATTTCACGTGCAGCTTGGATATGAAATAGCAGTACATTTTGTGTACCTGTACAAAATGGAATTAACAACGCTGCTTTTCAGGATGGCTTCTGGATCTGTAAAAGTAGATTTTTCTGGGAAGTCAGGAGTTGAAGGCTCATTCAGTGAACCTGGGATTTAAATGGTAGGATAATCTGGCAGTGGTCACTGTTTACAGATGAATTTAGTAATATAACATCTCTGTTAGTAATGTAACCCGATGCCTCTAAGAGCTCCTGTTTATTTTCATTTTTATGAAAATATTCCAGTGAAATAAATTTTTACATGGAATTTTTTCAGATTGACATTAAAGGGGGCCAGTCTGTTGAGCGGGGTTAGCCAGCACAGAGGGTGCCAGTGTGCTGGGGAGGATGGCAGCCCTTTCCAGGTTAGACGAGTGAGAGATGGTCACGGGTGGGGATGAACCGGCCGCCCTCTCTCATGGGCCAAGAAGACACGAGTGAGGTGGCCTCGGCAGGTGTGCAAAGAATTCCCACACAGGTGCTGATTCCAGATGAACTGCGGTTTATTGCCCCCCCCTCCCCGGGCTCCTGTGACACAGTCATCTGCCCATCCCATGTTTATTGAGTCTCTTCAGCCGTGCCAAGGATCCCAAGATATATGAGCTGTAATCCCGCCTGCAAGTTGCTTCAAGTCTAGTGGGAGAAAGAACCCTCACAACCACAGCAATACCGGAGATGGGGTGATGAGTGTTTCTCAGTTCCTGAACGACCAGCTTAAAAAGTCAGTAGTAACAAGAGGAAGCAGTTTGCTTTCAAAGCCACATAATCTCTCTTATATTCCTTATGTCACCTCTGTGGGGACCTTTGATTCCAGTCTTGTGTCCCTCTCTTTTCAATTTTTATTGGTGTATAATTGTTTTACAGTGTTACGGTAGTTTGTGGTATACAGCAAAGTGAATCAGCTATGTGTGTGTATATTATATATATATCCCCTCTGTTAGATTTCCTTCCCATTCAAGTCACCACAGAGCATTGAGTAGACTTCCCTGTGTTTGACAGTCTATTCTTAACTAGTTACCTATTTTATACACTTGTTGTTCAGTCGCTAACTTGTGTCCAACTCTTTGCAACCCCATGGACTGCAGCACGCGAGGCTTCCCTGTCCTTCACTATCTCCCGGAGTTTGCTCAGACTCATGTCCATTGAGTCGATGATGCTATCCAGCCCTCTCAACAGTAGTGTATATATGTCAATCCCAATCCATCCCACCCCCTCTTTGCCCCTTGGTATCTATACATGTGTTCTCTAGGTCTCTGTCTCTCTTTTTGCTTTACACATGGGTTCATCTGTACCGCTTTTCCAGATTCCACATATATGCATTAATAGATGATATTTGTTTTTCTCTTTCTGACCTACTTCACTCTTATGTGACAGTCTCTAGGTCCATCCATATCTCTGCCAATAGCAAAATTTCATTTCTCTTAATGAATGAATAGTCCGTTGTATATATGTTCCAGTCTTGTCTCTCATATCCATGATGAGAGAACCCAGACACCTTCCTAGCTCTTGGGAGAAAAGCCATTTCTGAGTATTGACCAGTAGAATGGGTACAAATCTGGAAGAAGGGGGAGTACCTTTCTACTGTATATAATTAAGTTATGGTAAGTTTTCTTGGTTTATTTATGGAGCCACCTTGAT